>NC_060068.1:75229154-77729154 GCF_922984935.1 Meles meles | reverse complement strand
TCATTCTCTAATAAATAAATCTTGGGGGTGGGGGAGAGACTATACCTGCTTGAAGTACCGGATCAATTGACCTCAACGACCTGCAGTAAAATGGCTCCTACACTTTAGGAGGGAAACATGCCTCAGGAGAAGACAGAGATCATGCCCTGCTTCACCAGCACTAGCAGAGTTTGCTCTGAGCCAAAGTTCTCATGGAAGAGAGGAGTTTCCCTAGTGAGAGGAGGCAGGATGAAGTTTGGCTGGGCAGCTCCTTGCAGTCCCCTCCCGCTCAAATCTAAACTTGGGCCACATTTTGAAACCAAGGCAATAACTGAAAAGGTGGGCTGCCCTCGTGTTCTTAACCCACGCACCGATGGCCCGTCTGGCTCTGGACAGAGTCCCGTCCTCTGTTCCCCAAGGTGAGAATGCTGCATAAGAGGCAATTACACACTCCCACCCAGGCCGTTGCAAGCACCCACACTTTCTCCTCTTCCCATCACACCCTCAAACTTTCCACAGCCCAGCAAAGCGGGGGCTGCAGCAGAAGCCCAGTGTGTCTCCCCACAAGAGGACCTTTCAACGCCTGCCTTCAAGCATCGCCTGAGGATGAGGTCAGCCTCCATTCTATAGGCTGTGAACAAGCTGACTTTGTGACCAGCCAGTCTGCCTCCTATGAGGCCCTAAAAATGGAAAAGGATTGGTTTAGCCCACAGGGACCTCATTCCCTACACAGAAAGCCCAGCCAAACCATTTTTTTTTTAAATATTTTTATTTATTTGACAGACAGAGGTTACAAGTAGGCAGAGAGGCAGGCAGAGAGAGGAGGGGAAGCAGGCTCCCCACTGAGCAGAGAGCCCGATGCGGGGCTCGATCCCAGGACCCTGGGATCATGACCTGAGCTGAAGGCAGAGGCTTTAACCCACTGAGCCACCCAGGTGCCCCAGCCAAACCATTTTTAAGTAAGTACATTCAGGAGAGAGGCATAGAAATGCTTACAAGAGACAATGTGAGAAGTCAGGGTGGCCCCTCTCCCCTTTCCTCCCTCTGTTCCTCTCTGCTCTGACCCCGAATCACACTGTACATACAACCACACCACAGTTGGGCTCACCTTGCTGAGTATCTGTCTCCCACTCAAGAATCGATAATGGCTTCCCATTCGCCACCACACCATGGTCAAATGCCTAACCTTGGCACTAAAATCCCTGCAAGGCCATTTCACCTACCCAAATTTCCCCTCTTTGCCCTCCTCCCCATCTACACAGCCTAGTAGCGAAGAACACATTCAGCCCGGGTTCAAATCCCAACCGTACTATTTACAGCCGGAGCCCCCGGGCACGGTACCGAGAGGATTCAGTGCCCCAGCCTCCTCGTCTGGAAGGCAGGAGCAACCACAGCAGCCGCTGCCCAGCCAACAGCAGTACTGAGGAACTGAGAGGATTCGGGTAAAATGCTCAGAATGAAACCTGGCACGGGGTATCACCGAATAAATATCAGCAATTAAAATAGTTATTATTGGGGGTGCCTGGGTGGTTCAGTGGGTTGAGCCTCTGCCTTCAGCTCAGGTCATGATCTCAGGGTCCTGGGATCGAGCCTGAGGGTCCTGGGATCGAGTTCCACATGGGGCTCTCTGCTCTGCGGGGAGCCTGCTTCCTCCTCTCTCTCTGCCTGCCACTCTGCCTACTTGTGATCTCTCTCTCTCTCTGTCAAATAAATAAATAAATAAAATCTTTAAAAAAAATAGTTATTCTTATCACACAAGTCACTTCTAGGAAACCTCCTTTAGGGATACCCCTCAACACTCAATGTCTTCTGCTTCTTAAATCTTCTACAGAGACCTGGAAATCACAGACACTGGCTCAAGTTGTTAAGGATGGTTTCATGGAGGTAGGTTACTTGGAAGGCCATCAAATATTAAAATTATTATTATTAAAGTCATAGCCTAGAATGTATCCCTGTGGATCCCAAAGGACTCCTCCCGCTCCCCCCACCCCCCTACCAAGTAACAATGTTTCTGATGGGTTCACCACCCATGTTTGTAGAGTCTCTGCAGCAGAGACATCTGCTACCCGCTCAGAGTTCCCACCACAACCCCAGGGGATCCTCAGACCAACACCTGCTACATTAGAAAGAGAACATGAAGTTATCTGGAAGACACAGGCGATAAATGTGAGATCAGACACCCTGTCAGTATCGCTCTTCTCAAACTTCCTGCCACAAACATACAAGATCAAACCACAGTATGACGAAGAGGACAGGTGCTGACTACCACCAATATAGGGTGAAGCCTGGTGTGGCCTAACGAGGCAGCCTTAGCGCTGGGTCTCCCTGCCTCCAAATTTCCAAAGCATTTTATGGATCCCCTCATACGGCACCTAGTCATTTCTACTTTTTTTATGCCTCAGAAGACTTTACATGCCGTCTTCCGCAGGAGAAGCTCCGTCTCTCACAGGCCTGAATGCCCTGGAGCTCCCACCGCAGTGCCTTACTGAGGAGAGAGCCGACGGTTAAAGCAGTCAGCGGAGAATCGCAATTTCACAAGCTTTCATAGTAGTCCCACTATATTCCAGACCCTAAATTCACAATTATAAAAGCTTTACCTGACAGAACTCTTCAAAGGGCCTAATGGATAAGAATGTTATCAAGTGTTTTTAAGGAAATGGTTGTTTTGAAGCACTTGAGAGTGTATGGAAGAGAGTCTGTACCATCAGCCTAAGGTTGGGGAGGGAGACTCTCGTCGTGAGCTGCTCCTGGTGATGTCACCTGCACTGTGCATCAGAGCACTGCCCCTGGCCTCCTCCCCATCCTCGTTCTGCTGGTCCCTAGGAAAACAGGGTTGGAGAGACAGCCTTTCCTCTCCCCCCTTTCCCTTGGATCTGCTGCTCTTCCTGGTGAACTATGCACCTCTGTAAAAGAAGTCAGGTCCAGCCCCGTGAGACTGGTAACTGGGTGGGGTCCCCCAGAGTCATTTCGGGGTTCAGTAGTAGGAAACACACTTCTCTGCAGATGCAAGCCACAGTGTCTCACATCAGCTGTATGAGGGATAAAGGTGATGTCTGGCATCTATCTGCTGACCTTGTAGTCTTTTTTATCAATTTGCTGACAAATTGAAAAAACTTAGGAAGAGAAATGTTATTTATAAGGCTCCCTCAGAAGCCCCAACATGTCCCCCTTTCATCTGGCTGATCAAAAGGCCTTCCACAGGGAAAGCCCATGAAAAAGGCCCCAGGTGTCCTCCTCAGCATCACATCACCAGGCCCACCTCTGCATACACTGCCCCAGAAATGACTGGAAATCCATCCCTCACCCAAACTACAAATGATACATCAGCAAGATAAAAATCGCCCTATGGCCCACTCTTCATTATCTGTGGGGATTTTGTACGTTTTATCATGCTTCCCATGTAGGCCAAATTGAGGTCACAACAGCTACTACTTGAGACACCGGCAGCCTTCCTTAGCACAAGGGAAAAGTACAAAGTCTACAAGAAAAGACTACATCCGAGGAGGAACAGCTCTAAACAAGGCTAGGATAAAACACACACTACACCCAAAGCATCAGATTGCATCTGCACTACTGTGAAAGTGCAAGATGCTGAATGGTTCCCCAGCTTGGCAGGAAAGCTCCCAAGAGGCTTCCAGAAGGTTCTGAGAACGCAAGCCGACCCCCAACCACACCACGGTGGCTGGGCCCCATCCTCTAAACTGAATGCTTCCCACACACCCTCCTCAACGAAGGAAAATGGGAAGGGCTGGAAAGAGGCCGACTTACATGCTCTTTCATCTCGTTAGCCACGGTTTTGGACATCATGACGCAGCAGAGCAGGACGACAAGAATGAAGTACAGCGCATACATGGTGCGCGTGCTCCGGGACTGTCGGATCTTGGGGCAGCAGCCGCAGCAGAGGGAGCAGCCAGCAGAACCACAGCAGCAGGCCAGCTAGGGAGGGAACACAAAACAGCCTCTCAGAGCCACACACTGACAGCCCCACAGACACCAGACCTCTGCAGGTCCACTTTCCCAGGCAATCGTTCTTCAGAGCCACCCTGCCCGCAGAACGCACGGAACAGTGCGGTGTAGGAACAAAGCTTTCTTTTTTTTACGATTTTATTTATTTGACAGAGAGACACAGCAAGAGAGGGAACCCAAGTGGGGGACTGGGAGAGAGAGAAGCAGGCTTCCCACTGAGCAGAGAGCGTGATGCGGGACTCGATCCCAGGACCCTGGAATCATGACCTGACCGGAAGGCAGGCACTTAAGGACTGAGCCACCCAGAGGCCCCAGGAACAAGGCTTTCACCACAATCAGTCTGACATTCTTTAGTAGAAGGCGGGCATATGTCTTGGGAGATGCCCCATGGTTAACAGAAAAGCCACAGTTCACCTGAAGCACTGTCATCATCACTCTGCGGTAAAACAAAGATTTCTGAGATCAGCTGTAGAGGACGAGAAGCCAAGAACGAGACAAAGGGCAAAGTGGGTGGGAAGAACATGAAAGGCAAGAAGCCGGGCCCAAGAAAGAGACGTGCCAAAAACACAGGAGGCAAAGAATGAACTGTATAAACACCTAGGGACGGGCTGGATGGGAAAGACCATGTGGGCGGGTACGTATCGTCCTTTGCAGGCAATGATGGGAGCGTGTAGCCTGCAGCTTCTGACACCGGCATTGTTCACCAGAGCTCCGTGCCCCCACCGTGAGCTTTCAGGCTAATGAGCAGGCTCGGGCACTGGGGGGCACAGAGAACCTGCTGTACCACTAAGTGCACACGCATCTTTTATTTGGGGAAACAGGTTTTTCCCCGCCCCCAATCTCTGATTGGGCTTCATTGGTAAATGCAAACTACACATAATTTGGGAATATTAAATAAAATAGGGATTAAGTTTTCAAGTTTGAGACCGGTGTTAATTTTTTTTCTTTTTAAAGACTATTATTTTAGACCATTCTTAGGTTTACAATAAAATTGAGAGGGGGGCGCCTGGGTGGCTCAGCGGATTAAAGCCTCTGCCTTCAGCTCAGGTCATGATCTCAGGGTCCTGGGATCGAGCCCTGCATCAGGCTCTCTGCTCGGCGGGGAGCCTGCTTCTCTCTCTCTCTCTCTGCGTACTTGTTATCTCTGTCTGTCAAATGGATAAATAAAATCTTTAAAAAAATAAAATAAAATTGAGAGGAAGACACAGAGATCTGCTATACACCCCTCCCCCCACAGATGCATGGCCTCCCCCATTAGCAATATCACTCACCAAAATGGTACCTTTTTTTTTTTCTTAAACAAGGATGAACCTAACTTGCATATCATCACCCAAAGTCTACAGGCTACCTAAGGGTTCACTCTTGGTGTTGTGCATTCGATGGGTTTGAATAAATGTATAATGACATATACCCATCATTATAACATCATACAGTGCATTTTCACCGCACTAAAAAGAAACTCGATCTTTAGGAAAGCATGGGGTAAAGGGGAGTGTTGTTAAAAGTTCAGGCTCAAGGGGCGCCTCAGTGGCTCAGTCAGTTAAGCCTCTGCCTCTTAAGTTTATGTTCAAGTCATGGTCTCCCAGTCGTGAGATGGGCTCCGAGCTTAGCATGGAGTCTGACTGAGATTCTCTCTCCCTCTGCCTCTCTGGCCCCTTTCTTCTTGCCCTTCCCTCTCTCTAACAAATACATAAAGGTTAAAAAAAAAAAAAAAAAAGGCTCAGGCTCAAAGTCAGCCTGCCAGGGTTTTAGAACCTGGCTCCTCCGTCTACTAGCTGTGTACCATGAGCAAGGTATTTACCCTTTTAAGACTCAGTTTCCTCGGGGCGCCTGGGTGGCTCAGTGGGTTAAAGCCTCTGCCTTTGGCTCAGGTCATGATCTCAGGGTCCTGGGATCGAGCCCCACATCCGGCTCTCTGCTCAGCGGGGAGCCTGCTTCCTCCTCTCTCTCTGCCTGCCTCTCTGACTACTTGTGATCTCTCTCTCTGTCAAATAAAAAAATAAAATATTAAAAAAAAAAGACTCAGTTTCCTCATTTATAAAATTGTAACAGTATTTATGCTTGTGCTATGATCTCATAGGTGACTTGATCTAACATACCTGGTCTTAGGAAAGGATTTCTCTTAAGCAAACAGGGAATTTTACAAAAGAGATTACCATAACTTACACATAACAACAAAACTTATATATGTTAATGCTACAGTCGGGGCACCTGGGTGGCTCAGTCAGTTCAGTGACTGCCTTTGGCTCAGGTCATGATCCCAGGGTCCTGGGATCAAGCCCTACATCAGGGTCTCTGCTCAGCGAGGAGTCTGCTTCTCCTTCTGCCCCTCCCCCTGCTCATGCTCTCTCATATGCTCACTCTTTCTCTCAGATAAATAAATTAAAATCTTTAAAAAAAAATAAACAATACGTTTGGTTTGCAGATGAACTAAACTACTTTCCTTGAGAACTGCAGACCACCGGCCTTAAGGAGTAAAGGACCAGACTTCCCCAGAGGAGAAGTCCTGACCACATCAGAACACAGCTGCTGCTGATGACAGCAAGTCTGTTCAGGGTTATGCCAACATATGACTATTTGCCTGGGAACCACCTTCTCCTCCAGGTAGCCCAGCACCAGCCCCCAATGTCCCACACCTTCCTCCTTTAAAACTCTCTGGCTTCACCTGGACAGGGAAGAGGGTCTTTGGGACATTAGTCCACCATCTTCCCAGGCTGTCAGCTTCCTGAATAAAGCAACCATTCATTTCCCACCATCACTTGTCTCCCAAGTACTGATTTTGAAGCAGCTGAGCTTGAGTTTAGAACTGATTCTCTGTCCAGGGACACCAATCATTGTCTGAGTACCTGTGTACCATTTCATCACTTCCCATGTTTGCTAATGCACTCTTTCCATCTTTTTTTTTTTTTAAGATTTTATTTATTTGATATATAGAGATAGATCACAAGTAGATAGAGTGGCAAGTAGGCGGGGGGGAGCAGGCTCCCTACCGAGCAGAGAGCCCGATGTGGGGCTCGATCCCAGGACACAGC
This sequence comes from Meles meles, assembly GCF_922984935.1. Classification (NCBI taxonomy): domain Eukaryota; kingdom Metazoa; phylum Chordata; class Mammalia; order Carnivora; family Mustelidae; genus Meles; species Meles meles. The sequence goes on along the minus strand of NC_060068.1, from coordinate 77,722,177 downwards.
CCGATGTGGGGCTCGATCCCAGGACCCTGAGATCATGACCTGAGCTGAAGGCAGAGGCTTAACCCACTGAGCCACCCAGGCGCCCCCACTCTTTCCATCTTATGTTAAGTTTCCAAACTGTCTTCTTCAAAAGACTCTTCTAGCCTCCTAAGGCAAGGCCACAGCCTTGTAAAGTAAGTCACTCTGCTTTGGCTGGGCTAACAGATCTCACAAGAGAGAGCCCAACACGACTGCCTCTGTGTGCTTCCAATAGGTCTCCTTCCTTTATAATTTACTCTTATCCTCTATCCCTGACTTTACTGACCTCCTTCCACCCGAGGCCCAAATTTCCCCCTCTCCCTACCTTCTTTCCCTCTCTTTCCTTCCACTGACATAGCAATCTTTTCTCCGGACCCTCACCTTCCTCCTCCTCACCTCCCAAATTTTTTCCCAACTGTCTCCTTTGTTGGCTGCTAACTTTTTTAGTTCTAAGGTTTTTAAATTCATATGTATTTCAAATTCAAATGCAATAAAACATGTATTCTATTTGGGAAAAGAAGTATTTTTAAAGCAGTTAATGCTTCCCATGATAGAATGTTCCCATAGGACAGTCAACATTTACATCATCTCCAGATTTAATATTATTTATTTATTTATTTCACAAGAAATAGGGACTTTAATGAAGGCGATTTCCCTTTGGTATAATTGAGACCCACGGAGACACCTGAATGAAACGAAAAGGCCAGGACGAAGATCTAGGAGTCCTAGACTCGAAGCGGCAGGACGCCTCTGGGGGCTCCGGGGGCTCCAGGAAGGGCCGGCGAGGCGGCGCAGGGCCTGTCACCACAGGTGTGAAGCTGCTCACAACCGTGGGGCCTCCCCACCTCGCTCCCAGTCCTAGCTCAGGACCTGCTTCTCGGAGACCTGAGTCTCTGGTAGAAAGGAGAATGCTGTTGGGTCCAACTGCCACAAAGGCTGGGTGGGAGGAGGAAAATGCCATCCTTGTAAAAGGGCTTTGAAAAGCCGAAGAGGTGATGTGTACACATAATTGATTATTGCCATTTTGTGCTCAAGATAAGCCACAGAAAACAAATAAGGAAAATAAATCTACACCCCTAAAATACATGCATACAAAATAAAAATAAATCCCTTCCCAAGTTATTTTATTTTTATTCTAATATTTATATTTATATTTTATTTATATATTTTTATTTAATTACATATATAAATGTATATTGTGTATTTATTTATATTATATATCTATATAAATTATTTTATATATTATTCTTTGTTATTATTTAAAGGTAAGTAGTAACAGAAAGAATGTGATTCCAGAAAATGTGAAAAGAAAATCATACTGCTTGCTTAGAATACTCCTGTCACTAAAGTCACATATCATTGTATGAATTTAGCTTTTCAAACTTTCCTTACTTTTCACTTTTCCTCTTTATTTTATTTTAAAGATTTTACTTATTTGACAGAAATCGAAAGTAGGCAGAGAGGCAGGCAGAGAGAGAGGAGGAAGCAGGCTCTCCGCTGAGCAGAGAGCCCAATGCGGGGCTCCATCCAGGACCCTGAAACCATGACCTGAGCCGAAGGCAGAGGCTTAACCCACTGAGCCACCCAAGTGCCCCTCCCTCTTTATTTTAAAAATATACATGCACAAGTGTAAGTGTGTGTATCTGTGTGTGTTTATTTACAGGTGTGTGTGCATATATATTCATACCTAATATTAAGAATCTAACAGCCAATCTCTACTAGCCTAAGAGTTACTAATCAAATCAAGCTATGCCAATAACCAAGGATACAAGTGCACTGTCTTAACCTAGAAAGGATATGCATACCAAGTATATATTCAAAAAGGCATTCTTAAAAGAAATGTTATGCTAGCATCTAGAAAATCTCACAGAGCTGCTGACTTACCACTTCTTTTAGGAAGAGCATAATTTGGAATAAAATGGGTGCACATCCAGCCCCTGCCACTTACAAGTTTATTACTTTGAGCATGTCACTCATACTGATCTTTACCTTCAAACTAAAAAAAAAAAAAAATCAACTCCTGTCCAGCTACACTTCCAGCTCTGTCACAAGCTTGGAGAGAGGTTCCAGAGCCTTGTCACCTCTGGCTCCAGAGAACCTAAACCTTTTACTGGACAAATTACGGTCTTAAAAAAACCTAATAAATGCAGAATGTACAACACAAGAGTGAAACCTAGTGTAAAGCATGGACTTTAGATGATAATGATATGTCAGTGTAGGTTCATCAACTGGAACAAGTGTACCACCCCATGGGGGCTGTTGACAACCACAGAGGGGAGGCATGGAGGCGGGAGATAAGACTCCACAGGGCCCAGTTCAGAAGTCATGTGATGCACTCTGAATCTCTCCTACCAGCATTGCATTATGAACAGCATTCAGGGTTTTAAGTTGTAGATACTGCATACTCTCCCTTCCCGCAAGAAATGATTATACACTCAAGAGAGACCCAAGAAATCTCTTCGGAGGACGCTTGCAATTCTTCTGTAAGTTCATTCATTCTGCTAATATGCTTGCAAAAGGGTACAGATATAAGTACCCTTATAGTATAAGGTTGCTCATTATAAGCATGAAAACAGTCTTTTTCTCTAGCTACATGGAGACTGGGAAAATGAATAATGGGCTATCTATACAATAGGGTATAGTTAAAAAGAGTAATTCAGTTGTTGACTGAATTGTGCCCTCTCTTCTCCCCTCCCCACACATGAAAATTCCTCTGTTCAAGTCTCAACCTCCACTACCTCAGAATGTGACTATATTTGGAAATAGGGTTCTTAAAGAGGTGATTAAAGTTAAATAAGGTCATTGGAGTAGGCACTAATCCAACATGACTAGTGTCCTCATAAGAAGAGGAGGTCAGGACAAAGACACACTCAGAAAGTAGACCATATGAAGACACAGGGAGAAGACTGCCACCCCTAAGGCAAAGAAAGAGGCCTCAAAAAAGACAAACCTCCCAACTCCTTGATCTAGGGATTCCAGCCTCCAACACTGTGAGAAATGAAATTTCTGTTGTTTAAGCTACTCTGGCCGTGGTGCGTTTTTATGATACCACCAGCAAGCCTGATATTTTAAACGCATGTCTGGCTGTAGGGGGGATGGGGGACACCAATGTACACGCGCCCACAGTGACCAGTGATGCTGCTTATCTATAGAGTGTGTCTAGATACGGGAGGAAAAGATAACATCGACCTCTTACTGCACTCCCGTGCTTGGGTTTTTATCATGTTCACATATCACTCTGACAATTAAATAAAGAAAAGAAAACTGCCTAAGAAAAGTTAAGCTTGAAGATATTGATATAGAAGCATTTGCAAATGTGATTTTTTTTTCTTTCTAAAGAACCTCCCCTCCCCAAACAGAGCAAAAAAGAAAGTCCTGGAAGAACCTTTTGTCCCCTCTATGTCACTTCTTTCAGCATACCAATAGTATGGGGGGCCCTGACTGGCTCAGTGGGTAGAAAGTGCAACTCGATCTCGGAGTGTGAGTTCGAACTCCATGTCAGGTGCAGAGATTGTTTAAAAATAAAATGTTTAATTTTTTTTAAGATTTTATTTATTGGGGCACCTGGGTGGCTCAGTGGGTTAAAGCCTCTGCCTTCGGCTCAGGTCATGATCCCAGGGTCCTGGGATCGAGCCCCACATCCGGCTCTCTGCTCAGCGGGGAGCCTGCTTCCTCCTCTCTCTCTGCCTGCCTCTCTGCCTAGTTGTGATTTCTCTCTGTCAAATAAATAAAATATAAAAAAAAAAAAAAGATTTTATTTATTTGTCAGAGCAAGAGCACAGGTAGTGGGGGGCAGGGGGCGGGGAGTGGCAGGCAGAGGGAAAAGTAGGACTCAATTCCAGGACCATGGGATCATGACCCCAGCTGAAGGCAGATGCTTAACCGACTGAGCCACCCAGGCATCCCAAAAATAAAATCTTAAAAAAAAAAAAAAAAAAAAAAAGGCAAGAGTATGACTAGCAAAGGCTTTTGGAAACAGAGGGGCTTTGTCCTTGCCAGGGCAGAATCCAAATGAAAGGCTATGCCAGCTACTTACTTCTACCTGGAGCTGGGCCTCCTCAGTTAGAGTCACTCTTCTTCTCTGGTCTAAGGACAGCACACACACCACCCCCGACAACAAATAAATAAATATCAGTCTCCCTTCCCCCACACCCCTGGCTTTGGACACAGATAGTTTCTCCAAAGGACTGACCTCAGGCATGCGAGGACATGAGCTAGGTAGGGCTGGTTTCTAACTCCCCTCTGTCAAATCAGAAAGCACAATTCCTTTATTACTTAGACTCTCCAGCTGGCAACACCACCAATTAGAAATAGAAAAGAATCGGGAGGAAAGCCAAATAGATGTCACAGAATCGGCGCACACACATAGAACATGTATCTTATTTATGACAGTTCCTCCCTCCCTCCCTCCCTCAAGTCTTATTTTCAGTTATAACAGGCTTGCTTAAGCCCACAGCTGCTCGGAGGGAAAAACTGGCGGGAGTTCTCTGGCCTGAGAACCAGAAGACCCGGATTCTAGCTCTGGGTGGGCTTTGTGTAAGTCATCTTTCCTCTCTGGGGCTTTGTTTTCCTCACTTGAAAGCTGAAGGAGCCTTGGTACATAACAGATAGCAGGTAAACAGGTTTCATCTCACATCACATATCCCACCAGCTAGGTGCTGGCCTAGAATGATGTCTGAGGTGCATCCTAAGGCCGAATGTCTCCCCAGAAAAAATGAGTTCCACCTGCCAGAGGCATGGTGGCATTCACGCTACATTGTTGTCATCCCTGCAAGAAGTTATGAGACATCTCCACCATCCATAAATACTTAGGTGTTAAAAAATGAACTACAGGGGCGCCTGACTGGCTCAGTGGGTTAAGCATCTGCCTTAGGCTCAGGTCATGATCCAGGGTCCTAGGATGGAGCCCCACATCAGGCTCCCTGCTCGGTGGGGAGCCTGCTTCTCCCTCTCATTCTCCCCCTGCACTTGTGCTCTCCTCTCTCTCTCGCTCTCAAATAAATGAAAATCTTAAAAAAAAAAAAAAGAAAGAAAGAAGAAAAATGAAGTGCAACAGGCAAGCACATAGAGTTAACCCCAAAGCAAGAAAGAGAAAAACCATTTATAAAAAGAAGCAAGAACTCGAAAGTGGAGCAGCTGAAAGCCCTTCAAACACCCCACAGGGAAAGCGAGCAACTCTTGCTTCCAGCCTCTGCTCCCGGAGCACAGCTCACACAGGGCACTGTGCTAACTCACCCATCGCGTCCTCTTTGCTCCACTTAGGAAGGCAAAGAAGGACATTTCTGCCACAAGGACATCCCAAAGAGGGTCACTATTTTATTCTGACTTGCAGTGCATTAGTTTGAGGGCACGTAAATCCCTCAGCATGGTGGAAACATTCATTCAGAAGGACTTATTCCTCCAGAGTTCCAGAGATCCAAGTTGGTTTTAGTGTGCCTAAACTCAGTCCAAACTGCAAGAGGAAAGAAATCTCCAAATCTGACACCACCCTTCATTCATTTCCCAACCTGGAGATAGGGGAGCCCCGCAGAGCTGAGGGAAGCCATAACAACCTTCTGTTAACTACAAGAATCAGAATGCTGACCCCTGACAAAGGGTGGGGAGCCAGGGCAGCAGGAGGGCAGTTCCTGAAGGTGTTAAAAGCAGAACCCAGGTCCCTGGGCATGCTGCAGGGTTTCTATCATCAAAGAAACAGGAGCAAACCATGAAAGCAGAAAACTGGGTGCAATTTTTTTATTCAAGTGAACAGTGTTCTCTCACCTTTAACTACAGTTAGATTTCCATATCTTTCAGTAATATACAAAACTACACGTGCTGCTTCACAACCCACTTTGCTTCGACCTCCTTTGAGGTTTTAGGATTACTTAGGAATCACGGGGCGGGGGGGAGGGGGTCCACGCAGAGGTAATGAACAACTGATTCGACCTGAACAAGCAATATCTGTTTGAACTCTAAAGCCCACAACCAACATTTTGCTGCTCATTCTGGCCCTGAGCTCAAAAACAGCTTTGCATCGGGTTTGTAGAGACCTTCTTCTAATACGAGAAGGTGTGTGGGGGGGGGGGGGGATAGCACCTCTTGCCCCCGTGGTGTCACACAGGCTGTCCTTTACGAGGAGCTATGCAAGGGAACAAGGAGACAAGGGAACAAGGAAAGAAGTAGCTCACCAAAGAGCAAACACAGGTAGCCGGTGGTCCCTAACACACAAAGCGATCGTGTGCTGGGAAACTCAACACATATTACACACGTGTCAGTAAACCGCTTTGGGGCGTACTGTGGATTTCTCCCATATAAAAGAACAGAGGGCAGCTTATCAAAGCGTACTTAATCCACAGTATTAGCTAACACTTATTCATCTCTGCAAGGCACAACTATTATTATTATGTTAGCACCCCAAAGTTACAAAGCTGTGACAGAGACGCAGAGACATTAGGCAACTTCAGGTCAGCAGGCTGATGAGTGATGGAGCCAGAATTTCAATCTGGTTGGCCCTCTGCCATTCAGCCCTGCTTAATGCTGGCATAGAGAGGATTAGCCGGACAGACAACACCGGCCTGAAACCTTGGTTTCCCGCAAAAGGGAAACTCTGGCTGCATAGGGAGGAAGCAGCAGGAGAGGAAGCACTTTTTCTTGCCTGCCCTTGGGTGTACAGTAAGCACTCAACAAATACCTAAAGAAGGCCATCTCCTTCTCTGGGGCCCTTTCTCTCTTCCAGGTCATGTCGGGCCTCAGTGGCTCTGGATGACCTCTATTAAATACAGCCCTGCCCCCAAGCAGTCCAAGCACCAAGCTCCCTACATCACCATGAAGTCCTAGCCATCATTAAAAGCCCTACTCCTAATCCTATGGAAATAACCAGGGCATTCATTTACTCAACTACTATCTATTATACTCTACACCTACTAAGCACAGTGTTAATTCCCAAGAATGCAGCAATAAAAACAAGAGACCTTTTTCTACCTTCACTAAGCAAGAATACAAAGATACAAGTAAGAATGACTATCAAGGGGTGCCTGGGTGGATCAGTCGTTAAGCGGCTGCCTTCAGCTCAGGTCATGATCTCAGGGTCCTGGGATGGAGTCCCACATCAGGGTGCCTGCTCATTGGGAAGCCTGCTTTTTCCCTCTCCCACTCCCCCTGCTTGTGTTCCCTCTCTCACTGTCTCTCTCTGTCAAATACATAAATAATGTCTAAAAAAAAAAAAAAAAAAGAAAGAAAAGGAATGACTATTTTCATGCTATTTAGAAGAGAGAAAGGAAACTTGGATGTTCAATGAAAGATTAGCCACCGAAATTGTGGTGTGTTCACATCGTTGAAGACAAGGTACCCACCAAAATGATTATACAGTATGATACAGAACAATTTATTGCCATGGGAAGATAGTTGCATTGTATTCACTGAAAACAGTTAACAACACAACAGTATAGAGTATGATAGCATTGGAGGGGGTGGGTAACAATATAGTAAGACAGACATCAGCAATGACAATAACAAAAAACAATCTGGAAGCAATACCAACTTGGCAACAGTAATTAATAAACTTGCAGGACTAAGTGACTATGTTTTTCTGTATTTTCTAAACTCTTTGCAACAAGCACATAGCTTCTAATTAGAAAAACATGACAACAAGTTTCTATTTTTGGGAGAATACAAAACAATGTTCCTATTCTATCTCACAGGTGGTAGGCATTCAAATATTTATTTTACTGAATCAACCAATGAGTAAATGAAATCTACTTCAGCTATGTGACTGGGAGAAGACAGCCAAAGTAAACTATCATTGAAACCGAGGGATAAAACCAGAAAATTCCTACTGGACTGCATCTTTAAAATTGGTTAAGATGGGAAATTTTCCATTTTTTTTTACCACAATAAGAAAGAAAATTCCTTAACCCTTGCAATATTTTTTTTAGTGTTTAATGGATGTAAATAAACCTCTACTTGGTAGAATTTGAAACAAATAAAAATGAAATAGAGAAAAATTACAAAGCTACCTAAAAGTTTAAGGTGTTGAACAAGAAGCTATATGTTTGCCTAACCCAGAAATGAGATCTTTTATTTCCCTCATCTGAAGTTCTTAATTTTTTCTCTTTTGAGTTCAGAGAATCCCTCAGAGCTCCAAGGATTGGTTTGGGTTTTTTTAAAGATTTTATTTATTTATTTGACAGAGAGAGAGAGAGAGTGCGCGCGCACAAGTAGGCAGAGTGGCAGGAAGAGGGAGAGGGAGAAGCAGGCTCTCGACTGAGCAGGGAGCCGGAAGTGGGGCTCTATCCCAGGACCCTGGGATCATGACCTGAGCCGAAGGCAGCCATTTAACCAACTGAGCCACCCAGGCGCCCCAGCTCCAAGGTTTTCACAATCGTTCCTACAACCGTGGCAACCAGATCCCAGGCATTTGCCAGAAAGAAGTTTCTGACAGATTCTCATGCAGGTTTCAACTCCCTCAACAGCACTACCAAGAAAAGCACTGTCAAGGGTCAATGTTCTTCCTTAAATGGCACTGGGCACCTAGGGATTTGGGGACCGAATCTGAAACAGGCTGTGAACACACACAAAGCCAGCACCAGCTTCTGGGTTACAATAGGGCCCCAACAAAACCGTTCTCTTTGCTGAGACTCTTTCTCACAAGGTTAGGGTTATTTTCAGCAACTCACACACACACAAAAAAGGAAGAAAAAATAAAGGTTGATCAAATTCTCTGTCCTTAGGCAGCAGCTGGAATTCTTTGACTCATTCCCTCACACACACCCCCCCCCCCCCAGCTTCTATCTCTTCTACAAAAAATACCACACTTGATATATTTTAGTAGGGGGGTGGAGAGAGTCTATTGGGTTTAAGGTTAAAGAGGTTAACTTCACGGCCCTTCAACAGGAAACAAACATTCCCGGAAGGCAGGCCTTACACAGTGGTTTGTCAAGCTTGACACTGGGACGTTGGGGGTGCAGGAGTCTTTGCTGGGGGGTTGGGGCGGTAGCTGGCGCGCCCGCTGGTGGGTGTTTCTCAGTGTCCTGGGCCTCTACTCATTAGATGCCAGGAACCCCCTTCCCTGTCCCCCTCGCAGGTGGTGACAATCAGAAATGTCTCCAACAACTGCCCTCCCCTCCCCGTTGTGAATCACTGCTTCGGGTAACAGCAAGAGCAACGAGGGGGTGGGGGTGTGTCAAGACATCTGGGTTCACACCAAGGCTTGAATGCTGCCGGGTTATGTGGCCTTGGACCAATTCTTTACCTCTCGAGGTATTACTGTCCTCATCCGTAAACTGGGAATAAAAACATCTACTTCACAGGGCCATTATGAGGATTAAATGAAACAATCCAGATTAAGTTCTTAACATGGAGCCTGGCACAGGGTGCTCAGGAAAAAAAAAAAAAAAAGAGCCAGCTGTTCTCATCATCTACAACACCATCAGTCCTCTCCCTCCTCCCTAGATGTCCATTGTCCTTGGCCCTTCAGGTCACATGGAAAGAGGTAAGGATGGGAGGGTGATGGGACCAAATGATTAATACCTCATTTATAGTAATGTTTTCAGTTCCTGCCTTAACATGGTTGATAAATGCATCTGTTGAAGGAGAATATTTTTAGAAACAAGAACTCCTAAGATCTGAACCCAGGAGGGCATTCTAGCAACCTGGAAAAAGGCTTCTCCATGCATGCAGAAAGAAGCACTTCCCACCTGCCAAAAGGAAAGCTATCTTTGTGCTTTGTTTCCACTGAAGAACAAACAAGGCAGCAGAACATTCGTTTGCACACACTGAAGCTACCGGTGCCTGCAAGAGAACAGCCAAAGAAAGAAGAGTTTTGAGGGAGGGGAAAAAAAAAAAGGTGTTAAGAACATGAAACCCTGAAATTGAAAATGGTAAAGTGTAGGATGGGAAGAAAAGTGCTCATTTTTAAAAGTTTTAAATCTTCTCATCCAAATAACAGGGGGTGAAATCTTGCTTGTTCTACTTATCCACAAGCATGAAACACAAAGCCCCAAATTCGCCTAATTTTGTCATGGAGGTTACACTGCAATGGAAAAATCTGTCAAGGCCCTTCCAAGGGGTGCTTTCTGCCAACCCAGGCCGCAGACCCCGCCAAGCCACGGAGTGCTTCGTGGGCTGGCAACGGAGGCCACAGAGCCAACGGGATCCAAGTATGCTCTGCAACAGAGAACAGAAATGAGCTTGTTTCTCCCTGCGGCTGGAGCGGCCATGACCTCAGAGCTCAGGAGGGTCTGCAATTTCCAGGGTTGGCAGGGCACTCCTCTCCCCATCAAATGGAATTCTATGGGCTACTCCAACATATAAAACCTAAGACATGCACTGTAATACTATAAATGTGCTTACATGTTCATACAGCCCACTTACCAAATGCTTACTAGTAACCAGAGTATGCTAGGAGCGGGTCATACAGTTTTTACCCTCCTGAGGCTTGCATTCTAGTGGATTTTTTTTTTTAAGATTTTATTTATTTATTTGAGAGAGAGAGTACAAGCAGGAGGGAGGAGCAGAGGAAGGAGGCGAAGCAGACTCCCCGCTGAGCAGAGACACCCCCCCTCCCCCAGTGCGGGTCCTGATCCCAGGCCCCTGAGATGGCAACCCGAGCTGAAGGCAGACACTTAACCGACTGAGCCACCGAGGCACCCCAACATTCTAGTGGATTTACATCAAACTCGGCATTCCCCAAATTCTACCTAGCACTTGGGTTAAAAGCCCCTGATCCAGTCCAGTCCTCTCATGTTCCTGACATGAAACCTGTGGCCCAGAAATGTTAGGTGATGTGGCTCAAAGACAGATTTAGTGATGCGCCCCAGGGAACCAGGAAAAACAGGCTGCCTGAAACAGCTAAGCAAATCGGGAGGAGGGGCAGGCTAAGTCAGTCAGTCTTTGGGTCCCATACTTCGTATGGATGGTGCAGCAAACCAACAGATACTTGAAGCAACTAAATGAAGTCACCGTAAAGTTTAAACGGCACTGCGGACCACGGTAAGAAGGCAGCGTCTACGCGTGTAGTACATTTTGAAAGGCTTCCATCACAACACAGCTGAAAATGAAAGTCTGGCACATGGTGAGGTAACTGGGGAGGCCACAAAACCTGAAGGCTGCTCAACAGCCCCAGGCAGGAGGGGCGACCGCCCAGTCCCCAGAGGGACCTACCCACCCCCAACGCTCCCCATTCTGAGAAGGCAGCCAGCAGGAAAGCCCCTCCACCCACCCCACCCCACCCCACCCCTGCCCCCACCCCCAATCCCACACACAACCCATGTGCAGGATCAAGGGCTGGCCAGCTTCCCTCCCCAGGCTGCAGAAAGGAGCCATTACTCAAAAGCCACCTCTGACCCTCCGCCTGCTGGCGAGATGCCTCTCTTCGAAGGTTTGTCTAGCTCCAGAGGCTCTGTGCAAGGAAAACCTTGCACACACCATCTACCTTGGGTTTTCCAACAGTCAGGATTTCACTGAATCCTTTAGGATTCACAAATAGCCCAACAGAGGGTGACATCTCGGCCCTCTTTTCACATAAACGAACAGGTAAATTGGAGACAAAAAAGTTAGACATGGGGCCTCTGGTTTGGAAAACTCACGGCTGTACCTAGGTGGTTCTAGCATTTGTAAGTGGGGGAGAGGGGTGGAGGCAGGAGTGGCGGGGGGAGGAAGAGGGAAGGCTCACACTGGTGTGGACTCCTCATTCTCATGGGAAAAACTTACGCCCCTCCCACAGGTCCCCCTCAGCCCTCTCTCTTTCAGGAAGAAAACCTGGTGGCCACACCAAAGGTTCTGGTTTTTAACAGCTTCTTCTTGGAGCTGAAGTAACAGCTGCGCTGCTTTCCTACAGCTGAGAAACAACTTTCTCACACTTCATTTCACCATCCCTCAGTCCATCAAAACTTCAGGAAGCCTTATCAGTTCTGCTCTCCTTTCAGCTTCCAAATTTATATTTATCTCCTTCTCCCACCTCCAGCTTAAAGAGGAAAGAGGACTAGGTGTGACTTTCCCCCAGGCAAGTATCTACAGTTAATTGCCTTTTTCTTTTATCGTTTTTTAAAAATATAGTATCATTTTTTTAAAAAAAGATTTTATATATTTATTTGACAGAGAGAGAGTGTACACAAGCAGGGGGAGCAGAGGGAGAGAGAGAAGCAGACTTTCTGCTGAGCAGGAGGCCTGATGTGGGACTCAATCCCAGGACCCTGAGATCCTGACCTGAGCCAAAGGCAGATGTTTAACTGACTCTGAGCCACCCAGGAGCCCCGTAATTGCCTTTTTCAACTGAAGTGCTGCCCAGATGCCCAGTGGACCTCATCATCACCCCCTACATCCTTCTGAACTTGTTTTCATGAGAAAGCCAGCTGGTACAAAAGCTCAGGCAGTTTTATGAAGATGCTTTTATTCAAGTACGGCTGCCTTGATGGTACCAACTGGCAGATAACTTATCACAGGCAACTCAGCGGGGCAGCTAACCCCCAACTTGAGAAACTTCCTGCTGATGTTCTTAAAATAAATTTACAAAAGGAACCAGGGCCAAACGAAGGAACCTATGAATCATATTTGTTCTAGCAAAAAAGACCAATAGTAATGAAAATACTTTTACATAGGGAACCCCAACCTTTACCTTCTTTTTTTCCACTCATCAGGGCATTCGCTTTGTGAGCAAGTGGGAGGTGGGGCAGAGGGGATTCTAAGAGAAGTTTCCCCTGGGGCATTCTTTCAATGAAACAAGTTACTCACTCATGTTGGGAGTGGTGTTCCCTCTGCTTTTTGAAAACTATAAAGACAGAGCTCTTGGGTGCCTGGGTGGCTCAGGTGGTTAGGCGTCTGCCTTCCGCTCAGGTCATGATTTCCTGGTCCTGGGATTGAGCCCCACATGGAGCCCCATGGCAGGCTGCCAGTTCAGGGGGGAGTCTGCTTCTCCCTCTCCGTCTGCATCTTCCCCTCTGCTTGTGCTCCCTCTCTGTCTCTCTCTGTCTTGAATGAATAAAATTAACAAAAACAAAAAAACATAAAGACAGAACTCTTCTATCAGTCCTTGACTGGGAAGAACAGTATCCCAGCACTGAAATCAAACACAATGGACCACAAAGCTAGGCTGACGCACACACCAAATGAACAGCGTTTGGGCTGCAAGGTAAACAGGCCTCAGGGGTGGGCAGTTCAGGAAATGGACCTTAATTACTGTTATTTGTTCAATCAAACCTAGAATTTCTCCAGTCTGCTGGGTAGAGTGGATGATGGAACAAATAGAGGGCTCTTTTGAAGATTTCTGGATCTGTCTCACCCCTCCTTCTGTCCCTGGGGCAATCCAAGACCTCGGTGTTCAGGGAGCTCCAAGGGGAGTGGCAGGTTGGGGTTGGGGCAAGGCTGACGGATGGTACCTCTGAAGTGGGCACCCCCACCTTCCATGAAGACAGCACATAGGTATCTGACAACACACAGGAAGCTGGGGGGTGTGGGAGGATGGCAATCAAGTAGGAAGTAACTAAGAAACCTCTGGGGACCCAGACTTGGTGATGGTGGGAGGAGCAGCCTGGGGGAAATTTACCTATGCTCACTTATGTTGGCAGGTAGTAAACAGAACAGATCACAAATATTAATGGAAAACTGGAATCAGAAGGTGACATTTAGCTTGCTTTTTCATGAACATGTTGGAATTTTTATAAGACATAAACAATAATTACATTCTGCTGTCAAAACTATCCAGTTCATATCACTAACTTTCTCATGAAACTCTGTAAGGAACGCCGTGCTTTACAAAGGATATCCCACTTTGAGAGATCGTGACCTGAGAGAAAACAGGCTAAAATAGGCAACAGAAAAGATAATAGAAGCAACTTAGAACTGAGCACCTACTACATGCATTATACACTTCACTTGATTCTTTACACACATTACAGAATTTATTGTTCATCATGACCCTATGTTGTTATCCATCTCTATTAATGGTGAAAAAGTTGATCAAATAAAGACACATCTATAAATGAAAGAACGGGGATTTCTGTTTCAGTTGGGCAGCTCCTAAGTCCATTTCTTTTCACTGCTGTATAATGTTTAAATACCAGTGTAACACTTTGGGGCAGGGAAGGGTAAGAGGAACTTAACACTACTCCTTGGTAGTCTATACAATGCCTTTCTGCAAATTAGAAAAAGGCACAGCATGAGCAAGCCAGCAGGGACTGCATCTCAACTCTCACTTTCCCTCTCAGCAGGTTACCTTTGTGCAGTACACAAACTGTGCAACCTTATATGGCAGCCCTAGTGCTAATGTAACCCCAAAATGCCTCATGACCTGCTTAATCCTACTGCCTGGATTAAGTTCTTTTTATAAATTGTCTTAACTTCATAATAGTCATCTCACTGGAATTAGGTCTCTTGGGAATGATTTATTTAAAATCTGTTCCCACACTAGCCTCTATATTCCATCAAAGCAAAGACTATCCTTCTTGTTCTAGGCTCTCTTTCAGTGCCTAGCCTGGTGCCTTCATCACAGCTGGTGCTCCCTAAATATCTGTTGAATATTTCAGAAACTGTCTATAAGGAGATATAGCACTCTTATTGAAGTAACTAGCATGAAAAGGGCAGGCAAACAGCTAAATGAACAGTGCAGCCCCAAGAGGAAAATGTTACTGCTAGCTGAGGTCATCCGGGAGTACTCACAACAGAGATCGTGTTTTATTTTGCCTGCTTGTTTATTTTTTATTAGCTCCAAATGTTGGGTACAGACCAAAGTCAAATATAAAAATATCTATACCATCTAAAAGGGAGCATTTGTTTCCTAACCTTTCTCTTTCCTTTTTTTTTTCAAAGTAAGCTCTGTGCTCGATGTGGGGTTTGAACTCAAAACCTTGAGATCAAGAGTCACATGCTCTACCAACTGAGCCTGCCAAGCCCCTCTCTCTTTCCATGTTAAAGATTATAATGGCAGGGCACCTGGGTGGCTCAGCCGTTAAGCAGCTGCCTTAGGCTCAGGTCATGATACTGGGGTCCTGGGCTCAATGCCCACATCAGGCTCCCTCTCCCCTTGCTTGTGTTCCCTCTTGCTGTCTCTGTCAAAGAAATAAATAAAATCCTTAAAAAATAAATAAAAGGGGGGCACCTAGGTGGCTCAGTGGGTTAAAGCCTCTGCCTTCCGCTCAGGTCATGATCCCAGTGTCCTTGGATCGAGCCCTGCATGGGGCTCTCTGCTCAGCAGGGAGCCTGCTTCCCTTCCTCTCTCTCTGCCTGCTTCTCTGCCTACCTGTGATCTCTGTCAAATAGATAAATAAAATCTTTTTTAAAAATCAATCGATCGATCAAAAAATAAAAAATAAGTAAAGATTATAATGGCAAGTAGGCACATTATGGGATAAGAACTGTGTGAGTTCTATGTTCCAGGGGCCTGTACCCTAACTTCATTCACTTAGGAGGGCTGAGCTCTCGGCTGAGGCTACACTCTTCCATTCTCAACACTTCCATCAAAGTGTAACACTTGGATCATACCTTCGCAAACCTCCTCCTGTTCTATCCTGGTAACCACCCCACTGATGGGCAGGAAGGGCAGCATTACTCCCATCAGGGAATTGAACGCAAAGCCTGGATGAGTTGCCTCACTTTCCGAATGCATTCTTGTTCTTTCTACTGATTTCCCAGGGTATGCAGCTGTTTATAAACTGATCAGGGGTTACGTGCATCTTCCCTTTTCCCCTCCGCTGTGGGTGCCAGCCAGCTCCCACACCACCTGAATCCCGTGGACTCTGCCCTGGGTGTTTCTTTTCTTTTTTTAATTTTTATTTTATTTTATTTATTTGACAGAGAGAAATCACAACTAGGCAGAAAGGCAGGTAGAGAGAGAGGAGGAAGCAGGCTCCCTGCGGAGCAGAGAGCCCGATGTGGGGCTCGATCCCAGGTCCCGAAGGCAGAGGCTTTAACCCACTGAGCCACCCAGGCGCCCCCATTCTTGTTCTTTCTAACACAGCACCAGACAAGGATAAGGGTAGAGAGTGGAGACTGCTCGCAGGAGAAAGGACAGTTGAGCTAACCTGGATACTTCGATACCGCCATGGGAGCACAGGGTTCCCCCACCGGCCAGTGTAGGGCGCAGTCACACAGACAGGTGAGTTCGCGCACGCGCACACATGCATCCAAGGACAGAGCCCCAGCACTCCGGCACTACTTCCACGTGTCAAACTTTGCAGCAAGTTCCACAGTTCAGGAAGGCGGAGAATTACATGCTGCGCTGCTATCAAAACACTGATAATTAAAGATGAGAGTGTCTGTGGCAGCCAGGGCGATCCTTCTACTCAGTACTCATTATAAATAATCGTTACCTAGCCTTTCTTAAACGCTTCCTCTGTATCACGGCACTGCCCTGCGGAGCTTCTGTGACATTCTTTCATTTAATCTTCAAAAGAGCCCTGCGCTGTAAGTGTTGCAATCCCCATTTTACACCAGAGGAAATCGGAATTTCTGATTGCAAAGATCATCAGGATTCCAAAATCTGGTTTGATATATCACCACATCTCCAGGGGACTTAGAGTACATGGTTTGGAAGCTTCCTCCACCTGCCCCCACAGAGATACACAACATGAAGACACTGTAGAGCAGGTCCGGGCACCCACGGCCCGGGGCAGTGAGAAGAGCCCACTGGACCTGCGTCCTCCTCGCCCCGCTCCCACAGAGCGCCACTCCAGTGGTTTGCTGTCAGAACACAGCCACCGCCAAGGCACCCCAGAAAGCCCTCCATGGGTCTTTCTGAAGCGCAGTTCTTCATACTATGAAGTTCTGGCAGTGGGAGTGACATAATTTTTTTTGAATAACAACAACAAAAATTGTGTATCTTCTAGGTAGCAGGCAGGGTCTTAAATTTTTGGCATAGATTCATTTCATCCTCACAACCCTGTGAGGTAAATACTCATTGATGTCACTTTTTCACTGGTAATTTTCCCATTTTTTTCACAAACGAGAAAGTATTACTGAATTTTTTTGGCATGAAAATGTACCACTTTTATGAACAGAAAAACACTGTATAAGCTATATGGACTCGGAAAAGGTGCTGGAAAGACAAAATAAGAAGTGTTAAAAAGAAAATCATAGGCTTAAAATGGTGTCACTTAGGTTAACACCCCAAGTCAGTAAGTAAGACTTTCTATCTAACTACAGTGTCAACTCCCCAGAAATGTACCCTTTAACCAGTTAACATGGAATTTCCTGGTCAGCACTGGGAAGTTTACTAATAGACCCCTTCCACTCCCCTTAGGAGGCAACCAATGCTAAAACAATGGATTCTCTGTTAGTGATTTCCTGACCACCCCCCCCCCCCCTTTAAAAACCTTTCCTCTTCTATGGCCAAATGGAGCTTTCCTCTACTTGCTGGATGTGAAGCTGCCAGATTCAGGAATCGAATAAAGCCAAATCTTCAAAATCTATTGGTTCAATTTGTGTTATTTAACAAAAGACACAGAGAAAAAGAAGGTCATTTCCATTTGTTCACACATGGGAAAGTTGAGGTGGATAAAAAGAAAATAACCGTCCTAAGGTCCTGAGATGCGAACTCAGGACCTAAAATTCACCCAGACTTCAGCGGTACCGTCTCTAAGATGAAGGAACTGTCAAGAGCTGATGACATACACATGTGATAAGATTATGATCTACAGAAAGAGAGAGGATGTTTAGAAGTTTGAGCAATTATTTGGGACTTGAGTTAAAAACGTAGACCCTACGCATAGAACAGAGTGAAATTGAGTTTGGCACCTGTAGCGAGTCTAAAATCCTACCCGTATTCCCAATCTCCTTGTACCATTAGCTACCTTCGTTCAACTATTATACTCAGTAAACATTTTTAAGCTTGCTTACATGTTCACTCACTGTGATTCTGCACAAAATGTCCACTTCTAAAATGTCCCATGGTTCTTTTTTCCCATTGCTAATATTAGAATTCCTCCCACTCTTTCTAAGATACATAAAAAAGATCATTCCAAACTCTTCAAACTATTACAAGAAGATACAAAAGCAAAAGACAGAACACAAAAATTATACTTAGTGGTAAGTTCTTCAGAAAATTCCCTTTCCCTCAAAATACCACCTTCCAACACCTGAATTCTTTACACAGAGACAAATTTCCCCTAATTTAATATCTTGGAATCATCCCCTTTTAGGCTATATAAAACAAAAATAGTTTTGGGGTGCCTGGGTGGCTCAGTTGGTTAAGTGTCTGCCTTCAGCTCTGGTCAGGATCCTGGGGTCCTGGGATTGATCCCCACATCAGGCTCCCTGCTCAGCATCCGGGCTGCTTCTCCCCTCCCTCCCCCAGCTTGTGCTCTCCCTCCCTCACTCTCTTTCTCAAATAAATAAATAAAATTTTTTTAAAAATCATCTTGTGGCCAATTTTGAAGTTATCAAATAACTGAAAAATGGTCAAAAGAAACAAGAACTTGAAGCCCCTCACATTAAACATTCATACTTTAAGTCAACACTACAAAAGCATGAAAGCCAGCAAGTAACAGAAACTTGCTCCCTGATGTAAGCAGGAACCCCAGTCAATGAAGCAATACAAAAGTACAGCGCCCCATATCAGAGTTACGATGATGAACACCTATAAGGATTATGGGAGATCCGCCATGCAAAGTGTTTATTTATTAGCCCACGTTCCCAGCACACAGAGCAGAGCTCCACAGTAGCTTGGATCAAATGTTCATCCCTTTCAATACGGTTACTTAACTATACTGCGCCTTGGTAGCCTCATCTGCAAAACAGAAATACTAGTAGTTCGCACATCGTGGGATTATTAGGATGGACAAGGCATCCACCAAAGCACTTACAACATTAGGAAGAAGCTCAGGGCTCACAGGGGCTGGGATGTGAACCTAGTTACTTACTCCAAAGTAGCTATGACCTCATTTCCTTAAACTCCACCTGAAAACTGATGCTCAGGGAGACTGAACCTGGTCACCAGCATGCTTCCCAATGCTCAAGGAAACTCCCAAGGGCCCCCATCCTCCCGGCAGCTCAGTCTGCTCCAGGGACTTGCAGCTTACACCCCCTTAGCCCCGTCACCCACACCTTACATCTGACCAAAAAGTGATTCCCCTTTGTATTCTGGTGTGCCAACTCTTTTCAAACAGGGCTTGGAGGGGGCAGGGAAGGGAGGGTCATAACTATCTAAAAAATTACAACAGGGGCGCCTGGGTGGCGTAGTCAGTTAAGTGTCCAAACCTTGGTTTCAGCTCAGGTCATGATCTCAGGGTCATGGGATCGAGCTCTCCATGGGGCTCCACACTCTGCATGGAATCTGCTTGGGATTCTCTCCTCTCCCTCTGCCCCTCCCCCTTGCTCTCTCTCTCCCTCCCTCAAATAAATAAATCTTAAAAAAAAAAAAAAAATGACAGCAACAAAGGCAACCACACACACCTGGGCAGCAATCAGCTGCAGTGCTATGATGGACTCTAGCAAATATGGACAATTTCTGCCAACCCATGAGGCAGGCAGTTACTTTCACTATTATCTCCACAGTAGCAATGACGCACTTGGGCTCAAGAAAATAAGTCACCCAAGGTCACAGCTCATTAGGCACAAGGATAAGGGCTAGACCCAGGTGTGTGACTTCAATGGCAGCATTCTTCAGCTAAAAAAAAAAAGTCAGCATTCTTAACCACCACACCAAGCCAATATAGGAAAGATAAAAAAAGGAGGTGGGGGGGCAACTGGCCTGCTCAGTCAGGAGCCTGCAATTCTTTTTTTTTTTTTTTTTTTTTAAGATTTATTTATTTGACAGATAGAGATCACAAGTAGGCAGAGAGGCAGGCAGAGAGAGAGGAGGAAGCAGGCTCCCAGCTAAGCAAAGAGCCCGATGCGGGGCTCGATCCCAGCACCCCGGGATCATGACCTGAGCTGAAGGCAGAGGCTTTAACCCGCTGAGCCACCCAGGCGCCCCAGGAGCCTGCAATTCTTGATGTGAGTCATGACTTTGAGTCCCACGCTGGGCACAGTGATGACTTTAAAAAAAAAAAAAAAGATAAAAAGGAAAAAGGGAAGAGCACTTTAAAAAAGTAATCTTGGAAAACTGAATCAAAATTCATTTTCCGATCAACTTACTGCTCGATAAATGGAAATATTAAATAAAGAAATGGTTACTGCTCCCTACGGCAAGGAAGTGCACTTTAGTCCAGACAACTCCACTACCAAGGAGCAGTTTAACTGTGATCTGTGGATGGCTCCAGTTTCTACTGCTACAGTGTTTATAGTCTTTGATTTGTACAAACAAAACCATCTCTCGTGCCCCTAACAACATCTACCACAGCCCTGTGTTCCTTATAATTAATCCTCTGTAGTATTTAATCTCATGATCACACTGAGATGAGTCAACCACCTAAGAATGACTAGTCACCAGTCACCAAACTGCAATTTCCAGCCCACTGACTGACTGTCCCACTGTGTCTATAGCCCAGATGAACAATTCATCCAGTGTATAGTCAATCTTTATTTTTTTTAAAGATTTATTATTTATTTATTTGACGGGGTGAAGGGAGAAAGCACACACAGGGGGAAGGTCAGAGGGAGAGGGAGAAGCAGGCTCCCCACTAAGCAAGGAGTCCACCCAGGGGACTTGATCCCAGGACCCTGGTACCATGACCTGAGCCAAAAGCAGACGCTTAACCAACTGAGCCACCCAGGCGTGCCTGTATAGTCAATTTTTAGAAATTAAGAATTGAGAGCCCAGAAATAAATCCCAACATTTATCGCCCAATTAATTTTTGACAAGAAGATCAATTTAAGGGAGAAAGAGCAGTATTTTCAAAAAATGGTGTTGGAACCAGATATCCAAATGCAAAAGAATCCCATCTTATACCATACATAAAAATTAACTCAAAACGGATCAAAGACCTAAATGTAGTAGCGAAAAACAATGAAACTGTTTGAAGAAAACACAGCACTAAACCTTCATGACCTTGAGTCAGGCAAAAATTTCTTAGCTACAAAACCAAAAGCATAAGAAAAAAAAAAAAAGTGAACTACATCAAAATTATGCTTCAAAACTACATCAATTTTATGCTTCAAATGATACCATTAAGAAAATGAAAAGACAAGTCACAGAATAAGAGAAAATATCTGCAAATCACCTGACTTATAAAGCTATCTAGAATACCTACATATCTAGAATCTATGAATCGAGATATCTAGAATATAAGAAGAACTTTTAGATTACAGTAATAGGGGTACGTGGGTGGCCCAGTTGGTTAAGTGCTGACTCTTGGTTTCGGCTCAGGTCATGATCTCAGGGTTGCAAGACTGAGTGCTGTGTCCAGCCCATGCTCAGCACAGTCCACTTTAGAGATTCTCTCTCTCTCCCTGTGCTCCTCCTACTCATGCTCTCTCTAAAATAAATCTTTAAAATTAAAGAAATAAACAAACAAATAAATAGCATAAAATTCAGGAACAAAAAACCACCCAATTTAGAAATGGACTCCGGGGGCGCCTGGTGGCTCAGTAGGTTAAGCCTCTGCCTCTGGCTCAGATCATGATCTCAGGGTCATGGGATCGAGTCCCACATCGGGCTCTCTGCTTGGCGGGGAGCCTGCTTCCTCCTCTCTCTGCCTGCCTCTCTGCCTACTTGTGCTCTCTCTCTCTATCAAATAAATAAATAAAATCTTTAAAAAAAAAAAAGAAGAAGAAGAAGAAGAAATGGATAGGGTCCGGCGTGGCTCAGTCAGTTAAGTGACCAATTCTTCATTTCAGCTCAGGTCATGATTTCAGGGCTGTGAGATCCCGAGTCCTGTGTTGGGCTCCACGCTCAGCAGGGAGTCTGCCTGAGATTCTCTCTCTTTCCCTCTCCTTCTAACCCTCACCCTGCTCATACTCTCCCTCCCAAATAAATAAACAAAATCTAAGAAATGGGCAACGGATCTGAACATTCTTCAAAGAAGATATAGGAACGGTTAATAAGCACCTGAAAAAAGATGTTCGACACTATCAGCCATCAGGAAAATGCAAATCAAAACCAAAATGAGATGCCACTTCACACCCACTAGGATGGCTGTAATTAAAAGGAAAAAAAAAGTAACGAGAGTCAGTGAGGATGTGGAAAAATCGACAGCCCTCATACAGTGCTGGTGGAACAGTAAGCCACAGCAGCCTCTTTGGAAAAATGATTTGACAGTACCTCAAAATGTTAAACATGGTTACCACACGATCCAGCAGTTTCACAGATAGATACTGAAGAGAAATGAAAACATATGCACACAAAAACTTCTACACAGATGGTGATACAAGCATTATTAAAAGGCAAAAAGCAGGGGCGCCTGGGTGGCTCAGTGGGTTAAGTCGCTGCCTTCAGCTCAGGTCATGATCCCAGGGTCCTGGGATTGAGTCCCACATCGGGCTCTCTGCTCAGCAGGGAGCCTGCTTCCTCCTCTCTCTCTCTCTGCCTGCCTCTCTGCCTAGTTGTGATTTCTCTCTGTCAAATAAATAAATAAATAAATAAATCTTTTTTTAAAAAAAGGCAAAAAGCAGAACCAACCTCAAACAACCATCAACTGACAGAGAGATGAGTAAGATGAGGGATAGTCCATAAAAGAGAATGAAATACTGGTACACGCTACAACATGGATGAACCCTGAACACAAGCCCAGTGAGAGAAGCCATTCAAAAGACCACACACTGTTTGGTTCTATTCATAAAACAGTGGCGCCTGGGTGGCTCAGCAGGTTAAGCCTCTGCCTTTGACTCAGGTCATGACCTCAGGGTCCTGGGATGGAGCCCCACATCAGGCTCTCTGCTTGGCAGGGAGCCTGCTTCCCCTTCTCTCTCTCTGCCTGCCTCTCTGCCTACTTGTGATTTCTGTCAAATTAATTAATTAATTAAAAAAAAAAAAAACCACGCACAAGAGGCAAATCCACAGAGTTAGCAAGCAGGTTAGCCATTCCCAGGGCTCTGAAGACATTTGGGGGAAGTAGGAATGGCTGCTAATGGCCAGGGAAGGTGACAAAATGTCCCACACTTAGACTGTAGTGATGGTTTCCCAACTCTGGGAATATCCTAAAAACCACTGTTTCATACAGTTTAAATGCATGAGCTGTAAGGCCCGTGAATTATGTTATCTTAATTTTTATAAAGATTTTTTAATTAAAAAATAACCTAATAAATTCCTTTTAAAAGAAATGGGGGAAATGTTTAAAAAAAAAAAAAAAAAAGGAAAACCTCGAATCATGATTTTTTTTTTAAAAGCTGGCTACTGGGGCGCCTGGGTGGCTCAGTGGATTGGGCCGCTGCCTTCGGCTCGGGTCGTGGTCTCGGGGTCCTGGGATCGAGCCCCGCGTCGGGCTCTCTGCTCTGTGGGGAGCCTGCTTCCTCCTTTCTCTCTGCCTACTTGTGATCTCTCTCTGTCAAATAAATAAAATAAAATCTTTAAAAAAAATAAAAATAAAAATAAAAAATAAAAGCTGGCTACTTTTCCTCAACAGAAAAGTAAAAGCTTAGGCATTTCTCCAACTCCACTTCAAGAACAAAAAGGAAACTATGAAGTTTTTTTTGAACACCTGTTAATTTAAACGGGAATCAAGTGTCCCCCAAGGACAAATCTCTAGCACTTAAAGCTGAAATTGTTTCATGTATTTAACTTATTGGTCAGCTATAAAATGCTTTGTAAAGTTTACATAAAGTTTTTCATGGATCTTTCCACATTCAGTTTTCTTACGAGACTGCACATTGGCAATGGCTGAATCCTGGCACCAGAGCTCCCATTTCTCCAACAATTTTCTTGTCTTATACCAAAGCAGCCCTTTCAAATGTCTTCTGAAAATCCAGAGCCAGCTGGAGACCCTTACAAAAACTAATTTGATGATTTAACCATAATCTTGGCACCCACTTTTATGGGCGGCATATTCTTTTTTTTTTTTTTTCCCAGTTCTATTCACCTCAGTACACTCCAGTTATGAAAAAACAGTATTTACATATGCAAATGAATAATGCACATACACCCCATATCTGTACAGAACTGTGCAGCCAAATGAATCATCTCAGCTTCCTGTCTTAATGCAAAAATGGGTCAAATCTATTGTGTCCAAAGCCATTTCCTAAATATATAACACACATACCACCACCACCATCATCTCCTTGAGGGGGAAGAGCAGTATCAAGAATGAAAACAGGGCCAGAAAAATGCAATCATACATGTCAAAATCCACACATTTAGGTTTGCTAAAACCTAAGACTGAAAATTTTAAAAGTAACCGACACATGCTCATGACAAATTCAAACAGCACAGCAAGATGACAAATGAGAAATAAATGCTCCCTCTATTATCCTCTACCACCCAACCTCCTATTCTTACTCCAGTGCAGTAAGCACTTACCACAGGGTTTTTTTAACATTTTTTTTTAAAGATTTTATTTATTTATTTGACAAAGAGAGCAAGAGCCAGAGGGAGAGGGAGAAGCAGGCTCCCTGCTGAGCAAAGAGCCTGCGGGACTCTATCCCAGGACCCCAGGATCATGACCTGAGCCAAAGGCCGAGGCTCACCTGACTGAGCCACCCAGGAGCCCCATGACAGTTTCTACGTATATCCTCTTTGTGACAGTATACAGTCTTCCATATATGACAGTTTTTGTATATTACAATGTATCTTAAGAGCTTTCAGAAACCTTTATGCATTTACAAGCACTGACGTACATACTTATGTACCATTTCCTTTAGAAAACCATATACATTGGGTTTCATCACATACATACTTTTCTTTGATCCCTATTTAACAGCACATCTTGGACTTCTCTCCCTCTCTGCACAAATTTACCTCAATTTAGGGGCAACCTAATATTATGTTGTACAGAAGTCTAATAAATTTTTACTTTTAAATTAGTTTTCACTACCAATGATGAATTAAGATGTTCCACACTTACTCCCAATACAAAAAAACAGTAGAATTTATTCCTTCAGAGGTGAATAAACATGAATCCACGAACGATGGTTTTTCTATCACTTTATCAACTCTGGGTATTATACTTTTTTGAGAGAGAGAGAGAGCATGCAGGAGCAAGGGGGGAAGAAGCAGGCTCCCCACTGAGCAGGGCTTGATCCCATGGCCCTGAGATCATGACCTGAGCCAAAGGCAAAAGTTTAACCAATTAAGCCACCCAGGAGCCCATGGGTATTATACTTTTTAACTGCCAATCCGATTAGAGATATTTCTTCACTATATATATATATATTTTTTTTAAGATTTTTATTTATTTCTTTGACAGACAGAGTTCACAAGCAGGCAGAGAGGCCAGCAGAGAGAGATAGGAGGAAGCAGGCTCCCTGCTGAGCAGAGCACCCGATGCGGGGCTCGTTCCCAGGACCCTGGGATCATGAATGACCTGAGCAGAAGGCAGAGGCTTTAACCCACTGAGCCACCCAGGCGCCCCTCACTATATTTTTAACTGTATTTTTTAATTATGAGAAAGACTGAGCATCTTTTCACATATTTTCTGACAGTTTGCTTTTTTTTTTCTAAAGTATTTATCCCTAACCTTTGTACATTTTTCTATTGTGTGTCTTTTTTACTGATTTATAAAAACTCTTTTGGTAGACTAAGGAAAACATATCTTTACCCTATGAATCACTGTGTATCATTTGTGCTTGACTTTGTTTATATTTTGCTCTGGACAAGTTCTTCATTTTTATACAGTCAAATTCATCAATTTGTTTTATGTATCTTCCATTATAACTAGAAAAACCTTAGCCATTCCAAGATTATTATTTTAAAACTTCACTAATCTTTCCTCCTAATATTTTTATGGACCTCTTTTAATCAATTTTAATATGGTTAAATATGAAAGCTACACATTATTTATTCTGATGTAAAAGGCATGGATTGAGCCTCAAAAGACACTTATTTACATCTTAAAATTTCGGTACTGTTATCCCAAAAAAAGTGCCAGTCCAACCCGTAACAGGGAACATTTATGAACTCATATTCTGGGCCAGCTACTGTTCCAAGTGCAAAATCCTGTGAAGACACTAGTGATTAGCCGATATCACAGGTAAGTAAACTAAAGACAGGAAAGGCACACCACCGGAAAGGGGCAGACTACACCTAAATTCAAGCATCAGAATCAGCTCTGAACTATCTAACCATATCACCTCTGGACAATCAACAATAAAGCCTGAAATGCACATTAGAAATAGGTCCAGATGAATTCTCTCACTATAAAACATGCTTTTCCTTTTCCTATCAAACACAGGCTCATTTAACTGGCTTACCTAAAGCACTAAATCTTAACATACTATTTCTGAGCAACATTTAAAGCAAACCACATCCAAAGTACAATCTGTGTCCTTATGTCAAGTTTTTATTGTATCTCATACTATATATTGTATCTACTGTATCTCATATGTCAAGGTGGAGCTATGGTAGAATCATCTACTTTGCTCGGGACCTTTTTCATCTCTATAGCTGTGCCACGTTCAAGTAGAATTCAGTCTGTTTCGCAAGAACTCTAAACTGTATGAAAAAAATTATCAAGCCCAAAGCACTCCGTGGTTCTTATCTGGGCAGGATCTCACCTCCCTGGGCCTTTGTGGGTCACAGATCATAAAGGTGGGGACAGTGTTTTTACCAAGACTGGTGAGTGCTACTACCATCGGGTTTAATGGCTCTGCGGAAGAGTCGCTCAAGAGAAAAAATTGTGGCATCAAAGACCAACACCACTGCCCTGAGACACGCTGGATCACATCAGTCCTTCCAAATGCTACAGCTCACTTAAGTCCATGGCTTTTTCTTTATCTCTTCTAAGAACAGCCTTACAGAACAGATAATTTGTGATCAAGAACTCCAGACTTTCTTTACAGTACTAATTTTTAATATTCTCAAAGTCTTGCACACAGGAAGAGGGAGTTATGCCAACTAGAAGAAGAAGGGACATCTCCCAAACAAAATAATCTAGGAATACTCCCAGACTGGCCATAATGAGGATCAAATGCAAATGAGCATTAATTAGCCTTCTTCGCCAGCACTCCAAAGCCCTCCTTGCTTTCTGCCACACCACAGCAGGAAAAAGAAGTCAGAGACTCAGCTCTGCTGGACCTCTTGCTTCCAAGAAAAGGCAATCCCGTGACAACCCACATCGCTCTCCTCCCCCCCATCATAAGGAAATGATTTACTGCTTCGTGCTTTTCAAAGCCTGCAAGGAGAAGCTACTGCTCAGCATAATAATTTGCATAGAGGGGCTCACTGGTTAACCAGCTCTTCTAAATAGCCTAATACCTCTTATTCAGCAACCTGCAACTTTCACAAAATGACATCACTTGGTAGGAAAGCATAGTCTTAAAAACTGCTTTCTGTTAAATCCTACAATCCACCAATAGAGCAGAACTTTCTGGGGGAAACAGTGGTAAACAATTATTTGGGAGTTTAAGGGAAGAGAGAGGACAAAAGGCATACGCTGATTTTATTTCAGCAAAACACGGTATCAAAAACCAATATGGGGGGCGCCTGGGTGGCTCAGTAGATTAAGCCGCTGCCTTCGGCTCAGGTCATGATCTCAGGGTCCTGGGATCGAGCCCCGTGTGGGGCTCTCTGCTCCACAGGGAGCCTGCTTCCTCCTCTCTCTCTGCCTGCCTCTCTGCCTACTTGTGATCTCTCTCTCTGTCAAATAAATAAATAAAATCTTAAAAAAAAAAAAAACCAATATGGGACATCAACCATAAAATGTTTAAAACCTATAGCCATGAGCTCTTTGTTGAACTGCTCTGCAAAGATGGTAGATGTCTTCAGGATTAATTAAACATATATACCCACCCATTCACTCTCTTGTAATTTAAGAACTGTGTACTGGGTGCTGAGCACGGCCAAGGCCTGGGGAGCAAGGTGGCAGCCCAAGCCCTGATTTGCTGTTGGTTGTGGAAGAGGCCCTGAGCTCTGGGGGCCATTCTCCTCTTCAATAACATGTGAGGGTGGGTGTGTCACTCCTTTAAGGATCCTTTTAGCTCCAGAAGTCACCTGTGACTTCCCAGAGTCCCACAGGCCACAGGCCATCGGAAAACAGTAACCCACAACCAGGAGTGACAGCTATCACTCCTACCAGAAAGTCAGGAGAGAGACTCCAGGTGGCCTGCTACCAACCAAACACTTCCCAAGATGGTTCTCATTTCAAACTGCCTGACCGTTATCCTTAA
Organism: Meles meles; assembly: GCF_922984935.1. Taxonomy (NCBI): domain Eukaryota; kingdom Metazoa; phylum Chordata; class Mammalia; order Carnivora; family Mustelidae; genus Meles; species Meles meles. The sequence goes on along the minus strand of NC_060068.1, from coordinate 77,694,058 downwards.
AAACTATCTGAGTTGCTAAAAGTTCCCAATACTTTGGCTTCCGATTGGAATTTCTCATACCCAGAGGCCCAATTCCCCTTTGTCAGCATGTCCCAGTTTACAGTTTGTGGTTTGGGAGGATGATGGGGATTCCCATAACCAGCAGGATCGACCCCGCTGTGGTCCTCTTATGGCCCAGGAGCCACGGCGCATACCCACCTTCCAACTTCGCCTGCCTCTTCTGACTGTTAAACAAAACAATCTCCTTCCTCTCCAAGATCCTAGCTGGCACGTCGTTTTGGACTCGGGAGGCCCACAGGAAGAATTAAGCCAGAGCTCCCAAAAGTGGAGGACAGCAGCTTCCAAAGGTAGGAAGTTCCTGTCTCTGGAGCTATTTGCTTATTATGATACAAGAAATCTGAGCAAAACTGGGTACAAGGAGGAGCAGAAGGCAGAAGATCCTTCCAGCCACTTCCAGCGCCAAGTTTCTGGGAGTTGGTCCAAAGGGAGGCAGGGGGGCCAGTTCCCCCCTCACACAACTAACAGGAGCATAAATTGGTCAGTCTTAGTGAAGAGGGTCTCCAACATTCAGAGTTTCTGAGCTACTCATCCTATGTCGGTCCTGCTATACTTGCTTTAAAAACACAAATTTGTTCCAACAGAATTGATACATTTTTTAAAGATTTTATTAACTTGAGAGAGAGAGCGAGCCCTTGAGTGAACGGTTAGGGGCAGAGGGAGAGGGAGAAAAAAATCTCAAGTAGATTCTGCACTGAGTGCAGAGCCTGACGTGGGACTCAGTCCCACAACCATGAAATCGTGACCTGAGTTGAAACCAAGAGTCAGACGCTCAACAGACTGAGCCAACCAGGTGGCCCCCAACAGGGCTGATATTAAGAGTTCAGAGCATGTCATCTTAAAATATGACACTTTAGCATATCGAGTAAAGACACCTGAGAAACAGCAGGTGCGAGAAGGACTCTGGCTTTCCTTTTTCTTCCTGAAAAAAGGAGATAAATTCCCACAAGAAAGGTGCCCTCCCTGTGCCAGGAGGAAGACATTCTTATGAAAGACCAGAAGTTGAGATGGAGCGAATCCTATTAAAACAGACCATATTAAAGTAATTCTTACTTTTCTAGTAAGGCTTCCCATAAAATTAAATCACTTTCCACACAAATGCCTCTCTTTGTTCAACCTAATATAAAAGCAAGTAGGTTTCACCATTTCTTTATGTCTTCATTTCATTATGAGCGTTTCCAGATCACATAAACCTTACATTAAATAAATGTGTATGGTTTTCTCCTGTTAATCTGTCTGTGTCCACCAGAGATGCGAGGAGGGTCAAAGAAAACTCCCCCCCCCCGCCATGTTAGGGAACAATTTGAACATAACAGGTTGTGTAATTTCGTCTGTGAGAGCTACCCACTGAAGGCAGAAAACTGTACTCAGCTGTACTAAGCTGCATAGGCTACATGACATGCACACACCTCAGTTCAGCCAGCACTTATGAATTTCCAGAACACATGTGGTGTTACACCTTTCCACTTGATTTCAGATAACCTTCCTTCCACTTCACAGTAACTCACAAGCTGCAACCCTTTAAACACCCATTTCTACAGGCAAATTTCAGACCTTTTCAAAATCAAGTGCCAAACTTTTCATATTTATGTATTTATTAATTATTTTTTAAAAGATTTTATCTGTTTATCTGAGAGAGAGAGAGAGAGCACAAGCAGGGGGAGCGGCAAGCAGAGGTAGAAGCAGGCTCACTGCTGAGCAAGGAGTCCAATGCAGGACTCGAATCCAGGACCCTGGGATCATGACCTAAGCCGAAGGCAGACGCCTAACTGACTGAGCCACCCAGGTGCCCTCTTCTTAATCATTTAACATTCATAAAACTATAATACCATTTTAACTAATTTCCTTTTTTTTAGTGTATCACTGACAAAGTTTAGAATACTATGTCCCAACCTCATTATTCCCTTGGCCTGTGGTTGTTTTTTCGGTGTTTTCTTTTTTTTTTTAAAGATTTTACTTATATCCTTGAGAGACAGACAGACAGACCATGCACGGGGAGGAGGCAGAGGGAGAGGGAGAAGCAGACTCCTTGCTGAGCAGGGAGTTCTATGGAGGGCTCAATCCCAGGATCCTGAGATTATGACCTAAGCAGAAGGCAGACGCTTAACCAACTGAGCCACCCAGGCACCCTGCGCCTGTGGTTTTTACTGTGCAATTCTGCAGTGTGATTTTTAGGAATGTATATTTACAGTGTGTTACAGTAGGACTATTTCCAGTGTTCTAATATAAAGAGGCACAGGCATACAGAAAAATTATAGAAGACTTATTCATAATAGTTTGGGGAATTTTTTAAAAGAAATACACTGGGGCACCTGGCTGGCTCAGTTGGTGGAGCATGAGACTCTTGATCTCAAGGTTGTAATTTTAAGCCCCAAGGTGGGTATACAGATTACTATAAAACCTTGGGGGAGCCTGGGTGGCTCAGTTAGTAGAGCATGTGACTCTTGATCTTTGGGTTGTGAATTCAAGCCCCACATACAGCACAGAGCTTACTTAAAAAAAAAGACAAAAGACACAGATGGGTTGAAAGTTCAAAGGACCATATGGCCTTTTAGAGATCAGACAAAGACTTGAAGATAAAGAGCATTTCCAGAGATAAAAGAGATCATTTTATTAAAGGATCCACTCAGGGGCCCTGAGTGTCTCAGTCAGTTAGCATCGATTCTTGATTTGGGGTCAGGTCATGATCTCAGGGTCCTTGGATGGAGCCCCGCTCCTCACCCAGCAGCGTATCTGTTTGAGATTCTCCCTCTTCTCTGCCCCTCCCCCACTTGAGTGCGTGAGCACACTCACGCACACACACCCTCTCTCTAAAATAATTACATAAATCTTTAAAAAAAAAAAAAGGGATCAATTCCTTAAGGAAACATAACAATCTTAAATGTGTGTACACCTAATCCAGCTTCGAAATATAGTAGACCAAAAAATGACAGAACTAATGGGAGAGACAAAAACACAATCATTTTAGCAAATACCCTTCTCCCAGTAATTCATGGAATTAGATTATCCCCATCCCCACCACCACCAACACTAAAAAAATCAGTAAAGGAGATCTGAGCAACATGAGCAATCACTTTGAACACTATAGGCAATAGCTGTAGACTTTACTCTTTTCAAGAGTACATGGGGTAGTCACCAAGATATATCATTTCTGGACCATAAAACAACAGCTTTAAAAGGACTTAATATATATGGAATATGCTCTTTGATCTCCACAAAAGTAAATTTGAAATCAATAGCAAAAATACTCCTGAAATATCCTCAAATATTGGAAAACTTCTAAATAACCCATAGGTCAAAGAATAAATTGTAAGAGAAATTAGAAAATACTTCAAACAGAATAATAAAGACACAACATCAAAATATGTGGGATGTAAATTATGGCTTTAAATACTTATTTTCAAGAAAAATGAGAGTTTTAAAATAATGGTCTAAGCTTCTGCCTTAAAAAAAGAAAAAATCAACCAAAGGGCAGATTAAACTCAAGGTAATGATTAAGACAGAAATAAAGAGCAGAAATCAATAAAATAGAAAACAAATGACAATGAAAAAAATTATTTCTTTCACAAGGTGTTTTTGTTTTGTTTTGGGTTGGGTTTTTTTTTAGAGGGAGAGAGAGAGAGACAGAAAAATAATCTCAAGTCAGGCTCCACATCCAGCACAGAGACTGACATCCGGCTCGATCTCACACCCTGGATCACAACCTAAGCCAAAATCAAGAGTCGGACACTTAACCAACTGAGCCAACCAGGCAAGCCTCTCTCCTAAGTTTAATAATAAAATTGATAAACTCCTAGGTGGAGTCATTAAAAAAAGAATAAAGAGGGTCCCTGGATGGCTCATTCAGTTAAGCGTCTGCCTTCGGCTCCGGTCATGATCTCAGGGTCCTGGGATCAAGCCCTGCATCGGGCTCCCTGCTCAGCAGCGAGTCAGCTTCCCCCTTTTCCTCTCCCTCTGTGATCTCTCTCAGCCTCGCTCTCTCAAATAAACAAATAAAAAATAAACCTTTTGAAAAGATAAATAAAAAACACAAATTGCTCATATCCACAATATTGCTAGTCATATCAAGATTAATATATTCTAAGTAACAGATTTCTACAAAGGACTCCCATTTAGAAAATCCACTGCATTAACCCCAATCAGGATTGGAAAAATCAAGCAGGGGATGACAAGATTACAACCATACTTTAGTAGAAGGATCAACCTCCTGGAGGTGTGAAAGAGATGACCGTGCAATGCAATGAAGGGACTAGAGGGAGGAAAACCTGTTTATCCAGCACACATTTCCACCTTCCTGCCTCTAAGTCAATCCCCCCCCCGCCCCCCGACATTCCAGTCTCACTTCAGAGGGTGTCGTCTGTTCTTGGAACCAACCACGATGAGTGGGAAGCACAGTGCTCACTAGGGTGGAGTTGATCACACTAGTTCCGCACACCAGGCACTCCACATGGACTGCCTCACTCAGCCTCCACTCATTCCTACCTTCTCTTCCGGGTCTTCCAGTACTGCAGAATCCGGAAAGTAAAACCACATTTCTCAGACTTCTTTGCTGTTTGAGGCCTGAAAGTTGGTAATACTCACAACTAGAGGGAAAACGAAACGGGGGCCTCTCTCCTGCCATGGTATCTGTAGTCAACCAAGGTCCCGGGACAGGAGAGGCAGTTGCCTCGGCTAGACTCAGAGGTCCTCTGTTGAGCCACCAGCTTCGTGTGCTTCAAGAAGCAGTCACAGTGGTGACAGCAGCTTCAGCTTCCAGACTTCTGGAACACAGCTATCGTAGTATGTTCTCAAATCCAACAGCTTAAAAGCGGGTCCCGGATTCTGGCTCCTCTATTTCTTTTATTTCTTAAACAACTAATTCCCCATATTAAATCCCCTTCTGCTTAAAATGATCTTAGGTTCTTGCATTGTAAATGACACCCTTGCATCACCACTTCACAGAGAACAAAGAGTCAAGGATGTCTAGTTAGGATCCTTTTCAGCAATTACATAAGGGAAGCAAGACACAAATTTCCTCCATTTGATGAACAAAGAAACCAAGGCTCAGAAAGCTTAAGAACTGGTAACAGTACTGAGCCCCCAACACCAGGGAGGTTTCTAAGGTAGACTTAGAAGGGACATTTAAAAAAAGACATCTAAGCTTTTGGGATGCCTGCATGGCTCAGTCAGTTAAGCATCTGCCTTTATTCAGCTTGGGTCATGATCATGATCCCAGGGTCCTGGGATTGAGTCCCCCATGGGCCTCCTGCTCAGTGGGGAGGCTGCTTCTCCCTCTGACTGCTGCTCCCTCTGCTTATACTCTCTCTCTCTCTCTGACAAATAAACAAAATCTTAGGGGGGAAAAAAAAGACATCTAAGCTTCAGATGGGGAATTTAAAAAGGGGTGCCTTTTAAAGTCTCATCCAGAAGTTTCTCTGATTCCATGATCTGCCTCAAAAATCACCCCAACCACAAAACCTGATCTTTCCAGAACTAGACTTGAGGATTTTCCAAAGAATAAAATCTCAATGGATCAAACAAATTTAAACAAGAAAAACAAAGGCGAAAGGGGGTAAAGGAAGAAGAAGAGAAAAATCAAGGGGATGGAGGCTACCTTCAGACTAAATGCTGGCAGCTTCCAGAACTTAGAGTAAATGAACTTCAGCATCCTGCAGCCTGGGGAAAGGAACTGTCCAAGTTTCTTCACTATGCATACCAAGGGGCAGCCCCAGATCTGTTCAGGTTGTAACCCGCTCCTCCTTCACGAGAGCAATCTGTTCAGTTCTCCCTCTAAAATCTACCACAGGCCCACAAAGGAGTCACGGACACCAGGCCAAGAAACCAAACTAGGGCTTGATACCTGACTTAACTGAAGTCCTCCCCACCCTCCACCTCCTTCTGAGAAATATAGTCTTAACAAGTCAGTCAAGAATTTTGCAGTCAACACCAATGAGATCATCTGTCACATGGGCCCTTCTCCACTTCCACAAAGGAATATGAGGAAATCTGCTTGTTACGACCCCTTTCTTGGGATGCCTCGGTGGCTCAGTCAATTAAGAGTCTGTCTTTGGCTCAGGTGATGATCCCAGGATCCTGGGATCGTGTCCTGCATTGGGCTTACTGCTTGGTGGGGAGCCTGCTTCACCCTCTGCCTGCCGCTCCCCCTGCTTGTGCTCTCTCTGACAAATAAATAAAATCTTTAAAAAAAAACAAAACACCTCCCCTTCCCCGCCTCCCCCCCCCCCCCCCCCGCCCCTGCTCTTCCCACTAAGGAAATCGACCTTGCTTAAAACAATCCCTTTTTTTTTTTTTTTTGCTAATAACGTCCTTGCCCTACTCTCCTTCCTATAAAAACCTCCCATTTCCTTAAACTTCTTGAAGCTCCTCTCTATCTGCTAGATAGGATGCTGCCCAATTGATTAATTGGGTTTTTTACCCCCCTAATTTTTTTTTTTTAAGTAATCTCTACACCCAATGTGGGGTCTGAACCCACAACCCTGAGATCAAGTGTCATATGCTCCACTGACTGACCCCACCAGGCGCCCCCAATTCATGAATTGTTTAATAAGGCCAATAAGATCTTCAATTTTATTCAGCTGAATTTTGTTTTTTTAATACCCCAAAACATTCCACTAAAACCCCGTGTCTCCCACATCTAGCTTCTAACCTCCCCTCTACTGCCACAGGTCTTAAAAATGCATTACCAACCCTTCCCAGCTTTAGTTCCTTAGCTCCCGTAGTCTCTAACCCACAGTGCCGTAGCAGCTCCTCCTTGGAAACCAGGGCTGCCAAAATGCCTAGGCATCTAGGACTCTCCCTTACAAACTTCTAGGGTGTACGGTGTCATCTGACAAAGCCCAAACATCTCCCACCCCAAACCCCCATGCTCTTTCCTCTCCAGGCAGGCTGTACCCTCCATCGCTTTATTCTCTTTCTATGTTTGCTACAGGAATGTCTTCCTTTTAAAGTTTTGGGTTTGGTTTTTTTGTTTTGTTTTGCCTTCAGATTTTATTTTTATGCAATCTCTACACCCAGTGTGGGGATAGAATTTACAACCTGGAGATCAAGTGTCACTGGTTCCACTGACTGACGCAACCAGGCACCCCGAAAGCCTGCCTTTTAAATGGAGATGTCTCCACTGTTGGGTCTTCCCCTTATCAATCTACATTAGGCTTTTTGAGGTCATAAGATTCCTTTGAGAAGCTAAAAAATGGTAAGAACCCTCCCAGATGAAACACTGTATAACCACAGGGCTGCACAGAAACCACCTGCACAACTCCCCACCTGCTCCCCTGGGGCTAGTTCATTTACTAAGGAAGTGTCACCCCCAGTGAACCCACTGCTTCCTCCCCTTTCACAGGCATAACTTAGAAGCTGAGATACGCCAGCCTCGATTCAGGTCTCTGAGGAAGTTCTGCCCAGGAGAGATCTTATACGAAGAAAATCCAGCATCAGGGGCTCAGTGGGTTAAGCCTCTGCCTTCAGCTCCGGTCATGATCTCAGGGTCCTGGGATTGAGCCCCGAGTTGGGCTCTCTGCTCGGTGGGGAGCCTGCTTGCCTGCTTCCCCCTGCCTCTCTGCCTACTTGTGATCTCTCTCTCTGTCAAATAAATAAATAAAAAATCTTAAAAGAGAGAGAGAGAGAGAGAGAGAAAAGAAAAGAAAAAGAAAATTCAGCATCAATTCACTGGTTGCTCCCAAGCATAAAAGTAGGACTAGTTAACACCTTGAACTATATTTTTCCAGGTACCCAGTGATTATTTACTGATTGACATATTGCTTTAATTGTAGTAAGCTTTTTCTTTTTCTTTTTCCTTTTTTTCCCAAACAGTAAAGAAGACATCAGTATCCTTAGGAATGTTAAAAAGAAAACCACAGGCCCAAAATGGTGTCACTTAGGTGAAGTGAGCTGCAGTTTCACCCCCTGAAAATGTAACTTTTAACCAGTCAACGTGGAATTTCCTGGTCAGCACTATGAAGTTTACTGATGACTCCTTCCCCTTTTGCTGCCCTTAGGAAGGCAACCTAAAGGGATTCTTAGGAAGGCAACCTAAAACAATGGATTCTGTACTGATAATTTCCTTTTTCCCTCTCCCTCCTACTTTTGAAAACCCTTCCCTGTTGGGGAACCTGGGAAGTGTAGTCGGTTAGATATCCAACTCTGGTTTCTGCTCAGATCCTGGTCTCAAGGACGTGGGATTGAGTCCCAAGTGGGCTCAGCGCCGGGCGTGGAGACTGCCTGAGACTCAGACGCTCTCTCCCTCTGCCCCTCCCCCTTACGCTTTTGCTCTCTCTCACTACCCCTCTAAAATAAATGAATAAATCTTAAAATAAAAAAAAAAAAAAGGAAAAGAAAACCCTTCCTTTTCTGTGGACCTTTGAAGCTCCCTTCTACTTTCTAGTTGGAACGCTGCCCAATTCATGAATCGATTAGTAAAGCCAATTAGGTCTTTAAAATTTACTTGGTTGAATCTTTTGTTATTTAACAGGAATAATGCTACCAAAGCGAAGAAAATTCATACTGATAAAGAATCCCATTACAGAGACATTTTCATTACTACGGTTACAAAATACGGCCATTGTTTCTGAGAATACCACTGGAGGAGTTTAGTGAGCATGGAGTCAGCAACAAAAGACTCAATTCTTCCTTGTTTTGGTGAACCACACACACACTAAGGATCAGAGCATTAGGAGACTGAGCCCTCTGTGAAATTACTGAGATATAATGCAAGAACAAAAAGCTGGAAAATCAATCCTATGAAGACCTCATGGGATTTGTTTCAAAGTGTGGTTGGCCCGTTTATAAAGACAATACTTAAACAGAAGTCTAATTTTCCAGCTCTCCTACTTATCGCTGCATAAATAAGATTTAAGGGGTTGAGTGTGCATGTGTTTTTCCTATTTTTGTTTTGACTAGACAGTTTTCATGAGGGGGGGAAATGCTGTTTAATCACTGTATGCTGCAACCTTACTTCTAACCTGCAAGTTGTTTCAAAATTTAATCTGTGCTAAAAAATTCACTATAACTTTTTCCGTAACAGCTGCTTTCCTTAAACATCAGCTCAGCTTTAATCTCAGATGGCAAACTACAGAAGAAAAGCCAAAGTAAAATCCCGTTTCCTTTAAAATTCAAACAGATGTTTTATGTAATCAAATCAATCCACTATTTGAATTTCCTAACACACACGCTACACTGACTCCCACACTGTGTTCAAAAATCTTGCAAAGGTTCACTTTAGACTACTTAGAAAACCTGATCATTAAATATAATCACAGATCAGTGACTTGATCAATATTGCTCCCAGGATCCTGTCTCAACCCTAAATTCAACTGACAATGACAAAATGTAACGAAACTTTACTAACGGTGCTGCTTGACGTGAGGCCCAGAACACAGGATCTCTACAGTGTTAAAAAGAAAACACACCCAAAATAGTGTCACTTAGGTTAAGACCCCAAATCAGTAAATGAAGACCTAATACCCAACCAAACTGCAGTTTCCACCCTCCAAAGATGTACCTTTAACCAGCTCACAAGGGAATATCCTAGTGAGCACTGGGAAATTTATAGATACATCCATTCCCCTCCCCTTAAGAGGGTGACCTGCCTAAAACAATGAAGTCTTTGCTTATAATTTCCTTTCTCCTACCCTTCACCCTTTAAAAACTATTCCTTTCCACCCTCTATCTTTATTTTTAATTTTTTACATTTTAAAAAAGATTTTATCTATTTATTTAACAGAGAGAGAGCATGCACACAAGCAGGGGCGGGGTGGGGGGTGGCAGAGGGAGAGGCAGGCTTCCGGAGGAGCAGGGGGCTGACCCAGGACTCATCCCAGCCGGGATCATGACCTGAGCCCAAGGCAGATGCTTAACTAACTGAGCCACCCAGATGCCCGTCCCTCTCCACCTTTAAAAACGATTCTGCTTGCTAGATGGGATGCTGCTGGATTCATGAATCATTTAATAAAATCAATTAGATCTTTAGAATTTACTCAGTTGAATTTTTTTCTTGAACCATAGTTATGTTATAGTTAAAATTACAGGTACTGAAAACAATTCAAGAGATAAAATGGAAGTGTGTCAGTGGCTAGTTCTGCATACCATCTTACATGAAGACTTGCTTTTATGATTTTAATTTTACTTTACGCTTTTATTTTATTTTACTTTACTTTACTATTTTATTTTATTTTATTTTTTTGGTAGGCTCCACACCCAATGCGGATGAGCCGAGATCAAGAGTTGGACGCTTAACTGACAGAACCCCCACCGCCCCACCCCCCGCCACCTCGAAGACTTCCTTTTTGAGGTCAGATTATCATAGATGAACTGAAATGTACGTAGACAACCCTGTCCTCACTGTTCTACCCTTGCAGTTCACACTGAAACACTGGGGACACTGAAAGGTAAGCTTCCAAGTCTCATACTTGACTCCCTTCCAGATCTTGAATAGCTGTGGGAAGCCTACAGGTGATATTTACACAAAAAACCAGGCAGAATCGAGCAATGGGGAAGAGATGATCTTATTAGCAGACACAGTCTGAGGCTGCCTTCCACTTCCCACAGGTCGGCCCTATTCAGCCCTCCCAGCCAAGGCATCCCATGCAGCCCAAAGCTATTTGTCAGCTCGCCCAGGTCAGCTATAAAGCAGCCCAAGAAAACAAATCTGAGTGAACCCTCACGCTAACTCTCCAACCAACATGGCTACTTTCACTCTATTTACTGCATAAGATATGTGACAGACTTATCTCCCCAACAACCTAAACCTGCTTAACTACACAACATCTCCAAACACTCTTTCTGTATTAGCTCACCAGTGAGGTATATAAGCCTACAGGTCAACATCAGCCAATCACGACCCTTTGTCAGTGTGGGAGAGTGACTATGTGGGCACTTGAGTGCATTCTGCCTGCATTTTACAAAAAGGAACAGAAAAATAAAAGTGCTGATACTAGTGATTAGAAGACAGGACTCAAACTTCATGTAACCGAAACAGTGGTGAGCACCTTCATACAACAGGAAAATAATGACTCAGACACCATCTAGATAGGTAGTATCTATATAAATAAAGGTAAGGGAAAAGATCAAAGTTAAAGAAAATGTTAGAAATGACTGAAATATATTGTCGATGATGGCATCGAAAGGGGGTGTGATTCAGATTTTCTTTATTATTTTTGGTCTTTTAGAAATAGAAAAACACCCAAACCTATTAACACCTATGCTTATTAACTAACTTTCACTCATTCACCTTTATTTAACACCTCTGGAGAATTCATCACGTTTGAAGGCACAAGAATACCTACACCTGAATGTCAGCCCAGACAATATTAATGGCTACAAAGGAGTGGCTTCTGTTAAAAACTTCCCTGACCAAGGGGCACCTGGCTGACTCAGTCGGTAGAACCTGCAATTTTTTTTTTAATTATTATTATTATTTTTTTAATATTTTATGTATTTGACAGACAGAGATCACAAGCAGGCAGAGAGGCAGGCGGAGAGAGAGGGGGAAGCAGGCTCCCCGCTGAGCAGAGAGACCTATGTGGGGCTCGATCCCAGGACCCTGAGATCATGACCTGAGCTGAAGGCAGATGCTTAACCCACTGAGCCACCCAGGTGCCCCTAGAACCTGCAATTCTTGATCTTGGGGTTATGAGTTTGAGCCCCACGTTGGGAGTAGAGATTAGTTAAACAAACAAACAAACAAAAACTTCCTTGATCACCCAGTAATTCTACAAAAAGAACAGGGCAAATACAGCAGCTACAGCATAATCCTAATTTTGCAAAGTAAAATCATGTATACTAAATATGGGTGGCTGGACTTTAAAATACCAAAATATGGTTCTCTGGGTAGTAAGTGTGATGTTTTTTCCCCTGTGTTTCACAAATACCCCCCACCCTTTGCAAAGTTCAAAAACATACCAGTCATGGATAGAAATGAACTTTCATGCCTGGATCCCTTCCAAGGGTGGAAGCATCACATGATATAATGAGGATCTAACTTTCCAATCACTATAAACAAAGAGCTGTAGGGAGAAAAAGTTTTGTAACCAAAAGCATTCAACAGGGGGTTCAGTGAGGTCATAGTATGAGCTCTGTCTAGGGAGAGAGAGGAAGCCCATACATGCAGTAACCAGGAAAGAATTCCTGTTCATCAGATGACCACGTAGTGGGTGGTGTGGGCATGTTCAGAGAGAACTCTCAAAGCAAGGGGAAGATTATTACTAAGGAAATGTTTCTTGAGCTTATTTACTTTTTGTACAAGTTTTCATAGACTCTGTGTGTGTGTTTTAAGCTCCAGTCTGGGGGTGACGAGATGCCCTGATGAGGAACACCCATGCCAGCTAACACTTCCTCAAAGGCCACACTCTCAAGTCTCCTGCATGGGCTTTGATGACCTGCACCTCTGATGAACCCAGGTTTTGTTAACCAGCATAGTCATGGTGAGAAATGGTGAAAACTCCCTCAAAATCTCAACACAAACCAACTCTGCACAAACCCCTGTACAACAGACAATGACCGAATTGTAAAAGGGCTTCCGGCAGTCTAAGGCTGCATCCCTGGGATGACCCAACTGCCTTTGGCCTTTCTGTTCTGAGTCAGGAGAAGCTCAGGGCTCTCAAAAGAAATGAACTGTCCTACCCAACACCTAAGATAGGCCCTGGCCTCCCTTTCTTAGAGCATTGACCAAAGAGGGCTTACAACTCTGAATCCTTGTCCCTTTGAGATGTGTATGTATTTCCTACGACTCTGGAGTGTCTTTCTCAAGGACCCCAGCCTCAGTGGAAGGACAATCTTAACTTGCCAACTAGCAGACACAACTGGCCTAATCGCAAATACACTCACCAACTCCTCTAACGTTTCACTTCCCTAACTCTACTGGGCCCCACTCACTCCTCCCTACTCCCTCATTCCCCCTTGAAAACTCTGGACAAATGGCAACAGAGCTCAGCTCTTTTCCCTACTGTCAGTGGCTATGGAATAAAAGGTTTCCACTGCTTTAACATCTAGCTTTATGTGTCTTTGACCATGGATGGTTCCTGGTGGCATTCGTGATTTCATTAACCAATATAACAGACATTAGAAATGGGCTTTTATTTTCATTGAGAATCTCAATGATTCATACAATCTGGCTGGAAATACCTTGGCCAGGGCATTCCTGCCCTTACACGAACTGGCTCGACCACCATTGGAGAGTGAATGTGCACCCCAGGAATGGCACCATGGCTGGGATCCATCCATGCGGTCATGCTGGCTTGGCGGCCTAGGGCTGCCTAGACTACAGTTGTGCCTGGTGAAGCAGGGAATGTGCAAGTTCCATGTCAATGCCCCCAAGAAGGGCCAAGAACTTGGACCAGATGAAGCCTCAGATCAGGCTACGTGATCGTTCTGTACCTGCCTGCCAATACATGTCCACATGTGCGGCAGAATTTTGTCTGGAAGAAACTAAACCTTGCCCACCCACAGTCACTAGCAACTACCAATATCTATCAAAACAGTCCAGTAGCTGGGTATTCAAAACCGCCTGAGGCCCATGATAACCCAAGATAAGGACCAACTGTTACCGATTATTTATTCATTATCAGAATATTAAAGAACCGCAATCTTGTAGTTAAAAGCCCCAACTTAAGTGGGCCAATGTTCAAGGCCTGGCTCCACCACCATGTAATATCAGTCAAGTTCATTTATTTCTCTGTTCTGCTGTTGCCTCCCCTGCAAAAGGAGGCCAGTTAATCGCCTCTTAAGGCTGTTGTGAAAAACAAATGCTATAACATAGGTGGAAACAGCGAGCACATTGCGGGCATGAAACAAACTTCAGCTATTGTTACTGCTATCATTCACGCTTACACTTGCCTGGAGAAAACCCTGTCGAGCTTTATTCTCAAACTGCCCTGAGAGCACTGTCTGGGTTTTTCAACAACTCATTTCATCTCTGACAGAGTGCATACTGTCATTTTTTATAGCTAGCTTTCCCCACATTTCCACCCGCGACTAGCCCTTAAGTTCCAGGAGAGCAAGGAAGCTTTCTTCATCATCCAGTCTTCAGGGACCTGCCACAGTGCTGGGTACCCACAAAGTGGTGAGTGGCCACTCTCTCCTGGGATCTCTCCTTCCATTAGCATCCATTAGCAACAGCATAAGCAAAATCTCAGTGCATATTAGAGTCAGCACAAACATAAGATGACCTGGACAATGCCTAGGCACAGGTGGGTATTGGCCCATAACAAATGAAGAGTTTTGGGGTTCCTTACTCTGTGCTAAGCCATGTTTTAGAGACCGTATGTCTAGATCACATACTATCCTCACAATAACCCCAAGAGGTACTATCCCACCCATTCTACACTTGAGCAAAACTGAGGTTAACAGAACAAAGGTAAAATGCACCCATTCACAAGAGCCCTGGTTGTCCAGATTTCCCAATTCAAACCCAGACCTGAGTCTGTAGCTCTCTTATGGCTTACACATTTTTCCTAATGGTCCTCAGTTAAAGTCCCCCAAATTTCTATCACCAACCTCAAGCTTCTCCTAACTTGTTTTTTAAGATTTTATTTTTAAGTAATCTCTACACCCAATATGGGGTTGGAACTCAACCCCAAGGCCAAGAGTCACATGCTCTACCGATTGAGCCTGCCAGGCACCCCCCAAACTTTTCCCAATTTAAACATTCAACTGGGGGCACCTGAATGGCTCAGTCAGTTGAGAGTCTGCCTTTGGCTCTGGTCTTGATCCTAGGGTCCTGGAATCAAGCCCCACATCGGGCTCCCTGTTCAGCAAGGGGAGTCTGCTTCTCCCTCTCCCTCTGCCCCTACTCCTGTTCTCTCTCTCGCTCACTCTTTATATCAAATAAATAAAATCTTTAAAACAAATAAATAAAATAATCATCCAAGGGGTAACTTGCCACTTCCATTTAATTTATAATAGGCTTCTCAAATGTAACAAAGTCAAAAGAAAACAATTGGGTTTTGCTTCCCAAATGTCCTCCTCCCTTCAAGCCTATCTCACCTAGTAAACGGCACCGTCATCAATCCACTTGCTGGGGACAAATCCAGAATCGCTCTCATTCCCACACCCACTTCTTATCCAGACGGAAGTCTAATTCTACCTCTAAAATTAGCCCAGAAGCCAACAACAGGACACTGTAAACACTACAGCGTATGTGAAGGTAAAACACGCTCTCCTCAGACTAAGAGCAGCAGCAGATCATCAAGATTTAAGCTCCATCAGGAGGCATTTCTGCTCAGTGCTGCAGCCTGCTTGCACACGGAGGAGGCAGTTAAATCATATTCACTGAATGAACAGCTCTGACTGCTCTCCCTGCCTCCACTCTAGCCCCTGATACGGTTAAGTCTTCACAGCACCCAGAGTGATCGAAGCATAAATCAAACTACAGCTCTTACTGGAACAGGAACAAAACCCCAACTCCAACCGTGGCTAACAGTCTCTGGCCACGTCTGTCCCCACCTGCCTCTTTACCCCATCTGCTTCACTGATGACACCCCAGCCACACTGGACTCCCTTCTGTTCCTCGAAAACCCTGAAAGTCTCCTTACCCAGACCTTGACATGGATGTCTCTCCTTACCGATCAGTCTCGAATCCGGGAGCATTTTCTCAGACAGTCTTCCCCAGCAAGCTACCCAAAGCCCCTTGGCCACCACGTCTGGTTATGGTACCAGTACTGACCGTTTCACGGTTTACGTGCTTATGGGATGTCCCCACCCACAACGGGACAGCCCATGGAGGGCAGAGATGATGTCTGCCTGGCTCACTGTCCTATCTCTAGCTCCTGGCACATAGTAGGTGCTGTGACATTATGATACAACCAGAAACAGAGATTTAGTCTTCCTCCCTGGTGTGGGAGGCTCAGGAGATTTGTGACTGGCATCTGAAATGTGGGGTGAGAGGCAGTCTTATCTGACTAAGCCTGTGGGATACTAAATCCAGGTAGTGTCATAATTGAATTGAATTGTTGTGAGTCCAGTTGGTGTGCGGGGAGTTGGGAAACTGGGTGGTGTGGCTGGCTTGGTCAGTTAAGCGTCTGCCTTCAGCTCAGGTCATGATCCCAGAGTCTCACATGGGGTTCCTTGCTCAGTGGTGAGCCTGCTTCTCCCTCTGCCTGCCTCTCCTCCTGCTTGTGTGCTCTCGCTCACTCTCTCCCTCTCTCTCTCTGAGAAATAAATACATAAAATTTTTAAAAAAGGGAAGAAATGCTGTGAGTAAAAACAGTTCATAGGCGCTCAAATTAAACAAAAGATCGGTAGAACAGAAAAATTGACTTAGCTTCTGATGGTGCTGTGAGGTTTTCTAACATACACTTGTTAACAGCCCCATCCGTATGAAATCACAGTGGCATCAACCCCTCACTGCCTTGAGACCCACCACATTTTTGCCTCAAGCAGCCCAGAGAAAGCAGAAGTTAACTTCCCTGTGATGAATGGCCAGGATTTGGTTCTTTCCAAAGTCCTGAGACGGGGATTTTAGAAACAAGTCATTAAATCCTGCCAAAATATCAACCATACCAATAATTCTTTTACAAGACCACTTGAGTCCCAGTAATCATTTTCAAAGCCCTAAGTTAGCCGCTTGGAGTCACAGAAGGCCTCAAGGGGCTTTCAAGGGACTAGGGGAGGACAGATGCCCCTAAATGTCTGCAATTACTAAATAACGGGAAGTGTGGCATCAAATTGGAAGGCATCTCAAACAACAACAATGAAAGATTTACAACTCTTTCTTGAGCTTGGGAACATTCAGAAAATAGCCTTTCCCATCCACCTTGGTCTCAAAAGTCCTGGCAAGGTGGTGCACCATCTCTCTCTTCTTGGTGTAAGCACCATCTCTCTCTTCTTGCCTGACTTAACGCAAGTCACTACACCTCAAGGTAAAAACCTCAATTGTCAGGGGAGCCTGGCTGGCTCAATGGGTGGACCACAGGACTCTTGGTCTCAGGGTTGCGAGTATGAACCCCAGGTTGGGTAGGGAGATTACTTAAAAATACAAATCAAAAAAAATCCCACAAAAACCTCAATTTCCTCATGTCTAAAAAGGCCAATGTGAATGCATGCCAAGTACAGTATTAGACCTCAAAAACCGGATAACCACATAGGCACTGGAAGGGTGACGGATTATCTGCCAGTATAACTGGCCAGTTACAGAAACTCTCAGTTTAACCCCTGCATCACTTACACCGGCTGGCCTTGATTGCCCTAAGGCTGAATGTATTAGAAAGCAACAACATCCCAGCACGTGAATGCCCCGGGAGATATTCATTTGGGAAAACAAACAAACAAACACCCATTAAAATTTGTACAGAAATGCTGTCCAGAATAGAAAAGACAGGAGAAGGGAGCTCTACATCTGTGAGGCTTTACCCAGTTGGTTGTTTCTTACTCTGCAGGAAGGCATGAAATTAGCATTTAAGAGTTAAAACCTAGTAATTCTGCCCAGATGCGATACTCACCAGTAGGAGTCGCCTATCCCAAGTGGACATATATGTTGTAAGATACTGTATATATGAGTGTAACTGGCAAGTTCGGTTAAAAGGAGGGACGGGAAGGTTCGCGCTCTGCCCAGGCAGCCAGCTTGCGTCCAGCCAGGGTTGCGTCGGCAAACTCAGGAAGCAGGGCTGAGTCTTCCCTGCGACCGGCCCTGAGCACCATAGTTTGGAAACAAGGTTTCGAGACGTTGTCGAAGGCACAGAGCCAATACTCTACGCTTGCAAGATGCCAAGTGCAAGCTGCCTGGGCCAGATGACCCGAGTTTTGCTCGCGGCAAGAGAAAGGAGACGTTGCCCAAACGCACGTCTTTTTCTGGACTCGTCGGGTAGTGCAGAGCCGATGGGCTACGGAGCTCAGCCCACACACTCGTGCCCTGCCGGAGGTGGAGGCAAAACTCTCCGGGGACCGTCGGGTTCCTTCACCGAGCCCTGCCTGCCCCGCCCTAAGTCCCTAAGACCTCACGGGAAGACCTCGGGGTCTCCTCTCGGGCTTCCCCGTGTCCCTTCCAGCCCGCCCACGGCACAGGGTTTCCCCGACGGCTGGGCGCCGCGCTCGCGCCCGAGGCACTCACCGGGACTGCGCAGTGTCAGCCCGTACGACCCACCTGCCCCAGCTCACTCACAGCTGCGGATCTGCGGCGCGCACGCAGGGAAGTCGGCGGTGCCTGGGTTCCCCGTCCCGCAGCCCGACCCTTCGCCCCTCCCGCGCTCCCCCCGCTCACCTGGCCCGCACAGCACTGCGCTGACATCGCGGCGGCCGACGACCACGGGCTTACTCGCCCGCTGCCCGCTCGGCTCCGGCCCTGCTGGCTACCTCCAGCCGCGATCGCCCCTTTCTGGAGCAGCTCACTCCTGCGCGCAGACCAGCCCCAGTCGAAAGCCAGGCACCGCCGCCAGGGTGAAAACAACCGCCGCCAAACCCCGCCTCGCCGCCCAGGCCCCGCCCGCCTCCTCAAGCCGCGGCCGCCCTCAGCCCCGCCCCGCTCCCGCCCCTTCCCTGGCGCTACGCCGCGGAGCAGGCTCGCCCGGGGCTCGCACTTCCGCTGGCGTCAGGCGGCCGGGCCGCTGCGCTCACTTCCCGGTGCGGCGGTGCGGGGCTGCGAAGTCCGCCCACCGTCGGGCGGGCCCGGCGTCCCGGTGCTTAGCCGGCGTCGGTCCCCGCGGAGGAGGTCCGGCGGCCCTCTGACCCGCCGCTCTGATGAGAGAGCTGGTGGCCAACTCCAGGGAAGCTTAGATCCTTAACTGACTGCTGAGTGACGGGCACCGAACCGACGCCGTGGGGACCAGCGAGTGCTGGTCGGCTCTCTGCCTCGCGACCAGAGATCTCGCCTGGATCCCTGTTTCCGAAGTCCCTTTATCTCCCTCCTCTGCCAGGGAAACTAAACGACTTTAGGGAAAGTCCCCTCTTCTCCAGTTTCCTTGCATCCATGGGCACTTGGCTGTTTGGCCCTGTCTTTGCCAGGGCACTTTGGGGGGATTCAGTGAGAGCCCTTTCCGCGCTTGGCTGGGCATTGATCTGTATTCCAGCTTCCATCCCCGCCCAGGGACTCAGTTTGCATCCCTGCTGCCTTTCTCCCCGACCTCACTTGAAAAAGGGTTCCCAATAATTGCTCGTTACATACAGAAAATAGCGCCCCTAGGTCTCCCTACCCAAATCTGCTCTCCTCACAGCCACTTCAAGAAGAGGAGTTTGTTAGTACGAACTTTGCGTCAAGCCCTTTTACTTAAAACATGACAGTACCCATTTAGAAATGAGGCACTGAAGCCCAGATACCTTAAACAACTTGCCCTAAGCGTCACAGCAAAGCTGAAGAAGCAAAATTCGGATGGGAGTTCACTTGCCTGATCCTCTCGCACTCCATGCTGTGGAGGCGGAGAAAAATTAAGGCCATCCCACCTCAGGTTTATCCTTAGCATAAGTATAGCCATCTTAGCTTCGGCCGTCTCAGGCCCCTGTGACCAAGGGCTGAACTTTCCCCTACTTTACTTTAGTTCCAGGGACCCCCCCCCCCCCGCTTTAGTTCTAGGGACCCTCATCCTGCTTTAGTTCCAAGAAAGTACCCCACCCGGCAACACCTCTGCAACAGCTAATCAGCTTACTGCAGAAAAGTCTGAAACTTCTCTTCCCCCCTACCCAAGCCTCTTGTAATGACCCATTAAAACCCCTGCCTTAACTATCCTTGGGGTCCAAGTCCCTACTCCGCTGCATCGAGTATACTTGGGCCCAAGCTTAAGCATGTCACCTCAGGGTCGAGGTCTCTACTCCGCTCTGTTGGGTATACTTGGGCCCAAGCTTAAGCTTGTGAAATAACCCCTCGTGTGATTGCATCGTGCTTGTCTCCTTCGTGGTCTTTCAGGCGTGAAAACTCGGGCACAACACATGCAAGTCTTGCCCTTAAATGAACTCGCTTCCAAGACAGAGCCTTTGGCCAAGGAGTGTATTGTTGGGCAGACTACAGGCTCAGAGTGGAAGGAAAGTCAGATTGGAACCAGTCAGGAGGTTTTATGAGCTGTGCAGGGTCTCCTAGAATCTCAAACACGGAGCTTAGAGGAAGAAAGGAAGAAAGGTAAGAGAGCAGGACCTACTCAGAGCCATGGAAAGTAATGAGAATTGGCTCTAAAATTCGGAAATAATAATAAAATAGAAAAAAAATTTAAAACAGCATAAATGGTAGCAGACCAGTCCAGCACCCTGCTCCTTGGTCCAGCACCCTGCCCCAGAATATCCAAAGTCAAGGCCACTCTGGCCTCATTTCGCACCCGGGGAGACTGGACACCTAGAGTTTCTGTCCAGATGGGAAGAGCCAGGCAGCTTCTGGGAAAGGGGAGGTGTGACATTTACATGTGTTTGAGCAGTCTGGGATCTAGGCCTCCTATCCAGTTAGAGAAACTGAGGCTCAAGAAGGCAGAGAATTCTCACCAGCAACCCCTGGGATAGAGGCAGAACCGGTAGAAGGATCAAGCCTCCTGACCCTGAATCCTGTGCTCTTTTTGCCAAAGCGATGCCAACATGGGAGGGTTCTGTGACTATATCAATACTAGGCTCCCAGAGAGTTAATGCAAGAATTAATAACCCAGGGATTTGGGGCGCCTGGGTGGCTCACTCAGTTAAGTGGCTGTCTTCTTCGGCTCAGGTCATGATCCCAGGGTCCTGGGATTGAGTCCTGCATCTGGCTCCTTGCTTAGCAGAGAGCCTGCTTCTCTCTCTCCTTCTGCCTGCCACTCTGCCTGCTTGTGTTCTCTCTCCCTCTGTGTCAAATAAATAAGTAAAATCAAATAATAATAATAATAACCCAGGGATTTGTCAACCCTGCCCTAAGGTATGGAAAAACAGAGGGGAAGCCTGAGCTTTGAGTCAGGAAGTTGCAAAATTTAACTCTTCTGAAAACTGGCTGGGCCACTTAGTTTCAGTGTTACCATCTACAAAACAAAGCTAATAATACACTCTCCACAGATTAGATCAAGTCACCCCTACAGACCTTGCTGAACAGGGGCGGGTCTTCTTAAGCACTGACTAAATAACAGCCCGGACTGGTATTAATAAACGAGTTTAAAGGATAAGAAATAATCTATGCAAGCTGATTCCCCCCCTCCTTGCTGGGAAGATCTCACAAGAATGTGGCCTTGTGTGGAACTGTACCACCTGCCTTGCTCTGAGCTTGAGCGGTTACTGTTTAAGGTCTGGTTGGTACCATCTTTTGCATCTGTGCTCAGTTAACAAGAATAGAGGTAATGTCAGCAGACATAACATAAAACAGTGGCACCGTAATTTTATTTTAAGTGATCTGAAGACTTTTCCAAGGAAGACAGATGTACATGGTGTTCCTAATGTGTAGATACCTTTACAGTCTATCTCTTTTGATTTGGATTTTTCAGGAACAAGCAGTAATAGGCCTATTTTAATAAGACTAGCTCTTGGCAGACCGTGTAAAATATTTCAACCACAAAAATTTTCTTAAATTAACTAAATTAGCTCCTTGGGGCGCCTGGGTGGCTCAGTGGGTTGGGCCGCTGCCTTCGGCTCGGGTCATGATCTCAGGGTCCTGGGATCGAGTCCCGCATCGGGCTCTCTGCTCGGCGGGGAGCCTGCTTCCCTCTCTCTCTCTCTCTCTGCCTGCCTCTCTGCTACTTGTGATCTCTCTCTGCCAAATAAATGAATAAAAATCTTAAAATAAAACAAACAAACTAAATTAGCTCCTTTTATGCCATATAATTAGATATGTATATATGACACATTAAAAATAACCAGTTATAATTTGCTTTTTTTTCCTCCTGAATTTGAAGTGCTTTTTTTGGTTTTTCTTTTTTAGGAAATAGAAGTCAATGTTGAGTTTTAAACTCACTCACTGAACTGAACTCACTGAACTGAAAACAGTGTTATACACATATTATTAAAGAAAAAAGCTAGTCATAGACACCCACAAAACTTCTTTATAAATTTAATGTCCAGTTCAAATAATGGCTTAAATACAAATAAAATTAATTATTCCAATTCCCTCAAATTTTCTCAACTTTGGGGAAAAAATCCTAGTGGTGCACTCTGCTAATTTTGGGGTTTTTTTTTAGTATTTTTAAAAATTTACTTTTATTTATTTTTACTTAAATTCAATTAATGTATTATTGGTTTCAGAGGTAGAAGTCAGTGATTCATCAGTCTTATATAATATCCAGTGCTTATTATATCACACGCACTCCTTAATGTGTATCACCCAGTTACCCCATCCCCCAACTCCCTCCCCTCCATAGAAAACAACCCTCAGTTTGTTTCCTATGCTTAAGAGCCTCTTTGGTTTATCTCCCTGTGTTAGTTTTTATTTTTAATTACTTTTAAATAATTTTTAAATGAATTTTTAAATTATTTTTAAAGATTTTATTTATTAATTTGTCTATTTGTCAGACAGAGAGAAGGAGAGCACAAGTGAGGGGTGGGCAGAGGGAGAAGCAGGCTCCCCACTGCGGGACTCAATCCCAAGACCCTGAGAACATGACCTGAGCCAAAGGCAGATGCTTAACCCACTGAGCCAGCCAGGCAACCCCCCTTCCTCGATCTCTCTAATCTTCACTTATAAACTCTCCAGGGACCTCAAAGTAGTACTGGAAGTTGCATTAATTTCAATTACAGGGAACAACGAAGTATTCATTTAGAAATAAAGAGCTATAAATTCAGGACCCCAAGCAAAAACTAATCAGAGCCCTGTAGTGCCCCCACCCCACACCTTCTGGGAAGTGTGTGCTCCTTGATTTCTGTTAAATTAACATGTGCACAGTGTTTTTTTAAATGTCAAAAATATGACAAAATAGAATGAAAAGCAGTATCTCCATTCTCCACACCCTACCTTTCAGTCCCCTCTCCAAAGGTAACCACATTCAATTAGGTTAGCGGTTTTCTCCTATTCACCCCCATATTTTCATTTGTTTAAAAGATTTTATTTATTTATTCGAGAGAGAGAATGAGAGCAAGAGAGAGAGAGCGCGCACTCACACAAGCAGGGGGAGGAGTGGATGGACAATCAGACTTCCTGCTGAGCACAGAGCCTACTGCTGGGATCAATTCAAGGTCACCTGAGCCAAGGCAGACACTTAACCAACTGAGCCACCCAGGCCCCCAGGCACCCCTGGAAGGATTTTTTTTTTTTTAAATGTACTTTTATTTTTCCAAATTCAAGTAATGACTGTAAAGAAATTAACAGTTATGTTGCCTGGTCAAGATTCTTCAGTTAGATGGTTTAGAGAACTGAAGAAATTTTTTGTAATTATCAGTTAGTTTGTCAGTATGGAAAGCTAAGATTCTTCACCACTCAACTGGTGCCTTAAGTGTTTTGCCTCAGTATTTTAAAGATTCTCCCAGGAACTCATTTTACATGACTAATTTCCTTGGTAAGTCCTGTGAGTATATCTAATACAAAGGGAAATACTCCTTTGAACATCCCAGGGAAACTAAACTCCAGATTAATGAAGAGGGTAGAGGGTTGTTCAATAGGTTTTTCAAAGTTGCTCAACCCTTCTGGGAACAAATTAATTTTTTTTCTAAATCCTCATGTTAATAGCCTAGACTTAATATCAGTGGGGAAAGAACATATATATGTATCATATATGTATATATATTTCTGTATCCATCTCTGATTTGTGTGTAGGGGCCAAGGACAGACTGTCCCAAGAGGGACCATTTGGCATAAAGATTTTTTGAGTTAACCGAAAAGAGAGCCTGTACCAAAAAGAGAGCAATTAACAGAGATCTCTTTCACTAAGGAAAAATCTCCCTGACAGGGCAACCTTTGCTTCCAAACATCTTCTCTCACCTTCTGACTAGTATTCTTCCTCCCCTTCCTATCCACAGGCCCCTCACCCTCTCCTTAGCGCAGCGTAAGCCTCAAGTTGCATGTGTTGGGAATGTGTCTATGTGAGTTCCCGGTAGGAAACTACACAGTACATAGGAAACTAAATCTGATTTCTCCTGTTAACCTGTCTCATGTCAATTTAACTCTTAGTCCAGCTGGAAGGAACTTGAAGGGCAGTGGCAATTTTTTGGTATCCATTTTCCTCTCTTAAATATTTGCGTAAACCAGGCAAATCAACATTACAGCCACTATTCAACTTTATTATGAACTTTAAAAAACATTTCTGCAAACAGTTCATTTCTGTTCTTCTGCATACCAAGAGAAATTTTTCTGACTTCTTTGGTTTTGAAACTCAATCCAAAAATCCTGATTTCAAGTAAACACATTCAGAGAGGCTTGAGGTTGAGGGGAGGAGGGGAAGACAAAAGAGAGAGCAGGCAACCTTTTCAGTTTTCCTGGTTAATCCTTCCTAATTAATTTTCTGAGGGGAAGAACAAGAGGTGAACCCACTTCAAATAAGAGTACTCTGGCGGTTCCTGGTGCTCAGTCAGTGGAGCATAGGAACTTCATCTTGGAGTTGTATGTTTGAGACCCATGTTGGGTATAGAGATTACTCAGAAATAAAATCTTAAAAAAAAAAAAAAAAAAAAGCACCTCATATTGTATTATCTTTTTTTTTTTTTTAAGATTTTATTTATTTGACAGAGAGAAATCACAAGAGAGGCAGGCAGAGAGAGAGGAAGGGAAGCAGGCTCTCCGCTGAGCAGAGAGCCCGATGCGGGACTCGATCCCAGAACCCTGAGATCATGACCCGAGCCGAAGGCAGCGGCTTAACCCACTGAGCCACCCAGACGCCCCTGTATTATCTTTTTAATGTGTATTTTAAAGGACTACTCCTGTTGGTTTCTTTTAAATCCCCTTGATATGATGCTTCCTTTGAAGTTAGCCTCTTAGGAGGTGATTGGTTAAAACCAATCAAATTAAGAGCCACAGAGAGTTGCCTGTGAAACCATCTAGTTTCTTGAAAATCATTAAAAGGCTTTCATTGAGGGTTTCACTTGAAATATGTTTACTTTGTTCTGTGAAGAATGGAAAAGTGGAAGGAGCTTCCTGAGGTTTCACAGAAAGACAACGTAGCTTATTTATTTGTAACCACATTTCAGTTAGAGAAGAATGTTTAAGATTCAACAATAGAATTTTAAATCTGTAAGAAAATATTCAAAACCTACTTCATTTTTGTTTCCCTTTTAAACATAAAAGAGTACACCCAATGAAGAAAGTTAGTGACTCTGAAACATATGAGAAATTTAAAAATGGCTGCTTTAAGATTTTTAAAAGTATGCATTTATTTTAAAAAGTATGCACTTACTGAACTGACATCAATCAATCATTTTGAATATTTTCTTTTTGTGTTTTTTCCCATGACATTTCTACAAATTGAGAGAAAGAGTAAACATTCTTTTTTTTTGTTTTATTTTATTTTATGGTTTAAGATTTCACTTATTGGGGCACCTGGGTGGCTCAGTGGGTTAAGTCTCCGCCTTCAGCTCAGGTCATGGTCTCAGGGTCCTGGGATCAAGCCCCACATTGGGCTCTCTGCTCAGCAGGGAGTCTGCTTCCCTATCTCTCTGCCTGCCTCTCTGCCTACTTGTGCTCTCTATCTGTCAAATAAATTTTTAAAAAATCTTTAAAAAAAAAAGATTTCACTTATTTATTTGAGAGAGAGAGCACAAGCAGGGGAAGAAGCAGAGAGAGAGGGAGAAGCAGGCTCCCCCCTGAGCAGGAATATGATTCATGGCTCTATCCCAGGGTCCTGGAATCAGGACATGAACGGAAGGCAGACACCCAACCAACAGAGCCACCCAGGAGACCCCATTTTATTTTTTTAAAGCAGTGGTGTTCTGTTCCATAACCTGACTACATTTTCTGAAGAAACAAATGGAACCTTAGCCATTTCACTTCTGACCCATCAGCCAAAGTATAAAATCTGAAATGAGGATGTGTGATCTGAGCCACAGTAAACTGAGATAAGACACAGACACAGACACAGACACAGACACAGACACACACACACACACACACACACACACACACATATATATATATATATATATATATATATATACACACACATATATTTTTTGTGTGTGCTTATTTTGGCTAGGATATGGGACCAAATAGTAGGAAACGTGGAGTTAAAGCAATGTTATAGTCTTGGGGTGGAGGAAAAGAGACAAGGGAAGTAGGAGGGAAGGAAAAGATGGGCCATTTAGTGGAGAGAAGGCTGAACGGAAATCTCACCCCAGGAAAACCTTAGATACAAATTTGTGAAAGGCTCCAGCTGTTGTCAAACTGCAGCTTCACCAGCTTGTTCCTGAGAGGCTAATGGTGGTGACTGCATCAAGGAGATAATTTGGGAGGCTTCTCTTTTAGAAATACAAGTTTTTCTGGTGCTGTTATTTTTAAATTCCTTTGAAACACAGAGGCTAGGGGGGCACCTGGGTGGCTCTCAGTCAGTTAAGCGTCTGCCTTCAGCTCAGGTCATGATCCCAGGGTCTTGGGATTGAGCCCCACATGGGGCTTCCTGCTCAGGGTAGAGTCGTCTTCTCCCTGTCCCTCCCACCCTGCTCATTCACCCGTGTGCACTTTCTCTCTCTCTCTGTCAAACAAATATATAAATAAAAATCTAAAAAAAAAGAAGAAGAAAAGAAAGAAACAGAAACTTTTGGAAAAATAGGAGACATTTCGATGTCCTAGCTTCTACAACAGGAATAAGTGAGGTTTAGTGCTTGGGCAGAAGAAATACCAATAGGTATAAAGTCTTCTTAACTTTTATGCTTTAAAAATGTCAAATGGTACCTTCTAACTATGTGCCTACTGCAGTCAGATGGGCCCTCATCTTCTATACATAGTTGACCTCTGTCTGCCCTCAAGGCTTGCTCTGTGGGAATCCCTAAGGGGAAACAATACCTTAATCTAATACTCTGGGGATCTTTCACGCTGAAAGTGCTGGGAGGCAAACAGGTCTTTGAACATCTATTAGTTCACAAAAGATCAAAATTTTAGGATGTGGACCCCTGTGGCATCTATTTTACCATAGATATTGGGGACACTGGATTTCAAGGAAAAGCTTGAGTCAAAACCCAGCACCTTTTGTGTGACCGGAAGCTGGAGGGAACCAACTACATTGTGTCACACTGATTTCCAAATCTCCCCAGATTCATCCATTTTAATAAAGCTGGCTATTTTCATTCATTTTCATCAATGTGTATAACATTATACAAATACACCACAATCCACTTATCTATTCCACTTACATTGTAACTGAACTAAAGTTAAGTCCACACCTTGGTGAGTTACAGATACATTACACCAGATGGTGGTATCACACAAAGAAAACATTTTGAAGCAACTAGGGACTTGAGGGGAACAACTTGCAAAGCCATGACTCCCTGAGTGGAGGTGAATGGGTTTCTTTTACTTAAGGGTTAGGATGAATATTCAGAAAAGGGAGTTTTGTCATCGCTTATAAAGGCCGGCATGTGGTTGTGCAGACTTACTTAGAAAATATGCTTATACGTGAATCCTAGGTGTATTAATGATGTTTGTTCTCCTCCTTGGATAAAGATTTTAACATTATAATGAGATGGAGGTATCTGTTGTACATTCCAAGGTCTATCTGTGCAGGTGTGGGTCGGTGGTCCCGCTCAAACTGGAGCTCTTCCTGTTGTCTGCCCCTGAAAGATAAGGTTAACATTCCTGTGAAGAAAAGGTTGGGGAGGTAGTCAGTGGAGGTCTTGCTGGTGACAGTTTTTTTTTTTTTTTTTTAAAGATTTTTATTCATTTGTCAGAGAGAGAGAGAGAGAGAGCACAAGCAGGAGGAGCCGCAGGCAGAGGGAGAAGCAGGCTCCCCACTGAGGAAGGAGCAAGGAGCCAGAAGGCAGACACTTAATAGACTGAGCCACCCATGCATCTCGTTGGTGACAGTTTTAATGTCATTTATCCTATGGGGCATGGTTTCAATATTGGGTATGTCTTGCTTCCAGCTTTTTGTTGTTTAAAACAATGGTGCTATAAAAATTCATGTCCGTAAGGTATGTATATGTTTTCTGGTGCACATGTACAAATATTTTTCTACGTCGGTGGTTCTAAAATGTGGTCTGAGGGCCCCTCGTAGTCCTTCTGAGAGATCCTTTTTCTTCCAAGTATGTTTTTATGTGAGTCCAAATTTTCTTCATATCCTTTAACCAAAACAATATTTCACAACATATTGAAAGCAGAAGCAGATATGAGAATCTAGCTGTCTTCTATTAAGCAAACATTAAAAAGATTTTTAAAAATATAAAATAGGGGGGGCGCCTGGGTGGCTCAGTGGGTTAAAGCCTCTGCCTTCAGCTTAGGTCATGATCCCGGGGTCCTGGGATCAAGCCCCGCATCGGGCTCACTGCTCAGCAGGAAGCCTGCTTCCCTCTCTCTCTCTGCCTGCCTCTCTGCCTACTTGTGATCTCTGTCTGTCAAATAAATAAATAAAATCTTTAAAATCTGTGTGTATATATATACACATACATATTACACAACCATAAAAAAGGATGAGATCATGCCATTACAACTTGGATAGACCTAGAGGGTATTACGCTAAGTAAAACAAGTCAGAATACCATATGATTTCATTTATATGTTAATTATTTAAAAAGGAGATGAATGAACAAACAAAATGCAGAATCAGACCTATAAATACAGAGAACAAATTAATGGTTGCCATGAGGGGAGAGGGGTAGGGAGAGGAGCAAAATGGATGAAGATGAGTAGGAGATACAGACTTCCAGTTATGGAATGAAGAAGTCACAGGAACAAAAGGCACAGCATAAGGGAAATAGTCAATGGTACTATAGTAGTGTTGTATGGTGACTAATAGTAACTACAGTTGGGGTGAGCATAGCATAACATACAAATAAGTTGAATCACTATGTTGTATACCTGAAGCTAATATAACATTGTATGTCAACTATACTCAAATAAAAAAATTTTAAATATCATTTTGGTTAATAGCAATACATTTATTATTTTTATTTTTAAATTTTTTTTGCAATAGGTTTATTATTTTAAAAATGAATTAGATAATTTTTTTTCTTTTTTCTTTTTTAAGGTTTTCTTATTTTTAAGTAACTTCTACATCCACCCTGGGGCTCAAACTTACAATCCAAGATCAAGGGTCACATGCACCACTGACTAAATGAGCTGGGCACCCCTACATTTTTTCTGTTTAATTACTGATACTATTTCCTGTCAAGAATTCCTATCCCCTCAAGGGTCTTTCTTGGTGGACTAAGAGACAGATTAATAGGAGAAAAATCAGTGGAGAATCCACATAGACATGGAAATTCCAAAGACAGGCAAAATATACTTATCTCATTCTGAACTAGGGATTGGGATAGTGGTCTGGGACTTCTGAGTAAGGGGATGTACCTCCCAGAGCAGTAAGAAGAGCAAATGTCTGGTAATTATATATTTGCCCTACCACACAGTTGGGTCTTTCAGATAAAATTTATCTCTGTCAATAATCCTTATTCTGGGAAATTCTGGGAAAGACCCCCAATTTAGATTCTTTCATGTGGTTAAGGGTAGTCAAAATTTTCTCTTGAGCCCAAAAGGTCTCAAGTGCCTTCAGCTCAAAATAATCCACGTGCTAAAGTGGGGCATTTGGGCAGCACAGAGGCCCTATTCTGGACCCCTTCACTATAAATAGATTTAACCCACATAAACAAATGATATTTAGTGTCCTCAATTATCTGTAAGATTGGGTAAGCATCCTGAGACCAAAAAGTTTAAGAATCGATCCTTTAGGGCATGGTCGTAAGTGGACTGTCCAGGGAGGAAAAATGTACAGAGAAAATTAAAAGGAGTCTGTTTCCAGATCTGTACTCTATCTGTCCATCTGTACTCTATCCCAGCTTCCTTCAGTTCTCCTTTCCCACCTTCCCATTCGCAGTACTACCCCCTCATTGATTCTAAGGCGCTCTTTTCCCCCTCCACATGGTACATTGGTGAATGTTACCATCTATAGCCACCAAGTGGCAGTCTTGTCATAGTTGTCTTTGCCTGGTACCTTCTGTCAAAATGAGAAAGTGCCCGCATCAAAAGTTGAATAGATGACGGTGACCTAGAGGAAAACCCTCCTGAGACCAGAGTGAAGCGGGTTTTTTTTGTGTGTTTTTTTTTTAAAGATTTATTTATTTATTTATTTGACAGAGAGAGAGATCACAAGCAGGCAGAGAGGCAGGCAGAGAGAGGGGAAGGAAGCAGGCTCCCCGCTGAGCAGAGAGCCCGATGCGGGGCTAGATCCCAGGACCCTGAGATCATGACCTGAGCCGAAGGCAGCGGCTTAACCACTGAGCCACCCAGGCGCCCCTGAAGCGGGTTTTTTTTAGGAAGTTCTGCTTCACCAATGTTCATGATGCCCCTGAGACAACATATGGGAAAAAGTAAGACATTGACTCTGAGTGAAAGAGCGATTCACATGAGTCACCCTGACACGAAGACAGTTTAAAAATACTTTAGCCTATTTATTTCACAAGGTTAAAAAAAAAACAAAACTGTGTCATAAAGTTTTCTTAAAGCTCCTTCCATAAATATAGCATTTCAATTTTGTATAACTAATAATTGTCATGTATAAGACTTAGAGCCTTAAGTTCATAAGAAATTAAATAAAATGAAAATATACACATTTATGTTGCAAAGAATTATGAGAAGTGATATAAAAAATTTTAAGCATCAGTACATATTACAGTAGGATAAAATTCTGGGGGAGGAATGTATTGGAAACATCAGTTCAAGGAGATAAGTGATATAAAATTTCTCATTGTTAAAGAGGAGATTGTATATTTTTAAAAGGATGCTGGTCATTTCTTTTTTTTTTTTTAAAGATTTTATTTATTTATTTGACAGAGAGAGAGATCACAAGTAGGCAGAGAGGCAGGCAGAGAGAGAGGAGGAAGCAGGCTCCCTGCAGAGCAGAGAGCCCGATGCGGGGCTCGATTCCAGGACCCTGAGACCATGACCTGAGCCGAAGGCAGCGGCTTAATCCACTGAGCCACCCAGGCGCCCAGGATGCTGGTCATTTCAAATCATTACAGCATTTAGATGTTATTGAATACATTTGAAAGAATGATGTAACAGATTTATGTCAAAATGCCAATATGCAGGAATTATATTCTATGTACCTAAATGAAATTTGCTGAGAACATTTATCAAAGTAGAAATGCGTGAGAGAGTACATACTTTTCAAAAACTTGTATGTGGAGTATACAAGCAAAAAAGATTTGAAGACTGCTAATCTAGAACACTTGCAAGCAGGTGAATGTTCACAGAATGCAAACCAGTGCTAAGAAAAGGGGGCATATATCTGAAACTGTGGAATTTATGGGGTTGGAAGGGCTCCATGAATATTTTATCTTTTGCTTTTTACTGGAACTAGAATAGAGTCCTTAAGTCAACAGTTACCTCCCAGATAAAGGAACTCTTTAAACTGCTCCAACTAGGGCTCAGACTAGCCCTGCGTCCTTGAGCCAGACTGATTGTGAACAGGGGAGACGGGCCTGCTCAAGGGCAAGGCCCTGATTCATAGGTAATATGAGACTCCTTTTAGGACAAAAAAGAAGAGGAATTGAGGAATGCAGAAGGCTGGATTAAGGTTGAACTGAGGCCCATTTGAAATAAGAGCTCTGACAAGCACATGCAGGAGGAGAGATAATTCAAGAAATATTTTAAATTTCATTGGACCTTTCTTATAAACACACAAAAACACGCAATTTTTTCTCCTTTCTGAGTAATTCAACCCAAAACTCTCCTCATTTTCAGCCCACAGAATGTTCCAGATTACTTTGGGATGAAGACAAAAATAATTCACTTCATGTCCCTCCACATTCAATCATTAATTATAGCTTATTTTTCAAGGCACTTATCTTGGCTGAGACTTAGAAGATCCTAGGGCTGAAATCTTCTTCTTTAAGGAATAAAAATCCCTCTGGGGATTCCTGGCTGGCTCAGTTGGTAAAGCATGTGACTCTTTTTTTAATTTTTATTTTATTTATTCATTTGAAAGAAAGGGACAAAGAGAACACAAGTAGGGTGAGAGGCAGAGGAAGAGGGAGAAGCAGACTCCCCACCAAGCTGGGAGCCTGATGTGGGGCTTGATCCCCTGCTTGTGATCTCTGTCAAATAAACAAATAAAATGGGGTGCCTGGGTGGCTCAGTGGATTAGGCCGCTGCCTTCGGCTCAGGTCATGATCTCAGGGTCCTGGGATTGAGCCCCACATCGGGCTCTCTGCTCCGCAGGGAGCCTGCTTCCTTCTCTCTCTCTGCCTGCCTCTCTGCCTACTTGTGATCTCTCTCTCTGTCAAATAAATAAAATCTTTAAAAAAAAAAATAAAAAAATAAACAAATAAAATATTTTAAAAAAATAAAATAAAATCTTTAAAAAAAGAAAGAAAGAATAAGATTCCCCTTTTTTCATGTGAACCTTCTATTTCTGTGACACCCCTTACCATGTCTCATTCACTCCTTGCACCAGGATGGCAATGACTGCAAGTCATCTATATCAATACCTTTCACCTTGTAAGAGTTCTCAAATCAGACAAAATCAACACAAGAAAAGAACTTTAAAAATCTATCTCATTGGGACACCTGCATGGCTCAGTCATTTAAGTGTCTGCATTTGGCTCAGGTCATGATCTCAGGGTCCTAGAATTGAGCCCCACATTGGGCTCCCTGCTCAGTGGAGAGTCTGCTTCTCCATCTCCCTCAAACTCCCACTTGTGCTCTGTCTCTCTCTCTCAAATGAAAAAATAAATAAAATCTTTAAAAAATAATAAAATAAAATTCCATCTCATTTATGAACATACATTGAAAATTCCTTAATGAAATGCAAGCATCACTTCCACTTGCATTTCACCCGCCAGAATATGTAGTCACATGACCACACCTCAGTGCAGAGAAGGCTGGGAATTACAATCTTTACTCCAGGCAGCCTTGTGCCCAAATAAAAATTGATTTTAAATTCCCAAGGAAGGGGTGCTTGGATGACTCAGTGGGTTAAGTGTCTCCCTTTGGCTCAAGTCATGATCCCAGGGTCCTGGGATCAAGCACCACCCCCTCACCCCAGTTGGGCTCCCCATTTAGCAGGGAGTCGTCTTCTCCCTCTGCCTCTCCCCCTCCCCCTGCTCATGTTCTCTCTCTTAAATAAATAAATAAAATCTTTAAAAAATAAAAAATAAATTCCCAAGGAAGTCATTTCCCCTCCTTTCAGTTAGCAAAAAGGTCAAGACAATCAAGTTTCCCTACTGTGCCTTCT
This sequence comes from Meles meles, assembly GCF_922984935.1. Classification (NCBI taxonomy): domain Eukaryota; kingdom Metazoa; phylum Chordata; class Mammalia; order Carnivora; family Mustelidae; genus Meles; species Meles meles. The sequence goes on along the minus strand of NC_060068.1, from coordinate 77,660,849 downwards.
GTGATGTGCATTATTTCTAGTTCACCCTTATATAAAGTGCTTACCATTTAGCAGACCTAGCTTTATAGAGAAATCTTCCATTAGATTCTGAGAGGGTTTTGTCGCCTCCTCTCCTCTACTATCCCCAAATGTCAAAACTGAAATTCAGACTAACCAGGGTTTGGACATGCCCTGAGGGAGAAATCTGGTTTCTTGCTTCCTCTGAATGTCCACATAGCTGTTTGACTGGGAAATTTGTCCCGGGTATCTGGACACCATCCTGACCAAATGGAAGTTCACTCTGATATTTTTAGAGCTTTGTTTAATAAAACTTCAAAGGACAGCTAATCTTCGTCTTATACAAACTATTTCAAAGAAGAAAAGAAAGAAAGTCACACAATTCATTTTTAAGACTCATGTAATCCTGACACCCAAACCAGGCAAGGTCAACACAAAAAAAGAAAATTAAAAATCATTGTCACTTATAAACGTAGATAGAATTGCTGCTGGAATTTTCAGTCAAATGAGCCAATAAACTCTCTTTCACGCTTAAAACATTGTTTATAGAGGCACCTGGCTGGCTTACTTGGTAGAGCCTGTCCATGATTCTTGATCTTAGGGTTGTGGGTTCAAGCCCCATGGTAGGTATAGAGATGACTTAAAAAGAAAATCTTTTAAAAATAATAAATAAATATGGGGCGCCTGGGTGGCTCAGTGGGTTAAACCTCTGCCTTTGGCTCAGGTCATGATCTCAGGGTCCTGTGATCCAGCCCCGCATCTGGCTCTCTGCTCAGCAGGAAGCCTGCTTCCCCCTCTCTGCCTGCCTCTCTGCCTACTTGTCATCTCTCTCTCTGTCAAATAAGTAAATAAAAATCTTTAAATAAATAAGTAAATATCTAACTAACTAAATAAATAAAACAAAACATTATTTATAAACATAGATGGAAAAGTCCTGAATAAAATACAAGCAAATCCAATTCCACAGTGTATTTAAAAATCCATGATTTCAAAATAATTCAAGGACGCCTTAGTATTAGAAAATCTATCCATATGATTTACCAGATTAACAGATTTAAGGATAAAACCACATGATCCTTTCTACCGATGTAGAAAACACATTTGATAAAAGTCAACACTCATTCCCGACAGACTAGAAGTAGAAGAAAACTTCCTTAAGCAACAAATGGACTCCACCTAAGACTTTCAACACTCATTCCTACTGTGGTCAAAATCTGCATAATTAGAGAAACTGGAAGTAGTTCTTGTGGTGTCTAAATGGGGTGTCTATCCCGATTAGATGGAGGCCCCAAAATGTGGGGTGATGATCAGGTGGAAGCCACGTGGAAGGTGAGAGAATTTCCCTGAGGCAGAACAAAGGAGATAGAAGTTTATCAGATATACCAGGAAGGAGGAGCACTGTGGGGGAGGACAGAAGAAGAGAGACTGTCTGCAATGAGGAAGTGGGTAGGGGCAGTTTTTAAGGGGGGGAAGTTGAGGAGGTATGGCGCCTATGGAATTCTCCCCTTTCTGGGAATTGTGCCTGGTTGTAAGTAGCCCACCGGTCAGTTAGGCCTATGACTATTTTGAGGTGGGTTGCCTGATGTGCCTGTCCGTATTCAGCCACGGAGTTGCTGGGGGCCCTTTCTACATTCCATGGCTCAAGACCTACTTGCCTAAAAGCATTCTCTACAGCTCTGACCTTGACATGAAAGCAACACCAGGAAAGTGCCAAGTTGCTTGTCCAGGTCTAGGTAGTATGGCATGATTCATTCCTCCCACGTGAGCAATTTCTCCCAAGTTATGTCATCCCAGAAAAGCAGTGAACCTGTTTTCAGGTTTCTCACTGTTTCTCAAGTCTGGCCACTAACCCCCGATCACTGGATACCCACAGAACGCCACATGTAGAAGCAGCCCTCGTGATCATCCAGCTCAGCGTCTTATCCTATAGTGACCTCTCAGAAGCTCAGAGTAGAATGCCCAAAGTAAAATGCCAGAGATCCACATGCTCAGCTAATGCACACGTGGGACTGGGACCAGGCCTGACACACAGCCCCACTCTCTTCACACTTCCCTCTCATGAGCAAAAAGAAATTCTTCTCGATGTCTCATGTACCTTAACCATCTTTTAAATATTTTGGGCTTCTGGGGTGTCTGGATGGCTCTGCCATACAGCATGCAACTCTTGGTCCTAAGAATTTGAGTTCAAGCCCTACATTGGGCATGGGGCCCATTAAGAAATAAAATATATATATATATATATAGAGAGAGAGAGAGAGACAGAGACAGAGACAGAGACAGAGACAGAGACAGAGACAGAGAGAGAGAAGATTTGCTGGATATCCATGATGATGGAGATTTTACGATCCATCTTGAATAGCAATATGGAAGGGGCTGGAGGAAAGGAAAGGCCAATGGGATTAGATAAACTGAAATCTTTCCCAGAAGGAAGGCGATGTCTATTTCTAGGATCATTCTAGGGCCGGGAGTTCATGCTGCAGGGGGCAGGAGGTACCAGTCACGGCGTCTGATTGTACATGTTGTAAATGGCATGTCTTTAGGGGGCACCAGTCACATCATACTCACCATAGATTTGTGCACGTATTATAAAGCCTCGGAAGGAGCGACTTTGTCTTTTTTAAATTTTTTACTTATTTTTAAGTAACCTCTATGCCCAGTGTGGGGCTTGAACTCACAACCTCAAGATCAAGAGACACATGATCTACCGACTGAGCCAGCCAGGAGCCCTAGAAGTGCCTATTTTTAATTCCCACACTGGTGCTACTGAGTTACTGCACTGCTGAAGAGGGGGTCTGCCTGTAGCAGGGCTAGAGTACGATCTGCGGATGGACCAGCCCTGCCTGACTCCGCAGTTAAGATCTGGGTGACAGGGGGCGCCTGGGTGGCTCAGTGGATTAAGCCGCTGCCTTCGGCTCAGGTCATGATCTCAGGGTCCTGGGATCGAGCCCCGCATCAGGCTCTGTGCTCCACAGGGAGCCTGCTTCCTCCTCTCTCTCTGCCTGCTTGTGATCTCTCTCTCCGTCAAATAAATAAAAAAATAATAAAAAAAAAATCTAAAAAAAAAAAAAAAGATCTGGATGACAGGCCCGGTTATAGTACTATAGGGAAGTTTTGGGAGACCAATGGATCTTGATCTCTAGCTCTTCTTTCTCCTGGACTTCTCATCTCACCCGGCTCTGGCAGGAATTAGCTTCAACAAGTATATCCACTGCCTGTTCCCAGGCCTGGGCTCCTTTCTCTGGTGCCTGCTGGCCTCAGCCTTCTGTCTTCTCTGCCACATCACTGTTCCACTCTACAGTCTCCATAGATCTGATTCCCTTCCTTCCTTCTTTTCTTTTCTTTCATTTTTTTCTTTCTTTCTTTCATTTCTTTCTTTCACATAAACTCTACCCTCAATGTGGGGCTCAAACTCATGACCCTGAGACTAAGAGTTGCACACTCTACCACCTGAACCAGCCAGATGCCCCTCCACAGCCTAATTTTCAATAAGTGCCTTGGGAATCTATAACCACCATACTAAAGAGTAATTACTTTGGCATCTTCTTTAGGAGCAATGTTTCTGACCATGATGATAAAAAGATATGAAGCACATTCTACAGAAATTTTAAAACCTCATGGGAGAAAAAAGAAATTCTCAGAGAGTTGTCAGATTATCAATAGATCATTAAAGCTCCAAAGAAGTTTTCTAAGGAACCCAAGATACAAATAAGAATCACCTTGAGGAAGTTGGTTTAAAGATGCAGTTAAAGGGCTTGATGAAACAAATCAAATGTCAGTGATAAATCCATTTGTTATTTTAGGCCCCCCAAAACAGGAATGTAAAGAACCAGGATAAAATATTACAATGCAAAATCTCAGTGAAAACATCACTGGCTTTTACAAGGGCTTTTGCAAATTGGCAGAGATAAAAGGAACTTTTAATGAAGTTAGTCTAAGTAAAGGCACAAGACCTGAATTCCAAAGGGTTAAAAAGAATACACTGGACTTCAGAGACTTGGATACTTGCAGCTAGAAGCAGAAGACTGAAATGAGCTCAGTGATCTCATCCAACACTGTCAGGAGTTTCCAAAAGACATAGCAAGTGCGCTTGCTTGCAAATAAAATAAAATTCAAGCTTTGAGTAATGGCATTGTGCAGCTGCAATAGCTGGCAGGTGACCAGACTGAGAAGTTAAAAAATAGATGATAGATGGCCCACGAAGGGCATTTTTGTTAACCATAGTTGAAAAAGATAAAGGCCATTTCCAACCCAAACTGAGTCTTGAATTGCTAGCTTGGCAAGGGCTGGAAAACAGAGAACTTGGAACACAAATCTTACTGCTTTAAGCCAAAACTCTACTGGAAAATGAATACGAAACTTTGCATCAGCAAGCTGATATACTTAATAAACTCTTGAACAGAAAGGCAGGATTCTTCCAAAGAAGATTTTCCAGGAAGGTTAAGAATGGGAAGAGAGAAAACAGAAATATCAGCTATAAAGTAGGTAAAATTCTATAGGTGGGAAAAAGCAGGAGATGGAGGATGAAACAAAGAAAACACAGATCTTATGAAACCCAGATTTCTCTTCATGATAACAAAGATCATGGCAGTTGACTGATTGCATGTACTGCAGACTGAGCTGTAGGGAGAATTTGCAAGTGCCTAGTTCCAGACATATATTAATGTGTGTGTATCAAAAAATGATAATTTTTTGATAGCCAGGAAACGTCCAACCAGGACGACCATATACCAACCCAGGAAGACCATAAAGATAGAAACCTTCAAAGAGAGATTTACTAATTCTAGATAGGTCTTTTGGTTCATCTGTTAAAACTAGTGAAAACCTTTACTGTCACTGATACTGATTCCACCTGGAATTTCTTTCTCTTGTCTTAACGGAATAGATGTGTCAAAGTAAACCTGGATCTGTCACTGGTCCCATATCTGATCCTAGGAGCCATTTCAAGTATCTAAAATAATATCTATTTCTTATCTGCATCTCAGTATATCTTCATCAAAATACCTTACCAGGGAAACTCATCAAGATCTCACATTTATTCATACATTCCACAAACATTTGTAAGTGTCTTTCATGTGCCAGGGATTTATAAGTGCTAGAAATACAACAAGGAACAAGACAAAATTCTTGGCTTTGCAGACCTTACATTTGAACAAAAAAAACAGGTAAGTAATAAAGAAATGATCATTTAACACAAGGCAGGGGTTACAAAGGACAACTAAACAATAGAAAGCAGTTATCATGAGAACACCACTTTCATATAGTGATCAGCAAGGCTACACTAAGGATATAACATGTAGGTAGAGAGACATGAGTGAAGCAAGGATATGATGATCTAAGAAAGATCCTCTCAGACAGAGGAAATAGCCAGTGCAAAGGCCCTGAGCCAGAATCATGTCTGGTATATTGGAGAAACTACAGATGTTTCAGGCGGAGAACAATATGTTTGAAGGCTGAGACCTGAGACCTGAGAATGGACATAGTAAATGAAATTTCTAATGGCTCCAAGATTGGGAGAAGCTGTTGAAAGGTAAACCCCCGGGGGATGTTCTTGTGCATATAAGTCATGTTAAAGGGTTGGGACTTTATTATATTACTATCATATGTTGAATCCTTACTACATGTCAGACAATGTAATAAAAACCTTCACTAGGATTTTCTCACTTGATCCTCATGAATATCCTATGAGTTAAGAACTAATGTGATTTCAATTTTATAGATGAGAAAATTGAGTCACAGAGGGAATAAGTAATTTGAACAAGGACCCAGAGCTAGTATATAGCAAAGTTGACATAGAGTACTATGTCAGCTTGAGTCTCAAGCTTGAACTCTTATCCTCCACTAGTCTGCATTTGGGGGGGGGGGGTGTTGGTGGGTTTTTTTTTTTTGTTTTTTTTGTTTTGTTCTGTTTTGTTTTCCTTTACATAGTCTGCATTTTTTAATGATCCTAATGACTGAATGTAATGGAGGATATAGAGAAGAAGGAAACCCATTAGAGACAGGGATTAAAGGGAGAGATGATGGTAATGGGACCTTGGTAAATGAGAAGAGGACTGAGAAGAAAGAGATGGAAGATTGAGAGAGATTTAGAAAGTGGAATGGTTAGGATTTGGTATTTGATTGAATCCAAAGAAGGAGAAAGAGAGGAAGAGAAGAGTCAAAGATTATTTCCAGATTGCTGGTTCATGGAGCTCTGCGGTTACCATTTAAGGAGACAAGAAACAAAACAGGAAGAGGAGTTTGGGGCTTGGGAGAAGATGAGTGGTTTTGGATTAAGAATGGCAGAATAAGGACCTCTGCAAATCCACTCTTTTTTGTAAGCAACAAGATTACTTGCAAAGAATTGCCAAATTCTGAAAGTTAACCAAAGACTTGTGAGAACACAAAGAGCATTCATTCAAGGAAAACAACTGAAACTTTTTTTGGCATTTTAAGTTTTTCTTTAACTCCAGTTAGTTAACATAAAGTAGGATAGTAGTTTCTGGTATATAATCTAGTGATTGAACAATTCCATATATCACCCGGTGCTCATCATGGTAAGTGCACTCCTTAATCCCCATCACCTACTTAACTTATCCCCCACCACCCTCCCTGTGGTAACCACCAGTTTGTTCTCTATAATTAAGAATATGTTTCTTGAGTTGTCTCTCTCTCTCTTTTGCCCCCTTTGCTCTTTTGTTTTATTTCTTAAATTCCACATGTGAGTGAAATCAAAAGATACTTGTCTTTCTCTGATTCATTTTGCTTAGTATTATTCCCTTGAGCTCTACCCATGTTGTTGCAAATGGCAAGATTTCATTCTTTTTTGTGAATGAATAATATTCCATTGGGTATACATACACCACACCTTCTTTATCCATTTATTAATCAACTGACACTTGGGTGGCTCCCATATCTTAGCTATTGTAAATAATGCTGCTATAAACAAAGGGGTGCATGTATCCCTTTGAATTAGTGTTCTTGTGGTTTTTGGGTGGATACCCATAAGTACAAATTCCTGGATCATAGGGTAATTCTATTTTTAACTTTCTGAGGAACTTCCATACTCTTTTGCACAGTGGTTCCATGTCACTGCCTTCCAGGGTGCAGCAGTGTTCCAGTTCTCCACAACCTCACCAACACATATTGTTTCTTGTGGTGTTGATTTTAGCCATTCTGACAGGTATGAGGTGATATCTCATTGTAGTTTTGATTTGCATTTCCCTGATGGTAAATGATGATCAATATCTTTTCATGTGTCTGTTGGCCATCTGTGTGTTTTCTTTGGAGAAACATCTATTCGTGCTTTCTGTCCATTTTTAAAATTGGATTATTTGGTTTTTGGATGTTGAGTTCTATAAGTTCTTTATAGATTTGGATACTAACCCTTTATCACATATGTCATTTGCAAATATATTCTCCCATACCGTAGGTTGCCTTTTATTTTTATTGATTGTTTCCTTTGCTGTGCAGAAGCTTTATATTTTGATGTATTCCCAGTAGTTTATTTTTGCTTTCGTTTACCCTGCATCAAGAGACATATATAGAAAGAAGTTGCTATGGCTGACGTCAAAAAGTTACTGCATGTGTTCTCTTCTAGGGTTTTTATGGTTTCAGGCCTCACATTTTGAATTTACTTTTGTGTATGGTGTAAGAAAGTGGTCCAGGGGTACCTGGCTGGCTCAGTCAGAGGACCATGAGACTCTTGATCTTGGAGTTGTGAATTTGAGCCCCATTTTGGGCACAGCGATTACTTTGAAAAAAAAAAAACAAGGCAATTCCTTTCATGAAGATGGCCATGAGGGAAAGAAGGAAGCCCCACCCCTCCCAAAGCCAAAGCCAAAGCCAAGCCTTTGAAGACCAAGAAAGTGGTGCTGAAAGACATTCAAAGTCACAAAAAAAAGAAGATTCGCATGTCACCTGCATCATCATGACCCAAGGTATTACTTCTCCAAAGGCAGCCCAGATATCCTGGAAAGAGCAGCCTCAGGAGAAACAAGCTTGATCATTATGCCATCATCAGGTTCCCCCGACCAATAAGTCAGCCATGAAGAAAATAGAAGACAACAACACACTTGTGTTCGTTGTGGGTGTCAAGGCCAACAAGCACCAGACCAAACAGGCTGTGAAGAATTTCTATGATATTGACATGGCCAAGGTCAACACCTTAATCTGGCCTGATGGAGAGAAGAAGGCCTATGTTTGATTGGCTCCTGACTATGATGTTTTGGATGTTTCCAACAAAATTGGGGTCATCTAAACTGAGTCCTGCTGGCTAAACCTAAATATAAATTTTTTCACCAAAAAAACAAGGAAGTGGTCTGGTTTCTTTCTTTTGCATGTTGCTATCCAGTTTTCCCAACACCATTTGTTGAAAAAACATTCTTTTTCCCATTGGATATTCTTTCTTGCTTTGTCTAAGATTAATTCACCATATTTGTGGGTTTATTTCTAGGTTTTCAAGAAAAACAACTCAGGGTCCCTGGGTGGCTCAACTGGTTAATCATCTGACTCTTGATTTTGGCTTGACTCATGATCTCAGGGTTGTGGGATGGAGCTCCCCACCAGACTCTGTACTTAGCACAGAGCCTGCTAGTCCCTCTCCCTCTGCTCCTCGCCCTGCTCTTTCTCTCTCTTTAAAATAAATAAATAAAACAAAATAAAATAAAAAAAGAAAACAACTGACTTTTAGTAAGAACAGTGAGATTTGTGGTGTGTTAAGTTGCTCCACTCTTGTCGTCCTCTCCCCAGCTGAAGAGTTGCCTCATGGCTTGAGCAGCTATGAAAACCAGTAATTGAGCAGCAATCATGGGGGCCAGAATAGGTTTGGAGCTCCCAAAAAAGCCCTAGCCCCAGTAGAATTGCCACTATTTATCTATCTAGAGGTTTCCAAAATGCTGCATTCTCAATACCTGTCTTTGCTTCACCTAAGAGCTCACAGTGTGAGAACAGCCCCATCCCTAAGGCATTTATCATAAAACTTTTAGCAGCAATTGTTTGATATTGCAGCTGCCTCAGGTGGCTATACCAGCTGGAGCTAAAGAGAAGTGGGACCAAGAAATTTAAATGGAAAAACTGGAGAAAGAGATATTCAGTGGTGGCTTTGAAAAGATAAGGCATATTCCTGGGAATCTAGAAAGCCATGTCTGTAGAAAGGACTGAGTACGCAACAAGAATGAAGTAGAAAATCAGGGAAGTTGGGGCCATGTAAGAAAAGGAAAATTAAGTCACAATTTACTGAATGCTTATTGAGTGCCAGCCAGATGCTGTGGTCAGATGCTTACAATATCCTGTGCCATGGGCACATATAATCACAACTCCCATGGAGCAGTTGAGGAAAACGGGGCTTTATAAGATTAGGTCACTAGCCAGGATTGCAGGGCTAGTATGTGGCTAAGCCGAGTTTTTTGTTTTGTTTTGTTTTCTTTTGTTTTGTTTTTGTTTTTGTTTTTGTTTTAAAGACTTGATTTATTTGACAGAGAGAGATCACAAGTAGGCAGAGAGGCAGGCAGAGAGAGAGGAGGAAGCAGGCTCCCTGCTGAGCAGAGAGCCTGATGCGGGACTCGATCCCAGCACCCTGGGATCATGATCTGAGCTGAAGGCAGAGGCTATAACCCACTGAGCCACCCAGGCGCCCTGGCTAAGCCGAGTTTTGAACTCAAGGCTCTCTGACTTCAAAGTTTGTTCTGGGCCTGGATGCCTAGAATGTCCAAGAGTGTAAAATGCTGCCGAGGGGACTAGTCAATAAAGATGTAAACTTGTCTTTTGGATTTCTCAGCAAGGAGATCTTTGAGGAACTTCTTGATGTTCTGGGGCAAGAAAGAAGATAGAGTCTAGGAGTTTGAAGAGGACCAGGGATAAGGAAATGGACGTGGTGTTCAGCTGTCTGCTTGGAAAGAGAAAAGAGGTAGGGCCTCAGCTGGAGGATGGGTGAGACTGCGATGTTCTTTTTTATTTTTTGGAGATTCAGCATATGTATACAGTACAATGTAGCCAGTAAAAAAAAAAAAAAAAAAAAAAGCCTGGTCTTTCAGGGGATAAAAGTCCTGGCATCCTAGGCCCAGAGGAGGTAAGGGAGAAAGGAGAGTGAGGACGTTAGGCCCAATAGGAAAGAGAAATCTCACATCTAGAGACAAGCTACTTGGGTTCTTCTTATTCTCCAGTCGACTTCATGGCTTGCCCTTTTTACTTTAGAGATAGAAGCTTGTCTTTAGTAATTAAGAAACAAGGCAGAATTTATGACCAAAAAACATCATATTGAAGAAATATTAATTATTTACATCATTCAAGTGCTCTGCAATTCTTCTAATGCCGTTATGTCATCATTAGTCTTATTAATTACCATAAAAGCATGCCAATATTAGGTTTATAGCATGTCATCTTGACAATCTGTCTGTCTTCACAGGATCCTAGGGACCCTCAGACACTATGCAGGAATTGGAAACTGCTTGATCTTACTGAGCAAGCAGTGAGTTCTAACTGAAAACCAGGATGAAGAAGTCTAGAGACAATGTACAGGCATGATGACTATACTTAATAATACTGTATTGAACTCCCAAAATATGCTAGGAGAATACATTTCAGGTGCACCAATCATGCACACAAAATGCTAACCATATTAACTTGACTAGCAATCATTTCATAGTAATAAGTTTATTAAGTATATATATAAAATTATTATGTGTACACCTTAAATAGATACAGTTTCTACTTAAAATACTATGAATAAAAATAAATGAAAAATAAACATTTTTCATATGAAATAAAAAAAATGAAATAAAAATAAATGAAAAATAAACAAATCTATTAAAAGTAAAAAAAAAAAAAAACCAGGGGCACCTGGGTGGCTCAGTGGGTTGAGCCGCTGCCTTCGGCTCGGGTCGTGGTCTCGGGGTCCTGGGATCGAGTCCCGCGTCGGGCTCTCTGCTTGGCGGGGAGCCTGCTTCCCTCTCTCTCTCTCTCTCTCTGCCTGCCTCTCTGTCTGCTTGTGATCTCTCTCTATCAAATAAATAAATAAATAATCTTTAAAAAAAAAAAAAAAACAGAGGAAGAACCCTACTGGCTCTTAAACTTGACTGCACATGGACATCTAATGAGGAGCTTTAAAAATTACCGATGTTGGGGAGGAGTCAAGATGGAGGAGAAGTAGCAGGCTGAGACTACATCAGGTAGCAGGAGATCAGCTAGATAGCTTATCTAAACATTGCAAACACCTACAAATCCAACGGGAGATCGAAGAGAAGAACAGCAATTCTAGAAACAGAAAATCAACCACTTTCTGAAAGGTAGGACTGGCGGAGAAGTGAATCCAAAATGACGGGAAGATAGACCACAGGGGGAGAGGCCGGCTCCTGGCAAGCGGCAGAGCAACAGAGCACAAAATCAGGACTTTTAAAAGTCTGTTCCACTGAGGGACATTGCTCCAGAGGCTAAACCGGGGTGAAGCCCACGCGAGGTCAGCGTGGCCCCAGGTCCCACAGGGTCACAGAAGGATCGGGGGTGTCGGAGTGTCACAGAACTCGCAGGTGTTAGAAGGGGGAAGCCGGCTACAGAGACAGAGCCGAGGACTGAACTCTCAGCTCGGGGTTACCTTGAACCGGTCGCAGGCTGGGTGAGCTCGGAGCACGGCTGGAGGCCGGGGATACGGGAGTGATTGGGCACTGTTCCTGGGGGCGCACTGAGGAGTGGGGCCCCGGGCTCTCGGCTCTCCGGGCCGGAGACTAGGAGGCCGCCATTTTCATTCCCGTCCTCCGGAATTCTACAGAAAGCGTTCAGGGAACAGAAGCTCCCGAAAGTGAACCCGAGTGGATTTCTTAGTCCGCCCCATCCCCCATAAGGGCGGTGTAATTCAGCCTCAGGCAAAGACACTTGAGAGTCACTACAACAGGCCCCTCCCCCAGAAGATCAACAAAAAATCCTCAAATTACTCAAAATTACTCAAGGAAAGCAGTTTCAATACCTAGGACAGCAGCGGAGTTCCAGAGGAGGAGAAAGCAAAGCGCAGAACTCATGGCTTTCTCCCCATGGTTCTTTAGTCTTGCCTTTATTTTAATTTTTTTTTCAAAATTTTTTTCTTTCTTTTTTCTTCTTCTGCCAAAGTTTTTAAACTTTTACCCTTTTCTTTTTTAACGTTTTTAACTAGTTTATCTAATATATATATACTTTTCTTTCTTTTTAATATTTTTTCTTTATTTGTTTTCTTTTTTAAATTTTTTTTCTTTTTTTTTTTTCTGAACCTCTTTTTATCCCCTTTCTCTCCCCCACGATTTGGGGTCTCTTCTGGTTTGATTAAAGCGCATTTTCCTGGGGTCTTTGCCACCCTTTTAGTATTTTACTTGCTCCTTCATATACTCTTATCTGGACAAAATGACAAGGCGGAAAAATTCACCAAAAAAGAAAGAACAAGAGGCAGTACTGAAGGCTAGGGACCTAATCAATACAGACATTGGTAATATGTCAGATCTAGAATTCAGAATGACGATTCTGAAGGTTCTAGCCGGGCTCAAAAAAGGCATGGAAGATATTAGAGAAACCCTCTCTGGAGATATAAAAGTCCTTTCTGGAGAAATAAAAGAACTAAAATGTAAACAAGTTGAAATAAAAAAAGCTATTAATGAGGTGCAATAAAAAATGGAGGCTCTCACTGCTAGGATAAATGAGGCAGAAGAAAGAATTAGTGATATAGAAGACGAAATGACAGAGAATAAAGAAGCTAAGCAAAAGAGGGACAAACAGCTACTGGACCATGAGGGGAGAATTCGAGAGATAAGTGACACCATAAGATGAAACAACATTAGAATAATTGGGATTCCAGAAGAAGAAAGAGAGAGGGGAGCAGAAGGTATATTGGAGAGAATTATTGGAGAGAATTTCCCTAAAATGGCAAAGCGAACAAGCATCAAAATCCAGGAGGTGCAGAAAACCCCCCTCAAAATCAACAAGAATAGACCACACCCTGTCACCTAATAGTAAAATTTACAAGTCTTAGTGACAAAGAGAAAATCCTGAAAGCAGCCCGGGAAAAGAAGTCTGTCACATACAATGGTAAAAATATTAGATTGGCAGCAGACTTATCCACAGAGACCTGGCAGGCCAGAAAGTGTTGGCATGATAGATTCAGAGCACTAAATGAGAAAAACATGCAGCCAAGAGTACTATATCCAACTAGGCTATCATTGAAAATAGAAGGAGAGATAAAAAGCTTTCAGGACAAACAAAAACTGAAATAATTTGCAAACACCAAACCAGCTCTACAGGAAATATTGAAAGGGATTCTCTAAGCAAAGAGAGAGCCTAAAAGTAGTAGTTCAGAAAGGTACAGAGACAATATACAGTAACAGTCACCTTATAGGCAATATAATGACACTAAATTAATATCTCTCAATAGTTACCCTGAATGTTAATGGGCTAAATGCCCCAATCAAAAGACACAGGGTATCAGAATGGATAAAAAACAAAACCCATCTATATGTTGCCTACAAGAAATTCATTTTAGATGTGAAGACACCTCCAGATTTAAAGTGAGGGGCTGGAAAACAACTTACCATGCTAATGGGCATCAGAAGAAAGCTGGGGTGGCAATCCTTATATCAGATCAATTAGATTTTAAGCCAAAGACTATAATAAGAGATGAGGAAGGACACTATATCATACTCAAAGGGTCTGTCCAACAAGAAGATCTAACAATTTTAAATATCTATGCCCCTAATGTGGGAGCAGCCAACTATATCAACCAATTAATAACAAAATCAAAGAAACACATCAATAATAATACAATAATAGTAGGGGACTTCAACACTCCCGTCACTGAAATGGACAGATCATCCAAGCAAAAGATCAACAAAGAAATAAAGGCCTTAAATGACACATTGGACCAGATGGACATCACAGATATATTCAAAACATTTCAGCCCAAAGCAACAGACACACAGTCTTCTCTAGTGCACATGGAACATTCTCCAGAATAGATCACATCCTGGGTCCTAAATCAGGTCTCAACCAGTATCAAAAGATTGGGATCATTCCCTGAATATTTTCAGACCACAATGCTCTGAAGCTAGAATTCAATCACAAGAGGAAATTTGGAAAGAACCCAAATACATGGAGACTAAAGAGCATCCTTCTAAAGAATGAATGGGTCAACCAGGAAATTAAAGAAGAATTGAGAAAATTCATGGAAACAAATGATAATGAAAACACACCAGTTCAAAATCTGTGGGACACAGCAAAGGCAGTCCTGAGAGGTAAATATATAGCGGTACAAGCCTTTCTCAAGAAAGAAGAAAGGTCTCAAGTACACAACCTAACCCTACACGTAAAGGAGCTGGAGAAAGAACAAGAAAGAAACCCTAAACCCAGCAGAAGAAGAGAAATCATAAAGATCAGAGCAAAAATCAATGAAATAGAAACCAAAAAACCAATAGAACAAATCAATGAAACTAGGAGCTGGTTCTTTGAAAGAATTAATAAGATTGATAAACCCCTGGCCTGACTTATCAAAAAGAAAAGAGAAAAGACCCAAATAAATAAAATCATGAATGAAAGAGGAGAGATCACAACTAACAACAAAGAAATACAGACAATTATAAGAACATACTATGAGCAACTCTAGGCCAACAAATTTGACAATCTGGAAGAAATGGATGCATTCCTAGAGACATATAAACTACCACAACTGAACCAGGAAGAAATAGAAAACCTGAACAGACCCATAACCAGTAAGAAGATTGAAACAGTCATCAAAAATCTCCAAACAAACAAAAGCCCAGGGCCAGACGGCTTCCCAGGGGATTTCTACCAAACATTTAAAGAAGAACTAATTCCTATTCTCCTGAAACTGTTCCAAAAAATAGAAATGGAAGGAAAACTTCCAAACTCATTTTATGAAGCCAGCATCACCTTGTTCCCAAAATCAGACAAGGATCCCACCAAAAAAGAGAACTACAGACCAATATCCTTGATGAACACAGATGCAAAAATTCTCACCAAAATACTAGCCAATAGGATTCAACAGTACATTAAAAGGATTATTCACCACGACCAAGTGGGATTTATTCCAGGACAGCAAATTTGGTTCAACATCCCACAAATCAATCAATGTGATACAACACATTAATAAAAGAAAGAACAAGAACCATATGATACTCTCAATAGATGCTGAAAAAGCATTTGACAAAGTACAGCAACACTTCCTGATCAAAACTCTTCAAAGTGTAGGGATAGAGGGCACATACCTCAATATTATCAAAGCCATCTATGAAAAACCCACCGCAAATATCATTCTCAATGGAGAAAAACTGAAAGCTTTTCCGCTAAGGTCAGGAACACGGCAGGGATGTCCATTATCACCACTGCTATTCAACATAGTACTAGAAGTCCTAGCCTCAGCAATCAGACAACAAAAAGAAATTAAAGGCATCCAAATCAGCAAAGAAGAAGTCAAACTATCACTCTTTGCAGATGATATGGTACTATATGTGGAAAACCCAAAAGACTCCACTCCAAATCTGCTGGAACTTGTACAGGAATTCAGTAAAGTGTCAGGATATAAAATCAATGCACAGAAATCAGTTGCATTTCTTTACACCAACAACAAGACAGAAGAAAGAGAAATTAAGGAGTCAATCCCATTTATAATTGCACCCAAACCTAACCAAAGAGGCTAAGAATCTATATGCAGAAAACTATAAAGTACTCATGAAAGAAATTGAGGAAGACACAAAGAAATGGAAAAATATTCCATGCTCCTGGATTAGAAGAATAAATATTGTGAAAATGTCTATGCTACCTAAAGCAATCTACACATTTAATGCAATCCCTATCAAAATACCATCCTTTTTTTTCAAAGAAATGGAACAAATAATCCTAAAATTTATATGGAACCAGAAAAGACCTCGAATAGCCAAAGGAATATTGAAAAAGAAAGCCAAAGTTGGTGGCATCACAATTCCAGACTTCAAGCTCTATTACAAAGCTGTCATCATCAAGACAGTATGGTACTGGTACAAAAACAGACACATAGATCAATGGAACAGAATAGAGAGCCCAGAAATAGACCTCAACTCTATGGTCAACTAATCTTCGACAAAGCAAGAAAGAACGTCCAATGGAAAAAGACAGCCTCTTCAATAATGGTGCTGGGAAAACTGGACAGCCACATTCAGAAAAATGAAATTGGACCATTTCCTTACACCATGCACAAAAATAGACTCCAAATGGATGAAGGACCTCAATGTGAGAAAGGAATCCATCAAAATCCTTGAGGAGAACACAGACAGCAACCTCTTCGACCTCAACCACAGCAACTTCTTCCTAGGAACATCACCAAAGGCAAGGGAAGCAAGGGCAAAAATGAACTATTGGGATTTCATCAAGATCAAAAGCTTTTGCACAGCAAAGGAAACAGTTAACAAAACCAAAAGACAACTGACAGAATGGGAAAAGATATTTGCAAACAACATATCAGATAAAGGGCTAGTGTCCAAAATCTATAAGGAACTTAGCAAACTCAACACCCAAAGAACAAATAATCCAATCAAGAAATGGGCAGAGGACATGAACAGACATTTCTGCAAAGAAGACATCCAGATGGCCAACAGACACATGAAAATGTGCTCCACATCACTCGGCATCAGGGACATACAAATCAAACCACAATGAGATATCACCTCACACCAGTCAGAATGGCTAAAATTAACAAGTCAGGAAATGACAGATGCTCGCGAGGATGCGGAGAAAGGGGAACCCTCCTACACTGTTGGTGGGAATGCAAGCTGGTGCAACCACTCTGGAAAACAGCATGGAGGTTCCTCAAAATGTTGAAAATAGAACTACCCTATGACCCAGCAATTGCACTACTGGGTATTTACCCTAAAGATACAAACGTAGTGATCCGAAGGGGCACGTGCACCCGAATATTTATAGCAGCAATGTCTACAATAGCCAAACTGTGGAAAGAACCTAGATGTCCATTAACAGATGAATGGATAAAGAAGATGTGGTATATATATACAATGGAATACTATGCAGCCATCAAAAGAAATGAAATCTTGCCATTTGCGACAACGTGGATGGAACTAGAGGGTATCATGCTTAGTGAAATAAGTCAATCGGAGAAAGACAACTGTCATATGATCTGCCTGATATGAGGACATGGAGATGCAACATGGGGGGTTAGGGGGGTAGGAGAAGAATAGATGAAACAAGATGGGATTGGGAGGGAGACAAACCATAAGTGTCTCTTAATCTCACAAAACAAACAGGGTTGCTGGGGGGATCAGGGTTGGGAGAGGAGGAGGGGGGTTATGGACATTGGGGAGGGTACGTGCTATGGTGAGTGCTGTGAAGTGTGTACCCCTGGTGATTCACAGACCTGGACCCCTGGGGATAAAAATACATTATATGTTTATAAAAAAATAAGAAATAAATACAAAATTAAAAAAAAAAGACGCATGCACCCCACAGAATCAACATAAGAGCCTATGTGTTGTTGCCTATTTAAGGAAACTTTAAGAGTAAAATCTGACTTTCCATTAAAGAAAAAAATTACTGATCTCTGGGTCCCAATCTACAGACTGTACTAAAGTTTAATTGTCCCAATAATATCTTTCAAAGGTAATTTTTTGAAAAAATTAAGGATCGCACATTGCATTTAGTTGTCATACTTTTTCGATGCCGTTTGAACAGGTCCTCAATCCTTCTTTGCTTTTATGATCTTACATTTCTGAAGAGTAAGTCCAGTTATTTTATAGAATGCCCCACAATTTTTGTTTTTCTGATGTTTCTCATGTTTAGTTTCAAAAGGTGCATTTATGGCCATGAATGCTACAAAAGCGATGTTGTGTCCTTCTCAGTCCATCCTGGAGGGGTAGGAAATTTTATTTGTCCTATTACTGGTGATATTAACTTTAATCACTTGGTTATGGTGGTGGCTGGCTCTTTCCTTCACTGAAAAGTTACTCTTTGTCCTCTTGCTATTAATAACTATCTTTAGGAAGATGCATGGAGATTATGTCAACATTGGGTTTCTACTCAAATTTTCACCAATTAGTTTTTCTTTTTTTAAAGAAGGATTATTTTTTTTTAAGATTTTATTTATTTATTTGACAGAGATGACAAGTAGGCAGAGAGGCAGGCAAAGGAGGGGCGGCGAAGAAGGATCCCTGATGAGCAGAGAGCCTGATATGAGGCTCCATCCCAGGACCTCGAGATCATGACCTGAGCAGAAGGCAGAGGCTTTAACCTGCTGAACTACTCAGGTGCCCCCACCCATTAGTTTTAATCACACATTGATGATCTTTGTTTGAAGCAACTGTTACTATAGTGGTCTAAATGGTGATTTTCTTTTTTTTTTCTTTTTTGTTCTTTTTAAAGATTTTATTTGTTTATTTGACAGACGGAGATCACAAGTAGACAGAGAAGCAGGCAGAGAGAGGAGGAAGCAGGCTTCCCGCTGAGCAGAGATCCTGATGCGGGGCTCCATCCCAGGACTTGGGATCATGACCTGAGCTGAAGGCAGAGGCTTTAACCTCTTTATTTACTCTTTATTTACACTTATCTATTTATACCACTTACCTATCATCTATCTATATTTGTATGGACTCATGGATTCTTATTTTAGTCTGTTGGTCATTTATGTTAATACCATTATTTATGTTGCACTCAACATCCCATATTTGACAGTGGGAACTCTTTCAAGCCAGCTCTGTGTCCTTTTGACATCTACACCTTTCAATGACACAGGGCTGAGAAGAAGACATAGAAATCAAGTGACACAAAAATTTCAATTTCATAATTAATTGAAATCACATTCTACCATATATCTCAGTGTTGCCAAGTAAGGAATTTGACTAACTTTTAAAAAATAACCTTTTTTATTTTTGAGTGAAATTTCAGATTTAGAGAAAAGTTGCAGGACGCCTGGGTGGCTCAGTCAGTTAAGTGTCTGACTCTTGATTTTGGCTCAGTTCATAATCACAGAGTCGTGACATTGAGTCCTATGTTGGTCTCTGCCCCGGATGTGGACCCTGCTTAAGATTTCCTCTCTCTCCCTCTACCTCTGCCCCTCCTTGCCTGCTCTCTCTCTCTCTCTCTCTCTCTCTCTCTGTCTCTGAAGAAAGAAAAAAAAAAGAAAGAAGAAAGGTTGCAAACAGTTCAGAGAGTTCCCGTACATCCCTCATCCAGATTCCTCTGTTGTTAACACCTTACCTCACAATGGCACTTTTACCATGACTGAGAAACCAACAATGGTGCATCACTGTTAACTAAAATTACCATTTCATTCAGATCTCACCATTTCCCCCTTGATGTCCTTCTTTCCAGAGTCACAGTCAGAATACTACATTATATTTAGTTATCATGTCTCCTAAGGCTCCTAAGGCTACTCTGGTCTGTGACATAAAATGCAAGGTTTTCCTTGCATTTTGTGACTGTGATAGTGTTGAAGAACTAGTCAGATATTTTGTGAATGTGCCTTGATTTGTTTTTTGCCTAATGTTTCCTCGTGGTTAGACTAGGGATGATGGGTTTGCAGGAGGAAGACCATAGAGATGAAGGTCCGTTCTCATTACATCAAGGGTACGTGATAGTGCCAGGACTCAGCACTGATGGTAACAGCCCAGAACAGTGTTTGCCAGGTTTCTTCAAAGTAAAGTTACTTTCTTTATTTTTTTTAAAGATTTTATTTATTTGTTTGACAGATAGAGATCACAAGTAGGCAGGGAGGCAGGCAGAGAGAGGGGGAAGCAGGCTCCCCACTGAGCAGAGAGCCCGATGCGGGGCTCGATCCCAGGACCGCGAGATCATGACCTGAGCCAAAGGCAGAGGCCTACACTCACTGAGCCACCCAGGCACCCTGTAAAGTTACTTTCATTCCCGCTGCCCATACTTTACTTTCTGGGGGCAAGTCATTAATCTTTGTCACAATCTGAATTTCATCCCTGTGTTCTTTGACCTCCTGATTGATTTTTAAAACTTTTTCATACATTAAAGTTTGCATTTTCTGCTGTAGGTTCTATGGGTTATGACAAATCCATAGAGTCATGTATCTACTCCCATACAGTTTAATTCTATTACCTAAAGAATACCCTGTGCTTTCCCTAGTTAACCCCTTCTTCTAATCCCTGGAATCCACTAATCTGTTTTCCACCCTACAGTTTTGCCTTTTCCGTAATATCTTATGAGCAGAATGATTCAATATAGAGTCTTTCCAGACTGGTTTTTTTTCCTTTTCTCAATTAACAAAATACATTTAAGATTCATCTATGTTATTGTGTGAATGAATAGTGTGCTCCTTCTCCTCTTACTGAATAGTTTCCCGTCATGTATATCAGAGTTTATCCATTCACTTATTCAAGGACATTTTGGTTGCTTCCAGTTTTGGGTGATTATGAATAAAGATGCTATAAACATTCATATGTAGGTTTTTGTGTAGACATAAATTTTCAAATCAGTTGGGTAAACACCTAAGAGCTTGATTGCTATGTTATTTTGATAAGTCCATGCTAACACTGTAAGAAACTGGGAAATTGTCTTCCAGAGTGTCTGTATTATTTTTGCATTCTCACCAGCAATGGTGAGACAGTACCCTTGTTCCAAATTCCTGACAGGAATTGTCAGGTTGTGTGTGTGTGTGTGTGTGTGTGTGTGTGTGTGTGTGTGTGGTGTTTTAATATTCTAATGTTATGTCATGGCATCTCATTGTTTTGCAATTTGTCTTCCCTAATGACAAATGATGTTCAGCATCTTTTTATATCCATGTCTTATTTGCCATCCTTATTCTCTTCTTTGCTAAAGTGCTTTGTTCAGATATTTTGTGCAGTTTTTAAATTGGGTTGTTTGTTTTCTTATCGCTGAGCTTTTAAATATATATAGTGGATATAGGTCTTTCATTGTATAAATGATTTACAAATACTTTCTCCCAGTCTGTGGCTTGTCATTTCATTCACTTCACAGTGTTTTTCACTGAATGAAAAGTTTAAATTTCCGAAATTCCAATTCATTAAACTTTAATTTCATGCATTATGTGTTACGCCCAACTTTTCACGTCCAAGAGACCACCAAGGAGCCAACACCAATGCAATCACACAAAGGTTTATGTGACAAGCTTAAGCTTGGGCCCAAGTATACCCAACACAGTGGAGTAGGGACTTGGACCCCGAACCAGATTACAGTCAGAGTTTTTAAAGGCAGAGTAGGGGTGGACTTGGCGGTGGGTGAGGACAAAGGGGATATTCAGAAGTGCTACCAGGGTAAAGAAGACTGTCAGGATATTGGAGGCCTGGTTATTATCAAGCCAAGGCCGTTTTTCCCTCTAATGAGGCACTAACATGAAGACAGTTGGGAGTTTCCTGGTGGAATGTCACATTTCTCCTATCAAGCGTCCTTGTTAGTGAGATTTAGCACTGGGACATTTGTAAACTGAGGGAGACTCCTGTCTTGAGGATTGTGATTTCTGCGAGTTAACTATTTGTTTTTCTTTTAGGGCAGCTAAGAGTGCCTGAGGAATGCCACACATGTTACCGAGGGGAGCAGGGGAAGAGGGTGTGCAAGGTGCCAGCTTTTGCTTTGTCAAGATGGCTGTACTTATGTCAGGGCTAGACTCGAGGTGGGTACAGCCTTGTTTTTCTTGGCCTCCACATACGCTTTGGTATTGTACTAAAAATTCATCACCAAATGCAGGGTACACAGATTTTTTTGTCTTCCTCCAGAAATTTCAGTTTTTACTTTTAAGTATGGGATCCATTTAGAATTAAAGTTTATAAGTTTTTATTTAAATTACAGTTAGTTAACATACAGTGTGATACTTGCTTCAGGTATGCAACATAGTGATTTGGCATTTCCATTCAACAGCCAGTGCTCATTGCAAGTGCATTCCTTAATCCCCAAAGAGTTACATTTTTTTTTGGCAAGATGTCAGGTATATGTCAAAGTTTATTGTTTTTTGCACATGGATATCCAATCTGTCCAGCACTATTTGTTCAATTGCCTTTGTATTTTTGATAACCATCAGTTGGCTGTATTTGTGTGGGTCCACTTCAGTGTTCTCTGTTGTGTTCTATTGATCTATGTGTCTGTCCCTTCACCAATACCACACTCTCTTGACTACTGTATCTGTAGAATCAGGTCATGTGATGGCACTTGAGTGGCTCGGTTCCTTAAGCATCTGCCTTTGGCTCACATCAAGATCTTGGAGTCCTGGGATGGAGCTGGTCATGGATCTCCCTGCTCAGTGAGGAGCCTGCTTCTTCCTCTGCCCTCACCATGGCCCACCCCGACTTGTGCTCTTTCTCTCTCAAATAAATAAAATCTTTAAAAAAAAAAAAAAATCAGGTCATATGAATCTTCCTACTGTGTTTTTCTTTTTCATAATTGTTTTGGTTATTTTGGATCCCTTGAATTTCTGTATGAATTTTAGGATCTGCTTGTCAATATCTGCCAAACAGGGAGCTGGGGTTTTGAAAGAGATTGTACTGACTTTGTAGATCAATTTGGGAAGTATTGCTATCTTAACAATGTCAAGTCTTCAAATCCATGAACATGAGAGTTTTTTTCTATTTATTTGGATCTTCTTTTTTTTCAAGGTTTTATTTGAGAGAGAGAGAATGAGAAAGAGAAAGAGCATGAGAAGGGGGAGGGTCAGAGGGAGAAGCAGACTCCCTAACTAGCAGGGAGCCTGACTCAGGACTCAGGACTCGATCCTGGGACTCCAGGATCATGACCTGAGCCAAAGGCAGTGGCTTAATCAACTGAGCCACCCAGGTGCCCTATTTGGATCTTCTTTAATTTCTTTCAACAATATTTTGCAGTTTTCAGAATTTAAGTTTTTTTGTTGTTATTTCTATATATAGCCAAATCTTATCCTTTGCTGTAATGTTCTATAAAGTCACTGCCAACATTGAATTAGCAAATACTAAACTATTGCTTCTGTGGGAAATATAAGGTTAGATTGTTGTGAAACTCTGTTCACATTTTTGCCCATCTGAAATGTCATTCATGTTACACAGGTTTGTTTGCCAAAACCTTGTAAAACAAGCCAGTCTCATCAGCTTTGAAAACGTGCTTTTCCACATGACCTCTTTCTCATGTAACACTTAGATATTTAAAAATTCTTCCACAGCCTCTAAATCTGCAGAACCTGCTTTTCCTGCTCATTTAACTCCAATCCCAGGTCTCATCAAATCTAGCTGTAACTCGGGGCAAATCACTTAGAACCAGCACTTTCAAATTCTGGGAGAAAAAAAGAAAACTGTGGATGAGACTATTTCTGCAGTATCATTAATTCTGAGTTGGATATTGAAAAGACTAAAAAAACAAACAACCCCCCCCCCCAGCGATTTCTGTGATGTTGAAAGCCAACAGCACCACCTGGTGGTCCAAGAAAAGAACCCGTGCAGAAGAACACGACTATACCTATCCAGTTATATCTGTGTTTAGCTTGTTTGAATAAAAATTTCACACTTTCAGATAATTTTTCCTCTAACTGACTAGATGCAAGTACGCTACTACATATAAAAGCAATCATACAAGTCATTATGTTTAAAATCACACCCTGCCTAGATTCCCTTGTGAGTATAACGATCTCTAATAGTCCGAATTATTCAGCTGTTGCTTTGGGTTCAAAACAAAATGCAACTACTGAACAACTAGAACAATTAGGCAAAATAAAAATATATTTTATCATACCACAAATTTTTCATCAAATTAAAATTATTCTTATGTATTTAGCAAGAAAATAAATTATAGTATTCAATTGTAAGCCCCCAAATAAAATAAATATCTCTATATATATAAATACGTATTTGAATGAATGAATGAATGAATGAATGAATAAGTAAATACAGGAAAAGAGACAGCTCTTCTTTACAAAATAATTCCAATCAACACATATAAAAGGAATGACAGAAATAGAAAATCACCATTAAATAGATCACCACTGTAATAATTGTTGCAGGAAAAAAATCCACCTCTGCACACTAAAATTATGTTGTATGGGCAAGAGTTTTAAAGAAACAGAACACTTCCATAGTGTTAAAAAATCTCTCTGTGATATTTGTTAATTACAAAGGGAAAGAGTAACTTTATGATGGATAAATCCAGCAGATACCACTTAATGAAGTGACCGAGGTTAACATTGCCAGGAGTAAGACCTATTGACAGCATGCACACGGAGATATGAGTTATGCTTTTGTTAAGGCAAACTGATTTTATTTTATTCTTTATTGATCTTTGTAATCATTTTTTTAAAAAGATTTTATTCATTTACTCATGAGAGAGAGAGAGATAGAGGGAGAAACAGTCTCCCAGCAGAGCAGGGAGCCAGCCACACAGCTCAGTCCCAGGGTCCCTGGGCAGACGCTTAACCAACTGAACCACCAAGCTGCCCTAAGGCAAACTGGTTTTAAAGAGAAAGAAAATTCTATACAAGTTTTCTTCTAATATTTTAGGAACAGCTTTTTGCATTTTAAAAAATGTTTTACTTTAATTCCAATAGAGTTAACATACACGTAATATTAGCTTCAGGTGTATGTTATGATAATTCAATACTTCCATACAACACCCAGTGCTCATCACAGCAAGCGTACTCTCTAATCCCCATCACCTGTTTCACCCATGCCCCCACTCACCTCCCCTCTGGCAATAATTTGTTCTCTGTAGTTAAGAGTCTGTTTCTTGGCTTGTCTCTCTCTCTCTCTCTCTGTCTTATTTTTTTTCCCCCTTGCTCGTTTGTTTTGTTTCTTAAATTCCACACATAAGTGAAATCATATGGTATTTGTCTTTCTCTGACTGACTCATTTCAGCATTTCTTTTTTATAAGTCATTAAACTACTAGAAACTTAGTGGACAACAATTGTAAGACAATCTAAATCTGTTTAATATTCATAGTTACCCACTGAGAATCTTGGTCAATAAAAAAAGAAAAAAGAAACTTCTCCAAATATCTTTTTTTTTAAGGCTTTATTTATTTATTTGTCAGAGAGTCAGAAAGGGTGAGAGAGAGCACAAGCTGGGGACAGAGGGAGAGGGAGAAGTCTCCCTACTGAGCAAGGAGCCAAAGGAGGGGGCTCAATCCCAGGACCGTGGGATCATGACCTGAACCAAAGGCAGACACTTAACTGACTGAGCCACCCACGCATCCCATTCCAGATATCTTTCAGCATCTACAGTAAACTCAAATTTCTATAAAATTAACAGAAACATTATTTGAAATTCATTTAACTTGTAAGGAGGAAGGAAATATTTAAATCCTCTTTTGAGGAAAAAAATTATCTCAGTCTCTTGAGCAAGCCATCTTTAAACCAGTTTCCTTAAAAATTAAAAGCTAAGATAGTATCAGATTTATGTCCAAAAGCATCAAAAGCCACTAGCACAATAATAAAAAATACATTAATTTTCAAGTAGCCATGAAACACAAATGAACACTGATAATTAAGGAGAAAAGATCAATTTCAAAAGGTAGAAATACTTTATTTTCTGATGACCATGCAATAAAGCTGGAAATTAATTACCAAATCAGGAAAAAAAACCAAAGAGCCCTTCCCTTTTTTTTTTTTTTTAAAGACTTTATTTTTTTGAAGGACAGAGATCACAAGTAGGCAGAGAGGCAGGCAGAGAAAGAGGAGGAAGTAGGCTCCCTGCTGAGCAGAGAGTATGATGGGGGCTGGATCCCAAGGACCCTGAAATCCCTGGGATTATGACCTGAGCCAAAGGCAGAGGCTTTAACCCGCTGAGCCACCCAGGCGCCCCCCTTCCCTTGTTTTGAAGGTTAAAACATTATCTTAAAGGATGGTTTGTGTCAAAGGGGAAATAGCAACAAAAGTTGGAACTTAAGACATAGAATGAA
This sequence comes from Meles meles, assembly GCF_922984935.1. Taxonomy (NCBI): domain Eukaryota; kingdom Metazoa; phylum Chordata; class Mammalia; order Carnivora; family Mustelidae; genus Meles; species Meles meles. The sequence continues at coordinate 77,635,036 of NC_060068.1, read as the reverse complement.
AACATAAGGGCAATTGCCAGTTTCTATGATATCAATGCATGAATTAGAAAATGTGCTCCTAGTTCAAATAGAAGAGAAAGACCAGCATGACTCTCTCCATGGCTCTGAGCCCAGCTGGTTGGAAGACGAGCATGAAGCTCAGGGAAATTTAAGGCACAATGAGTTGGTAGCAATGAAAGAAAAAAAAGCATACATTTCTTTTCTTTAAGGCAACACCCCCCTCCCCACAAAAAACCTTCTAGAGTTTTCCCTTAAGATTGGAAGCAAGCTTGTAGTTATTGAAGTGCTTGCTAGCAAGATTTTGAAGGCCAAGAAAAAGTCTCACTTAAGGAATGTTTTCTTTGACTTTAATATTCTCAAGGTCCTGACTCCTAAGGCAAAAAAGACATAGCCCATTACAGGATTTAGTTGTTGCTTTAGATAAATGATGCTACCTTTGACAAATTCTTGTGAAAAATAATGATTAAAATTTTATAGCACCTGTAAATGACTCAGGAGCAAGATTATAAGTCTGTCTTCAAAGATGCCTCTATTTGAAGCCAAGAAAAGTTCCACTTTGTAATTGTGTTAAGGAAGCATTCAGATATTCTTTTTTTACTGCACTGAAATATTTTCGAATGGAGTGATTTGACATTATTTCTCTAAACTCACAAAAACATGAAGCTCTTTTTGGTTCCATTTTGTGAGGACAACTTTCTTTTATGGCAACATGTCTTCTAGAATGGGAGCAATAAGGTTTCAGCTGCCATGGAAAGTCCAGGGAGGATTTCTCACACCGTGCACTCTGGTGGTAGAAAGAACATACTGCCGTTAAGTTTGGGGTTGTAAGTAGTGGAGATGTAGGGAAGTCATCAAATACAGTTAAAATGAGTTGAATAAAAACCTAGAAAAGTAGGGAGGGAAAGGACTGGCATAAATATCTTTCTGGGGTGATGGGCGCCTGGGTGGCTCAGTGGGTTAAGCCGCTGCCTTCGGCTCAGGTCATGATCTCAGGGTCCTGGGATCGAGCCCCACATCGGGCTCTCTGCTCAGCAGCGAGCCTGCTTTCCTCTCTCTCTCTCTGCCTGCCTCTCTGTCTACTTATGATCTCTCTCTGTCAAATAAATAAATAAAATCTTAAAAAAAAAAAAAGGATCTTTCTGGGGTGAAAAGTAGAAGTCGATCAATGTTGGTTTTGATTCATGGGTCACTGGGCAGGGGTTTAAGAGGCTTCCATTGTGACAAAAAGAAACAGAAGCTGGAGATAGGCTACAAGAGTTCAGTGACAGAATAAAGACCTGGTTGCTAGGGTCAGGAATAAACACCAGAAGCTTAGAGAAGGAGAGATGGAGTCCTAGCACCTGGTCCCCTTTCTCACCACCCCCAATCCTCTAGGTCATCTGAGATGTCACCTTCTACCTAAACATCATCTCCTTGGTTTCAGACCTTAACTGTGGTCTCTGACTTCTGCCTGGTTCCGCATTTTCTACCCATTTGCACGGAGGACCACCACCTTCTCTTCCTGGAATCTCTGAGATGTTTCTGCTTGCCACATGCTCTAATCACCAGTCCTGCTAACTCAGCTGAGATGGAAGCATCCACTCTCTCCAAAACTTTTAAGCCCACTCCTGATCTCAATCAAGAGTCTTCAAACTCTAGGATTATCTTTGCCTTATTTGAGATTGAATCACCTTCCTTTGTCTCCTGGGGTTCTTTCCCTTCTGTAAACAATAGTGGCCATCAAGCAGCTCAACAACAGACTACACGGAAATTTGAAAATCTCTTAAAAGAAATTAAAGAGCTAATTAAAAATGTGACAAGCTGTGATGAGGTCACAGAAGCAAAAGATTCATCTGAGGAAACCAGTACTTCTGAGAATGTATCAGAACTGAAAGAACAAATCAGAGAACTTGAGAAGGTAAACAAAGTATTATTGAACAACCTGCTTGGTAGTTCAGACCTAGAGAAAGAACAGAACACAAAAAATGAGGAGATGACCCTAGGACATCAGAACTGCAGGGACACGGGACCAGTTTTTAGAAGGGATTTGGTAAATTGTCCAGAAGAAAATAGAGCCCTTAAGGAAACTCGACTAAGTGAGGAAAAAGCAACATACAGATTCCCTCCTGTTCAAGAAGAAAACATCACACTTAGGAACAACATGGAGCAGTTACTGCAGGAAGCAGAACACTGGAATATGCAACACACTGAGCTCAGTGAACTGATAAGATCTTATCAGAAATCTCAGAAAGATATACAAGAAACTCGTACAGATAATGGAGTGCATTTCCAAACTCAACCAAATCACGACATGTCAGCTAAGCATGACCTGGAGGAACAAGTGAAGAAACTGGAACATGATACGTATTCATTGCATTTGATTGCAGCTTTGCTTGAAAATGAATGTCAGATCTTGCAGCAGAGAATAGAGCTTCTCAAGGAACTCCATGATCAGCAAGAGGGAACTCTGCAAGAGAAGCCAATTCAGATAAACTCTGAACAGGACAAAAAAACACAGATGCTATCAGAAGTAGAGCCAAAGCCAAAAATGCAAGAAAGAGAGGGTACATTGCCAAAAAAAGACAAATTCTACAGAGGCCTGGATGCTTCTAGTAAGAAAGCACTTAACAACCACCTCAATACTCATATTGCAAGAGGAGCTCTTGTGGAAAAAAAGAGACCAGCCAGCAGCCTATCTTAGAAAATATGAAAGGTAGAAGAAAAGGGAAGTCTTCAAAAACTCAGGCATACTCAATCATGAAACCTACGACAGAGCTATTGGTTCAACCAAGAGGGAGCTACAGAGCAAGAAGATTAACGCTTAACATTATTCATTATGTCAGTAGTTATGTAAGTTTGGTGTTTCATGACCATTAGTGTCAATATCCACTTCAGAATCTGTCATACAATTTCCTTCTTTTTGTAGTTATTAGAGATCCTATGACACTGTAACCAAGAGGGAGAAGTTACAGGTCCAATTAATAAAGATCTAAGTAAAAACTAGAATGAACAATGAAAAGCTTTTTTTCTTTAATCATTTACTGCGTAAAGGGAGTTCTGGGAGGAAAAAGTATATAACACATTAATTGTGAACCTTTAAAGCTCATGTTTTAAACGCATGTTTCTTTTCCCCTTTTTTTTTTTTTTTGTAAGATTTTATTTATTTATTTGGGAGAGAGAGCACCAGCAGGGCAGAGGCAGAGGGAGAGGGAGAAGCGGCTTCTCACTGAGCAGGGTCAGGGATCCTTCCGAGGACCCTGGGATCATGACCTAAGTTGAAGCCAGATGCTTGATGACTGAGTCACCCAGATGCCCCTCCTTTTCCTATTATCTCCTGAAGTCTGTGAAGTAGTGATGTAAAGAAGTAAAAAAAAGAAAGAAAGAAAGAAAGAAAGAAAGAAAGAAAGAAAGAAAGAAAATGCTGATAAACAACCGCAGAAGAGTTTTTGTTTTCCCCATTCTTTAGCACCTACTTTTCATAATACTCCTTCCTTGCTCCTCTAGTGAACAGTGGGCACATCAAGCAGTAGAGGCTCTTGGGGAAGGATACTTTTGCGGTTTAGAAGAATAGATGTAAATAGATTTTGTTCTGTGTTGGCAAAATTCCTCCCTTTTCTCCAGGTGGGGGCAGTAGAGTTACCCACGGGAAAGAGCAGTGTATCTTCCGTTAAGAATTGGACTCCTGGGTCGCCTGGGTGGCTCAGTGGGTTAAGCCGCTGCCTTCAGCTCAGGTCATGATCTCAGGGTCTTGGGATCGAGTCCCACATCGGGCTCTCTGCTCGGCTGCGAGCCTGCTTCTCTCTCTCTCTCTCTCTGCCTGCCTCTCTGTCTACTTATGGTCTCTCTCTGTCAAATAAATAAAATCTTAAAAAGAAAAAAAAGAACTGGACTCCTGATTCCAGAAAAAATACGGCAGATGCATTTCTTCTTATTCCTCCCATTAAGTATGCTCAAGACCCGGACCTCATGTATAAAATGAGTATACAAAGACCCTGAAAGACAGAGAGAATGAAATAGACTATCCAGAGAGACTGGGACTTAAGGAAGAGCATGGTGTTGAATTCCTTGGGTTTTCTTCCCTCCCCCCCCCCCCTTTTAAAGAATATTTTATTTGACAGAGAGACAGCGAAAAATGGAATATACGCAGGGGGAGTGGAAGAAGGAGAGGTAGAAGCAAGTATCATGCTGAGCAGGGAGTTAGATGCAGGGCTCAATCCCAGGACCCTGAGATCATGACCCAAGCCAAAGGCAGACAACCAATGACAGAGTCATCCAGGTGCCCCTCCCTGGGTTTTTTCTTTTTGTCTCATGTATCCTGGATGGAATGTTGGAGAAGCCCACAACCCAGAATGCCAATGCACTTAGACAAAAAAAAAAAAAAAAAAAAAAAAAAAAAAAAAAAAAAAAAAAAAAAAAAAAAATTTGTTCCCCTCCCTTGCTCTCCTTTGGCAACCAATGAGGAAAGAGATGGACAGGAAGAGGACAACTCTAGCCAAACTGCATGGAAAATGCCATGCCTCCACCCTCACACCCCCCCCCCCCCCCAGCAAACACTGAGTGCCAAGCGTAGATTTTCGCCTTTGCCTGGTGATAATGAGGCACTCCTGCCCCTGTCTTTTGGAATGGTACAGAAGAAGCAGAGTGGGGACTCTGAAGTCCCACTCCCACCTGATGGTAACAAGGTGATCCTCCCTGACCCCCTTCTCCGGTGGATTGTGATGACTTGGAAGACTTACAAGCCACCTAGATTTTTATACCCTTCTCCTACTGGCACAACATCAGAGGAGGACTGCAAAAACAAAAGAGTTAATAGGATCCAGGGTCTCATAACATAATGCTAAAATATCCAGGATACATAGAAAAATCATATAGCATACCAAGAACTTTTCTCTTGAATGAGAAAAGACAACAGATGTCAACAATAGGATGACATAGATGTTAGAATTATCAGGTAAGGATTTTAAAGCTGTTATAAAAATATGTCACTGAGCAATTATAAACACATTTGAAACAAAGGAAAAAATAGTCTCAGCAAATAGAAAATATAAGGAAGAAACAAATAAAAATTGTTGCAAAATAAATCCACTCGGTGTGCTCAAAAGTAGAATGCTGATGTCAGAGGAAAATTCCATGAAATTGAGGATAAAACAATAGGTATTACCCACTCTGAACAATAGAGAAAATAGGCTGGGGAAAAAAGATTCTCAAGAACCTGTAGAACAATAACAGAAGATCTAACATTGGTGTCATTGGAGATATCCCCCAAAAAGCGTAGAATGTAGCCTGAAAAAGTAGTCAATGAACATAAGACTGAAAATTCTCCAAATTTAGGAAAGGCATAAAGATACAGTTTCAAGAAATTGAGTGAACTCCAGATATATAAACTCAAATAAGTTTGAGACACTCAAATGAAATTTCTGAAACCTGGGGCACCTGGGTGGCTCAGTTGGTTAAGTGGCTGCCTTTGGCTCAGATCATGATCTCAGGGTCCTGGGACTGAGCCCCACATTGGGCTCCCTGCTCAGTGGGGAGCCAGCCTGCTTCTGCCTCTCCCTCTGCCTTCTACTCCCGCTGGTTGTACTTTCTTTCTCTGTCAAATAAATAAAATCTTAAAAAAAAAAAATTCTGAAGCCTAAAGATAAAGTAAAAGTCTTGAAAGTAGAAAAAACTCATTAGACATAAGGGAACACTTATCCAAATGGCAGAGAATTTCTCATCAGAAACCACGGAGGACAGGGCCACCTGGGGGGCTCAGTTGGTTAGTCAGTTAATCATCTGTCTTCAGCTCTGGTCCAGATCCTGGAGTCGAGGGATTGAGCCCCAAACTGGGCTCCCTGCTCAGCAGACAGTCTGCTCCTCACTTGGCCCCTCATCCTGCTCATGCTCTCTCTCTCAAATATGTAATTTTTTTTTTAATCTTTAAAAAAAAAAAAAAGGAAAGGGAAAAGGAAAAGGAAAAGGGAAAAAGAAACCAGGGAGGCCAGAAGGAAATAAACATTTGTCAAGAACTGAAAGAAATGTGAACCTAGAATTACTTACCCTGTGAAAATATCCTTTAGGAATAAAGGTGAAATCAATACATTCGCAGCTAGAGAATAACTGAAAGAATTTACCCCAAGGCCACATCTATCTGAAAGCAATTGGGGAAATGTGATTTTTAGCTGGGCAGCCGTGTTGCCCAGGCAGAAGGAAGAATTCGTTTTGGAACACTGTGAGGTGTTAAGAAAAATACCAAAAATACCTTAGTGTTTCTGCACAGTTAGGGCTTCCTCAGCAAGTTCCATGGAACCTTGAGGTCTTGGACTAAAAGCAAGCTACAGAGATAATTTAGAACTGCATAAATAATTAGAGCTCAAAAGATAGACCTAACTTCGGAGATGAGTGTTTTCATTTCAATTTGGTGTGAGGCCTGGGACTCTGGAGATATCTCTAAGTTATAAAGCTGGAATATGGGCTTCTCTGGCTCTGGAGAGATTTATTTATATTATAAAAGAGTTAGAGAGAGAACAAGGATTCTTTACATCTTGTTTTCAAGGAGCAAAGTATTTTTTTCTCCCTACTTTTAGAAGCGGAGGACAGCTTTATTTCCTACAAAAATGCCTAGACTCATTTTCTCACTTACAGTACAGACCCTGTTGTATGTAGGGTTCTCATTGCATCTCTCCAGAGATAGGAACTGAAGCAAGAGGAACCAGCACAATTATTATTATGTAAGTAATAATAATCTGTCTCTGATCCAAAAATCTCATGTGTGTGTTCAGGATAAAATAAAGATGAATATGAAAAACCCACAAAGACAATCACAATCTCCACCACATATTCTATTATGAATAAAGCATAAGGCATAAGAATTTTTCATATGTTGGAAGTACTGAATATACAATCTGAAATACTGCTTCCTACTCAAAAATTTATGGTTTTAGATACTAAAAGAATCATATTTCTTTCCATTTGACTTTCCTTCAAATGGAAACTACCATGTACACTATTCTGTTTTCCAGCCATCTTGATTAATAAAACATGCAGTTCCTTTTTATACTTTACCAGATATATGGTTCATATAGCCAAGAAAGAAATTATTGCTGAAATAAATTACAGCTTTTTAATTAAGCCTCAAATATAGCAAGTAATCTCTTTTACCCCAGACCATCTAGATTTGGCATTACCTTTAACATTTTGTATGTGTAAATACAATTGTTTCCCTACCATGAGGATATATATATATATACACACACACACACACACACACACACACACACACACACATAATTTCACAACATGCAAGTGAGAATTTCTAAAAGCAAGGCATTATTAAAGGTATTTCATGTGGGTTGCTGTGGGTAATTACCTATTATATGCCTTCAGTCAATGTTAAATGTATTTGGAGACGTATCATGGCATTTTATGCGTGGAAAGAACTTTAAGGCATCCCTTGTTGACAGTGAAAAGCCAAGGTGTGACATCACTGAAAATCTGGAACATGAATCAGTACTGATCTAGTCCAGGTTTATTTAACACTATATTCTCTCATACCTGAGATTCAAATTCCAATGAACATCAAACTACATTTTCAGAACTTTCAGATGTCTACTCCTATCATCAGTATACTTATATTCAACAGCAACTTTAAAGATATATTTTATATACCTTATATATAATTCTATATAACATATTTTATGTATCTTATAATTTTATATAATTTTTTATACATTTTTGGATAATCTTTCTTAGGAAAAAGGGAAAATCCTTTGTCAAATAAATTTTTTCCAATAGTTTAATGATCCTAGGGATTCTTGATTTTAAATTATTTGGATCTCAATAAAGTTTTTCCCATCAAGCCATAGGAGTTCCATAGACTTAAAAAAAAACAAAACACAACTGTTCTTGATAATATTAATATTTTAGCATTAATAAGCATCTTGTTTGCTCTTTAAAATAGATTTCATGAGGGGCGCCTGGGTGGCTCAGTGGATTAAAGCCTCTGCCTTCAGCTCAGGTCATGATCTCGGGGTCCTGGGATCAAGTCCCACATTGGGCTCCCTGCTTGGCAGGGAGCCTGCTTCCCTTTTCTGTCTCAACCTGCCTCTCTGACTACTTGTGATCTCTGTCGAATAAATAAATAAATAAATAAAATTTTAAAAAAATAGATTTCATGAACTAAAATATTTTTTAATTTTAGGTCAGGGGCGCCTGGGTGGCTCAGTTGATTAAATGTCCCCCTCTTGATTTCAGCTCAGGTTATGATCCCAGGATTATGGGATCGAGTCCTGAGTCAGGCTCCCCGCTCAGTGCAGAGTCTGCTTGAGATACTCCTTCTCCCTCTCACTCTGCCCCTCACCCCTACCTGCTCTCTCTCTCTCTCTTTCTCTCTCTCTCAAATAAATAAATCTTAAAAAAGATTTTAAAAAGTAAGGGTTTCCATTTAGGTCAGAATAAAGGTTTATTTAGTACCTATTTAATTAAAAATTATGAGGGTCCCCTGGGTGGTGGAGTCGGTTAAGCCTCTGACTTGTGGTTTCAGTTCAGCTCAGATTGTAATCTTGGAATCATGAAATCATGAGATCAAGTCCCACCTTGAGCTCCACACTCAGTGTTCTCACTGCCCCTCTGCCCCTTCCTGCTCTTGTTCTCTCTTGTGCCCTATCTCTCTCTAAAATAAATAAATCTCTTAAAAATTTATGAAAGATGACAAGTATACAGTAAAATACATAAAACTTATATGTACAATTTAACAAATAATTAAAAACCCATTTAGCCACCACTTGGGTCATGTCAAACCAATTTACAGCCACTCATCACTGTAGGAGTGTTTCTATTGCCCTGCATTCTCACTAAAATTTGGTACTGTCAGATTGTGTGTGTGTGTGTGTGTGTGTGTGTGTGTGTGTGTGTGTCTTCTATTGTGCCTGTCTGGTTCAGTCCATACAGCATGCAACTCTTGATCTCAGGGTCATGAGTTCAAGCCCCATGTTGGGTATAGAGCCCACTTTAAAAATATATTTTTAAGTTCTTTATTATTTTTTGGGACACATTCTTGGGGGTGGTCAGAATCTTTAATTTGGTGGTTGTGTAATAATATCTCATGGTGGCTTTAATTTGTATTTCCTTAATTATATACTTTTTTAAAAAAAGAATTTTATTTATTTGAGAGAGAATGACAGAGAGCACAAGAGTGGGGAGGAGAGGGAGAAGCAGGCCCCCGCTGAGCAGGGAGCCAGATGCAGGACTCCATCCCAGGACCCTGAGATCATGACCTGAGCTGAAGGCAGAGGCTCAACCCACTGAACTACCCAGGTGCCCCTCTATCTATCTATTTAAAGTAGACTCCACACCCAATGTGGGGATTAAACTCCTGGAGATCAAGATTTGGATGCTCTACCAATGGAGCCACCCAAGCACCCCCCTAGCCTTCCATCTATAAGCAAATACAATAACCTCTAATTTTAAAACAAAACAAACTGTAACTCCTTTATCCCATCTCCCACTTCAGCTTGAGTCTAGAGAAAGCAATTTACATTCAGCATCTCTAATTCCTCAGCTTTTAATTTTTTTATCAAACTAATATACACAAAGGCTTAAAAATTATTGCATCAACTGAATGCTTACATGTGCCTAGTGCTATTTTTAGCCCTTCCCATGTATTATCCTAGTTAATCCTGATACCAGATAAGTTTATCTCCATTTTAGAGATAAAGAAACCAATGTACAAATGAGTTTATGAAGAAAAGCACTAGTTTTCCTCACACCTCATTTTTTTTTTCTCATCAGTTCTGCAGTCCACAGGCCCCTAGTTAAAACTGTTTTTGTGATTTGTTCTTCTTTTGGTTGCCTCCATTTTTGTAAATATGTTTACATTACTATTTATTGAGTGAACAAATTTAGATATTTTCCCTTGACTTCGCAATGTAAAAGATGAAGATTTAACTCCATTATGTATAGTCCCCTTGAAAAGATTTACATCGCTCTTCTCAGTTCCTTCTCTGATCAACCACTATAGCTCTAAGCATCACACTTAACTCTCTTTTGTTCCGTTAGTTATAAACAACAGTTCTTGACTTTGTTAGATGAAAACATCAGTTCACCCCACCTTACACAGACTCCTCATCTACTACTTCACAGTGTCATCTCTCTTCCTTGCACTGGAATTCTTGTTGGTGTGACTTTCCTATTCTAGAATCCATTGGTGTTTTGCAATCATTTTCTCATTTGATCTCTCTGTGGTGTTTGACACCTATTCACTCAGCGTACTTTTTCCATAGCATTTTATTCTTAGTTCTCATCTCTTCTTAGATGATCTCATTAGTACATAATCCAGACACCCCACCATACTTTGCCCCCCAAAACTGCCTAAAGAATAGACAGATTGGGGTGCCTGGACGGTTCAGGGGGTTAAGCCACTGCCTTCGGCTCAGGTCATGATCTCGGGGTCTTGGGATTGAGCCCCTCATCGGGTTCTCTGCTCAGCATGGAGTCTGCTTCCCCCTCTCTCTCTGTCTGCCTCTCTGCTTACTTGTGATCTGTGTCTGTCAAATAAATAAAATCTTTAAAAAAAGAAAAGAAAAGAATAGACAGACTGGGACTGAAAAATAGGGTTGGATATGAATCCCATATCTCACAGGCTATCTATTCTGTATGACTTGGTGAGGGAGCAAATGTGTACCTCTGGAAAAGTGAGTCGAAGAAAAGAGGAGCTGAAGATAAGACCTAAGTCTTCAACTTCAGCGCTGTGTTCCATTCACCACAATAGGAGGTGAAACAGGTGATGTAGTTTGGAAGGAAATTTAATAAAATCAGTTTTGGGGTATGGAATTTCTATGTCTTTATTGTTTTCCACAATGTACAAACTACTGAGAGCATATATTTGAAAACAAAATAGTTCCATAAATGTGGGATGCCTGGTTGACTCAGTTGGTAGATCATGTGGCTCTTGATCTCAGCATTGTGAGGTCAAACCCTATGTTGGGCATGGAGCTTATTTCCAAAAAATAATAATTCCCAAAATGAAAGGAAATCTATTGGTTCAACATGTCCACCCTTTTAACAAAAATATGTAGTCGTATAGTCAACAAATTTTTATTAAGCACCTATTTTATACCAGGCCTTGGGCAGGGTAGATATTAAACAAACAGAGAAACGTAACATTTGGGAGACAGTTCTTTATGGATTTTTGAAGACTTATGGCAACTTCTACTGACTTGTCTTTTCAAGGATATTTGTGTAACAAACAGCCTTAGAAGACTAAGATAGTGTCTTCCTCAAGGTCAGAGGGCAATGTATTTGCTGTCTAGGGTAATAAAGATAATGTTTCCCTCTGTGGGAAAGGTTGGGTAGGTTTTTTAAATGTTGGGATTTCCTGGGGACTCCTGGGTGGTTCAGTCGGTTAAACTTCTGACTCTTGCTTTTGGGTCAGGTCATGATCTCAGGGTCATGAGACTGAGTCCTGCATTGGGCTCTACGCTCAGCATGGAGTCTGTTTGAAATCCTCTCACTCCCTCTCCCTTTGCCCCCCCTCTGCTCATGCTTAAACTCTCTCTCAACTAAATAAATTAAATCTTAATAAAAAAAAAAAGGTTGGAATTTCCTAAATTCAGAGCTCCTCAGTAGGGATACAAACCCATTACATGCACAGCATCCTTCAGGACCCTTCTCTCTATCACTCCCACGGGATCTTGAGGGGCAAGGAAACAGATGCAAGCCTGAAGCTCATGCCCTCTGCTATGAATATTAAGGCCTTTTTTGTTGTTGTTTCCTGACCTAGGAGTTTTATGTCTTTGGTCAGCACCTCTAAAACTGTCAGGTTAACTAGCTTTCTTTTTTTTAAGATTATTTATTTATTTATTTGACAGAGAGAGAGAGAGATCACAAGTAGGCAGAGAGGCAGGCAGAGAGAGATGGGGAAGCAGGCTCCCTGCTGAGCAGGGAGCCCGATGTGGGGCTTGATCCCAGGACCCTGGGATCATGACCTGAGCCGAAGGCAGAGGCTTTAACCCACTGAGCCACCCAGGCGCCCCAGGTTAACTAGCTTTCTTAGAAGTAGGGCAAAATCTCAAACCATTTATTGTTCTTGACAATGGCCAGCAACAATAGTTGGATACATGATCCTGAGTTCAGAAGAAAAATCTGGGCTAAAGATGGCTTTGGGTGTCATCAGCACATAAGTGGTAATTAAACCATGGTAGTGGATACAACCATCTAAGCTTGTGTTATCTGGAAAGAGGACTTCTTTCAGAGCTTTGAGAAACTCCAAGATTTAATAATTTAAGATTTAATAATCTCCTAAAAGAGGGGAAGTTCAAAGGGGACTTGAAGAAGACTTCAGGTCAGTGTGGTACCACAGAGCCAAAGGGGAAGAGGGCTTGAAGGAGAAGGGCATGGATAAGCATGTCAATGCTGAGACCATATAAGAACTGGAAATGTCTATTGAACTTAGCAATTTGGAAGTCACTGTGACTTGGCAAGAACAGTAAGGAAACTTTAGTGGACTAATTGGATAGTGTCTATTGGAGATGGTTGAAGTGAGGAAATGGAGGCAGTGAGGGAGGGCCCTCAAGGATGGCTCTTTTTTACAGAAGAGGAAGAGAAAGAAAGAGGGTCAAGGAAGAGCTTCAGCTTTCAGTTTTATCAACAAAGACTATACAAATAACACTATCAAAGCTCTTCATGGGTGACTGAAAATATTTTCTCTGCTTTCAAAAACGTGTTGATTTAAAGAAAGCCCTTTGGGTTGGAAATGAATAGCTACAGAGTCTGCTCGGCTTGTGTGTTAAAGAGTAATTACTATTCCATGAGATCTACTGATGCCTTTAGTGTCAAGTTAGAAACAATAAGAAAAACTCAGAAATAGGGTTAATGGAGATATAGACCATCAACAAAACAGATAAAAACCTAAGAATTAAAGTCCCATTCGGGAAAAATTGGATGAGAAAAATTATTGTTATCAAGATAACTGAAGCCCAGAGGGCCTGCTTTGGAGCTCTTAACCTTAATAGGACACCTATAAAGAGATGCTCACAAATAAGGAGAAAACGCTGTGGAGGGAATGAAGTCCCAAATGAACCAAATCCCTCTGTGAACTGAGCACCCATTGCAATCACCCTGTAAGGAGCTTTATCTAAGGAGAAGTCTGGACTCAAAGTTTCTTTTTTTCCATTTAATGCATAATTTTCTTTAACCTGTCTGTTGTAAATTTTTAATTTATATAATTGGGGTCTGAAAAGCCAGGTGTTTCTATTCATATTTATTTATTTAAATGAAGGTATGGTAAAATCAATATTAAGTTAAATGATACAAAATGGAGGGAAAAAACTGGCTGCACCAGTTTGCATTCCCACCAACAGGGTAGGAAGGTTCCCCTTTCTCCACATCCTCGCCAGCATCTCTCATTTCCTAACTTGTTAATTTTAGCCATTCTGACTGGTGTGAGGTGGTATCTCACCGTGGTTTTGATTTATATTTCCCTGATGCCGAGTGATGTGGAGCACTTTTTCATGTGTCTGTTGCTCATCTGGATGTCTTCTTTGCAGAAATGTCTGTTCATGTCCTCTGCCCATTTCTTGATTGGATTATTTGTTCTTTGGGTGTTGAGCTTGATAAGTTCTTTATAGATTTTGGATACTAGCCCTTTATCTGATATGTCGTTTGCAAATATCTTCTCCCATTCTGTCAGTTGTCTTTTGCTTTTGTTAACTCTTTCCTTTGCTGTGCAAAAGCTTTTGATCTTGATGAAGTCCCAATAGTTCATTTTTGCCCTTGCTTCCCTTGCCTTTGGCGATGTTCCTAGGAAGAAGTTGCTGTGGTTGAGATCGAAGAGGTTGCTGTCTGTGTTCTCCTCAAGGATTTTGATGGATTCCTTTCTCACATTGAGGTCCTTCATCCATTTTGAGTCTATTTTTGTGTGTGGTGTAAGGAAATGGTCCAATTTCATTTTTCTGCATGCGGCTGTCCAATTTTCCCAACACCATTTGTTGAAGAGACTGTCTTTATTCCATTGGACGTTCTTTCCTGCTTTGTCGAAGATTAGTTGACCATAGAGTTGAGGGTCTATTTCTGGGCTCTCTATTCTGTTCCATTGATCTATGTGTCTGTTTTTGTACCAGTACCATACTGTCTTGATGATGACAGCTTTGTAATAGAGCTTGAAGTCTGGAATTGTGATGCCACCAACTTTGGCTTTCTTTTTCAACATCCCTCTGGCTATTCGAGGTCGTTTCTGGTTCCATGCAAATTTTAGAATTATTTGTTCCATTTCTTTGAAAAAAATGGATGGTATTTTGATAGGGATTGCATTAAATGTGTAGATTGCTTTAGGTAGCATAAACATTTTCACAATTTGTTCTTCCAATCCATGAGCATGGAACATTTTTCCATTTCTTTGTGTCTTCCTCAATTTCTTTCATGAGTAACTTTATAGTTTTCTGAGTATAGATTCTTTGCCTCTTTGGTTAGGTTTATTCTTAGGTATCTTATGGTTTTGGTTCCAATTGTAAATGGGATTGACTCCTTAATTTCTCTTTCTTCTGTCTTATTGTTGGTGTAAAGAAATGCAACTGATTTCTGTGCATTGATTTTATATCCTGACACTTTACTGAATTCCTGTACAAGTTCCAGCAGATTTGGAGTGGAGTCTTTTGGGTTTTCCACATATAGTATCATATCATCTGCAAAGAGTGATAGTTTGACTAGAAACCTAACAAATTCATAACTAGACTCTACTGAGATTTGAATTTTACTGACTTTATTTTTTACTTATGGTAATCACAACTTTGAACTGGGATCATGGCAATGGATACTCCTTGTAATTAGTATAGGCAATAGACATTTGGACAAAGACTTGAAAAATGCCAAGATATACTAAAGATGCAAAATTAGGTCTGATACCCTGGAGAACTGAATTAGAATTTAGTGTGATCCTAAAACATGGTACAAATGGGGAGAAATTAATGTAATATATATACTTACTGGAAAACTGTAACAGGAGTAACTTAATTTACTTGAGAATGCTTTAGAGAAAGATAATGAGGAAAGATGTGATTTCATCATGTTACTTGAAATACGTTATGGGTGACTCACAAAACTTACATAATGATATTGGAGTAGTATATATGAAAAATCTGCTAGAAATATAGCTATCTCCCATTCCAGATTCTATAAACTTAAGCCCAGCAATCTATTCATCATTCGAGGCAACTATAGTTAATAATACAGTGTATTTTTCCCCAGTCTTTTTGTCTCTTGATTTTGTTTTACATAGTGTAATAATCATACTATATATTCAACTTTTGGTTACCTATGTATGATTGTGTAATTTATGGATTATCTACAGAAAAATTCTTTATCACAGTTTAGCTTTTCTTTTATAACAAGCCATAGTCTTAGCCCCTAGCATTAATTAATATTTGCCAAGAAATAGAAATAGTTTTCATATAAGGAAGTAACTATGCTATCAAAAATTTAAATGTCCTCACAAAATAAGTGAAATTGCTCTTTAAATTATTCATTCATTACTTCACCACTTCATGAGTACCTGCTGTGTAAAAGACACTGTGATTGAGTCAGTGATTATCAGAAAGATAATCAATAGATATTTTTGCCCTGAAGGAATAAAGGATTCGATGAGTTCTCATATCGTGGCAATCATTTGGAATTAATGATTATTTTTCTCACCCACATGCATAGCCTGGCTTCAGAAATGACTTCAGAGTCTTTGGGAGAGATTTAGAAGAATCTTTCTTCTGTGGAAGAAATTTAAATTTCTATTATTTCATGTGATGATTGAAATGAAATTTGTACATCAGATATAGTACTAAATCAAATATTAATGAAAAAGAATTCTTTGGTGTAATTTGAGAAATAACTGCTAAAAATCATTCCAGGGTGGATCTCATATATTTCTAACTGCATATTTGGAGCACTTGAGGAATTCTTGCTAGTTCTAACGTATTTGACCAGTTTTTTCTCTCTCAAAACTAGTCATCACTTTATTCATCAACAGCTTCATTATTTTGACTGGTAATCAAATCTTGTAGATGGTTTTAAGAAGCTTAAATTACATAGTGGCATGTTTTTTCCCAAATTTCCAAGTATTTTACACTGAACACTATATTATTTATGAACAAACTATTTCCTTCATATGTAAATTGCATGGAGAAAATACCAGAAGCATGTAACAGTGAATTATTTGTAGTTTTCCTCTCAATGTTTATTGTTGCTTTCTTTCTTTCTTTCTTTCTTTTTTTTTTTTTTAAGATTTTAAGTAATCTCCTCACCCAGTGTGGGACTCGAACTCAAAACCTTGAGATCAAGAGTCACATGCTCTACCAACTGAGCCATTCAGGCACCCCCCCCTTTAGTGGTTCTTAACTGATCTTCTTTAATAAACACTTTTTTAAAAGTAAGCTCTATGCCCAATGTGGGACTTGAACTCATCCCTCAAGATCAAGAGTTGCATGCTCTACTGACTAAGCCAGCCAGACGCCCCTATGATAAACATTTTTAAACAAGGAATTCAAAACGCTAAAAAATTAAATCTAATTTGTACTTCTTGGGTTTGTAGTTGACCATAGGTTTCAACGGCACTTTTGTGTAGGTAGTATGTGTTTCTTTTCTTTTCCTTTTTTAAAAGATTTATTAACTTATTTGTGAGAGATAGAGAGCACATATGCAAGCAGGGGAAGGAGCAGAGGGAGAGAAAAAGAATCCTTGAGCAGACTCCCCCATGAGTGTGGAGACTGACTCAGAGCTCAATCTCAGGTCCCTGTGATCATGACCTGAGCTGAAATCACGAGTCAGCCATTTAACCAACTGAGCTACCCAAGCACCCCTCGTGGTTCTCTTAAAACAGCTATATTTCAAGAGAAAGAGCTAAAATTATTTTCTGAGAAGAAAGCACCTTTGTTACAAATTATCTTCTGGCCTAGAGCCAGTTCTGTTGGTTAGAACAGAGATACTGAGGAAAAGTAGCCGTGGTTCTAATGACCATAAGAGCTTGATTAACTTTGCTCAGTCTCAAAGCAAGAGACTGTAATTCTAACTACATTTTCTGAAACAAGTATGTTACATGGTAATGCAAAATAAATGAAAAAGCCACTATTTATTTATCTATTTACTTCTGAGTCTTCATTTTGTTCATATTTTCTTGGTTTTTAACCTGACTTCCTTTTTTCTGTCCAGGGTCCCACATTACATTTAGTTGTCCCATCTCCTTTGGTTACTCTTGTGGCAATTTCTCAGTCTTCGTATGTTTTTGATGACTAACAGTTTTGAGGGTACTGGTTAGTTGTAACATAGGATGCCTCACTCACAATTGGACTCCCTCTGCTGGTGTTCCCATGATTAGACTGGGTTATGGTTTTATGAGAGAAAGATCACAGAGGTAAAGTGCCCTTTTCATCACATCATATCAAGGGTACATACTATCAACATAATTTGTGGTTGTTGATATGGACCTTGATCACCTGGCTCAAGTAGTTTTCTCAGGTTTCTCCACTGGGAAGTTACTCTCCTTTGCCCCCCTTCTCATACTATGTTCTTTAGGAGGAAGTCACTATGCGGAGGCTGTACTTATCACCATTTACTTTTGGAAAACAATTCAGCATGCAAGCCTTTCTAACTATTGATTAGTAACAGGTTTTGATTTCAGTTGTCAAATTATGTGCAATTCACTTTGTTAGAAAACTATAACTGAATACTAAAGTGGATTTTTTAAAAAAGATTTATTCACTTATTTTAGAGAGAGAGACCACGAGTGGGAGGCGCAGAGGGAGAGGGAGAGGAGAGAATATCTCAAACACACACCCCAGTGAGCATGGAGCCTGACACAGGGGTCAAATCCATGACCCCCAAATCAAGACCTGAGCCAAAACCAACTGTGCCATGCAGTTGCCCGATTACTAGGGTGGATTTGGGGAAAATTTCCAATTTGTCTAGAATACCTGAGGAGTGAGTCACAACATATAATTTGTATGAATTATGAATTTCCAAAAATAAAATATAATAAAATACCTTTGCCCCTAAAATTGCACACACTGCTTATCTATTTCTTTGTTTTTATGATTTACAAATACTTCAGGACCTTACAGTGCATGTACCAGGATCATCAACAGAAACGATTAGATTCAGCTCAATGAGCAATAGATAATTGGTGACTTGGATAACAGATATTCCCAAATTTTACTGAACATGTAGGAAGTATAAAAGTATTGGGGCACCTGGGTGGCTCAGTCATTAAGCGTCTGCTTTCAGCTCAGGTCATGATCCCAGAGTCCTGAGATAGAGCCCCGCATCTAGCTTCCTGTTCCACGGGAAGCCTGCTCCTCCCTCTTCCACTCCCCCTGCTTGTGTTCCCTCTCTTGCTGTGTCTCTGTCTTTCAAATAAATAAATGAAATCTTTAAAAAACAAACAAACAAACAAAAAAGGAAGTATGAAAGTTTTGCATAACATCTGCACTAAATTTTATAACCAGGAAGTCAATAAAATAATTAGCTTATCTTATGTTATCTTATTTGTTGCCCCAACCCCTGGTTATTTGCCTTTTTAATCTTTGGAATATTGCATGTACAAGGGCTTTATCACTCTTCCCAAGGATCTTCAGTGATTATATTGTGGACATTACAAATGTGACTGTCCTCAGAGCATTGAAAATGCTCTTACAAGAACCAATACTAAACAACAGGGTTTGGTATAAGGGGACAAGGTGCTATCAGCTCTGTGTTCTTGCATGACTATTTTTCTACTTAACAACTAAACACCATGAAAAATTAGTGATATGTCGGTTTAGGTTACAGCTAAAGACCAAGATTGTTCACAGTCAGGAAGAAGTACAATGAATTGACTCTTGGTATGAGCAATTTTGCATATAAAGCTGATGACTGTAATCAATGGGTAGGAATTGCTTTAGCTCTATTTTGGAATATTGCTGTTCTCGGAGAATTATAGTTTATGATTAAACTTTATGTGAGCTAACCTGGAAGAAAAGCCTATTTGATTGCCATAGGATTGTCATTTTCATTTCTATGAAAGGGCTAAAATTCAAAATCTGAGTTCCTGAATGTAACTTTTTCTGCTTGTTTTGTGAAAGTGAAATGTGTATTAGAAATTAGTAAATTTATTTTAAATATACTATGTTGAAGCCTTTCAGCCGAAACTACCAGGAATACACTTATAGTTAGATTTATTCCTCATTGCTATGGGGGAGAACAGATATGACAGGAAACTATGAGATGTCACAGGAAAGGGACGTTAGAAAAAAACTTAACAGGATCCGGCTTATGTTTTGTGATATGAGGGGTTGCGCGGGTAAGGAAGCCAGGATTTGTTTGGAATTGAAGACTGTTAGGAAGAAGGGTAATTCAATGATTAAGTATTTTTTTTTTTTAAGATTTTATTTGTTTATTTGTCAGGGGGAGAGAGAGAGAGAGAGAGAACAAGCAGGGGGAGCAGCAGGCAGAGGGAGAAACAGGCTCCCCACTGAGCAAGGAGCCCAATGTGGGACTCCATCCCAGGACTGTGGGATCATGACCTGAACTGAAGGCAGACACTTAATAGACCGAGCCACCCAGGAATCCCTCAGTGATTAGGTATCTTAACAATTCTTATTTAGGAGAAGAGAACATTAGACCCATGCTAATGCTTTTATTGCTAAAAAAAAAAAAAAAAAAAAGCAGCGGTCACTCATATTAGCCAGGATAGGAGATGTTTGGCATTTTAAGGTTTGGACAATTTCATGTTTTTGTTTATGTTCAGACATGATCAAGAAAATGTCTTGTTTCTGTCTAGATCCATCACAGTCACTGTGTGGCCTTATATGATGTCAGTGTTCTGTGAAATTGTTTATGTTCAAGAAGAGAACAAGACCATGGTTAACTGAGCACCAGGCCAAATCCTATATGTCAGGGTCTGCTTGTTTCTTTCTCAACTATTATGTCATTAATTGGTTAAATAATAATCATTGATTTCAAAGATTTTTTCCCCATTATTCTACATGTTTAGCAAAATTCAAATATAACTCCTACTCAAAATATGAAGCAGATGTCATTACACTTCTGAAGATCTACTAAATTGTTATAGGTTTTTGTTTTGTTTTGTCAACTTCAGAATTATATCCTGTCATTAAGAGCTTTGGCACTAAATTTAAGAATGGAGGAGTGGAGTGCCTGGATGGTTCAATCGATTGAATATCCAACTCTTAATTTCAGCTCAAGTCATGATCTCGGGACCATGAGATCAAGCCCCATATATCAGGCTCTGTGCTGGACTTGGAGACTGCTTGGGATTCCCTCTGCCTCTGCCCCTACCCACCCCTTCTCTTTCCCTCTCTCTAAAAAAAAAAAAAAAAAGGAAAGAAAGAAAAAGAATAAAGGAGTGTAAATTTTGTATTTGCTCATTTTTTGTTTCTTTCTCATTTTATAAAATTATTATTTGCATACTGCAACAGCCATCTAGTGGTACATCATTATGGCCCAGTATGTTGTCCTTAGTATTATAGACTCAGAAATTCAGTATATTAGAATATTCAGATGATATTGAGTTGTAGGGCACCAATGCACACTTATCAGAATTACAGAATTTCAAGAGATTAATGTATCTGTAGGAATGCCAATGCATTCAGTCACAATAAGAAATATAACCATTGATAGTAATAATAGTTAATTCTTAGTGAGTGTCTAGTATGGTAAGCGTGTGATGTGAATTAATTCATAAAAACTTCATAACAGCCTTATGAGAGTCACTGGTCATTTGGAAAACACTGGACTCACCAACTGTTTGTCTCTCCCCTTCCAACAGGAGCCTCCTAACTTTTTTTAAGTTTATTTATTTACTCAAGCAATCTCTACACCCAGCCTGAGGCGCAAACTCATGACCCTGAAATCAAGAGTCATACACTCCTTGGACTGAGCCAGTCAGGCAACCCTAACTTCTCTAACTCCTCTCTCTCTTACCCCCAAATCTCATTCCCAAGAATTCTTGCCTCTGTACTACTGTCATTCCACATTCCTGCACTATGTATTCCCTTTTCCCGCTGGTGTATTTTCTCATCATTTAGACCAACTGAAGTGGTGGTCTCAAAAACTGAGGGGTCTCCTCCCATCCCGTTTCTTGAAAAAAATATGAGATGACCAGAATTTGACAAATACATAATGAGATGTATCTATCATGCCATTATTATACATACTATAATATCTTATAGTACTTTCACTTACAGAGTACAGAATTCTCTGTACTCTGCCTCTTCACTGTTCCCCCCCAAAAAAATCCTAGCAACCAGTGATCTTTTTATTATTTTCATAGTTTTGCTCTTTCCAGAACGTCATATAGATGATTTATACAGTTTGTAGCTTTTTTCAGATTGCCTTCTTGTACTTAGTAATATGCGTTTAAGATTTCTCCATGTCTTGTCATGGCTTGCTAGCTCATTTCTTTTTGGCACTGAATAGTATTCCATTGTTTCGATGTACCACTATTTGTTTACCTGTTCACCTACTGAAGCACATCTTCATTGTTTCCATGTTTTGACAATTATGAATAAAGCTGCTATAAATATCTGTGTGAAGTGTTTTTGTTTCGTTTTGTTTTATTTTGTGGACGTGGATTTTCAGCTCCTTCAAGTAAACAACAAGGAGCACAATTGCTGCCTCATATGGTAAGAGTTTGCTTATTTTTTTAAGAAAAAGCCAAAATGCCTTCCAAAGGGGCTGTACCATTTTGTGTTTCTATCACCAATGGATGAGAGTTCCTGTTGCTCCACATTCACAACACCACTTGGTGGTGTCAGTGTTCTGGATTTTGGCCATTCTAATAGGTGTGTAATTGTACCTCATTATTGCTTTAATTTGCATTTTCTTGGTAACCTGTGATGTGGAGCACCTTTTCATATGCATATTTACCATCTACATATCTTTTTGGCAACGTGTCATTTTGGGTCTTTGGCCCATTTTTCAATCACGTTTTTTTGTTTTTTTTTTTTTCCTCCTGCTGAGTTTTAAGAGTTCTTTGTATGTTTCAGATGATGCTCTTATACCAGATGTGTCTTTTACACACGTGTTCTTCCAGTCTGTGTCTTGTTTTCTCATTCTTGGGATGCTGTCTTTTGTAGAGCATAAGTTTTTAATTTTTCAGTTTAATTTTGAACACTGTTCCTGATTAGAGTACCCCCCATGTGAAAATACCACTGTTTATTTAGTCCCATTTGCAAGGAGGACTAATCTTGAATGATGCATGTAATACTTTTGACATATGTGTGCTGTATACTTACTTAGACATTTCAATTTAAACTTACATTTAAGTGATGAGCTACTGACTGCTGCTCTCCCTCTTGTTTCCAATTTCACATAATTTTTTAAATGACTAAAGCTAGACAACTTGAGAGGTTTTGGGATTCATACTAATTTTTATTCAAAAGGATATTTCTTACAACATAGCTAAATTTTTAGAAATATGGCTTTTCATACATGCTTTTTGAGTTTGGACTAGTATAGATCAATAATCATTAAACTGAATTAAAATGTTGATAAAGAGAATAGGCACATAAAATATTCGTAAACCTCATTTCTGGTGCTAATTTTTTTTCTCAAAGAATGTAAATGAGTATTTATGATGATATAGAAGTATATTTAGACACTAACTTTTAAAATTTCAGTATCCCATTCTTTCTAAGAACACTAAAAATATGAAATATTATACTTTGTATTCTAATGATGGAAGTGAAATATCTTTATTCAATCAGAATAGGTTATCAGCAAAAAAAGAGAATTTTCTACTTACAAAATATACAGTAAATATACTCTATCAGCAAGTTTTGGGGGAAAGTTCACTCATTTATTATTGCAGACATGTAAATTAGCCTGACCCGTAAGGAAGTTAAAATTCCAATGCATTCTATCCTTTCACCCAGTAATTCTATTTCTGAAATTTATACTATAGATATACCTGTATGCTTAAGAAATGAAGTAGGAATGAAACTTTTCACTTTGAAACTCTTTTAGGGGAAAATATTGGAAACAACCTAAATATCCAAGAGTAAAGGAATTGATTAAATAAATTATGGGTTTTAAATCTTAGAATGGAATCCTATTCCACTATTAAAAAAAAAAAGAACGTTGACATTCTTTGTATATTGAGACAGAAAGACCTTCAAATAAATTAAAAAGTAAAAAAAAGATGATACAATGTGTATATACTATGTTATATTTGTGTAAGAAATGAAGTGTGATTGCTTCTGTTTGTATGTATCAGCACCAGAAGAACACACAAAACTCCTGAAAGTGATTATTTGTGCACGATGGTGTAGAAATCATATGAGATGAGGAGAGGTATGGGGGTAAGACTTTTCAAGATATATATATAGATAGATAGATAGATAGATATATACACACACACACATTTTTTTAAAGATTTTATTTATTTATTTGAAAGAGAGAACAAGTGAGCTACAGAGAGCACAAACAAGGGAGAGGGGCAGAGGACGAAGCAGACTCCCCACTAAGCAGGGAGCCCACCTAACACAGGGGCTCCATCCCAGGACTCTGGGATCAGAGGCATATATTTTTTAAAATATTTTATTTATTTAAATATCTCCACACCCAACTTAGCTCTCAAACTCATGACGCAGAAATCAAGAGTCACATGCTCTACTGACTGAGCCAGACACACACCCCTTAAGGCATGTCTTTTTATTGTTTTGTTTTTAAAACCTGTATTAATATGCAAAAATATTTCAAAATACCATATTGTGAATGTATTATCTTTAAAGAAACTCAAAATTAAGGAGTGCTAAACTCTGAAAATGCAAGCAAGTGGAAAGAATGTATATGTAAAATGACTTTAAAAATAATAGTTTTTTTTAAAGATTTTTATTTATTTGACAGAAATCACAAGCAGGCAGAGAGAAAGGGAAGCAGGCTCCCTGCTGAGCAGAGAGCCGGTTGCAGCCAGATCCCAGAACCCTGGGATCGCGACCCGAGCCAAAGGCAGAGGCTTTAACCCACTGAGCCACCCAGGTGCCCCTAAAATAATAGTATTTTTAAAAAATTGGTTTTATGTGCAGTGTCAGAATGCAGTGGATACATCTTTTAGATTTTAGGAAGGAACACTTACAGAGAGAGACAATATTAGAATTTGGTAGTAATGTAAAATGATGGAAGACTAAAATGCATCATTTAGTTTGTACAAAATGTAAAGCTACCTGGCAGAGGAAGTGATGTTTAAGAAATATGGGACACCTGGGTGACTCAATCTGTTAAGCATCTGCCTTTGGCTCAGGTCATGATCCCAGGATCCTGGGATCGAGTCCTATATCAGGCTCATGGCTGGTTGGGGAGCCTGATTCTCTTTCTGCCTGCTGCTCTGCCTGCCTGTGCTTGCTCTCTTTCTCTCAAATAAATCTTTTTTTAAAAGAGAGAAACATATGGACCAAAGGAGCATTTATTCTATAGTTAATTATTCCCCACCACCCAGGCAAGTCTCTTAAGTACTCTTTCTAATGCTCAGTAAATTATGAGGTTTTCCAGTCTGGCTGGTGGAAATAGGTCCTACTCCTGGCCCTGTGTCAGCTCTGTGTTCTGTTCTGTCGAATCCTATCTGTCCACTACAGGTAATTTCATCAAATACCTACTCTTGTCAGTCTTTGCCTGAATCTTTGAGGGGACCCCTCAACTGATCTCTAGGGTTCTCTTCTAAGCAGTTCTGTCCTTTCTGGTATTCTGACCTACATGGTCCGGCTGCCTTGTACTCCCCGCACTCTCAGCTCTGTCTCTGTAACTTGGGGATTCCACGAGGCTCTATATGGGTTCTCCTTGTCTACACTGTGGCCTAGAAACTTTCTTAAGTCAGGGGTCTGGAAAAACATAGGGCTTGCTTTATCATTTGCCATCTCTAAGGGATCACTGGCTTTCATTACCTGATATCCAACCTCTTAAACATTGTTTGGTCATTGACAACTACTTTCTGCTAGACTTTTCAGTTATTTAGAATAAGAGAATAAATCTAGTCCCTTATACTGTGTCTCAGAAACTTTGTTCATTAATCCTCTCTCCTTTTCTTTACTTTCTTACTCTCCATAAAAAAAGCGGAGTGTTTGCTATCCAAAAGACAACAATTTGCCTCAAGAATTAAAAGCTTGGCTTGAGGAATCCCTGTGAAATTTCTTAGTTATTAGTTTTCTATCATCCTGAAATTCTCTAAATAACTTGTCCTTTTTTTCTCGAGAGAGACGGCAGGAGTGAGCGGTGGGGGAGGGGCAGAGAATTCCAAGCAGACTCTGAGCTGAGTGTGAACCTTGACATAGGGCTTGATCCCATGACCTTAAGATCATGATCTGAGCCGAAATCAGAGTCGTACATCCAGCTAACTGAGCCACCCAGGTCCCTCAATAACTTGTCTTTTAATATTTCCCCTTTTATTTTTAAAGCCTAGCATTTCACATTATTTCATTTGACACAACTTAAAAAAAAAAACAAAACACAAAACTTAATTCCAGTATAGTGATCATACAGTGTTACATTAGTTTCTGGTATACAATGTAGTGATTCAACAATTCTACACATTACTCAGAGTTCTCATTTGATACAAATTTTAAGATGTAATTCTAGGGTGCCAGATCTGGTTGATGATAAATGATGTGCATTTCCTATCAGAAATTATTCTTCATTGGAGCAGCTAGGCTAGATAACACCAATTAGAAACTATTTAACTGGGGTGCATGGGTGGTGGCTCCGTTGGTTAAGTGACCGACTCTTGATTTTGGCTCAGGTCGTAATCTCAGGGCCATAAAATCAAGCCCTGCATTTGGCTTCACACCCACTGTGGGGTCTGCTTGAGAATCTTTCTCCCTCTCCCTCTGCCCCTCCACCCCCACCTGTGTGCATGCTTTCTCTTTCTCTCAGATAAATAAGTAAATATTTAAAAAAAAAGAAGAAGAAGAAAAGAAAGAAATTTGGGACTGAGGGCATTGGTGAGTACTTCCTCCTTCACTGGTGCATGTTAGTCATGCATAAGGTTCTCAAGCATTAGAGAGAGAATGAGTAGATTCTGTAAGTACTCTAATATACATTTCATTATTTCACATGAAGCCTGTGGATAACATGTAGCTGTGATCATTATTCCATTGTACTGATGTGGAAACTTAAGCTCAGAGAAGTTAAACACTTTCTCAAGGTGACATGGCTTAGTTAATGGCAGAGCCAGATCTTAAACCCATGTCTGCTGACTCCTGACCAAATGCTGGATCTTTAAAGGATTCATTGTTAACTCCTGCCTGGAATGCCAAGTGCCTTAACACTATGGCCTTCTGAAAAGAAAGTAAATCTCAGCAAAAAAAAAAAAAAAAAAAAAAAAGTCCTAGAGTAAATAAAACAGGTTTAGCTACTTTCTTAGAGGCAATGCTCAATCATGAGAAGTTATGGAAAGTCTTCCCTAGAAGTATCTAAAAATAAGATATAAAATAAGTCCATCTATTTTATAACAAATATAGTTTATAGCCAGTGGAAGTCTAGAAAATAATTTTATAATAAGTTCCACATGAAAGTATTTGAAACTTTATAAGCATAGCCTAAAATGGTGAACAGAAAGTCCCCCATTAAATGGTAGTAATCAGAATTTCTTTCAAGTAAAAATGTATTACGGGTTGTTAAGTGAGTATCAAATGAAGGATCCTTTTTTTTTAAGGATCTGTTATTTTTATCACATTTTTGGTGACTTAGAACTAAATTCCATGTACCTTTATTTTTCACTGGGGTAAAAAATGGTACAGAATTAACTTCTGACCTCCTGCGCTAATATAAGGGATTGGGGGGCACAATCATTTTTAGAAGAGGAGATCATCCAAGAAATCTTTTCCTTTTAATCTTAAAATGTATGGTAGAACTGTGGACTGTGAGGTGTTTTCTTACCCCCAGGGGTGTGGAATCATAGCAGTTTCCTGCCATTGGTAAATTCCAGCGTTTTGTACTCAACTGTGTATTATAATTCATTTGTCATTTCTTAACATATAGCAGCCAGCACTGGAAGGAATTGGCAACAGTGAATGCCAGGCAGCAGCAAGAAACTGGTATGGAATATTAATTTGTCACAGAAAATCATGTAAAGTACAAATCTACATATAGATTATACCCAAATTTTATCTGTGAAATTAGGCCAAATTCTCTCTGAGGATTTGTAACTACTGAAGGTGAATGCCAGGGCTCAAGGACTTGAGATTTAACAGCAAAAGAGAAAAGGTAGGATTGCGTTTCTCTTTCGTCTTTCTTTTCTTTTCTTTTCTTTTCTTTCTTTCTTTCTTTCTTTCTTTCAAGATTTTATTTATTTACTTATCAGAGAGCACACAAACAGGGAGGAGAGAGAAAAGCAGGCTCTTTACTGAGCAGGGAGCCCCCATGTGGGGCTTGATCCCAGGACCCGCAGATCATGACCTGAGTCAAAGACAGCCACGTAACCAATTAAGCCACCCAGATGCCCCCTTTTAAAGGTTTTATTTATTTGAGAGAGAGAGAGAGCAAAGAGAGAGCATGAGTGGGGGAGGGGGATGTTGGGGAACATAGGAAGAGGAGGAAAGCAGACACCCAATTGAGCAGGGAGCCAGGGGATCGTGACCTGACTCAAAGGCAGTCGTTTGACTGAGCCATCTAGGCGCCCTCACTTTCTATTCCAAGTAAAATCTATTCTTTCCTCAGTTGTTAGTTCTCGTTTGAAATCCTGGCCTCAGCACTCCTTTGTGTCATACTTTCCTATCCAGTTTCTTTGGACAGGATGCTTGAAAAATATTATACAGACGTGTGTGCAAGCCCTCAAGATTGTGAGCCAATAAAGAAATAGGATTTTTTTTTTATTTAAATCTTGCAGTGCTTAAGAACTGGCTCCATTATATCCTCTGTTTCTTTGTTAAATGTGGCAGCTTCTAAGGAAGTAGCTTCCTCCATTCAAAACAGGGTTCTGTAATTAGGTAAAACAGACATTTTGGTTTTGTTTCTCCATTTTTTGTAAAATAAATGAAAGTAACTGTTCTGGGGGCAGCTGGGTGGTTCAGTGATTAAGCGTCTGCCTTCGGCTCAGTTCATGATCCCGGGGTCCTGGGATCGAGTCCCGCATTGGGCTCCCTGCTCGGCGGGGAGCCTACTTCTCCCACTCCTACTCCCCCTGCTTGTGTTCTCTCTCTCTCTCTCTCTCTGTCAAATAAAGAAATAAAATCTTAAAAAAAAATAATAAAGTACCTGTTCTGGACTAATTTTCTTTATGGAGCTCAATGGATCCTGAAACATATAATTAGTTTTACATGATAGAATTAACTCATTGATTGGATATTGTTTCCATGGTTCAAGGGAGAAATAGTTGGAATGATGTTGGAAGCCGTGTACAATTGCTGACCTAATCAAGACACAATTAGTTTCCTATGCTTGTATTTGATATTTTCTAAATTCATTTCTCTTTCATGTGGTCCTAAAATTACTACATAAGTATATAACAAAATCTATTTGTACTTTAACATCACGAGGATGAGCAAACACTGATTAATTTGAAGGTGGGCATGGAGCGTATTGGAAAAGTAGAGTGGGATAGTTTTTGTTTGTATTAGGCAGATACGTGTGAAGTCAACCTTTACCACGCATGAGCTACATAATCTAGATCAAGTAATTTCATTTCTCTTCCTCTGCGCCTCAGTTTTCTCCTTTGATAAAGAGAGTAGTAACTACCTTACAGGTGATCATGAAGATCTGAGAAAACATTTGTGACGTCTCTAGCTCAGTATCCAACACGTGATAGGGATTTACCAAAATGGACACTGCTATCCCTGGTCTTGAGAACTAACACTTAGACTGTGATTCTAAACATATTTCAGTTTTGTAGAAGGTAGACAATTTTGTTTTAAACCTTCAGAGTAGTTATGAAAACAAACAAATATTAGCAATGCATGGGGCGGTGGGGGGGGAGTCTGGTTATAAAACTAGAGCAGGTATTAGCAGAATATGGCAAGAATTTGAAAGGTGGAGGTATTAGTCAGGGCCCAGGCAGAAAAACAGAACCATGGTATTTTAGCAGAGAAAATTTAAAGATTTTTCAAAATTTTTATTTATTTGACAAAGATCACAAGTAGGCAGAGAGGCAGGCAGAGAGAAAGGGGGAAGCAGAGCAGAGCCCCGCTGAGCAGAGAGCCTGACGCAGGGCTCGATCCCAAGACCCTGAGGTCAGGGCCTGAGCTGAAGGCAGAGGCTTTAACTGACTGAGCCACCCAGGCACCCCAGCAGAGAAAATTTAATGTGGGTAACTAGTCACAAAAGTGATGGGAGAACTGAGAAGGCAATCAGAGGTCAGGGAGGCAATACTCAGGAATTTACCAATGGCAGGAAACTGCTATTGCCCCCACAACCAGAGGAACAAAGGAGAAGGAGGTAGAACCAGAAATTAAGGAGCCTGGAGAGAGATGGAACCATGGTGGAGATGGAGTCCTACCTGAGATATTATACAGAGCAGAGAGAGAAAGGAGAAATGCCCTGGTTTCCAACTTGTCACCCTCCAGTCTCTAGTCATTGTCTCCTCAGTGGTTCATCTTAACTCAAAACCTGTTGACTGAGAGCCTGGGAATGGAAGTTTGCAGGGGCCAGGGCCTGGCAACAGAGAGTGGAATGGGGAAAGGGCAGGGAAAAAAAATCAGAGGACAAATAGACAAATGACAAGCACAGTGACACTCAAAGCTATTTTCTGAGAAATTGTTTGCACGGCCTGCAACAGAATTACAAGGCAGATACTTTAGTGCTTTTGTTTTTTTTCCTTACCTTGCCATCAGTGCCCTTCCTCCCTAGATTTGGTGTAGGGTAGGCCTAAGGTAGTGAGCTTCAAAATTGTGACTAGATTGGAAGGAGTCTCATAAATCAGAGTATCAATGGTCATGTCCATAGTAGAAGGCTATAACAGGAAAAAACAAAGGCAAGTGGGGCTTATTCATCTGAGAAGATAACATACATTCTTTGTTGGCAGACCAAAAATAAATGTTAGTAGAACAATCTGGGACAGACTAGAGATTGTGGTGGCTTGCATCAGATCGTAAGAAAGGGATATATTTTGAGGGTGGAGCCAAGGAGACTGACTGATTGATAAATGTAAATGTGAGGGAAAAGAAAAAAAAATGAGTTAATGATGATACCCAAGTTTAGCCTGAGCAACCAGGAGGATAAAATCACTGTTTGTCAAAATGGGCAAACTGTGAGAAGAGAAGGTTTGGGTAGAATAGCCAGAATTTGTGGGGGTGTTTTGTTTTGTTTTTAAAGATTTATTAATTTATTGTAGAGAAAGAGTGAGAAAGTGTGAGGGAGGGAGGGAGGGAGGGAGGGACAGAGAGAAAGGGAGAGAGAGAACCTTCAGCAGACTCTCCGCTGAGGGCAGAAACTGATCTCATGATCTGAGCTGAAATCAAGAGTCTGTTGCTTAACCGATTGAGCCACAAGGTGCCCCTCAGAATTAGGTTTTTATTATTATTTTTTTTTCATTTTATTTTTTATTTTCAGAATTTGGTTTTTAATATGCTGAATTTCAGAACTTTTTATTTTGTTTTCTTTTTTTTCCTGAAGATTTTATTTATTTGAGAGAGAGAGAGTAGGAGCAGGGAGAGGAGGTGGGAGAGAGGCAGAGGGTTATGGAGAAGCAGACTCCCTTCCCTCTGAGCAGGAAGCCTGATGTGGGGCTCAATCCCAGAACCTGATCTGAATCATGACCTGATCACGACCTGAGCTGAAGGCAGGGATCATGATCTGAGCTGAAGGCAGACACTTAACTGACTAAGCCACCCAGGCACCCCCAGCTTTTTCTTTTCAAAAGCCCTTTCAAAAAAATGCTATTTTTGTGATTTTTTACATAATGCAGGAGGCTCAGGACTGAAACTAGGAAAATTATTAAGTGAAAATCTGCACATCTAATAGTGAAACCCCATCTTTCTTCCCTCCTTTGATTCTGAAAAAGCTGGCAGCAAAGATTTACCCACTCCCTGGACTTCAATATTTCCACCAACCCCAAGAAATTCGTATATTACTTTTTGGGATAAATGACTAGCTCAAAAGAAAATCCTTACAGATACCAATAATTAGAGATTTCCCACAGGAATTTCTGAGTCCACAATCACCCCAAAGCAATTCCTCATAAATCCCAAGCTCTAATGTCCTTCATATTATTAATTTCACACATTGTATACGAATGGACAAAGATCACAGACTTACCTAAGCACAATGTTAGACCCTGAGCCGGCAGGCCAGGAGACCACACCTGCTTATCAGTCTCAGAATTTAGGCAAGGATTATTCTGCATTTGTCCCTGACACCTGATAAGCATTCTTTCAAAAACAGTTGGAGTATACTCATGTTCATAGCAACATTACTCACAATAGCTAAAACACGGAAGCAATACCATGTCCATCTATAGATGAATGGATAAGCAAAATGTGGAACATTCATGCAATGGAATATTATTCACCCTTAAAAAGGAAGGAAATGGTGACATGAATACTACAATATAGATTAAACTAGAGGACATGATGCTAAGTAAAACAAGCCAGTCATAAGGAAACAAATACTTGGGGCACCTGGGTGGCTCAGTCAGTTAACCATCTGCCTTTGGCTCAGGTCATGATCTCCAGGTTCTGGGATCCAGGCCTGCGTCAGGCTCCCTGCGCTCCCTGCTCACGGGAGAATCTGCTTCTCCCTCTGCCCCTCACCCCACTCGTGATTTCTCTCACACACACTCTCTCTCTCTCAAATAAATAAATACAAACTTTTTAAAAATTAAAGACAGAATACAAATACTGTATGATTCTATATAAATGAAAGGCTTAGAATAGTTAAATTTGTAAAGACACAAGGTATAATGGTGGTTGCCAGGAGCTGGGAGAGGGGAGAATGGGGAGTTAGGATTTAGAGGATATAGAGTTTCAGCTTTACAAGATGAAAAGAGTTATGGTGATGGATAGTGGTGATGGTGGCACAACAATGTGAATGTACTTAGTACCACTGAATTGTACACTTAGACGTGGTTACGGTGATAGGAAACATAGTTGGGAAAAATAAAACACACTGAAGAAGAGTAAAGAGGAGTTAATATAATGGCAGATATTCTCCAATTGCCTTTGAGCAAAAATTCATCAAGAAAAAGAACTAGGGGGGCGCCTGGGTGGCTCAGTGGGTTAAAGCCTCTGCCTTCGGCTCAGGTCATGATCCCAGGGTCCTGGGATCGAGCCCCGCATCGGGGCTCTGCTCGGCAGGGAGCCTGCTTCCTCCTCTCTCTCTGCCTACTTGTGATCTCTGCCTGTCAAATAAATAAATAAATAAAATCTTAAAAAAAAAAAAAAAAGAAAAGAAAAAGAACTAGGGGTGCACCTGAATGGCTCAGTTAGTAGATCATAACACTCTTGATCTTGGGGTTGTGAGTTCCAGTCCCATGTTGGGTATAGAGATTACTTTAAAATGAAATCTTTAGGGCACCTGACTGGCTCAGTTGGTTGGGTGACTGCCTTCGGCTCAGGTCATGATCCTAGGGTCATGGGATCGAGTCCCGCATCGGGCTCCCTGCTCAGTGGGGAGCCTGCTTTTCCCTCTCTCTCTGCTGCTCCTCCCCCTGCTTGTGCTCTCCCTCTTGCTCTCTGTCAAATAAATAAATAAAATCTTAAAAAAAATACATAAAATGAAATCTTAAAAAAAAGAGAGAGAGAGAGAATTCTCCAGAAGGAAATGATATTGGTAATACTGACAAAACCCATAGCTGAATTTATCTATCTAATTTATTTAGCCAATACTGAAAGTACATGATTGTGAAGGGAACATTTAAGGGTGACATAAAGTAATCTTGGTTTAAAATTTTTTTAACTCTTCTTACTAAAAATGAAATATTGCTGTAGGTGAGAGAAGAGGGAGTATATAGGAATATATATATGAACTCTGTACTATTTTGCTCAATTTTTCTGTAAATCTAAAAACTGCTTTAAAATATATGGTCTAATTAATTCAAGACATTTTTAATGCAATAACCCTTTTAAAAATGCTTTTAGTTTTATAAACCCATGAAAATTTTATGGGAATTTGAGCTTTTTTGTATTTCTTAGGAAAAATAAAAAACAGCCTGGGAGAAGAAAAATCACAGTTGAAGAAATCTTGCAATTTAAACAAAGCAGTTCATATTCTTTACAGATTGTGTCTTTGCTAAGTCTTGAATATATAAAACCATTCTAATCTACCCTATTCAATAGAATTCATGATGTGTAAATTAATAATGGAAATCAAATCACACTTTAAATCTATTTGTTGATCATTTTCTAAGAAGATTAAATGGAAATTCAGAATACTTTAAATATTTGTTATTGCAGTATTCAAATTCCGAGAGAATAATTTTAAGTATCTTATTAAATTTCTTAAACCTTTTATCCTCATTCCAATATTATTTACATATTTACAATGACTCTCTGAAATGAGAAATTCCCATAAACATTAAGAAACATATATAACACAGTAGAAGAAAAAAAAATCTTTCCTTAACAGATTTTTTATGTGACTTTCCTAAGGGAGATCTATCTGTTATCTATCATGTATCTGTTTATATACAATAAAATAGAAACAGAAAATCAATCATGAAAGAAAGTAGAAAGTGATTATAATGGTGGTGGACTTAGTGTGATCGATCATTTGATTTGCCTTCTAACTTCCTGGCAGCCAGTATCAAACTCAAACAGGACCAAAATAAGTCAGATTTCATAACTTTCAGATAGGAAGAAGCATTCCTATTCCTCAATACATATATCACTCAGGTTTTAAATTTCTAATAGCAATTTCTGACAAAAGACATAAAGAACAATAAAATGACCTCATTGAGGAATGAAATGGCCTAGTTTTACTTAATAACAAGAACAAGATCAAATTTTATATGACTGTTATAATAACTTTGATAAAAGCTGGGAATTTAAAATTAAAACTCAGTGTCATGTTGGTGATTTTGCAAGGGGCTAAGTAATTTAGTTGAAGCATGCCTTCTCAAAATGTGGTTTAATCCAAGGAAAAAAACATTACCACACATGATTTCTCAAGAACTACTTCTTTCAACTAAACCTAAGATATGAGGGGCTCACCAGCAGAAAATTTAAATATAAAATCTGAGGAAGACCTAGGTATATAGGATCAGTAGCTGATGATGGGTTCTGATTGGTAGAACATTGTATGCATGGTAGCATAGAAGATCTTCAACTCTGCATGTAAGTAGGTCATATGACTAGGTATTAGTAGACAAAACCAGTGATATTCTTTTCCTTAGGAAATAGATTTGGATTTCCTCTAACACTTGAATAGCTACTTACATGCTATGCCTATAGGAATCCTCAACACACAGTGATTATTGAAGACATAAATTCATTTTACATAATTTCATTTATGTATAATGGCAGAGAAGAGAAGAACTTGGAACTGGACTTTAGAGATCCATTATTTTGTGTTGTGATCAAGGAAAAGCTCATGAAAGGTATTTACAAGGAGACCCTGGAAGAGATTTGTGTCATGGAATTTAAAAGAAGAGAGGATTTCAAGAAAGAGAAAACACCAGCATTGCCAGACACTGAGCAGCCAAGAAAGATGACAGAAAAACACCTGATTAATTTAGTTTTATGGGTTTACTGTTGGTCTTATCAAGAATAGTGGAGTAATTAGGGAGAATCCATTCTGAACAAGGTTGAAGATAAATAAAAGAGGTGAGGAAGTGAGTCAGCAAGAGCAGATATTCCTAAAAATGTGATGAGAGGAAGAAAGAGAAGGGTGGAGGAAAGGTTTTTGTATTTAACATTGCAGGTGAAGATTAAATGCCGACAATGTAATCATTAATAATGTGCTCCACTGTGACTGAAAAGTTAGCCTTTATTCTGGAGTTACAATTATCACTCCAATCCTGCTCAGATCCATGCTGTTTGATAAAATATTACTGTGTTCTCGCAGAAAGGGAGCTCTCAATGGCACCATGATTCAAATAGAGGGTGGCAGAAACTGCTAATTCCTTCCAATAGCCATTCTTCCATTAGATTTTCCAGCTGAAGCACAGGTGTTCCCAAAATGAAGACAATTCCCCATTTTTCCCATTCCCCATTCTTGCAACTGTATGTGGCCAAGAGAGTAAGTTCTGATCAATGGATCTGAGAAAGAGTATCCTGTAGCAACTTCAGAGACCTTTCCTTAAGAAACAGCTTACATGAACCCTTTGACCCACCATGTCTTTTTCCTCCTTCTTGCTGGAGCTGAAGATCCATTTTGGACCATGAGGTGACCTTGAGAATAGCGGCCGCAGATGATAGAGTGAAAAACTAGAAGTATCCAAGGTCTGCATTGACTTCATAGAAGAGAATTCCATGGCAGCTCTAGACCACTGGTGTCTGGATGTTAATGCAAAAGAAAAATAAGCATCTAGTTTAAGCCACTGATATGTTGAAGGCTACTAATATCCTTAGCCAAATCTAAATCTAACTATATATAAAAGGAGAGCAAGACAAGCCCAGACTGTAATAGAAATGACAAACCATCATTCAGATGGATTAGAAGTCATTGAAGAAAAAATAATAGGGTTAATTTAAGACCAGGTATCCTGTCCAGGAGTCCTTGAGGTTAAGAAGGAAATGGGCATGGAAATGACCATAATAGAGAGAAAATGCCACATGAGGAAATGTAGTCCTGTATTATCCAGTCTCCTTGTGTATCACTGGTTAATCATAGCAGACAATTTTTTTAATTAAATTTTTAATTTTTAAACACATAATGTATTATTAGCCCCAGGGGTACAGGTCTGTGAATCACCAGATTTACACATTTCACAGCACTCACCTTAGCATATACCCTCCCTAATGTCCATAACCCAACCACCCTCTTCCCCCAGCAATGCTGTTTGTTTTGTGAGATTAAGAGTCTCTTATGGTTTGTCTCCCTCCTAATCCCATCTTGTTTCATTTTTTCCTTGCCTACCCCCAAACACTGCACTCTGCCTAAATTCTTCATATCAGAGAGATCATAAGATAATTGTCTTTCTCTGCTTGACTTATTTCGCTCTGCATAATACCCTCTAGTTCCATCCACATCATTGCCAAAGGCAAGATTTCATTTCTTTTGAGGCTGCATAGTATTCCATTGTATATATATATATACCACATCTTCTTTATCCATTCATCTGTTGATGGACACCTAGGTTCTTTCCATAGTTTGGCTATTGTGGACATTGCTGCTATAAACATTCAGGTACACGTGCCCCTTCGGATCACTACATTTGTGTTTTTAGGGTAAATACCCAGTAGTGCAATTCATAGCAGACAATCTTGCAAAACCTTACTTTAAGAGGGAATGTGAAACTGATGATGATTTCCTCTTCATATTTAATGCATACTTTTATACTTTGTTTTAAGCTATTTAACGGTGTATATATATTTTAACCTGTTTAACTGTACATATATCTCTAACTTGCTTAACGATATATATAAACACACATTATATGTGTATCTATGCATGCAGAGTTTAATTTGTGTAGTAGAAGTCTGCATCCATAATTTTTTTTTTTTTTGAGAGGGGGGTGCAGAGGGAGAGGGAGAGAATTTTTTTTTTTTAAGATTTTATTTGTTTATTTGACAGACAGAAATCACAAGCAGACAGAGAGGCAGGCAAGCGGTTGGGGGGGAAGCAATCTCCCTGCTGAGCAAAGAGCATGGGGCTCAATCCCAGGACCCTAGGATCACGACCTGAACTGAAGGCAGAGGCCTTAACCCACTGAGCCACCCACGTGCCCCAAGGAAGAGAATCTTAAACAGGCTCCACACCCCACGCGGAGCCTGACACAGGGCTTAATCTCACAACTCTGAGATAACTTGAGTCAAAATCAAGAGTTGGATGCTTAACTGACTACGCCACTCACCCCATAATTCTATTTTTTTTTTAATAGTAAGGCACATTGCAAAGTGTGCAGAAAAGATTCTTCTGATTATCACTATTTCTCTTTCCTGATATGAAGAAGTAAAAAAAATATATATAAAAGTTCACTTTGAACTAACTACCCAATCTGTTAGCAAAAAAAGGGGGGGGAGCCTGAAGAAAACATTATTACCTCTCATAATAAGGGATAGGATTCCCATTCTGCTTATACACTTTTTTTTTTTTTAAACCAAGAGATCACTATTAGAGGTATATCTGGCTGGGTCGGTCAGTACAGCATGCAATTCTTGATCTCAGTGTTGTGAGTTTGAGCCTCACAATGGGTGTAGAGGTCACTTAAAAAAAAAAAGACAGAGAGGGAAAGAGAGAGAGACAGAGATCAATATTATAAAATTACATACAATGGGCATGAATTTTTTTTTTTTAAGATTTTATTTACTTGACAGAGAGAGAGAGACCACAAGTAGGCAGAGAGGCAGGCAGAGAGAGAGGAGGAAGCAGGCTCCCCGCTGAGCAGAGAGCAGAGAGAGGGCTTGATCCCAGGACCCTGAGATCATGATCTGAGCCGAAGGCAGAGGCTTTAACCCACTGATCCACCCAGGCGACAATGGGCATGAATTTTATTCCACAATGCCAGGATTCCCTTATTCCCTAAATCAAATATAATTTGTTCTGAAGTTGGAAGGAAAATTCAACCA
Source organism: Meles meles (assembly GCF_922984935.1). NCBI lineage: Eukaryota > Metazoa > Chordata > Mammalia > Carnivora > Mustelidae > Meles > Meles meles. The sequence continues at coordinate 77,597,453 of NC_060068.1, read as the reverse complement.
ATCATTTTTGAAACTCCCTTCCCTTTCTTGAGTAGGTCCTACAATAATCCTGGACTTTTGTATCGTCAAAATAAGACGGTTGTGCTTCCTTTTTCTTCAGAGTTTAGCCATCTTTGCCTTTGCTCTGTTGCCTGCGAGATGCTGCTGTAGAGCCTAGAGCCTGCCTCTTGGCTCAGAGATGGAGCTCACAGAGGATTTCTCATTGACTTCAGATCCTGCTTCTCATCACCAAGTTCCTGAGAGGGTCATTATATGCCTGCAAGGCTTGTTCTCTGCCACCAGGAGTGGGTTCCTTGTCTTTTCTCCAGCCGAAGGAAGCTAAAATTCTCCCAGTGTTTGGAAATGTGATCTCTTTTCTCAAATATTCATAAGGAGAGAACATGATAACCACAGTTCATTTTTTCCTCCTCATTATGGTACAGTGTTAAACTTATGTAACCCCAAAAGCACATTAACATTTGTTTTGAACTTATTCTCAAAAAATATTGTTCAAGCAACTGACAAGGAGAACAATTAATTTCACTTCTTTGATTTGAATTTCAGTTCTCTTTCTGCCTCCAGTTTACATGCTAACTGGCAGTGGATTTGGATCATCAACAGTTATTTCCTCTCTCTTTAGAGGGCCTGAAATTGTTGATTCCATCTGAACACATTTGAACTCTGGCAAGTTTCCCTATGCCAGCTTCAAAATATAAAATTAGTGTAACTGTGTACTAATAATGATATGTCTGAATTGCTAAAATATTTGCATATGAATTCAGATGTGACTATCCTTAGATACATAAAAGCAACTAATAGTTTTGAAAATCTTTTCTTATTGACTTGTTTTATGACTTGATAGAAAATATAGAAACATTAGAATAAAAAGTAAATCCTAATCTGATTCAAACTTATGATTCCTCTATTTTAATAATGTATTTTGTATTATGATTAAGGCAATGAATATGATGTGCTCATTATAGTGTTAAACATTGGGATGAACATGGTGAAATGCTTAAATCTGTTTACAAAACAATCCAGAGAACTGGTTTAGTACCATACATACATATATACATATATTTAACTTCCATATATTAACTCCCTCTCCCCCACCTACCACTGGTCTCCTTTAGAGGATACAAAGGAAGAAACTCATTTTTCTGGAAACCGTCAATAATGTAAAAGGTCAAATATTTAACTTCCATTTCCTATATAAAGTATATTCTAGGAAAACAAAATAGTTGTTGAGGGAATTTTTGTCTTAGAAGAATTCCAATCAATGAATAAAAAAGAAATAATAAGGGAGACAAACCATAAGAGACATTTATTCTTAGGAAACAAACTGAGAGGGGCGACTGAGTGCCTCAGTGGGTTAAGGCCTCTAAAAAAGTCTGGGACACCTGGGTGGCTTGGTGGGTTAAGCCTCTGCCTTAGAGCTCAGGTCATGATCTCAGGGTCCTGGGATCGAGCCCCGAGTCAGGCTCTCTGCTTAGCAGGGAGCTTGCTTCCCCCTCTCTCTCTCTGCCTGCCTCTCTGCCTACTTGTGATCTCTGTCTCTCAAATAAATAAACTTAAAAAAAAAAAAAAAAGGAAACAAACTGAGGGTTGCTTGAGGGGAGAAGGGTGGGGGGAAGGGCTAACCAGGTGATGGACATTGGGGACACTATGCGTTGTAATGAACACTGAGTATTATATAAGACTGATGAGTCATAGACTTGTACCTGTGAAACAAATAACACATTATATGTTAATTTAAAAAAAAAGAAATAATAGAATGTCACCATTTTGCAAACCCAAATGAAAGAAAGGATCCAAGTAGTGATTATCAATGGTTGCTAACAACAGTGAAAGAGAGCCAACAAGATGTCTCCTGATGAAAGAACATAACACCTCTCATGGGGCAGCCTTGACAAAAAATTAAACCCATATCAAACCAAACCTCCAGATCTAGCTACAAGCTTGCAGGAAACATAGGGGCAAAAGGAACATGTTAAAAGTTACTGGGGGAAAAGAGATGCTGAAAAATCCAAATCCTGATAATTCTGCAGGCCAAAAGACATGGCTTTTTCAAAAAATTAAGTACGAGAACAAAAAAGAGAACATCATTAGACATCAATCTCAAAATGTTGAGTTTATTCAGATTTTTTTTTTAAAGATTTTATTTATTTATTTGACAGATAGAGATCACAAGTAGGGAGAGAGGCAGGCAGAGAGAGAGAGAGAGGAGGAAGCAGGCTCCCTGCCAAGCAGAGAGCCTGATGCAGGGCTCGATCCCAACACCCTGGGATCATGACCTGAGTGAAAGGCAGAGGCTTTAACCCACTGAGCCACTCAGGTGCCCCTTTATTCAGGTTTTGATTCACACAAACTATTTAAATATTATGACATCTATGAAACAATTAGAAATATTAACACCAATACATAAGTATCTGGCATTATAGAAGAATTATTGTTAAATCTTCAGATGTGAAAATAGTATTATTCTGTTTCTGTAAAGAACAATGTTATTTTAGAAGCACATAATGAAATATTTATGGATGAAATGATATGACATATGGTATTTGCTTCAAAATAATATAAGTGGCTAAGGGTATGCATGAAATAGGTTTGTCCATATTGGAATTAGATGGCAGTTTTGAATATGAGAGAGTTCATTGCGTTACTATTTCTACTTTGTAAAATATCTACTTTTATTTTTTACTTTATTTTTTTTAAAGATTTTATCTATTTATTTGTCAGAGAGAGAGAGATCACAAGTAGGCAGAGAGGCAGGCGGGGGGTGGGGTGGGGGGGAGGAGCAGGCTCCCTGTTGAGCAGAGAGCCCGATGCAGGACTGGAGCCCAGGACCCAAAGCCAGGCCAAAGGCAGAGGCTTAACCAAAGGAGCCACCCAGGCGCCCCTCTACTTTTAAATATACATGTAGAAAGAAACATTTAGAGGTGAAAAGACATGAAAAATGAGAGTTGTCTCAAAATAATCCAGCTGAGGGGAAAAGGCTAGAATGGGTGAATTTAGATGAAACAAGATGTGACCATGAGTTGTTGATACTAAAGCTGAGAGGTTTATTGCATTATTCCCTCTACATTTACTTTGACATTTTCTTTTTTTTTTTTTTAAATTTTATTTATTTATTTTACAGAGAGAGACACAGCAAGAAAGGGAACACAAGCAGGGGAGCAGCAGAGGGAGAGGGAGAAGCAGGCTTCCTGCCGACCAGGGAGCCTGATATGGAGGTTGATCCCAGGACCCTGGGATCATGACCTGCGCCTAAGGCAGAAGCTTAACGAATGAGCCACCGAGGCGCCCAACTGACATTTTCTATAGCAAAAAAATTAAATGCAAAAAAAAAAAAATTCATTGTCACTCTGAGAAGCAGTAGAGGTAAGTATTCATTTACAACAAAATGTATTTACCTGGTATATAATAATAATTTTGAGTAGTAATTCATTTCTGAAGGAAAAAGTTTAGCAAACAGCACTGCCACAGAGAGTCTCATTGAGGCACCCAGTGTATCATTCAGAATAGCTACCTCCAAATCTCAGAGGCATTAAACAAAGTTTATGTGCCATGACAGGCTAAGCTATGCTACAGTAACAAATCACCCCCCAAAATCTCAGTGGCATATAACAAAGTTTACTTCTTATTCTAGAAGTGATCTGTTCATTGGACTCTCTCAAGCACTCACACTGAAGGAGAAGCCACAGTATCAAGTCTTGTTTGTTGCTGTGCCAGAGGGGAAGTGAGCTCTAGAATATCTTACACTGGTGGGTAAAAAGAACCCAGTTTAGAAAGACACATGTCACTCACTTTTCACAGTTCACTTGCCTGAGTCAGTCACATGGCTCTATTCAACCACAAGGGGCCCAGAAATACATTTGCCCAGAGGAGACAATTAGAAATACTTGGCAAAGAATTCTGACTTCCTTGCTAAGAGAACCTGTGTCATTACGCTGAAGCTGTATCATATATGAGTCCTGGGGATAACTGTACCTTGTTGCCACCTCTAAGACAGTATCTAGACATTTAACATCCTTTTGGGTCTTTTCACTCTTAATAACCCATAGTCATGTAGTAGACTGTATCCAGTATGCAATGTGTTGATTGCATAAGGAATGTGAAATAATTGGTTGACTCGATTATAAATTTAGAAATACTTTTTTAAAGTGTTCTAGTTTCTCCTTGAATTATTAAAGTAATATGTTCTCATTGTAAACACTTGGAAAATGTAAAAAACTAGAAAGAAAGAGGAGAAATCACTCATAATTTCACCTTTCAAAGATAATCAGTATTTTAGTGGATTTCCTTCCAAACTTTTTCTATGCATTTAAAAAAACTGATTCTCATAATCACCAAAACTATAACCATTTCTTCATTAGTGACGTTGCTCCAAATAGCTAATCTAAGTGGCCCTAAGCAGATAATTAAAAAAAAAAAAAAAGTTATTTTCCTTATAACATGGGGATTCTAACATGTTTAGATAGCATTAAATACTAATGGTTAACAGTTCCATGTCGCTTTCTGTGTTTGGGAGCAATGAATCCCTAGTTCTAAAACTGCTTGTTAGTATAAGACCAGCCATGAAACAAATGAGTAATTGTAATTGTTATTCTCATTTGCTTCTGGTATTTTCGCCATCCAGATTACTAATGGAAAGGGAACAGCTTTGTAAGTTCACATTACTGTGGAATTTAAGCCTCTTAAAATAATCAAGATTCTGGTTACCTTTCAAAATAATAAAAAATGCTATGGTCTAAGCGATGATTAGTTAAAGTCTAAGGAATAAATTGGCCAAAAAAGTTACAATTGGAATGATTTCCTGAAATCGAAAACATTTAGTTATAAATTGGGATCTTTAGAGGTCAAATATGACACATGGAGTTTTTCAGTAAGTATTACTCAAACTTTGCAAGGACTCTTTTTCATTAATATTTTTACTTGACATTGCATTCCATGTGCAGATTTCTTCTTCATTTCAATCAACAAAAGAAATCATAGGAAATTTAATTGACAAAGAAGCTGCAAAAACAGCTTGCAATTATACTGCAGCAACCTCTCAACCATTTATGTTAGTAAATAAGAGAATGACATGGAATTGTGAACTTCTTAGGGAAAATTTCATGAATTATCCATTTTTGTAATCCTTACAACTCCTAGCACAATGCACTGCACAGAGGAAATACCCATAAACAAATGTGATACAAAGTATAATTGCATTTGTATATGAAAGGCATTCTAGTTTGGGGGAGTTTGCTTACTTTATTGTTATTTCATATAAATCTTTGTATTCTGCAATATGTTCTTAAAATTTCTAGAAGGGAAATTATTAATTTAGATCATGTGAACATTTCTTGCTCTGATTTGACAAATAACTTTCCAAAATCTTTGTCCTAATTTATATCCCCAAAAGGATGAGTGTTCATTTCACTCTACCTTCACCAATGGAATATATTCACATTTTAAATGAACTGGCTAATTAGATCCACTGGTAGTAATATCTCTTTTGTCTTCATTTCATTATTAATGAGTTTGAACAGTAGGCACTGAAATTTCCTGTTTTGTGAACCGACCATTCATGTGTATATTTTTCCTATTAATCTCTAAGATCTCACTGTTTTGTTTCAATTCTTTGTCCTCACACTACAAATATAAGTATGTATTATACTATATGAATAGTTCTATATAAATACTTCTATCCCAAATAAACATTTGTATATATGAGTCTCTGCTATTAGATGGTGGTTCCATAAGGGCAGTTACTCCATTTTATTTATCTGTAAATAACCCCTAACACATAGAGAAAATGCATACTGTACTTGTAGACTTGCTTAAGAATGAGATAATGTAAGCAAAGCATCTAATGCAGTGACTGTCACATAGTAGATGCTCAATAAATTATTTTACGCTATCAATACAAGTTTTACTGTTAGATTAAAACCACACAATTTCATTTAGTAAAATCAAGGCTAGAGAAAAAAAATCAAGATTTAGTATTTTTGAAAGATCACAAACTGTAATTGCGAACTGCAGATTTAGAATTTGAACTGATTCTCAAATCCTTCATCATAAATCACATCTGAATGAAATACTACTGATATAACTGAAATTTTAAAAAAGATCTGAGAGAGGGAGAGAGAGAGCTTAAGCACAAACCAGAGGATCACAGGGAGAGGGAAAGAGAATGTCAAGCCCACTCTGCACCGAGCTAGGAGCCCCACACGGGTCTCCATCTCAGGATCCTGGGGATCAGGTCCCTGAAATCATGACCTTCCCTGAATTAACTGGCTACCCCGTTGCCCCTAACTCTTGAAATTTTTTTTAAAGACTAGTATGACTTATGAGTTGGTAAAACTTTTTGGCAACAGATGGACTATTCTTACCATACAGATGATCTCTTCTTCCCTCATTTAAATTTATAGAAAACTTGTAAAAATAGTAAAGCTTAACAAGCACAAACATATATCGCATGAGTAGCATTTATTTCTCCAGTTGGTTTTGTTCTTGGACGCGGGGAGGCAGCTGTCCTTGTGGTCACTGTTAGAAAAGCAGAACTAGGGGCGCCTGGGTGGCTCGGTGGGTTAAAGCCTCTGCCTTCCGCTCAGGTCATGATCCCAGGATCCTGGGATCGAGCCCCGCGTCGTGCTCTCTGCTCCGCAGGGAGCCTGCTTCCTCCTCTCTGCCTGCCTCTCTGCCTAGTTGTGATTTCTCTCTGTCAAATAAATATTAAAAAAAAAAAAAAAGAAAGAAAAGAAAAGCAGAACTAAAGCAACGAGAGGGAAGGGCAGCAGCGTTGGGAACAGGCAGTCAGCTGAAAGGCTTGAAGCTCGGGGGTGGGTGGGAGCATTTTTGTTGCGGCCGGGAGGAAGAGGAGGGCGGCCAGTGTGAAGTAAAAAGGCTTTCTGGGAGGACGGCAGCGCGGGACCAGCCCTCGTTAGCTGCCCAGCGGCAGGCGTGTCCGGTACTGGCGGGTACGCAGCGCCAGCTGCGGTGGGGGCGGGGGAAGCTGAGTCTAGGTCAATGAAGGGCAAAGGAAACCGGACACTGACGCAGTCTGCCTCCCGATTCCGGCTTCCAGGCGTCTAGTGGGAAACCGAGTCCTCATCTAAAGCCAGTCTTCAAGCGCCCTCATCATCCCACAACCTTCCCAGGCACTTCCGGTAAGAAGCCCGGCAACCACAGCCCGGTCTCCGCAGAGAAGCGCGCAGGCGCATCGGGACCTGGCGGAGGCCGTGGACGCGGAGGGAGGGGGGCTGTGAGCCGTAGGAAAGCCTCTTGTGCGCCTGCGCTCTCAGCTCTTCTTCCCCACCCTCCCCCCCCGCCCCAACAGGTCGGGGGGAAAACAAACCCTGAGCCGACGTAGCGCACCCCGGGGTTCCCGGTCGGGGTCGCTCTTCATTCCTCTGCCCGGCGTCGCATCGAGTCCCCAGAGAGCTCCTCTGGGATGTGGGGAGGTAAGAGCCCCATTAACAGGCAACTTGGCCTCTCCTCACTCCTGCTGCACTCACGGAGGGGGCGGGGTGGCCGCTGGACCCGCCGACCTGGGTGCCGGCTTTGGCCCTCCTTTTCTTCCAAGGGCCGAGCCTGGGCCCCCGACTTGTTCTCTTTCCCAGGCCGCAGAGTTGAACAAGGAATCACGACCCTCAAACCTCGCGTCCGCTCTGTAGAGCTTGGAGGGCCGGACCGGGCAGGGAGGGCAATCTCAGCGGCTTTTTGCCGGGTCCCACCCACCCGGACCTCCTCGAGTCGCCCCGAGTGGTCGGGCTGCCGGGGAGCGCCCAGGGGGCCGCGGCGGTTGCCGGGAGAAGGCTGTCCCGCCAGGGGAGGGGCTGTGCCTACCTGAAGGGACTGTGGTTCCCGCGGAGAGGTAGTTTCCGCGCTGGGAGGACTCGGCTCTAGTAGAATCTGTCATCACTGCCCTTGCTCTTTCGCAAACCCCGTTCTCGCACCGATGCATTTTCTCATCATTTGGGACAGAAGGATGCGGCGGTGTTCTTTTTTCTCCCTTTTCTTTGGTACCTCTGAAAATTTCTGAAAGATGACCTAACTTTTAAACTGTTAATTTACTTGTACTACCGTGATTGCAGATTATTCCACACTGAGTGTTCTTGTTAGTTTGACTCGTATGGAAACCAGTCCATACGCTTGATAAGTTCATCTCTTTCATTTAACAAAATAGGGAACTGGTTGGTCGGTTTAGCTTCCTTAAATTATTATTTTGAGCTTGTTGTCTTCTGAATTGGCGGAAGTGTAATGGTTTTTGATCCAGGAAAACTATATATTTTTTTCACCCCATTTCTCCCCCCCCTTTTTTTTTCCTCCCGTAGATATTAAACTGCATGCTTAGGGTCCAAAACAAAATCTTAAACATAATAAAGATTACGAAAAAATAATAAGCCATGATTTCACCATTTAAAGATAATCAACCACAGTTAATATTTTGACTTTTTACCTTCCAGTCTTTTTTCACGTGGCATTTTCTTAATTATGATGATGACATTTTATAGAGTTGGATTACCTGCTTTTCTCGCTTAAATTTAAGTGTTTCCTATGTTTTTAAAAATCTTCATAAGTATAACTTGATGTTTGATTATACAAGTAATGCATGAGCAAAATATCTTTTGAAACAGTTACATTACAGATAAAGCTCTGTTCCCACTTAATTATAATCCCAATGTTACATAATATGATAGTATCACAGTTTTTTAACCCAGTGGGTCTCAGGATCCCTTTACAAATTTAAAAATTGAGAACTAAAAGAGTTTCTCTATAATGCAATATATTTAGTATTTTATAAATTAAAACTCAGAAATTCTAAAAATTATGCATTAAAAGCCCTTCACATGTTAAATTAAATAATATTTTTGAAAAATATTTTTTAAAAATTTAGTGAGACGGGTGGCATTGTTTTTTATTTTTGCAGCTCACTAATGTCTGGCTTTGTAGAAGACAGCCGGATTCTCTTATTTACTTCTCCCATTAATCTGGTGGGTTATCTTGTCTGCTAAAGTACATTAGCAAAATCCAGCCATGCATAGATAGGTGTTTGGAAAAGGAAGGACCCCACTGACCCCCTAAAAAGTTCTGGGGTCTTCCAGGGTTCCTCAGACCAGTTTGAGAAAGATGATTTAATTGTTGTATTAATGCGCTGTTAGGTTCTTCGCAGTTTTGCACTATTAGGAATATTTCAAGTTGAAAGTTATTTGTGATGTGTTCCCCCACACAATTGCTAATGTTTCTCTAAAAGTAGAATTACTTTGGATGCCTGGGTAATTTTCTTTTGTGTCCTAATATTGGGGTTTAGATGGTTTCAATTAATGATTTGGTGAAATATCTTTGCATGTTTTCAGTTGCTTTGGATTATTTTCTTAAATTTTTAAAAAGAATTGTTAGTATCAAATGGAATCTCTTTGGGACTATAGATACATGTTGTCACATTGTTTTTCTGAGAGGGTATACCAGTTTACTTCCAATCAGTAGTATCTGAGATGTTCTTTTTATTATATTCTTACAAACATTGAGCACTTTTATTATTAAAAAAAATTATGGGGGTGGCTGACTGGCTCAGTTGATCATGCAACTTTTGATTGTGAGTTTGAGCCTCATGTTGGGTGTAGAGATTGCTAAAAAGAAAAATTGTGTTCTGATTTAGTAGGCAACAAATGATATGTGTTCTAACTCATATTACATTGATAGTACAGATTGTGCTTTGAATATTTTTTCATAATTTTACTAGTTTGTACTATTTGCCCATTTATAGTCCAATGTCAATGTGTTTTTCTAACAGATTTTCATTATTTTTTTTTTAATATTTTAAGGATATGCACTGTACTTTCTTTAGGAACGGAACAAAATTATCTTTTCTCCTGTTTACAGAAATAGTGCATTTTTGCAAAAAAACAAAAACAAAACTAAACTAAAATACTGTAGAGACACATAATGTGGATGTGAAAGACATGCATAATCACAGATACCATCATTAACAGTTTGGTGTTGGCCCTCCATATTTTTCTTCTGCGACTTTGCTGATACTTTTTTTTTTTTAACAACTTATTTGTAAAAATGGGTTTGTACTGTGCATGACGTTTTGCAGTTTGATTTTTTTTTGTCATTTATCATTATATATTGGCTATTTTCCTATAGAAGTACATATGACTCTGGGAAAATTTTACCCAGAGGGGCTTTAGGGACATTTATTGTAATCTTTAGTTACCTGATGTCAGGCTCCTGTCCTTTTCTATATTCTCTTCCTAGGTGATCTCATCCATTAACAGGTATGTGTTGCCAATTCCCAAATCTTTTATCTATCTCAGACTTTTCTCCTGCATTCCAGATCCTTATATTCAACTGCCTATTGGACATCTCCCCCAGGATGTTCTCAAGGTACTGCAAACAATAGTCCAAATGTGAACCCATATTTTCCCTCAGTCCTGCTCTTCTCTGTATCGCCTGTCATGGTCAGTGGTACCACCGCCTACCCAGTCACCCATGATGGAAACCTGGCAGTAATCCTAGTTTTCTCCCTTGCTTTCACCCTCCAGAATTTCCCACTCTTTAGCCACTTTGCTATAGATCTCCTTTCCTTCTGCTTTGCCCTCACCATCTCTCATATGAATCATTTTAGGAGTCTCCTTCCTATTGGTCTTGTTGGTTTTCTGGTTAATCGTCTATGTTGCTGCCACTTTTTTTTTTTTTTTTAAATCATGAAGAGATGCTTTAAAACCATTTTTTGTAAAGTGCTGTAAATTTTTTATTGTAAATCTGAGAGTACATAAATGGTCAGGTGAGTAGAAATATTACCTAAATAAAATAGGCTATCATATGTACACATAAATAAACTTCTTCAGAATAGGGAGTATATCTTATATTCCTTTTGTATTCTTACTATATGTGGTAGATTATTGGCACACTAAGTACATCTTAGTTGAATGAAATTGGAAGTATGTGCAGCTTCAAATTTCATGCTAAAAGGTTTCATGTACAGTACTTATATCTTATATAAATTATTGAATTCTGTTATTATTTATCTTACCTTTTCTGCACCTTTTTAGGCACCTCAGATGACATAAAGCTTAGTAGTACAGTGCTGTATAGAGATAACTCTGTAAATAGGTATTTCATGAATTCCATACTTCTTTAGAAAAATTGTTTTTTTTCTAATGAGTGACTGTTTCTAGATTCCTATGATTCTCATTTCTGTGCTTTATGTTTTTAATATGTTCTATATTCAGAGTTCCCTTACTACTTTTTGCTATTATATTTCTTAGTGTAATGTTAATGTTTATCAAGGGGATACTTGTACGTAATTTAAAGAGTAAAATAAGACTACAGGGCTTAAAATGAAAAGTAATAATCTTTTGCCCCAGTCCTCTCTCCTGAATCCCACTCTGCAGAAGCAGCCTTTTTCAATCAGTGTTCCTCATCTGGAACATAAGTTGCAGTGCTATTTCCTCAATTCCCCCCTTGATGGTTTAAAACTAGTAACACTTTTAAGCATCGGAAAGAAGGTAATTCCTTACATAAAATGGATGCCTTAGGGCATTAAGACTTCATTCTCTTATAGAACCCTTGCTGAGAAAGGGTCCTGCAGAGTGAATAGACTATTCAGCTCTTTATTTTTTGTTCAACTCTTTTTCACCTCTAGGCTTTTAAATAACCTGCTTACTTACACAGCTATCTCCCCATCCTACTGCAGTTTTAAGTATTATTTACCAATTTCCTATTAGAGGAGATGAGACTTTAGGTTTGTTACACAAGCCTCCACCTTTATACACTGCACTTTTCATCACCTCTTATTTGCAGATTAGTTCTATGTTAATTTTTAGTTAAATGACTATTTAGTGTTTACATTATTTAACCATGTGCATAATGTGTACAGGTAAACCAGGTATTGTACTATTTGTAATATAATATTTTGGTTTTTTTCCTTGAGTTTATAATTACCTTAGTTTCGTTTTGTTTTTCTAAGATTTTATTTATTTATTTGTGAGAGAGAGAGTGCACAAGCAGGGGGAATGGCAGGCAGAAGGAGAAGCAGGCTCCCTGTTGAGCAAGGAGCCCATGTTGGACTCCATCCCAGGTCATGACCTGAGCTGAAGATGGACGCTTAACTGATTGAACCACCCAGCCGTCCCTACCTTAGTTCTTCTGTATTATCTACCTCTTATGTATCCTTATGAATGTATGTTTTGTATCTTTTTAATGTATCCTATATATTTTAAGATATTATTTAAGTAATCTCTACCCCCAGTGTGAGGTTCGAACCTGCAACCGCAAGATCAAGAAGAGCAGCACCCTCCACTGACTGAGCCAGCCAGGCACCCTTCCTTTATAACTTTAATTAATTAATCAATTAATTAATCATTTTGATTTTTTAACAAAGATTTTATTTATTTATTTGAGAGAGAGAGTGAGTATGAACGAGGAGAAGGTCAGAGGGAGAAGCAGACTCTCCATGGAGCTGAGAGCCCATGCAGAACTCTGTCCCGGGACTCTGGGATCTTGACCTGAGCTGAAGGCAGTCGCTTAACCAGCTGAGCCACCCAGGTGCCCATAACTTTAATTTATTAACAACCCTTCAGACAAGATATGTAAATCTCCTTTTGGTAGATGTCTGTTGTTTATTTTGTAACATCTTTCCAGTAATTGCCTGCCACTCTGCATCTGTCGTCTTGCCTTGCTCTCTAGGTCTGTTGTTGCAAGGCTGTCTTTGAGGTATGTCCTTTTATGATTATCTGTGCGTTGCATTTGTCTCTCCCTGTGTTGAATAGCCTGTTTCCAACTTCAGCCCTTTCCTTTTCTTGTTGTCTCCCTCATGTTGATAGAGTACGTATTCTAGTAGGCCCCTGAGAAAGACTGAAGGGGAAGCAGCATTTTTAGATTCTTGCCTGTCTAAACATGTTTTTTAAAATTTTGCCCTCATATTAGCTGAATATAGAATTCTAGGTTGTAAATAATTTACTTTTAGAATTTTGGATGCATGGTTCCATTGTTTTCTACCTTCTAATGTTGCTGAGAAGTCCAATGCCAGATACGATAACCATTCCTTTATATGTGATCTGCTATTGCTCTCTGGAAGCTTTTATATTTATTCACTAGGTTTGTAGTAAGCATAATTTTTGTGGCAGGCATTGCTCAAGATACTTTGAATATACTGGTGAACAAAAATACAAGATATCTACCCTCATTAAGCTTAATTTCTTGAAGGGACGAGTTGTTCCAGATGGTAAACAATATAATAAATACATTATACAAAAAGTTAGAAGGTTGTAAAGTAAATGAATGCTTTAGAATAAAGCATTAGAGACAAAGGTGAGCAGGATGGGATGGGGAGGTCAAGAGTGTAGGGAAAAGGTGGGGGATGCTGTTACAACAAATGGGTTGATCTTTCTGTAAACGACTCAGATATTCTGAAATTTCACAATGATGGGGCTTGATAAGGATTTTTCATTCATTGTGTTGGGCCTTGAATGGGCTCTTTCTACCTGGAGATCATATCCTTCAGTTCTGAGGTATTGTATTTGACAATTTCTTCCTTTGTTTATTCCTATACTTTTTTTTCCTGGACTTCTTGTTACTTGAGTATCAGACCTCATTAGATTAAATTTCTAATCTATCTTCTTATTTTCTTTCCTTTTCTTTTTGTTTTACTCTCTAGGATATTTTCTCAAGTTTATTCTCCAATGCCTTCACTTCATTAAAAAAAAAATCTTTTTATTTTAGAACAGTTTTAGATTTATAGGATTATTGGGAAGATAGTCCAAAGAGTTACCATTTACCCCCCTACCCAAGTTCCCAATTATTACATATTACATTAATATGGTACACTTGTCATGATGAATGAACCAGTATTGATAACTTAGTATTAACCAAAATCCATACTTTATTCACATTTCTTCAGTTTTTCCCTAATATGTTCTGATCTAGGAGTCCATCCAGGATACCACTTTACCCAGATTAGTCTTGTCTCCTTTGGTTCCTCTTTGTTGTGACAGTTTCTTAGATGTTCTGTTTTTTATTTTCTTGAGAGTTTTGATACTAGTCCACTATTGAGAAGAACGTCACATGTGGTTTTTCTAATGTTTTTCTCATAATTAGATTGGGATACTGTGTTTTAGGAAGAAGACAAGATAAAATTCCATTGTCATCACATCATATCAAGGGTACATATTGTCAACATGACTTAACCCTATTGATGTTTTCTTTGATCCAATGGCTTGAGGTAGAGTTGGTCAGGTTTCTCCACTGTGAAGTTATTTTTTCTCCCTTTCTGTACTGTACTCTTAAGAAGAGAGTATGTGCATCATGCTTAAGGAGCAGGGAGTTATGTTGCACTTCCTTGAGAGCAAAGTATCTATGCAAATTATTTAGAATTTTTATGTGTGGGAGATTTGTCTTGTTCCCTGTTTATTTATCTTAGTATGAACTCATTTTTTTAATGCTATGGGTTATAAGCCTGTACAGGTTTATATGTTTTCTTGTTCAAATTGTTCTGGCTTTGGCCTTTGGGAACTCTTTCAATTGACTCCTGTATCCTTTTGACAAACCTCCTTCATTGTATGCGTGTATACATCCATGCATGCATGTGTACATGCACTTTACTTCTGGGATTACAAGATGCTCCATGCTCATCTTGTATATTTTCTGCCCCAGTCTTAGAATCAGCCATTTCTCCAAGGGGCCTTGGTTCCTATTGTTGGAAAAACCATGTTCTGGGTGCTAAGTATGATGTCTTGGTTCAAATATTTCAAGTAAAAAAAATTAGGACGGATATGTAACCATCTCTCTCTATATTAAGCTAGCCATGAGTTTATACCAATGTCTCCAATTCAAATCCATTACCATGTGGATCATTTTAGCTTCCTTCTCTTTTGCTTCTCTGACCTTCCCTTCCAACAGTGAGAAACCTGGCTCCTGTCATCAGCCATCCAATTACTTTTTCAATCTAGTATATGTGTATAATGGTTCAGAATTGTTAACCCATACCCCCTTGGGAAACTAGAAGCGCAATGCTTGTGTTCCTTTTGCCTTCAGCCTTATAGACTCACTCATTTCCAAAGGTAGCACTGTATTCCTCCACCCCTTTCAGTAAGGTTGTTTTATATATTTGTAATAAATTTGGCCCTTTTCTCACATTCTGCATTCCATTCTCCCAGTCTTCTAAATAATTTTTTAATATTTGAATATGTTAAGGTTTATCCTTTGTGCTATAACCTGACAAATGCTTAATGTCTTGTTTTCATCACTATAGTATCATACAGAATAGTTACACCACCTTAAAAAAATCCACTGTGTTTTACCTGTTCATCCATCCCTTACCCCAAACCACTAATGATCACTTATGTGTTTACTCTCTTTGTAGTTTTGACTTTTCCAGAATGTCATACAATTAGAATGGTATGGTATGTAGATGGTTATTGGTTTGTTTTTGTTGTAGATAGAGAGTGAGCAAGCAGCTGGGGAAGGGCTGAGGGAATCTTAAGCAGGCTCCCACCCAGCATGGCACCCAATACAGGGCTTAAGCTCATGACCCTGAGATCCTGACCTGAGCCAAGAGATTAGATGCTTAACCAACTGAGCCACTCAGGAGTCCTACGTACAGTGTGTAGATTAAAAAAAAAATTTTTATTTATTTGACAGAGGGCAAGCATAAGCAGTGGGGGAGGGGCAAAGGAAGAAGCAGACTCTGCTGAGCAGGGAGCCCAACTCGAGGCTTAGTTCCAGGACCCTGAGATCATGACCTGAGCCAAAGGCAGACGCTTAACTGACTGAGCCACCCAGGTGGCCCCAGGGTGTAGATTTTTAAAAATGGACTTCTTTTACATAGCAATACATATTTAAAACTATGTCTTTCTGTGGCTTGTTAGCTCATTTCTTTATATCACTGAATAGTATTCCGTTGCATGAATGTAACACAGTTTATTTATCTATTACTTACTGGAGGTCGTTTTGAATACTTCCAAATTTTGGCCCTTATAAATAAAGCCATTATAAACAATCACACCTAAGTTCATGTGTGGACATAAATCTTTATAAATCAGTTGGGTAAATATCTAGTAGTATGAATGCTGGATCATATAGTAAGACTATAGTTTTGTAAGAGACAAACTGTTTTCCAAACTGGTTATACCATTTTGCATTCCCACCAGAAGTAAATAGAGTTCCTGCTGATTGGCACCCTTGCAGCATTTGTCAGTTGTTTGGATTTTAGCCATTGCAATTGAAGTAAAATAGTATCATTGTTTTAATCTGTAGTCCCTAAAGACAAATGATATGGAGCATTTTATCATATGTTTCTTTGATAATTGTGTATCTTCTTCGGTGAGGTGTCTGTGTGGAACTTTTGCCCATTTAATTGGATCGTTGGTTTTCTAATTATTTAACATTAGGAGTTTTTTATAGACTTTGGATACAAGTCCTTTATCAGATAGGTATTTTGCAAATATCGTCCAGGATGTGGCTTTTCCTCTCATTCTCTTAACAGTGCACTTTTCAGAGCAGATGTTTTTAATTTTAATAAGGTCCAGCGTGGGGCACCTGGGTGGCTCAGTGGGTTAAGCCTCTGCCTTCGGCTCAGGTCATGATCTCGGGGTCCTGGGATCGAGTCCCACATCGGGCTCTCTGCTCGGCGGGGAGACTGCTTCCCGCTCTCTCTCTGACTGCCTCTTGCCTACTTGTGATCTCTCTCTCTGTCAAATAAATAAATAAAATCTTTTAAAAAAAAAGGTCCAGCGTAATCATTTTTTTTCATGGATCATGCCATTTTTACATTTAAAAACTCATCATCAAACCCAAGCTAAATGTAGATTTTCTCTTATGTTTTCCTCAAGAAGTGTTAACAATATTGCACTTTACATTTAGATCTCTTATCCATCTTAAATACAGTTAGGTCTGTTATCTATTTTAAAAACATTCAGGTGTAAGGTCTGTATCTAGGCTCATATTTTTGCATAGGGAAGTCCAGTTTTCTCAGCACCACTGGTTGAAAAGACCAGCCTTTCTCCTTTGAATTGCCTTTGCCCCTTTGTCAAAGATGCATTGACGGTATTTGTGTGGGTCTATTTCCCAGCTCTCTGTTCATTTCCATTGATCTATATGTCTGTTCTTTTGCCAGTAGTATGTTACCTTGATTATTGTAGCCTTCTAAATCTAAAATCAGAGTGAGTTGTCCCAATTTGCTTTTCTTTTTCAGCATTATGTTGGCTATTCTGTCATCTTTTCCATATACACTTGAGAATTTTGAGTTTCCTGAGTCCTACAAAATAGCTTGCTAACATCTTGATTGGGTTGCACTGAGAACTGACATCTTGACAATACTGAGTCTACCTATCCCTGACAATAGAATATATCTCCCATTTATTTAGATCTTTGATTTTTTTTATCAGTATTTTGTAGCTTTCCACATATAGGTCCTGTATATATTTTATTAAGTTTATACCTAAGTATTTAATTTTTTTGAGGTGCTATCATAAATGGCATTTTTTTAAAAATTCTAAATTCCAGTTGTTACTTGCTCATATATAGGAATGCATTTGATATTTGTTATTAACTTTGTATCCTATGTCCATGCTGTATTCATTACTCTATTTCAGGGGATGAGTTTTGAGGATTTTCTACATTGAAAATCATGTTATTGCAAATAGAGACAATTGTATTTCTTCCTTTCCAAATGGTGTACTTTTTATTCCCTTTTCCTGTTGCACTGGGAGGAGGGCGTGTGTTTCATTTCAGTACTATGTTGAGTAGGAGTTGTGAGAGAAAATATCCTTTCCTTGATCCCAGTCTTTGGTGGAAAGGCATCCGGTTTCTCATCATAATGTATAATGTTAGCAGTAGATACTTTTTAAATACTCTTCATCAAATTGAAGAAGTTCCCCTCTGCTCATAATTTGCCGAGAGTTTTTAATCATGAGCAGGTGTTAGGTTGTCAGATGCCATTTTTTTTTTTGCATCCATCAATATGATTATATAACTCTTCTTATCCTGTTGATATGGTAATTATATTAATTAATATAATTAATTATATTAATTAATTAATATAAGGTTGAACCAACCTTGCATACCTGGATAAATCCCACTTGGTTGTCGTGTATAGTTCTTTTTATACGTTGTTGGATTCTACTTGCTAATATTTTGCTGAGGATTTTTATGTCTGTGTTCATGAGCAATATTGGTCTGTAGTTTGCCTTTCTTGTAATGTTTTTATTTGGTTTTGGTATTAGAGTAATGCTGGTCTTATAAGTGAATTAGGAAGGGTTCCCTCTGCTTCCTTTTTCTGAAAGAGATTATGAAATATATTTTTCTTCCTTCCTTAAATGTTTGGTAAAATTCACCAGTGAAGCCACCTGGATCCAGTTATTTGTTTTATGGAAGATTACTAATTATTGGTTCCATTTCATTAATAGAGACAGGGCTGTTGGGTTATCTGTTTCTTTTTCTTTTTTGTTTAAGATTTTATTTATTTATTTGTCAGAGAGAGAGTGCATAAGCAAGGAGAGCAGGAGGCAGAGGGAGAGGGAGAAGTAGGCCCCTTGCAGAGTAGGATCATGACCCGAGTGGAAGGCGGACGTTTAACTGACTGAGCCACCCAGGCATCCCATGGGTTATCTGTTTTTTCCTGTGTGAGTTTTGGTAGTTTGTGTCTCCCAAGGAATTGGTTCATTTCATCTGATTATCAAGTTTGTGGGCATAGAGTTGTTAATAATATTCCTTTATTTTCCTTTAAGTGTCCATAGCATCAGTAGTTATATTCCCCCTTTGTTTCTGATATTGGTAATTTGTGTTTCTCTCTTTTCTTGATTAGCCTAGTTGTTTTTTTTTTTTTAAGATTTTATTTATTTATTTGACAGACAGAGATCACAAGTAGGCAGAGAGAGAGGGGGAAGCAGGCTCCCCACCGAGCAGAGATCCCAACGCGGGGCTCGATCCCAGGACCCTGGGACCACGACCCGAGCCAAAGGCAGAGGCCCAACCCACTGAGCCACCCAGGCACCCCAGCCTAGTTTATTCATTCTACTGATTTTCTTCCAAAGAAAAGAGTTTTTGGTTTCAGTGTTTTTTTTTTGTTTTTTTTTTTTTTTCTATTTGTCTATTGGTTTCTTTTCTGTTGTCATCTTTGTTTCTACTTGTTTAGTTCTCCTTGCTCTCCTTTTTCTAGTTTTCCAAGGCGGAAACTTAGACAATTGATTTTTAGATCTTTCTTTTTTTAACCTGTGCACTTAAGTCATAAATACTCCTCTAAGCACTGCTTTCACTGCATCCAACAAGCTCCACTTTGAATTTTAAAATTTTTGCTATCACTTTCCATGATCACTTTTTCCCTCTCCATGTATTCTTTATTTGTGGCTTACCATCCTTGTGTCATAGTTGCATTGTTATGTTTCTGAGAATATTAATAAGTTTCTTTGAAGTTTTCTTCTGTTTCCTGCATTGTCTTTTTCTCCAGGTTCCTTTTGTTTGTTTTGGTGTCTGTGTTTTTGTATACTATTAATAGGATATAACCAGAATTTAAAAACAGAGGTAAAAGAAGTAATGTGCTCTGTTAAGTCAGGATGACATACCATTGTTACTGAAAATTCTTCTGAAGTTTACCTGTTGCCAGCATAATTATTTTCCTTTTAAGATAACCTTTTCCTAAGGGTACTCAATCTTTGGAGTACAAAAGTTTCACTACAGAGTGGCCACTTGTGAATTTCTCTTTATTTAAATTGCTTGGATGAGTTACCTGTATCTGTTGAGTTGTGTTTTTCATCAATTGTAGAAAAATTCCTAGGATTATGTTTTCAAGCATCCTTGTTTCATGCTCTGTAGCTTCTGTATGGGACTCCATTCCCATGATGGATGATTTCTTCCATCCATGTCTTTTCACCTGTTATGTTTTCCTCTTTCTTGTCTTTCTGGGCTACATTTTAGGTCATTTCTTCAGCTAGATTTTCCAGTTCATTCAGGTCTCTCTTAAGCTATGTTACATCTATTTAACTCACTTTAAAGTATCCTTATTTTTTCTGGACCTCAAGTATTTTCAGTTTATGGCAGCTATCTTGTAAAACACTCTCATTTGTTCGTTCTTTTTTTTCTCACTTCTTACTATTCCTCACCCCAGGCAACTGTTTACATGTGCTTCATAATGTCTGGTTTTTGTTTGTATGTATTACTGCAAAATTTGTATTGTTTTATTGAGCTTTACAAAGGTAACAGTATGGAACAGATTGGAAAAATTTTTTTTTAAAAAAGATCATTCGCCAAAGACCATGTGAGGGACATTGCTGTAGAGTGTTTCACTTTCTGGGTCTGGCTGATTGCTTTATTTTGGTATCACCTAACTTGTCCCTCTATGCTTGAACTTCCTATAAATACGCAGTCCTAAATGCTTGATTAGATTTAGGTTCAGTTTTTTTAGGCAGGAATACATTATATGTGATGTTGTAGCTTCCACACCAGGCACATAATGTTTGGGTCTTCCACATTTATTGATGGTAAAATTGATTAGTGGAAGTCAGATGTGTTTGTCTATTACCACCATTATAAAGTTACCCTCCAACCTTTCATCTCACACTTCTAGAATATATTGATAACCATTGCCTAGTCCGTTAGTTGCATTAAGGATTTCCAAGAGATAATTTTTAAAATTTTAATACCCATCTGTATTTATTAATTGGAATTCTTATCTAAAGAAATTTCCCTCAGCAGCTACTTTATTATTCTAAAGTACATTTTGTAAATAAAGGGGTGGATAAATTATTGGCTCTTTTCCCTTAATATATGAACTATCAGAGTAATGAGTTTGTGCCCTGGCAACCCTCTAATGAGTGGTGTTATTTGTTTTTGTTTTTAGTATCATTGTGATCTCTTGGTTTTTTATCTATTTGATTTGTGTTCAGTACTTTGTAGCCTTCATTCATTTGATATTTGGTTGTCCCATTTAAGACAGTAAGATCCCCCCCATCAATTAGCTCCTTGCCCTTTTGATTTTATCCCTTTAGTCATTGATAGATTCCTTTAAGGTGTCTCAGGCTCATTTGCGGAGTTGTTTATCTACTTTATTTGTGAAACTAACTTATTTGTACCTCTTTCGTATGTTCATTTTCTATTTCTTTAACTCCTGCTCTTAGTTTATTAGTCTTTAATCTTTTTTCTGTTCTGATACAAGCGTCTAAAGCTCTAAGCATTTGAAGTACCACTTCTGCTGAATCCCACAAGTTTTTGTATGAAGTATTTTTATTTGTATATAGTATGTTTTATATTTTTGTCTTATATTTGGTATATGGTACTTATAACTATTTTTAACTTTCAATTATGAATTCTTCTTTGACTTATGTAACTTAATGTAACATGAGTTATTTAGATTAGTCTTTTAAAATTTACAGTAGTGTATGTATGTATGTTATGTTGTTACAGTTGGTTTTCATGTCATTTTGTATATAAGGAGGCAGTTTCCCCAATAAATTATAGATTACTCAAAGCAATTTGTATCTTTTTCTTATGTTTCTTGGTATTCAGTAGATGGCATAATATTTATATGTTAGAGAATTAAACTTTCATAACTTTTTATTTTCTAGGCATATACAGATTAAATTCTGAATAAGTGTACAAGAGGATGGACAGTTATTTTAAGGCAGCAGTCAGTGACTTGGACAAACTCCTTGATGACTTTGAACAGAATCCAGGTTTGTTGGTTTTTAATTTTTGATACTAAAGAAATTTTAAGTGTCTGTGATTCAGTTATCCCAGATATAGAGTACTCTTAGCAAAATTTGGTTTCAGTTTTGGTCACATGGTTATATTGTGTTAAGTTCACATTTCATTATAACATACTAGTCTCTTCTTATACTGAATAGAACCAATAGCCAGAAATAGAAAAAGAAAGTAAAAGTTTTCTCTACAGATACAAATTTAACTAAAAGACCTTTAAAATCAACATATGAGGGGCTTGGGTGGCTCAGTGGGTTAAGCCTCTGCCTTCGGCTCAGGTCATCATCTCAGGGTTCTGGGATTTAGCCCCGCATAGGCTCTCTGCTCAGAGGGGAGCCTGCTTCCCCTGGGTGGCTCAGTGGGTTGGGCCGCTGCCTTCGGCTCGGGTCGTGGTCTCGGGGTCCTGGGATCGAGTCCCGCGTCGGGCTCTCTGCTCGGCGGCGAGCCTGCTTCCCTCTCTCTCTCTCTCTGCCTGCCTCTCTGTCTGCTTGTGATCTCTCTCTGTCGGGTAAATAAATAAAATCTTTAAAAAAAAAAAAAATCAACATATGAGCCAGCTAAAAGCAGCTTGAAAACTTTACATAAACTGGTATTTCATTAATATGAGAGATATTTTACTCATCTAATGATGAAGACTAGGAAACCAGAGAGAGAACCAAGAGGTTAGATTGTTTTTCAGCTCTTCCTCAGTCTGGTTTTTATAGTGCAACTGAGTTATTTTGAGTGGAACTTCTATCACACTGTGACATCTACACTGAAAAGTAAAAACCCCAAGTAGTTTAAATAAAACTACTTTTTGAGGTTATTATCATTTCGTAAGAGAGTAATCTATTTCTGATCTAAACAAAAGTTTAGTTAGATTAGGAGTCTTAAAAAACGTATTTGTGATAATTTTGCTTTGGCTTTCCTGAATAACATATCTCTGTTTTAATTAGATGAACAAGATTATCGCCAAGATGAGCAAAACGCATATGATTCTAACCACTGTTCAGTTTCTTCAGAGTTGGCTTCCTCACAGCTGACTTCACTGCTACCAAAGGATCAACAATGCATTAATTGTTGTGCCTCATCAGAAACATGCTATGAAACAAATCAGATTTCCCTTAACAAAACACTTGAGGGACTAGCTTCCATACAAAATGAAAAAAATGTAACAGGACTTGATCTCCTTTCTTCTGTGGATGGTGGCACTTCACATGAAATGCAGCCTCTCTATATGGGACGATGTAGTAAACCTGTCTGTGATCTGATAAGTGACATGGGTAACTTAGTTCATGTAACTAATAGTGAAGAAGATATTAAACAGTTACTGCCAGATGATTTTAAGTCTAGTGCAGATTCTTTGATTGGATTGGATTTATCTTCAGTGTCAGAAACTCTTTGTGCTTCTTCAGCGGACCATGATGATAATACTGTCAGAGAGGAACAGAATGATGTCAACTCTGAATTACAAAACAGAGAAATTAGTGAGGCTGAAGAATTGGGTACAAAAGTAGATACAGCAACTTCAGATTCATGTAATTACAGTGTGAAAGAGAATTTAAAGGATAAAAAGATCTTTAATCAGTTAGAACCAGTTGTTGACTTTAACATGCCATCTGCTTTGACTCAACAAAGTTCCAAAATGTTTGATGCCAAAGACAGCCTACAACACAAGGACCAGCCATGTGAATTACTGAAAGCTGATAATGGTTTGGTAAAAGAGGAAATAGATGTGGCAGTCATAGCTGCCACAGAATGTTTAGTAGAAGGAGACCGCACGAGTGCTTTGCCTTGCAGTTTTCCAAAAAATGAAGATTTATACTTAAATGATTCAAATGCAAAAGATGAAAGTTTCAAATTACCAGACTTTTCCTTTCAGGAAGATAGGACTGCTATAGTTATAAAACAGTCTGCAAAAGAAGGCTCAAGAGATGTAGATCTTAAAGGTGATAATCAAGATGTAACTCAAGATTCCTCCCCAACTCTACATGTTTCAGTTGAAGAGGTATACTCCTCACTGATCTGTCTTCCAGTACCTGGGTCTTTGTGTGGATCATTAATTGAAAGTAAAGCACATGGTGATTGTCTACCACAGAATGAACATAAAGACAACACACAAGATGCAGTGCCAGTGCATGAAGAAATACAGAAGAGTGTTATTCTGGGTGGGGAACCATTGGAGGAGACTAATGTTTTGAAACAGGAAAAATGTAAAAACATAATGGAACAGGTGGGAAATAGAAAGGTAGAGTCCAACCTGATGATAATCACAGTTGAGTCTTTGGATCACCCTGGTAATGCAAATTCTTCTACAGCTACAGAATCTCAGATGGAGCCTTCTGGTGCTAATGCCCTAGAGTTTCCTGATCATTGTGGTAGTCTCCCTTTTTCAGGCAATGATATCGATGGGCAAGACTTAGATTACTTTAATATTGATGAAGGCATGAAAAGTGGTGCACTAATTAGTGATGCTGAACTTGATGCCTTTCTGACTGAACAGTATCTTCAGACCAGTAACATAAAATCGTTTGAAGAAAGTGTGAATGACTCAAAATCGCAAATGAATCAGATAGACATGAAAGGCCCAGATGACAGGAACGTCAGTAATACGTATTTCAATGCTGAAACAGGCGCTACTGGAGAAAGTCCTGCCACTAATATGATTTGTGAAACAGTTGATAAACAGACTACTACAGAAAACGGTGGCCTTTCTTTAGGGGAAAAAAGTACAATTCCAGTTAAACAAGGGTTATCTAACAGTAAACCTGAGATTACAAATGAATTATCAGTCTCTGATATTAACAGTCAATCTGTTCATGTTGGAGGGGCCAGACCAAAGCAGTTGTTTAACATTCCATCAAGACCAAGGGGTTCAAAGGAATCAAATAAACCAGATGTTCCAAATATGCCTGAAAGTGAGCCCAGCATAGCAAATATGATTGTTCCAACCACTTGTACTACCGATTCTACAACTGATCCTCAGGTTAGCTTCAACTCTAATTACATCGATATAGAAAGTAATTTTGAAGGTGGATCCAGTTTTGTAACTGTGAATGAAGAGTCTCTACCTGTAAACACTTGCAAAGAAGGCATGGTTTTGGGCCAGAAACAACCTACTTGGGTTCCTGATTCAGAAGCTCCAAACTGTATGAACTGCCAAGTCAAATTTACTTTTACAAAACGGCGACACCACTGCCGAGCATGTGGGAAAGTGAGTTATAAAAATCTTTGTCTTTTATTCTTTTTAGACATTTTAAGTGAAATTTAATGTGACAGAAAAGCTGATTAAGAGATGATTAGAAGTTTTGGCTAGTTTAAAATCATTTTTCACCTACATGGAAATATATAAAGCACTGTCATTTTACAGATTGTTTAAGGGTGAATGAATGTCACCTTGTCTTGAATATAATATACTTGGAAATGAGGAATGCTAATTACTAGTTTTTGTGATATCTAAGAATATGCCTTTATCCCTCTAACATTAACACATGAGATGTCCCAAATTCAGTCATATCCCCCTGTGTCATTGGATTAATTTCAAGACCACTCTGCAGTTAGTGCTACAGTCTATATCTAGGGAAACATAGAGGGGGAAAAAGCATATTGGCTACCACAGCTTCAGAATGCTGAAGCTGACCTTGTTTGCATTCTGATTGCTTTGTCTATAAACTCTAAGGGTTGCCTATAGAAATAACATTGCATTTTTTATTCAGCAATATCCAGTATTATGTTGGTCTCAGATCAACCCTCCTCTCTTTTAGAAAAATAATAATATTCTGCTTTTAAAAGTTTTAAATAAAGGACCACAGGAAGCTTTTTAAATTTATAAACTTATTTTTGTTCTTTTCTAATTAACAGAATTGATTTAAAGGAATTCTTCTTGTCAGAGACACAATTTTAAATTGCAGAAATCTCACTGAAGTATAACAAGAATCATTTTAATAACTATATGTGATTATAGTGATTAGAAAAATTATTTAGGTAATCAGAAAAATGGTGTTTGGTTAATTAGATTTTGGGCCGCCTCTTCCCCTGCCTTCCATAGGTATAAACATGGTTCACACAAAACCAAATTTGATATTTTATTCTTTATAGGTATTTTGTGGTGTCTGTTGTAATAGGAAATGTAAACTACAATATCTGGAAAAGGAAGCAAGAGTATGTGTAGTCTGCTTTGAGACTATTAGTAAAGGTGAGTATTAACCTGACATATTTTCTTCCAGTAATTGAATATATCTTAAAAACAACTGGATTGTGACAAAGATAAACTTCTTTATTTTCTTAAGGCGAGGACCTAGTGTTGACTTATCTGGCTTAGGTGGGACATCCCATGGCTTGGTTTCTCTTCTTTTTGTTCTACTCTCACAATTAATACTACCAATCTGGAAAGGAAGCATTCAGTTTCTGGAGTGGCAGTTCATTAACTTTTAACAGGTACCAAGTCCCTAAATGCTGCATTTCATCTTCCTATTTGTTTTGTCATCATCATTGCCATCTTTATCATCTTAATCTAAAAATTTACAGAATACTTAACAATAAATAGAATTCAGTGTTATAAATTAATAGCATAAAGCAAGATAATAGTTCCCACCTTTTTGAAAATTATACCCTAAGGTGGGAATGCAAAATAAGGTAATAATATTTATGACTTTATAGATAAGTTCATAGGACTGTAACAGTATTGGCACATTTTGTCTCATATATTTTTTCCCTTCTCAATTTTGGAATTTTGTTTGTATGTATTTCCCATTGTTTTTGGCTCCCTAGCTTAGCTACCATTATCAGCAATAATCTGGGTGGTCTTATTTGTGTTCTCACAGAGTGTGTGTGTGTGTGTGTGTGTGTGCATCGTATTGTGGGTTTTTTCCCTCAAAGAGCCTTTCAAGTACTTGGCATTTTCAAAGATTTGTTAACAGTTTAATTCTCAGCAAATAGTACTTGGGACTTTTCAATACCAGACCTGTATAGTAGCTCAGGTACTGCTTCCTGTTAGCCAGGAGAATAAATACCTGATAATAATTTGTTTTTCTCTTTTGAATGAAGATAAATTTTTTCAGCAATTCTTCAAAAAGCTCTGATGTGAGTCTATTAGCCTGAGGTAAGCTGCTTTTCTCCCTGCTGTTGACCTCTGCTCTGGAAGATAATAGGGTGTAAACTTTTTATATTTCCATCTTACCAACCTTGTTTATGAAGAGATTAGTTTAAGACTTTATAGTTGTTTTGTTTTTTTCCTGTGCTATTTCAGTAGTCTAGAAGCCTGCTGGGGCTATTAGCCAGACAACCTGCTGGAATTCAGAAATATGAGAGCAAGTTCCCACATAATTCTCCCTCCCCACTTGAAAATAATTAGCCATTAAGATTTGAAACATTATTTGAGTTCAGATTTTTGGGTGAACATTAAAACATTTTAACTGTAAGGGTCCAGGAGAGGAGAAGGTATAGTCATGAAAGAGACTCAGTAGGATTTTGAGATCATGCTTTGGTTTATCAAAGAAAATATCTTGGAATGAATTTGGTTATCTAGTTGTCTGTTTTATTTATTGTGTTATGATATCTTATAGTGTGTTTTCACTTAGGGTTCTATTTAACACGAATTTCTATACCACAAAAAAACAAATACCAGTTATTTTAATATCAGCCTTAGGCTGGAAGATGGTAGAAGTGATCATTTAAAATAATGTTATTAAATAAGATGAGAAAGATGGCTCAAGGTTTGTAAGACAAATTCCATGAAGGATTAAAAGAAAAGATAGTTTAATTAGAGATTATGGATAATGAGGAAGTTGTGCTGAGACTGTATAAGTTTCAGGGAATCTTGCATGTGAGTGCCATTAGGCAGATTTGGGGCAAGTTGGACATTACTCAAAACCCAGGGTAAGGTATATGGATTTTATTTCGTGAGTTAAAGCTATTTCATGACAGTGCTGTCATTCAGGGGTACTCAAGGAGGCTTACTTTAGCAGTGGTGACATTTATAGCAGATTGGTTTGGAGAAAATAATGAGGGGAAAGCTAACAGTGCTGTGCCATGTCATTTGGATGAAAAATTATTCAGCAGTATTCAAGCACTATTTTGCATTTTGGAGTTCAGCTGTGAACAGAATATACTCCTGTTCTCATGGAGCTTATTTCATGGAGCTTAGGTGTGTGGGGAGAGGTAGACAGTAAGCAAAGACAATATCAGATGGTGATAATATCCTAAATTAGAGTAGAGTAGAAGAGGGATAGATAGTAACAGATTGGTGGCAAGAGTTGTATTTTTTTTAAGATTTTATTTATTTATTTGACAGAGACCACAAGTAGGCAGAGAGGCAGGCAGAGAGAGAGGGGGAAGCAGGCTCCCCGCAGAGCAGAGAGCCCAATGCGGGGCTCCATCTCAGGACTCTGAGATCATAACCCAAGCCGAAGGCAGAGGCCTAACCCACTGAGCCACCCACGTGCCCCAAGAGGTAGCATTTTTTAATGATAGGCAGAGTTAGGCTTTATGATAATATGACATGTGAGCAGAGACCTGAAGTGAGAGAATAAAGCTATGTGAGTTTTTAATGGGAAGAACAGTCCAAACAGAACAGCAAGAGCAAAGACTAAGTGAGTGCTTGCTTGACTTGTTGAAGAACCAGGAGGTCTGGATGGCTGGATCATAATGAACAAGTGGGATAGTAGTGAGAGATGAGGTCAGAGAGAGAGCTGAGTGGGAAGGCAGAGGAGATAGAGATATAGACTACGTAGGGTTTTGAGAGCCACTGTAACAACTGAAATCTTCACTCCACTTGGGAAGCCATTAAAAGATTTTAAACAGAGGAATGATGTGATAGGGTTTATGTCTTAAGAAATCACTCTGAACTGTGTTGTAAATAGACTGTAGGAGTACAAGGACAAAAATAGAGACAGTCATATTAAATAGTAGATAAATGTTAGCCAAATATAATATTGAAGTAATTAATTGGTAGCTTATACTGAAGTGGAGTGCTGCCAACTGGAGAAAGGACATAATCTTTGCCAAGTACTACTTCTTCTTGCTTAGCCATTGATTTCTTTCTCCTCACAACTTGAAAAATAGATAATTTATCATAATTTATTTTGAAGTTCAAAAGTATTTCAATATTTTAATATTTTTTTCCCTTTCTAGCTCAAGCATTTGAAAGGATGATGAGTCCAACTGGTTCTAATCTTAAATCTAATCATTCTGATGAATGTGCCACCATCCAGCCTCTTCAGGAGACCCAAACATCCAGTATACCTTCACCTACATCTTTACCGATCTCAGCACTTAAACAACCAAATGTTGAAGGTAACTAGAAGAAAATGATATGTCTCAGACTAAAGATAATTTTTTAATGGAATTTCTAGTTTGATAAGGTTTAGTGAAGACAGAGAGACCAGAGTAGATACCGGAAAGAATTTGGCTAACAGACAGATGAAAAAATGTTCATCATCATTAGCCATCAGGGAGATTAAAATCAAAACCACATTGAGATACCACTTTATACCAGTTAGAATGGCCGAAATTAATGAGACAGGAAACAAGTGTTAGGATGTGGAGAAAGGGGAACTCTCTTACACTGTTGGTGGGAATGCAAGTTGGTGCAGCCACTTTGGAAAACAGTGTGGAGATTCCTTAAGAAATTAAAAATAGAGCTACCCTATGACCCTGCAATTGCACTACTGGGTATTTACCCCAAGGATACAGAGGTCGTGAAAAGAAGGGCCATTTGTACGCCAATGTTCGTAGCAGCAATGGCCACAATTGCCAAATTGTGGAAAGGCCAAGATGCCCTTCAACAAACGAGTGGATAAAGAAGATATGGTCCATATATACAATGGAATATTGTGCTTCCATCAGAGAGGATGAATACCCAACTTTTGTATCAACACGGATGGGACTGGAGGAGATTATGCTGAGTGAAATAAGCCAAGCAGAGAGTCAATTATCATATGGTTTCACTTACTTGTAAAGCATAAGGAATAACGTTAGGAGGACATTAGGAGAAGGAAAGGAAAAGTGAACTGGGGGAAATTGGGGGGGAGATGAAGCATGAGAGACTGTGGACTCTGAGAAACAAACTGAGGGCTTTGGAGGGGAGAGGGATGAGGGATTAGGTGAGCCTGGTGGTGGGTATTAAGGAGGGCACGTATTGCATGGAGCACTGGGTGTGGTGCATAAACAATGAATCTTGCAACACTGAAAAAAATAAAATTGCACAAAATAAGAATTTGGTACAGGGAACTGATATGTATGTGTGTTAGAAGGTTGGAAGAGCAGCTCAGAGAGTGAGTCAGAGATTACTAACTATTGGAAGCAACCACTGCTCCTAGGGTTGGAGTAATGAAAGGTAGAAGGCAATATTCTAGAACTCAGTTACGGAGTACTAAGAGGTGTTTGGTTCTCAGACCTGGGATTCAGGGTGTGGCTGGTGTTACGATTTCTGGAAGAACACCAAATAGCAAATGCTGGAACCATCAAGGGGCTTCATAGGATGGTGTTTAGTTGAATGAAGGAGTATTCCAGCCTTGATGTTTGGAGTACTGCAAATCACAGGGCATGCACCTATATCTGGTGGTACCACTGCTGCAAGGATCCTGGCAGGAATTAGAAACAGAATTCTTTCTCTTCCCAGCTTCAAGTCTCTCACCAGTGCTCTTGGCAGAACGTGACCAGAGCCAGCCAGCAAGGGGGTCTGGGAGATGTACTTTTCCAAACTTTGACATGGCATCACAGAGCACCTTATAAAAGGGTGGGCTTGGGTTTGAGAGACAATAGGTAAATAACTGGCATACCTCCCTTTCTTTAAAAATCTGTTTTTAAACGTATATTTTAACACAATATGTTTTCTTTAATCTATTTAAAAATTTTTGGGCTCTCTGTTCTTTTTATATAATCTGTTGTAATTTAGGACCTTCAGTAATGCCTGTATACTTTTTTTTTTAAGGATTTATTTATTTATTTTAGAGAGTGAGAGAATGAGCAAGGAGGGGGAGGGCCAGAGGGAGACAGAGAATCCTCTCTCTCAGCGTGCCCTGATCTCTTAGGATGCCCCACTGAGTGTGGAGCCCAAAGTGGGCTTAATCTCAGGAACCCGAGACAGTGACCTGAGCTAAAACCAAGAGTTGGCTGCTTAAGTGACTGAGCCACGCAGGCGCCCCAACCAACCGTGTGTACATTTTAAAATACAAACTATTAGTCTCTAACTTGCCAGAAAATAACTGTAAATGTCAGTTAAAAACAAATACAGATACTTCTGATAATTACTTTGGATTTCATTTTATCTAATGTAGCTATATTCTGTCATTATAACTTAGATAAGGAGATTCAGCATATATGGCTATATGTTATAACCCTAAAATGAATAAATATGCTTTAAAAATATTTACATGTCCTTGGGACACATGAGTGGCTCAGTCAGTTAGTTTTAAGCTTCTGCTTTTCTGCCCTGGGATCAAGTCCCATTATCAGGCTCCTTGCTCAGTGAGGAGCCTGCTTCTCCCTCTGCCTGCCACTCCCCCTGCTTGTGCTTGCTCGATCTCTCTCTGAAAAATAAATAAATAAAATCTTAAAAAATAAAACAACCAGGGCACCCGGGTGGCTAAGTGGGTTAAGCCTCTGCCTTCAGCTCAGGTCACGGTCTCAGGGTCCTGGGATTGAGCCCCCGCATTGGGCTCTCTGCTCAGTGGGGAGCCTGCTCCCCCTCTCTCTTTGCCTGCCTCTGTACCTACTTGTGATCTCTCTCTCTGTCAAATAAATACATTAAAAAAAAAAAACCAACAACCAAAAAAAAATTATTTTTAATTTACATGTTCTTTCATATTGACATCCTAAATTACTAAATTACAAAAGGATTGCAAATATATGAAAGATACCTTATTTAGTATGTCTACCCATATTGCAAAAATTGTATGTAATTCCAATTTTCTCAGTGTTATCTGTATTGTGTTCTGGAAGGCAGATGTTGATCCTTTGATTTTTATATTGTCCTAAAACCATCTGGCGCCTCTTTTCATAACTTTCCTCTGTGGATGGATGCTTAGTAACAAAAGAGAACACATATTTATTCTGATACCTACTTACTTCCTCCAGATTTTGGAGGAAAATATTAAAGTTCTGTATCTACATTATAAAAACAAAAAATATCATGTTTCTCTTATTAAGTACATTAAAAAGAAGAAATGATCTAATTTAAATAAAGAATTTTAAGAAAATGACCTCTGATGCACAAGTGATCCTATATCTTTTTTAGTCCTTTTATACTTTTTTCTGTTCTTCCCATGTTTTTCTTTGCTTATCTGTCATCTTCCAGTCTACATTTTTTTACCTTGTGCACTTGTCTTTAAAGTTTATTCATTCTTCACTCACTACCTAGTAATACGGGCTTTAAACCTGCCCCCAGTGTCTTTTTTTTTTTTTTTTTAAAGATTTTATTTATTTATTTGACAGAGAGAGAGATCACAAGTAGGCAGAGAGGCAGGCAGAGAGAGAGGCAGAGAGAGAGGAGGAAGCAGGCTCCCTGTGGAGCAGAGAGCCCGATGCGGGGCTCGATCCCAGGACCCTGAGATCATGACCCGAGCCGAAGGCAGCGGCTTAATCCACTGAGCCACCCAGGTGCCCCACTATTTTAAACCTGCCCCCAGTGTCTTAAAGATATAACCTTTCCTATCCACTCTATTTCTGAATATGTGATTCCTAGGGTTACTCCTGCCTTTTGTATAAAAAAAGGAAAAGACTTCCATGCCAGCTAGATGAATCACAAAAGGCCACTTCTCTAGGCCTTTGCAGCCCTGAGAAGGCAGGTCTTGCCAGTGGATAGCAAAAAGGTTTTGAAAACATTTCCCGATTGATTTAGTATTAAACCATTGCAGTATACCAAATTGAAGTGCTTTACTTTTTAAACTGATTCTAGGATTATGCTCCAAAGAACAGAAGAGAGTATGGTTCGCAGATGGTATACTACCCAATGGTGAAGTTGCAGATACAACAAAATTATCATCTGGAAATAAAAGATGTTCTGAAGACATGAGCCCTCTCTTACCTGATATGCCCTTGGTAAGGAATCTAAAGAATGACTTGTTAATTTAATAACATTTTATTTTAAATATATTTCGTGTGTGGTTATTAGAGTACTTGTTTTAATACCTTCCTAAAATGACAAACATATAATGTAGTAGTGAGTATATTATAGATTTTACCTTTTTTAATGTCAGTTGAAGGTAATGATTCTCAAACTTACTGATCTCAAGATCTCTTTATGCTCCTAGAAGCATAAAGGGATAAAAGCATAAAGTTACTGAGAACTTCAAAGAGCTATAGATTATGTGGGTCATACCTAGTGATAATTACCGTATTAAAATTAAAATTGTGGGGGGGGCCTAGGTTGCTCAGTCAGTTAAGTGTCCAACTCTTCATCTCAGCTCAGGTCTTGATCTCAGGGTTGTGAGTACAAGCCCTGCATTGGGCTCCATGCATGGAGCCCACTTAAAAAATAAATAAATTTTTTTATCTAATTAAATTAAAATTGGAAAAATTAAAAATTAATTTAAAATTAGTCATATTAATAGAAATAATATTTTTATGAGCCATATTTTAAACCAAATTTTAGTGAGAGGAATAACACTGTTTTATATTTTTGCCAAATTCTTTGATGTCTGACTTAATAAAAAGATTCTCACATCTGCTTCTACACTCTGTCTGTTGTGATAATGTTGTTTGGTTAAATTACATGAAGAAAATCCTAGGACCCTAATGACTCCCTGAAAGGGTCTTGGGGACCTCAGAGAACCCTGACCCATATTTTAAGAACCCCTGGTATAGGGAAATAGAACTGAGATTTAGTAATTTAATTTAGACTAATATTTGTGGGGGTTTTTAATTTTTTAAGATTTTATTTATTTGAGAGAAAGAGCGAGCACAAGCAGGGGGATCAGCAGAGGGAGCAGGAGAAGCAGGCACCCCTCTGAGCAGGGAACCCAGTGGGGACATGGGGCTCGATCTCAGGACCCTGGGATCATGATCTGAGCTGAAGACAGGCACTTTAACCAACTGAGCCACCCAGGTGCCCAGACTAATATTTGTTTAATGATTTTTAAACATTCACTAAAGTATCTAATAGCATATTTATGTTTGCATTTACACAAACGTGCTAGGTGTTAAAGATAATGTAATACAGAATCCCAGCCCACTAAGAACTTTCCTTGTAAAGTAGCAAAAAAATTCATAGAAGCGAGTATTCATACATGAAATAGGAATGTATTTATTCAGTAAACAGATATTTACTGAGCATCTACTCTATGCCAGTTGCCTGGTTTATCCTGTGTGTATATATTAGACAAGATAGGTATGTATCCTGCTCTGTTTCACATACCATATAAACCTATGCTGTTTGTCAGGTTTCGTGAGCTAGAATTTACAGAATAGCCCTAATTACCATAAGCACCTATCCTCAATTGATATTTTAACAAAATGAAAGTTCTAAACAGCCTAATAAATTTTACTTGAGTTCATAAATGCTTTTCATTTAATACTAACTCAGGTTTGCCCAGTTTAAAAAGAAAGGGGCTTGTGGATGGTACTAGAGGGTATCATGCTTAGTGAAATAAGTCAGTCGGAGAAAGACAACTATCATATGATCTCCCTGATATGAGGACGTGGAGATGCAACATGGGGGGTTAGGGGATAGGAGAAGAATAAATGAAACGAGATGGGATTGGGAGGGAGACAAACCATAAGTGACTCTTAATCTCACAAAACAAACAGGGTTGCTGGGGGGAGTGGGGGTTTGGAGGGGGGAGTGGGGTTATGGACATTGGGGAGGGTATGTGCTATGGTGAGTGCTGTGAAGTGTGTAAACCTGGTGATTCACAGACCTGTACCCCTGGGGATAAAAATACATTATATGCTTATTTAAAAAATAAGAAATAAATAAAAAATTAAAAAAAAAGAAAGGGGCTTAACTGAAGCCAGTTTGAAGTGTTTATTTGTGGTTACTGTTGAGGAATACACCTACCACTTTGCCTCCTAACCATTCCCCTTTCTGCCTTCCCCCGACCCTGATCTGTCCCTTGCTACCTATCCCCACTCAAGGCTTTTTGAATGTTGTCTGAAGGAGAGTTGGGTTCAACTAAGTTTGCTTACTGTGTGATACAGTACAGGATACTGAGGTTCTCCTTGCCTCCTCCTTCTAGTCTATAAAATTAAAGTCATTAATATCTACCCAAGTATATGATATAGTAAAGCTAAACCTTTTCTGAATTTAAAGGAGCAAAGTCGTACTGTTTGTTAGCAAAGTTGGCTTTTGAAGAGCTTCTGAGCCCATTTTGGTTTTAGTTATTCTTATTATAAAGGTATCTTTGGCTATAGAGATCAACATTTCATAGTTGAATAAAGAATATGAACTGATTTTTTAATTCCATATTTTACAGACAGTAAGCGCAGTGGATCATGCCCATTCTACTACGGTGGAAAAAGCAAACAATGAAATAGGAGATATTACAAGAAATGAGATAATTCGGAGTCCTATTTCTCAGGTTCCACCTGTGGAAAAACTGCCTATAAGCACAGGCACTGAAGGATTACCTACTTCTTGTTCTTTTACACTAAGTGATGATGTTTTTGCAGAAGTTGAGG
Organism: Meles meles; assembly: GCF_922984935.1. Classification (NCBI taxonomy): domain Eukaryota; kingdom Metazoa; phylum Chordata; class Mammalia; order Carnivora; family Mustelidae; genus Meles; species Meles meles. Next base: position 77,562,194 of record NC_060068.1, on the reverse strand, counting down.
GGCCACCTAGTCCTACTGATGTCTTAGTTCACAGCAATTTACCTGTTGCTAGTACTTCAGATTATAGGTTACTGTGTGGTATTGACAAGAATGTTTGCAACAAGATTAGTCTTCTACCTAATGATGAGGACAGTTTGCCCCCTCTTCTGGTTGCATCTGGAGAAAAGGGATCAGGTAGGTTAATAGTTATTTAAATTTTAAAAAGAGGGTTTTCTTTCTTTCTTTTTTGAAAGAATGTACTGGTAAATTTTGTGACGTGTGAAATTCATGTTTTTTAAGCTAAGACAGTTTGGTTGAAATATGTACTGTTGCTTGGTATCTTTAGTTTACAAAAAGTCTTGTTATGTGAAACCAAATTCTAAAAAGATCTGAACTTTTAAGTTGAATATGACTCATTTATCTTATTTTGAGTCCCTAATTTAGAATGAGGCAAAAGTTTAGTTTGACAGGGAAACTCATACACTCTTAAACCTAAAAATATTTCCATTTATTAGAGTTTTAACTCCATATCATTTTTTTCCTCAGGCTCCCCCTCCATAGCACTTTTTTTTTTTTTTTTTTTTTTTTAAAGAAAGAAAGGAGCATAGTGCCTAAAGAGAGTATTGGACTGGACAGCAAAGCTAGGAATTTTAGTTTCTCATCTGCTACTTAATACATCTATGACTTGAAGCATGTTAATCTCCTTGGGCTTCAGTTTCCTATGTAAAAGATGAGCACCTATTTGATCTCTATGATCCTTTCCAAGCTGGAGGTTCTCTGACTAGCTCCCACCTCAGAGTAGTTCCCTAGGGATACATCCTTGCCACCCCAGGCATTATTCTGCATCGTGCAACCCGAAATTACCATGTTCTGTGCATGATAATATAGGGGAATGAAGTTGAGGATCTCTGTTCCGTCACTGGGAGCCATTTCATGAACCTAGCTATAGTGACAGAAATACCTTAAGCCCTGTACTTCTCATGCCATACATATTTTCCTGTTACTTTCAAGATCCTTTTGATTCTTGGTCAGTGACATAGGGCATATGGCAGCAAGCAGTATATACAACCTGAGCCTAGACTCCTTCAAAAGTTGTAAATTTCAGAATTTATAATTGGAGGGGCTGGCAGTCTCGAACCCACTTTATAAAAATGTTTGTCTTAAAATTGTACGGGGGCTAAAATTATATAAATATACTATTTAATCAGTATATTTGCACATATATCATATATGTAATTTAATGTATCAGGATTTATATGTATTACAATATTAATATCTTTAAGTAGAAAAGTAAAAATGAGTATATAATAGTCTAGGGTATTAACTGATTTTTATGAAATGGATTTGCTTTTGTAATTAAATTTGATCAAGCCATTGGTGGATTTATAATTTTTTTTTATTGCAAGCATATTTAACAGGAAGTCATATTCTAACTAATATGTTACTTTCATGATTTAGTGCCTGTAGTAGAAGAACACCCATCTCATGAGCAGATCATTTTGCTTCTTGAAGGCAAAAGTTTTCATCCTGTTACATTTGTCCTAAATGCTAATCTACTGGTGAATGTCCAGTTAGTATTTTGTAAGTAATGATTGATCTTTCTTTGCCTAATTGGTATGTGGGATTTCTGAAATTAATTAAATTTTGACTGGCAACCATGGAAAGTAATCAGCTTTGGATATTGGTTTGTCAGCCACATATGAATATAGATTTTGCAAATTTATATTCAGAGGACTTGAGACCAACTTAAAGATTTTTACTATTGTCCTTCATTCAGTCCTAGGTTAAGGATATGGGCTCCTAGCTGTACCTGGTGCTCATGATACAATTGACTGTATTTCATATAGCTTTTTGATAAACTGAAACTTAATTAAGCAAGAATCTTGAGTTAGTAACAATAAAGACAGTTTTAAAGAAAGGATTTTTTTTTTTATTAAAAATAAGGAAGTAAATAATCCTCAGTACTCATCAATGAATCTCTCAGCTTTTCATTGTCTGAAACAAACTTGATTCTTAATCCACACTACATTTCAGCATATTAGTACATCTTTTGTTTTTATTTTAGTGTTATTTATTAATTGACTTCAAAGATCCTTTCTCTTTTTTACATTAATCTTAAAACAACTCAGTTATAAAGTTTTTTTGTGAGGAGAACTTTGGGAAAATAAGGAATTTGAAAAGTTGTGCTTCATGCAAAAGACAACTGTATTGGGGCACTAGGGTGGCTCAGAGGGTTAAAGCCTCTGCCTTCAGCTCAGCTCATGGTCTCAGGGTCCTGGGATTGAGCCCCACATCAGGCTCTCTGCTCAGCAGGGAGCCTGCTTCCCCATCTCTCTCTGCCTGCCTCTCTGCCTACCTGTGAACTCTGTCTGTCAAATAAATAAATAAATAAATAAATAAAGACAACTGTATTAGTTTCTTCAGCTAACAGAAGTTGATATTTATAGTTGTATGCTTTTATCGCTTAAGATTCCTCAGACAAATATTGGTACTTCTCGACCAATGGACTGCATGGCTTGGGACAGGCAGAAATTATGATTCTATTATTATGTTTGCCAAATGAAGATACTATTCCAAAGGACATCTTCAAACTATTTATCACCATCTATAAGGATGCTCTAAAAGGTATAGCATTTTATTTTGAACTGTTCAGAATGGGGGGATAGATTAATTACAGGCATTTATGTTTTTGGCTAGGCTAACTGTAGTAAAGATTTATTTTGTGAAAAGACTGATTTCTTAAAAGATCTTAGTTATCATTTTCAGTCTCCTTAAATCTAGCATTTTATGTGATCAGTGTCTTTATACTAATTTAATTTTTTTTATTTTAGAAATGGAAAGTTTGAAAAAAAATTTTTAAATCTTTTTTTATGTTAAAGATGGAAATATATTTGCCTTCTTGATTTTTTTTTTTTTATACGTTCTGTATACTTATCTGTCTAAGATTGGGGGAGACATGAATTTTCACATGGTCATGCAGTAAAGAGAAAAATTTTAAACCCCCTGTGGTTAGAAACATTTTCAAATTTTTGTTCACAATTCCCAACCTCCAGGAATAACTGAACTTTGTGCAAACAAGTTAGTCAATAGATGCCTCTTCAAATATGGAAATAAGAAAAAAAATCCACATTGGTGTTATTTAAGAAAGTTTATACTGCAACATTCAAACTCAGAATGCCTTTAAAATAATGTCTTTTTATTAATGATTTTATTTCCAGGAAAGTACATAGAAAACTTGGACAATATTACTTTTACTGAGAGTTTTCTCAGTAGTAAGGATCATGGAGGATTTCTGTTTATTACACCTACTTTTCAGAAACTTGATGATCTCCTATTACCAAGTAATCCTTTTCTTTGTGGAATTCTTATTCAGAAGCTAGAGATTCCCTGGGCAAAGGTGTTTCCTATGCGCTTAATGTTACGACTGGGTGCCGAATATAAAGGTAAGTTTTAGAATAATAAATTAAATCACATAGGTTCAAATGTAATAAATGTAAAATATGAATTTCAGGGATATTATTAAAGTAAAATTTTTAATGAATTTAAGGGGACTACCTTTGTTTTGATAAACTTTTAAAATTCTAAGACAGCCCTCTTCTACTTCCAAATGAGTTGTCTAGACAACCTTGGTATGTCATGAAGTTTCTAGATGTACATAATTATATTAACTCACCTTAAAAAAAAATTTTTTTTAATCTCATAACAAAATACAGAAAACATTGAAAGGCTTTCTTAAAAGCGTGTACTGTAGGGAGCTCATTTTGTTATGTTTCCTATATTTGTTATATTTCCTAAATGATTTCCGCTCTGAATTTGTATACATCATAAAGCCAAACATGAAGGATTGTGAAATAATGGTCCCAGTTTAGTATATGTTTATTTCTAAGTTGAAATCCATTTTTTGTGTTAAAATTTTTGAATTCCCACCCTTTGTCCTTGACTTTTTTCAAGAAATTATTTATTGCATATAAAGTATATCTAATGAAGTTTTAGGCATTTGATTCTAATTAAATAGGTATTTCCTTGGAGGAAAATTAAATGGAGGGGATATATAAAATTTATAAATATTTCAGGGGCACCTGGTGGCTCAGTGCGTTAAGCCTCTGCCTTCGGCTCGGGTCATGATCTCAGAATCCTGGGATCAAGCCCCACATTGGGCTCTCTGCTCAGCAGGGGGCCTGCTTCCCTTCCTCTCTCTCTGCCTACTTGTGATCTCTGTCTGTCAAATGAATGAATAAAATCTTTAAATAAATAAATATTTCAAAATGGACAAATTCAGTGAAAGAGATATAAATCTCTTTGGCAAATTTAGTAAACTCTTTGACTTTGTGAGGAAAGTATTTTTTATCATTTAGGATTTTTTTTTTAAATTTGTTTATTTATTTTAGAGAGGAGAGGGGAGTGCATGGGAGCCAGGGGAGGGGCAAAGTGAGAGACAGAATCTTAAGCATGCTTGACTCCCCACTGAGCATGGAGCCCAGCTCCAGTCTTGATTTCACAACCCTGACATCATGACCTGAGCTGAAACCAAGAGTTGGATGCTTAACCAACTAAGCCACCCAGGCAGCCCACCATTTAGGTTTTAAATATGTGATGCTATTGTATAAAAAGTATCAAAATAGAAATTTCATCGCAGGTTTTTTACTGTGTAAACTATAGAACTTATGAAAGTTCATTTTGCATCAAGTGTTTTATCCATTCAGCCTGATATTTTGTCTCTGCTATAAATACTTGAATGCTTTTTTTTTTTTTTTTTTAAAGATTTATTTATTTGACAGATAGAGACCACAAGTAGGCAGAGAGGCAGGCAGAGAGAGAGGAGGAAGCAGGCTCCCAGCTAAGCAAAGAGCCCGATGCGGGGCTCGATCCCAGCACCCCGGGATCATGACCTGAGCCGAAGGCAGAGGCTTTAACCCGCTGAGCCACCCAGGCGCCCCTGAATGCTTTTTTTTATGGAAAGTTAAGTCAATACAGAATCTTAAGTCATCATATATTATATCAACATATAATTTATAAGTTTGCCCCGTATTTTAGTCAGTATCACTTCCAGATACTAAATCTGTTTTTCTCACACACAAAGAAGGAAAACCATGGAGCAGCTTGTGGGATTTCTCAAAGGATCACAGGGGTTGGAGCTGCAAAGCTATGATGCTGTTTAGTGATGATGAAGATAAAAATCTCCCCTTATGCAGGTTTTTCCCACTGTCTGAAAGTAGAACATTCCTGTGAAACCTTTTGTAAGCCAAAATGGCATAAAGCAAAGAAACCATTACCATTTCTTTTTTGTTGTTGTTTAAAGATTTATTTATTTATTTATTTATTTGAGGAGGCAAGGGGCAGAGGAAGAGAGGAGCACAAGCTGATTCTGCTCTAAGCATGGAGTCAGATGCAGGACTCCATCCCACGACCCATGAGATCATGACCTGAACTGAGACCAAGAGCCGAAAGCTCAACCAACAGCGTCACCCAAACACCCCAGCCAGTACCATTATAAACACAAAAACCTATTTCATATTTCTTTCAGTTAGTGAAAACAGGTTCTAACATGGGTCTTTTGTAAAAGCAAGTGGTATAAAGCAAACTTTTGGATGGGAGGAAGCTTGTACATAGAAATTAATTAGTCTTAGCTATTTTTTGAGTTCATTGTGTACTGCTGGATTTTAGATATACGGACTTTTTTTTTTTTTTTTTAAGATTTTATTTATTTATCTGACAGAGGTCACAAGTAGACAGAGAGGCAGGCAGAGAGAGACCGGGGCGCGGGGGGGGGCAGGCTCCCCGCTGAGCAGAGAGCCCGATGCGGGGCTTGATTCCAGGACCCTGAGACCATGACCTGAGCTGAAGGCAGAGGCTTAACCCACTGAGCCACGCAGGTGCCCCTAGATATACTGACATTTTAATGTTACGTGCCCATGCCTGTAGATATGAATTTGCAAATGTGATGTATGTATGCATATGTGTTTGTTAGAGATAATGAATGTATGGAAGATTTAATGGCAAAAATTAGAGTCCCAAGATTAAAGACTGAAAATAGTTGTCTGAAATTAGTAATTTTCAAATGGGGATTATCTACACTTAACATTGAAACATTTGGAATACCATTCACTGTTGGTTTAAATGATTTATGAGGTGCTTCATAACTCTGACAGAATATCTAAGTCATAACCTTTTGAAAATACTGTTTCAAATAAAATTACCTCAATCAAGTTGTAAAGGATGTTCCCTTATTCATAAAAGATGGAGTAAGAAGGCATCATTTATCTTAATCATATCTTATCATTTTAATGTCTTTTACCACTAATGCCCTATGTTTTTTTCCAGTCTGCAACCTCTGTCCTCTAAATAACATAGTTGTCCTTTTAAAAACTAAAAAATCGGGGCGCCTGGGTGGCTTAGCAGGTTAAAGCCTCTGCCTTGGGCTCAGGTCTGATCCCAGGGTGCTGGGATCAAGCCCCTCATTGGGCTCTCTGCTCAGCAGGAAGCCTGCTTCTCCCCCCACCTCTCTCTCTCTGCCTGCCTCTCTGCCTACTTGTGATCTCTGTCTGTCAGATAAATAAATAAAATCTTTTAAAAAAATAAATAAAAACTAAAAAAATAGAGGCACCTGGGTGGCTCAGTCATTTAAGTGTCTGACTTCAGCTCCAGTCATGATCTCGGGGTCCTAGAATCAAGCCCCGTGTCAGGCTCATTGCTTAGTGGGGAGTATGCCTGTCCCTCTGCTCCTCCCTACTGCTTGTGCTCTCTCTCTCTCTTAAATAAATAAATAATCTTCAAAAAAACAAAACAAAACACTTAAAAAAATATGTTGGTAGTAACAAAGATGTGAGTCACTCTGACTTAATTTTTTTTTCTTTTCCTTTTCTTTTTTTGGACAGAGAGCATGATCACAAGTAGGCAGAGAGGCAGGTGGTGGGAGGGGGGAGCAGGCTCCCTGCTGAGCAGAGACCCTGACACGGGGCTTGATCCCATGACCTGGGCTCCATCCCATGACCTTGAGACCTGAGCCGAAGGCAGAGGCTAAACCCACTGAGCTAAGTCAGGTGCCCCCTGACTTAAATTTTTAAAATAGATGTCAGGTATTGTGTTTTCTTAGAATTTTAAGGATATATATTCTTATAAAAGATATGAGAGAGGTTTGTTTGCTTAGTGATCTAGGCTGAGGACTGAAGGCTAAAAAGGTTTCTGCTTTTTATCATTATAGAAATTGTCTTACCTTCCTTTTCTTCCAGAAGCCCTGCTGCATTGCCAACCAAATAGCTTTTCCTTTTTGGTGAATACATTTATAGTGCCCTAAAGAAAGAGAAAAATAGTTAGGTGATAGACTTCATGTTCCCTCTATTTCTCTGCACTGACTTCTCTGACTCTCTGTGCCCCTTTTATCAGGCTAACCCAGGAACTGTAAAAGTTTACTATTGTCTATAAATTTGTACAATTTAACATTAATTATACATGCTTTAAAAATCTTGAGTTCTTCATATTTCTCTTTAAATTATCAGAACTTTATAGGGGTCTATCCAGTTACTATAATTTTCCTGTCATCATCCTTTTGTGGAAACATGTATAATGAAAAGATGAAATGCTTTGGAATCAGGCAAGCCTAAATTTCAAATCTGTTTCACTGGTTATTAACTTAGTCACCATAAGCAAGTTTATTAATCTCTTATGTCTCTACTTTCCCATGAGTAAAGTAGGAGTAAACATATTTGCCTCACTGAGTTGTTTTAAGGCTTAGATAAGATGTTGTATATAAAGTTCCCAGTTCAGTGTAGCATCCAGTAGATACACACTATAGGTTAATGTATCTTTCACTTTCCCCAAAGGACTGATTGGCTGGTATTTAGCCATAAAGTTTGAGAAATGAGAAGTAAAAGTAATAAATTCAAGACTTTTTTGTTTTTTGTGGGGTTTTTTTTTACAGTAACTAGTTTTCCTTTCTTGTGTATAGCATATCCTGCTCCTCTAACGAGTATTAGAGGCCGAAAACCTCTTTTTGGAGAAATAGGACACACTATTATGAATTTACTTGTTGTGAGTAATCAAACTATTGTCTTTACATTACTATTTAAAAATTTTGTTTAGCGTGTTCTACATATTTATATTTTCTGATTTTAATTTGGCACATTTGATATAATGGAAGTTCATTTATAATATATCTTAATTTATTTAGCATAAATGGGCTCTGTTTTTAATGAATTGCTTTTTGGAACACATCTCCTAATACACGTGTACCTGACTGTAAATGTTTTTTGATTCATTCTGCTGCAGTGCTTTCACATGTAGGTAATGTGAGATCTACACAGTTGTTGAAGTGTTAGCAAAAGTGTTAGTACACTAAGTCAATCAGTTTGGGGATTTTGAGCAAATTGCGGCCCAGGTTTCCTCATTTGTAATAGGAAGAATTGGATTAGATAAGCTCTGGTTCCCTTCCACCTCTTTTTTCTGCATTGTTTTATCTATAACCATAGAAAAGTATTTTAGTGGACTTACACATGTTTACTTTGAAGACCTAGTTTGGAAGATCTGTAATTGGAAAGTGAGTTCACCCCCAAATACTACAGAATTCTTCCTGAGAATGATATTCTTTATTACTATTGTGGAGTAGTTAGAAGGATTAGTTGGTTTTTTTCAGTTGGCAGTGCTTTCTAGATGGCATTTTGATAGTTATGTATCAGAAGTCTTAAAAAATGATGGACAATCTTATAAAAGGATTTAATGAATGGGTAAAATGTTTGTGGATAGTTTAAGGTTTATGGAAATGTCATTATTTTACATGTAGGACCTTCGAAATTACCAGTATACCTTGCATAATATAGATCAACTATTGATTCATATGGAAATGGGGAAGAGCTGCATAAAAATACCTCGGAAAAAATACAATGATGTAAGTTTAATTTCTTCATGCAGATTTTGAAGATAATTATTGAACATTAGATTTCTTTAAAAGTATGTTAATTTGTTTTGAATCAGACTGTCTAATACATAATGGCAAAAAAGTACTATTTTTGAAATTTTAGATTTATTTCCTAACAAGGGATTTGTTTTATCCTGTTCTTTAAAACTTTTTTCTTTACTGTTTTATCTATTAATTAAGGTAATTTTATCGTAAAACATTTCCATCACATTCTTGGAGTTATCCAGACCAAAGTTTGATAATTATGAAGCTGGTCAGAAATGTGGCCCTTTGAATGACTATAACTAATAAAGACATAACATGTTAGTAGTGTTTCTAAATGAGTGTTGTTTTTCTCTAGGTAATGAAGGTTATAAATTCTTCGAATGAGCATGTCATTAGCATTGGAGCTAGTTTTAGTACTGAAGCAGATTCTCACTTAGTCTGTATACAAAACGATGGCATTTACCAAACACAGGCCAACAGTGCCACTGGCCATCCTAGAAAAGGTAAGTGTTGGTTTCTAATATTGATCTATAAAACTACGTCAATAAATGGAATTCCTTTTAAAGGGGCAATATATATATTTTACTTTTTGCTGATTGATGGTAATAATACAGTATCATATAAAATTTGAGCTACACAAACAGAATAAAAGTTGCTTCTAGTTTGTGTTTTCTTCTTGGGCTACATTAGGTTTTTTAAAGACTTGGAACACTGTATTTGTTTTGATACCTTCAGGTCTAATTTATCCTATATGGTATGAGTCTTATTTTCACTAATTTTTCTCTGGAATGAGGTGTGTGTTACCTTTGTTTGCTCTCTGCTTCAACTCCTCTTAGGGGAGTAAAGCCTGGATAAGGATGAAGAATGGTTTCTAAAACTGTAAGTAGCTGGGGATATAGAAATGGTAAAGATGGTGGAGTAGCATATTTGAGTGATATTACTCTCAGTTCTGGCTGAATGGCCTCAGTGACTTCTGTGATTGTCAAATCCTTGCAGTAGGGGGCCTAACATATTGAAATTTAAGTAGAAGTGAGTATTTCAGAAAATTAATACATTTTAAAATAACATATTTAAAACAGTCTGACATCCTGACTGCTAGTAAAATTAGCAGCCTCTGATTATAATTTGTAAGTTAGTTACTTCGTAAGTTTGAGAAATAAGTTTTAAAAAGTAATAAAAGACGGGGCGCCTGGGTGGCTCAGTGGGTTGGGGCCTCTGCCTTTGGCTCAGGTCATGATCCTAGGGTCCTGGGATCGAGCCCCACATCGGGCTGTCTGCTCAGCAGAGAGCCTGCTTCCTCCTCTCTCTCTGCCTGCCTCTCTGCCTACTTGTAATCTCTTGTCTGTCAAATAAATAAATAAAATCTTTTTAAAAAAAAAATAAATAAAAAAAAAAATAAAAAGTAATAAAAGAAAAAAGTGCCAAGATACGGCCATTGTGGACATTTTAATATATTTCCTTCTTATATAAGTATATATCTATTAAATAGATGGTTTTATATTGGATATTCACACTTTTATTTTTTTTTACTTAATATGCCATTAATACTTTTGTAATTAAAATGTAACAACTACTTAATATGTGTTTGTTGAATAGGTATATGTGTTACAAAATTTGAAAGGTATAGGTATCTACAGTTTGAAATCTCCTTTCTTCCCTTGACTTCAAGTCTACCCTTTCCTCTTCCCCATAGGCACCAAACCAATGTTACCAGTTTTTTGTATATCCTTTTAGAATATACAAATATGCATGTATATTTAAGCAAACACACACATCTTTTCTTCCACTTTTTAATTCTTATTTTGAAAATTTTTTTTAATTTTTAGCAAATTTCTTCCACTTTTTTAAAATAAGTCATAACATATGTTCCATTCTGCACCTTGCTTTTAACACACCTTGGAGATGTTTCTTTTAGTATAAAAAGAACTTCTGCATTTTCCATAACTTTTCACTTTTATCTGTGTACATCATATAATTGTCTCATAATGGACATAGGTGTTACCAATTCTTGGTTATTTATAAAAATGTACTATTGATAACCTTGTATATGTGCAGTTCCTGGTTGTGGAATTGGTGTGTCAAAGGATATATATGTTTATCATTTTAATAGGTAATTATTAAGTTGTCTTCCATAGAGATTCCTCTGATTTACGCTCTTACCAGTGGTGTATATTTGATTTCCCATATTTCCACTGACAGAGACACAAACATTTTAAGTAGTACAGTAGCTGTCAGTTATTATATACAAATATTCCATAACCTTTATGCCATATTTTATCTTAACTTGGTTTCATTTGCTTTTTTTATTAGCTTTCTAATATAAGTGGTATGGGCGTTTATCAAGTACTTAAATGTGCCATGCTCCACATTATACACTTAACAAACATAGCATTAAAAAAAGGCAAGTTAAAACAAATGTATTTTCTTATCAGTGACAGGTGCAAGTTTTGTGGTATTCAATGGAGCTCTAAAAACATCTTCAGGATTTCTTGCTAAGTCCAGCATAGTTGAAGGTATGAGTTTCATCTTTGGGATTGTTTTAATGTTAAGATGTTTTCCATTTCCTTTTAAAATGAAATTGATACTCATAAAGAACATATGGGGGTGCCTGGGTGGCTCAGTCAGTTAAGCGTCTGCCTTCGGCTCAGGTCATGATTCCAGGGTACTGGGATCAAGCGCTGCATCAGGCTCCCAGGGAGCCTGCTTCTCTTTTTCCCTGCTGCTCTACTTGTACTCTCTATCTCTCTGCCAAATAAATAAAATCTTTGAATTAAAAAAAAAAAAAAAGAACATATGTTAGTTACAAAACACAGTACCACAAACTTACATGAAATCATTACCCAGCTCAAGAAGTGGAACATGGTCAATATTTGGGTCTACGTTAAGCATAACAACTTTGCCATAATCTGTACTTCCTGCCTGTACAGAGCCTAAAAGTCAGCCTGAGGTAAGAGCTTAGGGCATTTCTTTAGCATGCAAACATCTTGAGTATGCATACAGTATTGTACATGTGTGTGGCCTTCTGAATTCCCAGAAATATGTTAAGAGCTTTTCAGAATCCTTGTGGACCTCTAATTCACCAGCTTTTCCTTTTTTAAGTCTCTGGTTGGTCTGTTGTTTGCCTCTGCTATTATCTGCTGCCACAGGTAGCTGAGATGTTAATCATTGGCTTCTAATTGTTTTTCACAGATGCTCCCTGAGAAAAAGCTTTTGCACTGAGCAAAATACTCAACATTTCCAAAAAAAAAAAAAAAAAAAAGAAAAAGTGATAATTCTCTGATAATGAGGCTTTGAAGGAGCTCCAGCCTCCATTTGCCCTTTTCAGTGGCTACCAGGCTGTTGGTTTTCACCATGATTCCAGGCTGTTGGCCTCTAAGGCTTCCACTGAGCTATAGAGGAGTGAATGGGAATAGGAAGGTTAAAACGACAAAAAGAATAAAGCTTGCTGTTCTTACGAAGATCCAGCCATTTTTCTTAAATAAATACTCCCCATATTGCTGCAAGCCTTTGTTTAATTTCCAGGGTTCTGAAAAAATTTCTTCTGACTTTTTATTAGTTTCGTTGTTCTTTAGGAGGAGAGTATTTTTGGAGATTGTTAAGTCTGCTTTTTCACTAATGTCGTCCTCCATACTATCTCAAACATAGCTTTATGGGAAGCCCTTCCATCTCTGATGCCACACACATACTTTTTTCCTTTTTTCAGTAGTGCCTCTAAGCCTTTTGATTTTCCATATTAATTTTAGGATCAACTTGCAGGTTCTAAATGGTCCACTGGAATTTTTATTGGAATTGCATTAAATCACCAGATTAATTTTGAGAAAAACTGGTATATTTTCCATTCTCAGTGTTCCTATCCATAAAAACAGGCTATCCTCAATTCAGAAAATGTTCAGTGTCTTTCAGTAAAATTTTATAGGGGTGCCTGGCTGACTCAGTCAGTAGAGCATGCCACTCTGGATATCAGGGTTGTGGGTTTGAGCCCCATGCTGGGTGTAGAGATTACTTAAAAATGAAACATTTTTAAACATAAAAATTTACAGTTTTTGTATAGGACTTACATATCTTTTATTTATTTGGGGGGGGAGCAGGGTGAGGGGACAGGGATGGGGGCAGAGAGAGAGAGAGAGACTGAAGAATCCCAAGCAAACTTGCAGCCAAGCATGGAGCCTGATTCTGGAGCCAGTCCCACAACCCTGAGATCATGACCTGAGCTGAAATCAAGAGTCAGTCGCTTAACAAAGAGCCACCCACAAGCCCCACATATCTTTTGATTTATTTCTGTAACATAGATTTTATTACTGATGTAAATTTATCTTTTTAAATGAAAATTTTTTTCTATTTTGATATATAGAAATTCATTTTTATTTCTGTATTTTTATTTTATAACCAGCTATACTCCCGAACTCTTATTTAAAATCATTAGCCAGAGCACCTGGGTGATGGCTCAGTCAGTTAAGTGTCTGCCTTCAGCTCAGGTCAGGATCTCAGGGTCTTGGGATCAAGCCCTTCGTCAGACTCCCTAGTCAGTGGGGAGTCTACTTTTCCCTCTTTCTCCTTCTGCCCCTCCCCCTTGTTTGTGTGCCTGCTCGCTCTCTCTCTCTCTCTGTCTCAAATAAAAATAAAATATTTTTTTTAAATAAATATGTTATTGTGTTAACATTTTTGTTGATTTTTTAAAAAGATTTTATTTATTTAAGGGAGAGAGAGGGTCTGCCCTGTGACCTCAATTCTCTGATCTAAGAGTTGTTCATTTTCAGTTTGTTCAGCATTTGTCTTGTGAGAATGGAAGGGACAACATCCAAGCTCTTTATATGTTGGAGCAGACACAAGAAGTCAGTAGCATTTTTTGTAATATAAGTTGGCTTTCATTTATCTGAAGCTGTCCTTATTTCATTCTTAGTTTTGAAGGATTTTTTTGGTAGTTATAAAATTCTTTGAAAGTTTTTATTTTCCTTGAAGATGTCATCTGTCTTTTAGCCTCCATTGTTTCTAATGAAGTCAGTATAATTTTTTGTATTTCTTTCCCGGTACTTAATGTGCCCTTTTCTCCAATCTTTTCAAGGTACCCTCTTTATCTTTGGTTTTTACCTACTTTACTATGATATGCCCTAATGTGGTTTTCTTTGTATTTCTCCTGCTTGGTATTTATGGAGCTTCTGGATATGTGTGTCAATATTTTTCATCAAATTTGGGGAATTTCTTACATTATTAATTTTTTTAAATCCCAATCTTTTTCTCCTAGGAGATATCTATATATTTATATATGTATGTGTGCATGTGTGTATCTATATTTATAGATATACCTGTTTTATATCATTCCTTGGGTCCTTTACGCTGTTTATTTTTCTTTAATCATTTTTCTCTAGGTTCTTTGTTTTTTAAGATTTTATTTATTTGTCAGAGAGAGAGAGAGAGATCATAAGCTGGGGGAGGGGAAGGCAGAGGGAGAAGCTGGCTCCCACTGACCAAGAAGCCCAATGCGGGATTTGATCCCAGGAGCCTGCTATCATGACCTGCGCTGAAGGCAGACACTTAACCACCTGAACCACCCAGGTATCCCCTTCTAGGTTCTTTAGATTGGAACGTTTTTTAAAAGATCTTTCTTCTTGTTCTCTGAGTCTTTATCTTGCCATGTTCAGTCTACTATTAAGCCTATCCATTGAGATTTCAATTTCAGGTTACACTTTTCAGTTCTACAATGTCCTTTTTGGTTTTTAAAGTTTCTATTTCTCTGTTAAGATTTTGTAAATCTGTTTATTCATTTAGCCCACATTTGCTTACCTTTTTTTTTTTTTACTGTTTTGCTTTAGTTCTTTGAATATATTTTAGAATAGATGTTTTAAAGTATGTGTGTATTTAATCCACTGTCTTGGCTATCTCATGGTTGGTTACACTTGTATGGAGGCTCATATTTTCTTACAGTTCTCTCTGGTAATTTTTGATTATGTACTTGTCATTGTTAATACGTTTTAAGACTTTAGATTCTGTTAGCTTTCTCTGAAGAAGGCTTATTTATGTTTAAGCAGGCATTTTCATAGCATATCATGTTGAGCTTGTGTAGTCTCTATTTTTCACTTTGTTAACAGATGGATCTGTGAAACTCCTAAGGTGTTTACAGTCTGGCAGGACTCATTGTTTGAATCCATTTTGCCTACAGATTTTGTAAAGGCTTCATTTTGCTTTGCCACAGTGTAAGTTAATGAAGTGTTCATAAGGTCTCTCTACTGTGGTTGGTCCAGACTGTCAATAGCTGTTCTCTTTTAGGAGTCATCTAGTCTCACCCTATTAACTTGTCCCCAATTCTGTCCCAAGTTTTAGTCCAAGGACTCAAAGGGACCCTTATACACGGTCTTCTGGCGCCTTCCTCTTCAATGTCTTGACCCCAGATTCCAGGCTTCCCCAGATTCCAAATTCCAGATTCCAGGCTTCCCCAAACTTACTTCTGGTTTCTCAGGCCAATGTGGCCATTATAGGTTTAATGGGTGACCAGGCAGAATTGTCTTAAAGCAAGGAGCTTGGGCAGTTGTAGGCTTACCTGTTGAGTTTTCCTCTAGGAATCACAGTATTGCACTTCCTCTTGTTCAGTATCTGAAAACAACTGCCTCATACATTTTGTCTAGTTTTATGGCTGGTTGTTATGAAAGGACAGTTTGGCATCAGTAATCTCATTATAGTTGGTAATGAAAAATCTCACCATTATTTAACTGTTTTTTAAAAAAAGACTCCTTAACTTTGAAATATTTTTCATATTTCCTAGTAGAAAACAGTCATTAAAATTATTTAACAGATGATGTAAACCTTGTATCTTATGCAGAACTTATTTTGATAGCAAATTTTATGGATTAGACATATAAATTCGTATTTAATAAAAGGGATGTGAAACATACCTCATTATTAGATGGCTTGATGGTACAAATAACGCCAGAGACTATGGATGGCTTGCGGCTTGCTCTACGAGAACAAAAAGACTTTAAAATTACATGTGGGAAAGTTGATGCTGTAGACCTAAGAGAATATGTGGATATCTGCTGGGTAGATTCTGAAGAAAATGGAAACAAAGGGTAAGAATTTTCTGTTACTAAAATGTAATTGATTTGATGGAGGGGGAAGGATAAAAATGTCCTAACAAATTAAACATTTTATGAGTAAATATAGAATTATACCATTAATTTAAATGCTTAACACTAATGAATATAGTCTGCTTTTTTCAGACATGTACCTAACCAGCCTCCTGTGTATTTTCTTGGCCAGAATGACATAAACTTTTAAAGGGTGGTCAGTTTGGGAGGGGACCATGATAAAATGTGCATTGTGTAGCAATGTGACCTCGATGCCGGTGTACTTTTTCTGTTTCGTATCTATTTTTGTGAAGTAAGTAAAGGATTCCCTTTGAGTGTTTAGTCTGTTTTTTATTGATTCACTGTAAATACACCAACTGAATTAAATAATACACACATTAGAGGCCTCATAGAATATTACTGCCACTCCTTCTTTTCAATTATTCTTTTCTTTTCTTTTCTTTTTTTTTTTGGAGATTGGTTAAAGGGTCTGTAGCAAATAAGGAAAAAGAGGGCTAATGCTGAGGGATTCTAAGATAAAATTTTTAAAATTCATGAGACCACTTTTCTGTTAGGAAACTAAGGCATTTTAAACCTCAGGTCTGAATTGGGCATATGAAAGAGTATATATAAATTGCTACACAATCAGTAAGTCTTGGTAAATGGATGGACTATAGTTTTAATTATTTTGTATGTAATTGAATTATCCTAGTGTTATAAATATATAGTTTTCATATATTTTCTCCTTATTTGTTCAAATCTAATATTTCATAGAAAGCAATTTGGTATTAATACTACTACTGAATTATGTTTTATTCTATAGTGTTATTAGTTCAGTGGATGGAATATCATTACAAGGATTTCCAAGTGAAAAAATAAGACTGGAAGCAGATTTTGAAACCGATGAGAAAACTCTAAAGTGTACGGAGGTAACTGAGAAAGAAGATTCCTTCCGTTTACATATTGTATTTAGATATGGCTTTTTAAATTTTTTTAACTTGGGACATTTCTCATTGCAGCTTATTAATACTTTTTACATTACATCTTGAAACACACATTTATTTTCGCCCCAGACTGCCTTTTATATACCAGATTTGGGTTTCTATAAGATTATTTCAGGCTATTGTATGCTAGTACTCCCTGCCAGCTCACAGTTTAAGTTTTGGCAGCATTGCCATCTTTGTACAGTATATGTTATTTGACCATATTATTTTCATTTTGCTCTTATTTTACAAAAGATATATATGTAAATTTTTAAAAACCTTATTTATTTATTTTCAGTAGGCTCCATGCTGGGCCTACTTAATGCAGGGCTTGAACTTCCAACCCCAAGATCAAAACCTGAACTGAGATCAAGAGTCAGTTGCTGGGGCACCTGGATGGCTCAGTGGGTTAAACCTCTGCCTTCGGCTCAGGTCGTGATCTCAGGGTCCTGGGATCGAGCCCTGCATCAGGCTCTCTGCTCAGTGGGGAGCCTGCTTCCTCCTCTCTCTTTCTCTCTGCCTGCCTCTCCACCTACTTGAGATCTCTGTCTGTCAAATAAATAAATAATATGTTAAAAAAAAAAAAAAGTCAGTTGCTTAGCTGACTGAAACACCTAGGCACCCCCCAAAATAAAATATTTTATAGATAGTCAGCATTCACACATGAAAATTATTTTTGCATATTCCAACTTTTTTTAAACTAAAAGGATATGAAATTATAGACTCCTAATCCCTTAGTGTACGTCTGTACTCCTACTCACTCTGCCTCCTGGGTCAGGCAATCTGTTACTAATATTTTTTGTATTCTATGTGATTTTTATGCATTACAGGATAGATAGAAACTATAGAGGATATAGAAATTATAGAACATCGGGGCACCTGTGTGGCTCTGTTGGTTGAGCGTCAGCCTTTGGCTCAGGTCATGATCCTGGCCTAGGATCAAACCTCGGTCAAGCTCTCTGCTCAGTGGGGAGCCTGCTTCTCTTTCTCCCTCTGCCTGCTGCTCTCTTTTTGTGCTTTCTCTCTCTGTCAAATGAATACGTAAAATCTTTAACAACAACAACAAAAAGGAAATTATAGAACCTTATTTCTTTGATCGTAACTTTATTAAGATGTCCTTACAGGAAGGTGATGTTATGGGGTGGACTCATTAGTACACTTCTCTAAACTAAATTAATAGGGCTTTTGTTGCAGCAAGTTAATTTTAGGTAAAAATAGCTAAGTCATGCCATAGTCCATAATCTTTGGTTTTAGGCTTTTACTACTTACAGATCAAGATATATATTTACACACACAGTGTTGTTGTTGTTGTTGTTGTTTTTAATTTCAAAGATTTTATTTATTTGAGAGAGAGAGAGAGCACCAGCAGGGGGAGTGGCAAAGGAAGAGAGAGAAGCAACCCCCACCCCCTACTGAGCAGGAAGCCCGACATGGGGCTGGATCCCAGGACCCTGAGATCATGACCTGAGCCAAAGGCAGATGCTTAACTGACTAAGCCACCAGGTGTCCCCAACACATTGCTTTTAACTAATGAATTTTATGGCATTAACATTAGAATTTTGGGGTGCTTGGGTGGCTCATTGGGTTAAGCCACAGCCTTCAGCTCAGGTCATGATCTCAGGATCAAGCTCTGCATCAGGCTCTCTGCTCAGTGGAGAGCCTGCTCCCCCCTGCCCCCCGCCTGCCTCTCTACCTACTTGTGATCTCTTTGTCAAATAAATAAATAAAATCTTTAAAAAAAATTGGAATTTTATTAATAAAGTTAAATTGAAAGTAGCAATTGTACTTTTAAAGCTGCTTTTAATCTTAATCATGACTTGTTTTCTAATTAAATATATTTCAGGTGTTCTACTTTCTTAAGGACCAGGATTTATCTGTTTCAGCAACTCGTTATCAGTTTGCAAAAGAAATAGCCATGGCTTGTAGTGCTGCACTGTGCCCTCACTTGAAGACTCTAAAGAGAAACGGGATGAATAAAATTGGCCTCAGAGTTTCCATTGACACTGATATGGTGAGACATGTTTTTGTGATGTATTTTTGAAATGAAAGTATCATATATTAAAATAATCCAATGGACTTATTTTTTATTTGGGATGAATGAAGATAACTAAAATTTGTTGAACATCAGTGTGTGCTACATACTTCCTCTACATAATCACCTTTACTCTCTACAACAGGGGTAAGCAAACTTTTTTGTAAAAGGCCAGACAGTAGATGGGCTGAATGACGTCTTTTACAGCTATTCAGTCCTGCCATTATAGTGCACGAGTAGCCATAGACAGTATATAACTAATGAGCTCACCATGTTCCAATGAAACTTTGTTTATAAAAATAATTGGTGGGCCACATTGGTCCACAGGCCATAGTTTGCTGATCTCTGCACTATAGCAGTCCTGCTTGCTAAGTAGGTTTTTGATTTTTTCATTCTGACTTTATTTTAAATTCACGATTTAAAATTACAAAAGTCCAAAAGTGTTAAAAAAGGAAAAACTTAGTCTTTTCCTTCCCATGTAAGGAAAAAGCAATTCTTCCCTACCTTGGCTTTTTCTTCCTGTGAAATCTCTTTTACTACTCACACAAAATACTTTATTTCTGACACTTCTGGTCACCAAATATATAGAGGGTTTCCCCCTTCCAACAAGCAGTTCTTAGACACCAGCAGGATATCCAGGAATTCAACTCAATTTTGACACTCTCTACCCAGATATCATCAGATGCCACAGGTTAAAGGTTCAGTCCCATAAGACTGTGCCTGCACATGCCTTTAGGTGCTGATCATAAGCCCTGGTTATTGGCCATGCTTCTGACCAACCAGCTATAGATCAGAAGTTCTAACAACTCCCTCCTTGGGTTTAATTACTTTGCTAGTGCTGCTCACAGAACACAGGGAAACACTTACGTTAAACACTTTATTAAATAAAGAATATACAGATGAAGACATATATATAGGGTGAGGTTTGGGAGGTTCTCATCTGTCCCAGTGGAATTGGGGTGTGTCACCCTCCTATGGATGTATTAGCTGGCCTAAAACTCTCTAAACCCCCCTCTATAGGTATTTTATGGAGACTTCCTCATGTAGGAATGATTTAACTCCATTTTGTAATCCTTCTTCCCTCTCTGGAAGATGAGGGGTAGGATTGAAAAATCTAAAGCTTCTAATTATGGCTTGGTCTTTCTGGTGACCAGTCCCCATCCAGGAGCCCACCCAGAGTCACCTCATTAGAACAAAAGATATTCCTAGTGCTCTTATCACTTAGGAATGTACAAGGGTTTTAGGAACCCTATGCAAATATTAGAACAAGAGATATTTAGAGTGTTCTTATCACTTAAGAAATTACAAGGGTTTCAAGAGCTGGGTACCAGAATCCAGAGGTAGAGAACAATATATTATTTTTTGTTACTCACAAGTATGTATATAATAGGACCATCTTATCCAACATTTTCAGAGAGCAATACTCATGTTGTCATCTCTGTAATGGGTAGCCCCTTGAGATACTGACCCCAGGCTACAATGTACATGGTTCCCAGTAGAGTTATAAAAGGTAATAGCCCTGGAAAGATCTCCTTCCCACTTTTAACTCCCAACTCTGAAATCTGTCTCCATATTCTTCCTCATCCTCCCTTCATGGTCAGGCAATCAAATGTTACCCATTTCTCTGTAGTCTCTGATTTTTTTGCATATACAGCCAAATAAATATGTAAGTCCTTTTTATTTCCCCCTTTACGCTTACTTTTTTTGACCTTGCTTCTTTAAGATGTTATATTTTAGAGATACTTCATATTATTACATATCCTTTTTAATAGTAGTTGTTGATTATATAAATGTACCATAATTTATTTAACTAGTTTTTATATAAATTTAGTATGCACTGATTGACATTTAGGTTATCCACAGTATTTTGCTTCTGCTTAAGTATGAGTATAACAAACAAACATTCTAAGAAGTAGAATTGCCAGGTCTAAGAATGTACTCAATAGATAATACCATATTGTCTCAAATCGGGGTTTCTACCACAATTTGTAAGAGAAAGTTCTTTTTCCTACATGTTTACCAAAGCAATATGTAATCAAACTTTGGAACTTAATGAATTTTATAGGTGAAAAATGGTACTCTAGTAGTACTTTAATGTTCATTTGTTTCCAACATCCAATATAATCTATTTCAAAGCAAGTTTTTCATTAGAATGGGTTAATCAAAACATGAATGAGGTCATATACTGAGGATCTGCTTTTCTTTTTTTTTTTTTTAAGATTTTATTTATTTATTTGACAGAGAGATCACAAGTAGGCAGAGAGGCAGGCAGAGAGAGAGGAAGCAGGCTCCCTGCGGAGCAGAGAGCCCGATGCGGGGCTTGATCCCCTGAGATCATGACCTGAGCCGAAGGCAGCGGCTTAATCCACTGAGCCACCCAGGCGCCCCAGGATCTGCTTTTCTTTAATTAGGTTGTGTTAAACTCCTAGTTCTTTTGTAAAGAACTTACATTTTGATTTTACTGTTAAAAGTTCCTTTTTCAGGGAGGTAATAACTTTTTATTTCAGCAGCCCTGTTAATTTTTTTAGTCAAATGCATTAAAATGTATTTTTCACCAGCAACATTAAATTCAAATATTAAATATTTTTGCAACAACAAATTCAAAACAATTTAAATAGATTTTTTAATACTGTAGGTTTTTATTAAGTCATGTTCGTAATTATTTAAAACCTTTGTTCTCTAGTGTGTTTACGTGTGCATTGAGAAGAAACCTAAAGTATGAAGTAGTGGCATTTAAACAATTTTTATGATATCTGTGGGAGAGAGAATGATAATTTATGTAAAAGATAAAAGAAATACAGGAGAAGGTGAAACATTTTATGAGTAAAATATCAAGTATTCTCTTAACATGTTTAAAATGAATGATATGTTTTAAAATAATTCATATTCATCTGCCAAGCTAAACAAGATTGCTTATTTTCTGGGATTGACTTATCAAGATTCTTTTCTTCTCCAGGTTGAATTTCAGGCAGGATCTGAAGGCCAACTTCTTCCTCAACATTATTTAAATGATCTTGATAGTGCTCTAATCCCTGTGATCCATGGTGGGACCTCCAACTCTACTAGTTTACCACTACAAATAGAATTAATATTTTTCATTATAGAAAATCTTTTTTAATGAAAGATATGAGTCATATATTGCGTACTAATTTGTTAAAACTAAATTCACTAAAGCTGAAATGCCACAAACACTAAATGTTTACTATTTTAAACATGTAAGTTTTGCTTTTTAGGCAGGAAATGATCTTTTTAAATCATTAGCACAATATTTAAATGTCTAAAAATTTAAGAGACCCACAGTTTTTGAAGCTTTGACTTCATACAACTACTAAGATAAGGATTTCTTCTATCTTTAATAAATTTGTAGCATTTACTGTGTTATTTAAATGCAAAGCCAAAGTATCTGCATTTATGTATACCTCTTTATGCCAAGAATGACTTTAATGAAGGCTCTTTTCAGGTGTAACCTTATGAGGGAAATAGCTGTTACATATGCCAGTACAGTTGCTGGTTTCTAAAGTCTGTTAAAAATGAATTTTAGAACACAGTTTTCAGATCTGAGTCTTACATGATGATTCTTTGAGTAAGGCAGATAACTTATGTGTATTATTGGAGTGGAGACCTACCTCCATGATTAGATAAACTCTGATTATATGGATTAAAAATCAGAATTTTGCCTTTTTCTTCTCAAATTATTATATATATATATGGTTTTTTCTTGATTAAATGGGTATTCTTAAAATAATTGTGGGTGCTCAGAATTTTGTGCTTCTATATTTAAGTACATTGTTTTTATAGCAAGAACATGTGATTCAGTATGTGTTTTATAAGTCTAATAATTTATAAATAGGTAATATTTTTGTATTGCAGTGCATTATTTTCCTCTTTTCCTTCAAAATATACCCCACATTATTTACCACTTCTAAGAGGGATTGACAATAGGCCATATGACCCTTGAAGTAGTCATTATGTAGCAATAAATGAAGCCTAAAACAGGCTTTTTTAACTTCTTTAAATCGTAGAACTTTGTTGGCAAGTCTGCATATTTTCATCGACACCAATGTATTAAATACACATTTTAATGAACTAATTACTTTTGCATATTTTAAATTCTTTATATGGTAGTTTTTTATAACAGGATATTAACATAAGTTAAGTTCTATGTATTTGAAACTTACAGAACCTTCCTCTTCACACAATAAAATTTTAAGAAGTATGTTGTGTTTAAAAAAAAGTATAGGGGATGTTTTAGTTCTGTCATTTACATTATATTAATAAAATACAATTATTATTTTGATGCTTTTTAAAGTCTTATATGGTATATGTTTTTGTATCAAAAACACTCATTGTATATCTTAAGAAAAAGAAACTACACTAAATAACCCTGATATAAGAAAAATACTTAAGAAGCATCTTAGGGGCACCTGGGTGGCTCAGTCGTTAAGCCTCTGCCTTGGGATCAGGTCACAATTCCAGGGTCCTGGGATCGAGCCCCACATTGGGCTCCCTACTCGGCGGGAAGCCTGTCTCTCCCTCTGCCCCTGCTTGTGTTCCCTCTCTAGCTGTCTCTCTCTCTGTGAAATAGATAAAATCTTTAAAAAAAAAAAAAAAAAAAAGAAGCATCTTAACTTGAAGACCAAGTCAGGGTTATAACTCAGGATCTGAGTCTCAGGCTAGGAGAGACTGAGAATTTTACTCCACTGGTCACATGTTCGTACTGAATCACATCTGTAGTATTAACCAAAAATACCCTGTGAAGGAGATTATCAGTCTTCTGGAAGTAGCTACTTAATAAGCAATGTAAAATGTTGTGGCTATTAAATAAAATGGCAACACAAAGTAACTTGTGAAATGTATTGAAATGGTGTAAGATTATTTTTATCAGTTTGTTTTCTTTATATAGTGTGTGTTTATTTTGCAGTATAAGTAGTTACACAACCTATGAATACTGAAATTATTTTATTTGTTTATTTTTTATTTTTGTAATCTCTACACCCAACATGGGGCTCAAACTCACGACCCCAACATCAAGAGTCACATGCTGTTCTGACTGAGCCAGCCAGGCACCCCTGAAATTACTTTAAAATAACCAAATGGTGGAGAGCTCTTCCCATGATAGGATAGCTTTAGATTTGTTTCCAAAATGTCTCTACATTTAATGAAAATTGGAATGATGCGTCTTTGAAGAAACATTTTAAAGTATTCTTTGTAGATGTAGGTTTCTGAATGCAGTTGTTATTTATTTGGTCATGTTCTTCACATTGGTACTTTTAATTTTCTTTAAATGTAAAGAAATAGAATGGTTCTTTGTATTCAGTCTGCAGTGATCTGTTTTTGATCTGAGGCTTTTTAATACTGGTCTCTTTCTCTGAACTCTGAAATATGAAGTAAAATCTAGCCCACTTGTTCTGTGCAACCACCCAGCACACTTTGTCTATATACTTGCTATGTGCAGAGCATTTTGCTGGCTTCACTGGTTGAAAGATGAGTAAAACAGTTCTCTCCCTGTTGGAGCTGAATGTATGAGACAGGTAATTAACGAAGTAAAAGTTACTGCTATAATAGAGATATCAATCTTTTGATTATGTGGTTGGAAAACAAACTAGGAGGCAACCCTCTCGGGTCCCCTCCCACTTCAGGAGCTTTATACTATCACTCAATAAACTTTGCTTTGCTGCCCACCAAAAACAAAACAAAACAGAACAAAAAAGGAAAACAACTCAGAAGGCGGGTCGTACCAATAAGAAGACAGCTACCTGAGAACTTGTTGGATAGTGGGCATGAAACTTGGCTAGGTAAGAGATAAAAATCTGAAAAGTAGGTAATATGTAAAAAGACTGGACTTTATCTTTTAAGGCGATTTGCTTTAAAGAGTCTTCTGTGTTGTATGAATATCTTACCCTATGATTTAATCATAAAAGCAAAAGCTTGACTGGTGTCTCAACTGCCTAATTTTGTAACAGCCTAGATTCTGATATTGTTTTATAAGTAAAGAACAGACTTTTCTTTTTTTAGGTACAAGCATAGCTTTGATAACCTAACTCACATTTTAATCGAAGATATCCTGAAATAAACCAGAAACCTATAAACCCATCTTGGGTTTTAATTTTTTCTTTGTGATTAAATGTTTTATATCGGTTCAATCATATATATATGTATGTGTGTATATATATATATTTCAGAAATCAGAAAAATAAGAAACTTACCAATACAAGTTTTACCTTCTACCTTGTATGTATCTACCTTGATCTTCCTACCCTCCAGTCTCAACCAAGTAATCCTTTGTATTAGTTTCTTACATATCTTCCCCTGGTTTGGGTATAGTAGCAGCAATACAAATAGATACATGTATTTTTTTCTCTTCTCATTTATACAAAGTGTAGCATGGTGTTTACACTGAAGGACACATTGATTCCCTCAATTACTTTGAGTTATGAGGTTCATACTTAGAATCTTAAAGGTTTCATTCCTTCTCAAACCACTTTTGATTGATAAAAGCATATTACTGGAATTGTGACTATATGTTTCAGTAGGAGGACTGTTTTTCTCATAACAGAGTTTTTTATTACTAAGACACTTGCAAGTTTATTTTTTAGTTAGCTATATATAAAACCTTTTTTTTTCCCTACCAGACACTAAGGCTTGCCATCTAAATTTATCTTTTACCATTTAACTGAGATTTTTTCACATCAGATTTTTAGTTTTAAATCTTTATATTCTTTCTTTTGGATTTAGCTTGGACAAATTTAATATATAACACTGGGAAATATTTTGCACGTCTGCACTGATAAAATTAAACAACCATATTTTCATGCTTTCTGAAATGAAGAAGTGGGTTTAACGCAAGTGCTTTGTTAGGAACCTCTGATTATAATTAAGTTTTTCTTTTCTTTTTTTTTTTTTTTTTAATTTTCTTTTGGTAAAATACAGTGCTTCCCAACCTCCAAGATAAGTCCCTAGTGATCCCTACCTCCCAGTATTCATACCATGTAGTCCCTTCCCACATAACATTATTGGTCTTTTCCCAAAAAAATATGGCAGAGGGGTTGGGATGTAATTTCTAAAATTATGTCGTAAACAGCTATCACTTCCATTTTTGGTGCATTTCTTCCCACGTTCTGTCTTTTGTCCTTTTCTTCCTATCCTTTCCTCTTCCCTCTGTCCCTCACTCCCTATTAGATCACTCACTCTTGGGGAAGCCAGCTGCCAGGCTGTTGGTGAGGCCCACCGGCAAGGAACTGAAGCCAGTGGCCACAGGAGTGGAAATGGATCCTTCAATTGTAGCCGCCTTCCAAAGTTCGCAACCTCATGAGAACCACCAAACTAAGCCTTTCTCAGATTCCTGAATCTCAGAAACTGTGTGAGATAATAAATGTTGTTTTAAGCTGCTAAGTTTTCTAGTGATTTATATGCAGCAAGTAATATTAGATAATATAAGATACATACATTTTTTGAGCAGCTACACATAAATTGCTAAAAGTAATTACTTGCTGACAGAATTAAGCATTTTTCCTATCAACATTTATGGATTATATGCCACAAGTAGTATGTGCTAAGTGCAGAGGATACCAATTAAAAGAGTAGGGTTTGGGGCACCTGGGTGGCTCAGTGGGTTAAAGCCTCTGCCTTCGGCTCAGGTCATGATCCCAGGGTCCCGGGATCGAGCCCCGCATCGGGCTCTCTGCCTGGCGGGGAGCCTGCTTCCTCCTCTCTCTCTCTCTGCCTGCCTCTCTGCCTACTTGTGATCTCTCTCTGCCAAATAAATAAATAAAATCTTAAAAAAAAAAAAAAAAAAAGAGTAGGGTTTGCCCAAGTAGGAACAAGGATGCAATTGTGGGAAACTTCTTGTTTCTGGGAATTGTATGCTAGGATACTTAGATCCATACTCCTGCTGAAAACCAAAGGTGATTAAAATACAAAAATCATCTGAAAGCATCAAGATATTAAGTAAGGAACAGTAAGGAATGTTCAGTCCAAAAGGAAAGAGAGAAGGGAAGTGGGCATAGGGTCCTATTGAGACAACCTTATGGGGTGAGGGAACAGACCAAAATTTAAGGCCCACACAATGTTGTAAATCTAATCAGTATCATGAACCTAATCGGTACTTCCCCATGGCCACCCCCACCTCGCCAAAGCGTTTTTAGCCTTTGGATGAGGATGAACCAGAAGTATAAAGTATTATAAAACTAGTCAAATTTAGAATTGCCTACATCACCCAAAGAACCAAGCATTTAAACTTGCTTTAGGATGGTTCCGCACTGGTGATTCCTCTAGGTGCCAGGGGGAAAAAAAAACAAAACATAGAACCTCCCTTAGAAAAGTAACTTCAATGCAGGCCACAAATTACTTTTCAAATATAACATTTACCAAGACAGTTAAAATAGAAAAGTCAATAAGGAAGTTACTCCAGAGCCAAAAGTTAGTAGATTAGTAGAAATAATGAAAAACTCCTTTAGACAAGTATTAGATTTTCACTTTCTGTGTTTTAAGAAATAGTCAAGTATGAGGTACCTGTAGGGAATGGGAAACCATACAAAGTGATGGAGCTAATTGGGGAAAGACGTGAATATACATGGTGCTAGAATATGTAAAAACTGGACTGTTAAGCTCTAATTAGATTTAAATGGCAGAATATAATACAGCCAGTGGGTAGAATTTATAAACAGGGATACAAATCAGGAGAAATTATCCAGAGTACAGCCAGAAAAAAAGACGAAAGGACAGAGAGAAACAGACATACAGAGCAGATAGTGAGAAGCCCTAACATATGCTTAATTAGCTGCAGGAGAGAGGAGAAAGGATACAAATATTTTGAAATACAAACTTTTCAAAGTCAATGAAAGACCTTACTCTATAGACTTAAGTTAGATCCCAAGCAGAAGAAATAAGGAATTACAGGGGCGGCTGGGTTGCTCAGTGGGTTAAGCCTCTCTGTCTTTGGTTTGGTCATGATCTCAGAGTCCCGGGACAGAGCCTTCCATTGGGCTCTCTGCTCAGCAGGGAGCCTGCTTCCCCCTCTCTCTGCCTGCTGCACTGCCTACTTGTGATCTCTCTCTCTCTGTCAAATAAATAAATAAATAATCTTAAAAAAAAAAAAAAAGAATTATAGATACCTAACAGGAAAATGAACTGCCAGCTAGCACAGAGCCCAAGGAACAGTTTGCTCTTTCGAGTCAAACAAACAGGAAAGGAGTTGGGGGCTGTGAAACAGACTCGAATTTATTTTACTTACTCCAGGGGAGCTGCAGAAAGGCAGCACGCCCCTCCTCACGTTGTACAAACCCTGTGAAGAACCTTGCTGTACACCAAGCTAAAGATAGCAAAACAGCATCACTCCTCCATACCTACAGATGCAGTGGGGGCACACAGACACTGCAGGGTGGAATACTGGGAATGGTGAAGGGAGGCTTAAAGCCCTGACTTCTTAACAGAAGACCTAGGAGGAAGATCTTGGAACCAGAGCGTGTGGGGGAAGATCATAGGAAGGAACTAATGAACCTCCAAATTTGTGTATAAAAATCCTGGGACCACCCCCAACCTCTGCATGTATGAAACTGACCAGAAGCAATGAGCAAGTGTTTTAAACACCAAGCTACACTGTAGATCACTACAGGCATAACTCAGAGATTCTGTGTAGTCTACGTAGAGTATAAAGTGAGTATTGCAATAAAGCAAGTTAACTTTGAATTTTTTGGCCTCCTGGTGGATATAAAAAAGTTATGTTTATGCTGTATTATAGTCCACTAAGTGAATTATTATGTCTAAAAAACAAAGTACGTGTCTTAGTTTTAAAATATTTGGGGGGCACCTGGGTGGCTCAGTGGGTTAAAGCCTCTGCCCTCGGCTCAGGTCATGTTCCCAGAGTCCTGGGATCGAGCCCCGCATCGGGCTCTCTGCTCTGCGGGGAGCCTGCTTCCCCCTCTCTCTCTGCCTGCCCCTCTGCCTACTTGTGATCTCTGTCTTTCAAATAAATAAATAAAATCTTTGAAAAAAATTTTATTAGTGAAAAATGTTAACCATCATCTGAGCTTTCAGTACATCATAATCTTTTTTGCTGGTAGGGGTCTTGCCCGAATGTTGATGGCTACTGACTGATCAGGATGGTGGTTACTAAAGGTTGAGGTGGCTGTGGCAATTTCTTAAAATAAGACAATGAAGAAGTCTGCTGCATTGACTCTTCCTTTCACAATCAATTTCCCTGTAGCGTGTGATGCTGTTTGATAGCATTTTACCCACAAAACTTTCAAAATGGGAGTCAACATTCCCAAATCACACCTAACCTAAATCTTTGGTGTCATTTCAGTGATCTTTGCAGCATCCCCACCGGGAGTAGATGCCATTTCAAGAAACCACTTTCTTTGTTCATCCTTAAGAAACAACTCCTCATCCATTCAAGTTTTATCATGAGATGGTAGCAATTCAGACACATCTTCAGGCTCCACTACTAATTCAAGTTCTCTTGCTACTTCCACCACAAGATGTTACTTATTCCACTGAAGTCTTGAACCCCTCCAAGTCATCCATGATGGCTGCAATTAACTTCTTCCAAACTTGTTAATATTGATATTGTGAACTCTTGCCATGAATCACAAATTTTCATAATGGCATCTACACCAGAGAATCCTTTCCAGAAGCTTTTCATTGACTTGCCCAGATCCATCCAAGGAATCACTATCTAGGTAGCTATAGATAGCCTTACAAAATGTATTTCTTAAATAAGACTTGAAAATTGATATGACTCCTTGATCTATGGACTGCTGAATGGATACAGTGTTAGCAGGGATGAAAACAACATAATTGTACATGTCCATCAGAGCTCTTGGGTGACCAGGTGCATTGTCAGTGAGTAGAACTCACTTTTGATGAAGTTCTAGAACATAGGTGAGGTTCGGTGGGGTGAGGTCCGGAGCTGATGACCAAGAAAGAATTCTTGAGACATCTTTGGTGCAAAATGGTGGTTTATTAAAGCACAGGGACGGGACCCATGGGCAGAAAGAGCTACTGCCCCGCTATCCTGAGGAGTGGCTGATTACATACATAGGAGTTAGGTAGGTGAGGACAAAGGGGGTGTTCAGAAGGGTTATCAGGGTAAAGAATACTGTCAGGATATTGGGTGCCTGGTTATTATCAAGCCAAGGCCGTTTTTCCCTCTAATGAGGCACTAACATGAAGACAATTGGGAGTTTCCTGGTGGAATGTCATATTCCTCCTATCAAGCATCCTTGTCAGTGAGTTTTAGGTTTAGAAGAAATTTAACTTTATTTACATTTCCTCCTGCCTCAGCCTCCTTCAGTTTTTATGGAGGGGAAGACGACATTAGGGCTTGAGGAACTGAGTTATTTGTCTCTGGAAATTGGGCTATTGATAAAATAGCTTCTTTGTTGTAAATCTCTAGAACATTTGCAGACCGAGGGAGACTCCGGTCTTGCAGGATTGTGATCTCAGCAAGTTAACTATTTGTTTTTCTTTTAGGGCAGCCAGGGGTGCCTGAGGAATATCACACATATTACCGAGGGGAGCGGGTGGAGAGGGGGTGCAAGGTGCCAGCTTTTGCTTTGTCCTCAGCCAGCCTTCTGCTCCCTCATCAATTTTGAAAGGAATCTTTTTTTCTAAGCAGTAGTTCTCAACAGTGAGCTTAAGATATTCAGTAAACCATAGTGAGCAAACCAAGTGAGCAAATGCTATTAGAAAAGTGGCATTGAGGGGAGCCTGGGTGGCTCAGTTGGTTAAAGCCTCTGCCTTCGGCTTAGGTCATGATCCCAGGGTCCTGGGATCGAGCCCCACATCGGGCTCTCTGCTCCGCAGGGAGCCTGCTTCCTTCTCTCTCTCTGCCTGCCTCTCTGCCTAGTTGTGATTTCTCTCTGTCAAATAAATAAAATATTTAAAAAAAGAAAAAAGAAAAGTGGCATTGATAGACTTGCTTGACCCAGGGTTGCCACAAACCTTCAATTAGTAAAAAACAGTATCTGTGAAGTGCAAAAATGAGGTATACTTGTATGTAGGTTTCAGAGTGGCCACTGGGTGGTGCACAATCAGGGCAGATTGGAATTGCACTGCAACGGTGTTGAAAATTATCATTGAAACCTCAACCCACATAAAGCTGCCCAGGATATGTGTTCTGAACTAATTGGATGGACTGCAAGCTAAAACCAAAACAAAACAAAATCATTCTTTTAAAGACTTAAACAGGACTGACAGTTTCATTATATTCAAAATATTTAGGAAATAATTCAAAATTACTCAACATGTAAAACAAAAGGAAATCTAAATAATTCTCAAGGGAAAAGATAAGGAACAAAAGCTAATTCTCAAATTGCAGAATCATCAGAAAAAGACTTAACATGTTATTTTAATTATGTCCCATAAAGCAAGGGTAAACACTATTTAAATGAATGGAAGAAGGCTTCACCAAAAAAATGGAAGCTATAAAAAGAACCAAATTGAGGGGTACCTGGTGGCTCAGTAGGTTAAGTGTCTGCCTTTAGCTCAGGTCATGACCCTGGGGTCCTGGGATCAAGCCCCTCATCGGGCTCCCTGCTCCTCGAGGAAGAAGCTTCTATCTCTCTGACCCTCTTCCCCACCTGTGCTTGCTCTCTCTCAGGTAAATAAATAAAGTCTTAAAGAAGAACCAAACTGAAATTTTTTAAGTGAAAAATACAAATAGGGGTGCCTGCATGGCTCAGTGGGTTAAAGCCTCTGCCTTCGGCTCAGGTCATGATCTCAGGGTCCTGGGATCCAGCCCCGCATCGGGCTCTCTGCTCAGTGGGGAGCCTGCTTCCCTTCTCTCTCTCTCTCTGCCTACTTGTGATCCCTGTCAAATAAATAAATAGTAGCTAAAAACTTCCAAAATTTGGTGAAAGAAATAAATTTATATATGTTTACGTGAAATTATATTTACAGCATTTATACTGACACAGAAAATTGCTAAAAAGTTAAAAACCATATCCAGGCATATCATAACCACACTGATTAAATTAAACATAAAGAAAACTTCTGAAAACAGCCAGAGAAAAATGACACTGTTTACTTTTTGGAGAACAAAAATTTGAATTATGTTGTATTTCTCACCAGAAACCAGAGACAGTGGAACATTACTTTTAAAGTGCTTAAAAAAAATACTAATAATTATCAACCTAGAATCCTTTAACCAGCAAATACATCCTTTAGGAATCAAAGTGAAGTAAAGACATTTTCAGAAAAAGGAAGACTAAGATAATTCACTGTCAGTAGAACTGCTGAAAAAGAAATGCTAAAGAAAATTCATAGAGAAGTGAAACGGTATCAAAGGGAACACCGAAATGCCAAGAAAGAACAACAGAAATAGTAATATCTGAATAAATAGAATAGAGTATTTTTTCACCTTTTAAGTTTGTTAAAATATGTATAACTACTGAAATAAATTTATAACAGTCTGGTGGGATGTTTAACAGATATAGATCTAATACACATGAGAACAACATCCTAATGGGAGGTGAGTAACGAGACATATATGGTAGTAAGTTTTCTCCATTTTACTTGAAGTGGTAAAAAATTCTAAGCAGATTATAAAAAGTTTGGTATAATAACGTTTAGAGGGACACCTGGGTGCCTCAGTCCATTAAGCATGTACCTTTGGCTCGGGTAGTGATCCTGGGGTCTGGGATCAAGACCTACATCAGGCTCCCTGCTCAGCAGGGAGCTCCTTCTCCTTCTCCCTGCCTGCCCCCCACTCACACTCTCTCTCACTTGCTCTCTCTCTCAAATAAATAAAATCTTAAAAAAATAAAACTCTGCAGTAATCACTGAAAAATATAGCATGGAGAGATATTTTTAAAAAGCCAATATATAAATTAAAATGAAATTCTGTAAAATAATAAAAAAAATTCGAAAGGAGGCCAGAAAGGAAAACAGAACTGAAAAGCAGAGAGACAGGCAATTAATGATAAGTGGTACACCTAATCCAACAAAATAAAAAAACTGAAATGGTGGAGTATAGTAATTAAAACACACAGACTAGTTAAAAAAAACAAGACTTGATTATATACTATCTACAAGAAACTTTCTGAAACATAATGGAATATATAGGCTAAAAAGTAAAAAGAAGAGGAAAAAATACACCTTGTAGTCACTTAATTTTTTTTTTTAAACCTGGAGTGGTTTTGGTGATTACCAGATAGAGCAGACTTCAGTAAAAGGAAATTTACCTGTGGTTTATTATTGCATTTCATAGACAAGATAATAAAAGAATAACTTGCTGAAAGTCACACATCTAGGAACTAACTATTGGAATTTAAGGAGAAACTTTTTAGCAATTAGGACTCTCCAAACTAATCTCTATTAAATTTATACAGAGTTTTCATGGCTTTGCTTATAATTTCAGAAGCAGAAAAAAAGCATTGAGGTCATCTAATGAAATGTCCCTACTTTCACTAACAAAATGAAATCCTAGTTCAAGGGTGCAAAGACTACTTATATAGTTAGAGGTCACATAGCTGAAACTAGAACCTAATGGTCTCCTTCTGACCATTGCTCTTCTCACTATAACCAGTGCTCATATTCTACATGGTGTGTAAGGTTATTTTTAATTCCATAAATATATGTGTTTTCATGAATTGTTTAACACTGTAAGTAAACACAGCTAATTGGGTGAAGTAGCAAAAATGTCTGACAAATCCATTAAATTAAAAAAAATTTTAAGCAGCTAAAGGGAACCAAGTTATATAATATTTAATTTCTCAATTCTCAAAACCCTGAGTTACACTGAATTA
The DNA here is from genome assembly GCF_922984935.1 of Meles meles. Lineage (NCBI taxonomy): Eukaryota > Metazoa > Chordata > Mammalia > Carnivora > Mustelidae > Meles > Meles meles. Next base: position 77,528,499 of record NC_060068.1, on the reverse strand, counting down.
CATTAGTTTTTGTTTTTAATCAAAATTTAGAGAATTTTTAATTAGTGGGATCCTCAGATTTTAGCATTAAGTTATGTAGAAGAGAGAATACATTGCAGACTCCAAATTTGGCAGATGACATTAAGCATCATTTGCTTTAAAAAAAAAGTCTTCTGAACTGCAGAGTAAGCCTGAGAAAAGGATACCAAAGTAAGTGGAAGCTATCAATGTAGGCATATCTAAAAAGTAATTACAGGCAACCAGAGAGTGAAAATAGACTGCTTTATACTTAAAAGAATAAGCAGTTGGGCTGGCAGAAAACTTGTAAAGAACAAGATACAGACCAGAAAACTATAAAAAATATATTTAATATAGTAAACATAAATGAATATTAATATTTACAAATATTATATATATACATACACACACACACACACACACGGTTGACCCTTGAAGAACATAGGTTTGAACTATGCAGGTCTCTTATACACAGATTTTTTTTATTAAGTACAGTACTGTAAATGTTACTTTCTCTTATGATTTTTTAATGATTTTCTTAATTTTCTTTTCTCTAGCTTACTTTCTTGTAAGAGTACAATATACAATACATATGACATACAAAATGTCTGTTAATCAACTGTTTATATTATTGGTAAGGCTTTGGGTCAACAGTCGGCTATCAGTAGCTAAGGTTTGGGGGAGTCAAAAGTTATACACAGATTTTCAGCTGTGGAGGGGGTCAGTGCTCCTAACCGTCCATGTCTCCACATTGTTCAGGGTCAACCATACATGTAAAAAAATTTTCTACATATATGTATGTATGTATATATACATACACACACAAATAAACAAACAAAGAAACAGACACACATAAATGCTGACTGGAAAATAAATTCTAAGGCCAGCTGTACTTACTCAAGAGTGAGTTCTGTATACTAAATCAAAGGTCATACTTCCAAAATGGCTTCAACTTGTATAAAGTTACCACTCCCACCCAGATTAGGTTACTCAGAACTAACAGTACACACTTTATTCCTATTTGTACATATGTATCATCAAAAGTATCTCAAAATTCTCAGGTCAATGCTTAATTTTCACATTCTAACCTCATAAGGCTCTGTTTATCTGCTATTCTTCCCTCAATGCACCATATACCCTTAACATATGAAACCTTCCTTTCCTTTGTGCCAAAAAAAAGTAATCAGATATGTATTTGGTATAAAAATATATTTTCCCCTACACAAAAGTAGAGAAAACAGGATGATATAGCTCCATGTGCCCATTCTATAACAAACCTCAGATTCAACAATTTTCAAGATTTTCTACTTTATTCATCTATCCCTTTATTTCTTTGCTGGAGTACCTTCAACCAAATCTCAGACATCATCGTTTTATGCCACACATACTTCAGTGTACAGGTCTCACAAATGAACAGTAAAGAGTAATATTAATCGAATCAATTCATAACTGTAAAATCTATGAAAACTGACCTAATACCATAGCCAATAGGCCATAAAAACTTCTGAAGTGCAGCTGATAGCATCAAGAAAGTGAAAAGACAACCTACAAAACGGGAGAAAATGTTTGCAGATCATGTATGTTAAGGGACTAGGAGTCAGACCTCATAAAGAATTTTTATAATTCAACAAAGAAAGTCCACAAATGACCCAATTAAAAATGAGCAAAAAGGGGCACATGGGTGGGTCAGTCAGTTAAGTGTCCAACTCTTGGGGTTTCAGCTCAGGTCATGATCTCAGGTCATGAGACTGAGCCCTGCATCAGGCTCTGCACTCAGCATGGAATATGCTTGGGATTCTCTCTCTCTCTTTCCCTCTGCTCCCCCAGCTTGCATGCTTTCTCTCTCTCTGTCTCTTTCTCAAATAAATAAGTAAATAAAATCTTTTTTAAAAATGGGCAAATGAACAAACCATAAATGACTCTTAATCTCACAAAACAAACTGGGGGTTGCTGGGGGGAGGTGGGATTGGGAGAGGGGGAGCGGGCTATGGACATTGGGGAGGGGAGGCGAACCATAAGAGACTATGGACTCTGAAAAACAACCTGAGGGTTTTGAAGGGTCAGGGGTGGGAGGTTGGGGCAACCTGAGGGTTTTGAAGGGTCAGGGGTGGGAGGTTGGGGGAACAGGTGGTGGGTAATGGGGAGGGCACGTTTTGCATGGAGCACTGGGTGTTGTGCAAAAAGAATGAATACTGTTACGCTGAAAAAATAAATAAAATGGAAAAAAAAAAGAAAGAAAAAAATGGGCAAATGATTTGAATAAACATTTCTCCAAAGAAAATAGTCAATAAGCACTTGAAAATATGCTCAACATTATTAATCACTAGGGAAATGCGAATCAAGACCAGAATGAGATACTACTTCATTATCCACTTAGATAGCTACAATTTTTTTTAAATCAACAGATAATAACAATTATTCTTGAGGATATAGAGAAATTGGAATTTTTTTTTAAAGATTTTATTTATTCATTTGACAGAGATCACAAGTAGGCAGAGAGGCAGGCAGAGAGAGAGGGGGAAGCAGGCTCCCTGCTGAGCAGAGAGCCTGATGCAGGGCTCGATTCCAGAACTCTGAGATCATGACCTGAGCCAAAGGCAAAGGCTTAACCCACTGAGCCACCCAGGTGCCCCAAGAAATTGGAACTCTTAATCCTTGCTGGAGAGAATGCAAAAATGGGAGATCTGCCTTTAAAAACTGTTCAGCAGGGGCGGTGCCGTCAGTTAAGCATCCGATTCTTTGTTTCGGCTGAGGTCATGATCTCAGGGTCTTCAGATCAAGCCCTGTGTCAGTCCCCACACTCAGCATGGAGTCAGCTTGAGATTCTCTCCCTCTCTCTCTGCCCCTCCCGCTCGTGCTCTCTCTCAAATAAATAAAGTAAAATAAAATAAATAAAAACTGTTTGGCAATTCCTCAAAAAGTTAAACATAAGGTTACCATATTAACCAGCAATTCTACTTCACGAGAAATTCCTTCCACATACTTCCATATAGAATCTATGCAAGAATGCTTATAAGCAGTATTAGTTATTAGCAGTCAGAAAGCAGAAACAATGCAAATGTCCAATAATTGGTAAATGGACAGAAAGTGTGGTATATACAAAAATGGAATTTTACTTGGCTACAAAGAATAAAGTACTGATGCATGCTACAGTGCTGAGGGACCTTGCCAAGACATGCTAAGTGAAAGAAGCCAGTCACAAAAGACTAACACTGTATGATTCCATTTAAGTTAAGTGTCCAGCACAGGCAAATCTACAGAGACAAAAAGTGGATTTCTGGTTGCACAGCGTTGGGGAAGAAATGGAAAGTAACTGCCCTGGGGTGACGAAAATGTTAAGTTGATTGTGGTGTGGTTACAAAATTCTATGAATTCACTGTCTTGGACACTTTAAATGATAACATTTTTATCATTACAGAACTGCAAATCAAATAAGAGTCAACCAACTGTATATTTCAAAGATAAAAAAAACAACAACACTGAAATCATTAGAATTTAGCATTTTCTGAAACTTTAGAAATCTTTCTGACTTAGCTGGAGAACCTCCAGAGAACACTGGAAGCCTGACTGGAGACAAACTGAAATAGTTACAACCCAAGTGGGGAAAGACTACAATATATTAAAATCTGAAGGGCTGCCATTTGCGTTATATGTCAGGTGATGTGTCATCCTAATTTTACGACTGACTGAAATGTATTAAGAGTCACAGGGCGAGAAAATGTCAGTGCTCTGACTGAGACCTCCCACTGAGGTCTTTTTCTAGTTTCAGTTTGCCTGCGGTAAGTAAAGAGTTGTGGGCAAAAAAGGCAACGGGTGAGAGAATCCAGTTGCTACAAGTGTTTCGTGAGGGAGGAAGAGGGAGACAGAAATCTTTGACGTTATCACTTTGGTACCCTTGTGAAGAAACACTCGTTTTTACGAAGAAATTATTCCATGTCATTTTAGGATGTTACTAAAATAAAAAAGAGAAAACATATTCAACTTTGGGAAATCGTACCCCACACCAGTGACTTCTTTCAACCTCGAAGTTTCGTCCTCCGCCTTCTCTGACGTAGAGTTCTTCAGAACTACCCGTTTTCTGACTCTCTCTCTCTCAAAGGAGCAATTCGCGCGACACTTGTACGGCGCACGCCAACCTCGAGACTGCGCGCTGGAGAAACTCGAGCCGCAGCCTCTGCGCGTGCGCACCGCTTCTCTTCCCGCCTCCGCTTGGAAAACTCACCTAGGAGGTCCGTGGCCCGAGGGAGGCGACTCTTTTGTGTGTCGCTTGTTGAGTCGGGTTTCCAGGGTTTCCACGCCACCTGTGAAGGTCAACCGCGGTGGCCCACGGCTCCGCGCCTCCGCGGACTGCGGTTGGCCGTCGCCATGACAGCGACCGCTGGGGGCCCTGGTAAGCACGGATCCCGCCTCTGTGGGTCCCTGAAGGGCTGCCCACGATTGGCTCGCAGTCCGGCACTCTCTCTGGCCTCCGACCTATAGTTGGAGCGCTTTGCGAGACTCCTGCGGCAGCACCACGCCCTGTTGCTCACGGGGGTCTGAGCTCTCGCTGCGCGCTCAGTGGACGGGCTTAGAATCTTGGTTCCTCGCGTGGGTGTTAAGAGGAAAGCCTATGATGCGGCCAAGAATAGCAAGCCTATTGGGCCCTTTTAAAAGAGGAATTATTTTTTAGGGTAATTTTGGATTCATAGGATAATTGAGCTGGAAGTCACCGAGATTCTCCATAAACCCCATACCTGAATACGTGCAGAACCTCCGCTTAATATCAACATTTCCGATTCTTGTGAATCTACATTGACACATCATAATCGAAGTCCATAGTTTGGGTTCACTGTTGGTGGTGTCTGTTTTTCCGGTTTAGACAAGTGTTTAATGCTTTGTATGCCTCATTATGGTATCATACAAAATAGTTCTACTGATCCCCAAATCCTCTGTGCTCCACTTATTCGCACCCACCTCCTATAACTACTAGTGGTTGTTTTGTCTTTTCTAGAATGTCATATAGTTGGAATCATACAGTATGTAGCCTTTTCAGATTGACCTCTTTCACTTAATAGTGTGCATTTAAGGTTCTTTTCATGACTTAGCTCATTTCTTTTTAGCACTGGAGTAATATTCCTGGTGGTTGTCTGGATGTACCAACGTTTATTGATCTATTCATTCCACTGAAAGATATGTTGGTTGCTTCTAATTTTTGGCCATTATGAATAAAGCCAATGTAAACATCCTCATGCTGGTTTTTGTAACTTGAAAACTTACGTTTTCAACTCCTCTGGGTAAATATCAAGGAGCACAACTGCTGGATTGTATGATAAGAATATGTTTAGTTTTGTAAGAAACTGCCTAACTTTTAAAGTGGCTGTACCATTTTGCATTCCCACCAACAGTGAATGAAAGTTCCTTTTGCTCCACTCTCACCAGCATTTGGTGTTGTCAGGGTTCCAGCTTTTGGATATGTAATAGGTGGGTTGTTGAACCTCATTGTTTTCTGTTTCTCTGATGATATATTATGACTTTTTCAAATGCTTGGCATTTCTTTATATTTGATGATAAAGTGACCTTTTTTCTAATTTATTTTATTTTTTGTAAACATATAATGTATTATTAGCCCCAGGGGTACAGGTTTGTGAATCGCCAGGTTTACACGCTTCACAAGCACTCACTGTAGCACATACCCTCCCCAATGTCCATAACCCCACCACCCTCTCCCTACCCCCCACCCCCTGCAACCCTCAGTTTGTTTTGTGAGATTAAGAGTCTCTTACGGTTTGTAAAGTGAACTACTTTTAAAATCACATTGTTAATTTTCTTACTGTTGAGATTTAAGTATTCTTTGTATATTTTGGATAACAGTCCAATATCAGATATGTCTTTTGCAAGTATTTTCTACCAGTCTGTGGCTTGTTTTCTCATTTTCTTGATACTATCTTTTGTAGAGCAAAAGTTTTTTTCATTTTAGTGAAGTCCAGCTTAGCTATTCTTTCTTTCATGGGTGATGCCTTTGGTGTTGTATCTAAAGAGTCTTCACCATATCCAAGGTCATCTAGGTTTTCTCCTATATTATCGTAAAGGAATTCTATAGTTTTGCATTTAATTTTTGTGAAGGATGTAAGGTCTGTTTCTAGATTCATTGTTTTCCAGGTGGATGTCCAGTTGTTCCCGCACCATTGTTACAGAGATTTTCTTTACTCCATTGCATTTCCTTTGTTCCTTTGCCAAAGATCGGGGCTTTATATTTACAGGGCGTTTACTTCAGGGTTCTCTGTTCTATTCCATTGATCTTTCTGTTTTTCACCCGTATTGCCTGGCCTTGATTACTGTAGCTTTATAGTAAGTCTTGATGTTGGTTAGTGTCACCTCTTTGTTATTCTCCCTCAGGATTGTGTGGGCTACTTTGGTTTTTATGCCCTCCGTATAAACTTTAGAGTCAGTTTGTCAATATCTATAAAATAACTTAGTGGGATTTTTATTGTGATTGCTCAAATCTGTAGATCAAGTTGGACGAACTGATGTCGTGACAATATTGAGTCTTTCTGTCCAGGAACATGGAATATCTCCATTTAGTTCTTTTATTTCATTTATTAGAGTTTTGTGGTTTTCCTTTTATAGATCTTGTACATATTTTGTTAGAGTTATACCTAAGTATTTTTGGGTTTTGGGTGCTAATATAAATGGTATTGCATTTCTCATTTCAAATTCCACTTGTTTTTTGCTGGTAAGTGGAAAAACAATTGACTTTTTAAAAAATATTAACCCTGTATCCTTCAAGCTTGCAAAAATCACTTACTAATTCTGGGAGTTTTTGTGTTGATTCCTTCAGATTCTTTGCATATAAAATCATGTTGTCTGTGAACAAAGACTGTTTTATATTTTCTTCCCCAATTTATATACTTTTTATTTACTTTTATTGTCTTAGTGCATAGCTAGTATTTCTAGTATGATGTTGCAAAGGAGTGGTGAGGGGATAGGAATGTTGCATCTTAAGGTCCTGGTTGAAAGTGACATTTACCTGATCTATAATTTCAGTAGATCGAATGGAGAGTAGTTTTGGGTAGTCTGATTTCTCCTGGAATTGGGAAAGACTGAGAAATGAAGACAAAGAGATGTGGCCAAGCGTTATTCCAGCTTTTTGTTATACAACTTCCAGAAGCTGATAACTAGTGTGTCCCTGTCACTTGACCCCAGAGTGGGGAGCGTGCTTCTCCCTCTCCTACTCCCCCTGCTATATTCTCTCTCTCTCTCTCTCTCTCTGTGTCAAATAAATAAATAAAATCTTTTATTTTAAGGAATGTATAGAAAAAGAAAAATTTAAACCAGGCAGTTCTACTCCAGAAGGTTACAGTATCTTTGTTATTTTTTTAAGATTTATTTATTTATTTGAGAGAGATTGGGGGGTGGGAGGGAGAGGGAGAGAATCTTAAGCAGACTCCCTGCTGAGCAAGGAGCTGGATGCAACACTAGATCCCAGGCCCCTAAGATCATGAGCTGAGCTGAAATCAAGAGTGAGATGTTAAACTGACTGAGCCACCCAGGGGCCCTAACTGATCAAGCCCCACAGGGGCACCCAGAAGCTTACAGTATTTTTTACATAATCCTAAGTAGTCACATTAGACAGCTTTGGTGACATATTCTTTTTTCAGCTTAAGTTTGTTCCTAATTGTAAATATAATACATGCTCATTATAGAACATTTGTAGAATATGTTGAAGTAGGAAAAAATGGCCATACAATGCCAATAGTAACTTTTTGATATATTTTCTAATGTAACTGGTGAAATAAAATGGAATAATTTATGTCAAGGGCTTATAAAATGGGGCCAGAAGGCAATTAATGAGGAGGGGTTTACTCACCTTCTCATCAGGTAGAACCCCGAACTTTTGAACTGGGCTAAACTGCAAATATTCCAAGGTCTCTGCAGGAGTACCTGCAACTTACTACAGTAACAGAATTTTTCTTATTGATAGACTTAGCAACTAACTCTGTTTAGCTAAGATTAATTTTCTGCCCTCAAAATCAGTTAAAATTTTTTGTAAAACAACATATAGAAGCATTCTTTGTCTTAAAAAACCCCTGACTTTGAATTTTTTTTTTCTGACTTTGAATTTTTTAAAAACTCCCTAAATTGCAATTCTCAGACCTCAGCTAAATACTTTATTTCAGTTCTGCCTCTTCCTTTCGTTGACCCTAACAATCCTGAATTTTAAGAACATAGTCTACATGCATGCCACCATATACTATGTATCTCTTTTTTTGTTTTCTCCTAATTTTAAAAAAAATATACAGACTACTTTTTTTAGAGCATTAGCTTTTGTTACTGAAACAACACACATTTATTATCTTATAGTTCTGTAGGTCAGAAGTCTAAAATGGTCTCACTGACCTAAAATCAAAGTGGCAGCAGCATGACTGCATTCCTTCTGGAGGCTCTAGGAGAGAATCTGTGTTTTAGCCTTCACCATCCTCTAGAGACTGCTTGAGTTCCTTGGCTTTTGGTCTCTTCCCCCATTTCAGAGCCAACAATGGCTAGTGAAGTTTTTTGGTTTTTGTTTTTTGTTTTTTTACATTGTATCACTCTGACACCACTCTCCTGCCTCTCTCTTTCACTTACAAGGATTTTGTGGTTCATTGGGCCCACCTGGATAATCCCAGCTAATCTCCACACCTCAAAAGCAAATGAATAGCAACCTTAATTCTGTTTGTCACTTTGATTCCCCTTGCCATGTAATATAACATATTCACAATTTACAGGAATTAGAACATGGACCTCTTCGGTGGGGGAGGGGTCATTATTCTTCCTGCCAGAGTCCCATACATATTGTTCTCCATTGTGCTTTTATTCCGTTTAACATATCTTTGAGATTATATCAGTATATATGGATTTGCCTCATTCTTTTTAATGGCTGCATAATGTTCCTTTGCTTGGATATACCATAATTTATTTAATGAATCGCTGGTGATGGGTATTTAGGTTATTTTCACTCTTGCTATTACATTTTTTTTTTTTTAATATTTACTTATTGACAGAGAACAGCAAGAGAGGGAACACTAGCAGGGGGAGTGGGAGAGGGAGAAGCAGGCTTCCTGCCAAGCGGGGATGCAGGGCTTGATCCCAAGACCCTGAGATCATGACCTGAGCCAAAAGCAGATTCTTAACCAGCTGCGTCACCCAGGCACTCCATCTCAAAAACTTTTTAAACAACTATATCAGTCACATATTTTATCATGAAGATATACTATGTTTTAATTGTTTTTCCATTGTAGGACATTTCTGTTTTAGCCTATAAATAATGTGCCTTCTAAAAATGCCTAACTCAAGTATTTAAAAAATTGCTATGTATTTTCATCTGAGTCTGAATAGTCTGTGACTGTTGCATATGCTAAATAGAACCATGTAATTTTGGATTATAATGGATACTATAGCTAAGTCTCACCTTTATTCTGTAGCTCAATATACAGGGTGGTTGCTAAATTCCATGCATATTAAGAAGTTCTCTTTTTTATGTCCCTCCATTCTCTAATCAAAATTTGCTTTTTCCTTGATGTCTTAATTGGCAGTTTCTGCTGGCCGTTTGTAGGTTTTTAACAGTTATTAGGCAGAGTGAATAAAAAAATAATTAACAGAAGACAGTCTCATGCGTAAGGAATTTGCAGCCAATTGGTAGGCACTAAAATGTTTAACTGAATAAACAAGAATTATGTACATAACTATTTTTCTCATTGTTATATTGGGATATGACATAGAATGGAGTAGACTTGGATTCAAGTATTTTAGTCTTAACTCACATATTTTAAGACTTAATTAAGAGAAAATATGGTGAGCCAAAAAGTAGTTGATAGGGAATTATGTGTATTTTTACATGCTAGATAAATCTATAATTACTAATTCAGAAGCTTAGTCACTCATATAAATATTGTTGAGATTCATAATCCGAAGGTGAATATACTTACATGTGTTGTTTAAGATTCTAAATTGTTATATGAATATAGAATGGGGCCTCAGGTGAAGAAAACAATTAAGTTGCACAAAATTTAAGAAGTTTTAATATAGCTTTTAATATGACTTCACATACATTTTACTTATTTATAGTCCAGGATTGGAAACAATATCATGTGAAAATTCTTGTTTTAGAATAACTGCTTCTTGGGGTGCCTGGCTAGCTCAGTGGGTTAAAGCCTCTGCCTTCAGCTTAGGTCATGATCTCAGGGTCCTGGGATGGACTCTCTGCTCAGCGGGGAGCCTACTTCCCCCTCTCACTCTCTGCCTGCCTCTCTGACTTCTTGTGATTTCTGTCAAATAAATTTCTTTTTAAAATCTTTAAAATAACTGCTTCTTACCATTTATTTTTCTTCCTCCCTACTTCCTCATGCTTCTGAGTTTCAGATAGACTATCCTATATGCTTACTAATTATAACTTATATATAGCAAGCTTATATATATAATATACACCTGCCACATCATAGTGTTTGTTCTCAATTTTTGAAATCTTGTATAATTTCCAGTTTAATTACCTTTTATTCTCCCCAAAAATATGCTTTGCCCAATATTATTAAAAAATGTTTGCCCCGGGACGCCTGGGTGGCTCAGTTGGTTAAGCGGCTGCCTTAGGCTCAGGTCATGATCCCAGCGTCCTGGGATCATGTCCCATATCGGGCTCCTTGCTTGGCGGGGAGCCTGCTTCTCCCTCTGCTTCTGCCTGCCTCTCTGCCTACTTGTGATGTCTCTCTCTGTCTCTCTCTCTCTGACAAATAAATAAAATCTTTAAAAAAAATGTTTGCCCTATCAAAAACAATCCATTCATTTTTATTTAAATGTTGTTTTAGGATCTTGGAGTGAAAATGTACTAGAATATTTTCTGAGAAATAACCTGATCACAACAGAAGATGGCACTGAGATCGTCTGGTATCATGCAGCTAACCATAAGGCACAACTGAATGAGGCACTGAAAAGTAAGTCAATACAGTTTCTTGTATTTACACTGGATAATAGATTGATTCAGGTCATTTTGTGATATATAGGCATATTTGTGGGTATCAAAGACTTAGATGATCAAAGTACAAATTGTAGGCTGACGTAAGTACTTTTTTTTTTTTTTTAAAGATTTTATTTATTTATTTGACAGAGAGAAATCACAAGAGAGGCAGGCAGAGAGAGAGGAAAGGAAGCAGGCTCTCTGCTGAGAGAGAGCCCGATGTGGGACTCGATCCCAGGACCCTGAGATCATGACCTGAGCTGAAGGCAGTGGCTCAACCCACTGAGCCACCCAGGTGCCCCTGACATAAGTACTTTTATAAAAGATCTCATTTTGTTTACAAAATGAACAAATTTGCATAATGGAAAAATTTTCTTATTTTCCAGAAGTGATTTACTTTTTCTGTGTCTACTTGAAACTCTTAATATATTATTACACTTGCTTATACATTGTAGTTATTTGAGCATATTTTTAAGATCAGTGTTGTATCTCTTACATATTTTTGTGTCCTTTATAGTGTACTAAGGAGAAGTTCAACAGGTATATGTTGAATGGATGGATGAAGCCATTGTGTACTAATTTATAATTAATTGCCTTGGGCTAGAAACCAGGACTTTGGTTTACTAACTTAATCTATTAAAAAAAAAATATATATATATATATATCTCACATGTATGTATTTATCTGTCTTTATCTATATCTGTCTTTTATCTATATCTCTATATATCTATATAGGATATATAGTTATATATATCCCTTCATTATAGATGAACACTATAGCAGTTTTTTTTTTTTTTTTTTTTTTTTTTTTTTTTTTAAAGATTTTATTTATTTATTTGACAGAGAGAGATCACAAGTAGACAGAGAGGCAGACAGAGAGAGTGAGAGGGAAGCAGGCTCCCCGCCAAGCAGAGAGCCCGATGCGGGACTCGATCCCAGGACCCCGAGACCACGACCCGAGCCGAAGGCAGCAGCCCAAACCATTGAGCCACCCAGGCGCCCCCTATAGCAGTTTTTTTAGCTACTTCCTATGAAGTACCCGTGTTGGCTGCAGCAGCACAGGAGACTGAAAGCATATCACCCGAGAGGTCTAGGGCATAGCTCAAAGTGACCTGGTACAACAAGGAAAACTCCACAGTCCCAAGTTTTATTGTAAAAGTTAATGCATCTTTTGCATCCTACTCAATTATGTATCCAGTTAATGTACCTGAATATATATTTCTTTTACTGTAAAGATATTTTTTAACCGTTATTCTTCCTCCTCAAAAGGAGGACCTTTGGTTTAATATGGAATCCTTGATACCTAAAACAGTGCCTAACACATAATAACCATATCGTGATTGTGTAATAAATGAATTTTAGCAAAAGCAACACTCAAGAAAAAGTTGTTTAGTGGATGCCAGGAGCTGGTGGGAGTAGAGAATAAGGAGTGAATGCTAATGGATACAGGGTTTCTTTTGGAATAATGAAAATTTTCTGTCATTAAGTACTGATGGTGGTTGCACAGCCTTTTGAATATCCTAAAAAACCACTGAATTGGGGCTCCTGGGAGGCTCAGTTGGTTAAGTGTCTACCTTTGGCTCAGGTCATGATCCCAAGGTCCTAGATGGAGCCAACATCAGGCTCTCTGCTCAGCAGGGATCCTGCTTCTCCCTCTTCCTCTGCCTGCTGCTCCTCCTGCTTATGCTCTCTCTCTCTCTCTGTCAAATAAATAAATTTTTAAAAAATCTAAAAAATAAAAAATAAGAAACTATTGAATGTATACTGTAAAAGTAGAATTTTATGGTCTGTGAATTATATGTCAATTTTTTAAAAAGATTTTATTTATTAATTATATGTCAATTTTTAAAAGATTTTGTTCATTTATTAGAGAGAGAGAGAGAGAGAAAGAGAGCATGAGCAGGGGAGAGGGTCAGAAGGAGAAGCAGACTCCCTGCTAAATAGGAAGCCTTCGGGATTGGATCCCAGAACCCCGGGATCATGATCCCAGCCAAAGGCAGATGCCTAACCAACTAAGCCACCCAGGCACCCCTATGTTAATTTTTAAAAATGGAAAAAAGGAAGAAATAAAGTACTACTTACAGACATAATGGTTTTATATATAGAAAATCAAAAAATTGCTACAGATAAATGATTGAAATTCATGGGTAAATTTAGAAAAATCTCAGGATACAAAGTCAAAACAGAAAATAAATTTTATTTCTATGTAACAGCAACTAAAAATTTGGAAAAAAATTGTTAAAAATTTATAATTCATAGTAGTGTATGCTGAAATCTTATACTAAAAATACAGTATTTTTTAGTATACTATACTAAAAATAGTATAGAGATCAATAGATCAATATATTGATCCAGGAAGTTTTCATAGGTTACTTAGTCTTCAGATAATGTCCTTTTTACATTCTGTTAGGCAAAGCCAGATCCCCAAATTTTATAGTTTGGAAATGTTCCTCACAAATCCCTTTTTTCAGCCATGGTTAGTTTTGTGATTTCTTTTAAGGCTAAAGGAAAAGAGAGAGGATCCTAGAGATATGAAGGCTATATTTCAGTGATTTATCTCATTTCTCCCAGAATATTTAAACATAGTATAACTATTATTGATAGATCTGTTTCAGTTTGGTTAACATGGGAAACTGGATTTTCAACAATGTCTATGATTTTAAAAAAACAGAGTATAGGAGGAACAATGTAAAAGTACCACTTGGTATTTATTGCACTGTCAACACATGCAGAGCTCAGAATAGTCAAAGTTGTTATGGAGGTTATTACATATAATGTAATTTTATTTTATGGTTCCAGCATTTAAATTTTATTTATTAACATTTAGATTTTAAACACATTCATATTTTAAAATGTGCTGGTAAGAAAAACAGAAAACATTGAGTCTTTTTGAACAAATAAAATATGTATTTAAAAAAACTTTTGTAACATCTTCAGGAAAAGTGTTCCTATAAGCAATAAATATCTATAGTTTCTAATGTGAGGAGTGAGAAGATAAAAGTACTATTTTATTCTCAGAAATTTCAATGAACACATATTAATCCTTCCTTTTGTATACTCACTTTGCTATGTACTGGAAAGAAATTAGTATTTTAACATCAGCTTAAGAGCTGTATGATCTACAGAAAGGCATTTAACTCCTCACCTGTTTGCTCATCTGTGAAACAAACTGTTGAAGGCCTAGTACAGTACCTGGTACTTAGTAGTTATTCAGTAAATGTTAGTTTTTATCTTCCTCAAAAGACTACTGGACCTGACATCTTCTTCAGTCCTTGTTTTATTAGCATTAACTTAAGTTCTTTTATTTGGACAGGTACCGCTCACATGATAGAGGCTGATGTCCTTCTTCCTAGTGATGGGTCAGAATATAGCCAACCAATCATGGCCCATCCTCCTGAAACAAATAGTGATAATACTTTACAGGAATGGCTGACTGCAGTTATAAAAAGCAATAAAGGCATCAAGCTGGATTTCAAGAGGTATTTGTATAAACATTTTCAGTCTTTTAGTTGTTGTAGAGTAACAATGAAAATAAAAGGTTAATAGCTTCATATATCTATACTTGACTAAGTTTATACTTCAAACTGAAAGTGGAATTACAAACTAGTATGTTTCAAGAAGGGACCTAAGACTTATTGAGCTGTTCACTTAAATTGTTTCTTAGGAACCCTTTGAAGCTAAAATTAAGTTCATTTTTACAAAGGAATTTATCACAAATGACCATTGTGATAATAGAATGGTAAAATTTAAAATGCTACTTTCACTAAAAGTAGTCCGAAGGGAACCTGGGTGGCTCAGTCAGTTAAGCATCAGACTCTTGATTTTAGCTCAGGTCATGATCTCAGGGTTGTGAGATCACGTCCCGCATTGCACTAAGTGCTGGGCATGGAGCCTGCTTAGGATTCTCTCTCCCTACCTCCCAACCCCGCCCCCACAACTTACCCTCTTTTTAAAAAAAAAGAAAAAGTAGTCTGAGAGAGAGTTGGTAGTAGTTCAGGTAGCTAATGCATATCCTACCTGATTTACATTGTATTTGTATATGGGAAGTTATCTAGAAGTCTTTCAATAATCCAAGAGTTTCTTATAAATTATATTTTGGAAGCATTGACAGCGAAGAGCAAGATTAAGTGTTATTTCCTTTTCTATGGCTGTCATGGAAAATTTTACTTTTGCAATATTTTGGCAGTGTAAAAATTATAGGTAAAGCCAGGAATATACTGTGCTACCACAAAAGCTCACCATAAGCCCCATGAAGGTGACTGCTATGAAAGTCTGGGATTTAGGGCATCTGGGTGTCTCAGTGGGTTAAGCGTCTGCCTTCGGCTCAGGTCATGATCCCAGTGTGCAGGGATCCAGCCCTGCATCAGGCTCCCTACTCAGCGCTGAGTCTGCTTCTCCCTCTCACTTTGCCTCTCCCTCCACGCCCCTCCCCCACCGCTTGTACTCTCGCTCACCTCTCTGTCAAATAAATAAAATCTAAAAAATAGATTGTGGTAAAACCTACCTTATCTATGAACAATACTTTTAAATTGAATTTTCTCAAGAAATTAATAAAGATTTGGAAATCTCACTTATAGAATTATTAACGTGACTCTGCTTGTTGTGGGACTAAATATACCAGTAAACCTCACTATACTCTTGGTGAATGATAGAGCTAACTTTTTAAAAGATTTTATTTATTTATTTATTTATTTATTTATTTGAGAGAGTAAGCAAGAGAGAGCGTAAGCCAGAGGAGAGGTAGAGGGAGAAGCATACTCTCCCCTCTGAGCAGGGAGCCCCCAAGCATGGCTTAATGCCAGGACCCTGGGATCATGACCTGAGCCAAAGGCAGGTGCTTAGCCAACTGAGCCAACCAGGTCCTGGGAGAGAGCTATTTTAAGATCTTAAAGCTCTTAGAGTGGTGAATGGGCCAACTCTGTTTTATTGACAAAGAGACTTAATCCTAGAGAAGTTAAATAATTGACTCAAGAACAAGAGCTAAACGTAACAGCTGAGCTAGGACAAGAGCCCAGGTTTCCTGGAGCTCTTTTAGTTTTCTCTATACCATGAAATAAAGCATTTGATCTTTAATGTTTGGTGACTCAGAGTTTTAGCTCTCCTTGCCTTTTCATGTATATGTTTACTATTGCCCATTGAATTGTTCTAATACATTCTGTGGCTCCTCACTAGTCAGATCAGCACTTTCATTCCTAGCAGCTACCACACACACACACACACATATGCTGAGCCACCAAGAAATGGGTTTTGCAGATTTTTTGGTCAGAACATATTTGAAGGGAAATGAATTTATCAATTAGTTCTATGGACATGTATATCGTGTCACACACTTTTCTAAGAGCACTGAATGTGTTGATTCACTTGATCCTCATAGCAATCCTAGGAGGTAGCTTATTGCTATCATCCTCATTTCCAGATGCGGAAAGAGAGGCAGAGAGGAGTCAGCAGACTGCTTACTGTCACAGAGTTGGTAGGAAATCTGCCAGCCTGGCTAGAGAGTTACACTGTGAAGGAAGACTCTGTGCTACCTCTGTAAAAGGAGCTGATGGGGGGCGCCTGGGTGGCTCAGTGGGTTAAAGCCTCTGCCTTTGGCTTGGGTCATGATCTCAGGGTCCTGGGATCGAGCCCCACATTGGGCTCTCTGCTCCGCGGGGAGCCTGCTTCCTCCTCTCTCTCTGCCTGCCTCTCTGCCTAGTTGTGATTTCTCTCTGTCAAATAAATAAAATATTTAAAAAAAAAAAAAGGAGCTGATGGACCTATTAGTCAAATTTTACTGGTTCTTATTTTATGGCTGTAAGTTATTTTTTTGTTATACAAATAATAACTAAGTACTAAAATTTATCTGAAACATGGTATGTTATTCTTTGAAGTATACCTTATATGTTGCTGTTGGGCAAAGTGCATACTCAATGTTATGGCTTTTCCTCGACATTTACTCTTCAAGAAGAATTTTACCATTGTTTTGTCAGCTTTCTGTTCCAGAAAAATAAAAATTACAACACAAAAGTTTTTATTTTCTTCAGTAAGGTTTTAGGTTTTTCTTAATATAGGTTTTGTTTTTCTTATTTAAGTTACTGATAAGGACAAGTAACATTATTAACATAGTCTATATCAGCAAAAATGAAAATATTTACATATAGAATATATATATTGAATTCTTTTTCATTATGTTCTATGTCATAACTCCTTGGGTTTAACTGCACAGTGCTTTGCGCATAGTAGACCCTTCATATATGCTGGTGGGATTTCAATTTTGGGGAGAAGATGCTGTCTTCTGATGTTATCCAGTAGTAAGCCATTATTGAATAGCCTTATATCACCTTACTAAATTGAGAAAGACTAAGAATCTCCTCCCTGAATGTAAACTGGAGATTAGTGTTTAATCCAACCTTCACAGACACCAGATTTCTTAAGAAATCAATTTTTTTCTGGAAAAAGAGATGTTGGTGGCAGACATGTGTGAATTAATTCAGGTTTTCTTCCTCTTCCACCCATGAAGAGCAGAACCCCACTGGAACTTGGCTGCTGCTATAGGACTTGCAGATAAGCAAGCTTTGGGGTCACAGATACAAGTTGCTTGCTACCAAAAATGGGGGTACCTGATCTCGGGATTATATTTTAACATGGCACTGATACTAATCAAGGCAGAAAGCATTTGAGACAGAGGAATGATAGCATCTGAATTAAAGTCTGCAAGGTCTAGCATTAGAGTTTAGTAATCCACTAACATTTAGGGCCTCCATTTCAGAGCGAGAAGAATGAACAAAAAGAAGTTCATGGGGCACCTGGGGGGCTCAGTTGGTTAAGTGTCTGCCTTTGGCTTAGGTCATGATCCCAGGGTCCTGGGATCGAGCCCCACATCAGGCTCCCTGCTAGGCAGGAAGCCTGCTTCTCCCTCTCCCTCTGCTCACTGCTCTGTCTACTTGTGCTCTCTCTCTATCTCTCTAATAAATAAATAAAATAAATAAAATGTATTTTACAAAAAGAAGTTCACTACACAGGAGCAGAGTGAAAGAGAGGTTGGAGGTTAGCTTCCTCTGGTTTTAATGATAGTATCCTTTCTCACTAATAAATATGACCTAATAAATAGGGAAGTTATTACTTTTTCTTCTTATACTAGGAGGCCCGAAAGGAGTGAGTTGAAGAGTGCTGGAAGCATAGGCAGGTGGACTCGAATCCACTAAGAAAGACAGAAATGTGAGGAGAGGATACTGAATGTTCCCCTCTAACAGCCATCTCCCCAACTCCTACCTCCCACTGGAGTAGTCACTAAAACCTAATTTTCTCAGAAGCAAACTTAGGCCTTAAAGATTTGGAAGAGATTCAGAATTATAAGTAGTGTAGTAGTCCAGTAAAGTTCATATGTATATATTTTTAAAAAGTAAAATTTATGGGGGTGCCTGGGTGGCTCAGTTGGTTAAGCATCCAACTCTTCATTTCAGCTCAGGTCATGATCACAGGGTTCTGGGATGGAGTCCTGAGTTGGGCTCTGCTCTTAGCAAAGAGTCTGCTTGAGGATTCTCTCTCTTCCTTTCCCTCTACCCCTCACCCTGCTCGCTCTCTCTAAAGATACAAAATATTATTTTATTTATTTATAAAATAAATATATCTTTAAAAATAAGAAAAATTTATGTAGGCTGATTAGAATCTTATTTCAAAATCTATAGATGTCAGTTAGAATAGATGTAGAGAAAAGAGTAAAACTGCTTTTTTATTTAAGTAGTAACTGAAGAGGCACCTGGTAGCTCACCAGGTTAAGTGTCTGCCTTTTAAATGGATGCACTCCTGGAAAGCTATAAACTTCCAAGACTGAAACAGGAAGAAATTGACAACCTGAATAGATCAATATCTAGTAATGAGATTGAAGAAGTGATCAAAAACTTCCCCCAAAACAAGAGCCCAGGACCTGACAGATCTCCTGGGGAATACTACCAAACATTCAAAGAAGAAATAATACCTATTCTCCTGAAGCTGTTTCAGAAAATAGAAACAGAAGGAAAACTTCCAGAGTCTTTCTATGAAGCCGGCATTACCCTGATCCCTAAACCAGGCAAAGACCCCATCAAAAAGGAGAATTTCAGACCAATATCCCTGATGAATATGGATGCCAAGATTCTCAACAAGATCCTTGCTAATAGAATCCAACAGTACATCCCACCATGACCAGGTGGGATTTATCCCTGGGATGCAAGGGTGGTTCAACATTTGCAAATCAATAAATGTGATAGAACAAATCAATAAGAGAAGAGTGAAGAACCACGTGGTCCTCTCAGTTGATGCAGAAAAAGCATTTGACAAAATACAGCATCCATTCCTAATTAAAATTTCAAAGTATAGGGATAGAGGACTGTTTCTCAACTTCATAAAATCTATTTATGAAAAACCCACAGCAATTATCATTCTCAATGGGGAAAAAGCTGACAGCCTTCCCTTTGAGATCAGGAACATGACAAGGATGCCCACCCTTGCTACTGTTGTTCAACAATGTACTAGAAGTCCTAGCAACATCAATGAGAAAACAAAAAGAAATAAAAGGTATTCAAACTGACGACGAAGAAGTCAAACTCTTTGTCTCTGCAGATGACATGATACTTTATATGGAAAACCCAAAAGACTCCACCCCCAAACTACTAGAACTCATACAGCAATTCAGTAATGTGGCAGGATAAAAAAAAATCAATGCACAGAAATCAGTTGCTTTCTTATACACTAAAAATGAAAATATAGAAAGGGAAATTAGAGAATAGATTGCATTTACTATAGCACCAAGAAGCATAAGATACCTGGGAATAAACCTAACCAAAGAGGTAAAGATCTGTATTGAGGAACTACAGAACACTCATGAAAGAAATTGAGGAAGACACAAAAAGATGGAAAAGCATTCCATGTCCATGGATCAGAAGAATAAACATTGTTAAAATGTCTATACTGCCCAAAGCAATCTATACTTTCAGTGCCATCCTGATCAAAATTTCACTGGCATTTTCAAAGTGCTGGAATAAGCAATCCTAAATTTTGTATGGAACCAAAAAGGACCCTGAATTGCTAAGGAAATGTTGAAAAAGAAAAACGAAACTGGGGACATCATGTTGCCTGATTTCGAGCTTTACTACAAAGCTGTGATCACCAAGATAGCACAGTGCTGGCACAAAACCAGACACACAGACCTGTGGAACAGAGTAGAGAGTCCAGATATGGACCTGCAACTCTGTGGTCAAATAATCTTCGACAAAGCAGGAGAAAATACCCAGTGGGAAAAAAGACAGTCTCTTCAATAAATGGTGCTAGGAAAATTGGACAACTATGTATAGAAGAATGAAACTCAACCATTCTCTTACACCATACACAAAGATAAACTCAAATGGATAAAAGACCTTAATGTGAAGCAGTAATCTATCAAAATCCTAGAGAAGAACATAGGCAGTAACCTCTTTGACATAGGCCACAGCAACTTCTTTCAAGACATGTCTCCAACGGCAAAGGAAACAAAAGTAAAAATGAACTTTTAGGATTTCATCAAGATAAAAAGCTTCTGCAGAGCAAAGGAAAGAGTCAACAAAACAAAGAGGCAGCCCACAGAATGGGAGAAGATGTTCACAAATGACACTTCGAACAAAGGGCTGATATCCAAGATCTATAAAGAACTCCTCAAACTCAACACTCAAAAAACAGATAATCACATCAAAAAATGGACAGAAGACATGAACAGACACTTCTCCAAAGAAGACATACAAATGGCTAACAGACATATGAAAAAATGTTCATCCTCATTAGCTATCAGGGAGATTCAAATCAGAACCACATTGAGACACAATCTTACACCAGTTGGAATGGCCAAAATTAACAAGACAGGAAACAACAAGTGTTGGAGAGGATGTAGATTCCCACTGTTGGTGGGAATGCAAGTTGGTGTAGCCACTTTGGAAAACAGTGCGGAGATTCCTTAAGAAATTAAAAATAGAGATACCCTATAACCCTGCAATTGTACTACTGGATATTTACCCCGAAGATACAGGTGTCTTGAAAAGAAGGGCCATATGTAACCCAATGTTCATAGCAGCAATGGCCACAATAGCCAAACTGTGGAAAGAACTAAGATGCCCTTCAGTAGACAAATGGATAAAGAAGATATGGGCCATATATACAATGGAATATTACACCTCCATCAGAAAGGATGAATACCCAACTTTTGTATCAACATGGATGGGACTGGAGGAGATTATGCTGAGTGAAATAAGCCAAGAAGAGAAAGTCAATTATCATATGTTTTCACTTACTTGTGGAGCATAAGGAATATCATGGAGGACATTAGGAGAAGGAAAGGAAAAGTGAATTAGGGGAAATCGGAGGGGGAGATGAAGCTTGAGAGACTGTGGACTCTGAGAAAAAACTGAGGGTTTTGGAAGGGAGGGGGTGAGGGATGGGTAAGCTTGGTGATGAGTAATAAGGAGGGCACGTATTGCATGGAGCACTGGGTGTGGTGCATAAACAATAAATCTTGGAACGCTAAAAAAATAAAATGAAAAAAAAAATTGTCTGCCTTCTGCTCAGGTCATGATCCCAGGGCCCCTGCCCTGCTCAGTGGAGAGTCTGCTTATCCCTCTCCCTCTGCCTGCCACTCCCCGTGCTTGTGCTCTCTCCCTCTCCCTGCCCAGTGAATAAATAAAATCTTTTAAAAATAAATATAGTAACTAAAATATGGTTGTCTCTAGACTCCAGAAAAGATGTGTATGAGGTGAAAATGAAATTTATAAAAGCTTTAAGAGGATGTTATAATTTTATACTTTGCAATCAGTTTTAGAAACATGTTTATGCATTCAAACTTAAAAGAATACATGAAAGAATAGAGGCTCTTTTCTCTGAGATCATGAGCCAGTATTAGAGACACAGTGCCTAGGTATACTGTAGGTAGTTTCATAAATGTGAATTTTCAGGTTATGAGTATATCTAATTTTTAAGTCTTATATATACATTCTCTGATGACTGAGTATTTATGTCTTTTCTTAAATTATTTTATACTGAGTGTTCCTAATACAGTTTTGAAACTTCAGTCTTTCTACAAATAGTGGCATTCTTCATGTGTTTATAGAACCCTTAAGGTATCCTCATGAATAAGTGTAAGTCAACAATTTGAGATATGTCATATGTTAACTTCTCCTCTGGTGTTAATGTGATCTTTGATTTTATTTAATTCAGGCATTATCATATTACAATTTTGTTGAAAACATTGAAACCACTAGTCTAAAAGAACTTTTTACTTTTACTTTAGGAATGTGTCTCATTGACAACAACTATGTTTTTAGTCTGGCAGCTGTGGAACCATCCATGATGCTCCTGGAAAATGTGAAGAGGCATCTGAAACGTCCTGTGTGGATTAATGCTGATATTCTTCCTGGTCCAAATGGAAATAGCAGGGTAGTGGATGCAAAACCTTTTATAGACACGGTGACATCCTTCTTTCCAGATGTGACATTTTCCCTGGGTTGGACAACAGGATGGCATCCTGAGAAAGTCAATGAAGGTAATAATTTTAAAAATGTATTTCTTATCGGTCAAATTAAAATCTGCTCAAAATACAAAAATAACAGGTTTAAATACAAAACCAAACTCTTATTCCAAAATCTAAGAGCCTAATGGAGATAAAACTCTGGCCCTAAGGCATCTGTATGCTTCTTCTTTCTTTTCTTTTAGATAGACTGCATTTGTTGGTGACATTGTATCACCAAGCTTCGATGGGAAATTTGCATGCTCTAGATTAATCAAAGTTGCCTCTACATACTTTAAACGAATCCTGAATTGGTCTCTTTGAACTTGCAAATCACTCTATACTCTTTTTTTTTTTTTTTTTTCTTTTTACCTTGGAGCAAACTTCCTACATCAGATAAACGATAAATAAGTACTTCTCAGGTGATGTGAGGCCAGAAGGAGGGGGAGTGTTATGGAAGAGCCCAAGTTCTACTCCATGGACATTGAAAAGGGCTCCACAAGTAGTTTGCTGGTTTCATCTCTGTCTGGACAGGGGGAGTGGGAGGCCATGAGACTCTCCTCTAGACTGGATCCCTTCTTCCCTTTCATCTGTTCACTTAAGGATGGACCTGAAATTCAGCTTTTTTTTCCTCCAGTTGAAACTCATTATGCTGTTTGGGTTCATCTTTCTATTTCTTCATACATCCTTAGGCAGTGATTTACAGGTAAACAGCTCAAAAGCCATCAGATGCTCTGGAGCTCCTGTCCACATGGTAAAAATAAATGAAGAAGGTATTTAGAGCCTATGGAGATGTTAGTCTTTACCCTATGTTCAGGGAATTCATCTTTTACTTAGTTTCAGTTGTTTTTTTTTTTAAGCTTTTACTTATTTATTTGACAGAGAGAGAGCATAAGCAGGGGGAGAGCCAGAGGAAGAAGCGGGATCCCCATTGAGCAGAGCGCCTGATGTGGGGCTGGATTCCAGGACCTTGGGATCATGACTGAGCTGAAGGCAAAGGCCCAACTGACTGAGCTACCCAGGCACCACTGCAATTATTGTATTTAGATGTTAACTTTTTAGTCCAACATAAGATCAGAGTAATTGCTGTCTAGTGAGTCGTGACATTTAGGTTTTAACCCCCTGGACCAATAATCGATGTGATTGAGACAAAGAATAATATGCTTATCATAATTCTAATTTTTAAGCATTTCAATTTTAATTAGCTTCATTAAAGAATATTGCTTGTAATTCAAAGTGTTCAAAGAAGGTAAATGAGAAATAGTTTATTAACTTCCTTACTGATTCTAAACTCCTTTTGTCACTGTTTAGTATAATTCTGGCCTAACCTCAGGCTTTAACTAATTAGAATATATCTGGATTTCGAAGTCATTTTGGTGTTGAATGTGTCCAGACTGCTTTTCTCTTATCGGCCTCTTGTCATTACCAACATATGCTTTATGCTTCCTTACTTTTTATTTCTTATAAATACTTATTTATTTTAGAGAGAGAGAGAAAGAGAGGGAGTGCTTGTGAGTGAGGGGTGGGGCAGAGGAGGAGGGAGAGAGAGAATCCCAAGCAGACTGCACACTGAGCTGGAGCCAGATCTTACAACCCCGAGATTGTGACCCAAGCAGAAATCAAGTCAGATGCCCAACCGACTGAGCTACCCAGGCACCCCATGTTTCACAGATTTAGAAAAGAGTTTATAAATTTATTGTCATGCAAATATAGCTTCTGTTAGCAATCCCTTTTTCTAATTACAAAAATTTTCAGGTTTTCAAGGAAAGCAGAACATTGCCCTTCTTTTATGAGGAATTTAGCTGCTAAACTAACATATTCACATAAGCTTTCTGTAAAATATTCCTTTATTTACCAGTACTTTTTATAGGCTGCTTTTGATAGAGGCTGTTATTTATTTATTTATTTATTTATTTATTTATTCTGTTGGGGGAGGGACAGAGGGACAGGGAGATAAGAGTCTCAAGTGGATTCCACACTGAGTGTGGAGCCCAACATGGGGCTTAGTCCTACAACCCTGAGATCACCACCTGAGCAGAAACCAAGAATTGGGCATTTTAGCCCACTGCATCATGGAGATGCCCCATAGAGGCTATTATTTTGAAAATATAATTTTTTTCTTTTTTTTTTAGAGACACAGAGAGAAGGGGGGAGAGAGGCAGGAGAGAGAGAGAAAGAATCCCAAGCAGGCTCTACACCCAGGACAGAGCCTGACAAGGGACTTAGTCTCACAGCCCTGAGATCATGACCTGAGCTGAAATCCAGAGTTGGTCGCTCAACCGAATGAGCTACCCAATGCCCCCCAAAATATAAAT
The DNA here is from genome assembly GCF_922984935.1 of Meles meles. Taxonomy (NCBI): domain Eukaryota; kingdom Metazoa; phylum Chordata; class Mammalia; order Carnivora; family Mustelidae; genus Meles; species Meles meles. Next base: position 77,503,736 of record NC_060068.1, on the reverse strand, counting down.
TTTTTCCCCAAAGCTTCTATAAACAAGCAAGTGTGTTTTCCACAATCTCTTAACATGATTTAAAACCCATATATAAAAGTCATTTTGGGGATGCCTGGTGGCTTATTCAGATAAGCATCCAACTCTTGATTTTGGCTCAGGTCATCATCTCAGTAACATGGGGTTGAGCCCTGTGTTAGGCTCCATGCTAAAAGCGTGGTCTGCTTCGGATTCTCTCTCTCTCCCTCTCCCCCTGACCCTCCCCCACTTGCATACATGCTTGCTCCCTAAATAAAATTATTTTTAAAAAATGAAAGTAATTTTTCTACTATTTCTACTTTAGGTAAAATGTATAAGTAGTTTGGACTAACCAGAAAATAATCATGAAGATAATTATTTCTTAAACATCTACTACCTAGCAGGCATCTTTCTGTTGGAAAAAAATATTTAAGTAACAAACACAATGGAAAATCTAAATTTATTTATGTACCTTTTTTAAAAGATTATATTTATTTATTTGAGAGAGAGAGAGACAGAGCAAGCATGAGCAGGGGGAGGGGCAGAGAGACAAGCAGACTCCCCACTGAGTATGAACCCCCAACATGCTCGATTCCAGGACCCTGAGATCAGGACCTCAGCTGAAGGCAGATGCCTAGCCAAATGAGCCACCCAGAAACCCCCATAAAATCTAAGTTTATAGAGAATATTAGTGAGGGAGATAGGGTCGCCAGGGTGGCTCAGTCTGTTGGGCCTCTGCCTTTAGCTCAGGTCATGATCCCAGTGTCCTGGGATCGAGCCCTTCATCGGGCTCTCTGCTCAGCAGGGAGTCAGCTTCTCTCCTGCTGCTCTTACACTCTCACTCAGTCTCTCCCTCTCAAAGAAATAAAATCTTTAAAAAGAAAATGAGGCAGATACACCTAAGGTAAGAGCCTTAGAATCATTAAGATAAATATAGTATAAAAGTTTGAGTTTTTTGTCCTTGAGAGATTAGTAAAGCCTTTTTGATATTTTAATGTTTTATTAAATTTGCTCTTAAGTCACTTGTGGCATGATTTTAGACTTGATTTTTTGTCTCTATTTTCCTTTCAAAATATTTTTATGTATTAAGTGGTAATTTAATTCACTCTGAATCTGAATAGAGCTTTTTATAAAATACCTATGAATTACCTACTCATAGGTAATTTAATTTAGTTTTTTATTTAATTGACTTTTAGGATTCCAGTTAGAAAAATTGAATTTCTTTCTTTCATTTCAGGTTACAGTTGGACAATGGTGAAAGAAATGGAGTATATATGTAAGGAGCTAAATCAGCCTATAACATTTCCTGTCAGAGCAGCATTAGTCAGGCAGTCTTGTTCTCAGTTACTTTGGCTGTTAAAGAAATCAAACAGGTATGTGTAAGTTTAACAAAGTAACATATGCGTATGAGATGTGTGAGAAAGAGACAGAGGATGAAAACTGATTATGGAAAGACAGTGCGTGGGGATGCCAGGGTGGCTCAGTCGGTTAAGCGTCTGCCTTCGGCTCACGTCATGTTCCCAGAGTTGTGGAATCGAGCCCCACATTAGGCTTCCCTGCTTCTCCCTCTGCCTCTGCCCCTTCCCCCCACTCATGCATGCTTTCTCTCTCTCAAAAATAAATAAATAAAATCGTAAAAAAAAAGACAGTGTGTGTGAGAAAAAGATGGAGACAGAGAATGAACACTGATTGTGTAAGTGAACAGATCCCCTCACTTGAAAGAAGCTCCTGATTAATCTTCACTTACATAACATCATGTCTTTCACCTCTATTCCTCACAAAAGTTTCTGAACACAGTAGGTGCCCAGTAAATGTCCTTTTCCTATTATGTTACACACTCTCAAAAAGTTTTAAGTTGATAAAATAGTTTCTCTTTGAATTCTATCTTAATTTCAGAAGTTTTTTCCATATAAAATTTTATTATTTTAATATATAATAAAAATTAGTTGGACCACCTATGAAATATCAAGAGATTATAAATGTACAGATATTGAAACAATTTTTAGCCTGTCTTTTTAATATACTAGTCAGTAGAACAAAGAAAATCCAGAAATAAACCCAATCTATCATGGAAATTAGTTTAGGGAAAGCTAGCATTTCAAATCATTGGTGCAAAAGTTCAGTATGGTATGTGAGAATAGGCCAACTGTGCAGAAAAAAAAAACAAAATAAAACTGGCACCTTTCATTCATCTTTCTTCCAAAATGAATTCCAGGTGAATTAAAGACTTAAAATTAAGCATTAAATACACAAAGAAAAAATATGATATTTTCTGTAGTTTCAGAGTGGAGAAGACCTTTCTTAGTAAGAAAGGTACAAGCTGGCTGTTGAGGAGGAGGTAAAGAGATTTTCCTGTATCTGCTGGGGTTTTTTTTGTTTTTTAACTCAAAATAATGTTTGTGCCATCTTGGGGTGGCCTGCTCTTCTCTCCCACATTTCTATGTCTTTATTTTCTTATTTTCTTTATTTGAGCTTTCCATCTTGTTTCTTGATTAAACTAGATGCACAATAAACTAGAGAAGGCAATATCCTAAGGAAAGCAAGAGCATCAAGATAGGAATCTTGGTCCTTGACATGTGGAGGCACAAAATCAGCCCTGAATTATTTGTGCTTTCCCAGCTATGTGAGAAAGAGAGCTAGGCTTGTTTAAGCTATTTTTAAATTTAGGTTTCTATTATAACAGCTGAATTATATTCTCATACAATACATGAACTCATACAAATACCTATATATGAAGCCCTTAAGAAAATCTACAAAGTAAAATAAGATGTTTTCTGATTACAATACAGTAAACCCAGAAACTATAATAAACCCAAAATAAAAAAATAATTCTACTACCTAGATGCCTAAAAAATTTCTCTTAAAACAACTTTTGAGGAAAAACTTAAAATTGTGTGATACTTACAAATTGACAAAAAGGAAAACCTACACAAAAGAAACAATGGCACATGGCTAAAGCAGTGGTCAGAGAAAAAAGCAAAGTCTTAAATACTTGCATTAATAAATATAAATATGTTAATAAATAAAAATATGAAAGTAAAGCATCCAACTCAAGAAATTATGAAGCTATATAAAACATAATTTTAAAAGATAAAAGAAATTAGTGAATCATTGATCAGAAACATGAATAAATCTCAGAGCTGGTTTCTAAAAATAGAGAGATAAGTCCATTATCTAGGTTTTTTTTTTTAAGATTTATTTATTTATTTATATATTTGACAGAGAAAGATCACAAGTAGACAGGCAGGCAGAGAGAGAGACAGAGAGAGAGAGGAGGAGGAGGAAACAGGCTCCCCGCTGAGCAGAGAACCCCAGGCGGAACTCAATCCCAGGACCCTGAGATCATGACCCGAGCCAAAGGCAGAGGCCCAACCCAATGAGCCACCCAGGTGCCCCACTTCTTTTTTTTTAATTTAAATATTTAAAAAATTTATCTGACAGAGAGAGAGAGAGCACAAGCAGGGGTAACGGCAGAGGGAGAGGGAGAAGCAGGCTCCTCGCTGAGCAGGGAGCTGATGCAGGGCTTGATTCCAGGACTTTGAGATCATGACCTGAGCCCAAGGCAGATGCTTAACTGACTGAGCCACCCAGGCACCCCTCTAAGTAAAATCTTTTATCTGTTGCTTAAATTTTAAATTTTGAGTTACTATAGGAATAGTCTGATACGCACAACTATGGCTTTTCTGTGTTCATTCTTTCCTTATCTTCATAGCTTCTTGGGACCAAACCTAATTGAAGAAAGCTTCCACTTTTAGCTCAGGGATGCCATTCCCTCTGTTGCAAAGTGTTTAGGTGGAATGTGCCCCTCATCTAGCAATGTCTTTGGTAGGCTTTCTCTGTCATCTACAGACATAGGCAAATTCTCTTCACTTCTTTACATGCAGTTGATTAAGTATCTGCCTTCCACTTCGGTCAGATCTTGGATCCTGGGATCAAGCCCTGTATCAGGCTTCCTGATCAGCTGAGAGTCTGCTTCTCCCTCTTCCCCTCCCCCACTTGGTGCACATGTGCTTGCTCGCTCTCTCTCTCTCCATCTCCCAAATAGATGAAGTCTTTTTTTTTTTTTTAAGATTTTATTTATTTATTTGACAGAGAGAGACCACAAGTAGGCAGAGGCAGGCAGAGAGAGAGGGAGAAGCAGGCTCCCTGCTGAGCAGAGAGCCCGATGCAGGACTCGATCCCAAGACCCTGGGATCATGACCTGAGCTGAAGGCAGCGGCTTAACCCACTGAGCCACCCAGGTGCCCCTAGATGAAGTCTTTAAAAAAAAAAAAAAAAAAAGGAAGCAAGACCAAAAAAATATTATGCATCATATGATTCCATTTATATAAAATTAAGTAATGGGCAAAAATTAAACTGTACTGGTTAGGGATGGCTATATAGGTAGTAAATAAAGAAAAATAAGAATATGACTACCACAAAGGTCAAGGTTGTGAGCAGTCCAGGGTAGAAGAAATGTTGTGATTACAGAGTGACATATGGGTACTTCCCAGTGTACTGGTGGTTCTCTACTTCTTGATTTGTGTTTTGGTTAACTAGAGTTCATTTTATGATAATTCATTAAAATGCGTATTTATGTCTTATGCATTTTTCCTGTATAATTTCACAATAAAAAGGGCTTAAAAATGAAACCTGAGAATTGATTTGAATAAATACAATTTAGGTACCCTGAGGTAATTTTTTTTCCTATTTCACTTTAAATATAGTAGAGAGAGGATTAAAAGAGGCAGAGTAAGACTGGAGAGCTCCTTTTTTAACTTGAATTCATACCTGTTTCTCATAAGGTTAGTCACCATTGTGTTCAAATAAAATAATGAAGATGGCATTTTAGCAAAAAAATACAGGTTTTTTTTTAGTATTTTTGTTTTATTGAGAAATAAATGAAATTACATCACTGTATAAGTCTTTTTCTAAGATTTATTTATTTATTTGAGAGAGAGAGTGACCCAGTGGGAAGGAATAGAGGGAGAGAGAGAAAGAATCCTAAGAAGACTATGTGCTGAGCGTGGAGCCCAACGTGAGGCTCGATTCCACGCTCCTGAGATCACAACCTGATCACAAAACTAGGCGTCTGACACCTAAACAACTGTGCCACCCAGACGCCCCCATCACTGTATCAGTTTAAGGTGTACAGCATCATGGTTAGATTTATTTATATTGTGAAATGATTACCACCACATGTTCAGATGATCAGTTAACCTCTGTCTTCTCATATAAATACAATAAAAAGAATGAAGAAAAGGAAAAAGAAAAACAATTTCTCCTTGTGTTGAGAACTCAGGATTTACTCTCTGAAAAACTTGTCTATGTAATCATAGAGCAGTGTTAGCTCTAGGCATCATGCTGTACATTAGATCCTTAGTACTTACCTTACAACTCTAAGTTTGTACTTTTGACCACCTGCCCATTTCCCCCTCTGCATCTTCTACCTCTGGTAACCGCAAGTCTAATCTCTTTGTTTATGAGGGTTTTTTTCCTTTTAGATTCTACATGTAAGTGAGATTGTACAGTATTGTCTTTTTCTGTCTGACTTATTTTACTTAGCTAATGCCTTCAGGGTCCTTCCATGCTGTCACAAATGGTAAGATTTCCTCATTCTTTTATGGCTGAATAATACTACACTGTATAAATGTATATACCACAACCTTTTTAATCCATTCATCCACTGATGGACATTTAGGTTGTTTCCATGTCTTGGCTATTGTAAACAATGGTTCTGTGAACATGAAGGTGTGGATATTTTTTAAAGTTAATGTTTTTGTTTCCTTTGGATATATTCCCAGAAGTAGAATTGCTGGATCATAGGGTAGTTTTGAGGATCCTTTGTACTAAGGAACATATCTCATAATTTTTGCATAAATATCTTTTACCTTTTGGTTACATTTATTCCCATGTCTTTTACTATTTTTGATGCTGTTGTATGAGATCAATTTATTTCTTCTTCAGAAATTTCACTGTTAGTATATGAAATGCTACTGGCTTTTGTAAATTAATTTTGTATCCTGTAACTTTACTGAATTCATTGATTAGATCTAACAGGTTTTTGGTTGAATCTTTATACAAAGTCTATGTACAGAATCATGTCATCTGCAATAGAGGCAATTTGACTTCTTTCTAATTCTTACACTTTTTATTTCTTTTTCTTGCCTCATTTCTGTAGCTAGGACTTTCAAGACTATGTTGAATAAGAGTGGTGAGAGTACGCACCCTACTCTTGTTCCTGATCTTAGAGGAAAAGCTTTCATCCTATCATCATAGAGTATGATGTTAGCTGTAGACTTGTCATAAATGGCCTTTATTGTTGAGATATGTTCCTTCTGAGCCTGGTTTATTGAGTTTTTTCATGAGTGGATGTTGAATTTTGTCAGATACTTTTTCTGCACCTACTAAAATGATCATATGATTCTATTCTTTCATTCTATTAAATGTGATGTATAACATTGATTTGTGTGTGTTGAACTATCTTCACATCACAGGGATAAATCCCACTTGATCATGGTGAGTGATTCTTTTATTGTGCTGCAGACTTCGGTTTCATAGTATTTAATTGAGAATTTTTGCATCTATATTCATCAGGGATATTGACTTAACAGTTTTCTTTACTAACAGTGTCCTTTTCTGGACTTGGTATCGAGATAATGCTGGTCTTGTAAAATAAATTTGGGATTGTTTCTTGCTCTTCAGTTGTTTGGAAGAGTTGGAGAAGAATCGGTGTTAATTCTTTACATGTTTGGAAATAGTCACCCAAAGCCATCTGGTTCTGGGCTTTTCTTCATTGGGAGATTTTTTAATTGTTGATTCAATTTGTTTACTAGTAGTTAATCTATCCAGATTTTTAAATTCTTTCTGATTCAGTCTTGGTAAGTTGTAAAAATATAGATCTTAAAGAAATTCTCATTTGTGTGTGTGTCTGTGTGTGTCCTCACCTGTAGCTTAAAATTTCTTTAAGCTTTGCTGCATAGCTGCAAACCAAATGCTGCTGTGGAATAAAATTCCACATAAAATTCAAAGTGCATCTCTAGAATGGTATCACAATCCTTAAGGACAGGAATGTGCCAACATAGCAAGAACACATACCTTGGTTAGACTTTCTTAGTAGTAGTAGAAGAAGGACTTTGGAGACTTTTTTCCTGCATTCTGAAGTGTTTATGGGGAAAATAAGTTTGGAACTACTTAACAGCTTTGCATTTTCTTAGACTCTGATGCAATAGTTTTGTAATAGAAGTAATATCTACTGGAAGAAATGAAAATATATAATTTAAATAACTTTAAAATTCTGAGTATATTCTTAACATCCATGATAAATCTGCATATATTATTATTGTTTTTTTAACGCCCAGAAATGGATCTAAATTTATTCTGTTTGGCATCCTTAGTGACATCCCTTGGCAGTCTTATATCTCATACAAACACCCCCAGAAGGGAGAACGGGGCCACATGTAAGTGAATATGAACGTTGATAATGTCAGTGACATTTGTATCTCTTCATAGTCCCTTGCAGTCATCCCATTGACTCTACCCAGGCTACTGAAAAAAAAAAAAAAACAAAAAAAAAACAAATTAGAGCTGGAGGTTTTGTGTAGGGAACAAATTCCTTATTCAGCATTATAATCTCTTCAGTTTTTTTTGTCCAAAATTTGGCCCATTTTCAGGGTTACTAGTCTGGGTTTCCAAAGCCATTTCACATTCCTGTAATTCAGATATAGCAGTTACCTAAATTTAGATGATGGCAATGTGAATTTTTTTTCTCTCTAGTCCTTTTGATGTTCATGAAGGAATGAAACAGGAACTATATGTTCCAGCACTGCTAATTAATTTTTTTGTCTGTGTGAATTTGGGTTAAAGATAAATGAGAGTAACTATTTTTAGGCTTATTGGAATTCCTCATCACTGTTTCTTATCTTTTACTTTTCACTATAAAATTCTGTTTTATTTTAATGCAGGTACAGCCTGACTGTTTGGACTGGGAAAAATGATAACTATTCCATTGAAGATTTGCTTTGCATTAGAGACCATTTTGACAAAAAACAAGTTTTCTATGATATCTTGGAACCACAAAACCATGAATTTAAACAAGCCATTGGAGTCAAAGTTAATCTCTAAGAAGATTCTTCTAAATTATTTCATGTTTTGGTTTCATAACCCTCTGCTTTGGTCTGAATTAATTACCATATACATTGTGATGATGATGTGCTCTAATTCATCTAATCAAAAAACACTTAGTGCTTATTTTATTTGGCTTATATCCTTATGATACTGTATGTATTTAAAAGATTTGGAAAGAAAGGATTTCAGTGGGCCTGGTCTAATAATAATTTAGGACAATTATGTTTTAAACCCCTTTATAAAATGTAATTTTGATATATTGAAGGTAATTGAAAGAATTTACATGTCATAACCTATAATCACATTACATGTGATACAGGTATAAATCACATTTTGGTTGGCCTTGCATTACAGAGATTCCACTAATTTATGGTACCTTCTTTCTTTTTTCCTGAAAAACTGGTTATTTCAGAGACTAAGGAAGAGTAAGAGGGCTTTAAAGATGTTTTAATTTTCACAGAGTTGAGCAGCTTTGTTGTAACAGAATAAAATCCATTTACTGAAAACAATATAGGTTAAATTAGATGGATCTAGAATTTCCATATTGTTGAGAGCATGCTGACAACTATATATGTTTTTTTTATATTCTTTGTTTCAATTATAGTATTTTATCTGTAGTAAGTACAATACTACTGGAGAGCAGAATTTTAATCCTAGTAACATATCATTTGATTTTCAAGTTTATCACCAGGACCACCTTAGTTCAGGCCCTTGTTTTACTGCTAGAATTTTAAAAAGTTCTTCATGACTTCATTGTTCACATTCTACTCAGAAATGTGCTGAGTATTTCTGTCGAAGAAAACTTTTGTAAGCACCTCTTGCCAGATCGGAAAGCTCCAAGGCCAAGGATCTCTTAAATGTCACTTTATTAAGTTTAACTCTTTCAAGATCTTTCATAAGGTAGCCCACTCTAAACATAAAATGAAGGGAAAATGAGGATTCTTTTGAAGAGTTGTTATGAAGATTGAGATTCATGGAATAGAGGCATCTAGCTCAATGCTTAATACACAGAAGGTACTCAACAAAGTTAGTTCCCTTCTTCTAGACCCGTCATGTGATCATATCCATTGTAGATAGAGAACAGTAAGGGGTATAACACAAAACATTGTAGACATATATTTAAAGAAGACGATTATATTTCCACTTAAAATTTTAGCTCCACTAAGCGCAGTGCTATTTGTCAAATAACACCTAAAACCACTTTCTGTGGTTGTTTGCCAAAAGCAAAAATGCAATTTTATAATTATAAAATTTTAACAATAGCAACAAAGAATAACTCTTAAAATTATAGTAAAAATTAACGTTTACTTTATAAATTTTCTAAAATTACCACTCTTTTATAGAGTTGAATTTATGAATGAACTGCATTTTAGTGAAGTTTTAAATGAAACTAATTTGTCCAGAAGATTATTTTTGCTACTTGATTGTCTGACCCTTGATAATACACACACACACTCATATATACATATGTATATATATTTATTTATTTATTATTTTTTTATTTTAGAGGGAGGCAGAGGGGCAGAAGGAGAGGGAGAGAGAGACTTTTTTTTTTTAAGATTTTATTTATTTATTTGACAGAGATCACAAGTAGGCAGAGAAGCAGGCAGAGAGAGAGGAGGAAGCAGGCTCCCTGCTGAGCAGAGTGCCTGATGCGGGGCTCGATCCCAAGACCCTGGGATCATGACCTGAACTGAAGGCAGAGGCTTTAATCCATTGAGCCACCCAGGCACCCCAAGAGAGAGAGACTTTTAAGCAGGCTCTACACCCAATGTGGAGCCAGACACAGGGCTCGATCTCATGACCGTGAAATCACAAACAGATGAAATCAAGAGTCAAATGCTTAACCAACTGAGTCATCCAGGGAACACATGACCCTTGATAATATTTTTAAAAATACTATAGGAAAACTGCTTTTATATTAAGAAATTTATCAGCTGATTATTACTTAGGTTAAGATTTAAAGGTGTATTTTAAATCATTCTTGGGAACAAAAATATATAAGGGAATTGTAAAATGTATTCTAATGAAAAATAAATTTTTAATGGATAATCACATGGAAAAAAATAACTGATCCCTACTTCACACCATATGCAAATGATAACTGGAGTTGGATCTTGGGCCCAAATGTGAAAGATAAAACTAAAGCATTTAGAAGAGGGGTGCCTGGGTGGCTCAGTCGTTAAGCATCTACCTTTAGCTCAGCGGGAAGCCTGCTTCTCCCTCTTCCACTCCCCCTGCTTGTGTTTACTCTTGCGCTGTGTCTCTCTCTGTCAAATAAATGAATAAAATCTTAAAAAAAGAAAACCCAACATTAAAGCATTTAGAATAAAATACAGGAGAATATTTTCATGACTTGAGAGTAGGCAATAATTTCTTTTTTTAAATTTCAGCTTTATAGGAGTATAACTGACATGAAAGTGTAAGTGTTTCCAATTTTTCCCTATTTCCATACCCAAGGCAATGATTTTAAAAAAAAAAAAAATGGGGAGGGGGGAGCTGTGGGGAGAAGGCAGAGGAGAGGGAAAGAAAATCTTAAGCAGGCTCCACACCAGGTGTGGAGCCCGACCCAGGACTCTGGATCTTACAACCCTGAGATCATGACATGAGCCAAAATCAAGAGTCTGATGCTTAACCAACTGAGCCACCCAGGTACCCTGGCAATGATTTCCTATAACACAACACTAATCATAAAAGGAAAAAATTGATTAATGGGTTTTATCAAAATTCAACTCCTCTCATCAAAAGACACCATTAACACATATTTGACAAAGGGTTCATACTCAGAATCTATGGAGAACTCCTATAAACCGATGTTTAAAAAGAAGCTAAACAACCCAGACAAAAATAGGCAAAAGAACAGATACTTCATAACTTGGTTAATAAATAATAATGATATAAAGGTCTTAATGTGTAAATGCAATACAATAGTATATAAACACTGAGAATCTACATTTATTAATATGAAAAGGTTTTATATTGCAGGCAGCAAAACAAATATCTGGTATCATACTATTTATGTAAAATTGTATGTCTTTATGTGCATTTGTATACATAGAAAAATATTTGGGAAGAAGTTCCCAGACGCAAAATAAGTATAACCTATTTTTCCCCTCCAGGTTCTCAAGTCTAATGTATTGGTGTTGAAAACTCATAGCATCCAAGGGCTATTTCCCAAGCCTGGCAGAGTAATCCTGGTTCTAGAAGAGACTTTGGTACGAGATCCAATTTTTCAAAAAATCAGCTTTATAAAGTACAGTAGTTTATGGCCCTATAAAATTGATGTAACTATATTTAGTCAGATATGTACTCATCTATCGGGCGGAAATGGCTAAAAATTATTCAGAACAGGTTGTTTATTTGCTTGTTTGTTGTAGTTAGGGTCTTAGATTTTTTTCCTTCTAATTATAAAAAGTAGTTACCTAGTGAATATATAAAAAATGCCCTATCTCTGTCCTCGAAATTTAAGATATGAGCTTGCCTAGTAGGAGCATACATTCTGCTAATAATCATAAATTCATGAATCAATGCAAGGAAGATAGTTGAATGATAGAAGCATGAAGACAGTAGTACTAAAGAACTTGTTTTTATCTAGAAAATGGGAGTATAATGAATGAGTGAAACCATGAAGTTCTGATAACCACTTGGAAGAAGGGAGGCAGGATCGAGGAGTTCTTGGGACTTCAGCAGCAGGAGCTCAGGGTCTTTGTTCTAGTGTCTAATGTTCCTCATCAGTGTCATTCTTTGACTCATGACTGTGACTGCTCCTCTGTCTTCTTTGTACCTACCATCCAGGGACTGTAATTTGTCTAGTCATTTGTGTCTTCAGGGCTCACTGGGGAATACTACGGGAGGGAAGGGGACAGGCCCTTAATGGATGTCTGATGTGCCGAGGCTGATAATTCAGATAATTCAGAAATGATTTCTACCAGAAGGATCTTACAGTCTAGGTGGGGGAGAGAGACCCATAAACAGTAAGTTGGATATTTGCCATAAGCCCTGTGATGGAGCTATGCACCAGGTTGCAGTGACAGCATTTTGTTCAGATTAAGAGAAAACATAAGTTGTGTCTTGAATGATGAGTAAGATTCACCGGGTAGACCAAGAGGAGGAAGGGCCTTTCAGACAGAGACACAGGAGCAAAGGAACTCTAATTGGGAAAGAGACTGATCTGACCTGTTCAAAAAGTATATGGAGGCACCATACTATGAGGCTGGGCATTTATGCAGGGACCAGATTGATTTTCTCAGCCAAGCAGTTTGCTTCTTTTCTTGTAGGTCATAGGAATCATTGCACCATTTTAAGTAGGGGAGCCTTATTATCAGTATGAGTTAGAAATGTTACAATGCATGAGAAGGAGATTTGGAATTCTAGAAGTGAAAGATGAAACCCTGAGGTAAGGTGATAGCAAAAGGGAATGGAAATGCTCAAGAGGCAGAGGAAAGAGGTTATGAAGGAAGAATTTGTAAGACTTTTTATACCAGTTGAATGGAGAGTATGGGAGAGAGGGAGGAGTCTACCATATGTGTTTTTCACTTGGGTAACAAAGGGTCAGGTGCTGTTACTAACCCAAACAGAATAGACAGAGGCCAAGTGGAGCTATATTTCTCAGTGATTTGTTGATATTGCTCCTTTATACCAACTTGGAAAGAAAATCCCATCTGCCTGCCCCTTAACTCACTTACCTCTTACTCTCACTTTAGGAAGGACGCTCTTATTTAATTTGACCAGTTTCTTAAAGACCCCCTCCCCCAAGTAATTGCTACTTTACTACGTATTTTAATGATTCCATAATTTTTTTAAAGATTTTATTTATTTATTTATTTGATAGAGATCACAAGTAGGCAGAGAGGCAGGCAGAGGAGAGGAGAAAGCAAGCTCCCTGCTGAGCAGAGAGCTCGATGCAGGGCTCGATCCTAGGACCCTGAGGTCATGACCTGAGCCAAAGGCAGAGGCTTAATCCACTGAGCCACTCAGGTGCCCCAATTATTCCATAATTTTAAATAAGAAAACTATTTTTGTAGTCCCACCATCAGTGAAGAGAGAAAACAGTCAGGACTTGAAAGGGGCTCACTTGGCCTCCTACCCTCTAGGGAGGTTCTTGTTTCTGTGTTTCTGCCTAGTAGGGGGACCAGTCTGACTAAATCTGGTGACTGAGCACTTCCGGGTTTGCTTGCTACTACAGAATGTTCATGAACGCTGGTCATTACCTCTTTCTTTATCTTTTCCTTGGGATGAAAGAATGTAATAAGAGTTCAGAAAATTTAACTGAAATATTGACTGTGAGAGTCTGTTGCTACTTTGTGAATTCAAGAGCTAAACAAAAACTCTGGATTAAAGTAGAAAGGCATGACCTTTTCACAGAGCCTGTTGAGCTCAGCGTCTAAACCAGGGTTACTTTGAGGAGTCTTTTTTAACTTCCCCAGGCAGCCCTGTGGGCTTTCTCCTGAGGCACCTCCTCTGCTAGGGTATAATTATTCTACAGGCTTGTGTTTTGTTCTCATTTGTGTTGTTTTAGAGGAAGAAACTATTCATTTTAATATGATGTCTGGTCAGAATAGCCCCTTAACAAATGGAATGGATAGATGGATGGATTGATGGATGGGTAGATAGATGGTAGACAAAAACCTCAGTAATTGGGGCGCCTGGGTGGCTCAGTGGATTAAGCCGCTGCCTTCGGCTCAGGTCATGATCTCAGGGTCCTGGGATCGAGCCCCGCATCGGGCTCTCTGCTCCGCAGGGAGCCTGCTTCCTCCTCTCTCTCTCTCTGCCTTCCTCTCTGCCTACTTGTGATCTCTCTCTCTGTCAAATAAATAAATAAAAATCTTTAAAAAAAAAAAACAAAAAAAAAAACAAACCTCAGTAATTATTGTGACCAGCTATTCGTACCATATGGCTGACAAACTCCTCAGTCCCCCTGAGATGCTTTTAGGAGATTCATGAGGTCAGAACCATTTGTGAAATTGTTATTATTCATAAATAATAGCATTTGCCTGTTTCATGTAGACATTTACACTGATGTTAGAAAAACAATGGTAGGTTATATTGTTGATGCCTTAGTATAAAATCAAGTTCATGGCATCAACTGATAATCATATTTTTCACTGCCACCACTCACATTAAAAAGGAAAAAAAAAGACTTAGAAGTATCATCACTGATTCAGCAAAAATTATTAATTTTTGATGCTGAGTCAAGATTAACATCCCTGAGTTAAGATCTTGGGGCACCCTCTTACACTGTTAGTGGGAATGCAAGCTGGTACAGCCACTCTGGAAAACAGTATGGAGGTTCCTCTAGACATTAAAAGTAGAGATACCCTATGACCCAGCAATTGCACTAAGAGTGATTTACCCCAAAGATACAGATGTAGTGAAAAGAAAGGGCATATGCACCCCAATGTTCATAGCAGCAATGACCACCTATAGCCAAACTGTTGAAGGAGCTGAGATGCCCTTCAACAGATGAACAGATAAAGATGTGGTTCATATATACAGTGGAATATTACTCAGCCATCAGAAAGGATGAATACCCACCATTTGCATCAACATAGATGGAGCTGGAGGGGATTATGCTAAGTGAAATAAGTCAAGCAGAGGAAGACAATTATCATATGATTTCATTCATATGTAGGATATAAGGAATAGCACAGAGAACCATAGGCTAGAGAGGGAAAAGTGAATGGGAAGAAATCAGACAGGGAGACAAACCATGAGAGACTCTGGACTCTGGGAACCAAATTGAGGGTTTCAGAAGGGAAGGGGTTGGGGGGGAAGGAGAAACCGGTTGCTGGATATTAAAGAGGGCACATGTGGTGATGAGCACTGGGTGTTATGCACAACTAGTGAATCATTGAACACTACATCAAAAATTAATGATGGCTGGGGGCGCCTGGGTGGGTTAAAGCCTCTACCTCTGTGAGTTAAAGCCTCTACCTTAAGCTCAGGTCACAATTCCAGAGTCCAGGGATCGAGCCCTGCATCGGGCTCTCTGCTTAGCAGGGAGCCTGCTTCCCCCACCCTCCCTCTGCCTGCCTTTCTGCCTACTGGTGATCTCTGTCTGTCAAATGAATAAATAAAATCTTAAAAAAAAAAAAAACAACTAATGATGTCTGGCTGGCTAATTGAACATAATAATAATAATAAAATTAATTTTTTATAAACTTTTTTTTTTAAGATTTTATTTATTTATTTGACAGAGAGAGATCACAAGTAGGCAGAGAGGCAGGCAGAGAGAGAGGAGGAAGCAGGCTCCCCACAGAGCAGAGAGCCCGATGCGGGGCTCGATCCCAGGGCCCTGAGATCACGACCCGAGCCGAAGGCAGCGGCTTAATCCACTGAGCCACCCAGGCGCCCCTAAAATTAATTTTAAAAAGATCTTGGGGCACCTGTCTGGCTCAGTTGGTAGAGCATGTGACTCTTGGTCTTAGGGGTTGTAAGTTTGAGTCCCACATTGAGTGTAGAGATTACTTAAAAATAAACTCTTAAAGGGGTGGCTGGGTGGCTCAAGTGGTTAAGCAGCTGCCTTTGGCTCAGTTCATGATCATGTGGTCCGGGGATCAAGTCCTGTGTCAGGCTCCCTGTGGGGAGTCTGCTTGTCCCTCTCTCTCTGCCTCTTCCCCTGCTCATTCATTCACTCTTTCAAATAAATAAATAAAATCCTAAAAAAAAATTTTTTTTTGAATCTTAAAAAAAATATTAACCTCTTGACTCTTTAATAGTCAGGATGATGAATTGGAAGGTAAATACCAGAACAGTTCTGCTGTATACTGAAATTCAGTGGTAGTCCTAAAGCAAAGCACTTCTTGCAAGCAGAACTAGTCATTTTTTTTTTTCATGGAAAAAATATTTACTTGAAAGAATTGACAGACTAGTTATTTCATCTTGGGTAGTTGGCAAATATTTTCTAAAAATGAACAAAATGAGTTTGCCACTTCAAAGAAAACAACTGACAGTATCTGTTGCCAATGACAGAACCTAAACTTTTATAATGAAAAATTAGAATTTGAATAAATTTGAATCAATCATTGTGATTGATTCCCATTGCTTAAGGACTTTTTTTTTCTGTTATCAATGCTAATATAATATTAATAAAATGTGCCAACATTTGGAAGATCTACATAACTCAAAGAGTCTTTATTTTTCAAATAACTAATGCATGATATTATAAAACAGTGCTTGAGTAAGGAATCCTTCAAATTACAGGACAAAACAGTGAAATTTAGTGTAATAGAATATGGAAATTCATTGATATTGTTTCAGATTCCACATTACAGCTAACCTTTGAGGAAACTACAACTTACCCAAGTTTGAGCAAGTATCAAAAACACTATCCATAATTATCTTCCTTATTCCTTATTTCTTCCTTTTCCATTTACGTATCTGTGTGAAACCATATTTTCTTTATATGCTTCAATTAAAACAACATATTACAACAGACTGAATGCAGAAACAGGAGAATCCAGCTGTTTCCTATTAAGCCAAACATTAAAGAGATTTGCAAAAACAATACCACTTTTTTTCACTAAATGTATTTTGGATAACATAGTTACTTTTCATAAAATATTTATGCTAACATGTATTGGGTTTGTAAAGTTTTCCAGGTTTAAATTTTTTTAAAGGTTTTTTTAAAAATTTATTTGACAGAGACACAGAGAGAGTGGGAACACAAGCCAAGAGGAGTGGAAGGGGAAGGAGCAGGCTTCCTACAGAGTAGGGACCCGGATGTGGAGCTTGATCCCAGGACCCTGGGATCATGACCTGAGCCAAAGGTCATGATGTTTAATAACTAAGATACCCAGGTGCCCCTCCAGGGTTGAATTTTTTTTAAACAGGTATTTATTTGAGAGAGAGAACATGCTAGGGGGAGGCAGAGGGAGAGAATCTCAGGCAGACTCCACATTGAGCACAGAGCCCATATATGGGGTTCGATCTTGGGACCCTGAGATCATGACCTGAGCTGAAACCAAGAGTTAGACACTTAAACTACTGAGACACCCAGGCACCCCTCTCCAGGTTTAATTTTTAATGTAGCAAACACTGAGATATGTAACCTGGATTTTTTTTTAAAGCCCTTAGGTACCTCAGTTTTTAAGAATGTAAAGGTCCTGAGGCTGTAAGGTGTGAAAACCAAGGTCTCCAGATGTTTTAAGTATTCAGAATATATGGATAAAAAGCTAATACCACTTCTGATTTAATCATCCTAAAATCAAGGCATTAAAAAATAATAATAAAATAAAGCCATCGTTTCTTTAACTATAAAATGTGTCATTTACATATATTTAATGTATTTGAAATTTAAATACATTTGTGTCTAAATATATTTAATTCTTGAAAAGTAGTTTTATTGGTTTTTAAATTGAACAAAATACATATGGATGGTTTTTAAAAATTCAAACAGTACAAAGATACATTTAAAATTCTTTTTGAGTTAAAAGGGATGTATAAGGGACACCTGAGTGGCTCAGTCAGTTAAGTGTCTGCCTTCAGCTCAGGTCATGATCTCAGGGTCCTGGGATGGAGCCCCGCATCAGGCTCCCTGCTCCAAGGGGAGCCTGCTTCTCCCTCTCCCTCTGCCTGCTGCTCCCCCTACTTCGACTCTCTTTCCTCTCAAATACATAAATAAAAAATCTTTGGAAATTTGTAGGGGAAAGAGTATAATTACAACCATTGTTTTACCAATTTATCAAATAATCTTTTCAGTTTTCCCAAATTCCTTACCCACACATTTATGGTAATGATAAGAAGCAATAAAATTTCAGAGTGTATACTCCATACATATATACATTATACCCAATAATGCCAGGCACCTTTCTAAAATGTTCAATGACAATGATGATATTACTGATGAAAAACTGTCTCCCGGGGCACCAGATGGCTCAGTCAGCTAAGCAGGGTCCTTGCCAAGCAAGGAGCCAGATATGGGGTTCAGTCCCAGGACCCAGAGATTATGACCTGAGTTGAAGGCAGTTGCTTAACCGACTAAGACACCCAGGCACCCAGTAACTGATTTTCAAAACCTAAATGTAGCTTACTCATGATCATTACACTTTGACCCAGTATTCCAGCTAACTGAAAGTCTTATAAATTGTTTTTGTTGCTGTTTGTTGTGTTAGCTACTCCTGACAGATTTTCCTTTCCTGCCCTTCCCTTTAAGACTTGTAGACATTCAGGGTGCCTGGGTGACTCAGTAGTTAAGTGTCTGCCTTCAGCTCAGATCATGATCCCAGAGTCCTGGGATCAAGCCCCACATCGGGCTCCCAACTTGGTGGGAAGCCTTTCTCCCACTCCCACTTCTGCTGCTTGTATCCCCTCCCTCGTTGCCTCTCTCTCTCTCTCTCTGTCAAATAAATAAATAAATAAAATCTTAAAAAAAAAAAAAAAAAAAACAAAACTTGTAGACATTCAGGGGGGCCTGGCAAGGCTTAGTCAGGGGTAGTGTGTTCAAGCCCCATATTGGGTGTAGAAATTACTTACATACATACATACACTTTAAAAAAAAGAATTATAGACATTCAAAGAAGGTACACAAGAAGTTAGGATGTCACCTTGGAAAGGCCAATGGAAAGTTCCACTAAATCTAGTGGATTTATCATGGTCCATGTTCTGACCCTCTTGACAACTTGGAAATCACTTAAAAATGTGACTTACATCTAAGGAATATTGGCATTAAACAAGGCTATATAGGGCGCCTGGGTGGCTCAGTGGGTTAAAGCCTCTGCCTTCAGCTCAGGTCATGATCTCAGGGTCCTGGGATTGAGCCCCGCATCGGGCTCTCTCTGCTCAGCGGAGAGCCTGTTTCCTCCTCTCTCTGACTTCCTCTCTGCCTACTTGTGATCTCTCCCTGTCAAATAAATTTAAAAACAAAAACAAGGCTATATAAACTCAAACATTATTTTATTAAGAATATGACTTCCAAACTGTGCCTTCTTGTTTGAAAATGTAGGTCCTATTATTATTCACATATGTTGAGGCCAACAGGAGACAGTTACATTGAAAATACCATTTGTTACTCACAGTTGCCAAGAGGAGGCAGGGATACCACGTCACACAGGGCTGTGGGGAAGCACTGGGGTCTGCCTGGAGACAGAGTGTGAGGGAAAACTGGGCCAAGACCCTTAATTATAGTTTCTGTAGGAAGGAATGGGTGAGGCAAGGTAATCAGGTTTAGGATTGGCTAGTTTGAATAATTTCAGTGGTTTCTGGGGTGTAGGAGCTATCATTGGTTGTTTGGTACCTGACCCTGCAGTGACTAAGAATGGGGGTAGTGGCCCTGAGAAGGCCTGTGAGAGCCTGATAAAGGAGTTGGTTTGTTGGAGTATGGACTCTGAGTTGGCTGGTTTGCACATGAAAGATGCATTCTGGGGCAAGCTGTTTTCTATCCCTAGGAATTAGCCCTGGGAGGGGCGGTCCCTCTAGTGTTAGCAAGGCCCCCAAATACCAAAGCATCAGCACATACCAAAACAAAACAAAACAACCCAACAACAACAACAACAACAAAACCCAGAAAACAAAACCAACAATAACAAAAAATCCATGATTAATACAGTTGTCATCACCCTGACAGTTCATTCCTTCCTTTAAACAAGCTATATGGAAATCAAGTTACTAGAAGGCTACATAGTATTTAATCAGAATAAGTATAGTTAGTCATTTGAGATTTTAAAAGGTCTGGGTACTGGATAACTGATGGATACATCTCTACCAAAGAAAATGCCAGGCAAGTGTTCATCACCTTCCCTGGCACTGCTTGGATGGGACACTGTCAGCAATTGTCTCTGTAACTAGGACTGCCCTATGTCCTCCCTAGAAGGACACAGTGAATCAGTATTAGCTGTACTCTGTGGAAATCCTACCCACAAGTAACTAAGAGTTGTACCTGTAAAACTAATGAATGAAGGGTCATCACACCTTTAAAAAGTTAATCATACTTTTATGTTATGTTAAAATATAACACATATATACATATCTGACTCCGGTTACAAACATCTATGACTTACCTACCATTGGAATCCCAGTGATATATTCCACTTAATGGAGTGAAAAGTCCCATAGGATGGTTTTACAACCTAACTCAAGCAACCTTAGCCCCTAAAGTGTTTTCAGGATTGAGAGAAGACTAAAAGCTCTTCCAAATACAGCCAACAAAGGTTTAGTCTTATTAAATATTTTTTGCATATTGGGACTAAAATAGCAACAAACATTATTCTCAGTTTCCTATTAAAGTAACATGTGGCACAATTTCTCTTGAGATTATTTTGAAATATTTGAGTATTTGAGATACTCAATATTGAGATAGTATTTGAGATAAATAAAAATGATAATCAAAATAACATTTAAATTTTTTATTGATAACATTTTGTTTCTGAACTAGTCTATTTACATACTCTTCCAAACTGTATCCTTGCAACTTAAAGCCAAGCACTTTTCTCAATACTAAAACTTGAAAAAAGGGTTTAGCTACTTATAAACATCAGGTACAATTCTAAGTTCTGAATCAAAAAATATTTCTAATGTAATTTACAGTAATGTTCTTTAAAACATTAAATGGAAAACCTCCAATTATTTTATTCAAATGAAAGCCACAAAAAAATTAAATAATTACCATGTACATTACAACTTGCTTATATCAAATTACCAAGAAAAGCATCATGCCAATTGTTAGGATCTCTTCTACTAATAGAAGGCAAAGAAATAAAGTTGTATATGTCGGTCATCAAATTAATACACTCCTGTTTTGTATAATTTGACTTACTCTTTGTTGTGAAACTGCTAGATTGAAATAAGGATTCTTTATATAAACACCACATTTTGAAGTCATTTAGATAATATAGTCATTTTGTAATATTTTATGATAGTAACATGGTATTCATATATTTTGTTAGAAGTTATTCACAGGTCCTAAATACTAGATGATTAGAATGTCACACTAGGGAAATTATCCTTATTATATAAATGTCTAATAATTATATGTTAGAAATTAAGAGATATTGTTTAATCTTGACTGAATAGTGTATTTTGTAATTAAGTTTCTATTGGCTTTCCTAATTTTACCTAACCTAAGAGAATCTAATAATCAGTTTTTCTTTTCTAAAATGAAGCAAGCACATAGTTTCTATTTGTGACAAACCCCCAGATTTTTTTTTTTTGGTTGTCTGTAGAAAGACAAGAATAATTTGATATAAGTAAAGAGGAATGCTGTTAAACTTCTGCTTTTTCTTGATATTGGGAACCTATGGATAGACTTAAAAAATAATAGCAGGAATTAAAGGATATGAAGAAAGAATTTATGAGATAACATTAAAGACAAAATAAAACCAAGCAAAAAACAACACACTAACACTTAGCATAGATTATTACTAGCTTATAAAACTCCGATCTTTTATTTGACATTGATAGAGCTGACAACATGAGGGGCGCCTGGGTGGCTCAGTGGTTTAAGTCGCTGCCTTCAGCTCAGGTCATGATCTCAGGGTCCTGGGATCGAGCCCCTCATTGGGCTCTCTGCTCAGCAGGGAACCTGCTTCCCCCTCTCTCTCTGCCTGCCTCTCTGCCTACTTGTGATCTCTCTCTGTCAAATAAATAAATAAAAGATCTTTAAAAAAAAAAAAAAGCTGATAACATGAATATTAGCTGCCCAGTATACTATAATGGTTGGCCTTTTAAATTTTTAATTAGATTTCATACACTTGCAATCAACATTTTTAAGAATTAGTTCATTCTTTCCTTATACCTTATACCTTTCCTTATACCAGGCTTATTGATCATAGAACTGTTTCATGGTTTGTTTTTTTTTAATGCTTTTGGCATCTTGGAAAATTACAATCATTTATTGACTGGTAATATTAAAAACGTTTTGAATGCAGTGTTTCCTAATAAAATATTTGAAAAATATGAAAAAAATTTCAAAGTCATCTCCAATATATTTGACCTTCTTTTTTTTTTTTTTTACTGATTTTTGTTTAAATTAAAAACTTGGGTCACATGAAGGTTGTTATATATTAGAAATTTTGAGAAATACAACTTTTTAATTTTGTTTAAATTTCCTTAGTAGAAACTACATATTATTTGTATGTCCACAGTGCCTAGGACGATACACAGTATATTTTGATACCCCTAACAATGATGGACTAACCAATTACAAGATTTAAAAGGATGAACATTTGAGATTTCTTCTCTGGTTCTATATTTCTCTGATGTAAACAACTGAACAAAATGTGCTTTCTAGGCATCTCTTAAAAATTTACTAATTGCTTAATTTGTTCTGTTTGCAATGATTGTCTCCTTAACAACATTTTTTTGCTTTTGAATTCTTTAGGGAACATAGGAACTGTTGGCATAAGCACTTTTTGACCACAAGAAAGGAGGCTAGAAATCTTATTATTGGCATTGATATCTGAAATGGGAGGGTGAGGATTCACATTTAAGGGTGGCAGAAATCCTGGTCTGGCTTGAGTAATATTGTGATCTAAAGAGAAAGCTCCTGACCCATGCCTTTCTAAAAGTGCATGATTTCTCCTGCTCAAGGGACCTGGTGAGATATTCTCCAGCAATTCTCTAGGCCCTGACAGCAAGGAAGGAGATGGCGAGAAGACCTTTTTCTTTCCTGTAAGTGCTTTGCCATCTTCTAAAGTCATAGGGGTAAGACCAGCGGAGAGCTGGGAATCAGAGCTGTAGTGATTTGCCCCTGAGTTTCTTTTTTGAACTATACTTCTTAAGGTGGAAGCAAAGATTGTCTGGTTAGAGTCTGGATCTGGGTCAGCAGGGATTTCAGTGCATTGCTGGCTTCCTTCTGAAAAAAATGCCTGATGATTTATTTCATCGTATGACATCTTTCTTGAGCTGGCCTGATCAAAGGCTCTTAATAAATGTGCCGTGTCTTTTACATCAATGCTTTGGTGCCTAGTGATGAAGCGCTTGGAAAGTGCCACCCCATTGGTTTTGTAGGATAATTCTTCCTCTGGAGTAATATCCTGGAGCTCCTCTTGCAAGGAGGCCACCCTGTTTTGGTGCATTAGTAAGGGAGGACTCTTGATCCAGGTTGGAGTTTGGGGTAGCTTGGGCCCATTAGAGGCCACAGCAGGCTTCCTCACAGGGGAGCCTGGGTCCTGTGTATCATCACTACTTCCTAAGAGCTGCAGACCTTTAAGGCCAAAAAAGGTGGTTTCAGTTTCAGAAGAATGTGTAAGTGGCAATGAGGCTGTTTTTATGTCTATTTCTGAAGGAGTGGCACAGGAGGCTGGGGAATGACCCCCATCTATATCTACAGGAGGCATATTTAAGTACTGTTTGGTAGTGTGCCTACCAGAGGGGGATTTCGCTGTCGTTATGATAATGACCTCTTTCCCTTTTGCCTTGCAAGCGCTAAGTAGAACTTTCAGGGTTTCTCTATCCTCTGAATTTATAGCATAAACAAGGGCTGAATAACTAGAATGGTCCTGCAAGCTGAGATCAGCCCCATTGTTTAGGAGCAGGGAAACAACTTCAGGACCAGCTTTTTCTAAGCAAGCATGCATCAAAGCGGTTTTCCCAGATTTGTCCTGTATGTTGGGGTCAGCATTGTTTTCTAACAGGTATTTAACCATTTTGGCTTTACTGACACTCTGGTGATCAACATGTTTGGTCTTACAAGCAATCATTAAAGGTGTTTCCCCACGGTCATTGCTCTCGTTAATGTAGGCACCACCTTCTAGCAAGAGTCTTGTGAGGCGAAGCCGGCTCTGATGGACTGCTTTGATGAGGGAATTTCCATCACTTGATATTTCTACACCTTCATCCATCTTCAAAAGTCAGAATCAATACCTGGTTGTCAAAGAATATGAAGAACAAAAGATCAGCCAGAATCCCAGTCTTTATTCATGTTATTATTCATAACTTCTGAAATATGTATATATAGAGTAACAGGACATAAATGAGATTGTTAATAATACAGAACACAATAGTGAATTGCAGAATTAAAGAAATTTTAGAATAGTAACAGCCTGTAGGGAATCACATACTAAAATTTACTTTCAAAATCCTCATTGAATATTTTTTATATAATACCAACCTAAATTCCACATTAATTAAACAACAATCCATTTACTTTCCACTTGTGAAAAATATTTTTTTTTTAATTTATTTATTTGACAGATAGAGATCACAAGTAGGGAGAGAAGCAGGCAGAGAGAGAGAGGAGGAAGCAGGCTCCCCGCCAAGCAGAGAGCCCGACGCGGGACTCGATCCCAGGACCCCGAGATCATGACCTGAGCCGAAGGCAGCAGCTTAAACCACTGAGCCATCCAGGCGCCCCGAAAAATATTTTTAAAATAACACTAAAATGTAGATTTAAGGAAAAATTCCAAAATTCTGTGTAATTGCAACTAAATCAATGAAAATACAAGTATTTATGGCAGATAAATCTAAAAATTTCTTAGGGTCAGATAACTTACATGTGCTCTTAAGTTAGATAATGCAACCATTATCTAGATTTTCAATTTGAAGAACTTTTTTTTTTTTAAGATTTTATTTATTTGACAGAGATCACAAGTAGGTAGAGAGGCAGGCAAAGAGAGAGGAAGGGAAGCAGGCTGCCTGCTGAGCAGAGAGCCCGATGCCGGACTTGATCCCAGGACCCTGAGATCATGACCTGAGCCGAAGGCAGAGGCTTCACCCACTGAGCCACCCAGGCGCCCCGAGGAACTTTTTTTAAAAAAGATTTTATGTATTCATTTGAGAGAGAAAGAGCATGAGCAGAGGAGAGAGGCAGAGGGAAAAGCAGATTCCACTGAACACCGACTCAGCCACCCAGTTGTCCCTTGAGGAACATTTTTTTGTTTCTTTTAAAGGATAAAAAATCATCTGAACTACAAGACATTAAAATACCTGACACAATGTCTGGAACTCACACTGAGATGGGAATACTAAACATGTGATTATGCAGTTTCCTTGATTTCATTATTTAAATCATACACTAGATTATGGATGGGGTTGGCCACATACTGTTTGGCTAAATTCTGACAGAGTACCTTTTTTTTTTTTTTAAGATTTTATTGATTTATTTGACACACAGAGATCACAAGTAGGCAGAGAGGCAGGCAGAGAGAGAGGGGGAAGCAGGCTCCCCGCCAAGCAGAGCAGAGAGCCCGATGTGGGACTCGATCCCAGGACCCTGAGATCATGACCTGAGCTGAAGGCAGAGGCTTAACCCACTGAACCACCCAGATGCCCCTTGACAGAGTACCTTTGCTCTGAAAAGGGAGTTTTCTAGGCTAAAAATATGAATAAGGACATGTAGTGTTTATAAACACTTTTCTATCACTAAAACTAAAAATTACGTTTAATTTGTTTAAATAATTTGGATTCAAACTCCTTCAACAGATAATTCCATTAGTTGATAAGAATTATGTCTTTGGGGGTGCCTGGCTGGCTCAGGTGGTTGAACATCATACAACTTTTGATCTCGGGGACATGATTTCAAGCCCCATGTTGGGTGTAGAGCTATTAAAACAAAATTATATCTTTATCTAGAGCTGAGGAAATGTTTGTCTCTGAACAATACTTAGAGCTGGGTAGAAAAATAGAGTTCATATAATATTTAAATCTATTTTATTTAATGAGGTAGGTTTTAGAAATTGAGAAGTATTATTTATTCCACATACTTACTTTTAAATTAACTATGGGACATGAATTTTTTTTATTGGATAATGGAATAGATAATAAATATAGTGACCTCTTAATGGACAGAAAAAGAGATGAAGGGAACAGAAAGAAAATGAAGGGGGGAAGAAAGACATGCACACAGAACTTAGAATCTAAGTGTTAAATAGCTGCAAGCTCCTGTTATGTCCTGGGCACTGAGCTACAAGGCACATGCCCTAGCCTTGCAGAGCTTGCTCAGTCATTTGGAAGAGATACTAAATAAGCAGCTGATTCTGAGTTAAAGTCATGAGAATATACAGGCTTGGGGCACCTGAGTGGCTCAGTCATTAAGCGTCTGCCTTCAGCTCAGGTCATGATCCCCAGGGTCCTGGGATGGAGCCTGCTCCATGGGAAGCCTGCTTCCCCCGCTCCCACTCCCCCTGCTGTGTTCCCTCTCTTGCTGTGTCTCCCTGTCAAATAAATAAATAAAATATTTAAAAAAAAAAAAAAAGACTATACCGGCTTTGGTGGTTTAGAGACTGAGGGGCTTCACAGAGGGCAGCCATTTGAGCCGGGTCTTAAAGACTGCATGAGAGTTTGGTAAGCAGATAAAGTAGGAAGAGAGAAGTAGAGAATGTTCTTTGTGCAAAAACCTAAAGGCTCAAAATAGCAGTTATTTATCATAAATCAGGCTCTATTTATGCTGATATAACCAAACTTTAGAAAAATATTTTAGCAGATGGTTATAGTTAGGGTAAATATGGCAGAACACACACATTTAATTCTGCCTCTTCCTGAACAATCCTCTGAAACTAAACATTTGATTTTATTTTTTATTTAAAAATTTTTAAAGATTTTATTTTTATTTGTTTAAAGATTTTATTTATTTATTTATTTGAGAGAGAGCGAGAACACAAGCAGGGAGGAGGGGTAGAGGGAGAGGGAGAAGCAGACCCCCCACTGAACAGGGACCTGGATGCACGGTTTGATCCCAGGACTCTGGGATCATGACCTCAGCCGAAAGCAAATGCTTAGCCAATGGAGTCAGCCAGGTGCCCCAAGGTTTTATTTTTAAATAATCTCTTCACCCAACATGGGTTTCCAAGTCATAACCCTGAGATCAAGAGTTGCACATTCCACTCACTGAGCCAGCCAGGTGCCCCAAGAATTTTTTAAAAGACATAAATTCATAAGGATAGCAGGAAAATGAGACAAGGGCAATATTTTGAAAGCCAGAAAGCGGATGGGCCAGTATTAAGCAAATTAGCCAACCTGAGAAGGCTGTGCCTCAGATCATTCATGATAAAGCTGAGAACTCAGCCCATGTGCACTCCAGAATCCTCGCAAGAGGCAGTAATGGCAGAAGTTCTAGAACTGGGCGGGTGGTGGTGGTGGTGGAGAGTATAGCTAAAATAATGAGGACTAAGAGTGCCTGGGTGGCTCAGTGGATTAAAGCCTCTGCCTTCGATTCAGGTCATGATCTCAGGGTCCTGGGATCGAGCCCCGCATCGGGCTCTCTGCTCAGCGGGGAGCCTGCTCCCCCCCCCCGCCCCCCGGCCTGCCTCTCTGACTACTTGTGATCTCTCTCTGTCAAATAAATAAAATATTAAAAAAAAATAATGAGGACTAGGTGAAAAGCTGTCAGGAGAATCAGTTAGATCCCTCGGTCCTCACCAGCCGAAGTATGATCCCACCTTGGACCAGCAGCTGAACCACCATTACCTGAGGCTTCATCTCGGGCTCTATCCTGGACCTACTGAATCAGAGCCTACATTTTAATTAGATCCTTGGGTGATTTATACGTGCATTGAAATTTGACTGCCTCAGGTGATTCCTCTACTCCAAGCCACTGAGAGATGGGATATTCGTCCTCCCACTTGAGTTGTTTTTTATTCTGGAGAGACCTCTATTCTTCAGAAATGATGGAATTGGAGGGTTTCTGGACTGGAAGACACCTGACATATTTGAGGACTAGAAAACAGGGACTAAGTGACTGAAAGCTCACTGATCACTGAATGAAGAGACTTTGAGCCTTCTCCCCAGTTCAACTCTAAGAAAGCTGGCAGCCTGTACCCTTATTATGCAGCAGAATATTGCTATACTCTTCTCTTGAGAATTTGACCCACCGAAAAGAAAATACGAAGAGTACTAACCACAGGGATTCCCTAACATGCCACTCAGATCATCCTACAGCAAGGTTTAAGGATTACAAGCCTCACCCATGTGCTCCAGTCTTCTCATCAGCTTTTTAATCCAAGCCCTTTAATCATGAGCAGATAATCAAAATAAAAAACAAAACAAAATAGAAAAGCCTCTTCCATTAGAGACCAGAACACATAGAGAAAAGGCAACTGGAGGAGACAGATACTAGTCAGGAAGATAAAAACTTCAAAAGCTCTTTATCTTTAGATATAAGCTGTTGTAATCATAAAACAAAAAATTCTAGGAAAAAGAGTAATCAGAGACCATTAAAAAGCATTCTCAAAAGGCAAAAACAGGGGCGCCTGGGTGGCTCAGTTGTTTGAGCAACTGCCTTCGGCTCAGGTCATGATCTCAGGGTCCTGGGATCGAGCCCCGTGTCGGGCTCTCTGCTCAGCGGGGAGCCTGCTTCCTCTTCTCTCTCTGCCTGCCTCTCTGCCTACTTGTGCTCTCTCCCTCTCTGTCGAATAAATAAAATCTTTGAAAAAAAAAAAAAGGCAAAAACACCATACAAACTGCAAAACTAAATAGGTTTAGATGACAATATTAATAAAAGTCTCTAACAGTTAGACAAAAAGAATAGAGGAAAAGAAAGGAAAATTAGAGGTCTACACTAGGAAATTCAACATTCAGCTACTAGAAGTTCTGCCAAGACAAGCTTGCTGAGCGTGATCCCAGGCCCCAGGGTTCATAACCTGAGCTGAAGGCAGATTGAGCTCCCCAGGTGCCCATTCCATAATTAAAATTTGAAAGAGTGGTATTTTTATGACATCATTCAGTTCTGTATTATTATCAATAGTATTTATGCCTACACTTTCAAGGAGTTTCAACTAGGGAGCTCCTGAAAAGCAGTATTCAAAAGAATATACTTACTCATTCTACTCTATTTATTTATTTGACAGACAGAGATCACAAGTAGGCAGAGAGTCAGGCAGAGAGAGAGGGGGAAGCAGTCTCCCTGCAGAGCAGAGAGCCCTATGTGGGGCTCGATCCCAGGACTCCGGGATCATGACCCGAGCGGAAGGCAGAGGCTTTAACCCACTGAGCCACCCTACTCATTCTACTCTAATGTCACTCATGATGTT
The DNA here is from genome assembly GCF_922984935.1 of Meles meles. Taxonomy (NCBI): domain Eukaryota; kingdom Metazoa; phylum Chordata; class Mammalia; order Carnivora; family Mustelidae; genus Meles; species Meles meles. The sequence goes on along the minus strand of NC_060068.1, from coordinate 77,474,733 downwards.
AAGCAAAGAACTAGTCCATATATATATACATAGGTACAATGAAAGTGAATGCTACGTTTTTGTTCCCCTGTGTAATATTCTATGAAAGCTATTCCAATGCCAGGCATACCTGCAATTTGAGACCTTAGGAATACAGGATTGGTTGACAGCTTGGATCTCACCAGAGGTCTATTCTGAATGTAAAGCATCTGAAAAGAGCTAGCAAAAAAAAAAAAAAAAAAAAGACAAAAAACCCTTCTTTTAGCATTTTTTATATACTAATGTGTTTTATAAAGCAAAGAGATGTAAAGAAATTAGCTGGAACATAATGTCAAATATAGAAACCATTTGGTAACCACAGTTGGAGAATACACAGTTGGAGATACAGTATCAGTCACATAAAAACACCTTTGACCAAAAGTGGCATTTGAGAAACATATTCAAATAAGAACAAGTTTGCCAGATAGCAGATTTCTTTTTTTATTTTTTAATACTTTATTTATGTATTTGACAGGGAGAGAGAGAGGTAGCACAAACGGGGGGAGCAGCAAAGGGAGAGGGAGAAGCAGATTCCCCGCCCTACATGGGGCTCAATCCCAGGACCCTGAGCTGAAGGCAGACATTTAACCAACTGAGCCACCCAGGCACCCCATAGATTTCAATTCTGTATTCTCATATAGTTTCTAGTGTTGGGGCCAGTCTTGTTTGTTTGTTTTTTAAAAGTCTTTTTTTAAAAAAAGATTTTATTTATTTGACAGAGAGAGGACCACAAGTAGGCAGAGAGGCAGGCAGAGAGAGAGGAGGAAGCAGGTTCCCTGCTGAGCAAAGAGCCTGATGCAGGCCTTGATCCCAAGACCCTGAGATCATGACCTGAGCCGAAGGCAGAGGCTTAACCACTGAGCCACCCAGGAGCCCCTGTTTTTTTTAAAAAAATGTCTTATAAGAATCTTTTGGAAAGACTTTCAAATCTTTTCACTCAATGTCATGTAAATGTCTTCTCCACAACACTAAACCTGAAAACTTTCTGTCATAACTTAGTCTCACCAAGGTTAGTGTCAGAAGGTTCTGGGAAAAGAAGAGGAACTGGCAATGTACTGCTGCCTGGGCTGCTTGAGGGGGCAGTGGTCCACTGTGGTCCTGCAGAAAAGGCGGGTGCTGCGGGCTCCAGGGCTCTCTGAAGAAGCTGGGCAATGGCACCAAGTAGCTACTGGCAACTAGTGAATCTGTCTCGTGGATGTAGGCATACCCCCTCTAGAACTGTCTAGAATAAAAGCAGCAACAACAGAGCCTTACTCTTTGTTCATTTTAAAGGCTCCTAAAGCCCCTTGGGTTGCTCACTTTTTAAACTGTTCACATTTAATAGAACAATTCTAAAACTGTTTAAAATTAAAGTTCACGGAGCAAAAAGCTGTCAGATACACATGAATTGTCCACATGAATACATGCTTGATTTCCTAGTGTCCCATATTCAGTTCCTTATTGGGACAATCCCCTTGTCTTTAAGCCTTTACTCTCTTCCAAATCTTTTATCACGGTCATCCACTTGCACATCAAAAATGCTGAAATTGAAGCTCAATTTTTCTACTCTTCATAGAGCTAAGCCTAACCTGTGACGAAGATCACTTCTCTAGCCTACAATTATCCTGGTTCAGGAATGTTCTTGCTTCCTGTCTCATTCTGTGAAACATCCTCACGGAGCACCCACTGCTGACACTGTATTAACATTCAGTCAGACCCTTTGTTATAATATAGCATATAAATAATCCCCACACTCAGTGACACCTTCCAAATAGATAACAGGTTGACTGGAGAAAGCTCTGGACTCAGACCCACATTTCCATCTTGAGTCCCCTACTTATGAGCTATATACACAGTCAGATCTCTTAGCCTCTCAGTCTTGGGTCCCTCCTCTGTAACATGACAAGGATCAAACCTTTATTCAAGGCGGGGAGGGGGTGGGAGGAGGTGATGAAATCAGACGTCTAGAAAAAGACTTTCCTATTGTGCCTCACTACTCAGTGTATTCTTTTTAAAAATTCTATCTCACAATTTAGCCTTCTTTTATTTTTATCATGTCTCCAATTCATAGGCTACTTAAATAACATAAAATATTAAAAATTTTTTAAAGGGCGCCTGGGTGGCTCAGTGGGTTAAAGCCTCTGCCTTCGGCTCAGGTCATGATCCCAGGGTCCTGGGATCGAGCCCCGCGTCGGGCTCTCTGCTCAGCAGGGAGCCTGCTTCCTCCTCTCTCTCTGCCTGCCTCTCTGCCTCCTTGTGATCTCGGTCTGTCAGATAAATAAATAAAATCTTTAAAAATAATAATAATAATTTTTTAAAGATCGGTAAATAATGTTTTGTAAACATTCTCTCAAGTGAATATGGAAAAAAGATAGCCTTAAATGCATTTTATAACTTTCAAATACAATAATTTCCACATATTAGAAGATTAATTATTAAACAGCTGGACAAATTGCTTTTTATTTTAAAATTAGAATGTCTTTAACATCATTTATGATTCATCATGGCATATTTACTATACTCTTTTAGGGCCTCTCTCTACTTCCAAGACTTCACAGAAATTACAGTTTTGTTACTTAAAAATTTAAAAAGAACGAAAACTTGGGAAGAGATGGATCGTCAGATGACAGATTCCAGGCAAGCTTTGGAAACAGAGTGGGGATGGTGGTATGGTAAACTGCCTTAGCATAACAGAGGCATAACAGAGGTGGCCCCATGACCAGGAGCCAGCTGACCCACAGGCCCTGGGAAGTTCTGTGCTAAGAGGCCCCACGTGACACAGAAAGTGGCAATGAGGTACAGGGCTGACAGTGAGGATGGTTTGACATCTCTGGACAAATCTACTGGACTCCCAGTTACTTTTCTCCACCCCAAGTAGATAACCACTCTTCTAGGCAAGAAAACAAGATTTATTCTCTGAGCACATCAATCAGAAAGGCTAAAAATAAGGGATAAAGTGAGAGTTTACAGGCTGAATGGTGGAATTCCCAGACCTCTGCCCTGCTAGCAGGAGACTAGAAGGCCAGGAAAAAAAGGAAGTAAAAAAGCACTGGGTCTTAAAATTATGAGCCCTATTAAAAATCTCTGTTGATAAATGAAGCAATTCAAATAACTACATTCGCCCCTCTAGACACCCACTCTAAATGGAAATAGAAAGTTACCTGAAAACGTTATTCAAAATTTCATATTTCACTTATGCCTTTTCTCTCCCTGGATGAGTTTTTCTGTCAGCCAGCTGTCAGTTCCTACTGAAGGAAATCAAAGCTATTCACAGTTACATAAATACCAATAATTTGTTCCACACATGTCTCCCCTTCGGAGTCTAGTTTTTTAATTCCTTGTTGAGACATCCCTACAGTATTTGTTTGGTTAATTATATTTCAGCGATTATGAGTAAAAGTGTCTGGAGTGGATCCCATGCACCGCAGTCCTGTGTATACAGGCCAAGGCTTGCCCTGCAAGGATGCTGGGGTTGAAAGGGCCGCAGCGCTCACCTGGTCCAGCCCTCCCCCACCCCACACCAGTCCATGCAGCTGACAAGGCCCAGGAAGGAAGGGTGGGAGAACTCCAGTCATTCCTCTTATTTGCCTGGTCTTCCTGTGTCCTTTCCTTCAGGTTTCTCTTCTGTTTCCTTGCTTCTTAGATACCAGCTTCCAACAGAGTAGGGTTCGGTTCTGAGTACCTGATTTGAGTGCTATCTACAGTGGTAGTGCCACACGGGCTGAGATATTTTAGAAGCCTTTTTAGAGATGACAAGCTTAGCCTTCCCTGTGGCTCTTTCTCTCCAAGCCACCACATTTTCCTTGCATGCAGAAAGAAATGTTATTTTCCTTTCAGATTCTTACCCTACCTCCGAATAGGATTGGTGTTCCCTCCCATAAAGGGCCATGGTGGGAGAGGGCAGCTGGGGGCGGGGGGTGGACAGTAACAAATGGGTTTCAAGCTGGATATTCAGCCCCTCACTCTTGCCCTGGGTCGTCCTGTCTTTGTGCTGCCCACAAGGGGACGGAAGCTCAGAAGGAGCAGCAGGATGTATGTATCAGAGATTGGGGCTCTGTTTATTCCCAAGTTACCAACCCTTGGGAAGCCGATCCTCTGAGGTTCATCCTAAAATGGGGATAGTTATCAACAGAAGATGATTGTGAAAATTTTAGAAGATCCTAATATAATTGCCCTTTAGGAATTAAATAAACATCAGTTTCTAAACATGCATCACTAAATATGAATCCTGGGCTGATGGGTTCTGACCACTGGGAGGAGGCCAAAGTGGAAAACCAATGGGTTTTCCATCTTCTGTGGGTGTAATCACATGGAGAGGTTATTACAAATGAGATTTCAGGCTCCAGGCCCACATCGTCAATAGGGGACGCTTCCTAGGCAGACTTGGAGAAAATCTGTGACAAACTCTTCCTTCTTCAGTCTAGTCTCACTTTCTATTTGCTGTCAAACCTGCTTCAGGCTCGGACCAGGATGCAAAGGGCAGAGATGACTGCCATGGCCTAGAGAGGGATGAAGGAGCCCCCAGGGCTAGAGAAGAGTACAGCCTTGACTCAGAATGGGCCAGGCACTGGAGGTTTGCAGTCCTACCCTTCCCAGACAGGTCTGAAAAAATCCACAGGTACAGTGGACAACCCAAGGCCGGGATGTGGGGACTAGTGGCACTTAGAATGAAGCAAGTCAGCCTGCCACAAGCAGAACATGTGTCTTCTTGCCATGCAAGCAAAGGGGCAAAGCCAGAACAAAAGACGCACCGGAGATTGTCCCAGGAAATGTAAAGACTTGCCAAGAAAAGTGTTCTTCTCTGGCACCAGCTTGTAAGAAATATTTCGAAACTGCCCAAGGGAAGGAGTGAGTAGCTAGTAAGGCTTGCTCTGTTTGCTCACACAAAGTCAAAAAGGGCTGGTGTCCTTTAGTTACTTGTATGTCCCCTAGGCCTCTGGGCTAGGTCCCCACCTCTCTCAGCAGACACCCCTCCCAGCACACACGCAGACACGCAAACCTATACCTCCAAGTCTCGGGGAGCCAAGGTGATCGGATTTCCAAGCTGTTGAGGGTTCTGGCAGCGTCTCCACTGTCCCCGCCGGCTCCGGGAACCAAGCTTGTTTCCTCAGTTTGTCCTGAGAGCGAGAGCGAGCGAGTCCGTGGTGCTGTCGGAGAAGGGCAAAGGAAGGTGACTGGGGCGACAGCGCCGGGGCACCGATGGGGGCGGGGTGTGCGTTCTGTCGCCTCGTCTCTGAGACAAGACAGGCAGCCGGCGAGCTGAGGCGATCGCCATCCACGTGAAGGGGTTCTGCCCAGAGCCGCAGCCGAGCGGTGCCCGCACCGCCAGGCGGGAGAACTCGGCCCTCCCTTGGGAAATGGCGCGTCCGAGGGGAGCAGCCATTGCCCCCATCCTCGGGCAGGGGCACCTCTGGATCCCGGACCTCCCGTAAGGGGGTTCGGGGTCCTCGTGCCAAGGCGGTGCGCGCCCGAGAGACGCCGGGACCGGGCTGCCCGCCTCCGTGTGACTCCCATTTGTCGAGCCAGTGATTGCAAACGGCTCCGCAGCCCCCAGCCCGCCTCCTGCGCCCAGCCGGTACCTCCCGCCTCCCAGCGGCCGGAGGCACCTGCGGAGACGCGCGCAAGTCGGGCCCCCAGACCCGCGCGCTCCGGCGGCCTCGCGCGCGCCGTTCCCGCTGCGGCGCTAACCCGCGCCTGCGAGCCCTTGCCCGGATGCTCCCTGACATCCCGCAGCCGCGGGGCTGCCCCTATCCACTCTGCCGCGCTGCAAGGCCGAGTAGGAGGCGAAACCTGTATCCCCGGCGGGGTGCAAGCCCGAGCCGCTGCAAAGCCCGAGCCGAAAGCAGACAGGGATTTTGGGAGAGGGGAGAGCAGACTCGGGTGGAGTCTGGACAGGTCCCTGCCCACCAGCAGCCTCCGGTTGACGCCTGGTCTCCGTCCCCGCTCAAGGCACTGCAGTGTCAGGGTGCGCGGGAGGTGCGGGCTCCCAGGGCCTGAGCGTACCCGCCGGGGCGCACGGAGGCCGCGGGGCCCCAGGCAGCGCCCTTCATCCCCTCCTCCCGGCAGCCAACACGCCGAACCAAAGTTTCTCCAAGTGCAGCCCGCAGAGACGCCGTCGCACACGAACCTGGGACGCGCCGTCAAGTCGGCGTCGGCGCCTCCCCTCCACGGGTAGCCTCGGACCCACCGCGCCAGTCTCCAGGCTGCCGTCCGGGCTGGCTTGTCTTCGGGGTCTCCTCGGCGGTTGGAGTCACGGATCCCGGTAGGTGCTGCCCTGTCCCCGCCCCTGCTCCGCTGAGAGAGGGGGGCGGCGGGCGCGGAGCCGCGAAGCGTCGGAGCGGGGGCCGGGAGGCGCGCACCTCGCCAGACGCCCGGGCGGTGCGGCGTTTCCGCTGGGAGTGACGCGCGGGTTCCCAGCGGCTCGGCGGGTGGGGGCGGCGGGGCCTAAGTCTGTTCGGACCCCGGGGCCAAAGTCTGTCTCTGAAGCTCCGCCCTATGTCCCCAAAAGTAGCCCCACCACACGCACACAGACACCTCACCGCAGCCGCGGCGCTTTGGCGGGGCCGGCTTTGCCCAGGTCAGTGGCGGCAGGGTCTTCTCCAGTGCAGGGAGACCGCCACCCCTACATCCCGGCTTCTGGTTTCCCCTGTCCACACCTGCATCTCTCCTTCCAGGTCATATTCGAGCAGGCTGGCCCTGTATGTGACTCCCACGGCTCCTTCTTCCCCCTTCTCGTCCTTTTACCCGCTTTAGATAGAACCTGAGTTTCGCTTCAGGTTGGGCTGTTGGAGGGAGCAATCGTTCTTGTTTATGAGTTTATAACTTTATTATACTGTTAATAAAACATTAACGTAACACTTTAACAAAATGTGTATTTTATGTGTTAAACTGTGCTGTAGTGGTCTTAACTCTTCCTTGACCAGGGATCATCAGGGTGGAGAAAAGGCTATGACCATTTTTTGTTGTTGTTCGGTTAATGTCAATCAAAACTAGTTAGAAGTTTTGAGTTCTCAAAGGGATAAGTAAACTTATCTGTGGGCAGGCTTCTTTCACTTAGGAAAATAACCTGCTGAAATGGGCCCTTTAGTAAAAATAGGTAAAGCAAATTCACAGGACATTTTAACCTGGAGTTGGCCACTAGAGAGTTGGAATCCTGGATATGGGTTACCGTGTAACCCCATCCATTTTTGAGGGAAGACTGGAGGGTCCCAAGGGGGCAAATTTGGATGAAGGCATGGGCTTCCTTTCCTCCATTAAAAAAAAAAAAAAGTTTTTATAAATGTATAGTACATATTAAAAGGTGCACCCTTCACAGGCTCAATGGTATTGTGCAAAATGAAGCATCCTTAAGATCAAGGCACAGAACATTAGCAGCTTCCCAGAAGACGAACTCATATCCTCCCTTTGGAGGGGGGCAGGGTAGTAGCTTCACCCAACATAGACTTTTTGCTTATATTTGCACTTTATAACAACCAAATTATGTGGAATTTACTCTGTTGTCTGACTTCTTTTACTTGACATTATGTTAAAGAGATGCAAACTGTCTATGGTCATAGTTTATTCTCCTTTTTCTGTATAGAATTATGCTGTATGAATTTATCTAAATTTATTCATTATACTACTGGTAGACATTTGGGTAATTCTCAGGTTTGAGACATTATAAATAATGCTGCTAGGAGTATTATAATAGATGTCTTTGGTGAATGTATATACACATTTTTGTTGGGTACATACATAGGAAACGTACATACATACATATGTGTTCAACTTCTGCAGATATTGCAATATAGTTTTTTGGAGTAGATGACCTAATTTTCACTCTATTAGTTTTCTTTTGCTGCTTGTAACAAATTACCATAAACTAAGTGACTTAAAACAACACAAATTTATTGTTAAAGTTTTGGAGGTCAGATGTCCCAACTGTTTGCCTTTTCCAGTTTCTAGAGGCTAACTACATTTTTGGCTGTGGCCCCTTACTCTGACTTCCAATCTCAATCTCTCTCTCTCTCTCAACTCTGCTGCTCTTGTCACATGTCCTTTTCTCCCTCTGCTTCCTTCTCTCCCTTTGATCCTCTTTGCCTCACTTTTATAAGGACCTTTGTGTATATTGTGTATATTGGACCCACTCAGATAATCCACAATAATCTCCCATCTGAAGATCCTTAATTTAATCACATATGCGAAGTTCCTTTTGTGATATAAGGTAACATATTCATAGATGCCAGAGACAAGGATGTGAACCTCTTTGGGGGCCATTTTTCACTCTACTACACCTATCAGCAGGGTATTGAAACCTGCTATGTTGGATGGGTAGAGAGAGGCTGGACTGAAAAAAAAAAGGACAGAGAAAGAAAAGAGAAAAGGATAATGAAACCCTGAGATTCAATTCACCTGGAGGATTGGCTCTTTTGCCTTAAGGTCTGTGCCAGGACTGGTAGGCAGGAGAGGGTGCCTGATGCTGGAAAATTGCCTCTGGCCAATATGATCCTGACACCACCAACAGGTCTGGGGCCAAGGGCTTTCATAAGGAGAATGAGAGCCTAGGTCGATTTGGGCTTGGGCACCCTGCCAAGTGAAATGTTAGGGAAGGATTAGTAACAGCAAGAAAACAATGGTGAACAGATCACATTATACCCTGTGGGTAAGGTCCTATGGTCAGCAGACAGTGACCCACCCCATCTATGTCACTGTCCATCCAATGGGCTCTGGCACTGATCTTTTTCAGGGTTGATGGTGGAATTATGGAGTAAGGTGAGAATGGGATGGGATGGCCGAGCCTGCCAATCTAGGCAGGCATGCCCATGCCTTTATTGTAACTTAAATGTTAAAGGATGATGGAGGGCTTTAACGCTCTAGACTTAAGGATGGGGACATATAGTTTCTTTCTTTTTAAAAAGATTTTGTTTAGTTATTTGGGAGAGAGAAAACAAGTGGTAGGGAGGGGCAGAGGGAGAGGGAGCGAGAAACAGACTCCCTGATGAGCTGGAAGCCTGACACAGGGCTCAATCCCAGGACCCAGACATCATGACCTGAGCAGAAGGCAGATGTTTAACCAACTGAGCCACCCAGGTGCCCCAAGAACATGTAGTTTCTCCTTCCTTCTGCCCTCATTTTGGTCCAGCAACCACACCCTTGAAGGAGCTAGGACAGATGTTATTCCTGTTTTTACCAACAAAAGCACCAGGGCTCCAAGCAGCTTTCTGATGTGCTCAAGGGGCCTTTGGAATGGGGCTAGAGCACAGCAGTCCTTGTAGCTCTGCTCCCCTTAGTGCTGGCCCATCTCCCTGGTGTGTGAGATCCACTGACACCTGTAGTCTTGGGAGCTGAAAGGCAGATCTGACCCTACAGGCACAAACCAAATTGGACACATCCTACTTTGTGGGTGATATAGTGGGATTACCTGGTTTTACGCCAAGAAGAATGTGTTTTGGTGGGGTTTTAGGAATAAGTAATGGTAGGCGCTTATGTTTGATAAGCATCTTGATCAGAAATCCCTCCAACAATTTTCTGCCTTCCAGAAATCAGCTGAACATTGACCTATTGATGGAACCCCTCCATTTCCCTTCAAAATTGTGGTTTATACTACAAGTCATTTACAAATTCAGATCTCAGGACAGAGAGGAGATGTGTGATTAGTCTGTCATTTTGAATTTAAAATCCCTTGGTTATCATCCTCATAGTCATAATCATCATTAATAAATGCTCTCCTGTCTTGAACAGTTTCTCCCTACCCTGGCTTTTTCTTTTCTTTTCTTTTTTTAAAGATTTTTAAAAATTTATTTATTTAACAGACAGAGACCACAAGTAGGCAGAGACAGGCAGAGAGAGAGGAGGAAGCAGGCTCCCCACTGAGCAGAGAGCCCGATGTGGGACTCGATCCCAGGACCCCGGGATCATGACCTGAGCCAAAGGCAGAGGCTTTAACCCACTGAGCCACCCAGGCACCCTGGCTTTTTCATCTTCCCTTCTACCCCAGCCCCTTAGGTTTCTCTGCCTTTAGCACTTAATTAAGCTGTTCCAAGTCCCCAAGGACAGTGTCAAATCTTTGGAATCTCCTTTTACCTCACCCATCTCAAATTTGGGTTGGTGGCTTCCTGGGAAGACTGCTCTGTCACCCTGGGACCTTGTTCTGTGATTCTCCTGGATGGACCCCATTTTATAGGTCCTGTTTCTTCCTCTCTCTTAATTCACTTCCTCTATTTATGGATAATCTCTCTCTCCAGTAACTTCCTAAAAAGGGTATGTGGAAGGTAAATTTGGAGTCCTTGCTTACCTGAAAATGTCTTTATTCTACCCTAACACTGTTTGATTGCTTATGTGAGTATAAAATTCTAAGATGAAAATAATCATCCTTCAGAAATCTGCAGGCATTCCTCCTTTATTCTCTCGATCCCAGAGTTACTGAGAGAAAATCAGAAGCCATTCTGATTCCTGATCTTTTATTTGGGACACTCCTATCCCTCCTCTCACTCCTCCTCTTGGAGTAAGATTTACTCTTTTTCTACAGAGCTCTAAAATTTCACTATTATTTGCTTTCATCTGGGTTTGTTTATTTATTTAAAAGATTTATTTATTTATCTGAGAGAGATCATGTGTGTGCGAAGGGAGCTCGGCAGAGGAAGAGGGAGAGAATCTCAAGCAGACTCTTCGCTGAGCCAGACTCTGGGCTCAACCCGGAGATCATGACTTGAGTGGCAATCAGAGGCTTAACTGACTGAGCTGCCCTGGCGCCCAAGGCTGGATTTGTTTTTCTGTAATCTTTTCGGCACTTATAAGCCCTTCACATCTGGAAACTCATGTATTTCAGTTCTGGGAAATTTTCTTGGAAAGCAGTGATTAAAGAGTGCAGTGAACAACATGTAGATAGTCGGAGTGGTGTAAGCACTTGATATTTTAACTTTGAAGACAAAACACAGAAGATGTAGTTATAATTGTTGAAGACACTAACATTTTATGAATCTCAGTGATGTAAAGTATAGAAGGCAGAGCCGGGAGTTCAGAGAAGGAAAGAGAGTGAAAGGAGAGTGGGGTCTCTGATAGTCTCATCTTACAAAATAGGGGGTGACGGTGAAAAGATGCTATCCACATTTGACTGACTAGAAACGACAGATGTAACTACTGGAGACACTGGACTAGTCACACGACCGTCATGGGAAGCAGTGGTTAGCGAGGCTTTAATACTAAGGCCTAATACAAATACTAAGGCTTTAATACTATTTAAAATTAAATACTAGTTTAATACTTACTTAATACTAAACTAAGGTTTGGGGGAGGGAGTGACCCATGAAGGGGGAAGTGCAGAGGGGTGGGGGGGAGGGAGCAGCATTTAAATTTTTTTTTTTTAAGATTTTATTTATTTATTTGACAGACAGAGATCACAAGTGGGCAGAGAGGCAGGCAGAGAGAGAGGAGGAAGCAGGCTCCCTGCCGAGCAGAGAGCCCAATTCGAGGCTCGATCCTAGAACCCTGGGATCATGACCTGACCTGAAGGCAGAGACTTTAACCCACTGAGCCACCCAGGCGCCCAAGGGAGCAGCATTTAAACAGGCAACTCTTCTTGACTGCTTTTCTGCGTTTTTCCACAAAGTCCATCCAATATCTTCCTTTAAAGAAGAAACAATGTTTTCTTTTTTAAAGATTTTATTTATTTATTTGACAGAGAGAGACACAGCGAGAGAGGGAACACAAGCAGGGTGAGTGGGAGAGGGAGATGCAGGGATCCCCTGAGCAGCGAGCCCAACCTGGGGCTTGATCCCAGGACCCTAGGATCATGACCTGATCTGAAGGCAGATGCTTAACGACTGTGCCACCCAGGCACCCCAAGAAAAAACAATGTTTGAGGTAAAATTCACACAACAAAATAAACTTTTAAAACAAACAATTCAGGGGCGCCTGGATGGCTCAGTGGGTTAAGCCCCTGCCTTCAGCTCATGTCATGATACCAGGGGCCTGGGATCGAGACCTGCATCGGGCTCTCTGCTCAGTGGGGAGCCTGCCTCCCCCCCTCTCTCTGCCTTCCTCTCTGCCTACTTGTGATCTCTGTCAAATAAAATAAAATAAAGTAAAATCTTAAAAAAAAACCCACAAACAATTCAGAAGTTTCAGAGACAGTTTTTGAAAGCTTTAAGTGGTGTGCGCCAGAACAGTTGTGGCAGACTGGGGACAACGGGTGACCCCACTGGGTGGGTTTGGGAGAGCTCTAGGCTCTCCAGCTCCTGGAACCTGCTGGGCCTGGCTTGGTGGGGAAGGGAGGCTCTGCCCTGGTCCTTGGGGGGCAGTGGGCGGGGCTATCTCCTTGCTTCCCCTGTCAATGGCCCTGATCTTCTCATCCATTCAGGAAAATATTTAGTTTCAGCTCTAGAGATGCAGATACATTTTTCAAGACCTTTTTCATGTAAGAAAAGATCAAAATACAATGAATATTATCTTTTAGGGATGGTTCTCTGTAGGACAGGAAAGGCTATAGGAAAACATTAAACAGTAAGCTCCTTGTCACACTGAGAGAAACAGAGCATGTTTCATTCCCTATATTCATCATTTTCTTCCCCCCTGGTTTCTTTCTAGTCATTTTTTCATGTCTCCCTCTTTTTCCATACTGTCCTAGCATAACGGGAAGCCCCCTGGCTGAGCTTTTCCCCAATATTTTCTAAACCATAACAGCTTAGTGTAGGGATGGGTTGCTTGCTATTTCCAAGCTTGCCAGTATTTTTCTGATTCATCTTTGGAAAGAAGATTGCTTTCCTGTGCTGGGAAGGAAAATAAAAATACTTCTGATGTGCCAGAAAGATCGTGAGGGCTAACACCTTCATTTTTTAAAAAGATTTTATTTATTTATTTGACAGAGAGAGACACAGCGAGTGAGAGAGAACACAAGCGAGGGGAAGTGGAAGAGGGAGAAGTTTCTGTTGAGCAGGGATCCTGATGTAGGGCTCCATCCCAGGACCCTGGGGTCATACATGACCTAAGCTGAAGGCAGATGCTTAACTACTAAGCCACCCATGTGCCCCTAACACCTTTATTTAAGGGTCCATGCTTAAAATCTGTAAGCCTTAGATTTCGATGTGCCCAGTCTCAAAACCCCTAGCTGTCCATAGAAGACCCCTACACTGTGCGTTTCATGATAGGAGGAAATTTGCCTTAAATACTAGTTTTAGGGGCGCCTGGGTGGATCAGTGGGTTAAGCCGCTGCCTTCGGCTCAGGTCATGATCTCAGGGTCCTGGGATCGAGTCCCGCATCGGGCTCTCTGCTCTGAAGGGAGCCTGCTTCCCTCTCACTCTCTCTGCCTGACTCTCTGCCTACTTGTGATCTCTCTCTGTTAAATAAAGAAATAAAATCTTTAAAAATAAAAAAAAATACTAGTTTTAGGGTGCCTGGATGGTTCGGTCGGTTAAGCATCTGCCTTCCGCTCAGGTCCTGGACCAAGGTCCTGGGATTGAACCCCACATTGGGCTCCCGGCTCAGTGGGGAGCCTGCTTCTCCTTCTTCTTCTGACACCCCCTCCCCTACTCATGCTCTCTCTCTCACTCCCTATCTCAAAAAAATAAATAAAATCTTAAAAGAGAGAGAGAGAAAGAATAGTTTCATAATATACTAGAGAACAATAGAATCTGTTTTGCATTCAACACTTTGTCCTTAGTTTGGCAATCCTTAGGCCAGGCAATCTTTTCCCTGGTGGTAGGAGCTAATCCTCTGTATTTGCTCTATATCCTAGCAGAGGAATATGTAAATGGCTCTTTTGGATTTAAGACTGAGTCCTTCAGAGTTGAGAGTCCCATTGTTTTTTGTTTCCTCTGCATACTGGCTTCTGTGATATGAAAAGTCTAGAATTTTCTAAAATTTAGGAGATGCCTATGAGTCTTTCCTCGAACTTTGTTAATGGCTTAGCAAGTACAACTGCAGGGACGGCAGTGAAACAGGGCTACCCAGTTTAAGTGGGTAGATCCAAATCCTCTGCTGGAATTCAGAATTTGAGGACCACGAAGAATGGCTGTGCATTATGATGAGAAAGATTGTCCTTGTTGAGGGTAGAGTTGACGCTGGGGCCTGAATGTAGAGAAAATGAGTGTTGGACTCTGAGAAGAAGATACAGGGCCTAATTAAGAGGCCTAATGGAGAGACCAGTCGGGGTACCCCTAAAAAGAAGTAATTGACCTGTGGGCTTTGGGGCAGTCAGGAACAGGATCTAGTTTTAAGTATCAGTGAAGATGGCTTTGGGCCCAATTCAAATGGGGGTCTCTCTCTCTCTCTATATATATATATACATATATTCATTCACAGATCAAAGAAATCCATGGCTGGTACAGCTGATTCTTTCTATCTTCCTGTTCAGCCATCCTCAGTTTTCATCTCATGGTCACAAAATGGCTGCTTGACTTCCAGGCATCTTGTCCACATTCCAAAGCTGAAGTAGGGTAAGGGTCAAAGGGCAAAAGATGTACACCATCTGTATCTCTCCTGTTTTGTCTTTGTTGTTGTTATTGTTGTTGTTTGTTTTTATTTTTTTTTTAGCAAAACAATAGTTTTCTTTGGTGCCTAACCCCAAACTGGATCATATGGCTACCTCTGCTTGTCAGGGAAGCAAGATTTTTTTTTACAGAGTTCATTGAAATTATAATAAAATCAAGGTTTTGTTGGTAAAATGGGCAGACTAACAGAAGTTTCTTTTTTTCCCCAATTTATTAAATTTTTAATTTTTTTATAAACATATAATGTATTTTTAGCCCCAGGGGTACAGGTCTGTGAATCGCCAGGTTTACATATTTCACAGCACTCACCATAGCCCCTTCCCCCCACAATGTCTATATCACCACCCCCCTCTCCCTGCCCACCTCCCCCCAGCAACCCGCAGTTTGTTTTGTGAGATTAAGAGTCACTTATGGTTTGTCTCCCTCCCGATCCCATCTTGTTTCATTTATTCTTTGACTAACAGAAGTTTCATTTATTCTTTGACTAACAGAAGTTTCTACCCTGAACAATGACTTAACCTCTCTGCTTCCTGGTTTTCTCATCTATAAACCATAGGACCAAGACTGTGCCTATCTTAGAGAGTTATTGTGAAGATTAAATGAGTCGATTTCCATAAATCACACAAAACTCTATAAAAGTGTTGGTGATTGATTGATCAAGGGGAGAGTGGGCAGTCAGTAGGGCCTACCATTGACCATGGCTGTTCTGCATGGTACTTCTCTTCTGCCAGAACAGCCTCTTGAACACTACAACCTGGTATTAGCTTTTCTTCAGGGATTAAGGGAAGGGCTGCTGCCCTCACCTAGAAGAGGTGCTGGGCAGCAGTCTGGGAAAACATTGTAAGGTGATCTGTAGAGAGTGGGCTAGTGGCTAATCTCCTCAAAGGAATAAGGTACAACCACAAGAGCTGTAGCAGAGCCTCCCTTGCAGCCACTGTGGCCACGTGACCAAGCTTCTACCAATAGCGAGTGAGAGGAGGGGCAGGGCGGGGAAGGGAAAAGCCCAGGCCTTTGCCTTCTGGCTCCTTCTCCCACCCAGTGGCAGTGCTGGAGCTCCTCTGTGAAGAAGGAAGCCTGGATCCCTGAATGTGCGATACAGAGCCACGCATAGACCTAGACCACCTATGCTGGACGGTTATATGAGAAAGAAAGAAACTTCTATTTTTGTTTGAGCCACTGCCTTTGGGACTTATTCATTCCAGCCTTTTACCTCAACTAATACAAAGAGTATCATCATTTAAAACACTGAAGCTATTTAGGAAATGATAATAATAACATAGGCTACCTGTAGGGAGGGGAAACTGAGGTTGGGGAGGGGTCGTGGGAGGAAGTGTCCTTTTGTGTTTACTCCATATCTAGAATTGCTGAAATTTGAACCCTATAAATGTAATACTTACTCAAAAATTTAATATAAAAAATCTCAACTCTACATCAATTAAAAAGCCTTAAAATGGAAATTATTCAGTTAAGGAGAAAGGTTGATCTTGCACCACAGAAGTTTGTCGGTGATTGGCGCTCAACCAGCACTTGACTCCCTTATCTACGAATCCTATGAACTGGGGAGAGGAGAAAGGGGATGGATAAAGCTGGCAGAAAGGAGCAGCCAGGTGAATCCCTGAGGGGAAGGCAGAGCTGCGGCACTCTGCCTGTCTCTGCCCAGGAGCACTCATCTGCATGCCAGCAGTCGGACTCCTCATCCCCCAATTAGACTGTGCATCCGTGTGAAGGAGATGGTTCCTGCATGCAGATTGATGTCACATCCATTTCCCTTGCATCCTAGGTACCAAGATGGTATCTTTTAATAGGAGGCACTTCAAGAGGCTTGTCCTGAATTTTTGGTTGGATGAGCAAGGTGACATTTTACGCCAACTGAAGGAGAATTCAGTTTCGTCTTCGTAACTTGGGTTGATATTTCCTGCCGCCTATGTTTTATGGTGTTATGAAAGAATGATTTATTGTTTTCCTATTGATGATTTCCAACAAAGCTCCCATTTCAGAGACAAAAGGAAAAAGGCAATGTAATAGTGAGTGATTTTCTCCTTAGGGGCAAATAGGAGTGCCTTTTTTTGTTTCCTTTTTAAAATACTTTATTCATTTATTTGAGAGAGAGAGCATGAGAAGGGGGAGGGTCAGAGGGAGAAGCAGACTCCCTGCTCAGCAGGGAGTGGGATCCTGGGACTCCAGGATCATGACCTGAGCCAAAAGGAGTTGCTTAACCAACTGAGCCACCCAGGCGTTCCCTCAAAATAGGAGTTTCCTATTTAATGTGGAGCTAGGAAGGGCATTGTGTGATTGATAGTTCAGTTTCCTCAAAATCTAATGAATATTTGAAATTACTATTTTATTCTATTTTTGGCTTTCTGTTTTCTTTTACCATACAATGGCTCCTTTTATAAGCTCTGCCCCCTGGGAAAACACAGATGGCATTTCCCCCTCCCAGGTGCCCTTGAACTCTATGTATTTCTCCCAGGAGAGTTTGTCAGTTGAAATATTTGGTAAATTAGTAACAGAAAAAGGAATCAAATAGCTTCAGAAACCACTTTTTAATAGTTGGAAAGTGAGAACGTTAAAAAAACCAATGCATTGCTGTTACCAGTTTAATTCCCTCAGTTTAATCACCCCCTTTGGTTCTCAGTTGCGTACCAGACTGAGCTCTATGCTGGTCCCTGAGGGTCCCTCATACAGTTGACACAGACCCTCCTAGCCTTACGGCCCAGCATTCACTCTGGGATTCATCCAGACCTATACCCAGACTGAGTGCTGCTGGTTCCTGGGGGGACACAGCCCATGACCTACCCCTCAGATGCCACCTTGTTATAAAGTAACCTCCCTCCATCAGCCAGACGCTGCAACCACAGTTGGTGGATTTGGGTGCCTGTTGCGTAGACTTAGTGGCACAGAGCTAGTCTTAACCATCTTTGCTGCCCTGCAGCCTCTGGCCTGGCACCAGCACATAGTAGGTGCTTAGGAACGTGAATTGCACTGAGAGGCTTAAGAAATGAACCAAGGCCAGATTCTTCTCTGTCAAAAATGTGCTCTTTGACAGGGCTGGCACATCACAGCCTGTGGGCCAACCCTAGCTGCTGCCTTTTTTGTAAGGCTCATGAACTAAGAATGCCTCATGTTTTTAAATGGTTGGAAACAATCAAAAGAATGTTTCATGACATTTGAAAATGAGGTGAAATTTAAATTTCAGCATTCATGAATCAAGTTGTATTGGAACCCAGCCACACCATTAGTTTACATCTTGGTTGTTGCCGCCTTCCTAGTTTTACGGCAGAGTGGAGTCGTTGCAGTGGTGATCATATGGCCCGCCAAATGTGAAATAATTCACTGTCACTTTACAGAAAGTTTGCCAGCCCTGCTCTATAGGCTAAGGTCTTCAGTTATATATGAACAATGAATCTTGGAACACTACATTAAAAAGTAATGATGTATTATATGGTGACTAACATAAAACAAAACAAAACAAAAAAAGGAAATACTTGTTTTTGCTCTTTCCCAAATCCACAGCTGTGTGAGGAGCATAAATGGCTATTACTTCCCCATTTAAAAAATACTGTTTACTTGGGTGCCTGGATGGCTCAGTTGGTTAAGCGTCAACTCTTGGTTTTGACTCAGATCATGATCTTAGGGTTGTGGGTTGGAACCCTGCGTCAAGCCCTGCGTTGGGCTCCATGCTCAACGTGCCGTCTGCTTGTCCCTTCCCTCCCATCCCCCACACCTATGTGCACACACTCTCTCTCATAATTAAATTTTAAAAAATACCATTTACTATTTTGGAATTTTCTGAGCAAGAGCCCTGTGTATGATAAGCCAGAAGTATTCAGTTCCTGCCACACTCAAGAACATTCAGCAGAGGTACCATTCAGTACCTCAAATAAGTACCTGTGCTGTGCAGGTGGGGGTGGCTCTCTGGAGATAGGCTGATGAGCAGGATTAACATAGTCCTTACCCTTGTGTTGCTAGTGCTAATGTGGGGAAAATTAAATAATGGATAACACAAAGTATGATCATTGTTTTGATAGAGAAGGGACTCAGAGAACAGAAGGTAAGAATGCTTTAGCTTGTCTAGGTAACATCAGGGAAGGCTTCTCAGAGGAGGTGACATTTCCAATGAGACCCGGAGGTCAAGTAGGTATCATATTAGTGAATAGTCTTTTACATGGAAAGAGACAAACTTCTATCTAATTTAAGCTACTGTTATTCGAGCCTTTGTTATATGCATCCAAACTTGTATCATATGAATACATTCCTTTTTTAAAAAGTTATTTTTATGTAATCTCTACACCCAACATGGGCTCAAACTCACAACCATGAGATTAAGAGTTGCACACTCCACTGATGGAGCCAGCCAGGTGCCCCCCTTCCTTAAGCAATTGGAAGGACCCACTTCTCCTGTGGGACTGGGAGTCCAAACCACTACATGGCCCAGTACAGGGAGGAGCTTTGCGTTCCAGGATAAAGGACTCTGGGTTGCTGGCTGCTTGGTTCTCTTTAGGGAGGTTTTCTTTGGTTGGCCCCTGAATATCTTTTTTTTTTTTTTAAGATTTTATTTATTCATTTGACAGACAGAGATCACAAGGAGGCAGAGAGGCAGGCAGAGAGAGAGGAGGAAGCAGGCTCTCTGCTCGGCAGAGAGCCCGATGCGGGGCTTGATCCCAGGACCCTGAGCTCATGACCTGAGCCGAAGGCAGAGGCTTAAGCCACTGTACCACCCAGGTGCCCCGAGGCCCCTGAATATCTTAAAAACATAACAAAACTAGAAGACCTCTTATGTGAGGATGCCTCTGCAGTTTGTCAGACAAGTTCCTCTCTGAACTTAACATTTATTCTAGAAGACTGTCTCAATCTCTGAGCTCCTTGACAAAACTCTCTTTTTTTCTCTCTTCTAAATTTCGCTTCCACATTGGCCATGAAAGGGGTCCTACTTAATGGCCAGCAATCTGGTGGGAGTCTGCGTGCCACTTTTGTTTTCAGGGTGGAAAAATTGTTTCTGATCCTTAAGGGATTTGCTTTGGGATGAGGCTGACAGGACTTACCTCTGGTGTCTCTTCCAACATCTGTCACCTAAATTCCAGGTAATTCAGACATCACAGCCGATCTCAAAAACCAGGACAATGCAAACTCTTAGGGAAATTAACATCATCTCTTTGAAGAACTTTGCTAGGACTAAATACCAGATATAATTTTTTACTCTAAAAATCAGTGACAGCCTGTGCTCTGAATGAAGATGTGCTTTTTTCTTCCAGTGGCTCATTATTCATTTCAGATACTCACTTTGTCTTCCAGAGGAGTCAAGTAAATATGAAAAGTCTGCCCAATAAATTGGTCAGTATCCTGATGAATATGTTTTCATTAACTGGACCAATCACTGATTCATATAAATCGATGAAGAGATGAAATTATGCTGGAATAATCGATCAGCTGTAAACCTTTCCAGAATATAATTAACCTCTTACAGATGCTTCCAGGATGTGTTGACTTTGTGATCACAAGTGAGGAAACTGTGTAGTGAACATTTGTCGTTTTTGATTGTCCAGCATCTAAAAACTCTTTCTATTTTCATGAGTGCAAGATGAATAGAGGTAAGGATCAGGCTTCCTACTCTGGAAGCTGGAGAGGAGCAAATAATCCAGGTTTGGACTCATTGGACCCATGTATGGATACTTGACCAAAGCTCAGCCAATCAGAGGCTTTTCCCCAAGACTTTGACCCTTCAGGAAGTGGTAATGAGGCCAGAGACAGTCAAAGAATATTCAAGTGGCTGGACAGAATTAAGACATCTGTGGGTGGTATGACAAGTGTTGGGGGCTAAAGATACCAGAACCAGCACCCTACATGGACTGAACCTCTGGTGAGATCTTGACTGGGCCAGGAGTTCCTGTTTCCAAGACTAATTCTCCAGTTTCCCTGAAATTGTTTGACACACCCAATGTCTTTCCAATAAATTTCTTTTTTGTGTAAGCTAGCCAATGTTGGTTTTATTATTCCAAACTGGCTGTTTCATACTCTATGTGAAAATAGGATATGTGATATTATTCTGTACCTGGTCCATTTCTAGACCAGGAAGAATTAACTTTAAAACTACAGTTACGTTAAGGGTCCAACTGACAGGAAAGCATATATTTTACAAAGAATGTTGAGTTGTAACATGTTTGTTCAGTACACTTAATTGCTACTCATTCTTTGAAAGGACAAAGGACCAATCAGAGACAGGCCACAGTCTCTGAGAGCCTGACAGAAAGGCGATGGTGTTTTAGGATTCAAAGGGACCTTTGAAACCATCTCATCCAAACCCTTTATTTTACAAATAAGAAAATTGAGGTTCAGGCTGGTTAAATGATTTACCCCAAATTGCATAGCCAATTATGGAAGAACAGGGGTTGTAATCAGACACCCACTCCTAGAAAATTGTTTTATTTGGCAGGAAAGACAGGCAGGGTGAAGAAGTGGGTGGCAAAGACAGGTATCTAGTTTGCAGAACTGGGATCAGAGAATGTCTGTTTGGTTCCAAGGTCAGGGCAGTCACAGAATCAGAGCATGGGGTCAGAGTGTTGCCACACAGAAAGGCCGGCTGGGGATCAAGATGTTGCTGGAATGCAGGATTGGCTAAGAACAGGATAGTCTCGGGGCACCTGGGTGACTCAGTGGGTTAAAGCCTCTGCCTTCGGCTCAGGTCATGATCCCAGCGTCCTGGGATCGAGCCCCGCATCGGGCTCTCTGCTCAGTGGAGACCCTGCTTCCCTTCCTCTATCTCTCTGCCTGCCTCTCTGCCTCCTTGTGATCTCTGTCTGTCAAATAAGTAAATAAAATCTTTTAAAAAAAGAAGAAGAAGAAGAAGAAAAGAACAGAATAGTCTCAACGCTAGAGCCAAACCTCCATTTCTCTCATCCCTGAGATGTGTGGACAATTAGCTTAAGTGTTTAAACACTTTTTTTTTTTTAACCCTGTAGAAAATGGTTGCTTTCTGAAACTCTTATGAATCCAACTTCAATTCCCTCTTTTTTTGGTCTGGATATTGACATGCTTAGTAGAATCTCATTGCAAATGGACTTCTCACCATTTGGTGACACTATCTAGTTGATAGGTAGAATTATCCCTTCAGTTTGAGATATTTGCTTTACTTTGTTGGGCAGATATTAGTTATATGGACACCTCCCCCCAAAAAATGAACTAATAAATTATTTAGAAGGATGGAATTTGACTCCTTTAGGCTTTAAAATCAACATTTTAAAATAAATCTGCTTTGGGGCCCCTGGGTGGCTCAGTCAGTTGAGCATCTGCCTTTGGCTCAGGTCATGATCCCAGGGTCCTGGGATTGAGTTCCACCTCTAACTGTCTGCTCGGCAGGGAGCCTGCTTCTCCCTCTCCCTCTAACCTTCCCCCGACTCTTGTTCTCTCTGTCTCTCTCAAATAAATGGATGAATAGAATCTTTTTTTTAAAAAGTGAGTTTTATGAAAAAAAAAAAAAAGTAATAAAATAAGCCGCTGTCTCAAGCATCACTACCATCAGCATGCTTTCATGTCACATTGACAGATTAGATGTTTCCAAAGCACTGAT
Organism: Meles meles; assembly: GCF_922984935.1. Lineage (NCBI taxonomy): Eukaryota > Metazoa > Chordata > Mammalia > Carnivora > Mustelidae > Meles > Meles meles. The sequence continues at coordinate 77,452,706 of NC_060068.1, read as the reverse complement.
GTATTTCAGGATAACTCATCTCTTCTGTATGCTATTGCCACTTAAAGTTGCTTTTTGTTTACCATTTGATACACGCCCAATATAGATCTACTTCCTCTTTTTTAAAGTCACGTTGCTGGATGAGCAAAGGATCTGCAATGAAAAAGAACTGTCTCCAACCCAAGCTGGTGACTCTGCTGGGAACAGGGGTCTCCCAGAACAGAGAAGACTAGAGAATCTGGGCAAGACTGGGACAAGCCTAGTGGGAGAAGTCCAGCACAAGCTTTGCCAGGAAGGAGAGCTGAGACGAGAGCTGTTCTTGCAAGGCTGAGGTCATAGACAGCTCCTACTTAACAAATACGCAGAAGGAAGAAAGAAAACGAAGGAGTGAACACCCGGTTAATACACTATATTTAAAAATTTTTTTTTAAACTTTGAAAATATTTGGTGAGCATTTTTACAATGTAAAATAGTAGTGTGATGAAAACAAGTAATTGTTATATTCTACATTAACGTAATGTTTAGGTGATGATAACTAATCATGGTACAACAGGATTCTTTGATGGCTTATGGATTTAAGTCAGGGGTGTTCCATGTCTTAAAGAATGAGAAGGTTAAGAATGAGAACATTAACTAAGAATTACTATCACTTTCGGTTTTGCTTTCAACTCAAAGAATTTTATTTATTCTTTAAAGATTTATTTATTTATTTGAGAGAGAGCATGAGTGGGAGAGGTAGAGGGAAAGGGAGAGAGAATCTCTAGCTGACTCCATGCTGAGCGCAGAGCCTGATGTGAGGCTTGATCTCAGATCTCTCGATCCTGAGATCATGACCCGAGCCAAAACCAAAAGTCAGTCGCTCGACCAACTGCGCCACTCAGGCGCCTCTCAAAGGAAATAATTCTAAAGCACAAGCATGCCGTGTTAAAATGAATTATGAAGCCTTCATACAAATGGCATACAGTCCATATCTTCAAATTCTGTGGAAATCTGTGTGTCACCGCTCCCTGGAAAAGAAAGTTCCTTTTCTTTTTGGTCAGAACTCCTTTCTTATGGATGAATTCTTAGTGTTCCTTGATCCCAGTTAAGGCTGATTATGTTGGTGGGGCGTCTGAGTAGTGCAGTCAGTTAGCTGGTTTCAGCTTTGGTTTTGGCTCAGGTTGTTATCTCAGAGTCTTGAGATCAAGCCCCACCAAAGGCTCTGTGCTTAGCTGAGAGTCTGCTTAAGACTGTCTTCCCTCTCCCCGCCCCTTCCGCTTACATGCCCTTTCAAATAGATAAATAAATCTTTAAAAAAAAAAAAAAAAACCCTCTCCTTCTTGCTCTGCCCTTCCCATCTGTCTGCACACTCTCTCTCCAAATAAATAAATAAATTTAAAAAATTGATTATGTTTGTGACAAAGAAAGAGAGTTCACACAGGTATTCTGCAGTTTTCAAGATCTTATGCAAGGTAAGACAGTGACTGAATTCTAATTTGAGAAGACCGGGAAGACGTTCCTAGGATTCTAATAGGTTCCAGTTTGCCATCTTGACCAGCATTCGGTAATGAGCTAATCAGCGTGGATGGAGTTGCCACTGGGCAGGTCATTTCTTAGAAGCAGACTGGGCCCATTCCTTCCTCCGATCTCTTGCTTGCACATTTTGTCCTTTCCTGCCTCCTCTTCTCCACTGCACTTTTCTAAATCTTGTATCTCCTTGCCAACGCAGCTCACCTCCTCTGTCGGGCCTTTGCTGACCATCTCAAGCACTGTGGCATACCCCTTTCGTGCGCTCCAATAATACTTGTAAGTAGCAGTCGTTTGATCCTCGCTCTGTATGCAGACTTCTCTTTATGTGCCTTCTCGGCAAAATGCTAATCTCTAACATCCAGGGTCCTATCTCCCATCTCTCCATGGCCAACAAAGCCACCTCAGTGCAGGCAATGAGCAGTGGATGCTTGATTGACAGCCCCACTCAGCATGGTGGCTCATTTTAAATTCTGTAGGAGAAAAAAAACCCAGCATGCGGAGAAGAGGGCTGCCTTCAGATTTCCAAATCCAAACTCAGCTAGGCACTTATGTTGGGATTTCCAAGATATTCCCATAATCTCATAATAAATATCCTGTTAGGTTAGGCTGACATGAAGAGGCATTTATTACTTGCCTTACAAAGACACATGGATCTGACAAAATGATGTAAGGTTCTAGAATGTGGTTGTAAAAGGCAATGTATAACTTCTCAGGTGATCACTGATTTGAATAGGAAGCCTTGGGAGCACTGGAATTGATTAAATGACTCAGAAAGCTTTTATTGAGTCTTGAGTGTAGGGCAAGATTCTAGTTATCTGAGTATAGCAGATGTTTTTGGAGCTCACGTCATATACCCTTGGCCACCCCAAATTTTAGTCCAGCCCCAATGACCTAAGAGTGACATTGAGAATACATGCTTTATTATTATTATTTTTTAAGATTTTATTTACTTATTTGACAGAGAGAGAACAAGCAGGGGGAGCAGCAGAGGGAGAGGGAGAAGCAGGATCCCCACTTAGCAAGGAGCACAATGTGGGACTTGATCCCAGGGCCCTGCAATCATGACCTGAACTGAAGGCAAATGTTTAACTGACTGAGCGACCTGGGTGCCCCAAGAATGCACCCTTTAAAGAATTTTCATCCTTTTCCACTTTATTCCCTCATTCTGCTTCCTAGGATCACATCCCAAACAAACTATGTGTTTACAGACCTTGTCTAGGTTCTGTGTTAGGGGGATTTTGAGCTAAGACAGAGAGATACATAGGATATGGTATTTGTTCATAAGGCTCTTATAAGCTTAGATGGAGTATTTGGACACATATTCTTGGAAACAAGGAAAATAAAAGGCAGATTTCAGTTAAATGACACACAAGTGGTACAGATTCTAGTCCATTATGATAGATATAGATTGTATTAAATTTTAGTAATAATTCTTCCAGCTCTAGTAGCTCTAACTAGGAAGACCTGGTTCTTCCAGAATTATTATTTCTTTTGATATTTTATTAATCTCATATCTTACTAAAGTGTTCTGTTCTTAGCTAAGTATGAAGAGGTGGGATTGGGTACATTTTGTACCACATCCTTAGTGATCTGTAATTATATCCTGTCATTCAAATGCTATTCTATTCAACTTTGCAGAGCTTAAACATCCCTTAACATTTTACTTCTCCTAATACTAAATGGAACACTTAGGTGTTCACAAAATTATCTTGGAACATGTCATGAGAATAAACAAAATGAATTGAAGTTATCATTTTGTACTTGGGGCCAATTATTTTAAAGGAAAAAAGAAAGGGAACTTAATTTTTTCATCGCAAAACTAATATAATAATATTTTAAAAATTGGGGAATGAATAAATACATCACCCATAGAAACATACTATTAAAACTTGTTATTTTACTTTTGCAAATTTTTATGATTGGCCATATTACAGATACATTTTTTACACAATTGTAACACTCAAAAATTTTTGGTTTGAATCCTTTATTGAGGCAATTTTGGAGCTTCAAGAAGTCATCTTGAGAAACCTGTTCATCACATATAGTATTCTGGGATTATAGGCCTTCATTATCCACTAGACAGAGTTCTAAGGGAAGGCAGTTTTCCTGATTCCCTTTCTTGAGTCACCTATGTCTTCTAGGCTCTTCTAGACCGGAGGATCTTGATAGCCATGTTTATGAAGGAGGTCACTATAAAATTTCTTAAAATGCCAAGTTTTTAAAATGTTTTAATGATTTTTTTCAAAGCTTTGTTTAAGAGAAATATGCACCATGAAAGCAAGGCATTGCTTGGATTTGCATTTCAGAGTCTGGGAAGACCCTTCTTTACTCTTATGTTTTTATTTTTATTTTCTTCCAAGTCTTATGATTACAAAGAATTTACCTTTAGGATGATGGTGGGCCTTAGTGTGGGTCTTCGGCATTTATTTTCACTCTGCTTCAGTGAATTTTTTTTTTTAAAAGATTTTATTTATTTATTTGACACAGAGAGAGGTCACAAGTAGGCAGAGAGGCAGGCAGAGAGAGAGGAGGAAGCAGGCTCCCCGCAGAGCAGAGAGCCCGATGCGGGGCTCGATCCCAGGACCCTGAGATCATGACCCGAGCCGAAGGCAGTGGCTTAATCCACTGCTTCAGTGAATTTTTACTATAAATACTCCTGTACTTCAATCCTCGGGAGTTTTTCTTTTATTATTTCTTTAATAGTTTACTTGTTTCCATTTTCTCTATTCTGGTTTTTTAAAATCTTATATTTTTAGCATATTAACCCTCCTGAACGAATCATGTATATAATTTCTCTCCTATTATGTATCTTTGTCTTTTCTACTTTTGTCAGATTTATCTTTCAACTTTGTAAGAGTTTTATTTCAATACTACTATTATATTTAAAATTTTTATTCATTAACTTTTAACAACTGAGATTTATTAAAAATATCAGAAGAAAAGATTTCAAATACACAGTTGCCAGCAGAACCAGGCAGCTCAGTAGTCTAATAAAAGGTGGCTTATCAGGCAGTCTGTTGAATGGAATATGCGGCTAGGGAAGCTGAAACATAACCAGGACACACGGATCAATTTTTTTTCTTTTCTTTTCCTTAATAAGAACTAACACCACCACATTTTTTAATTTCCAAGAACTCTTTTGCGGCACCTGAATATTTTTTCTCTGTAGCATCGTTCTTTTATTTCACAGATACATTATCTTGTTTACTCTAAGGCTATTGATAAGATCACTTTGAAATTTCCCTCTTTTCATTTCCTCCAAGTTCCTATTTTCCACATCACATTGTCACAATTTTAAATCTACTGGAAGAGTCTTTAACAATGTAAGCAGAATTCCCAGGGTTTGATTTCATGGCCTCTGATGGGCTCCACTTGGGTTATTTGCTCATTTTGGGAGCAGGTACTGTGTAGGAAGATGCAGATTTCACAGTTGGCTGGGGGTGGATCAGCGTTCTTCCTCTAGTGCCAGACAGAGAGCTCTATCAGGACGGAAAGTGAGAGAAGAGCCGGTCTTCAAAGAAGCCAAAGAGGCTGTTACTAGGAAAAGAGCCAAGGGATATTAGATGGCCAAAAAATAGTAAATATGTGCCCTGAAGCGCCTGGCACTGGGGTTTCCTCTGCAACACGCTGGCCCAGAGCTCAAAAAGCGGTCTTGGAATTCCGGCAGTGACCACTTACTCTCAATTTCAAGGTACCCAGCTAATATCCAGACATCACTACTTTTTCACAAATCTTACCTTACGCCGAAGTCTAGCTTCCTTCAGCTTCTTCTGTGATCTCTGTCCTTGGGCAGACCTTTGAGTTAAGTGAAGGCAGCACTCATGCTCCCAGGTCTGTCTTTTCAGACTCAGCATCTCCTGTTGCAATTAGCTATTCCTCACTTGACAGCCTTTTGAATCCTTTCTCTATCTTAGATCTCTCTTTTTCCCTCCGGGTTTGTGTATTCTGGTGGAGCACGAACAGCCTAGATCCTAGAGTACCACATGGAGCACAGTTGATTCAAACTGGTTTCTGAGTGTAACCTAGGAGTATGTAAATAACTCACTTATTTACTCACTAATTGACAACTTATTCATTTATGCACTCACTATTGAGCTACTACAGGATAATAATAATAATAATTCTTAAACATAGAACACGAGTCCACCAGAACCACTAATGAAACCCACAGATCCTTCTTTTGTTTGGCGGCCCCAAGCAGAGGAGCTCACTGGCCCTTGCCTGCCCTCGCTGTTGTCCCCAGCCAGGGCCCTCACTGTCGCGGTCATTTATTGGTGGCACCTGAGGCTACAAGGGTTGGTAACTTCAAGAAGAAGTTAGAGGATGAGTTCCCCAGATGCCTGGACATCTGCAGCAAGGGGGCTCCCCAGGCCACCGACTATGTTGACATGGAAAGCTAGTTTCTGAGGCTGGTGGTCGCCATCAAGGCCACCTTGGCTCTTGGCTAATATGCCCTGAAGGCCAAATCCAGCGACCTTGGCCCAGCCCCTGTGGCAGATGCTTCAGGACAGGAAGGACTAAAATGTCTTGTGGATGCCTGGGCTTTCCCTGACGTCCTTGCAGCCGCCTTGTGGGAGCAGAGATTCATGCCTCTGGTCCCTGCCCTCATGAGTGTGTGTGTGTGTGTGTGTGTGTGTGTGTGTGTGTGTGTGTGTGCATGCGCGCATGCGTGCGGGAGTTTAGCTCTGCACCCTGCCTGCCTTGCTCCTTCCTCTCCCCACATTTCCCCATATCCCCGTATCCCCCAGCCCTGTGATTACTCTCCTGCATTTGGGGCGATCAGGTTTGGGGGTTCCTTCTTAGGGAGTGGCCAAGAGAGGCATCTGGGTGAGTGAGCTGCAGATTTCAGTAGTGCTGGCAACGGTTCACTATTCAGTAAACATTGCATGAGTTTAACAAGGAAGGAAGGAAGTGAAGAATCCTGATAGCCAGGCCACACACTAGACCAAAACTGGGCTCTCTGGGATGAGGAGGATGAGAACTCAGGCATTTTTTAAGCTCCCCAGGTGATCCTAGTGTGCAGCTGGAGTGATCCCCACTGTTCTGCTATGTAACAGACCTCCGTAAAAATATAATCTCAGTGCTAACAGGTTTTTTTAATGTATGTTTTTTAGAAAATAAATTTGAAGCCTATTTGGATCATTTGCCTCTGTGTAAAGACTATTCTTCAAGTCACGTCAGGGAAACCTAAGGCAAAGTAGCCAGTTGGCCACGTGTATTTATTGAAGTTTCTGAAAAAAGTGATTATATCAATACTAGTTAAGGCCTTCCTTTTATGTAATTTTTTCAGTTTGGTTGATAACTCCTAGAGGATAGTGCCTGAGTTTATTAATGGACCTCATAGCATCAAGAGTAACGTTATGTTTCGGCTTTTGAAATCACTTTGAAGAGCTTTTAAAATCATTTTCAACCAAAAATGTAGTCTTTTAGGACTATAAATTAGAAGCCATCTGTGAAGCTGCTGAGTTTTATAGAAAAGCCTTCATTTAGATTGACATTTATCTTGTAATGTGGCAGTAGAAAAAATTCTGAAACATTTGCAGAACAAAGGTTAAGGCCAGACTTATTCAGTGTGATGTTTATAAAGCATAAATCTGCACAGAAAGGGGGTAGATTTATTATTTATGTTTCACTACAGTGTCCATTGTGCATTGCAAAATCTCATATTAAACAAAGTAGATTCACTGAGGAAAAAGGGAAAGGAGGGAGGTTGAGAATAAGGGAGGGAGGAAGTTTAGTGAATCTTTATGGCAGCCTTCTTTAAACTGTCTCCTGACATTTCTTGACTTTAGAACGTTTTTGCCAATTTTTATTTTGAATATTTTCAAACATGGAGAAAAGTTGAAAATTATCTTGCAGTGACATCTGTATATCCTTACATATCTCTAATGCCTAAAAACCAGGAGAGCTGATGGTGTAGCCTTTATTCAAAGGACAGCACACTTGAGATCCAGGAAGAACCAGTATTTCAGTTCAAGTATGAAAGCAGCAACAAAAAGTGATATTCCACTTCAAAGGCAGTCAGACAAGAAGAATTTTCCTTTAACTTGGGGCAAGGTCAACCTTTCATCCTATCAGGTCTTCAATTGATTGGATGAGGCCCACTCACTTGAGGAAGGTAAACTGCCTATCTGTTTAAACGCTAATCTCATCCAAAAACACCCTCACAAAAACATCCAGACTAATATTTGAACAAATATACCTGGAAATCTTGGGGCTCAGTTGACACATAAAATTATTAATTGGATTAGTTATCTATTGCTGCATGAAAGTATTATTATGTACTTTGCAGCCTAAAGCAACACATATTTGTTATCTCATGATTTCTGACCCTGAGTTAGGATCCTGGGCATGACTTCGTTGGGTCCTGTTCTTAGTGTCTCACAAGGCTACACAGGGTGTCCACCATATCTGTGGTCTCATCTGAGACTTGACTGGGAAGGGAGCTCTTTCTAAGTTCACTCAGGCTGTTGGCAGACTTCAGTTCTTTGAGGGCTTATCTTTCTTTTTTTTCTTTTTTCTTTTTTAAGATTCTATTTACTGGGGCACCTGGGTGGCTCAGTGGATTAACCCACTGCCTTCGGCTCAGGTCATGATCTCAGGGTCCTGGGATCGAGCCCCGCATCGGGCTCTCTGCTCCGCAGGGACCCTGCTTCCTCCTCTCTCTCTGCCTGCCTCTCTGCCTACTTGTGATCTTTCTCTCTGTCAAATAAATAAATAAAATCTTAAAAAAAAAAAAAAAAAAGAGAGAGAAGTAGACTTTCTGTTGATCATGACCTGAGCCAAAGGGAGACACTTAACCGACTGAGCCACCCAGGCACCCAGAGGGCTCTGATTTCTTGCTGGCTGTCATCTGGAAGCCATCCTCAGCTCCCAGAGGCCACTACTGTTCCTTGCCATTGGGATTCCCTGACATGGCCAATTACTTCCTCAAAGGTAACAAGGACAGAAGCCACCATCTTATGTAATTTAATTACATAATCATGTGCATAAACATTCATATCCTGTCACCTTCACCATATTTTATTGTCTAGAAGCAAGTCACAGGTCCTGCTCACACTCAAGGAGAAGTCACATAAGAGCATGAACACCATGAGATGATGGGACCTACTTTAAGCCTGTGCACCACAATTCTTTATTTAGATTTAAGAATTGTTCACATTTTGCCATATTTGCCTTCTCTCTGTCTACACACACACACACACACACACACACACACATTTTTGCTGAACTTTTTTTTTTAAAGAGTTTATTTTTTTAAAGAGTTTATTTATTTATTTGATGGACAGAGATCTCAAGTTGGGGGAGGTAGGCAGAGAGAGAGGGGGAAGCAGGCTCCCCGCTGAGCAGGGAGCCTGATGTGGGGCTTGATCCCAGGACCCTGGGATCATGACCTGAGCTGAAGGCAGAAGCTTTAACCCACTGAGCCACCCAAGTGACCCTTCTGCTGAACTTTAAAAAAATACTTGTCATGATTAATATTACCCTCTAAATACTCATTAGTCTCCTAATAATAGTGCATTTCTATATAACTATGATACTATTTTCAAGAAAATTAACAATTCCTTTCAAGAAAATTAATAGTAATTCCATTCAATCATTTAATATTCAGATCAGGTTCAGATATCCCCCAAAACATCTTTTGTAAATTTTTTTATTAATTATTTTTATTAACATATAATGTATTATTTGCCCCAGGGGTACAGATCTGTGAATCATCAGGCTTACACACTTCATAGCACTCACCCTTTCACATACCCTCCCCAATGTTCATAACCCAACCACTCTCTCCATACCCCCATCTCCCCCCAGCAACCCTCAGTTTGTTTTTTGAGATTAAGAGTCTCTTATGGTTTGTCTCCCCCCTGGTCCCATCTTGTTTCATTTTTTCCTTCCCTACCCGCAACCCCCCGACTCTGCCTCTCGAAGTCCTCATATCGGGGAGATCATATGATAATTGTCTTTCTCTGATTGACTTATTTCGCTCAGCATAATACCAACTAGTTCCATCCACATCATTGCAAAAGGCAAGATTTCATTTCTTTTGATGGCTGCATAGTATTCCACTGTATGTATATACCACATCTTCTTTATCTATTCATCTGTTGATGGACATCTAGGTTTTTTCCATAGTTTGGGTATTGTGGACATTGCTGCCATAAACATTGGGGTGCATGTGCCCCTTTGGATCACTACATTTGTGTCTTTAGGGTAAATACTCAGTAGTGCAATTGTCGGGTCATAGGGTAGCTCTATTCTCAACTTTTTGAGGAACCTCCATGCTGTTTTCCAGAGGGGCTGCAACTTTTGTAAATTTTTGAAAACCAAGATTCAGTCATATTTCATTCATTACATTTGATCATGTCATTTTAGTTTTTTAGTCTACCTTAGTTATGCCACCAAATTTAAAAAAAAAAAAGCTTGGATTCTATTATACATACCGAAAAGTACAAAAATCATGGGAAATGGTAGCCAGCATTATAAGAAAGAAAAAGAAAAAATGGGTCTAAAATTGTAAAAGAAGAAAGAAAACTGTCTTTGCAGATGACATGATTGTGTATCTACAAAGACAACCCCAAAGAATGTGTAAGCCATTACCATAAAAAATTCAGCAAGAACTTTTGATATAAGGTCATTGTACAGAAATCATTTCTACATATTAGAAACAAAAAATGAAAATGAAATGTAAAAAATATCAATTATAATACCAGGACAAAGCTGCAAGTTCCTAGAAACAAACCCAACAGAACATGTGTAAGACCTCTCCTGTACACTAAAAACTATAAAATGTTGATGAGAGAAAATAGAGATGACCTAAATAAATGGAAAGATGTTAATTTTTCAAAAATTGATCTTTTGATTCATAATAATGCCAATCAAAGTTCCAGCAGGTATTTTTGTGGAAATTGGCAAGTTGATTCTAAAATTCATGTGGAACTGCAAACCATCAGGTGAGGCAATGTTGAATAAGAACAAATTTGGAGGATTTATACTGTAAAATTTCAAGACTGACAATAAAGCTAGAATAATCAAGATGCTTTGGTATTAGCTTAAGGAAAGACAAATAGTTCAATGGAGTAAAACAGAGTCTAGAAATACATGCAAGCATATATCGTCACTTGATATATGACAAAAGCACCACTGCAATCCAGTGGAGGGAAATATAACCATTTATATTGATATTGATATTGGTAGATCTCGGTCTATCAAATAAATAAACAAAATCTTTTAAAAAAAGAAAGAAATGACTCTCTCTGGGTCTTTTTCTACTGAAAAGCTGGAATACATGAGATGTCCACTTTTATCCCCAAATATTTCATCCCCAAATATAACCCTGACAGATACTGTACACACTTCACTGTGAATATGGTAAATATGGTTGGGTTTTTCTTCATGTTTCTGTGGTCCCTGGCCTGCTCCATGCCACACTGCTGCCTGTTCTGGAACCCAGGTTGAGTAAACATGGGTTCCCTGTCCTTAGAAGGCCTTGCTCTTTCTCTCCATATTCACAGAGATTTACTTCAGCTGTGAACATCTTTGCTTCCGCCTGTGACTTTCTATCCCTTCACCTCCTCTGTGAGGTGGGCCACCCTCCTGATTCCTCCCCTCTTGCACCTCCTCACTAAGACCCACGCCTTCCTCTCTGCTGTGGAGCCCTCAGGGCATTCTCCATCTCCATCACTTACCTTTCTCATGTCTGTCTTCAGTCTCTGCTTCACTGACGTCTTTCAACTAGCCTGTAAGTATGTATTTTCCTCCCTCTTAATCCCTCACCAGAACAAATGTTTCCCAGTGCAGTTTCTTGTGTCCACAATGAGGATAGCCAAGTATTTTACTAGGCAGAGCAGTAGGAGTTGGGGATCGGGCCAGAGCCTCATGGAGCCCGTTACTGAGCCTTTCAGAGAACACCCACCCCTAGTGTGCCTTCCCCTGTGCCACAGACTTTGAAACTACAACTTATCCTTACCCTGGGCCAGATCAGATTCTTAGTTAAGGGAAGCTACCACTAAACCTTGTCAGGGAATAATGATTTATTCTGTCCTTGCCTTTATATTCCTAAGTGGCAAGACAGGAGTGAGCAGATTCTCTTAGGGAGGGTGGAGTTTCTTTGGATTACAATGAGTTTTCCTTTACTGGCCTCACTCTGCACACAAGTGTCTGCCCATGGTCCCCATATGGGTCCTTTCACTCTCACACTGCAGTTTCTCTGGACCCATCATCTCAGAGGCTTCCCACATTTTGATGTGTCCATGTCTAGACCTCCATCGGCTTCCAGTGTTGAGCAACAGGCCTGCAAACCCAGCTGCAGGGCCACTATCCTTCACAGTCCAGAGGCACTTCAAACTCCACATGTCCAAATTAATATCTCCCTGTGGCTTTCTTTCTGAAGCCCCTCTCTCTGGCGTTCGGCACCCCTCCCTCTAGTGTCTCAGGCTTGAAACGTGGGAATGATCTTCTCATCCTTTCTCTTCCAACTTCCAAGATTATTGCTTAATCGCTTGACAAAACAATCACCAACTTCTGCCAGTTCTACCTTTTAAAATTCTCTGGAGATGCTTACCTGCTATCCTACCCACTATTGCCTCTTAAGTTCAGGTCCTTGTCCTCCCTCCTTGAGACCATCGTATCTGTGTCTACTGCCTCGCTGCCTCTGGTCACCCCTTTCTAGTCCAGACTTCTCTGTCCTCTATCATGCTCATTATAAAAAAAGTAAATCTGAGCTGATTCAGATTAATTACTGAAATTAATCCATTACTCTAAATTCTTTCATGACGCCCCATGGGGCATGAGGCAAAATTAAACTACGTAGCAAGGCATCCAAGATTCTATGTGATAATCTGACCTCTTGCCATACTTCTTAAAGTTCTAGCAATTCTAGAGTGTTCCTACTTTTTGGAACTCTCCATAATCTTTACAACTCCTTTGCTTTGCATGTTATTTTCTTTGTTTGGAATATCCATAGTCCTTCCTCACCCTATACCCTCTCCAATGGTTGAACACCTGAAAAACTCCTTTCCATCTCACCTCAGCTATCACTTCCTCTGAGAAGTCTCCTCAGCCAAGCTGAGGTTTCCTTTCCGACTTGTCCTGCTCTACCTGCTAATTAGTGCTTTTGCACCATCACCGTTTACTTGCACGTTTGTTTCTCAGATGAACCATGAGCTCCTTGAGATCAGAAACCGTCTCTTATCTTTGGATTGCAAGTGCTGGTGTGACTTATGGAGGTGCTCAAGAACTTTTTGATGAATGAAAGAATGAAGGAAGGAATCTTAAAACTAGGTCTGCAGTGGAATTTCAGGGGGGAGGGTAGGGGCTGTGTTTTCATAGATAGGATCTTGCTTGATCCTGGACTGTAAACTCTATATGGGCTGATGCAACAGTTTTCCTCACGCCTGTATCCCCATTGCTGAGCACAGTACCTGGAAAGTATAGGTAGCTCAATAAATAATATTGGATGCATGAATGGTAACTCTGTGGGCTGGCACGGGTACTACTATCATAATGTAGTGAAAGAACCAGCGTCTTGGGGAGGTTAAGTAACTTGCGCAAGTGTTGGACAAAGCAAGTCTCAGAGTGCCTGACCTGCCATCCCTTTCAGAGAGGAAGAGAAGTAGGCTGTTCAATGCACTTGGTTGACCCGGGGAGGGCCTTTGTTCCACAAGGGGCCGGTCCCTATTGGGCTATTTTAAGGCCTGACTTTAAAAGACGAGGTGGGACCATCATATTACCGGTTGAGAATTTGAATTAAGAAACAGAGAAGAGGGGCACCTGGGTGGCTCAGTGGGTTAAGCCTCTGCCTTCGGCTCAGGTCATGATCTCAGGGTCCTGGGATAGAGCCCCGCATCGGGCTCTCTGCTCGGCAGCGAGCCTGCTTCCCCCTCTTTCTGCCTGCCTTTCTGCCTACTTGTGGTCTTTCTCTCTGTCACATAAATAAATAAAAATCTTTAAAAAAAAACAACAAAAAGAAAAAGAAAGAAACAGAGAAGAGGGGCGCCCAGCTGCCTCAGTTGGAGGAGCATGCAACTCTTGATCTCGGGGTTGTGAGTTTGAGCCCCACGTTAGGTATAGAGATTACTTAAAAAGAAAATATTTTTTAAAAATGAGAAAAGAAACTGAAGATGAGTGAGTAGTGGGATCCCCACCAGAAGCCTTTAGAGATGGCGGGCTGGAGTTCCAAGGTGTACACTGCAAATCAGACACAGCAGGAAAGAAACCACAACTGACAGCCAGCGGAGCCCCCCTGTTCCCAATGGCCTTCACATTCCCGTTTCAGTGTGTGTCTTTACAGTCACCACTTGGTCCCACCCAATCACCCAGGGTAATTCCAGTGAGGGTTTGTTTCTTGCACCTAAGGTTTTTTTTTTTTTTTTTCAAAGATTTTATTTATTTATTTGACACAGAGAGATCACAAGTAGGCAGAGAGGCAGGCAGAGAGAGAGGGGGAAGCAGGCTCCCCGCGGAGCAGAGAGCCCGATGTGGGGCTCGATCCCAGGACCCTGAGATCATGACCTGAGCCGAAGGCAGCGGCTTAACCCACTGAGCCACCCAGGCGCCCTGCACCTAAGGTTTTTAATGAATGTTCCTAGGTGGACCCTGGATTGAAACCCAGGCCTTCTCTCTGAGCTCAGTGCTCTTTCCTACTATTCCAGGGCTTAGGGACATTGTCTTTGTACATATTTTAGCAGAGGGCCACACAAAATGGTACATATTAAATGTATTTTAATGACAATGAGAAAAGCTGTAATTGTGAATACGAGTGGGAGGAAACAGCCAGTGAGGCAAACCAAATCCCTTCTCAATTTAAGCTAGACCAGTACGAGAGTCCCAACAAACTGAAAATAGGCCTTTAACAGCTTTTCAAGTGCTCAATGGGCAGGTTCATGGCGCCGGGCAAAGAAAACGATGGGCCCAGAGGGGCTTGCTCATGCCTTCGTTTCTCTGCAGAGACGCCTCTCCTTGACTATTTGTACTTATTTGTACAAGGCATCTGCCTTATTGGCTCTCTTTTCTAACACAAATCCCCAGGAGTTCAGGTGGTCCCCTCCCACAACCTCCACCTGCCACCAGGTTTGCTGGGGAGGTGGGGCCCTGAGAGGACAGGCGGCCACTTGAGCACGTGGGCTCCTGCCCTTCAAGTCTCAAGGCTGTGTGCAAAGAATGCCAAGACCTTGGTTTCTATCCATGTGTGGCCTTTTGACACACAAGCTAATGAATGTATTCCAGGTGCAAATCGTTCTTTCCCACGAGCTGTTTTGCAGGTCTCCAGTGAGACAATTACACAGTACCACTTAGCAGAATGACTCAAGGACAGATCTGAGGGCTGACTGGTGATGAAGCCTGGATGTTTTCCTGCCCTCTTCCCCAGCTTTAGAAATTGTATTGAAAAGGTAACATACAAAATGTCGAGGCTAACCCTGTCGCACCCCACGCACCTGCTTGTGGGGGCAGCAGGCTCTCCAATTTTCTGGCAAGCACTGCTTTTCAAGTGCTCAATGGGCAGGTTCATGGCGCCGGGCAAAGAAAACGATGGGCCCAGAGGGGCTTGCTCACGCCTTCGTTTCTCTGCAGAGACGCCTCTCCTTGACTATTACCTAAGCAGGGGTTACCTTTTGAAACCGACTGAAAAGAGTTTATCTTATAAGCAACATTTCCCAGAAATCACTCACAAGCCTCGGGCTATGAAAAGAAATAGATTTTGACAAATCTCATTTAATGTACATTATGGTCAAAAGTTTGCAGAGCTGAAGGCCAGCACTTTGAAGACTTTCAGATTAGATTTGCCAAAGAAATGCTTTTTGAGACTGCAGATATCTGGAGGCACTGACAGAAAACAAGAGTGAGATGTCCTGTTCGAGCTGGATTTTCAGGAGCATAGGGGAGACGATCTTAAAAGTTAGACTTCAACTTTCATTTTTAATCTAAGCTTGAAAAATCACTGAACTATGGAGAAGGAGACAATTAAGATCCAATTATAAATAAAGAACTTCTACTGGGGTTGACATTCGGCTCAGACTGAACTACATACTCTTTAAGAAAAAGCATTCTCGGGAGGAGTCAAGAAG
The DNA here is from genome assembly GCF_922984935.1 of Meles meles. Classification (NCBI taxonomy): domain Eukaryota; kingdom Metazoa; phylum Chordata; class Mammalia; order Carnivora; family Mustelidae; genus Meles; species Meles meles. The sequence goes on along the minus strand of NC_060068.1, from coordinate 77,437,155 downwards.
GCGGAGCAGTAGCAGGCTGAGACTACATCAGGTAGCAGGAGATCAGCTCGATAGCTTATCTAAACATTGCAAACACCTACAAATCCAACGGGAGAGCGAAGAGAAGAAGAACAGCAACTCTAGAAACAGAAAATCAACCACTTTCTGAAAGGTAGGACTGGCGGAGAAGTGAATCCAAAGCGACGGGAAGATAGACTGTGAGGGAGGGGCCGGCTCCCGGCAAGCGGCAGAGCAACGGAGCACAAAATCAGGACTTTTAAAAGTCTGTTCCACTGAGGGACATTGCTCCAGAGGCTAAACCGTGGTGAAGCCCACGTGGGGTCAGCGTGGCCCCAGGTCCCGCAGGGTCACAGATGGATTGGGGGTGTCGGAGTGTCGCAGAGCTCGCAGGTATTAGAACGGGGAAGCTGGCTACAGAGACAGAGCCAAGGAATGAGCTCTCAGCGCGGGTTTACCTTGAACCCGTCACAGGCTGGGCAAGCTCGGAGCGCGGCCGAAGGCCGGGGATACGGGAGTGATTGGGCGCTGCTCTCTGGGGTTGCACTGAGGAGTGGGGCCCCAGGCTCTCGGCTCCTCGGGGCCGGAGACTGGGAGATCGCCATTTTCATTCCCGTCCTCCGGAACTCTACGGAAAGTGTTCAGGGAACAAAAGCTCCTGAAAGCGAACCCCAGTGGATTACTTAGCCGGCACCTAGTAAGGGCAGTACAATTCTGTCCCAGGCAAAGACACTTGAGAATCACTACAACAGGCCCCTCCCCCAGAAGATCAACAAGAAATCCAGCCCGGACCAAGTTCACCTACCAAGGAAAGCATGATCAATACCAAGGACAGCAGCGGAATTCCAGAGGAGGAGAAAGCAAAGCATGAAACTCATGACTTTCTCCCCATGATTCTTTAGTCTTGCGGGTAATTTAATTTTTTTTTCAAATTTTTTTTTCTTTTTTCTTCTTCTGCCAAATTTTTTAAACTTTTACCCTTTTCTTTTTTAACGTTTTTTTAACTAGTTTATCTAATACATATATTTTTTCTTATTTTTTAATATTTTTTCTTTATTTGTTTTCCTTTTTTTAATTTTTCTTTTTTTTCTGAACCTCTTTTTATCCCCTTTCTCCCACCCCCATGATTTGGGGTCTCTTCTGATTTGGTTAAAGTGCATTTTCCTGGGGTCTTTGCCACAGTTTTAGTATTTTACTTGCTCCTTCATATACTCTTTTTTTTTTAAAAAGATATTTTATTATTTATTTATTTGACAGACAGAGATCACAAGTAGGCAGAGAGGCAGGCAGAGAGAGAGAGGAGGAAGGAGGCTCCCCGCTTGAGCAGAGAGCCCGATACTGGGCTCGATCCCAAGACCCTGAGACCATGACCTGAGCCGAAGGCAGAGGCTTTAACCCATTGAGCCACCCAGGCGCCCCTACTTGCTCTTTCATAAACTCTTATCTGGAAAAGGTGGAAAAATTCACCACAAAAAAAAAGAACAAGAGGCAGTACCAAAGGCTAGGGACCTAATCAATACAGACATTGGTAATCAATACAGACATTGGTAATACAGACATATTACCAATGTCAGATTACCAATCTGACAATTGTCAGATTGTCATTCTGACAATCGTTCAGAATGATGATTGTCAAGGTTCTAGTTGGGCTCGAAAAAGGCAGGAAGATATTAGAGAAACCCTCTCTGGAGATATAAAAGCCCTTTCTGAAAAAATAAAAGAAGTAAAATCTAATCAAGTTGAAATCAAAAAAGCTATTAATGAGGTGCAATCAAAAATGGAGGCTCTCACTGCTAGGATAAATGAGGCAGAAGAAAGAATTAGTGATATAGAAGATCAAATGACAGAGAATAAAGAAGCTGAGCAAAAGAGGGGCAAACAGCTACTGGACCACGAGGGGAGAATTTGAGAAATAAGTGACACCATAAGACGAAACAACATTAGAATAATTGGAATTCCAGAAGAAGAAAAAAGAGAGAGGGGAGCAGAAGGTCTATTGGAGAGAATTATTGGAGAGAATTCCCCTAATATGGCAAAGGGAACAAGTATCAAAACCCAGGAGATGGAGAGAACCCCCCTCAAAATCAACAAGAATAGGTCCACACCCTGTCACCTAATAGTAAAATTTACAAGTCTTAGTGACAAAGAGAAAATCCTGAAAGCAGCCCGGGAAAAGAAGTCTGTAACATACAATGGTAAAAATATTAGATTGGCAGCAGACTTATCCACAGAGACCTGGCAGGCCAGAAAGAGTTGGCATGATAGATTCAGAGCACTAAATGAGAAAAACATGCGGCCAAGAATACTATATCCAGCTAGGCTATCATTGAAAATAGAAGGAGAGATAAAAAGCTTTCAGGGCAAACAAAAACTGAAAGAATTTGCAAACACCAAACCAGCTCTACAGGAAATATTGAAAGGGGTCCTCTAAGCAAAGAGAGAGCCTAAAAGTAGTAGATCAGAAAGGAACAGAAACAATATACAGTAACAGTCACCTTACAGGCAATACAATGGCACTAAATTCATATCTCTCAATAGTTACCCTGAATATTAATGGGCTAAATGCCCCAATCAAAAGACACAGAGTATCAGAATGGATAAAAAAAACAAAAGCCATCTATATGTTGCCTACAAGAAACTCATTTCAGACCCGAAGACACCTCCAGTTTTAAAGTGAGGGGGTGGGAAACAATTTACCACGCTAATGGACATCAGAAGAAAGCTGGGGTGGCAATCCTTATATCAGATCAATTAGATTTTAAGCCAAAGATTATAATAAGAGATGAGGAAGGACACTATATCATACTCAAAGGGTCTGTCCAACAAGAAGATCTAACAATTTTAAATATCTATGACCCTAACATGTGAGCAGCCAACTATATAAACCAATTAATAACAAAAATTAAACACATCAATAATAATACAATAATAGTAGGGGACTTTAACACTCCCCCTCACTGAAATGGACAGATCATCCAAGCAAAAGATCAACAAGGAAATAAAGGCCTTAAATGACACACTGGACCAGATGGACATCACAGATGTCAGAACATTTCATCCCAAAGCAACAGAATACACATTCTTCTCTAGTGCACATGGAACGTTCTCCAGAATAGATCACATCCTGGGTCCTAAATCAGGTCTCAACTGGTATCAAATGATTGGGATAATTCCCTGCATATTTTCAGACCACAATACTCTGAAGCTAGAACTCAATCACAAGAGGAAATTTGGAAAGAACCCAAATACATGGAGACTAAAGAGCATCCTTCTAAAGAATGAATGGGTCAACCAGGAAATTAAAGAAGAATTGAGAAAATTCATGGAAACAAATGATAATGAAAACACAACCGTTCAAAATCTGTGGGACACAGCAGAGGCAGTCCTGAGAGGAAAATATATAGCGGTACAAGCCTTTCTCAAGGAACAAGAAAGGTCTCAAGTACACAACCCAAACCTACACCTAAAGGAGCTGGAGAAACAACACGAAAGAAACCCTAAACCCAGCTGGAGAAGAGAAATCATAAAGATCAGAGCAGAAATCAATGAAATAGAAACAAACAAACAAAAATAATAATAATAATTAAATCAACGAACCTAGGAGCAGAGATCACAACTAACACCAAAGAAATACAGACAATTATAAGAACATACTATGAGCAAATCTATGCCAACAAATTTGACAATCTGGAAGAAATGGATGCATTGCTAGAGACATATAAACTACCACAACTGAACCAGGAAGAAATAGAAAACCTGAACAGGCCCATAACCAGTAAGGAGATTGAAACAGTCATCAAAAATCTCCAAACAAACAAAATCCCAGGGCCAGATGGCTTCCCAGGGGAATTCTACCAAACATTTAAAGAAGAACTAATTCCTATTCTCCTGAAACTGTTCCAAAAAATAGAAATGGAAGGAAAACTTCCAAACTCAGTTTATGAGGCAAGCATCACCTTGACCCTCAAACCAGACAAGGATCCCATCAAAAAAGAGAACTACAGACCAATATCCTTGATGAACACAGATGCAAAAATTCTCACCAAAATACTAGCCAATAGGATTCAACAGTACATTAAAAGGATTATTCACCACGACCAAGTGGGATTTATTCCAGGACTGCAAGTTTGGTTCAACAGCTGCAAATCAATCAATGTGATACAACACATTAATAAAAGAAAGAATAAGAACCATATGATACTCTCAATAGATGCTGAAAAGGCATTTGACAAAGTGCAGCATCCCTTCCTGATCAAAACCCTTCAAATGTAGGGATAGAGGGCACATACCTCAATATTATCAAAGCCATCTATGAAAAACCCAAGGGAAAAAATGAACTATTGGGATTTCATCAAGATCAAAAGCTTTTGGACAGTAAACAGTTAACAAAACCAAAAGACAACTGACAGAATGGGAGAAGATATTTGCAAAGGACATATCAGATAAAGGGCTAATGTCCAAAATCTATAAGGAACTTAGCAAACTCAACACCCAAAGAACAAATAATCCAATCAAGAAATGGGCAGAAGAAATGAACAGACATTTCTGCAAAGAAGACATCCAGATGGCCAACAGACACATGAAAAAGTGCTCCACATCACTCGGCATCAGGGAAATACAAATCAAAAGCACAATGAGATATCACCTCACACCAGTCAGAATGGCTAAAATTAACAAGTCAGGAAATGAGAGATGATGGCGAGGATGCGGAGAAAGGGAACCCTCCTACACTGTTGGTGGGAATGCAAGCTAGTGCAATCACTCTGGAAAACAGCATGGAGGTTCCTCAAAATGGTGAAAATAGAACTACCCTATGGCCCAGCAATTGCACTACTGTGTATTTACCCTAAGGATACAAACGTAGTAATCCAGAGGGGCACGTGCACCCGAATGTTTATAGCGGCAATGTCTACAGTAGCCAAATTATGGAAAGAACCTAGATGTCCATCAACAGATGACTGGATAAAGAAGATGTGGTATATATACACAATGGAATACTATGCAGCCATCAAAAGAAATGAAATCTTGCCATTTGCGACGATGTGGATGGAACTAGAGGGTATCATGCTTAGTGAAATAAGTCAATCAGAGAAAGACAACTATCATATGATCTCCCTGATATGAGGACGTGGAGATGCAACATGGGGGATTAGGGGGGTAGGAGAAGAATAAATGAAACAAGATGGGATTGGGAGGGAGACAAACCATAAGTGACTCTTAATCTCACAAAAGAAACTGAGGGTTGCTGGGGGGAGGGGGGGTTGGGAGAGGGGGAGTGGGGTTATGGACATTGGGGAAGGTATGTGCTATGGTGAGTGCTGTGAAGTGTGTACACCTGGCGATTCACAGACCTGTACCCCTGGGGATAAAAATACATTATATGTTTATAAAAAATACAAAATGTAAAAAAAAAAGAAAGAAAGAAAAAGAAAAAGCATTCTCTGGGCTGCCTGAGTGGCTCACTGGGTTGGGCCTCTGCCTTTGGCTCAGGTCAGTCTCAGGGTCCTGGGATCGAGCCCCACGTGGGGCTCTCTGCTCAGCTGGGAACCTGCTTCCACCTCTCTCTGCCTGCCTCTCTCCCTACTTGTGATCTCTCTCTCTCTTTAAATAAATAAAATCTTAAAAAAAAAAGGAAAAGCATTCTGATAGATCCACAAATGTGATATTTAGTGCGTAAGAGACTGTTGCCTTTTTTCAAAAAATGTTCTGATGCAAAAAGGAAGTAACTCCAAGGAGGTATATAGCCAGTTATTTTTTTGATTAGTTTCATGACTGTGATCGTTCCTTTTCTGGGTTTACTTAGTTACGCTGTACTACTATACTACTTGGTGAGTTAATCACAAGATATTGGTATTTTGTATATCCAGCTAACACCTCCAGTCAGTTGACCTTAAGTAAAGGCTATTATCCTCGACAACTGGCCCAATCTAAACCAGAGCAAGAATAGTTTTCCAGAAAGGAAATTGTCTCAAGTTTCCAACATTAGCTCCTGGCTGAATTTCCAACCTGCTGGTCTGCCCTACGGATTTCAGACTTGCCAGCCCGCACAACTGCATGAGTCGATTCCTTAAACTTAATCTCTTAATATGTATTTCTTATTGTTTTTCTTTCTATGGAAAATCCTGACCAAAACAATGACACATATGCACTCGAGTAATAGCTAAAAGTTTTTGAGCTGGAAATTCAGAACCGTTCAATCTGGATGAGCCAGATCCAGGCTCTTCTCACCTTGGGGCTTCTGTCTTCAACTAGGGGTTTTCAAGGTTGTTGTCCAAAAGGAAAGAACATGGAGGATCACAAGTGGGAAGGTCTGGAAGTGAGGGCAAGCTGGGAAGGGCACACACCACTTTTTACCACATTTCATGGACCCAAACTTTTCACATAACTACACACTGATGCTAGGAGCCTGGGAACTGTGGTCTAGTTTGTGGATCATCAAGGAAGAGGAAACAGTCTTGGTGAACAGCTAGCTAGGCTCTGCCACATCCAAAAGGCAGTAGAGACAGATAACAGACTCAAACTTGACTTCCACTTCCTCCAATTTTTTTTTTTTTTCTGCTTCTTTTTTTTTTCTTTGTGAAAGATCTAGTCTTGAAGCAGAGTTGCACCCAATGTTACATTAGTATATTTTATATGCTATAAAAATATATTTAACAATATTTGTATATATTTAATAAAATTTAAAAATGTATTAAAACATAGAATATATAAAATATATATATCATCAAACATATATATTTTTTGAAGTATGCTTTACACACAATGTGTGTACACGATGTGTACAACATAGTGATTCAAGTCTGTACATTATGCTGTGCTCTCAAGTGTAGCTACCTTCTGTCACCATACCAACCTATTACAACCTATTACAATGTCAGTGGCTGTGTTGCTACGCTGTATCTTTTTTTTTTTAAGATTTTATTTATTCATTTGACAGACAGAGATCACAAGTAGGCAGAGAAGCAGGCAGAGAGAGAGGAAGGGAAGCAGGCTCCCTGCTGAGCAGAGAGCTCGATCCCAGGACCCTGGGACCATGACCTGGGCTGAAGGCAGAGGCTTTAACCCACTGAGCCACCCAGGCGCCCCTACGCTGTATCTTTTATTCCCATGGCTTGTGTATGACATGTAGGGAGTAGAAATTTTAGATAACAAGTCTGAAAAGGTGGATCAATGCCATCTATAGAGGCTCCTAAAGGCCAAGGTGGAGGTTGGTCTTAGCTGGGTCAGCATGAGGAGGAGGGAATGGCATAGTCAGAGGCGTAGTTCAGAGAGATTGTCTTGGTGGCCCTGTTTATGATAGTTTATTTGGGAGGGAGGTCAGAGATGAAAAACCACCAATTTATGGTACCCCAGCAGTCCAAGTGTGAGAAAATAAAGACCTAAACTGGATGTGGTTATGAGAGGGAGAGAACAGGGGCGCCTGGGTGGCTCAGGCGGTTAAGTGTCTGGTTTTGGTTTCAGCTCAGGTCGTGATCTGAGGGTGGTGAGATAGAGCCTCCAGTCTGGCTCCACGTTCAGCTCAGAGTCTGCTGGGGATTCTCTCCTCTCCCTCTGCCGCTCCTGCTGGTGCTCTCTCTCTCTCAAATAAACCACTCTTTAAATACACACACACACACACACACACACACACACACACACACACGGAAGAAAAGAGAAGACAAAGAACAGATTGAGAAGCTACTCAAACGAGAAGCAGGTGTTTAGCACTTGATGGACTAAATGGGTGCTTAATGTATATTTCTCTCAACTTCTCTGTGTGCTTGAAAGAGTTCATCATAAAATGCTACGGGGAAACTTCTGAGTTTAAGATTTGATAATTCACCTATCAAAGAGGACTGGCAATCAAAACCACCCTGCAGGCAGAATGTTGGCCATTTGTAGGGGGCTATGACCAGGGGCTGGAAAAAGGTGCAGTCTCATGCAGGATGCCTTCCCAAATGATTTTGCTATTTAGGTGCCGTAGAAATCTTCTTTGCACTTTTTCCTGAGTTTCAGCATCACTAAATCTTCTCCTTCTTGCAGACTAACCCTCTATTCCCTCACAGTTTGTGTGTCCTATTGCCCTGGGGACAAAGAAGTACAGACCACCTAAAATTTGTTATCCAATAGTAAATTTCACATCTAGTTTGATTACTGACTGCAAAGTTATTTAAAATACCACACAAACTGATTTGTTCTCTTTTTTATTCCAAGAATAAAGAGATTTAACAGAAATGTCAGTGTATGGACAGAAAAACCTCCTGGTCCATCTGAGGTCTCCCAGGGAACAGAAATATCAGGAGCAAATAATTAGAAATGGTCACCAGTACAATCTCACTTTGCCACAGAAATAGCACAATCTCACACAGACTGTAGGTCTTTTCCCGTCTGTGTTTAGCCAGAGGCTCTATCCCTTTTGTGAGCAACACCTTTTCATTAGAATCTCTAATTCCATCCTCATACTCATTTAATTATGTATTTCTTTTTTGTCCCAAATGGAAAATCCTTGATCACAAGTTTCAATATTTCAGAAATCATTATTTTTCTGAACCTTTTCAGCAGCTGGCTGGCCAACTTTTCCCTCACAAAGTCATGGTGCCTAATTAGGTCATTTCCTGTACAGTGTTATTTTACTACCTATAAAAAAAGCATCTTGTTAAAGGACATCTGTTCTCGCATTTGTTTACTATGCACCTTTTTGAGTCACTGACATTACTTTCATATGTATTTTTATTACATATTTAATTAAGTGAAAATCTTTACTTCTTAAAATAGATCAGCAACACACAGGTCTAATCTTTACAATTTTACTTTCTCCAGTCCCATATGTGTTGACTTACAATTCACTCATTTTTCTATTTTGCTTTACTTAGATGCCCTAGTACAGGAAATAACGGTTCAGGTTTTTTCTTCCTCAGAAGGCAGAAGCACTCTATAACCCGGTGATTTACATCGTTGGGTAGGTTTCAGAATCATATGGGGTGCTGGTTTGCACTGCAGATTCTTCTTCTTCTTCTTCTTTTTTTTTTTTTAGTGGAGTGAGAGGGGCAGAAGGAGAGGGAAAGAGAGAATTTTAAGCAGGCTCCACATTGAGTGGAGCCAGACCTGGGGCTTAATCTCAGGATCCTAAGATCATGACCTGTGCAGAAATCAGGAGTCAGATGCTCAACTGACTGAGCCACCCAGGTGCCCCTGTACTGCAGATTCTGGGACCCATTCCTCATACAGGTATAATGGGGATGACATTTTGAGAAACACTGTCTGTTAGGACGTGGGTTATGTTACATAATTTCAACCTCACAGAAAAAAAATGGGCTAACCTAAATATTTAAAACACATGTGCATGTTATGCCATTTACATTTTGGTCTCAAATTATCATCACTTTACAGTGCTGTTTCATAAATCAACCTGGAAAAAGTAAGACTTGATTTTTTGTCTTGAAAGATGAACAAACCAGGGACCATGAGAGACAGCCTGGTGGTTCCCTAGCAATCAGTCTTTGGAATGTTGTGTGACCCTTGAAAATAAATGGCTCAATTATTATCTTAAGTGACTGTGCATGAAAACCAACACATAGTGCTTAAAAAAAAAATCTAATCACAATAGGCAGACCTAATGTGTAAAATAACACACCCAACTCTGATACTCTCGACAGTTTACAGCACACATTTTCCAACACATACTACATACACTTATTAAAAATTTTAGGTACTATACAAAATGTGCTTCCTTTATTTAGTAGTCTTTGCATTTTCCTGTCAGCACCTCATTGTTTTTAACTGCTACAGACAATGTTAAATTTTGTAGCCATACTGGTTAGTTACTTCTTTATTGTCATTTGGGCTATTTCCAAGTTTTAAAAAAGTGGTAATTTTTTAAATTAATTTACAAGGCATAAAATGCTATTTCTTTGGATACTTAACAATCCACATTTTTGCTAACATGACAGGTAAAATGTGTTTTAATTTTCATTTTTTAATTCAGTGAAGTTTAATTTAGTTTACATCCTTGTAATTTTGGTTTCTAGCTTTATCCATTTTCAATTCATTACCTTTTAAATTTCTAGTTCTAGCCATACACTTGTTACTAAATCTTTTTATATAGGACAGCTTCTTCTTCTTCTATCATTGTAACATCCCATGGAATCTCACTGAAGACTGCAGAGTTTTTAGAGGTCTCAGACCTTCTCTTTTAACCTTTAGAAAGGTAGTATCCTACCTGCCTCTTTACTATGCCTATGGAATATACTAGAGTTCTCAACTTACAGATTCTCTGTCTGAATGAACAGAACTTTTTTCAGAAGTGTGATATGCATAGAGAACTCAAAGTTCCAATTTTGATCTAATTTTCTTTTAATATCTGAGTTCTAGCTCTTCTATTTATAATCCATTTCTGACCTTTGGACAATCTGTCTAGTCCTATATTTCTAAGTTCTGGTTTCAACTTATGCTATCAGGGGATTATCTCACTTAGGCTCTTGGTAGATATGCTACCCTAGGAAGGTGCTGGTCCTTGATGGGCAACATACAGTTATAGCCAGAAATGTTTCACAAATGGTATCTGATATGGTCTAGTTAAGATTAGTCTTAACTATAGCCTAATTAAGATTAATAAAATTTCATTGCTTAGAGGTAATTATCCATTGACCTAAAGTCAACAAGTCTTTTTTTCTAATATTAAAATCTATAATTGTTTGGAGGGGAGGGGGAACGACTAACTTGAAATAAATCAGAAAAAATCTTCACATTAATCGTTCTTCTCATATACTTCAAATTTGTACTTAATGCCTTTTTCCTCCTGGACATCAGAAAGAACACCTGGGTATCTGTAAAAGAAAAACATGCATAACAATGTGTCAATTAAAAAGCTTCCTTGAGGGGCGCCTGGGTGGCTCAGTGGGTTAAGCCTCTACCTTCAGCTCAGGTCATGATCTCAGGGTCCTGGGATCAAGTCCCGCATCGGGCTCCCTGCTTGGCAGGAAGCCTGCTTCCCCCTCTCTCTCCACCTGTCTCTCTGCCTACTTGTGATCTCTCTCTCTCTGTCAAATAAATAAACTCTTTAAAAATAAAAATAAAAAGCTTCTTTGATTCTCGGCCAAGAGGCATCAATAGTGCATAAGGTAAATAAAAGTTTTCCTTTCCTTTTTTTCTTCACAATGGTAAGTGTTGGGTCAGTGGCTCCGGGAATGCAGGAGGAACAATAGAAATGACCCCCGGGGCCACCATCTTCCAGCCCCCTCCGCCACTTCCTCAACCCTTGACTCTTCTGCCAAAAGGAGTTATGCCCAGGTCATGTCTCCATAGGTAACCTGATACCATGCAGGAAACAGAAGTATCAGGACCCCCCACCCCATACCCTCTGATCACCAAATACCCGACCATATATGGATGTGAGCCCATGCCCTGCCTTGGCCTGATAAAAGACCCCCACCGACTCCCTCCCAATGCGACTTCCCCCGACTCTGCTTTCCAGAGTCCTGGAACCTCGCCTGAGGGTGCCCACCTCCTCCTGGCGCGACTTTTCCTGGCTCCCCTTCTCCTGAGCCCTGAAACTTTTGCGGGAGAGTGCCTTTAATAAATCTTGCCTTGTGCCTACCTCGCCTGGTGTTGTGTTTATCTCGCCTATAAAACCTTACAGTAAGCCACTGTGAAACTGGGTATTATGCAAGTACACTACATATGGGAACGGAAAGAAAAACTTTCAAACTATATAGAAAGTTAGAAAACGAAAAGGGCAATTTCTCCTTTCCTTCTGACCCCTAATTCTTTTGTCCAAAAACTAACCACAGTCAGCAGTTTCTCGTTTCTTTCCACTACCAATCAGCTAGTCTGAAATTGCTTAATAACATTTTGCAAATCTTCCACCTGGTATCAAATCTCTCGTCTGAGCAAAGGAAAAACAAAATACAACCTTTAGCCGCTTAGAGCAGAACTGAAGTTCTGTGTCCTTCCTACTGCTCAATGCTCAGTTTCCCAGTGTGTGGCTTACTGCAATTCTTTCCCTGGCATCACTGTTTATGTGGTATTTTCTAACTCTCAGTAAGCTCTGTGTTCCCTCCACTTTCCAATTCAAAACCCAGGCCCTCCTTTGGGTGTACACCAAGAAGTGGAACTGCTGGATCTTGGGTACTTCTCTTTTTTAATTTTTGAGGAACTTCTGTTCTGTTTTCCACAGTGGCTCCACCATTTTACATTCCCATCAACATGTATAACCGAGTTTCAATTTCTCTACCTCCTCACCAACGTTTGTTATCTCTTGGAGGCTTTTTTGATAACAAATCACTTTCTCAAAGAGATATATGCCCTCCCATGTTCACTGCAGCCTAATTCACAATAGCTACTTAAATTTCCATCAACAGATGAATAAGGAAAATGTGCTGTGTACATACAATAGAATATTATTCTTCCTCAAAAAAGAAGGAAATCCTGCCATATGCAGCAACATGATGAGCCTGGAGGACACTGGGCTACATGAAATAAGCCAGTCACAGAAGGACAAATACTGCGGTATCTACAATGGTGAAACTAATAAGAACAGAGAGTAGAATGGTGGTTGACAGAGGCTGGGGGGAAGGGAAGACGGAGCTGCTGTTCAAAGGGAAGAAAGCTTGTTGTGCAAGATGATTAAGTTCTAGAGATGCACTGTGCAACAGTGTGCCTACAGTTAACAACACTGTATTGTATTTTTTTTTTAAAGATTTTATTTATTTATTTGACAGACACAAGTAGGCAGAGAAGCAGGCAGAGAGAGAGGAGGAAGCAGGCTCCCCGCTGAGCAGAGAGCCCGATGTGGGGCTCGATCCCAGGACCCTGGGATCATGACCTGAGCTGAAGGCAGAGGCTTTAACCCACTGAGCCACCCAGGCACCCCAACAACACTGTATTGTATAATTAAATTTTTGTTGAGAGTGGGTTTCATGTTTATTCTCACCACAATAAATATTTTTCCCCCACTGAAAAATAACCACCACAGGCAAAGAAAACCAAAACCCTGGTTCTCCATTTGAAGGCTGTACTGACCACTCCCATCTCCAACCCAAATCTTGTACTTCATCAGTATTTGTGGGCTACCCCCCCCAATATGTTCCAGGTGGTGAGGAGGAACACTGCTTTACTCAGATTCATGTCTCACTTTGGTTCTGCTGTGTGATACTTAGTTATGAACACAGTCTTCGTTTTTAGGAATAATTCAGCACTGATTTCATGATTTTACATTAAGTGCTCTACAAATGTTACCTTTTAATATTATCATTTGGTTTCATCTCTATATTTTCTAAACTCAATGTAGCAAGAATACAGGAAAAAAATTAAATGTGTTTTGATATCCAGTACAATGCTGAGTTATAATAGGTATTGACCTTTTGTTGACTAATGAGAGGTGATGCCATGTGATAAAAAATATAATTAGAGACATAAAGTAACAGCATAATGATGTATAAGAAGACGAAAAAGCTGTTTTTTCTTGAAAAACTATTTCAGAGGGAGAAATTACTAACCATTTTCTAAGCTGTTTCTGTTGCACTGTTTTATTTTTTTAAAGATTTTATTTGTTTATTTGACACACAGAGAGAGCGATCACAAGTAGGCAGAGAGGCAGGCAGAAAGAGAGGTGGAAGCAGGCTCCCCACGGAGCAGAGAGCTCTATGCGGGGCTTGATCCCAGGACCCTGGGATCATGACCTGAGCCGAAGGCAGAGGCTTAACCCACTGAGCCACCCAGGCGCCCTGTTCCACTGTTTTAATAGCAATAAGCATTTTTCCTTAATTTTTAAAGAAATGATTTTATGAGGCCAACGTTTAACCATGACCTTAGTTTCTTTGGAATGAGTCAGCAAAAGCAACATTTACATTTTTATCTGTGTGTAAAATTCTCAAGAGTATCAAGATTCTCAGTTAATAAAATAAAAGCAAAGTATCAAAATTATTTCTAAAACCATGAATAAGGGGCACCTGGGTAGCTCAGTGGGTTAAGCCTCTGCCTTCTGCTCAGGTCATGATCCCAGGGTCCTGGGATCAAGCCCTGCATCAGGCTCTCTGCTCAAGGGGGAGCTTGCTTCCCCCCTCTCTCTGCCTGCCTCTCTGCCTACTTGTGATCTCTGTCAAATAAATAAATAAAATCTTTAAAAAAAAAAAAAACATCATGAATAATAATAACAGAAATACCATGCTATTGGCTGACTATGGTCACTAGCTGCAGTATTAATGTTAATCTGCTCTGTGAAACTGAAATTCATTTCTATTTATGTTTAATTTTACTTTCTATAATATTCACATATTCAGTCTATTTTAATAATGACCATAACTACCCCACCATCATATTTCCCAATGGCCTAGGAGCCACATATGAACTCTGAGTTTAAGCCTAACAGGATTTGGAAATACCTCCTATATGAACCACCCAGAAAGAAATCCAGCTCTAGAATCTTCAAGCAGTAAGGAATCCAATGAATATGAAAAGATATTAAGATCTGAAATGACCAAGTATCATGAGACTATTACAGAGATGATTTAATGTAAAGTCTAAGATGTAAACAGAGTTCCTAAAACAGTTAGTTATCCATAAGAAACAACTCACAACTAAAATAAAATGAAGGCTCTATAGCAAGCACAGGCTCAGGAGAAAGACGTACAAATAACATGAATAAGGATCCTGTTGACTTGTCAGGATGTCATGGGAACAGAAGAGGAAACATCAGCCAAAAACCCTCCTCGAGTTGTCCATTGATAAGGGACATCTGTACCAGCTCTGGAGCCAACTACTGTTTCAAAGATCTCGTCTGGTCTTTATCCTCTTTGACTGCAAGGTTAATACATTAGATTGTTAACTAAAAGGAAAACCTGTTTGGGGCTCATTAAGCAGAAAACTGCTGATAGAAAATATTTGGGCCTGCTGGTTTGGTTGAAGCCTTGTGTGAAATTGTCTGAGGCAGAAAGATTTCTTCCAGACAAGATGAATGAGGGCAGAGGCGCCTGGGTGGCTCAGTGGATTAAAGCCTCTGCCTTCGGCTCAGGTCATGATCCCAGTGTCCTGGGATCAAGCCCCGCCTTGGGCTCTCTGCTCAGCAGGGAGCCTGCTTCCCTTCCTCCTTCTCTCCCTCTCTCTGCCTGCCTCTCTGCCTACTTGTGATCTCTGTCTGTCAAATAAATAAATAAAATCTTAAAAAAAAAAAAAAAAATGAATGAGAGCAGAGCCTTAGAGGACAGGCTGGCATGGTGCTGTCATTAAAAAAAAAAGAAAAAGAAAAAATGAATTGCACAGACAATGACCCATGGGGGAAAAAAGGCAGACACAAAGTCAAACCTTACTTTGTTAAGACTAATTTCTGCTTTTAGGTTTCTACCACTTGTGGTTTCACCTAACTTCTAATTTTATTCTCTTTGCACTTTACAACAGTCCTCTCATCTTTATTTCCTTTTACTAGTGCTTTTATTATCAGGAAGTATGGTGTTAATAAAAGATAACTGTGTTTGAACTGAAACTTATGGAACCACAAGAGGCCCACTAATAGGGATAATGGGTCTAAACGAAGTGTAGCTGTGGAGAAAGAAGAAGGGGAGGGTAGAGAATGATCAGAGTTCATTTCTGGACAGTAGGGAGCAATTCTAAGTTCCTCAATATATAGAGATTTGAAGAGAAAGCAGCTTAAGAACTGAGCAACATTACAGACTTCCAGGAACAAGGTATATTCCCTTTGTTTTCCTTTTTCTCTACTTCATCAAAGATGACCTACTCCAGATTTACCCTTAGGGGATTCCTTCCACCTCACCTTTAAGAGGCTGTTATTATGTTGGTACAGGCTTGAAGGTAAGATAACCATCAAATGATGCAATGAAAAAAGACTTTTCATTTTCTTTCATAGCCTTGTTTAGAATGTCCATTTTGGAGCAATTTCCTTGGATTTTGGCTTTGGATAGCAATTTCCTATCTGAATCTACCCACAGTTAAAATTTTCTAGGGGTGTCTGAGTGGCATCCAACTCTTGATTTTGGCTCAGGTCATGATCTCGGAGTCATAAGATGGAGCCCCATGCCAGGCTCAATGGTAAGCATGGACTCCACTTAGGATTCTCTCTCTCCTTCTTCTTCTGTCCCACCGCCACCCCCCATCTTAAAAATGCTTCCTAAAACATTTATTTTATTTTTTAGAGATTTTATCTATTTATTGGACAGAGAGAGAGAGATCACAAGTAGGCAGAGAGGCAGGCAAAGAGCCCAACGCTGGCTTGTTCCCAGGACCCTGGGATCATGACCTGAACCACCCAGGCGCCTCTTCCTAAAACATTTAAAGAAGAACCAGTACCAATCCTTCACAAGCTATTCCAAAAAAATACAAGAGGAAACCATTTCCTAACTCATTCTGTGAGGCTGGTAATTCTTCTGACACCAAAACCACGTGAAGACATTACAGAAAAAGAAAATTATAGGCCAATATTCCTTTATGAATATAAATGCAAAAATCCTTAACAAAATATTAGCAGACTGAATTCAGGAACATATAGAAAGGACTGTACATTACTACAAAATGGATTTATCCTAGAAGTGTAGGAATAGTTTAACATGAAAATCAATGTAATACACTGTATTAATAACCTTTTAAAGACAAAGACCACGATTATCTCAATAGACTCAGAGAAAGCATTTGACAAATCCAACACTTCCTCATGATAAAAATATTCAATGAGGTAGAAATAGAACAGATCTTCCTCAGTGAGATAAATGGCATGTATGACAAGCCCACAGCTAATAGACTTAATGGTAAAAGACTGAATGCCTTCCCTTAAGAGGAGGAACAAGACAAGGATGTCTTACTCTTGCCATTTCTGTTTGTAACTGCACAGGAGGGTCTACCCAGAGCAAGTGGTAGGAAAAAGAAATTTCAAAAATGCAGATTAGGAAGAAGTAAAACTACCTCTATTTGTAAATGTATATCCTGCATTTAGAAAATCCGAAGGAATTCACTAACATTAGAATAAATGAGTTCAGCAAGGTTGTAGGATACAAGATCAAGAAACAAAAATCAATTGTATATCTATTACAATTGATTCTATTGGTTTTATTACCAATGAACAGTTTGAAAATAAAATGATGAAAAAGCTCCATTTATAATAGTATCTAAATAAGTAGAAAGACATCACACATTCATGGTTTAGAAAAATAAATACTGCTTAGATAACAAAATTCTTTAAGGGAATCTCTGTAGTAACGGTTGCGCAAATCTGAATATATTCAAACCACTGAATATATACTTTGAATGGGTGAATGGTGTGATGTGTGAATCATCACTCAGTAAAGATGTTAAATTCTTCATTTCTAAGAGCCAAGAGCCAGAATGGTAGTAAAATAGTTTAAGTTATCAAGGATCCCAGAGTCGGTTCTGAAAAGAGGTCTGATGGAGAGCAACAGGATTTGGAAAGGTAAATTCACATAGTAACCTTTTCTTTTTGCTAGAAGCAAAGATGGAATGAGGGACAGCAGAGATCAATATTCACATAATATTAGACTCAGCAACCTAAGCAGTATAAGAGAAAACATATAAGATATGACAAAGAAATAGAGCTGATTTCATAAATATATACAAAATCACTAAGGGTGATTTTTCTATGCGGTCACCTTTGGAGACTAAGCAAAAGGCTGTACTTCAGCTGTTTAGAAAACTTTATAGAGCTCTTAAAATTTTCAGTTTTCTTTACAGCTAGTTAAAAGCCCAAGGAAATCAGTCACACAGTTCATTAGATTCATGACTATTACCTATTACTCTATGAATTGTTACTTTCAAGCCTGGCCATCCACGTATTCAGACTTGACTCTGAATGTTCTTTTAGGAGGTATTTCCCAAAACAAACTCACACTTAAATAATGACTGGATTCGGGGCGCCTGGGTGGCTCAGTGGATTAAGCCGCTGCCTTCGGCTCAGGTCATGATCTCAGGGTCCTGGGATCGAGCCCCGCATCGGGCTCTCTGCTCTGCAGGGAGCCTGCTTCCTCCTCTCTCTCTGCCTTCCTCTCTGCCTACTTGTGATCTCTCTCTGTCAAATAAATAAATAAAATCTTTAAAAAAAAAAAAAAAAAAAAAATAATGACTGGATTCAACTGAGACTATTTGAAAGAATGTGTTAAAACCTAGTCTGAAAGTGTGGATACAATTAATCTTTTACTTTCCGTAGCCAAAAGCTGAAAAGTCCTTTTTAAATTTTATTTTATAAACTGAAGTACGAAAAGTGCTTTAAACTAAAATGCTAGGAGTCTTCAAAATCAGGCAATTTCATGTTAAAAATCACAAATCCATAGAAAAACAAGTGTAACCCCTTCTGTTGATTTCCACCACTGCTATCCAAATCCCTTACTCTTTTGCTTCAATTCTCATAGCCAACTGGTCTCCCAGACTCACTCCTGCTCCCTCCCGTCCCTTTTCCACAAACAGCTGGAACAGTATCACTTGCTCTCTATTCAAACCCTCTAAACCTGCTTCTGGTCTGACGCCTTCTGGCCTCCTGCTTGCTTAGAATGCTCACGGTGGCTTTCAGGGTCAGGGAGCACACCATAATTGTTCCTGCCTTCTGGTGTCTACACTATTTCTGGTTTCTGGAATGCTCTTCTCTGTTCTTTGCATGGCTGGCTTCTTGCCATTTTAGATCTCAGCGTAGATACGACTCTTCAGAGAGGACTTCTCAGACAATACAGTATTTACCACATCACTGTATTTCAATTCTCCATACAGAACTTTCTTGATGTTTATCATTTGCTACCCTCTTCCTCTACTACAAAGAATCTAATCTTAGGAAAGCATCTGTCTCGTAAGCACTGTTTCTCCAGTGCCTAAGACAGCATCTGATGCTAAGCACAGATTTTGTGGAATAAACTAATGACTACTCTCTAGATTTTAGCAAGATGATTAGAACTTAAACATTCCCAAGTTTGTTAAAGCAGATTTCCCAAAAATCCCAAAGTATCTGTCTACAGAAAACATAATTACTCCAAATTCAGTCTGAAGAGTATTACTCTTTCTATAATTCTTAAGCAGTAAATCCAAAAGTGCTTCAGACAAATTAATAACATTTTACTTACTCGGGCAGAAGTTTATATTTCTCCAAATCAATTTCTGGAAAAAATGTGTCACTTTCAAATTCCTGCATAATCCTTGTCACAAATAGTCTAAGATGGCCTGGTTTGTTCATGGCTTCCTTTGGAAAAAAAAAAAAAAAAAAGGCATTAATTTCCTAATTTATCTGTCAAAAGAAACAGAAACTCCAAGATTTCTGTTTGTTTTAATTATACAGTCAAGTTTGTACTAGGTATTAGAGACATGCTACATAACTTGTTACCTCCAAAGCATGCTATTTAAATATCCCATTCTTTATTTTGGGGTCCTGCAAAGTACGTCTTAGTTATTTTGAGAATGGATCTAATCACTATCAATAATTATGACAGTGAGTTTAAATATATTGTGGTCTCTAGTTTGCTGACATGAACTCTTTTTTTTTCATTTAAGCATTCAGTATTATCTTTTTTCTTTGGTAGTTGTTTAAGAATTAAGAGCTATAAATTAGTTATTCTCCATAGAAAAATCTGCATATATGGACAAAATAGTATGAGCCTTTGATTATTGAAAACCCCAAGGGCATACTTAGTACATTTACACAGAACTTAATAATGCTTCCATTTCTTAGGAGATAGTAATAATGTTAGTAGGTAATTTACTTTCTTAGCACCTTGTTGCTAATGATTGTATTTGGCCTTATATTGTTAATGGCTTTTCTAACTACTGCCTATGGTACTGTTGATAGTTTCTCCTATAGAAAAAACCTGCTCCCTGCTCAGTGGGAAGCCTGAATCTCCCTCTCCCACTCCCCTGCCTCTGTTCCTTCTCTCCCTGTGTCTTCCTCTGTTAAATAAATAAATAAAATTTAAAAACAAAACAAAACAAAACTGCCCTCAAACAAGTATCTTAAAACTCTAATAAAAAGTCAAGAGTCCTAATTGCATCTCCAAGAAAGCAATAACCCTTGATTTTCAAACAGCCTGTGGAAGAAAAAAAAATAACGGGTAATTCTAGTGTGTCAGCCTTGAAATTCCAAATAAGGGCATAGGACCAATATTACTTTTTATTTTTGGCTTTTTACTACAGCATATATTAAATCATTTATTCCCTTGCCCCAATGAAAAAAATTCTACCAATTCTTACTGTATCAAATTAGAGAAACTGAATGGGACCAACCACAGAAGCATTTGAAGGTCTGTATCCAAGGAAATGCTATATAGTAAAGGTTTTCTGTAAAGGGTCAGATGTTAAGTATTTTAGGCTTTGTGGACTGTATGGTTTCTTTCTTACCTTTGTGGGCAACAGTAGCCATAGATAATACTAAACCAATGGGCATGGCTGTGTTACAGTGAAACTTTGTTTACAAAAACAGGCTCACCCCAGGGAAGATAAGCCTAAATGTTCTACAAACTATTGTGATGTGAGGCAGGTGGAAAAAGCAAAATTACCAGCTAAAGGTTCTACTTCCTTATGACTTATATAGATATAGATATACCAAGTTACATAATTATGTTTAATTTTGAATATTTATAAGGAATGTATTTTGAAGTCAATATGGTATTAAATTATTCAAAATGCATATTGAACAAAATAAAAAAAAACTTGTTTTCTTAGAAATTCATCCTTGGTTGCAAGATCAAGGAAAATGTCCATTTCCTCATAATACAAATAAAGCAAACTAAAGGTTGTAGAAACAGGTCTGGGATCCTGGTATATCTTTTCTTCATAAAATAATCTCAGGGTATATATGTCACCACAAGCCACCAAAGTGTAGGGCTGGTTTTTTTCCTTCCCACAAAATGTTAACCTCTCATTAGTATTTTAAGAGTCAAAAAATTCTATTTAATATTCTCAAAAATTTTGAAAGCTGAAAGTCATTTGGTATCAAGAATAAGGAATATTTTGGGATACCTGGTTGGCTCGGTCTATGGAGTGTGTGACCCTTGATCTTGCAGTTGTGGGTTTGAACCCCACATTGGGTACAGGGATTACTTAAAAATAAAATCTTACAAAAAAAAAAAAAAAAAAAAAAGCTTTGGGCCAGAGCCTCCGTCTTCCAGTAATTTACCAAAATGAGTAGCACCAAGGGAAAGAGGAGAGGTATCTGCTATATGTTCTCTTGGCCTTTTAGAAAACATGGACTTGTTCCTGTGGCCACATACGTGGGACTCTACAAGAAAGGTGATACTGTGGACATCAAGGGAAGGGGCACTGTTCAAACAGGAACACCCCATAAATGCTGACATGGCAAAGCTGGAAGAGTCTACAAGGGTACAGCATGCTGTTGGCACTGTTGAAAACAACTGAAGGACAAGACTCTTGCCAAGAGAATTAATGTGCATATTCATCATATTAAGCCCTCAAGAGCTGAGATAACTTCCTGAAGCGTGTGAAAGAAAATGATCAGGAAAAGAAGGTAGCATAGAGAAAGGTACTTGGGTTCAAGTGAAGCACCAGCCTGCTGTACCCAGGGAAGGAGCCTGAGATGCTGGAACCCATTCCCTATGAATTCAGGGCATGATGAGTATACAAAAAAAAAAGTGCAGACTATTTTCTCTTTTACCTCTTTTTCCTTATATTATGAAATCATATAGTATTTTCTCCATAACCTCATATTACATAAAAATTGTTAAGGCAAAGTTTTCTGCTTTTCACAAATTCATATACATCTAGTCAGTATACAGCAACTGAGAGCCCCATCCCTTTATCAGTGAGAACATACATATCCTTGAAAAAAAGGGGAATAATTCAGTATATCAAGGCACATCCAGAGAGCAGAAAACAGTGCAATGCAAGTATGATTCTAAGGGAAGAATTTAGAATGTTTTTAAATTAGAAACATCAACTATTTTGAATTGAAAATAAACTCCAACAGGCTTAAAAACTCACTTTTATATTTTTATTTAGTTTTCATGATAGTATCTAAAATGAATAATTCAAATTGACAATATGTCTAGCTAACAGTAGGGATAATATGCTTCCTTTGCTCATGGCTTAATTTTTTTAAAGTTCAGAAGGCAGGGAAGCTGAAAGTGGGGTAGAACATTTCTTTATAATTTTACTTACCTTATAAACAGAACTGCCTCCTACTATCCAAACCATGTCCACTTTATTTGCTAATTCTGGTTCCTCAATAAGTTTTAAGGCATCATCCAAACTTTTGGCAAGAAAATGAGCTCCCTGTGGAGGTTCCCTGAGGTTAAAAAAATTAGAAATAATTTCTATAAAACCTAATCATAGGTTGAAATTAATTATAAAACCCAATTAATTATAAAACAATTATAAAGCAATTAATTATAAAACCCAAATCATCATAAATATGAATCTTTTAAGGAAACCACATTTGTGTATGTATGGTTCACAATGAATCAAAAAACAGAAACACTTCTGGTGTCTTGTGATATTTATGGTGGAAAAAAAGTATAAGAACAGTTGTCTCCAGAGGGATGTGGTTAAAGATTGACTGGGAAGAGGCATAAGGGCTTTTGAAGGGTTATGGTAATGTTCTCTATTTTTGATATGGGATTATATAGGTGCGTACATTTGTCAAAATTTAGCAAAATACATTTAAGACTTGTATATTTCACTGTATATATTTATCTCAAAAGAATAAAGCTAATGAAATACTGAACTCTAGTTAATCATATGTATGCTGAAGTATTTAAGAGAAACATACTGATGTCTACAAGTTACTCTGAAATGCATGAAAAAAACAAGACCAATTAATGTATGGATGAATGGTAAAACCAGCGTAGTAGAACATTAATGGTAGAATATACAGGTATTTACTGTAAGGTTTTTTCTGTACGTTTGAAAGATTTATAATAAAATGTTAGAGAGTAGTATGTTTGAATGACTGTAGTATGGAATGTTTTTTTTTGTTTGCTTGGGTTTTTTTGAGAGCGAGTATGCTTGTGAGTTTGGGGGTGGGGGTGGTTAGGGCAGAGGGAGAGGGAGAGGGAGAATCTTAGGCAGGCTCAAAGCTCAGCTCAGAGCCTGATGTGGGGCTTGATCTCACGACCTGAGATGATGACCAGAGCCAAAATCGAGGGTCAAAAGCTCAACTGACTAAGCCACCCAGGAGGCCTAGAATGATTTTCATATTCTTAATATGTGATGAATGGGGAATGAGTTAAAAGATTTTTCATGTTTCAAACATGTAGAGATGGATGAAGTATTAATAAATTAGCATGTTGTTTTCTGTAATTAAAAATCCAAAGGAAGGGCACCTGGGTGGCTTAGTTGGCTAAGCATCTGAATGTCTGACTCTTGATTTCAGCTCAGGTCATGATCTCAGGGTTGTGGGATCAAGCCCTGTGTTGGGCTCCGTGCTGGGCATGGAGCTTGCTTGGGATTCTCTCTCCTTTTGTCCCTCCATAGTCCAACCCTAATTTAAAAAAAAAATAAATAAATAAATAAAAATCCAAAGGAGGTAAAGTTGATTAATTTCAGGGTTAGATCTTCAGGTTAATCTCTCCCTATCTCCACAACTGTTTTTTTTGGGTGGGGGTTGGTTGTTGGAATTGGGGAGGGCTGTAATTCCCTTTATAAATGTTGAAACATGTAGAATTTGGTTTCCATTGTAATTAGAGAACAGAAATTACAATTCAATGTCAAGTTCTCAGACTGATGCTTTAAAAAATTATATAACTGCCTCGGAACTTGTAGTTATAACAATGATTAATCAAGAGCTAATGGAGACATTAATTCTTTTGACTGCCTCCTCCCTCACCTCCTTGACAGACATTTTACTTATTTCACTTTTTGTCATCTCTAAAGGAATTAAGAGCACAAAGAGTATATTTTGACTAAAAGCTGGAAAAGATATGGAGGCCAGTGTGAGGTTAAATGAGCCAAAAGATTCTCTAAGATGTCAGGGCAGCTGCAGCGACTAGGTTGGATGAGGCTAGGGGAAGAACTGAATAAGAAACAGATTTGAACTTGGAGAGAAGATCGTCTAGTTAAAGTCTAGAATGCCTGAAATAGAGTCAAGGTGGTGTTAGTATTTGAGGATGCTAAAATCAGGAATGATGATAGGAGTCGGAAAAATGGTGACTTAGGAACTGACATATGAGAAGAACTAGAAGGGGCGAAGTTGGTGGGTTATAGCAAAATAATTTAAAAGGTGGTATAAATAGTTGGTGTGGATTTTAAATTAACGGGGTACACATTTTGTGTAGATTGTGGAACAATGGCTTGAAATGGTGCAAGGGCTTAAGGTGTAGACTACTTCTTTGCCCTTTTGTAGTGTGTCTGGAAAAGGAAAACAAAGGATTTGTTTCAGATTTTAGTTATCATAGAGGCACAGAGGAAATGATTCTGCAAAATGTTGCTACTTAGCAGTTTAGGAATAAGTTTCACAGGAAACCCTTGATCCAAGAGGGGTAGAAAAAATTAGCAAAAAGTTGAACTAATGTTTGAGTTCATTAGCCCACTGTATTCATTCTGTGAAAGCACAAATCCTAGAAACTAACAAAGTAAACAGAATATAGCAAGCACTCAATATTGTGACTTATTTCATTGCTAAATTTCCTTCCTATATTTATCTCAAGCTAACAGAGATTGTATTCCCTGACAAGAGATAATTGGTATGTGGTTATATGCAGTCAAGAAACAAGTGGATATGCTTGATATCTTGTTACAAACTTAAGAGTCGAATTCTCTCAGAGGGCTGGGATGAGGATTAAAAGAAAGGTAATGTACATTATAGGCACTCTAATATTTCCATCCTTTTTTTTTTTTTTAAGATTCTATTTATTTATTTGATATATATAGAGAGAGAACGAGCAGAGGGAGGGACAGAGGGAGAGGGAGAAGCAGGCTTACCTGATGAGCAGGGAAGCCCAATGCCGGGCTTGATTCCAGGAATCTGGGATCATGACCTGAGCCGAAGGCAGATGCTTAACCAACTGGGCCACCCAGGTGCCTTTCCATCCTTCTCTTTAAAGGCCCTATTCAAAAGAGCCTGCTTTTTACTGATGGATAGTTATAGTAGAAAGAAAATATCTAATATTTATTCAGTGCCCCCTTGCTCTCCCATATAGTGGGATGAGGCAGTGCTTTACATGCATCATACCACTTAATGCGAACAGCAGTCCTTTGTAAGTACTTTTATTCCTGTTTACAGAGGATATTGAGGCTGAGACGTTACGAAACCAGTGGTTAGAGAGCTAGGAAATGGTAGACCTGGGATTTGAACTCCAGCAGCCTGATGCTGGAGTCTTGAGTTGCAACTTCCCACACAGGCAAGATTCTCAGCTGATGGTCACGTACTACAAAGGTGTCCTATTCTAGAACCCTCACACCGCAGGAGGGTGTGGCCTAATTTAGGCAATCCCTAAGACCAGTGTCCTCTGGCCTTGAGCAGCCTCATTTGATTACCGCAGGGTACCATATAAACATTATCTTTTCCACTGTGCCTGATGTGAAAGAGAATGATGTGGCAGATGAAATTCTGGCTCAATTTCCCTGGAGACTGTTGGGAAAGCTTATTGGAAAACAAAAAACCCTAGGCTAGAATCACATCTTAACCAAAATGGAAAAAAAAAAAGAGTTCAATTTAAAGCCTTTCAAACTCAGTCTTTGAAATGGGATGTCCGACTATTGAAAATTGGTTCAAGTAGGCTCTATCCTCTTAATTGAATACTATGCAGTCACTACAAATATTTACAGAACTTAATCTTTCAATATATCAAATGGTGGGCGGAAAGTCAGGTTAGAAAACAGGATGGTTCTAGATTTATAGACCACCTATTGGTCATTTATTCTGTGAAAACTTCTGAATCCCTGCTTTGCTAAGGGATATGCTAAATGCTGGGAATAGAGACAAAAAGAAAAAGAACAGCACCTCTGTACCACTGGCAGGCAGAGAAATATCTCAGCAGTGGCCACCGTGTGAAGGACATGCAATGGGGATGCATGGAGAATGCCAGATGAGCAGAGGGGATGTATCTTCTGGGTGCGGTGATGAGGGAGAATACTCCTTGGAGAAAGATCCCTTAGCAGAGCGTCTCAGAGAGAAAAACATGTTCAAAACACAAAAGTGATAGACGACCATAGATATGACTGAGGTTTGTACTGAAGTCACTAAAGTTATTTAACAAAAAGCCCCAAGAAAGTTCAAAGTAGAAGTAATCTGTGGCGAGGTTTAAATATAGTAAAGGGTGGTGGGTGGCTCAGTGGGTTAAGCCTCTGCCTTTGGCTCAGGTCATGATCTCAGGGTCCTGGGATCGACCCCCGCATCAGGCTCTCTGCTCGGCAGGGAGCCTGCTTTCCCCTCTCTCTCTCTGCCTACTTGTAATCCCTCTCTGTCAAATAAATAAATAAAATCTTAAAAAAAAAATAATAAAGGGTGGGACAACACAGCAAGGTCTTGACAACATGAGAAAATGGAAGTCTAGAATAAAGTGGTGGGGGCAAGGGGGAGGGTTCTGACTATGAACCTCAAAATTGAGGGAAAGAAGAACAAAATTAGATGTTAGGGTAAAAGTGAGATCACAAGCCTGTTCACTGTGTTTCCATTAATATTAATATTTTCTGTAAGATATAAAATAAGGTAATTTTGCTCAAATAGCAAAGGTTGGGAGAGTAGGAGTTGATATTTATAGGGTACTGTCTGTGTGCCAGAAATTTAATATACAAAATTTCAATTACTCCTCAAAATCACCCTAAGAAGTTCTCATTATTAACCCCATTTAGTAGATAAGGAAACTGGGTTTCAGCAAGGCTTAAAGTTAATAAAACTTGAAGCCACAAAATTAGTAGGTACCAGAGCAGACATTAGAAGACAGATTAAGTCTTTGCTATACTAAATGTGTGAGTGGTGGGGAGAAAAGAGAGAAAGCTTTAATCACTGTGGATAGTAGTGAGACCATAAAAATTATACTACTATGAAATGTCAGGTAACTTTTATGGGCTGGAGACAATTTACAACATCTTATATCATGGAAGGAATTTTGGATTTATCAAAGATGCTGTCAAAGTTACAGCATTATGGTAAAATTTACTTAAATTTTTGGTTCCGGGGGTCTGGGTGGCTCAGTGGGTTAAGCCGCTGCCTTCAGCTCAGGTCATGATCTCAGGGTCCTGGGATCGAGTTCCCCATCGGGCTCTCTGCTCGGCAGGGAGCCTGCTTCCTCCTCTCTCTCTGCCTGCCTCTCTGCCTACTTGTGATCTCTCTCTGTCAAATAAATAAATAAAATCTTAAAAAAAATTAAAAAAAAAGTTTGGTTCTGAAGCCTTAAAAAAATACTTTACTGAGATATAAATCATATACCATACAATTTACCCTTTCAGCATGTAGAACTTGGCAACTTTTTAGTGTAGTCATAGAGTTGTAAAACCATCACCACTACCTACTTTTATTTATTCATTTTTAACGATTTCATTTATTTATTTGACTGAGAGATCACAAGTAGGCAGAGAGGCTGGCAAAGAGAGAGGGGGATGCAGGCTCCCCACGCAGCAGGGAGCCCAATATGGGGCCTGATCCCAGGACCCTGAGATCATGATCCCTGCCAAAGGCAGAGGCTTAACCCATTGAGCCGCCCAGGTGCCCCACCACTACCTACTTTTAGAACATTTCTATCCCCCCAAAAAGAAACCCTGTATCTGTTAGCATTCATTCCCCACTCCCAACCTCTCCAAGAAAACCAGTAATCTAGTTTGTCTATGAATTTGATTCTAGGGATTTCACATAGATGGAATTATGTGGCCTTTTGTTTCTGGCTTTTTTCACTCAGCATACTGTTTTCAAACTTTATCCATGTTGTAGCATACACTGGTTCTTCTTTTATTGTGGAATAATATTCCATTGTATGGATATAGGCTACTTTGTTTATCCATTCATTAGCTAATGGACATCTGGGATGTTTCTATTTTGGCAATTATGTATGATGCTGCTATGAACATTTGACCTCATGTGGTCATATGTTTTTATTTTTCCTTCATTTCATAAACCAAGAAGTAGAACTGCTGGGTCATATGATAACTCTATGTTTAACATTTTGAGAAAATGTCAATCTGTGTTCCAAATGTGGCTATATAATATTTCTTTTAAAGCCACAACTTGATTGTCTAGATAGCTTTGGAAAAACACTTTATTCCTATACTTTAGGGAACTAGTTACCCAAAATAATTAGCATCTGGTAGCAAATTCTGGGATTACCTTGAGGACTTAGTTTCATCTTACATTAGAGGGTGGTGATGAAAAATTGAGTATTTCCAAAAGACTGCATGAGCTACAGTGATTACAAGAGTAAATCTAGCACTGTCTGGCACACAGCAGGTGCTCAGGTTATATGTGTAATTGACCTTCAAGTAGGGAACCAGAAGGAAGGGCAAAAAATAAACTCTAAGACGTGTTCCTAACTGATAACGTTTTTTCCTTGATAATAAAGACTTTTGAAATTTTCTGCCTTTAAAAAAGCAAGTGACAGGGGCGCCTGGGTGGCTCAGTGGTTTAAGCCACTGCCTTCGGCTCAGGTCATGATCTCGGGGTCCTGGGATCGAGTACCGCATTGGGCTCTCTGCTTGGCAGGGAGCCTGCTTCCTTCTCACTCTCTCTGCCTACCTCTCTGCCTACTTGTGATCTCTCTCTGTCAAATAAATAAATGAAATCTTTAAAAAAAAAAAAAAGCAAGCGACATATAGCAACAAATGTTATACATAAATACATAAGAAAACAACCAAACCCAATTACATACACCACAGGTGGGGGTCATAAAGAAGAAATTAGACTCATCATTTGAGGAGATTTGCTGGCTCAACTGAGTATGTTCCCCACTGAGATTTCTTTGTTTGTTTTAGCTCAAGCTAGCCATAAATAAACTTGAGTAGCATTCAAGAATATGTTACTAAAGAGTCTCTGGGAATGGCAATACAGTCTGTGAATTTGGATTCTACCAAGCGAAGAGATAACCAGAATATCCTAGCAACCAAAAGGAAGAGAACAGTATGAAGATTGCAGCAGATGGCAAGATGCACATCAACATATTCCCATCATCCAAAGGTAACCAGTGCAAATATTCTGGTCTATTTTCTTTCATGTTTTTACCTATGCTATCCTAGGAAGGACTTGGTAGAAAATCTATATAAGCCTGATCACCCTTAGCCTACGGTGTATAATGTTTTTTCCTTCCCATGATGTGATGGTCTTTGAGGTGTTCACTTGGTTGGGCTATAGTCCTTGATTATTCAGACATTAATCTAGGTATTGCTGTGAAAGTATATTATAGAAGTGATTAAAGTTGATAATTCAATAACTGCAGTATGGATGGGCAGGATTCAATCAGTTTTAAGGCCTTCAGAGCAGATCTGAGGCTTCCTTGAAGAAGAAATTCCACCTGCAGTCAGCAACTTCAGCCCTTGCTGTAAAGTTCTAGCAAGCCCTTCCCTATGGCCTGCCCCAGTTTTGGACTTGTCTAGCTGGCACCCACAAATGTATAAACTAATTCCTTGGAATGAAATCCCCAGGGCATTTCCAAGCATCAGTAACTATGTACTCCAATGTGAGACTGGAGGACAGGAAAATTCTCAGCACAGGCCAAGTGGAGACATTCCTTTCTCTCTAGGATCCTTAGGTTGACTTCAGTATTTTCAAATTTTTTACCTGTAAACACTGGATAAAGAATACAAGTATAAAATGTTATTTGGGTGTTGTGGCAAACTAGGAATAAGACATAAGATTGTGACTGATTTTTAGCCCATCCTAAAATTTCGATCTTATTGTATTGAGGGCAGAGTCCAGAATGGGGATAAAACACTTAATGCTGGCAAATCCCAAAACATATGTGAAACTAGAAAAAAAGTTACTAATTACTTTATATAAATAATACTTGAGCCTACAGAGTAACAGTTTAAGGAAACTGGCAAATCTATTACCACATTTGAGATTTAATGTGACTTTTTACAGTGGTGAAATCAATCCCTTAAATAGCAGAGTTACTGTCATGTGGGATAAATAACTGCTTATTCATTTACTGTAAATTACCTTTATGATATTAGGCAGCTTGATCAATAAACTGTATTTATACTATCTGTCATACACTGACCTCCACCCTAAGAAATGAAACTTTTTGTGGTGAATTTGTTGTAGTACTTACTTGAGGTCTCTGCTGAGAACTAAATTAATTCTATCCTTTAAAGGTCGATTCTTCTCAGGAATAGAGAACCATGTCTTCCTACCCATAATCACCAAATTCTGTTTACCTAGAAAATCACATAAAAAGAATATTTGGGGAGTATATATTTCCATATATTCATATATATATATATATATATATATATATATATATACACACACACACACAGATAAGATTGTCATAGTGACATCTAGTGGATTTGCACTGAAAATAAAAATTTAAAACAGGCTTACCAAAATTTACATTTATCACCATTTCCTAAATATAGTAACTTTTTTCCCCCTATGGTGTTATCCAATTCATATCCAATATTTACTCAACTGCAATCATGTATAATAGTGAAGAGCCAAGACTCTGGGGCGAAGTGCTCAAGTTCAGTGTATTCAGTCATCTACTGAACAAGTCATGTTAATCTTCTGTGCCTTACTTTCCTTATTTATAAAATGAAGATAACAGTAGTTCCTACTTCTAGGGTTACTGTGGGGATTGAAGACTTAGAAGATCTAATAAGTCCTGTTTAACTGTTTGATATGATAGTATTGTTCATATTTGTATACTTTGTAGACATATTGGTAGTCATACTTTTATTTTTTTTAAGATTTACTTATTTATTTATTTATTTGACAGAGAGAGAGAGATCACAAGTAGGCAGAGAGGCAAGCAGAGAGAGGGGGACTCAGGCTCCCCGCTGAGCAGAGAGCCAGATGTGGGTCTCGATCCCAGGACCCCGAGATCATGACTCGAGTCGAAGGCAGTGGCTTAACCCACTGAGCCACCCAGGCACCCCTAACAGTCATAAGTGCTTAATATTCCACTCAATTAAAAAGTTATAACACTTTCAATTGTGCTTCTTTCAAGTATAATACTTTTATGGAAACTATACACATAGCTTCCGTTTTTGGTTTAATTACTTAGGAAAAAATCCTGGGAGTCAGATATCTAGATCAAAGGAATATACACATTTCTATAATTCTTGATATATTCTGACAGGTTAGCAAAAGAAGCACACGTGTCTGTTTCAAAGAATTATCATTAGCATGATTTTATTTAAAAATACTAACAGTTATAAAATACAAGTAGTAAGACTAAGTGTTTTTCTGTATTTGGAAAGTTTTTTCCTCCAAGAATTAAAACCCCAATTATTTATGGTGCCCCTTATGTGATTTGTACTGCATTTTCAAAGACAGAGCTCTAGGTGCTAGTAAAGAGATATCAAGTATCAAAAATAACAGAGCCATTAGGTGAGGAATTCTGGTGAGAGAAATGGTACAGACCTGGCCTAACTATTAAGGTGGACTTAAGTGAAGAGCATACAGAGACGTTGGGGGGAAAAGAAGAAAGGAAAAGAAAAAAGAAAAAAAAAGCCAACATACCTTCAGTACCCTTCCATCCATTCATCCAACAAGTACTGTATTTACTGAACACTAGCAAACAGGCCACACATTGGATGCTTTTCCTATGAGTAGACCATACTTTGGATTCTAGAGAGTGGTTCATATCAATTCCTTAAGCTTCAAGCTCTTGCTATCTTGTCTCTACCACAGACCTAAGTCCCCGGTCCACGAACCTATATCTGTCCTTTTAAAGTTATGCTGCATGTGCTTCTGGCTGACTTACCATTTCCCTTTCATTCTGCTATTACTTCTCCTATGACCAAATACATGTCTCTTAGGTTGTTTTTTTTTTTTTTTTTTTTTTTTTTAATTTATTTGACAGACAGAGATCACAAGTAGGCAGAGAGGCAGGCAGAGAGAGAGGAAGGAAAGCAGGCTCCCCGCTGAGCAGAGAGTCCGACGCGGGGCTTGATCCCAGGACCCTGGGATCATGACCTGAGCTGAAAGCAGAGGCTTTAACCCACTGAGCCACCCAGGCACCCCTGTCTCTTAGGTTTTAAAGAGTATCCCACCACTATATTCTTTTCCTTGGTTGTCCTCCTCTCCAGCAGCTCAACTCATCTACTTCCCTGTATCTGCAATCCCCAAACCTCAAAATTAGCACTATTAGCAACTGCACACTGTTGTCCACTCCTTTATTCTCCACCTCACCCAGGATTATTCAGCTGTCATTAAATTTAGCATCTATGAGTTCATCCTGGATCCCTTCCTGCATCCCCTTCGCCTTCCTTATCTCCATACTGAGTATCATGGAACCGTTTTTTGGACTTTTCTCCTCCTCACTGCCCTCCTTCAGGCCCTATCATATCCTGCAGGGACTATGGCAAAGGTCTCCTCTGATTTCTTTTCCATGCTCTAATCTTCACTGAAACCTGTAGCTAGATGCTAATTCTGCCCAGTACCTCAACTGTACACCTGCCCATATAAAATTTGAAAGAATTTTTTTTTTAAGGGTATGGCAAACCTTGGGAACTGCATACAAATGAGTGGTAAGGCAGAAAGTCCCAGATTAACATGGATAACTTTTCATTTAAGTAAAAGTCTGCACTGGTAAACTTACTCAGCAAGATGTTTCCCAAACCTCAATCTCCTAAAAATCCCACATTACCTTCTACTGAGGAGGTTGTGGTCATTCTTTGGAAAAACTTGAATTCGTTCCTACAAGTTAGACAAACAGCGTTACTCAGAATATTATCCCGCGGGCTCCAGCTCTAACGCGACCCACAGACGCTGCGCTGGCGGGGAGGGGAGCGAGTGGAGTGGAGGGGTCTCTATGGCAGGGACTTTGTTCTGAGGCAGGGAGCCGCGGGGGGACATGTCCTCGCCGGGCGGCAGGGGCAGGACGGAAATCAGTAACTTGGCCTCCTGGCTCCCGAGGGCGGAAGGAAGCCCAGGTCCAGCTCGTGTCCTCTCGGGTGCCAAGTCCGTCCCCCTCCTCGCGCTGCCAGTGTCTGCGCGACCCCGCGCTAGCTCTTCCAAACCCAATCGACCCCCGGCCCGGGAGGTACCTGAGCGGGGGCCAGGGCAGGTCCCCGTTCTTGCCGATGCCCATGTTCTGGGAAACAGCGGCGATGCAGTTTAGCGTACGAACCATGACGGCAGCTGTAAACAACTCCTAGTTAGCTCGCCGCCACGGAAGACACCCGGCCGCGCTTGGCGCGAAATTGCGGCCACCCCTCCTCTTTGGTCCCATTTGTGCAGCCGAGACTCCGCCCCCCGCCCCGGCGCTCCGCAGGGTCGTGACGTGCTTGCGCCCGCAGACTGCAAGGACCTGCGGCCGCGGGCTCGCGCTCCTGGCTAGTCCCTGCTTGGGTGGTGTTGCTCCTATCGTGCGATGTCGGGCCGGAAACCTGCCTTTGGCCGTGCCGCGACCAGAGGCCCAGCCCCTGCAGGGCAAGCGGTTTTGAGCAGATTCTTCCAGTCTACGGGAAGCCTGAAATCCACCTCGTCCCCCACGGGTGCAGCCGACAAGGCCGACCCTGACTCTGACTCCGCAGCGCCCCTAGCGTCCACTTTCCCGCCTCAGTTGCCTCCACACGTGGTGGGTTTGGTCTAGGACGGGGCGGGGCCAGTGGGAGATGGGGCGGGGCAAGATGGGCGGGGGCGGGAACCGTGCTTGTGGGTGGAGCGGGAGGAGGCGGCGATAGTGCGCGAGAATCGGCGAGATGAGACGGCCGGAAGAGAGAAGGGCAGGGCTCTGAAAGGAGAAGGCGGGAAAAGCCAGGCTGGCCTCCATTCTCCGCGCAGTTTACGTTATAGTTTCCACTAGGAGTAATAGACTTGAGGCCAAGGTCGCGCGGGTACTTAATGGCAGACTCGAAACAGGAGCTCAGGTCTCAGGACTTTCATTCTGATGAGGGTAGGGACTTGTGGGCAAAGGATACATCTTTTAACCGCCATTTTACCTCCCCAGCCTTAAAAAAAAAAATCTGGATTGAAGGTTAAAGGGGAGCTTTATTTACCTTATTTGTATATACTTGGTTAAGTAACCGGAAGTAAATTGACTCTAAGTCTCTAGTTTTTAAGCATGCAACAGCAGTGCTCAGTATTTCAAGCGAATAGGGTAAAAGCAGTCATATTGTATAGTTCCTCAGTGACTACACTTCTTGTGGCTAAGATTGTAAAGTTTGATACACAGTTTGGCTGGGTTAGGTTTAAAGGGGTGCAGATATGAATGGTCAGTCATTGACTCCTTCCTGTTGCTTACCACCGTTCACCTGAGTAAAATAGTTGGTTTTGTTTTTCCCAAGGACACTGCCAGCAGGAAAAGTCCATGGTTGAGCCCTCACTGGGGCTTCCTGAATTAATATCTTCCTGATCGCAACACTTCCTGAGGATGTGTTGGGACGTCTGGGTGGCTCAGTCGGTAAAGCATCTGTCTTTAGCTCAGGTCATGATCCCAGGCTCCTGGGATCCAGTACTGCATTGGGCTCCTTGCTCAGCTGGAGCCTGTTTCTCCCTCTGCCTCCTCCTCCTCCTGCTTGTGCCCTCTCTCGCTGACAAATAAATAATAACAACAGCTCAGGGTGTGGAAAGGGATTGTAGACTAACTTTTAGCCACCCTCCAAGTTTTAATATGGATGACAGCCTAGCAACTTCAAAGTCTTCATTTATTTTTCATAGAGTGAGTTCTCCTCTCCTGTTTTTGATTTTTTTAAAAAAGATTTTATTTATTTGACAGAGAACATGTGGGGAGAGAACACACAAGCAGAGGGAGGGGTAGAGGGAGAAGCAGACTCCCCCACCCAGCAGGGAGCCCATTATGGGACTCTATCCCAGGACCTTGGGATCATGACCTGGCTGAAGACAGACGCTTAACCGACTGAACTATCCAGGTGCCCCTGTTTTTGATTTTTGATGATAGTCTACATTTCATGAATGTACCAAGATTTTATTTTACACCTATTATTTAGAGGGTATTTTGTGAAGGACTTAATTTTTGACAGGTTTCCTGCCAGTACATAGTTTATAATCTTGTGGTATCTTCGGTGGTGAACATAAGCCAAGTTTGAACATGAAATAGTTAAATTACAGTTAACATTGACATTTCAAAAATGGTAGTGTTCTTTTGTTAGGTATCTTAATTTCACCTTTCCTAAATGGATATATATATATTTTTTAATTATTTATTTATTTTTTTAATAAACATATAATGTATTTTTATCTCCAGGGGTACAGGTCTGTGAATCGCCACGTTTACACACTTCACAGCACTCACCATAGCACATACCCTCCCCAGTGTCCATAACCCCACTCCCCCAACCCCGCCTCCTCCCAGCAACCCTCAGTTTGTTTTGTGAGATTAAGAGTCACTTATGGTTTGTCTCCCTCCCAATTCTATCTTGTTTCATTTATTCTTCTCCTATCCCCCCATGTTGCATCTCCACTTCCTCATATCAGGGAGATCATATGATAGTTGTCTTTCTCCGATTGACTTATTTCACTAAGCATGATACCCTCTAGTTGGATATATATATATATATTTTTTTTTTTTAAGATTTTATTTATTTATTTGATGGAGAGAGAGATCACAAGCAGGCAGAGAGGCAGGCAGAGAGAGGAGGAAGCAGGCTCCCTGTGGAGCAGAGAGCCCGACGCGGGGCTCGATCCCAGGACCCTGAGATCATGACCTGAGCTGAAGGCAGCGGCTTAATCCACTGAGCCACCCAGGCGCCCCTTTTTTTTTTTTTTTTAAGATTTTATTTATTTATTTGACAGACAGAGATCACAAGTAGGCAGAGAGGCAGGCAGAGAGAGAGAGGAGGAAGCAGGCTCCCTGCTGAGCAGAGAGCCCGATGTGGGGCTCAATCCCAGGATCCTGGGATCATGACCTGAGCTGAAGGCAGAGGCTTTAACCCACTGAGCCACCCAGGCGCCCCGGATATATTTTTTTAAAAGGTATTTTATTTAACGTAGGTAAGTAGGGTGACTCAGGTTTTATAATCTGAGATAGGTGAAGGCTGATTGAGTAAAGAAAGGTATAAGCCTTGGTTCTAATTAATGCTAGCAGGGCTTGAAGTGCTAGGGCTCATGACTTCTGGTCTCCACATTGTCTTTCATAACAGTATGGAGAGTGTATGTATATATATATATATATATATATATATATATATATATATATATATATAGTTCTTTCCAAGTCTGAAGGTAGGTGATTCCATAAGTAGTAGGATGGCGAGAACCTTGTTACTCAGAAGTGAAGCTTAAATTATTTCATATACATCAAGTTTTGAGATTAGAGATAACACATCATTTTCTAATGTAGGTTGCAGAAATTGGCAGCAGTAAAAAGAGACCACTGGAGAGTGATGGGCCTGTTCAAAAGAAAGCAAAGAAAGTCCAAGAAAAGGAAGGAAAAAGTGATTCAATAAAGTTTGGGAGCGCTGGTGAGTTGTATGGTGATGATTGTTCTTTCTCACTAGTTGTGGCACAGATACTGTATTCTCCAGAGAGCAGAGGATGTTATTGGAGAGTTGTGCCATTTTTTTCCCTTTATGGACAAAGGTCTCCATTGTGGTTGAGTAGAGTGGCCCCTCCATAAGTGGTGGTGTGAGGGCTTTGGGGGTGTGGAAGTAGAGCTGGAGTTCTGCAGTTTGCCTATAGTTCTCCCCATTTTCTCTTTTATTTCTCTTAGCTAATTTTTGTCCTGATTATAAAAGTAAAACATTCTTGTTTAAAATTGTCAAATAATACTGATATGTAGAGGGTAGACAATGAAAGACCCCATCATCCTTCCCTTTTAGTGAGACCTTCTGGTAATTTTAGGGGGCTATGAATATTTTTCCAGGTTTCTCTATTTATACACATCTACATGTACAGACAAAGACCTACAAATTACTTAGTAATAATATAGTTGGCCCTTGAACAGTGTGGGAGTAAGGGGCGCTGATGCCCTGCACAGTTGAAAATCCATGTAGAACTTTTTGACTCCCCCGAAACTTAACTACTAATAGCCTACTGTTGATAGGAAACCCTACTGATAACATAAACAGTTGATTAAAACATGTTCTATATGTAATATATATTGCATACCATATTTTTACAATGAAGTAAGCTGAAGGAAAGAAAATGTTAAGAAAATCATAAGGAAGAGAAAATACATTTATAGTAGTGTACTGTATTTATTGAAAAAAAAAATCCCCAAGTAAGTGAACCCATGTAGTTTAAACCATGTTGTTTAAGGACAACTGTATTTTGTAAATTGTATTATACTATATGTACTAATTTGAAGCTATCATTTTCCACTTAACAGAACATTTGAACAATTTTCAATGTCAGGTTATCTAAATCTACCCTGTGCTTTTTTTTAGCATGGAAGTGCTCTTTCTGTATGCTAAAAGTCTTTGGATAAAACCACCATTCCTGAGATAGTTGACTTCTAGGGGTGGTGTTGGATTTAAAGATGATTGAGCACTATTTCTTTAGTTGTTGGCCTCAGAGGATTTGTTATAAAGTTTAACAGAAAATCCTTCTTTCTTCATTATCCCCAGAGAATTAGGCAGAGAATGAAATAAAAGGAAAGTAAAAAAAAAGTCTCAATTCAGTGGATCAAGCATGTAAGATACCTTTCTTTCCCCAAAAGGTAAAATTTGGATTTAGGGTCAACATGAAAGCCTTAGTGTGAAATAACTATAGAAATGGAGATGTATACTTAAAGAGTATGATCTTTTCTGTTGTCAACAAGGCAATTGACTTAGAATATTTTGAAATGAGACTTTTTGTGACTTGTTAAAAATGGTGCTCAAAAAAAGGGAGAGGAGCATCTGCCAGTCCAGCTCCTTTTTTTTTTTTTTTTAAAGATTTTATTTATTTGTTTGACAGAGAGATCACAAGTGGTCAGAGACACAGGCAGAGAGAGAGGAAGGGAAGCAGGCTCCCTGCTAAGCAGAAAACCCCATGCGGGACTCAAGAGATCATGACGTGAGCTGAAGGCAGAGGCTTAACCCACTGAGCCACCCAGGCGCCCCAGTCCAGCTCCTTTATTTGTTTTCCAGTCTTATGTCTCCTTGTGCTTCATTTTGGATCAGTTCTCCTGCTATGTTTTCAAATTCCATAATCTTTTCTTTTGTGTTGTCTAATTTGCCATAAGTCTTATTCAGTACAATGTTAATCTCAGATAGTGTACATTTAATCTTTAGAAGTTCTATTTTGTTCTTTTAAAAGAAATCACCTTTTTCTCTCTTTGAAACATAGAGAAAAGCTGTTACCAAAACCAAGCAGAACTCTGAAATCCAAATCTTCCATTTTGCTTTTCTTTATTTTCATGTTTTTCTTTACCTTTTTGATTATGTGGAATGTATTTATGTTTTCATGTCCATATCTGGTAATTCTGTCATCTCTGTCATTTCTGGGTCTGTATCCCTTAATTATTATTTCCTGCTTTTTTTCATGTTTAGTAAGTAATTGTTTGGATCACAGATATTTTGAATTCTGTGTTATCATGTGTTGGGTTTGGGATTTCTTTAAAGAATGTTGGACTTTATTCTGGCATGTAGTTAAATTCTTTGTGGATCCGTTTGATCTTTTTAAGGATTGTTTTTAAATTTTGGAAGAGAAGGCTTAGAGTAGTTCTGTTCCTAAAGTTTGATTTTTCTAGAGTTGGAAAGGAATACATAGTAGCAGTAGCATATTATATAGTATTTCTACCACATTTAAAAAATGGACATTAATAACCTTTAGGACATAGGTAATTAGAAAAAAGAAGATAGGTAATAGTAAAATGTAGTAACAGTT
Organism: Meles meles; assembly: GCF_922984935.1. NCBI lineage: Eukaryota > Metazoa > Chordata > Mammalia > Carnivora > Mustelidae > Meles > Meles meles. Next base: position 77,398,373 of record NC_060068.1, on the reverse strand, counting down.
TTAAAAAATGATGAGGTTTGATTATTTATTACCTTTGTTTTTAATATAGTTTATTTAATTGTAAGTTGACATAATCTAATTTGTAATCATGGCTGTGTTTGACAGTTGCCTCAGAAAATTCTTGAATTCTTCATTAAGCACACCACTGGTCTTTCTTTGTGAGCTAGTTTGAGTTTCCTCATAGCTTGAGTCTCCAAGGATGAACACCCTGAGAGTCAGACAGAAGCTGTATTGACTTTTAAGATCTAGCTTCAGAAGTTAACATGCCTTACTCTGTTGGTTGAGTTAGTTATGAAGGCCTGCCTTTGTTCAAGGGAAGTGACCTTCGATCCCACCTCTCAATGCAGGAGTGTCAGCATCACGTTGTAGGAAGAGCAAATGAGACAGGGTATATATACTTGGCCCTCCTTAATAAATAAAATCTACATGGGTCAGAATGCAGAGTTGACTTTTTATATTACTAATATTCTTATTTGAATTACAGATAAACATAATATGGCACTCTATCTCAGAAGTATTTTGATAAATACAGATACTCACTATCTTAATGCTTATAGTATATGTGCTACTGAAGTGAGCACAATCATAATGCTGTATAAATAAATTCAGACTTCTATGAGCACAACCCCAAGACTGGAAAACCACCCCTATCCCAGTAAAGTTTTTTAATATCCATAGGAGGGAAGTCCTTGTATAATATACACGCTTACAGTATTCTTCTGAAGAGTGATTCAAGTATATATTTTGAAAAGTGGAGAGTAATTTGAAAGAGATTCAAATATACATTATTCCAGCTATAAGATTAGTAGGAGACAAGGTACAATTTATGTCTGAAAAGAGGTTTAAATATAAATAAGCATATATAGTTAAATATAAATATGAGAAGTTTTAAACTCATAGGAATGGACCAAACACAACTCTTGCTCTCAGAGTTGTTTTTTTGTTTGTTTGTTTTGTTTTTTTTGCTTTAATAGGAAAGGTAAGAGGTTATAAATGCAGTCCTTTTTCATTATATTTAGAAGTGGCTACCTAATAGTATTACCCTAAAGGGAAAAATAATGTATTCTGGCATGTAATAGATAGTAGACAGTAAATGATAGTTTTCTTTCTTTTATGGATTGCTTGCTTAAGAAGAACTGCCAGTTGGCAGCCTGGGATAAGTGCTATGGAGAAATGTGATCTTATTATAGGAACACAGGCAAAAGATGATTTTAAGCAAAGGGATTTAGCAGGAGTTTCATGGAAAAGTAATTTTGAGAGGGATCTGGAAGAATGGATGAGTATGATTTTGACGTGGAAATTGGGGTTAAGGGCCTTCAGGGAGAAAGCATAGCATGAGTAAAGCTGTGGAGGTGGGATAGCAGGCATGTTAGGGCAGGGTGATGATCTGCCTTCCTTGGAGAACTCTGGGGTCAGTGTCTCTAGGTCTTTTCCATTAAGCTGATCAGTTTCCCTGGTCTGGAGTCTTCCCGGCTCTTGGCTGGAGCGGGGAGCTCTGGCTGCCCATGTTCTAGAGCTCATGAGGAAAAGGCTGGGTTTTTTAGCCTACGGTAAGCCCCTATTTCCCGTTATTCCTCTGGCTTAGGCACAGTTCTCCCATCTCAGCTGTGCCTGTTCTACCTCTTCCAGAGTAACCTCCAGTTCTCTGCTGACGTGGAGAAGCACAGCTTGGAGTAGGCTAGAGGTCGAGGGATCAACTTGCTTTGAACCAGTCTTCTTTATTTATTTATTTTAATTTTTTGAAAAAGATTTTATTTATTTATGTGACAGAGATCACAAGTAGGCAGAGAGGCAGCCGAGCAGAGAACCCGATTTGGGGCTCGATCCCAGGACCCTGGGATCATGACCTGAGCCAAAGGCAGAGGCTTAACCCACTGAGCCACCCAGGCGCCCCACCTTAAGCATTTTGTATAGCAAATGGTATTGGTTCTTGGTTTTCTTCACTAGTGGTTTAGTATTTAGCTTTCAGGTGTGCTAAGTTGGTTATTATTCATCTATTTTTCCTTCTCGTTTCAGATTTTTTTTTATTTGTACCTGTCACTTCACAGAGAGAAAAGTCTCTGTCCTTATGTGCTTATATCTTAAAAAAAAAAAAAAAAAAAGAAAGAAAGAAAGAAAGAGAAAAAAAACCCCTACTGTAGTTTGTAATGGGGATTCAGGACCAGGTGAAATGACATGTATGTTTCAGTGTGCTATCTTTACCCTAAACCCAAATGTTTATCTCCTTGTCACATTTTAGTTAGATTCATTGCTTTAGTGAGAAGCTCCCTCTTTAAAAAGAGGTTTTAATACAACTCTAAAAAGAAGCAGTGGCTTCTTTACTCAGAAAAATACTCACACCAACATAATTTTGTATGTAATTTTCAGAAGTGTACATTCCTTCCCACAAAATCCGGGTTTGTGAACTCCCCCTTCATCATACCCTGGTTATGAATTGATGTAATGAGAACAAAATACTATTGTTATATTTTCTTCTGATTTGCTAACTAAGAGCCAAAGAAATGTCTGAGGACCAAGAATGTTTTAAAGTCTCTGGAAAAATTGAAAGAATTCTGCTGCGATTCTGCCCCTCCTCGAAATAGAGCCCAGACACAACCTCTTCAGGAGAGATTGGCAGTTCTGCCAAAATGTACTGATTTTGACGATATCAATCATCTACGTGCAAAGAAGGCAGTTTCTTGTGAAGACTCCAAATCTCATATTAGTCAAAAGGTATGTGTACCGTAGATGAATATCCAGGTACTCAAATCAGTAGGTTCTGAAGTGCCATAAGTTTCTGTGGGTTCATACAAGGCAGTGGTTCCCAAACTTGGCTAATCATCCAGATTAGTTTTGGGAGCTTTTGCATTTTAGCTTATTTATTTTTTAAGTCTGTGGAGATTCCGATTTACTATGTATTAAGGAGGGAAGAATTGGTTTGTATTAAAACAGAACCCCCCCCGCAAAAAAAAGCTCCCAAGGTGATTCCGATGTACAGCCTGGGTTAGGAATCCTTGGCTTGGGAGGATTCTTAATAATGAGTACAAGTACAAGTTTTCTAATCCTCCTTATAGTAATCATGATGGAAAATCTTAGGCAACATATATGGGTTTTGGGGTTTTTAGTTGAAAACTTGGTGATATAAAGTAAATTCAAAGGCAAACCAAATATATATGGCTCCTTACTTCCACTGTTAAATGATATATCAATGTTTTCAGCATTGCAAAATCAGGGAATTGAACTTTTACTCTGTCACTAACATCCACAGTTCAGAGCAGTGGTTTGCAATCTAGCTTTAAATGAGAATCACCTGGAGAACTTAAAAAAAATACTGGTAACAAAAACCTTTCTTCAGAATCATACTGGTCTTTGCTAAGAACTGAGTATGGATATTGTTTAAAAGCTCTCATTTTAATGTGTAGCCATGGTGGTTGAGAGCCATTGAATTAAAGAAATCGTTCCTTTTTTTTTTCTTTGAGTAATTTAAATGAAAAACTATAGATTCTTAAAAAGCTATGGACTAAAAACAATGACTTCTTTACTCAGAAAAATACTCACACCAACACAATTTTGTATGTAATTTTCAGAATTTTACATTCCTTCCCACAAAATCTGGGTTCATGAACTTCCTCTTCATCCAAACTGAGATCCACTGACTTATCATTGGTCATCAGGATAAAAGATGTTTTTGTTTTATTTTTAACCTATTTCAATACTTAGAAGCAGTTCACCTGAGTGTAGTGGTCATAAAAATATAGATATCAAAATGTTTGTCTATTAAAGCTCACTTTATTAATTGGAGAATTTGCTCTAGGGCTTGAGTAGAACTTATTTACCATTACTTTATACGTAAAATGACCACGTAGGTGTTTCTGATTCACAGCATATTAGCAGTCACCAGTTAGAAGGGACACCTAGAAGTGTAGTACATGGATGTCATTACAGGACATAGCTGTTTGATGACATGGAAGGACACAGATGAGTGGTAGAAGCTACTAAGTGAAGTTAAATGGCCAGGGTTTAGGGGCTAGGACCAATTGTGTGGGAGTCAACAATCCTGTAAGTCTTGATAGGTTTTGAAATTCCCATTTTTAACATTCTGGGAAGTATTTCCACCCAAATGGTTACAAAAAAAAAAAAGTTGCTTTATACTCAAGTATTCAGATTGACTTCTTAGTATAAAAGTTTTTTTTCTCCATGCCTATTCTCATTCCGTATGTGAATAAAGCATAAAGTAAGAACTTTTTTTTTCTAGGAAGTATATTTTCTTCAATTATGGATGAGGTGTTACAATATGTAGTATTCCTGGATTTTACGTAAAAGGCATGGAAATAAATGAGAGAATCCATCAAAGTTAAAAGTAAATGCATTCTCTCGTCTGATACATTGACCTACTCTTCCGTTGCCACACCTCCCCACACTTCCCCATCTCACTGCTGATCTTTGGAGATTTGCTGGGCTGCACTATTCAGATAATTTACATCTCTGCCTCCTATTTCAGCTAAGCCACATTTTAAAATGCAGCTGTAAAGTACATGTTGCTGGACTTTCTCTTGGAACAGGGTCCTCTCCCTTGGCCATATAGGGCATTTCTTTTTTTCTCTTCCCTTCCCCTGCTGATCACCAGTCTTAATTTTTTTTTTAATTATTTTTTTAAGATTTATTTGTTTGAGTCTGTGAGGAGGGGACAGAGGGAGAGGCAAAGAGAGAATCTGAAGCAGACTTCTTGCTCTGGGCAGGGCTCCATCCCAGGACCCTGAAATCATGACCTGAGCCAAAATCAAGAGTCAGACACAACCAATAGAGCCACCCAGGTGCCCCGATCATTAGTCTTTTAAAGAATATTTATTTATTTTTTTACTAATCTCTACACTCAACGTGGTGTTCAAACCCATGATTATGAGACCAAGAGTTGCGTAGTTTTCTGACTGAGACAGCCAGACGCTAGTCTTTTAGGCCACACACACACACACACACACACACTTTAAGATTTTATTTATTTGTTTGACAGAGCAAGCCAGAGAGCACAAGTGGGTGGGGTTAAGGCAGAGGGAGAGGGAGAAGCAGACTCCCTGTGGATCAGGGAGCTCCACTCAGGCTTTATCCCAGGACCCTGGGATCATGATCTGAGCTGACGGCAGATGCTTAACTGAGTAAGCCACCCAGTTGCCCCTTTTAGGCCATGTTTTTAATTCCAGGCGTAGCTGATGAATTTTTAGATGATAGCAGTAAGTCTCAGAAGCAAGGAATTTGCCCTACGCTCAAAACTGGAATTAGTTAATGGTTTTCACACGTAAAGGGAAGGCTAGCAGGAATACTGATGTTGAAACATGACCATGCTTTATACTTCCCAAAAGCTCTCTGTCATAGCTCTTTACCAAAAAAAAAAATCATGCTTCTTTCTTGTGGTCAAGATTTATGGAATGTACTTTTGGCCTGTGCTTGGAAATTGAAACATTCTTTAGCTGATGGTATGCTTATTGAAGGTGGTTTTACCGACTGTTGAGAGAGAGAGACATTCATCCCTCCTCACTTTTTGTGCCTTACACATCTAGGAATAAATAAGGAAAAGAAAAATGTTAATTACGATAGATTTAATGTAATAAAATTTAAAAAGAGGTGTATAAAACTTTAAAATATTTAGGTTTTTAAAATTTGCTTAAATATGCAGTAGTTTAGTTTGGCTCCCCCCTTTTTTTTTTAAAGTCTCTTACTCTGAAAAAAATTTCAAACCTGTGAAAAAGTTTATCTGAATATACTACGCACTCCTGTAAACTTTCACTTGGATTCACCAATTGTTAGGTTTGCACCAAATTTGCATTCTTGGTCTTTCTGAAAACTATTATTATGATTAATACTTTCTAAACTATAAAAATCTTTCCATTGCCAGGATAAGACACTTTCTGATCTCAGTCCTTTTGGATCATCACACACGGGTAATGACAATTCACAGAAAACTTCTGATCCTAAGCCGTCTAACAAACGGACGAAAAGCATTTACACACCTTTAGAATTACAATACATGGAACTGAAACAACAGCAGAAAGATGCAATTTTGTGTGTGGAATGTGGATATAAATATAGATTCTTTGGGGAAGATGCAGAGGTAAGTTATTTTTTCAAATGCTCTTTCATGTTTTTCTTGTCCAGTCTTAAATATTTTCTGATATTTCTGTTTCATTTTCTGACTTTGTAAGAGAGCCAGTGTGATCAGTTGCCTTTTAAAATGCTGTCAAAGTCAAAACTGAAAATAAACATAGGTGAACTTGGCGGGGGTTCTAGGCCAGTGGGGGAGGACCAAAGGGACCCCTTTTGAAATGTCGTGCTTTTTCTCCATGTGCTTGTCCAATAACTTCCATCCACTGCGAGGTGATTGGATGAATCAGATAGTGAATGAACCATAGTCATGTGAGTATTTAATGTTTCCTGATGCAGACTCAAGCAAGAAAACATTTTGAGATGGCCCATTTACTCTTTTTTTTTTTTAAGATTTTGTTTATTTGTTTGACAGACAGAGATCACAAGTAGGCAGAGAGAGAGAGGAGGAAGCAGGCTCCCTGCTAAGCAGAGAGCCCGATGCGGGGCTCGATCCCAGGACCCTGGGATCATGACCTGAGCCGAAGGCAGAGGCTTTAACCCACTGAGCCACCCAGGCACCCCTGGCCCATTTACTCTTAAAAATTTTGATAGCCTGGAACGTGGTTATGTCTCAGGGAGAGCACATTAAGTGCCAGGCACCTGCAGAAGGTGTTTGAAGTCTGATAGTCTCTTTTTAGGTCAGTCATCTTGCTCTGTTAGTCCAAAATGATTCTGTATTTAATTTTGAGGATTTGAAGTAGGCCGAATTTAAGGTTAGAAGTGAATTTGAGCATTTTGTGGGCAAGTTTAAGGAAAGCATTGCTGATGGGTCTGTTGGAGTCATGCATGGTTGTGATGATTCCACAACATCAGGTCTGTATCAGATAACGGACATCATTGGAGAGCAATGAGGTGGCACAGCTAACATCTACCTCATGGACAGGAAGTGAAGACTTAGCCAACTTTTCTTCCAGTTTTTAAAATCCTGTTGTGGGACTGAAAGTGGTGGTCTTTAGTTGAGGTGGCTGTTTGCTGTTATGAAGTTAGACTTTGAAGCAGAGTCTAACTGAGGACAGGGACAGTGTGTTCCCTGAGGACAGGGACAGATTCATAGTTGGCATTGGATAGGTAAAGGGGTGAAAGAAAATGTCATTCTCTACCCTTCTTTCCAGGTCAAGTGGTAAGTTCAGCCTTACCTCAGTAAAGGCTAATGTCTTCTGGCCCTGCAGTGAGAAACTAATACAGTTCAGAGTTGGGTGGGGCAGGGGAGTGACGATGTTGGAATGAGAGTTCCATGACTCCAGTGGGCAATATCTGAGCCGTTGAGCTTTCTAGAAGGTAGTGGAGAGTCAGGTGGTGGTGCTTGGTTCTGCATTCCTATCATTTATTATGCATCATACATTAGCTAACCAGACCAAGTGGTTCTCTTCTCACTTCCTCAAAGATGCCGTCTGTCCAAGTAGCTTCAGAATTTATGTAAGGTCCTCATTTTCAGTGTTTGGATGCTTTGTTGCAAATTCATTCTCTTAGAGTCTCACACTCTGTGCATTGACTAGTCCTTGTGCAGGGAGAGCTCAGCACTTTAAGGTTTTGCTAGATGCAGGGGCATAGAAGACCTGTCCTCTTTTTCCCTGTCATTTATAGGTGCAGATGTTGGCCCTGAGGTTAGGCTTTGGGAACTGCCAAAAATCTGTTAAACTATAGGCTTCTATATGGGAAATATCTTCTAAACTTTTTATTGGTATACCACACAGTAGAGAAGTGTGCAGATCATAGGTGTATACCTTGATGGATTTTTTAGCAAAGTGAGCAAACACCACATAGGGACTCTTGAAAGAGAAATTTACTGGTAACTCTCTTTTTAAATTTTTTAGATTGCAGCCCGGGAGCTCAATATTTATTGCCATTTAGATCACAACTTTATGACAGCAAGCATACCTACTCACAGACTGTTTGTTCACGTACGCCGCCTCGTGGCAAAGGGATATAAGGTCAGCTTTCGCTTTGGCTTGCACAAACAGGATTGGAATCCCTTCCAGAGAGTGAAAACATGTTCTGTAAGGTGGTAGGTTGTAATTGGAATTCGGCATTTGGGAAATGAAATTGCGTCACAATTAATGGTGGTATATCTTCATCAGTTTCTAGTGTACTAGAATTTTAAGGTAAATTTAAAAAACCTCTGTGATAGAGATTGTTTCTCATTTTATTTATTTTTTCAGCGTAACAGTATTCATTCTTTTTGCACAACACCCAGTGCTCCATGCAAAACGTGCCCTCCCCATTACCCACCACCTGTTTCTTAGTGACTTATCCACACTTGCAAACTCTTTGTGGTCCTTATTACTAAAGCCCTACATCTGGACATTGTGGACAAATGTGTTTATTTTACATGTTTCAGAATTAACCTTTTAAAGTCTTCAAATGTGTTTCTTTAAAACAATTTCCATCAGGTTTGATATTCAGTGTTTATTTTTATTGAAGGTGGGTGTTGTGAAGCAGACGGAAACGGCAGCATTAAAGGCGGTCGGGGACAACAGAAGTTCACTGTTTTCACGGAAACTGACTGCTCTTTATACGAAATCTACACTCATTGGAGAAGATATCCTTTTTGAGTAGGAGTTTTTCTCATAACTGTTAGGGTCTTTGTTTATTTATTTATTTTATTAACTTATAATGTATTATTTGCCTCAGGGGTACAGGTCTGTGAATCATCAGGCTTACACATTTCACAGCACTCACCATGGCACATACCCTCCCCAGTGTCTGTCACCCAGCCACCCCGTCCCTCTGCCTGCCATCCTCAAAGTCTTTGTTTTAAATAACATTTTTATTGAACTGTTCTTGGAATGGGTACCTTTCTGATGAGATGAGGCATTCTGGTTACCTTGCCATTTGATTAGTGTGTTAGTGAACAGGGAAAGGTTGGTAGGGGCTGGGAACAAGCATTTTCAAACGCAGTTGTGAAAAGAGAGTTATTATACTTTAAGAACAAAAGGAGAGAGCCTGGTGATAGCAGGTTGGCAGCTGATTTGACCTGCACCTTCCCTAGACTTCCCTTCCCTGCTTAGGTGCTTAGGGCCTATAGGCTCTCTGAATCTTCCGGAGGTAAGACCTAAAAAGATAGCTTATTAACTTCGGAATGTGAAAAGAATACTACAAAGTTAGCACAGAATTGACTGCCTATAAAGGATAATAGGTGGGCCATCCTCATTATTAGCTTCATAAAAGTTTTATTTTATTTATTTATTTTTTTAGAAAGAGTGCTGGGGGGAGTGGCAGAGGAGAGAGGGAATCTTAAGCAGACTACGTGCTAAGCAGCGAGCCCAATGTGGGGCTCGGTCTCATGACCCTGAGATCATGACCTGAGCTGAAACCAAGAGTTGGATGCTTAACTGTGCCACCCAGGTGCCCCCCAGATTTTATTATTTTTGAAAATAGATTGTAGGTGAAGCTTTCTCATTTTGTAAGAATCCTCAGTGTGCACAGTGATTGCCCCAATTTTATGGTCATTCATAAATTCAAATGAATTACGTGAAGCAAAATGATTCTAATAGCAAAATATAAAATTCTGTCTATTTTTAGAAACCAGAGGCACCTGCGTGGCTTAGTCATTTAAGTGTCTGACTCTTGATTTAGGCTCATGATCTCAGGGTTGTGAGATCGAGCCCTGCATCAGGCTGAATGCTGGCTGTGGAGCCTGCTTCAGATTCTTTCTCTCCATCTGCTTCTGCCTCTCACTACCTCTAAAAAAATTAAAAATAAAAATAAACCAAATAACTGTATATGAAATGGGACAAAGATGCATTTTAAAATGTGTTTCCTATGTGATGAGGTCAGGTCTCAATAAAAATAAAGAGATAAAGTCTTAGAAGTTACTGTGTGAAAGCAGTATTTCTTTTATGGTTTTTTACAAACCTGTGTTTTAAGAGACTTGCTTAGCTTCTACCAAAATTACAAAGACTATTTTGTTCCATTAATATCGTGGATAGAAAGAGCTATTACTGAGTAGACCCCAAACCATTAACAGTTCTCTATGGTTCTAAGCTGATCAGGCTGTAAGAACCTGGTAATTTTATCGTTTCTTTTGCTCAGCTTGAGTCTTATTGAAGTCTGCTCCTAAAACGGTACACCTCCCTGCTTCTCTTTTGCTGTTGCTACAGCTCGTACCTGCTGATGTCACAGTTGGTTGTTTTCAGATTGACTTCTGAAAATGACCCAAATCAGCATTTGTCGCTGAGAAGTTAATTTACGGACTCATTGCATATACATACATGCACACACATTATGTTTCTCTTTTCTCCTTTGGTTTTCTTTTTTCATGTCTTTTAAAAATTCTCTTGCTTTTTCTGAGAGCTTTAGGCACTTTAAAGGAGGAAAGTAATTTACACTATTTTAGTGTATTCATGCTTTGACTTGTGGAATTAAGCCTTATGGGATTGTTAAGGATTCAAGTCTTAGCATTATCCGAGTTAAAAAGCAGATTACTATTTCAGCTTCCATGAGGGTACTCTTCTAGGCCTTTTGGGAGATGAGATGACAGTAGTTGTCTGTCCTTACAAGCCTCATATCTTAGAGAAGATAAGGCCTGTAACTACGATCAGAGTAAATCAGAAGAATGAAGGCTGTATGGAAGATTTTGCACAGAGCCAAAATGTCTGGGAAAGTGAACCATTATTTTAAAGGAGAAAGCAGATAATGGGAATGTGGCATATAATTTTCTTTAATGATTATTACATGTGAACCCTTTAGTCAAGCTGGATGATGCTGTAAATGTCGATGAGATAATCACGGATTCTTCTACCAGCTTTCTTCTGTGTATCTGTGAAAATAAGGAAAATGTTAAGGCCAGAAAAAAGGGGAACATTTTTATTGGAATCGTGGTAAGTACTTTGTAGGTAAGGACGAATGATACATGTTCATGGTATGTGTCTCTGTGAGTACTCATGTATGGCTTACAGTGAGACTGTCTGATGAAATGTGCCCCCAAGTAAGTGTACTAGGAAGACATTTGCCTTATAATTTTATATGTTAAATCACTAGTTAAGATTTTCTCATGTGGCTACTTCGCACTCTGTGCTCTGGAGACATCCAGGTAGTTTCTGTCCATGTGCTCTAAGAGTTTGGGTTCAGGATGGACACAGTGATGGGCATGGGTATGGATAAGACAGAGCAGAAGAAAACACTAAGCTGACACATGGCATGGTAGTAAAGGGTTTTATAAATTTCCTCTAGGGTTTTAAAATTAAAATAATGATGGGATTGTTGTATGTCGATTTGGAGGAAAGAGAATAGTTAGGGGGAAATGATTCTTGGTGAATACAAAACTCCATGTTTAATTAACATTAAGAGTACTTATTGTCATTCTTCTAGAGAAATGTAATTTGTGAATCATAGTTTTATTGATTTTTTCCCTCTAACAATTTGTGAATAAATTTGCCCATTTATAGACCTTCCCGAACTCTGCTCAGAACCTTAAACTTTTTAGTGCCCTTCAGAACTATTACTCCCGTGTTCTCTTGTAGGTGAAGCCAAAGTAGGACTCCTTGCCTAAGTAGTAACTCATTCTCTTTGTTTTTTCTAACTTTTGCAGTCAGCTGCAATATCAACAAAAATTCTTACAACCCAGATGTCTCCAAAGTACTTTTTAATACCTTATTCTGGTTGGATAACTCTTTGCTAACTTGACGTTTGCTTAGCCAATAAACCTTGGTTTCAGGGAGTTAGCATTACTGTTGGGTGGCTCTAAATGATTTTTTTTCTTATCCTTGAGAAGTACTTTCTATCTAGCCACAGGCAAATTGGATCTATTTACAAATAGTAAGGTTATTTGTTTTTAAGCTTTAACATGTATAATGTGCTATCTTTTTTTTTTTTTTTAAGATTTTATTTATTTATTTGACAGAGAGAGATCACAAGTAGGCAGAGAGGCAGGCAGAGAGAGAGGAGGAAGCAGGCTCCCTGCTGAGCAGAGAGCCTGATGCGGGGCTCGATCCCAGGACCCTGAGATCATGACCTGAGCCGCTGTTAATGATTGTGTATGAATTGGTATGTGAGAGAGAAATGCCTCTCCTGTGTTGTCCTATCCTTGAACTCAGTGACTGCTTTTGGGCTGATGACATCTAGGCTCTGGGTCGAGGCTGCGCCTCTCTCCTGAGCTCCAGCTTCCTGCATCGAACTTTATGCTGGGTGCAACACTTGGGATTTGTCTTCACTCCTCAGAATCAGTGTGGCTGCAATGGATCTCTTCTTTTTTTTTTTCCCCTCAGAACTGTTCTTTGCTGGGTCCCTATTGTGATGAGTGTCATGTGTTCCTCTTTTACTACCTAGGAGTTATCTCCTGGATAGTGGCAGTGTAAAATCAAAGGTTAAATGTTGATAGTACTACTGCAATAGGGCCCTTGACCTTCACTTTGGGCAGCGCACAGCTTTATACAGACTGACTTTGGATTTCTTAGTGTCACATATCACATCATAATAAATTTTGCGAGCATTCTAATATAGACCATTTCTCTGATTTAAAAAAGGCAAAGGGGAATTAGGCTGATAAATTTGTTACTTGAACTTCTGTAGCTAGCTTTTGTAAATGTTTGATTTGTAGATTGGGAGATAAATTTACTTATGTATACTAATATACTTGTAGTCCAGCTATCTGGGCACTAGAGAAGCCTCTGGCCTAGAATTAAGGAAGTTCCTTGAGCCAAAAATGAGGGACTTCAAAAACTTATAAATTATTCAGAAGAAAAAAATCATAAAACAGTGTATAGTTGTAGTAATTATAGTAATGTGAGACAACCACCTAGGTCAGAAAATAGAATACTGTGTAGGGAAGGGCCCCATCCCTTCAGCAGAGGGAATTTTAATCCAGACTTTTATGATAATAATTTCTTTGCTTTAAGTTCTGGTTTTACCACCTTAAACTATATATAAATGTAAGTATATTGTGTGTATCTTTTTGGATCTTGCTCCTTTTGTTTACAAACTACTATTTGTATATGAGATTTGTTTACCTGTGTTACTATAGTAGTGTTCTCATTGTCATTGCTCTGTTGTATTTCCCTGTATGCTTTATACTTTATTCATTCTTCTATTAATGGACATGTGGGTTCTCTGTAGTTTTTGGTTGTACAGAGAATGCTGTTAGAAACCTTTTTGTGTATGCCTCTATGTACCTAGCTGAGTTTTGTGTATGGATGTTCACGACTTGCCGAGAAAATACCATGTGGTTTTCCTAAGAGGCTGTGTCAGTTGACTTTCTGTTGGCAGTGTTTGAGTGGAGGGATGAGTGTCGCTAAGGCTGGCTGTAACTAGTGCCATGCCTTTCTTAAGCATCAGCAGTGGACAAGAGTGAGGCCGCATGACCCTGGGCTTCACCACTTTATCACCCCACAGCCTTGCATAGATTCCTTAACTTTTTGCCTCTGCCAAACCATGATTTTTTCCAGGTTATCTTTGCTCTGACTTAGGATGATAGGGCGTAGCTTTTAGTTTTCATGGTTATTTCCCTGGATAGATTCGCTACTTGGGATTCAGAGTTTGTTTTATACACACACACACACACACACACACACACATACGTATTATTATTATTTTTTTTTGCAAAAAAATATACTTTCATTGATTAATTTTATATAATGAAGTAGAAATTTACTACTACTCTGATGGCCACATTACTAGGAACACATTACTTTTAGTTGTGATAACTGCTAAGTGTACAGAACTGTATACTTTGTAAAGCTTTCATGATTCTTTTGTAATTTGACCCTTGCAGTAATCTGAAGATTAGAGTAGGCTGGTTTATTCCCACCTCAAGAGGAGGAAACTGAGGGTTTGGGGACTTGTCAGAGTCACTCTGTCAGTTTTGTTGGCTCCAAGACTTAACTCAGAGTGTCTCTCAAATCCCATCTAGCATAGCTTATATATTGGTGAGTCTGACTTGCTACGTAAGAGTCTTGGAAAGTATACAGGTTTTCAGACGCTTTAGAAATGGACTACCTGCTAAAGAGTTTTTCCTCTTTACTGTTTCCATGTTTATAATGTGTCAGGGTTATAATTGGGCAACATATTTTGTCTGTGACATAGTGTTTTGCTTTCAGGGAGTGCAGCCTGCCACAGGTGAGGTGGTATTTGACAGTTTCCAGGACTCTGCTTCCCGTTCGGAGCTGGAGACGCGGATACTGTGCCTGCAGCCGGTGGAGCTGCTGCTTCCCTCACACTTGTCAGAGCAGACGGAGACGCTCGTGCACAGAGCCACAGCTGCCAGGTAGGATGGCACCGCACTGGAGAATAACACTGCGTTTGAAATCTAATCTAAATTAGATTTAATTCCTGAATTGGTGCTTACTAAATTTATTAAGGTTGTTAGAAAGTTTTTACTTACAAAAATGTTTTAACAGTAGTCTTGGAAATGTCAAAAAAGAAAAAAAATTACCCTTAATATCACATTAATGTAGGGCTTTTAAAGGGGTGTAATAGTATTTGGTAATGAATCTTCAGTTTCTGGAGGTAATTTAGAGTTCATTTCTTATAAAGGTTAAGTAAATTTGAAAATGCTTTATCTGCGCTGTGAGTTTTAATTTGTGGCTCTGTAGGAATGTTACTAATTCGATTTAAGGTCACACTTATGAGGCAGTGCGCTAGGCACTGGCATACAGAAGAAGGGGGTGTGGTTGTGGTCTGTGTCTTGCAGAGTTCATAATCCAGCAGGAGAGGCACATGTGTACATATCTAACTGGATTCACAAAGCCTGGTGTGTTAAGTGACAAACATGAAGATACCTTTTTGAGAGCATTTCATACCACTACCTGGAGGAGTATCAGGGGAGAAGGCAGACTGGGGGTCCAGTGAAAAGGATTCTATATGGAGGAATTTGGACTTTAGATGAGGCAGGAGAACCCCTAAAGACTGTCAGTTAGGTTGACAGATCAATCAGAAAATCAAACTAATTGATTAAGTGAAGTTCCATGTATTTTTTTTTTTTCCGAGTTAGGAGTGTTCTGTTTTCATTTGAATTGAACTTCTTTCTAAGTAACTTTCATAATGTATTTTTTTGATTATACTAATCCATGATCATTTGGGAAAAACTGGGAGTTACCACAAAAAAACAAAAGGAAGAGCTAAAAATAAGTCAAATCCTATAACAGAGAAATAATTAGTCTTAAATGTTTTGGTGTGTTATTTCTTTTTTTTTTTTTTAATATTTTATTTATTTGACAGAGAGAAATCACAACTAGGCAGAGAGGCAGGCAGAGAGAGAGGAGGAAGCAGGCTCCCCACGGAGCAGAGACCCCGATGTGGGGGTCAATCCCAGGACCCTGGGATCATGACCTGAGCTGAAGGCAGAGGCTTTAACCCACTGAGCCACCCAGGCGCCCCTCGGTGTGTTATTTCTATGTATATCACCTTTATAAACTTGGATTCATGTTGCAAAATCAGTTTTGTGGTTTTTTGTTTTTTTGTTTTTTTTTTTACCTAAAATTCCTCATACTTTTTTGTGGAAAATTTTATTTTATTTTATTATGGTAAATTTCAAACATATACAAAATTATACAGAATAGTGTAGTGAACCCCCATGAATCCATTGCTCAACTCAGCCAATTTCATTTCTTGCATATTCTTACTCCCCCTCACCTTGAATTATTTATTTGAAGCAAATTCTAGAGGGCATCATATCATCTACTAATATGTCAGTGAGAGGTCATTGAAAACAATGTGACTACATATCAGTCATGTAAATGCATAATTTATCCATTTCCCTTTTGTTATGTTGCATTCATTTTTTCAGTTTTTCAAATATTGCTGTGATAAATATGCATGCATAGAAATACTTGTGTGCATTTCTGATTATTTCCTTAAGCTAAATTCCTATGAGTGGAATTACTGGGTCAAAGATATAAGTACTAAAACTTTTGGTTGCTTGCTAGAATTGGTAATACCAGTCTGCCCCTACCAAATAGGAGAGTTGCTTGAACCTTGCTAACATTGGATCATTTAAAGAATCTCTGCTGATTAGATAGATGAAAAATTCTGCATCAGATCCCCTTATTTTATTATCCTTTCCTACAGTGAGTTAAAACTTGAATAATTGAAGTGCCTGGGTGGCTCAGATGGTTAAGTGTCTGCTTTCGGCTCAGGTCATGATCCCAGGGTCCTGGGCTCTCTGCTCATGGGGAGGCGCTTCTCCCTCTCCCTGCCGCTCTGTCCCCCACCCTGCCAATTAAATAAAAAAAAATCTTAAAAAAAAAAAAGCAAACAACTTGAATAATTGAAAGTGAGGCAGTAGACCGGTAAGGGGTGTTGCTCTTGAAGACCTAAAAAAATTAGTCTTCTAAAATTAGTCTTCTGTGTCCAATACTTTGTATCTTTGTTTTTCATTTTTCTTTGTAACTGCATATATATTCAATTGACTGAGGTATAACTGAGACTAAAGTCATTTGAATCAACACTTCCATTTTTCTCTGGGTCTAGAATGAGTCTCTTGTAAGAAGCATATTGATGTGTCTTTTTTTTTTTTTTATCCATTCTGATACCCTATGTCTTTTGATTGGAGGATTTATTCTATTTATACTCAGAGCAATTATTGACAGATATGGATTTAGTGCCATTGTGTTACCTGTAAAGTTGCTGTTCCTCTAGATTGTCTCTGTTCCTTTCTATTCTTTGTTAGTTTTAATCCCTTTCCTGCTCAAAGGGTCAAATATCTCTTGCAGGGCTGGTTTAGTGTTCATGAACTCCTTTGTTTTTTGCTTGTTTTGGAAAACTCTGTTTCTCCATTTATTCTGAATAACAGCCTTGCTGGGTAAAGTATTCTTGGCTGCATACTTTCTCCATTCAGCATGCTGGATATATCCAGCAATTCTCTTCCGGCCTGCCAAGTTCCTGTGGACAGCTCTGCTGCTAACCTTATGTGTCTGTCCTTGTAGGTTGTAGACCTTTTGTCCCTAGCTGCTTACAGAATTCTCTCTTTATCTTTGTATTTTGCAAATTTCACTCTGATAGGTCTTGGTATTGACCTGTTTTTGTTGATTTTGAGGGGAATTCTCTGTGCCTCTTGGATGTGAATGCCTGTTTCCTTCCCTAGATTACTGACATTCTCAGCTATAATTTGTTCAAATAAACCTTCTGCCCCCACCCTTCTTCTGGGACTCCTATGATATGGACATTGCTGTGCTTTGTGAAACTGCTGAGTTCCCTAAGTCTGTATTTGCAATCTAATATTTTTCTTTCCCTCTTTTCGGCTTCATTATTTTCCATGATTTTATCTTCTGCGTCACCTGTTCTATCCACTTCCTCTTCAATCCTCGTTGTGATTACCTCCAGTCAGTTTTGCATCTCAGTTTTAGCATTTTTATTTCAGTCTGACTAATTTTTAGGTGTTATTCTAAATTCTTGTTGAGCTATATGCTTATATCTCTTTTAAGGAAATCCCTGGCTATGATTTCTTCTTGATCTTTCTTTTGGGGAGAATTTTTCTGTCTTGTCATTATGTCTGGGCTTCTGTCTTTTGCGTTTTGTGGAAGTTTGTTGTGTTTCCTGCTCCTGAGAGTAATAGTAATACTACATTAAGAATCTAGGGCCTGGCACTTCAGGAAGTGTTTCTGGTGTATGCGTGTGCACTCTGCTATTGTGTTTTGGTAGCTCTTTCCCATAGATCAGTTCTCTACAGAGTTCCTCTTTGCTTGCAGTGGGGAGTGTTTGGACCTTTAACTAGATGTGCTTTAATTTGTTTGTGAAGATAGGTCTGATTTAAAAGAAAAAGAAAAAAAAAATCCTGATCCAAGAAAAGAGAAAAGGAAATGGAACATTAAAGCAGACAGATGAACAAAAAACTATAAGCCTGATTCTAAAGAAAAAGTAAGAAAGAAATAAGGAAAGAAAGAAAGGAAAAAGCATGATCCAAAAAATAAGAAAAGGAAACAAACCAAGTAACGCACAAAAAAACTATAAGCCTCATTCCAAAGGAAAAAGAAAAAAAAAATTAAAAAAAGAATAAAAGCCTGGTCCTGTTTCCACTAGAACTGAAGCTGACTTTTTGGAGCACTCTGTGATCAGTAGATGTGCTTACATGCAGGGGGCCTGTGTTGGTCTTCTCCGGGAGAGGCCTGCTGCATTGGCTTGTGGCCAGACCTGCCTAGTAAAGAAGTCCCTGCCTGGAGCAACAGGGCAGGGTTTGGTGTAAGCCACTCCAGCTTCCACCGGCAGCGCTGTGTTTCTCTCTCGAGTTCTGCAGTGCTGGTTGTGGGGGCTAGGGAGAGTGGAACATGGCATCACCCTTTCTTCTTGTCCCCAGAAAGGGAACTAGGGAACCCACAGCCGCTGCTCTTCATGAGGTCCTTCCAGGAAAGCAAATGATCCCCTGTCCTGTGTCCCAGGCTTTCCTCAGATCCCTCCTCCCAACCTGTCTGTGCCCTGCTGTGCACACACCCAACCCCACAGTTCTCCTGTGTTTTACCTCTGGTCAACCAATGGCTGGGATCAGAACCCCAAATCTTAAAGGACCTGGCTAAGCGCTGACCCACTCCCCCTACCACAGGGAGGAGAGCCTTGCGGCATTGTGCCTGTCACCGTTCTGTCCCAGAAAAGCAGTTACATGCCTTTGTAGCTGCCTGCAGTCTACAGTGAAGCACAGTGGAAAGCTGAGACCAGGTTCTGTGTCCTCTGCATGAGCTTCTGTGGCCTGCTGTTGAATGGCTGCTCATGGGTGCCCGGCGGACCTTTCGTCCTTGGAGAGGCAAAATGCCCTCATCCAAATGTACTCTAAGAAGGGGAGCGTTCTCTGCCAGTGTGACCCCGGGGATCCCCCCACTGTGGCATCTTGTGTGAACCCCGGGTGCGGCTTTCTCTCCTGCTCTCCCTCTCTCCAGTTCCGCTCTGCGAAAAGTGTTCCCTCCATTTAGCAGCACTGTAGCTTTTCTCTCCCCTGGTCTCAGAACCTCGCATCTGCCATGTTCTCTCCTTCCAGTTGTACACATTGTTTTCTTAATCCTCAGATCAATTTCCTAGCTGTTCCGAATGATTTTATGTTGATCTAGCTGTGTTCGAGGGACAAGGCAAGTTCAGGGGCCTGCTACTATTCTGCCATCTTAACTCAAACGGCAACACTCCCATTTTTCTGATATCCACTTTTTAAAAAAACAAAATAATAAAGGCATAAATTAAATAAAATAGGAAAATATACCACAAAGACATTGCCAAAAGTGAAGGACTTTTTTTTCCTTTCTTTCTTTTTTTTGCTGGTGAACATCATTGCCTGTGATATTCCTAAATGTTTATTCATCAAATGAGATTCAAGAGCCATGTGGCATACTAAAGATAGTTTGGGTGTCATATGTGGATTTTTCCTAATTTGATGGCTGCCTTTGTCTTATTTTCATTTATATTCTTTGCTTAGCATTGAGAGTATGTCGTTTTTCCTATGTTTATTGAGAACATGTAATCTTTTTTTTTAATTCTCATACTGGACTAAGCAAAGTCAAAAGTTAACCTACATTTCTGTGAGTGTCTAAAGCTAGCCTTTATCTATGGACAGAATGGAGTGCCAGAGATTCAGAAGTCAAGCTGTCAAACATTGTGGCTCTTATGACATGAGGTTTGGGTTAGAAGATTGGCTCTTCCCTCAGTGACTTTTGGTACTCAACTGTAGAGTTCTCTGGAGGGGGAAGGCATTCTCTCTGTTAGTTACTTTATTATTGTTCCTGTCAGCCATTATCTTTTTGAATATTGTCTCTGGCTGTTCTCTTCCGGAATTCCTCCTTATCTGCTCCCTATGCATGGTACCTTATGGTGTTACCTCCCACCTACAGCTGTCTGGAATAGATGTCTCTCTTATTATTTTTGTTTTTGGCCCTTGGGCATTTCCCCTTTATTGTTGTTGTTGTTATTTGACTCTTTATTGTTGTTGTTATCTGACTCTGTTCAAGAGACATTTTAAAAAATGTTACTTATTTATTTGACAGAAAGAGCACAAGCAGGGGACGTGGCGGGCAGAGGGAGAGGGAGAAGGCTCCCTGCTGAGCAGGGAGCTCAACAGGGGGCTTGATCCCAGTGAGCCAAAGGGAGACACCTAACCAACTGAGCCACCCAAGCGCCCTGAAACATTTTTTATTGTATTTTAATTCACGATTTCTATGGGTTTTTAGTAGACGATCTGGATCAAACAAGTTGTCCATGCTTACAGTAGTGTTCCTTTTTTTTTGGACTTAGATGTTTCCCCATTCTGAAGCTACTTCAATCATCATCTGTATTTTATTCAATTTAATTTTATTTAAAATTTTATCTAATTTTTAGCATTTAAGTGTTGACTTTTTCTTTATTATACTTTTATTGTGTGAGGTGTGCTCCTACCCTGAGTTCCCCCATGAATGCTAGTTTGCACATTTTAGCATTCATAAAACTTAGCCTTCATCAAACTGAGGTACAAATCACAGCCATATTAAAAAAAAAAAAAAAAAAAGAAAAGAAAACAATGAGAATAAGAAGTGCTTTTAATTAGGTATGAACAACAGCATTGCCAAATTTTGTTCTGTATTTACTACCAGTAAACCATGTAGCCTGGAAATTTCAAGGAGAAAAGTTGTTTTATTTTTGATGGATTTTTGTCTGTTCTTAGCAACAATAGGTAGATTTTCATGTCTCAGACTTAGCATCCTCTCTTTTCTTCTGCTGTTTCAGTTGCTGTTTGATATTTTACTGATATTTAAGAAATAATAAAGTTGTATGAGAAAAGGCAGGAGAATGGCTTGGAATTATGGAATATGCATTTTAAAGTATTAAGGTTTTTTGTATTTTTTGGCCACAAGATGTCTCCAAAGGATTTTCTATTCTGTGGATTATCATTTAAAGACTATTGGAACCTTCACATTTATTTTTATATAGCGGGCTAGACTTACTTACTTTGTATCTTATGGTAATTACGGATAACTATGTAGTATTCAAAGATGGTACTAAGATAAAATTGTTTTTAAATAATGATAAACAGTTTTTCTTAGGTTAATTATTTTTATTTATGTAAAATATGTATATAAAGTTACAGTTTGGATCCTAGAAAATCATTTTTATTATATTTTGTTACCTTGTCCATTTGTGGTAGGAATATACAGAAAGAAATAAAGGGAAATGGATGATTTTAAGCACTGTATTAGCTGCAGTTAAGCTCTCTTTAGCTTAGAGAACATTATGTTTATAAAACTGGTTGAGAGGAAAACTATAGAAAATAATAAACAAATATTAGTCAATGTTTACTAGTTGTCAAAGAAACTGGTATTTGAGGCAGATCAGATGAACAGAGCAGATGATGCTCTATTTTGTGATCAGAGAAGTGAGAGCTTCTCTCACCTAGCACAGCCAAGGAAGGCTTTGTGAAAGATGTGGGTTATGTAGGCAACATTCACAGGATGGGCGGCTTTGAATTGGTAGTGTAGGAGGGAAGGTGTGCTGTGCGTGAGTCTGTAAAAACAGTATGAGTCCTGAGGCACTTAGGCTGGAAATATTAGAGGAGGTGTGAAGATAGGGGGGAGACTTTCCTAATTGGAGGTGAACTTTAATGTTGAGAATGGAGGAGGAAAGGGTCAAGGACCTTAAAACCCAGGAAAGGCGTCTGGAATCTAATGGAAGTCACTAAGGTTTCTGGGCAAAAGAATGGCAGAAGAGAAGAGGCGAGTCTACTACCTAAGACAGGAGAATTGAACTTCAAAAAAATAAATAATTCCCATAATGGGAAAAAGAATAAGACTAGGGAGTTTAATGGATATCATAGTTTAGGATAAGAGGAGGAAAAATAGAAAGAAACAGAAAGGAAGGGGAGAAAGAGCGAGGTGGAGAGCCAGGGCAAAGAAGGGCTGTGTAGTTATAATTTATTTGTTGCAAATGATATGGCCAATGGTATGTGTTAATTTTATTGACTCCTAAAGTTTTCTGAAGCTGCATGGTATTCAGAAAGATAGTTGGTTATAAATTAATCCTAACTAGTTGATGTCATTTATCATTTATTCTTCTTAAAGAAGAATGTTCTTCACTACAGTAATCGAAGAAATTTAACTTATGAAATAAAGGCTTGAACGTATTAGCATTTACTGAAAGATGTTTACGTTGCAGATTTGAAGAAAACATTCAAATCTTGGTGTTGGGAGTTAAGGATGACCCTTACTGTGGATACTTCCAGTTTTAGAGAAATACAGGGACTCCTGGGTGGCTTAGTCAGTTAAGCATCTGCCTTTGGCTCAGGTCATGATCCCAGTGTCCTGGGATCGAGTTCTGCATCTGACTTCCTGCTTAGCAGGGAGCCTGCTTCTCCCTCTGCCTGCTGCTCACCCTGCTTGTCCTCACTTGCTTTTTCTCTTTCTGTCTGACAAATAAATAAATAAAATCTTTTAAAAAAAGAGAGAGAAAAAGAAATACAGTATTATGTCTTTGTGTCCACAGAAGGCCTTAAATCTTCAAAGGTTTAACCAAAATCATTATCTGATGTGATTGTTTATAATGGAGATTGAAACCATCTGAATGTCATTTATATACATTTGCAGTGTTTTAATTTTGTGTTTCTCTTATTGAATTAATTTTTTGTCAGAGATTGATTCCCACCTTGGTGTTCTTGTACTTCGATTTTCAAGTTTTTGTTTTAATTTTTATTTATTTATTTGACAGACACAGTGAGAGAGGGAATTCAAGCAGGGGGAGTGAGAGAGGGAGTAGCAGGCTTCTGGCTTAGCAAGGAGCCTGATGCCGGGCTTGATCTTGGGACATAGGGATCATGACCTGAGCCGAAGGCAGATGCTTAATGACTGAACCACCCGGGTGCCCCTGATTTTCAAATTTTTATTGGAAAATGTTTTGTAGTTTCAGTATCAAAATGAAATTATTGCTGAGAATGTACAGGTACATAAGTATCAGAGGAATTGTTATGTAAGCGCAGTATATGAGTTATGGCTGAGGTCCAAGTTTTTTCTGTTATTAGGTGAATTTAGCATTAGTTAAAAAGTATCATATCTTTTTTAAAGGAGGAGAGGAAAAAAGTAGACAGGTATTACTGATTAACTTGGTTAAGAGAAAGGGCTCCACACAAAAGAAATGTTAAGTGGCCAGTACCTGATAGTCTGAATTTAGTGATTGCAGTTTTCCGGTTTGTTCTCTGAGTGTTTAATAAGCTCAATTTCTTGGGCTTTTATGGCATCATTTCCATGTGACTCTTATTTGGAGGTACTTGGATCCAAGTAAATGCGGCATGTATCAGACACTGGCTGGCACACAGGTACGAACCACACAGTCCCTGTATGTAGTGGGAGGGTGAGGCTGGGTAGGGTGAGGGCATTGAAGGGAGTGTGAACACAGGATGGAGTAAGGGATTGTGAACATTGAGTTGACAAAATCTAGCCCTTGAGAACTGCTTAGTGAGTGTTTGCTGTATAGCAGCGTGTTTAAGAATGAGGGGAGGGAGAGACTGCGGCTGTTTTATGGAGGATGCTAGGCGCGGGCAGAAAGAATTTGTGCTTTATTTTGATGTTTCTCCACTTTGGCCTTCTGACTCCTTTCATTTATTTTGTGTTACAGCTTTCTTTTACATTTGTTAAATTATAGAGGTAGTACTTTTCTTTTTAAATAGAAGTAAAAATACTGATTTCATCTTATTTTATTATTTATTTATTTATTTTTAAAGATTTTATATATTTATTTATTAGAGAGAGAGAGTGAGTGAGCAAGCACGAGAAGGGGGTGTATCAGAGAGAGAGGCAAACTCTCCACTGAGCAGGGAACCCAATGCGGACTGGGTCCTGGGACTTCAGGATCAAGACCTGAGAGGAAGGCATTCATTTAACCAACTGAGCCACTCAGGACCCCTAATTAATTAATTTTTTTAAAGGTTTTTTTTAAAAAAAGATTTTATTTATTTATTTGACAGACAGAGACCACAAGTAGGCAGAGAGGCAGGCAGAGAGAGGAAGGTAAGCAGGCACCCTGCTGAGCAGAGAGCCCGATGTGGGCTTGATCCCAGGACCCTGGGATCATGACCTGAGCCAAAGACAGAGGCTTAACCCACTGAGCCACCCAGGAGCCCCTAAAGTTTTTTTTTTTTTAATGGTCTTTGTACCGAGCATAGGGCTTGAAGTTAAGACCTCAGTATCAAGAGTCCCACACTATACCAACCAGATATACCCAAAATACCCGTTTTATTTGATTACTATTAAGATTCTTTTTTCTTCTTTTTAATTCATATTATTTATCTATATCCATTTATTTATTTTTCTATCTATTTATCTATTTTGTTAGTTAGTTAGTCAGTCAGGGGAGGGGCAGAGGAAAGAGAGAATCCCCAACAGGCTTCACCCCCAGCACAGAGCCCGGGCCAGGCTCACTCTCACGACCTTGAGATCATGACTGAGCCACCCAGGCGCCCCCCAAAATACCAGTTTTAAGGGAAAATGTTATTGCTAACCTCCCACCCAATTTAATTTAAAGTATTTTTATTACAATGTGACTTTATATAAACTTACATTTTCATGCTTTAGCTTTATACCTTTTCTATAGTAAACAAGTCAAAATAAAATTTGAGATTAAAATTGAACAATTGTATTAAGATCATAAACTATAAATGAACAATACTGTGGTACAAAGGATGATGTTTTTGTCTGAAAATAAACTGTTCCTCCCAATTTGAGAAGGACGTGTCCCCCACTGAGAAGCAGGTTCTTGGCAGTTCAATATTTCTGTATGGTGATGAGCTGTGTAAAGACTCAGTTTGTTTCCCACTGTTTTTCTCTTTGAACCACGGTGTAACTTAAGTGATTTGCTCACCACTTTCATTGTAAGACTGCCTCTTTTTTCTTTTTTTTTCCTCATTAAGCCTTTAACACCTGAAGTACTCCTTATTGCTAATGTGATGTTAAGGATAAACAGAAATGCAGGAACTGAAGTTGTGGCAGCATTCATTTTAAAAGCTGGTAATCCAATTGATCTAGCATTTTTCAAATCAAAGGTCATGAAGTCAGTTTGGTAGGTTGCAACTAACAATGAAAATAATAAATTAGAATTTATCGGAATGCTTCACATGTGGTAAAGGTTAAGTGTTTTGTGAAATGCTTTTTTTCAGTTTTATCTGTGTTTGCATAATCTCTGTCTATATGTATGACTTCTGATCCTTGTTACAAATGTTATCTAGTTTTATAATTCTCCAAGAAGGGAATTAAACTCCTAATATTATATATTAATTAAATGTTACCTTAGATTGTCTTATATGCACATTTTTACTGCCTAAAATTGATCAGATATTGCCCAGAAGTATATTTTTAAATAGTACAAATGAAAGGTAATTAACATTTAAAGACCGTGGATTGAAAATTCTAAAGCTGACTTGACTCGCAGACCACATATTGCCTACATAGAAAATGCAGAAGTGACAAATTATTAGAAGTAATAAGGATTCATCAAGATTGTTAAATATAATCCACATATGCAAATGAATAGTATCATAATATGGCAGCAACAAATAATAAAATTTTTAAAAGAAGATACCACTTGGAATAGCAACAAAAGCAGTAAATTATTTAGGACTGTACTCACCAAAAGAAAAACAAGAAGACCTTAATGAAGAAAATTTCAAAACTTTATTTAAAGATAATAAGGAGAACTAAATAATGGAAGGAGGTGTATTAAAAACATGTAATTAGTGAATCAAACCAGTGATTTTATAAATTTTTATGGTGACAGATTCCTAACTTGATATTTGAATTAAAAATGTGGGTTGATTTAACAGAAGCTCTTGGGTTGTAATGATGATGCTTATAGATATAATATTTTTGAAGGTAGAGGGGATATGACTTAAGTTAGGGAAATGTGCTAGAACATGTTATAAAGGCAGTATATGCCACATTATATGTTTCTTGTCATTTAGATGATGTGTTTGAACTAAATCTAAGTGGGACCATTGCTTGAATCAAATAAAGATTCAGACCAGAGTTTTAGGGAAATACAGATGATGAATTAAAGGCCTAGAAAAGTCACTTAAACTCCTTGAAGATGGATTACTCTCCATTTTTCATGATAGCCTGCCCTTTTTATTTTTTTAAAGCTTTATTTATTAAAGAATGCAGGTGCAGGTGTGAGTGGGGGTGAGGGGCAGAGGGAGAGGGAGAGAAGCAGACTCCCCCACTGAGTGTGGAGCCCAGCACAGGGCCCAGTCCCAGGACCTCGAGATCATGACCTGAGCCAAAATCAAGAGTCCAACAGGCTGAGCCACCCAGGCATTCCAGTAGCTTACCTTTTTTTTTTTTTTTTTTTTTTTTTTTTTTTTTTTTTTTTTAAAGATTTTATTTATTTATTTGACAGAGAGAGAGATCACAAGTAGGCAGAGAGGCAGGCAGAGAAAGAGGAGGAAGCAGGCTCCCCGCGGAGCAGAGAGCCCGATGCGGGGCTCGATCCCAGGACCCTGAGATCATGACCTGAGC
The DNA here is from genome assembly GCF_922984935.1 of Meles meles. Taxonomy (NCBI): domain Eukaryota; kingdom Metazoa; phylum Chordata; class Mammalia; order Carnivora; family Mustelidae; genus Meles; species Meles meles. Next base: position 77,371,884 of record NC_060068.1, on the reverse strand, counting down.
CGAAGGCAGCGGCTTAATCCACTGAGCCACCCAGGCGCCCCTACCTTTTTAATTAAGATATTTTATTCTGCCTTCAAGTTCTTATTACTAATTTAGCTAGCAGTAAATTCTAATTAATTATTATTTTCTTAGATGTGTTATTTTATCAATATCCGTATTGATAGATATTTCCAGTAGAGTCTCAATTTATTGATACATCCTCTGAGTTATACATTATTATACATTCATTCATTCTTAAGAACATCTGTTGGGTGCTTGCTATAGGCTAAGTTCATTATTAGATAGTGAAGATCTGAAAATGAATAAGATCCTTACCTTCCCAATTCTTAAAGAAGGGTGGTAGTCATGGAAATAAATAACTATAATGAAAGCACTGATTGTTAAGGTCTGATAGAATGACTGGTAGCATGAGGACATCAAGCTTTGCAGGAGTTAGGCGAGGCTTCCCAGAACAATTGAGACTTGAAAAATGACAGCCAGGGAGATGGAGGTGTGGAACAGTGTGGTTTTCTTAGGGAACAGAAACGAGTTTGGTCAGCCAGAGTGGACATGGCAACCTGAGACAGGACAGATGTGGGATTTGGAGAGAAAGGTTGTATAAAGTGAAAAAGAACCAAAGAGAGAAAGTAATATCATGGATGAAATAGCTAAAGAATTTCCTCTGAAGAAGACTGAACAAATGGCTGGTGGCAGAAACTGTATCATAATGATCTTTTGTGTCCCCAGAACCTATTTTAGTGGCTTACACATAGTAGATACTTAATAAATGATCAATGAATGATTAAACAAGTGACTTTGGGAATAAAAAGAAATGGGTATTTCCTATGTGTTTTTCTTAGGAAAAATGATTTAAGTTTTATAAATATGGAGGGATTGTTAGAGTAGCTGGGAATTCATACATGTATGTGATGATAAATGTATATTTAAGTGACATGGATGTAGCCAAATCATTTACTTCTTTTGGAAACACTATGTATTAATTCCCTATCATTTTCTTCTATTATTTTTAGTCTTTAAAATTAAAAAAAGAATAATAACACTTTACATTAATTTATATAAGCTTCTTGACATTTCCGTGGACATTCCCTTACAGAAGATACTAATGGAATCTACCCGGCTAAGTTTTCCTGGACAAGAAATTATATAATATTTTAAAGATTGATATTAATGGTAGCAAGGTCCCAACCTCATTTCTGGCACTTGAGACCTTTTCTGTGTTGTACTAATAGGAAGCCTTTTTTCTTTCTTTCTATTCTTTTTCATCTTCCTCATTCCTTAATTCTAGAGTAGGAGATAGAGTTGACTCCTTTGTCACTGTATTTCATTATTTATTATATAATAATTTCACTTCACTATTTAGAAAATTCAGAATTAAGAAATTGCAGATGGTAGTAGATGAAGTAGCAGGGAAAAAAATCTCATACACCAGAAGAAAATGTCTTTAGGAAAGCATTTATTTATTTTTTCTGAAGATTTTATTTATTTATTTGACAGAGATCACAATTAAGCAGAGAGGCAGGCAGAGAGAGAGGAAGGGAAGCAGGCTCTCTGCTCAGCAAAGAGCCCGATGCAGGGCTCGATCCCAGGATCCTGGGATCATGACCTGAGCCGAAGGCAGAGGCTTTAACCCACTAAGCCACCCAGGCGACCCTAGGAAATCATTTAAAGAGGAAGTTTTCTTAATAATAATAATCTGTTTTATATTGATTTTTTAAAAAAAATATTAATTCCTTTCCTGGTAGAAACGCGATTGTATTTTCAGTATTTCTTGTTTTTCTTTTTAAAAACCAAATACAGGGGTGCCTGGGTGGCTCAGTCATTAAGCATCGGCATCAGCTCAGGTTGTGATCCCAAGGTCCTGGGAATGAGCTCTGCATCGGGCTCCCTGCTCAGTGGAGAGCCTGCTTCTCCCTCTCCCTCTGCCTGCAGTTCTGCCTGGTTGTGCTCTCTCTCTGTCAAATAAATACATAAATAAATCTTAAAAAAAAAAAAAACAAATACAAAATAAGTTTTAATAAGATTTTTTCCTTGTGATTTTTTTTTTTTAAGATTTTATTTATTTATTTGACAGACAGAGATCACAAGTAGGCAGAGAGGCAGGCAGAGAGAGAGGAGGAAGCAGGCTCCCTGCTGAGCAGAGAGCCCGATTCAGGGCTTGATCCCAGGACCCTGGGATCATGACCTGAGCTAAAGACAGAGGCTTTAACCCACTGAACCACCCAGGCGCCCTCCTTGTGATCTTAATAAGAAATAATTGTTTTTGTATTTAAGATTTATATTTTCTTGTTAATTTTGTTTTTATTGAGGTATAATTGACATAAAACATTATATTAGTTTCAGATGTACAATATAAAGATTTGATATTTATTACAGAGTGAAATGACCACCACCATAAGGCCAGTTAACATCCATCACCATGTATAGTTATACAATTTTTTTTATGATGAGGACTTTTAAGATCTACTCGCTTAATAACTTCCAGTGTATAATACATTATCATTAACTGTATTCACCATGCTGTACGTTACATCCCCAACTGATAGTTTTTAGTATATGTAGTCAGTGCTTTTAATGGGTGTGCTTAATATATATGAAATGAGTATGTTCTTATATGTGAAAATCCAGATTTTAAAACATGGTAAATGAATAGGTCGTTACCATACAAAAGTGTTTGCTATCGGGTTTATCGAAATTCTAAGCCTTTGTGCATTTTCATTGAGTGTAACTCCACAGGATTGTCTTTGTTTGAAAAGTATAAAGGGAGGGTACATGTAATAGGCTTACTGGTAGTAGTTGAATAGGAAGAAACAGCATTTGAAGAGTCTGGAGGAATGGCTTAACTCATTAATACAGAGAACCCCCAAGCTGGGTCCAGACTGCTTCAACAGAAAGTTTGAAAGCATTATGTGAGATAGGCATGATTGTTTTACTACTTCTGTATGACTTTTGTAAGTACACTTATTCATTTGGGGTTGAGGATGTAATTGCGTAAATTGTTTTAATTAAAGTTCTGAAGTTACAAGATCACGGAGGTAGTAAGGGGCAAAGCCCACTTGATCCCCAGTCCTGTTTGATGCTTCTGCTATCATTAAGGTACAACCTAATGGCAACCTAAAACACAAATATTTCCATAATTGAACTCCTAATACAGGTAGCCATCTGTCCACAGGATCTCTTCAATTATTTCTTTCTTCCCTTTCCCTCTTTATAGTTCAGAAAGAGATTCCTTTTACTCTCTTCCCTTATAGCAAAGTTTCCTTTCACAATCTGTTTTAAGTAAAAAAAAAAAACAAAACAAACTTGCGGCTAGCTTGGTTCACAGCCTCTCTGGGCTTATGTCTAAGCCTTCGTGGACTTAGACTTATCCCTTAGTCTTTTCAGTGACTCCTTCCTGTCAAACTGCCCACTAAACAGAGATTTCTTATTAATTTCCCTTACTTCTTACATGTATGTGATGATAAATGTGTATTTAAGTGACATGGATGTAGCCAAATCATTTACTTCTTTTGGAAAGACTATGTATTAATTCCCTATCATTTTCTTCTATTATTTTTAGTCTTTAAAATTAAAAAAAGAATAATAACACTTTACATTAGTTTATTTAAGCTAAATACTTAAATTAGTATTTAATTTACTCTGAGATTATTCTCTTATCTCTTGTTTTCAGGCCAGGAATTTCTTTTCTCTCTCATCTTTAATTTTGTGGGTTCTTTTTAACCACTAGCCGAAGTTTTGATCTCTACAGCAATAAAAGCCTGTGAAGTCCTGCTATGTTTTTTCCCTCTACCATTTTTCTTCCCTCTCTCTCTCTCACCCCTCCTTCTGTCTTCTGTTAGGTATTTGATTTAATATATAATTTGACTTAATATACATAATACTGAGGTTGATCATGTTTCTCCAGGTTTGCTTGGGAGCTCCCATATACCCCAACAATTTAGAAAACTCAGACAAGTCCTTGGGACGCTTACCCTCAGTGTTATCTTGAACTCTTTCTTTTTGTACCTTCAGCGCTGAACAACTCTTCTTCTTGGTCAGGCTGAGCTGGGCTGTGCATCTCATGGGAGTGGACATGAATGCACAACACACAATGTAGTTATGCTAGGTTGCCCCTAACCCTAATAGGAAGGCTGGTAGAGAGGGAAATGCATGAGTGGATCTGCGTTTCTTCCCTGAAGGCCATGTTGGACCATGACCATCCGCAGGGTTAGTCCTTAGCTGGTGGGGCCATTGAGATCAGGGGAGTATCTTTAGGGTGCTTTGTGTCTAGCCAGGAAGGCCTGCACCTGACGCATCATGGCAGTACATTTCGAACTGTGGTCACAGGTCATTAATGAATCATGAAAACAATTTTATGGGTTGCAATTACCACTTTAAAGAATGAATTAGGATAGTGTAGGGTGGAAGATAGATGAATGCACTGTATGTAACAAGCTAAGTATTGTTCAATGAAACTTTTTTCATTTGCTCTACATCCTAATCCTGTCTTTAACCCCAAAATAAGTTGCTTTGAAGAGTGCCATACTGACTTGGTCATTCCTGTTAACAGTAAAATATTGTATACAAATAGACATTAACTGAGTGTTTCCCTTTTCATTCAGCTTCACAAACGTTTATTGTATAATTATCATGAATCTCATTGAGATTAAAAGATCCATTCCCTTTGCCTGGTAAGGACTACCAATCTTTTTGGGGAGCCAGCACAGACACAGATGGCTCTAGTGCAAAGTAGATCGATACAGCGTGTGATAGGACAGCAAACTGAAAACTATGAATACATGAGGAGAGAATGGAGCAGGATACTTAGTAGATATATGATGCAATCCACAAATGTGACTCATTTGTTTATTTTTTTTATGGAAGTCTAGTTGAAAACAGGACCTTACGTTGGTTTCAGGTGGACAACATAGTGATTTCACGAGTTTATACATCATGCTATGCTCACCCCAAGTGTAGCTACCATCTGTCACCATGTAATACTGTTACTGCAATACCATTGAGTGCACATAAGTAATTTTAAATTTTCTGGTAGCCACATGAAAAAATAAAGAGACAAGTGAATTTAATTTTGATAGTACGTTTATGTAATTCAGCATACCCCAAACATCATTTTAACGTGTAATTTTTTTGCATTCTTTTTTGTACAATAATTCTGTACATTCCTTTTTACACACTAAATATTGAGCCGAAGGCAGAGGCTTAACCCACTGAGCCACTCAGGCGCCCCTCTGATCATTACTCTTACTAACTCATGTAATCTTCACAATAGCCCTTTGAAGTAGTTACTACCATTATATAGTAACTATATATTGTATAAACTACAAGTTTTTTTTTTTTTTAAGATTTTATTTATTTCTTTGCCAGAGAGAGAGAGCGAGCGAGCACAGGCAGAGTGGCAGCAGAGGCAGAGGGGGAAGCAGGCTCCCCGCCAAGCAAGGAGTGCCATGTGGGACTCGATCCCAGGACACTGGGATCATGACCTGAGCCAAAGGCAGCCGCTTAACCAATTGAGCCACCCAGGCGTCCCTAAACTACAAGTTGTTTTTGTTTTTTTTTTTAAAGGATAATCCACATTTTATTTGTATCTGCTTTTTACTTGTACGTAAACTCTCAGGGGCCCCTTCCTCCCACCTGGGGGACAGACAGTACGTTCCTGGGGGAGGAGGCATCAGAATGAGGACACGAAGTTCAACACAAGGTCCTGCTACTGTGAGTATGGGGCATCCTTGTGCAATGAACTTGCACCGTCTTCCCTCCCCCGTGGGCTGTGACTCTACATTGACCCTCCCATTTGACACCAGCCCAGCCAGACACTGGTCATGAGATCCCCAACCTCTTCTCTTCAGGGTTGCAGCATCTTGTTCTGCTTTTCCCATCCCTAAAATTCAGTTTCTGGGGAGACAGAATACCAACCACCATAACGTCTCTCTCCCAAGCTCCCCCTAACTCACGGCAGCCAACAGACTCCTGAGAACTGGGATTCTGGTGACCCGAGGCCCTCACTGCTGGCTGGATCTGAGGGCAGGACAGTAGGTATAAGTGGGGAAGGCAGAGTTGGCAGTGCCTCTGTGGCAGGTTGTGGGGTGGGGGTGTCACAAAGAGCTCCTGGGTATGCATGAGAGAGGGGGAAAGAAAGTCCCAGGAAGCCAAGGACATTGGCTTGGAAACAGGCATTAGGCATTAGTGGTCAAGTAACATGTATGTGTATGTATATATGTATGTACGTATCTGTCTACCTGTGGAAAGCAGGATGATGGCCCTCCAAAGATATCCACATCACAATTTCTGGAGTCTGTGAATATGTCAGGTTACACGGTAAGGGGAAATTAAGGTTGCTACTCAAGTAACTTTAAGAGGGGGAAATTGCCTTGAATTATCCAGATGGGCCCAGTTACTCACAGGAGTCCTTTAAAAGTACAATAGGGAAGTAGAGTGATGTGTGATATGGGTATTTGATACATAATCCTGGCTTTGAGACAGAGATGCCATGAGCCAAGGAACATAGCCTGTCTCTAATAACTAGAAAAGACAAGGAACATTCTCACCAGGAACGTCCAGAAAGGAAATAAATACTCCTGCCCAGTGAAACCAGTGTTAGAATTCTCACTTAAGTAAATATCTGTTGTCTTAAGCCATAAAGTTTGTGGTAGTTTGTTTTAGTAGCGAAGAATAGTAATACACAATATTATGTGTGGGTTCTGGATAATGATATTAAATGTTCTTCTTAACCTTTTGTTCATGGGTAGTTATTTGCAGGAATTAAGTTAGACCACTGTCTTTCTTGGATGCTCAGTTTCTCCTTCCTCATTTTTTATTTTATTTTTATTTTTTTTAAATTTTTTAAAAAAAAAATTTTTTTTTAAAAAATTTTTGTGAGAGATCACAAGCAGGCAGAGAGGCAGGCAGAGAGAGAGAGAGAGGGAAGCAGGCTTCCTGCCGAGCAGAGAGCCCGATGCGGGACTCGATCCCAGGACCCCGAGATCATGACCCGAGCCAAAGGCAGCGGCTTAACCCACTGAGCCACCCAGGTGCCCCATCCTTCCTCATTTTTTAGAGTAAGTGGAAAATGACAGGTATCTAATACTGTTAAGTAGACATAACTTTCTTGCAAATAGGAATATAAATACTAGCTGTGGTTCTGACTGAAATACTTGGAGTTTGGAAGTACTGGATAAAGTGGTAACTGCCCTTTGTAAGTCTGAGCAGTTTCTAGTTGCTAAGTCAGGCTGTCATTTATGTATGAATTACCTTATAGCTAAGTATACTTTACAGTTTTTTATATAACTCTTAACTGTCAGCCCCCAGATGTCACAAAGTTTATCTGTGGGTGATTAAATTGAGTAAGACAAGAGATTGCCCACCCATACATAATAAAATCCTACTTCTTCTGCCTTCCAGAGAACAGTGAGAACAGCTTGGCCCGCAGGTTGATTGTCATATTCTGCCTCCTTCCCACCTACTTGCCTCTGTGAGGAAAGGGCTTCCTTAGGTTAGTTCCTTGGCCCTGTGTGCATTGAAGCATATGCTCTTAGAAGGGGAGAAGCTTCTGTCTTGCTTCCTGCTTGCATATCTCCTTCCACTTTATCTTTCCTTCTGTACTAACAATGCACAGATTTTACTTCAGGGATATGTGTTTTATTCACTCCTGTCATTATCCTATATACTAAAATATTACCTTTGTAAGAGTACTGATTTTTTGTAATGCTCTGAACATGTAGATACAGAATGATTTTTTTAAAAAGTATGATTCCAGAGTTAAATGCTGGCTCAATGTAAGACAACAGTGGAACTCATTACTTCCCTGGGGTTCTGGTGATGTGAAGTATTTGCGGGTGTCTTTATTCTAACTTCAGAAGTGGAAATCTATGCTTTCTCTGCTTGCCTGTGCTTTGGGAGCTTAGTGAGGGCAGCCTCCTATGCTAGAATTCTCTCTCTCTCTGCTAAGATTTTATTTACTTATTTGAGAGAGAGAGAAAGAGCTAGGGAGAGCGCATGAATGGGGGAGGGAGAGAGGGAGAGGGACAAGCAGACTCCCTGCTGAGCAGGGAACCTTACACACGGGGCTCAATCCCAGGACTCTGGGATCATGACCCAAGCTGAAGGCAGACGCTTAACTGACTGAGCCACCCAGGCGCCCCAGGAATTCTCTTTAGGCTTAGGGAATCTTTCTGATTTTCCTGCTTTTATCCTCAGAGGCTCTCAGCCATGCTGATTGCTCCTGAGTGATCACAGGTATCTTTTTGCCTGCTAAGCAATCCTTATATGTAAAGATCAGGAATTAGACACAAGACAGATAAGGAGATGGTGATTGTGTTTTTCAGAGAGATTTTCACTTGCAGACTTTGAGGTATTTTCAAATTTTAATTTGATTTGGTGCATTTAAATAAAAGTCATGCATGAAGGTTAAGTTGATCCGTTTAATAAGCGTTTGATTTGCAAACCCATCACTTGTGTAAGGTAATCTGTACCTGAGGCCAGAAGAATGGCGTACTTTCTCTTGTCCCTGTCTCTGGGCCTTAGCTACAGCAGACCATTGCCATATTCTCAGCATGTCATGTACAGTGACAGATGGCACAGAGCGGGGGGTCTGGCACCAGGCACTGCCTTTGAATCCTAGCTTCCTTTTTAGCTGTGGATCTTAACATTTTTGTGGCTCGATTTCCTTATTCAAAAACAGGTGTATAATAATACAAGTATCTCATAAAGTTGTAGGGAGAGTTAAGTTAGTTAATACATATAACCAGGCTTAAAACAGTCCTTAGAACATAGTATTCAGGAAATATGAGCTCTTATTTTTCATTCATCGTTTATTTTTCCACTGTTCTTAAGCTATTCTTAGGTTGTGCAGTGAATTTTTCCTACATCTGTCTTGAAATTTTCTATATCCTAATGTCTTACTGCTTTTATGAAGCTGTCCCACAAGTTTTAGTTGTGGGTTTAACCTTCGCTGTCATTGAAATTGCCTAAGGATATTAAATACTGATGCCTGAGTTTTTTTTTCTTAAGATTTTATTTATTTATGTGAGAGAGAGAGCATGAGAGAGGAGAAGGTCAAAGGGAGAAGCAGACTCCCCAAGGAGCTGGGAGCCTGATGCGGGACTCTATCCTGGAAGTCCAGGATCGTGACCTGAGCCAAAGGCAATCGCTCAACAAACTGAGCCACCCAGGTGCCCCTGATGCCTGAATTTTTAAAAAACATTTTATTTATTTATTTGAGAGTGAGAGAGAGAGAGAGAGCACAAGCAAGGGAAGCGGCAGAAGGAGAGGGAGAGGCAGACTCCTGCTGAGCAGGGAGTCCGATGCGGGGCTCGATCCCAGGATCCTGGGATCATGACCTGAACCAAAGGCAGACGCTTAACTAACTGAGACATCCAGGTGCTCCTGATGCCTGCGTTTTTGGTCTGTGCTAGAGCTGACTTGTAGAAGTTTTGAGGAGGAATTGTTGTATTTCTGGGAATTTTCTGTCCAGTTGTTAAAGTCCTGGCAATTTAAAAATCAGCCATGGTGGGAATATTTACACTCTTGTAATTGGCAGATACCACTACAGCATTTCTCTCAATCTGTTTGGTATTCTTGTGATTTGTTTATAAGCCTCTCTGAATAGGTGTTGAGCCTTTTACTAGAGTAAATTAGTTTGCTAGAGCTGCCATAACAAAGACTGGATGGCTTAAAAAACAGAAATGTATTGTTTCAGGGTTCTGGAGGCCAGAAGTCCTAAATCAAGGTGTCAACAGCATTGGTTCCTTCCAAGGGCTGTGAGGGAAGGATCTTCCAGGCTTCTTTCCTTGGCTTATAGACAGTTAACTTCTTCCTCTGTCTCTTTATATTGTCTTTCTTTTCTGTGTGTCTCTATGTCCAAATGTCCCTTTTTCATAAGGACATTAGTGCTACTGAACTAAGGTCCACCCTGTGGACCTCACTTTAACTTGATTATCCCATTAAGGCCCTTATTTCCAAATAAGGTCACATTCTAAGGTGGTAGCAGTTAGGACGTCCACATTTGGATTTTAGGGGGACAATTCCACCCATAACACCAGGCAGGGAACTTCTTTTTTCTGTTTCTCTGTTTGTTCCTGTAGTATTTTTACACAGTGAAGATTTGTTGACTTGAATGAAAAGGGAAACATCAGTTAACTGGTGTGGTATTTGTCTATAATTTTTTATTCATTGTATTATGACTTTCAGATAGTTTGTTGATTTTTTTTTTTTTAAGCAGCTCTTTCTGGGCATAATATCGAGTTAGTATTTATAGAGAAAAAACATTAGTTTAAGAAGATTAGTTATTTTAGGTTGTCTGAGGCAGACTTGAGCTTGTTCGTGAACTCAAAAGGCATATGATCTCAGTGAAATAGTCTTGATTTTTGTCTGTTGCTGAGACAATGCTTTTATTCATGCATGAAAAACTGAAATGAATTTCCACTGATCTGAGAATGTTTTAATGCTGTGATAGTCATCTTCAGGATTATGTAAGACCATAGAGTTCTGAGGAAAGTAGGGTTTTTTGTTGTGGTTTATTTTGTTTTTTTTTCTCAAAGGCAAATATAATGTCATATAATTATTTTGCGATATTTGTGATTGAAAAAATATATATTTTTAAAGATTTTATTTATTTATTTGACAGACAGAGATCACAAGTAGGCAGAGAGGGAGGCAGAGAGAGAGGAGGAAGCAGGCGGCCTGCCGTGCAGAGACCCCGATGTGGGGCTCGATCCCAGGACCCCGAGATCATGACCTGAGCCGAAGGCAGAGGCTTAACCCACTGAGCCACCCAGGCGCCCCAAAAAAATATTTTTTGAAGCACAAGAAGTATAAATTATTTTCTAAAATATATAGTGATAGGATAATTGTATACAAAATAGTGAATAATGTTTATGATCTTCTCAAAGCATGTAAATTTGGATGTATGTTTTGAAGTTAAATATTTTTCTTTCAAAATGAGAGAATTCTCCACACCATTGCTTTTTGCTAAATAAGTACTGGAATCTTATTCCAGAGGTGTATTTGAAATATGTATTTGAGGGGTACCTGGGTGGCTTAGTCGGTCCAACTCTTGATTTCAGCTCAGGTTGTGATCTCAGGGTCCTGAGATCTCCATCTCCAACCCCACCTTGGTCTTCGTACTCAGCACAGAATCTGCTTGAGATTCTCTTCTATGCCCCTCCCCAGGCTTACATGCTCTCTCTCTCTCTTTTTTTCTCTCTCTCAGATAAAGAAATCTTTAAAAAAAAAAAAAACACCACACATTTGCACAGGAATTTGTTAGTATAATTGTTCAGTTTTTTTAATAGAAAAATTTCAGTTATAAATTGTATATTCAGTTATAAATTATAAAGGCTTTATTTTTCAACTTTAATCAAATATAATTTACATACGATATAATTTACACATTATTAAGTGTATGGGTCAAGTCAACTTTGACAAATATATGCATCAATATAAACACTCCCCCCCATTAAGATGTAGAGCATTTCCATCTTCCCAGAAAGTTCCCTGTGCCTCTTTGCAGTTATTTGCTCCCCACCTCCTGAGTCTAAGTGAATACTGATTGGATTAGACTCTTTCAGAATTTAACATCAAGGAAATCATGTGTTTTTATGTCCAGCTTCTTTTAGCGTAATGCCTATGGAATTCACCCATGTTATTGTATATCAGTAGGTTTTTTATTAAATTGTTCAGTAACATTGCTTTGTATGAATATACCAAAATGTATTCATCCATTCACTTGCTGAATGTTTGGGGTTTTGGCTATTTTCAGCAAAGCTGCTAAGAACATTTGTGTACTAGCTTTTTTTATGGACATATGTTTTTATTTTGGGTAAATACCTAGGGGAGTAGAATTGCTGAACTGTATGGGTAAATAAGTACTTGACTGTGTAAGAGAGAACCAAACTCATTTTCAAAGTAGTTCCCCATTTATGTACTCCCACCAGAGTTGTAGTTGCTTTGTCTTTGCCAGCCCTTGGTATTGCCGTCTTTGAAATTTTAGCCATTATAGTTCGTGTGGTGTCTCACTTTGGTTTAAAAAATTTTTTTTGGGGGGTGACTGATGTTTTCATGGACTTAATGGCTATAGATATATCTTTTTATTTTGCCTATTTAAAGAAATTGGGTTGCTTTTCTGACTGAGCTATAAGAATTATAATTCTTTCTGCATTCTGAATAAAAATCCTTTGTTAGGTGTATATATTATGAATATTTTCTCCCAGTCTGTGGCTTGCCTTTTTAATTTTCTTGATGACCTTAGAAAAATGGGTTTTTAAAAAATTTCTTTTTATTTAAATTCAGTTAATTAATGTATAATGTATTATTGGTTTCAGCGGTAGAGGTCAGTGATTCATCAGTCTTATATAATACCCACTGCTCATTAAAACACATACCCTCCCCAGTGTCCATCACCCAGTTATCCCATCCCCCATCCCCCTTCCCTTCAGCAACCCTCAGTTTGTTTCCTATGATTAAGAGTCTCTTATAATTTGTCTCCCTCTCTGATTTTGTGTTATTTTATTTTTTCCTCTCTTTCCCTATGATCCACTGTTTTATTTCTTAATTTCATATATGAGTGAGAGCATATATTGACTTATATCAATATATGTGATTGACTTATTTTGCTTAGCATAATACCCTCTAGTTCCATCCACATCATTGCAAATGGCAAGATTTCATTTTTTTTAAAGATTTTATTTATTTATTTGACAGACAGAGATCACAAGTAGGCAGAGAGGCAGGCAGAGAGAGAGGGGGAAGCAGGCTCCCTGGTGAGGAGAGAGCCTGATGCGGGGCTCGATCCCAGGACCCTGAGATCATGACCTGAGCCGAAGGCAGAGGCTTAAACCACTGAGCCACCCAGGCGCCCAGATTTCATTTTTTTGATGGCTGAGTAGTATTCCATTATACATATGTATATAATGGAATAGATAAAATATGTATAATATATATATAATATATATATTATATACATATAATATATGTATATAATGGAATAGATAAATACATATATATATATATACACACATCACCACATCTTCTTTATCCATTCGTCTGTTGATAGGCATCTGGGCTCTTTTCATAGTTTGGCTATTGTGGACATTGCTGCTATAAACATTGGGGTACAGGTGTCCCAGAAGTTGTTTTTTTTTCCCCATGTAAGTCACATTTGTCATTTTCTCCTTTTATGGTTAGTGTTTTTCGTGACCTAAGAAATCTTTGCCTTTTTCAAGGTCATGAAGATTTTTCTCTTATGTTTTCTGCTAGAAGTTTTACAGTTTAATTTTTACTTTTGGTTCTGTTAAGTATTTTGATTTAATTTGGGGGCATGGTATGAGTATAGGGATTGGAGTTCCTTTTTTTTCCATGTAGTTACCAGTTGTTTTCACATCAGTGGTTGAAAAGACTGTTCTATCCACATTGAATTATGTTGCTGCCAAAGGCTTTATTTTGAATTTAACTTCGAAAAGTAACCTAGATTTTTATGTTCTTATAGTAGGTGTTTTAGACACTGACTTTCTAGGATGTCATTTTTAAAAAGTGTGGTGTTTGGGGGCACCTGGGTGGCTCAGTGGGTTAAAGCCTCTGCCTTCAGCTCAGGTCATGATCCCAGAGTCCTGGGATTGAGCCCCGCATCGGGCTCTCTGCTCAGTGGGGAGCCTGCTTCCTTCTCTCTCTGCCTACTGTGATCTCTGTCAAATAAATAAATAAAATCTAAAAAAAAAAAAAAGTGTGGTGTTTTGTTTTTTGGTCTCAAAAGTTATTTACATTTTAGAAACGTAAGAGTGGGTGGGGTGGGAGCTCTAGAAACCCACTGTGCCAATGTCACCCTAATAGACCCAATTAGAGATGAATATAGAATAGATGACTCTGTGTGTGTGTGTGTGTACATGTGTTTGTGTGTGTGTGAGAAAAATTAAGCTAAAGCACTTGTGGAACATCCAGGAAAGTGCATCAGTAATGTTGCACAATTGGTACAGTCTTAAGTAATCACTTTTAGAGCTTAGTAACTTCTGTTGTTAATTTTTCTTTTGTGTAAGTTTAAAAAATAACCAGAGTATAGGTAAGACTTTCTATATCTTTTTGTTTTCTTGTCTTCGAAGACTGCCATTTAAGTGACGATTGAGTAACTTGTTTCTTCTTGTGAAACAAAAATGCTTTGTGTCTATTTAAAACCCTTTCAGCTCAGAAATGGGTGAGATGGTATGGGGGCAGGGTACAGTGGTTTCCGAAATCACACATGAGCTTTTTCCTCCCTTCACCTCTGTTCATTGGAGTGAAAAAGGTGCTCTCAGTAGCTACTGAGAATATTCCTTCTTGCTGACATGTTTTTTACTTTGTGCTTGTCCTGTCCAATTACATCTGTTCTAAGGCTCTCTCCCTTTTGTCCCTTTTCCTTTGAGTACATCACTACTCCTTTCTCTCATTCTTAAGTAGCAGTCATAGTAGTAATAATGGTGGCAGTAGCTAACAGTGTTCTAGACACTATTCTTTTTTTTTTAATGATTTTATTAATTTATTTGACAAAGAGAGATAGCAAGAGAGGGAACACAAGCAGGGGCAGTGGGAGAGGGAGAAGCAGGCTCCCCGCAGAGCAAGGAGCCCGATTCGGGGCTCAATCCCAGGACTGTGGGATCATGGCCTGAGTCAAAGCCAGACACTTAACGACTGAGCCACCCAGGTACCCCTAGACACTATTCAAAGGGCTTTATATTTACTGACTGATTTAGTCTTCACAAACACCCTGGGAGGGAGCTGCTATTCTTTTAATATAGATTTTATAGATGAGGAAGCTGAGGCGGAGAGATGTTAAGTCTAGGGTTCTACCACTGGGCTTTGGTCCAGACTTCTAGCTCTGAAGCACATGCTTTCAACCACTATGTTACATGGCTGCTCAGGAAAAACACAAAAGGAAGCAACCATTCCCTTCCCTCACCCCTATTTCTGGACTTAAAAAAGAGTCATGTTTTATAGCCTAGTTGACATATTATTTTGGTTAATATTTCATGAAATTTTCATCCTTTATAATGCACATTATAGTTTGTATTTCTATCTCTGGCAGTGAAGTTTCTAACAAAAAGCATGTGTGCTTAAAACAAAGTAGCTTTATTTCTAAAGCTATTACTTTACAAACCACAGTCCCATGTGTCTGGTAGAAAGCACAGGCCTTCCTAGCATGTGGTGATTCTTCTGGGAAAGCATCTTAGAAGAGGTGAGTCTTGGCCCTCTTCTGTATAAGAATGTGTGCAAATGGCCGGGTTTTGGTATGTGGAGATGGATGGTAAAAAGACCCGTGATTTTGATGAAGTGAAAGATTAAGACAGGATAGAGGTTTTAAAATGTTGCTCAAGAGAATTCATACCTAAAGAAGATTTCCAGGATCAGAGAAGAAGAGCTGAGAGTCATGACTCTGGGGAGAAATGAATGGCTTCTCGAGGCCTTTAGGCTTCTGCCTCCATCCACCCCCACCCCCACATTTTCCCTTTCCTTTTGACTTCCCTTTGATTTCCCAGTCCTCTTCGTTTTCCTCACCTTGTTGCAGGAAGAAGTACTCTGTCAGGTTGGCCAAGACGGTTTGGAGACATTTTGATGTGCTTTATCTTAAAGAAAAAAAAAAAAAGTCGCAATCACTGTAAAGGAAGAACAAGTAAAACCAAAAGTTGAAGAAAAGCTAGAGAAAGTTTTTAAAAAAGTAGAGAGAAAGTTTTAGAAAGACCCTAAAAGCACTGGGTGTGATGCAAAAACAATGAACACTGTTATGCTGTAAATAAACAAATAAATGAATAAAAAAAAATGAGAAAAAAAAAGAGTTAAAAAAAAAAAAAGAAAGACCCTAAATTTCCCCAGTACAAACTTCTTATGTTAAGGTAAAACCTCTTTATGCTTTTCTTCTTTCTATTTATGCCCTGAATACTGGTCTGCTTGATTAGTTCCTGGGCCTTGGGCCTCTGTTCTGAGAACTCAAGGAGCTTGCACAGGGAGTAAGGAAGTTCTCAATCCTCCATCTCACTCCCCAACAGGCCTGTCCCCTGTGGCTGGGCCTGGTGTGTTTCTTTACCTCTGCTCTCTCTAATCCTGCAGGGGCCTTAAATCTGTTTTTCGTGTTCAGTCCCCATGGCAACTTGTCTAAGATTTCATCACCTCTGCTTGGTGGAGAGGACTGGAAGGAGGGTCCTCCTGGTCTCCAGAATCTCTGACTTGTACTCTGCCTTCCTTATCTAAAGCAGACTTATCAGCTAAAGTCAAACTTTGGGTCTTCCTTACCTTGGTTCGCTGTTGGCTGTGTGGACTTGGGTAGAGGTTACCAACTTTCTTAGACGCTGTCTGTGTCGTTATGTCTATTTCCCTCTCTGGGCAGTGAAAGGTTCCTTCTTTATTTTGAAAATCTCTCATTTTGTAATGAGTTCTTACTGAATTTTTAAAATTCATGTAAGTGAATCTCATGTAAGTGAAAAGCTTGAAAGTAGGCTAGAATCAGACTTGGCTAGACTTAGGAGCTCTTGTCCTCCTTATGTTCTCTCCTCCTTGTGTTCACTTTCCTCTCACGTTCCACAAGGTGGCAGAATGTCTCCAGCTACTCGGTCCCTGGACTTCAGACTCCCAGGTTCAAGTCCTGGGAAATGGATGAACATCTCCTGGGAGCTCCTGCGTCCATTCTGTAACCCATTCTTTCCTTCTCTTTCTCTTGCTCTTTTCTAATAAACAATTTTTTGAAGAGGTAGTATATTTTAGTGGTTCAAAAATGTAAAAGTATTTTAAGAATGTGGAGTGAAAAGATTTTATTTTATCTCATCCTTTTTATTAGTGTGAAGCTCCTCATTATGTCTCATTTAATGCTTTTTCTCCTGAATTTTGTACTGCCTGATAATAAAATCTCGTTCAGTGCTTTCTTTTCACTTATATTTGACTAGTATATCTGTCTATTCAAGTTCTTTTTTCAGCTATCCTTTTATTTTTAATCTTTCTAAATTTCTTGTAAGTTTTACTCCTGTTTGTAGCACAGAGGTTTTTTTTTTTTTCCCTCTTTAATCCAATCTGAGGTCACCTTTCTTTTAATAAGTAAGTTTACCCCATTTACATTTGTTGTTTGGGCAGATATATTTGTTATTAGTTTGTCCATGTCATTTTATTCTCTGGTTTTATTTTTTGTAAAGAATCTTTATGTGGGCTTTTTCCTTGCTGTTTTTGTGGCTAGGTATTCTGATATTTGTCAGGTAATGGTTGTCTTCATAATTTCACTTTCACATAATGCTGTTAGTCTTCCTATAGTTCCTTACTATACATGGTGATAAAATTATACTAATTTTAACATAGAGACATTGTAACTCTATTACATGGCCCGTTTTATTCATTCTGGATCTCTTTTGGATTCTATCCTCAGAGGAGAGAATTAATCACTCAGCTAGGAAGTTTGGAACTCAATCAGTATTTTTATTATCAGTAAGAATGCTGTCAGAAGAGGCTTTGTGAGTTTTCCTGTAGCAGATTGTCAGCCTTTTACAAGGCTCTTTTTGTCTATAAAAATTATAGTTTCTAAAGTTAGCATAGATCATAAAATTGGTAAGCTGACATTTGTTTGGTCACAATTGAATGTTAGATCAAGATCTTTGTAGGTGGTCTGTTACTCAGCACCAGAGAGTCATCAGTTTTATGTTCAAGTTGACATTAAAAGATATTATTGGGTCTGACGTTCCTTTATTTTAGTGTGGGTTCCATACTTGTTGAGAGTTTTCTCATCATTTAATTTTTTCAAAATAATATAGTTGGCAACAGAAAGGCATGTTACATGTAAAAAGGTTTTTTAAAAAATTAGAAGTCTTAATTTAAAACAGTTCAGCTTCACATACCCCTTGTAATGACTGAGACCGCTTTCTTGACCATTGTCCTCCTGTCCAGCACAGAAGAGTAGTCACCACCCTGAGCCCAGGGAGGGGCACAGCCTCTCTTCAGCCTCCTTTCCATTCAGGAGGCTTCAGCCCAGTCTCTGTAGAGGTGGGGAAGGGAAGGCATTTTTATAATTTTTTATTTTTATTTTTTTATTTAAAGATTTTAATTTATTTGTCAGAGAGAGAGAGACAGCGAGAGAGGGAACACAAGCAGGGGAGTAGGAGAGGGAGAAGCGGCTGTCTGCTGAGCTGGGAGCCCGATGTGGGGCTCAATCCCAGGACCTGGGATCATGACCCGAGTGGAAGGCAGATGCTTAACTGACTGAGCCACCCAAGTGCCCTAGTATAATTTTTTAGACTCAGGTTAGTTACACAACCATAGTAGACTTCCTTGATTTTTGGGGGTTCACCTCTAACAGTACAGCTGAAACATAGACTACTTACTGTTAGAGATTTCCATTTCCTCTTTGATCTCTTGTACTGCAGTGACTCTTGTATCATTCCTGTCGACTATGTTTTCAGTCTGTAGTTTCCCTTTGAATCATTCTGAAAACCCCATTGAAAATGAAAATACCCCTTCTCTCCAACTTCCTGTGAATTCACATTTAACACATTTGGTGTGTGGGATCTGTGCTCTTATTGTGTGTTGCCGGTGACTCTGATGAAGGTCTTCCATGACATTAGTTCAGGGAAATTGAGATTGACAGTTCTGTGCTTAATGGAGAAGTTTTACTAAAATCTAGTTTGACAAAATTCTGGTTGGATATTACTCATTATGTACACAGTGTTGCAAGTAGACATTTGTTTCAAAAATAGTGATTTAATTTACCATAGCTTTCTTCAATTAAGAACTCTGGCAAAACACAGATTTTCTAACTCTAACCAGTTTGTGGAAAAAAATGTTTGCATGAAGATGTTCAATACACAGATTGCGGAACGAGGGGTTTAACACTCTTGTAATGCTTCGGTGAAAGCCTCAAGGATAACTGACAAGTCCATTTTTATCAAATTTAATGGGTTTCTAAATCCTTATCTGCTTATCAAACAAACCATTAATTAGAACAGTAATTGAGTAACCAGCTGCCTCTTGCGTTCATTCTAAGAATTTGTACAAAATTGCTGTGGAGCTCATGTAAGGTCATTCACCGCTTTTTGAATTGCTAAATAATAACTTTGCTACAGGCTTCTAAAAATCCAGGTATTAAGGGAGTCTACAGAAAGATAAAAATTGATAAGAGATTTGCAATAGTTAGGCTGATACTCTGTCTCTAGTGGATTAAGGTAAAAAAATCCTTCTTCAGCACTACAGATGGGAGAAAATCCTCCCTCTTAGATTTCTTCCTGAATCAGCTTATGCTTGCCTAGTCTTGTAGCAGGACAGAAAAAGCCTTTGGAGCTAGGTATGCTGGCACAGATTTTCTGGGGAAACAAAACGCTACGAAATCAGGCTTATAACTTTATTTAAGCAACACAGTACATCATGACAAGTATGATATATCCCAGGAATGCAAGGATGATTTATTCAGCATCAGAAAATATGATAATACAAACTGAGGGTTGCCAGGGGTAGGGGGGTAGGGAGAGGGTGGTTGGATTATTGACACTGGGGAGGGTATGTGCTATGGTGAGTGCTGTGAAGTGTTTAGTAAACCTGATGATTCACAGACCTGTACCTCTGGGGCTAATAATACATTATATGTTAATAAAAAATTAAAAAAGGAAAGAAAATATGAATAATATATTAAGAAATTGAGATATAAGCCATGTGATTATTTTATTTTATTATTTTTTTAAGATTTTATTTATTTATTTGACAGAGAGATCACAAGTAGTCAGAGAGGCAGGCAGAGAGAGAGGAGGAAGCAGGCGGCTCCCTGCAGAGCAGAGAGCCCGATGCAGGGCTGGATCCCAGGACCCTGGGATCATGACCTTAGCCGAAGGCAGCGGCTTAATCCACTGAGCCACCCAGGCGCCCCATGTGATTATTATTTTTTTTTTCACTGAGTATTCTTCCTTTATTTAAAAAAAAAATTATTGAAGTATAGTTGACATTGAATGTTATATTAGTTTCAATTCCTTTACTTTTTTTTATATTTACATAATTTTATTTCTTTTTTTTCCCCATTTTATTTATTTTTTTCAGCGTAACAGTATTCATTGTTTTTGCACAACACCCAGTGCTCCATGCAAAACGTGCCCTCCCTATTACCCACCACCTGTTCCCCCAACCTCCCACCCCTGACCCCCCATGTGATTATTTTAACACATGTAGAAAGAACATTAGGTTAAGCTTACATAAAATTTAAGACATGAAATAAAACAACATGTTGTATAAAGGTGCTAAAGTATATTGTGAAGTATAAAAACATATGTGGTAATAATATACATCAAATTAGAGATAGTATTTACTTTTTCAGGTGGTAGAGACATGAATGTGACTGAAGAAGGGTGTGTACGGTGTTTTATTATTTATTTAATGTAATGTTTTACTTTTTTTTAGATAAAAGTGTTCTAAGGCAACATGTCACAGATTTTAACATCAGGTGAATATCCAATAATAAAGAAATGGTTGAATAAACTATGGCTTTTACATATTATGAAATATTTTTCAGCCATTAAAAACAATTAGTTGTAGATAGGTCACTTTGTGTGGAGTAATTTCCAAGACTTACTGCTTATGAAGAAGGTAAGATGCAGAAAAATTTGTATGAGGTCATCCCATTTCTATAAAAGAAGGATGTGTATGAGTATGTATGTATATGATATGTGCTTGTGTATGAACATACGAACATGAATAAAAAAAAGGATTCATTCTGAGCCGTTAACATGGGTTGGGAGTGAGGTAATAGGGAAAGAGAGGGGGCAGCGGGAATGGGGAGCCAAGCGAAACAGAAAATGAGAGAGAAAACGTACTACCCAGCATGGATGATATGGTTTGTTTATGTGCTTTACATAATCTCATGACAAACGCGTGCGCACACCCACACCCACACGCACACACTCACACATGCCATTTTAAAGACACCACAGGACTGCTTTAAATAGAGAGTGAGAGTTGACCTACGGGGAATTTACTGCGTTTGAATGGAACTATGGTAGAACTGGACTTAGCAAAAAGATGCCATTTCAGAGAAAGATGTATTTTATTGGTAGAGTATTTAAACAAATGATGCAATTACATTAAAATGTTGCTTTTCCAGTTTCCTCCCTTTTGTATTTATCAAAGTAATCAACCGTAATTCCAGTGAGTTCTTGATAATCACAGTGTACTACTTCGTATAAAGTACCAGTGGTAAAAGTTGTAATTACATTTTATGAAATGGGGCCTTTTGACAGGGAAACTTTAGATCTTTCCTCTCTTTTTTTTTCAACTTGGGGGAGAATAAAGGATGACTTTCTCTTTTTGGTCAGGCCAAGGCCTAAATATAGAGAGTTCAAGATTATGAATAATTATCTTTGAAATTTTTATTGTTTTCTTTCAGTGTGCAGGATGATAGAATTCGAGTAGAAAGGATGGATAACGTGTATTTTGAATACAGCCATGCTTTCCAGGCTGTTACAGAGTTTTATGCAAAAGATGCACTTGACCTCCAAGGTAAATATTTTCTATGTGTTAGCCTTAATGTCCTCGAACTAAACTGAGTTGAGATTTGGATAAAGGTACAAGTTTGACTTTCAATTTAATGAAAATTCGGCAGTTACCAATAAATAACTGGCCCAAGTGGAGGCAAGAGTTCACTTTTCTTGCACTCATCAAAAACACCCCTGCAGCTTTTTTGACATATTCATTGGAGTGTAAGGAGTTACTGGCCAACCCTCCTTTTTGCTTCTCTTAAAAAATGGCCTATTATTTTCCTTGGAATTTTGTAGAGTATTTGGATAAATCTCCTAGATAAAGGCTAGCATTTCGTTAGGTAGCTCGCCCCACAATTTAAATACCAGAACATTAATGACAGGGTGGTAATATGTTATGTAGTATTTGTTGACTTGGTCTGTGCCCCTCCTTCCTGCTAGTCCAGCTTATTCTGTTAAGGTTCATTTTTATATCTTATCCCATGCTGCAAGGCTTTCACCATTAGATGGTAGATAGATCAGTCTCCCTTTGGCTCCCCCACAGACACCAATGTCTTGTTAGCATTTCTCTTGCCATCCCTTTTAATCTCATGGTGTCAAACTGAATTGAGTGTCAGAGAGGCTATCCCATTCTGACACAGTCTGCGATGTCACCAAGGGATTGTTGTCTTATGCTCAGGTAAGGACAAGATTACCATAAGCCACTCTTGACATCACAGTCACTTAGAAGTCTGTGAGATAGGAAACCAGCTTGCCAGTGGGGCCTTTTTCCTCTTAGTAGGAATAGTCCTCCACAGGGTTTGTAGCCCCATAGAGCCATTGAGAGCTTAAGTCATTGTGCAAACCCCATCCCCCAAGCCCTGCCCCCTGCCATGTGACAGTTGAGCTGCAAAGACAGATACTCTTTAGGGTCTAACCAGACGTAGAAGCCTCATGCCACGCTAACTTCAGAGTCCATGTACACAGAGTAGGCGAACATTTCTAGAATCAGGTGTTTATAGTACTTCTTAGTTTAGATGCGATTTGCTGGTTTCAGCCATGTACAGTGTTACCTTATAATACACTGGCACTTCATTTTTATCAGATTTCCTGGGGAATGGAGCTAAAAATTTAATGGTGTACTTCTCAAAAGGGGGAAGAGTTTTGTTAATTCTTTCTTCACACCTTGGTTTTATAAAAAGCCACAATAGAAATTAATGTATGTGGTATTACTGATGTGTAGAGGATATTTTGTAATTTTTTCTTTTATTTATGAAAGTAATAAATGACTATTGCAAAAAAATGTCCAAACATAGTTGTGCATAAAGGAAAAAAAGGTCCCTCCCCCCAAATCTTTAAGAATTTTTATAGGTACAAATCCATTCGGATAAGTATATATATATATATATATATATATATATATATATAATTCTGTATATTTCATATAAATTGGGTTTATTCTTTCAACTAATTTTTATTGACTGCCTATTATGTGAGGCATCATGCATACAATAAAGAATAAAAAAGATAAAAATTCCTGCCCTTCGGGAGTTCACATTCTAAGGGGAAGATATATACAATAAAATAAATTAAGTGTGTTTGAAAGTGGTATTAGGAAGAAAATAAGGCAGGGAAGAGGGAGAACCTTTGAATAGCGTGGTAAAGTAAGTCCTCACTGCGAAAATGGCCCTTGAGCGGAGATTTTAATGAAGACTGAAGGAGTGTAGGGGTCAAGCCATACACACAGATGAAGGAACAGTGTTTTAGGCAGAGACACCAGTAAGTACAACATATCTACATGCCTGGTAGGTTTAAGAAATGAAAGGAGCCTGGGTGCTAGAACAAGGTAAGGCAGAGACTCTGAGGAGGTGAGCTAAGAGATACAGGGGAAGTGGAAGCCAGGTTGTAGGGCCATAAAATCCTTGTCAGGACGTGAGCTGCTTCTCTCAGTGAGTTGGGGATGTTGGAGTATTTTGATAAGCAAAGTAGTCTAGCGGTCTCGAGTACATTTTGAAAAGAGTTCTTTCAGCTGCTCTGTTGAGAATATCCTGTAGTGCACAGGGATGAAGCTGGGAGAACAGATGGTAAGCAATATTCCTGCTGAGAGATAAGAATGATTGTACAACTTTTTTTCACCCTCACTCAGCAGTATATTATGGATATTTTTCTGTGTCTGTACAGATAGCTCTAAGTCATTGTTGTTAGTAGATGCATAATAATCTGGACTAATCAAAATTTATTGAACTCTTACGCTCCTGATGTTCAGTTAGGTTGTGGATTTTACTATTACAGGAGATGTTTCGGCTCAGTTCCTTGTACACACATCTTTGACATGCATTTGAGAGTATTTCTGGATCAGAGGGGATAGGCTTTTATATTTTGAAGAAATTGCTCTCTTGCTCTCCAAAAAATGTTTATTTCACCATCAGAAAAATGCCCATTTTTCCATGACTTAGATACTTGTAATCTTCAACGTTTTCCCAGAAGGCAATTTTAGGAGGTATTGTCTAAATTATTATTTCAATAACCGTAAACTAAATTTCATTTAACTTAAAGTTCATTTGTCATAATGGTGAGCAATAACTTTAATGAAACTATAAATTCTGTTTTTTAGCTTCTCAAACTTTTTCTGGCATCATTAACTTGGAGAAACCTGTGATTTGCTCTTTGGCTGCCATAATAAGATACCTCAAAGAATTTAACTTGGAAAAGGTGCTTTCCAAGCCCAAGTAAGTGATTTCTCAAAAATAAAAAAAGGGGTAGAGTTATATTAAAAGCATTTCCTTTAAAAAAAATTCTTGTTTTTCTTCTGGCTTTGAAGTTCACATGCATTCATTTAGAAATAAGAGGATCTGAGAAATTTGACATTACTGCCTTTTCCTTTGATTATTGGCGATAAAAAGTCATCTTCTGTTTCTACTGTGTGTCAACATTGAACCATAAGACTGAATATAGTATGTCCAGCCACAGAGTGTAATTCATTCTCTCCATAATTCAGTCTATAAAACCATTTCTTAAATTGAGTTTGATAAGTACTGTACTCAGACAAGTTCACCTACTATTGATAGAATATCCTTTTTTTTTTTTTTTAAGATTTATTTGATTTAGAGAGAAAGAGACCACAAGCAGTGGGAAGGGGCAGAGGGAGAAAGAGAGAGAGAATAGCGAATTCTCAAGCAGATTCCTGATGAGCATGACATGGGGCTCGATTCCAGGACCCTGAGATTATGTCCTGAGCTGAAATCAAGAGTCTGCCACTTAACCTGACTGAGCCACCCAGGTGTCCCTATAGAATATTCTATTTGGGAGCAAGAATGAACTGCGTGGTGCTATTGGTGAAAAATATTAATATAAAAATATTTATAGAATCCTTAAGAATTCTGTCAGTTTATATTCATATGGCTATTTAATATACAAAATACTAGAGCAGAGTTAATTGACAAGTAGTATTAAATGGATTAGGAAGTGGTATTAGAAAGCAGTCATAAAACTTCACTGCCTTTCTTATTCCTGGTTTCAGTTCTTATTTCATAGACCATAAATTTGGGGATGAAGAAGATAGCTACTACCATGGCTTTTTAAAAGAGTGATTAACTTTGTGGAGTTCAGAGATTTAAAACTCACAGTTGCCATTCTAGGAAAATGTTAGTTTAAAAACCAGTGGAATGATAAAAGGTGGAGAATTTTATTGCCATTCTGTATTTCACAGAAATACAGAATTTTGGCTCTTTGAAGAATTAACCTCTATCATTTTGATCCTTGATAAGTAAGCTGTTTCCTGTTCTGCAGAGGGGAGTGGACAGATAGGCACTATCTCACTAAAATGGTTGAATATGAATTGGGCTACAAAGAGGTGGTACTGGAATGGAGTTGTTGGGGCGGTGCAAGAAAGGCACATCCCTTGGGAATCTTTTTGTAATGTCTTTTTTGGTGTGCCTAGTATTTAGGATAGAACAGAATATCAGTTATCTGGAAGCAGTTTTGTCCTGTTTAAAATTAGTCTAAATGTCATCTGGAGAGTGGACTTACTGTGGTATGTTCATGCAGTCTAAGGTTAAACAACAATGAAAATAAATGAACTGGAGTTACATGTATCAATATTTTAAAAATAATGTTAACATTATAGTGAGCCAGAAATCAAATAACTGAAGGACACACAGTACTTGCCATTATATGAAGTTAGAAACGTGTAAAAAAGTCACTATTTAAGTAGTGGTTAGGAACATTGCTTAAGTATACATGCCTATATAGGAAGGATATGATGTGATGTTTTATTTCTTATCCTGGGTACTATATTAGTCTATGTATGTTTTAGTATGACTGGAATGTTTTATTAAAAAGAGTATCAGCTGGTATTATACTTCACTGGGTTGCACTTCAGGCTCCAGTAATAGGATACTTTTTACAGAAATTGATCCATCTGATTGACTGTGTTGGATCCCCATAGGAAAGGATGGCAAACTACCTACTGTTTGACGTCTTCGTGATAGGGAGCCCCTCTGAGTGAGATGGAATTGGTGACTAATAGCTTGCCCATTAAGACTTGTCTCTGTTCCTGTATCACCAAGGAATGAAGTATTAATTTTGGAATAGAAAAACTTTGTAAAAAAAATCAGGCCCTGATATATATATAGAAGTAGATGAATTTGGGTCTGAAAAAATTATATCCTTATATTCAAAGTAAAAATAATACTGAATAGAAAAACATGTTTTTTATACTGAAATTAAACTAGTTTACTTTTAATTACCTAACTTGATAAATTACATGAAGTTGAACTCTTCTTATTTTGTATTTGGTGGTGGTGGTGGGCAGTAGTCAGGGAACTGAATCTGCTGATGACTTAGTATGTGTCTAATCTGCTGGTCGGGTGATCCCCTGTTCTCATTGCCATAGAACCAAGACAAAGATGGAGATCCATAGTAAAGGTGCTCATATGGCATAAATTTCTATAACCCAGCATGTATCAAGCACCAAGCAGGGAGTCAGTAAATACAGGATTAATGGAAGAAAAGGAGAGAAGGAAGAAATTCTTTTATCCGTGAGCATGGACTTGATTGAAAATTGTCAAAATGTCCTTGGGAGCCAAGATTAATGATAAAGGTGGTGATCAGACTGATACAATTTTTTTGCTTAAAATGTGAGTGATGATTTTATACAGATGGGATGTGATTCAACTTTGAAGATAATTCTGAAAGAGTCATTCCACAGTTACATTTTGGAAAAAGAATGTTGCTGCTCTGAGTGGTTACTTTGAAAGATAAGAATGTTCTTGTATACTTAGAATTCAATTATATTACCTTAAAAGTTCAGCAGCGTAAGATATAGTTAGATTTACTTTAAGAGCTGTTAATGGGGAAAAATTGAGTTGCGTCGTATGGCAAATGCTTTCACAAAAACTGTTGTACATTTCATAAAAAGTCTTGATCTGCATTTACTTAAAGGTGTTTGTGCCTTTATGGTAGAATTTCAGGTTATTTGTGAAAATGCATATTTTAGATATTCTTAAAAATGGGTTAAATGAAGTTTTATTAGGCCAGATTTTGAGGTTCCAAGTTTGTCTTGAGAGTTTAAGTAGGTTTGTTCCAGAGCAAAATAGTATAATAGAATAAATAGGATGTGAGAGATATTAGTCATCATGAAAGAATTAGCCTGACTCCCAAATTTATGAAGTTTTAAAGGAATTGGTGTTTTTGTTAGTGTTGAAAATGAGTACTTTTGTCATTTCAGAGGACTTTTTAAGATTGGTGTGGTCAGAACTTCACATAGGTTTTGGAAATTTAGGAAAGAATGACAAAATCCACCCAAGACGAACTGCAAGAGCTTTTTCTTAGAGAACTTATTAGAATGATAATGTTGGATGTTTACTTTTACTAGCGAAAGTGAATTTTGTAATTATTTTAATGACCTGTAATGGGTAGAGACCAGAGATGCAGCTGAATATCCTAAAATTCACAGAATATCCCTTTACAAAAAATATTTAGCCCCAAATTCAGTAGTCCAAAATCACATAAAAACACGACAAGAGAAGAAACTACAGACTAATGTGAATATGGACATAAGAATCCTCAAAAAATAAAAGCAAATGGAGTCCAACAATATAAAGGATTATACATCATGATTTGGGGATTTATTCTAGGACCATAGGTTTGTTTTAATGAATTTTAAGTATTTAATGTAATACACTATGTAATAAGAGATTAAAAACTACAGGAGCATCTCAACAGACAGTGAAAGCTCCCTTTCGTGATAAAAACATCCAACAAACTAGAGCTAGAAAGGAATGTCCTTATTCTAATAATGGCCATCAGTGAAAACCTCAGACGCTAACATCATACTTAATGGGGGAAAGAATGAATGCTTCTCCTCTAAGAACAGGAACAAGAAGAAGCAGTGTTTTCCCACTTCTGTTGTATATTGTCCTAGAAAGTCTAGTCAGGGTAATTAGGCAAGAAAATGTAGTGAAAGGCATCCATACTGTAAAGGAACAAGTAAAATTTTGCTCTTGAAGTTAACATGAAATTATGTGTAGAAAATCCTAAAGAATGCAGGAAAAAATGATTAAAGCATATAAAATGAGTTTATGAGGTTGTAAGATATGCAAGATACCAAAATGAAAATTGACTGTGTATCTATAACCTTACAATGAAGAATCCAAAAATGAAAATAAGAAAATAATTTCATTTACAGTACATCAAAAAGAATAAAATACTTAATGCATTTAATAAAAGAAATACAAAACCTGTAATTCTAAAAGCTGTAGAACACTGTTGAAAGAAAATAAAAGAAGACCTGAATAAGTGGAAAGGCATCCTATGTTTGTGGATCAGCAGACTTGATTTTACTTAGATGGCAATATTCCCCAAATTGATCTACAGATTCAGTGTAATTGTACCAAAACCCTAGCTAGTTTTTTTTTTTTTTTCAGAAACCGACAAACTGATCCTAAAATTTTATGAAAATTCAAGGGCCAAAGAATAGCTGTAACAACTTTGAAAAAGAATAACAAAATCAGAAGGTTCACATTTCTGTTTGAAAACTTGTTGCAAGGCAAGAATGGCCAAGATAGTGTGTCACTGGCATAAAGACAGACACACAGATCAGTGAAGTACAGTTGAGAGTCCAGAAATAAACTATTCACGTATTGTCAGTTGGTTTCCAGCAAGGGTGTTAAAGCATTCAGTGAGGAAAGAATAGTTTTTTGTTTTTTGTTTTTCCCCAATAAAAGGCCCTGTGTGAACCCTGGTTATTGTTTGACCTAGTGTTTTCTTGTGGTTCTTTCCCTGACCTCAAGGGTAACTGGTTATCTGCGCAAAAGAGTGAGTTTTGTATTACTTCCCTCATGCTGTAATAAAAAATAACTAAAAGTGGACCAAAGACCTGTATGTAAGACCTGAAACTATTAAGCTCTTAGAAGAAAACATAGGTGTAAAAATTTTCATGACCTTGGATTAGACAATAGTTTCTTAGCTGTGATGCCAAAAGCATTAAGTGGCAAAAGAAAAAATAGAAAATATTGGACTTCACAAAACTTGCTCTTCAAAGCCTACTGTCAAGAGAATGAAAGAACCCACTGAATGGGAGAAAAACTTTGTATGGAGACCTATGTCCACTCTTATAGTTCTTCATATATTAAGACAGATAACCCAATTAAAAACTGGCAAAGAATCTGAATAGGCATTTCTCCAAAGAACATATCCAAATGACCACTAAGCACATGAAAAAATGCTTAGCATCATTAGGCATCAGATAAATTCAGATCAAAGCCACAGTGAGATACTACTTCATATCCACTAGAAGAGCGATAATAGTAATTTAAAAAACCAGACAGGTGTTGGTCTGAATGTGGGCAAATTAGAACCCTCATATGTGGGAAGGTAAAATGGTTATAACCACCTTGGAAAACACTGTGGTACTTCCTCACAGTGTTTAACTTGGACTTACCATATAATGCAGCTATTCTACTCCTGGATATGTACTCAATACAGATGAAAACATACGTCCACACAAAAATTTATATGTGACTGTTCATAGCAGTATCATTCACAGTAGCCAGAAAGTGGAAACAATCCACATGTTCATCCATTGATGAATAGATGTATAAAATACAGAATATGCATAAAAAGGAATATAATTCAACCATAAAAGGAATGAAATATTGGTCCATGCTACAACATGGATGAACCTTGAAAATATTAAGTTAAAGAAGGCATCATGAAAGACCACACACTAACTGTATGATTCCACTTATATGAAATATCCACAGTAGGCAAATCCATGAGAAAGAGAAAGCCAGTCAATTGTTTCTAAGAGCAGTTTCGGCTGGAGGGAAGTGGAGAGTGACTTTGAATGGGTATAGAGGTTTTGGGGTGGGTAATGCAAATACCTGAAATTACATAATGAGGATGATTGCACAATCTTGTTAATATACTAAAAACCATTGAATTGCATATTCCAAATAAATGGTGTGGTATGCAAATTATATCTTAATGTAGTAGATATACATATATACACATACATATTTAAATGTTATTAGTATCAAGATTGGGAAATCCTTGTCTCTATTTTACTCCTGCTTCTAAAGTAATATGCTTCTGAGGCTTCTACCAAGTGCTTCATGTATTTTGAGGCATTTCCACTCTGGATGGTCAGAGAGCCAACTATTTTAAGCCCTGTACGAACCCTCGGATAAATCCTGATGGATTGACCTAGTGTTTTCTTGGGTTTCTTTTCCTGACCTGTGGAGGTTCCCCACACCTTTAAGGATTAATACCTACCTGGCCAAAGCCTTGAGGGGATCCTTCCATAGATTTTTGGAGCTCTCTCTTGTGTGCAGCTCTGTCATGTCTGGCTTTCTCTCACAAATTCTAGTTTCCTTGGTCTCTCCAAAGAATCAGTCATAATTTACCTCACTTGTTTTTCTTCTCTCAGGGATCACAGTTCTGTGCTATCTGATGTCTAATACCTGCCAACAGTTTTTTAAAAAATATAAATTTTTCTAGTTTTCTAATTGTTCATGGTTAAAAGATAATTCTCATGCATTTAATCTTTTATGAATGAAAGCAAAAGTCAGGTATCATAATTGAACATCACATATAAACCACAGAAGATAAGTGAGGTTACAGCAGCTAACCAGAACAATGCCTGTGTTCTAAAGCTTCCAGAAAACTAATTTCACTTAAAATTAAAAACAGAAAAAGAATCAAATTCAAATCTTATATAAAATTATTATAAGAAAAAGCACAATAAGGAGTCAGATAATGTCCTTACAGAAAATGAATGTGTGCCGGAAAGATGTCCACAGATGAAACGAAAACTATAACCACTACTCCAAAATGAGCTCAAAGACATTAAGAAAATGATACTGGGGGTGAAAGAACAAATGAGAATGAGAAATAGGAAAGCTTTGAAATGAGATGATTCGATTGAAGAATGAACTGTGTATTCAAGAATAAGATCAATTTAGGAGTGAAGAGTAAACTGGAAGGAATACTAAAGTGAATAAACAGCACATATACTTGAAGAGAACTAGAATTTAAAAAGAGAGATGTGCAAAAAATAATGATTAACATAGCAGACCTGATGAGACAGCCATCCTTAGAAAGATCTGCTTGCAAGCTTGACCCTT
Organism: Meles meles; assembly: GCF_922984935.1. NCBI lineage: Eukaryota > Metazoa > Chordata > Mammalia > Carnivora > Mustelidae > Meles > Meles meles. Next base: position 77,340,839 of record NC_060068.1, on the reverse strand, counting down.
AACTGGCATCTGAGAAAGTTTTTAGCATTTTCTGATAAGAATGGCTCACTCTCCCCAACCTTCACAAAGAACATGGTTTATGCTAACTGCTTGCTTGTTTCTGGGAGCTGGAATTTTCACACATGTAAAGGAGAAGATGCCCGTGTGAGTAGTTTCCAGTGTAAACCCTAGGTGCTGAGTCTCTAATGTGCTTCTCTGGTGGACATTCCATACGTGTCATCACAACTCACAGCCTGGGAAATTGAGCACACCCTGTGTGACTCCACCAGGAGAGGACTCTTGGAAGCTTGGAAGTCCTCCAGGCTTTGCCTTCTGTATCTTTTTCCTTTTCTGCTTTTGCTTTGTATTCTTTCACTGTAATAAATCATAGCTGTGAGTACAGCTATACTCAGAGTCCTGTGTATCCTGGAGAATCACTGGAGACTCATTATATATCTTTCTTTTTATTTTCCTCTCTAATATGCTTCTTGGCAGCTTTTAGGAATGTAAAGATGGTCATTTTGTTGCGTTACAAATCAATTAGAAGTGAATCTACAATAAAACAAGTTTTGTATGGGGCGCCTGGGTGGCTCAGTGGATTAAGCCGCTGCCTTCGGCTCAGGTCATGATCTCAGGGTCCTGGGATCGAGCCCCGCATCGGGCTCTCTGCTCTGCGGGGAGCCTGCTTCCTCCTCTCTCTCTGCCTGCCTCTCTGCCTACTTGTGATCTCTCTCTGTCAAATAAATAAATAAAATCTTTAAAAAAAAAAAAAAACAAGTTTTGTAGTAGGTAATTTGTAACTCATAAGTTAAATTAACCCTGAAAAGATTCGACAAATGGTGAATGTCTGAATTCTGAAAACTGTACATAGAGAACTATTTTCCACTATAGATTTCATATGTAACATGGTAGTTTTGTGCGTTTTTTGGTCCCTTTCAATTTTCAAATTATTTTTAAATAGTGTCTTTGTAAAGGGTTGGTCTTTTGGGTAAGATCTGTACCTTTAATTGCCTGTGTCCAAATCAGAAAGATTGGTTTTCTTTTTCTTTTTTTTAAACTAGCGTAGGAATGATATAGAATCTTAAATTTTACTGGCAAGTTTTCAGCAATGACATTTTCCTCCCATTACAAAACTTGAAGGGGAAAAAAGCATCGTTTGTACTTTTCTTGTCTGAAATATTAATGAGTTATTTTCCCACTTTACTTGTAGGATTTTCATCCAGGTTCACACAGCATGAATTCTAGCCAGGCATTGCTTATGAGGTTCATTTCAAAGCATATAAAATTTGGCTTTTTCCAGAAGGATAAATAATTTAGAATTGCTTGAGTATTTCAGATCACTGATCATATACTGTTGAATTCCTAAGGATGCTGGCAGATACAACTCTGAGTTCCAAAAAACACATAATTCTTAATGGAAATTAGGCACTGACAGAAGGAAATTTCTTGTGTATTTGGGAAGAAGAGTCAAAACTCCAGAATACATTATCAGCCAAGCGTAGGGGAAACCCAAAAGCATATTTAGTTCTTGGGGCCTGGGTGACTCCATCAGTTAAGCATCTACCTTTGACTCAGGTCATGAACTCAGGGTTCTGGGATCGAGCCCTGAATTGGGGCCCTGCTCAGTGGAGAGACTGCTTCTCCCTCTCCCTCTGCTGCTCCCCCCTGCTTGTGCTCTCTTGTTTTCTCTCTATGTCAAATTAATAAGTAATATCTTTTTTTAAAAAAAAAGCATATTTAGTTCTTATGTTGCTTGATAATTATTGTTTCGTAGGAATCATTCCAATTTAATATTGCCCAGTGGTTGATCTCTTTTATTAAAATCAGTGCAGATGTCAGTTTTCAAGAAACTCTTTGCTTCTGTGTCTACTTTGAGACCTAGGGGACTTGTTCAGTAAGGGAAGAAACTAAAGCAAAAAATTACATGCACAACTAACTAATGCTGCTAATTAATAAAGGAACCTGTGCTTTTTTTCTCTAAAGGTCTAGTTTTGTGAGCTAACTTAAAACCATTTTGTTGTTCAGTTTATTGGGTTCTTTTTGGTATCGTGGATATCCAGGAATTGTATCCAGTAAAAATATAGGTGAGGGCTCTAAGATTCCTCCCCCAGTGGTCTTTACTAGCTTGTGTGTTAGTCCAAACCAAATTCTGCCACATATATACTTCTTCGCAAACAGACACAAAAACAGTGCTGTTAACTCTTCTGTAAGCTCCATGAAATCCCAAATCTTTCTTTTTTAGTGTTCTGATAGCACCTTGCTTCTGAGATTCATTTGAGGCATAGTAGAAGCACTTTTAGTTGGAGTTAGGTGACAAAACTCTGAACTAATTGGTGGATCAAGGATGCTTTCAGAAACCTAGACCTAAAACCCCATTCTTCAGTGCATGGACTGTTGGGTTTACTAGTTCTTGTGAGGGTGAAGCCAACTGAACAGTATTTCTGGACAGTCCACAGATCTTAAATGCCACTTATTTATGTTACAGCTCTGCTGTTCATGGGAGATGAAGACAGCTAACTGAGATGTTTTTAGAAAAGGCTGTGGATTATGGGTTCTTGATTAGTCTTTCTGTCATACCAAATGAGCATCCCTGTACAGTCTGTAGTTGATGAACGTGCTCATGTGTTAATCACTGCTAGGGTGTAGATTCAGCCTGTCAGGAACAGGGGAGGACTTCTGCCTCACTGCTTGGGAACTGGCTGAATATCAGCTCGAGTCCAGGCTCTCAACTCTTCCATTTTGGATCTTTGACCATAAAGGTCACTTGTCAGCTCCACAGCAAATCACTGCCTAATTGTTTCTTCCTGAAAATAACGTTTTACATTTTATTCTCGTCCCTGGGTGTTTTATGGAGATCTCTGGGTTTTAGGACTCAAAGGAAACCAACCAACCAACCCGAACTGGCTTCCCTGTAGGAAGATGGCAGACATTTGTTGAGCGTGCGTGTGCTGCTGGGCTCAGCAAGTGTTGAAAAATGCATGACATAAATAACTCTTGCCTTCAAGGGACTTAGATCTTTTAATGAGGATAGCAGAAGAACATGAAATTGCTCCAATCCGAAGCAAATTAAGTTAACTGCCCTAAGAAGGAGTGAAAGAGGTAGATACACACACCTGCTGTCAGTCAGTGTTGGAGTTGCCTCCCTCTAAAAATCATTAACAAGTTATCAATGGAAACTACATCAAATCTATCAGAGAAATCATGCTGCTAAAGGACAGTTCTTACTTGGCAATATTCCTAATATGCAGCAAGGTATGTTTTTTCCGGGGTTCTGGAACTTCAGTTGGGAGAGTCATCTAGAAGTGAAGGCATCTCTCAGTGAGCACTGGCTCTGATTTTAGGCTCTGGACTCCTGGATGAAGCTTTGTTTCCATAACTGGCTTGGGAATGTGGATTATATTTAGATCTTATCACAGCCGTGCGAGAAGTACAGTAGTTTATAATGCAAACATTCATGCTTTTCCTCCAAATAGTTTAGTGACTTGCCGTTATTTTTCTTGCCTTTAAAAATAAGCCATAAAATCTGTAAGTACTGTTGATAGAAACATAAAGGAAATTGGATTACTGTATTAGTAATGCATTGATTAATGTACTTCTTAACATGAAAAATTGCTAAGGACAGAATTGGAATTGTGTGTACACTTATTAATCATTGTAACTCAGTACTCAAGTCTGAAATTTGCTGAACTTTAATCTTATTTGGGATAGTTTTAGGGACAGAGAGAGAGACAATTCTTTGAGCTTAAGAAAATATTTTTCCTACTTTTTTAGTTTTATACTCCACTAAAACGTTAGCTCCAATAATGTGTGTTGTTAATTCTAGAGTAAATACCATTTGTTGTACATATCAGAATGTTGATTAAAAGCTGTTAGAGGGTTTATCAAGATGATCTCATGTTAAAGAATAAGGAGGATGTTTTAAAATATCTTGACATATTTTTCTAGCTAATTGCATAGCTTTTCCAGAAGATACGACCACATGCTATGCTGATAATAAAAGACTGTGTTTGGTTCTATTCCTGGTAATGCAAAAAAGAGATGTTGGTACCATTTACTTCCTTGTGCTTGTTTATGGTGTGAGACAACTATCTTTTTGCATCAGTCTGTTTAATGGCACCAGCATCAGTGGAAGACAGTATCCCAATGAATACTTGTTTTGCTCCTTTTGGTTTGATTTTCCATCAGATAACTCATTTTTGTCATAATGATATTGGAATATTTAGTTTTAGTTTTTAACATTTCTTTATGTACTTATATCATGGCTAAATTGGTTTTTAAAAGATTTCTATATGCACTTATGGCTCACATTTCATTCTTTTACAGGAATTTTAAACAGTTGTCGGGTGAAATGGAATTTATGACAATTAATGGAACAACATTAAGGAACCTTGAAATCCTACAGAATCAGGTCAGGTAAACATAAAGGCTAATTTATTCAAAATGGTTTTGAAAAAAAATTTGAAATAAGGTGGCAGTCTGTTCTTAAGAGTGAAGGTGAGAACAGGAATATTGTCTTTAGCTGACGACTCTGCCCATTATCTGTTTATTAATTGATAATTGCAGAACCCATTTTTTTGAGAATCAAGTATATGAAATACTTCCCCGGGGGTTACTTTGGAAACTGTAGAGCTGTCCCTCTTAATTATTGAAGTGACATTCGCATCCTGATAATTTCTGTAACAAATATTTGTTTGGAAAGGCATCATCTTTCAAAATTAATATATAGTGGATTTTTTGTCTGTTTCATTATTTTCTTTTTAATATTTTATTTATGTATTTGACAGAGATCACAAGGAGGCAGAGAGGCAGGCGGGGGGAGGAGGGAAGCAGGCTCACTGCTGAGCAGAGAACCCTATGCGAGGCTTGATCCCAGGACCCTGGGATCATGACCTGAGCTGAAGGGAGAGGCTTTAACCCACTGAGCCACCCAGGCACTCCTTGTTATATTTTTCCTACATACCTTTAACTTTTCACTGAAATGTCTTTAGTCTTATTATCCAACATATAAAACAAGTTACTGTGATACTCAATTAGATTTTAAGATGCATAAATTTCATTTCACAAACTTCCATCATTATTTATGCCCTTTATTGATGAATTAGGAAGATAATGGAGACATTAAATTGATTGCTTTCATTTATTAAATAATCACTTAGAGATAAGATTTTATATAATGTTCATAACACAAAGCCATAGAAATAAAAAGCAGTTCCAAATCATTTGAGTAAGTAGTTGAAAAGCTGAACCATCTGAGTTAAATGGTTTAAGGCTCTTCAGAAATATTTATTACTGTTGTAAATTAAAGTAAATGCTGAATTTATTTTCCTAACTCCTAGATTTGTATATTACTAACTGCATTCTCTCATAGTTTCTCCCTCTCCCAGGCTATCCTTGTATACTAGAGTCAACTCTACTTTAATTCCATAACATTTTGATCTTGTTGTTACATTATCAGGAAATTGAGAATTTTTCCCACAGATCTTTCTCATCAACTCTGTATACGTTGCCCAATAGGAAAGGAGTAGTAGAATGAAAAGGACATTTCTTGGATGAAGAAGAGCTAGTAGTCGGACCCTGAAGACACAGGCCCTGGCATTTCTAGCTAGCTTAATTCTGCCACTTCTTTCCTGTTCAAATCCTATTGCTGTGGAGTCAGTTCTGAAAATAAATTCCTAAGGCAAACATACCCTTAAAAACTCTTTCATTGTCAGGACTTGGGCCATTATAGAAACAGAAGCTAAGAATTCACATCTTTGGCTTGTCTTTGCACTTGAACTGAAATGGCCTCTGTTACCATGGAGCAGTGGAAAGGGGTAATGAGGGGGGGACTGGGTATTAGGGAGAGCAATGAAATAACTGTTTCCCTCCCACCTCCCACCCCTCCCTCTCTTGTCTGAGCCTGGTTCTTCAGTGATGCAGGAACTAATTGGAAAATTATTTCCACCCACTGTCTTCTTTGGACCCTTTGCTGTACACGTAGGCTAGTGGGGCTCTTGACTCTGAAGAAATGTTCCTGATGTTGATATGGACGGCCCTCATCAGTCAGCTCATCCTCAGGGGAGCCTTCTGTGACCTGTGGCTTCTGTGTGTGCTCTGCTTTAAACTGCTAAGGCCTGGCAGCTTTTGTCTTGCCTTAGTTAATTTCTGCCAAGTGGCATCTTGTGTTAATTATGTGTCGTTTCTCCCACACTTGAATATAAGTACCCTAAGGGAGGGACCGTGTCTGAATATACCTTTGCATCTGAGTACATTGGAGTATTCTGGAAGTACCTGCTTGATGACTTGAAGGAAAACAAAAAAGTTAAAAAAAAAAAAAAACTTAGGTGAAAGCAATTTTATGTTCCAAATAAGATTAAAACCTATTAATTGACTTTTTGTCATACAGTGAAACCTTGGTTAAAATTACCTATCATTTCTAGTTAAATTTTTTTTAGTCATTCAACTTGGAAGTAGCAGAGCATAGATCAGTAGTTTTTTACTGAGGATTTAATAAAGCAGACTAAGATAAAATCTTTCCAGAGTGAATTCCTATAGTGCAGTTCAGTTTTAGTTCCATCTCTGGTACCTTTTATTTGTTCAGTGTTTGCATGGGAGCATCAGTCCTTAGAACTCAGAGGCCAGGGAGGATACTGAATTGCCAAAGGAAATTAAATTATCTTCACTGTATTTCCCAAGGCAGAAAAGTCTGTATTTTTAAAATGTTTAGGACAAACATATATTTTAAAAGATTTCTGAATATTCTTAGTTAACCAAAAGCACACATAGAACTGTCCCTTTTCTGTGCAAATATCAATACTTTATATTGTGTATGTGTGTTCATGTGTACATGTGTTCATCAAACATTAAATGAACACCTTTTATGAGCCATACTTTAATGATAGGCATCTGTAACATTTAAAATTGGGATACATGGACTAATTAAGGCACGTGAGCAACTAGCAGTTTTGGTACAAATGCAATGTCCAGTTAATAAAACTTTTCTTCTGGTTTTTCTTAGACTGACATGAAAACCAAAGGAAGTTTACTTTGGGTCTTAGACCATACTAAAACTTCATTTGGGAGACGGAAGTTAAAGAAATGGGTGACCCAGCCACTCCTTAAACTAAGGTAAAGGGAATTGTTTTTTATGTGTTTAATCTGAAATTATATGCAGTGGTGAAATTAAATGTTAGCCTCCTTAAAATCAAGGTTACCATAGTTAAAAGAACAATTTTGGGGGCACCTAGCTGGCTGATTCACAGGGGTGGGGACTCTTGATCTCGGGGTCATGAGTTCGAGCTCCATGTTGGGTGTGGAGATTACTAAAAATAAATAAAGAAAAAAAACGGAATTTTAAATTGGAGATTATATTTCGTATCTGGCAATACACTGTCTAGTATTGTGAAGTTGTTTCCTTTGTCCCCAGGAGTCAGTCAGCTTGCAGATGGGAAGACATGGGGTGTGTCCAGGGAAAGTGAGTTATCAGTCAATTTGGGTCATCTGCAGCATAAGAGAGTAGGGAGGAGGGGGTTCAAGAGCTGGGCCACTTCCTTTCGTGGAGGGCTTTGAAGGCTAGCCTGAGTTGGTAGCCAGGCAAAGTTAATCCAAGGAGTCTGAGCATGGGAGTGCTGGGATCAGAGCTGGGCTTGTATGTGGGATGGAACAAAGTGGTGAGGGGGAGCAAGTTAGCAAGTTCATGAAGAGGTTCTGAGGGACCTGAGCTAAAGCCGGAAGGAGGGGTCAGGTATGAGACATTTGGGAAGGTAGATGAGTAAACTAGGAGCACCTAGTTTTGCTGAATCTAGTGCCTAAAATGCAGCTTTTTCTGAGCTTGTCTGCCCCTTGCAGTCCTTGGGACTGATGTGGACCCAAGGGGGCTTCGCAGACACTGATGCCTGTGTCTAAACCCTTAGTGAGTGTGATTTAATCGGTCTCCAGTGTGGCCTGGGAATTGGAATTTTTCAGTGCTCCCCTGATGTTTCTGATACACAGATAAATTTGGGGACTCTGACCTGTCCCTTAGTAGAAGCCCCATGAATGTTTACTGAATTAATGAAGGCTGTTATTTATTGCGTTCTTACTCTTGTACCGCTCTTTAATACTCAAAAGTGGCTTCTGAGGTAGGTCCTTGAGATGAGTAAACAGATTCAGAGCTTCAGTAACTTGCTTAATGCTTCACAGCTGGTGGAGTCCAGGTTTAAAAACAGCATTGACTCCAGAGCCAAGCAGGCACTTAACCATTCTGAACCACTTCCTAAAGAGCTAGACCAGAAAGCGTGGTGTGCTGTTAGAACTGCTGTGTGTCCGCTCTGTCAACTGAGTGAGTCAGCCCACTAAGTCCTTGCGTCCTGTGTCCCATCCTGTGTGCCTGCCTCCCCATGCTAGGTTGTCACCTTTGAAATGGTAAACTGCCTCCTCACAGGGTTGCCCTCAGGGGTAGGATGAGACAGGAACCCTAACTACCACTTTTGAGCTATTTATTACATGGCAAGCACTGTACTGGGGACCTTGTGTACACTGTAGTTTTTCAACTACACAAGAGCCTCCCTCTTGGCTGCGTATTACACTGAGCCAAGTGAATAGTCGTCTTCAGCAAAGGACAGCACATGTTGTTGGTGCTAGTAAAAAGCTTAAGACACTGTTGTGATAATGATCATTACCAAACACTGCAGGATTTTAGTGGGTCACTCCAGTTTTTCTTCTTGACCGTAAAGACCTTCAGACAGAGGAAACTGACTGGGTAAAGAAGACATTCTGGAATGGAGGTCCTTTTGACCCTTGAACAACCCAGGTCTGAACTGTGCAAGTTCGCTTGTATGTGGATTTTTTTCTGATACAGTAAAGTATCGTAAATGTATTTCCTTGTGATTTGCATAACCCTTTCTTTCCTGTAGCTTACTTTGTTATATGTTATATATGTATATAATACATACATAAAATATGTGTTCATTGGCTATGTTATCAGGCTTCTGATCAGCAGTAGGCTATTAGTAATTAAGTTTTGGGGGAGTTAAAAGTTATACTCAGATTTTTGACGGTGGTCTGGGGAACGGCGCCCCTAATCCCCACATTGTTCAAGGGTCAACTATGTCTCCTTGGTTCAGTACTGAAATGAGGTAAGAATGCCTTGGGGAGCAAAAACAGACAAGATGGCTTTCTGTAGAAAGTGTGGAAAGACGTCTACCTAAGCAACCATAGCTCCTCTTATATTCTTATTTGCTTGGTTAAAATATTCAGCAGAAACAGTCAGTAGCAGACTTTTTCATGTAAATTAAAATTTTTATTTCTACTGTTAAATTTGTTTTCTATAACTAGGATTAATTTGAGATAGATTCAGTACCATATTGTAGGCTTTGTAGGAGCTGAATCATGTAACTCTTGGGATCATACTTTCCCAGGAAGGCTGAAAGAAAATATGCCATGTATAATTTACATATAGTGTTATATTAGTTTCACATGTACAATGTCATGATTCAGCAATTCTATACATTACTCAGTGCCCATCAAGATAAGGGTACTCTTTATCCCTCTTACAAACTATTTTACCTATCTTCCCACCCACCTCCCCTCTGGCAACTACCAGTTTGTTGTCTATATTTAAGAGTTTGTTTTTTTATAAATAGGTCATGTGTTGTGGCCTATGATTTTTATCAGTTCTCCAAGTTTAGGCAGATTTTTCACTGTAGTTCTCTGTCTTCCTCTTATAAATGAATGTCACATTGGCAAGTCATTCGTCCTAAGACCTTTTAAAATTAAATTATATTGAATTCATTTGTTCTGTCTTAAATTCCTTCTGCTGCTTTGAGTTGATATGATTTTGTCAATTTTATATATAAACAACTATGTATATAAATACATAGTTTTTTGGTTTTGTCTAAAAGCCTTATAATACAAATACTCTTTTTTTTCTTTTGTATTTTTTTAAAATTTATTTATTTATTTTCAGCGTAACAGTACTCATTGTTTTTGCACCACACCCAGTGCTCCATGCAATACGTGCCCTCTCTATTCCCCTCCACCTGGTTGCCCAACCTCCCACCCCCCGCCCCTTCAAAACCCTCAGGTTGTTTTTCAGAGTCCATAGTCTCTCATGGTTCATCTCCCCTTCCAATTTCCCACAACTCCCTTCTCCTCTCCATCTCCCCATGTCCTCTATGTTCTTTGTTACGCTCCACAAATAAGTGAAACCATATGATACTTGACTCTCTCTGCTTGACTTATTTCATTTCACTCAGCATAATCTCTTCCAGTCCCATCCATGTTGCTACAAAAGTTGGGTATTCATCCTTTTTGATGGAGGCATAATACTCCATCGTGTATATGTACCACATCTTCCTTATCCATTCGTCTGTTGAAGGGCATCTTGGTTCTTTCCACAGTTTGGCGACCGTGGCCGTTGCTGCAATAAACATTGGGGTACAGATGACTCTTCTTTTCACTACATCTGTATCTTTGGGGTAAATACCCAGCAGTGCAATTGCAGGGTCATAGGGAAGCTCTATTTTTAATTTCTTGAGGAATCTCCACAGTGTTCTCCAAAGTGGCTGTACCAACTTGCATTCCCACCAACAGTGTAAGAGGGTTCCCCTTTCTCCACATCCTCTCCAACACACGTTGTTTCCTGTCTTGCTAATTTTGGCCATTCTAACTGGTGTAAGGTGATATCTCAATGAGGTTTTAATTTGAATCTCCCTGATGGCTAGTGATGATGAGCATTTTTTCATGTGTCTGATAGCCATTAATACAAATTCTCTTTGTTAATACTGGAAGAAATGGGAAAAAGAAAACTTTGGGTAGTATGGGATGAGACTCTAAAATATTGTTTCAGGCAAAATATTAATTTCCAAGGAAGATTTGTTCATCTTGGAAGAAGGATTCAAGAGTTGGTGATCTACTCTGTGTTTTAAAATAGTAAACAAAAATAATTGTGGCTTTACTTTGTGGATACCTCTTCTGCCTGCACCTTAAATATGGACGTTCCCCTCAGGGCTCTCTCCTGGGACCTCTTCTCACTTTCTGCGCTACTTAGGATCCCACCTGGGGTCATGGTTTCTGTAGATCCTGTGCTGATGACTTGGTCACATTATCTGCAACAGCTCTATGTTCACATCTGCTGGGACAACTCTGCCTCAGAAAATACTCCATTTGAATGCTGAATGAAACAGATTGGAAACAAAGCATGTCCTTTAGTGAGACAGTGACTTCTTGGAAATGAAGATGTGTGTGTGTATGTTTGTGTGTGTGCCCGTCTGTCCCCCACATGTGCATGTATATGTGTACACACATACAGAGCAGGGTATCGTTAACCACAAGGCAGAATCTGAGAAGTCAGTCCCTTCCCTTCTAGTGGATGGATTATTTGGTTCAATAGTGAAAACACTGGATTTCTGGCAAGAGGTAGTATTATATGGTCTTGCCTTTGCGTAAAATCACTTTTTATGAAAGCCAGTCAGATGAAAGCCTTTTTCATGAAAGGTTTTTTTGTTTATTGAGGGAACTCAGTATCTCCAAGCCTCAGGTCTTACCCTTCTCTGTTTCTGTCTGCACTACCAGTTGATTACTTTAAAGAGAATGTCTATCTGGGGGCACCTGGGTGGCTCAGTGGGTTAAGTCTCTGCCTTCGGCTCGGGTCATGATCTCAGGGTCCTGGGATCGAGCCCCACATCGGTCTCTCTGCTCAGCAGGGAGCCTGCTTCCCCCTCTCTCTCTACTTGCCTCTCTGTCTACTTGTGATCTCTCTATATATGTCAAATAAATAAAATCTTAAAAAAAAGAGAGAATGTCTATCTGGTTATCTTGGTCCCTACAGTTTGCAGTTCTCACAACACGCTGAGGTGTCATTTATTTCTGGACCTTTGTATGGTCTGTTTCTTTTGTCTAAAGTGGAAAGTTGTACTCCTCTCTGTTTCCATTCTCGTGTGCTGCCTGCTTCCTCACAGTTTTCTTGGCTATGTGCTCATCCTCTGCGTATCCTTTTAATGTGGGTGTTTCAGAGACCTAAACCTTAGGAACTGAGCTTTCTTCCTTCCCTAAACCTCCCCTCACTGCCTCTTCTCTTCTCACTGTCTCCTGCCCCTACCCCTATGAACATACCGGTTCCGTGACTATAAATACCAAATGTCAGCGACTCAGATTTGTATCTCTAGTCTTTACTCTCTCCTGTTCCCCAGGCTTATCAGCTTAGGTTCATAAATACATAGGTGTATCACAGACATCTCAAACTTTCTTCTTCTGGTTTTCCCATTCCAGGAACCAGCACTTCACCGAACAAGTTGCTTAGACCAGAAACCTGGAAGTTATCCTGGACATTCCCTATTTGACAGTCATGTCCAATCTAATACTAAGTCCCATTGCCTTTAGCTCTAGGATATATCCAGAGTCTGTGCGTGTCTTGCCGTCTCCACCGCCATCACTCTACCCTAGTCTAAACTACGTTAGTCCTCACTTGGACAGGTGCAGTATCCTCCTAACTCATTTTTTTTTCCCCAAGATAAAGACTGTATCATGCTCACCCTTCCCTTAAACTCTCCATTAGGATTGTACTTCACGTAAAGTTAAAATTCTCTCTCATGACTCTTCTGTCTGACTCTCCCCTGCATTCATCGTCTTCTGGTCACTCTGGCCTTTCTTTGGTTCCCAAGCAACCCAGAGCTTTTTTCATCTTGTGGTATTTGCATTTGGTGGCTCTCTACCTAGAGTGTTCTTTATCTCTTCAGTCTTCATGTGCTGACTCCTCTTTTCAGTCTCACCTTTAAAGTGTCATTCTTCAGAGAGATTTTCTCTGATTGCCTAATCTTAGTTCCGTTCCTTGTATCATTCTTCATTAGCATATAGGAGTTATCTTTTTGTTTTGTTTTTGTTTTTGTTTATTTGATATTTATCTCCCACTAAATTGTGTTTCATTTATAGCAAGCATTCAATAAATATTTATTTTTTAAAAGATTTTATTTATTTATTTGATAGAGAGAGAAGGAACACAAGCAGGGAGAGTAGGAAAGGGAGAAATAGGCTTCCTGCTGACCAAGGAGCCTGATGTGGGGCTCAATCTCAGGAACCCGGGATCATGACCTGAGCCAAAGGCAGATGCTTAATGACTGAGCCACCCAGGCGCCCCTCAATAAATATTTATTGAATGGATTATTAAAATAATGAGTCATTCAGGACTTAACTCAGCTGTCTCCTTTGAGAAGTTATTCTTTTTCTCCTTTTTTCCTCATAGAAAATTAACTCACCTCAGTTTTGTTCATCCCTTATGCTTCCATCACTAACCCACACAGAATGAATTGGGGGCTTCTAGTTCTTTGAATATAATAGATGATCAAGAAATTATGAGTAAATGGATCCACTTGAAAATCTTAGGGTTCTAAGTGGGCTTTGAAAATAAAGGCACTCCACTGTCAGAGAAGTTTATTTTTCTAAGAAAAACTCCTTGACTTTAAAAGCATCTTGGAAGCACTTTTCCTTCATATGATTCCTTATTTTAGTGGAACAATTGCTTGGTCGGGAATGAAAACATTAACACTTAATAGTGGCAGAAATTGTTTGGCTGTGTCTTGCATTCTCATCAACTCTTAGTGGAATTAGTAGCAAATAGAAGTTCCTTGGCATAAGTCACATGACTTAGTTAACTGAAGCCAGGTTGAGTGATGGGATGGGGCCATCTTGCTACCTTAGCCATAGCTGGTTTTAAGTATCGTGTAGAAGTTTATTTATTGTTTACTGAGGTACGAATGCCTTGGGGCATTCTCACAACTCTGAACACATCTGAACTGGAATATTTTTGCTTAGAAATATTTGAAATTAGAAATTAGAAATTGAATCCAATTAGAAATTAAAATTAGAAAAATTAGAGATAAGCTGTGATTTTCCTATGACTCTTTAAGGCCATGCCTATATAATTTAAATTCCATAATGGGTGGATTAGATAGTGTATTAGTTTGCTGGGAGTAAAAAAAGTATCACAAACTGGATAGCTTAAACAACACACATTTGTCTCACAGCTCTTTCTGAGTTCTCAGAGGGAGAAGCTGTTCTGTGCCTTGCTCCTAGCTTTTGGTGGTTTGCTGGCAGTCTTTGGAATCACTTGGCTGCTAGATGCTTCTCTTTTCTGTCTGCTTTCACATTCATGGTGTTCTTCCTGTGTGCATATCTGTTCATATGACAGTCTTTCAGTAAGGTTGTAATCGTATTGGTTTGGGGGCCTCCCATATTCCAGTATGACCTTGTCTTAACTAATTACATCTACAATTACCCTGATTCCAACTAAGGCTGGATTCTGAGACACAGGGGTTTAGGACTTCACCATGTATTTTTTGTTCATACAATTCAACCCATAACAGGTATGCTCAATAATTTCATCTTTCCTCCTTTTTGGCACAAACAGATTGAATATATTCATCTCTTGGATGGAAACAAGTATTTTGATTATCATTTAAATGTGTTACACATTTATTCAACATCTAAAGTGATGTTGTAAAGAACCCTGAATTTTGTAAGTTGCAAACATTCTGTAATTTTGTGCCTGAAGTACAGTACTCTGAAAAATCATCCATCAGTCTTATTTTTTAAAAGCACTCTGGTCTGTATCTGTCCAGGTGAAGGTATTTATACAAAATGTTGGGCTCATTTTAGGGATCAGAAAGAGACATTTGTATGTGGGGAAAAAAAGAGTAAGGAAAATCTTTAGGTAGAAAGGAGCAGAGGTCCAGATCTAAAGGTCGAGGAGCGAAAAGTAGCTATTGTGGGAAGGGAGAGGGCTGAGGGCTTTGAGGTAAGATGTGTTACTCTCTAAGTGGGCTGTGTGTGGGAGTGGACAGAAAATGGCATCACAGAAAACTGATGTCCATGTTGCATTTTTTGAGTCTGTAATATGTCTATTAATTCTTCCAACTATCCTCGGAGATAGTTATTATTTCATTTTATAGGTGTGGAATACTGAGACCAGGTTATTTATCCAAGATAATCCAGCTAGCACATAGGGCCCATCTAGAAGCATACTTGGGGAGTTATTAGGACTTGACCTCTAGTTTTTGTTGTTTTGTTTTGACACAGAGAGAGAGAGCACAAGTAGGCAGAGCAGCAGGCAGAGGGAGAGGGAGAAGCAGACTCTTCACTGAGCAGGGAGCCCGATGTGGGGCTCTATCCCAGGACCCTGAGGTCATGACCTGAGCCAAAGGCAGCCGCTTAACCATCTGAGCCACCCAAGTGCCCCATTGACCTCTAGTTCTGCTTCCGTCATCCAGTGGTGTCACTTTGTACAAGTTAAGAATTTTGCTACACCCTCTATTTCTTTACCTGTAAAGTGGGAGCTCTAATACCTAGTTCACAGGGTTGTTGTGAGGACCAAATGAGACAGTATATAGAAAGAGTTGCTCTGGTTCCTAGCATCACTTATGTGGTTCAGGAAAATAGCTGTGGTCTTTCTAATTGGTTATAATTTGTCATCAAAAAAGTAGAAGCAACCTAGTTATTAATAGGGGAGTAGAAAAATAAATTGTTATCTAGTCTTACATTAGGATATGCTAACAGCAGTTAAAATAAAGACAGGGGTCAGATGACGTAGCTGGAGGCTTTCTGTGTTTACTGGGTGGAGGCTGGGGGCCACTGTCAGGTGTCCCGCCTCTGTCTGGTCAGGTCTCCTGAGTCTAGTCCATGTTTGTGTTATATATTTTGCCTGTAGCTGCAGTTAGGATTGTGAGGAGAATTTGCAAGGAACACTGGTGAGTAGGTAGTGTCTTTGTCAGTCCCCTCTCAGAATGATGCATCCATTAGCAATTGAGCTCTGTCATTTTGTGTGGTTGGGCGTGGATCACAACCTTTCTCATTTATTTAATGCTCTAAGCCTGACTCCGTCCTGGGACTTAAGAAGACCAGCCTCATGTTCTGACTGACTCAGAACATGTTAACACTAAAGGTCATGCATTGGTTAGAGAGACTAACTTCTCAACAGCAGAAAAAAAACACCACGCAGTTTTATAGCTCTAACAGTGGAAATGGATTTCTTCTTTATCTTCTTTGCATAAACAGTCCAAGGTCTTGCCATATTGAGGGTGAGCTGGAACTCCTCACAAAGGCGTTTAGGAACTCCACAGGCTATTCAGTCTTAAACATGTGATTTCTGAGGTCAGCCTGGGCATTGACATCCAGCCAGAGGAAAGGGACAGAGCATGGAGGATATATTTTTGGCTTACCAGGTCTTGTAATGGCAAATAATCATTTTTGCTTACACGTCCTTGACTAGAACTCATTCTGATGGTCTCACTTAACTGCAGGGGAGGTTGACAAATGTTTGTCAAGGAGGAAGAAGACATATGTAATGAATACCTAGCAGTCTATAGCCAGAGATGGGCTATTTTTCCTTTAACTTTGTATTGTTGTTTCAACCGTGTTGTATACTTTTTTTTTTTTTAACACAGAAATGATGAACTTATTTAAATTTCTGAATAGGAACACCTTTACATAGTTGCAGAGCTTAAAAATGGAAAAAGAGGGGTGCCTGGGTAGCTCAGCTGGTAAGCATCTGGCTTTGGTTAGGTCATGATCCGTGTCCTGGGATTGTGATCCCGGTGTCTGGTGTCCTGGGTTCATGATCCCAGCATCCCAGGACTGAGCCTTGCTTCGGGGCTCCCTGCTGAGTGGGGAATCTGCTTCTCCTTCTCCCTTTGCCTGTCCCCCAGCTCGTGTTCTCTCCCTTCCTCTCAAATAAATAAAAAAATCTTTAAAAAAGCAAAAAGATATATATTGAAATGTTTGTCTCTCATCCCTGATCCACATCTGCTTAGTTCCTATTAGATAATCATGGTTATTATTTTCTTGTGTATCTTTCCAGAGACTTTCTGTTTTACTTTTTTATTTTTACTTTTTAAGATTTTATCTATTTATTTGGCAGAGAGAGACACAACAAGAGGAGGAACACAAGCAAGGGGATTGGGAGAGGGAGAAGCACACTTCCTACTGGGCAGAGAGCCCTATGCAGGCCTCAATCCCAGAACCTGGGACTGTGACCTGAGCTGAAGGCAGCTGCTTAATGACTGAGCCACCCAGGCGCCCCAAAACTTTCTGTGTTAAAAAATAAACAATAAATAGGAATATATAGTCCTCCATCCCTTTTTACATGGATGGGGCATAATATACACAATACTCTTTGCTTGTTTCCCTTAATAGTATAAGATAGTTACATTAAATTTTGTATTACTATCTCAGTGACAAGGCGTTCCTACTCTCAAGGAGTTTCTAATCTAATTTGGTCCAGGTATAATCTAGTGAGGAAGAGATGCATGCAGATAGGGAAAGCTTTCGTACCTAAGATAAAATTCTTACCCGTTACATGCTGTGTAGCTCAGTAGCACAATTAGAACAAATGAAGAATACGTTTTAAATTCAAATTAGATTTTTAGAAAACTTTAAATAGAATTAAGCATATTAAAGTAGAATTAAGCATGCTAAGGTTATTCTTGGTATTTAAATCACATAAATCATTGAAGTTAGCAAAACTGAAAATTGTTGGCATTAGGAAATAGATCCCTGACTATTGATTACATTTTTGTGTAATTTTCTAAAGCTCTAAGTACATTCTAGTGAGAGTTCATTCTCTTGAATAATTAAATGACTTTTATTTTGGTAAACTCATATGTTTGGAGTATTAATGGTTTATTTCTAATTCATAACTCTGGCCTAAGTGACAGAGTAATAAAATGTTATGTATTTCCTCCCTGTACCATTTAATTTATATTAACAGAACTAAATGCCATTTAAACTCTCCAGAACTTGTTGCCCTGAACTATATCAGGAGACCCTCTTTATTCTTTGTGGTTTGCCATATGCCATGAACCTGCCAACACAAGTGTTTACCTTTGGTGATTGTGGTTTTGCTCAGCCCAGTGAGAGACAGTCCTGCTCACAGATGGGAATGAAGAGCGGTAGGTGGTGCGTAGCTGAGAGCCGAGATTGGTTGGTGTTGCCCCTGCCTCTCGCCGTGTGAATGTATGAGCAGAAACTGATGCTGCCAAGAAAAAAGTGACCCCAACCACCCCTTACCCAAGCGTCTGCCCTGACTTAGTGCCTATGGAGGAACCAGTGTCTCTTGGCTTAGATCCGGTAGTCTGCCGCTGGCCTCTGCTTTGTTCTGTAGTAACCAGGCCTCCAGGGAAGTCTAAACTGGTTCTCGTGACCAGCAGGAAAGGGCAGCTTTCCTTTGTGCTGAGGAGAAGATATGCAGGAGAGAGTGAGGAGGGAGAGTTGAAGATCTTTTCCTTCTTAGCTCTTCCAGTTTTGTTTTTCTCTCTTTGGCCCTTATCAGTGGGGATTTTCAGAATATATCGCCTCAAAATGCTGTGGGAGGACTTAATTTCCTGTGGCTGTAATGTCTACATTAGATATTATTAATTATAAAATATTATTATTATTAATCTATAGGGTATAGATTACCCTATCTGAAATAACTAGATATGCTGTATAAAGCATAAGACATCTTTTTCGGACACAGCCAATCTTAATAAATAATAATAGTGATAAGGGGAAAAACTGAGGGAACAGATTAAAGAAGCTGGAAATGGGAGTTGATTTTTTTTTTTTAACATATAACGTATTATTTGCTTCAGAGATACAGGTCTGTGAATCTTCAGGCTTACATACTTCACAGCACTCACCATAGCACATACCCTCCCCAAAGTCAATTTACCGCCCCCCCCCCCCCCCCCCGCCCCCAACCTTCAGTTTGTTTTGTGAGATTAAAAGTCTCTTATGGTATGGGGCACCTGGTGGCTCAGTGGGTTAAAGCCTCTGCCTTGGGCTCAGGTCACGATCTCAGGGTCCTGGGATGGAGCCCTGCATCAGGCTCTCTGCTCGGCAGGGAGCCTGCTTCCTCCTCTCTCTCTGTCTACTTGTGATCTCTGTCAAATAAATAAAATCTTAAAAAAAATAGAATTAGAGGAAAGTAATTTCTTAAAAAAAATTAAAAAGTCTCTTATGGTTTGTCTCCCTCCCCATCCCATCTTGTTTCACTTTTTCCTTCCCGACTCCCAAGCCCCCCACTCTGCCTCTCAAATTCCTCATATCAGGGAGATCATGTAATACTTGTCTTTCTCTGATTTTTGACTTATTTCACTCAGCATAATACCCTCTAGTAATGGGAGTTGATTTTGCTGCTGCTGTTGCCCCCGTAGGCCTCTGCAGACATGGGTAATCAGAAAGATTGGGTTTTAAAGAGCCTTGTGGGAAGCTAGAGTGAGGGCTTTGTGTTTAAGTTAGGGAGCCTGTAGTAATGTGAGACCCTCGAAGGATCATAATCTCACTAAAGAAAGGGGACAGGGAAATACGTTTGTATTGGCGTATAGTCTTTACAGAAGGGAAATTTGCCAAGAATTCTCAACCCCAGGCTCACCCTCACTCAGGTTTGCTATTCCAATTTGTACTATCTGTGTGGTCTGGCTATTTCCAACTTGTGAAAGTTGTTTTAAGTGGTCCCATGCCTCAGGGTTCCTAGCAGAAGCAAATGCAGACCCTCCCTGAAGGGATACACCCTCAGTCCATGCCTCCTAGGAATCCCAAAGAGAGAGCTCTACCATAAGCTCACAGACCACAATTGCAAAAGACAGGGAAACAAGGAACTGTGAATACGAGCTGAAATTATAAACAGAGGAATTAGAATCCCAAGACCTTCATATAATGAGATTATGAGGATAAATACCAAAAGTTAGAGGAAGTTAAAGTTAAAAGAAATACAAAAAAGGATGAAAAATACGAGCACAAAACGAAAATGCTATCAAAAGAGAGTAGGTTATTTTTTAAAAAGAACCACGTAGAACTTTTAGAAACAGTGGGTGGGTTACACAGGAATAGGTGCAATAACTGTAATACAGGGTAATATCTGAGGAAATTACTGAAGTTATAGCACAGAGAGACAGTACAATAAAGAATATAAGAAATTGAAAGACAAAAACGAATTAGGTGGTCTAACGTAATCCTCATCAGATTTCCAGAGGAAAATTAGAGTAGGGAGAGAGACAGTATTCAAAGAGATTGCTCTTTGACAGTCCTTTATTAGGAGGAGAATTTCTCATATTTCATGAATGATATGAATCCTTGGGTTTAGGAAGCACAATGGATCCAAAGCTTGAGAACAAATGAGAAATCCACACTTCACTAAATCACACGGAAACTGTATGCCACTACAGTCAGATGTAAAAAATATTACAGAGAGCAGAGAGCAAAGGAAGATCACCTGTAATGCCCTAAAAATTACATAACTGATTTGGTTTCTAATTTCCCCACCTGTTCTCTGCTTCATTTGCTTTCTTTCAGTGATTTCTTTTGGATTTATTGAGTTGGGGTTTTTTTGTTTTTGTTTTTATTTTTCATTTAACCACTCCTTTCCCTGCCCAAAGCTTCGTAGTTTGTATGTCTGTTCCTGTTGTCTCTTGTTTCTGTTGATTCTTACTCATCTAGTTGCTTTTTATGCTTGATTATCTTTGCATACTGATTATATTCTTTGGAGATTTATTTTAAGAATAATGTGAGGGCTAGGATGAAGTTGCCTTCTCTATTAGTTTGGTTCTGCCACGTTCTTGGGTGGCACGACCATGCTTGGCCCATTTTAATTCAAGTTCAGTGTTTGGTGTGTTTTAGGTCATCCAAATGATGCTAATCTACGCTGCAAGTTCATCTTTACTGTGAGTCTAGCTCATTGTTCAGCAGCTCTTTTTAGTATAGAAGTGGCTTTGACTGATGGATTTCTCCTCTGGGTTCTTGTTGTCTTTTAGATTTTGGTGTATTCATTCCTCACCATTTTGTTAGTTCTTTGATAGTTTTAAGAACATGTTTTTCTGTTTCATTTGGGTTTTAAATTGTCCTCATTAGAATGATATTATTATTACAATGATAATCTGAAATTAGAATTAGAATTAATCTCATTAGAATGATAATCTGAAAGTACTGGTTCTCACCATTACCAAAAGCAAAAATCATATTATGCTCTTTTCAAAGACTCAAGTTGATGTTCTAAACTGGTAATGGAGGGTAGCTGTCAGAAAATTTGTTCTGTTTAATATTCAAAAAGGGCGAATTGTTGTCTGTTCCTAAAATGATGTGTCACTAGAATACGAGAAATAAAATTCCTCAAAAGCTTGGTGGGTGATGTGTAATTAGCAACAAGGTACATATTCAGAATAGCTCCTTAGAATGTAATTTGTAAATAAATAAAATGATGATATTTGTGGATGACTCATAATGCATCTCCTTACTGAAGCTATTCCTTCTTCCCCCTCCTTCCTTGCCTTATCTAATCTGTCACAACTCTTGTTAACTTGATCTCCTTAATATCTCTTCAGACTCTGTGCCTTTTCATCCCTCTGTCCTTTACCCAAGTTCAGATTGTCAACATCTCTCTGCTTGAGTCTTCCTTCTACTGTCCTATACCCTTTGAAATGTAACCCATTGGGTCCCATTCTCAGGAGAAAGTCCCAGCTCCTGTGTGGTCCACGTCCCTCCCAAGACCATTCGCTGCCTGGCTGCCTAGCTCCTGCGGTCACACTCTCACACTTTCAGCCTCCATCTTCTCTTTCATTTTCCTATGCTACTTCTACAGTCGGTACTTTTGTAAGCACTTGGTAATTGTTATTAATCATTAGATGAATGACACAGTATTCTCATATGAGACAGATGAATGAGTGAATGATGTGTGTGAGGCTAGGGAGATCCAAGTAGTCACAGGCACTCTCATGTTTCTATTAGAGAGCTGTGTAGGTAGTTAGTTGAGCCATATTGCATGGCCAGCTTGGTAATATCTGAACTTAATTTACTCATTTTATATCGCCTGTCTTTAGAGCAAACTTTTCAGTGAAAACTCAGAACAAACATAACAAAACACCACCTCCCCTCAGTAGTTTGTATTTTATCGGCTCCTGCCCCCTGCCCCACCAGGTAACCTTATGTTAGGATTGTAGAGGCATCTCCACAAATAGCATCCACAAGGTTCAGACTTCATCACATGTCCTTACAATGCAACAGCTGTAGATTACGTACTGTGTTCCTGAGTGACAGCCACACACAACAGATACTGGCGTCATCACCCAATTCTTCAAATGTGAAGGACTCCAGTGACACCCACTTTTAGTCCTTGGGTCTTTGGCGGTAAAGAAGAATCTTTGTCATCAAAGGACCTCAAGTCCATTGTTTTTTGTTATATAGAATGAAATGACTCAAGTGTCTTCCTTTCATGTGTTTGGAATGTGTCATGCTGTAAAATCAACTATAGGATACTATAGGGCATCCTGACACAAAAACTTTTATCATCATCTAGTTGACAGTGCCTTTTTTTTTTTTTTTTTTTTTGGACAATGCTACTTCTTGTTTTGTTGACTGTCATGATCACTGAATCTCTCATTGATTGCACCAAAACATTTTTTCTCTATTTTGGTAATCTGACATACTGTTTTATTAGAGTTATTTGGCAAGTCTTGTTACTCCTGCCAAGTAAAGAACAGTTCCAAGATACGCAAACTTAAAAAAAAAAAAACTTGATTAGAAGTTATTTTAGTAATTTGCATTCTGATCTGCAGATAGGAGATAAAAGTAGAACTGTAGCTCCCCCAGTGGTGAGAAGTTTATAGTAATCAGTGCCACACACCCTTTCACTCTCTTCCTGCCTGTTTTAAACACCAGTAATGGGGGCACCTGGGTGGCTCAGTGGGTTAAAGCCAATGCGTTCGGCCCAGGTCATGGTTCCAGGGTCCTGGGATCGAGCCCCACATCGGGCTCTCTGCTCAGCGGGGAGCCTGCTTCCCCTCCTCTCTCTCTGGCTGCCTCTCTGCCTACCTGTGATCTCTGTCTGTCAAATAAATAAATAAAATCTTTAAAAATAAATAAATAAATAAATAAATAAACAAACACCAGTAATGAGTTCAGTCATTCTCAGTGCAGCCTTCTAATCCATCTCCTGCTGTTCTTTGTGGTACCTACCAAACAAATTGTATAAGCAAATAAAGATCACCATTAACAGCTAATCTGGACTAAGTAGTTACTGTGTACCAGGCACTGTACTGTTTACCATGCATTATTTCATTGCATTCTTGTACAGCTCTGAGTTAGAGACCATTATTATTCCCATTTTGTAGATGGAGAAACTAGGGCAAGACTAAATAACTGGTAAATGATAGAGGCTGGATTTGAACTGAGGTCAGCTGCCCAGATTTTTAACTTCTGAGCGATTACCTCCCTAACCAGTGAAGGCCGGGTTAAAACCAAAATGATTCATAGTAAATATGCTTTTGCCTGTGCTTTCATTAGGCTAAAATAAAAAGCCAGTACCTTTGTACTTTTCCAGATTGCAGACCAACTTAGCACAACCTTTTTCATCTCTTTCTAAGAAATTTATAGTTTTTTGTCTATTTAAAAAAAATCTTCTGGAAGATTTCATAAATATGACTTGAGCTTTTATTAACCTCTTTTGCTTTTATTTTTTCGTATCTCCAACAACCTTTATAATTTTTGAGAGAGCAGCTATCTTTGTAGGCTGTCTTATACGTTCACAGATGGTATTATTTTATCTGTCCTCATACCATCTGTAGCATCAACCTAGTCTGTTCCAATTGGTGTTATCTTTCATTTATGCAGGAGTGAGTTATTAAAATAAAACTTTATATTTGTATAGCATTTTGGGTAAACGTTAGGGTAAAACATTGATTTATTTTATCACAACAATCCTATGCGAAGAAAATTTAATTTTTTATTTTTTTCACCTCATCTTGATTTACTTTATATGTAGTCTTTGGAATTGAGCTGAATTGAATTCAAGAACTACTTATTGAACACATATTGTCATCCCAGAACTGTGGGAATGAAGAAATGATCCCTGTTCTCACTGAGCTTACAGTCCAGCAGAAAAAACAGAGAAGTAAATACAATTACGATTTCCACTATGGAAAAACAGTAGAGGGTTGTGTGGAAAAGAATGATCGAGGATTAAATCTGGTCTGGTGAGTCCAAAAAGCCCTTTCAGAAGAAGGGTAAGTAGGAGTTTGCCAAGCAAAGTGGAGCTGGTAGGTAGTAGAAAAGAGGAAGAGAGTCTTCAAGGCAGAGTAAGCAGCAAATGAGGAGGCCCTGATGTCAGAGAACGTGGAGTGACCAAAACATGCAACAGGTTCAGTTTAACTGAAAGTTACAGTGAGAGGAAGAGAGTGGCAGCAGCCTGAATTGAGACTTGAGAGGTGAGCAGGGACCAGTTGTCTTCTGGGTCAATGAAGGACTCTGGATTTGCATCTAAGATTATTGGCAAGTCGTTGAAGAGGTGAAAGCAGAGGTATGGTTGGAAAACCACTCGGGCTACTGTGTGGAGACTGGATTGGAAACAGGAACAGAAGTGGATGGAGGAAAAGTTAGGAAGCTCTCTTTGTAGTCTGTGTGAGAAACAATTTTTACTTAAACTAGTGTGACGATAGTAGAGATGGAAAGAAATGGATTGATTTAAGAGGCCAGCCCACTGAGAATGGAGGAACCAGTGTGTCTGTCTACAGAGCTCAGATGTGTTCTACTGTGTCATGCTGAACCAGATACCTGTTCTACATAGTAGAGTATGAGCCAGAGAAAAATGGGTTAGAAATGAAACCAAGTTAGTATGCATGTTGTAAACAGGCATAACCTCACAGAGTAGTTGAAAGGATAATAAAGAGAAAAGCACTCAATTAACTGGGAAGTTCTCAATTTAACAGTCAGCTAGGCAGGATTCTGAGGCTTGCCCTTTACATCAGTGGTATGGTATCAACAGAACTTTGTTAGACAAACGTGTATTCAGAAGGTCATGTTTCCCTTTGGCCCGAAGTGTCAGTTCATTCTTTGATTTTTGGCTTACTTGCTCATTCGTTCATTTAAAAAAAAATTTACTGAGTGCTCATTATCTACTAGGTATGTGTACTTATCTCAGTCTTTAATACATTATGGCCATCATACCTACCTTTGGCATTTTTAGGTGCTAGATGGGCCACATCCCATTTAGGGGACATTTAGTCAATCAGGTTTCCATTTTAAGTTGACAGCCTCACCGTTTTCTCCCCGGTGGCCCACGCTGCAACTCTGGTCTGCCCTTGTCTCCTGATGTCTAATCTTCTGTACTCTCTGTTTCTGCTCCCAGTCTTAGCTCAGGCTCGGTATGCCTCATCCCACTTCAGTCAAACAGGTGATCAGTTCAACCAACACCACCAAATCTTCTATCAAAGTGGTTGGCTGACTGAATGAAGTGGTATTTGACTGATATGATTAGTCATTTCAATCAGACTAGAAAACTCAGTTGCCCATTGTGGACCTATTGTATTAGCCAAGGTCAAACAAGCAGTTGTAGTAAATAAATCCTCAGTCTCAGTGATTTAAGTACAATAAAAGTTTATTTCTTGCTAATATAACATCCAGCTGGTAGCAAATATGGGGGTGATGGGTTTTCTGCTCCACTAACAGACCCAGGCTAAGACAGTCTTCCATGTGGCTTCTAAGATTGTTCTGGGCCCAACATTCAGTGAGGAAAGAGCAATGTGAAAGATCACACAGGATGATTTTATGGGCCCGAGCCAGAAGTGGCTTAATTGTTCCTGCTTACATTTTATTGTCTACAACTTGGGTACAGGGCCTTGCCTAATTGCAGAGGGAAACTGGGAAATGTCATCTGTGTGTTTGCCCAGGGGGAACAGAAAAGCTAATGAGGCAGTTTCTGCTGCACCTAGCTAATGACTTCCCTTGTATGGTACCTGCTCTTTGATTCAAATGATAGGGATTAGGAAGGGCCAGAGGCATGGAGGAGGAGTCCCTTAATGTTTTTCTAAGTAGCTATTGTCACGGTGCTGGGCATAAAAGTGGGAAATGTCTATGTTCCGAGTTGCTAACATATCTTATAATTGTTACTACTCTGTTCTCACAGGGAGATAAATGCTCGACTAGATGCTGTATATGAAGTGCTCCACTCAGAATCCAGTGTGTTTGGTCAGATAGAAAATCATCTGCATAAACTGCCTGATATAGAGAGAGGACTCTGTAGCATTTATCACAAAAAAGTAAGTGTGATAGAAATCAGATAGAGTAAAACTGATAATGTTCTTCAACATGAGGACACCAGATGGTAAAGGAAAACATCTCAGAGATTTATCTTGTTATTATTTTGTGAAATCTTGTGGATAACCTGAGAGAATTCTTAGAACGTTTAATGGCACAAATTAAAGTTATTTCAATTTTTGCATTGTAAAAAGTAAAATTTGCCCATTTCTGTTAACTACAGCAATACATAGAGGTCCTTCTATTATAATGCAGGATATTCTCAAATTTCATTCTCAAAATGTGGACCATCATCAAAACAGGAAATTTCTTAGAGTGGCCATTTTTAAAAGAAAGATTAATTATTTGAGAGAGAGAGAGAGTGCGGGCCTGCACATGTGCCCTCCGGGGGCTGTGGGGTGAGCAGGGAGGGGAGAGAGATTCCAAAGCAGACCCTGTGCTAAACACAGAGCCAGAAGTGGGACTTGATCCCATGATCCTAAGATCACAACCTGAGCTGAAACCAAGAATCCATCACTTAATCAACTGTGCCATCGAGGTACCCCTAAACTAGCCATTTTTAAAGCGAGTTGCCTTCTTTCTTTTGACCCCAGGACAACTTCTTATTTGAGTTATCTAAAGGAAAAATCTGCTTATATATCTGTGGTGGTATCAGTATGCAAATGAGTTTGGGTATGGAAGCTAAGTAAAAAGCATTATTTTGATTTTTATCTCTTAAGCTTTGCAGTTTGTCATAACAATAACAAGAAAGGATTTTCCCATGAGGCTAGCAGGAGATTTTTTCTGCAAAGATCTTTCTGCAGGGGCGCCTGGGTGGCTCAGTGGTTTAAGCTGCTGCCTTCAGCTCAGGTCATGATCTCGGGGTCCTGGGATCGAGTCCCGCGTCGGGCTCTCTGCTTGGCGGGGAGCCTGCTTCCTCCTCTCTCTCTCTCTCTCTCTCTGCCTGCCTCTCTCCCTACTTGTGATCTCTATCTGTCAAATAAATAAATAAAAAAAATCTTTAAAAAAAAAAAAAAAAAAAAAAAAGATCTTTCTGCAAAGATACGGAAACTTTGCAAATCAGAAAGGAGTGGCACAATATACTCAAAGTGCATAATGGGAAAAATCCTCAGCCAAGAATACTTTGTCCAGCAAGGCTATCATTCAGAATAGGAGAGATAGTTTCCCAGACGAACAAAAACTAAAAGGAGTTCATGGCCACTAAACCAGCATCGTAAGAAATATTAAAGGGAAAGTTGAATGTAAAGAAGAGACCAAAAATGAAGTATAAAGCTAGGAAATTCAAAAGCAGTAAAAATGAATATTTCTGTAAAAAATCAGTCAAGGAACTCACAAAAAGGATATAAATTATAATAACATATACCTAAAACATGGGGAGAAGAGGAGGGTTCAAACTTAAACAGCCATCAACTTAATAGAGACTGCTACATGCAGATAAGGTTATATACAAACCTAATGGTAACCATATATTAAAAATCACTGGTAGACTTGTAAAGAATAAAGAGAAAGAAATCTAAATGTATCACCAAAGAAAATCAATAAAACATGAAAGAGAGAAAGACAAGAAAGGATCAGAGAAAGTCTTAAGAAACAACCACAAAACAAATAATAAAATGGCAATAAATACATATCTGTCAGTAATTATTTCGAATATAAATGGACTAAATAATCAAAAGACAGAATGAATTAAAAAAAAAACAAGGCCCATCTATACGCTGCCTACAAGAGATTCATTTTATACCTCAGGACACCAGCAGATTAAAAATGAGGGAATAGAGAAACATCTACCATGTAAATGGATGTCTGAAGAAAGCCAGGGTAGCAATACTTATATTGGACAAACTGGACTTTAAAACAAACACTGTAGCAAGAGACAAAGAAGTGCACTAAATAATAATAAAGGGGACAATCCCACAAGAAGATGTAACAATTGTAAATATGTATGTATCCAACATAGCACCCAAATACATAAATAGTTAATAACCAACATAGAAGAACTAATTAATAAAACAATAATAGATCAATGCACAGATCATCTAAACAGAAAATCAAGGAAACAGTGGTTTTGAATGGCACATTGCACCAGACGGACTTAACAGATAAATTCAGAACATTCCATCCTTAACCAACAGTATACACATTCTTTTCAAGTGCACACAGAACATTCTCTAGAATAGATCACGTATTAGCCCACAAAACAATCCTCAGCAAATTTGAGAAGATCAAAGTCATACCAGGCATCTTTTCTGACCACAATGCTATGAAACTGGGAGTCAACCACAAGAAAAAATCTGTAAAGACCCCAAATACATGGAGGTTAAACAACATGGTACTAAATGAGGAATGGTGAATCAGCCAGGAAATCAAAGGAGAAAGACAAAACTACATGGAAACAAATACAAATGAAAACTTGATGGCCCAGAGCTGCTTGGGTGGCTCAGTCGGTTAAACATCTGCCTTCAGCTCAGGTCATGACCCCAGAGGCCTGGGATCGAACCCTGCATCAGTCTCCCTGCTCAGCAGGAAGCCAGCTACTTCCTCTTCCACTCCCTCTGCTTGTGTTCCCTCTCTTGCTGTGTCTCTCTCTGTCAAATAAATAAAATCTCTAAAATAAAAACAAAAACAAAAACAAAAAAACCCCACACAAAACATGATGGTCCAAAACTTTTGGGACACAGCAAAGGCAGTCATAAGAGGGAAGTTTTATAACAGTACAGGTGCCTACCTCAAGAAGCAAGACAAATCTCAAATAAACAAACTAACCTTATACCTAAAGGTTCTAGAAAAAGAGCAGCAAACAAAACCTAAAATCAGGAGAAGGAAGGAAATAATAAAGATCAGAGCAATAAATGATATGGAAACAAAAAACAGTAGAATAGATCAATGAAAACAGAAGGTGGTTCTTTGAAAATAAATAATAAGATAGATAAACCCCTAGCCAGACTTACCAAGAAAAAAAGAAAGTACTCAAATAAATAAAATCACTAATGAGAGAGGAGAAATAACAACCAAAACCATAGAAATACCAACAATCAGAATGTTAGAAACTATATGTCAACAAATTGGACAACCTGGAAGAAATGGATAAATTCCTAGAAACATATGAACTACCAAAACTGAAACAAGGAGAAATAGAAAACTTGAACAGACCAATAACCAGCAAAGAAACTGATTCGGTAATCAAAAATCTCCCAACAAACAAAAGCCCTGGACCAGATGACTTCACAGATGAATTCTACTAAACATTTAAAGAAGAGTTTATACCTAATATTCTCAAACTATTCCAAAAAAATAGAAGAGTAAGGAAAACCTTCGAATTCGTTGTGTGAGGCCAGCATTGTCCTCATACCAAAATGGGATGGATAAAGACACTGCTGAAAAAGAAATTTATAGGCCAATATTCCTGATGAACATAGATACAAAAAAACCCAACAAAATAATAACAAACTAAATTCAACCCTCCATTAAAAAAAAAAAAAAAAAACAACCGAAAAAAACCCATCACAATCAAGTGGGATTTATTTCTGGGCTGCAGGGGTGGTTCAGTATTCCTAAATCAACATGATACATCATTATCAATAAGAGAAAGGACAAGAATTGTGATCATTTCAGTAGTTGCAGAAAAGGCATTTGACAAAGTGCAACATCCATTCATGATAAAAACCTTCAACAAAGTAGGTTTAGAGGGAACATACCTCAACATAATAAAGGGCATATATGAAAAACTTGCAGCTAATATAATCCTTAGTGGAGAAAAACTAAATAAGATAAGGAGTAAGACAAGGATGTCCACTCTCACCGCATTTATTCACCATAGTACTAGATGTCCTAGCGACAACAGTCAGACAAGGGAAAGAAATAAAATGCATCCACAATGGTAAGGAAGAAGTAAAACTTTAGCTATTTTCAGATGACGTGATATTCCCTAGGGAAAACCCGAAAGACTCTACCAAAAAACTTCTAGAACTGATAAATTGAGTCAAGTCCCATGATAGAAAAATCAATGTACAGAAATCTGTTGCATTTGTGTATACCAATAATGAGGCAGCAGAAAGAGAAATTAAGAAAACAAGCCCATTTACAATTGCACCAAAAATAAATAATATGATACCTAGAAATAAATCTAACCAAAGACATGAAACACCTATACTCTGAAAACTATAAAACACTGATGAAATGTCCAACTGATAAATTGGTAAAGAAGATGTGATACTGGCGTGCCTGGGTGGCTCAGTGGGTTAAAGCCTCTGCCTTCGGCTCAGGTCATGATCCCAGGGTCCTGGGATTGAGCCCCACATCAGGCTCTCTGCTCGGCCGGGAGCCTGCTTCCTCCTCTCTCTGCCTGCCTCTCTGCCTAGTTGTGATTTCTCTCTGTCAAATAAATAAAATATAAAAAAAAAAAAGATGTGATACGCACACACACACACACAAAATGGGGTGTGTGTGTGTGTGTGTGAGTGATACAATGGAATATTAGTCAACCATAAAAAAGAACAAAATCTTGTCATTTGTTATGTTGTTGATGGTGCCTTAGAGAATATTATGCTAAATGAGTAAAGTCAAAAAAGACAAATACCAGATGATTTCACTTGTGTAGAATTTAAGAAGCAAAACAAATGAACATAGGGGAAAAAAAAAGAGTGAGCAAACCATGAAAGACTTTTATTTTTTTTTAAGAGTTTATTTATTTATGTGACAGTCAGAGATCACAAGTAGGCAGAGAGTCAGGCAGAGAGAGAGGAGGAAGCAGGCTCCCTGCTGAGCAGAGAGCCCGAGGCAGGGCTCAATCCCAGGACTCTGGGATCATGACCTGAGCCAAAGGCAGAGGCGTTAACCCACTGAGCCACCCAGGTACCCCAAAAGACTTTTTAAAAACATATATATTTATTTGAGAGAGAGCGAGCACAAGTGGTTTGCAGGGACAGAGGGAGAGGGAGAGGCAGACTCTCTGCTGAACACAGAGCTTGACATGGGACTTAATCCCAGGACCCTGAGTTCATGACCTGGGTTGAAGGCAGACACTCAAGTGAATGAGCCATGCAGGTGCTCCAGGGAGACTCTTAATTATAGAGAGCAAACTGTTGTTTATGAAAGAGGAAGTGGGTGGGGGAATAGGTGAAATAGGTGATGGAGATGAAGGAGTACACTTGTGATGAGTACTGGGTATTGTGTAAAGGTGTTGAGTCACTGAATTGTATACCCAAAGCTGGTAGTACATTGTTTACAAGCTGGGGTTTAAGTGAAAGCTTAAAAAAAAAAAAGAAGATGAGAGATATATTGGAATATTACAAAATGGAGTATTATTGAGCCATGAAAAGAAAGAGATCTTGACATTTTTGACAACATGAATAGACCTAGAAGGTATAATGCTAGGTGGAATAAATCAGAGAAAGACAGATACCATATGATATCACTTATGCATGGAATACAAAAAACAAATATGAGCAAATCAATAAGGAAAGTGTGGTGTATATATACAGTATAATTCAGCTATAAAAATTAAAAAGTATGAGATCTTGCCATTTGCAAGACATCAGTGGACCCAAAGTGTATTATGCAATTGCAGGGTCATAGGGTAGTGCACTACTAGGTATTTACCCCAAAGATAGAGATGTAGTGAAAAGAAGGGCCATATGTACCCCAGTGTTCATAGCAGCAGTGGCCACAGTCACCAAACTGTGGAAAGAGCCAAGATGCCCTTCAGTGGACAAATGGATAAAGAAGATATGGTCCATATATACAATGGAATTTTATGCCTCCGTCAGAAAGGATGAATACCCAAATTTTGTATCAACATGGATGGGACTGGAGTAGATTATGCTGAGTGAAATAAGTCAAGCAGAGACAGTCAATTATCATACAGTTTCACTTACTTGTGGAGCATAAGGAGTAACATGGAGGACATTAGGAGAAGGAAAGGAAAAGTGAATTAGGGGAAATTGGAGGGGGAGACGAACCATGAGAGACTGTAGAGCCTGAGAAACAAACTGAGGGTTTTGAAGGGGAGTGGGGTAGGGGGTATTAAGGAGGGCACATATTGCATGGAGCACTGGGTGTGGTACATAAACAATGAATCTTGGAACACTGAAAAAATAAAATAAAAAAATTAAAAAAGTTTATTATACTATGTGAAATAAGTCAGACTGAGAGAAGTAAAGCAAATGAACAAACAAAAAAGCAGAATCAGATATGTGAATAGAGAACAAACTGATGGTTGCCAGAAGGAAGAAGGTGGGGGGATGGACAAAATGGATAAAAGGGAGTGGGGGGTGCATGCTTCCTGTTATGGAATGTAGAAGTCATGGAAATAAAATGTACTGCATAGGAAATACAGTACTGTATTATATCTATAATATCTATATTATATCTATATAATATATCTATAATACTGTAATGACATCGTGACAGATGGTTGCTGCCCTTATGGTGAATGAGGGTGATGTATAGAGTTGTCAAATTGCTATGTTATACACCTGAAACTAATGTAACAATGTGTTTCAACTCAAATAAAAATAAACACTAAAAAATAAAACTTCCAACAACAACAAAAACACAGATGACAGTAATTGAAGACAACACCAAGAAATGGAAAGACAGTCTATGCTTCAGTATTTGGAAGAACAAATGTTGTTCAAATGTCTGTACTACCCTGAGCAATCTACAGATTTAATGGAATCCCATCAAAGTACCAACAGCTTTTTATTCACAGAACTAGAACAAATAACCCTAAAATCTGTGTGGAACCTCAGAAGACCTGAAGTAGCTAAAGCAATCTTAAAAAAAAGAAAAGCAAAGCTGGAGGCATCACAATTCTGAATTTTAAGTTTTATTACAAAGCTGTAGAATCAAAATAGTATGGTACTGGCATAAAAATAGATGCATAGATCAGCGGAACAGAAGAGAAAATACTGAAACAAACCCACAATTAAATGGTCACTGAACCTTCAACAAACCAAGAAAAAATATCCACAGGAAAAAGACAATCTTGGAGTGCCTGGGTGGCACAGTTGGATAAGTGTCCACGTCTTGGTTTCACCTCAGGTCATGAACTCATGGGTCCTGAGATCAAGCCCTGGTTGTCAGGCTCTTCACTCAGTAGGGAGTCTGCTTAAGATTCTGTCCTTCTCCCTCTGCCCCTCCCCCTACTTGCACTCACTCACTAAGAAATAAATTCAAAAATCTTAAAAAAAAAGAAATTGGACCACTTTCTTACAGCATACACAGAAATAAGTTCAAAATGGATTAAAGACCTAAATATGAGACCTGAAGCCATAAAAATCCTAGAAGAGTACACAGGCAATAACTTTTGTTGACATCAGCTGTAGCAACGTCTTTCTAGGTAATGTGTCCTGAGGCAAGGGAAATAAAAGCAAAAATAAATGATTGGGACTACATCAAAGTAAAAAGCTTCTGCACAGTGAAGGAAACAGTCAACAAAACTAAAAGGCAACCATTGGAATAGGAGAAGATAAATGACATATCCGATAAAGAGTTAGTATTGAAAATATGTAAAGAATTATATAGCTCAACACCTAAAACCCAAATAATGCAATTAAAAAATGGGCAGAAGACATGAACAGACATTTCTCCAAAGAAGACATCCAGATAGCCAACAGACACATGAAAAGATGCTCATTATCACTTATCAGGGACATGCAAATCAAACCTACAGTAAATATTACCTCACACCTGTGAGAATGGATAAAATCAATAATATAAGAAACAACAGGTGTCAGCAAGGATGTGGAGGAAAAGGAACCCTCTTGCACTTTTGAAGCAAATGCAAAGTGATACAACCGTTGCGAAAAACAGTTTGGGGGTCCCTCAGAAAGTTAAAACCACCCTATGATCCAGCAGTTGTACTACTGGGTATTTACCCGAAGAATACAAGAATGCTAATTCAAAGGGATACATAGACCCTTTTGTCTGGTCTGTTACAGCATTATTTACAATAGCCAAATTGTGGAAACAGTTCAGGTGTCCATTGATTGATGAATAGATAAGGAAAAGGTGGTGTATGTATATATATACATATGTACACACACACACACATACAGTGAAATTCAACCATAAAAAATAATGAAATCTTATCATTTGCTATGATATGGATGAAGCAGAAGATTATAATACTAAGCGAAATAAGTGAGGAAGACAAATACCATATGATTTCACTCATGTGGAATTTAAGAAACAAAACAAATAAGCAGAGGGAAAAAATAAGAGAGACACAGATCAAGAAACAGACTCCTAACTATACAGAACAAACTGATGGTAACCAGAGGGGAAGTGGGGAGGGGGAAGGATAAAATAGGTGCTTGGGATTCAGGAGTGTCCTTGTCGTGGTGAGCACTGGGTGATATATGGAATTGTTAAACTTCAATATTGTACACCTGAAACTAATGTAACACTTTCTGTTAAGTATACTGGCACTAAAATAAAAACTTAATTAAAAGTAAATAAGTTAGTGCCAGTTCAATGAAAAAAAATCCAAGAGATTTTTCACACTTAACAGAAATAATTTATCTTCAAAATATGCTTAGAATTAACCAAAATCAATTAAGTATATTTATATTGTTGATAAACTTTCTATAGTGTTTTACCTGTTGTGGGAGTCATTCACATACTTTAGGCACTTTGTCTCTTGTAAAAACTTTATGAAATTGAGGAGATACTGTGTTTCTCACTTTCTTACTAAAGGAAGGCTGTGTCTCTCTATATAATGCTACCACAGCATGCATTACCGTGGATAAAATGATGATGCTGAGAAGAGAGTTAGTAGCTTGTTAGTCAGAGACAGAATTAGTATTTATATTAGGGTCTTTGACTGGGTTTTTAGTGGGTACACTTTGGACATGACCATTTTTGATGTAGTAGTTTTGACTACCATTGTATTTTTTTCCTGGTTATCCTGACATGAGCCATCTTTATTTTCTGCCCAAATGTAGATCCTTGCCAATGTCATAATGTTATTATAGAACAATTTTTATGTGCCCACATTTTAGTTGTGACCAATTTTTCATTAGTCTTTACCTTTTTTAGTCCTTTCCCCCACAAAGTTTTACTGGAACGATAAGTACTGCTTCTGAGAATACTTGCAGTGCCCAAGAGGACTTATGTAACTGCTCCATATGCTTCAGCTAAATTTGAAAACAAAGAATAAACCAGAACTGGGAAACACTAATCCCTTGGGAAGAATGCATGAGTTGGTTACGGGGTCAGTGGAGTCTTCTGTACTGCAAGTTGGTGCCCTTGTGGTGTTGCTTTGCTGGCAGAAACAAAGCTTGTGCTGATATTGTACCGTCCCATTACCTGTGGTCCCAGGTACCCACCATCAACAGCAATCTAGAAGCAGCTAGTCATCTTCTGATATACTGTCAGAAGATCAGTAATAGCCTAACTCTCTGTCACAGTGCCGGCGACATTTACCTCACTTCATCTCATCGCTAGGCATTTTATCATCGCACATCAGCATATGAAGGGTGAGTACAGTATAATGTATTTTGACAGGGAGAGAGGGAGACCACATTCATACAACTTTTATTACAGTATATCATTATAATTGTTTTCCTTGATTATTAGTTATTGTGCACCTCTTACTGTGCCTAGTTTTTCAGTTAAACTCTGTCATAGGTGTATGTGTATACGAAAAAACAGCACCTGTGGGGCTAGGTACTATCTGTGGTTTCAGATACCCGTTAGGGGTCTTGGAACATATCCCCCATAGATAAGGGGGGACTAATGTAGTTGAAAGTTTTATGGTTGACACTGCTGAGGTTACGAACGTCAAACCATTCGTTAGGGGGTATCATTAGTCTAGGGCCTTACGATCGGTACTTACTACCCTTCATCAAGGAATAAGTCTCCAAGCAGTCTTCACTGCTTGAAAGGTTTCACTGACAGTTATTAAAGATTTTTGTTTTTCTCAAGGAAAAAATAGGGACAAAGCTGAGAAAATTATTAATTGCTGAAAGAGCTGAGTCAAAGTACTTGTGGCGTCAGGACAGAAGCATCTTTCCATGGCGCTATGACTTCTATTGGGCTTCGCTTCCTCTCTTCAAAATTTGCTTTGATGTTTTCAATCCATTGGGTTGTGTATTTACAAAAGTTTAAAAACTCTGGTAAAAGAATCTAATTCTTTTTTTTTTTTTTTTTATTTTATTTATTTGACAGAGAGAAATCATAACTAGGCAGAGAGGCAGGCAGAGAGAGAGGAGGAAGCAGGCTCCCTGCGGAGCAGAGAGCCCGATGTGGGGCTCGATCCCAGGACCCTGGGATCATGACCTGAGCCGAAGGCAGAGGCTTTAACCCACTGAGCCACCCAGGCGCCCCTCTAATTCTTTTTTTAAATTGAGATACAATTGACATAGAGCGTTGTATGTATGTATGTCTGTATTGTGTTATACCACGTAATCAATGGTTTGATCTTTGTATATACTGAGAAATAATCCCAATAGGTCTAATTAACTTTCATCACTACATGTAGTTATAAAGTCTTCCTTTTCTTATGATGAGAACTTTTAAGATCTGCTCTATTAGTAGTATCCAGACAATGGTGCAGTTTTATTAACTGTAGTTACCATGCTATATATTAAGTCTCTGGAACTTATTTATTTTATAATTGGAAGTTTGTACCTGTTGATCATCTTCAACTGTTTCATCCACTTGCCCTCCTTGGCCCATCTCTGGCAACCACACATCTAATTCTCTGCATCTATGGGTTTGTCTTTTTTTTTTTTTTTTTTACTTTTTTTTTTTCAATTTTACATACAATTAAAATTATATGGTATAGAATTGAATTCATTTTTAAAAGTAACTAAGAATGACTTTTGTTTTAGAATTTCAAATTGTACTTTAGTGAAGGAACTTATGACTCACTCAGAAGTTTTTCCTTATTGCTGCTTTAATGTTTATACAAGTGTGCCTGAAGATTGATTTGAAAAGTGAGGATTAGAAATGACTTGGTAACAGACCAACTTGAGGAAGTCTAAATGCTTTGAACCAAATTTTTATAGATTAGTTAGTTGGCTCTTGGAACACACCATCAAACACATGTCTGTTCTTTATCGTTAATTTACTCTAAATAAACTTCTGCTGTATGCACCAAATGGTGAGTGATATCCTGGGTACGGACTGTGCCAATTATGTAAAATTCATAAAATGGTTAGGAACACTGTTTGGATGTTGTGGAAGTGGTAAGCCTAGGCCATATGGCTGTGTGGAAAGTGCCGTGGAATAGTCACAAATAGGTATTCTCATGTCGATAATAATAGAAGATACCAAGAAGCCCAACCCTGAAACAAAACAAACATTTCCTTATTAGTAAAAGTATTTTACTAATATATGTGTATACATAGATACATACATATTTATATATATAAAATTAGTATCTTATAGTAAAACTTCAAATCCAAGTCTTAGAACACTGTTAGTCTTAGAAACCCATATTAACTTTGCTCAAGAACTATTTTTTAAGAAAATGATACATAACTGCTAAGATGGGTGAGTACATTTAAAGGATTATAGCACTTAGTAAATGTTAGAGGAGACTGTTTCCAGAATTTTGTAGGCGAGAATAATTTCTTGGCCAGACTGATATAAGCCTAGAGCCACCTTCTCAGTATGGAACTCAGGCTGGCGTTCTTCCAGTCCCATGATGACCCGTTTCCACGCTTACGAATGTGTTCTACAGCTCTTCCACAGAGAAGTTTGCTGCTGAAATGGGGTTAAACATGAGTGACTCCAGGAGCTACTACTTCACCTTCTCTTCAGCTTTCTGGCAGCTCTACTCAGTTATTCTGTTTAAGAAACTAGAAAGCAACCTGGCTTGGGCACTTAAAACTTGATTACAAAGCACTTTGTTTTCATTTTGCTTCTGTTGCTCACTTAAATTTTGTATCTGAGGGTGAAAAATCAAACCCTTTCTGGTTTCTCATTATAAGAAATTATTTCAAAAATTGTATTGAAATGTTTACTTTTATTTTTTCACTTCTGTTAGAATGTATCTATTTAATAATTAACTATTGACTGTTGGCCAAAAAACTTCTGGGCTCCACAATACAAAAATCCAGCTTTTCTTCTGGGGAAGAGATATTTTATGATACACTTCAAATTCAACTTTTATTCAGTTGGACCTAACTTATTTTTTTTGCATAATTTAGTTCATTCTTTTTAGTTAATTCTTTCTAAATATGTCCTTAGCATTAATTCATTTTATATATACTATTTATTTTTTATTTTATTTTTTCTTGAAGATTTTACTTATTTATTTGTGAGGGGGAGCATGGAGGGAGAGGTAGACTACCCACTGAGCAGAGAGCCAGGTGTGGGACTTGATCCCACGACCCTAAGACCATGATCTGAGCCGAGGCAGATGCTTAACTGACCAAGCCACCCTGGTACCCCTTTGTATACTATTTATTTTTTTTTTTCAAGATTTTATTTATTTATTTGACAGACAGAGATCACTAGTAGGCAGAGAGGCAGGCAGAGAGAGAGAGGGGGAAGCAGGCTCCACGCCGAGCAGAGAGCCTGATGTGGGGCCCGATCCCAGGACCCTGGGATCATGACCTAAGCCGAAGGCAGAGGCTTCAACTCACTGAGCCACCCAGTTACCCCTGTATACTATTTATTATGTGTACTTATCATTAACTCAAGATACTTATTTTCATCAAATATTCTATTTCATTTTACCTGGTCAAACCTGGACTGATTGCCCTCTATATTAGTTGTATAGCTACTTTCTTTGATTTATTTCTCTTGAATTGAATCTTTGGTTCAATCTTTCTGAATTCTCCTTGGTTTATTACTTCATTCTGATAGAGTGCATTTTCTAGAAGCATCCTGAGAAAGGGTATTGGGAGTACAGCTGTCCTCAACTCCCTTGAACTGTGCAGGAGTTAGGGGCATTGACGCTTGTACAGTAGAAAATCTATGTATAACTTTTGACTCACCCAAAACTTAACTACTAATACCCTGCTGCTGACCTGAAGTTTAATGATAGTCGATTAACATGTTT
This sequence comes from Meles meles, assembly GCF_922984935.1. Lineage (NCBI taxonomy): Eukaryota > Metazoa > Chordata > Mammalia > Carnivora > Mustelidae > Meles > Meles meles. The sequence continues at coordinate 77,301,835 of NC_060068.1, read as the reverse complement.
TATATGAGATAGAGCAAGACAGCATGAGCAGCAGGGAGGGGAAGAAGGCTTTTCATAGCTCTTCAGTTGAGCAGGGAGCCCAACACAGGGCTTTATCCCAGGACCCTGCCTGCCTGAGCTGAAGGCACATGTTTAACTGAACTGAGCCACCCAGGCGCTCCTGGAAATGTCTTGTTTTCTACTCACATTTGTTTGGTAGTTTGGTAGTTTGACTGGGTATAAAATTCTGGCCTATAAATTATTTTCCTTTAGAATTTTGTGTTACTTCATTGTCTTCTAGTTTCAGTTATTTTTGTTGAATAGTCTTCTGATTCTTGGTGTGACTTTTTTTCCTCTCCTTCTAGAAATTGAAACATTTTCTTTCCATCCCCAATGTTCTAAAATTTCATGATGATTTGCCATGATTTGGTTCTGTTTTGATCCATTGTACTGAGTCTTTCAATCTGGCGACCAAGTTCGGGGAAATTTTCCTGAGTTAGTTGTTGGTTCTTTCTTTTTTGTAGTTCTTTCATTCGAATTGATTGAATCCTGTTCTCTGAATGTTCCTTTAAAAAAAAAAAAAGGTATCCTGTTCTTATTTCATGGTTGCATTATTCTCCAAGTGAGGATATTTGTTTTTTTAAGTTTATATATTTATTTTTAATGTTTTTATTTAAATTCAATTAATTAACATATAATGTATATAATGTATTATTTTTAGTTTCAGAAGTAGAGTTCAGTGATTCATCAGTCTTACACAATACCCAGTATTCATTACGTCACTTGCCCTCCTCCTTAATGTCCATCACCCATTTATCCCATCACCCCACTCCTCTCCCCTCCAGCAACCCTAAGTTTGTTTCTTATGATTAAGAATCTCTTATGGTTTGTCTTCCTCTTTGATTTTTGTCTTTTTTTATTTTTCCCTCCCTTCCCTTGTAGTCCTATTTTATTTCTTAAATTCCACATAAGAGTGAGATTATATAATTGTCTTTTCTGTGATTGACTTATTTCACTTAGCGTAATACCCTCTAGTTCGATCCACATCCTTGCAAGTGACAAGATATCATTTCTTTGATGGCTGAATAGTATTCCGTTGTATATGTATACCACAACTTCTTTATCCATTCATCTTCTGATGGGCATCTGGACTCTTTGCATAGTTTGGCCATTGTGAACATTGCTGCTATAAACATTGAGGTTCAGGTGCCCTGTCAGTTCACTGCATTTGTATCATTGGGGTAAAAACCGAGTAGTGCAATTGCTGGATACAGGGTAGCCCTATTTTCAACTTTTTTGAGGAACCTTCATACTGTTTTTCCAGAGTGGCTTCACAAGCTTGCAGTCCTACCAACAGTAATACTGAGATTTTTGTTTTTGTTTTGTTTTTTTTTTAAAGATTTTATTTATTTGACAGAGAGAGAGATCACAAGTAGGCAGAGAGGCAGGCAGAGAGAGAGGAGGAAGCAGGCTCCCTGCGGAGCAGAGAGCCCGATGCGGGGCTCGATCCCAGGACCCTGAGATCATGACCTGAGCCTAAGGCAGCAGCTTAACCCACTGAGCCACTCAGGTGCCCCAATACTGAGTTTTTTTTAAAGACCTTTTCTTTTACGTATATAGGCTATATTCCCTCTAGTATTTGTTGATTGATTGATTGATTTTTTTTTAAATTTCATGGTAGAATTTTTTATCTGATGTCTGATCGTTTTTAAAGAGTGGAATGCTGAAATGCTGATAAGAAGGTCTCTAGATGAATATGGCTTGCAAAATATGAGGTGAATTGTACAGTGTACTAGCTGATACATTTTAGGGGTGAATTCCTGCTTTAGTATATTCAGAATTTTCCTCTTGGGCCTGTGAGATTCCCCAGGGACTCTTTTAGCCTCCTGAATGGCTAACAATGTTCTGGGAGCTAGATGGAGGCAACTGGGAGTCTCCATTTGCTCTTATTTTAATCCCTTGCTTTTGGTAGTATTCTCATCTTTCAGTGTGCCTGAAGATGGTTCGGGTACTCTTTGTTTTTCCTTCTCCAGAGAATATAATTAGTCTTTTGTTGGATAGGAAAATAGTGGCTGCTCAGTAGCATGGATAGAATATTGAGGGATAATTGCTTCTTTTTTTTTTTTTTTTTTTTTTTAGATTTTATTCATGTATTTGACATAGAGAGATCATAAGTAGGCATAGAGACAGGCAGACAGAGAGGAGGGGAAGCAGGCTCCCTGCTAAGCAGAGAGCCGGATGCGGGGCTCAATCCCAGGACCCTGAGATCATGACCTGAGCCAAAGGCAGAGGCTTAACCCGCTGAGCCACCCAGGCGCCCCTAGGGATAATTGCTTCTTAATTCATTTGTAACCAATCTGTTCTACCCACCCACCGACCCCCAGCCTCCACTTCCAAAGATAATTTGTGCCACTAGTTTCTGAGTCTTTTAGGATTCTTGGTGTAACTCAGGTTGGGTCCTAGTTTTCCTCACAGCCAGCTTAAAATGCTAGTCTTTTGAATCTTCTAAGTCAGTTACCCCCTCATCCATTTACTTTATAGTTTCCAAGATGTTGTTACTATTGTCTTGTCTTCTAGTTATTCTTGATGTTTTACGCCTTTTTAAACAATCTTGGACTGTAGTTTCAAGATAGTGTGAAATTAGATGTACATGTTCAGCTTATTCTCTTTATCAGAAGTTCCAGAAGTAAAAGTTATTTGTGTTCATGTTTAAAAATTGCAAACCTGGGGCGCCTGGGTGGCTTGGTGGTTTAGGCCTCTGCCTTTGGCTCAGGTCATGATCTCAGGGTCCTGGGATCCAGCCCCGCGTCGGGCTCCCTGCTCGGCGGGGAGCCTGCTTCCTCCTCTCTCTCTGCCTACTTGTGATCTGTCTACCAAATGAATAAAATCTAAAAAAAAAAAAAGTTCTTTAAAAATTGCAAACCTGTGTATAAAGGTATGAAATAAAGAATAAAACATTTTCCTCTACTTTTCCCCAGAATACATACCACCCAGAGATAACTAAAATTAACATGTGTGCCCTCCCAGATATTTTTATTTATGTAGAATAATGCATTTAATATGAAGAAGCAAAAATGAAATTTTACTGTATAAATACACATATGGTATATAGTATAAATATATGCTATGTGTATTTAATATAATGTTGAAATTATGAAGTTCTGTGTGATTTGTACATCAATACATATATACAGATGTCTTAATTTTTAGCTGTCACTAAAAATACTATCACATTGTATGAGCTTTTCCTAATAAGAGCCCAGTTGTTAAGATACTTGTTTCCTATTCATCTTTTTAATATTATTACCAATAGTGCTACTATAAACATTCAGATACACATACTTTTTTACTACTTGTTATAGCTTTTGTTTAATTTTTAAGAGTGGAATTATTTAGTCAAAAAGCCATATGCACTTTACTCTTCAAATAGGTTATGCCTCTACTAATTGTATAAAAAATGTTTTTTTTAATACCCTGTGTGACTTAGCTATTACCAGGTTTTAAAATCTTTGGCATTCTGTTAAATGACAAATGCTATCTTGTCATTTTAATTTGCTTGTTCTAATTATGTGGGAAGTTAATTGTGCTTATTGGGCATTTTTTTTTTATGAGCTGCATATTCAGTTCACTTAGCCATTATTCTTTGGGTTATTTATCTTTTTCCCAGTCAATTTATAAGAAGAGCTCATTATATGGGAAGAATTTTGCCATTTATTCCTCACATGTCTTGCAGCTATTTCCCCAGAATTGTCCTTTATAATTTTGACATTGCTTACTGCATTTTTGCTATATGGTTAATGTATTTTAAAATGAAAAATTATTGAACAATTATTGGCTTTACTCTCCCCAGCCCAAATTATTTTCTTTAGAGTTTTAAAATGTTATGAAGTATTTGAACTATTGGTTTAACTTTAGTAGGTATCAGCAATACTTTATTTCAACTAACTAGTTTATGGAATAAATTAAAATTTTCTTTAATTCTGATTCTAACTTTAAAAAGACCATTAACTAAAAAAATAAACACCACTAATTAAAAGACTGCTAATTAAACTTCATGTTCAAATGTCTTGTTATTTAGCAAAAAAAACTTATTTTTTCAGTGTTCTACGCAAGAGTTCTTCTTGATTGTCAAAACCCTGTATCATCTGCAGTCAGAATTTCAAGCATTAATACCTGCTATTAATTCCCACGTTCGGTCAGACTTGCTGCAGACATCTATTTTAGAAATTCCTGAACTCCTTAGTCCAGTGGAGCGTTACTTAAGGATCCTTAATGAACAAGCTGCCAAGTAAGTTGTAGACTCTTAGATCACTGTCACTGCTGGAAAGGAAGAACTAACAGATTTGCCATTTGTTGTGTGGATTCATAAGCTTCCCTCATGGTACTGGTAGAAGTTGCACTTGAAATTAGAAATATGGGATGCCAAAGGCTGTCCATGGTAGCTGGAAGTAACCCTCTGCCATCCAAAACGTAGGCAGTTCATTATCTAGGACTGATACAATACAATACCTAGGACAGATACAATACCAGATGATGAAAAGATAAAGCCCAGGCAGAGCAAGTAGTAGCAGTTTATTAATGCAAAAGTGGGAGTCAGATGGCATCTTACCCTTATTTCCTAGATGTCCAGTGGTAGTCTGCCTTATATTTAGAAACCTCAGAAGCAAAGTTATCTTTACAAGATAGTCATTTTACAGTTCATTCCACAAAGAGCTTTATATTAAAAGGGAAAAAAAGATAGTATTGACATTCATATTTATTTTCTTCATAGGTGAACAACAGATATTTAATTTTATCTCTCATTTTCACCATGGGAATCGTGAACTTGCAAAATGAAAATGATGTTAGGATAATTTTGTCTATCTTCAAAGAAATTAAGAAACCAACCCATAAATATTTAGTGACAGAGCTGGAATTAGAGCCTTGTTTTCCTGATTCCCAACCCTTTGGTCTTTTCTCATGCTGGGAAAAATAATTGATAACTGGTATAGGTAGCATGCTTCAGTATATGTTTCTGCATTTTTTTTCATTTTATAGGACTGGAAATAAAACTGAATTATTCAAAGACCTTACTGAGTTCCCTTTAATAAAAAAGAGGAAAGATGAAATTCAAGAAGTTACAGACAAGATCCAAATACATTTGCAAGAAATACGAAAAATACTAAAAAATCCTTCTATACAATATGTGACAGTGTCAGGACAAGAGGTAATGTCAAACATACTTTTATTTTGCATCCATTTATCTCAAATAGAAAAGCTATTTTAAAATGTAAACAAAAATCTGAGGAGAGGATGAAAGTTTGTTTTCAGATTTTCTCTTTTATTCCTTGGAAATATGATGTACTACTTTGTGTGGGTAAGAATGATTTTAATAACAGTATTTTATGTGTTTGTTTACTTTCTTGGTAAAATCATGCAACTTGATGTTACATGTGCTTTAGTATTATTTGTTGAAATTGTATTATAGAAAACATGACTCTTGTAAATAATTACTTATAGGATTCATTTCACCTAAATCCAGGAGAGAGAAGTTAGTCTTTGATCTCTGACCTGCAGAGAATGAAATGATAATGGAGTGAACCACCTGTGTAGGTTGGATCACACAGTGACGGAAACTCAGGGTTTCCTTCCAAAGTTGGTAGTATAGCTGCTAGAAAACAAATAGCAAGGAAAAAAAAAAACAAACCAAAAAACCAAGCTATAATGAAGACCTACAATTAGTGAGTCTTCCATGAGATAATATAAGTGCTGTTCAGAACGTGTTTTTTGGTATGCATACTTCAGTGTAAAGTTTGATATTATTAATATCTGAGTGAGAATCAGGAAGAAATATGCTTTCTGAATGTGGTTGTATCCTTTGGTCTTATTTTGAGTCTTAAGGCATGCTACTTCTGTATCTTACGTTTAATAAAATATAGAGATCCTAACTGAGGGAATTTGAGACATTCTACTTCATTAAAATCGCAAATTAGGAAATTCATGAATAATTTCCATTGGGTGGATGAACTTTTTATTCAGGATTTATTTTTGTCATGGGGAAGAGCTTAATTTCAAATAAAATCTTAAAACATTTGCATTACTTTAAATATTTAGTCAAAAGACTGCTGATTTATGTAATTATTTGAAATAAGAAACCCTACAGCAGAATATAATCTTTATTAAAATATTTATTAATCTTGTGCCATTTAATAGACCATAGCATTAAGACTTAATAAGATTGTCAGTCTGTCTTTTGGACTCAAATCTTTTGGACTCAGGCAGATGTTTCACAGTGTATTCCACATAGAAGTCTATATACAGGAAAATGATTTGACAGTATTTATACTTAGTTGTCCCCCACCCCCAGCCAAATATTTAATTGCATCACTTAGTTTCACTATGCAGTCTGGATCTTCCAAAACAAACAAGTGACCTTAGCACCACTGTTCCAGGCTATATATTGAAAATGAGATGATCAAAACTGCTTAATAACAGTAAAAGATATGTAGTAGAAAATTGGTAACCACTGGTTTTATAGTAGGGAAACCTGGGTGTCTAAGTGTCACTTTCCCCACGTACATGCTGTGTGACCAAGGCCGAATCACCTGTGTTGTGAGACTGCTCAAAGACCAACTGAGTTAAAATACATGAAAGTGAGTTGTAATCAAAGGTTAATCCCACGTAAATGTTCTTCTGATATGGTAACTACTAATATATTTGTCAGGCACTTGATTAGAATGGTTCTAAGCACTGCACACATATTATTTAGCATTTGTAATAACACAGAAAGGGGTTATTCTCATTTTGTAGTGAAGAAAACTGAGGGTTGGAGTAGTTGGGTAAGTTACATAAGTCAGAAGCCCAGTCCTGCCTGACTCCAGACTTTCTACCAGTTCCTTATTTCACGCCACTCACAAATATTAACACAAGGATTATCAACATTTGGCTTTTATTTTATGAAACCCAACATTTTAGAACTCAGTTTAGAACAAACTAAAATAAAGCTGAAGTCTTGGGAAGATAGCCCTGGATCCAGCTGGTAGTTTTACAGTAAAAATGGGGAAAACTGATCAGGAATTCATATGGAATAGTAGATTAGATTTTTTTCCCTTTTTTAAATCAGTGTGGCAGTGAAGTTTAAGGAAAAGGCTCAGAATGTAGATGAAATTGGATTATAAATCATTAGGGAAATAAATTATCTTATTCTTTACTTAACCTTTATTAGGTTAAGGTGATGAGTTTGAGGCAAGAAATTTCTTAGTTATTAACTGTGGGATGAATTCTTACTGATTCTTAAAAAAACCTATAGAAATTGAATAGTATATCAATACAGAATCACTTTTATAACATTTTTGAGAATTAGTGATTCTATTCAGACAACAAATGAATTATAGATATTCAGCATTGTTAAATTTTCTCTTAAAAAATTGTACTAATGGTATCAACAAATTATTTAAAGACAAGGATCAAGAACAGACTCTGTTAAATATGATTACATCTGAGAAGTGAGAGAGGAAAGCAGGAAAAAAACCCTTATTTTTTATGTGCTTCTTATTTTATACCCTTCTGTTCTGAAATTTTAGAACTTTGTAATAATTTTTTTTGAAAACCTGTTTTAGCAGGCCAGTGCAGTACATGGATTTTGTTATTAGTAAAAATAAGTAGATTATCAAGCCAGTGATACTTTTGACAACTTTCCCTTTTCACCTGTTCCCAGTTTTATGTACCCATTAGAATACTATAAGATGTGTGTTACTATTGCTGACTCTGAAAGTATTTGTAAGAAAATAATGAAAGCAGAAACTTAGCTCACTGCTTCTGTGATAGTTTTTCTCATATTTTGTGTATATAGAGATTCATTTTTTGATGAATCAAATATGGAGTGGTATTTAGATTTGAGGCAGTATTGGTAAGTAGTAGTATTCTTAAGGAAAAGGGAAGAAATATTGGGGGAAATCTTTAAAAAAAATTTTATTAATTCACAGCATGCAAAATACCCAAATTCTGCTTAGTGTGTTTAAGATGTGAAAAGCATTCTCTATTAAATCTTACTTCCAAAGAAAAAATATTTGGAAAATTTTTGAGAGAGAAGAAAGAAAAGAGGGAGAGTAGGAATGGGGTAAGTGTGCTTTGGAGAAAACAGAGAGCAGTTTCTGAAGTGAATTAAGCAAACTTAGCAATGATGCGAGCCCAGTGATACAACAGGCTGTGGTTTGAGTAACAATATCTGACATGTTTTAACCAGGATAGAATTGGATCCCAGCAGTATATGAGAAATTGCTAGAACAAATCAAGGCATACTTCTTGCATCAACACCTAAGAAACAAAGTCAGGAACTATAGAGCAGGGAAGTGTGCTATGAGAATTCTCTAAGATTTCTGAAATACACATGAATTTCCAAATTTAGTTTCCTTTTCTGTAGCAATAAAAGTTTTAAAAGGCCTTGTCTGTTCATTCTTAGAATGTTTGTAAAAAGCAAAGAGAAAATTTCCTGTTCCTTAGGCAGTATAGAAGAGAAAAAAAATAAAAAACAAAAACCTGCTAGTAGATGACAATTTTGAAGAGAAACCCAGCTGAGACAAGGAGGACACACAGGACCAGCACCAACTTGAAGAAGTAACCCCAGGGGTGTAATAAGCAGGAGGTCCATGGGGACCTTCCCGACTCTTACTCTCTTTTCCATCGAGTATTGGCTCTGCATATGACCTCTTTGAGGATCTGCTGTCTTTAAAGTAGACCTATCTTGATCCTTACAGATTGAACTATTACGGTCCAAACCTTCCCCAGCCTGCTTTAAAGGGCCGTGACTAGAAGTGATCTGTGATGTGTCTAAAGCACAGATTTTAATCCAGTCCCCTGTGCTGCGATGTTAAGGCAGATGAAGTAAGCCTGCCTACCTGGCACCCAGTGATCCCACTGAGGCAGTTTTAGCTTCTTTTCCAAATTTCTGCCTTCCCTACACAGTAACTCCTATGGAGCTCTGTGTTCGTTTCTGTGGATCTAGATGTGTCCTTGCCAAGTATTCATGAGCCACTGCGGCCCTGCATTTTGCTGTTTGCTGCAGGCTTAGCTCTTCTCAGAATTATTTGATAAAAAGATCAATATGCCTTTCTTGAAGGACATTTACAGATAATGTTTAAGCAGAATTTTTTAGCATGGTCTTAATGTGCTTTTATCTTTCTTGTCAATGATATTTATATTGTGGGTTTTTCCTCAGTTTTTGTAATGGAAGGGAGCTCTTTTAGAGTCTTGACTCTTCACTGTTTAACTGGGTGGGGCAGATTTGAAATTGTATTAATTCCTCTCTATACAAGAAGACATTATGAGTCCCAAAATTTTTTCTAAGGATGAAAATTCTTAAATTTAACCAATAATTTCTGTTTTACTTTAGTGTAAAAACTATATAGAAAAATAAACTCAAAGATAGGCCAATATTATTAATAATATGCATATTATTATATTAATGTATATATACTTGTAAATACCAGAAATGTTATAAAACTGGTATATATAAAAAAGTTCCTGTGGCCATCTCAAATTTAGTGGTAGCCACAGAGCTTCTGGGTTTCCTCCTCTATAAAATAAGTGTGTGTGTCTTTATTCATTTAAATAAAACACTAAATTTCATTACAGTGATATAGGAGAGTGAGCAGGAAGAAGAGATGATATACAACTAATGCTAAAAAGGAAAGGCATGATAGACGCAGTTGATTTCACTTGCTTCCTGATTGATTTCAGAAAAGCTTGCTTGCAGAACACAGCTCTATAAAGATATGGTTCACAGAAGTGAAAACTTTAAGAAAACTCTCGGGAAGAAATCTCTTCTTCCCTTAATAGCTGAAGAAATCAGTGCTTTTTCATGAGGATATTCTTAGGGACCTTGGGTTCTGTGGATAAAAACTATGACAATAAGTCCTCTTTTGTTCAGAATAGGGGATAGGCCACATATGAAACTGGTATAGCACATCATAATTGATATTTTAAAATTATATGTACGTAGAACTTCAGTCTTATTACTGAGTAATAGAATTCTTAAGTGGTACTAAGAAATGAAAGAAGCTGTTAAAAAAAGAAAAATCACCACTGGTAATGGCCATGACAGTGTAACAAGCATTAAAGTGCCAAGTTATATGCTTATTACAAACTTTTGCTCAGTACACATTGTACTTTATCCCGAGTATTGCAACCCTAATTAGAGGTATTTGGTTGTATGGACATATATGAACTTTCGTATTAACAATACTGGATTTATTTTGAATGTTTAGAATAGTATTTACTAAACTTATAGCACAATTTTGAGAAATCTTTAATAATGGTTAATCATTTAAATATCTAACTTTTATTTGTATTTCTTTTAGTTTATGATTGAAATAAAGAATTCTGCTGTATCTTGTATACCGGCTGATTGGGTTAAGGTTGGAAGGTGGGTTTCAAATTACATTTTTTCTTACTAATGTGAATTATAATGGCATTTGTATACCTGTACACTACTGGAATGAAGATAACCACCTCCTTGACATAAAAAGTATTTCTTTCTCTTTGGTTTCCTTATGGAACTTTTCGCCGAAAAAATAATTATTTTAAATTCTTTTTATCATTGGTTTAAAAATACTTTTTCCCAAGAGTATCTTGTTTGTATACATTTGTTTTCCTGTTTTGTAAATTACCATTTTATTCTTATACCTCAGAGTACACTTTAATTAGCAATGATCGTGCCTCGGATAAACCTCATTGGCTACGATACTGCCACTGCGCAAAGCTCAGAGTACACTTTAAACACATGAAAGAAAATATTGGGGAATCTTCAATTATAAGATTAATTTGATTGCTTAAATTTCCTTCCTGATGAGTGCTATACCTGAAATTTCTTTTAGGAAGCTAAAATTTCATTTTCTACCTCACTGAGCTGTGCATTTCTTTATTCTTGATGCTTTCCATGGCACATAATTATAATAGTTCTTTATGCTTCTTTTTTGTAAGTTATATCATGAATTGATGAAAGCAAATTCATCAAAAACAGAATTTGTGAACCACATTGAGACTCCTTTTCTCTTTGATTAGACATTAATCTCTCAAAGGGGACTCATTTCAGAAGTGGTATTAGCAAAGTATATACTCCTGTGAGTAGTATTGTTGTGAAGTATTTATTGCTACTGTTACTTATATGCTTGCATGAACTTGAGACGAAAATGTTACATTTGCCTAAGTAAGCAGAAGAGGGACTAGTATAGTAGCTAGTGTTTAAGGATAGAAGAAAATTTTAACATGTGTAAATGATTGTAATTTAATTAGAAGGAAAAAACGAGTATCCATTGCCACTATCAAAGGATTCTAAAGGCACAGTCATGGGTTTCTTTAACTCTGGTACCATTGTTTTTCTGGTTTTTGTTTTTTTGTTTTTTCTCCTGTGTTCTTGGAAGCTGTAGCTGAGATTTTAATATTGTTGATTTTAGAGGCTGTTTTCTCCTTCACAGGCTTTCTTTATTTACTTTGTCCTATCCTACAGCTCACTAATTGAAGTATGTTTTATGAAGAGAAATTATTTAAAATTGTACATCTAATTATCTAAGAAACTGAAATGTTTCACTAAATGAATTTTGTCAGAAGAGAAAGCTATGATGAATATGTTTGCTTAGAAATCTAGATGACATTTCAGATGCAACACAGAAAGGATAAATCAGTATCAACATCCTTTGAGCATTCAGTGATATAAATTGAATGAATAAATAAGGTGGTTTTGAGGAGGTTCATTATTATTTTTGTCATTTGACTGTCGTAAACTTGACAAGTGTAGCTAGAATATTAGTCAGATTTTGAATATGAAATTCTCACTCCTAGTACAATAACTGGCCAAATTAAACATAATTGTGACAGGAGTTGGGAGCAAACAAAGAATAGTAATTACCCTCTTTCATCACCTGCCTGTCACTCAACCCTGATCTCTTCTCAAAAGTCCAATCGAAATAGTAACATCAACAGCAGTAGCAGTCACCACCTCCACAGAACAACTCTTAACATTGGGGACTAAGGACATAGGACATAGATACTGTGCTAAGCCCTGTCTTATTCTCTCAACAGTACCTATGAGGTAGATACTATCATTATTCCCATTTTATAGATGAGGAAAGGGATGTTTAGAAAAGGTCACTTATATTTGCCTAAGGTCACACAAGTAGCAAGTAAGTGGTTAGTGTTAGAGCCTTGGTCCGGGTTTTTTTAACTGGGAACCCGTGACATCCCCTGTTGTGCTCTACCTTCTTGATGAAGGAGCAGAGACGATGCACAGGCCCACGAGAGGAGCACATCCTATTTGTTTCCCTCTGGGGCCACTGTGAATCTACAGCTAGATCATGAAACATTCCTCTTCTTTGATTGCCTCCTGAATTAATGCATCACTATTCTTTGTAATTCTTTATATTTTTCTGTTTTCACTGAAATACATTAATTCTACAGAAAAGTATAAAACATAAAGAATAGTAGGACTTTCATCAGTGTATCCAGCTTTGTCAAGACTTACTTGCTTCTGATCTTTTTTTTAATAAGCAAGCATTTTCATTTAGTGTAATTTAAAGAAAAAAGCCTTCTGCTTATGAAATGGAAATTCTAAACTTTGACTTTGCCATATAGATGTAATTTGAAATGCATTTCAGAGCTCCTGAACAAAGTCCTATGAACTCCAAGTACTTTATTTACAACAGAGGTCTTTGGAATCAATAGAGTTCAACACCATAATTAAAGAATGTTCTGTGTTTACAGCTATTTACTTTCAAGGTTCATCAGAGAATAATAAATAACTACTTTAATTTTCTGAAGTGATGGCATTAGTGATTCCTTAGTAACCTTGATTTCCTTTTTATGTTTCTTCCCCTCTTCTAGCACAAAAGCTGTGAGCCGTTTTCACTCTCCTTTTATTGTAGAAAATTACAGACATCTGAATCAGCTCCGGGAGCAGCTAGTCCTTGACTGCAGTGCTGAATGGCTTGATTTTCTAGAGTGAGTTTACAATGAAAAATATAATCTGACTTTTTGCTATGAGAAATAGACTGGAAAATCTTTCCATCAAAAAGAAAAGTAGAGATTACTGCTTGTGACCTGCCATAAAATAGTTGAGTACATGTGTTCTCTGATTTTATTTTTAATCCACTGAAATGTAAGCTCATCTTAGTCTTTAATGAGAGATCTAATATACTTTATTGTTACTGTACTAATATTTAGTTGCTGAGGATGTTTGGTAGAGTCCCTTTCTGAAATGCCACCTTGGACTTCCTTTACTTATAAAAAGGCTTACCATTTTCATAGTTGGAAAAGAATGGTTTAGTTCTTCTGTTTTTATTATCTCCATTTAAATTTTTTTTATTTTTTTACATCCTGAATATTTTCTTTGTAACTTTTTATCTTAAAGAATTTTAAATCTGGGAAATTTGAAATAAATACCTATATACTCTTCACCTAGATTTATCAAGTTTTAACATTTGCCACATTTATCTCTCTCATACACTTTTTTCCCGAACCAATTTAAAGTACAGTTTAGACATTATAACACTTTACCCCTAAATACTTAATTAAGCATACATCTAAAACTAAGGACATGCTACTATATAATCTTAAGACCATTATCACATCTAAAAAAAATTATTAATTTAAGGAATATTGAGTCAATTCTACCACCCTCCATTTTAATTTTTTTATTTTTATTTTTAAAAATATTTTATTTATTTATTTGACAGACAGAGATCACAAGTATGCAGAGAGGCAGGCAGAGAGAGAGGAGGAAGCAGGCCCCCCTGCCGAGCAGAGAGCCCGATGTGGGGCTCGATCCCAGGACCCTGGGATCATGACCTGAGCTGAAGGCAGAGGCTTTAACCCACTGAGTCACCCAGGCGCCCCATACCCCCCTCCATTTTTAAATGAAAGCTCTATTCAACTTTCACATATTACATTTTGTTATTATGTTTCTTTTGTGGTTGAATCTAGAATAGTCCCCCACCTTTTTTTTTTTTTTTTTTTTTTTAAGATTTGATTTATTTATTAGAGAGAGCATGAGCTGGAGGGAGAGCCAGAGGGAGAAGCAGACTTCACACTGAGCAGGGAGCCTGACGGGGGGCTCGATCCCAGTACTTTTGGATCATGAATTGAGCCAAAGGCAGATATTTAATTAACAGAGCCACCCAAGAATTCCACCTTTTTTGGGTTTTTTTTTGTTTTTTTTTTTTGTTGTTGTTGTTTTTTAATTTTTATTTCTTTGACAGAGAGAAATCACAACTAGGCAGAGAGGCAGGCAGAGAGAGAGGAGGAAGCAGGCTCCCTGCCAAGCAGAGAGCCCGATGCGGGGCTCGATCCCAGGACCCTGGGACCATGACCTGAGCTGAAGGCAGAGGCTTTAACCCACTGAGCCACCCAGGCGCCCCCCTTTTTTGTTTTTTTATGAGATTTTTTTTTAAGTGTCCTTGCCATTGCTTCCAGGAATGTTTCATATTTGGACTTATTAATAGTTATGTGTTCAAATTGATGGGTTTAAGTCAATGTTGTACTGGTAAAGAAAAGGTTAATAGCCAGTTCTTTGGAAGAATAGTAGTGTTTGTGGTGTTTGCTGGCTTCTGTAGTGTAAATACTCCTACTGTGGTTGATTTCAAGCTGCTGCTGGACTGAAGTTGGGAAGAGAGGTGTACAGTTGCCTTTCATGAGTCCTTAGCTATGAGCCACTTATCTAAGCACTTCAGGCATATTAGGCCCTTATTCCTCCCAAGATCTCTGGGACTGAAATATTATCACTCCCAGTTAACAAATGAATAAAGAAGTAAGTTGCTTATATTGGGTTGGAGCCAAGATTCAATGCAGGGTGTCTGGTGGTAGCTTGTGCCCGTTACCATCAGGCTGTAGAGCTTGCCTTTGGTGAACCTATAGGCATCACTCTAAACAGAAATCTCTTTGGTAGTCATTCCCTTTAAAAACTTAAAGAGTAAATACTAAGTAAGGTTCTTCAGGGAACTAAGTAACCAGTCTAGCAAGTGAAAAAGAAGATATTACGTGACAGTTCTTAAAAGGCAGTTGGTACCTTTTTTTTTTTTTTTTTTTTTTTTGCCCCCAAGAAGAGTTTTCAATTATAGCATTAGAAGCACATTCTAATTTACTTACCCTGAATCTTCTGAGGTTATCTTAGCTCAGAGTTTTGGACCCAGGGATAGAAACTTGGTATATTCAGTTCCTTTTCCAATTCACTTTCAGTTTCCCATTTTAAGGGTCTTTAGGGCCTTTGAGTATCAAGTTCTCCTGGTTTTCCTCTTAGAAATATTACTGAGAGCTTCCTGGCTGGCTCAGTTGGTAGAGTGTGCGACTCTTGATCTTGAGGCTACGAGTTTGAGCCCTATGCTGGGTGCAGAGATTACTTTAAAAAAAAAAAAAAAAAAGAGGAGGAAGGAGGAGTGCTGAGGAGGGGGAGGAGGAGAAACAGCAGGATGACAGGGACATGAAAATTAGTCCTTTCAGACTTCAAGGGCCACATTCTAGGGTCCTGGGATTTGGTGAGATGATATATATTCGCTCTCTTCATAGTATACAAGATTTTACAGATGTGGTTAATGTTGTCATTGTCATTATTCTAGACTGAAGAAAGTTCAGATCTCTTGGGCCAAAAACTTTGGCATTATCCTTGATTCTTTCTTCCTTTTTGTCCCTTTATCTTTTATCAAATTCCTGTTTGTCTTTTCCCTTTGAAATGTGTCTTTGATTTGCCCCTTCTCTGTTCTCTTCTAGCACCTCACTATTCGTGTATACCATTCTTCCTCTGTCAGCTCTTTGCTTCTACCAAATTACCCAGGAGAATTCAGCTTTCATCATACCACCCCTTAGAGCAAGGTGCCATTAAATACAACATCCCAGAAGAATATGATACTCGTGTTGTATTGCCAAGTGAAGAAAGGATGAAAAACAGTATTGAAGGATGATGCAGTTCTTTGGAAATTCACATACATGCACAGCATACAGATCTTTTTATCCTTTTTTAAAAGATTTTTTGAGAGAGAGTGCACATACATGCGCAAGTGGGGGAAGGAGCTGAGGGAGAGAATCCCCAGGCAGACTCCCCACAGAGTGCGGAGCCCTATGTGGAACTTGATCTCATGACCCTGAGCCAAAAGCAAGAGTTGGATGCTCAACCTACTAAGCCATGCAGGGTGCCCCTAAATCTTTTTATCTTAAAAGATATGTGCCATTGTATTATCAATATGCTTATTGGTCATTTATATATCTTTCTTGGAGAAATGTCTTCATATGGTTGAGGTTACTGGAGATTTTAATTTATTTTGCAAATACATGATATCAAAAGTGTCTTTCATGTACTTACATTACTTCAAAATAAGAAAAATACATTAATGTTTTTATCTAAAAAAAGAGAATATTGGCTGAATTGTTGCTAGAGCTTTTGCAGCTAAAGCCCCCACTTAGAAACAACATTGATTGTTATGTACAATATTTGTTAAGGTGCCAGATGGTATGACTATGATGTCATTTTAAAAAATGATTAGGGGCACCTGGGTGGCTCAGTGGGTTAAGCCTCTGCCTTCGGCTCAGGTCGTGATCCCAGGGTCCTGGGATTGAGGCCCACATCTGGCTCTCTGCTCAGCGGGGAGCCTGCTTCCTCCTTTCTCTCTCTCTGCCTGCCTCTCTGCCTACTTGTGATCTCTGTCAAATAAATAAAATCTTAAAAAAAAAAATCCTAATAAATAAATAAATAAATAATGATTAACTTAGGGGCACCTGGGTGGCTCAGTGGGTTAAAGCCTCTGCCTTCGGCTTAGGTCCTGATCCCAGGGTCCTGGGATCAAGCCCCACATCAAGCTCTCTGCTCAGCAGGGAGCCTGCTTCCCTTCCTCTCTAACTACCTGCCTCTCTGCCTACCTGTGATCTGTGTCTGTCAAATAAATAAATAAAATCTTAAAAAAAAAATTGATTAACTTCAGTGAACCTGACATCAGAGGATTGAATATCAGCTATACACATGTATTTGTCTCTTACTGAGATACTAACCATTATGCATTAGTCATATTACTTTTGATCAAAATATTGCAAGAAAGGAAGGCTGTACAGAACTCTAAATGGAATTTCCTCTCAAAAAATGTGTCTCTTCTGTATTCCTAGAAGATAGACTACGGATGTTGAATAATCTTCTCAATTGGAGATTCTTAAAAAATTGAATTAGAATGGCTCTCATGCAGTAGTTAAATATTTTAGAAATAAATTTGCAAATAAAAAATAAAATATTTTCATTTTTTGTTGATTTCAGATATCATTGGGCAACATCTGATGATAGACTGTCCCAACAGCTTTAAAACCCAAGTATCTTAATCTTAATTTTTCCAATGGATGTGGCAATGTCTTTTGACCAGAGATTAAATCATAGTATTTTGGCTGCATCTTTAAGTTGGTTGGTGGCTTAGTGATAAAGTTGCAAGTTGTGACATAAACCCAGTCTTATCAGATTGTTATTTGAATTGCCCATTTTTTAGCTTGTTGTTTTTCTTTTCTTTTCTTTTTGTTAAAGATTTTATTTATTTATTTGATGGAGAGAGAGAGAGATCACAAGTAAGCAGAGAGGCAGGCAGAGAGAGAGGAGGAAGCAGACTCCCCGCTGTGCAGAGAGCTCAATGTGGGGCTCGATCCCAGGACCCTGAGATCATTACCTGAGCCGAAGGCAGAAGCTTAACCCACTGAGCCACCCAGGCGCCCCTGGCTTGTTATTTTTCTAGGTATGCGTAATCTTTTTGAAATTTGGGAAAGTAGCAAATGGACAAAGATCAAGAAGTCAATCAAGACTTTCTAGGTTATGATAATGATGTTAAAGGTTTATGATAGTGTTTCATTTTATTCACGTGTCTTATTTATATAATTGACATGAGAAAGAACATTGTCTATATCAAAATAATTACCTTATCTCTCTGCCTTATTTTTCCTTATTATTATTTTTTTTTAACTGAAATGGAACCCATTGAGAGCTATGTCACTCATTTCTGTCTTGGACACTAGAATATCATTAGAGACCCTCAACCTAAGGCTCCTAAATTATAGCAAATTAATTAGGGTCTTGGTGGCCCAGATAAGAGCTGAGAAGCAGTGTGTGATAGTGATGGAAAAAAATGACAGATATTTAGTGCCAAAGATACTTTGATACTCATATTCCAGAGAGGCAAGAGCAGAGACATCAAATATGGCCGCTCTCTGGCAAAACAGAGTGCCAGGGTAGGAAGGGCTAGAACGGGGGCAGAAGACAACACAGTCCAACACATACACCAGTGGTCAGATCTAAAATTGAAGTCAGCCCAGGAATGACAAGGCATGATCACTGGGCAGTCACTCAGAAGTGTAAGGTTCGTGTAGCATGTGGCATCTTCAAAATGTGGCGTCTTCATTTTTAAGGTGGCAACTAAGCATTGCTTGTCTGATGCCAGGGGTGAGTCTTCTTTGTGTTCGGAATTTTCCACAGACTCTTAACACTGTTCGTGGGATTCTTGCTTGTTTAAATGAACCTTAATTCAGTGAGAAATAAGTAAATTATATTTATTATGTTCTAACTATTCAGATATAAAAGTGTAAAATATGCTATAAATATAGTTCCCAATTCGTAAAGTTAACACAAAAATATGACTGGGTACTTAAAATGTTGTTTCCGTTATCTGGAAAAGTCATTTACATGGAATACCTTATTATAATATTACTAGAAAAATCACATTATAGTTCTAAAAAATCAATATAGTGATAATATAGGAATAACTGATCACATAGTAAATTAACCTGAATAGCCTCTTCAAGGTAGGAAGCATTCTAAAACTTCTGGATTTTAGAAGCAGATTAAATCTCAAAGTTTCTGAAACCCATAGTACAACAGAGAAAACATTTTTAAGAGAAGAAGTCAACCTAATAATCTATTTTGGGGGGAATCTTCTTTGAAAGGGATACCTATGGTATGAAATAATGGAATAATTTGGGGTGTCTGGGTGGCACAGTTGGTTGGACGTCTGACTCTTGGTTTCAGCTCAGGTCCTGATCTCAGGGTCTTAAGCCCTGCATCAGCTCCATGCTCAATGGAGAGTCTGCTTGAGAGTCTTTCTCTCTCTCCCTGCCCCTTCTGCTTGTTCTGTCACACTCTCCAAAGTAAATAAATCTTTAAAAAAAAAAAAAGGCAGAAAAAAAAATGGAATAATTTAAGTAAAAAAAAAAAAGGGAAAGCACTTGCCTACACGCCTTTATTTTTTCTGAATAAGTCTTTCAATAAAAGTTTTTAAGCCTTTAGATCACAACCTATTTAATTAGCCAAAGATTTGAGGCACTAATCATTATTTTTTCAAATCTAAAATTTAATTTATGTATGTATTATTAATAAGATAACTGAAAATCACTGAAAAAAATACTTTATTTGCTTGCTTTTAACGAAATTTATTGCAGCGTCTCCTGCATGCCAAAGTTACGGGCTAGATGTTTGTGCTAATAATGATAGGAAAATCAGACAAAGGTGGACCCCAACATTGAGAACCTTCCCATTTGGTGTGAGAGAAAGATATTGAAACTGTTAATCCTAGTTTGGATGATGCTATGAAGGAGAAGCATGAAGGCAAGCCGACCCGTCTGGTAGTTCATGTTATTTAAGCTGAGTGAAAATGACCACGACATTTGTGTTCATTGAATTTAGTTGACATGTCATGGTCAAATGAAATGTGCAGTACAGTATTAGAAGCAGACATCCTTATATAGAAGCTATTGTAAATGTATGTACTTCCATCCAAATGAAACAAAAGAAGCCTCAGGAATCAAGTTACTACATTAAAATGAGAAGTCGTCCCGAGTAATTTCCATGTTTCTTAACTGTTAGGTATCATCCTTGGTTATTTTGCTGATGCTTATCTTAGCTAATAAAGCGATCCTGTATTGAGCAGCTTATACAGGTCCAAGAAATCGGTGTGTTCACCTCTTTGTTGTCACCTCTGTAGGAATTTCAGCGAACATTATCACTCCTTGTGTAAAGCAGTGCATCACCTAGCAACTGTTGACTGCATTTTCTCCCTGGCCAAGGTCGCTAAACAAGGAGATTACTGCAGGTAATGTATTTTTTTAACTCCTCCCTCTTCTTCAGTGCTTTAGATCAGATGGCATCATTCCATTAATTTTGGTATTTTTATTATTAAATATTAATATCTGCAAATATGTTGGACCCTTGGAAAAAGCTGAATGTCATACATATATAGCTTGATTTAAAATTAACAAATCCCTTTCTTGCTTGCTCTATCATTGAGTACAATGAAAGCAGGTGTTCACAGTAATCTAGAGGTGAATGTTATATATTTCAATTTTTAAGCTTATCTGGGTGACATTTTTTTAAAGGTGTAATCCTTTCGTTTGTTAGCTTTGATTTGAACACTTTGTAATATGCTTCACTTTATAAGTCTCCTTTAAATGCCAACTAAATCAGATGGATGAGACTCAATGTGTGATCCATTTTGAGACAGTGTCTCTGTTGCTATTAAATTGCTCTTAAGTTTAAAACCTTAAGCTTGAGCCACATCTTTGGCTCATTGCTCTGCTTTTCAGTCTCACTGGGTTAGGTATTCCCACCTTCCGGAACCATTGGGGCAGCAGTCTTGTTACTGTAGTTTTGCGGGTCAAAGGTTGGGCCCCTAGAGGTCTAGGCCATTTTGCCCCTTTGGTGGTCCTGTGCTTGACCCCGCCGCTGAGGTGGTTCTTTGTGGTAGTCCCATGGCTGCTGATGCTCTATGCCTGGGCTCCCTCCTGTGGCTCTCCCAGCCTGGAATTTTGTGCTGGTGGCTTTGTGGGTCTGGGGAGCATTGGCCTATTGGGGTCTGGCTCTCTTGGGCTCTTTTATAAAATCACTAGCCCATTCACAAGGGCTCTGCTCTTATGAACTAATCACCTTATAAAGGCCTGACCCCCAATCCCATCACATTAGGTTCATACAAATTTTGGGGAGGACACAGACATTCACTCTGAAGCACGAAGTCTATTTTTTCATATACTTAAGGAAATTTAAGGGAATATTTAACTCACTGGCTTTCTAAAAAGAAAATATAGAAGTGATTCTGCTTATCAGTGCTTTAGCATACAGAGTTCATTATGTTTGAGAGGATATGTTCTGCTGTTCATACTTCTTTCATGTTCTCTCTAGTTTGTGCCAAGTACGATTTTGTTTTTTCTTAACATTTAAATGTTCTTTATACCTAGCATAATACCCAGAGTGGAAGTTAAAAGATAGTTTGTTTATTGTAAAGCATTTATTTATTTATAGGACAAGAGTTGCAGGAATTGGCTACCCCAGTTTTAGACAAAAATGTACTTAGTTTGTTGTTTTGTTTCATTTTGTTTTGCTGTCCATTTATGTATGGGGTGATCTACCATGCTGTGCGCAATGGTTTTGTTTAAAATGGGCTCTTTATGTCTTCATTATTACTCGGTTTCTTTTCACATCAGAGGGCTTTGAAAATTTTGTGCAATTTATCATCCATAAAAATGAGATCTGTAAATATACTCTAGTTGAAACGAGTTCTGGAAGAATGAGAGTCTGTCTTCCTATGACTTGATTTCTTCCTTACGTACTATGGTCTTTGTAGGACTTCTTACTTGGTGCATAAGATTTGTAAAGCTAACAGTTCCTAATGGATTCTGTTTGTGAATTAAGCAAAGGATCAGCTACAATCTGTATGCTTGTTGTATGTTTTCATGCAAAGCTCTTTCCACTGAAAAATACTTACACTTGGTTTATCTCTTCTTAAACTCTTTCATTTTATTTATTTGACAGAGAGAGATCACAAGTAGGCAGAGAGGTAGGCAGAGAGAGAGGAGGAAGCAGGATCCCTGCAGAGCAGAGAGCCCGACACGGGGCTCGATCCCAGGACCCTGAGATCATGACCTGAGCCGAAGGCAGCGGCTTAATCCACTGAGCCACCCAGGCACCCCATTCTTAAACTCTTTCAAATGGCCTTTTGCCATCTGCTGCTGCTAGAGCAGCTAGTGAGAACAGAAGAAACATGTCTGTGGGTATGTGGTTTATATTACATCAGATTTAAGTTTTCATATCAGTATGTGTGTATATATCTGTAAGCCTAAACATACATATGTATTACACATAATATGTAATTTAAAGTAATACATAATTTTCAGTGCATTGTAATAACCAGAATCTAGCTTTGATATCAGAAGGTTTGATTTTAGCCCCTCCTCTGTCACTAATTAGCCATGTAGTCTTGTTTAAATCTCAAGTATTCATATATAAAATTGTAAGAATTAAAGTTATGAATTAGTAAGCGGCATAAATCTTACAGTTGTAGGTATTCTTTATTGAGATGTAGTTTTGGCAAAATCTCTGAGTAGTGAAAATACTATAAAACTATGATTAATTTGTAGACTCATCAGAGATTTAACAAACATTTTGGGTATCTACAATACAAATTTGGTCCTAGATTTTTCATTTCAGGGGTTCCTCTTATTTGGGCATTTTCCCAGTACATTTATTAAAAGACCCCTTGATTTGTGAGAGTAAAATTTGGACTCTGTTTTAGGCATATCCTTCAGAGTGTAGACTTCGGATCAGTCAGGCAAGGGTTAGAATAATAGCTTGGTTATTTGATAGTTGACCTTAATTAAACAAGTTACTTAACTTCTCTGATCCTCAGTTTCTCTATTAACAGAATACCTATCTCTCAGAGATGTTGTACTAATTAAATGAGATAAAGCTATATTAAACTTCTAAGCAGAGCCAGACAGTTGGTAAGTTCTTAGTAAATAGCAGATAATATTATTCAAAGATATTTATTCAAAAATGAGAAAGAATTAAGTATTTTAGAAATTGTGTTTAATAAAAATATCTAAACTTAAGAGTTAGAATCTTTCAGACGCATAATAATTTATTCCTTAAAAATCATTTTTAGTTCTTGCCAGTTCTTAATCTTATCTGTCTCTTTGAATATGATAAGCATCGTTATCTTAAAATCTGCGTCTGATAATTCAAGTATCTGGAGTCCTTGTGGGTCTGTTTCTTTAGCCTTTTGTGTTTGTTCATTTCCATTCTTAGATGTTTTTTAATTCCTCGTTGTTTTGATTATATTACGAACATTGTATTTGCAGAGTCATTATAGAAATAATTTGATATTATATTTCACCTGTAAGAATCGCATTTGCTTCTACCAGGCATCTTAAGACACCAGTAACAATCGGAGATCACTTAATCCATATCAGGTCTTGAGGTGACTCAGAGATTCAAAGGCTGCCATTATTATTTCACATGTGTTTCTCTGCCTGGTGTGCCGCCCTTTCGTGTCTCAGTCCAGAACCAAGCTGTTCACAGTGCTTTCTCTCAGTTGTTCCCTCAGGAATCAACAAACACACTCCTGGGTCTTGGTCCTGCCCCAGGTCCTGGCTCGCTAATTCCTTTCTTTCTTTTTTTTTTTTTTTAAGGTTTTATTTATTTGCTTAGAGAAAGAGAGAGCGCACCAGCAGTGGAGGGGAGGGGCAGAGGGACAGGGAGAAGCAGGCTCCCTTCTGCCCATGTGGGGCTTGATCACAGGACCTGAGATCATGGCCTGAGCCGAAGGCAGGTGTTTGACTGAGCCACCCAAATGCCCCAATTCCCTGCTTTCTTGTTAGTTATTAGGTACCATCAGGTTGCTATTTTCTATACTTTATCTAATTTTCCCATTTGTCTTCAGGAGGACATATTTTCCTTTCAAATGACGTATTCTCTTAGGAAGACAATTTCAGGAAATATTTCACATCCTAAAATACTTTCCAACTTGAGTACTATATATTAAGAAACATCCACCTGAATATTTTTAAATGAAAAAAATCATGCTATAAAGTTCAAGGAATATAATCAACTTCTCTTTTTTATTTTTTTCAGCAGAAATAAAATTGCAAATAGCCATAAAATAGGAAACTTTTCACTAAAATTCATTTTAAGTTAGTGATTAAGTATCTAAAATTTGTATCTTTTTTCCCCCTTAGATTTCCAGCTTGTTTAAAGATTTTAGTGCATTTGAGCTATTGCACTTAGTTCAGATTGATACTTTGGCTTCGTAATCGCAATCTTTTCTTCCTAAATGCTCTTCGGACCTTTTATTCACTATAGCCTAACTTTGAGGCAAAAGTTCTTATTCTAGGGGCGCCTGGGTGGCTCAACGGGTTAAAGCCTCTGCCTTCAGCTCAGGTCATGATCCCAGGGTCCTGGGATCGAACCCCGCATCTGGCTCTCTGCTTAGCTGGGAGCCTGCTTCCTCCTCTCTCTCTCTCTCTGCCTGCTTCTCTGTCTACCTGTAATCTCTATCTGTCAAATAAATAAATCTTAAAAAAAAAAAAAAAGTTCTTATTCTAAGTCTTTCTATCCGTTTTTTATTCTGGATGTTACATTGTTTTACTAATTATGTTCTGTTTCCTTGAGGCATTTAAAGGGGAAAGATGCAATTTCAAAAATACAAAATAAATTTATTCAAGTTTAAGGTTTCAATCTTTCCAGGCAGCATCCAAATTTCCTCAGCTCTTCTTTTTTTTTTTTTTTAAGATTTTATTTATTTGACAGATAGAGATCACAAGTAGGCAGAGAGCAGGCAAGGAGAGGAGGAAGCAGGCTCCCCACTGAGCAGAGCGCCCAATGTGGGGCTCAATCCCAGGACCCTGGGATCACGACCTGAGCTGAAAGCAGAGGCTTTAACCCACTGAGCCACCCAGCCTCCCCAAATTTCCCCAGCTCTTCTTAAATGCCATATTATCAACATGATTTTCATATTCTTCTTGCTATAACTATCCGATTCTCGTGCATCATCTCATCTCTCCAGATTATGATTTGCTTCTTATTCCACCAGGAAGTGTTTTGTCATTGTATAATTTTGATAGCAACAGTGTAGATTCTAGAGCAGAACAAATCACTCAAAATTTTATTCTAAAGTGAAAACCTTCCTGGGAAATCATATCAGTGTCATGAATAATGATCTATCGATTTCACTTGGCAGAGCACCTGAGATTTTATTTTAAAACTGGTATTACTTGCAGATGCTTTCATTTTTTATAGTAAATTTATAATGCACCTAAATAAAAAATCCTATCTTTAGAATTAAGCTTTTTGAAATCCAAAAAATGTTCTTTTCCAGTCTTTTTTTTTTTTTTAAGATTTTATTTATTTATTTATTTATTTGGCAGAGAGAGAGAGAGCGATCACAAGTAGGCAGAGAGGCAGGCAGAGAGAGAGGGGGAAGCAGGCTCCTGGCCGAGCAGAGAGCCCGATGCAGGGCTTGATCCCAGGACTCTGAGACCATGACCCAAGCTGAAGGCAGAGGCTTAACCCATTGAGCCACCCAGGCACCCCTTTTCCCATCATTTTAAAAGTCTCTTTCCAATGGATAATTTTAAATTATTTACTCAGAAGGTACTTTAGTTGTTTTCTTTGAGAATTGTGAGTGTACATACTTGGGGTTTTGTTAGCCAGATATATTTAAGGAAAAGGATGTAAGTATTTAGGGAAATAATATTTCTAAGAGTTATGAGTAAGGCCAGAAATGTGCTTATATGTGAAAGTTCTGAGTCAAAGCACTTAGTAATCGATGAGTGCTAGTTAACAAAGTTCAAGAACACTGTTTACCCAACACATTGTTGGAAATTAGAAAATTTGATAACAACTACTTTAGGTGAAGGTATGAAAAAACAAGTCAAGTTTCATATCCTGCTGGTGGGAAGTTAAATTGATACAATATTTCTGTATGTTAAAATAAAAAATATGCATACCCTATGACTTAGAAGGTACACTTCAGGAATTTACTCTGGCTTAGAGAAGCATTTGTCCATGTGTCAATGGACATAAATGTAAGATCGATTGCAGTATTGTTTATAACAGTGGAAATCTAGTCACAGTGTATATGTTCGACAGTGGAGAACAACTGAATTATCTATGTAGCAGCTTCAAAAGAACACTGAAGATCTGACAAGAAATGATCCTGAATCTTAAGTATAGCATCCCATCAGGTTCCATTGGACCTAATTTCACTTTTTAAATTTCTTAAAGGTCTTTTAAAGAACAAAGAGAAAATTCACATTTTTCTTTAAAGGGGAATAAAATTCTGTTTTGTATTTACCATATGGGTCCATTGGACCCTTTTATAAATCTGACATGTACTTTGGGATCTTTAATGATTTTTATCTTTTCTGTATCTGGAGCATCTTGCTCTTTCATCATTTAAGAATTACTTTGTACTATTTATCAATTAGTTCTACTAAAAAGTCTAAATGTAAGAAAACTAGAGAATGACGATACAAAGGTAAGATAAAAATCACTACCACACCATCCTTCCTTGTTTTAATTGTATTACCCAAAGTGCTGCATCGTTCTTCAGGAAGTTGTAAAAGACTAGAAATAGCACTGTTGTAGTCTAACTACAATAGTTATTATAGCTGCTACAGTTATAATTAATTAATTTCTATTGATGTAATAATTAACTTTCACATATTATAACTGCTGCTTCTACCTTTCATTGAGCCGAGTTGAGAATTCTGAATTTTTAAGTTTTTCACCCATAATAGAAAAGACGAAAAAAGTAAGGAGACATTTCACAATTATTAGATTAATCAAAAAGATGAATACGAAGAGAAAGATAGCAGTGCTCTAGATACTACCGATGATGAAATTTCTTGTATAAACAAAATCTCAGATCGTAAGTGTTCAGGTGACAGTAGCCTAGGTAAATTTTCCCAAGCTTAAGAGCAGTGTGTGAATAATGTATTTCTTTTTTTTTTTTAAGAATTTATTTATTTATTTGACAGAGAGAGAGAGAGATCACAAGTAGGCAGAGAGGCAGGCAGAGAGAGGAGGAAGCAGGCTCCCCACTGAGCAGAGAGCGCGATGCGGGGCTCGATCCCAGGACCCTGGGATCATGACCTGAGCCGAAGGCAGAGGCTTAACCCACTGAGCCACCCAGGCGCCCCTGAATAATGTATTTCTAAGGACAAAATGGAATGTGTTCCTCTCCAGTTAGTTACTCCACAGGCATCACACATCATACAACATTTGCTGACGAGAACCTGAACCATCCTGACATGTAGTGGTTCCTTTGTCTTTTGTGATGTCTGTGCACTAAGGTTTACCTGATACTGTTTGTAGGTGTACAGGTGCTGAAGGCAGAAGATTAAAAGAAAATAGATGTTGTGAAAAAAAAGTATTGATTGGATCGGTTACTCTGATTTGATATTTATAAATATAAAGCTGAAAATGTTTGCATTTGTGGAACAAAAAAGATGGCTGTCCTCTCCTCAACAAAACGATAAGCTTTAAATATTTTTAAAAATCCAAGTATTGCATTTTTGTCTATGCAAGTAGGAGAAGAACCCAAAGTTATGATAAGCTAGAACATTTTAGGAATGTATGGGAATCTAGACTTAATATTTATGAATGACTGCGGTCTAGGTGCATGCATGACAGCTGAGGAGCAGTTAATTACTTTGAGAGTGTGTTGCCCATTCTAAGTATATTGCCTCTAAGACCAGGAAAATGTGCAATAAAAATCTGAGATTTGCTGTTTAAGTTTTCATTAAAATTTGTCTTGGGGTTTTTTTGTTTTGTTTTTACTACCCCTTTGTTGCCACTTCTGCAAATTATTTGTAAAATGACTTGAAAGTATTAAAAAAAAAAGAGTCCATTGGTAAATGGTGAAACCTATTTTTTTAAATATGTATTGAATGTGAAGGGAAAAAATGTAGTTATGGAATAATATATTATAGTATGAACCTGATTTGTTTTGCCGTTTTTGTTTTTGGTTTTTTTTGTTTGTTTTTAAATTTTACTTATTTATTTGACAGACAGAAATCTCAAGTAGGCAGAGAGGCAGGCAGAGAGAGAGGAGGAAGCAGGCTCCCCGCTGAGCAGAGAGCCCGATGCGGGGCTCGATCCCAGGACCCTGAATCATGACCTGAGCCGAAGGCAGAGGATTTAACCCACTGAGCCACCCAGTCGCCCCCGGTTTTGTTTTTTTTAAGATTTTATTTATTTTTTGACAGAGAGAGATCCCAAGTAGGCATAGAGACAGGCGGAGAGAGACAGGGGGAAGCAGGTTCCCCGATGAGCAGAGAGCCCGACGCAGGCCTCGGTCCCAGCACTCTGAGATCATGACCTGTGTCGAAGGCAGAGCCTTAACCCACTAAGCCACCCAGGCACCCTGTTTTGCTGTTTTTTGTTTTTTGTTTTTTTTTTTAAAGAATCACAAATCAGTGCAATGAGTGTGTAAAAACCTAAATGCAGAGAAGAAAGTTGTGAAGGGTAGACACCACACTGATCTCTGGGAAGGAGAATGAGGGGAGGGCAGTGCTCACAGGGGCTTTGAAAAATAAATAAAGCTATAGATAAAACATAAAAATATAAAAGCTTAGAAAGGAAGACCAGTAAGGTAAAAAAAAAAAAAAAAAAAAAAAAATTGTATCAAAAAAAGCAGAAGATACCAAAGACCATAGAAAGATGGTTCACTTAAACAGAATATGAAAATTTAAGGTCTCCAAGTCTAACACATAATATAATTTCTACTAATGTAATAATTAAATCTGGAAATAATTTTCGGTGACTTCCTTTATTATACTTATTACTAAAAATGATTTAAATGGCAATAATCTGAGCTGTAACTTCTAGTAATGAAAATGTTGATCTTAGAGAATAGTAGGGAAAACAAGATCTTGTAAAGTAGACTTCAGCAGTGGAGCTATTGTAAGACTGCTAAACTTTGTGCTTTGAGCACTATTATTACAATAACTGTCCTCCCAATTCTTATTTTATAGTTAAAATTTAGCTTTTATACTCGAAGCCTTATTTTGGGTGTATGTTTACTTAAAGTCTAACATTATTTCTTATGCTAGAACTTAGAGAATTTTTTAAAAGGCAGTTTTCATGCCTAGTAAATTGAAACATGCTTCTTTTGGCAGACCAACTCTGCAGGAGGAGAGGAAAATCGTGATTAAAAATGGTCGGCACCCTGTGATTGACATGTTACTGGGAGAACAGGATCAGTATGTTCCCAACAGTACGAATTTATCAGTAAGTACCACATGATGCCAGTAAACAAATAAAAGGTGATAACACTGGTCCAAATTTTTAAATGCAAAATAAGTATTTTTTAAATTTATTCAGGATTTAAGTTTGGCGTTAAATATAGTAATCTTGGGCTGTAGTTTTATATTCAGCACCAAGTATGGAGTTGGTGTCATTTCCAATGAGAGATTAAATGGAAAGATTTAGCAACTAAACGGTTAGTCTTAATTAGTTATCCTAGGTAACCCCTATACATAGTTTTCATTTATAAATGCCCAAATATGCTAATAGGGTGGACTCATACTGGAGTTTTTGCAAATTTCTAGTAATGTTTAATGCTATATATTTGTCCTGTCTTTCAGTATTTTAAAATGTTCTGCAAAAGAATTGGAGATGCCTCAGCTGATTTTGTTGAGAGAACTTTGTCACACGGGCCAACGTTCTTTCTCTCACAGAACATTAATGATCCTAAAGATTTATTCATTTAACATATACTTACTGTATTCCTGTTTAGTTTCAGGTAGTGAAACAAGTATTAGGACAAAGAGTGGTAAGCAAGACAGAACTATTCCCTGCCTTAAGGTGCTGTGATCAAGCAAGAAGGTAGCCAGGCTATTATAATACACGATGTAGGAAACCACGTTGTCCTGGGAGCATGTAGCAAGGTCAGCCTAACATAGTGTAGAGGGAGCATCCCGGAGGGTTTCTTGGGGATAAGATACTAATTGAAGAGGGAGTCAGTGTAGGCCAGGGAAGTGGAGAGCAGTAAACTGAGTCCAGGAACCAGTGTGGCGGAGGCTGCGAGTGAGGCAGAGCAGGGTGAATTCAGGGAAGTGAAAGATGGTGAGTGATGTGGAGCATGGAGTATAAAGAAGGGTTCAGATACAAGGAAGAGGCCAGTTTGCTCATTGCCATATTAAGGAATTTTGATTTTTTATTTTTTTCCCTAAGGGAATGAGAATACCAGCAACAGAATGTTTGAAGCTCTGAAAAATAGCAAACTTGTGGGATGGAGTGTGCGTGTGTGTGTGCGCACGCGCGCCTGTGCCTCTGTGTATGTGTTACATAGAGTTACATTGTCAAAGATAAAGCCATACGCTAATTGACGTGGTGTAATTGTAGATTTTATTCAGTAATGTAATTGCAGTAGAGAAAAGAGTCCAGTGTGAACTGAACTCAACTTCAGTTGAGGTCACTGGATGTTTTGAAGGGAGAATGAGGGACTAGGGGGAAGGAATGGTGTCGGAGTGGAGGGGTATCTTGCAGATTCAAGGGAGTAGAAATTATAAAAAGCAGGAAAGGGGATTGGTTAATGTGAAACCCCTCTGGGTTTACTGACTGGCATCTGGAGCGTATGCCCTCACACAGGGAGTAGAAGGAAAAGGAGAGTTATCTTCTAGAGTGTTTGTATTTCAGAGATGGCTCGCCTCTTCTAGGTTGTAGAAGAGTTACACCTCAACAGGGCAGAGAAAGGATTTATAACTGTAAGCTTTCTGAAGTCATTGCTTTAAGAGGAAGTTCAGGGGCCTTTGTGCCTGTTGTCAGGTTTTGGCTGGAACAAGCCATAAATTTTCCTGCCAGTCTTGTACTTTTTCAGGTAGGAACTTAAAATGAATTTGGGATCATCCTAAGAACATGGCCATGAGCTGTTAGAAACGATGCTAGTTGATTCTGGATTCTTAGTGGGAGGAGTCAACAAAATCATTTATGTTGAAAGTGTGAGTTTTTATAGGACGAGGCTGAAGCCTAGTGGAGAAGAGGGCTCAAGACTAGAGTTTGGTTAAGGTAAGAGCATCTTTGTCAACATCAAGTGAAATAGTCTGGTGGTGAGATCAGAGAATTAGTATGTAGGGAGGAGCTAAGGGGGAGAGGTCATTGTATCAGAGAATGAATGTCCAACTTTAGGATTTCGGAGGTAGTGCTTTTCTGGAGGCAGCAAGCCCTAGGTATGGCCATGGAAGATCAGTAGCAGAACTGGAGAAGGTCTTTGGAGATGAGGAAATCAAGGAACAGAGTCTGGGAAAAAGTCACCCACATAAATGTTGAAATCATCTTTTCAACAAAATGTTGAAATCAACATCATCTAAGAGAACATCAGCATTTGGAGGGGAAGCTGACGGTGTTCTAGGTGTCAGGGATGGAGACTGGTGACCTGAAAGTTTGTCAATACCTGAAGTGAGGACAAGCAGAGAGGGTGGTCAGGTTCTAAAGAAACACGTAAGAACACGTAAGAAGGAACCTCTGAACTCTGGGATATGTGTGGTAGGAAGTGGCAGAAAGCTCAGCCTCCAAATGAACAATAGCCAGGTTTCAGTTTAAGCCTGTTTAAAAGAAATGATAAGCAAGGATATCAGAAACATAGAAGGAGTTGGGACTTCGGGTCAGTGGGAGAATTGGGATGTAGTGCAGCAGCTAGAAATTAGGTCAGAGAAAGGAAGCCCAGAACAGCAAGGGAGTTGAGGACGTAACAGAGTACTCCCTCTTGGGCTGTGAGCAAGGGTGACAAAGGTGTGCACGTGGTGAATTTGGCCACAGCTGTGGTGAGTGAAAGGAAATGCTTTCAGTTATGCTTAGTTTAATATTACGTTTGGATGCAGTGCATAGATTTGTTGGTAGTATATAACCTGATCCCCAAAGTCTATAAACTTGTTCATTCTCATTAGGGAATTTGTAATTGACTTAATTTATCAAGCCAAGTTAACACTTCTTGATGCTTTATTGACTTTTAAAGGAAGGCTATGTGAACATAAGAATTTCTTTTTGAGTTCTCACAATACCAGTGGGGTATAGCTTTTCTTGAGAAAGTAATATAGTTGCAACATTTAATACCTTGGTTTATATTTTACTTATAAATCACTTGAACATTATTTCCTATTACTGTTCCCATCCCCTAGCATGCCCACCAGCTCAATCCCAAGTATGTTATTCTTGACATTGGTTTTTTTTTTCCTTTGCTTTTTCATTATTTTTTCCCTCTTTTGCTTTCTTTTAAAAATGTATTACACTATTTAATAAAGCAAGATTTGAGAAACTAAACTAGCCTTTTGCCTAATTATAAGAATGTTTTAAGGAAACATTAAACTTTTGTATTTAAATTTTTACAAAATAAATGGAGTGATTTTTTTTCCAGTAGGCACTTCAGAATATTCCAGAATATTCATTTCTTTTACATATGCTTTTTCTAACTTGAGTAGGAGTTGATATAGAACTGTTGCTATGGTGAAGTGCATTCTATTTTACAGGGTATAAATTTATATATAGGGATAGTGTTGAAAAAGAACTTACTATGTAAAACTCAATTTAAAATATTTTATAGGTGTTAATTATAAAATATAGCCTGAAAATAATTTCCTGAAAGTCAAATGACATTGTTGCTTTTGATAATCATGTAATTTTAAGAAATGGTCTTTTGTACATGTGATTATAAGTGTACTTTTCTGGATTCTGTGTTATGTGAACTTATTATAGTCCTTCTGAACAAGCCAACTTTCTGCCTACTTTTCTGCTCCCAGTTTTAAGAATACTCTTCTTTTCACATTTCGTAATCTGGCATTTATTTTGTATTTTTATTAGCATTATTTTATGAATATTTTGTTCTTAGAGATTTTGATACACTTTATGTCAGTATTGTGCTTGAGATCAAATTACACAGAAGAAAGAGACAGAATACCTTCCTAATCTGGTGGGAGATATACCCAATTAAATTAATAGTAATAGAATACTTACAAAGGCCCTGAAGGAACTAACAGATTACATGGTAGAAAAATTGTCTTTAAATGATCAGGCATTTCAAAGTAGAGGATATCCAAATGGTCCCTAAGAGACTAACATTTTCTTGACCTGCTATATATTAGCTTTTCTAGAATGCAAGAATATAGCAAAGGATTAAATAGAGAGGAACTATGAACTCTGAGGTGTTTGGGGGAACACTGGGTTGAGATCCTAATGGGAACGTAGATTGATGGATATGAAAAGACCAGGGAGAGGGGTCTGAGCTGGAGTTACAGATTTTAGAATGATCATGACGTATGCACAGCAGTTTTGATTCTGAATCCGTCAGGGAAATTACATGAACATGTAAAGAAGACTGATGAAAAGGCCCTCTCAGGCACTAACACTGAAGGTGTAGTTTCACTGAAAGTAGGTTTAAACGAAAACTTTTTTTAAAATTTTAAGGCTATATATTAGAGAGTAAGAGTGAGAGAGAGCACAAGCAGGGGGAGCAGCAGAGGGAGAGGGAGAAGCAGGCTCCTCACTAAGCAGGGAGCCCGACAAGGGGACTCAATCCCAGGACCCTGAGATCATGACTTGAGCCGAAGGCAGACGCTTTACCAACTGAGCCACCCAGGTACCCCGAACTTTTAAAGAAACTTTTAAACATATTTACCCTACCTTATTTTCAGAATTTAGAGATATAGTTTAATCTGACGATCATACTTGTTATAATAGTAACCAGTGCTACTGTATATTCCTTTCTATCCTGTGGGACCTGACTCTTTTACATCTTCTAGGAAACCTCAGTTTGACTTGCCCAAGCAGAATTGAAAGGAATACTCTTTTAAGTCCTCTCTTTGTTTCCTTCCCTGATTCACTACATAATCTGAGTGTTTGTAGACTCAGCAGCGTGGGATCTCCCACCTCCATCTTGTCCCTCTCCAGCACATTTCTGCATTCTGCAGCCACAGGGCTTTTCATAACCTGTCCTAACACTCTCCCATTTAAGCATGCTTAAAATTCCAGCCATATAGTTCCCAAGTTATTGTGCTTCTGGGACTTGGCAGATGGTATTCCCTCTGCCTAGAATGTCATCTTTCTCCAAAGCATCCACTCCTGCCTCACACACACCCACAGCCCACCCCACCCCACCCTCTAGCTCCTGCTGTTCTTGAAGTCTTGTCTTGGGTGTCACTGTCTGCACTGAGCCTTTCCTAACCAGTGCTGGGTTTGGGTACCCCATCGCTTACCTGTAACACTCATGTTTCTCCCCATTTTTGTACTTAACCAGTAAATTATAACTGCCTTTGTCTGTGGTTCCCAGTGCACTGTGAGTTTCACAGTAACAGAATGGGCTTTCTCTGCGTTAGTTGTGATCCACTGTCAGTCACAGTTCTCTCATACTTAGCAGGCACCTGATCATATATGGTAAGTAAACAAGAAGTAGCCACAAGCCTTGAACAGTCTTCAAATCTCACTTTAAACTTTGGCCTTTCCTGCCCCCCCCCCCCCCCGACAAGATGTTGTATTTCAGGATGTTATATGGGGAATATCACAATTTACTTACTAATTATACTGTAGAACTAGAAGGGAAAATAGGAATCATTTATTGTAACCATTTCTTCTTACTTATGAAGAAACAAGGTCCAGAAAGAGAGAGTTGACATGCCAAGGCTCAGAAAGAGTTGACATGCCAGAGATTACCCAAGTAGAGTGATCTTGAGCTCTCTCCCAAAACACAACAGTATTCTAGGGCAAGCCAGTGCTTTTCAGTTGTTTTCACTTTGTAGCACACCTTGAAAATGATGAGAATTTGGGGCACCTGGCTAGCTCAGTAGGTAAGCATCTGCTTTCGGCTCGGGTCATGGTCTCAGGGTCCTGAGATTGAGCCCTGTGTCAGGCTCCCTAGCAGGGAGCCTGCTTCTTCCCCACTTCTGCTGCTCCCCCTGCTTGTGCTCATTTGCTCTCTTTGTGTCAAATAAATAAAATCTTTTAAAAAAGAGAGAGAGAAAGAAAGAAAAGAAAAGAAAATGATAGGAGGAGTTTGATGATACACTGGAATGAAAGAAAAAGGAGAAGGTTCCTTGGAGCCAAAGAGGTTGGCTTAGGGTTCTGGCTGCCTCAGCCCCACCTACCACCTTGAGGATTAGGAAGGCGGCTTCTTAGCATCCTTGTAACCCATGAGGTAGACCAAGGCATAGTGTGCCAAGACATCCTGCTTGGGAAACACCACTGCAATCTGCTACCATATCAGGACTCTACTTATTAAACCAAATGACTTTCTAATGGATGGATTTTTGATAGTGACTAAAGTTAGAGTTTGACTTTGTATTTTTTGTTTGTAAAGATTAATTAATTAATTATAAGTACATGTTACTTATTTATTTATATGGGGCTCAATCCCAGGAGCTTAGGATCATGACCTGAGCTGAAGGCAGACACTTAACTGACTAAGCCATCTAGGCACCCCTGTTTTTTGTTTTTAATGTAAATAATATAAATTTCCCTTATTGGAAGAGAGAGTGGGAAAATTGTGGTTGATAGCTTCTCGATTTGTGGAAAGGAAGAAAATGAGTTGACTGTGCAAAGCAGGAAGTTTCCCAGGAAGTACTTGAACCTGGTAGATTTCTGTGGCCCAAGGGAAGTCCACAGCCCAGCTCTTGTGGAGTGGGTCTGGGTGGACACTGGAACCCTGGTCACAGTCCCTTCTCCTGAGATCGAGAAGGGGCTTTAAGCACCTCAGTGCCTGGCCATGTGTGGCATGTGGTCGGTGCTCACATATTGTAACAAATATGAATGATGCTTGAAACTGGTAAAGATGAAGGAGTACAAGAGGGGACCAAGGATCACTAGCTTCCCATTTCCTCCCTTCTCCCAGGCAGAGTCTTCTAGCTACCCCAGAAATGCTTGGTTTGGCTATACAAAAGTAAGACTCATTGTATTTATATCATAAGCTGTTGACTCTTTGTACCTAATTACCAAATAGACTAACAATAATGCTTCCCATAAAAATATATCTGAGTATTAATTTTAATTTAATTCTGTGCCTGGATTATTTGCATAGATTTTGCTATAAATGTATTTTTCACATGGGATGATCATGGGATCACATTGTTAAAAAAATTGAGGAAACACCAATGGCATTTTAACGTTGTTTTTTTGTTACTTCCTTTCCTGGTGCCCATTCCCTCCTGTTTCTGACACAGTGAGATAAAGAAGGATATTTTGTATGATAACTGCTTACTTTTTAAAGTGTTCTGACCTATATTGCTATCTCTGCCCAGAATGTTCCTTCTTCTGTCTTCCTGTCTATAACCCATCTCCATTGATGGAACTCCTACTCATTCCTCATGACCGAAAAGATATTACTGCCTTCTCAGAGCTTTCACCATTACTCTGGACAGAAATAATCTCTTTTATCGTAGCACTTTCTTTGTTCTGTTTTAAAAATCACATACCATTTGTTGGTACACAGAGGTAGTAGGAAAGTTGACTAGAGGCGTAAATTCATATCTTGGTTAGCTGTTATTTTATTATCATCTTGGATAGATCACTGTACTCTTCAGTTTCTTCATCCACAGAATGAGGGGATTAGGTTGAGTAACAACTAGCTCTCTGTGGAATATAAATTGGATAGTATCCAGGCATCAGAAGGATCTGGACCCTTTCCTTAGCATGTCAGCGTACAGTCTGTGCTTCTCTCCAACCTCATTATCCCCCTTTCTGTTTATAGTTCCCCTTGGGTTAAAAGTGCAAGGATTTGGCTAAGAGCTTATCTGGAGGAGGCTTTCACTAGGGAGTTTCTCACTGTAACCTGTTATTGATTGACATTTTCAGGGAATAAAACACTTTGAAACTGCCAAACTTTTTCAGCAGTCTGCAACTATTATAAAAATAGTTCTACCATGAGTCTTTTTTGAAGATCGATGTCAGTATCTGTACCTGTCAAGGAAGGAAACCTTTCTTGTAGAAAATTAACTGATGCCCAAGTCTTTGAAATTAACATGTGATAATTTTATTGTTTCCTTTCATTTTATTTTTGCAGTGCATCTCCTGACTTCAGGGGCATTCTGACTGACCGTAATCACAGTGTACCCAACAACAGACCCAGGGTTGCTGGCCCTGTGCTAGAGCAGCCCTTGTATCTGGCAGTGACTGTGACTGCCTGTCATTGAGCAGGGAGTCCCTGTGAGACATCTGTCAGGGGGATGATCTTCGCTTACCATCCCCGTTCAGCTACTTAGTAGCTCCACATTACTGGGCAAGGTCCTTAAACTCCCCAGGCCTGTTTCCTCTCCTGTAACATGGGAATGTAGTAGTACTTATATGACCCTGTGAGGCCATTGTGAGAACAGAATGAGGTGATGCCTACCCAGTCATTAGCACAGTTACCCGTGGCACGTGCTAGCTGTGATTTTCTTATGATACCTTAATAATTGCCGCCTTGTTTTCATCTCCACTTCTCTTTTTGTTCCACAGAAGACAGCATTCATTGTGGAAATTGATGAGTTATCTCAAAACTTACTGGTTTAGAGTCAGTGTTTGATTCTTGATACAGAATACTAAGATTTTATTGACTGGTGCTGTCACCAGTGACATCACCAGTACTAAGGCAGAAACGTTAAAGATTGAACTCTAGCTTCCCCAAAGGTTTACTCAGGCCAGGCCAGAGGTGCACTCCAGAAACAGTCCCCTTAGTACAATACTTCAGTGTTGGTTTATTGTCATTCATCCATCCATCGATCTGTGTTTTCTTTTCTTTTTTTTTGAGATTTTATTTACTTATTTGGGAGTGAGAGTACAGAGAGAGAGGGTGAAGCAGGCTCCTGCTAACCAGGGAGCCCAATGTGGGGCTCAATCCCAGGACCCTGGGATTGTGACCTGAGCCAAAGCCAGATGTCCACCCAACTGAGCCACCCAAGTGCCCCCTCTGTGTCTTCTTGAGAACTTGCTTTGTGTGCGGCATCATGCTCCTTGCCTGGCACAAGTGTGGACACCGTCTCAACTGTCTAGTTGAATGCATCCCTGGGATATTCGGTAGGCTCCAGAATGGGTAAAAACGTAGTTTTTGCCAGCTCTCAGCTTCTGCCTATTCCGTTGGAATGCTTACTCATCCTCGCTGGTTTTCCAGATAGATTTAATGGGTTTTTCACATCTGGGACCTTCTGATGTGTGGTGCCTCTGATACATAAGACCTGTGCTGGAAGGTAGATGCACACGTGAGATTCTTGATCATTTCCTCACTTACCCTGTCATCTTGGGGACTGTAGAGGAAATGGAGTCACATATTCCTGACTAGTTCTAGAGAGAATGCAGATTTTTTCATCTGTAAGGGTGGTGAATATCCCTGTCATTGTGCCTTTCACCAGTATTTATTTAGTGCCTTCTTTTTGTCAGACCTTGTAGGCAGTGGGGATGAACAGTGGGGATGAATAGTTCCTTTCATGGGAACTTATTTTCCTTTTTTTTTTTTTTTAAGATTTTATTTATTTATTTGACAGAGATCACAAGTAGGCACAGAAGCAGAGAGAGAGGAGGAAGCAGGCTCCCCGCTGAGCAGGGAGGTGGATGCGGGGCTCAGTCCCAGGACTCTGGGATCATGGCTTGAGCCAAAGTCAGAGGCTTTAACCCACTGAGCCACCCAGGCACCCCGGGAACTTACTTTCTAGCAGTGACATTGGTATTAAGTACACAAGAAAATTAGGGAAATTTCAGAGAGGGATAAAAGGTATAAAGAAAAAAATGGGCTAACAGCATAGAGTATGACAGATTAGAGGGGCTTAAGTAGATTGAGTGGTCAGAAAAGGTCTCTCCTGGGAGCTGATGTTTGAGTTTGGACTTGAATGATGGAAAAGATCTAATCTCAGGGAAGAACATCTCAGGTGCAAGGAAGAAGCTATGGAAAGGCCCAAAGGCAGGAATGAGCTTG
Source organism: Meles meles (assembly GCF_922984935.1). Lineage (NCBI taxonomy): Eukaryota > Metazoa > Chordata > Mammalia > Carnivora > Mustelidae > Meles > Meles meles. The sequence continues at coordinate 77,263,184 of NC_060068.1, read as the reverse complement.
GCATCTTCTGGCAGGTGGAAGAAGAACATAAATCCACTCAGGCTAGTGCTGGACGTGTGGAGTGGGGGAGGAGATTAGGCCACACAGGCAGGCATGGTCTTTAGGTCATGGTGAGGAGTTGGGGCTTTAGTATTAGAACACTGGGGAGCTATTTGAGGGCTTTTAGCAGGAGACAAATTCTGTTTTAATTTTTAAGACAGTCACTCTGACTGCAATGTAGAGAATGATCTGTGGGCAGAGAAGCAGAGAAACTAGTCAGGACCCGCTGCTGTGGCCCACCAGGATGGTGGCAGTAGAGATGGAGATAAAGAGGTATTTATGCATCTTAGAATACCTCCTGAATCTTCACAGTCTCTTTTTTCCCCATGAGTATTTACTAGAGTGTGCCCAGCATATAATTTATCTTCCACTGCAGGTATAAGTATTAGTGCTTATTAGCAAAGCAACACTTTATAACCTATAGATAGTTGAGTTGAAAACGTTTTACTCCTTAAAATCTTCTGAGTTCTTGTCTGAAATCTTCAGATGCTGGATAGGCCTGGAAAGACCACTTCCACAGAAGGGACCGCATGTCTGACTGAGGTCACTGTGTACCATTTTTCCCAAGTACTTCTTGTAAGTGAATTCCACAGCTTCCCCTCATTGATTCAGTCCAGAGCCACATACTCTCATATGCCTGAATTTGGACATGTTATTGTTCAGAGGGTCATAGAACTTGAGGATGAGAAGCCATTTAATTCAACCCCTTCACGTTAGAATTTAGGAAACGGAGACCTGCAGAGCTCTCTTGACTTGTCAAGAGTACCCTGTCTGACAAGTACTTGACTTGTCAAGTAGTACCCTGTCACATTTTTGATTCCCATTTGAAGAAGATACCTAATTGAGCCATAAGTATAAATTCTCTCATCTTTCAAGTGATTGGAAGAAATAAGGTATCTACAAGATAAAGGGTGTACATTTTTTTTTTCCTCGTAGCTTTCCTAATTACTTATTTTAAAGAATTTGTTTTGTGTCTGCACTTCCATCACCCACCCCATTGCTTGTTGGGTTTGGTTAATTCCACTTGAGGAGGCTCCCCCAACAACGCCTTCACCATTCAGCGCCCTCTCGTGACACATTGTAACCCTTGTGTACGTTATTCTGCCTTGTATTACATTTTTTACTTTCTAGTATGTGGAGTTTTTTTCTGGCATTCTATTTTTATGTACATATGCCAGAAGTCCAAATAAAGAAATGTCATTTGAAACTGTGTAAATTTTTCCTAAATATGTTAAGGGATTTGTAAAGAGTTGTTTGATGGTTCATGATAATTATTTATGAAATAAATAATTAAATCTTAAGATAATTCATTTAAGTAATTTCAACTACCTGATATTTCAAACGAGTGAAAAAGTATAAGAAACAGTATAGCCGACACCCATTTATCCTTCACTCAGATATCATAGAGAATGACCTTTTGTGATATGAACTTTAGATATATTTAAAAGTAAATAAAGTGTTACAGACCTCACCCTTCACTTCCTTATCTCACTGGTAACCATTATCCTCATGTTACTTGTTATCCTTATGCATATTTTTATTCTTTTATTTATTTATATTTTAACAATATATATAATTTTGTGTATTTTTAAAGTGTACACAAATATGGCACGCTGAACCTGTCATATGCTATTTTGTAGATGATTGTTTTCATAATTGTACAAAGTACATTTTTTCATTTTCCTAGTGATTCCTTTTTTTTCCTATTGTGAATACAAACACTACTAGAGTGAATATAAATATCTTTCTGAGTACTTGTTTATTTTTCTAGGGTAGACTCCTAGAAGAGGAATTGCTGGGTCATGTAGACCAGTAATACAGAATCTTTGACTTTACTAGGCCTTTCCAAATTGCTCTCCATATACTTCCAACATGCCGCATAAGTAGACTCTTAAGCCTTTTGATGATATGATGAATTTTCTGAAAGTGTCTTTTAAAAATTATTCCTTCAAAAATGTTCAGTTTTCTTTGTTTGAATGTTAGAGATAGCTTGTAGGTCCTTTGAACAATCCTGCAATTTCTTTTTCCTTTTCCTGATTAAGAATGTTTTTGGCCTTGAGTGTTTCTTTTTCTATAAATATCCTGTTCATGTCCTTTGCCCATTTTTCCATTGTTTTGGTGTTTTTACTGCCTAGGAGTACTACTTCTTTATTTTAGGCCTTTTCATTTTGTGTTTAATCAAATGGGAGCTCAGTTGGTTAAGCAGCTGCCTTTGGCTCAGGTCATGATCCTGGAGTTCCGGGATGGAGTCTCACAACGGGCTCCCTGCTTGGCGGGGACCCTGCTTCTCCCTTTCTCTCTGCCTGTTGCTCTCCCTGCTTGTGCTCTCTATCAAATAAATAAATAAATAAAATCACAATGTACTTCCATTTTTAAATCTTCCTTTATAGCTAATTAGGATTTGTGATCTCTTAAAGAATCTTTCTCTACCCCAAAATCATATATTATTGTCTAATTATCTTGTGGGGTTTTTTTTTGTTTTTTTGTTTGTTTGTTTTTGTCTGTCAAAGCTGTAATGTACCTGAAACTGATTTTAGTTTATGATGTAAGTTAGGGGTTAGGATTTCTTATTTTTCTTTATGGACATCCTTTTGACCAAACACCATTCTTGAAAAGATCATCCTTTGTGTACTGTACTGCAATGTCTCCTTTGTCATAAATCAAGTAACACATAAATCAAGTAATTGAAGTATACACATCAATCTGTTTCTGTGTTTTTTTCTTAAAGATTTTATTTATTGAGAGAGAGAGTGTGAGCAGGGGGAGGAGCAGAGGGAGAGGGACAAGTGGACTCCCTGCTGAGTGCGGATTCCCTGTGCACAGGGCTCCATTTCACAACCCTGAGATCATGACCTGAGCTGAAGCCAAAAGTCAGATGCTCACCTGACTGAGCCGCCCAGGTGCCTGAGTCTGTTTCTACTTTATTCCACTGTGGGTCTTTGTGTCAGAACCATAGTAATTTATTTATTGTTGCATTACAGTATTGAGCTTTTCAGTCCATGAACATAGTATATTCTTTCATTTAATTAGGTGTTCTTTCATTTCTTTCAGAGATATTTTGTAGTTTGCTATGTCTTTTGTGTTTCCCTGTCTTGCTTATTTCGTTAGATTTATTCCTAGGTATTTGAGTTCTTTTGATATTGTGGTCAATTTTATCAGTAAATTTTCTGTTTTCAACTACTTATTGCTAAAGTCTAGAAATAAAGTTGACTTTTGAATACTGACTTTATATCCAAAGATCTTGCTTAATTCATTTATTGATTATAATAATTTTTGTAGGTTTCTTTAAATTTTCTGGAAACATAATCATGATCTGTAGGATTAATGACAGATGTATTATTTTCTTTCCAAAGATGGTACCTTTTGTTTCCTTTTCATGCTTTTTTTTTTTTTTAAATGAGTAGATACTGGATTTTATCAAATGCTTTCTCTGTGTCCTTGGAGATCATCATCTAATTTGTCTTCTTTATTCTCTTAATGTGGTAAATTACATTGATTGGTCTTTGAATATTAAACCAACCCTATATTCCTCAAAAACTCTAAATGTTTATATAGCTTTGGATTGGCTTATTAATATCCTAAGGAGTTTTACATATATTTTTGTGGATGAAATTGGCCTGTAATTTTTCTTTTTTGTAATGTTCTTGTTGGGTTTTTGGTATCAAGATTCTGTTGGAGTTTTGAAATGTTTTGGTAAGAGTTGCCCTTGTTCTATTCTGTAGAAGAGTTTTTGTAAGATAAGTGCTATTTCTTATATGTTTGCAAGAATCAGTGGAGAAATTATCTGGGTTTGGAGTTTATCTTGTGGAAGGGCTTTTAATTATAGATGAGTTTCTTTAATAGACATAGGATTATTCAGATTAGCTATTTCTTGTGTCATTTTTGCCAATTTTTTAAAAAGCTGTTCATTTTATTTAATTTTTTGCAATATTTGGGTAGGTCCCAAGTTTGACTATTTATAATAGGTTTATTATTTTTAAGTCTCTGTAGGAGAATTAATTTTATTTTAATCATTATTTTCATCATTCTACTCATACAAAGTTTCTTTCTTTGCTTTCAGTGTGCTAAGCTCTTTCTTTTCCAAGAAACATAGATTCACTCAAGTTCCTTCAAGTAATGGAGACATGTGACCCTCATTTTAAAGCTACCTGTAACCATAAGAGAAAGGAATCACAGGGAGAACAAGATCTCTAGTACAGCTTGGCTTTAGTGAGTCTGGAAATGTCTGGTTAATTAGGATATAAAACAACTTTAGAGATGGAACTGGTTTTCTTTTTATCCCCTCAATAGTAAGAGTTTATGATATTTTAACTTTGAGACCCTCATTATTGGCATGAAATTTCTCAACTACTCTGGGCTCTCCTCTGCTTTTTTTTTTTTTTTTAAGATTTTATTTATTTATTTGACAGACAGAGATCACAAGTAGGCAGAGAGAGAGGTAAGCAGTCTCCCCGCCGAACAGAGAGCATGACACAGGGCTTGATCCCAGGACCCTGAGATCATGACCCGAGCCAAAGGCAGAGGCGCAACCTACTGAGCCACCCAGGCGCCCTTGTCCTCTGCTTTTTCTTCCTTTTCATTGCTAACTACCCCTTTACTCCCTGCTCTGTGTAATTTTTCTTCATTCCTTTTGTTTCCTCATAACTTCTTACTCATGATCCCCAGTGCTTTGTGGCCTGTTCTGTCTTCCTCCAGATTGAATTGGTGCATAGTACCAGTTTAAACTCCTAAGAGATTATTTGATTAGTTCCAGAAGCCCTTTTATGTGAGGCCACCTCTAGGACTCTTGGTGAGTTACACAGTGGCCACTCTTGACCAAGCAGGTATTGCCCAGCGTGGTGGGTTCACAGAGCATAGCACATGGATGCCTCGGGCTTACTTGCTGCAGAGATCTCCCACTGGACAATTTTCCTTAGGATGAGTCTGTATGTGGCAAGTACTGTAATTGGTTAATAGAGGCAAGTTCTAGAAGTTATATTAGTACAAGTGTTTGAGCTTTTCTGCCACTTTTTTTTTTAGATTTTATTTATTTATTTGACAGAGAGATCACAAGTAGGCAGAGAGGCAGGCATAGAGAGAGGAGGAAGCAGGCTCCCTGCTGAGCAGAGAGCCCAATGCAGGACTCTCTCCCAGGACCCTGAGATCAAGACCTGAGCCGAAGGCAGAAGCTTAACTCATTGAGCCACCCAGGTGCCCCCGCTTTTCTGCCTCCTTTACATGCTCTGGTGAAATGCCAGTGAAAATTGCTGATAAAGCTGATACCTAGAATTTGGTATTATAAACCTCTTCGTAGTCGTCCATCTATAACTGAAAAAATTCTTGTGCTACCAACTCAAATTAGGGCCTTGAGCAATTAGCTATATAATGTGTGCAGTTTTAGGATGGATAAATGGAAATTGACAGATTTTAAATATAAGCAATATTAAAAACACATAAAGAGTCAGATTGATGAATGTTTAATGAGAAAGCCATAGTAGTTACCTCATTTAGGTTGCTTCTGGTTTCCTTTTTCATATGTGGAAACCATCCTATATATTGCTCAGAATTCTTCTACAATAGCATGATTCAGGTTGAAGACAAAGAGGCCTTCTTTCCCTTTGTGATACTTACTCAGTAATGTATTTAAATACCAGAAAGCCATCTTTTGCCCAATGCATTCTCATTTATGGAATAAATTATAGATATTACATAAAAGCCCTTTGGGTACAACAAGTAAAATTTCTTTTTAATTTTCTAGGGGGATTCAGAGAGAGTAATGATAATCACTGGACCAAACATGGGTGGAAAGAGCTCCTACATAAAACAAGTTGCATTGATTACTATCATGGCTCAGATTGGCTCCTACGTTCCTGCAGAGGAAGCAACAATTGGAATCGTGGATGGCATTTTCACGAGGTAAAAACATTAGTTCTATTTGAATATATTTCTGAAAATAAAGCAAGCCCACATTGTCACATGAACTTTCTGTGTACATATTTAGATGAATAGATTTGCTCTTAAAATATTTAAGGCTTTGGAGCTTAAAATCATTTCATCATGAATATTAATATCAGTAGAGACCAAGGAGAGCATTTTGTCCAGTAATTTTCACGTTATTTTTAGTTTCTGAGTTCTTTAACGAAAATCTTATCTTATATAAAAGATGAATATTTAAACAGTTAAAAGCAGATCTGCTTTGCCTGAGTCAGAGTGGAAGGCTTACAGACTTGCCTGGATAGGCTGTGCGGAGAACAGTCTGAACACCAGTCCACACTCTCCTTGTTTTATAGGTGGGGGACTGAAAACAGACTGAAAAGGACACTGGCCCAAGATAATTTAATTCATATTCTCTCTCTTTTTTTTTTTAACTCTAAGAAAATTCTCTACAACCAACTAGGTCCTACCCCTTTATAAACCTAAATGCATGTCATATTAAGAATATAGGTGAAATATCCTGGTCTTACTAATAGGATATCATAGTTTAATCTATTTATTCAGATTTATCAGTTCTTTAACTATTATACTTCTTGCATGTACATTTTTGGAAAAATTAAATATAGTCTATATTGTGTAGTTAAGCTTTGTGTATAAATGTTTGATTTCTTGTCTAGCTGTATATTTATATGATTCTTGACTTTGGAATTACATCAGAATATATCACATGCTGATATTGATGCACCTGAGTAGACATGAAAATACTTTACCTTAGAGCTTGGTTTTTAGTCTGAGTGAGCAAAGCAAGGAAACCTAAATTCTTTTTGATGGCGTATCACCAAGCAGATGTTATTTTGATCTCTGTATATTTGTAGATGAACTCAGTATAAGAAATTTAAGGAATCTTTCTTTACTTTTTAAATTGTCATTTTCTATTTTGTAAAAAAAAATGTATGAGTTTGTGCATATGTAAATATACTTGGTATTTTATTTCAGTTACATTATTAGGGAGAGGGACAGAGAAATGTAACAAAGAGAAAGAAGATTTTAAAAGATTCACAAAGAGAAAAGATTTAAAAAGTAAGGTGGTTTGTCTGAAAGAGAATCTTGTTAGTGAACAGAATGTCAGATGTTTTTAGATACAAGTAATAGAAAAGAAAAGAAGAGTTTACTTTTCTCATATAACGAGAAGGCTTGGGGTGGGCTGCTACTTCTGCTGCTTCAGTGGTTCTGCAGTTTTGTTGGCCTTTCCCTCATAGTTGCAATATAGTTGCTGTGACTCCAGACATCACATCACATGAGGAAAAAGGAAGACAGAATGCCACAGTTCCTCCCCACACCTTTTTTTTATTTCCAGAAAATCAGTACCTTTTCAGAAACCTCTCAGAAAACTTCCACTTATATTTCACTGACCGGACCTATGTCTCTTGGCCATAATTGCAAGGGAAACAGAAAGTAAGAATTTGCTTTTGTCCAGCTTTACTCATGGAGTTAGACAAGTGTTTGGGAATGGATTGAGAGGTAATCAGAAAACAGTTTTTGCATACAAAAAATGAATTCAGTGATGATAATAATAAAAACAGCTAAACTTTATCATATATATATATTTTTAAACTTTTTATCAATGTATAGGGACTGCCATGTGCCCTTTATATTAAATACTTTATATAAAGTAACATTCAGTGATAGCAAGTATAAGCCTACTGAAAAAGGACAAGCCACACTAATTTCAGGAATTTGGGGGTATTTATTCATTCATCCAACGCATACTAACTTAGCATCTACTATATGACATATATGACTATATGACATATGACTATATGATTGGGACAACAATACAACCATGGTTTCTGTTCTGGCATTTACGGGAAGAGGCTGATTTTCTTTTTTCCATAGATCCTGACTTTATTTATATGTAGTAAGTAGAAATGTGCAGAGACAGAACCATCGTTTAGACAGTTGTGTATGGAGTCCAGAGGGAGAGATGAAAAGTAATGATTAAATTTGCTGTGAGACATTTTTGTATAAGAGATAAGTAAAGTCTTGGGTGTGGATGAGATAGATCATCTCAGTAGAGAGTATAGCGGAGAAAATAGTGTCCTAAGGCTGAGCCTTAGGACTGCCAACATGGCATAGATGAATCAGATGATAAGCTAGAAAAACCGACAGGAGGACAAAAACCAGGATGTTACGTTGTCAGGAGAAGATTCTTTCAAGGAGAAAGGAAGTGGCCAGCAGCCGAGTGTTCAGATGAAATGAAGCCGGAAAAGTCAACTTTGATCTTGACAAAGTGGTGGTCATTAGCAAGAGCTGTTTGTTTGTTTGCTTGTTTGTTTAAAAGATTTGTTTATTGTAGAGAGAGAGAGAAAGAGCATGAATGGCAGGGACAGAGGGAGATAGAATCTCACACAGACTCTGCACTGAGCATGGAGCCCAGTGCAGGGCTGTCTCATGACCTTGAGATCATGACATGAGCCAAAACCAATTGTCAGATGCCCAACCACCTGTGCCACCCAGGTGCCCCAGCAAGAGCTGTTTTGGTGGAGTGGTAGGAGATGGTAAAGGAGTGAGCCAGAGGTCAAGAAATAGACTGTACAGGTGTGGCCAGGAAGCTTGACTGGGAGGAGGAGGTGAGAGATCCAGTGAGGGACTTGGCTTGTTTTGTTAGTGAATGGTAGACTTGAACATGTTTCAGTGGAATATCCAAGGGGATATGTTATATCCATAAATTTATGATTTAAAAAATGCTTCAGTTACCTTGGAGGATATTAGAATAAGTTAATAATGATATTTATAATAACAAAAATCATTAATCACTTTGGAGAATGATAATAGAAAAATAAAGAGAGAATCAAGACAATTCTGTCTTTCCACATAGGTGATGAGAGGAAGTTTCTCATTATAGAAGCGCCCCAGCTAATAGGCGAAGAAGGAATGATAGAGTGTCACCCGTTTTTGCAACCCCCTCCAAGAGTGGAGTTTTTCCAGAGAAGTGAATGAAAAAGCAGAGGGAATATAAGAGTTGTCAAGTCGGGGAGCCTGGATGTCTTAGTTAAGCCTCTGCTTTGGGCTCAGGTCATGATTCCAGGGTGCTAGGATCGAGTCCCGCTTTGGGCTCCCTTCTTTGTGAAGAGCCTGCTTCTCCCTCTTCCTCTGCGGCTCCCCCTGCTTGTGCTTTCTCTCTCCCTCTCTCGCTCTCTCTCTCTCAGTCAGATAAAGAAATAAAATCTTTAAATCTAAAAAAAGGGTTAGGGTTGGCAAGCGCACATTGGGAATAATGGACCATAGAACGTCAACAGAGAAGAGAGCCCAAGGGAAAGCACAGTGGTAGGTGGGCTGGAGTCCTGCAGAGCTGGAACAGCAGTTGTGGTAGATGTGCTGCATGAGCCAGAATGGGCAGCTTTTGAGGTGAAACAGTTCATGCCTCTGCTGAAGTCCAAGATGTGCCCCTGGTGCTGGATAGCTGAGGTAGAGTAGAGGAGGAGAGCAGCTAAGAGGAGATCTAGGCTTGATCTAGGTGGTGTTGGCTGGTTAACTTCCAGAAGCATTGGCAGGTTTCTTGGGGCAGAGGGGAGAATATACACCAAATGTTAACAACTTTGTTGAGTTAACAACAAAGGGGGAGGGATTTGAAGTTAAATAGCTGACAACACGCACAAAGGGAGGATGTCATGGTCAAACGGTATGGCCTCAAAGGAGCTGTTGTTACTATGAGAAGGTAGAGTCTAGAAGTAAGAATGGTAAGTAGGAGAATCCTTGCCGTATCACAGGAGCCAAGGAAATGAATAGGCGATTTCGGAGAGGGTTGCAGGGGAGGGACTGGAGAGGAAAGGGAGTGCCCACGGGGAGAACAGAGTGGAGACACAGGTGAGTTGGCCGGCCATTTGGCAGTATGGCAAGGTGCCCAGTGTCTGGGTTTAGGAGGTGATGAGGTGGAGAGTTGGAGAAAACCTGGAAGTGGAGAGCAGTATGGACCTGATGTTGGAGGCTACAAGAGCCACAGAGAAGGACACACAGTGTTCTGACTGAGGAACACATGGAAGGACAAGGGTGGCACTTTCGACGAGTCTCACCAAACTTGGGTGGTGGTGGGTCCACAAGCTGTTGGTGCCACACACCACAGCCTAACTGGGCTGGCCCTGAAACTTGAGATGCGTACTGTGTCACCTGGACCCAGAAGCTCCTCAGTCCAGCAGGAAAGAAACAGATAAAATAAGCGTGAGTCGATGGCATTGTCCCCTAGGGGTATTGCTGGGTGCACTCTAGCCAGTGATGCATTTTTTCCTGCTTCAGGTCTAATCCTGGCCCCCATTTCTTATCACATATTATTGCAGAAACTGGTCCCCTGCTCTCCCAGTCTTCCTTTTTTCCTCTCCAATCAGTTTTCACTCCTCTGTGAGGTGCCTCCCAGAGCACAGCTATGACCAGGTAATTCTGCTAAACCTTTAACCGTGAATACAGGTCTCTGGGCTTGTCAGTCTGGAACCCCCAGATGACCGCAACCTTTTCAGTCTTATTTTCTGTTTCTTTCCCTCACCTACCATTATGTTAACCCAGCACTTCCTTCTGAATTCCAGGAAGTTATTATGTGCTTTCCCATTTGTCTTTTTTTTTTTTAGTTTTTGTTGTTGTCGTTGTTAAAATTCCACCTCCTTCATGAAGTCTTCCTTGATTCCCCTAGCCAAAATTAATCTTTCTCATCTCTGTACTTCCATCATCCATGTATTTTGCCTTTTTTTTAGAGCTCTTACCACTTTTAGTTTTATAGCTCTTCCTGTACAGGTCTGCCTTTGCTATTGTGTGGTCTATTCCCAGAAGATGAGTCTCATGTTTTATACATTTCTCTTTTCCCTCCCTGAACCTGGACCTCGCTCTACTTGTACATATATAAAACAGGGCTGTTGAATGAATTGACCTTTAAGTCAAGATCAGGCACATGGAAGCTAAATCCACAGGCAGTGGGGACCCTTGAAGACGTAGGAGTAGGGAAGTGATGTGATCAGAGTTACAGTTGAGGTTCCAGGAGGATTCATCTGGCCACCCTGTGAAAGACAGACTATACAAAGGCATGATATCATGATCTAATTCTTGGAGAGATCCTAAGCATCATAATTAGACTGATAGACATGGGAGTGGTTGAGGGACAGAGGAGAGATATTGCAGGGTTAGAAGTGACAGGCCCTGGTAGCTACAGTCGATGAAGAGAGATAGTTGAAAAGCAAGGAGGCATCAAGCCTAGGTGACCAAAAGGAGTGAATGGTGGTGCTTGTCAATAACACTGGGAAATTCAGGAGGAGGATCTGATATCGGAAGTGATCTTAACTGGTAACACGCAGCACAGCAAGGAGGCCTCATCATAAGACGGCCATTACTTTCTATGTTTGTAAGCACAAACTATAGGCTGTTGGGATATTGAGCACTCACTCAATGACAAGGCCAAAACTCTAGGGTACTGAACGTATGTTTTTCTTAAAACCTTACCATGTACCAGAGTTTGACGCTAGGAGTTAGGAATACCGAGGCAAATGAGACCTCTTGACCTGCTCTCCAGAAACAGGTGAGGTAAGGGAGACAGAGGCCCGAGGCATTATAATGCGGTGAGATCTTGGCAGTGCTGGAGAAGTGACTGTGTCTGCGTCTTCATTTGCTTGCCCGTTCATTTGTATTTATCCTGCCATCTTCCAGAAAAGAGTTAAGTGTTGGTTTGCAGAAGATTCCAAATAGCGTAAGTAAAAATGAGGGCGAGGCCTTAAAATGGAGCCAGCAATGAATCTGAAAATATTTATCACATAATGACTAACACTGTTGTGGGGTTTCCACAAAGGTAAGCTTTTCAGTTAAAATAGTTCACAGTGCCTAGAAAAACAAACAAATTGCTTAAGAAAACAGCTTCATGTTTTGTGATGGTTTGTAAAATGGTTTGTAACACTAAGACTAGCTAGTGGCTGGCCTGGAAGGGGCTTGGATGGAACGTGAGCTTCTTCTCTTCCATGTGTGACAGTGTGCCTTCATCTCCTGAACCAGGAGCAGCCTCAAGGAGCTGGACTGATCACCCGTCACTGCGTTGGTCAATGCACCAACTAAGCTTTAAACCTTGCAAATACCGAATTGATGATTTCAGCAGAGTAGTTTTCATTCTGAATTAACGCCTTCACACACGTCCGTTTTTTCAGCTACTTGGGGATACATTTTACAGTTAGTTACCTGGTCCTGGTGGGCCCATCCGGAGGAAATATTACATGAAAGAATATCCTTGTTATAATACATGAAAAAAGAGCTGGTTACAAAGCCTGGCATTCAATGTGATTCCACTTTTGTATGAGAAATTATACATGTAAATATATGCAGAGAAAATCATCGAAATAGAAGACTTGTATTCTAAAATATCATGAGTGATATGGGATTATAGTGAATGTTCTTTTCTTCTGCTTATTAATATTTTTAAACATCTGAAATAAATATGTAACAAAGATACAACCTCAAATTAAGGGCAGTATCAATCAAAATGTTTTGTAGGAGTCCAGTGAAATGCTTATGTGGTCACTGTCTGGGAACACTTTTTTCCAGGGCAGATTTCTCTTCCCTACTCAGTGGGATGGAATTTGGGGTTCTGAGGGTAAACCTTCCCAGGTGATTCAGTGTATTAGAGCTTACTTTTCGAAAGTGTTTAACCCAGCCTATTGTTCTTCCTCCTGTAGACATTGATGGTTTTCTTGTCTGGGTCATTATACAAGATTGGTGTCTTTAATTTTCACAACTCACGTTGTCATTTGCACATGTAACATCTAAAACAATGAGTTTGAACCCTTAATGTACCTTAGACTTTTTTTTTTTTAAGATTTTATTTATTTGACAGAGATCACAAGTGGGCAGAGAGGCAAGCAAAGACAGAGAGAGGGGAAGCAGGCTCCTCACTGAGCAGAGAGCCCGATGTGGGGCTCGATCCCAAGACCCTGGGATCATGACCTGAGCCAAAGGCAGAGGCTTCAACCCACTGAGCCACCCAGGTGCCCCTAGACTTTTTTTTTTTTTGAGAGAGAGAGAAAGTGCATGTGTGCACACAAGGGTGGTAAGGGGCAGAGGAAGAGGGGGAGAGAGACTCTTAAAACAGTCTCTAAGATCAGCACAGAGCCTGCGACAGATGGGGCTTGATCTCACGACCCTGAGATCATGACCTGAGCTGAAATCACGAGTCTGACATTTAACCCACTGAGGCACGCAGGTACCCCCATTGGACTTTTTTGTAATGGAGCTTTTAGAAAATAGTGATACATGGACCATAGAGGTTTTAAGATGGACTAGGGTCTAGAAGTTGAGTTATGTAAGCGTCCAGATAGTTTTGGAGTGCAGCTGAGGTTGAGAAGCATTTCCCCAAGCCCTTGCTGGAGAGCTCAGTTGTTTAATTATAAAAGTTAATTTAAAAATTGTAGATGCTTATTATGAAAACAGCCTGACAGTATAAAGGGTATAGAGTGGAACTTCTGCCTTCTGCCCAGGTCAACAACTATTAATGGTTCTCTGTATAACTTTCCACAAATGTGCAAGTATATGTAAATCTTCTTTTATATAAAAGGTATTATACTAAGCATTACTGCTATGCATCTTGCTTTTATTTCCAGATATGTAGGGGACATGTTTCTCTACCAGTTCATTAATCTCACATGTTTTAATGGCTGCAAGGTATCTGCTGTGCAGAGATTCCTAGGTCTCTAACCTCAGAGGGCTGTATCTGGGATGCACTGCTTTAGTATAAGGATCCTGTTCCCTGTCTTGTCTTCTGTCCTCACCCTCTCTTCCTTTACAGTTGGAAAGGAGTCTTCATGGACCACATTCATTTATATCCTAGATCCTTACTGGAATGTGGTGTGATAGTATGCTTTCATATTTTCATTTATTTATTGTAAAATAATTCAGACATATAACAATGCCCGAGGTAACTGCCACTCTACAAAAGAAATAAAACATGCCAGTACTATTGAACCCACAATTCTCCCTAATTCTTTTCCTTTCCACCCCATCTAGAGGAGCTGCCCTTCTGACTGTAGTTGTCATTCCATGCATTTCTCTCTATTTTTACTACATAGGTATGTTTTTGAGAACACACAGAGTTATTGGGTATGCTCTTACCCTTTATATGTATGTTATCACACTGTATTTTCTTCTGCAAGGGGCTTTTCCCCCAATATCATGTTTATGAAATTCATCCATATGGATACATACAATTCCAGTTTACTCATTTTTCTGTAATTATGGATATTCCGTTGTACATGCACCTACCACAGTTTATCCATTTTCCATGATTGATATTTAACATGATTCAGATTTGTTGCAAATGCAGGTCGTACTGGTACTTGTCTTGCACACACCTTCTGGTGCACATGAACGAGTTTCCTGAATCCCAGCTGTTATCTAGGAGTGGGACTGTGTGGAGTGTACGGAATGTGTGTCTTTCTTGTTCTTCAGGGAGGCTGCCAGCAGTATGTAAAAGTTTGTACCTGTGCTTTAACATTAAATTAGGGGTGTCTAGGTGGCTGAGAGTCTGACTCATGATTTTGGCTCAGGGCAGGATCTCTCAGTCATGAGACGGAGCCCTGCATTCAGGGTCTGGGTCCGCACTGGGTGTGGAGCCCGCTTAGGGTTCTCTCTCTCACTCTCCTTCTGTCCCTCTCCCCCGCTGGCGCAGGCGTGCAGGCATGTATTCACCTGTGCATACGTGCTTTCTCTGTCTCAGAAATAAATACAGAAAATAAAAGAAAATTAGACATACCCATTTGATGATGTTTCTATATAGTCTTCCAAATTGCTCGTAAGTAAATTTATTTTATTTACAGTCTTGTACATGAAGTGCCATCTGAGAAGTCATTTTTTGTTAATGCTAGGGGATTATTTTCCCTCCATGTGCACGCTTTGCCTGTTTACAAAAAGATCTGAAGCACTTTATTGGCCTTCTCTGACAAACTGCCAGGCCTCCTCTCATCAACTGATGGTTACTTCCTTTAATTCCTTTTTGTCTTGGCTGCCAGGAAAGCAAGAGCTAAATTCAAGGCTCAGGTGCAGAAACAAATTTGGTTTAGTTTTCCCCTTCTCATACATGGGAGTATTTCTCGAATATGGTTCTTATAACAGCTGCATCAGAATCAGAGAGAAGCTTGTTTCAAATGTTTAAAACTTTCTAAGCCCTGATCAGAGACCTATTAAGCTGGAATCGCTGAGACCCAAAATTAGCATTTTCAAAGCTCATTTAAAATGTGCTGTCTTAAATATGAAGATCTACGGGATGGCTTATGATCTTAGTTTCATACTCTTTGTAATTCTTCCATAATAGGTATGTTGTTATTCAAATCATTGCGAATCCTGTTTGGACTCAATGGAAGAAATACTGAAAATCTAGCAGAGTGAGATAGATGCGTAACACTTGGCTCCAAACTTTTACCTTTAAATTGGGTATTTTTGTGTTATTGACCGGACATTTATGACACTGGGTTTAAATTCATGCATTCTGTAAATACTCGTTGAGTGCCTACTTTGTGCCGTGTGCTGTGCTGTCAGAGGAATAAATGAATGTGTGAAAAGCTGTGAATAGACAGGCTTTAGGAATATTTTTTACTGAATGCTGTAACCTCGTATAAGCCTATTCCTGAACAAGAACATTATTTTTAAAAGTAGAATTTTGGCAAACATATACATGTGGCTCTAATTAGTATATTTATATCAGCATATTGTGATAAATGTATTTATCAGTGAAATATTTCTAGATACATATTTCCAAGGATCATTAACATGTTTGAGTGCATCACCAGAATATAAGGTCTGTTGTTTATTATCCTGATAAATGCAACCTTAACCCTCATTTACGTTTTTAGACTTGCTAATTAAGTTTTAGAAAAGCAATGAATTAAATGTGGCTTGAAAAAAGCAAAACAATTGGCTTCTGTCAACATAATTTTTTGTCAATTAAATGTTGGTAGAAAGTGGTATTTACATTAAATGGCCCTTGGTTAATAATTTTCTTGCCATGTTACCCAAATAAAGTCTGTTTCGGCTCCTCACTTCAGGAACTGTGTACTCAAAATGGCAACAGTGTGCTTATTTTAAGAGAGAATTGGAGCGTAATAGGCATTCAAATGCTTAACTTATTTTGAATATTTGCTTTTGACTGTGTGGATGATTACTGATTTGTTTGCCCAGTCTAGTTTAATTCAGCAAATGCTGATTGAGCACCTAGTGTGGAGTATTTGTACTCTATTAAATATATATGATATATATTTATATATACTTGTATATGTATATATTCTAATATATATTTATATATTTAATATGTATATTTTATATATGTATGTATATATCCTCCTTGGGCAGAAAGAGAACATCTTGAATCAGTGTATGTTTTCCAGTTAGTAGTAAATACCAGCACTAAAAACCGCATGATAAGTGATATTTTACTAAATGAGTAGGCTGTTATAAGTTCTATTGGCATCAGAAGTGTTCCCTATTAATATCTCTGTTGTTTATTTAGTTCCCACAGCTATGTTTGCCAAACAGGAGATGCTTCACTTCATCTTTTGATAAGAAGTGGTTGTGTGAATTTAATACTTCATTCACCAGAGGACTTGGTTTGGTTTGAAATGCAGAGCCCAAGCGGTTCCCTTGAACACAGATCCCCTGGATATAGTGTTGTAATTGGTGTGATGAAGGGGACTCTTAGACTCTGTATTTAAGAACCTCTGCAAGTGACCCTGAAATGTATTCAGATTTAGGAGCCATTGTTCAATTTCCACTCCTGAAATTTTGCAAAGAGAACAACAGAATCAGAGAGATTGTGATTTTGTCTGCCTGAGCTCATAATGTGTGTTTAATTATAAGGATGCTTCCCTCCGGTTGTGTCAGGTTCCCCTCTATTAAGCTCATTAATTAATCTGAGTAATTAATTAATCCGATTAATCTTATTCCTGATGAGTGATTGATCTTGTCTTTCTTTTGATGGCCTTAATTATTTGTGGCTTTAAGATATGCAGTTAATGTTGGGAAAGAACATTTGCTCTCTTCATTATTATCTTTTGAAATTCTTGGGGCTTTCCCACAGAGCGGACTAGTAGATGTGTTAGAGAATAGTTTGCCCAGTCAGCACATTCTGGGTTCCCTTTGATAGGAAAATGCCCCGTCCTTCATAAGTGGCCTGCCTGTGTTTGTAGATGTTTCCAGTGAACATGGTTTCACGAGAGCCAACAAAAGTTTGGCATTTTCCTGGATTATTGACTTGATTCTCAACAACGTTTCCATTGAAATTGAAAGATTGCTAACAGTATTTTTTGCTTAGTTATATATGCAGTTCAGTGTTACAACTTTTACAAATTAATTTTAAATACTGTAATGTGATGTGATTGCAACTGTTAGTAGAAACAATTATATGAAAGAAAAACTTTTTTCTTGTCTTTTGTAATAATTTTATTGCTGCTAATCAAGTGTTTTCGATGTTGCTAGAAGAAAGCTGCTTCTAACCTGGTAATTACTTTCTTTTTCCCTTGTCTTAAAGTAATGATACAATAAAGTATTCTTAAATGTATCGTTTGTGATTTTTAAAAATAACATGTTTTCTAATTACACTGGAATGCTTGTTCACTGTGCAAGATTTAAAAATAGAAAAGCTCAAAAAAAGGAGGAAATTTAAATCACCTGTAATTCTACCACCTGGAAATCGTTATTTAGGTATTTGCTTTTTTGGGCTCTTGTAAAAATGCATACAATGTAGTGGTAAATCATTGGTGACTTCATTCCATTTCTGGGTTAATGTTTATGTTTTAATTAAATGCAGCACAGATTTTTTTTAATGCCTTTTAAGTACAATCCAGTATGCACACATCTTGTAGTAATTGGTATCCTTTTACGGCTTTTTCTTTTCTTGGACTACAGTTTTTAAATTTTTCTTTCTTATACCATCCTTCTCCAAAGTTAGAGATTTATTTATTTAGGAGATTATTTTCCTTGTGTATGTTACATAATACTCAAGAAGCTTTGACATGTATACTCTACAGAATTCTGTTAACTTTGTAGCAAAGTGAAGTAAATAGGAAAACATCTTTAATTTCAAAAAGAAGGCAAAATAAGCTAACACAAAAGTCCTCCTCCTATACAGGTACTTGGAGGACAAATAAGGTATTCCACTTACATGAGGAAACTAGAATAGGCAAATTCATAGGGACAGAAAATAGAATAGAGGTTACCATGGGCTCGCGGGAAGGAGAGAATAGCGAGTTTGTTTTTTAATGAGTATAGAATTTCTTTTTTGGGATGATGAAGAGATCTAGTAATGGATGGTGGTGATGGTTGCACAACATTTGAATGTGCTTATTAATGCCACTGAATTGTGTACCTGAAAAATGGTAAGTGGTAAACTTTATATATTTTTTACCACAATTTTTGAAGCACTCAAATATGTCCCAAAATCCAAATATAACACAATAATTATTGCCTCTCTTCAGTGATTTTGATATTTGAGCTCCAGTATTGATCGTGCAATAAGAAAAACTGTTTTTCTTTGTTAATTACAGCACTTCTCCCTCATGCTAGCATTTTTCTTGTGTAAGACCTGGAAATTGTGATTTGAGGGGACAGAGGCCCACCCTGTTAGCTACGATTGAAAAAGATCTAGAATGTTACCTCAAAATATCAAGTTCTCATAAAAACAAACTCTTTTTCAATTTTTCATGTAACTGTTCTTTATTTTAGAAACTGATTTTAGAAACTATTAACTTCTTTTCTCCATTAGTGCTTTATTAAGCTTTGTTGACCTATTTAAGGGTTATAGATGAGGAGGGAGTAGGGGATTAGAAAGATTAGTCAACCGCCACCCCTAAAAATATCAGAGTGATTTTTTTTTCTTAATCACATAACTATAACCTGTGTACTCAGAGCAAACTAACTCTAAGACGAAACCTAAAGAATGCATTTTTTACTACTTCTGAATGTAAATAGAATAATAATGACATGTGTTCTAGATGTCCTTAAATTTCTAACATATTTTAACATTTGAAAAACTTCAGAATCATTATCCAGTATTGTGTCCTGTAAAGTGCTTGTTGAAGTAATAAAAAGTTATAAAAAAATATGTTAATTTATAATGTCTTCAAAAACTTATTTTTGGTGCTTTTCTGGGATATGTACAAGTTAGCAAGATAATAGGAAAGTAGAATGGTATCTAAAGACCCTGGAATAAAGAGAATATAAGGAGAGAAACATAAGATAGTAAGGATAGAAAAATAAAGTGAGATTTGCTGTTTGTATTATTATTACAAGGTGTTATTCAGTTTTTTTTAACCAAGGCGAAAAGGAAAATGTGTTTAGTTATAAAATTCTGTGTCCATCAAAATAACTATACTGCTGAAATTTATTGGAAAAATAAACTATATTCCTTAAGGGTAGTTAGCAGAAAATATTTTATCAGTAAACATTTCAGTCAGAAGCTCATGCTTCCCTAGTCTCCTCAGTGACTGGTTAGCAAGCTGGTCTTTCTTCAGTGTCTGCCGGGCACCACTGTTCCTTTCTCATCATGTACCGTGGAAAAATATAATTGTAATAGAAAATGTGTTGCCTGCTGAGGCGATGGCTTTCAAACTGTTGCACAGGGTCTCGAGAGCCCCCCAGAGTCCCGTCCGGATGAGGAAAGGGGGCCTTACAGGGCTATGTCGGGACCAAATCAGCATGCCTTTTATCTAATCTGTAGTGAGTTTCTCTGTGAAATTTCATTTGAGCAAGGGATTTAACAGCTAAAAAGATACTGAAAATCAGTGGCCTAATGGTAGTTAGGAATATTGCATAATAAAAGTACATCTAAGACGCCCTCAAATCTGGTCTGCTGTCCTTACGGGCAGAAATCCAATAATACCGTGAAGCATGTTGTGGCTCAGTCAGGTAAACGTCTGACTCCTGATTTCGGCTCAGGTCATGATCTCATGGTCACGGGATCGAGTCCACATTGGACTCCCATGCTCACCGTGGGGTCCGAGATGACTGAGAGTCTATCTAGGCTTTGATGCTAAGATCATTAGAGAACAACTGGTCACCATCAGTGACAAAATCTAGCAAGGTCAGGAGGGAGAATGGGTGATCTGTTAGTCTTGTCAGGAAGACCTTGAAGATGTACATTAGCAAGGATAGTTTGGAGAAGCAGAAAGTAAATAGCATTTTTAAAAATTATACTTCATCAGTATGAATTTGACTTTACCACTAAAAATTTGGCATAAGAAAAGCATTTTTACATTAAATAGGTTATCGTGAAAAGTGAAAATTGGACTTACTCTTTTCAGTGCAGTGTCTTTCAACTGAATGGAAAATGCAGGTGAATACTGTTAAGATTGCATTCTAGTTTTTAATTACCAGGTACCATATTATTGCAATAAGCTTTCCATGAAAATATTAAATGTTAATTTTTATATTCATTAAAAACTTGTTTCTCTTATGTTCCTTAGATTTGTACACTATAATTTTAGAATAAACTCAGCAACAGTGGACAAGGATAACTGTAATTTATATGGAAGTACAAAGGAGAACATAAATTTAAAACTTTTCATCCCTTACAACTCTTGCCACAAATGATCAGTCAGTCCTTTGTTAACTTTAAGTTTGGACACTCATGTTGTTATTCACTCTTGACTCATTTGGGTTGGGTAGAAGGAGAAGAGATTGGAGAGAGGTTTAAGGACAGAGACTCAGAAGGCCTTATAAACCATGCTAGGAATTTAGGGTTTTATTTTCCAGGCATTAAGAAACCATTGTATGTTTGTTTTGTTTTATAAAAAATTACAAAATTAACTTATTTATGTCTCATAACCTTCGTAGAAAAGCAGGCAGTACTATTGTCACTGCTTACAGATGGGGAAGCTGAAGTACAGAGCTCTGGAACTTGTCTAGTCACTCAACCGTTG
This sequence comes from Meles meles, assembly GCF_922984935.1. NCBI lineage: Eukaryota > Metazoa > Chordata > Mammalia > Carnivora > Mustelidae > Meles > Meles meles. Next base: position 77,242,311 of record NC_060068.1, on the reverse strand, counting down.
TGTCCTGCTGCTGCTTGGATAGGATTCAGTCTGTCTCTGTATGCTGCCATTGTCAGTGATTAAACTTGGAAATAAGTATAATAAGTCAGCCACAGAAGGACAAATACTGACTCCACTTATGTGAGGTCTCTAAAATAAACAAACTCGGGGTGTGGGGGTGGCTCAGTCGGTTAAGTGGCTGCCTTCGGTTCAGGTCATGATCCCAGGGTCCTGAGATCGAGTCCCACATTGGGCTCCCTGCTCAGCGGGGAGTCTGCTTTTCCCTCTGACTCTCCCCCTTCTTGAGCTCTCTCTCTCAAATAAATTAAAAAAAAAAATCTTAAAAAAATAAAAATAAAACAAACGAACTCATAGAAACAGAGAAGTAGGATGTGGTTGCCAAGGGCTGGGGTGGGGGTGAGGAAGGAATGGGAGTTGCTAATCCACAGGCATATAGTTCTGACTTTCCAACTTGAGTAGGTGCTAGAGTTCTGCAGCACAACATTGTTCCTACACTGAACAAAAATGCACTGTACACTTAAAAACCTGTTAAGAGGGTAGATCTCATGTTAACTGTTCTTACCACAATTCAAGGATTTTGGGGGGATCTATGATAAAAGAAAAATAAGAGAGTGTCTCAAACTGGACAACAGCTTTTTCTGCAACATCAGCGAAAAGTTGATGTTGCATGAATGCATTTAAAAGTTTATATGTACTTTTTTCTAATCTTAATACTAATTACTAACATGACTCAGTTGATTTTAAAATAGGAGTCTGGTGGTAAGGTGGAAAATAGAATAGCTGTTAGAGAAAATGAAGATAGAAAAGGTTATTGGAAAAACTCAGATCAATGAATATAAATTCGTGAAACATCAGTGGGATTGAAAGGAGAGTACTAAGAACTGGATACTGTAGATTAAGAGACCAAGAAGAATCCAAAGAGAACACCAAATTCTCATTTTTTATACTTACAAAATAAAGGTACTGAATTAGTTTTCTGTATTGTGTAACAAACTGTCACAAACTCAGCAGCTAAAAGAAACAGCATATTATTTCAGAGTTTCTGTGGTTTCGGTGGGTCCCGTGCAGAGTTCTCATCTGGAGGCTGAACTGGGGATGGATCCACTTACAAGCTCATTCAAGTTGCTGGCAGAATCCATCACCTTGAGATGATAGGACTGAGTCCCCTGGTTGGCTTTTTGCTAGGGATTGCTCTCAGCTCCTAGAGACCACTCACAGATCCTTTTCCCATGGTCCTCTCACGGTGTGGCAGCATGCTTCTTCAAAGCATTAGAGAAAGTCTCTAGTGTGGGTCTAGCAAGATGTAGTCTCATATAACATCATATGATCTAGGGAGTAAAATCCCATCACTTTGGCTGTATTCCATTGATTGAAAGCAAGTCACAGGTCCCACCTACACTCAGGAGAGGTGGAATCATACAAGGGGTGAATACCAGAATGCAGAGTTCATTGGGGTCACTTTATTGTGTGTCTACCACACATACTTCCAGCCTTTGACAGCATGTACAGTAAGGAGATCGGAGTGTACATTCTGGAATCAGATGGACCTGGATTCAAATCCTGACTCCATGACTGACTGGCCTTTTGGTCACTAAACCTGTTTCCTCATCTGTAAATGAGGATAAGGTCTATCTCCTGTGGTATCAGGAATCAGTGAAATAATGCAGGTATAACACTCAGGTGGGTGCCCAGAACATAGTAAAATGCTCATTCTTTCTCACGTACGTTATCACATTTGGGCTTCAGCCACTGTGAGGAATAACTAATTGAAAAGTTAAGTTTCAATTAAAGGATTTGCCCAAGCTAAATAAGTTGATATTGATATTCAGGGTTTGAAAACTTAATCTAACGGACTTTTTGCTGTACTAGTATGAGCATAAATGAACACATTCGTGAAAATCATGGGACTTTGGGAAGAGGATGGGCCCATAGAGGTTAGCTGTTCCAGTCTCCCCATTTCACAGATGACAAAGCTTAGGACCACAAAGGAAGGTAACCTAACTTGGCTAAGGTGACGCAGTACTTAGTGGCCAAGCCAGGACTAGAGCGCTGGTCTCTTCCCTCAAGTTACTTTTTCTACCATATTTGGCTACATTACATAATTTATAAATTGCATGACTTTTTTAAAAGTTTTCACTCCATCTTCTAGGCCAGAACTTCCTTTTTCAATGTGACAGCTGATTTTTTTAATGCCAAGTGATAGATGTATAGAAAGTTCAAGTTCAAGGCCTAAGGCCTAAAATAAGAATTCACCTATCTCTAGTGACTAAAATTCAGCCTTTCTGAACATCTCTATTGTATAAAATGTGATTTGCTTCTTTAAACGTAAATTTAAATTACTGACTTACATGTATACATTTATCTATAATTATTGACTCTATATTTTATTTTGAACTAATTTCTAAAGGCTCCTCAATGATAGTAATGAAAGGAGCACTTAAAAAGCATAGAATCTCCTGTTACCTGATGTAGTCTCAGGCGTATCATGCTTAGTGAAATAAGTCAATCGGAGAAAGACAACTATCATATGATCTCCCTGATATGAGGACATGGAGAAGCAACATGGGGGGGTAGGGGGATAGGAGAAGAATAAATGAAACAAGATGGGATTGGGAGGGAGACAAACCATAAATGACTCTTAATCTCACAAAACAAACTGGGGGTTGCTGGGGGGAGGTGGGATTGGGAGAGGGGGAGCGGGCTATGGACATTGGGGAGGGGAGGCGAACCATAAGAGACTATGGACTCTGAAAAACAACCTGAGGGTTTTGAAGGGTCAGGGGTGGGAGGTTGGGGGAACAGGTGGTGGGTAATGGGGAGGGCACGTTTTGCATGGAGCACTGGGTGTTGTGCAAAAAGAATGAATACTGTTACGCTGAAAAAATAAATAAAATGGAAGAAATTAAAAAATAAAAAAAAAAAAAATGGAAAAAAAAAAAAAAAGCATAGAATCTTGTTAGCAGCCATGTTAGGCCAGTATTTCCTGCTTAATCCCTGGAGCTGGGAAAGGAGACATTATTTAATATTCTTTTATCATTCTCCATCTTTGTACCAGATGTTTTGCTAAGGGCTTGGAGGAAGAGAAAGGGTCACCACATGACCAGGAATTCTCCCACCCTAAGACAATAACTAACCACGTTGATAACCTTCTATATTTTTTTCTGCACAGGCAGTTTTTAATAAAAATGACATTTTTATTAAAAACAATGATTACAGAAGCTATGCCCAGTCACAGTAGAAGGGAGCTCAAATGGCACTGGGAACATACAACTGAAAACTAAAAGGCTCCCCCCCTCAAACTCCCAGCACCTCTGGCACTGAACCCTAGACCAGTGCACTCAAAGAAGACGCCCTGAGTGTTCCGCTGGTAGTTAACCTTACAATGTCTATAAAATAGTCCTCACTCTAATTTTAGATTTATTTGCTTTAAACACTAGCTGTTGAACTTCTGGCTACAAATACAAAGAAATCATTTATCATTATATGAGCCTTCTCATTTTTAAAACTGTTCTTACTTATACCTTTCCAAAAGCTCTCTCAACATCTGTCCTGCTGCAATTACCTCGTTCTTTTTCACGGGCTAGTTTACAAATAGAAGGAACCAATAATGAGCATTTATGTTATTTGGATTTGTGTATATGTTACAGCCACATTCATTTGATAGCTTAAAAAGTATGTAATCCTTAAGGTGTTAGACTGTCAGAGGGGCCCCTCCTAAGCACCCCACTCTAAAATTCTCATTTCTGCCTAGCTTTTTGCACTTCTCTTATTCCCTATATCTTGTGTTTTCCTCTCAAATGCTCTTTTCCCTTTTTGGTCTCTCTCTTTGAGCAGTTTATTCATGAGAACTCAGAGTTCTTGAAAGTCTAAGATAAGCTTTATTTTGCCTTCATATCTGTTTTGCAAGGTTAAATGGATATAAACTCCCAGATTCTAAATGTAAAGGAATTGCTCCCTTATCTTCTAGTTTGGCATTCATTATAGATAAGAAGTTTGGTGGCACCTTATTCTCATCCTTTTCTTAGGAATGTTTTTTTTTCTCTCTCTGAAGTGTTTAGGATTTTTTTTTTAAATTTTCATCATTTCTAAGATTTTACCGGTGTGTTTCTAGGTATAAATCTTGTCTTATTAATCTTACTTGGCATTTTGTGGAAACTTTTTCCATTTGAAGATGCGTGTCTTATTTCTTCTATGATATTACTACTCTTCTTGTGTCTGGCTTCTGTACTTCCTATTGGGTGGGATTTAAACCCTCAGGAACTGACTGTGTTAAAATTATTTGTGTGTATTTTTCATTTCTTGATCTGTTTACTGGGCTCAGAGAATTCTTTGAATTTATCTTTCAGATTAAAACCGTGGTCCTCCACGGTATCTAATTTTAATCCCGCCTATACAGTGAATTTTTTCAGTCATCATATTTTTAATTTACAAGATGTTTTGTTCTCCAGCTGTTCCTTTTTTTGGTAGGCTATTTTATTTTAAGGCTGCAGTGTTCTTAATCTCTCTGAGGACACCGAATAGAGGTTTTGTTTGTTTTAACTCTATTTAGTGAATTATATTTTTATTCATTTCCTCTGTGGTAGTTGTTTTGTTGGTTGTTCTCAGTCCTTCTCTATCCTCCTGTCAATTTTCCTCAACTCTCCTTGATTTTTCTTTAATTTTGGGTGCTGTCCTTGTGTCTGTATGGAACACTGCTGAAGATGTTCTTAGCACCGGCCTGTGCTCACTCAGCAGCTGGACAGGCCTCTTGCCCTCACAGATCCCTCCACTAACTCTATACACTTTCTGGTGACCTCGTGTTTTCACATAAGATATGTTGTGACCATTTTCCAGTGTCCTAAGTTCACACATGCCACTTCTACTGGCTGCAGAGTTTTCTATCCATTACTGCTCTTTTTTTTTTTCTTTAGGCATTTGATTTTTCCAGGTTTTCACTGGATAACATTAAGGAATATATTTGTACATGCATTTTTCATACCTCTGTAATAATTTCCATAGTGTTAATTCCTAGAGTGAAATTTATGGGTTGTGAAAGACTTCTGACAGACATCACTAAATTGTGTTTTGGGAGAGTGTAACAAGTCTCAGTCTCACATAAGAATACCCTTTTCCTGGGGCGCCTAGGTGGCTCAGTGGGTTAAGCCTCTGCCTTCAGCTCGGGTCATGATCTCAGGATGCTGGGATCCAGCCCCGCGTTGGGCTCTCTGCTCCGTGGGGAGCCTGCTCCCCCTCCCCCGCCCGCCTGCCTCTCTGCCTACTTGTGATCTCTGTCAAATAAATAAATAAAATAGCTCGGGTCATGATCTCAGAGTCCTGGGATCGAGTCCCGCGTCGGGCTCTCTCCTCCGCAGGGAGCCTGCTTCCTCCTCTCTCTCTGCCTGCCTCTCTGCCTACTTGTGATCTCTCTCTCTGTCAAATAAATAAATAAAATCTTTAAAAAAAAAAAAAGAATACCCTTTTCCCTACACTCTTGATAGTGGTAGATGTCATCGTTCTTTTTCCTCTCTTTGCTAATTGATTTATATAAAACAGCATTTTATTCGTGTTTGAACTTGTATAATATGTGAATATTTTCATGAGTTTTTGTGTGTATGAATTGACTCTTCCTGTCCTTTGCCTGCCTCTGTTGAAATGTTCACCATTTTGTTTTGCTTTATGCGAGTCTTTATTTTAGGAATATTAACCCTTTTTTATACATGTTGCAAATATTTGTGTCCATTTGTGGTTTGCCTTTAACGTTTTCCTATGCGTTTTTGCTGTACACATGTTTTGGTGCTAAGTTTATAAAGCCACCCATCTACCTATCCAGAGATTAAATTTCATTTATACCTCTTGGTATGTTTATAGTTTCTTCTTTTACATAAATTTATTTTGGAATATGGTTTGAGTAGGGGCACGTCTCTTTTGTTTTGTTTTGTTTTGTTTTCAAAATAACCACCTAGCTGGGATTTTTTTTTGTGGATTGATCATTCATCCTTTCCTCCCTTCCTCATTAAAAATCTCTCCCTTGTCACATACTAAATGTTTTATATGTGTATGTATCTGCCTAAAAATAACTTCCCAAGAGCATCCTACAGTTCATGAAACTTCTAGCCAGACCCCTCTGTTACCCTACTGTTTCTAGAAAACACTTAAGTATAATATTTAAAATATTGTATGAAAATCTTAATATTTAAAATATTGTATGAAAATCTTAGTGCTACTTAGCTGCTACTTAGCTACTTACTTAGTGTTACTCTAATTCTTGAGAATCAAAGGCCCTTCCCCCCGACATTGGCTTTATCAGAGCACTTTGTTATCAGCCAAAGGTTCATTCTTTTTGTCGGCTTGCAACATATAGGGAGAAAAAGCAACTGTGTTAAATGGGGTCAAACATTACGATTCTAGAGAGTTGGGTGGTTTCAGAGATAGAAAAGTTTAACCTTTGTGGTGGGGAGAAATATTATTAAACATTGAAAATTGATATAAATAACAGTATTTGAACTTTAAGGAAGTAACCAGAATGCTCGTAAGTTAGCAACGTTTCAAAAGTTCTGTTTTATTGTTACTGATTTTAAAATGGATAAAATTAAAGCACTTTCTATATATATATATATATATATATATATATATATAAACCATATATGTTATATAAATATATATGTATATTTCTTGTTTAAAATTTTTTAAAGATTTTATTTATTTATTTGAGAGAGAGAGAGCATGAGAGGGGAGAAGGTCAGAGGGAGAAGCAGGCTCCCCGTGGAGCTGGGAGCCTGATGAGGGACTTGATCCCGGGACTCCGGGATCATGACCTGAGCTGAAGGCAGTTGCTTAACCAACTGAGCCACCCAGGCGCCATATATGTATATTTCTATATAACCCCATCTATGGTAGAGTTATCCTAGATGGAGTCACATACAGTTTCTAAATGGCACTTATTCCTGGAGTAGTTCTTCTACGGGTCTGCCAATCTGTGGGAAAAACAATGTATTCCATCTTCCCTGCCCAGTACAAGGCTCCAGCCCAGAGATGGTTAAGGCTGGATTTCACCATGACGTTCTCCAGAAAGAAAAGGTACATTATGCTGCTGTAGGTCACATGTGAACTATTGGAGCAAAACTACATTGATGAAGGTATTCTGCTAAGAAAATAGTTAACCAGAACTCACAAAGATGGTTAGCGGGTTGAAAACCTGAATTCTGAGTTTTGCTATTAACTGCATGACCTTGAGTGAGTATTGCTTAATGATTCTCCCCCACATACACTTTTTTTTCTCCCAGAATTCTTTTAGACTAAATAGACATTTCCCCAAATATGTTCTGTAGACCATTATTGCCACGAGGTGCTCTGGGAGTTTTAGGGGTCCACAGTGAAATGAGTTAGAGAAATGCTGTATAGTAGATCCTTCTCTAGAAAATATACAATGTGCAGTATAATATTAAAGGATGGTGGAAATCTTACAGGAAAGAAACCCTTACATCTTTTGTACCCATTTGTTGACATCTCTAAGAACTGTGTTCCATGAAGTCCACTTTAGGAACCTGTTTTAGGTGTCTGAGATTACTAAACTTCTTTCATCCTAATAAAAAGTTTTAGCTTATATAAATAAATTATTTCAAGGTGGTACTGTAATTTGTAATACACTGTGGAATCTTGTTAAGGAAATACTAGAGAAAAAACCCTTTAATTCTATAATTTTCTAGTAGTATGGATTTTTAAACACAACAACACTAAGAAGCATTATTTTCCCTTGGAATACCAAAACTTTGGTGTGGGATGATTGCCCAGAAGGTAGGGTCAGAGGTTTCCCTACTTTTTGGGAGCTCTGTCCTGTACCTCAGGCTCTATCCACAATGTTTCTACAGGGTGCACTTTGATGTTAGGCACTCTTTTATATCCAACATATGTTTTCTTTTTTTAATACAATTTCAGCTGTTATTGGCACACAGTATATAGACCCTCAGGGATCCTTTATTTTTCATAAAGTAATACTTGGCTTCCTAATAATAAAATTCAGAGGAAAAATCAGGTGTCTTCATCTTATTTGTAGGATGGGAGCGGCAGATAATATATATAAAGGACAGAGTACCTTTATGGAAGAGCTGACTGACACTGCAGAAATAATAAGACAAGCAACATCCCAGTCCTTGGTTATCTTGGATGAATTGGGAAGAGGGACGAGCACCCATGATGGAATCGCCATTGCTTATGCTACACTCGAGCATTTTATTAGAGATGTGAGTATCTTGCACAGCTTTTTGTATGTAAATGGTGCATAGCATATAAATTGTTTTTCTGGTCAGCTTCTAAATATTCAAAATGATCAGGGATGCCTGGGTGGCTCAGTTGTTACGCAGCTGCCTTTGGCTCAGGTCATGATGCCAGGATCCTGGGACCGAGCCCCGAGTCCAGCTCTCTGCTCAGCAGGAGGCCTGCTTCTCCCTCTCCCACTTCCCCTGCTTGTATTCCCTCTCTCACTGTCTCTGTCTCTTCCTGTGTCAAATAAATAATTAAAATCTGTTTTTAAAAAATGATCTTTATTATAAGTGACCCTATACCTGCAATAGGCCATTAAAACACTCTACATTGAACTTAGATGGATTGGCCCTACATCATGTCTATAATTCTTTGATGTGTCTTCTTTGCTTTTGCTGAAACAGAGTAAACCTGGTAGGATAAAGGCCTCTCTGGCAGTGTTTCCCCCCAGAACTATTTCTCATTATCCTTGGCAAATTCTGAATTAAAAGCAGGGACACACCTCCCTCCAACTTGCAACCCAGTCCTTAAGGAAAGAACAAAAAGGAGATAGAGCCATTTTAACCTATGAAATCCTTTTTTGAGCAATATCCTACAGGACCTTGGTAGAAGACCTTTAATCTCATGTTTTTGTGTCTTTCTTTCACTCTTTGAATGCATATCTGTTTTTTCCAGAGGGCAGGTCTGAGCCTCTTGGTGTGAAGTTTTGTTTGTGTTAAATGCTCCATCCTTTATTAATGCTCTCTCTCTTTGTTCATTCTCGTCTCTCCTCTTCTGCCTCTCCTTCTTGGCACCTGTCTGGAGCCTTGTCTGGTCTTCGGTTTTTCTTTTAGTATTTTGTTCTCTGCTTTTTCAACTCTTTCCTGTGGGTCTTTCCTCCCTTTTCATTTCTTCTTCTTCTCTTCCTTACATAACCAGTAAAAGCATATTTTTTACTCCTATTCCTTTGCACAGCACAGGATGCAAAAATAACTCCCCTTTTCTTTAAACTTCTGTGGGCCTGTTTTTTGTTTGAACATTTTAGTTAGATTACATAGTTAACGGTGGCATGTTTTCCACTTTAAAATAAATACTTTTAATTTTTCTTCAAAAAATTCTTTATTTTCAAGAAGAGCTCAGGAACATCTCTTTAATTATCGTAGAAACTGCATATCACAGGTTCAGGAAAGTCCTGTCACTGCCTCCCAAACACATTCTAAACATTGATTTAAGAACCTTCAGGAACAAATCATGACAGACTGAGTTTGACAGCCCCCTCTGAGCTTGATTTCATTGCTCCAAGTGCTTATCAGTTACTGTGACACATAACAAATTACCCCAAGACTAAGTGGCTTAAAACAGCAGTAATCATCTGTTAGATCTCTCAGGGGTCTGGAGGAAGGAATTTGGGAGCACCTTAGCTGGGTGGTTTTGGCTCAGGCTCTCTCCTGAGGTTGTGGTCAGGTTGTCATCTGAAGGCCTGAGTGGGGCTGGAGGACCCTTTCCAATGTGGCTTGCTCGCTGCTGGCAAATTAGTGCTGGCAGTTGCCCAGGGCTCTCATTTCCTTTCTCTGTGAACCTCTCTCCATAGGGCCGTTTGAATATGAGTGGCTTCTGGCAGCTCCCAGAAGAACCGTTCCAAGTAGCCCGAGTATTTTATGCATTTATGACAAAATGCGTTTCATGACCTAGCTTCACAAGCCACACATACCATCATATTCTGTTGAGCACAACGGCCAGACTTGATTCACTGTGGGAAGGGGCTGTTCAAGAACACGAGCATTGGGAGGCCATGTTGGAGGCTGGCTACCAAAAGCAGTTTGGCAATATGTTAAATATATTAAAGATCCCTTTAGGAACCCTCGGGAACAAATCATGACAGAATTAAATTTGTCACCTCTCTTCTCATTGCTTCTGTAGCAGCTTTTTGATGTTTTAAATGTTAATGAAGAAAGTGTTATTTTTAGATAAAATTTATGTTAGAGGTAAGTCACTGAAGAGGATTCTTCAGGAGTAACGAGTCTCTACCCTTTTTTATGGATGAAAATCTACATTTTCTTGGTGTCTTTTGATTGCTGGGATGGGGAAGAGAGAGCAGAGAGGAGGAATGGGGAGGCTCTGTGTGGCGGCTGTGAGCTGAAAATGGCCTTGAGGAGAGCAATGTTATGACCCAAACCCTTACGTCTTCTGGCAGCAAATGCATGTCAGAGAAGGGGCATCATGGAGACAGCTAGTCCACAGATACTTTGGGGCAGATTCTAAGAGCAGCACATCAAAGAAATCTTGACTTTTAATGAGGTGAATGGCAGATGAATCAAAACTGAAGTTCTTTGATTTAATCACCCCCCCCCTTCTGCTGATTTTTATCCTTTTTTAAAAAAGATTATTTATTTATTTGAGAAAGAGAGAGAGAATGTGTGAACAGTGGGGTAGGGGCAGAGAGAGACTCCCCAAGCAGACTCCCTGCTAAGCACAGAGCTCGTTGCGGGACTTGATCCCAGGACCCTGACATCGTGACCTGAGCCAGAATTAAGAGTTGGCTGTTTAACTGACTGAGCCACCCAGGCGCCTCTTCTGCCAATTTTTAGATCAAGATTTGGTGTTAGCTTCTTTTAAGATTTAAGAAATAAGGGATTTCAAAAATACATAATAATGTATACTTTAAAATAATGCTTATTAAGGAATCCATAAATGCATATAAGTACTAACAAAACAAAAATAAATTTCAAAATGGCAGAGGTCGGGTAGGGAGAAAAGAAAGCTCTTCTTTACAGAATGCCAACTAATAAATACAGAGAGAATTTTTTAAAATCAGCATTTACTAGTCACCGCATCATCAGGCAACAATGATCCATAGATGGCAAAACTTTGAGATGAAAGATTGCTGGAAAAAAGGATATTCACACAATCCTAAAGTATTACTCCAGAAGTCATTAATTACAAAGGAGAAAGGTGTGGTATAGTAGAGAAATCTTCTGGGCACTCACTTAAACCAAATAAGCAAATTTAGTATCCCCAATAGTGGGCCAAATTGATATCGTGTGGCTCCTGATACGACATACTGAAAAGAGTATGGCATCTCCATAAATATGTAATATTTCTGCCAGTAAGGTTTAAGCTTATTTGGAGAAAAAAATCAGCCAAATCCAAATTGAGGGACGTTATACAAAACATGATACAAAACTCTTAGATATTTCAAGAACATTAATGGCATAAAAGACGTAAAAAGGAGGCTGGGAACTCTTCTAGATTGATGGAGACTAAAGAGACATGACTAAGTGCATGGCATGCATGATCCTTGAAATTTTTTTTTTTTTAAATATAGAGAACCTTTATAGAGTATTACTGGGACAGTTAAGGAAATTTGTGGACTAATGTTAGGTAATAGTAATATATCAGTGTTAAATTTCTCAAGTGTAATAATTTTATCTGGTTAATATGAGAATGCTTTTGTTCTTAAAAGATAGAATTTTAGGTATTTAGGAATGAAGTGTCATGTCTGAAATTCTCAAATGTTTCAGGAAAAAGTGTGTGTGTGTGTGTGTGTGTGTGTGTGTGTGTATGCATGTGTATTATGGTAAAATGCAAACCAAATATAAAATATTTATATATATTTATATATTATATGTATAAAATTGAACCAAAAAATGGTTGTCTAGGGAAAGAATATAGCAATGTTCATTGTACTTTTCTTACAATGTTTGTAAAGGTTTGAACTTCTTAAAAAAAAAATTGGAGAAAAGTTTAAGGTAAAATTTAAAAATAAAATAACAGGGACGCCTGGGTGGCTCAGTTGGTTAAGCGTCTGCCTTCAGCTCAGGTCCTGACTCCAGGGTCTTGGGATCTAGTTCCAAATCGGACTCCCTGCTCAGCGGGAAGTCTGCTTCTCCCTCTGCCTGTCGCTCTCCCTACTAATGTTCTCTCTCTCTGACAAATAAGATCTTTAAAAAATAAATAAATATAAAAATAAAATAACTTTTGTCATGTCTTACTGCTTTAGGTGAAATCCTTAACCCTGTTTGTCACCCATTATCCACCCGTTTGTGAATTAGAAAAAATTTACTTGCAACAAGTGGGAAATTATCACATGGGATTCTTGATCACTGAGGATGAAAGCAAAGAGGATCCAGGTATGAAATACACTTGCAGTAAGTACAATGGGAATGTTGTTAGTTTTCGTGTTTGATAACTCAAGGCTCATGAATACGTGAACTTATTGCTTATTAAAAATAAAAGCTGTGAATGTTGATTCTAAATGACATTTGTCCAAGTTCATTTTCTCCAAGCTTAGGGTCAAGTAGAATTTACATTTATCTTTGCCATCTCTGAGCACTTCTCTGGTCTTTGTCTACCTCATTTTTCTATAAGAAGGAGATGGGGTCAGGGATGCTGTGTAGGTTTTACTCTTAGATTGGTCTCAGGAAAGGTGCCCGAACAGTTAAGTATATTAGTCATCTTTAAAAATGACTCATCCTGGGGCGCCTGGGTGGCTCAGTGGGTTAAAACCTCTGTCTTCGGCTCAGGTCATGATCCCAGGGTCCTGGGATCGAGCCCCGCATAGGGCTCACTGCTCAGTGGGGAGCCTGCTTCCCCCTCTCTCTCTCTGCCTGCCTCTCTGCCTACTTGTGATCTCTATCTGTCAAATAAATAAATAAAATCTTAAAAAAGAAATTAAAATTTAAAAAAATAAATAAAAATGACTCATCCCCAGTATTCTATACTGGACATATGTTTTATCTTAACTTGACAAGCGAACTGAATGTCAGGTCAAGTGACTTGCCCACGTGGGCTACCTAGGTAGGGGCTGAACTAAGCCTAGAGTCCTAGAATCTGCTTGTAGGTTCTTTCCTGCTCTGCTAGAAGAGGTATGTGGGATCTACACTATTTTTCCTAGCCTTCCCACCGTGGACCAGTGTCACAGGAATGAGATGTTTCATGAAAAAGAACATCATTAGCCAACAGAAATAAATTCAAGCGCTCTAAGTAATATAGTCAGTTTCAGTATAATCTTATTTTCCTGTTCAGTAGTAATTTTTTAAGCTCCCAGCCTATGGGCCAGCAGTGGTTTACACATTGTGCTACAATGGAAAATCCATTACCCAAGACACTCCAGGGTCCAAATTTTATTTTGGAAAAGTAATAAAGATGGACCTGAAAAAGAAATCAGGCAGCTGGCCCAAATAAAACAAAGCCCTGGACCTGAGCTAAATGTAATGTTAGGCAATCCTTGCCTTTCACCATCGTGCAGTCTTAAAAAACACATCATAAATTCTCTCATGGAAGCAGTTTCATGTCTATTAATCTGCATCCAAAGTGACAGGAGGAGCTGATAAGCCTTTATGTGAACTGACTACCAACCTGTAAGTGTTCTGGCATTTTATTTTATTAATTGAAATTTATATTCATGATCCTAATTTTAAACATGAAATGATGCTGAAAGGCTCACCCTAGTGGGCAGTAGACCTCTGCCTCTGTCCCTTCCCTCCATGCCCTCTCCCCGTCCAGTCCCAAGGTAGCCGCTTTCACCTCCTTCATCGCTCTTCCGAATCTCTAAGTTATATGCTTATCTGCCCATCTCCTGCTTCATCGTCTGGACACGTTACTGTTCGGCTTCTCACTGTGCTGGATGGGAGTCCTCAGCCTTTCCTGCTCTGACCTCCCAGGGTACTCATTCCAGGTTCTTTCTGCCTCATTCCTCTTCAGAGTTTTCACTGTTATTGCCAGGAAGTATTGCTTAATCATGAGCCAGGTATGAGGGCAAGTGCATTTTCGTTCTTTTTTTTTTTTTTTTTTTCTAGAAGATTGTATTTATTTGGCAAGTTAGAAACAGTGAGAGGAACACAAGCAGGGAGGAGTGGAGAGGGATAAGTGGGCTTTCCACTGAGCAGTGAGTCCAAAGCAGGGCTCAGTCCTGCGCTAAAGGAAGACACTTAATTACCGAGCCACCCAGATGCCCCCAGATGACTTTCAAGTCGTAATTGTGGATCTTCACATTATCAAAATTAAACCACTTAACTCTACCTGGTGATTTTCAAAATTATTTACATATACTGAAAATAAACATTTTATCATTCAAGGTCTCAGTGTAATTTTACAATTTACATCGCATTTTCGTTCTTATGCAACTTTTTTGCTTTTTGTGTTTTTGAAGGCAGTAATTGCCTTGTTTTCGTTCCATTCTTCTATTTGAGTCTATATCTGACTCTTCCTGTACCTGCCAGTAGCTTTATAAAATGCCTCTCTAGACATTTTTCCATGTGATTGAACTGCTGGTTCCACTTCTTCTCGCTGGAGTCATTCCCCCTGGAGCCTTTTGTCCTGCTCCTCTGCGCTGGTTGCTCCCTAGGCCTGCTGCACCGCTGTTGTCCCGATACCTGCATTCACCAGCACCCTAGGACTTCTCTCATCCCGCCTTCTGTGCATTTGCTTGCAGATAACAGGATCCTGGAATTCACAGGGGCTTCAACAGTGAGAGTAGAAATAATCTCACATTACGGGGACATCGGAGGAAGAGTGGACTTCAGCTCTTCTTCTTTACAGTTCCCCAGGCTCCGTCTTCCAGCCTTGCTGGCTTCGTCATCAGACAGGGTGGCCGAGGCTCTTTCTTGCCTTAAAACAAGAATCAACAAATATCCAAAGGAAGAATAGGGACCAGCATTTCTTGGGACTCTTTCTTAGGAGCCGGGGAGCTCTCCTCAGATGTTCACTAGCATCTCATCATTGTCGCCTCTCCTTTTCAGAGTTGAATCACATCCTCACTCTTATACCAATGGCTAGAAAGCGACAATGACAGGGGTAACTTGGATCAGCCTAGATTAATCAGGATCAACTTTCGGAGCTTGGCATGAGGACATTATCCCCTCAGTTAAATGATCAGTGAGTCATTTCTATATAAAATCAGGGTTTTCTTAGGGTTGGAAAAGATTTTGGATAGGCTACTAATAATATCAGCTAAAGGAGTGAAAAGTTTTGAGATTTTGCAGGAATGAAAAGTCTCCAGTACACCTTCATACTTCACTTATAATTTCACTAGGGCTGGAATTTTAGGTTGAAAATAATTTTCACTCAGTCTTTTGAAGCATTGGTGCATTGCCTGCTTACCTCCAGTGTTTTTCCAGCTACATCTGTGTTTCATCCATTACCTCTAATCTAGCTCCTCTGCTCTCTGAATTAGAGGCCCATGCATAGGTCATCGCTCAAGTACCCCAAAGACCTTTTGGGTGACTTTGAAGGTACACTGTTACTTCTCATGGCAAGGTAGATGAAGCAGCAGACCTGCAGTAAGAAACATGTACTTTAATCTATTCCAGTCTATAAAATCTTGGACAGGTTACCTCACCTCGTCCACCTCTAAAAACGTTATGAATCAGTCCCAAAAGTGACTTCAGACACTATTTGATCAACACACATATTTCTTTAATAACTGCCCACAGAAGTTTGGCTTTCAAACAAATTTTGCTAAGTTTCCCTGTAACCAGCAGAAACATGAATTATTACTTTCTCTGACTCTAAGCAGTGTCAGATAAATTTTTCAGTAATATCCATCTAGAAACGGTTATAGCTTATAAGTAAAGTCCTCACCAAGAGCTTTTATTTACCATCTTCTCTCCTCGCTGGCTGTCTGCTGCCACAGTTGCATCACACACACACTCACGCTCTCTCCCCTTCTCCCCTCTGAGAGGAGTGAAGGACAGTCCTGATGTAGAACATAACTCTAAAATCTCTGTAATGTGAGGGGGCGCCTGGGTGGCTCAGTCAGCTGAGTGTCCAGCTCTTGGTTTCGGCTCAGGTCGCGATCTCATGGGTGGTGGGATCGAGCCCCTTGTCAGGCTTTGCACTCGGTGGTGAGTCTGCTTGAGATTCTTTCTCTCCCTCGGTCCCTTAATGCTCATGCTCACACTCTCTCTTTCTTTTTTTTTTTTTAAGATTTTATTTATTTATTTGATAGACAAAGATCACAAGTAGGCAGAGAGGCAGGCAGAGAGAGAGAGAGTGAAGCAGGCTCCCTGCTGAGCAGAGAGCCCGATGCGGGACTCGATCCCAGGACCCTGAGATCATGACCTGAGCCGAAGGCAGTGGCTTAAACCACTGAGCCACCTAGGCGCCCCACACTCTCTCTTTTAAGTAAATAAATAAATCTTTAAAACAAAAACCAAAAAAAAAAAAAACGCTAATGTGATTACAGAAGAGTAGTCTCATTATTTACCTTGATGGTGTGAGAACTACCAAAATTAGTACTACAGTGGAGACTACGATGTGATGAGAAATTGAGCAGCTGTTTGTACTGAGGTATGTTAAATTATTCGGAGCAACATAGTATTTTATATTATATAGCTATAAAATATAGGACTCTTATAGCTATATTATATAAAAAACATTGTATAGCTATGTATATGTATACATACTATATGTTATATATATATAAAGCAAAAAAAAAAAAAATGCCATCAGCAAAGCAGATTTTAACTAAGGGGTTTTGTGTGGCATTAATGGGCTTCCAGAAAAGGATAGAAGAGTGGATGGCTGGACGGATGACAAATGGACAGACAGATGAATGGTTTTTTTTTTTTTTTTTAGAAAACCGGCGTGGAGGTTAGATTATAGAGGAGAGGCTGGACATAGGTATATCAGTTAGAAACAAGCCAGTTGAAGTGATAAAGACTGTTTTTTTGTCTTAAGGATGAGAAGAGTTTGCCCTTTGGATTGCCTACTGCTGTTCACTTCACTTTTGGTCATGTGAGCATCAGTGAGTAACAAAATATTACCCAGGTTAGCAGACACTGGTTTCTCCACGCTTCTTTCCTTGTCTCCTTCCACCCACCTCCTCACCTGTTCTTTATGTTCTTCAAGTTTTATTTGGAGGCAAAAGGTATTCTTAGTGCTTTGTAATGTGAGTTTTAGTCTGTATTCCTGAGAGTGCCAGCATTCTTTCCACCTCCCACTTCCAGCACCCAGCCTTAGAAAGGTGTTATTTGCTGCTGAATTCTTAGAAGAGGTTAAAGAAAATTCCATTATCCTTGTTCTCGGTTATGCTTTTTAGTTTTTAGCTGATAAAAGAGTAAACCCATTTATCATACACATTTATGAAATGACATAATATATGAGAAAAACCTCTTGATAAAATTATAATGTTTATTGGGATCTCAGAAATTCCTTTTATAAAGATTTATTTATTTGACAGCACAGGGAGAGAGGGAACACAAGCAGGGAGTAGAGGCAGAGGGAGAAGCAGGCTACCTGCCACACAGGGAGCCCAATGCCGGGCTCGATCCCCGGACCCTGGGATCATGACCTGAGCCGAAGGCAGATAGATGCTTAACGACTGAGCCACCCAGGTGCCCCAGGATCTCAGAAATTATTAAAAGTCTGGCTCATTTTGGGCATTTTTACAACTCTGTGTAATTAGATTGAGTTTCATAATAAAAGCTGCATAATCCTGAGATGCTTGAGATTTATCAAAGATTAAACAGTATGCAGCTTTGTCTTTCTATTATTGTACTTCATTACATCCCAATTCTTTGGAAGTTTTTAGTTTCTGTGTATGTATTTGTGTGGTAGCCTGGGTTCTCTGGGAAGCAGAGTCTAAGATTTTTGTGGCAGGTGTTTGCTGGGAGTGCTCTCATGATCAACAACTGAGGGCAGGCCTGGTCCGATGGAGCTGTGTTGTGGTCATAAGGCTTCAGCCAGTCCTACCGAGAGCTCTGAGATGGAGCTCGAGGTGAGGGGGCCTGGCCTTTAATACCCTTTATTAGTTAGCTATTGTTGCATAGCAGATTACTCCCAAACATAGCTTAAAACAGCAAACATTGATCATCTTATCATTTCTCTACATCAGGAAACCAGGGGCAGCTTAGATGGCCACTTCTCCCTCACAATTTCTCCCAAGGCTACAGTCAAGGTTGTCTAGATCTGTCATCACTTCACAGTTTCACTGGGGGAATTTACTTCCCAGACCTCTTACATGGGTGCTGGCAAGCTTTAGAGTTCCAAGTTCCACGTTCACTCATGTGGCTGTTGGCCAGAGACATCAGTTTCTTTCCATGTGGGCTTCTTCATAATATGGCAACTGGCTTCCCTCAGAACAAGTAAGCAAGAAAATGAATACCCAGAACAGAAGCCACAGTATTTTGCAATCTAATCTCAGAAGTGACAACACATCATTCTTGCCATATTTTATTTGTTAGAAGCAAGTCAATGGGTCACGCCACACTCAGTGGCAGAGAATGACACAAGGGCATGAACACCAGGAGGCAGGGGTCTTTAGTGGCCATCTTAGAAGCTGCCTACCAACTCCCATAGCAGCCAGTCATGGTGCAGGCTGCCCAAGACAGGACATGACCTCAGATGAAGCAGTTCTCTTCTTAAGCTGAGGTGACTCCCAGAGAGGGGATATAGCTGTGGATTGTGGACTGACAACCTTCCTGAGAGCTGAGGCAATAAACCCTTTAGTCCTCCGGGGGAGCTGGGTGGAACTGAACAGTGTCCACTTGAATATATATAACTCTAAGTTAACCCAGTACATTTAGTAAACCAGAATTTCTCAGTCTTGTTATTTAAACTGTGCACCATGTTGTATTTCCTTATGTGTTTTTTACTGTTGTTTTGTTTTTAGCATTCTTAGAAATATCTCTTACGTGTGTTACTTTACAGAGTGTGTTACATACAAGACTGTTCAGTGAGCACATTCACTGAAATAACACTTTCTTAGTCTGTTTTTACAGGAAAAATTATATTGTACTGTGTATCGGAATCATTTCCTTTCTGATAATAGCAGTTTAGTTGAAATTTTGGGGGAAGAAGCATAAAACAAATCTTTTCCTTACACCAAGTCATTTTTAAAAACTTGTAGGTGGGGGCGGGGGGTGGTACATGACTGGCTCAGTCGTTGGAGCATGTGACTCTTGATCTCAGGGTTGTAAGTTTAAACCCCAGGCTGGGTATAGAGATTAATTAAAAACAAAATCTTATTAAAAAAAAAACAAACCCTTTTAGGTGAGCTAAATGCAAGAGAATCTTCAAAACAGTATTTCCCCTTTTCCTAGATATGTATAATTGATAAATGGAGCTGAGAGTGATTAGGAACAATGGGTTCTTTTTCAGATTGTAAATTTTAATTGAGTGATGTTGTAAGAATTTATATGTCTTATTTAATCTTCTGCTTTGAACTTTCAGGCATGGTTTCCTTTATCTTCTCTTTTTTATTTAGTTTTTTTATTTTTTATTTTGTAGGTGAAGAGCAAGTTCCTGATTTTGTCACTTTTCTTTATCAAATAACCAGAGGAATTGCAGCAAGGAGTTACGGACTAAATGTGGCTAAACTAGCAGATGTTCCTGGAGAAATTTTAAAGAAAGCAGCTAGCAAGTCAAAAGAGTTAGAAGGATTAGTAAATATGAAGAGGTCAGAATGATTGTGTGGCATTTTTTTTACTTATAATGAAACTTCCAAGTTGTCCAAGGAGGAATGTCCTGTAAATGAATGTCAGGTTTACCATTAAGCTTTTCTTCAAATATTCTGAAACATTTAATTAAAATAAAATGAAAACAGATCTTTGAAAAGCTCATGAATTCAGTCCGCCTTCTCTACTCAGATCTTTATCTGTTGAGTTGCTAAATTGGTTTTAAAGTCATTTTTCTAAAGAACTAAGTTAACTCCTTACTGTGTGCCAACACATTCGTTGCTTAAAGCATTTAATTATACAACAAATGACTAAAAGAAACCATGACATTTAAAACCTTTAGAGTACTTCCTTTATCTACATACCGCATTCAGAAAGTAAGAATTCTGTCAGGGTATGAATGAAAATAATAGTATTATATAACTATGTACTAATAGTCCATATCCCCATGTCACTTCTTTTGTGGATTGTTTATGACAAATTTTTCTTTCTAAACTACCTGCGGGGCACCTGGGTAGATCAGTTGGCTGGGCGTCCGACTCTTGATCTCAGCTCAGGTCTCGATCTCAGGTTTGTGAGTTCAAGCTCCATGTTGAGCTCCACACTGGGCATGTAGTCTATGTTTAAAAAAGACGAAAAACAAAAAATCAGCTTTGTTCAGGCATCTGTGTGGCACAGTCAATTAAGCGTCCAATTCTTGGTGTCGGCTCAGGTCATGATCTCTGGGTTGTGAGATTGAGCCCCGTGAGGGGCTCTGCGCTCAGTGAAGAGTCTGCCTAAAGATTCTCTCTCCCTCTCCTTCTGCCCCTCCTCCCCTGCTCTGGCTCTCTCTCCTCTTTCTCTCTGAGATGAATAAATATATCTTTAAATTGCCTTCTTTCTGTCACTTAGAATGCTTATGTGAATTATGTGAATGCATTCTATCTCTTACCCTTGATATCCAGCCAGTAGGTAGTCAGTATTTTAACTGATCTTGATCTATATCAGAGGTATAATTTGGAAGAAAGATATTCCAAGAAAAATATCATAGTAAAAAATAATGAGTTACAGCCTTTCCCCCCCAAATACAAGGTTATATGATAAAAGGACATAACCTCCTTATCCATCCCCTGCCCCACTCCCTACCTGGAAAGTGGGATATGCCTGGGGCAAGATATTACCACCCGGGTTGATAACCTTGTGACTGCGAGGGAACAGATTGTTGGTCAAATAGAAAATCTTGGCTGGTGACCACACCACAGGAAAAATTTTTAGTCCTGCAAATCGTTACCAAATTTAAATATTGAAATAGCAATACCTAATGTTAATTAAACAATTACCAACTTGTATAGTGAAATACAGTACTGCAAACAACTTCTCCATTTCTTTCCTCTTGTGGTTCTGCCTTGCCACTCTGTAGTGTGCAGGGGTAAATGTGGTTGACCAAATCCAAAGTGCTGGACTCTGGCATGATGTGTGGCTTCCTCTGTTGGCATTCTCTTTTGGATCCTTTCCACAATACCAGATTAGAAAAGTAGTTATTGTGAGAGTTCAAAGATAAGCCCTTACTTCTCTGTGCAAGTCCAAAGACAAACTCAAGTCCTCTTTTTTGTTTTCTTACTATTATTTTTCTTCTTCCCTAGAGAAACTAGAATAAAACTATACTACAAAGGGACATATATACTATATATGAGATGGCAGTAAAATATGGTAGTTTATACTTACTCCTGCTATATAGCCAGTAGAACAGCAAGAGCAATAAACTTCACAGGTTATAATGTTTTAACTCTTCCAACTACTGTGTGACATTTTGAAATCTATAATCTTGACAAGACAGAATTGTCAAAAGAGGTTGCATTGGGGTAGAAACTGATCATTTATTCAGACACTATATTCATTATTTTTACCTTTTGACTTAAAGTGCTTATCACATCAGTTCCATTGGCAAGATCAAAGAAACCAAGGGGAATCTTGTACATTTCTGTGGATTTATGATAACAGCTAGTATTTATCGAATGCTTACTGTGCACAGAAACAAGTCTACGCAGTCATTTGCAGCAGCCCAGACAGACAGGCACCAGTTACTAGTGTTACTGCTTTACCTGCAGTACCTCAGTCTTATGACAGCCTTGTGAGGTATCGGTACTGGCATTATCCCCATATTGTAGTTGCGGAAAATGAGGCCAAGCGAGGGTTGGAAATCGACCAGGAAGTCAGGGTTCCATACCTAGTCAGTGGTGGAGCAATAACTGGAATGCACCCTGGCTCCAAACCCTAAATATTTAACTGGTTGGTCTATGTTATGCTGGCATTCTGCTCTTTCATTAGCTAGCTTTGCTGTATTAAATCAGCTTTACTTTTCATCCTGTGAACGCACTTAGCCTCTGGTCTGAGTCAGAAGGGTAAGAAGCTGGGGTCTCCCCTCCTTGGAGGTAGCAGTGGCAGTCAGCAGCCTCAGTCCTTGATTTTAACAGTGTCACCAGAAGGCTGATGCTGACACAACTTCCTAACCACAGAGCCCTGTCTGGTGTTCTAAGTCATAGGCCCCTTTTTTTTTTTAAAGATTGATTTATTTGAGAGAGAGCATGCGAACAGGAGGAGCAGAGGGAGAGAACGTCTCACGCAGACTCTGCACCTAGCATTGGGCCCAACATGGGACTCATCTCACAAGCCCGGGGATTATGACCGAAGTCAAATGCTTGACCACCTGCACCACCCAGGCGCACCTGTCTTAGACATTTTATAGCTGAGTGAAATGTATTGTACCCTGATAATTCCATTTATGAAATAAATCATATTTTATTTTCTGTCCAGGAAAAGGCTAAAGTATTTTGCAAAGTTATGGATGATAAATGATGCAAAAGACCTGCAAAAATGGAGAGACGAGTTTGAAATGGAAGGAATTCCAGACTTCTCTTCTTGATGAAAACGAAGACTACATTTTTGGACAAAACATGGAGAATTAAAAATACCATCTGTACAAAACAACTCTCCAGTAACAGCCTATCTTTTTGTGATGTGAGCATAAAATCAGAACTCTGGTATATTCCCATGGGAAACAGACCTTTTGTGTAGAAAGTCTGTTCAGGTTATTGTCATCCTGACTTAGAAAAGTATAAACAGTTTTGAATATTAAGACTTCTGTTACAATTTAAAAACTTCATGAATAGTAAACTTCACATAAAATCGATCACCTAAATGAAGCCTAACATGAACCTTTAGAGAATGATAGGAAAATTTAATTCATATTTTTATTTGTTCCAGTTCAGATTAATCTGCAACTGGGTGAGATGTCTAGCAGAAATAAACCTTTTTGCTTGAACTAAAAAGTAACTTTATGCCACCAGTTTATTCACTGTGAGCATAAGAATTTTTTATGAGAAATAGGAAAAGATTATCAAGCTTTTAGAAAGTAGAGCACGGAAGGAATAAGATTGTATGAAATTTGAAAAGTTAAATACTCTCACAGTTTTATGCAATTGAAAAATTATGGGATGAAATTATTTGTCATTCATTCAGGTAATAAACACTTAATGAGTACCTGCTATAAATAATGATTTTTTTTCTTGTTGGATTTTGGATTTTTTCTTCTATCTGGCAATTGCTACTTTTTTAGGTTTAATTGTGGAACCGAGGTTGCTGCTTCTACCAAATGAGTCCTGAGCTTATTTATTTTGGATCTTTCTGTTAATCGGTATAGAAAGCATATGATCTTGTATCGAAGTATGTAACTTTGTTGATAGTTAACGGTGCTCCCTCCCTGCGTGCTTAGGTTGACATGTGTTCATCTGTGTCCTTGAGGTTTTAACAGCACTTACACCCCAACTTCTCACAGCCGTGTGGTGGCGGTGGTGAATCTGGGATCTTGGGCAAAGGCTCTCCCTCCTATTTCACGCCCAGCTGTTATCCTTTCTCATTAAATGTCTTCTCCACATTTTATGGACATATTTCAAACTCCTTCTTTAGTTTATTTCCTCCAGTGGTCCTAACAGTGACCCCTGGACACAGGAATCCGTATAATTTCCCCAAGCCGAAGGGTGGTTGGTTGCTGTACTTTTGATCACTCACACTGTAGCCCTTTGACTCCTAGCCTTTTTGAAGTTAAGAGTATGATACCACTTGACTGATTGCACGGTCCCTTCAGAAGTATTAACACAGGGAAATCCTCAAGAATGTCTCAAAAGAGCGCTCGCTTCGGCAGCACATATACTAAAATTGGAAAGAATGTCTCAAAAGAGTTTGCTATTGGGAAGTATGATCTAAATTTTAAGAAGAACAATACTCTTTAAATAGTGCTTTAATAGTCTGTATGATTATAAATGTTTTATATTCTTTCTAACAAGATTTTGGAGGTAGTCCTGTAACTTGAATGCAGGCCAGCAGGAAAAGGAGATGCATCCAGGAAGGATGCCCATGCCTGAGGGAGCTGCAGGACCAGCCATCACTGGTCATGTCCAAGTGCACATTCGGGCCATCTCTGAGTTGGGCAGGCCAGCATCAACATTTAAGCAGGTATGGGCTCCAGGAGCAGTGTGTCCAGGCAGTGGCAATACACAGTATTTGCAAGTGACAATGTGGGCTATTACAAGGTAGATTCTTTAACATGAGGCAGGGTATCAGCCAGCCGGTGTGCAAGAGGTCAGGCCTCGTTAGGAAAAGACCAGAACTACGGAACTGCATTTCCAAGCAAGGCCCCTTCCTGGCCGGTAGCTGAGATGTTGAGGGGAACATTGGAGCAGAGTCCCAATTAGGAAGAGGGCACAAAGACCATGAAGATTGACAAGAAAAATGCAGTTGGTTGGGTACATACTGCAGATAACCAAACTGAGGGGTGCAATTCTGATGTCTTCTAGATAAGAAATTTCATTTCCTTTTGATAGATAGCCAGAAGTAGAATTACTGGATCACGTGGCAGTTCTGTTTTTATTTTTTTTTTTAATTTTATTTATTTATTTGAGAGAGAGACAGGGTGAGAGAGCATGAGAGGGGAGGTCAGAGGGAGAAGCAGACTCCCCATGGAACTGGGAGCCTGATATGGGACTCGATCTGAGGACCCTGAGATCATGACCTGAGCTGAAGTCACCACTTAACCAACTGAGCCACCCAGGCACCCCTGTTTTTAATTTTTTGAGGAACTTCCATACTGTTTTGCATAATGGCTGTACTAATCTATATTCCTACCAGTAGTGCACAAGAGATCCCGTTCTCTCCGTCCTCACAACATTCCCATTGCTTGGCTTTTTGATAACAACCATTCTAGCATGTGTGAAGTGATATCTTATTGTGGTTTTGATTTGCATTTCCCTGATGATTACCGTCAGCTTTAGAACATTATCATTACTCTAAAAAAGAAACCTGTACTCATTAGCAGTCTCTCTTCATTCCTCCCCCAAATCCCTAGTCCTAGGCAGCCATTAATCTGCTCTCTGTCACTATAGATTTTCCTATTTCGGACGTTTCATATGAATGGAGTCATTACAGTATATGGTCTTTTGTATCTGGCTTTCACTTAGCGTTTTGTTTTCAAGGTTCACTCATGTAGTGGCAGGTAAGGGTGCTTCATTCTTTTTTACTATTGCAAACTACTCTGCTTTATGTACTTCATTTTATTTATCAGTTCATGAGCTGATGCACATTTGGGTTGTTCCCATTTTTTGGCTTTTATGAGTAATTCTGCTGTGAATGTTTTATGTGGCAAGACACACTGTTGTTTTTTTTAAAGCTCCCCAAATAATTCTAACGTGCAGTCAGGTTTGTCAGCCACTATTCTCAATGACGACAAATGGCTAAGCTATTTCTCATTGGATTGACAATTATTTGCTCCATCTCTCCTCTGCTTTATCTGTCACATAGGAGAAAGTATGGCATACTAGAGACTACCCCCCCCACCAATACTTGTTTGTTGAGAGAGAAAAGAAAACCCAAACCCTTTCAGATTAAAAACTCAAGGAAAAGACCCTTCTTCTCATAATCAAGATACCATTTCTCTAGGGAGTCAAGATCCATATGAAAGTATGCTACATCTTAAAATATTAATAAATAAATAAATCTGAAAAAATAAACTATTGTGACAGTTTATTCAAGTTTGAACCTGTTGTCATGGTTGGAGTGGTAACGGGGCTGGTGAAACAATGCCCACTGAACAAATTCCAGAGTAAAGGATAGATTGAAATCCAGTGTAGTACACAAATTAATGTTGACCTTTACTGGGTTCCAAAATCAATATTAATTACTGCTGGGCTATGTAATTATAAAAGTGCTATTTGGTGCTCTGAACCAAGGATACGGGGAGAGAGAGAAAGAAACTTGAATTAATGCCATCTGTGTTTTCTAACTTTATAATTAAGGTCAATTCCTCTTTGGACCATTGTAAGTTAGTATATATGATTATTGTTAGATTTATTTTGTCTTGAGAACAATTACCATTAGGGAAATACCCTTTCTGGTTTAGTTGGGACAGTCTTGGTCTATATCTGTTTTCCTGGCATAGTTTTTGTGTGTGTGTTTTGATTTTTTTTTTAAGATCTTATTTATTGGGGCGCCTGGGTGGCTCAGTGGGTTAAAGCCTCTGCCTTCGGCTCGGGTCATGATCCCAGGGTCCTGGGATCGAGCCCCGCATCAGGCTCTCTGCTCCGCGGGGAGCCTGCTTCCTCCTCTCTCTCTCTGCCTGCCTCTCTGCCTAGTTGTGATTTCTCTCTGTCAAATAAATAAAATATTAAAAAAAAAAAAAAGATCTTATTTATTTATTTGCCAGAGAGAGAGCACAGGCAGGGAGAGAAGTAGGACTCCCCACTGAGCAAGAAGCCCGACACGGGGCTCAATCCCAGGACCCTGGGATCATGACCCACGCCGAAGGCAGTTGCCTAACTGACTGAGCCACCCAGCCATCCCACCTGGAATAGTTATTAAAAGTCTCTTTCACTTACAAATGTCCCACTTTAGATAATACATTATATGATTACCCAGTTATAGATTCTACTTCATAGGAAAACTTTACCTACTTGATAGATTTTAAATATCATCTTAAAGAATTCATTTTTTTCTTAGTCAGTCATTGCATGAACTGATTTTTATATGAAAGACCCACCAATTGTTTTTTCTGTTTGCAATAAATGCTTTCTATTGTGGCCTTTAGAAAATATGACTCTCTGCTAATTGGCTTGTTACAGCTTTATTCCATAATCTATTTTAGAAAGAGAGAGAGGGTGAGCGGGCAGAGGGGCGGAGGGAGCGAGGGAGGGGAAGCAGACTCTCTCTGTGGAGCCGGAGGCAGAACTCTGTCTCATGACCCTGAGATCAACAGTCAGACATTTAACTAACTGAGCCACCCAGGCACCCCCCCCCAGTCTACTTTTGTGGCTACATTCCTGAAGATTACTTGTCATCTGCCTTATTTCGATGAAATTGTGGTGAAGAATGTGCATCAATACAACTTCATAAGACACACAGCAAGGCTGTCTTCTTGCAGAAATAATTATTGAGCGTGGAAGGCAGAATCCTTTCTTGGGTTGTTTTGTCCTTTGCTCAAATCTCCCTTCATTGCCCTTGACTGTATCCTCTTTCTCTCTTTTTTTTCTTTTTCTTCTTCTTTTTTTTTTTTTGGACATTCAGAACAGTTTATTTCTACATCAGAAATAATGCATGCCATTTTTACCTCCTTTTTATTAAACCCTACTTCCCTGAATCTCCCTCACTGGGTTGGGCAGTTGCTTTCCTTCATCAGAACCACCTAAAGAGTTTTTCAAAGACATATTTCCAGGCACCACTCTCACTGTACTGAACCGGAATCTTTAAGGTTGGGACATGAAAATGTCAGTGAGTGTTCATTTCTGTCCTCATCTCTTCTCCATTTTCTCTCCCCTTGACCTTTCTCACCACTCCCACCATGTTAGTAATCTTGTTTCCAGAGCCATTTGCTAAAAATCATATTCCTTAGATCTTCACCCCTTTACACACCAAGGAAACCAAGATTCAGCCACTGAATCTTGGTTTCCTTGGTGTGTGTGTGTGTGTGTGTGTGTGTGTGTGTATGACTGAGTATTGTTTTACCAAGAGGAATATCCAAATGGGAACCAGAAGGACGATTTTTCATGTCATCTAGTATTCGTTATGGTAGGAGGAAAGAAAAATTGTTCACTGAGCTCAAGATTTCTACCTGAAATGATGATATGCAGAAATAGCACTAAGCAGCCTTTACTTAGGCTCTGGAGACAATCCTTTAATTATGACTTGCATATTAAAACTTGAATGATGGTGCAGCTGGGTAACTCAGTCTGTTAAGCTTCTGCCTTTGGGTCAGGTGTTGAGATCGAGCCCTGCATTGGCTCCTTGCTCAGTGGGAGTCTGCTTCTCCCTCTTCCTGACGCTCCTCCTGCTTGTTCTTTCTCTCTCTCCCAAATAAGTAAGTAAAATCTTTATAAACAAATTAAGTAAATAAAATATGAATGAATGATGAATGTGCATACAACTAAGCTTTCATGGATCAGTGTGAAGAACACTGGACAGTTAACAGACCACTTTTGGTGCTGGCCCTGCCACTTAGTATTTAAAAAGTCATATGAAACACAAAAATGTCAACAACTCGCAAGAAAAGCCAACCTCAGGATGGCTCAAATGTTAAACTTAACAGACAATGACTTTAAAGCAGCTAGTATAGCCAAACTCCAAGAAGTAAGAGACAACACTCTTGAATGAGTGTAAAGGTAGAAATTGTCTGTGGAGAAATAGAAGCTAAAGAAAGAACCATGGGGGCAGTGGGGAATGGGGAGGAGTTTAATGGGTATAGAGTTTCAATTTTGCAAGATAAAAAGAGTTCTGAATATTGGTTGCACAACAATGTGAATGTGTTTGACATTACTGAACTGTACTCTTAAACGTGGTTAAGATGGTAAATTTAATGTGTATTTTACCACAGCTTTTTAAAGAAAGAATAAATTGTTATGTACTTATAGTTAAAAACCTTCCAAAAAAGAAATATATGCATAATATATTTCTAAGTAAAAATAAAGCACATTTCAGAGAGGGGGAGGACCAAATGGATATGTACATGAGAACTACACTTATCTTGGTGAGCACTGAGTAATATGTAGAATTGTTGAATCACTATATTGTACACATGAAACTAATATAACACTGAATGTTAACTACTCTGGAATTAAATATAA
Organism: Meles meles; assembly: GCF_922984935.1. Classification (NCBI taxonomy): domain Eukaryota; kingdom Metazoa; phylum Chordata; class Mammalia; order Carnivora; family Mustelidae; genus Meles; species Meles meles. The sequence continues at coordinate 77,213,555 of NC_060068.1, read as the reverse complement.
CGTACATGTGTTTGGAGTAACTGAAAGAGGAGAAAGAGATTATGGATTTCTCATCAGAAATCATGAAAGATTAAAAGAAGTGGAACGACTTTTTTTTTTTTTTTTAGAACAACATATTCTAAATGCTGAAAAAAGAGAAATGTCAACCAGATTTTTACATCTTGTAAAAATATTATTCAATAATGAAGGCAAAATAAAACTTTTTCAGATGAAGGGAAATGAAGAGAATTTGTTACCAATACACCTGCTATAAAAGAAATGCTAAAAGAAGTTCTTCAAGTCTAAGGGAAATGATACCAGTGGGAAACTTGAAATTTGAGGAATAAAGCACAACAGAAATAGGAAATGTATGGGTAAATATAATACTGTTCTACTCCTCTTGAGTTCCCTAAAATATGTATAATAGTTGCAAGAAAACAGTATAACATTAAGTGGTAGGATTTTTAGTGTACAGAGATATAATGCATATGATAAGTACAACATAAAGTATGTAATGTAAAGGGGACTATATGACTGAAAGTTTCCTACATTTTATTTGGAATAATAAAATTTTAATAGGTAGATTATGAAACAAGCATATTTTAATTGTTAGAGCAATCATTATAAATATTATGCAAAGTACAGAGTTTAAAAAGCCAAGAGATAAGTTAAAATAGAAAAGTAAAAGATATTTAAGTAACTCCAAAGAAACCAGAAAAGGAAAAACAGAAAAAGGAAGAAAAAAGAGAAACTGAAAAGAAAGAATAACATTATAGGTCCAACCATGTCAACAGTTACATTAAATGGAAATGTTCTGGAAACACGAATTAAAGGACAGCTTGTCATTTGGGTTAAAAATAAAGACCCAATTCTATGCTATCTACAAGAAGTCCAATTTAAATGATATAAATAGCTAAAAAGTAGAAGGATGGAAGAAGATACACCATGCACAGACTAACCAAAACAATTCTGGAGTAGCCATATTAATCAGACAAAATAGTCTTCAGAACAAAGAAAATCAACAAATATCAAGAAGTAAATACGTAATTTAATGACGAAATTGTCAGCTCACTAAGAAGATAACAATCCGGAGTTGTATACAACCTAACAACAAAGCTTAAAAATACATAAAACAAAAACTGATAGAACTAAAAGAAAATAGATAAATCCACAATTACAGATGGAAACTTAAACATTCCTTTCAATAATCAATAAACAAGAATACCAAAAATCAGTAAGAATATAGAAGTCCTGAATGATAACACAACCAGCTTGATCTAATTTACTTTTATGGGACATTCCACCCCCAAACAGCAGAAGATACATTCTGTTCGAGCTTACATGTAATATGGACCATGATAGGCTTATCGGTGGTCATAAAAACTTAACAAAGTTTTGAAAGAATTGAAAGAATACAAAGTATGTTCTCATTAAAATGGAATACTAGAAATCAGTAAAAAAAGATACCTGAAATTCCCCCAAATATATGAGTATTAACATACTTTTTTAAAGAATTTATTTATTTATTTGACAGACAGAGATCATAAGTAGGCAGAGAGGCAGGCAGAGAGAGGGGAAGCAGGCTTGCTGCTGAGCAGAGAGCCCAAAGCGGGGCTCGATCCAAGGACCCTGGGATCATGACCTGAGCAGAAGGCAGAGGCTTAACCCACTGAGCCACCCAGGTGCCCCTTTTAACACACTTCTATATAATCCGTGGACCAAAGAGAAAGTCCCAAGGAAAATGAGAAAATATCTTGATATTTTCTATACTAACTAAATATACTAACCTGCTGAAGTAGTTATCTTTAGGAAAATATATAGCATTAAAAGCTTATATTAGAAAAGAAATAAATAAGCTTCCATTTTTAGAAGGTATAAACAAGTGAACAATACCAGAGCAAACAAAGGAAGGAAATAATAGGATAACAAATGAAACCAAATGCTAGTTCTATGAAAAGATCAACAAAACTGATAAACTTCTAGACAGACTGATCAAAGAAGAAAGACACAAAATATCAAAAAGATACAGTAGTATAGATCACACAAACACTAAAAGGGTAGATAATATAGAAATACTATGAGCATGCCTACGCACATTAAGTTTGACAATTTAGATTAAGTGGACCACTTTCTTGAAAGGTATAAATGACTGAAACTCACATAAGAAGAAACAGATATTCTGATTAACCTATGTCTCTTAAAGGAATTAAACTTGTAGTTAAAAACCTTCCAACAAAGAAAATTCTAGGCCGAGATTTAAGGAAGACATAATATCAATTCTACACAATCCCCACCAGAAAACAGAAGAGAAAGAGACACTTACTTCCCAGCTCATTTTGAGAGCCGGCACTACTCCAGTACCAAAACCAGAAAAAGACATTTGAAAGACAAGACTAATATCATTAAGAAAAGGAAAAAAAAAAAAGGACTCCTGGGTGGCTCAGGGGGGTTAAAGCCTCTGCCTTTGACTCAGGTCATGATCTCGGGGTCCTGGGATCGAGCCCCATATCCGGCTCTCTACTCTGTGGGGAGCCTACTTCCCCCTGTCTGCCTGCCTCTCTGCTTATTTGTGATCTCTCTCTCTGTCAAATAAATAAAATCTTAAAAAAAAAAAGACTAATATCTTGAATACAGACAAAAAGATCCTCAATAGAAGATTAGCAAATTGAATAAGAATAAAATGCATCAAAACCAAGTGGGATTTATCCGAGGAATGCGTGGCTGGTACCACTTTTGAAAATCAATCAATGTAATCTACCATCTGAACAGACTAAAATATAAAAACATGATCATATCAATAGATGCAGAAAATGCACTTAAAATTCAACATCCATTCTTTACCAAAACAAAAATAAGTCCTCAACAAACTGGAAATATAATAATTTCCTTAAATAGATATAAAGGACAGATATAGAAGACTGATAATATCCTTTTTAATGGTGAAGACCAAATGCTTTTTCCTTATTGGAGGAAGAAGACAAGAATGTCTGTTCTCAGCATTTCTGTTTCACATCATACGTCCTGGCCAGCCAAGGCAAGAAACAAATAAAAGACATACAGAATGCAAAGGAGAAAACAAAACTTTCTCTGTTCACAAACAATATGATTATCTCTGTAGCAAATACAAAAGGGATCTACAAAAAAAAACTGCTAGAACTAATTAGTGTGGTTACCATGGAGGATATACACAGTTAACATAAAAATCAATCACACTGCCATATATTCATTATAATTTGAAAGTCAAAAAAAAAATTAAGTGCTGTTTTGTAGTCCTTCAAAATCAAATACTTGGGCTTAAATTTAACAAAATCTCTGAAGAATTTTTATGTTCAAAATCGGAAATACTAATTAAGGAAATGAAAGAAAACCTAAGTAAATAAAGATATTCGTGGATTAGAAGACTCAATATAATTAAGATGTCAATTTTTCCAAGTTCGAACAAGATTGTTTTAAAATTTATTTGAGGGGCGCCTGGGTGCCTCAGTGGATTAAGCTGCTGCCTTCGGCTCAGGTCAAGATCTCAGGGTCCTGGGATCGAGCCCCGCATCGGGCTCTCAGCTCCGCAGGGAGCCTGCTTCCTCCTCTCTCTGCCTGCCTCTCTGCCTACTTGTGATCTCTCTCTCTGTCAAATAAATAAATAAAATAAAATCTTTAAAATTTATTTGAAAAGGCAAAATAAGGCACCTGGGTGGCTCAGTTGGTTAAGTGACTGCTTTCAGCTCAGGTCATGATCCCAGGGTCCTGGGATTGAGCCCCACATCGGGGTCCCTGTTCAGCGGGAGGCCTGCTTCTCCCTCTTCCACTCCCCCTGCTTGTATTCCCTCTCTTGCTGTGTCTCTCTCTGTCAAAGAAATAAGATCTTTTTTTTTTTTTTTAAAGAGATTGGCTTGGTGGAGAGAAGGGTTTTTTTTTTTAATATTTTATTTATTTATTTGACAGAGAGGTCACAAGTAGGCAGAGAAGCAGGCAGAGAGAGAGGGAGAAACAGGTTCCCCACTGAGCAGAGAGCCCGATGTGGGGCTCAATCCCAGGACCCTGAGATCATGACCTGAGCCGAAGGCAGAGGCTTAAACCACTGAGCCACCCAGGCGCCCCAAGAAATAAGATCTTAAAACAAAACAAACAAAAACCCCCACTCATTTTACTAGATTTTAAGACTTATTCTAAAGTTGCAGTAATCAAGGGACTCCTGGGTGGCTCAGGGGGTTAAGCCTCTGCCTTCAGCTCAGGTCATGATCTCAGGGTCAAGGGATCGAGCCCCGTGTCGGGCTCTCTGTTCAGCAGGGAGCCTGCTTTCCCTCTCTCTCTCCGCCTGCTGCTCTGCCTGCTTGTGATGAATCTCTTTCTGTCAAATGAAGAAATAAAATCTTTAAAAATAAATAAAGATACAGTAATCAAGACAGCGTGACATTAATAAAAAGCATAACCACATAGATAATGGAATAGAGTGCAAAAATAAATCCACACAAATATGGTTAATTGATTTTTGACAAAGGAGAATGGCAATTCTTTGGAGAAAAGATGGTCCTTTCAATAAATGATACTGGAACAATTGGACATCCATATGCAAAAGAATGAACCTGACCTCTATCTCACTTCTGGTATAAAAATAAACTTGGGGGCACCAGGGTAGCTTAATTCATTAAGCAACTGACGCTTGATTTTGGCTCAGGTGATGATCTCAGGGTTATGAGATTGAGCCATGCATCAAACTCCATTCCGGGTGTGGAGCCTGCTTAGGATTCTCTCTTTTTTACCCTTCCCCTGCCTCCCGCTCCCTCTTTCTCTAAAAAAACAAAACAAAACAAAATTAAACTCAAAATTACCAGTAGACCAACATATATAATATAAAACTATAAAAAGAAAATACAGGAGAAAATCCTCATGACTTTGGATTAGGAAAAGAGTTTTTAGGTATGGTCCCAAATACAATCCATTTTAAAAAAAAAGATTTTATTTATTTATTTGGCAGAGAGAGGTCACAAGTAGGCAGAGAGGCAGGCAGAGAGAGAGAGGAAGAAGCATGCTCCCTGCTGAGCAGAGAGCCCGGCACAGACCTCAATCCCAGGACCCCAAGATCATGACCTGAGCCGAAGGCAGAAGCTTAATCCATTGAACCACTCAGGTGCCCCAAATACAATCCATTTTTTTTAAGAACCTTACGCAAAATGTAAAAAAGACTTTTCACCCACAAAAGGAGCACATAAAATGTGCAACATTAGTAGTATTAGAGAAATGCAGATTAAAGCCACAATGAGATACCACTGCACACCTTTTAGAATGTCTTGAAACACACACAAATAACTGACAATACCAAACGCTCTTGAGAATGTGGAGCAACTGGAATTCTTACACATTGCTGGTACAGCTGCTTTGGAGCACCTGGGTGCCTCAATTGGGCAAACATCCAACTCTTGATTTCAGCCCAGGTCATGATCTCAGTCAGGGTCATGAGACTGAGCCCGGTGGATGACTCTGCACTGGGTGTTGAACCTTCTTGGGATTCGCTCTCTCCCTCTGCCTTTCCCCCCTGCTTTCAGGTGCAAGTGTGTGCACACTTGCACTTGCACACTTGCCCCCCCCCATAATGGTACAATTACTTTGGAAAACAGTTTGGCAGTTTCTATTAAAGTTAATATACAGTTTCCATAAAATGTAGCACTCCCATTTTTTTTTTTTTTTTAGGCTTAAATATATGTATTTTTTTTCCCTTTTTATTTATTTATTTTTTTTTCAGCGTAACAGTATTCATTCTTTTTGCACAACACCCAGTGCTCCATGCAAAACGTGCCCTCCCCATCACCCACCACCTGTTCCCCCAACCTCCCACCCCTGACCCTTCAAAACCCTCAGGTTGTTTTTCAGAGTCCATAGTCTCTTATGGTTCGCCTACTCCCATTTTTTTTTAAGATTTATTTATTTGACAGAGAGAGTTCACAAGTAGGCAAAGAGGCAGGCAGAGAGAGAGGAGGAAGCAGGCTCCCTGCCGAGCAGAGAGCCCGATGTGGGACTCCATCCCAGGACCTTGAGATCATGACCTGAGTCGAAGGCAGAGGCTTAACCCACTGAGCCACCCAGGTGCCCTAGCACTCCCATTCTAAGCTGTTTACCTTAGAGGAACAAAAGCTTATATTTGCATAATAACTCATGCATTAATATTTATAACAGCATTATGCATAATGGCCTATTACTGGAAACAAATAGCTTTCTGCTGGTGATTGAGTAAACTATCGTAGCTTCACACAGTGGAATACTTTTCAGCAATGAAAAGGAAAAAACTACTGATCCATACAACATAGATAAATACCTCATGTGTCGTGCGGAGTCAAAGAAGCCAGTTCCCGAAGATGACATACTATATGATTCCACTTCCGTAATGTCCTGGAAAAGGCAATTTGTAGGGAGGGAGAACAGATTAACGATTGCCTGTGGCTGGGGTTGGAGTGGGGCAAGATGTAACAAGTAACTGTGGGGGGTTCTCTATTCTGATTGTCTCCGACTACACAAACCTGTACTTAGATTGCAGTCTGTGGAACTGTACATCAAAGAAAGTAAATCTGACTGTAAATTTTTAAAAACTTCTAAAAACAATGCAAATAATTTTAAAACACATTACCATGTATGTCAATTTATAAGTTAATAGACAAAAACAAAGGAAATTCTGATAACATGATGCAACATGGATGAACCTTGAGGATGTTATGTTAAGTGAAATAAGTCAGTTAGAAAGAAAAAATACTCTGATCCCACTTACATGAGGCACCTAGAATAGATCCGTAGAGACAGAAAGTAGGATGGTCATTTGCAGGATGGCGTAATGGTGAGTTATATCATACGTATGCCCTATTCAAATGCAAGTTGAGTTCTTTAGAGAAGAAAGAAGTTAATCTATTAACTTCCAAAAAAGTCATCTATGATTTCTGTACAATACGTGCCATAGAACTTTGTGTTTTTTTTTTTTTTTTTTTTTTAAGATTTATTTATTTCAGAAAGAGAGAAAGAGTAGGGGCCCAGGATGGAGAAGAGGGAGAGGGAAGAGAGAATCCCAAGCAGACTCCATGCTGAGTGTGGAGCCTGACATAGAGCTTGATCTCAGGACCCTGAGATTATCACCTGAGCAACCAAGAGTCAGGTACTTAACTGAGTCACCCAAGTACCCCGCCATAGAACTTTGTTAATCACACAAAAAGTTAAAATAAGTTCTAAGTCCAAAAACTTGCTTTATATTCTTCTGCAAAGCCCTAGACAACAATGAAAGCAATGTTTCCTCCCATAATTAATCTCAGAGAAATCACAGATAGTTACATAATTGCCCCGATTCTTATCCTGAGGTTACAAGAGTGGGATACGAAGGAAAGAATGCTCTGGGAGAGAGTTGCTTTGCAAGGACTCTGTCTGGCAGGCTATGTCCTGGGAGGAATAGGGTAGAGTTGTAGGTGTGGGGTTTGCCCCCAGTATAAATGAGCTTCTCAACAATAAAATGTATGCTTTTGTTCAACTAGGGTCTGAGCTGTGAAAGATGAGGCTATTGTGGTTGTGTCAGAATATCCCTTGAGCCAGCCAAATCTGAGATTAAAACAAGAACAGGAGATGTTGGAGGACAGTTAAAAATCCTTTCTGCACTCAGAAGGGCTTAAAGCAGAAGGAGAAAGGGGAGGTAGAGCTCAGGAAATGGGATCTTTTATAGCTATTTTAAATTGTTTTTAAACAATTTTAAAAATTGGTTTGGTTTTAAACAGTTGGTTGCATTGTTTATTGAACATTTTTAAGAAGAAAAAAATCAATGTTTTGTACCTTTACTTGGTTCTTTGAGTGGCTTATCATCATAGGATAAATAGTAAGGTTTGGCCATTATGCTTCAATGGCAACAGAAAGAATCAAGTTTTACAAAAGTTCTTGATGCTGAGTCACAAATGTGCATGATCACATTGAAGTGAGTAATGGTAGATGACATTTACCATTACCATGGTAAAAATCTATCTTTTTGATAGATTGCATTTTCACCCAGAATATCTATTGCCCCTCACTGAGCTCACCTTCCCAAAGGAGGATGATACTCTTGACTAGTGGACCCTGGTGTGGCCAAATGCCTTGCTTTAGGTAATAAACTGTGAATGTAAGTGACACTGTCATTTTGGAGCAGGAACGTCAAGAGCCAGCACCTAGTTCCCCATGATCTGATTCCTCTGCAGCGAGACAAGCAACATCCCATATAGGAACTTCTTTGTGAGTTGGGCCTGTGAGTAGAACAGAGTTGCAATGGACCCATGATGGGCATGTAAACTGGGCAGGAAATAAACCTCTGTTTATTTGGAGTTATTTGTTTCTGCAGCATTACATAACCTAGCCAGACTCTTGCTTATTTCTACCCATGCCACAGCAGCTTTATAAATATTATGTAGTCCGTATACCATCTTGCATAGGCTTCTTATTTAACCTATGTACCTTTTCCAAGCCTGCAGCATATCGGAGGCCAGATACCTTTATGATCAGTTGGCCACTATCTGTCCAATTGTTAGGGCTTTGAGTGCGGCATCTCCTTTTTACCGAGGCTATGTTTCAGACTTCAATTGTCACTGGGGAGTGATTTCTGCATCTGTAGATGAAAGAGTTTGGGAGGAGAGAGGACTGGAGCCACTGAAAAACAATAACTATAGGATCAGTAAGTCCCAATATGATTCGATAGGCAGCTACTTATCTGAGTGTGGGGAGAAATACAATGACATCGACTTGATGATGGGCAAAGAAATCTACAAGCAGCTGCTGCAAGAAGGCATTGATCATCTCCTAGCCCAGCGTGTGGTTCATCTCTTCATTAGAGACCCACTGACTCTGAAGAGAAAATACACTTGGATGATGTCAATGAATCTGACCATTTTGAGAATATTCAGTCTTTGAACTTTCCCAAAGGCCAAATCTGCAGTTTCTTCTCCACCCCTTGGTAACACAGTCCCAACTTCATTCTAGCTACCAAGTGCCCAGCTAATAGTCTAAGCCAATTATTAACAACTTGGTTCCTCCTTGAGAGTAATTGGCCCAGGAGTGAGCATGTGACCAAGTTCTGAACAATGAGACTAAAGGGGAATCTGCCAGAGAATTCAGGAGAAATGCTTCCTTTCTGAGAAGAGCAGGATGCAAAGGAAAGTGTTCTGATTTACTGTCCTCCAAGTTTTAGCTTTGAAAGCTGTAAGAATTTGATGCCTGGAAATGTGACCACAAGGATTAATACCAGTGTGCTGAGAGCAGTGGCATCAAGGATAGAAAGAGCTGGAGTCCTTGATGACATATCTGAACAAGCAAATCAACCTTAGGACTGCCTACCTGGACTTCTTAGTGAAGAATTAATGTCCTTGCAGTTTAAGCCATTGTCTTGTTTTTCTGTTCCTTACTTGCAAATCATCCTAAATGATACAGCAGGCGTAGACAAAGCATTATTCGCTTGGCCAGTTTCACAAGAGGTTCATCTTGATGCCTTCCCCAGATAGGCTTAGATTTATGAGTTGTTTTTTTTTTTTTTTAAAAAGTACAGTGGAATTCAAAGGAATTTGGAGACTATGGAATTTGGTCACCATGGTACAGTTCTATTCTTGATGAAATCCTCTTTGGTGCAAGCTCTGAATGAAGCTCTCCACTCCGTGTGGCCATTTGGTTGGTCTAGGCACATGTATGTCCAGAAAGGCCTGGAAGCTACCTTCCCGTCCTCTTTTTCCCAATGGGGAAATAAGACTTGTAACCACAAAACCCCAATATGAGATTTATCCAACACAATGTGGTCAAGCCCGAAGGACTGCCAATGCTGTTGTCTTGAGCTCTCTCTGTTACATTGTATCCTAAAGCTGCAACATAAAGGAGTGCAGAGGGAGCTCAGGACTTGAGCCACAAGGAGTACAGTCCTTGTCACGCCTCTGAGGCCAGGCTCTTACCCCACTGGTCTCAGGAGCTCTCAGGTGCGACAGCCACCGCTACAGAGCAGCTCATGGGTTTTGGCAAGTAGGTCCGCGTCTAAATGCTCAATACAAGTCTGGTCTTTTCATAGTTTCTTGGAACAGCACTCACTTTGGCATTTTTCTATCATCCATTGTTTCCAGATGTTCATTGTTTTTATTCCACTTTTCCAGTTCACAAACCAGGTTCTGTTATTTTTAATCCTTGTCTTTTGTCTGTGTTTGTGGATCTCAGAAACGGTCTCAGAAATGTAATCATTCTTTGATTTTTCTAGGTATCTTTTCTCTTTGTTGTCCTAGCTGAGTGTGGCTTTTGGACATGATGTAGGAGTGTTACTTTACGGGTTTTGGAAACATGACAACTATCTTAATTGTTCTAGCACAACTTTCCTTTTATTTCCATTTTACATGTTATTTCCTATTTGCCAAAAATGTTGTTTTGATAGTTGGTGGCCTGTTTCTTTTTTTTTTTTTTAAGATTTATTTATGTACTTTTAGAGAAAAAGAGAGCATGCATAAGTGGGGAGAGGCAGAGGGAGAAGGAGAGAATCTCAACCAGACTCCATGCTGAGCACGGAGCCTGACCCAGGGCTCCATCTCACGACCCTGAGATCACGACCTGAGCTGAAACCAAGAGTTGGACACTTTACTGACTGCATCCCCCTAAACCCCAGGCCCTTTTTATTGTCTATGCTACCATACACTTCTTTTCATCCTGCAAATCAGAGACAAGTATACAAAATTTGTCTAGTACACTTATTTATATCAATCCTTATAACTGTTTTGGAAAATTCCACGAAGAGCAGTCAAGTTGCTGTTAACCTAATACAGCCCCCCCCCCACCGCCCAAGCCCTGAGTAGTACAAATTCACACTTACCAAAACAACTTATTTTAAATTTCTATTATCTAACTTTAATCTGCTTAGTATAAAGTAGATAGAAATTGGCTATATTTGCTATTTTTCTCTACTTTCTCTATCTTCTGTTTTATATATCCACTGCCCTCAGGTCAAGTTTTGTTGCTACTTGGCACCTGTGAGTTCTTACCATTCTTTCTTAGATTTATGCCTTGAATCAGAAAAGCTTTTTGAAGAAATCTGTATCTGCACATTGTCCCATAACATTTTCTTTGGAGGATTAATAATGTGCCAAGCTCATAAGGAGTTTAATGGCTATTTTGCCTTGTTGATTTATTGTGGTTTCTTTGTTGTTGTTTTTGGAGAATTTCTATTCTTCCATCAGTTCACAGAAACCTTGAAACATCTGTGCTTGGGAGAAGGATGATCACTGGGAAGTGAAAAAGCACATGTAACTGCTTTGTTGCTACATACCGTGTGGCAATAAAAGTCACAGGCTCTGAGGTTCCAGATAGTCAATGATGTACAAACAGCTTGTGTTCTAACAGTCTGTAGGCCAGCTGCCTGTTTGAAATGCATTTCCCTATGGAGACAAGGTTAAGAGGGGCACTTGGGTTTTTCGGGGAGTTCATTAAAGCCTGTTTCACCCAGAATATAACAAATTCTATACATTGTAGTGAATAAGAGCAGAATATTGTTATAATACTGCTAAATCTTAAGGAGCCAAATAAGACACACAACTGATTGAGAAAGTACCTTTAAAAACCATATACTGGGTGCAGATAGTCACGGAAAAACAAATTTAACTCGACAGGCATGTAGAGGAATAGTCTTATGAAAATTCCAACAGGGACAATGGAAGTTTTCTTCCTTCCTTCCTTCCTTTCCTTCTCCCTCCCCACTTCCCTTGCCTTCCCTTCCCTTCCCTTTCCTCCCTCCCTCCCTACCTTCCTTCCTTCCATCCTTTTCTTCCTTTCTTTCTTTCTTTCTTTCATTCTTTCACGTTTAAGCATCACACAATACAGAAAGATTTGTTCATCTACACTGTACCAGAGAAAGGCAGGCTCACATCAGTATGCTGTCCCTAAGGCTTCTGCCAGTTCTCTCTTATTCCATTTCTGTTCATCCTGCTTCCTTTTCTCCTCAACCACTCTCCTCCTTTCCTCTTTGGTCTTAGGTTTCAGGTAACTATAGCCCATGGCTCTGTAGGTATGTGGAGGGACACCAAGCTTGATGAGTGGAGAGACCTGCACCAGTGACAACATCTCGTCGGTATAACCCTCACACCCACTGATTTTCTTTATTATATCTGTTTCTCTTTAAAATAAATGGCTTGAGGGGCAGGGCATCTGGGAACCTTAGTAGGTTGAGGTTTTGACTCTTGCTTTTGGCTCAGGTCGTGATCTCAGGGTCGTGAGATTCAGCCCTACATCAGGCTCCATGCTCAGTGGGGAGTCTGCTTGAGATCCTCTCTCCCTCTCTCTCTCTGCCTCTCCTCCTACCCTTTCTCAAATAAATAAATAAATAAATCTTTAAAAAAAATTAAAAACAACTGAATTTTGCCGCAGGTTACAGTTCTACAGTGGCCCCTCAGAAACGTTAACTGTGAATGGCAGGCCTTTCCTTTGGCTGGTTTGTTGCTGTATTTTAACTTTTGTTTCTTGATCTTTGAGAGAAATGAAGTATTCAAGTGAAATTACTGACAAATTCACACAGATCCACAGCAAAACTAAACTAAACTTGGTCTAAACTCCTATCTGTGCCTCAACTGACAGTTTCTCCCTTTGTGCCCAGAATACTCGTTGTTCAAAACAATGTGACTATATTGTTTGGGTTCCCAAAAGAAATGGGACACTCAGGGGAAGAAAGACAGCTCTAAATGTCAGTGTTAGGTCGAAAATGCTGTCTACACCCAGTAAAGTCACCCTGTTTTCCATGTAACCAAAGGTTTTATTTTTTTATAGAGACAACTGACTGCCGTTGAATATTATCTAAGAGGCAAAAAAAAAAAAAAGGAAAAAAGGAAAAAAAATCCACAAAGAAAAAAGGTAAAGAACGTGTTTTCTACTTACACTTCCAGCTGACTGTACCTATAATCCAACCAACATATGACTTATACGAAAAAAGGCATATTTTATCTCTCATAAGATACCATACTCGGGAATTGCTACATAAGATGAATTTAGAGCCCATCTTTATAATTTAACAGGATATGATCATCTAAGGAGTGAAAAAAAAAATGTGCTGGAATTATTTTTAGAAATTGAGGGGTGTTTGGGTGGCTCAGTCAATTAAGTATGTGACTTCATTTTGGCTCAGATCATGATCTCAAGGTCGTGGGATCGAGCCCCATGTGCAGCTCAATACTCAGTGAGGTATCTGCCTGAGATTCTCTCTCTCCCTCTGCTCTTCACTGCCCCCCAGTTGAATAAATAAATCTTAAAATATTTTTGAAAGAGCCTTTAGGGTTTGAGTTATTTTGCTTGGATTGAGAACACTAAGAGGTGGCCAAAATTGCCTTTGAGACATAAATGGGAACTATTAACGGATCAACTGAGACTTATTAAAATTTTAAGATTTTCTTTGAGCAAAAATCTATTTTAATTGGCAGTGCCACACTGGAAGTAATTAGGAGTGTCCACCAATAGTAGCCAGGGGAGAGATTTTTATAGGGAAGATGGGGAAGCAAAGCAAGGGAATTACTTGACTTGCCATAACTTACCCATTTGCTTTATTTGGAAGAGCCCAGTTGGCTGTTGGTGACTGGTTGTCCTTAGATTTCAATTTCTTGGGTTTTTGAGGCATTAACAGGCTTAAGTTTTGGTTCGCTTACAGAAGTTGCTAAATATTTAGAACTCAATCTAATGGCCTATTTGTTTAATCAGTTACTTTTAGGGGCTGTGATGAACCTACCATATTTACCAATTGCAGACCATTGCTGCATTTGAATATCTCTAAATTTGAATGTGTAGCTGAAAAAGGAATATCTCACTAAGCCAATAACAGATATAGCTGATCTGATGGCTCCTATCAAGGTGATTCAGTTTATTTTCATTTAAGGAGTCCATCGTGAGTCACCTCATTCACACAAACTGTCAAGTGCGGTGGAGGGGCCCACCATGAATGATAAAGACACTGAGACATTCCAGGAGTTTAGAGATTGCCTCCAGGAAGCTAGAGACAAAGGCTGGTCCAATTCTTCATTATACAAAATTATGTAGACCCTGATAAGGGTCTAATGTTCAGAATATATAAAGGATTAAGAATAATTACAACTGAACAATAAAAAGACAACTCAATTAAAAAGTGGGCAAAGAATTTGAACTGACATTTTTCCAAAGAAGTTACACAAATGGACAATAAGCACATGGAAAGATATTCAGAATCATTACTTCATTCATTACCCCTCTTGCCAGAATCTATACTGAAATCTCATTTTTTTTTTCAACTGAGGTACAAGAATGCAAAGACAATATGGCCCATCGGCAGATCTCTTTGTTCTCCGTTTCTTCCAAACCTCCATTGGGCAGTCTTGTAATTTGGAAGGAATTAGGTAGACCTTACACTTTGGTCCTCATTTAGTTCCTTGTGCCCATGACCCCTTAGAAACTGAGGAATGGTGGGGATAGTTGATTGGTTCCTCAGACCCTCAGCAGGTCTGGCACTGTGAGATTAAGCATACCATGCCTTCTGCTTTGTATTCTTCATGACTGACTTCTCCTTGTTTAAAATTTAAGTTGAATGTTGCCTCTGCTAGACAACTTCCCAGAATTTCTGCCTTGTTCCCACCCCAGTTTTGATTCAGATGCTTTTCCCATATGTTCCTCCTATAATTTATGTATATCTCTGCCATAAGTGGCATTTATTAATGTTGACATATAGACAATATAGTGTAGTAATGGACACTGCAGTCACAGTGTCTCGGCTTAACTTCTGGTCTTGTGTCTTATAAGCCATGTGACCTGAAGAAAGTTGCTAAAATTTTGTGTGCCTCAGCTACCTCATCTAAAATAGGAAGAGACATCTGGCTGGCTCAGTCTGTTAGGCATCCAACCCTTGTTTTTGGCTTGGGTCATGGTCTCAGGATCGTGGGATTGAGTCCTGTGTTAGTGTCTGTGCTCAGATTCTTTCTCCCTGCCCCTCTGCTCCTCCTCTCCCCACTACCCCACTCATGTGTGCCTATGCAGGCTCTCTCTCTCTCAAATGAATGAATGAATGAATGAATGAAATCTTAAAAAAGTAATATGATAATAATACCTCTTGCATAATGCTATTGAAAGAATAAAATAATCTACCTATGGCAAGTAGTATTACATGTTTGGCACATAGTAACTGATCAATAAATTTTAACTCTCATTATTGTTTCAGTTTACATTTCTAGTTTATCCATGGGTAGTAAGCTTCTTCAGGACAGAGAATTTTATCTTATTCCATTGTCATTCTCTAAGACTAGTAAGTGTGCCTGACACACAGTACACACTCAACAAATATTTTGTTGTTTTTGAACATAGAACAAGTTTTTGTCTCAGGAGCAAAACTAAAACAACACACTTCAGTCTATCTCCAAATACCTAGAGTTTGTTTTGCTCCTCTCTGGCCCATGAAGTTAATTACCTTTTGGGACTATCCATGGTGCTGACCTTTGCCCAAGTGGCTTTCAAAGCCAGAGCAGGCCCCAAATTGTCTTTTGACAATTCTGTTGACAATTCTGTCTTTTGATAATTGTCTGTTGACAAATCTGTTGACTTAATCTCTCTGCTGAACCGCCAGTCTGACTGAACATGCTGTCGCCTCAGTGTGCTGAAGACTAAGGCCTTTTAGGAACCCTCCCAGCCTGACTTCTAAGTAGGCCAGTGAACTCTGTCTTAAATCCTACCCTTTCAGCTTGCTCATCATGATACCTACCACAAAAGCAGCTAGCGTTCTTCTCTACTCTCACTCTTTCTTGAATGACTTTTCTGTTTTCCTTCCCCACTACTTTGTTGCTCTTGTTTTTCTCTACCTTTACCTTCTTCCTTAAGTATAATGAAACAAGTTTTATTTGTGTCCACTTCATTATTGGTGACCCTTCTCCCCCAAATCTCTTTGGAATTGGTGGCATATTTTCTCTAAAGGCAGGAAGAGGAACTAGGGGAGGACTTCAGTGGGAGAAGAGCAAGAGGCAGGCAGACTTTTCAGAGGTAGGGAGCTGTATGTTTGGCCTCCAACATTTACCTGTTTATACTAAGTTCAACTATAGATTTTCCTTAAGACAGGGCTGAGGACGACAGTGGTTATAAGTATGTGCAGTGACAGTGCTTGGTTGGGGGATAAAGCTGAGGTGGGAAATGCCCCGAGGATGAACGTGGATAAAGGAAGTTGGTTAAATCACTGGCTTATGCTGGGCCAGATTTGGTGAGAGAGACAGTTTTGTTTTGTTTCCAGATAAATTCTGCTGGAAGGAAGCCATCCAAAGAAGAAAGGGAACGTTCTGAGGGTTTTTTTTTTTTTCCCTCCATGAACCTACTTAAAAGAAATTGTGCTACTTCTACACACAGATAAAAGTCATGACCATCTTGAGTAGGAAGTCTGATAGCTGTTATGGATGCAGTTCTTAGTAGTGTTCTAGCAAAGTACGACCGACAAATTTGGCCTAGTCAAGGAACTAAAGTGAATCAGACTCAGATGTCATGGTTACCGACTTAGAACTCTGATGGTCAATGCTGGGTCAGGGGAGCCTAGACAGCTGAGCCAGCTTCTAACTCTTCACATGATCATCAGCATTTACTAGAATGTTTCTGAAAGCAAATTAATATGCATGCAGCAACATTTGCTATTGTTTTAGTTAATGTGAATAACTGGCATAGTAATTTTTAAATAGATTTTATTTATATACTTAACAGAGAGAGACACAGTGAGAGAGGGAAGACAAGCAGGGGGAGTAGGAGAGGGAAAAGCTGAGCAGGGGGCATGATGTGGGGTTCAATCCCAGGACCCCGGGATTGTGACCTGACCTGAAGGCAGACACATAATGACTGAGCCACCCAGGTGCCCCTGGCATATTAATTTTTTTTTTTTTTTTTTTTTTGAGAGAGAGAACAGCTGAATTGCGGGAGAGACAGAGGTAGAGAGAATCTTCCAGCAGACTGAATGCTGAGCTCAGAGCCTGATGTGGGGTTCAATCCCACAGCCCATGAGATCACAAACCTGAGCCAAAACCAAGAGTCAGATGCCCAACCAACAGAGCTACCCAGGCACCCTGATGTAGTAATTTTTTTAGCTTTTTTGGTTTTGTCCTTTTTTTTTTTTTTTTTTTTTTTGCTTTTAGAGCCAACATTATTTGGAGCCAGACATTTTTCTAAAAGCTTCACATACATTAACTCATTCAATTTCCAAAGTAACCAGACAATCTAGGTGCTATTAGTATTCCATTTTTACATACGAAGAATTAGGGCCCAGAGGAGTTGAATAACTTGCTGAAAGTCACATAACACTGCTAGAAAATGACTGTGTCCTTTGAGTCGGGTTTCAAACCCAGGCATTCTGACTCCAGAGTCTAGGCTCGTAACCCCTGTACTCCTCTGACCTTTTCAGGCACTTCTGTGTGGTAGGGCCATATTTCTAATGGTGTAGAAACTGGGTGAATCTGCATTATTTTAAATGCATTTAAAACAAATGTCAAGGGCTCCTTAAAGTGGACAGGAGGAGAGATCAGTAAAAATAAATGCAATTTGATAAAGCTGCAACCAGTGAGCAAGTTGTCAGTTCGTGAGCTAGTTCGTCCCCTCCCGGCATGGGGAACCACTCGCTGTTGGTGGGCTCCCAGCTACTTAACTAGCCCTCTCCACCACCGTGCTTCCAATATACTAGACAATTTCCAGCCACACATTATCTTATTATAACAAATATAAAATAGCTTTTTATCGTGAAAAAAAAATAGATCTGAATTGAAACTCTGGAAATATCTCAAGTTATGCCTTATGATTTACTCTTTGAAACCATGGAATTTACTTGAACAAAAATTCTGCTGGTCTACCTTTTCTCTGTGCTTCACTTCCTATAGTAATATCCATCTTGTAATATATAATATATAATATCCATCTTGCAAATTGGCCCCTTCTCTCTGTCTCTCTGCTTGTGCTGAAATTGCCTCTCCACACCTCTTTCTCTCTCTCACCTTGGGTGATAGAAGTTTGTTTTGGGGTGGACAGGTCACCCCTTGGCTTGGGCTGACCACTAATCAAGTTCTCTCCTTCCTACTTTCTTTTCTTCTCCCCAGTGAGTCTAACTTTCTGGTATTACCTTCTCTCCTGTCCTCTCTGATTCCCAGATGAATTCATTCCTTCTCGGGAAAGCTCCATTTTCCCACCTACATCTTCAGTAATCCCTCCCTCTTTTCATTTTTCTCCCTTGCCCTATTTCCACAGGAAAACTTCTCACACAGAAGTTCTTCATTCTCTCTATAAACAAGCCAAACGGAATTTTGTCCCTCTTATCTCCTGCTGTATCCCCAGAGCCTAGAGCAGCACCTGTTACTTAGTGACCAATGAATACTCCTCTGTTCAATTCATGAACAATTGAAAGAGACTAAAGTCATGACTGCTTGATTTAATCAAAAGTGTCTTTGATACAAATATCTCAGGCAAGAAGAAAACCACAATGTTTTCATTTCTTAAAAATTTCTCATTAACACTCAGCATCTTTGAAGTGGTTATAAGAAATAATGTTTATTAAAGAATATTTGGGGGGTGCCTGGGTGGCTCAGTGTGTTAAGCCTCTGTCTTCGGCTCAGGTCATGATCCCCCGGGGTCCTGGGATCAAGCCCCATATCAGACTCTCTGCTCAGCAGGGAGCCTGCTTCTCCCTCTCTCTCTGCCTGCCTCTCTGCCTACTTGTGATCTCTCTCTCTGTCAAATAAATAAAATCTTAAAAAAAAAAAAGAAAATCAGGTATTCTAAAATTTTTTTAAAAAGAGTAGCTTGAAGCTATATCAAGCTGTTTATTTTTTTTAAAAAGATTATTTATTTTGGGGGCACCTGGGTGGCTCAGTGGGTTAAAGCCTCTGCCTTCGGCTCAGGTCATAATCCCGGGGTCCTGGGATCGAGCCCTCATCAGGCTCTCTGCTCCGCGGGGAGCCTGCTTCCTCCTCCTCTCTCTCTCTCTTCCTGCTTCTCTGCCTACTTGTGATCTCTGTCTGTCAAATAAATAAATAAAATCTTTAAAAAAAAAGATTATTTATTTTGGAGAGAGAGCAGCGGGAGGACCAGAGGGAGAAGAAGAGAGTATGGAGCCTGACATGGAGCTCAATCTCATGACTCTGGGACCAGAACCTGAGCCAAACCAAGAGTCGGGCACTTAACAGACTACACCACCCAGGTGTCCCAGAATTCAAATTCCTTAAAGAATGCTTTATTATTAAGCTAGTTATCTCTAGATTATTAATCATTTATTCCTAAATAGTGACTACTTTCGTTTCCTTTTACAATAAGCATCTTCTTTTTTAGTCATTTCTTTATTGCAGTGAAATGTACTGAACATCTACTTTCCTAGTGAGGAAAATCAAGGTGTTTCCATTTTTATAATTGGAACCTTTATCAGTGACAGATTCTTAACTATAATTTGACTTAGGACAGGTTCATGTGAGGCATAATGGAGTAAACATAAACGTACTACTGATGATAGGATTTAGTTCCTGTACCTTTTTTTTAAAAAAGATTTATTTATTTATTTGAGAGAGAACACAAATGGGGGGAGAGGGATATGGAGAGGGAGACAAGCAGACTCCCCACTGAGCGGGGAGCCTAACAGGGGATTCAATCCCAGGATCCCGAGATCATGACCTGAGCTGAAATCAAGAGGCAGGCGCTCAACTGACTGAGCCACCCAGGCCCCAGTTGCTTTGCTTTTTAAAACATGGGTATGAAATAGTGTTTCAGGTCCCTGTTGAAGTACCTTATGTCCTTGCTCACTCCCCACTAGTGTTGGCTTCTATGGACATCAGCTTCCTAGTCCATAAAACGGAATAGCCCTTACTTTGCTGTGAGCTTTATAGCACTAAGTAGGATGCCTGACATACAGTAGACACTCAAAGAAATGGACCTATTTCATGTTGACTGGAGAGAACACATGTTTTGTTCATTTACCTTTATGGCCTAATGCAGAATTTCATTTAACATTTTGGATTCTGGACACTCTTTCTTCATATTTTTAATGTTTCCTAATGGTCACAGATTTCAGGTTTCCTAGACAATATCTTCTTTTCTCAAGAGGTTCTTGACAACTGTATTGTAAAGAAAAGAATGTGAAGATGTGACTTTGATGATTTACAATGACTTATCTAGGTTGTGCTGTGGTCCGGTTTGCATAGAGAGAATAGCATGCAAGTTCCCAAATGACAGCTTATCTATCATGGGGCTGCCCACTCCTGACTTAGACTGGAAGGTATAAGCATTCCCAGACCCCAAACTTTTACAGGCCTGGAGGGGGAACAACGGTACTTGCGCCGCTCTGCTTGAGAGTGAAAAAGGTGAGGACACTATGGACCTTCTTGGGAAGAGGTGATGAATGACAACAGATTAAAAGATCGACGTACACATGTTAATTTTCTGGAAGGTGCTGTTGCAGGCTGCTTTGGAAAGTATGAGAGAAAAAGAAAATCCTGTCCTTCGAGGAACTTAGTCAAGATGGATACCAAGGATCCATTCATCCACGTGGATTAAGTTGAAGCCAGAGTTACGTATCAACACATACCTAAGGATCTCAGAGGCAGTCTGTGAATACAGTTGATGGATGGGGGTGCTGTTAGGGTGATCCAGAGGTCAAAGAGAGAACTGTGGGCTGGAGGACTCAGCAAAGGCTTTCGGGAGGGGACGGAATTGAACAGACGGCAGAGTCCAAACACCCAAAAGAGAGCAATGGCATGAGAGCAGTGGTGCCAAGGAGTGTTTGGGTAAAGATGTCAGAAGCTCGGTGAGAGGAAGCAGTGGGGTAGGAAGCTATAGAGATGCTAGGAGCACATGGCTTCGTCTGTGTAAGTCGGGGGACCTGTTTCCTCATCTCCCTGAGATTGTGAGTGCTGACCTGAAGATAACGGCTTGCTCAACAAAAAGGGCGTCTTTGGCTCATGGAGACAAGAAGGATGAGAGTGAATTTAGGAAGGTTCTGCTAGTCTTCCTCCCCGTCCTGTCCCTGCACCTTGAAAGGCAGGTAGGATGCAGTGGCAAGACTGTGGGCTCCTCCCGCACTGCCAGGGCTTGCTTGGAACTCTTCTTGTTCCTAGCTGTGCCTCAGTTTCATTGTGCAACAAATGAGGATGGCAACAGGAGCAACCACCTTCCAGGGTTCTTGTGTTGGAACTGCTCGCAGCAATGCCTGGTTCATAGAGTGAGGACTGAATAAATGCTAGACATCAGTCTTCTGTCTGCTTGGCTGAGTGCCTCTGGCCTCAGCTATTGCTCTACAGAGGCTTCTGCTCTACAGACGAGGGTGTGGCTGTTGACTCCATACCCCTTCTTTGTGACCCAGCCTGACAGCTACACGGTGGGGACCCTGTAATTGACTGCCCCAGACTCATGAGGGGACCCAGAGAGGAAGGAGCCCATGGTGGGTCAAAATAGAGTGCTGGGTACAGAAAGAGTGGTTCACCACACGCACATCGGATCTCACAATCAAGTGCATGGAGGAGCAAAGACATATTCTACGTTTTGGGGTGAAGAAAGTAAAGTACCAAAAATATAAAGGTTCATAGGAAACGGACAGAGCCAGGAATCCACCCAGGCCTGTCACCCCCACATCCCTTTTCTATTTCGCTGTTATCAGTAAATCGCAAAAGGCTTTGTTACCGTAAAGTAAAGGCTGCCTGTTGTTTCCTCTGGAGATGTTTTCAGTAAGAATGTAGGTTGTGGGACACCTGGGTGTCTCAGTGGGTTAAGTGTCTGCCTTCGGCCCAGATCATAATCATGGAGTCCTGAGATTGAGTCCCACCTCAGGCTCCCTGCTTCTCCCTCTGCCTGCTGCTCTCTCTGCTGCTTCTCCCTCTGCTTGTTCTCTCTCTCTCTGATAAATAAATAAAGAAAATCTTAAAAAAAAAAAAAAAAGGGAATGGCGGTTGCAGGGCACCTGGGAGGTACAGTTGGTTAAGCGTCCAACTCTTGGTTTTAGCTCAGGTCATGATCTCAGGTTCCTTAGATCCAGCCCCACATCAGGCTCCACGCTCAGTGTGGAGTCTGCTTGAGATTTTCTCTCCCTCTCCCTCTGCTTCTCCCACTCATGCTCTCTCTCTAAAACAAATACATAAATCTTTAACAAAAAATAAAAAAGTGTGGAGGTTGCTTCATCTTCAACACAACAAACATTTACTGAGTACCTACTGCATGCAGAGTGCGAAGCACTGGCAGTGAGATCAAAGCACAGAAATGAGTGAAACCTGGCTCTTGTACATGCAAGTTTCCTAAATACAGTGGAGGAGATGGCATACCCAAATATATGTGGATACAGAGTAGACTGTAAAAGGACAATCAGTGGATCCAAAGTTTTTTCAGTGGAGGTTGGAGAGTTGAGGACAACTTGGGTTCTTTATTTTGATGAGGATATTTAAAAAAAAAAAAAAAACCCTACTGGCAACAACCATTCTCATTTTACATAAAAAGGATGCATTAATTCCTAAAACAGGAAGGATGAATTTTTCAGAATAATAGGCCTTTAAATTTTAAAGAGTTGTATTATAAACTTACTACACTTTCCTTATTTTTCTCATTTCACAGAGGATCTGTGAAACTTTTTATAAACCAATGTTTTAAGAATCATGGTCTCAATGAATTCCTAAATGTTATTCCTGCCAGATGACATACGGCACATTTTGGTGTTCTTGAAATAAAACCTGCTATTGTTTTATTTCATTGCCCAACCTGGACCCCAGCAATTGCTCTCATGGGAATATTCTAGGGGCCTGGACTTCAGTGGGCAATGGCTCTTTGGATGAGCTTGGAATGGAGCCCCTATAGAACTGGATATGGCCCAGAAGAGATTTGGCTGCTTCCTGTGGGACTGGGCCAAGGTTAACCAAAGTGACTTTGATAAAGGATTTTGAAAAATAATATTTTTCTTTTCTTTTTCAAAGATATTATTTATTTATTTGTCAGAGAGAGAAAGAGAGAGCATAAACAGAGGGAACAGTATAGGAAAGGGAGAAGCAGGATCCTCACTGAGTGGGGCGCCTAAAGTGGGACTCAATCCCAGGACCCTAGGGTCATGACCTGAGCGGAAGGCAGAAGCTTAACCCACTGAGCCACCCAGGTGTCCCTGTTTTTCTTTTTCTTGACAGTTGTGACAGTCTAAAATGAAAAATGCTCAAGGGATAATGTTACTATGTCATGTAGCTAAATTAGTAATAAAATTCAAGGGGGTCTTAATCACTGGAAATCTAGAATTTCCCAGTGGTTCGACACCTATGTTCAACTATGTCAATCCTAATCAGTAGAATTTTGTTTCTAAATACACTGAAGTCCACCCTTTGTCTCCCTGCATAAGTTGTTATTTTTCTATATCTTAATTTCAAGGTATTTTCCGTATTTTTTTAAAGCGTATTCCTTGCTGTTAAGACATGTCATATACTTTTAAAGTTCCTGTGATCTTTCAAGTTTATATCTGCAGTAATCTGACAAGCTAGAATAACAAACAACACGGGAAATTAAACCAAGAGCTCATAAGCTGAAATTCAGTTTTTTAATTTAAAAAATGCCATCACCAAAGTCAGGATGAGGGTTATCATCAGATTTGGGGCAATTTCTCAGTTTCCTTCAGATGCTATTAAAAAATAAAATTCAAAGTATCCCCAGGATATTTGGTCTTCCATTAAGGCAATCTATAATTCACTTTGCTTTTCTCTTTCACAATTACGGTGCTTGCCATTTGTGTTTGAGAGGAAAATAACACAAACATAGATGTGCTGTAGGGCGGAAACCTGGTCCACTTGGCAAGAAGGGCTAATTTTGTCACAAATAATGATGACAGCGGTGGATCTCAGCAGCTACACCACCACACGAGTTACATAAATAAACCCATTGACAGTTAACTTCACACGCTCACGGAAACAAAGGCAAATGAAAGTAATGGAAATGCCTTTGCAGCACAGTGTAAAAGCTCTCAGGCTTGTCTTCCGAAGTTATTTCTTTTACCAGCTCAGGTCACTTGGATTTCTGAGGTTTTCCTTCTAATGTTTCTGTCACATTTCCTTTTTTAAAATTAATTTGTTTTTTTACTTTTTATTTTTTTTTAAAGATTTTATTTTATTTATTTGACAGATAGAGATCACAAGTAGGCAGAGAGGGAGGCAGAGAGAGGAGGAAGCAGGCTCCCTGCTGAGCAGAGAGCCCGATGCGGGGCTCCATCCCAGGACCCCGGGATCATGACCTGAGCCAAAGGCAGAGGCTTTAACCCACTGAGCCACCCACGCACCCCTGATTTTTACCTTTTAAAACCACCTTTTTGAGGTATGCTTGGCATACCAAAGGCTGTACATACTGAATATAACTTGATGAGTTTGGAGATAAGTACACATCCACAAAACCATTACCATGGTCTATGTCATAAACCCTTCCATCACCTTCAAAACTTTCCTCCCCCTCTCTTAATTAATTATTATCATTATCATCACTATTGGGTGATAAGAACACAACACAGTAAAATTTTAAGTATTATTAACCATAGAAACTATGATGTACAGTAGATCTCTAAAACTTATTAATTTTGTATAATTGAAACTTGTATATTTTGACTGCTAGCTACCTGCTTCTCTCAGTCCCTGGCAACCACTATTCTACTCTCCGCTTCTGTGAGTTTGAGTATTTTCATTTTCTCATATAGGCAACATCATTTAGCATTTGTTCAACTGTGTCTGGCTTATTTCACTTGGCATAATGTCCTCCAGATTCATCCATGTTGTTGCAAATGGCAAGCTTTCCTTCTTTCTTAAGGCTGAATAATATTCCATTGTGGGCACATGCAACATTTTCTTTATCCATTCACCTGTTGATGGGCAATTAGATTGCTTAGCTACTGTGAATAATGCCACAGTGAACATGGGAATGAAGATATTTCTTTGAGATCCTGATTTCCTTTCTATAGCTATCCTGACATGTGATTGCTGGATGATATGGTAGTTCTATTTTTAGGTGTTTTTTTTTTAAGGTTTTATTTATTTATTTGACAAAGAGGAGAGCGATCACAAGTAGGCAGAGAGGCAGGCAGAGAGAGAGGAAGAAGCAGGCTCCCCACTGAGCAGAGAGCCCGACCGGGGTGGGTGGGGGGTCTCCATCCCAGGACCCTGAGATCATGACCTGAGCCGGAGGCAGAGACTTAACCCACTGAGCCACCCAGGCACTCCCTATTTTTAGTTTTTTGAGGAACCTCCATACTGTTTTACATAGTGACATGGGTCATAGTGAAGTATTCAAAACATATCCCCCAGAATCAGGAATAAGGCAAAGATGACCACTCTCCATCTTCTATTCAATATTTTACTTAGGTCTTCACTGGTATAAACCGTGAAGTTTGGATAGAAAGAAAAACAAATGTCTCTACTCACAGGGAACAAGATTATCTTCAGAGAAATCCTATGGAATCTACAGGCAACTACGAAAACCAAAAGTGAACTTAGAAATTTTTCAAGATACAGTTTTCACACCCATAATTCAGTTTAATTTCTATATATAGCAGCAAAGAAAACTGAACATGTAATTCAAGAAAAATATATTTCAGCTTTTTTTAAACCCACAAAGTCGATATGAATAAATTTAAGAAAAAATTCTACACTGAAAACTACAAAATGCTGCTAAAAGTAATTTTTTTGTGTGTGATGGGTGCAACTACATATACCAAAATGGAATCATACAGTACATGCAATTTTGTAGCATCCTTTTTCTGACAATGAATACGTTAAGGACATATTTTAACATTCTTAATTATTATTTTCAAAGTTTAAAAAAACTCTGGTGGCCCCTGGGTGGCTCAGTCAGTTAAGCCTCTGCCTCTTGATTTCAGCTCAAGGTGTGGCCTCAGGGTCATGAGATCAAGGTCCATGTTGGGCTCTGCGCTCAGCGGTGAGTCGACTCAATATTCTCCCCCCCCACCCCCCGCTCTCTCAAATAAAGAAATAAATCCTTAAGAAATAAAAACAAAAAGTGAAAAAACCTCCAGAACTTGGAAAATTTCAGGCATAGATAACAAGAAACACAACACTGTCAATAAACCTTCATGTACTCATCACCCAGGTTCAATGCTTTCAGTTCACCTGCTACTCTCTTGCCTGTCACAGAGGTATTTTTCTTTTAATAGTTGCCATACAATATTCTTTTAGTTCTGGGTATATAATATAGTGATTCAACAATTGTATACATTATGAAATGTTCACCATGATAAATATAGTTACCATCTGTCACCATACAAAATTATTATAATGTTATTGACTGTATTTCTTATGCTGTCCTTTTCATTCCATCTCTTATTTATTTTAGGCGAAACACATTGCCTTCTTAACAGAAATATCCCAGAATTTTTCAACTGGGTCAAAATCTAGAGCTTGCAGCTACATAGAGACCACAGCTTTGTAGAATGAATGTACATTTCAGGCCTAATTTCACATTTGATCCAAGACAAGGAAAGCTGAACTATAATGTGAACAAAATATAAGTATTGCATCTTAACAAGAGGAAATGAAACGTACTCCTATGCCAACTGCCAGACAATGTTCCTGGCTCCAGAGTACAGCCTGGGGCAATGCCAGATGGTCCTTCCCAGGAAACTGAGCTTGTCCTCCACAGAGGAAATCCAAATGACTCTATCTCACGGGAAATGCTTCATTGTCCGTTCGCATGAACATTGTGAGAAATTAAAAAAAGAAAGGGTGGCCATGGCTGAAGATTGATCAAGGAATGGAAGCTGTTGAATAATGGAGAGTTTGGCATTCTGGCTATGACCCGGGGTGGTGGTCTCAGAATGGGATTATCATGAGGGGTGACAGAGCAGTAACAACGAACAAAAGAATACATACTGTGTCCCTAATGTCGTGCTAAAAATGTACACACTTTAATATGACAATTTCATGAGGTCGGTGTCATTATTATTGTGATCATCTGCCATCCCTATTTACAAATGTGGGAATCAGTGGACACATTTCCACTGGATTCTGAGGGGCCAGCTCACAGAGTTGCCCAAAGTTTTGCTTTGGGTAACTGGCAGAATCACAGTTTGAATCCTGATCTGTTTGACTTTGGAGTCTGAAACTGACATTATGTGTAACAGTGTCATGACCAACCCCAGCATTTATATAAAATAATATTGCCTACGACGGGTGATCTTTTGAGTGTTAGGAGTCTCCATTGTGCTTTGCCTTGTTCAGATAACATTTGTGGGGGCGCTCCCCTGTCTTGGTTTTTGTTCCCCGGACCTTTACTGAGGTGTCTCATCGAAGCTTGTCTTCTTCTGTTCAAATTACATAAGCTTTGGTCTCTGCTAACAACAGGATTATGTCTATCGATCATTTTTTTGAATAGCGTCCGTGGTGACATTTCTCCTCTGCTGAAAGAGCCTTGTAATGTTCACGCTGCTATGGATAAGCCACAGCGAAGCTTGGGGGGAAAAAAACCAACTCAGATAAGCCAAACTCTACGGATTCTAATATTATTTGGACAATTGAGTTCCTACATAAATTCTGAGAGAGGATAGGCAGGGTCAGATATATAATGTTGCTCAAGATAGGGCCTGGAATCTGCAGGAAAAGTGTGAACATGGGTTCATTCAAGCCACCTCTGCTCTCCCTTAAAGCTTTCTCCAGGAAAATGCCTCCTGTGCAATGTCCAAAGAGCTCCAGAGTTAAAAAAAAAAAAAAAAAAAAGAATGTAAAAATATTAATTATAACCGACATGTGTGGTACATTTCGGTGCCAAGCTAGGTGTGAGTGATCATTACCCTTTCGAGGAAGTCCAACTGTCCCGAGTGATTGAGTAATTCCTTTGATCATAGCCAACAAGTGACAGAGTTGTGGGAATTAAACTTTGAACCTTGAACATGAGTTGGGTTGGTTTTGGTTTTTGTTTGTTTTGTTTCTTTTTTTTTGCCAGAATCCATGTGTCTAAACGTGATCAAACACAGTCTGCCTGGACCAGGCCCTTAGCAACACGTTGCAGGGAAATGGAGCTATAAGTTACCATCGCTCTTCAAAAAGGTCACAGTCTGATTAGTAAGATAAAAAAAAAAATAAATACATGAAAGCTTATTTTTTTTAAGATTGTATTTATTTATTCGAAAGAGAGATCACAAACATGGGGGAGGAGTAGAGGGAGAAGAAGTCTCCTCACAGAGCAGGAAGCCTGATGTGGGAATCCATCCCAGGACCCTGGGATCATGGCCTGAGCCGAAGGCAGATGCTTAACTGACTGAGCCATCAGGCACCTGAAAGTTTATTGGCCACAGAAAAAGTTACGTCATATTTCAAGAGGTGTTGCTTGGAATACAAAATTCGGTTGTCAAATACATTTTACTAATCTTAATTGCAGTAGGGTTTCAGAAGAAGCGGACGGAGTCTCAAGTTCAGGGCAGGAGCCTCAGGGGGTGCTGTGGGATTCAGTTAACTCCGCAAAAAAGACTGAGTTTTCCAGAATTGCCGGAATGTGAGGCTTTCGAGGTGAGAGCAGAGGCCAGCCCCGGGGGGTTAAGGCAGGTGAGCACCAGAATTTAATATCGTGCGCCCCCTCTTCTTCCCCTCCCTCCCTCCCTGCAACTGTTCCTCCTTTTGATTCAGTACTTTTGTGCTGCTGCATTTCACTTGTTAAGAAGGAATATGAGCGGGGCCTCTCAGTGGCTCAGTTGATTAAGCATCTGACTCTTGATTTCGGCTCAGGTCATGATCTGGGGGTTGTTAGATGGAGCCCTGCATGGGCCTTCCACTTAGTGGGCAGTCTGCTTGGGGATTCTCTCTCCCTCTCCCTTTTCCCTACCCCTGCTTGTGCTCTCTTGTGCTCTTTCTCTCTAAAATGAATAAATAAATCTTTTAAAAACAAAGTGAAGGAATATGAGCTCATGAATTCATTCTCACAAAGATGAGTACCCTTAGTAGGAGTATATGCATTTTCAACAAATGCACAGGGTCACGGTCATGATAAAGTAATGAGTCCCTGATAGTGGAATTTCTCTTGCTTAGCATCCTTCAGAGGCCGACCCTGCCCGCGGATTACTACCACTTCTGGATTTCGTGTTGAATCAGTGAGTAGCACTCTGTCTCCCACAGCATTGTCTGGTCCAGAGGTCCATCCTTGGCCCCAAACAGGGCTGGATGAGGGAATGTGGCGGGAGCACCGAAGTCCATCTCTGGTGATGGAAAATCAACCCAGGGCACATGTTTGCTACTGGAGGTGAGTGACGTCTTTTTCAAATATATAGTATACAGAAATTGTTATTCTTGGTATATTTTATCCAAACTTTTGCCAAAGCCTGAACAAAAAACAATAATCCACATTTTAAAATTATCTTCCCATACTACTTGAGAACTGAGAGTAGCAGTTAGAGTCTCAAGCATATGCTGCTCTATATGTGTTTTTGACTGACACATTTACTGCCTCACACTATGACAATTTTACTGTTTAGAATAAACTATGGAAATTTAACTGCGTAAGGATTTGATAATAAGCTCCGGCCATGGTAAGCCTTAGGTCATCTGGCGACTTGTCACTTCTACGCTCCTGTACTCGGATGAACTTGAACCTTGAATGGGCTTGAAAACAGCCCTTGGGAATAAAGAAGTCATGCAGGGGCCCCAGGGATAGGGATATCAAGCATCCCATTTGTCAGGGGCTGTGGGGCTTCTCAGGATGGAGGATTTACAGGCCTAAACCCAGGAGGGTCCTGAGCAAAATGGGACAAGAGGGTCACCCTGTGAAGACCAGACTACAGGGCTGGGCCAGGCTCTGAGTCTTGGAGCCAGTGTGCTGTGGTCCTCGCTGGCTGGGTGACATTAGCCTTTTGGCTGACAGAGCGGTGGGCATGGGTGGAATAACGCAACAGAAGGGACAGAGAGGACAAATAGGAAAAGACAGAGTGAGGGTTGTGAGCAGAGCAGCCTGCAGTGGACTCTGGCAAGAGGGGAGAGAAAACGAAGAGGACGAAGATAAACCGCTCTACTGTGTGGGCCCAGATGAGATGAATGGTTTTGTACAGATCAAGAAGATGTGCTTCAAAGGCCTAGTGCAGGAGTTCTTAGCCCTAGCTGGTCTTAGACTTACGTGGGCAGCTTTGCAAATGCCCAGATCTGGACTGTACCCAGATTAATTTGAATTTACAGTTTCTGGAGGTGAATGTAGTCATTTTTTTTAAAGCTCCCGGGTGATCCTAATATGCAGGTAAGATTGAAAACCTTTGGCCTTGGGCTCCATGCTGGGTGTAGGATCTACTTAAAACAACAACAACAACAACAACAACAAAAAACAGAAATAAAATTGATTTTGATATACTGATTTTTTTTTTCCAGCAATCTCTACATCTAGCATGGGGCTTGAACTCATGACCCTGAGATCAAGAGTCCCAGGCCCTTCTGACTAAGTCAGGTGTCCCTGATACACTAATCTTATATCCTACAACTTTGCTATATTCACTCACAAGGTTTTGTAACCTTTTCAGAGATTAGGATTTTCTACATAGACAATCATGTTATCTGTTAAAAAGGATAGCTTGAGGCGAACCATAAGAGACTATGGACTCTGAAAAACAACCTGAGGGTTTTGAAGGGTCAGGGGTGGGAGGTTGGGGGAACAGGTGGTGGGTAATGGGGAGGGCACGTTTTGCATGGAGCACTGGGTGTTGTGCAAAAAGAATGAATACTGTTACGCTGAAAAAATAAATAAAATGGAAAAATAAAATAAAACATTTCTTAGCTCTGTTCTCTAAAAAAAAAAAAAAAGGATAGCTTGATTTTTCCTTTCATATCAGTATGTCTTTAATTTCCATTTCTTGCCTTTTGCCAAGGCTAGGACCTCTAGAAAAACATGTTAGGTAGAAGTGGCGAAAATCCACATCCTTGCTTGTTCCTGATCTTAGGAGGAAAGAATTTGGTCTTTTTACCAATATGACAGCTGTAGATTTTTACTAGATGCCCCTACTCAGGCTGAAGAAATCCCCAGCTATCCTTGCTTTGCTGAGAGATGGTTTTTTTGTTGCGGTTGTTATTGTTTTTAACCATGATTGAATGTTGAATTTTGACAGATTGTTTTTCTAATATTTATACGGGTTTTCTTTTTTAATTGTTCAATGTGGTGGAGAAGAAGTTGACTTTTTCAATGTTAAATAAACATTGACCCATCTCCCAAAATTCTTGGCATGAACTCTACTTCATCATGATGTATTATCTGCCGTTTATCCCATAGCGTATTTTTTATCTAAAACATTGTATTTTTCATCTTGAAGTTTGATTTGGGTCTTTTGTCTTCCATTTTCCTCCTCATCATTCTCATGCTTTCTTCTACCTTCTTGAATATATGGGGTAGGTTTATAATAGCTGTTCTCCAGCTATTATATGTTTGTGGTCTTCTAATTTTTGTCATTTATGTCATTTCTGGGATCTGTTCTTACTGTTGGTGTATATTCCTTCCTATGAGCTCCATTGGCCTGCTTCTCTGCCATTTTTGTTGAGATGCCAGATACTGTGAATTTTACCTTTTGGGCTCATTGTTTTTGTTTACTATATTCCTTTAAGTATTTTTTTTTACTTTGTCCTGGAAGCCAGTTAAGTAAACTGAAAATGTTTGATCCATTTAAGACTTGCTTTTAAGCTTTTTAGGTAGGCCCAGAACAGCTTTTAGCGTGGGTGAACACGGCCTACCCATTGGAGTGCTCTACTTTATACCCCATGCGTTGGACCTTTCCATTCTGACATCTGAGAAGTGGTGTAAGCACTGGGGAGGGTTCCTTCTGCTTCTTTCTGGGGGTAATTTTTTCTGGCCTCAGTCACAGTGTCACATGCATGAGCTAGTCAGGACTCTGCTACATACTGGAGGGGACCCCTGTGCAGATTCAGACCTCTCTCTCTCTCTGAGCAAGTGTCACCCCCCCAGCAATCTGTCCAGTATATTCTAGCCCCTGCTTCTTTGAACTCTGAGTCTTATCTCTTCAAGTCAGCGAAACCACCAGCCTTCTCCCGGTTCTCACGGGGTTGCAGCCCGGCCCTTCTCTTTGGGCTGCACACTGAAGAATTTATAGGGCTCATCTCACTAGCTTCCTTCACTCAAGAATCATAGTCCTTTATGGTCGCTTGTTCTGTATCTGGAAACCATTGTTTTGCACATTAAAAAAAAATATTTTATTTATTTATTTGACAGAGAGAGAGAGAGCAAGAGCAGGAACATAAGCAGGGGGAGTGGGAGAGGGAGAGGGAGAAGCAGGCTCCCTGCTGAGCAGAGAGCCCCATGTGGGGCTGGATCCCAGCATCTTGGGATCATGACCTTAACTACTGAGTTACCCCGGTGCTCCTGTTTTATACATTTTGTCCTATTTTTTAGCTGTTTAAGGCAAGAAGTAGAGGTTCTGTCTTTGTTCTTGAGAAGCTATTTCTTCACAGATGAGGAAGAGTTAACGTTGTTGGGATTTTTACAAAGTAAACTTTTTTTTTCTTTGGTGGGGGGGGATGAACTTTAACCCTCACGTCGGAAAGACCGTAGGGGAGCTGTACCAGGCTCTGCAGGCCCTGGCTGTGGCTTGGAGTATTGCTGTCCTACCTACCTGAGGTGTGCTATTTGACACCCAAGAACAGAGATAGTTTGTGTTGACTTTATGTCCCATTAGAGTCTTAAAGCAAGCCTTTGGGGGTAGGTCATGTGTTTTCTACTAATGAAAGCAAATCTTCCTTCCACAAGATCATCCAGAGAGGAGGTTGATGCAATGACAAGAAATGACAACTGGAGAGGAAATGCTTGGATTGAAGGGGAAAAGAAAGTCTTTCTGAAGCAGGGAACTCCTGAGTTATCCCCATGTTAACATGTGCGTTCTCTGTTTTCTCCCCACAGTTCTCTTTTGTTTTCAGGGAAATTAAAGAAAGAAGTTATACCATGCTTACAACGGGTTGGGAGAAATGGGTGATGCTTCCCCCTGCCAATCTCCATTCCCACTGGTCAGCATTGCAAGAAGGAGATTGATTCTAGCTTCAAGGGGATAGCAGACAAAGGCCCCTGTGCTGGCAAGCCAGTGAGGAGGCTGGAGGAGGACACCATGTGCAGACCTCTTTGTCAACACTCAGAGTGGCCTTCTAGCAGTAATAAGGAAACATTTTGAGATGGTGAAGTTTCTACAGTTAACAGATGGGGCATGCATGGAAGTGTGATAGGTATTTTAAATATTAATGGACCTGTTCCTTATTTACCCTCTCTGACTAGATATACTCACACATAGACACCACCTCCCCCCCCATCACGCACACATACTGCTAAATCAACTGACCCAGGTATCATTGGACTGCACAGGAATATCACTTAGGTTGACTGAAGTCAAAATGCCTTCCCCAATACACAAAATGCACACACACACACACACACACACACGCACACACACAGATATTGCAGATATGCAAGCCAAAGGTTTTCTTTCTTTCCTAATTTTATTTAAGAGAGAGAGTGTTTGCATGTGCATGCATGAGTGTAAGAGTTGAAGGTGGTATTGGGGAGCAGGGAAGGGCAGAGGGAGAGAATCTCAAGGAGATTCCCTGCTAAATGCAGATCCTCTTGCAGACCTGATATCATGACTCTGAGACCATGACCTGAGCTGAAATCAATAGTCAGATCCTTAACTGACTGAGCTACCTCAGTAGCTTTAGGAACCCTAAACTATCATTGAACAACCAGGAAATTAATCAAAATATATCATTTACTATTTGTTGTGAACCAGATGCTCGTGTTCCCCCAGAATTCATGTGTTGAAATCTAAATTCCAATGTGATGGTATTTGGATATGGGGCCTTTGGGAGGTAATTGGGTTGTGGGTGTAGAGTTCTCATGAATGGAATTTGTGTCCTAATAAGGTGATAAAGGGACCAGAGCTCATTCTTTCCCTCTCTCTCTCTCTCTGCCATGTGAGGATACAAAAACTCAGTCATCTGTAACTGGGAAGAGGGATCTCACAACCTTGCTGGCACCATGATGTTGGACTTCTAGCCTCTACAACTGTGAGAAATAAATTTTTGTTGTTCATAAACCATCTAGTTTATGGTATTTTGCTATAGCAACCTGAGCTAAGATGCTTGCATCAAAAAAAAAATATATGAAATGCTGAGAGATAAATTAGATAAGAGTTGTGCAAGACCCATACACTGAAAACTACAAAACACTGCTGATAGAAATTAAAGAAGACCTAAACAAATGGAGAGATATACCATGTTTATGGATCAGAGGAGACTCAATATTGTTATTGTTAAGATAATAATTCATCCCAAATTGACCTATAGATTCAACACAATCCCCATGTAATTTCAGCAAGACTTTTTTTTTGTAGAAATATATAAGGTGAATCTAAAATTTATATAGAATTGCAAAAGATTTATAATAGTCAAAACAATTTTGAGAATAAAGAACCAAAGTGAAAATCATAAATGACTTGATTTTAAATTTTTAGAAAGTTAAAATAATCAAGACAGTGTGCTATTGGTGTAAAGACCTACATCAATGTAAATTTGTATATATATATACAGATCCACATCAAAGGAATAGAATAGAGTCCAGAAACAGGCTCACATATCTATAGCTAATCGATTTTTAACAAGGATGCCAAGGCAATTCCACAGGGAAAGAATAATCTTTTTAACAAATGGTGCTAGAACATTTCGATAGCCATGTGCAAAAATATGAACTGCAACCCAGTACCCCACACCACTGGATTATAGGGCTAAAGATAAGAGCTGATACCTGAAGAATCCTAAAAGAAAACTTAATGTCCTTGGTTTAATCCAAAAGACAACCCAATCAACATAAAAATGGGCAAGCAAATGTGGTGTATTCATACAGTGCTGTTATTAAAATACTATTTAGTTGGGGCGTCTGGATGGCTAGGTGGGTTAAGCCTCTGCCTTAAGCTCGGGTCATGATCTCAGGGTCTTGGGATCGAGCTCCACATTGGGCTCTCTGCTCAGCAGGGAGCCTGCTCCCCCCACCCCCCGCCTACTTGTGATCTCTCTCTGCCAAATAAATAAATAAAATCTTAAAATAAAAAAAAATACAATGCTATTTAGCAATGAAAAGGAACAAACTATTGATACTCATCAAAATAGATGAATCTCAGAATCATTATGCTGAGTGAAAGGTGCCATTCACAAAGAGCACAAACAGTATCAGTCCATTTAAAAATTTTATTTATTTATTTGTCAGAGAGAGAGATCACAAGCAGAGGGAGCTGTAGGCAGAGGGAGAAGCAGGCTGGGAGTTTGATGTGGGACTCAGTCCCAGGACCTTGGGATCTTGACCTGAGCCGAAGGCAGATGATTAACCAACTGAGCCAGCCAGGTGTCCCTATATCAGTCCATTTATATAAGCTTTTAGGAAATGCAAACTGACTCACAGTTACTAAGTGGACCAGTGTTCTCCT
Organism: Meles meles; assembly: GCF_922984935.1. Taxonomy (NCBI): domain Eukaryota; kingdom Metazoa; phylum Chordata; class Mammalia; order Carnivora; family Mustelidae; genus Meles; species Meles meles. Next base: position 77,178,187 of record NC_060068.1, on the reverse strand, counting down.
GGGGGTGGAGGGCAAGGAGAGGTAGGAGGAAAAGGATTTCAAAGAGGAATGAGGTAGAAATGTTTGCTGCCTTGGTTGTGGCCATAGTTTTGTGGGGATATAAATACATCAAAACTTATCAAATAGTGTTCTTTAAATTTGTGCAGTTACTTGTACATCAATTACACCACAATAAGCCTGTTTTTAAAGAGTACAAGGAACAGTCTGTAGTACAGTACAGTTTAAATGCATGGAGAAGCGTACGCGGCAGGGCCATTAACACTAGATGTTGTAACAAGAAACCCGGTGTCTCAGTGGCTTAACAACATAAAAGTTCCTGTTTTGCTTATGTTACAATGTCACCTGGATTCTACAGCGCCTTACAGCTCGCAGGCAGCCACTGACTCCAGGACCTTGGCTCCTTCTGTCTGGTAGCCCTGCTGACTTCAAGATGTGGTCTTTCTTCTTACCGAGGATAAGAAGAAAGAGCAGAGATGATCATGACCAGACCGACAAGGAGAGGCCCATCACATGTGCCCACATCCCTGAGGCCAAAATCTAGTTACATAGCCGGCAAATAGAGTCTTCTCCATGCTAGGAAGAAGGAGTAGTATTTTCATCTACACATCTTGCCAGTTTCTGCTGGAAGAAAAAGAAATGTCAGAGTAGTTGTGCACACAATACTGGGTATTACAAAAGAATATTGAGTTTCCGAGCCAAAATGCTTGTATTCAGATCCCTTCAGTTTTTTCCCAGAATAAAAGGGAATTTGCTTTATATTTCTGAACTGTTTTAAAGCACCTATTCCAGGAGTTCTCATAAAGGAATGGTTCCTTCCTTCCTCCCTTTCTGATTTTATTTATTTATTTGACAGAGAGATAGAGAGTACAAGTAAGCAGAGTGGCAGGCAGAGGGAGAGGGAGAAGCAGACGCCCTGATGAGCAAGGAACCCGATGTCCCAGGACTCCAGTATCATGGCCTGAGCTGAAGGCAGATGCTTAACCGACTGAGCCACCGAGGCATCCCAAGGAACAGTTTTTGCACCTAGAGAGAATCCAAGTCTCCCACTCTTAGGAGACAGAAAATCGGTATAGTTCTCAAATCCCTCCCACAGCCGGCCCCATTCTTTCTCTACTTCTGCCTGCAAAGTAAGCAGTGTTATGCCCCAGTTTTCACGTCTGAGAGACTACCAAGGAGCCAACACCAATGCAATCACACGAGGGTTTATTTGACAAGCTTAAGCTTGGGCCCAAGTATACCTGACACAGCAGAGTAGGGACTTGGACCCTGAACCAGATTGCAGTCAGAGTTTTTAAAGGCAGAGTAGGGGTGGACTCTGTGGTGGGTGAAGACAAAGGGGATTATGGATAATGTAAGTCTCCAAGGATTTTTGGAAGCAAGGTCTCCAGGACCTGGAGGGGCTAGCTATTGTTGGGAGAAAGGTTATTTATTACCAATAATAAAAATCTTCTTGTGAGACCCTTTAGATGTATATCAGTGGGCCATATACTTGGGAATGATTCTTGACACTATCTTGGAGGTTTAGAGATAAAGGAATTGTTAAGTAGGCTTACAGGATCCTGGTCAGACCTGTTGGGGTAGGGGGTTGGTCAGGCTAGGATTGTCCTTAGCAAAATCTCAAGGTGAGGGAAGTTAAGTCCCCAGGGGAGCGCCACTCTGTCTGTTTCAAGGGTTTGTCAGTAGGTGAGGAATTTTAATGATTTTCTTCTGCCTCTGTTTCCCACATCAGCTAAACTTCAGGTGGGATGGCCTTAATTTTCTCGGCCTCCACAAGCAGCTTGCGCCCTCTGCCATCCACACCCGCAATGACAGCACAGCGAGCAGGATGTTAGCGCCACCAAGAGGTGTGCGCAGGGTCTTTTGTGCGATATAGCCTGATAAAGGGATTCCTTGCCTAAACAGCCAGTTAGCCTGACCGCATGACCATTTGGACAGGCAGTGGCAGGGACAAGATGTGGATTCAGGGGCTTATCATTGTGTGAACTTGACAAGGTCATTCTCTCTTTCCTCAAGTACTGTCTTCACTTAGCTTCTGGGACAGCCCACTCTCCAGGTCCTACCTATCTCCCTGCTGTTTGTTCACTTTTTAATCTGCCGCCCTCCTCCTCTAGCTCTGAATGGTAGTTTGCTTGCAGGACCCTCTCCTGGAGTATCATCTCATGTATGGTCCCAGGGAATTTGAAAAGCTTTGGAGTATGTCCTACATTTGTAGCATCAGCTCCCCAGGGCCTCCCACCTTAATAGTTTTGGACACTCGATACAATTTCTCCTTCCTCCCTCCCTTTTTTGTCAAATTATGTGGATAACTTCTCCCTCTACAAGTAGTCATTAAGTTCCAGATATGGTAGTTCATTGCTATTTTTTTTCTCTTAACTTGTCTAGAAAAAGGCAAAAAAGACCCTTTCACTGTTTGCGGTGAGAAATCCTTTGTTGCCCTTGAGAATCAACTGAAACTGACCCTTTCCGGAAAGAGTCCGCAAAATGCAGGAGGAAAAAACAATGAATTCACAGAAGAGCTTGCTCCCACCCACTTGGAACATAGCCCCTTCAGCCAACCTGTTTGATCAGCTGGGGGAAAAGCACCCTCATTTACATAACCTTCTGGCCCTTTGTGTTTCGAGATGGCACCAGTCCAGGGAAGCAGTTTCCATATGAATGAAGGAGGATAAAGGCCCACCAGTGCCCATGACCCCCCACAGGATATGGCTACTCCAGGTTGTCCAGGAATTTCTGGTTGTTTCTGTACAGTCTTGCAAAATGGCAAATGTGTGCACCCTTTAACAGTTCAGTGAGCAAATACTATATTAGGTTAGGAAATAGTTATGAATCACTTGTGTGCCAAGTGCATATAAGCTCTCTTACTGGGTGCTTCAGAGATTAGTGCTACAGCCCTGTCTTGGAGAAGCAGACAGTCATGTGAGAACAGCTAAACGTTGAATCATATTCCCAACAGACTGGGCACACCAGGAACCGAGGCACTGTCTTTTCTCTGTCTTCTGTATCGCTTAAGTATCATGTTGAGGACATGAACAGGGGATCAAATCCATAGTTCTCCCAGTGAATTCCCATAATTAAAACCAACAATTTTACCAGCCAAATTTCAGAGGAAGCCAGAGCTCCCTTCTGTCACTGTCAGGGGCCATATGACAGCCGCAATATCTTACATGGTAGGAAGTGATGACAGACAGGCTGAGAAGAATAAAGAATGCTTCGTGTGGTTCAAATCAAACGACATTTGAGTAGAGAGAAAGGACAGATCAGCACTGAAATTAGCCTCCACACCAGAGATGTTGCTTATTAGGGAAAGAATGTTTCACATCTGAAAAAAACCCAACAACAACAAAAACCACACAAGTGGCTAGAAGGTTTGAGTACTCATCACAAAATTGCTTTTTTGTATTGAATTCACACCCTTAATGGTTTCCGTTAGAAGATGGAGCTCACCAAATACACAGGTGTCTACTCACCGTTCTCAAAGCTGGTACTGGACCACAGAGCAGGAAATAAAAGGCCTCCTGAGGCAGTTGCCATCTCCGCATTTAGAATCCGGTTCCAAACCTTGTCCACATTTACTTACTGTCTCTGTACTTGTATCTGCTCTAAATAACAACGCAGGCTCCCAGCTGGGTTAAACCCAAATTAGCAGAGCACTGGCCCGAAGACATTTAAAAACGTGTAAAGAGGAATGACCACTGTTCTCTCACACTGTAATTTCAAATGACCATTCCTGTATTGTATAGTTTTTAATAGTGAAAGTGTTTTATTTTTGTTTCTGTTTTTGGGTGAGATGGAAAAAACACTCAACTTCTCAGTGAAGCAGAGATAAAATATTCTGCAGAAACAGCACTGACGGAATAGGCAGAGCCCCTGGGCCGTCAATTTGTGAACACACAACTTGTGGCAAGTTGTATTGTTGTAGATTTGAGGTCCAGCAAAGGATTTTTATTTTATTTTAAAAATTTGATAATAAACACTTCATGGCAAACCAGTTTTATGATAAATGACTGAAGGGAATGAAAAGTCTATACAGTTGCGTCAAATCCTGGCGCTCCACAGGGAGTTTTACTAGCTTTCTCCTGCTGCTCCCCGGCCACGTTTTTCTTTTCCTCTTATATTTTATAACAGGGGTCTCAGTTTTCTGGTCATGCTTGTGAGATTTGTTAATCAAATGAATCAAGTCCTACCTGGAGTATCTAGGGAATCTAGGACAGCGTGGCCTCTGGGGACACTCTGTCAGGGGTAGCGAGTCTCCCTTGTTTGGGTATTTTTTTCTGGTTGAAAACTCTATGCTTAACATTTAGTTTCTTTCATCTTAATCCAGAGAAATCACAGTGATTGAGAGGGAACCACCACCAGGATCTGGGAACAGGGGGTTGCACTCATTCACCTTCTGCCCTGGTTTAAGTACAACGGTGCAAATACAAGTGGGAAAATCAAGGTTGTCCAGGATGCAAAACCATCCTGTGACAACTCCTGTGGCGGTGGAAATGCACTGATGGGTGAGTGTGAGAGTATGGATGTGGCAGGTGAGTCGTGAGTTCGTGTGAATGGGTTTGTGAAGGTGTATGAGTTTGCATGAATGTGTGTTTATAAGTGCTTGTGTGTAAGTATGTGCATGTTTGTGTTAGTTTTTTTGAGTGAATGTGTTTGCTTCTCTATGTTCCTTGTGTGTTTGCCTATAATTTTTAAAATGTGTCATTGTATTACTGTGAATTTATGAGTATAAATGTGTATGTGTGTGTATTTATGTGTAATTGGCTTGAGTGTGTATGTCAGGTGTACATGTATATGTCTAGTGTGTGTGAGTTTGCATGCATGTTTTGTGTCTGTTAATGTGTGTGTCTGGGTGAGCATGTAAGTGTGTGCACGTGTGTAGTTGCCTGTGTAATGTGCAACTGTATATGGCTTTGCATTTTTGTGTGAAGTACACATTGGGGTTGTATTTGCATATATGAGTGCAAATTTTGTGTGTGTAAGTATTGTGTGTGTGTTTGTATGTGAGTGTGCCTGAATTCGTGACTATTTGTGTGTATGTGTATTCTTGTTTGTATGAGTGTGAACGTCGTGTGAGAACTGTGAAAGTGCGAGCACCGTGTTGCGACTGTGCGCGCTGTGCCAGTGTGCATGCGAGTGTATATATTGGTCTGTGCGTGCGGGCGCGCGTGTGAGCGGGTGAGCGCTGCCGCCGCGCGCCCGCACCGCCCGGCTTTCCGCCCCACCGCGGCGCGGGAGCAGAGGCGGCAGCCGGCCGGGTTGGCAGGCGAGGGTGGACGTCCGCGCGCGCCGGGGTGAGCGGCGCCGCCGTCACCGCCGCCGCGCCGGCTTTGCCCTTTAAATCGGTCTCCAAGCCGATTACAGCTGATCTCCCACGTGACGTTTTACCTTCTGTCTCCCGGAGCGAATTGCCCGAGGACAGTCCTCCGCGGGCTGCCGCGCGTCGCGCCGCCCCAGCCCGCCGCGGGGCTCCGGCTCCCGCAACTTTGGGCAAGCGGCGGCGGGCCGGGGCGCCCTCTCGGGGCCACTTTTCCACGCGGGCGTCGGGGGCTCCCCGGGCTCCGCTCGGCCAGGAGGGCGGCGGTCGCGGCCGAGAACGTGTCTTGGCCGCAGCCAAGCGCCCCCTCGGAGGCGCCGCGCCCCGAAGGCAGGCGGGGTGCCCTGCGCGCTGCGTCAAACAAGGGGGCGCCCTTCGCCCGGACCGGACCGCAGCGGGCGGGCCCCGGGGCGAACCGGCCTGGGGATGGCTGCGAGGCACGGGTGAGCCCCCCGCGCCCTCACCATGCAGAAGAGCGTGCGCTACAACGAGGGGCACGCCTTGTACCTGGCCTTCCTGGCCCGCAAGGAGGGCACCAAACGCGGCTTCCTGAGCAAGAAGGCAGCCGACGCGAGTCGCTGGCACGAGAAGTGGTTCGCTCTCTACCAGAATGTGCTCTTCTACTTCGAGGGCGAGCAGAGCGGCCGCCCGGCGGGCATGTACCTCCTGGAGGGCTGCAGCTGCGAGCGGACGCCCGCGCCGCCCAGGGCCGGAGTCGGGCCGGGCGCCACCCGGGACGCGCTGGACAAGCAGGTAGCAACGCGCCCTCCCTCCTCCGTCTCCCTCCCTGCGGCCGCGGCACTCCCTTTCCTTCCAGCCCTCGAGGTCTAGGGCTTGACCGAACGAGGGAACCGTGCTCCGAGATCCAAGGTTCCCCTGCGGTGTCAGGGGCAGGACATCTCCACGCGCACCCCATCTCCATCGCCTACCCCCCACCTCCGTGTAATCGGAACGGAGGCTCCGCTTTATTGCTTTCGCGACCCTGAAAGCGGTCGGGTCTTTCAGTTTCATTGTTAACCATCCATTTCTTCTCTAGACCTAGTTCGGAAGAATTTAGTGTGGTGACGTGTGTTGACACCTGTTGGGTTTAGACTGGCACGACGGAACTAACTTACTTGGAAAAGTTTGGTTTCTCCCTCCCCCGGCTGGTGCGTGTAGGGTTTTTTTTGTTTTGTTTTGTTTTGCTTTTGTTTTTTGGAGGTTTTTTTGCTTGCGCATGTTTGATCGCTGGCTGTGCAAGGAACAAGCGGGGGCTCCCAGGAAGGACAGGCGCTTTCTTTTGGCGATTTTCAGTGTTTTGTGGTTTATGTCGGTTTACCTTGCTCACATTTGACCTGCTGGGTCTAATTATGGAGGTAAATGTGTATCCATTTCCCTCAGGATTAGTATTTGGTAGCCACATTCTTGTTATGTTTAAACCTGTGGGCATTTTTAGAGAACGCTTCTCTGTACTTTTAAATGAATGCCTCAAAAATAAATGTGACCTTTTTATACTGGGTCATAATTTTATTAGTTTTGCTGTGTATGAGTTCTGGAGGAAAAAAACCAAACCCTCTAGATTTAGTAACTCCTGCCCCACCCCCACCCCCATTCCTGCAAATGAGAAATTTGTATTTTTTTTTTCAATCACCGTTCGGCTAATAAAGTTAGAGCAGACTAATTTTATGCTCCCAAATATTCGCACTTCGCTTCTAAATCTCCAGCTCGAAAAAAAGAGGCTGATTGTCTTTGCTGTTGAGTAAAAATGTTTCGCAGCTGAATTTCCCCTGCAGTTCAGACCAAACAGCTTCTCCTGCAAAAACCTGGCTGTGGGAGGCGCTAGCGATGGGATGATGAATAAGATGCCTACATAACCCCTAGGGCTCATAAAACAGTGTGTAAAATTAAGAGGGAGTTCAAACTAGATCAACCAGAAATTTTGTTTTTTCCACTTTGGTTTCACTATAAATCATTAACAGATTGAGCTGATTAAACTTGTTATATTGCACATGAATCTGATATTTAAATTTAAAAAATACACCCTTTGGTTTTTGATGGCATGTTGCAGGTTATTTGAAAAGCTAATTTTCAGTTTTGTAGCTGCAGATACCGGAAATAGAAGTTTAAATTTCAAGTCATGCATTTTAGAATTTAAGCATGAAAAGGCTGTTGAGGAAGCCGATTTTCAGTATCTACTTTATTTTTTTTTTCTCTTGGTGAGATTTTTTTTTAAAAAGGTATGTGTTCCAAGGCCCCCCAGGAGCCAAAACCAATAAGTTCTTAAGTGTTATTATGTATAAAAGCAAATAGTTACTTTAAACTACCCTGAATATATATCATTGACTTAATTCCAAATTATTTTTTCTCCTTGTATTTATACTGATATCAGGAGATAAACACTTTCTTCTTTCTTTCTTTCTTTCTTTCTTTTCCTTCCTTCCTTTTTCTTTCTTTTTGAGCTGGGGGTGTGAAGATGTTACTTGCTGCAACTTATCTGGCTGTCTGATTAGGTAACATATGAAAACCAGCATTTTTCTACTAGAAAATTATCTGGACTCTCCTCTTCAGGACAGTTTTCTCTACACCACACTTTAATACATAAACGTAACCTCCAAATAGTATGACTTTAATGCCACTTTCTAATGGAAGTCCTGAACACGTCATCCTAGGGAAGAAAATTCTGTTTGCCATACAAGTCATGAGTATTTCTCACTCATTCAGTACATCTTTAAGAGGATAGAAATCGGAACCCTTGGTGCCTGTAGAAAAACTGAAAAGTAAAGAACAAGCATTTCAAAATGGATTAGGAATTGCATTGGGAAACCTGTCCGATTTTTGTCTTCGGTTGGGTTTGATTCTGTGACTTAGGTTACCTTAGCAGATGGATGCTTCTCTCTAGCAGGGTCTATCTGGGTGTGTCTGAAGAATTAAGGAGAAACTGCAAAGATAAGAAACAAGAAGAAACTTCTACCTTAAACCTGCAGTTTATGCTGTTGGTTCCCTTTCAGTTCATTTGTGTTCCTGTGCGCTCACATTTTCTCAAGCACCTAGACTTGAAGCTGGCAAAGTTGAGACTCTGAGCGGTGTCCATCTTAAGCTGTTTCTCTAAATGTGCTCCTGGAGCTTTCTGAGTAAATATCTCCATCAACCCCATGAACATAGTTGAAGGTTAGGGCTTGAAACAGGATTTAGCGAGGCAGAGTGGGTTTCCGCCACCATGTTCCCGTGACTTATGTACTCCCATCTCTTAACAGTTCCTGTTTTTTTTTTTTTTTCTGTGAATGAAATCCATTTCTTAATATTTAAAATTAAGAATTTGTCTGAGAAGATTTCAAGTTGTCTTTCAATAATGACATCTCCTGTTTCTAATGTTGTAACAGCAGTGTGAGCTTTTGCTGTGTAGAGGATGTGACAGACCATTTCACAAGATTTAAAGTTTACCGGTCTCTGCGATACATACTAAATCTGAGAAGCTGAAGACAAGCAGGTGATCAAAGCGGACATTCTAATAAATCAGTTAGGTTAGCAGATTTGCAAACCAATAGGAACATCATTGCTACAGGAGGAGACTTTCTTATTTACCCTGGAATGTGATGTAATGCTGTTGACAGTTACTTATAGTTAATGTAATTTTTGCTATAAAATGCCTCCAATCATTCTTATCAGTTTAAATGCTACTTATCCTTCAAATAATTCTTAAACTCTGATTAATTGTGTTTTTTCAGTAAGTTATATAATAAGAGGAAAACACTCACTGGTTTGCTTCTTCTAAATAATTCAAAGTAAGTTGGTTGACAAAAGAAAAAAAATTAAGGTGCTTTTTTTTTAAAAAACACTGTCAAAGTGGTTTTTTTTTAAAAAAAAAAAACTGTTTCCAGTTAAAAAAAAAAAAGGTGTTTTTCCCTTTCCAAATATGCCTAGGTTAAAGGGATCTTTGCACTGCTCCCTTTCTTCAAGAATGTGCCAAAGATTTCACTATGTAGGTCCTTGGTTGATGGCAAAGCTCTGATATCAGGTTTCCATAGCGGCTACTTTTTAGGTACTTTTAGTTACGGTGATAAAATCAGAATGAGTTCACCTAAAAAAAATTTCAAGTAGTGTGCCTTTTCTTGAACATGTGTGTTAGGACACTACTTTCTAAAGAAATCTCCATTTATGTGAAATGAAAACCTTAACTTTTCATTCTAGGTAAAGGTGTTCAAGGGGCATGGGAATTTGAGTTTAATAAGTACCTTCTGTGGGCCAAGCTCCGTGTAATTCTCCATTATTGCATCAAATCTGAACTTCACTTCAGCTGTTAGAAATTGCCTGTTGTCCTTTTTTCGCTTGTACCTATGCCAGCACTGAGACTGAAAGCATTCTAGGGAGAGGAAGGTGATCAAAGTCCAGCTCTAGAAAAGAAAAATCTTGAAGAGGGCCTTAGGAAGGTGGCTACTTAAGTTGATTGAGCTTCAAGAAATTTAAAATCTGAGGGGCACCTGGGTGACTCAGTCAGTTAAGCATCTGCTTTCGGCTCAGGTTTTGATACTGCTGTCCTGGTCACCCTGTTGAGCTGGGAGTCTGCTTCTCCCTCTCCATCTGCCCCTCCCCCTGCTAGTGTGCTCTCTCTCTCTCTCTCTCTCTCTCAAATAAACTAAAAAAAAAAAAAAAAAAAGAATTTAAAAATCTGAGTGGTATGGGGGTTGGGATTGTAGTATGTGAATCACTATTTTGTTTACTCCTATTTCCCTTTAAAAACTATTTCCAGGGCAGGGCAGTTGCAATTCTTGGGGAATATAACTGCAGATCACTGTATTTTTAAAGAAAAATAAGACATGTTTAAACAAACAGTTTTACATGGCATTCATTTCCTTCAGTAAGGGATCCTTAAAAATATTTGCACTTAGGTGAAAGTACACATTGGCTAGTCTAATCTGTTTAAGTGGCTGTATGTGTCTTCCCTGCTAGCAGGAGAGACATATAGGAACAAAGCCGTGTTTATTTTTATTGTCCTGGTAATGTTAAATGTTCTGTTCACCCTGATTTCAGGCATTTTGGGTGTCAAACATCTTAGTTCTGGAGGCTTCAAGTAGTAGATACTTGTCATATCTGTGATGAATTAAACATGTTAATTTAATTTTAAAAGGATTAAAGGTTATGTGCTTTCCCCTGTTACTAGCCAGTCATTTTAGTGTTCCTCACTTGACCGCAAGTGGAGGATTTTCATCATTTTATGGAAGTAGGCAGAGCTGTATGCACCCCCTGAAATACTTGTGGAGGGTGGGGAGTGTGGATGGTGGATATTCAGTCTCGTTCATGTCATTTAATTGATATATAATAACCAGCTCAGTATTTTCTCTTCAACCTTTGCTTATTGAATGTAAGTGAAGGGAAAATAGAATAAAAATATTAATCAAATCTTACAAAGTGTTTTAAAACATAATTTAAGGGAGAGAAATGATTTATTATTAGAACTTTGTAATCTTTCAAACTTAAATGAAAAATAATCTATGGATTAGCAAAATGTAGTTACTTTAATTTTGGCTACACTAAACTTTACTGTTTATATTATTGTAACATCATTTTTTTCTTTGAGAATTAAAAAAATAGAGGTATTTTCTTCTCACTGGGTGACGGTAGGTTGTAAAGCATGTGTGATAACCACAGGTTTCTGGTTTTAGCAGCAAATGTTAATAATTGGTTCAAACAATTGATATTGCTGTATGTTTAATGCAGTTTATATTTTTAGGTTGATTTTGTCCATGTTTTTCAGTAACTATGCATGCTGCAGTCAATATAATTTTAGTTTTGTAAAACAGAAAAACTTAGTCATTAAGATTATTTTGTAATGAAAGAAGCCAGATTGACAAGCAATCTGGCTTTACTTAGGTCTTACTTAAGTCCTAATTTTCACACTTGCAAAGTAGCTTCGTGTTTTCATGCCTGTTCATTTGTCCTATAGGAAAGAGATATATGTGTATATGTGTGTGTGTGTTTGTTACACTGTTATCTTCTATCATAAATACAAAACATTTGTCATGAAATTACATATTTTGGAGTTTACAGATTTTTATTTGTATCATTAATGTTTCAATATGTGGATTATAAATCCAATCCGTCTACAATTTAGGGAGATTTATTTTTCAGGACCGAGTACGTATAATTATTGTGTTACATTAATCCCTGTATAAATTTTTCTCTGAAATAAGTGTATCTTAATTCAAGTGTATGTATAGTAAAATCTTAATTAACATTTAAATGAAACTAGAAGCTGATATTTGTTAGGCATCAATATAGTACTGTGGCAAACATTGGTTTATCTGATAATATCTGGCCATTATTCTAAAAATTAACCATTATTCTGAAATTACTCATTACGCATCAGCTGGTATAATTTTCAAAGATTAGCTGATTGAGAAGTTATAAATGCATTATTTTGGCTCCACCAAAGGGTAGAGTTGAGGTTTTTGCCCAATGAATTCAAATATGGTTGTGTGTATATTCAGGGAAAAAAACAAAATAAAACATTTTTTTTCTTTTTTCTTTTTTTATTTGAGAAAACATTTTTATCAGTAGGTGGAACAGAGTTGCAGAAAGCACATATTCTCACTTTTCCTTTTTACTGGCACTTGAAAAACTTAATGATTCAATGAAAAATAAAGACTCAAATAATTTTTCCTTAAAACTCCTCACAGTGAATGCAAAATGCCCCAAGTATACTTTTAAGGAGAAGGCAGAGAAACACACACACACACACACACACACACACACACACACACAAGTTTGAATTGATCAGTGTTTATTTAAATAAGATTTCTTTTCTTTCTGAACATAAAGGAAGAAATGAAGAAGCTGGGGAGGCCAACTTACTTCCATGACTTGTGGCATCAGAGTAGAGTAAGGTAATGAAAGTTAGAATTCTCATAAGATCCGAGAAGACACAGATAGAGCGGTATTTACGAAGTTGTGTTTAAAAATAAAATTCATCCATCCTTTAGTGCTGCATTTTTAAAAAAATGTAGGCAGCAGTTTCTTGTATTAACTCTTCCCATACTCAGCAGTGTGACATGGTGGGGACCCATGATACTGGGATCTGAGGAACTCTGGTTACCAGTCCTTTGCATTCTCTTCAGATTCCTGAAATGCTTTATTTTGTCATTGGTCTGGTTTAATTTAGACAATGCCTGATTCATTTCCTGAACTGTATGTATGAGCCCATGCCATTTGTGTGACTAATGTAAACAGTGGGGTTAGTGCTGTCCAACAGAGGGCAGATTGGAAAGCTGGGAGGTTTCCTGGGATGAGCAATGTGGGACTGCAGAGGTGGCAGCCTGGCCTGCGGCTCATTGTGACAGTGACTTCCTAACGCTTACAGAAACCATGACGAGACCATGTCCACGATGTGTAGGAATAGGAGGCTGCTCACATCCATTAAGAATTTGCTTTTCTTGGGGGTCTGGGTGGTTCAGTGGCTTAAGCCTCTGCCTTCTCCTCGGGTCATGATCTCAGGGTCCTGGAATTGAGCCCCACATCGGGCTCTCTGCTCGGCAGGGAGCCTGTTTCCCCCTCTCTCTCTGCCTGCCTCTCTGCCTACCTGTGATCTCTCTCTCTGTCAAATAAATAAATAAAAATCTTAAAAAAAAAGAAAGAATTTGCTTTCTTTAAACTTTAGGACTATCAATTTCCAGGTCCAATCAATGGTAGTACTTACTGTCTATGGTTCCGTTCAAGGGTTAACCTGCCAAGGTTTCTGTCTGGACTCAGCTCCCTACCAGATATGTGATCTTGAGCAATTCCCCTTTCTAAGCCTGGACCCCTGCCTGACGATGAGCATAGCAGTGGGACCTACATAATCAGGCTGTGGCCAGGCTCCCAGGCTGTAGTCCACGCCAGGCTCTTCACGTAGCGTGCGAATAGTCTCCTCGTTTGTCAGCTGGTGTTTCTATTAAACCCTTTCTGATATAATTCCTCCTTGGCTTTCTGCTTTTTGTTTTCATTACTTTATTTAGTAAGGTTTTTCCTCCCTTCCTCTTTTTTCCCCCTCCCTTCCTCTTTAAAAATATTTCAACACGAAATGGAATTGTTCAGGGAATGCCAATATACCCATCACCCAACTTCAGCAACTCCTCCAACTTTCTGCTTTCATGTTCTCTGTTTCCCCCACACATGCTTCCCCCCACCGCAGGTGATTTTAAAGCAAGTCCCACACATTGTATTATTTTACTTGTAAATAAGGAAGTTTTGTTCTTTTTTTTTGCATAGACCTTGTTTGGCATTGAAGGTTATACTAGATGTGACTCTGAAAAGAATGATCTTGGGACACCTGTGTGTCTCAGTTGGTTAAGCGTCTACCTTCTACTCAGGTCATGATCCCAGGGTCCTGGAATTGAGCCCCACATTGGGCTCCCTGCTTAGCGGGGAGCCTGCTTCTCCCTCTCCATCTGCTGCTCCCCCTGCTTGTGTGGTCTCTCTCTCTCTCTGTCAAATAAATAAATAAAAGCTTTAAAAAAAAATGAAAAAGGGCGCCTGGGTGGCTCAGTGGTTTAAGCCGCTGCCTTCAGCTCAGGTCATGATCTCAGGGTCCTGGGATCCAGTCCCGCATCCGGCTCTCTGCTCGGCAGGGAGCCTGCTTCCCTCTCACTCTCTCTGCCTGCCTCTCTGCCTACTTGTGATCTCTCTCTGTCAAATAAATAAATAAAATCTTTAAAAAAAAATAAATGAAAAGAATGACATTAGAAAGAGTATGTAATATGCTTCTGTTTTAATGTACGTTATTATAATTTTATTCTATATAATATTTACTATATATTATAATTATATTATGCTCATCTTTTTGTTTCTTTGATATCATTATAAAGGAAAAAAATCTTAAGACAATAGTTGTGAAGACGTCAAGGTGGTGGAATTAGCTTTTAAATAATTTCCAGTATGTTAAATCAAAAAGAAAAGAAATTTTGAAATCACTTGTTTAGCTGTGATCCTGGGGTAAAGATATTTTCATGATTTGAGGTCACTCTACGAGAAATTTTATAGGTGATTCTCTTACTGAGGGTTTTCCTTGCTTTACTGAAGTCCATTTGCCAAACTCTTTAGCTGTGTAGCTGAAGAGCCTTTTTAGACCAAGAAAGAGTGCTTCCTCTTGTGACATCCTTAATGCTTCTTCTCACTCAGTATTTTGCATCAGTCTGCAACAGTCCGAGCATCTTTTGTAAACCAGTGTTTCATCAGTCTTTCAAAATAAATTCTGAGACCCAACAGCTAGTCAATGTTGTTTTAAGGCAATTACTAAGGTTTCAGTAAACAAGGGTGTGGTTTGCTTTCTCTAGTATTGCTAAACTTTTCTAGGGTTAGTTGGTTTCTGCTACGTGATTATTTGCTTTAGGCCCTTTTGATTGCAAGGGAGAGATATGAAGTCAAGTTGTCTTGAATAATGGTCACCTGTGTGTGTGGCCAGGGGACAGTGGGAATACTGAAAGGCAATATAAGGGCGAGTCTCATTCTAGTACATTTCTTGTGGCCTAGCTGATATTAAGACCTTGGTACCCGTTGACCTGTTTTTCAGCATGTTTGCACCTTCTTGGTTCCTTACTGCTTCTGTGTTCTCCTCATTGCTGCTTGCCCTAACTTTAGGCTGCTCTGAACCTCATGGTATTGACTTAACACATTGTGGTCCCTTCCTCTTGCTTTTTTTCCTGCTTTAATTCTCCCTGCTGCATCTCTCATCCACTCCATCTATTCAGGCCTGTATTCTCATGGGAGAGAATCTGATGAGCTCAGTTCACATTTTTTTTTTTTTAAAGATTTATTTATTTATTTGACAGAGATCACAAGTTGGCAGAGGGATGTGGCGGGGAGAGGGGAAGCAGGCTCCCTGCTGAGCCGAGAGCCCAATGAGGGACTCTATCCCAGGACCCTGAGATCATGACTTAAGCGGAAGGCAGAGGCTTTAACCCACTGAGCCACCCAGGCGCCCCTCTGTTCACATTTTGGGGCTCAACAAAACCAGTGGTCTCTGACCAGTCAGTGGATTGGATATGAAATCGCAGGGATCATGGGTGAGGTCATCTCATGGGAAGTTTGGTGGGTGTGATAGCCATCATTACTGACTTATCTAGCACACTCGTCCGCTAGTTGGTTATTCTCACCAAACTAATATTAATATTGATTCATGATGAGCCACCTTCTCTTCTTTCAGTAGCAGTTTTATACCCTCACGTTAGCAATACCATCATTCCGATAATGTAATTTCTGTCCTCTGGTCCTGATTGGCTTCCTGTGTTGTTTAGCATTTGTGTTCATAATTTTCCTTTATTTTTTAATATTTTGATACTCAAAAATTATTTGAATGTTCTTTTAACAATAAATTAAATTGCAAACCTATTTTTTAAGGTAGAGAAAACATACAGAACAGTGCTCAAATCCTAAGTGTGCCCTTGATGCAGTTTCAGAAAGTGAATATATGTAAGCAGTGTCCAGATCAAACAATTGACATGATCATCCCTCCAGAAACTAACCTCATGTCCTTTCCTCTTCACTACCCCTAGCCATGGGTAGCCACCATCCTTACCAATAACATTAGGGATTGCTTTTGCCTATTTTTTTTTTTTTAAGATTTTATGTATTTATTTGACAGACAGATCACAAGTAGGCAGAGAGGCAGGCAGAGAGAGAGGAAGGGAAGAAGGCTCCCTGCTGAGCAGAGAGCCCGATTCAGGGCTCGATCCCAGGATGCTGGGATCATGACCTGAGCCGAAGGCAGAGGCTTTAACCCGCTGAGCCACCCAGGCGCCCTTGCTTTTGCCTATTTTTGAACTTGATCATGGACTCATGCAGTAAGCACTCCTTCGCGTCAGGCTTCTTCCTGTCAACATGGTCTTTGTGAGGTTGAGCTGTGTTGTTGGATGTTGTGGTTCACTCATTTTCATTTTTTTGTAATATTCTCCTGGGTAAACATTCAAGATCTTCCTTGCCTTACAGTGGGGTTATGTCCTGATAAACCATCTTAAGTTAAAAATAACATTGAGTCAAAAATGCATTTAATACGCCTAACCTACCAAACATAGCTTAGCCTAATCCACCTTAAATGTGTTCAGAACACTTATATTGGCCCTATAGTTGAACAAGTCATCTAACACAGAGCCTATTCTATAGTGAAGTGTTGAATATCTCCTGTGATTTATTGAAGACTCTACTGCAAGTGATAAGTAAAATGGTTGTATGGATACAGATTGGTTGTTAGTACTTCAGTTGTTAGAAGTTGTGACTGTGTGGCTGACTGGGAGCTGTGGCACACAGTCACCGCGGAGCATCAGGAGAGAGGATCAGACTGCATATTACTAGCCCAGGAGAAGGTCAAACTTTGAAATTCAAAGTCTGGTTTCTACTGAATATGTATTGCTTTTGTACTACCCTAAAGTCAAAAAATTGTAAGTCACACCATTCTAAGTTGGGAACTGTCTGTACAATTTTCTTTATCTAGTGTTGATAGACATTAGGATTGTTTCCACTTTGAAGCTGTTACAAATACTGTGGCCATGGATATTCCTGTACAAGTCTTTTGGTGCACGAGTATGTATGCATTTCTGTTGGATATATATATATATACCTGGGAATGAAATTATTCGTTCATAGGACATATAATATTTGGCTTCAATAATTATAGCTAAATAGGGGGCGTCTGGGTGGCTCAGTGGGTTTAAGCCTCTGCCTTTGGCTCGGGTCATGATCCCAGGGTCTTGGGATCGAGCCCCACATCGGGCTCTCTGCTCAGTGGGGAGCCTGCTTCCTCCTCTCTCTCTGCCTGCCTCTCTGCCTACTTGTGATCTGTCTGTCAAATAAGTAAGTAAAATCTTTAAAAAAATATATAGTTAAATAGTTTTCCAAAATAGCTATATCAATTTATGTTCCCACCAGCTGTGTATAAGAATTCCAGTTGCTCTACATCCTTGCTTGACACTTGGTATTATTGGTCTTTTAGATTTAAGTATTCTAGGGGTCTGTAGTAGTATCTCCTTTTGGTTTTCATTTTCATTTCTCTGATAATGAGGTTGAGCACCTGTTCAAGTATTTATGACCATTTGATTGTTCTCTGCCTTGAAGTGCTTATTCAGCCTTTTGCTCATTTTTTATTGAGTTCTCTTACTGATCTGTAGGAGTTTTTGCTTATTTGTTTATTTTTATTTATTTATTTATTTTTTGGAAAGATTTATTTATTTGTTTGACAGACAGAGATCACAAGCAGGCAGAAAGGCAGGCAGAGAGAGAGGAGGAAGCAGGCCTCCTGCTGAGCAGAGAGCCCGACGTGGGGCTCGATCCCAGGACCCTGGGATCATGACCTGAGCCAAGGCAGAGGCTTTAACCCACTGAGCCACCCAGGCGCCCCTATTTTTATTTTAAAAAATTCTATTTATTTAAGAGAGAAGAGTTTTGTTTATTTATTTTTATTTTAAAAATATTTTATTTATTTATTTAAGGGAGAGAGAGAGAGAAGGAGTCTTGGTTTATTTATTTTTATTTTAAAAAAGATTTTATTGTTTGTTTGTTTATTTATTTATTTATTTATTTATTTTAGAGAGAGACAGCATTAGCCAGGGGAGGGCAGAAGGAGAGAGAATCTGAAGCAGACTCCACGCTGAACAGAGTACAAGGCAGGGACTTGATCTCAAGACCATGATGAAATCATGACCTGAGCTGAAAGGAAGAGTCAGATACTTAACCAACCGAGCCAACCAGTCGCCCCTGTAAGCATTTTTAAATACTAAGTTAAACTATATGAATGGCCATTTTTGTACATTAAAATTATTGAATATCTGAATTTCATATTCATTCTAATATATATGAAGACATAGGTCCTCTGTTAGTTATATATATTGCAAACATTTTCTTCTCGGGCTTGCCTTTCTACTCTTTTAAAGGTGTCTTTTGTTGAAGAGAGGTTTAAAATTTGATGTACTATAAGCTATCTTTTTCTTTATGGCATTTGTCTGCCCATGATGTGGATAGGGATGGGGACAATATCTAGAAGTGCTTTGTGAGGGGGCGCAGTGGGCTAAAGCCTCTGCCTTCAGCTCAGGGCATGATCCCAGGGTCCTGGGATCGAGCCCCATATCGGGCTCTCTGCTCAGTGGGGAGCCTGCTTCCCTCCCCTCTCTCTCTCTGCCTGCCTCTCTGCCTACTTGTGGTCTCTCTCTGTCAAATAAATAAATAAAATCTTAAAAAAAAAAAAAAAAAAGAAGTGCTTTGTGAGGAGGGGCAGGAGCTGGGATCCTCTCCTGCTGCTCTGTGGTCAACACAGTTGAGGGGATCACAAAAGATGCAGTGGGAACTAAAACGGAGTGTGCTTACAGCAGTTTCAAGTTGCCATACCAGGATGTTTTCCCTTTAGAGGAAGGCTGTAGCGGTGATTCTAAAAGACAAAAAATCATCATGCTCTCTCTTCCACATACCTTCTGGAATCTGAGATATTTCTTCCCCTGCTTACACCTACACCTTTCGTCTGGAAAGGTCAAGTGCAAGAGGGACAAGGGAGGGCACTTTTATAAAACTTAACCAGAGTTAAGCTTGAATCCCTGAGCCTCCTTCAGTTGTGCTGCTACCTGGAGTGCAGATCCACCCTGCTGACCTGGGGGTGCTGCTAGGAAGAAAAAATGCCTCATGTCCAGCAGTGCTCAAGATGGAATCCTCACTTTTCAAAATATACTTACATAGTGGCCTATAATTCTTCCCCCTTTTGTCTTACCTATTATCCAGGAAGTAGCCAAGAAGGAATGATTCCTTTCTTGGAATACCTGCTTTCCATGATCAAATTGCCTTACTAAAGTGTTGGATTGGGGGGAACGAGGAAGAGAGAGGTGCACAATCAGTCCATTCCTGAGCACACAGATTCATTTCAAGGGCCACAGTGGTGTGTCTGGAAACCAGTAACGTGAAAATGATCCAGTAATTGTGAGGCAGCACTTCATATCCTGAGAGGGGTTCAGAGGTCTGATGCAGCCATCTGCCAGGAGTGGTAGAGGGTAACACCCCCGGGGACATGGCATCTTCCCTTGTGAGACAAATAGGTCAGTTTGTGGCAGGAGTCACACCTCTGTCCTGCAGTGGTAGCCTCTGCATTAGAGAGAGTCAGGCTCCATCAGCTTCGGTGATCAGACTACTTGACTCCAGTAGGTCCACAGCCCTTCCTATGGGCATCTGCATGAGTGTTCCAGACAATTTGGTCAGCGGACACAGTTTGTTTCTAGGTTGTTCATGTTTTCAAAGAAGGGTCTCTTTAATCTCCCAGTCTGCAATTTTCTAAGTGGCAGACCAAACAGCTAACCATTGGCGACAGCCCAAAAGCCTGAGTCCTGGCCGGGACCAGGGTCCCCAGCACCCAGTGCATACTAGGTTTCAGCCCAGCCAAACCATCAGTGAACCAGGCCCAGACATTTAGGGAATCTTCATATATTGGAGGGAGGTCCTATTGTGGCTTTGCTTTAGATAGTAGAACAGATCAAATTCCCCATAGAGGAATACTTGCTGCTTTTTGAAAGGTAAAGCTGAGATGCATCTGAGGCCAGACTAGCTACATTCTTCAACATACTGTTCCATTTGACAAGCAAGGTTTTGACCCTTCCTGTCTTGTTTGTTCTTGAGTCCAAGTTGATTCATCCTAAAATGGGAATTTTGGGTTGAAGAGTTACAAGGCCTTTCTGGGCCAGTTTTGACAGGACTCAGCAGTAAGCTAGGGACTCTAGCAACATGTCTGCATGCCTTGTCATTTTGTTTGAATGTTGGACATTGTGTATGAAAGAGTCACAAAAATAATTTAAGGCTCTGCATGATGTTGTTTTCCTTTAGAGAGGATTTACTTTTCCTTTCTTGCAGGCATAAATGTGGGGTTATTTACATTAATCCATTCTGGGATGGAGCTGATTAAAACTAGGTTTCAGGTTTTGTGAGAATATGTCCATTTCCAGTTTGCATTAATTTCTGAAGTATAGCCTTTCAGAGGATTATCTGGAATTCTCCATGTTTACAGAAATTTCTCCTTGGTCTCCTCCATCCCCATGAGACTGCCAGAAACTCAGCGCTGGTTTCCAGTCATCTAGCTGCTGCTTTCTGAATGGTCTCCTAGCCTCTTGGCTTTGTACTATTTAGAAACTGGCAAATTCCTTGAGAGGTACAGCTTCAAAGAATGTCAAATTCACTAGTTTGCTTCCCTTCTCTAAGGTATCTTTACTTCTTAGGTCCTGGTTTAGATCTTGTTAGCTCACTGAGGCTTTCAAATGGATTATTTTTGTGTATTGTGTCCAACTTTTCTAATTGTTCTCAGTGTGCGTATGTTGGGCTGCAGAATGGGGTAAGGTTTATAACAAGCTATGTGGCCATTACTACTCAACAATAAGTTTTAATAGTGAATCTAAATAAAAATCAGTAAAACTCCTTTCAAAACAGTGAAAGAGTTATATTGTGTTCTCCTTTTCTAGAAATTTATCTGTTAATTATTTCTAATTCAGAAATGATAAAAGAAGTCAAATCATAATTAACCCTTACTTTATCAATTTAATCTGGACATCTTTGAATATGTGTTTTTGAACAAAATAAAACAAAAGTATACTTTTGAGTCATAAGATTTTTTAAAAAGATTTTATTTATTTATTTGACAGACAGAGATCACAAGTAGGCAGAGAGGGAGGCAGAGAGGGGGAAGCAGGCTCCCTGCTGAGCTGAGCAGAGAGCCCCATGTGGGCTTGATCCCAGAACTCTGAGATCATGACCTGAGCCGAAGGCAGAGGCTTAACCCACTGAGCCACCCAGGCATCCCTGTAGTCATAATATTTTTTGTAAGTGTTTATCTTTATCTTACTCCTGAATGACAAGGTGTATATTTTGAGGGCACTGAGATGGAAATCCCATTTTATTTCTTACCGGGTGGATTAAGGTTAAATTTTTCTTTTAGATAGTTTCCTCATATTTGATCTTTCTCCCTCCCTCCCTTTCTCTTACCCCCCCCCCCCACAATCTATCTGTGTGTCTACCATCTTAGTTTATGAGTACTTAATTTAAAAAAAGTCATCTTTCTGGGGCACCTGGGTGGCTCAGTTGTTGGACAACTGCCTTTGGCTCAGGTCATGATCCCAGGGTCCTGGGATCGAGCCCACATCGGGCTCCCTGCTTGGTGGGGAGCCTGCTTCTCCCTCTGCCTGCTACTCTCCCTGCTTGGGTTCCCTCTCTGACTGTCTCTCTCTGTCAGATAAATAAATAAAATCTTTTTAAAAAAGTTCTCTTTCTCCTGGCATAAGTTAGCCCTTTCTTCTTAGAAAGTAAAACAAAATATAATTAGATGATTTCATTTAGGATACTAACTTGTTAGTTTTTTATACACCTTCTTTTATATTATGTGGTTGTAAGAACTACCATTACTGAGTGCTAATTTTGGGTTAAAGAGCCAGGCATTCTACGTATATTATTTCATTTAATCATGACAACCATCCTGAGATGACAATATTCTCTTTATTTTGCAGATAAGGATAGTGAGGCCTAGAGTGATGTAGTAATTCATCCAGGGCAAAATTTTATTAAATGGCAAACTTAGTTAATAGAACCTAGTTTATTAATTAACTTAGCATTTGTTGAACTTGGCGTTAACGAGGAGCTAAAAACATACAACCAGGAGAGAAAGGTTTTTGTCTTCAGTCTCATTCTTCTCAGTCATGGTTCATTTGCAGTGTGAGTGGAAAACTTCTCAGACTGATCTGGCCACATTCGTAAAACCCATAAAACAGCTGTTATTTCCACTTCCAGATTGATGGAGTTATATCAACAAAGCAGAGCTATGGCTCAGAGTTATATAAGGGAAGCATTAGAACCAGTTCACAGAACCTCTGTAATCTCTATCTGCTTGGCCCTGTGTGGAGCGCCTGAAAGCTGGGTCATGGTGGAGAGGAGAACGATGGGGATCAGGTCAGTCTGTCTCCAGAGCACTCCATCTTTCTGTGCTGCTGACTTCCAGCACCAGAAGGGGCTCAGCACTGAAGATGTAGAAGACACAGCCCTCCCTGCCATTTCAGACTTTGCTTATGCTGTGACTCTTGATGGTGAGAAGATTTCTTGTATCTTGATGTAGTCCACATTCTCGGTGTCTTGATCTATATTACTGCTTTTTGGCCACTAGGTCTACTAGGTTATAGTCTCCTTTGACCCAGAGCAGTGAATACTGTCGTCTGAAATATTGGGCAACCAAAAACAATATTTGCCACCTGTACACAGTATTTCTGTTCTGGGCACCAAGTATCTTCTTGTATTTATTTGGTTGGCAAACAAAACAAAACAGATGAACTCTTGCCGCTGGAATTTGTAGTCTAATGGTTGAACGGTAATATCAGTAGTATCCTGTGATTGTAGTGCCTTAGCTCTAGTTTCCTCCTGTGAATGTTATTATAAAAATTAATTTTCATGGGCAACCTGAAACCATAAAACATCCTACAAGAAAACATGTGCAGTAATATCTTTGTCATCAGCCATAGAAAATTTTTCTAGATATGTCTCCATAGGCAAGGGAAACAAAAGCAAAATTAAACTATTGGGACTACACAAAAATAAAAAGCTTTTGCACAGTGAAGGAAACCATCAGCTCAACAAAAAAGCACCCTACTGAATGGGAGAAGATATTTGCAAATGATATATCTGATAATGGGTTAATATCCAAAATATATAAGGAACTTATACAACTCAATACCAAAGAAAGAATCAATATGATTAAAAAATGGGCAGAAGATCTGAATAGACATGTTCCCAAGGTAGACGTACTGATGGCCAACAGACAGATGAAATAATGCTCAGCATTACTAATCATCAAGGCAATGCAAATTAAAACCACAGTGAGGTATTACTTCTTACCTCTCAAAAACCTAAAAGCAAAAATGCAAGAAATACCAAGTATTGGTAAAGATTTGGAGAAAAAAGAACGCTTGTGCATTGTTGGTGGGAATGCAAATTGGTATAATCACTTTAGAAAACATTTAAGAGGTTCCTGCAAAATTGAAAATAGAATTTTATGACCTCGTAATCCTACATCTGGGTATTTATACGAAGAAAATGAAAACTGTAATTTGAAAAGATATATCTACTTCTGTGTTTATTGCAGCATTATTTACAATAACCAATATATGGAAACAACCCAGATGTCCATCCATAGATGAATGGATAAGGAAAATATGGTATATTTACACAATGGAATATTACTCAACCATAAAAAAGAATTAGATCTTGCCATTTGCAACAATATGGATGGATTTAGAAGGTACAATACTAAGTGAAATAAATTGCTCAGGGAAAGACAAATACCGTATGATTTCATTCATATGTGGACTTTAGTAAACAAAACAAATGAACAAATAAAGAAAAAGGCAGAAAAAACCCCAGACTTGGCAAATGCACAGAACAAACTTGTGATTGCCAGAGAGGAGGTGGGTGGGGGATGGGTGCAATAGATAAGGGGGATTAAGAGAACATTTATGTTGATGACTACTGAGTAATTTATACAGTTGTTGAATCACTGTATTTTATATCTGCAAATATAATACTATAAGTTGCTTATACTTCAGTTAAAAAATTAAAGTTTATTTTTAGCATGCCAGTTTGAGCTGAGACCATCCTCCTTCCTGTTCACCTGCCATGTCTTTGTCTTATAGCACTGTACATGCAATGGCTTTCCATCTTGCTGAATGGTACAGAATGCAGAGTACACTGAGGCAAAGTTCCCGAGTTCAAGTTCTAGATCCACATTTAACAAGCTGTGGATTCTCAAGCTTAGTTATTTCCTTATCTGGAGAATGGGCATGATAATTCCTACTTTGTAAAGTAAGTAGGAATATTCAATTAATTGAGATAATCTTTGTGAAAAGTGTTTTATAGACTAAAATGCTGTAAGAATGGTATTTAAAAATTTTCACAGTTACATTTTTTTCACGTAAATGAGGGCATTTTAAACAGCAAATTAGTTGAAAGTTTGATTACTACAGATGAGATTCTGTTCATTCTGTGGTCCATTTTGTGAACCAGATTGTTTTTCTGCCTAGTTTGTAGGCATCTTTATGAATCCAAGGTTTTAAATTTCTATGGACAATATTTAGTGCATGACAAATTCCTTGAGAAATAGTTGGAAGTTTACTCTAAATGTAGGAGAATATTACCTATAAGGATAGATGAGTGAAGAGGTTTTTCTTTGACATTTAAATCCTTTCTGTTGTATGGATCCTTTTGACTATAATAAACATTAAATATATGACAGTGAGATTAATAGTTTTTTTTTCAGAAGAAAGATGTAGCTAAATTGACATTTGTGCTTTAAAGAGTAAAAAAAAATTTTTTTATACATAGAATGTTTAATCTTTTATACAGAGAATGTATACTGAAAGATAAATAAATCCACAACTTACTCCTTTTTCTCCTTTTTGCTATAAACTGCCATGCTAACAGAACATTTTATCAAGCACTTTTTTGTTTATAAAAACAATATTTCTGGGATCTAATGTGTACAGCATGGTGACTGTAGTTAACATTACTATATTGTATAATTGAAATTTGCTAAGAGAGTAAATCTTGAATGTTCTCACCACACACAGGTAACTTTGTGAAGTGATAGATTTATTAACCTTATCATAATAATCATTTCACAACATATAGTATATCACATCATCACTTTGTATATTTCAAATGTATACCATATTATTTGTCAATTATTTCTCACTAAAGCTGGGGGAGAAGGAAATCAGTGAGTGACCATAGATGGTGTAATGTTTTCTGGTTCCAGGAGTTATATTAGAAGTGATGGGTTGTTCTGGCACCATTGTGTAGACACATTATTAAATTTTAAACTCATTTTTGAAAAGGGAGTATAATAGTTACTGGATAAAATTTGAAAAATCAAAGTGAATTATAAAAACAAGTTAAAATATCCTGAAATCCTATCCCTCAGAGAAAACTATGTTGTTGGAAGAGTTCCTTTAAGGACTTTTCTGTGCGTGCATATAAATAATAGATGATATTATTATTGTTATTATTATTTTAGTGTGTGGAGGGACAGAGGGAGAGGGAGAACCTCAGGTAGGCTCCATACCCAGCATGGAGCCCTTCGCGTGGCTCGAACTCACAACTCTGAGATCATGACCCGAACTGAAATTAAGAATCTGATGCCTAATCGACTGAGCCACCCAGGCACCCCTATATAATAGACATTTTTAAAGTGGGGCACATTTGGGATCATATTGTATGTAGAGTTTTGGATCCTGATTTATTTTTTATGGAAGTATAGTTGACACACAAGATCCTGATTTTTAAAATTGAACATTATATTGTGAGCATTTTGTTTGCCAGTACATATTCTTTGAAAACATTTTTTTTAATGACTATACCACATTCTTTCTATCACACAGATAACAAACATTTTTCTACTGTCAGATATTAAGGTTTTTGTTTTTTTTTTAAATAAGATTTTATTTATTTATTTTTTGACAGAGAGAGACACAGTGAGAGAGGGAACACAAGCAGGGGGAGTGGGAGAGGGAGAAGCAGGCTTCCCGCAGAGCAGGCAGCCCAATGAGGGGCTCGATCCCAGGACACTGGGTTAACAACCTGAGCCTAAGGCAGACGCTTAATGATTGAGCCACCCAGGCACCCCTTTAGGTTGTTTTAATATGAAGTTTTGCTTTGCAATTTTAAGTCATATTGCAGTGACCATCAGCATGACGTTTGTGAATAAGCTCTCAAGACAGGTGGAGGCACATGCAAACAAATGAACAAACAAACAAAAAAGAAGTGAGAGTCCTTTTAACCACCACGATAAGGGTGTTTTCCGCTAATTTTCCACCTTAATGAAAAACTGTTCTCTGTAATATATATCCCACTTGCATTTCAAGGTGGTTTGGGAACTGGTTGAAAACCCTACATAAGGGGCGCCTGGGTGACTTGTTGTTAGGCATCCGCCTTTGGCTCAGGTCATGATCCAAGGGTCCTGAGATCAAGGCCCACATCTGGCTCGCTGCTCAGTGGGGCACCTGCTTCTCCCTCTCCCACTACCCCTGCTTGTATTCCTTCTCTTGCTGTGTCTCTTTCTCTCTGTCAAATAAATAAATAAAATCTTAAAAAAAAAAAAAAGAAGAAAACCAAACATAAAAAATAAATTTTTGGAATGAAAGTACAATCTCATTTGTGAATAAAATACAGAAATAAATATGGCCAAATACAGTTGTCTGATTTTAGGAATAAAACTAGACTCTGAATGCTTTTTGGTGGAATTTACTCTCCCTAGGGATAATATTTGTTATGATTAGTCAGAGTGCCTGGGACCATGATCAATGAGCTCCATCTGAATGCACAAAATAGAAATACCCCAAATTGCTATGTTCCATTGATTTTACTCATACTTGGATTATAGTGTTTTATATTTTCTGAAATCAGGATGTGTTTTCAATCAGTGTGCACATTTTGTGGTAGTACTGTTCCTACAAACTTTTACTAACTTACGTTGCATTTTTACAATACCATCAAAGAAGCAGAAAAAGAAAAAAAAAAGCGATAGCTTCCAGACTAAAATATTTGGCATTTATTTGTGAATTCAAAGGTCTTTGCTGTGTGTGTATTTGCAAGAGCATGGTGGTATATGGATGTCTGTGTTGTATAATATACTATGAGGCTTTGACCTTTTGATAATAATTAAATATAAATATAGGGAATATGATGACCATGTGAGAAAGGGGAAAGCTCAGTTCTAGGCTTTTGAAGTATTTATTCTAAAAAAAATCTACTTGAAAGATGGCAACTGATCTTTACCTTGGTTGGTTTTTAATCTCTTCATGCAGCCTCTCTGGGCCACAAGATCTCTGTCAGTAAAATTCATACAACACACTTCTTCATGCAACTACAACATTATTTACTTCTTTTGGCAACAGGTTTTCATTGTTCATATTCATTGTGGTTAAAGAATGGCAAATTTTCACTGTTCCTTAAATTTGATTGTGTTACCTTTTGTGATTTAGAAAGACCAAAATGAAACAATTGAAGGTTAAGACACTGATTCTTTCCTACCTTTAATGTTGCTAACAGCTGCCTTGCCCCCTTCAGGATACTGTTAACCTTCCCCCTGACAGAGAACATTGTATCCCTGGAACGGGACCCCCGCTCCTCCATCGTGGCTCTCCCTGGGCTTTCGGTAATGAGAGTAAATTTCCGGGAGACAGAACTCCCGGAAGAATATTACTGAACTTCTTATGTCTTCCTTCTGTTTTAAAATTTAACCCTGTTGTGAATTTCAATAAATGAGACTTCTGGTCTTAATATTTGGATAAGACATTTTATTTGGAGATTGTTTTGGGGTCCTGGAAGGCAGGTTTGTTTGGAGACTCTCTGTCACTTTGAGTAAAAGAGGAAGATCTATCAGCTTTTCGCTTGGCGGCCTTGTTGGCTAGCAAAGTAAGAAGCTTCCAGAGAGTCTACTTTTTCCCACACCCTGTGAGCCCAGTTCCCAAATTCTCAGGATTGCTGCTAATGACATCACAGTAAAATCCAGGCAAGTATTTTCCAGATACCTTGTAATCTCTTTTGCACATTTGTCTAAAAGTCACTTAAAGTTTTGGAGCTATTTATATATCCGTCCGGTAACTGTAGTCCAAACACGCCAACACTGGTTACACAGTCCCTGTAAGAAGGGAGACCTTCCAATTGAGACTTTCCTAAGACTTGCTGTCGTTAGTGATAATACTGTCTGCCTTCTCACTGCTCCATAGATACCATAGTATGACTTCCACGTTTTCTGGGACAATCTTGATTTAAAATATTCTATCTCTATAGTCCTGTAAGAGCATTTGTGTCTTTGGGCCACGGGGTTGTGCTTTGCTTTGGAAATTCTGGTACTTGCATTTCCTGATAGCTTTGAAAAATTTATTCAATGCTGGTTAGACTCTTCAGTGCTGTTCTCAGCAGTCCGTGTGGTACAGCTGAGATGAGAAGAGGCT
Source organism: Meles meles (assembly GCF_922984935.1). Taxonomy (NCBI): domain Eukaryota; kingdom Metazoa; phylum Chordata; class Mammalia; order Carnivora; family Mustelidae; genus Meles; species Meles meles. Next base: position 77,149,924 of record NC_060068.1, on the reverse strand, counting down.
TTATTGCAGGAGGGGTTGTCGTTTAACGCTGAGGCTTGTGAGTGTGTGTGTGGTACTTTAGTAACCGATATTCTCTTTAGGGGGTATTCCCAACCGTTCCTTTCTCATACTAAAAAGTGCTTTCTTAAAAAAACAAAACATCTAGTTTCGTTGGGAAAATAACAGTGCATTACATTTGTCCTTAGAGAACAATATGTAGAGGATAAAGCGTCTTTTCAAAGGAAATAGAAGTTTGACCATGAAATTAATTCACCAGCAGTGAAGTACTTCAGTGATATAGCTCCTGCCCCAAAATGATAAATCAGGAAGGAATTAGTGTGGCTTTTCTGCCTGTAAGAGGTCTGAATATATATCCTAACCTCTGGATATATACATAGCCTATCCTAACCGTTGAATATATGTATTTGCGAAGCCTGAATGTGCTCACAAACCAGATCCCCCTTCGGTAAGGCCCGAGCACTTCATTCCTTCATTTATTTGCTGAACAAATCTGAGTCCTTGCTATAAAGCACTGTATGAGGCCTGTGCAGGAGGTTTAAGGGAGTAGTCTCTGTGGTCCTCAAAGTGCCTTTTTAGGGAGGAGATGAGGTAGCATATTTGTAGGAGTTCTCTGATGATATGCGAGCCTTAGTAAAGGCTCTACGTGTTCAGGGAGTGAGGAAGAACTTTTTGGCTTTGTGGTCAGGCAGGGTTATAGGAACATTTGAGGTCCGTGGTGCATGACAGAAACTGAGTTTAACTAGTAAGAAAGAAGGAAGCACTAGCCGCATTTTGGCTTCGGTTGGAGACATTTAGATCCAGGCTGGAAGTAGCACTTGGGCAAGACCTGACAGGCAGACAGGCCAGATCACATACATTGTCTTGTGCGTTGTGTAGAGCCTCGGAGGGACATGAGTATGGGGAGGGGAGAAGCAGGAATATGTTGAAAAAAATAATATAGCGTGGTGTTTGGGGAAAATGGAACAAGAAAAGAAGGAACCTGAGAAGGAACCTAAGAATTTGGTTCTATTATTAAGGTTTACTGTGAGGAACTTTTCCGGATGTCAAATGGGCTTTACACAATTAGCTTAGAGGGATGTCTCTGATGTGAGCCACTCAAAGAACGTCTCTCAGAGGAATGTCCACTTGTGTGCCTTGGTGTTTGTCACTTGTTAAAATGGGTTCCCACCAAAGAAGTATTGGGAGGGGCTGAGTTACCCCAAGTGAAGCAGGTTTCTTTCTTTCTTTCTTTCTTTTTTAAAGATTTTATTTATTTATTTGACAGAGATCACAAGCAGGCAGAGAGGCAGGCAGAGAGAGAGGAGGAGGAAACAGGCTCCCTGCTGAGCAGAGAGCCCAACTCGGGGGGCTCCATCCCAGGACCCTGGGATCATGACCTGAGCTGAAGACAGAGGCCCTAACCCACTGAGCCACCTAGGCGCCCCAGCAGGTTTCTTTATGACAGGATTTCTCACAATCTTTACTATGCAAATGGCTTTGTGAATCTTCCCTTACTGGATAGTTTATTTCTAGAACCAACATAGGCTGGTACCGTGAGCTGTAGAAACCAAGTTCAGTGCCCTCCCAGGCCCCTCTTCCCCCACTGGCCACTTTGGTTGCCACCAACACATTGGGGTCTCTGCTGTGGCCAATGCAGGGGGCCAAATGGTTGAATCTGTCTAGGAAATCTCTGTCACCAAGTCTCATCCTTTCAAGCCACATGCCTAAGTTGTGCTGACCTGGCTCTTAGGAGGAGACAAGGGCTAGCTGGGTTTCAGGTTACAGTGATGACCGCAGCCCCCTGTCCCTCCACCCACTCCCCCAGCCCCACTCTTGGAGCTGGGCCAGTCTTCTTCCTGATAATGTCTCTGGAGAAATCTCTGGCTGAGGGCATTTACATACAGAGCTGTTCAGCGCTCTGGATGGGCTACCCAGGCACAGGGGACAGTAGCCTTGATTTTGCCTCTTGGCCAGCAAAGCCTAAAATATTTACTATCTGAACCTTTACAGGGAAGGTTTGCTGCCCTCTGCCATAGTCCTGTACTTTCTGTCCATTGTGGCAGCTACCAGCCACAGGTGGCTTTTGAGTGCTTAGTCTGAATTGAGGTGCACTGTGTTCGTGCTTGATACATGCTGGAATTGAAAGACTTGGTGTCCCCAAAATAAATAAAATACCTCAGTAATTTTTTTATATTTCATTAGATGTTGGAGGGATATTCTGGGGACACCAGGTCAAATAAAATATATTATTGAAATTTATTTCACCTGCTTCTCTTTACTTTTTTCCATGCAGCCACTAGCAAATTTAAAATTGCATGCGTGGCTTGCGTTTGTGGTGCACATTGTATTTCTCTTGTATGGTGCTGACCGTTATACAGCACCCGCGGTTGTTGACCACCGAGTTCTTTTTCCAAGGAGCCTATTGAATAAAGTGAAATGTCTTTTCTTTCTTTCTTTCTTTCTTTTTTTTTTTAGATTTTAGTCATTTATTTGACAGAGTGGTCACAAGTAGGCAGAGAGGCAGGTAGAGAGAAAGGGGGAAGCAGGCTCTCTGCTGAGCAGAGAGCCTGATGCGGGGCTCGATCCCAGGCCACTGAGATCATGACCTGAGCCGAAGGCAGAGGCTTAACCCTCTGAGCCATCCAGGTGACCCGCAAAATGTCTTTTCTTGAGGCCCAAGTTTAGCAAACATGACAGAGCCCTAAGCATATTCTAGTTTGAGGGTTTGTGTTTTGTTGACAGCCAAGCTATAGTTTAATAGATTTTCCTTTGTGTTTTTTAGATAAGGATAATTATTTTTTATGTTTTATTCAAAATCAGGGATTCCTATATTATTCTTCTCATTTGGTGTGTTGTGAACGGTCTGTGAGCTACGTATTTCCTATGATGTAAAAATCATGACCTCATGTCTATAGTCATTCAGCAAATCCACTTCTAGGGTTAGGTCTTAAGGAAACAATTGAGTGAGAGCGCAGACATCCGTGCATATAAATATGCTGATGCTGGCATTGCCTTTAATAATGAAAAGTTAGGAACCGCCTTGATGTCCAGCTATAAAGATTAATTACCTAAATTATGGAATATCTACGTAATTATTTGCCAATATAGATGATGGTAGGGAGTTAGTAAAGAGTTTTATAGACAACAAGTGTTTTTTTTTAATTTCATTTTAGAGAGAGAGAGAGCGAGCTCTTGACTGAGCGGGGTGGTGTGGAGGCACAGAGGGAGAGGGATACCTTGTTAAACATCAGACCTGCCCATACACATTACTCATATTACTGATTTCAAGTGTGCCACCCCAAACCAGAGAATTCTTTTTTTAGAGAGGGAGAGAGCACACGTATGTGGCATGTGTTGGGGGTGGGGGTGGGGGGCTGGGGGAGCAAAGGGAAAAGAAGAGGGAGAGTCTTAAGCAGGCCCCACACCCAGATCAGAGACCGACTTGGGGCTTTATCTCATGACTCCTGAGATAATGACCTGAGCTGAAATCAAGAACTGGATGCTTCACAGACTGAGCCACCCAGGTGTCGCAGACAATAAGCGTTTTATTTATTTATTTTTTAAGATTCTATTTATTTGATAGTGAAAGATCACAAGCAGGCAGAGAGGCAGGCAGAGAGAGAGGAGGAAACAGGCTCCCTGCCGAGCAGAGAGCCTGATGCAGGGCTCGATCCCAGGAACCCGAGCTCATGACCTAGGCCGAAGGCAGAGGCTTTAACCCAGTGAGCCACCCAGGTGCCCCAACAATAAGCATTTTAGAAAGAAATATATGAAGCTATACTTTGAAAATTTGGAGAAAAAGGAAGCAGGTTTTACTGGTTTATACTGATTCTCTTTTGGGAAGTGGGGGTTATTTTCATTTTCTTCATGCCTATTTATTTGGTCTAATTTTCCACAATAGGCTTGTATATTTTATATAATTAATCAAAATAATTATTTAACCGCAGTGTAACTAATGTACAAAGTAAGCTCCTTGGAAACAGGAAAAGTGCAAATTTCTAAGTGAACATATTTATGCGGCATGGGAACTCACAAAAATAGATTTCATTGTCACATAATGTGAGACATTAGATAAAAAGCATTTTCCCTCAGATTGGTCACATACTGCAAACAGATTGTTCTAGTAATAAGGTAAGTGGTCACTGGTAGCGAGTAAAGACATTTGTACTATCTCGAAGATGAAGTTCTTATTGGAAAACCTTTTGAGGTCTCCCCTGGGTTCTCCATCTCACCACAAGTATGATGGCCAGTGATTTTTCCACGGAAATAATTTGTTGAAATTTTAAAATACTTCATGGCTAGTTATTTTTAAGTGACCCAGTACAGGAAGGATGTGGAGGGGGTGGAGTACCATGGGAACTCCTGTCTGTTAATGGGAAATTGTTGGAAAATGGACTAAGGCGTGGCAAGAAGTCTGAAGAGATTGGTGTGTAAAAAAACCCCAAGGTTTTTACTGTGGCGGGTATGTGTGTGCTGGACCCCAGTAGGTCTTAGGATATTTGCATTTTGTTTACTTCCATGGTGAAAGGTGACGCTAAGAATCAGTTTAACAGTGGAAACTTAGAAAAGTAAGAAGATGACTTTCATCACAGTAGTTGATAGTTAAGCCCCGGTCAACAAGCAGGACTCTCCAAATGGGTTTTACCTTTAACATTCACAACATTAAGCAGAATTTCGTAGACTCCGTAGAATCCAATCTATTTAGAACACATCTCTTCTGACAGATATTTTAAACCATTTATGTATAACTTCAGCTAAGTTAATGGGAAACGTCACTAGCAGTGTGTATATCATTAAAAATTGGTGATAAGTTCCCCTTAGATTATGAAAACATTTGTGGAGAGTCTGATGTTACTTTCTCCATCCCACCAGATACTTTGCTATCCTCCTCTCTGCACTTACCACCTCATACACACTTGGTACAGCCTTGTTTGGCATTGGGATCATTATCTATCTGTCTTCTACTCAACTCTTGAGTTGTTTTTTTTTTTAATTTCCTTTTTTTAAATTAACATATAATGTATTTGTTTCAGGGGTACAGGTCTGTGATTCATCAGTCTTACACAATTCACAGCACTCACCATAGCACATACCCTCCCCAATGTCCATCACCCAGTTACCCTATCCCTCCCATCCTCCTCCCCTCCAGCAACCCTCAGTTTGTTTCCTGAGATTAAGTGTCTCTTATGCTTTATCTCTCTCCCCGGTCCCATCTTGTTTCATTTTTCCCCTCCTTACCCCCATGAAATCCCTGCCCTGCCTCTTAATTCCTCATATCAGATAGATCATATGATAATTATCTCTCTCTGATTGACTTACTTTGCTCAGCGTAATACCCTCTAGTTCCATCCACATAACTGCAAATGGCAGGATTTCATTTTTTTGATGGCTGCATAGTATGTCATTGTATATATATCTACCACATCTTCTTTATCCATTCATCTGTTGATGGACATCTAGGTTCTTTCCATAGTTTGGCTATTGTGGACATTGCTGCTATAAACATTAGGGTGCACGTGCCCCTTCGGATCACTACATTTGTATCCTTGGGGTAAATACCCAGTAGTGCAATATCTGGGTCATAGGGTAGCTCTATTTTAAACTTTTTGAGGAATCTCCATGCTGTTTTCCAGAGTGGTTGCACCAGCTTGCATTCCCACCAACAGTGTAGGAGTGTTCCCCTTTCTCTGCATCCTCGCCAGCATCTGTCATTTCCTGACTTAATTTTAGCCATTCTGACTGATGTGCGGTGGTATCTCACTGTGATTTTGATTTGTACTTCCCTGATGCTGAATGATGTTGAGCACTTTTTCATGTGTCTGTTGGCCATTTGGATGTCTTCTTTGCAGAAATGTCTGCTCATGTCCTCTGCCCATTTCTTGGTTGGATTATTTTGTTCTTTGGGTGTTGAGTTTGCTAAGTTCCTTATAGATTTTGGATACTAGCCCCTTCATCTGATATGTCGTTTGCAAATATCTTCTCCCATTCTGTCAGTTGTCTTTTAGTTTTGTTAACTGTTTCCTTTGCTGTGCAAAAGCTTTTGATCTTGATGAAGTCCCAGTAGTTCATTTTTGCCCTTGTGTCCCTTGCTTTTGGCAGTGTTTCTAGGAAGACGTTGCTGTGGCTGAGGTTGAAGATCAACTCTGAGCTCCTTAACTACTGCAGCTGCCTTCCTTGCCGGATCCCTAGCTACCAGGACAGGACATATAGTTAGTGCCCAGTAGATGTTTACTGAGAGAAGGAAAGTAGGAGAGGAGCGTTCTGGATGGTAGACTTATTAATCAGTCCTTGTACTCAAGAGGCAGTAGTCTGAACTGCTCCATGACAGATGCTTCTGGGACACAGGAAATCCAACAGTCTTTAACTTGGGAGCTTCAGCGACACTTTGCAGGGGCAAATCTGTTAGTATTTGTTAAGGTCCATTCTTCTATCTCATTCCTCAGTGTTCTATCTCATTTCCTCAGACCCCCATCTTACCTCGGTTATCTTCGAGGGGCCTCCATGCCTGTCTCCATTCCTTCCTCCATGTTGCCATTATGCCTGTCTCTCTAAATTATTAGGAGCACATTATCCACTGCTTAATGTCTGTTACTGGCTAATGATAATGTCTGTAACTGCTGGAGAGTGCTGCCCTCTCCACAGGACACCTGAGCCCTCTGTGGTCTGGCCCAGTCGCTCCCTCTCTCCCCTAGCTGGGCCCTACACGTGGTCATCATTTCCGAACAGGCCATGTGCTTTGCTGTTTTCTCTGCATGAAATGCTCTCCAGCTTCCTATTTCTGCCAGATGAGCGAGCACCTTTTCTGTAGAAGATCATCTGTTTGACTCGCCTTCAGGGAGTTTACCATACCCTTCCTGGGGTCTCTGTCCCATGCTTGTCCACTCTCTCAATTATGACGACCTTATGTACTTGTCCTTTTGCTGCTGTTGCTGCTTCTGCTGCTTCTTTTTTTTTACCAGGTTTTAAAAAAGAGAGAGAGAGAGAGAGAGAGAGAGAGAGAGAGCACACGTGTAGGGGAAGGGGCAGAGGCAGAGGGAGAGAGAATCTTAGGCAGACTCTGTGTTAAGTGCGGAGCCTGACCCGGGGCTCGATCCCACAACTGTGAGATCACGCCCTGAGCAGACGTCAAGTGTTGGATGCTCAACTAATTGAGCCACCGAGGCGCCCCTATCTTTTTCCTTCAGTGCCCCACTGCTCAGCTCTGATGTCCAAGAAATGGCAGCTCCGTTTACTAAGGGCCAACTGCATACCGGGCATTGTATAGACTCAACTCCTACTGGATTAAGAAGTCCTCAGGGAAAGGAACCAAAGCTTACCCCGAGCTGAACATCTGATTGGTGGGGGGCTCTCTAAATAAAACATTGGTTAAGTGTAAGACTTTCCATCGTCTTTTAAAATAAATAGGCAAGTAGTCTAAGTCATTTGAAAGCAACGCTCATTTAGGCTTCACGCAGGCAATTTTGGAAATAAGTGGTGGGTGATTATCACTCATTTACTCTGCCAGTTTGTTGTTGAGCAAATCATTGCACCCTGGTCGAACACAGACCAGGGAGGGAACACGGAGACATGGTTTCCACTTAACACTTAGAAGGTTGCCTGGAATGCTGAGAGGAAAGGAGAAGAAAGCCAGAGTAGTGATAGTGTTGAGTGTAAAATGTAGATTCTTGGTTAAAGGGAAGCCACTGTGAAATAGCTCATCACAGTTTCCCGTGACTTGAAATACTTTGTGACATACGTTATGTTCTTCAGCTGCCGTCTCCATCTCTTCTGTTCCTTTTTGCTCGTTTTCGATCCCAGTGTGAAATTTCTAAGGATAGAAAACTATCCCAAGTCTTTTTTTTTTTTTTTAAAGATTTTATTTATTTATTTGACAGACACAGATCACAAGTAGGCAGAGAGGCAGGCAGAGAGAGAGAGGGAAGCAGGCTCCCTGCTGAGCAGAGAGCCCGATGCGGGACTCGATCCCAAGACCCCGAGATCATGACCCGAGCTGAAGGCAGCGGCTTAACCCACTGAGCCACCCAGGCGCCCCCCAGTGTGAAATTTCCTTACACGATGGCTCTGCCATCCCAGACAGTGTTGCCCTGGAGAGCTTCGGGATCAGCTCTGCGACTCTTCCCGTTAGATCTGTCATCTTTACCTTTGTTTCGTTCACGCCACGTTGCCATCTCCACTTAGAAGTCACTTTGAAATGAATGCATTTTATGTATATATCTTTGTCTCTCTAACTCACCTGCGAAGTCCTTGTAGCTAAGGATTTATTTTTCTCTCAAAGTACCTGGAGTTCTTAGTACTGTTCTTTGACGGTTGTTATTAAATGTCAGAGTCTTGCTGAGTTAACTCATTGGTAAGTGTTTAAAACTTAGTGGATATATAGTCCGGGTCCTGATGGATACTGTTTGTATTTATTTGGTAGCAATTGAGAGAGTAATAGGCTGCCTGGCTTCAAATACTGACTTTGCTAGCTCTTTGCATTCTAACCTTTCTGCACTGTAGTTTTTCATCTCTTAGTGAGGCCACAAGGAACATCTACTTCATCTGCCTCATGGATAGGAGGATAATGGTGACAGGTGTATGTAAAACAGTGACAGTGCCCCGCACGTAACAGTGCTTGGTCCGTGTTAACCATTACATATCGTTTGTGCATACAAACACAGAAAAATAGAACACAAAGTATGTGTACTTTATGCATACATTATTTACTCTTTTTTTTTATTTTAAAGATTTTTATTTATTTATTTGACAGAGAGAGATCACAAGTAGATAGAGAGGCAGGCAGAGAGAGAGAGAGGGAAGCAGGCTCCCTGCTGAGCAGAGAGCCCGATGCAGGACTCGATCCCAGGACCCTGAGATCATGACCTGAGCCGAAGGCAGCGGCTTAACCCACTGAGCCACCCAGGCGCCCCCATTATTTACTCTTATGATTATAAATTTGATTTACTAAATTGTAGGCGTTTAAAAAATTAAGGTGACACTAATTTTGAACTAGAAAATGGGACATTGTTACTGTTGTTTTTTTTTTTTTAAAGCAATAGCTCCCTTATTGTGTGTTGATACTCAAAATCAGATTAAGTCTGCTGCATGAAGTCTAGTCTAGAGACACTGGCTGTTCAAAGAATGGAGCAGAACACACAGTTATGGAAATGTTTTTTCACGATTTTGCCCATTTCTATGAAGCCATTTTTAGCGTAGACATTCTGCTGTAGCTGGGGTTCCTTAAAAACTCCTCTGTGTGAGATTCTGTGTCAGAGCAAACTTTATCACTGCAGCAACTAATAATGTGCTTGCAGTTTGGGGCTATTACTGTACAGTGGTGAAAAAAAATGTCTTTATAAAGTGCCCCATCACATTAGCAAATGAGGCCTGGAGGTTGGACGGTGCTTGGAACAGTTACCTCCCTCCCCTCCCGCGCTGCAATGAACGGCTCCATTTTTGAAGCATGGGCTTTATTATATTCGCGTGCCTAGAAATGTATGCCATTACTGCCGACACGCTACGTACGGTGTGGTTGTACTGTAGTTAATCATGCCGTCAGTCAGTTTGTAAAACTCAATATCATCATTTTGTGATAAAATGCAATTATAATAAGGGGTATAATGAGATGAGAGGGATGGACGACTCCTCTGGGAGTTGTTCCTTCCTTCTAGAGTGTTCTCTGTCCAGACTGATTATTGGATTCTGGGATTCCTACGCCTGTGTGCTCCTCCTTTCTCTTCTCTCCCACTGTAGAGGCTGCCCGGGTGGGGAGGGTTGTATATATGGTTTTGTATAGAAATCCTGCATACATGTGTATGCTGGGGGTTGAGAGGGAGCTGTGTTCTCTGGAGAAAAGAGGGCCATTTTCTTAGCACACAGGTGTCTTCCGTATGCTCAGCCCAGGGCCCCTGTCGCCCAAAGGAGTCCTTTTACTACTTTGACTGCCAGGGCTTTTTTTTTCTTTTTCCTCCCAGCTGGAGACCCATTTTATAAATTGTGCAGAGGCACAATGTGTTGTGGAGCCGTGGCTTGATTTCCAGGTTCTGTAGGGAGTAGGTAAGCCCCCTCACACCCAGTTTCATGGCCAACTCAGAGCTGATTCTTGGAGCTCTGAGAACAAAGGCTCCTGAACACGCCACTTCCATGTTGGCCATGGTAGGAGCAGGGAAGGACCTCCAGCCGGAGGCGGTCAGGACCCCCACTGCTGGGCCAAAGAAGTTGTGAGGCTGGGGCTTCCTGCTGCTGGGGTGTTCCCCTCCTTTAGCTGGCCTACAGTAGGAACTCTTGCTGGGGGCTGGCTTGGAGTTGTGAGAGCCATTGCTTTGTTCCCCAGTCATGGGGATTGTACCTGTGGAGTACCCTTCCATCTCCCCTCCACCAGGCCAAGCTCTGAGTTCCCTGACACTCTGGGTTCCTATTTGCTGTTGGCTCTCCCTACTTCTCAGCGAGGTTTTTTCTCTCCCATGACTTGACTGGCTGGTGGTTTCTAACTATTTTGTGGGAATTCCTTGGTATGAATTTGGAGAAGAGCAGAGTTTAGATTGTCATTGTATATTAGGAGTGCTGAGTTCTTAGTATGTGAAGGCTCACATGGGGTGAGCAGTAGAAGTTCAGATCAGTGATGGTGTTTTTGTGGGTTGTAGGGTTTGTAAATCAGAGAAGACTAGAAAATCACCTCCCAAAATATCAAAACCTTGTTTTCACTTTACTATAAATTGCTGAGACCCCTTTTTCTATCAATCCCTCCGAATTTGTATGTTCACTGATAGAATGTCTCAACTTCAGGGGCATTAGAAGAAGGCCTCTCAAACCTGGCAGACGCCTGCAAATCACCTGGGGTCCTTTCAGAGGTGGGCTGGGATTCAGTGTATTGTGGGCAAGGCCTGGGGTCCTGCCTTTCTAACAAGCTCAGGAGGACTTTATCAAACTTCTGTCACTCAGTAGGACTTTCTCATCTCTTTCCGGTTTTACCTCAGAGCTCCACCTTACATACTCATTTATGTTTTGTTTTGTTTTATTAATAGAGCCATTTCTGATGTGCCCGTTTGCTTTATATCACTGAGAAGATATGGATGTACATTTTAAAAAAAGATTTATTTATTTATTTGAGAAAGAGAGAAAGAGCACAAGTGGAGAGGAAGGGACAGCGGGAGAGAGGGAATCCTCAAGCAGACTGCCCAGTGAGCGTGGAACCTGACTCGGGGCTTGATCCCAGGACCCTGACTCGGGGCTTGATCCCAGGACCCTGAGATCATGACCCAAGCGAAATCAATAGCCAGCCACTTAACTGACCAAGCAACCCGGCTGCCCCTTGGGTGTACATTTTAAGAAACTTCTGAGCTATCAAATGTGTTCTCAGGATAACAGATGCAAAAGAAAAGTAGTTGCTTTTATTTTTAAAATGCTTTCCTTCTTAAATCATGTAAACTTGTTCAAATTTTACAGAAATATTTTGAGCATGTGCAATTTTGGTAGCTACTTTACTGGGAAAGGTGCCTTTTAACCTAACAAGGTCATATAAATTCAGCAGGCGGGAGACCCTTAGATAAGTGGGTGCTGCTGTGGCAAGTGAATTTAACAGGCAGGCAGGGCCCCATAGACAAGGGGATGACCCTTTGGATAGGATGTCCTGGGAGGAAATGCCCATGAGGGGTCATAATGTGGTCAGTCTTCCCTATGAGAACCCCCCCGGCCCCCATCCTTGACCAGAGAAGCCTTGCTGCCTTTAATCTAAAGAATAGCCCTCTTCATGTGCACGCATGGTCACACACAAACATGCGCACGCACGCGCACACAGACACGCGCACACACACACACACACACACACACACAGACCGACAGACTGAAAACCTCAGCCAGTATTATCCTTGGCAGGACTCTGCCTCTTGTATCTGAGTGTTCCCTTTGGTGTTGAGGCTGCAGGAGGAATTGTCCCCCTGTCTCACTCGGGGGCATCTGTGGCCATGTGCATGTTGGACACTGTCACAGAGAATTGACTTTCTTGAAGATTTCATCCAATGTAGTCTAGGATCTGTTCCACTTTTTTCCCCCCTGGTTAATAAAGTGAAAAATGAGCGTTCTGAGTTGCCGAAGAGTAGGAAGCAGATACAGCTGAGGTCTTACTCAAGAAAGGAGAAGAAACTCTTCAACAATAGGAAGGAATTGGTTCTAGGATAAGTTATAAAGGTTATCATCCCAATTTGGGATTCTTTATGGTTCTTTCTTTTAAAAAAAAGATTTTATTTGTTTATTTACTAAAAAATTTTTTTCAATTCCATTTGATTAACATATGCTGTATTGTTAGTTTCAGAGGTAGAAGCCAGTGATTCATTGGTTGTATACAGCACCCACTGCTCATCACGGCAAGTGCCCTCCTTTATGCCCATCACCTGCTTGCTCCACCCCCCCCACCTCCTCTCCAACAACCCTGTTTGTTTCCCACAGTTAAAACTTTCTTATGGTTTGGGCGCCTGGGTGGCTCAGTGGGTTAAGCCGCTGCCTTCGGCTCAGGTCATGATCTCAGTGTCCTGGGATCGAGTCCCGCATCGGGCTCTCTGCTCAGCAGGGAGCCTGCTTCCCTTCCTCTCTCTCTGCCTACTTGTGATCTCTCTCTGTCAAATAAATAAATAAAATCTTTAAAATAAAAAAAACTTTCTTATGGTTTGCCTCCCTCTCTGTTTTCATCTTACTTTATTTTTCCTCCCCTTCTCCCATGTTCATCAGTTTTGTTTCTTCAGTTCCACATATGAGTGAAATCGTATGGTATTTGTCTTTCTCTGACTTATTTCACTTAGCATAACATCCTCTAGTTCCAGCCATGTCATTGCAAATGAAAGATTTCATTCTTTTTGAAGGTTGAGTGATATTCCATTATATATACACACATATATATATACACATATATATACACACATACACATACATACATACATACATGAAAAAATATATATATACCACATCTTTATCTAGGCTCTTTCCATACTTTGGCTATTGTGGACATTGCTGCTATAAACATTGGGGCACATGTGCCCGTTCGGATCGCTATGCTTGTATTCTTCGGATAAATACCTAGTAGTGCTATTGGGTGGTAGGGTAGTTCTATTTTTAACTTTTTGAGCAAGCTCCATGTTTTTTTTTCCAGAGTGGCTACACCAGTCTGCATTCTAACCAGCAGTGTAAGAGGGTTCCCCATTTTCCACACCCTTGCAAACATTTGAGAGAGAGGGAGAGAGAGAGAGAGAGAATGCATGAGTTCAAGCAGGGGGAGGGGCAGGGGGGAAGGAGAAAGGGAGAGAGAATCTTGAGTAGACTTTTGCACTGAGTGCAGAGCCCCATGTGGGGCTTGATCTCATGACCCTGAGATCATGACCTGAGATGAAACCAAGAGTTGGATGCTTAATCCGCTGAGCCACCAGGTGCCCCTTTATGGTTCTCCTGGAGTTTTTAATATAAGTGGGGCACCTGGGTGGCTCAGTTGGTTAAGCATCTGCCTTTGGGCTCATGATCCTGGGGTCCTGGGAGCAAGCCCTGCGTTGGGCTCCCTGCTCAGCAGGGAGTCTGCTTCTCTCTCTCCCTCTCTTTCTCTGCTCCTCCCCATACCCCTGCTTGTACTCTCTCAAATCAATAAATAAAATCTTAAAAAAAAAAAAAAGAAAGTATAGGTTAAGTTTCACGAGGAAAGAAACATGTTACTATTTTCTTCCCTTTTTGCTTATTTTATTTTTTTAAAATATTTATTTGACAGAGAGAGCACAAGTAGGCAGAGCGACAGGCAGAGGCAGAGGGAGAAGCAGACTCCCACTGAGCAGGGAGCCCAACACGGGGCTTGATCCCAGGACCCTGGGATAATGACTTGAGCAGAAGGCAGATGCTTAACCATCTGAGCCACCCAGGTGCCCCATTTTTTGCTTATTCTAAATTATATTCATCTCTGCCTTATTTCAAAAAGGATTTGATACAGCCTGTCTTGGTCTGTTTGGGCTTCTATGTCAAAAATCCCATAGACTGGGTAGTTTATAAGCAACTGAAATGTATTTCTCACACTTCTAGAGGCTAGAAAATCCAAGATCACGGTGCTGGCACATTTGGTGTTTGGCCAGGGGCCACTTCTGGTGCATGGATGGCTGTATTCTTGCTGTGTCCCCACATGGGAAAGGGGGCAAGGGAGTTCTCTGAGATCTGTTTTATAAGGCACCAATCCCATCCTTGAGGGCTTCACACATATGATCTAATAACCATGCAAAGGCCCCATTTCTAGCACATTGGGAATTATGGGAATTGTGTTTCGACATGTGGATTTTGGGGGACATAAATATTCAGTATTTAGCACAGCCCACAAAGATTAAGAAAAAATATATAAATATATTTATATATTTTTATTTATTTATTATTTATTTATATATATTTATATTTATATAAAATATATAAAGAGATGGAGTGGAAAAAAAAGAAGCTAGAGGTAGGGTCAGCTCACAACACATTTCCTAGAAAATACTGTTCATTTGTTTGAAGTGAGCTGTGAGTGGGGCTAACAGCTTCTAGGTTTCCTGAGCTGGTGATAGGATCCACGATGGCCCAGAGATTAAGGTCTAACAGTTTCTCCTGGGCTGAGACTTGAAAGAAATACCTTCTAAAGGGAAGACTGTTTGTGTAGTGAACTACATTTTCAACAACATTCCTCAAATAGATGATAGAGTGTTTTGTGGGACTATTCTTCCAAAAGGTCTTCTGATACATGCTGATGGCGTGTGTATACATAATTTAGTGAAGACCTTTCCACAACGGCCCCAAATGATGAAGTCTAAATATCCAGCTCTCTGGCTGCCTCCAGAGATAAAATTATATCTGAAAGAATGTATGGGCTCCCAATCCATTATGCAGTCTTTTTTTTTTTTTAATTTAAGATTTATTTATTTATTTGAGGAAGAGAAAGAGAGAGAGAGAGAGCATGCAGGCAAATGCACAAGTGGAGAGTAGGAGCAGAGGGAGAGGGAGAAGCAGATTCCCTGCTGAGCAGGGAGCCCGATGTAGGGCTCGATCCCACGACCCTAAGATCCCGACCCAAGCCAAAGGTAGACACTTAACTAACTGAGCCACCCTGGTGGCCCATTACGCAGTTTTGCAGTTTTTTATGAGGATTCTTTAGCCCAACTGAACTCTATTTTGAAACATTGTTAAGTTAAATTGCGTAAAAAAGGAAGAAAATATGCGACTTTAATCATCCTTGAGCAGAAAATCATCAACTTTAATTTCAGGGACAGTATATACAAAATAGATTCAATCCAGTGGCTGCCACTGATTGCTCAGCTTCCTAATTTGAAGAGTGAGAGGATTTAAATAGATCCTTGAGTTCCCTTTTTGTCTCTAAAGTCTTCTACAAGGTCTTGGCCAGTAAGAGTTGATGTTCTCATATTGAGTGAGGCGACCTCCATAGGCTGTTGACAACAGTGATGGCGGGGTCCTGCGAATGGATGGGGCGCAGTGCAGTGCCCAGGGCTAGCTAGGGCAGTGTGGCATGACCACATCTAGGCTTGAAGCTTGAAGGGAGGACGTGTTGACAGAAATTGTAGAGATTAGCTTCAGGGAACCATGCTGAGGGATGCATCCAGTCCTGGTAGAGAGCTGAACTGGAGGAATGGCTACCCCACTTCACTCTTTTCCTCTGCGCTCTCCTGACCGTGCCCCTCACGGGCCACGCCCAGCAAAACGCCAGAGGCTTTCCACATACCTCAGCCTCCAGGGGCTCAGAGCAAGGGGAAGAAGAGTGGAAAGGGTGGAAAGGCCAATGAGGGACACCCAGCACTTTCCCCGACTTCATGTTCCTAAACAAACTCTAGGGTTTTTGTCTCAAGGTGAAAAAATTGTATCTTCATGTTTTCGCTTCCTGAAGGCCGTATCTCTGGCTTACTGCTGTAGCTCCCAGGCCTCACATAGCGCCTGGTCTCGGTACAGTTCAGTGAATAAAGGGCAGCTGGCAGCAAAGCGTACCTTAGTAAGTGGAAACAATCAAACTCTGCAGTGCCCAAGAAATAAAACAGGGCTGGGGAGCGGATGGCTTTGTCACGTTGCTGCGTGTGTTGTTCCGCTCCCCCTGAGATCTGTGAGAGAAGAGCTTTTAGACTGCAGGTCAAAAATATAACCTTCAGAAAATTTCACTTGCTGCTTTCATCGTTATTGTATTGGAGAAAACTCCCCATGTTCTGATCCATAAATCTCACAGACGAATGACAAGATCGCACCGTGGCCTTGCCCGCGCGGCAGGCTCTGTAGTGAAGAACAGCTCTCTTAGGCTGTGTTCGCTGACGTGATAGCTTGAAGCAAAACCGACTTTGCCACAAAAATATTCAGATCTGAAGTCGGGTATGTGAATATACGCTCCTGAGAGAATTATAATCGTGGATCTTACCCGAGTTTCCTAAACAATTAGTACATTTGTCAACAATTTCAGTTGGAATATAATTTATATATAATAAAATCCATCTATTCTGATGCATTTCCACGAGTTTGGACACATACATAGTTGTATAATCACCACCACAATGAAAATATGGAATGTTTCTATCACCCCAGAAACTTTACTGGGGCCACTTTGTGGCCAGTCTCCTGCCTACTTCCTGACCCCAGACCATCTCTAACCTGAGTTGTGTCACTATAGCTTTGCCTGTTGTAGAATTTTGTATAAATATAGTCGTACTTATAATTTTAGAATGAGCTTTTCAATTTCTACTGAGAGTCTTCTGGGGCTTTATTGTGTATTTGTGTGTATATGTTTGCACAAGTTAGTAATAGTTCTCTATGTACACATGGCAGAAATGATCTGTGTAGTATAAAACGGTTGAAAACAAAAAGGCAGGTCTCCCACCCACTCTCTCTCATTTCCAGTCCCACTTCTCAGAGCCTACAGCATTTAGCTGCTTCTGTCTTCAGTTCTTCGGGAGGTTTTAGTTAATATCCAAACCACTCTTTCTTGACAGTGTCTATTGACATTGTGCAGTGAGAGGTGATGATTTGCTCATTACATTACCTCCTCTCCTCTGCCACCTCCTCTCCCTTCCATGCCGTAGCTGTTAGGTAGATCACCGTTTGAATTGCCTGTACGGTTACCTTGGAACCTTAAATGCTTACTTTTCTCTTTTAAAGATTTTTTAAAAAAATTATTTATTTTCAGATAGAGATCATAAGCAGGCAGAGAGGCAGGGAAAGAGAGGAGGAAGTAGGATCCCCGCCAAGCAGAGAGCCTGACGTGGGGCTCGATCCCAGGACCCTGAGATCATAACCTGAGCCGAAGGCAGAAGCTTTAACCCACTGAGCCTCCCAGGTGCCCCTAAATGCTTACTTTTGGTTTTATACCTTCAGTTAAACTAGCACTTTGAAGAAGAAAATAATGATGTTATAATTCTTGGACTAAATAAGCCATCCTTTATGTAAAATAGCAGTGTAAACCATAAATTTCAGGGGTGGGTTCCAGGCAGGACAAATCAAGCTACTTTGCCATTCTATGGGTGTGTTAACTGATATGGTTCCCTTTTGTCTCTGTTGTATATACATATTACAAACAGCCAAATAGATATCAGATGTAAAAACTTAATTTTGGGGGCACCTGGGTGGCTCAGTCTGTTAAGCATCTGCCTTCGGCTCAGGTCATGGTCTCAGGGTCCTGGGATCGAGTCCCGCATGGGGCTCCTTGCTTAGTGGGAAGTCCGCCTCTCCCTCTGCCTCTGCTGTTACACTTCTTCATGCTATCTCTCTCTCTCTCAAATAAATAAATAAGATCTTTTAAAAAACCCTTAATTTTTGCTAACAAAGAAAACTCAGAGGGAAATTGCAAGAGACCAAAAAAAGCTGTATGTTTTGCTTCTTTGCAAAGCAAACTAAGAAGGAAGTTTTCTCTTTTTAGCGAGAATGTAAAATTGAAAGCTAATGACATCTGAAAAAATTAGCCAACAATGAAGATTTTATAACTAAGGATTTTTATATTGGCAGCTAATTGAGTTAAAACATTCTTAGCCAAGTTATTAAAAAAAAAAAAAACACCCTTGGAGGGTAGGAAAGGACTAAATGAAACAAGATGGGATTGGGAGGGAGACAAACCATAAGAGACTTTTTTTTTTTTTAATTTTTGTTTATTTATTTATTTGACAGAGAGAGAGAGAGAGAGAGCAATCACAAGTAGGCAGAGAGAGAGGGGGAAGCAGACTCTCTGCTCAGCAGAGGGGGCTCAATCCCAGGACCCTGAGATCATGACCTGAGTCAAAGGCAGAGGCTTAACCCACTGAGCCACCCAGGCGCCCTGAGACTCTTAATCTCACAAAACAAACTGAGGGTTGCTGGGGGTGGGGGCTAGGGAGAGGGTGGTGGGGTTATGGACATTGGTGAGGGTATGTGCTATGGTGAGTGCTGTCAATTGTGTAAATCTGGCGATTCACAGACCTGTACCCCTGGGGCAAATAATACGTTATATGTTAATTTTAAAAAAACCCTTAAGAGTAATATTTATGAACACAAGCATACTTTCTTTGTATTTCTTTTTTTTTTTAAAAAGATTTTATTTATTTATTTGACAGACAGAAATCACAAGTAGACAGAGAGGCAGACAGAGAGAGGAGGAAGCAGGCTTCCTGCTGAGCAGAGAGCTCTATGCAGGGCTCGATCCCAGGACCCTGAGATCATGACCTGAGCTGAAGGCAGAGGTTTTAACCCACTGAGCCACCCAGGCGCCCCTACTTTCTTTGTATTTCTATAAACATCTTCGAGATGCTAAAAGTGAAATCTGATTGTGGTTTCCCTCTAGTATGAGGAGCTGCAGGTGCAGACAGGATGGGTTAGTAATTTACCTCTCGAAGTCTTCTTTGTAAGCTGTGACTTCATCATCGGACATCTGGTATCCAGTTTGTGGGTCAGATTTCTCTGTGGATTCTACAAACTAGAATGTGTCACCAAGCACAGTCATTTCTATGCTCAAGGTTACAACTGACTGTCAAACACTCAGTGACTTCACTTAAGTATAGAGAGGGTTTTTAAAAAAAATTGAGGTACAACTAACAAACAGTGTTATGATGGTTTCAGGTGTTCAGTAGTTCTATGTATTTCTCAGTGCTCATCAGGAGTACACTCTTACTCTCTTTTACCCATTTCATACATCCCCTTCTTACCTCCCCTCTGGCAACCACCAGTTTGTCCTCAGTTTTTGAGTCTGGTTTGTATGTGTATGTGTCTGTGTGGGTATGGGGGGGGGGTGTATCTTTATTTGCTCGTTTTTTTGTTTCTTAAATTTCACATGAGTGAAACTGTACGGTATTTGTCTTTCTCTGACTTACTTATTTCACTGAGCATTTTACTCTCTGGATCCATCTATGGTGTTGCAATTGGCAAGATTTCATTGTTTTCTGATGGCTCAGTAATGTTCTATTATTATATACATACCATCTCTTCTTTATCCATTTATCTATGGATGGATATTTGGGTTGTTTCCATATCTTAGCTCTTGTAACTAATGCTTCAGTAGACATAGGGTACATACATCTTTTTGGATTTGTGTTTTCATTTTCTTGGGGTTAATACCAGTAATGGAATTACTGAATCATATGGTAATTCTGTTTTCAATGTTTTGAGGAACCTCCGTACTCTTTCCACAGTGGCTGTACCAAATTAATTCCCACCAACAATGAACTAGGATTCCTTTTTCTCCACATCCTTACCAACACTTGTTATTTTTTGGGTTTTGTTTTGTTTTTTAGCCATTCTAAGTGCTATAAGGTGATATCTCACTGTAGTTTTAATTTGCATTTCCCTGATGATGGGTGATGTTGAGGTTCATTTCATGTATCCATTGGCCACCTGTATGTCTCCTTTGGGAAAATTTCTATTCAAGTGTTCTGCTCATTTTTAAATCAGATTATTTATTTTTTTTCAATGCGGAGTTGTGTAAGTTCTTTATATATTCTGGATATCAACTCCTTATTGTATAAATCAGTTGCAAGTATCTTCTCTCATTCAGTAGACTATCTTTTTGTTTTGTTGATGGCTTCCTTTGCTGGGTAAAAGGTTTTTAGTTTTGTGTTGTCCCAATAATTTATTCTTGCTTTTGTTTCCCCTGCCTGAGGAGATATATTTAGAAAAATGTTTCTATGACTGATGTAAATAAAAGAGATTATTGCTTATGTTTTCTTCTAGGGGTTTTATAGTTTCATGTCTCCCATTTAGGTCTTTGATCCATTTTGAGATTATTTTTGTGTGCAGTGTAAGGAACTGGTCCAGTTTCACTCTTTTGCGTGTAGTTGTCCAATTTTCCCAGCACCATTTGTTGAAGAGACTATCTTTTCTCTATTATGTAGTCTTCCTCATTGTATATCCTTTATTATAGATTAATTGATGGTGTAGATGTGGATTTATTTCTGGGTTCTCAGTTTTGTTCCAGGGATCTATGTGTCTTCTTTTGTACCAGTACCATACTGTTCTGATTAGTACAGCTTTGTAGTGTATCTTGAAATACGGGATTGTGATACCTCTAGCTCTATTCTTTCTCAAGATAGCTTTCATTGTTTAGAATCTTTTTGGGTTCCATACACATTTTAGGATTATTAGTTCTAGTTTTGTGAAAAATATTGTTGGCATTTTGGTAGGTATTTTGTTAAATCTGTAGATTCCTTTGGACAGTATGGACATCTTAATAATATTAGTTCTTCTGGTCCATGTACCTGGAATATCTTAACATTTGTTTGTGTCATCTAATATGTCTTTTGTCAGTGTTTCTAGTTTTTAGAGTACAGGTCTGTCACCTCCTTGGTTAAGTTTATTCCTACGTATTTTTAATTTTTGGTGCAATTGTAAGTGGAATTATTTTCTTAATTACTCTCTGGTACTTTGCTACTATTGTATAAAAATGCAGCTGAGATCTTTTTTAAAAAAATGATTTTATTTATTTATTTGAGAGAAAGGGAGAGCATGAGTGTACAAGTGAGGGGAGGGGCAGAGGGAGAGGAAGAAACAGACTCCCCACTGAGGAGGAAGCCTTGATGGGGGCTCGATCCCAGGACCCTGAGATCATTACCTGAGCTGAAGGCAGATGCTTAACTGAGCCACCCAAGCCTCCCCATATTTCTGTATATTAATATTTTATCCTACAACTTACTGAATTCACTTATTCTGGTAGTTTCATGATGAGTTTTTCAGGGTTTCCTATGTATAGTATCGTGTCATCTGTAAAAATTGAGCTTTACTTCTTCTTTACCAATTTGTATGCATTTTTTTCTTATCTCTTTGCCGTGGCTATGATTTCCAGTACTATGTTGAATAAAAGTGGTGAGAATGGACACCCTTGTCTTGCTCCTGATCTTAGAACAGAAGCTCTGTTTTTCACCAATAAGTATGACGTAGGCTGTGGTTTTTCATAGATGGCCTTTATTATGCTAAGATATATTTCCTCTAAACCTATTGTGTTGAGAGTTTTTATCACAGATGTGTATGTTGTGATGATTATGATTTTTATCCCTTTTCTTGTTAATGTGATGTATCACACTGATTTGCGAATATTGAACCACCTTTGAAATAAACAAATTCATTAATTAAATCTCACTTGATCGTGGTGAGTGTTTTCTTTTTAATGTGTGTTGGATTTGGTTTACTAATTGTTGTTGAGGATTTTTGCATCTATATTCATCAGAGATATGGGCTTATTGTTCTCTTTTTTGGTAGTGTCTTAACTGATTTTGGTATCTGAGTAATGTTGGCCTTGTAGAATGAGTCTGGAAACTTTCCTTCCTCTTCCTTTTTTTTGGAACGGTTGGAGTACCGGTATTAACTCTTCTTTAAATGTTTGATAGTATTACCATGTGAAACCATCTGGTCCCGGACTTTTTTGGGGAGTTGATTTCTGATTCATTTTCTTTGGTAATGATCAGTCTTTTCAAATTTTCTATTTATTTCTGATTCAGTTTTGGGATATTATATACTTATAGGAATTTATCTATTTTGAAGAGATTTCATAATATAAGACCAGACAGACCCCTCTTACAGAAACCACAATCTCAAGAAATTTGTTTAGCCAAATCTAACAACAACAAAAATGTATCATCTTCATGAGGCCCAAACAACCATTTTACTTTCTTGTTGTGTTTATGGAGGCAAGATGGCTAAATTGGGAAATCACTGAAACAGCAATAGCTTCATAATTCATACCATGAACTCATTTGTTTCATCACAAAATGCAACAATTTCTGTAGTTCATACAAAAGTGAGATCTAAAGCATCGAAGAAAATCAAGTAGTTCCCTTTAAAGTTGTCAAGGCTTTGATCTCTTCGTTGACAACAGCTGCGTCTTTAAAATAGTAAGATGACAGATGACAGTAGAAACATAGCATAAGAACTGGCACGGAAATAGAGTTTTGAATGACCAGAACAAGAAGACATTATGTTTGCTGAGCTGTTTGTTCAGGAGAAGGTGCTCACCTGTTATGCAAATAAAGCCTAAGGTAACCTTCCCACAGTGGTTACCATATTCCTATTTTATAACTTTCAATAATATTTATAAATTTGTATTTCTTGTTTCACTAACTTTCCACGGTACCTCTTTATTCTCTACTTTCTGCCCTTTCTCTTCCTCTCCTACCCCACTTTTACTGTGAAATTATTATGATTGAAAATATACATTCTGGGGGCACCTGGTGGCTCAGTCATCGGGCATCTGCCTTCAGCTCGGGTCATGATCCCGGGGTCCTGGGATCGAGCCCCACATCCAGCTCCCTGCTCGGCGGGAAGCCTGCTTCCCCCTCTCCCACTCCCCCTGCTTGTGTTCCCTCTCTCGCTGTGTCTCTCCCTCTGTCAAGTAAATGAATAAAATCTTAAAAAGAAAAAAGAAAATATACATTCTGAAATTAGTCATCAGTGCTTTATATATAGGTTGATTTTTAAAAGACAAAAGTTGAAAGCAAGTTTCATTGCAACATACAGGGTTATGCTGTGGTTAGATTTCTTTCCTTTTTTTTTTTTTTAACTTTAAAATTTATTTATTTATTTTTTCAGCGTAACAGTATTCATTGTTTTTGCACCACACCCAGTGCTCCATGCAATACGTGCGCTTCCTATTACCCACCACCTGGTTCCCCCAACCTCCCACCCCCGCCCCTTCAAAACCCTCAGGTTGTTTTTCAGAGTCCATAGTCTCTCATGGTTCATCTCCCCTTCCAATTTCCCACAACTCCCTCTCCTCTCCATCTCCCCACGTCCTCCATGTCATTTGTTATGCTCCACAAAGAAGTGAGACCATATGATACTTGACTCTCTCTGCTTGACTTATTTCGCTCAGCATAATCTCCTCCAGTCCAGTCCATGTTGCTACAAAAGTTGGGTATTCATCCTTTCTTCTTTCCTGTGGTTCCAGTGCCACGTTCTGTCCTCAAGAAATAATCTTAAATTTTTCTAATATACCCACCACATTTGGCTGCATTGTAGTGGGTTTTGTATTTGCATTGTGACTTTCTTTTGCATTTTCGCCTTCCTGGAGTTCCTTATTGCCTTTCATTTTTCTCATTGAGAGACATAGAATGCCTCTACTATGTCCCTTTACACCCACTCTCCACACTTCTTTGCTCTACTCTCTGCCTCTGTGGATTGCGTTGGCAGGCCACCGTGCTTAATGGCTTCTAGGTGGGTCAGCCAATAAGGAAACCAAGGAACAAGAGTGGGGAGAATGAGTTCTGTGTATGCATTCTGCCGGGAACATGATCATCTGGCTGTGTTCTACTAAAGGTCAGTTTTCCTCTCAAAGTAGCATTCTTTTTTTTTTTTTTAAGATTTTATTTAATTTTTTTCTAAAATTTTAAAAGGATTTTTATTTAGTTACTTGGGGGCAAGAGAGAGAGATGAGCGTGAGTGGGGGTAGGGGCAGAAGGTCAAGAAGACCCCCCCCCCCCCCACTGAGTGCAGAGCCTGACGTGAGGCTCAATCCCAGGAGCCTGAGATCACGACCTGAGCCAAAATCAAGAGTTAGTCACTGAACTCACTGAGCCACCCAGGCGCTCCTAAGTGGGCTCTAAGGAATTTAAATTATTTTAAAAAAATGTCTACACCCAAGGAGGGGGGGGGCTCGAAATCACAACTCTGAGATCAAGAGTCACGTGATGTATTGACTGAGCCAGCCAGGTGTCCTTTCAGGTACAATCTCAGACTCTGCCTTTTTTATTTGGTTACTTACTCTTTTCTCTTTGATCTTAGAGAGGATGACAGTCTCACTGCTTCCAGTCCCTCACTTTACTGCACACTTTCCCCCTCAGTTTTGTAAATAGAACCAAAATTCTCATAATCTGAGGTTCTACTTGTTTCCTGTTGGTATCTTAATGGATGCCATAGGGTTTTAGAAAGAAGCAAGATTCAGAAGTTAGGTTTGTTCACTATTCTGATTTAACATCAAAGAACCAAGAAGGCTGACTGGGCTCTCTTTTGATATGGTTGGGGGAGTCTTCACTTTCTGGTGAAGGCAGGGAGCTCACTACTTGCGAGCCCACTCACTACTGCTCTCATAACCGCCTTCCTCCCAAAGCCGAAATTGTAACACTTTTCTTTCTGGGAACACCTGTGTATCCTTTTCAGCTGTTTCAGTTCTCCTCAGTTCAGTTTCTTTAAAGAGGACCCCTCTTTTTTTGTTTGTTTACCTTTTTTTTTTTTTTTTTTTTTGCCTTATTTTTTGTTTGGGCCTGCTGATAAACAACTTGAGCTCTGCCCTGATTTGGGAAAAGCAGAGAGGAGTTGTTTCCTAACAACCTTCCTGCCCAAATCTTATCAGCATAAAACATCAGTTATTTTATTATGTTCACAGATTCTTTGGGTCAGGAATTCCGAAAGGCCAAAGCAGGGATGGCTTTTCTCTGTTCCACAATGACTGAGGCCTCCACTGGGATTCAGGGGGCCTGGAACATCTGGGCCTAGAGGGGCTGGGATTGCAACATTGGGGGCTGGAGGAGCCCCTTCTCAGATGACTTCTTGATTCACGTGGCTTATGCCTAGGGCGGGGGGGGGGGGGCTGTGGCTTAAGGAAGACTCACTTTGGAACCTGGAGCCACCAACTCTACCTACCCTGTGGGTGCTATTCTGGAGAGAGTACATGTCCCTGTTACAGTTCAAAGTTCCAGCTGAGCCATGACCTCAGTTTTTACTTCCTTTTCCATTATGGAAAAAAGCAGGCTCTCGCTTACTTTTGAACACTTACTTAAAAAAACAGTGTTGTGAGTTAGGCTCTCATGCTAAGTCACTAGCAATAGTTTATGATTCTTTCCTGGTAGAAGTACACGTGTCATAGTCATATCTGACTTCACCCCATACTGGTTTATCAAAGCAATGCAGACAGCTCTGGTGGTGTGGGAGTGGTGTTTGCATACAGCAGGTTTCATGGGGTAGCGTGTCTTCGTGGTGTTCTCCACACCTCTGCCTGCTAGTGACTCATCAAAGAAAGGCTTTGTTCAATTTGAATTTCTTCAGTATGGCACACAAAATGCAGATAACTACAATCAGTACGTTTTGGCCAGCCAAATTCAAAGGGAGCTGCAGACCTGACACCCTATCATCTGAGCAAATGGATGAAACCAGGGCAACATGCATCATTGGACATCAGCTTCTTGCTGCTGTCCCTTGCCTCGATAAATCAGGAGCTATGTACTTCAAACATGAGGATCCATAAACTGTGAGAATGATGAATTGTTGCCTAGCTGAGTTATGCACCAGTGAATGCTATCATAATTTTCCATTTTTTCTCATTTACCATTTAAATAGGTGGAACATGTCTATCAGACTGAAGGATGTGTGCAAGCCTTAGTGAAGGAGGACTGTTCTATGGAAACTGAGATTGAGATGATATTTGAGATCCAACAGGCTTTTTTTTCTCTCTCTCTTTTGTTAGCATGCTTTCACTTCTGGGAAACAGAATTGCTACTCAGCCAATAGCCTTCCAGCAGCAGTCTTTTTAAATTAGATTTGTAAATGAAGCCAGTCTTTATTACATAAGTCCTCTCTATGATAATTTTATTTTTTTTTAAGATTTTATTTATTTGACAGACAGAGATCACAAGTAGGCAGAGGGGCAGGCAGAGAGAGAGGAGGGGAAACAGGCTCCCTGCTGAGCAGAGAAACCCATGTGGGGCTCCATCCCAGGACCTGGGGATCATGACCTGAGCCAAAGGCAGACACTTTAACCCACTGAGCCACTCAGGCACCCCTATCTGTGATAATTTTAATCAAGGATAAGATACTCTGAACTAAGGATGAGTTTGAGTGCTGACTTTCCTGCCTGAAGTTTGTCACTTTCTTGAGGACCGAAAGGAAGTTTCTCATCTTGAAAGAAATGTAGTAGCCAGTATTATTTTGGCCATGTGGTAGACACATAGAAATCTATGTTACACAGAAGGGAAAGAGGGGCTTCCCCCCATCTGGTTTGAACAAGATCTTTGTCTTCTGTGTCCTTTTGAATGGTGACAGGATTGGTGGCCTCTAGGGAGTGGGTGGAAACTGTTCAGACATTTCAGTTGGAAATGGGTTCTTCTGACAGTTTATCTATGAAGAGCCATCTCCATGTGGAATTAGAGCACTGTAGTTTTTAGCAAATGATTCTGCACCAGTAGTCACTTGGCAGGCTACTGTGTATATTCAGTGATATTCAGTGGAAAGTCTGTTTTTCAAAGGAGTATCGACCAACTTTTCCTTCTTCTAGTTTGCTTCATTGGAGGAAGTATAGGTGGCATTTCTAGCATTTAACATCCAGTTCCATTCATAGAGGGAGTGGTTCCTAATTTGTCAATTTTGTATTCAGGGCTTCCCCTCCCACCTGCCCGAATACATCTAGTTATTTGCTCGCTTTTCTTTCCTGCTTTTGTGTTTGGATAGGAGATTCAGTGCTATGCTTTGATCAAAGTATTTACTAACATAGCTAGATGGCAATTGAAATGTCATTCATTTGCTACTTGTTTTAAAATGATTAATGATGAAGAAAAAGACCAACTGAGGGATAGTTAAGGAGCATCCAAACAGTAATGTGTGGTAACCTAACCATTTTAATATTTTCTGTGGCTCAGAGGCTGTAATTTTGTCATTGTGAAGGAGTGATTATATGATATTAAAATGAACGGCCTATGATTACTGCTGAATAAGTTTGTATCTTTAGAAGAAGCAAAAAAAAAATAATAACCCATCTCACTATACCTTTACTTAGTAATCATCTAGATTTTTAAGTGCCTTAGTACTTATGGGATATCAAGACCATGTAGGTAAGAGTATACATTGTATAGATCTGGAAACTTTGTAATTAAGCCATCTTCTCCCCAGGATACTGCAAGATGTTATCTCACTAGTCCTGGTGAGATTGGAGTTGGTAATAGGATTATCATTTTCCTTGACAATAGATTATCAACATTATATTGCTCTTATTATGAGATTTGGCAAACAGAATACCATAACTGGCTTTGGTCATTGGATTGCTTATGGAAAAAAGCTTTTTGGACGTCTTCAAACAGGTGGAAACCATCAGTGAGAGTCCCTTGAACTATTTTGTCCACTGGACATGAATTTGGTTGAAGTAATTGATTACCTGTCAGAGGAAAGTAGCTATCTCAGTTTTTTAAATATATCACAAAGAATTAGACTATTGCTTTTTGTTTTTTTGTTTTGTTTTTTGAAAAAGAGAGAGAGAGTGGGAGGTAGGTGGAGAGAGTCTTTTAAGCAAACTACACATCCAGTGTGTAGTCTGATGTGCGGCTAGATCTCACAACCCTGATATCATGACCTGATCTGAAATCAAGAGTTGAACACCCTACCAACCAAAACACTCAGGTGCCCCGACAGTTTTTCTTTTCTTTTCTTTTTTTTTAAGATTTTATTTATTTATTTATTTATTTATTTATTTATTTATTTATTTATTTATTTGTCAGAGAGAGAGCAAGCGTGTGCACAAGCAGGCAAAGTCGCAGGCAGAGGCAGAGAGAGAAGCCGGCTCCCAGCCAAGCAAGGAGCCCGCTGTGGGACTCAGTTCCAGGACCCTGGGATCATGACCTTAACCAACTGAGCCACTCAGGCAAATTTTTAATTTTTTTTCTTTTTAAAGATTCTTAAAAAGTTTTTCTTTTAGTAAAAGTAAGTTGGTTTGGATTTTAAGATTTATTCATAAAAACAATTTTTTCAGCTTTATTGAGGTGAACGCGACAGATGCAATTATATCAAAACAATTTGTTTTAATTTCAGGTATCACAGTAGAAATCTATGTAACGTAGTTCAGCTCTTAAGCCGACCTGTAGACCTAAAGAAACAGAATATCAACTTTTTCTGAATTATTTTAGGAAAAAGAAGCCTGTATTCTCCCCAACCTGGGGCGAGCTGAGCCTTCTGACACGTTTACCATTGTCTTAGGCCTTTGAAGAGAGTCTTAGACATAGGACTTAATTAGAGAGTGTGCTTCCAACCTTCTATCAGTGGTGCAACAAGGGTGCCAGTCACTTTTAGCCATCTTCACCCTTTATTCATTTATTTACTTATTTATTTCCTTCACCTTCTTTTAAAAAACGCCTTTAAATATTGCTGCCTGAAAACAGGGTCCCTCCCGCAGAGCTGTCAGTGGAACTACAACTGGGAGGTGACCTGTGTGCCCTGGGTTTGTGTTACTGTTGGCAGGAAGGCCTGCTCAGAGCCTCAGAGCATTTGAGGTTCTTTGCAATGATTCGAGGGCTGTAGCCAGAATAAAGCTCTTCTTGCTGCTGAACTTGTTACACACAATGCGCAGTTTCCTGTCATTTAACAGGGCAGGAAAAGTAGTGCTTGGCTCCATTCTGGGATTATAGGTTTCTGGATGCCCTGGGATTATAGGTTTCCTCCTTGATGAGAACTAGGATAAGGTATGGCATGTGACTTTTGTTTCTGGGCAGTGATTGACTTACTGATCACAGAGTGGTCTTTCTTTTCTTTTTTTTTTAATTAAAAAATTTTTTTTTTAAGATTTTATTTATTTATTTGACAGACAGAGATCACAAGTAGGCAGAGAGACAGACAGAGAGAGGGGGAAGCAGGCTCCCTGCTGAGCAGAGAGCCCGATGTGGGGCTCGATCCCAGGACCCTGAGATCATGACCTGAGCCCAAAGCAGAGACTTTAACCCACTGAGCCACCCAGGTGTCCCAGGGTCTTTCTTTTCTTCTTGAAAATTTAATCTAATTTAATTTTAATTCCAGTATAGTTAACACACAGTTACATTAGTTTCATGGTGGTCTTTCTTTACCAGCAAGTTCCTAGACTCTGGATGGGTGAGAAGTGGGGCTCACAACAAGGCTGCTTCAGGTGTAGTGTGAGGCCATGAGGCTTTGTGTCCAATAGCAACATTCTACTGACTGGCCTGTGAGTGAAAATCACCAGACACCCAACTACTTGGTCGAACCAATTAAAGCAGGTTCATTTTGGGCCTTCAAATCCTGTATTGTTCTTTAAAGGAAGTGGTCCTCTTGGCTGAACCTAGCTCTTTCCACAAGATGGTACACACAGTTCTTTAAATTGGTTATTTCCTCAGCTGAAATGGTTCTGGAGAATTTACCATCTTACCAGAGGCAGAAGTCTCAGAGCCTGGGCAACATAACCAGTTCCAGGGAAACAAATATGGGAAAGATATAAATGCCCTGATTGAGATCATGATCTGTACAGGTGATTGTTTTCTCCATAATGTGACATCATCAGTATTGTTCTTTACTTGGAACAGAAATGCAGCACGTGCTGATTAATTTTTAGTACTTGTTTTCATCTGTACTCATCACCACAAGAATTGAAGAACACTTTTGTTCAATTTAAAAAAGAAACTTCTCATCCCTTAGCTATCACCACCTGACACCCCCTCCCCAACTCAACTCCTGTAGCCTTAGGCAACTACTAGTCTATTTATAGATTGACCTTTTCTAGACATTTTATATAAATGGAATCATGTAATATATAGTCATTTGTGATTGGCTCGTTTCACTTAGCATAATGTTTGTAAGGCTCATCCATATATATACAGCATATCTTAGTAGTTCATTCCTTTTTATGACTGAATAATACTCTATTTTATGGATATATCACATTGTTGATCCCCTTCACCAATTGATATATATTAGAGTTGCCTCCAGTTTTTGGCTATTAAAATAATGCCTTCTGTGAACATTCATATGCAAGTTTTTGTATGGACACTTATTTTCTTTTCTCTTGGGTAGGTACCCAAGAGTGGAGAGACTTTGTATTTTACAGTGCCTTTTTTTTTTTTTTTCTTTCTCTCTGGAAACTGAAGGGGTTACCTTCCTTGGTGATGTAGACTCAGTGTTGGAGAGAGTATTGAACAGGAGGCAGGACTGTGGGTCAGAGTTCCAGGTCTGCCCCTTACTGGTCATTTGTCAGGAAATTTATTTCTTCAGTGGTAGAATGAGGTCATATTTTATCAGGCAATCTTTAAGGTCACTTCCAAGTTAAAAAATTTTCCTGAGTGACAATGAAAGGTTTTCAAAATATGAGGGAAAATACTTCCAGAAAATATTTCCAACAAACCACACCTCACTAAAGTCTCTAGATGTTGTTTTCTTTGCTTCCTAGTTTGAAAACGACTTGGACTTTAATATTTATTTAGTTAAATGTTTGTGTGTTTTTCAATAAAAATAAGTAAATGCTCCTTTAAAAAACTGGATGAATGTAGAACCAAAATTGTTCAAGTTTGTATTATAGATATCTAGTTTAACATTTTGTTGTATTTCCTGTCAGTTTTTTTCTCCCCTTCAGGTTGTTTTTTAATTATTGAGGTATAATCATACTCTGTTCAGTCCTTTGTTGAGATCCTGTTTTGTTTACCCTCAGATTCATCTTGGTTTCACTTCGATGCTTTTGATTCTGATTGAAGGACTTGTGAAAGTGGGAAGTCTTTTGATGTAAATGACTTTGGAAAAGCCACAGCAGTTTTGGAAGTGAAAAGGAGTCTCCAAAAGTGTGTTTCAGTTAGAGTAGTATGTAGAAAGATTTGTACACAGTAGACAGACATGGGGCTGTATATGAGTTTGAAAATCAGTTTCATGCCACAGGCAGCTCATCCATGTCCTCTTCCTGTATTTTGACTAATTTACATGCAATCAAAATCACATGCTTATATTTTTCACAATGTAATTGGTTCAAAACATTTCTGATTATACTTCAAATTAAGCAAGTCTTCCCAGAAAACATGCTCCCAAGGTTCTTTCCTGTGTTGAAAGGAAGGTTGATGAACTTGAGTTTCGTTTTGCCTATTTACTGGTTTTTGTACTCAACAACTTGGGAATTTACGTTGACCATTTCTGATTCTTGAGAGACCACTCTGTATGGTAGAGGAGACCTTTCTTCTCTGGGGGCCAGATGGTCCACTTTTTTCTGGGACCTTTCCCAAAGTGATCCTTGAGGCTGAAGGGTTCCCTCCCTGCTGGCACCAAGGCTTTCAGAGAGCTCCATTGTTGGTTCCTGGGGACACCATCACCCTTCTCTTGCAGTGGGAGTTAGCAAGGTATGCATTCCCTCACTTTCTCCTCCCCTTTTTAAAAAACTTGTGGTATCAAACCCAACTTTCTCATAGTGGTCCTTTTGGATATAGTAAGTACTGTTTTGTATTTACTCAGTCAACATTAGAGAGCACCTATTATGTGTCAGGCACTGGAAGGCACTGGGATTAAGGAGATCCAAGTCACAGTTCTTGCTTTGATGAAATTCAGTACTGATTGCTGAATCCTTAAAAATCTGGCTGGAAAGCGTGGAGAAAAAAAGTGCCAGTTTTTGTTGTTGTTGTTTAAAAAAAAACAAACACTGTGTTTTGAATGAATGTGGAGATTTCCTACAGAAGATTTATACAGCTGTCAGGTTAATCCCTATAAAACACAGCTTTCATTATCTCATGGTTCCAGCTCAAGAAAGCATAATAAATCACTATTACCTAGAGATTAAAATTTATTTTATTTCCTAATAATTCCTGCAACTGTTTAAAATTGAATAAATGAATTGAGCCAAACGTAGAGCCCTTCCGTTAGAGGTTTGGATTCCTTTTGTCCTCCAGGGTTTTCACCAATAGACCGTGTGTGGAAGAATATCCAATCAAATGGTATCAGAGACCATTTTATTAATCTGGGCACACCTCACTCCTCGAGGATGTGTGGCCTAAGCTTGACTTCGAATCTGTGGACTCAGGCCGTGCAAATAAAGAGTGAAGCAAATCCAAGTTTGTTACTGAAAATAGCTCCATGTACATAAGCCCTTTACTTGTAAGAACTCATGGAATTCTCACGATAACTCCGTGTAGTAGCTATGACAGTTACCCACATTTTTAGATGAGAAAGCTGAAGCACATAGAAATTAACCAACTTGTGCAAGGATATATAACTTGGTAAGGGATATTGATGTGACCTGAACCCAGGAAGCTGGCATTAGGACCAGCAAAGGCAACAGTTAAGATCCACTAGGTCTCCATGAGGACTGCTAGCCTTGCTCCCTTAATTGCGGCTACAGCACAGGTGGACGTGTGACCTTGTGACCTCTTGCCGCTCTTCAAAGCAGTGGCTCCACCTACAGAGGAAGCCAGCCCCCTGAATGTCAGATGCTGAGTGAGCAGATCACACGGGGCTTCCTCATTTGGAGGCAGTGAATAGGGGATGGAGACGCAAGTCAGAAGAACAACGAGAGGGTCCACATCCCTTGGCAGAGATTCTAAAAGGCCTCAAGCTTCCCCAGTGCCATCCAGCAAGAGACCTCTGCCTTCTACTTGCCAGTCTGTTCCCACTTAATGTTTTTATACTCTGGACCATCCTTCTTATATGCTGGGACTTAGAGCCTTTGGGAGAGACTCAGATATATTTTGATCTGTTTGTGTAATGAGCTCTTGTAGCGTTTATGGTCTTCACCTATGGTAAAAACTCTCCAATAAGATAAAAACTAATAGGCACAGTCTGATATACAGGACCAACTATCTTAAATGTATATTAAGCTGAAAAAAAATGAACTTTGATGGTTGCTATTTTCATACAGCTTATTTTAGCACTTTGACACACTTACATTGCTATTTAATCTTATAATGTGATTTAATTTCTTTGCAAATGCCTGATTTAGCTCTTTAGCTAAATTGCAATGTCCTTAAGACCAGAATGTGATATATATTGAATATATATTGCATACCAGTGAGGTGGTTAACAAATATCTAATGGATTTCTTCGTCCCTCCTTCTTTCTTTTTTTCCCTCCTTCCCTCCTTTCCTTTTGTAGTACCTCTTGTCTCTTAGGCCATTGGTGTAAAGATTAGAACTGAGGATGGAAATGGTTAGGGCAACAGATAGGAGCATTATACAATTCAAGGACAGACTAGAATTGTATAGACTTGATAATTTTTTTAAAGTTTATTTTCTCGACATACTTATTATCTATCCAGGGTCCAGCCCATGTGTTTCTTCCTTCCCATGTGGTCCATCCTTGAGCAGCTCTGCTCAGCAGAGTAGACCTCTGAGCCAGAGTCCTGAGTTTTGGACTCATGCAGCCTGGTTAGCTTTACTGCATATGAAGCTTTCATGACAGAGAATGGGAAACAAAGTGTGGTTGGATGGGTGTAAATCCATTACTATGCCTGGGCCTAGACCTCAGGGCATGTGTGCAAATGGATTGGAGGTGACCCTTATGCCTCTATGAGCCCGTTTTCTCATTTGTCAAATGGACTAAATCATGGGGCATTGTGAGCATTCAAGGAGAGAATGCAGATGGATTCTTAGCATGATGCCGGGCACTTGTTACGCACTGAATAGGTGTTAGTTATTATTATACCCAGCTGCGGTGGCATGAACATTCTTATATGCTGCCCAGGTTAAAGAAGCGCACCTGTGAGTGTGAACTCCTAGAGGGTTATAACTACTCAACTGTACATAATTTCTAGTGAGAGTCCCACATATGGACCCACCCTATTGCTAAAATGGTGGTGTGAGTATCCTTCAGTCGCTGACTGTCAGGTCTGTCAAACACAGCCTCCTGTCAACCATGGCAAACAAATGGAGCAAAGATCTCTAAAGAAAATTTTAGAGAAGATTTCAAGAAAAGAAGTTACTCATATCTTTTGCTCATCCTTGAGAATCTTAACCAACTGATGAACTCAGAATTCAAATAAAAAATCTTATGTACCAAGATGTTATGAGGAATAGTTGAAAGCCTTCTAATGCTTCAAAAATAGGCGGTTACATTAAGATAAACTGTGGTATATCCTTTCTATTCATGTCACACGGGTTTTATGAAGGTTTCCCACATTTTAAGAAACATGGGAAAGTATTTCGGTTATTGTGTGACGTGGAAAACACTGGAATAACATTGGGCATGCAGCATGAGCTCAACTGTATTAAGATGGTTTTAGAAAATAGGCTGGATTGAAATACCTCAAAATTTAACGGTGGTTCTATTTGAATGGTGTTGGAATTATGGATAAAATTTCCCCTCCAAATTTACTTCTCTACGCTTTCAGTATACACATGATATATGTGTGTTATTTTCATGGGTAAGAAAAAAATAAACATTTTAATAAGGGGTAAGTAAACATACGTAGGTGGTAGACAAGAGCCATGGTATTTGGCTTGCCTTTTCATGATGAAAACTGGATGTTTGTTATATATTCCTCAAAGAGAAATAAAATTTAGCATAAGCTAAATTAAAGACATAGTACTTTGGAGAATGTCAGAGAGCTTTAGCCGTGTTTTGAGTATTTTAGAGAGGCCGCGGAAATATCAAGCTCTAGCTAACATTCATGGACATGTGTCAGTTTTCTTTTCCAGCACTGAAGTTGGTATTCTCAGTATGCTGATTATTGGATGTTTGGGACTGTCATTTTCTTCTAAATGTCTGACAGCTATAAACTTTCAGCTCTCAGCAGATGAAGTGAAAATGTGTTTTTGGTATCAAACATCTTTCTAGGGAAAGAGGCCCAGCAAAACTATCATTTGTAGCTCACATTCAGGCAACAATTTAAGCTCCCTTTCTAACCCTGCTCCTATGGTATGTAATAGCCAGGCATGCTCACCAGATGTTCCTCAACAACTTCTATTTACCTAAATGTTCCCAGCAATTTGCTGTATGTTTTTCTACTTATAAATAAATACATACCAAATAGCTGCCTTTTTTATGGCTATGCTTCAATGTATTTGTTTGTTTTAAGGGAGGAAAATGTCTAATAGGCCCTGAGTACTTTTATGTCTTTCTCACACATAGAACTGTATTTATGTCTTCAAAGTGCATATTCTCATTATGGCTAATTTGGAAAATGCATAAGATGGGTGAATAAGGGGCTCCTGGGTGGCTCAGTTGGTTAAGCAACTGCCTTCGGCTCAGGTCATGATACTGGAGTCCTGAGATCGAGTCCCACATCAGGTTCCCAGCTCCATGGGGAGTCTGCTTCTCCCTCTGACCTCCCCTCTCATACTCTCTCACTCTCTCTCTCAAATTTAAAAAAAAAAAAAAAAAAGATGTATGAATAAGAAGATCGAGGGGCCTGGCTGGCTTGGTCTGTGGAACATGAAACTCTTGGTCTCAGGGTCATGAGTTTGAGCCCCATATTGTGTGTAGAGCTTATTTTAAAAGGAAAATACTTACAGGGGTAACTGCTGTTAATATTTGGTATGTTTCATTCTCTTAATTTTAATAATGCTTTTTCATTAGTGTTATCAATTCTATATTTATTGTCTAGCTTGCTTTTATTGCCGGTCTTATTCATGTTGGTACATATAGAATTCATTCTTTTAAACTACTTATGCATAAGTAGTCTATCCTTTTATTGATATATAGAATGTTGCTTTTTTTGCCATTAAACAATATTGTAATGAACATACTTTTGTGTGCTCTTTGGGCACATGAGTGTTTTTCAAGGAAGTAGAATTACTCGAAGATAGGGTGTGTTTTTATGTTTTCTAATTATTATGCATTTTCAGTATATTGCTTTATCCATTTACAGACATACACATACATAAATAGATGTTGCATATATTTATTTTTCTTTTGAAGTAAAGGACTAGTTGCATTACTCTTAGTGCTCTTAATATCACTTTTTTTGATTTATTAACATAATACTAATCTCTTTCCATGTCATATGTTCAAAAGTAGCCTACTGTTATAGGTGATCTAAACTTTTTCAGGAGATCCACAGAAACCTGAGATATGACTATAAGTAGTCATATCCCTGAAGATTTTGACTTTTTATAGTCGTATCTCCTAATTTTATTTTTTTTTAGAGAGAGAAGGAGAGAGACTGGGGAGGGGCAGAGGGAAATGGAGAGAGAGAATCCCAAGCACGTTCCATGCTCAAGTGCAGAGCCTGACCTGGGGCTTGATCTCATGACCCAGAGATCATAACCCAAGCTAAAACCAAAAGTCAGATGCTTAACCAACTGAGCCACCTTGGTGCCCCTTGCAGCTTAACTTTCAAAAAACTTTAAATTTTGTTATTATTTTAAATTCTAGTAAAATTGCAAGAGTAGTACAAAGAACCCCTTATGTGCCCTTTACCCAGATTCACTAATTATGAATATTTTGCTCCCTTTACTTTCTCTCTCTCTCTCGTTCTGTATGTATGAACTGATGATTGTTCTCTGCTGGAGGGTTGGTTTGATAAAAGTTACCCTGCCAATACTGAAATGAGAAAATCATTCAAATTTTAATAGATATTGCCAAACAACTCTTCTAAGTCTGTTTTTATCAATGTCTCTCACCAGTATGTTCAATAGTACTTAAACTGCAAAGCTGTTTTCATAGTACCCTACCTGATGGATGAAAATGTTATTTTAGTATTTTAATTGGCATTTCCCTAAGGTTTAGTGAGGTTGAGGATATTTTCATTCCATTGGAAGTTTTTATAGTCTTTTTTAAAAAAGATTATTTATTTGAGAGAGAGAGCAGAGTGGGAGAGAACATGAGTTGGGGGGACAGAGGGAGAGAGAGAAGCAGATTCCCTGCTGAGCAGGGAGCCCAATGTGGGCCTCTGTGGGCCTCGATCCCAGGACCCTGGGATTATGACCTGAGCTGAAGGCAGATGGTTAATCTACTGAGCCACCCAAGCACTCCCAGAAAGTATTATTTTCTGTTTTGTAATTTGCTTATAGTTTTACCTATTTTTCTTATTGATTGTGCATATGAATTATACTTGTCAGCTATTTGCATCTTCTCAATGTCCATTTTTACCTTTGCTCATGTATCTTTTATCATACAAAAGTGTTAAATTTTTAGTAAACATTATCTATCCTTTATGCCTCCTGCTTTTTTACGCCAGTGCTTGCTTTTTCTAGGTGTAGATATTAATTTTTTTTTAATGAAATTTGTTTCATACTCAGTCTCTGAACTCTGTCTTCCCTGTTATTGGGCAGCAACTGAAATGTGCTAGTGTGTTATTTCATTGCCTGCTTGAATACTTAGTATGTAAATTAAGAACTATTCCTAGGAATATTCTTGAATATATTTTTAGTGAGCATGATTATTAATTATTAATTATTTAATTGACTAATTAGAGTTTGAAAAAAATTTTTTAAAGATTTTTTTTATTTATTTGACAGAGAGAGAGAGATCACAAGCAGGTAGAGAGGCAGGCAGAGAGAGAGGGGGAAGCAGGCTCCTCACTGAGCAGAGAGCCGGATGCAGGGCTCGATCCCAGGACCCTGAGATCATGACCTAAGTTGAAGACAGAGGCTTAACCCACTGAGCCACCCAGGCAATTTCACCCAGTGAAATTTTTTAAATTTTATTTCATTTTAGTTCCAGTAAGTTAACATACAGTGTTATATTAGTTTCAAGTATACAATACAATGATTCAACACTTCCATACATCACCCCGTGCTCATCATGACAAGTGCCCTCTTTAATCCTCATCACCTCTTTCAACCATCCCCCACTCTTCTTCCCTCTGGTAGCCATCATTTTGTTCTCTGTAGTTAAGGGTCTGTTTTTTGGTTGTCTCTCCCTTTTTTCCCTTTGCTCATTTGCTTTGTTTTTTAAATTCCACAAATAATATCATATGGTATTTGTCTTTCTCTGACTGACTTACTTCCCTTAGCATTATGATCTCTAACTCCATCCATGTTGTTGCAGATGGCAAGATTTCATTCTTTTTTATGGCTGAATAATATTCATTGTATATAATATTTTTATATATATTATACATGTATATGTATACAGTGAATATTATATATATATGTATGTGTATATATGTATGTATGTATATATATATATATATATATATACACACACACAGACACACACACACACCACATCTTCTTTATCCATTCATCAATTGATGGACACTTGGGCTGCTTCCGTATCTTGGCTATGGTAAATAATGCTGCTATAAACATAAGGGTGCATGTATCTCATTGAATAAGTTTTTTGTGAATACCCAGTAGTGGAACTACTGGATCATAAGGTAGTTTTGTTTTTAATTTTTTGAAGAATTTCCATACTGTCTTCTACAGTGGCTGCACCAGTTTGCATTCCCACCAACAGTGCAAGAGGGTTTGTTCCTTTTTCTTCACAACCTCATCAACTCTTGTTCCTTTGTTTTTGAGTTTAGCTATTCTGATGGGTGTGAGGTGATCTCATTGTAGTTTTGATTTGCATTTCCTTGATGATGAGTGATGTTGAGCATCTTTTCATGTGTCTGTTGGCCATCTGGATGTCTTCTTTGGAAAAATGTCTGTTCATGTCTTCTGCCCATTTTTTAATTGGAGTATTTGTTTTTTGGGGGTTGAGTTTTATAAATCCTCTCTTTCTTTGTGCATAAAAAGAAACTGAAAAACATAATCAGAAGCGGTTTATAGTTTGACTTCTAGGTCCCATGTGTATATCTCCACAACTAAGCATTTTAATGTAGTTAAGAGCCTACAGTTATGTATCATGCTTTTTTTACACACCATGAATATTTACCATTTCAAAGTCGCAAAATTATGAGTATTTTGATAACCAGCAGTACACTACACCAACTCAGTCTGAAAGGAAAAAAATATAATCCTGCCTTCATTGGCAACAAAAATTTCAAGACAAAGACAAAAATGGCAACAGGCCTCTAGATAAAGATATTGGTAGGGGTATAATTAACTGCATTCCCTTAATGTTCAATTAAACATGAGCCATGAAGTAACAGAGTACACAACATATAATGCTTCTGAAAGAATTCATTATCCAATATATAGTATGCAAATATTAGCAAGGAGGTATGTTTCCACTGAATCACTTAATGTATTCCTATAGTATATCCAAAAGAGATGCACACACATTGAGAATTATCATTAAAATGTAAATATGAGTACATCTGCATACATATTTCCCTTTATATTTCCTTCTGCCCCTCTGCTGCCCACCTAATGAATACGTCCAGATGTACATTTCTCTGAGACAGCTTAACAGCTTGATATTCAAGATGCTTCTTTCCTATCAATTATAACAAAAACAAACTTACAAGTTGGTTAATTCACTAGCTTTACATTTTATCATACAATACCACTGCAGGACATCCAAAAAGCTTAGGTGTTATGAAATAATGAACCGTGTCCACAGCAAGCACAGGTACGTCACAAAAACACACATATAGACCTATTTGGTTATAACTTAAAACTGTCTTTTAGATATGGAGATACTAACGAAGAGCCCTTCCCTTCCTGAGTTTTATAAGTTCTTTATTTATTTTGGATACTAGCCCTTTATCCGATTTGTCGTTTGCAGAAGTCATCTTCCATTCTGTAGGCTGTCTTTGAGTTTTGTTGATTATTTCCTTTGCTGTGTGGAAGTATTTAATGTTGATGAAGTCCCTATAGTTTATTTTTGCTTTTGTTTCCTGTGCCTTTGGAGACGTATCTAGAAAAAAACTGCTACGGCCAATGCCTGAGAAGTTACAGTGTGTGCTCTCTTCTAGAATTTTTATGGTTTTAGGTCTCACATTCAGGTCTTTAATCCATTCTGAGTTTATTTCTGCCTATGATGTAAGAAAGTGGTCCAGTTTCATTCTTTTGCATATTGCTGTCCCGTTTTCCCAACATCATTTGTTGAAGAGACTTTTCTCCATTGGATATTCTTTCCTGCTTTGTGGAAGGTTAATTGACCTTGTAATTATGGGTTTATTTCTGGATTTTCTGTTCTGTTCCATGAATCTTTGTGTCTGTTTTTATGCCAGTACCGTACTGTTTTGTTTACTACAGCTTTGTAGTATAACTTGAAGTCCAGAATTATAATGCCTCCAGCTTTGTTCTTCTTTTTCAAGATACTTTGGCAATTTGGGGTCTTTTGTGGTTCCATATAAATTTTAGGAGCGTTCTAGTGCTGTGAAAAATGCTGTTGGTATTTTGTTAGGGATTACATTAAATGTGTACATGGCTTTGGGTAGTGTAGACATTTGGACAATATTTGTTCTTTCAATGCATAAGTTTGAAATGTCTTTCCACTTATTTGTGTCATCTTTAATTTCTTGCATCAGTATTTTATAGTTTCCAGAGTACAGGTCTTTTACCTTTTTTGGTTAGGCTTATTCCTTGGTATCTTATTATTTGTGGTGTAATTATCAATGGGATTGTTTTCTTAATTTCTCTTTCTGCTGCTTCATTATTGGTGTATAAAATGCAAGAGATTTCTGTACATTGGTTTTGTGTCCTCTGACTTTACTAAATTCATTCATCAATTCTAGCAGTTTTTTCGTGGAGTCTTTTGGGTCTTTTATATATAGCATCATGTCATCTGCAAATAATGAAAGTTTTACTTCTTTCTTACCTATTTTGATGCCTTTTATTTCTTTTCCTTGTTTGCTTGCTGTGTCTAGGATGTCCAGCACTATGTTGAATCAAAGTGTTGAGAGAGGACATCCCTGTCTTATGTTCTATATGTTCCTGACATTAGGGGAAAAGCTCTCAGTTTTTCCCCATTAAGGATGATGTTAGCTGTGAGTGCTGATTATTAATTTCATTGTTGAGTGTTCCAGCTCAAATATTTCATGATTTGTTTAACTTGTCCTCTATTGGTGGACATTTTATTATTATTAATGATGCTATGAACATTCTTGACATAAGTCTTTGTATGTCTCAGTATTTCACTAGTATAGATTCCAATATAAAACTGAGATTACTTTAAAGTCTGTGATACAAATTGTCAATGATTTCCACCAAGATTATAACCATTTTTTAAAAAGATTTCATTTATTTATTTGACAGACAGAGATCATGAGTAGGCAGAGAGGCAGGCAGAGAGAGAGAGGAGGAAACAGGCTCCCTGCTGAGCAGAGAGCCCGATGCGGGGCTCGATCTAAGGACCCTGGGATCATGACCTGAACCGAAGGCAGAGGCCCTAACCCACTGAGCCACCCAGGCATCCTGATTATAACCATTTTTATTTAAATATTTCAATTAGTACAACACACTTCTCGGTTCTGGGTTTCATTATTTAAAAAAATTGCCATTTAAAAAGATGGTCTTGGGCACCTGGGTGGCACAGTTAGTTGTGCATGTCTTCGGCTCAGGTCATGAACCCAGTGTCCTGGGATCAAGTCCTGCATCAGGCTCCCTGCTCAGCAGGGAGCCTGTTGCTTTCTCTCCTCCCCACTTGTGCACTCTTTTGCTATCTCTGTCACTATCCCTGTCTCTCTTAAATAAATAAATAAAATCTTTTTTAAAAGTAATAAAAATTAAAAGATGGTCTTAATGTACTAAAACATATTTCATTTTCATATTTTCATGTGCTTATGTTATTTTTTGGTTTTGTTTGTAGGCATATGAATATTCTATTCCTTTTCCTACATTTATATGAGGGTATTTGGCTTTTCCTTATTGATTTAGAAACTTCTTTACGTATTACATACATTAATTAATCCTTTTACATTATCCAAGGGGTGCCTGGGTGTCTCAGTCGTTGGGCATCTGCCTTTGGCTTGGGTCATGATCCCAGCGTCCTGGGATCAAGCTGCACACCAGGTTCCCTGCTTGGAGGGAAGCCTGCTTCTCCCTCTCCCACTCCCCCTGCTTGTGTTCCCTCTCTCACTGTCTCTCTCTCTCTCTGTCAAATAAATAAATAAAATCTTTAAAAAATATATATATGTATGTATAAACTTGGTACAGTGTCATAAAAGACTTTCCTTCTTAAAAGGCACTAATTATTTCTTTACTTAGATACGTATTTTCTTTTATTCCCATTTTGGTAAACTCCATGTAATAGAAGTTGAGATATTGAATAGCAAAGTCAAAACATTGGTTTAATCATTGTTTATATGCCTCTTCTATTGCATACCTTTTGCAATATCTTCTATTTGCATCCCTTTTTAAACACCACTGAGAGATGGCCAACTAGTGACAGCATCTTATTCCAGTTTTGGAAATGTCTTCTAAATATGTAACTTTAACCTATTCTTCCTCTTTGTGTCTTCTGGAGCCACACAGGATAAATCTCAAGTCTGTCTCATCATCCACATTTCCCCTGCCCATGTTGTGCATAATCACGGCCCCTCTTTGAAAGAGCACCTCAAGACTTGCAGCAAGCAGTCTGTAGGACTTACTTGTCTCCGTGTCAGAGTATTTTCCTCTCCGCCATGTGGCACTAGCTACCGTGTACATTGACAGCATACATTTGTGTTGTATAGACGTTCTGCGTAAATGAGAATGTGGTTGGCAGATGGAAAACAAATAAAATCAATGGTTGATGTGAGAAAGCGATGAGAATGGTATGAAGTAAAAGGGGCTTTGGAGGTTTCATTATTTAGAACGTGTGAAGTTAGGGGTTCCAGATCAGTTGTGACAGGCCAGGACGGAGTGGATATTGGCATGGTGATAACGTTTTGTCATCTCGCTGTGAGAAAAGACAGTGACAATGGTGCCCGAATTCTCAAGTGTGCTCAGTCAGTGGCGCCAGGCTGACCAGAATTAGGTGTCTCTCAGGGCAGTAAGTAATGTGAAGGCTGGAGGTGGAGTGAAGTCAGTCACATAGATTCGATGTTTTCTTCAACAGCGTCCATCCCTGTCTGGAGTGGCAATGCAAAAGAACGGCAGGAGCTTGTGTGAGACTTAAGGAAACGACGAGAGGAATCATTGTCTTTCCCTTGCCAATCAGGGATGATGACTTCAGCCACCATGCGTCTTGCTTCCTTTTCATGAATTTCAGTATGCTTGGTGATTTATGGGAGCTCAGATCCCTTGGTCGATGAAAAGTTTCTCAGTTCCAATTTTTATATGACAGCCTCTGGAAGATTTGAAGAGCAACCAAATATATCAAGTTCTTTTAGCCATTCTTAAAATGACAGGTTTTTCTGGCATCTTGTCTTTGTCACTCTTAAATGGGTACAGTTTAATTTAACTCTGTTCTTTATGAAATTTGGAAGGCAGACCAATGTATTTTTGTTGTGGAAAACCACAGTAGGAGGCAGTTAAACTCTTACTCCTTGAGCTGGTTTCTAAGTTAAATTCTTATTCAATTAAAAACTAAAGTATGTATAGGTTTATAGAAGAATATATTCTGAGTCAGTTCTTAAAAACTGATATTAAGGGGCGCCTGGATAGCTCAGTGGGTTAAAACCTCTGCCTTCGGCTCAGGTCATGATCCTGGGGTTCCGGGATCGAGCCCCACATCGGGCTCTCTGCTAGGCAGTGAGCCTGCTTCACCCCTCTCACTCTGCCTGCCTCTCTGCCTACTTGTCATCTCTCTGTCAAATAAATAATAAATAAAATCTTAAAGAAAAAAACTGATATTATAATGTAGTATGGATTTTACTTTGTCATACTCATAGTTTCAAGTTCACAGTCAATGCATTGGCTTCTTTTGGGACAGATCATTAAGCAAACTCTTGCAGGTCATGGAAGTTTCAAGCTCCTCTCTAAGTCTTTGGCAGAATTAAGGATCTTTTCTTCATGAATATCAAACCATCACCAAAAAATATCCACAAGAACAAAACAACCAACAACCACCACAACAAAAAACATTATGACCTCTTCTTAATTACCAGGTACTCAGTGTGCTGGCTAATGATAATTTTCATACATCTTTTTCTTCTTTCCCCCGTGCACTTTTATCTGAGAAGAACAGTGGGAAGAAAGGAACATTTGAATTACCCAGATTTATGGATCTGGCCCAGGTCCAGAGTCCTAGGCAGACTTGAGATGACTGGTTCCCAAGTGCGATCTGGCAATTCCACCCCCACAGCAATGACAAGATGAGCTTCATACCTTTAAAGGCGCTTTGATATGTATGATTACATTTGATCTTTACCTTGGGGGTTAGTAGGACAAGTGGCCTTGTCTTCACCTTCCCCCAAGAACAACCTGAGCACAGGAACTTAACACAGTTCGCACTTTGTCTCCAGAGGCACGAGGAAAAACCTGATGTCCCACCTTGTAGCCTGGGGCTCTTTCTGCCGAGTGGCACTGTGCCCTCAGATGCTGGGGTAAATCTGTGAAGTTGGCTTGCACTGGAGGGAATATGCCCATGGCAATGCCTCTGAATCTCAGAGTTAAAAAGGAAGTAAGCCAACAGGGAGGGGGAGAACCTTCAGCGTCTTAGATCTTTGTTTCTAAGAACACCTGGAGGAGGTAGTTGGATGACTTGACATATGTTTTAACAATGAGGAGCTTCACTATGAAAAGATAAGAGTCTGTAAAGTAGTTGGGATGTCAGCCTCCTTTCATACACACAGACTCTTCTTTGGAGCTAAAAGTGCCTATGGGGTAGAGCTGTGGTAAAGAAATGATCCCAGGAGATAAAAACCATCACTAGGGCAGGAGAGTGAAATGTTTTCTCTCCTGGTTCCCACTGGAGCTGGGTCAAGGGCATAAAGCTTTACACTGCTCTTCAGTTGGTGCCCCCCCCCCCAGCTGGCACAATGGTGAGCGGATGCCGTGGGCAGAGCGGTACCTTACAAGTGACATTTCAATGACAGGAGTATGAGGGAGTGACAATTTGAGGAGGAGAATGGTATCGAGAAACTTGAAGTGTGTCCCCCTTTTTCTGGGTCCAGCTATCCGTTATCTTCCATGTGTCTTCTGTCTCGGTCACGCTAGGGCTGTGGCCAC
Organism: Meles meles; assembly: GCF_922984935.1. Lineage (NCBI taxonomy): Eukaryota > Metazoa > Chordata > Mammalia > Carnivora > Mustelidae > Meles > Meles meles. The sequence continues at coordinate 77,104,949 of NC_060068.1, read as the reverse complement.
GCAGCGGATTTAGAGGGATCCGTCTGTGCCTCTAGGGCTCAGGGATGGGCTACTTTTCTCTTCGAAGGGCCAGTCATGTGTTGGGAGAACATTGTTTGGAGTTACTGGGCATGCCAAAGATAGCTCAGTTGTTAGGTGAAGCTGAGCTCCTCAGAGCTCCTCAGAGTCAAAATGAGGAGTATAGAGCACATAGGGCTCAACTGCATGGGTATAACAGATGTTCCGGATGTATTTCATCTCCACTCTACAAGCAGTTACAGAAAGAACGAGAAAGCAGGAGGTAATGAATCACAGGAAGAACAATAGGACCGCATCCTTTATTTCCACTTTGGAGATGGACCTAGACCGCTCTCCATAGCTTTCTCTCTATTTCCTGAAATAGTTGGAGTCTCCCCTTGCTCTAGGATGGATGGCCGTCGCAATCCAGGAGAGTGATGGGGGAGAAACACACTCTGGGCTGCAAAGGGTCACCGAATAGTGTCGTTCACATTTCCAGGGACTCAGAGGCCAGACCCCAAGGCCTGGTGAGGATGGAGAGCTCCGTCCCATGTTAGAGCCTTGCTGTGATCCCAGAAGCACTGCCCCAGGCTGCCATCAGGATCCCTAGTCCCATGGGTGTAAGCCACCCAGCCAGGGACAATTTGGAAGGCACCCATTCCTTTATCTATCCTGTGTCTGACTTGCGGGGTCAGGCTACTGGGAGACCCAGAGGAGAAGACCACCATGGGTTCCTGTGGGGCATCTCCCATCCCTCCTCCTTGGCAGGGGCAGTGGGGAAAGGATACCAGGAGGATTTTTTTACTCCAGTGGCTGAAGACAGAGGGTCAGTGTTGGTTCTTTTGATCTAAAAGTGAAAGATTTCAAGAACACATGTGGTAATTTAAAATCCTGCAGTACCGTCCAAATAATAATAGGCATGAACAGCATTTTTAAAAAGAAGTTATTTTTCTGCTGTATACTTTTAAAAAACCACAGTAGTTTTTAATCTGCCTGGAACATCACTGATTTGACCAATGTAATTTACTTTCTCTAGATATATAGGCTTTATTATAAAGATGTGAACAGAGTTTTTAAACTAGGCGTCTTCATTGTTGATTGTATAACTGAATGTGTCCATTGTGACTCCAACAATTTAAAAAAGGAATGAACATTTTTTCTTTTTTTTGGCTATATGGCCGTATGTGTTTATTGTGTTTTGAACAATATAGAAATGTAGAAAGGGGAAGTGGTCCTGTAGTCCTGTTCCTCAGCAACAGTCACTTTTAGCTCTAAATTTGTTTCTAACTTGCAGGAGCTTAAGGACAATAGTTTTAAGTGAGCTTGTGTTCTCACATTGGGTTGCATTTGTTCTGTCTGCAAAAACACATGGTATAAACAGCAGCAAACCCAGTATAATAACAACCAGAAAAATGAAAATTTGTACAAAGCTACAATAGATACCAAAAAGACCCTGAACATTTAAAAGTGTTAGGTCTGTTCATTATGTTCTTTCTGGCATTTTATGGTCATTGTCGGTAAAAGGGTAAGAATCTTCCGTGCATCTGTCAACCCATGGCATCTGTTCTTTCTGCTCTTCTGGGTGTTTGTGAGATCATTATGGGGTTCTGACTTTCCATACTTAGGATAAAAAGATGTATTGGCCGTTGAAGCTGTCTTTTTAAATCCCTTCTCTGGATGGCCACCTGGATATAATTATAAGTCATGAAGTTTATCATCACCTGTGGCTGTTAGAAGCAAATTTGTTAATTTAATTATACCGCATGTTTCTTTACCCATGATTATTTGTTTATCAGACAATACTGGGGGCTTCATGTGTGCCTCGTACAGTGCTAGGATCAAGGGTACAAAAGGACCAGGCAGGCAGGAGAGAGACACACACACATGGACAACTCTGAGGGGATGTGAGAAGAGGGCACCCGGGGTGTCTGAAATCCAGAGGACAGAGTGACTCCATTTTGCCAGAAGACACTAGGGAAGGATTCTTAGAGGACCGACATTTCGGTGACATGAGTCATGAGAATTTGGTAAGAACTTGTAGGTGGAGAAGAGGCTGGGGACGAAACAAGGTGCGTCAAGACAAAGCTATACTGGTAGAGAAGGGAATGAACACTTATGAGGCACCTACTGTGTAGACACTGCGTATCTGCTAATTTGATCCTGTCAGGTCTGCATCATTGTCCTCGTTTGGCCCAGGAGGAAGCTCAGGAGAGTTATGTGTTTTGCCCAAGTTCTTGGGTTACCGCTTGGGGAGTCACGGTTCTGCCAGTAGCACGAGGCTGAGGAAAGAGCTTGTCTTCTGGGGAATGATACCTTGGTGTGGCTGGAGTGTGGCCTGCCTTGAAGGAAACAGATGGAAGCGAGGTTAAAGATGGAGAATGGAACCGATTAGTGAAGGACATTTTTAGCCTGTGTAAGATTTGCTCTTAGTGTTTGAGAACACTAGTAAGGGTTTGTAAGCAGACATGGGAAGCTTGACTGATTTTTTTTTTTTTTTAAGATTTTATTTATTTATTTGACACAGAGGAGAGAGAGCGAGAGAGGGAACACAAGCAGGGGGAGTGGGAGGGGGAGAAGCAGGCCTCCCGTGGAGCAGAGAGCCCGATGCGGGACTTCATCACAGGTCCCTGGGATCATGACCTGAGTCGAAGGCAGACGCTTAACAACTGAGCCACTCAGGTGCCCAAGCTTGATTGATATTTTACTTTATTTTTTATTTATTTATTTATTCATTTTTAAACTATTTTATTTATTTATTTGACAGAGATCGCAAGTAGGCAGAGAGGCAGGCAGAGAGAGAGAGAGAGAGAGAGAAGCAGGCTCTCCGCTGAGCAGAGAGCCTGATGCGTGGCTCCATCCCAGGATCCTGGGATCATGACCTGACCCGAAGGCAGAGGCTTTAACCCCCTGAGCCACCCAGGCGCCCCTTGACTGATATTTTAGAAAGACTCTGGCCACCATGTTTTAGATGGAGGGAGTTGGATAAGACTGGAATTGGGGTCACAGATTTGTCTTCACTACATTTAGATGTGCAAAGAAAATATTTTTCTAAATTTGACCTGACTTTCTCCTTAAGACCACCTCTCCACTTACTAAGTAGAGAAAAAAAAAAAAAGCTACGTTTAGTTGGGAGGAGGAAACTCAGACTGCTCCACTAATGTGGAAAGTCTCTTTCGGTAATTCATTTTTCCCTCTGCACCCCACTGAGATTGTGTCTCAGTAAATGGGGTCTCACATGGCTTTGAGGGTGTGTGTATGTGTGTTTGTGTCAAAGATTGAGGCAGTCTGGTGACTGTGGTCTGGTGGTGTTCTGGCTCTGCCTGGGCCATCTGTTGCAGCCGTTGCTGAAGTACGTGGCTGCTCTACCTTGCAGTCTTATTTTCTCCCAGATCAGTCAGCGCCTGGCTGTCCGTATTGCCTACGTGGTCCCACTGTGGCTCTTGCTTGGCCTTTATACCCCTTACTTTATCCCACAATAAGTTTTGATAGTGCCCGTCCCTCCACGGTAGTACTTGGGAATGTCCACACTGCTTAGAAGCTCGCCAGGCTTTGGATAGCTAAACTCAAATCTTGGCCTGCCTGCCTATCTACCTATCATCCATCTATCTATCTATCTATCTCTATCTACCTACCTATTTATCTATATCTATCTATCTAACACACAACTGCTGTGACACCAGTTTTGCTGAGTTACGTGATATGGTCAGGACCCATGCAGTCATCGCTCCATGTTGTCATGACAGTGGGGGGTGGGCATGAAGACGTTCTGTGAGATGGCATATCCTCTAGATCCCTAATGGGAAGGTGATACAGAAACTCCTTGGCTTTTGGTTTTTGTTATCAACCTTTTTAACTCCTCACCCTCTTCTGGGATTTTAGCCCTGACTGGGGAGAAGCTGTACCGGATGTGTTTCCATCTCCTGATTTCTCTGTTTACCTCGACCACTTCTCTCCACCGTTCTCCTTGTGTTCCCAACTCACTGGGACTTCTCTAGGTCATCTTGTCCTTCTTTAGGAAGAAAGTTTTAAACTCCCACTTTAAGCCAGGGTACAAGGAAGGAGCGAGGTCAGCTGTTAAGATAAAGGAATTTCAAATGAGTTTCAAAGTGTCGTATTTGTCACCTGATGGTAGAACAGCTGCAGTAGTCTAGGTGAGGGATAATAAAAGCCAGAAGAGAGTCCTACATGTGAGCCTTGGTGAAACCAAACGTGTGGGTGATGACAGGGAGGAGTTGAAGATGACTTTGGGGTTCCTAGTTGGGACATTGGATAAAGATTCACTTGACAGAGAAAAGACAAGAAGAGAAGGAGTCATTGTGAAGGCAGAGGGGAGGAGGAGGAGGTTTGTGGGGTGGGAGGAAGAGAGGGAAGGTAATGAACTCAGTTTGGGATCTGACTGAAATGCTGTCTAATAGGAGAAATATGGGGCTGGCGCCTGGGAGAGAATCTGCCTGGAGAAATGGATTTGGGGAACAGGTGAGAATATCTAGGAAGAAAAGGAAGAGAAACTCACTCCTCCTTGTAAATGCTAAATTTAAAGACATCAACAAGGTCATCCCTGTTTTAATTCTTCCTTGCATTTCCCAATGGCCCAGTACTTTGGAACCTCTTCTCCAGGTTCCCCACAGTGGGACACCTCTGAGGTCACAGGGTACCGACGAGAGTGTCCGCTGCTACTTCTGATCCCCAAGGGGACCTTTAAAGCGCCAGGCCTGATGCCTAGATCCATGGTATACTAAGTTCATATCAGAGTGAGGCCAGAACATTCCACACAAAGAAAACTTTGATGAGTGGTTAAAAGTAAATAATCTGCAGGTGCATGCGGAGGCATTGTCTAATTTTTCGTAACTGAGCCGAGTTTGTTAAGTGAACTCCCGGGAATGTGACATGTACCTCTCAAAACCATCATTGTTATGCCTGAGATATGGTCTAACCTTTGGGCATCCTCTGCTAATATAATTGCCTCGCTGTCTTTGACAGGTGGCTTCTAATTGGGTTTCACAGTAGCAGCTGCTGTCGAAGTGCCGGTTGCAGCCTTTCAGTGGGTTGGGACGGTTCATTAAGCGTTTCCTCTCCCTGGACTGGACAGCTGAGCCTGGACAGGAGCCAGCAGTTACTGAGATGCCATTACTCAGAGGACTGACCTTTAAGACACTGATTTGTTATATCATTGAGGTTCGACTTCTCTCCTCTCAAATTTAAATGGAGCTTTATTGCATACAGTGCTAAACTCAATTCTTCTCACTCTCCGTGGCCTTTCCATAAGGTTATTTCCCCCTGGTTCCTAGCATTTAGTCCTCTGGCTGGACTAGAGGTTTAAGAACTAAAGAGCCTGCCGTTTAGGGGGCTTGGGACCGTCCGTGGGAAGTGTGATGGATTATCGCATGGGCATAACTCAGAGTCCTCAGTGGATTGATGATTTACGTACAGGTAACCCGAGGAGAAGTCTCTGAGCCAGTTTTCTTTTTTTTGGTAAAAATGTGCTGAAAATTCTTTCTTTTCCTCAAGTTCTTATTTTTATTCCAGTTAGTTAACATACAGTGTTACATTAGTTTCGGGTGTGCAATGTAGTGACTCAGCACTTCCATACATCATCCTGTGCTCATCACAGCAAGTGCCCTCCTTCATCCCCATCACCTGTGTCCTCCATCCTCCCACCCGCCTCCTGCTCTCGGAACCATCGGCTTGTTCACTGTCATTAAGAGACTGTTTCCTGCTTTGTCTCTCTCCTCTTTTCCATTGTACTGGAAATTCTTATCTCTAGGATTACTGTTCTGAAGGTTTTTAATTCATTTGAAGAAAATGAGTACATAAGGGTCCTGAATAAACCAGACCTTGAGCGGGGGTGGGTGGGTGGGAAGGTGGGACGACAGAAGGAACTCCGTGTTCAGCTGTGGCTCTCCCTTAGAGTAGCTCTGTAGACGGGTCCTCTTTATGCTCCAGGAAGACGTCTTGGGCAGGTCCAGTGTATTTTCTGATCATTCTTGTGCAATAAAAAGCTGTCCAGTCACGTTTCCTTTCCAGACAGTCTCGGTTTGGTGATTAATGTGTCCGGCCTCAAACAGGCTGGTGTAAAGTGAAAGCTTCTTCCCTGGCGCAGATTTCAGATTCAGTTTGTCACATTCTACCAAAAGTAAAAACTACTGCTATTTCTAGTGGAGTACATTGAAATTATAGATTAATTTACTTCTTAGAGGTGATAAACACATTTCCTTATACTTAGTCTTCAGTTACTTGTATTTGTTATTGCAAATGCGGTTTTCAAAATGAAGCTTTGTGGGGTGCCTGTGTGGCTTAGTCTTGGGTGTCTGCCTTCGGCTCAAGTCATGATCGCAGGGTCCTGGGATTGAGCCCGGCATCAGGCTCCCTGCTCCGAGGGAAGCCTGCTTCTCCCTCTCCCTCTCCCCCTGCTTGTGTTCCCTCTCTCGCTTTGTCTCTCTCTGTCAAATAAATAAATAAAATCTTAAACAAAAAACAACAAAATGAAGCTCTGTGTTTGTTGATATTATTATGCCGAAGTGCAATAAATTTTTGTGTACTGATTTTTGTATTTAACTATTTGGTTCAGTATTCTTTTTTTTTAAAGATTTTATTTATTTATTTGTCAGAGAGAGAGAGCGAGAGAAAGAGCGCACACAAACACAGGCAGACAGAGAGGCAGGCAGAGGCAGAGGGAGAAGCAGGCTCCCTGCCAAGCAAGGAGCCCGATGTGGGACTCGATCCCAGGATGCTGGGATCATGACCTGAGCCAAAGGCAGCTGCTTAACCAACCACCCAGGCGTCCCAGTGTTCTTATTTTAATAGTTTTTCAATGAACTTTTGATACACACGATTACATCAGCTATGAAAAAGATGTTTTTCCCTTGCTTTCCATTTCTTGTGCCTTTTTCCCTTTATTTTTCTATATTGCCCTCCAGGCAAAATTAGTAAATAGAAGTGTCAATGACTGTCACTGTTGCTTGTTTTTTCCAACAACGATTTTTATTTATTTATTTGAGAGAGAGAGAGAGCAAGAATGAGACAGGAAGGCAGAAGAGAACCCTCGCAAGCGGGGGGAAGAGGGCAGAGGAAGCAGTGGACTTGGAGCAAGGAGCCAGACTTGGGGCTCCATCTCAGCACCCTGGGCTCATGACCTGAGCCAAAGGCAGATGCTTAACCAACTGTGCCACCCAGGCATCCCTGAAGGGTTGCTTATAAGAATACACCAGTAGGTAGAATATTTATAGTAAATTTTTTGTAGATAACCTTTATTACAGTTAGAAATTTCAGTAAGGAATTTTAGTCATGCATCTGCATAGAGTCTTATCCAATATCTTTTCTGTATCTAGTGAGGTGTGATGGGCTGACTCTTACAGAAGGGTGTTAGGATGCAACCTATTGTATCTTCTAGGTGCAGAGTCATTGCCAGGTGGACTGGGGTGACACTACATTTTGAAACATGATTTATACATTGTGGATGAATTTTTTAAACATATACCCTTTGTAGGGAAATATTGTATTTCCCTGTCTTCTCAGTACTGGCTCGGTCATGCTTGAAAAGTAAATCTAAAGTTTGTTTGTTTTTCTCTCTAGTATTACTTTACCGTTCTTTTTGGCCATGAGGGTCAGAAACCGCTGGAGCTGCGCTGTGAGGAGGAGCAGGACGGTAAAGAGTGGATGGAGGCCATTCACCAAGCCAGGTAGGGACTCACGTCCTCTGTGTGACACTGGGTTGGCTGTGTCTCTCCCACTGAGGTGTTCACTGTTGGCTGTAGTTCTGGAAGAACTGGCAATTCTAAGGTGGGTTTCCTGTTGGTATCTCCTTTTTAGTGAAAATAGTGAAATGATTCTTTGAGCTTTCTATGGCTTTATTCTAGCCAAAGATGAAAAATAATAAATATATAATAATAATAATAATAATAATGGGTCACTTTTGTAGATTGTTCCTAAATGCCAGGAACCCTTCTAAGTGCTTCTCAATGAAGGCATTTAATCAGTGTATTGACTTGCTTATCCTCTCAATAATCTGGGGTTGGGTGTTATAGTTACCCGCTTTTATAGAGAAGGAAAATGAAGCTGGGAAGGTTGGTTTGCTTGTCTGAGGTCGCACAGCTGGTAAGTGGCAGAGCTGGGATACAGACCCAGCCAAGCCCACGTTTGTAAACCCTGCCCCGGGCAGTCTGGTTATCAAGAGGGGTGATGCTGACTCCGTCTAGGGAGATAGAAGAGTATGATTTTATTTCCTCCCAAGAAATACCAGGAAGGTAGAAAGAACTTACTTGGCCTCAAACAAGAACAAGAAATCTGAGAGCCAGGCAGCTCCCTCTCTCATTTTTCATATTCATTTCTGAAGTCCAGCCCATTTTTGCTTCTAACAGCTCCCATGCTCACTGCTTTCCTGTCTGTCTCCTCCTTCATCCAGTCTCTGGTCACTCTGTAAGTCCCTGCTTATATCCCCGCTGCTTCTGGGGCAAGACTCCAGCTGGGGCACGTCTGCTTTTCCTTCCCCTGACTTGCCCCCTGCTTCTCCTAAGTGCCCTGCCATGCCTCTACCACACCTGTCCCTGAAACTGTCCCCCACAAGTAGCCCTCACAGGCCCCTTCTCCAGATTGCTGCAACTCTTGCTTTACTACATGTAGAATATTTTAACCATTTAGCACAACTTATGGGTTTGTTTTGTTTTTATTTTTATTAACATATTTCCCACGTGTAATTTATGTTTCCTGAGCTGGATTGCATGCACCTTGAGAGTGAGGAGGAGGTGGCTTCGTTTCTGAACAAAGCCCAGTGCTAATTATGTAGTCGGTGACCAAGAACTGTTTTCAGACTGTAAAGAGGATGGGGCATTTGTTCCGAGTTTAGATTCTTCTGGAATCCTTGAGATTTTTTTCTCTCCTCCCTTCCCCACCCCTCTTTTTCTCTTCTACTACTTTATATTGACCACCTACCGCCTCTGTGTCAGGCACCATGCTGAGTACTTTCCATATGTTGTTTATTCCTCACAGCTACCCACTTTATAGATGAGAAAACAAAGACTCGTGATTATTAAGCAGATTGGCCAACATCTATCATGAAGTTGTTAACCTGCAGAGCTGGGCTTCACACCCAGATCAGTCTGACTCCAGAGCCTATTAACCAGTGTTTTGGGTTGTACCTGTCTTCGTTCTCGTCTTTTTCTCTTCAGTCGTCTCCTTTTCTATTCAAAGATGCAAAGAGGTTAATATAAAGTCAGGGTTGAGAGTAGAAGATATTATCCGCAAAATATTTCAGTTCTTTTTCTTTCCTCCCCTTCAAAATATTTCTTTGAGAGGCACAGGGTTGGCGACCAAATGGCTGCTCTCCGAGGGCGCCTCTGGGTAGCTTGTCCACACCATGATCCTGGCACACCGTCCAGCTGTCTTTTTTGTCATTGTTTCTGTCTGACAGCTTTCTTCCAGACTTTACTGTAATGACAACGACTTGCTATACAAAGAAGGTCAGGTCTTCAGAGGTGAAGGAAGTCTCAAATTGGCAAGGTAGAACTCTTGGGTTCTTTCTAAATACAATCTCTGTGTAATTCTTTCCTACCTGGGAATTAAAATGAAGTAAGTAACTTAAAATATGTGTCTTTGCTTCCCAACCCCCAGCCTTTTTTCATTCCAGAAAGGTGAGATACTATTAGTAACCTAAATACCTTACTTTTGTAGTTGCCAAGCAAATACTGGGGTGGACCAAGTACAGAGTATGTATTACTTCCAAAATAGTTCGATTTTAAGTAAGTTTTTCTTTTTTCCTATACCATGAGAACTTTGTCATATAGTGGGTATGGGTCAGTATTCGGGGTTGATTGACATATGATCAATTAGGGCACTTGTGGTCTTGTCAGGAGACAGACGTTAGAAACTGCTTTAGTGGTTTAGGTGACCAAATGATCAAAATTCTCTTCTCTATTGGATATGAAGATTTAGTTAAGAATTGATTTTTTAAAAAATTTTGGTTCATTGGATTTGCTTTTCCTTTGATTTGAGGCCCAGAACTGGGTTCTTTGATGACTTTTTTTTTTTTTTAGTTTTTATTTATTTTTATTTCTTACTTTTTATAAACATATAATGTATTTTTATCCCCAGGGGTCCAGGTCTGTGAATCGCCAGGTTTACACACTTCACAGCACTCACCATAGCACATACCCTCCCCAATGTCCATAACCTCCCTCCCCCTCTCCCAACCCCACCTCCCCCCAGCAACCCCCAGTTTGTTTTGTGTGATTAAGAGTCACTTATGGTTTGTCTCCCTCCCAATCCCATCTTGTTTCATTTATTCTTCTCCTATCACCCTAACCCCCCATGTTGCATCTCCATATCCTCATATCAGGGAGATCATATGATAGTTGTCTTTCTCCAATTGACTTATTTCACTAAGCATGATATCCTCTAGTTCCATCCACGTTGTTGCAAATGGCAAGATTTCATTTCTTTTGATGGCTGTATAGTATTCCATTGTGTATATATACATCTTCTTTATCCATTCATCTGTTGATGGACATCTAGGTTCTTCCCATAGTTTAGCTATTGTAGACATTGCTGCTATAAACATTCGGGTGCACGTGCCCCTTCGGATCACTACGTTTGTATCTTTAGGGTAAATACCCAGTAGTGATGACTTCTTTTTAATCAGACTGCTTTATACTTGAGTTCTTCTATTTGACTTTTTGTACTGAGATGCTTCTTCAATCTTTTTGTTTTGTAAATCAGGGAAGATGACAACTTTTCATTTAACTTTGAGTGTTTGGTGTAAACTTGGTTCTGTAAAAGTCATTCTGACTGTTCATACATGTGCAGAGCCAGAAAGTTAAGGAAGATGACTCACAGAAGGAGTTTGTCAGCCCATGTCACTTGGCATTGAGCTAATTACACAATATTTCACCTTTCGAGGATAGTCTGATGGTGTTGATTTGGTGCCACTGCTTCTTAAATAGAAAATGCTCAATAATTATGGTTTTACTTTTATTTATTTATTTATAACTCTTTTTAAAAGTCTGAGCTGTTGGTTAACTGTTGACTATTTTAGCCTGAGACCAGGTCTTTTCTGAGTGTCCTGCCAACCCTTCTCCTGGTCTCTGCTCAGAGAAACCCTTCTGCTCAGAACCCTTCTTCTGGTCTCTGCTCTTTTCCTGAGATGTCTTCTCAATACTGGCTTGGGCGTGCTGCCCTCGCGTGCCACGCAAATCACATTCTTGCCGCTGGCTTTTACACCTCTGAGCTGAAGCTTCTTGCTCCAGCTGGCCTTCAGAAGATCTCTGGGTCGTTTTCCGGGATGTTGAGTTGCATGTTTTCTCCCTTAGACGGGGCCCAAGGAGAAATCTTTTTGGAAATTATATTCTCATTTCAAAGCTCTAACGGAGTCCAGAAAGCTTATTTTACAGTTTTTCTTGAAGTTGGCCAATACTACATTTCTAAAACCCCGTCACATTTATACTATTGTTCCATCACTTATTACTGGCACCAGTTCATGGGAAACTGCTAGAAGTCTTATTTTTGTCTGGATGAGGAGAGGCTAGAGCTTTTTAATGGCATTGAAGTTCTATGCTTATTCTATAAGTGGTTTGGCAGTTGAGTATGGGACTCTGGATAGTCCTAATCTCCTGATTTTTCTTGTTGTTGTCGTCATCTTGGTCATGTCTGTCTACTGTGGTTGATTTACTCGTGGACATTAGGATAGTCAAAAACAATGACTCAGTTAACTGTGAGTCCTTAGGGCTCATTGGCTGAAAAGACAACATCCATGGCAAGTTTTCTCCACTTGTCTTCGGCTAGAACACTGTCCAAGCAAAGCTTCAGCAGTTAGAAGGTGGTTATGGCCTGGAAGAGGATCTAGGTGTGTGGAGAGGTACCAAAGCTCTTCCTGTTCTGGTTGGAAGCTTAAGACCCAAAGGTCCTGGTTTGTGACAGTTGAGAAAAGAGAAGTGGAAAGTATTCCAGAGATGGGGTGGAGGATAGACCTCCTCTAGGACTTTGTGACCACCTGCATGTGGGCTGTATTAGATCAGGAGGTTATCCAATACATCTCTCAGGCCCCTAGCGTGGAGAATGTCACTTCCTGGGAGAAGAAATGATGGGTGAGAGCAGGTTTGTAGGGCAGAGATGTGAGCGCTGGGTGGGAAGGGCCTCTGTGGGGAGTTGGAGGGTTTGCTTGCCTGGAAGCGGTGCTGAGGAGCCCTTCTGAGGACTCTCCTTGCCTTTGCTGTGTAAGATATGAGAAAGTGAGTGTTAGAAGTTACTAGAGAAGTGAGGTGTGTCCTGAGGGGAAAGCTGGCTTTGGGTTTCAACCAAAGCTGAGGTTAGGGGAGGATTTATGAAAAGTTGGTGATGCAGAGAACATTATGCCTGGTACGGTGCACCACGGAATGTCCACATCTTTTTCTTTTTTCTTCCTGCAAAGGTATGGCTTATGCTTTCAGTGTTTAGGACTGTCCCACTGTATCTTTTGCCTGCTTTCTATTTTTTCCAACTTTAACTCTGTTCAGACCCCCATCTTGACTCTCCTCCTTTCTCTTGGTGTGTGCCTGTGTGAGGTAAATCTTAGGCTTTTCTCGGTGGGGAGGGCATTTGCAAGTGAAAAGGAGGTGGGTGTGTGTTTCCATCCCATAAAACTCCTGTCAGATTTAGTTCACCCTGTCAGTCCTGACTTGGAGGAGCAGAGAGACTTCCAGTTAACTCTTTTAGGGAGGTCCTGTCCTCTTGTCCACTAAAGAAAACCCTAATCTAGCCTCCTGGATCTATATTTATCATCTGTAGTCCTTTTGATTACATGTGCCTGAGGCAGCCTGTAGTTCATTCTTTCTGCCCACCCTCCTCAGTCCGTTCTTCCCTCCCCCACAACATACACAATCACACACACCCACACACACACACACACACACACTGACCCCAACATAGTAACGTGCACTAGAAAATCAGAAATGGGCCATAATGTTATAGCCTCAAGCAATCCCAAAGCCGTATTTTGTATTCTTGTCTTGTAAGACTATCACTACTTTAAAGCTCAAGATGTGGATTTTGTTCATTTGAGATATATATATATATATATATATATTTTTTTTTTTTTAATTTTTTTTTAAACTAAGAAGTTAGTCGGGCCTTTGCCTCCAGATTTGACATGATCAAAGAGACTTCAACACTTTCTTCTTTCTTAGAGCCTGGGAAGCGCAGCAGGAGGGAAAAGGGATGATATGTCTGTGAACAATGAAAAATTTCACTTGATGAGATCGTAGAACTTGTTTTCTGTAGGGAAAAGTTGGGCTTTGAATTGCTTTATTTTCAGCCCCTTGTCCGTTCTCCTTCCTGCTCCTCGAAGTGCTTTTGCTTCTGCTCACCCCTCAGCGGAAGCTCACTCTGCACCCACAGCTGGGGCGCTTGGTCCGTCTGTGTGCGCCCTCCGGCCACCTGTGGGGGGCGCCACCACCACCGGCTCTCACCATTCCTAGAACCTGCACTTCTTTGAGGCAGATTTCTGCCCTGAGCCTCTGCACCCACTTCCCTCGGATTCCCTTGCTCCATCATTGATTCCCTGGCTCTCCTAAACTTCCCATCTGTTTACCGACCGCTCTTGGGCCTTTCTCCTGTATTCTTTGATTCCCCATGAATCACTCCCACCCTGAAAGAAAGCATTAAAATCCCTCCCGTGGCCTGGCTCCCTCCTCTAGTTGCCCACTCCTGCTGTGCAGCCCTGCTTTTAGAAGAAGCAGTTGGGTGGTTCTACCTTGCACACGGCACAGGGCTCCCGCTCCCTTTTCAGCCCTTTGTTTCGGGTTTTTGTCCCTACCCCGGGGAAGCTGCTGTCACCTGAGTCAACAATGACTTTCCAAAGCGTTTCTTTCCTTATGTAATTCCAACTTTCCAGTTATATTTAATAGCTTTTAATAATACAAGTAGTACATAAATCCAAGCTCTCTAAAAAAAGAAAAAGAAAATTCAAACAAAGGAGAGAGAGTGAAAAGTTACAGTTTCCATTCATAGCTCATCCTTCCCTGTCCCCATTCCCCAAACCCACTTACTTTCTCCTAGGTATTTACTGGTAACCACCCAGCTGCTCAGTTTTTCTTCACATTTGCATATCTGTTAGATAAATAAGAAAAGATGGATAGATAAGATAGCTATGTAGATTATCTGAACACTTTTTACTGACTAGTCACAGTAGTTTCAGCCTTCCTTTTGATGTAGGAAGAACCTTAGGGTTCAAAGTCAAGGGCCTGGAAGGAATTCTTGAGACTTCTTTGGTGCAAAAAGGTGGTTTTATTAAAGCTTGGGGACAGGACCCATGGGCAGAAAAAGCTTACTGGGGTCTTGAGGAGTTGCTCATTATAACTTTCAAGTTGGGAGGGGGTTAGGGAGAGCGTAAATCTTTAAGGAATTTTGGAAGCAAGGTTTCCAGAACCTTGAGGGGGCTGGCCATTGTTGGGAAAAGGTCATTTATCACCGTCTAATAAAACCTCCAATGTGTGATATAATACCATATGTGGAAAATCCAAAAGATTCCACTCCAAACCTGTTGGAACTTGTACAGGAATTCAGTAAAGTGTCAGGATATAAAATCAATGCACAGAAATCAGTTGCATTTCTTTACACCAACAACAGGACAGAAGAAAGAGGAATTAAGGATTCAGTCCCATTTACAGTTACGCCCAAAACCATAAGATACCTAGGAATAAACCTAACCAAAGAGGCAAAGAATCTATACTCAGAAAACTATAAAGTACTCATGAAAGAAACTGAGGAAGACACAAAGAAATGGAAAAATGTTCCATGCTCATGGATTGGAAGAAAAATATTGTGAAAATGTTTATGCTACCCAAAGCAATCTACACGCTTAATGCAATTCCTACCAAAATACCATCCATTTTTTTCAAAGAAATGGAACAAATAATCCTAGAATTTTAGATGGAACCAGAAAAGACCTCGAATAGCCAGAGGAATATTGAAAAAGAAAGCCAAAGTTGGTGGCATCACAATTCCAGACTTCAAGCTCTATTACAAAGCCGTCATCATCAAGACAGTATGGTACTGGCACAAAAACAGACATATAGATCAATGGAACAGAATAGAGAGCCCAGAAATAGACCCTCAACTCTATGGTCAACTAATCTTCGACAAAGCAGGAAAGAATGTCCAATGGAAACAAGACAGTCAACAAATGGTGTTGGGAAAATTGGACAGCCACATGCAGAAAAATGAAACTGGACCATTTCCTTATACCACACATTAAAATAGGCTCAAAATGGATGAAGGACCTCAATGTGAGAAAAGAATCCCTCAAAATCCTTGAGGAGAACACAGGCAGCAACCTCTTCGATCTCAGCCACAGCATCTTCTTCCTAGGAACATCGCCAAAGGCAAGGGAAGCAAGGGCAAAAATGAACTATTGGGACTTTATCAAGATCAAAAGCTTTTTTGCACAGCAAAGGAAACAGTTAGCAAAACCAAAAGACAACTGAAAGAATGGGAGAAGATATTTGCAAAGGACATATCAGATAAAGGGCTAATATCCAAAATCTATTCAGAACTTATCAAACTCAACACCCAGAGAACAAATAATCTAATCAAGAAATGGGCAGAGGACATGAATGGACATTTCTGCAAAGAAGACATCCAGATGATCAACAGACACATGAAAAAGTGCTCCACATCACTCAGCATCAGGGAAATACAGATGAAAACCACAATGAGATACCACCTCACACCAGTCAGAATGGCTAAAATTAACAAGTCAGGAAATGAGAGATGTTGGCGAGGATGTGGAGAAAGGGGAACCCTCCTATACTGTTGGTGGGAATGCAAACTGGTGCAACCACTCTGGAAAACAGCATGGAGGTTACTCAAAAAGTTGATAATACTCAAAAAGTTGCTACCCTATGATCCAACAATCACACTACTGGGTATTCACCCTAAAGATACAAATGTTGTGATCCAAAGGGGCATGTGCATCCAAATGTTTATAGCAGCAATGTCCACAATAGCCAAACTATGGAAAGAACCTAGATGTCCATCAACAGATGAATGGATAAAGAAGATGTGGTATATGTATGTATGTATGTGTGTGTGTGTGTATGTATATATATATACACATATATATATGTATATATATGTATATATATATATGTATATATGTGTGTGTGTATATATATATATATATATATATATATATATATATAAAATGAATACTATGCAGCCATCAAAAGAAATCTTGCCATTTGTGATGATGTGAATGGAACTAGAGGGTATTATGCTGAGCGAAATAAGTCAATCAGAGAAAGACAACTATCATACAATCTCCCTATAAGAGGAAGTGGAGATGCAACATGGGGGGTTTGGGAGGTAGGAAAAGAATAAATTAAACAAGATGGGGTTGGGATTGAGACAAATCATAAGACTCTTAATCTCACAAAACAAACTGAGGGTTGCCAGGGGGAGGGGCTAGCAGAGGGTGGCGGGGTTATGGACACTGGGGAGGGTATGTGCTATGGTGAGTGCTATGAAGTGTGTAAACCTGGCAATTCACTGACCTGTACCCCTGGGGCTAATAATACATTATATGTTAATAAAAAAATTAAAAATTAAAAAAAAAACTATCATGAGACCCTTCAGATGTATATCAGTGGGCCATAAGTTTGGGGGATGATTGCCAACACGTATCTTGGTGGGTAGAGATAAAGGAAGTTTCCAAAAGAGTCTTTTTATGTTAAAAGGAGGTTTACAGAACCTGGTTTTGGGGGGCGGGGTCTGGCTAAGGCAGTGAGTCCCTAGAGGAAGTTCACTCTGCTGTTTGAAGAACTTTCCGTGGGCTTGTAGGTAGTAAGGAAATGTAATAATTTCTCTTCTGCGTTTGTTTCCCACATCATTTTTACACTAATTTGGAGGTTTTGTGTTTTTTTTTAAATATCAGTATATAGAGACCCAAATCTTCTCTTGAAATTTTCTTTCCTTTTGCTTCTACAACATCACTCATTCCTGATTCTCCTTCTACTCCTTCGATCATTTTGATGAAGTTCTAGAACATAGGTGAGGTTTGGTGGTGTGAGGTTCGGAGCCAATGAACAAGAAAGAATTCTTGAGACATCTTTGGTGCAAAATGGTGGTTTATTAAAGCATGGGGACGGGACCCATGGGCAGGAAGAGCTGTTGCCCTGGGGATGTGAGGAGTGGTCTATTATCTACTTGTAAGTTGGGGAGGAGATTAAGGATGGAGTAAGTCTCTAAGGAATTTTGGAAGCAAGGTTTCTAGGACCTTGAGGGGCTAGCTATTGTCTGGGGAAAAGGTTATTCATTACCAGTTATAAAACCTTCTCAGGAGACCCTTTAGATGTCTTTCAGTGGCCATATGCTTGGGAATGATGTCAACACTATCTTGGAGGTTTAGGGATAAAGTTTCCTAAAGGAATTGTTAAAGTAGACTTACAGGATCCTGGTTGGGGGTAGGGGGTTGGTCAGGCTAGGATTGTCCTTTGCCCTTAGCAAAGCCTTAAGGTGGAGGTCACTCTGCCTGTTTCAAGGGCTTATCAGTAGGTAAGGAATTTTAATGATTTCTTCTGCCTCTGTTTCCCACATCAATTTCTTCTTCTTCTCTTTCACTGCCCCTTGTGTTCTATCCCTTTCTTTAATGTCACTGCTCTGGCCTTTGCACCTTTCTCTCCTCACCTGGCATCCCCTGCCAAGACTTCTAGCAGGTGGTTGGAGTCACCCTTCCCTGGGCTCTCGCGATGCCGGATTCTGTGCCAGGCACACCACGGACCCTTTTCATTCAACAGCCCGTGAAGTCAGTGGTACCATCCCCGCAGAGTCTGGGGTCTTAGAGGATGAAATAACCTCCTGAAGGCCGCCTGCCTACTAAGTGTCAAGGCTGACGTTCGAATCCAGGCCCGGCTAACCCTTGTGCCTATGTCCCTATCAGCTAGATGAACCGCCTCTATTATGTGTAGAGTCATCTTTGTCTACTGGTGTATCTATATATCCTCTCCCCTTGGGTGCTCAGAGTTACGTGATACTTCATAAGTCCAAAGCCAAACTCATATTTTTCTCCATGTCCCCTTCTTGTACCCTTCTTCGTGTGACTGTATAGTCTCCTGAACACATCCACTCAGTCACTCAAGCCGACACCATCCTGCACCCTCCGCCCTCAATGGCCCACATCCATTCGAGTGCTTAGAGATTTGAGCCCTGGAACATCTGGTCTTTATTCCTCTCCGTGTCAGCTGTAGTTGCCTGGCTTACTGCATAGCCACCTCACCTGTCTCTCCTCAAAGTTTGCCTCCTAATCCCTCCTCCCCAGGGCACCAGAGTGCCCTTTCTGAAAACAGCATCTGCTCCTGGAAGAACTCCAGGGTTCCTCTTAGCTGTTTTGGTTATTATCTTCCATTTATTTCTTACTAGGGAAAATTTTAACCCGATGGAAGGATAGAGAGAATCGTATTATGATTTTTCATGTTGCTTTTCAGAAAAAAAAAATAATTGTATTCATTCTACTGATACTCTTGTTCTATCCCCAAACTTGGGATTCAGTGATCCAGTCCCAGCAAGACCCATCCCCAGCGGACCTTTGTGAATCTCTCACACCTCGCCCCCTGTGTCCTGGGTTGTAGCTGTAGTACCACACCCAGGGATTCGAATGTGCTGGCACCTCCCCTTCAGTCTGACTAACAACCTTGTCCTTCAGGGCTCAGCTCTCAATCATCTGCATCACCTTCCCTGGTCCTCTTCCTCCCCCTTGTAGAAAGGACCAACCGTTTCCTTCTTTGGGCTCCCACTGTAACCCCTTATTTCTTTTCGAGTCCCTGCATATAATTGCATTGATTTGTTTATGTCTGTTTCTCTCTGCCAGCCTTCACTGCAAATCTGTACTGCTCACCTCTTATCTCCTGCTCCTGGCACAGTGACAAATTGCTTTTCGGAAGAGTGTGTACCAATTTAATCTCCCTCCACTAGGACATGAAAAAGCTGGAATCATTTTTTTAAACATCTGTATTATGTTGATGGGTGAAAAATGGTATTTTGGTGTAATGAGCATTTTCCTTGATTATTAGGGAAACTATTTTTTGCTGTTCTTAATATTTGTCTATGTTTTCTGTGTGAATTGTCATCTCATGTCCACTGCTCATTTTTTCTATTGGTGTCCTTCTTATCAGTTTATGAGCTCTTTGTATGATAAAGATATTATCTCCTTGTATTTGTTGTAAATACCCTTGAATCAGTTTTTCGTCTTGTTCTTGTAATATGGCATTTTTTTTGACAGAAAGAGTTTTTGAATTATAACCCAGTACAAATACCGCTTTTGGTGGGGAGGTTGTTCCATTGCCTTTTTTTTAAAAACCGATATTTTAAAAATTGAGATATAATTCACGTACCATAAAACCCACCATTTTAAAGCATACAATTTAATGGTTTTTAGTATACTCAGCAGGTTATATAACCATCACCATAATCTAATTCTAGAACATTTTTAATACCTGCAACAAAACCCCCATACCTGTTATCATTCACTCCCTACTCCCCATTTTCTCTACCCCTAGCCAACTGCTGACTTACCTTCTGTGTATGGATTTGGATTTGTCCATTTTGGATATTTCTTTTTTTTTTTTAAGATTTTATTTTTTAAAAACAAAAGATTTTATTTATTTATTTGACAGAGAAAGAGAGAGCACAAGAAGGGGGAGTGGCAGACAGACGGAGGGTTCAGTCCCAGGACCCTAGGATCATGACCTAAGCCGAACGCACATGCTTAACTGACTGAGCCACCCAGGTGCCACCATTTTGGACAAATCATATAAATGGAATCATACAACCTTCTGTGTCTGGCTTTTTTTTTTTTTTTTTTTTCATTTACCGCAGTGTTAACAGACAGAGTTCATCCATGCTATAGCATAATCAGTCCCCTGTTCCTTTTTTAATGGCAGAATGCTATTCCATTATATGAGTATACCGCCTTTTGTTTATCCATTCATCTGTTGATGAATATTTGGATTGTTTACCCTTTTAGCTATTACTAACAATGCTGCTGTGAATATTTGTGTACACATTTTTTGGACGTATGTTTTGAGATCTCTTGGGTGTATCTTGGAGTTGAATTACTGAATCATATGTTAACTCTATGTTTAACTTTTTGAGGACATGCCAAACTAATTTTCCATAGTGGCCACACCATTTTATATTTCTACTAGCAGTTTTTGAGGGTTCTAATTTCTCCACATCCTCACCAACACCTGTTTCCATTGCTATTTTCTTTAGAGTCCTTGTAGTAGAAATTGAATATGAGAACTTATAAATAAACCCCTTTAATCCATTTGGGTTCAATAAATATAGTTAAATATATACTCTCTCTAAAGAATTTTTTGTGATCAAAAAGAAAATTTTACCAATACTATTTATGCATATTTGTAAAGAAATAAAAGTGCCAGTGTTAGGAGAGAATCATTAATACAATTATGATATAAAACATTTTCTTTAGTTTTACAATATAGTACTGTTAAATATATTTGCTTTTAGAAGTAAGTAAATAACGGGTGCCTGGGTGACTCAGTCATTAAGCGTCTGCCTTCGGCTCATGTCATGATCCCAGGGTTCTGAGATCGAGCCCTGCATTGGGTTCTCTGCTCGGCGGGAAGCCTGCTTCTCTGTCTCTGCTTGTGTTCCCTCTCACTGTGTCTCTCTCTGTCAAATAACTAAATAAAATCTTAAAAAAAAAAAAAAAAGAAAGTAAGTCATTGTTCCTTAAAATTTCTCTGCCCCCAAGTGATTATTTTACCATTATTGACTTTCTGTTATATTACCTTATAATAATATTTTCCTTGTTTTTTTAAATATTTAATAGTGTTTTGGAAAGGATTATTGATGACGTCCCATATGCCCCAAACTTAGATGGTAAAGTAATAAACGCCTAACTGTGAAATGGAAAGAAGGAGCAATATTTAGAGTCTTTAAATTTTATTCCTCTTTTTGATCTAACAGAGATGTTTGAGTTTTCGTTCATTGTAAAGGGGACAAGGTTAGGAGAAGAGTCTACCAGTAGCGAGAGAAGGGATTAGTGGGGGGCATAGAGGTTAGAACCTCACCCTAACAGGACATGTAACAGATATTGATTAGCCAGTGAAGCAGAGCTGTCGCCGTAAGAGGATTTGTGAGCCAGAAAAAGCGGATGACAGTATTCCTGCAGTGGCCGTGAGGAAAGCTGGGGGGGCAGGGTCTTGCCTGGATGAGGGGGCTGCTGCCAGTGCTCACTGTTGTCCGGATGGGAACTGTACTGCTGCCGTCCAGGACTGGTTTTTCCCAGTTTCCAGAGACATCATGATGCCCCCGATAGGAGGAATGCTGATTCCAAAGAGTTTTCTCAGTAAAACTGAGTATAATCCTGGAGCTAGTGGGAGTTTTTCTTCAGCCACCTATAATATGAGTTTTCAGTTTAGGTTTTGTTACAGTTCTCATTATGTATAGCTCACTAGCATCTCTATTTAGCATCTTATATCCCTCCGTCTCATTGTAACTATCTATCTCTCCGTCTGTCTGTCTGTCTATCTAATTAGCAACTATGTCTTCAATCAGAGTAGCTAGGATGAGGTCCTGGCCCATCTAACCATTTCTTGTGAAGTTAATACAATTTTTACTCTTCTGTAAAAATAATTAATGCCTATGATTTTATACTGCATTTCTCTGGGCTCTTGAGGATTCATTCCATTGGAGTGTTTCCTTTTCTCCCATATGGAATGGTGGTGTCTTGGTTTTGATTATAAATATTACACATGAGTATTTTACTCCCATATATATATATATATATGTATGTGTATATATATATATATATATATATATATATATATATATATATACACACCTCAAACTTACCATCTGTTGCTACTGGACACATGAATTTTGGCTTTCATCATGTTGATTTCCTGTGGCTTAATTTTATTTATTTCACTTGGCAGTGGAGAGACTACTTTTTTCCCCTGGTGGAAGTTAAACTGAGTAACAACAACAAAACAAAAGTTAAACATAAAAAGAAATAACAAATAGATTAGGCAGAAATTCTTAAACCTGAGCAACTGGATAATTTAATCAGATAGAACATACATTGGAAATATAGTAAAATAGAAATACCAGTGCTCTGAAAGTTCTTACATCAAATGGAAGCATTTCCAGTTGTTTGTCATAATCCGTTTACTAGCAGGATTCATAAAGCTTTGTGATGTAAAGTTGAGAAGATACCCTAGTAAGAGTAATCAACTAGGGAGAACTTAAATGAATCAAATGACTTGAAAATTATGAGAAATGAAAATTATGATGTGAAGAAGAATAAAGCATGCAAAGTCAATAATCTTAGATGACTTTTTTTTTTTGTTGTTAGATGACTTTTTTTTCATTTGACAAGGACTTGTATTTGAATGACTGTTTTGTGCCAGGCCTCATGCCAGGTGCTGAACTGATCTTTAACATTTTTGCCTAGATTATTGTGGAGCCTCCAGCTGGTCTCCCTTCTTCTCTCCTGGTCCTCCACCCCCCACCTCTGTCTTTTCGCATTACAGCAGCCGGTGTGATCCTGCTAAAATGTCAGATCTTGCCATGCCTCTGGTCAAAGCTCTGGATCTCATTCATAGTGAAAACCTGAAACTTTATATTGGTATACAGGACCCTACCTGCTTTAGAATCCTGTTCCCTCTACTGCCTCCAACTTATTCCCCTCTAGTAAGCTAACCACTCTGCCTTTCCTCAGGCAACCCAAGCCTGCTTCTACCACTGGGCTTTTGCACATGCTGTTCCCTCTCCCTGGAATATTCTTCCAACCAGCTAGCCACATGACTCACATCTTCAGGTCATGACTCCAGTACCATCTTCTCAGGGAGACCCTTCCTCATACCCTTTGTAACCCCCACTTCCTATCGTACTCCCCCCCACCCCCCATCCTGCTTTTTCCTTTAAGGTACTAATCACCAGATAACATACTATGTATTTAAAAAAAAATTTTTTTATTGTCTCTTGTTCCCTACCACAACGTAAACTCTGTGAGGGCACAGTATTTTTGTTTGTTTGTTTGTTTTCCCATTTTGTTTACTCCTGTATCCAGTGCTTTCAACAGTTTCTGGGTACATAAGAACATACAATAAGTAGTGAATGAAAGAGTGAATTTGGAGTCACAGAAACATATAAAGAAAGTAATACGGGTGCCTGGGTGGCTCAGTTCTTAACTGTCTGCCTTCAGCTCAGGTCATGATCCCGGCGTCCTGGGATCAAGGCCCGCATCGGGCTCCTTGCTTGGCGGGAAGCCTGTTTCTCCCTCTCCCACTACCCCCGCTTGTGTTCCCTCTCTCGTTGTCTCTCTCTCTGTCAAATAAATAAATAAAATCTTTAAACAAAAAAAGTAATAAATGTTGCATAAGCCCACCTCGTAGAGTAAGTAGCTGACATTAGGATTTGTGTATTTTCTTTTTGCCTCTTAATATTATAGAGATGCTGGAAAATGCAGAAAAGCATAAAAGATGTAATTAAAAATCACCTATAATTGCTCCAATAAATTATACTTACTTTAATCTCCTGGGGTTGTTCTTTTTTGTTAATTTATTAGTGCATCTTGAGTATGTCCCATTATGTTAACTATTTTTTTTAAAAAAATATGACTTTAAGTGGCTTGTAGCATTCCATTGTAACTATACCTCTATAACTATAACTATACCTCATTCCATTGTAACTATATGTCTACCATACTTAGGCATCTATATTTAGATTATTTCAGTTTTCTTATACTGGTTTTAAAAAATGAACATCTTACTGTTTGATACGTCTTTGTGCAAGTCTCTGTTTATTTTCCTTAGGCTAGATCATTATAATTGAAATGACTGTGACAAGGGATATGAGCTTTTTAACCTGTCGTGATCGTGACTGTGATGCTGTCTGCTAGAATGTCACACTCTGGTACAGAGGACCCATTTTGTCCTATCGTTGCCAGTGCAGATTATTATTGTTCCTAAAGCTCTTGACCAAACTTGATAAACAATTTTTACTTCTCTGATTAAGTAGATCCTTTCCTCCCCTCTTTAGTATTTGTTCATTTATTATATTCTTATATTATAAGATTATATTCTTATATATATATTATATTCATATATTCATATATTCTATGATGTCCTTAACTTCTTTATTTTTTAAAGTTTTTTTTTTATTTATTTGACAGAGAGAGGGATCCCAAGTAGGCAGAGAGGCGGGCAGAAGGGAGAGGGGGAAGCAGGCTCCTTTTTGAGCAGAGAGCCCGATGTGGGGCTCGATCCCAGGACCCTGAGATCATGACCTGAGCCAAAGGCAGAGGCTTTAACCCACTGAGCCATCCAGGCGCCCCTTAACTTATTGATTTAATGATTTTAGCCCTTTTATTGGCTTCCTCTATAAGGATGAAGAATTTATTTATTTTTTTAAAGATTATTTATTTATTTATTTGACAGAGAGAGATCACAAGTAGGCAGAGAGGCAGGCAGAGAGAGAGAAGAAAGCAGGCTCCCTGCTGAGCAAAGAGCCTGATGCGGGGCTCAATCCCAGGACCCTGAGATCATGACCTGAGCCGAAGGCAGAGGCTTTAACCCACTGAGCCACGCAGGCGCCCCAAGAGGAAGAATTTAAAACCTTGACAATACCTCTTACCTATTCTCCCTTTGTGCCCTCTGTTTTTGTTACTTACATATTCTTGGCTTTTAAATTGGTTGAGCTTATGTTTTAAAATGATATAACTCTACTTATCAACTTTGAGCAGTGTGTATTGAATCTCTTCTATGAAAGTAAGTAAATCCAGATAGTTAATGTGTCTTTATTTTTCTTTCCACTAACCTTGAGATTTTATTCCTTTCATTATTATTTCTTCTCTATTTATAAGCTTTTAAACACTTAACTTCCATTCCTTAATTTAATTAAGCCTTTGTTGAATCTGAAAGTTAAATAAACAGAACAAAACAAAGCAAAACCTAAAACCAATAAAGAACACAAATAAAAAGTCAAGTTTTAGAAATATGTACGAAATATCAAGACTGGTGTTTGGTTCCACAAGTATAATCATATGCAATTGAATACTTGCTCCTTGAAAGAGAAGCTTGCCTACATTTACTTTTAATTTCTTTCTGGATCCTGTTACTTCATCTGGCTTGTATTCTTGGATTCTGTGCTTTTATCTTTGTTTTCTGTTTTGTTTGCTTGGAAAGCCTCCTCATAATTTTCCTCCTATAGTAAACGTGATTGTTAGTAAACTGTTTCTGTCTTGAACTGGTACCTGGTTGGTTGATGTTTGCCTGCATGTAGAAATTTAGGTTCAAAATACTTTTTCTTCAGTTCTTTACCGTGATCTTGCATCCCAGGTTACTGATGAGAAATATGTCATCTTGATTCCTGCTTTCTTTAGATCAACTGTGATTTTTCTTTGGAAGCTTTTATAATTTTTTCCTATCCTTAGATCTCTGATATTTTACCAGGGTGTATCAGGGTATGAAATGTTTTCATTTATCCTGTCTGGCATTTGGATTATCCTTTCTATTTGGGCTGTGCCATGTTCAGTTAAGGGAAGGTGTCTGTTTTTTCCCCTCCTAGAACTCCCATAAGGTAGATATCAATCCCTTGGACCTGTACTCAGTGTCGCTCAATCTTTCTTCCATAGTTCCAATGTCTTTGTGGTTTTTTTTAAAAGATTATTTATTTTGGAGAGAGAGTGGGTGAGCACATGAGCAGGAGGAGGGGCAGGAGGAGAGGAAGAGAGAGTCTTAAGTAGACTCTATGCTGAGTGTGGAGCCCAATACAGGACTTGATCTCGTGACCCTGAGATCACGACTGGAGTCAAAACCAAGAGTTGGATGCTTAACCGACTGTGCCACCCAGGCGGCCTGTTCTCTGTGTTTTTGTTGCAGTTGTTGTTGTTCACTGTTCTCTATGTCTCCGCTCACCTAGCTTAGTTTTCAGCCATGTCTGCTTTGTCAATGAGCTCATTCACTGACCTGTAAAATTTTAATAATCATTGTTTCCAAGAACTCTTCTTGTTATCTGGTTACTTCTTTTTCTATAGCAGCCTCTTTTTGCCTTATGACTCTAGTATTCTTCCCTGTCTCTCTGCAGATCATAAATCTCTGTTGCTTGAATTAGGCTTGTTTCTTTAGTATCTTTTCTGTTTGTTCGTTTGGGGCTGTATTTATTATGTATTGCAGTGTGACAATTTATCCTACAGTGCTTAAAACAGTGAATAATTCATTGTTCTCCCAGTGTCTGTGGGTCAGGAATGCAAGTATGATTTAATTGGGTGCCTCTGCCTGAAGATCTCTCACAAGGCAACCGTCAAGGTGTGAACCAGGTCTGTGGTCTCATCTGAAGGCTCAAAAGAGGAAGGATTTTCTTCCAAGTTCACTCACAGGATTGTTAACTAGATTCACTTCCTTATTAGCCAGTTCCTCACTGGCTGTTGGCTCGAGGCCTCTCTCAGTGTCTGTCTATGTGGACCTCTCCATATAGCAGCTCACATCATGGCAGTGACTTCCTCAGAACAAACCAGCAAGACAGCAAGAGAAGCCAGAGTCTCCTTGTAAACTGATCTTGGAAGTGCTGTTCCATCACTTTTGCCATATTCTGTTCCTTGGAAGCCAGTCACCTAAGTCCAGCTCACACTCAGGAGGAAGGGGTTATGTAAGGACATGAATACCAGAAGGAAGGGATCATTAAGGGCTATCCTAAATGCTGCCTATTACAGAAGTAAAAGTCTTTACTTTTTGGGTTTATTTTTTATTTTTATTTTTTCCAAGTCTCTAATGATCTTTGTTTCTAAGGAAAAGACTTTAGGGGTTATTGCAGGTAGCGGGCCTGGGTTTACTCTGCATCTGTGTCACTTACATAGGCTTCCTTTTCAGGTATGTGGGCAGACAGTGGGGAGGCTGGCTGGAATTCCCTCTTGTGTAATTCCATGTCTTTTATGTGCATGGTTGGAACTTGTGACTTGCTATTAGCCATTATTATATGGAAGACATGCTGATATAGTCACTCCCTTGATTAGGTTACATTTTATGACAAAAGGGATTTTGCAAATAATTATGGTCCTAAATTAGTTCCTTTTGAGTTACACAAAAGGAAGATTTTCCTGGCTGGGCCTGACTTAATCACTGAGAAGCCCTCAAGGAAGGACTGGGGTCCTCCTTGGGGTCAGAGATGCTCTTCTGATGGCGTTGAGGAAGCAAGCTGCATGAGTTCTGTGCCTGCAAGAAAATGAATTTCCCAACAATTTAAAATACTTGGAAATGGGTTCTTCCCTGCTGAAGCTTGCAGATGAGAGTGCTCCTTGAATGACACCAAAATGGTTGGCTTATGAGACTCTGAGCTGAGGACCCAGCTAAACAGCCTGGATCCCTGATGCACAGATACTACGAGATAATAAATAAGTGTTATTTTGAACCAGGGAGTTTGTGGTCGTCTGTTCACAATAGTAAACAATACATGTATTTCATTCCTACTCCCTCCTAGAGCTGATCCTTTTCTGGTTCTCTCTTGGTCAAGAGTGGAGGCCTGGTGTAGATTCAAGCTCTGTTCTCTCTGTGACTAGCTTCCTCATTAGGAGTCTTCTATGCATCTAGCTTCCTCAGACAGAGGGCAGATCTTGGGCTGTGACTTGGGGGCATGTCACTACTGCCATTTGTACCTTTTATTTCTTTGCACTGGGAATTGGGAAGAGGAGAAGCCTAACTTGCAGATGTTGCAAAGGCACCTGTTTAATGAGAGACCCTAATGATCACCCCCTTACCTACTCCATTTTTTGGTGTTGATTCCAAGCTTGTAGCTCTGGCCACCTTGGTGGGAGCCGTGCTTATGCAAGGTGTCTTCTTGTGTGGTTTCCTCTACTCTGCATTTCTCACTACTCTGATTCTACTTGGTTTTTCTCTTCATGGAATTTCTTACAACTTCTGATCTGTTGATGGCCTATTTTCCTGTTTTATAATGCTGTTATGGTTTCCTTCTTTAAACAGAAAATAATTTTCCTAGCACTTCAGTGGGGGCTTGGAAGTGAAAGGAGACAGATGTTGGTAATAGGTCTGCATGAACTCAGCTGCACAATCTGGACTGGACTTTTTCTTTTTATAAGAGAAAAAAATACTCTTTTGCTATCTAACGCTGACTCAGTATATTTGTAATAAATTTGGCATATTTCTAATAAAATCAATGAGAAAGGGCAGAATTTTTATTGTAACTACTTTTCTCATGTTCTATTCTTTCCTTCTTTTAAAGTTCCTTCATCTCTCTGAAGACTCTGCTCTTTTTTTCTTTTCTTTCTTTTTTTTTTAACCCTCTTCCCACTTACACTTACATAGCCTTTTTCTCTATTTTCTTAGGGTGATTTCTTAGAACAAGTGACTTTAAAATATTGCTGACACTGTTTTTTTTTTTTAACGCTAATAGCACACATGATGTAAGTGCTGAGGATGTTGAGATAATTGAACTAAAATTGTGATTTTAAAATTGTTTTAAGACTCTTTTAGTTCTAAGTAACATGAACCTACTTCAAACTAGTTTGGGTTACAGAGAATTTATTAGACAGAAATTATAATATTTTACTGAACCCAAGAGTAAAAATTATATTTGGATATCATGAGGGTGTGGAAGCAGAAACTAGAAAGTTGATAGAAACCCAGATAGTCATTACTTTTCTGTCTCTCTTATCTCTTTTCCTCAACATCTTCTTACTTTGTTTCTCAGCAGACTCACTTTGTTTCGTATGCGTATGGCCAAATACGGCTGCCCAGCAATGGTAACCAGAGTTTCTAAGCTGATTAAATTAAAAAAAAAAAGATTTTATTTATTTACTAGAGAGAGATAGAGAGTGAGAGAGAGCATGAGAGGGGAGAGGGTCAGAGGGAGAAGCAGACTCCCCGCTGAGCAGGAAGCTGGATTCGGGACTCAATCCTGGGACTCCAGGATCATGACCTGAGCTGAAGGCAGTTGTTTAACCAGCTGAGCCACCCAGGCACCCCAGAGTTTCCAAGCTTATATCATATTAGTTCAACCAAATAGATAAGAGACAGAATGCCAGATTCCAAGGAGAAAGATGAATTGGTTCAGTTTGGGCCAGTTATCTCTTTTTAGACCAGTGTAATGTAGTTATGAAGACAGATTTTTATGGTACAAACATGGCTGCTATGGCCCAAGTTCTCAAAGACGAGGTAAGAGATAAGTGAGTGCAGAATTGGGCAGATATCTCAAGACGTGTCTTCTTCAACATTCTTGTTTATATCCAGTGTGCTATTTCTTATTAGACAGTGTAAGCTGAGGGTCACACGTAAATTGATTTTGATCCCAGCCTTGCCACTACTAGCTGTGTGACCTCTGTGAAGATTAAAATCTTTCTGTGTACAATTGGGATGATAAAGCCTATCTCCTGGGGTTGCTGGGAGGATGAAATGAGAATATATATGGTACATCCAAGCACTTAATAAATAGTAGTTATTAATTATTACTATTTTCAGATCATTTGGGAAATGGAGGAACATACATTTTACTACTTCAAAGGTTGTAAGAAGATCTAGAGGCAAAATTCCAGGTGCTACAGAATTACATAGTTAATAAAAATCTAAGAGAGAGTTTTGCCTTAACCACACTTGACCAAAGGAACGGATACAGGGGAGGCTGATGGTGTTAGGGCCCTATCTATACTTATTTTTAGAATGAAATCTTTGCTTCTATTGATTTTTGAAAGAGGTAGCGATGTTCTGACAATTCTAAAGAGAGCCAAGCAGGGCTGGTGATCTCTGGAAGAGGCATCATAGTTTTTTCAAGCCAGTTCCTATTCTGATGGTCTCTGCAAGTCATTCCGTTTGGTGGCTGGTCTGTTCTGATTGACTAGTGACTTACCCAGTGAGATGTTTTCGAATATCATCCCTGGGAACCAGGTGTGTATTATCAAGACTTCAGCTTTTGTTAAAGAAGATGCATCTTTTTCTTTATAAACAATAGATTTTCTTTGCACTTTTCTGATGTATATGGTAAAATTGTGGGTGGCAACCATTCATTAAATGAACTCTTAGTAAAGGATACGAAAAATGGTAATGATCCAAACTCTATATAGTTAACTGAACTCATAGCTTAGTAAAGGATATGTAAAATGACGATTTGAATTCTGTATAGTTAAATGATACCAAATGTCAGCCCAAAGTTAATGTTTACATAAAGGAGAGTTAGCCAACAATCTACATTTATGGCTTTTTTGGAAACATAATGTATGCTGTTCTATATGAAATTGCAGTAGAAGAGTATCTCATTGACTAACTGTGTAATTTTCTCTTAAGTTATGCAGACATTTTGATTGAGAGGGAAGTGTTAATGCAGAAGTACATTCATCTAGTTCAGATCGTAGAGACAGAAAAAATTGCAGCTAACCAGCTCCGTCATCAACTTGAAGATCAAGACACAGAAATCGAAAGACTTAAATCAGAGGTACTTCCTGGTTAATAGATTCTTCCTCATTGTTTCACATTTATTGTCATCTCCTCATAATTACATAAGGCCTATCAGGGCAAGATTTTAATCCCAAACTTAGTTCCTTTGGCATCAACATGTACATGGTCAAACTAGAGATCTATGCTAAGAAAGTATCTGGTCTGTTAGGGTTGAGTAAATATGCTACAACAAAATACCAGGCTAATATGCTGCTTTTTAATTATTTTGTGCTCCTGCTGTCCTTCCTTTGATCAGATAACCAAGAGTTGACTTAATATGTAATTGTTCGTAGACTGAATATCGTAGTAATGATAACTGTGAATCTATCATAGATTCTGTTACAATCCCATATGCAACTAAGGAAGGAGCAGAAATGAAGTCCGAAAGACTTTGTTGCTTCTATATCTAAGGAGTCCAACTTTCTCCCCTCTAGAATTTTGAAAAATACATTTGTGTTAAAGTATAAGACATTTTCTAGGGTACACTTTTTCCTGAATTTGTCATTCCTGCCTCTCTCCACCTCCACCCCCCAGCCTCCAAAGGTGAACTTCTGGGGTCCTGTACCCCCAGATTGTGCAATTGTGCTAAGTAAGAACAGAAGATGGTCATGGCATCAGCAGCCATGGTGGTGGTGGGCCCGGGTCCTCCCATGCTCACAGATGCCTCTGTCTCTATACAGAAACCCGAGGGTCCCTTTCCTTGCTGTCCCGTTATTCCTCGTGGAAAGCAGACAGTAACTGGAGAACTGAAGAGGAATGTAGAAAACAAGATTTTCCCCCCTTTCTGACTAGGGATGCATTAGCATTTTCTTCGCCTCAAAAGAGAAGAATAGAACAGAATGAAACCTACCACTAATTATAGTCTATTGACAGAACAGTTCAGGGTCCTCATTCTTGGTAACTTTCTTGTCACTTTTATAGTCACTGGAGAATATTTTCCTCTTTATTTCCTCACACCTTCCTCTAAGATATACTCTGAATCCTGTGAGGGCTTTTCACCTCCTGCTGCCTGTGTACGTCACCTCCAGTTCACAGAGCAAGGGTACACGCTGATTGTACCTGGGATCCGATTGCTTCTCCGGTGATAAGTTGCAGACCGTGTTCAGCATATCATTAGTGTTGTTAACTTCCCAGTTCAACCCTGAAATCTGATATAGTGAAAACATCAACAGAAAACTTAAGAAACCTGTATTTTAAAAGGCTATATCAGGCACTGTAATTTAAAACAAAATTATTGTGTTCTTTCTTTGCCACAGTAAGCTTAGAGCAGATGCGTGTCGGCTGAGTGAAAGAGGTTGGTATTTACTCCACAAGAGAAACTCAGTCAGCACCAAGCAGTGTTCCCCAGTCTTTATTTGTGCGTGCTTCTCTGTCTTCAGTGTGTTCTAATTTTAGTCTGGATATAGATTGCAGCCCCAGACTGTCAGTAGCAGGTATGTCTTGTGTGGTCAGTTGACAGAAACAATAATTTATTTCTTACTCCTTTTGTTTTCCCACATCTCTGCCAGAAAATGGCAGAAATGTGTATTTGGTATCGGTGACAAAACGGAAAGACAGGTCAGAGGAATCAGTTATGACTCTTATTTTTTAAATGTCTGCTTATAGTACATCTGTACAGGTTCTTACCTTTATAAGAGCCTGCAGTCGAGGGGTAGTCTAGTGAATTTGATTACTAAGTGTTTTGGAGCAGCTGTCTGGTCTTGAATTGCCCCCACAGGCCACATAACTGAGCAGGAGATATAAAGAGATTCCAAGTTGTTTCAATCATTTTTACCTTTTCACCTTTTCTTCGTTGGCTTGGATCAATCCCAAAACTCTGAAGTTCCTTTTGCAGTTACCATTTTCTCAAGGAATTTTGTGAATCTGCTGTACTGTGTATACCTGGAAGGCTGCGGGCTGATTAAGGGAAATAAGAGCTTTGACTTGAGCATCCTTGCATTTGGAGACCACAGGGCATTACCGGCATCAGGCAAGATGGCGGCATGCCGCTCAGCTCCCGTGAAGGCCTTGGCCTAGTCCTCACTGGGCCAAGTTCACTTTCCACAGTCACTTCTTAGGAGTGATTTGTTAGCAACATAACTAAACAGGTTTGTGGTAAAGTTCTTGCTTTCCTGGCCTTAGCACCAAATGAATAAAAGTTGGATAAAAAAAAAAGTTTCCTGAGGATCTCATAAGCTACCTTGTAGGTATAACCTCCTATGAGTGAATGGCTATAAGGTAGTATTTCTCAAATCATGAAATGGACCAATTCTGTGTTCTAGATTGTCGCTCTTAATAAAACCAAGGAACGAATGCGGCCGTACCAAAGCAATCAAGAAGATGAAGATCCAGACATCAAGAAGATTAAAAAGGTAGTATTTGGGGGAGGTGGTTCTGGCTTTGGGGAAGCATGGTGATCAGTTATCTGTCCTGCAGTGTTGTCTTTGCCACCCTGTCTCTGAGTTTGGTGTATCTGCTCGAATGGCTCTCAGACTTGCCCTTCAGACTGATCTGGGAATGGCCACTTTGGAAAAGTTTCAGCTTGAGATTTTTTTTGCTGGTTCTGGGAATCCCCTTTTGGACTCTGTGGGAGGGTTGCCAAAACCAGACGTTAAGACAATAGTGCTCTCAAGCTGGGTTAAGTAAGTGCTGTTGAACCTCCTAAATTTGTGCTGCTTCCATATTTTAGGGGAGTATCTTTTAAATGACATTTAAAAATATTTCTTTTAGATTTAGATTTCAGTGCTTATTTAGAAAGGATTTTTGTGAACATGTGAGAAGATTGACTAAACACATCTGCTCAGATTTCTGTTTTATTATCGTTGTTCCTTTCTTGCTTAACATCCACATAATCAGCAGATCTTTCTGCCTCACTGTCATGTGTTACTGTACAACTTTTGCAATTAACCAGACCCTGGTACTCACTCTGTTCTACCGTGTTTGATTT
Organism: Meles meles; assembly: GCF_922984935.1. Taxonomy (NCBI): domain Eukaryota; kingdom Metazoa; phylum Chordata; class Mammalia; order Carnivora; family Mustelidae; genus Meles; species Meles meles. Next base: position 77,071,598 of record NC_060068.1, on the reverse strand, counting down.
TATGACATCTAAGTTTTGAGTTCCATAATCTTAATACTCTTGTAAATCACCTGCTCAGCTTTGTTAACATTGTGTGAAGAGCTTCACACTTCAAGAACTTTCTTTAGATACATATCTTTAGATCTTTATTTCATCTTAAATTTTTTCTTATTCCTGTTTTCCAATAAGATCGGGCATGTTCCGGGTGGTCTGGCCGTAGAACCTTATTCCTGTTTTCCGTGCTAAATAATTATTCCCCTTAAATTGTAACAGAACTTCAAATATTGCTCAGAGTTTGAAATAGAAATGCTTCTTGGAACTAAATTGCAATGTTTTCAGGCACTAAAAAGTGAAATAACACCATTCCCTTCTGGTATTAAAAAAATTTTTATTTAAGATTTTATTAATTTATTTGATACACAGAGAGAGCGCGTGCGCACAAGCAGGGGGAGTAGGAGACGGAAAAGCAGTCTCCCCACTGAACAGAGAGCCCGATGCAGGTCTTGATCCCCAAACCCCGAGATCATGACCTGAGCCAAAGGCAGATGTTTAATCAACTGAGCCACCCAGGTGCCCCAGAACTTAAAACTTTTAAAATTGAATTTGGTTTATGTTATTGTGATACAAGATTAATGCTATTGCCTTTCTTTTCATAGTATGAAATTTTGTATAAACAAAGATATCAGAAAAATACAATTTCCAGTTCTTCTTCTTGTTTTTCTTTTTCTTTCTTTTTTTTTTTTTTTGTAGAAACCAATCTTTCAGTAAGTAAGTAAACCAGGCTTTGCTTAGCATGCAGTAACTGACTAAGGAAAGATTTTATTTGATTAAAGTTTCGATTAAGTTTGTGGTTTTTTTTTTTAAGATTTTTTGAAAAATTTATTTATTTGACAGAGAGAGAGCACAAGCAGGCAGAGAGGCAGGCAGAGAGAGGGGGGAAGCAGGCTCCCTGTTGAGCAGAGAGCCTGATGTAGGGCTCGATCCCAGGACCCCGAGATTATGACCCAAGCCGAAGGCAGAGGCCTAACCCACTGAGCCACCCAGGCACGCGATTAAGTTGTTTTTTGAAAATACTTCTGTTAAATGGAATAATACTGATGAATGCTTTTTACATTTTCTGCCTTCTAATATTCAGTGGAAGCAATTAAAAAATTACTTTTGAACTTGTTAAGTAGGTTTGGAAATCAATTCTGTTGTCCTTTATGTCCTAAACAACTTAATGTCTGCATGGAAAGGAGTGTTTCAAATGAGTTAGATTTTCTATTCTGATCTTGCCAAATAGCAACATAATTTTTTATCTTCAGGGAACCAAAAATTGGATTTTATTTAATTACAGAGAAACTTCCCGTTAGAATTTTCCAAATAATGTGCGTATACCTTCCCCCACATAATTCTGTTAAAATGTGGTTATTTTTTATTGTTGGAAGGGTGGCAACTACATGAATGCCTGCATGAAGGTTGACAGTATGATGACAACATTGGTAGGTAAAGGAGAGAATTTTAAACATTGCACAAGAAGAGTGGTTGTTTAAACACATGGTAATTTAGGCCATATGGGAGAAACAGTGGGGAAAAAATAGGAAGTGTAAGAATGTGTTGAACAGATAACAGTGATACTAAAAAGAGATTGGGGTGTGCCTGGGTGGCTCAGTCGGTTAAGCAGCTGCCTTTGGCTCGGGTCATGATCCCAGGGTGCTGGGATCGAGCCCCTTGTCAGGCTCTCTACTCAGTGGGGAGTCTGCCTCTTCCTCTCCCCCTGTATGCTCTCCCCCTGCAAATAAATAAAAATAAAATCTTTAAAAAATTGTTTAAAAAATAAAAGGAGATTTGGTAGTGATTTAATGCTTTCAACTATATGTGGATTTGCAATCTGCTTTGTTGTTGAATCTGCCACTTAGATATCACCACCCTAATAAATTACCATAATGTGATATATATATCATAATGTGATAAATTTATCATAATAAATTATCATACTTTTTTCATATTTGGAAAGGACGTCAGATTGTTTTGGTCCATTATTTTATAGGTGAGAAAATGGAAGACAAGAGTTCAGAGTTACCCAGCAGGTTAGTGCAGAGCCTTGGGTTAAGGCATGTCTGGTTAGCACCCAGCATTTACCTGAACACTGGAAAGATGTTCAGTAAATACTTGTTGGCTAACATACACAGACCAGTGCACTTTCCTCAGGTTTGTCTTGTTATTTTTCAAATCAAACTCAGATCAATGTTAGAGGCTATCGTGTTTTCTACAGAATTGATTTTTACTTATATTTCACGTTTCTTCTCACAAAATAATCTCCACTGCAAATCATTAACATGTGTTTTTTTCCCATGTGGCTAAGAGAATCCTTGCAGTTAACAAAAAGCCGGTAAAAGAATGCCAAGTCTGATTGCATCTTTCCTGTGTGACTTACCACGAAATTTAGTTATTTGTCTATAAATAGAAGGGGTCCGACGAGCTGATGGCTAACACTTATTTTCTAAGCTTACTAAAAAACCCCTCAATAACAGCAAATCAAATAGCCTGATTTAAAAATGGGCAAAGGACTTGAATGGACATTTCTCCAAAGATGAAATGCTATGCGCATGCTCTCTGGGGAAGTCATATACACAGAAAAGCTGCTCACTATCACCCAGCATCAGAGAAACACAAATGAAAACCACAGGGCCGTGTCACCTCACACCCGTCAGGATGACAACCGTCAAAAAACTGGAACATAAGTGTTGATGAGGATGTTGAGAAATTAGAACCTTTGTGCTCTCATGGTGGGATGGTGAAGTGGTTCAACTTCTACGGAAAGCAGTATGGTCATTCCTCAAAAAATTAAAAATAGAACTATCACAGTGATAAGCATTCCTGCTTCTGGGTATATAGCCGGAAGGATTGAGTGCAGGAACCCGAGGAGATATTTGCATACCATGATCACTGAGGGAACTATTCACAAGAACCAAGAGGTGGAAGCAACACCCATGTCTATCAGCAGATGAATGGATAAACAAAATGTACATATGGTGGAATACTGTTCAGCCTGAAACGGGGAGGAAATCCTGGTTCATGGTACAGCATGGATGAACCTTGGGGACATTACACTAAACGGAATTAACCAGTCACAGGAAGATAGATACTATGTGATTCCACTTATATGAGCTATCTAAAGTGGTTCACAGAAACAGAAAGTTGAATGGTGGGTGCCAGGGGCTGAGGGAAGGGAGTAGTGGGGAGTTGTTTTTCGATAGGTATAGTGTCACTTTTGTGGGACAGAGAAGTCCTGGAAATCTGTCGTACAACAGTGTGGAATACTTAACGCTGCTGAATTAGACACTTAAAAATGGTTAGGATGGTAAATTTTAAGTTATGTGCCTTTTCAACGCAATTAAAATTTTTTTAAATATCTGCTTTTATATTGTTAAAAAATACACCTTTAAGTTCTTTCTTTATTAAAAGGTTAATAACTGTATATGTAATATTATCCTATTCTGGTGTCCATACAGGGAGTTCTAAAGAGCTTATGGAAGAAACTTGCGAAGTTGAGAAAAAATATTATTTTTAAATCCTCTTTTTTCCTGCTATCTGAAAAAGCCTGCCATTATTTGTTTTAGTGATGGGACCATTAACGCACTAACGAAAAAGTGGTGTTTTATATGGCACAGGATGGAAACCTTTACCGACAGGCTTACCAAAGACAGTCTCACCGCTCCCTGAGATCTTTCTGCTGTTGTTCTGTAGGTTCAGAGCTTCATGAGAGGATGGTTGTGTAGAAGGAAATGGAAGACTATTGTGCAGGATTACATTTGTTCTCCTCATGCTGAAAGTATGAGGAAGAGAAACCAGATTGTGTTCACCATGGTTGAAGCCGAGTCGGAGTATGTTCACCAGCTCTACATCCTGGTCAATGGCTTCCTCCGGCCCCTGAGAATGGCGGCCAGCTCCAAGAAGCCTCCCATCAGCCATGATGATGTCAGCAGCATTTTTCTCAACAGGTTTGTCTTGGCATGAATCAAAAAGTCATGTGAAAAAACCATTTCTATTCCTTAAAAGAATTTTTACTTTACTCTTAAAAGAATAGGTATTATAAATTCAACTTCAAGATATGATACTGAAAATAAGAAAGGTATCATTTGTGTTTCATTATTTGCCCAAATTTGCATGTCTTTATCTTGAATCATGGCATCTAGTTTTCTGGGTTTTTTTCTCTATTTGACATGTATTTTCTTGTCATTGTGTGGGTGTGTGTGTTGGGAATGACAATCTCCTTCATAAACTGAGGGAAGTGAAGTGAGTAACGGGTCTTTACGTGTAATTTATACAGACATACTTTAGAAAGAACAATTACTAACAGAGAACCCAAGAATCTGTAGTGAATTTCTTTCTTTCTTTTTTTTTTTTTTTTTGCTAGCTATATTAAAAATACATAATATTTCTCTTGTTTGACATGAGCTTTTGTGGGGAGCTACAAAACATAAACAGATAAACACCTGGCTTCAGAGATTTGCACAGGAGAAAAAGAACCTTATAATGGCAGTCAACAAAGAAAACCATTTCATTAGGTATAAAAATTACTGAGTTCAATATACACAGGGAACAGTAGATGAGTCATATTCCAAGCTTCCATCCACTGTCCTATAGACATACTGTACTGAGCTCGAATTTTGCTCACTGGGGGATAGATGAAGTGAGAGGGGCCATGCAGTATGGCCAATATTAACCATTTTCTGATGATCACTTATTAGGGAATAGGCTCAGTTTTATACTCTATTATATTTTTTTTTGTATTTTTTTTCCATTTTATTTATTTTTTCAGCGTAACAGTATTCATTCTTTTTGCACAACACCCAGTGCTCCATGCAAAACGTGCCCTCCCCATTACCCACCACCTGTTCCCCCAACCTCCCACCCCTGACCCTTCAAAACCCTCAGGTTGTTTTTCAGAGTCCATAGTCTCTTATGGTTCGTGTAGTGAATTTATTTCTACATATTATACACTATATATAGTGTCCTTCCGCTGAGGATTCGTCAGTGAGCAAAGCAGAAATCCTTGCCTTCACGGAACTTAAATTGTGATGTGGGAAGAGACATAATGAATAGTGAATAAGTGAAATGTGTAGTATATTATGTGGTGATGAGTGTTGTGAAAAAAAATCAAGAGGAGAGGAGAAGGGAGAAAGGGGGTGCCTGGGTGTTTTATGTAAAATTTAGTAATTTATTTATTTCTGAATATGTAATACATTTACATTGTGCCAAATTCAAAACAACACGAAAACATCAAATAACTCTTACTCTGTCTCTGCCCTCCCCATATACCCCACTTTTTGTATTTAACCGTTTTCATTAGTTTCTTATATACCTCTCTAGTGTTTCTTGATGTATATCCAATCAAATACAAATATAGAGTATTAGTTTTTCCCCCTTCTTACACAAAGACAATGAACTTTAACATGTACTTGCCTTTTTCACTTAATGGTATATTCTGGACATCTTCCCATATTGACATCTAAAGAGCTTTCTGTTTTATATATTTTTTTAAGATTTTATTTATTTATTTGACAGACAGAGATCACAAGTAGGCAGAGAGGCAGGCAGAGAGAGAGGAAGGGAAGCAGGCTCCCCGCTGAGCAGAGAGCCCGATGCGGGCTCGATCCCAGGACCCTGAGATCATGACCTGAGCTGAAGGCAGCGGCTTAATCCACTGAGCCACCCAGGCGCCCGAGCTTTCTGTTTTATAAAAAATGACTACATTGTTTTACATTATGTGAATGTGCCATAGTTTTTCTCTAGTCAGCCTTTGGAAAGGCCTCAGAGATAAGTTGATATTTGAATAAAGACTTGAGGTTGATGGGGAAGCAAGCCATTGGGCTATCTGGGAGAAGAGTGACACCGAGGAGGGGACAGCCTGTACAAAGGCCTGAGGCTGGGCCAGACCTGGCTTGCTTGATTGAGAAACTGCCTAAGGTCCATGTGGATGAAAAGCGGTAACAACTGGACATTGTGAAGATGTTTGCTTTTCCTGTAAATAAGATGGGCGGATACTGGTAGCATTTAGAGGAGAGAAGTAGCATCATATAACTTATGTTTTAAAATCTCTCTCTGGTTTCTCTGTTGGGAATCGAGCAGGGACATCGGTTTGGTGGCTATTTCAATAAACCAGGTGAGAGATGACTGTAGCAGGGAGGCCTGTTAGGTGGCTATCGCAACAATGTCGGCAAAAGATGATTGTAATGGAGGCGGTGATAAACGGTTAGATTCTGGGTATATTTTTAAACAGAGCCATTGAAATTTCCTGATGTGTTTGATGTGAGGTTTTGGGCAAAATCCAAGGTTTTGGGGCTGAACAACTAGAAGAATAGAGTTAACTACTCACTAAATGGAGAACACTGAGGTGTAAACAGGTTTAGGGGAAAGATAAAGAAATTTTAGCCTCAGACCTCTCAAGCATGAGACGTTATTAGCCATCCAAATGGAGAGAGCAAGTGAACAGGGATTGGAGATCAGTCTGGAGTTCAAGGAAGGAGTTTGGGCTGAGATATAAATTTGTGGGTCCAATAGCATATAAAGAGTGTTTAAAGCTGTTGGTCTGCTTGAGAGTACCAAGAGAGTAATCACAGATAAATGAAGGAAGAGGAACAAGGACTGAGCCTTGGGATATTCCAACATTTAGAGATTAAGAAGATGAAGAGGAACCAGCAGAAGAGAGTGAAGAGGGTAAGTTAGGGTTGTAGAATGAAAACCAGCAGAAGGAGTTGTCCTGGAAACCAAGGCAAGAGAGAACTATGTCAAAAAGGTCAAATAAAATGATAACTGGGAACTGGCCATGGGTTTAACACAGAGCTTTTGGGTAACTTTGATGAGGGGCCAAAGCCTCATTGGAGGGGACTTAAGAGAGAATGGGGGGAAGGATAATAATTGGAGAGAGTTGGTATCAAAAACTCAGTGTTGCTGTAGAGAGGAGCCGGTAAACAAGATGCTACTTGGAGGTAAATTTAAAAGTATAAACAAGTGTGTTTGTGTTTCAAGATGGGATAAAAATTACACTGATAGCAAGGGGGAAATGATGTAGGAGAGAGGGGGACTTTTCTGGAACAATAAGCTTGCATAGACATAAGTGGATAGAACATGGTGTTCAAGTCAAGTTGGGAGCACAGAGAGGAAGAGAATAGTACCTTGACACATATGCCATTAGGAAGCAAGGATATGTGGTCACGGTGCTGATAGAAGGAAAGTGCTGGTGTTAGATAAGAGAGGAAAGGTGTAAAATAATGCAGTGTAATTGCTAGGCAGCTGGAAGAGCCTACATTACTCTGTTAAGCTGGTGGTCATGACTCTGCAGTGAGACTAGTCAGGATGGTTGAGTGTTTTTCTTTTAGCTGCTTTCAGCTGCATGGGTGCCTGTACAGAGTAGGTGGATGGCTGGCTTTTTGCTGCTGTATGAGGCTAATATGATGAAATCAGAAATGAATGGTGGGGGGTGCCTGGGTGGCTCATTTGGTTGAGCGACTGCCATCAGCTCAAGCCATGTCCCTGCATCTGCTTCTCCCTCTGCCCTTTCCCCTCTCATGCTCGCTCACTCTCATCCTCTGTCTCTTAAATAAATAAATAAAATCTTTAAAAAATAAAGAAAAATTAAGAGGGGAGTTGAAGGTGTATGCAAGGGAGATTTTATAACGATGAGCCATGGAAGCTAAGCTGCCCTGAGAGGGAAATGATGGTGTGAGGGGGTGGTGGTCAGTGTCATGGATTAAGGTCCTGGTGATGTGGAAGGATTTTTGGAGTCAGAATTCTAAAGAAGTAAATTGAAAGATAAGGAGGTGGTCAGAGAATAGTTTGCTTGAAATAGCTAGGGAAGGGATGTAGTTACTGACAATAACAAGGTCTGAAGTATGATCAAGGGAGTGTTGGTTAGGTCAATGGAGGGTAAGATCCCTAAAGGAGAGGAGTTCAAAGGCTCTAGAGGCTAGGATATTGGAATGTTGTTTTTTTGTGCATATTAGATTTGCCCAGAATTATGACAGGAGTAGGGCTAGAGAAAGGACTGCCAACAAGCTAGAAGCTTGGAGCTCAAAACTCAAGGCATTAAAAAAGAGTATCTGGAGAGAGTTCTGCTCCACAGTGGTGTTGTAGGAAGACCCTAAACTCACCTCCTCCATGGAACACAACAAATTACGGCTAGTAATAGAACATTTCCTCTTGAAGAAGAACTGAGGGCTTGACCCAACCATTTCTGCACAATCAAAGGTAGAGAGAAGGGCAAGAGAACAGTAAGAGAGTGGGAGACGTGGTAACAAAGGGAATCAACCCTTGATGCTACAAACAGCAGTGGGACTGGATAGTATTGAGGGGCCAGGAACAGATTCCTCTGTCTTTGGGCAAAGAATAAAAGCCATAGTTTAAAAGAGCAACTGGCATATAAAAAGAAACAATGCTAGAACTTTGCCCAGTGGTGGAAGCTGCGTGGGTGCTCTCCAAATCAGAGGGACTGGATGGAGAACAACATGGTTTATGTTCCCATCCCACTTTTTTGTCTATTTGTTTTTAATAAAGCCTGGATAAGTAACATTAATTTTGTTAGTTAACTCGTTCCCCACACCTACATGTTTGTCTGTATACTCCTTTAAGGAAGTAACTTAAGTATCCATCAGTGGACCAATGGATAAGGAAAATGTGTGGGTTATCTACACACACACACACACACACACACACACACACACACACACGCTGAAATATTACATAGCCATAAGAAGGGATGAGATTGTGTTATTTGAGACAATATGGTTGGACCTGGAGGCTGTTTTACTAAATGAAATAGGTCTGACTAAGAAAGACAAATACCATATGGTTCCACTCAAAAGTGGGATCTAAAATTAGATAAATAAATAAACAAAAAACAGAATCAGACCTATAAATACAGAGAACAAACTGATGGTTGCCAGAGGAGAGGTGGGTAAGGGTTTGGGTAAAATGGGTGAAAGGGAGAGGGACATACAGGCGTCCAGTTAGGGATGAGTTAAGTCATGGGACTAAAAAGCAGAGCATAAGGACTATAGTCAATTATATTGTAAAAGTGATAAAACAGGAGAGATGGTAGTCACGCTTGTGGTGACCGTAGTATCATGTATAAACTTGTCAAATCACTAATTGTACACCTGAAAGTAATGTAATATTGTGCATCAACCACAGTCAAAAAAATTTCTTTGAAGAAAAAGAACAAAAATTATTGCAATATGACAAACCATAAATGACTCTTAATCTCACAAAACAAACTGGGGGTTGCTGGGGGGAGGTGGGATTGGGAGAGGGGGAGGGGGCTATGGACATTGGGGAGGGTAAGTGCTATCGTGAGTGCTGTGAAGTGTGTAAACCTGGCGATTCACAGACTTGTACCCCTGGGGATAAAAATACATTATATGTTTATTAAAAAAAAAAAAATTTGGAAGGGGAGGCGAACCATAAGAGACTATGGACTCTGAAAAACAACCTGAGGGTTTTGAAGGGTCAGGGGTGGGAGGTTGGGGGAACAGGTGGTGGGTAATGGGGAGGGCACGTTTTGCATGGAGCACTGGGTGTTGTGCAAAAAGAATGAATACTGTTACGCTGAAAAAATAAATAAAATGGAAAAAAAATTATTGCAATATGTTTTAATTTGGCTTTTTAAAGAATTAGGTTTTTTGCATTTATCTTACTGTTCTTTGTTTTATTTACTTTTGTTATTGAAGTATAATTGACATGCAATGTTATATTAGTTTCTGATGTGCAATGTAATGATTCAGCAATTCCATGCATTACTCAGTGCTCAACAGGATATATGTACCCTTAATTCCCTTTATTTTACCCTTCCTCCAGTCTGCGTTCATTTTAAGTTACTGCCAATTCTGAGCTAAAGGTTATTTTCCCTAGGTTTTTATAAAGTGAAAACCCATACTGTAAGGAAGATTTTAGGGACTAAATCCTAGGTCACAATTAAAATGCATATAAGTATTTAAAAAGGCAAGACTGGGAGGGTCTGTAGATGGCTGCAAAGAGAGTGGTTGATGGATGGTAACTTGCTTCTTTGTTAACAATTGATGGATTTATTTGAGAGGGGAGGGGCAGAGGGAGAAGGAGAGAGAGACTGTCAGGCAGACTCCCCACTCAATGCAGAGCCTGTCTTGGGGCTCGATTGAGCCACCAGGTGCCCCTGGGTGGTAACTTGTTAACAGGGGATTAGAAGCTTCTCTGTTATGAGGTGGGAGATCTCCTCACATTAGGTGGCAGTGGCCATGCTCAAGTGTGTGGGACATCGCAAGGGACCCAAGGGGGGCTCCTGCTCCTCAGGCCATACAACTCGCATTTTGGCAACGCGTCAGCCACCCAAGTGTGTCATTCTATCAGTTTTGATGACAGTGGACAGGATGGTAAATGGTACTCTGCTCATGAGGTCGGCAGACCACCGCATTGGTCTTAGGTCACCTCTGGGGATTGGTTTCCATTAGATTGCCTGATCTGCCATCTGGAAGGCCAGGCTTTTCGTATTGTTTAAAATTCAGATTCACGAGGTGCTGTGCCACTTCTTGGAAGGCAAGGCTATAAGCTCTTCACACAGTTAGCAATTGTTTACTATCCCTTGTCCTTAATGGGCATTTGAAGAGGTATGTTTTAATTTTTTTATTTATTTGTTTTTAAGATCTGTGTTTTTATTTTTCCACATTTTTTTTTTTTTTTGCTTTTAAAGAACTTTTTATTTTGAATTCGAGTTAACATACTGAAGGCGTATGTTTTTAAAGTGGAGGCTTGCTTATAGGGTGTTGTCATTGCTATTATTTAACTGGATTCCTTTCCTTGACTTTAAATGGGAGGTAAAGGCTTCCAGTTATGGCAGGTCATTTTTTTTTTATTTCCTTTTTTTTTTTTAAAGATTTAAAAAATTTATTTATGAGCGAGAGAGAGTGAGCAAATGGGGAGAGGCAAAGGGTGAGGGACAAGCAGACTCTGCAAGTGCAGAGCCTGATGAGAGGCTTGATCTCATGACCCTGAGATCATGACCTGAGCTGAAACCAAGAGTCTGATGCTCAACCAACTGAGCTACTCTGATGCCCCAATTTTTTTGAATTTCAACAAAGTGTATACTTTAAAAAAACAAAACAAAACACCTCCCTGTGAAACAGGATTGTTTCATCTGTTTTCTAATCACCCAGGTATCAAAATATGAAAGTAGTTATATCAGTTACATACATTTTCAATGTAGGAAGGTGAAGCCTCTCGGTGAGTGGAGGGAGTTCCCTGCTTACAGAAGTCTTTCAAAGAGCTGGAGGAGTTACATCAGGGAGCTGTCCCTGGAGCTTTGAGTTCAAGGTAGACATGCTTCAGTGGTTAGCAAAGTACAGCCACCACCATTGCCACCATATCTGCCTCTCAGGTCCAGGAAGCTGTTGCCTAGAAACGAGGACAGTGAAGCTGGGTGCTGGAGTGGCTTCTAAGACAGGCACATCTCCATGACTGATTTTCAGCCACAGGAAGGTCTCCTCTGCTCCTGCTTTCCATGCCTTACCAAGTACATCTGTTCGGTGCAAATGGTGGAACTGAACCTCCATCCAGAACCGCCTCTACAAGGGAGGCTGGGGAGCATAGCTTTAGCTCTCCATCCTGTTCACCTAGAAGGAGGATGGAGTGGAGGTTAAAAGGCTAATAGACCCAGCAATTGCACTACTGGGTATTTACCCCAAAGAGACAGATGCAGTGAAAAGAAGGGCCGTAGGTACCCCAATGTTCATAGCAGTGCCCACAATTGCCCAACTGTGGAAAGAGCCAAGATGCCCTTCAACAGAGAAATGGATAAAGAAGATATGGCCCAAATATGCAATGGAGTATGACGCCTCCATCAGAAAGGATGAATACCCAACTTTCGTGTCAACATGGACAGGACTGGAGAAGACTATGCTGAGTGAAATAAGTCAAGCAGAGAAAGTCAATTATCGTATAGTTTTCACTTATTTGTGAAACATAAGGAATAGCATGGAAGACATTAGGAGAAGGATAAAATGAAAGGGGAGAAATCGGAGTGGGAGACAAACCGTGAGAGACTATGGACTCCAGGAAATAAATGGAGGGTTTTAGAAGGGAGAGGGGTTGGGGGTAGGATGAGCCTGGTAATGGATTGCATGGAGCACTGGGTGTTATATGCAAACAATGAATCAAGGAACCTACATCAGAAACTAATGATGTACTGTATGGTGACTAACATACACAATTAAAAAAAAAAAAAGACCTAATATATACAATACCCACCAAACTAGTTTTGGTTGAAATCCTTGAACAGCAAACACCACTTAGTTAACATTTCTATAAAACAAAAATAAATTATCTTCTTCAAGCGGTGGGTATTTTGTTTCAGGGACCATTTGGAAAAAGTTAAGGATTTCCCACTGATGTTTGTGTAGTGGAATTTGACTTCAGCAAACCAGAGAGTCTCACTTACATGAATGAATCTGTATTTGATTCTATGGATGTGTTAATTCAGAAAGGCTTTAGAGGTTCACGCCAGTGGGTTAATTGTAATGAGGAGAAAGCAAAAGTTGCTTTGGTAACTACTCTTCTTGAACCTTTAAGAAATTTGGATCTCTAACTATGCATTGTTCATATTTTAGTATCTCCATGTAGGCTTTGTCCTTTTCAGAGGATTCTTTCACATTTCCTTCTGGGAGTCTGAGGAGTGGTTACAGTACAGTTCTGCCAAACCTTTGCTATGGATTTTTTCCCCTCTCTCCTGTCAAAACTTATTTTAATGAAAGAGAGAGTCCTTTCCCTGAGTTAGGATCTAGAATCAAATCTAAAAGGAAGAGGATCACAGCTAATTTTTTTTTTTTAAGATTTTATTTGACAGAGAGATAGAGCACAAGTAGGCAGAGCAGCAGGCAGAGGGAGAGGAAGAAGCAGGCTCTCCGCCGAGCAGGGAGCCCAATGTGGGGCTCGATCCCAGGACATCGGGATCATGACCCGAGCTGAAGGAAACAGCTAATTTTTTGATTATCCGTTAAAGTGCTACATTCTAGCAGTAGAAAGATGTTTCTGTCATAAGTTGGTAAGGAGAGTTATATGACAGTGATTTGGTACTTACCGTCTTCCAGTATTTGAAGCTTAGCTCAGAATTTTCTTTCAATTTTTAAGATTGCTGAAGGGGGTACTTCTGGATGGTTCATTTGGTTAAGCGCCTGCCTTCGACTCGAGTCATGATTCCAGGGTCCTGGAATCCAACCCCACATTGGGCTCCCTGCTCAGCGGGGAGCCTGCTTCTCCCTTTGCCTCTGCCTACTGTTCCCCCGGCTTATGCTCCCTTTCTAACAAATAAATAAATAAAATCTTAAAAAAAAAAGATTGTCTGAAAGGCACATTGCTTTTTGAGGGCTAGTGCAATCCATGTTATTATTTGGTCTACAGTCTGGAGGCCCTGGGAGACATGTATATCATGTATTGATTAAGGCTTTAAAAACTTGGTGGGCTTCTTTAACAAAATAGACACTTTATAATGACGGGATTATATTATTTTCCCACTTTTTTTTATAGTGAAACGATCATGTTCCTTCATGAAATATTTCACCAAGGCTTGAAGGCAAGGATAGCAAACTGGCCTACTCTAATTTTAGGTAAGTTCATGCTTTAGAGATAAAAGATTTTCTCTTTTTTAAAAAAATTCTAAATTTTTTTATTAACATATAATGTATTATTAGCCCCAGGGGTACAGGTCTGTGAATCGCCAGGTTTACACACTTAAGATTTTCTCTTAATATGGCAACAATTAAAGTAAAATCGCTTCAGCATCATTGAGCCTGTGCTCTCTGAATTTCCCTGTTGACCTGTGAGCTTCCTTGGGTATCGGGCCTCTGTTTCAATGCCCTTCCAGCCCTTTTCCCCCGTCCTGTCATGGCACCTGTGGGGCTAGAGTGCTGCCCGGCCCCCGGGGGCGTTCTACCAGATCGGTCATTCACGCGTCTGAACTGGGGACCCTGTGCACATGTGACCCTGGGGTTGGGAGCCGCTCTCGGCCAGTCCCGTGGAGTGAACAGAGTCCCTTCTCATCCCTTTGATAATTTACTGAGCACAAAGAGAAACGGCCATGTTCACTTCTCTTTTCCAGCCGATCTGTTCGATATTTTGCTCCCCATGTTGAACATTTATCAAGAATTTGTGCGTAACCACCAGTACAGCCTCCAAGTGCTTGCCAATTGCAAACAAAACAGAGATTTTGACAAACTCTTAAAACAGTATGAAGCCAACCCTGCCTGTGAGGGGAGGATGCTGGAAACATTCCTGACCTATCCAATGTTTCAGGTACGTCATCTGGGACGCATTTTATAAGTCACTGACGGCAGTCTGGTTGGTGCTGATACCTTGGGTGACCAGAACAAGGTGTGCAAGCGTCCCCTGTGGGGAATATGGGCCCAAGTGCATCATCTCTCATCTTGAGCTTGACGCTGAGACAAACAAATACAGGCCACACATTTTCTGTCTGTGTAGTACAGGGAGGAAAGGCAGGCTTTTTTTTTTTTTTTTTTTTTTTTTTTTTTTTTTTTTTTTTAAACCAGGCATTTTGGAAGCAATTAAATCAGGAAGGGTTTTTTGCAAAGTGGCACAATTTTCTCTTTACAGAAAGATTCCACACAGACTTCTTCCATGGAGGCTCCTCCTCCAGCATGTTTAAAAATATTACTAGGTTTACAGAAATAGGACGCTGTGCAAAACTTTCAGTATCTGCTGGTTGCATAAAAGAGGCCTGCGGGGTGGAGGGCTGCGGGGAGAGGCTTTGTTTTCCTGCCCAGCCTCTCTGCCCTGTTGCAGTGGCTGCGGAAGCTCGCCTCGAGCTGGTCTGGAGCTCTGCGAAGCTAAAGGAGGACGTGCCAGGTCACGGGCTGTGGACACGCAGCATCTGGAGGCACTGGGTGGACTGGGGGACTCTTGGCCCCTCGTTGGGTTGCTGCACTGAGGCTGGGGCTCGTCGCGCCCCGAGGGCTTAGGCACACTTGTGTTCTTGCCTGTATCTAGGGGCTTTCCTGCTAAGAGCCCTTGAGTGAGGACCGCAGAGGCCAAAATGTGGATTGAAGCTCCCACTCTTTTGAAAAGTGTCGATTCTGTTCTTTTGGACAGGCATCGAGTGTTCTCGTTGTGGAATTTATGGGGCTTCTGGCCAGGTCCCCAGACTGTCATGTGGTAAACCGATTCTCTCAATCAGGGCTTCTGCGGACAGCTTCTCCCCGCCCTCCCCGAACAGGCATCGCTGACCCTGGCCAATCGTCTTGGAGCCTTAGGAAGAAATGTTGCTCTGGTTCATGGTTGATGGTCCTAGAGTTTGTCTGTCCTGCTTGAAATCTTGGCAGTCACCACAGAGGTTTAGTAAGATTTTTAAAAACTAAAAGGATGCATCTGAAATAACTTAAATAGAGTGAAACTGTATAATGTTATTGTGTTCTTTCATGGGACGGAGTTGTTTGAACTCTTTGCCCCTCTGAGGAAATATTTTGCAAGAAAAATTTCAACACAAAAAAACAAGGTGGTTTTTTTTTAACCTTATAAAAATTGTAATTTAAGCTTTTACTTATAGTGATACAAACTTTATATGGTGCGACATTCTAAGATTCTGTTTGAGTCGTTGGCAGTTACCTTTATGATTGAATACCCCAAATTGTATCTTTTTGGCAACTTCATCTCAGGTGAATATTCAAAGGGAGAGTTGTGAAAGTCACATGGAACATTCAGGGAGGTACCTGGCTCCCTTTCTGACAGCCCATTTATGTCTTCCCGAACCCTATTTAATTTCCCCTCAGTGTCATTCTCTCAGTGTTTTAAAATGCCGCAACTGCGCTTGCACGTTAGGAGAGGTGACCAAACACAGTAGGCTGTAGGTCCTTGGAAAGCCCTTCAGATCATCTTACAAAGGCTGAGATACTCTCCCAGCACCTGCCCTCCTTTGCCCTGGAGTATAAGCCCCGTAAGAATAGCTTGGCATTTTCATTGACTCCAAGGAATTCCCATAATGCAGGGAAGGACCATTGGACCGAGAATCTTTAGGAGACTTGGATGTCTTGCTCACTCTTCACTTGTACCATGGAGGAAAATAATTAAACCAATCGAAATCTTGGTTTCTTACTCTTAAAATTGAGGCACCTGAGCTCTAGTCATCTCCCATATGACTCTGTGATCCTCTCGGTTTTGGAAGTTTGGGTGACTATGTGGTACTGCAAGGAGCCTGGTGTTTGTCCAAGAACCCTTACCCCAAGACTGCGGTGGCCCCAAACCCTAGAATTTAGCTAAAGGGTCAGATGTTGAGATTCTCTGGCTTCTTCCAGACCAAAGGCACTGGTTATGAGAGCCATTGTTCTGGGAGAAACCTCAAACTTGAATTTAGCCAGAGTTTGTCCAAACTGCAAGAAATGTACAAATTGAAAGAACATGGAATTGTGCTGTTTATTTATTTGCTTCCCTACAACTATTTTGAACAGAGCAAGAGGGAAAACCATCAGAATTTGCTCCTAAAGGCCTCATTCTCCTTGGATGTCTCCTCTGTCTTGCTGGCTTGGTGTCTCTTCTTCCTGCCTTCTCCGTAGGAGTGACCCTATGGGACACTTGGGGAAAAATTGCCCTTTCTAGAAGCTTGAAGGTTTTCTCTCACTAGATTCATTCTGTCCTTTTTGTTCCTTTTGGGTTCTTTCACAAACGAGTCATGGAAGCATTGGCTCCCTCAGAGGTTCTAACTGTTGCTACTTCCCCCTGCGTCCCTGTGCCACCGTACGTTGCCACCTCACCTTGCTCTAGTGGCGGCCAGAGGCAGAGGCACTACGCTGCTCTCGGTATAAGGCAGCAGTGGAGGAGCCTGACCCGCCAAGGGCCCTCTGGCCAGACTTCTTGAGTCTAGACATGGTGGCAGAGATTGGTGTGGGCACAGGGGAGAGCCAATGGGCAGCCTTTAGCCTGTGTATGTTTAGAAGAGAAAAGTGTGGGGCGCCTGGGTGGCTCAGTCATTAAGCCTCTGACTTTGGCTCCGGTCATGATCCCAGGGTCCTAGGATCGAGCCCTGCATCTGGCTACCCGCTCTGCGGGAAGCCTGCTTCTCCCTCTCCCACTCCCTGTGCTTGTGTTCCCTCTCTTGTAGTCTCTCTCTCTCTCTCTGCCAAAGAAATAAATAAAATCTTTAAAAAAAAAAGGAGAAAAGTGTGATTTCTGGCGTCTCTGTCAAGTCCATTGCTGCTGTTAATGTCCTATGTTGAGCTGTAGAAGCATGGAGGAATTGTAGAATTTGGATGATAGTTCAGTTTGTCCTCAATTGAACTATCAGACCAATAAGTCCAAGTGTTGCCAAGAAAAAGATTTGTTATGGAAAATAATGTAGTCACTAATATAATTTTTAATTACCAAAGACAGTGGCTTGATGGGTACTGTTTAAATTGGCTTCAGCTGCTCATAAGCCCACTGGGAAGCCGATCATGCGGTCTGCCCCCGACGAGGACAGTGCTGTGAGATGTTCTCCAGAAAGTAGCCACTTGCAGCTCTGGCCACCTAGTCCCTGTCATTGGAGAGCAAGCTCATTAATGTCTACAAAGTGACAAGTACGGACAAGTATTCGTCCATAATGGTGGACGAATCAAGATTCGTCTGGAGTGCGCTTACTGTGATTCTTGGTTTCTGGTGGGGAACGGATTTCTAATCAGCTCTTGAATGTACACATGAGCTCTGTGGAGAGTCGTCCACTTCTCTGCAGAACATCCTTGCCCCGCTTCGGGCTTGTTTGTTCCTCCACCAGAAAGGAGAAAGGGCCAGTCTCTGAATTTCAAATCCATCTACTTGAATCTTAGCCAAGGAGTTCTCTAAAATAGATTTAATTAATGGGGGAAGATCATGAAGCTATTGACTAAACTTAGTTTTGTGGGTTTTCAGTGCCTGCATTGTAAGTGTCAGGCTCTCCCACTCCTACCTTCTTTGTTATGAAAAATGTAGTGCATTAGCTGTTGATTGCCTGGATTTTCTTGGAGGACTGCTGGCTTAGAAGCAAACTAGTATCTGTCATGGCGTTGTGCAGAAGAGATATGTGAAAGTCTACGTATCCCAGGGGCCTTTCCCAGGGAAGGTTTTATGGAATGGAGAGACAGAAAGGGTCCTCCCCATGCTGTACAGGGGGAGGGATCTCCCTCCTCTACGGAGTCCATCTGAGCTTCCAAAACCTTCACCTAGGACGCAGTCCCAGAGTATCAGGGCAGATCCATGTCATTGCTGATGGCACTGCCCTTTGTGCTCATGCGTAAATATGGGCCTTCAGCAGACAAAACTGAGTAACCCAGCGAAGGCCACACCTGCACGAGAGCAAAAGCAGACCTGTGGATTGAGCTGCCAACACCTGGGGACAGGATGGAAGGTGCTAGCCACAGCACCCTGGGAGGCTGTGTTACTTTATTCATTCTCAGAAATCCTTGAGGGCCCACCCAATGAGACGCCAGGCCCCACAGAAGAGACCCAATGGGGTTGTGCACCAGTTAAAGCCATGATGATGGCTGGCTCTGGCATTGACTGTGAGACCACCTTGGGCAAGTTACCAGACACAAAGCTTCACAATTTGTTTCCACCTTTTCTCTATAAAATGGGGAAATAACCCTTACGTTGCTGTGAAGGTTTGGGTTGCCCCCTCCAACCTCGAGCTCCGATCTGACCTATAGTAGGCTGTGTTACAGTACCTGCTGTTCAAGCATGTTTTTATTTTATTTTTTTAAAGATTTTATTTATTTATTTGACAGAGAGGGATCACAAATAGGCAGAGCAGCAGGCAGAGAGCGAGGGGGAAGCAGGCTCCCTGTCAAGCAGAGAACCTGATGAAGGGCTCGATCTCAGGACCCCGAGATCATGACCTGAGCCAAAGGCAGAGGCTCAACCCACTGAGCCACCCAGGCGCCCCAAGCATGTTGTTATTAAAATTAACCCCACTGCCCCAGTTTTCTAAGGAATTTTAGTCTGTAAGCCAGTAGGAAATGAATATGTAGGATCGCTTTAAGTTGTGTTACATCTCTTCTGAGTTCTGTTCAAACCTTTATAGGGCTGGTGGAGTTTCTGCTTTTGACAGAATTCAGATAGTTTATCCAGAAACAAAAGTATAGGTAAATAATGTAGTTAAACCATATTTTCACTGCTAGAAGGATGAGTTAAGGTAAAGTAGGATGAGAATGTGATAAAGGTGAATCTATCTTCTCTCAAGTTTTTATTCTTCAAGAGAACATTGCACTAAGATTGTGAATTTAAAAACAAAAATTGTGGGGTTGCCTGGATGGCTCTATCCGTTAGGCATCTGACTTTGGTTTAGGTTATAATCTTAGAGTCTTGGGATTGAGCCCATGTGGGTCTCCCTGCTCAGCAGGGAGTCTGCTTGTCCCTCTCTCTCTCTCTCTCTGTCCCTCCTCCCACTCATGCTCTCTCTCTCTCCAGTGAAAAAAATCATGAACAAATATATCTAAAATAAAGCTCGTGTGACTTGATAAGCAGTGCATGTTTCCCTATGAACCAATTTTCAAATCTTATGATTAAGAAATATATGATTATATATATTTTTTTAAAGATTTTATTTATTTATTTGACAGAGAGAGATCACAAGTAGGCAGAGAGGCAGGCAGAGAGAGTGAGAGGGAAGCAGGCTCCCTGCTGAGCAGAGAGCCCGATATGGGACTCGATCCCAAGACCCCGAGATCATGACCTGAGCCGAAGGCAGCGGCCTAAACCACTGAGCCACCCAGGCGCCCCTGATTATATTTTTAAAAAACCTGAATAAACAAGTGTTTCTTTGGAGCATAATGTTTTGTCACTCTTCTCTAGTGTTCTTGATGAATGCATGTGTGTGTGTATGTGTGTGAAGTTTGAAGCATAGTTCGTTTCAAAACTGTACAAGTAGAGATGCGCTTCTCAGACATGTTCACGGCCCAGGAGAGAATGTCCCAGGGCTGCTCATCCTGACCTCTTGCTCATGCTGGCCCTTATTTGCGTTTAGATCCCTAGGTATATCATCACACTTCATGAACTCCTTGCTCATACGCCCCACGAGCACGTGGAAAGAAAAAGTCTGGAGTTTGCTAAATCGAAACTAGAGGAACTGTCCAGGTATGTGGAGAACATAATGATAAAGTCTTCTTTGAAGAAAGCAGCACGCTAGTCTCTGTGGAAATCTACTATATATATATATATATATATGTCCAGGGAACAAGAAGCAAGACACAGTCCAGCTTCTCAGATTCGCCTGAGTGTGAAACGCTAGCCCTTCAGATGGCGCTGAATCAGTATACACATTAATTTTAACCAAGAATAAAATACATCTTGGAAAATATTTTTATAGCATGTGGGTTTATGTAATTGAGATTATAGGTGTATTTGGATTTAAGTTAGAAAATGTTAACATTTCTCTTTGCATAGTAGGAAAATGATTTTTAGTTGTGTCTTTGTGTTCATATTTGGCAAGAAGCTAGAGAATGTGTATTTTGGATTTTTTATGATTTTTCACTGTTTCAGTAAATTATTTATATCTGTGTTCCTTTAGCTTATATGGAATAAATAGTATAGAGTTCTCTAATTTGTTCTACCTCTAAGAAATGGCATTATAATTTCAATGAAGGGAGGTGTTCATAAAATAATAGGTTGCTTTCCTGTTGCATTTATAAGCAGCATCCCCAGGGTCCTCATTGGTCGCTGGCCCACTTATCATTTAGAACTGTAATGTACATTGGCTTTGGTCTGAGTCGTGGCCGCTTGAAGCCTAGAGGTCCGCTCTCTGCACAGCCCCAGTCACTCTGATCCAAGTTCAAAAGTGAGCTTCCCAGATAGCGCTCTTTGTGTACCGGCTCAGGCTATAGAAAATCTCTCTCCCTGTGGTCTGTCTGTGCTGTGTCTTGACAGGATAATGCATGATGAAGTGAGCGACACTGAAAACATAAGGAAGAACCTTGCCATAGAAAGAATGATCGTAGAGGGCTGTGATATTTTGCTGGACACCAGCCAGACTTTCATTCGCCAAGGTAAGTCCTCGTTCGGTGGGCCCGTGGTCTTGGCGATGTCTCTGACTGTCACATTATCACCGGCAGATCCCGGAAGGCATTTTGGATCAGGCTTAACGTAGCTGTGCGATTGATGCTGTCCACGCAGGACAGCCCCATGGCCTTGACCGAGGCTGTGGTTGAGCCCCACCTTTGTGCTGTTTCTTTTCAGGGGCCATGAAAAACAGCAACACAATAATAGTAAAGCACGAGTGGGACAGTAAATTACATTCTGACTGGACTCTCCTCCTCAGTGGACCAGACATTCTCTACAGCTCCAAGGAGGACAGCTCGGTCTGGCCGATGAGAGTGGCAGTGCCGGGTGGCGACGATATGCAGGCCAAGGCCCAAGAGAAACTTGCGTTACTCAAAGCCCTCTCACATAGCGGTGGGGACAAGGTCCGAAGTGAACACAGCTGTCTCTTGTTCCCCTTCTTCATCAGCACTTCTGGATCAGCCCCACATGATATGATTTGATCCCCTGGGCAACTCTAGTTGCCCAGGGAAACGTCTCTTGACCCCTGCCAGGCTTGGGTGACAGTGAACGTGTCTTGTCTGTGGGATGGGTGGCTTTGCCAGCATCACTTAGTATATGAAGCTTCTGAAATGTTGACACAGTGGAGAAGCAGCAGCCTCGCAGCGCATCTCCCTTCAGGGCCCGGAACCTCATCCTAAGTCCCTTTTCGTTGCTCAGGTGTTTGGAGGGAAGGGAGCATGCCCCATGGAGTTGGTTTGTGACGATACGTTGTACACATTTATAACTTCGAACTTGGTGGCGTATACCTTTAGAACTAGGATTAACCTTTAATGTGGTTTCTGTTCCTAATATGCCAGTATCGCTTGAAGATATTTGCATTTCTCTTGCCTACCAAAATGTGCTGCTTAGCATTTTTTTACCTCATCAAACAAGACATTGTTTGAGCTGCAAACATACATTTTTTGCACAGAATACTTGAAAAAATGTAACGCGTGCTGTTCTATTTTCCATGATTTATTTACAGAGAGAGAAATGACACATATGTTAACGTTTGGAAGTATATTTTAGGAAATGATAACTTTTCTCATTTTTGACGTTTGGTAGTGATTTTTCTTTAAATCTAGTGGAATATAATGCTAAAAAACATCACGCCTTCCTAACCCCCTCTGTTCCTCCGCACAGAGTGTGTCCACACATGGCTTCCTGCCTTCCTGGCCCTTGGCTTGCTCTGTGCCTTCCCATGCGCTGTCCCCAACTTGGGGACAGGGACTGCCCTTATCCATCCCTTCTGTGCCTATCAAAGTTTGGCTTGTCCTTCCAGGCTCAGGTCAGACTCCTCTAGGGAGCCTTTTACAATTTTCTTCTAATCTTACTCTCCCCTTCCCTCCAGTTAGAATGAATTTACCTTCCTCCTCGTTTTGAGGCCCCTCCCTCCTTGCGCATGGGTTTCATCCTCTTGTTTATTACAGGTACATGTTGGCACGCTTGTCACTCCCAGCCATTGTATCTCTGGAGGGCTGTATTTATTAATTCTCTCCTGCCTTATATGCTGTTTTCCATTATACATACCTGAAACACGGGCATTGGAGTAAATTGAATTGCTTGTTGAATTGCAGTTTTGGTTGTTAGATGTCTTGTTTTGTATTTTTCTTGTATTTGGAGTTCGTGAAAAAAATACTAATTGACTAGAGCTTTATAATACGTGAGAATGCAAACAAATGTTTCTGTAACTAGTATTTTATTTCTGAAAGGTCTTTTGATTGAAAAGTAGTATTATGCATAAATATTTATTTCTACAAACTTAGACTGCTCTTGTCTAAGGTCGAAAAAAGACATCTCTAATGAAAAATGCTGGAAGGCCGAGTGTATTGAATACGTCTTTTTTTTTCCAATGCACCTGGAGGAAAAGCACTCATGAGCTGCTTCTCCCTTTGATTCCTGTCCAGATGTTATTGGTTGCCTGTTTGTGCCCCATGTTTAAAGCACTTCTGTCAGCTATTAAGATATCTAATGTTATTATTGTATTGATGTTGATATAATGATTTGTCTTTACAGTATTTTTCTGTATTTGGCTGGTTAGTGTGTTTAGGAATTATTCAATAAAGTTGGTTTTAAAAAACCAAACCTGAATCTGAAAGTAGAAAGGAATCAATTATACATAATTTGGGAAGTTTACATTGTTTTGCTTTGGTTGTTCCTGTTATCACTTCTCCTAAATACCCTTAACAGGCTTTAAGAAACCCAGTGAGGTGGGTTTCTTATCCTTTTAAACTTTGAAGGATTCTGTTTTCTTTTTTTTTTTTTAAAGGAACTACAACTTAGCTCTAATTGTCCACTGGTGTTTGTGTTATATACTTTTAGGGATGGTATGAGGTATGTTTCAGTGTGTGTGTGTGTGTTGGGGGGGGTACGTGCACAAATATATGTGTAGTTTCGATCTTAAATGAATTCTTGTTCTGAGGACTAGAAAAAAGAGGCCATCCAGGTCATCCAAAAGGCCTCCTTGGGATAGGGGTATCAGCTAATCTCAACTGTCAATCTGTGGGAATTTACTGATCGAAATAACAGACGCTCTATTGTAAATTGTTTCAATTATTAAACAGTTGATGAGCAGGATGGAAAGGACTATATCGTATTGTGGTCAGATAATGTCATTTATTTTCTTTTTTTTTTTAAAGATTTTATTTATTTATTTGACAGAGATCACAAGCAGGCAGAGAGGCAGGCAGAGAGAGAGAGAGAGAGAGAGAGAGAGAGAGAGAGGAGGAAGCAGGCTCCCTGATGAGGAGAGAGCCCGATGCGGGGCTCGATCCCAGGACCCTGGGAACATGACCTGAGCTGAAGGCAGAGGCTTTAACCCACTGAGCCACCCAGGCGCCCCTGTCATTTATTTTCTAAAATCTACTCAAAATTTGTTGAACTAAAAGGTGTGAGAGTCTGAGGTAATAATGGGGAGACAGTATAGCCATGTCACTGGAGGTCAAATCCTGCCTCCTCTACTTCCTTGCTGTAGGATATTGGGCAATTTACTTAACCCTCCTTTGCCTCAGTTTGCTCTCGTTACATTGGAGTTAATAGTACCCAGCTTTTAGGGATGTGGTGAAGATTACACGAACTAATGGGATGCCCAAGAGCATCTATCTAGACTAATGCCTATGAGAGCATGACGTAAATTTAAAAACCAAGATCTAAATTTTAGAATGAGTTTCTGTTTTTCAATAACATAAAATATATATGAATATTCAGTAGATGATAAGGCGCTCTAAATTGACATTTTGCACTAAACCCATTATGCATAGTCAACATCTTGTGGAAATGTGAATCAGGATCCTTAAGTGAAGGTGACCAAATTCAGAGCTAAATGCTTTGAGAATGAGACCTGGACCTCTGTGGTATCTTAATCATTCCCAGACTGGAAATTATGTCCTTTCAGTATAGCAGTGTTCTTTGGGATTGTAATATGGGATCTGGAAATAATTGTACCTTCTTAAATACCTAACCAAATAACCTGGAAATGGCTCTTCGTTGCTTCTCAGTACTGAGTAGAATGAAGAATAAGGTCATTACCCAGTCTTGGATGCCACTCTTTTGGAATTAGTGATTGAATTAACAGAAGCTTTCTTGTAAATTGCCCCAATTATTAGGTTGACCAAGGATAGAGATGCAAGAGACTATGTTGCAGCATTGGCCTGTTATTGAGTAATTACTAATTTAATACTAAATATTCCTTTAATTTGTATTAACTAGAGAGGAATCTCCAAGTCTTATAGTTGTGTTGAAATACCAGGTCAAACAAAATGAAATGTGAAAAAAAAAAAAGCCACCTAACGTGTTTTTTCCAATATGATTATTTTATAAACCAAATAATGGTATTGAAATTGCTCACTTTTACTACTGATGTATAGACTTCTGTATATACCTAATGTACATAGCGAGATGAACAGTTACAGATCAAGCAGATTAGCGTAGCGTTATCAGGAAACATTTATTTATTTTTTTACCTGAAAGGTGAAAATCACAGTATTACTAATTTATGAGCTAACAGTGTATTCTGTAATTTCTGTTTTACAAAATCATTAAATGCTAGAAGCGCTTAACAACACACGGTATTAAGTCTTAATGAACTTGGTTATAACCTTTCTGAAAATGACTCCTACACCTGTTTATCCATCAGGATATTTGTCTTAAGATCCAGTCTTTCCCTCTGCCCTAAATGATCTCACCACCACCCATGGCAAAACTAAAATGTACTGTCTTCTCCCCTCCGATCCCTTTCCAAGGATCAGCTTTAATGTTGCTGAATCTGCCGCTGTCTCCCGGCAGTGCCACTCACTCTGGTGTGATTTTTTTTTTTTTTAATTTATTTGACAGACAGAGACAGATCACAGGTAGGCAGGGAGGCAGACAGAGAAAGGAGGAAGCAGGCTCTCCAAGGAGCAGAGAGCCAGATGTGGGGCTTGATCCCAGGACCCTGGGATCATGACCTGAGCCGAAGGCAGAGTCTTTAACCCATGGAGCCACCCAGGCGCCCCTCACTCTGGTGTGATCTTAAGAGAGCTGCTTAGCCCCTCAGGCCTCAGTTTCCCCTTCTTTGAATGAGGGACAAAACCAGGTCCTTTGAAAGAGCTCCTCTGGCTTTCATTCCAGCTCCTGATCCCCATGAGTACAATCCTTCTGCTATTACTCACTCATTTACTTCTCTAGGCATTCTGCCTTCTGCTCTCCCCCCCCCTTTACTCTTGAAATTTAATTACTTGCTGCCTGCGCTCTCTGACAGCTTCCTCCCACTTGCCTCACCTCCTCCTTTCCCTTTCCTCTTGCCCATTCCCTTCAGTGGAATCAAGCCTTCTCCTGCCCCTTGTTCCCCAGTCCCACACCCTCCCCCAGGACTCCTTCTGCGCTATTCTTTGCCCCACCTCCCAATAGCTGCCTACTTTGTCTCTGTCAGGCAGCCCCAACTAAGCACTCACCTGAAGAGATGAAATCTGCTCCTGGAGGCTTGGGTCCCCCCACCACCTCTCTACCCTCCCCCAAACCCCCTCCACCAACTCCTTTAGATCTCTGTTAAGAAGTAGATGATATTTGAAATATTCATATGCTAATGTGAACATTTTGTGACCCACAGTCATAGTTTTACCATTTAACATATACGAACCATTTTAGTGGGGTTTTCACCACTTATGGAAGTAATCTGTGCTCATTAAAAAAAAATCAAGAAGTGCAGAAAATGTATGAGGTGGAAATGAGGTTGCCTGCAATCTCATTTTTTAGTGCTGACTCCTGTTAATAGTAAAGGACTGGATATGCATTTAATGGTTCTTATGAGACTGATATGTGCCTTTGTAAGGCTGAATTTAGGGTAGGTGGTAGATTGAACAAATAGTAGAAATATTGCTGACTCAAGGTAGTTCAGAAGTCAAGGTCTTTACAAGAATCTTTCCTAGTACTTTTTGGTTTGATATCTAACTTAGATTGGAATTTTATTTTGTGGGGAGAGAAGGTCATTATTAGGGTGAAATTATAAAGTATCTGTATAGCTTCTCACATTGCATGGAAGACAGGTTTGCTCATAGGAATGCTCTGGTATAGACTTTATGACTCTAAAGTTTCCATAGATTCCACAAAGAATTTTTCTCACACTTTATTTATTTATTAATATTTTATTTGAGAGAGATAAGGAACACACATGAGAGCCCGAGGAGGGAGGAGCAGAGAGAGAGAGAGAACCCAAGCAGTCCCCACACCTAACACAGAGCCTGTGTGGGGCTCGATCCCACAACCTGAGGTCATGGCCCGAGCTGAAATTAAAGTCAGACACCGAGCCAACTGAGCCACCAAGACGCCCCATCACACATAATTTAAATATAACCTGAAACAGCTGCCCTTTAAAAATGAACTAAATTGCATTGAATTATATAATCTGTGTATCTTTATGATATACATGCATTGTAAATTTTATTTTGTAAATACAAGGTAAACTCTACTAATATGCTCCTTGTCTATCTTCCTGAACTCAGGAAGAATAAATTCTATTTTCTTTTTATTATGTTGCTATTATTATCATGTGTAATTATACAGTATTATCTTATTCTTTTATTTTTTTTTAAGGTTTTTTAATTCATTTGACAGATCACAAGTAGGCAGAGAGGCAGGCAGAGAGAGAGAGGGGGAAGCAGGCTCCTTGCTGAGCAGAGAGCCCAATATGGGGCTCGATGTGGGGCTTGATCCCAGGACCCTGAGATCATGACCTGAGCTGAAGACAGAGGCTTAACCCACTGAGCCACGCAGGCACCCCTGTATCTTATTCTTAAGTAAGTAAGTGCACTGAGATCAGATCACCAAGGGACAGATGGCAGAAGTGCCTTGTTTGAATTCCAGTTTGGCTTTCTTTCAAACTCATTTTAACGCTTATAGACGAACAATCAAGTCTGAGGTGTTTTACAAAAGTCATAGGGATTACTTGGACCCTGAAAACCTGGTTCCTTGTCTCTTCCGCTCTGAGTGTAGTGGGGGTTTACTTCCAGTGGTGCGTCAAATAAGTCCTTGGTATCTTGGGAAACAGGCCCTAGAGTGTGTTGCATCAAGAACAGCTCTCACTTGACAGAATTTTAATTGCTGTGTATTCTTCACTTTTGTGATCACCAGGTTCTCTTATTCAAGTACCTTCTGTTGAGAGGGGGAAACTTAGTAAAGTTCGCCTGGGTTCATTGTCTTTGAAAAAGGAAGGAGAAAGACAGTGCTTCTTATTTACAAAACACTTTTTAATTTGTACAAGAAGCTCAGGAGGAAAGCTCCATCTGCTGAAGGTATGGGTTTACGTGACTATATCACTTAATGTCCATGCACTTAAGAGGCGCAGAGGTTAATTTAATTATGGCTTCCCCATGCCTGGTATCCTAAAACCCATATTATCACAGGTGCATAGTGAGACACTGTACAGTTGCTAAGCTTGACATGCACTTCGTTGTCAATTTTATCCAAAATTATAGAAATTTAAGTGTGTATTTTCATAAAGAAGTGCTATTAAAGTCATCACCTGGAAAGAACGATTACTACTGAGCTACAAAAATCCTGTTAAATCACTACAGTGATTTGCTGATCTAATATTTGCTAACTGCTATTTTATCTTGTATTATCAGCAAACCACGACCCATAGCCCGCTGCCTGTTAATAAAGTTTTATTGTCACACAGCCACGTTCCGGTGTTTACATATTGTCTGGCAGCTCCCATGTTTTTTAAAATGGCAGATTTGAGTAGCTGCAGTAGAGGTCATATGGCTTGCAAAGCCTAAAAGATTTACTGTCTGGCTCCTTATAGGGAAGGTTTGCCGATCTGTACCTTCTGTTGGTAGTGCCTGACTTCTTACCCAGCGCCATGATGATGGCTTTCCACCGCGTGCAGTGCTTCCTGGTGGGTGGGCTCAGTTGCACTCACTCTCAAGGTGCCAACTGGTCTCTCACAGACTGACTTGCTCAATTTATAAAACACCGGCAGTGAGAGTGGGTTGAGGGAGAAGAATCATGAGGTTCAGTGAGTGTCATTACTTTTACACAGCCAAATTTAGTTTTGGAATCTATGAAAAATTGTTTCTGATGCAGAACTGTTGTGGTTTCTTCTGTGGCAGTTTGAATCAAAGGTTTATAAATCTGAGCTTCCCAACGTATGCAGGACTGTCAGCCTCTTAATGAAAAATTGGTTTGTTTCCAGACAGGTGGGGTTCTCTCTCTCATAGAATGCACGTTGATTGAGGAGCCCGATGCGAGTGATGATGACTGTAAGTCACATTCTTTCTCTTAGAATTATGGTAGAATAACAACGTCTTGTAGCTAAGAAGGGCTGTTAAGGAGACAGGGAAGATGTTATGAATGTGCTCCCTGAAGTCATTTCTATATGAAGAGTTCTGTTGAATCATTTAACCTGTGAACTTTGTAAAACCATCTTTGGCAGTTCATATTTCACTGAATTTGTCTCATTTTTCACTGGCAGACAGAGAAGAAAGGAATTGAACTAGAGAGAGTTGGAATTCTATATATTATGGAAATTTTTAAAAAAAGGAAAGAAAACAGGAAATGAGTAGGAGCCAGGGATCCTAGTCCTGAGGAACAAGCTGACTTCAGCTTCTTTATCTACTTCTGAGCTTAGTAAGGGGTTCCCCTTGCCCGAGAAGTACTATGTTGCTGAAATGAGATTCTGAATTTGAACACACATCGATCCTCTTATTAGAACTCTGTGAAAGTGGCTATCACCCATATTTTTGTATTCACATCTAATTGTTTGCTTTGCATGTGTTGAAGCCAAAGGTTCTGGGCAAGTATTTGGACACCTGGATTTTAAAATAGTAGTGGAGCCTCCTGATTCTGCCCCTTTCACTATAGTCTTGTTAGCACCTTCACGCCAGGAGAAAGCTGCCTGG
This sequence comes from Meles meles, assembly GCF_922984935.1. Lineage (NCBI taxonomy): Eukaryota > Metazoa > Chordata > Mammalia > Carnivora > Mustelidae > Meles > Meles meles. The sequence goes on along the minus strand of NC_060068.1, from coordinate 77,042,208 downwards.
ATGAGCGACATAAGTCAGGTAAGCAAGTGGCATTTGCTGCAAGTTGTGTTGTTTTTAATTTCACCACATAAATTGGGGGGGGAGGGTTAGTTATTTTGTTTTTATTAAAAAAACTTACTTCTGGTTGCTGTGGTCACTGCCGTCACCCCTGTATATCTTGTTAGCTGGGACCATTTGTTATTGTTGTTTGTTTTTCTTTGTAAGGTTGAAATTTTCCTGAAATGTGGCACTTGCTTGTTAATTCTTGGGCATTTTTGTACAGGCTTAAGTGTAATCAGTTGTGTTAAAATTGCCCTATTAGTAGTAAATTCTCCAGTGACCTCCAATAAGATCATCTTTGGCTTACTTGTTTCTGAGGCAGGAAAATGGTGAGAGATACAAAAACAGCTAATGTGTGAGAAGTCACAAATTAAAGAACCATATCAAAGAAGAGAGACTGTCTGTAGTAGGAAACCTGAAAATGAGTTTTCCTGTATTTTATATGGAAAGAAAGTAGGAAACAGATTTGTTTACTTTTCCTTGATCAACAATGCCCAGTGAAGGAATTGCTGCGTGTATTCAGAAATTGGAAATATGTCCAAACTAGTTGTGATCGGGCTTAGTTGTTCCTAAATTGAAGCTCCACATTGATTTTTACTCCATTAGCCAATATAGGAGAAAAATGTTCATGTAAGGCAAATATTAGAAGAAGACTTGGTTGTTATTTTCTGTTATTAACTCAAGGAAGATAGGGGCAAATGGATAAACCATATACTGTAGATTCAAATGCCTTCTTTTTTCTGAAGAGAGCTCATAGTAATTTATATACAAAACTTAGGTAAAAATGTGAATTTCTTCTGAGTGACTGAAAACTGAGGAACAACAGACAATGGAGGGCAAAATAACTTTTTTATATGTCAAAAGAAATTTTATAGACTTAATCTCATTTGATCCTGACAATAGTATTCTGAAGGTAAAGAGAAGTAGCAGCCCGTTTCACAGGTGAGGAACCTGAGGTTTGGAAGGCTAAGTGTCCAAAGTTACACAACAGCTTTGAGTCAGGAGTCAAACCTAATCCAGGTCTTTTATTAGCATTCTAAACATCCTCTACAGGAGTGCTGGATTTTTGCTTATATACCCCCAGGACTCCTCTGATGGTGAATAAATAGCTTGAAGAGAAGGTGCCTCTTTTCTGGTCAAAAAAAGAATGAAAATGTGGGAACTTCTGTATTTGCATAATTATATCCCTGTGGTGATTTATTAATCCTTTCATTAGCTCTGTGCTGTATGACTTAATACTTTAGTCTCTGTTTGTAAAACATCTCTTCCCTTATGAAACTCTGCATCAGTCACTGGTTCTATGAATGTATGTTGAACAATCAGCATGTAGTGCCAGGTATCATGCGGGTATCAGGAATACAGCAATGATTCCTTGTCCCAAAGAGCTAGGGAGACCAATAGGGAAGAAAGGTCGGTGGACAACTTAATGCAACAAAATTTGGCAGGTGTTGTGAAGCCAAGATAAGTAGAAAGGATGGTGAGAAAAGGAGGAGGCAAAGGTGTTTTTCTAGCTGCTTCTAGCTTCTACCTCATTGCACAACTGGGGCTCCTAAGATACAGAATTGATAAAAGCCCCAAACCTTCATTAGCATGCCTGGAGAGGCATTTTTACGAAGGAAGGACCCCTGGGTGCGTGGATGATCCCATAACTGTTTTTTTAAAGAAAGGGCACAATGCTTTGTCTGCCATAAGCATTCTAGTGAGTCTTCCCACTTAGGCTCCATCTTGAGGCAGAAGTATACAACTTCTTCATATTTTTACCTGAGTCTCTATGGCTAATATGTTAAATTCTTCTAGACTGTATCTACAAGTGGGCTGGAGAATAAGGCTAACAGAAAGTCCTGTCTTTTTGAGTGATGATATAATTCATGAACTTACTATGTTTGATGGAGCCTTGATGTTGTGTGGCTTTACCATATATTATTTCATTCATTCAACAAATATATTTATGCAGTGATATTATATGCCAGGCACTGCTTAGACACCTATGATACATCATGAACAAAAGAGGTAACAACAACAAATTCTCTGACCTTTTGACCTTACATTCTAGCCAGAGGGATTTTGGAAAATAAACAATAAATGTAACAAGTAAGTACCTACTGTTTTAGGCTAGAAGGGGATAGGACAGGGTAGGAAAGATGGCACTACTGGGGGTAGGTATGGGTCAGTACACTTTTTAAAGATTTTATCTGTTTACTTGAGAGAGAGTGAGAGAGCATGAGAGGGGAGAACCAGACTCCCTGCTGAGCACAGACCCCCCGATGTAGGGCTCGATCCCAGGACTCCGAAATCATGACCTGAGCCGAAGGCAGTTGCTTAACCAACTGAGCCACCCAGGCGCCCCCAGTACACTTTTTAAAACGGTGGTCCCCTCAGGCTGCAGGAGACCTCTAAACAGACACAGTAGCAGGTGATGGAAATACCATGTAGATATGTGATGAAGGGAAATTCATTTCAGAGAAAGGGAAGAGCCATTGTGAAGACTCTGAAGTAGGAAGACAGTGCCTATTTTGAGGAATAGCATGATGTCAGTGTGGTTGAAGTGGAAGGTATGAGAGGGAGAATAGGAAGAGAGGGAGTCAGAGAGGTAACAGAGGTCCAGCCAGTGGGGGCGGGTGGGGGGGTTGTGCCCTGGTACAAGCTTTAGCTTATACTCTGAATCAGATGAAAAGCTCTTAAAGGGTTTGACAAAGGAATTTCATGATCTGACCGAAGTTTTAAAGGGATCGCCTTGCCCGCTGTGTTGCACGTAGAATGGGAGTGTAGGGCAAGAGTAGCGGTAGGGAGCTGAATGAGAAGCTGTTGGTGTAACCCAGCGAGAGTTCCTGAAGGCTCAGATCAGCATGGCAGGAATGGAACTGGAGATAAGGGTTGTGATTCTGGACTCATTTTGAAGGGAGAGCCAACAGGGTTTTTCTTATGGCTTTTCCTTGGGGTGTGAGAGAAAAAGAAGAATCAAGGATATCTTCAGAGTTTTTGTCCTGAGCCACTGAAGAATGGAGTTGTCATTAACAGAGATTTGCGGTGAATGTCAGAAGCTTACTTTAGGTAAGCTTCAGTTTCAGAAGGCTCTTAGACACATTCTCATGGAATTGTGATGTAAGAAACTGAGTTGTTAAGTGAGCAGCAGTCCAGCATTTAGGGGAGCGGTTCAGGTGGGAGAGTGTCATTCAGGTTGTATTTAAGGCTGTGAGAATATTGAGACCACCTAGGGAGTAAGTAGAGATAGAAATGAGAAAAGGGCCATGGACTGAGTTAGGAGTCATGGAGAACAGCAAGAGGACCGAGAAGCTTCCACTAGTGTGGTAGGACAGCCCTGAGGGTATGGTATCTTGGAAGTCAAGTGAGGAAAATGTACCAAGAAGGATGGATCGGTCACGTGTCCACTGCTACTAAGGGCTGAGTACAGTAGTGAGTGCTCTGAGGTTCTTAGCGATTTTGCCAGTGCAGGGTTTGGTTAGTGGGTTGTAGGGACAGAATGCTCCACTGTTGATTGAGCCTAGCCTGCCGCCTAGCAGCCTGCATCTCAACTGGCTTTGTTCTCTGCTCAAAGCATTTTCGTTTTGTGGGGGACATTATGCACTATACATACATTGATGGTTATTTGTCAGTCTCCCAGTGTGTCTGTGGACATATTTATTATTAATAAGATGAGCCCACTGAATGCTGGAAAATGTACTGTTTAATGTTTTGTTATGTATATGTAAAAATGTGGACATAAAAAGGAGCTAAAAATACTGTCAACATTCAGCCCACCAAATTAGTATTTATCAAAGTATTTCCACAGATAACTGTGGTAGAGTTGCCTGAGGGTTTTTGCAAACTTGCAGGTTCCTGAATCTACATTCCAGACAACCTACCCCCACCCAGGTTTAACAAGCTCCACAGGTCACTTTAGCATAATTAAATAGGAGGACCTTTGCCCTGAAAATCAGTGGTTTCCACTTCTAAAACCTCCACAATCCTGCCATACAGAAATAATTTCGCAGTTTGCCTCCCGGTGTATATATACATCATTTTCATGTTTTACCTCATTTACATCTTCCTGTATTCCTGAGGATTCTTCATATTGGTGTCTTTGCGTGGCCACACACATGCGTGTGCACACACACACATGCACACACAGTATCACATTAATATACCGCTTTTCCAGCTTTTCCCAAATAGTTGGATATATTCCAGGTTTTAGCATTAATAAGTGTTGTGGTACTAAACGTTGTTATACAGGGAGTTACTCTCCCTTTCAGGTCTGTATTGGCATATCTTCCCTACAGAAAGTAATGTTGGTATAGAGGGTCTGGTAACTTCCATGACTTCATGATTCATGACTTGACAGACTGCCAAAATGCAAGAAATCTGTGACTCATCATTTCACTACATCATTGGCAAAATATCTCTGCAACTTTTTTCTAAGTCCTGTGCCATTGTTGAGTTTTATTGTATTTATCACATCTTCCTATCTCGTGGAAAAGTAGTGTGGTTCTCTACTGATTTTAATTTATATTTCTATAATTATCAATGAGATTAATATTTTCTACCATTTCTCTTTCTTATCTGTTTATGCCAGATGGACATTGATTCATTGGAGCTATCCCTACAGATTAGGGAAATAAACATTTTTCTTCAAGTCATATTATGAATATGTTCCCCATTACTTTGTCATTTTATTTTTGTCCCTCTGTTTTGCTAGATCTTAATTTTTTTGTGACTTGATTTGAAGCCACCTGGCTAAATTACTGCACCATGTTACACTAATCACATATGGCTCTTATTTAAAATAATAAAGTGGTTTCTGAATATTGATACAATCCCAGTTTCATATAAAGAATTCAATACAAAAGTTAAGACTGGTTTTGCCAGATCTCTTTCTCTGAAGCTGTAATTTTTAGAAGTAACAATTGCTTGAATGATTAATTACACCTTTAGTTACACCAGGAAGGCCATAATTAACTGTTGGCACCTCCAACAAAACGAACAAATAGCTAATGGTCTTGACCAATAATGCTTCCCTTTTCATCTATTTATAGGGAAAAATTTGAGGCTAAAGATTTGACCATTCATTTCAATATAGTGCATTCATTTACACTTGTCTTCTTGTCATACATAATGGTGTATTAAACAGATTTTTCTGTAATTATGGGTATTAACTAAAATGCAGAATTAAAATTCACCTCTGAGCTTGGTTTGGGCAGATGTGTGAAAATGCACACCTTGTATAGACAAACCTATGACACTCTCACATGCTTTCTCCCTTAAAATAGCTCCTCTGGAATCAATAGGGAATTTTTTACTTTAACATGAAAAGGTAAATTAAAAGAGAAAAATTGAATCTAACCTTTCTTCTCACTACTTAGAAATGTTAGAAGGTAAAAAGGGTAGTGATAGATCACAGTAGACAAGTGGCCTTTGAACAGGTATGGCCTCAAGCAAGATCCTCCAAAGACCTTGCTGGAGCTGTCATTCTCGGCAATTGTCTAAGGGCCAGTTGCATCAAAATTACCTGGGGCTACTGTGAATATGCATGTCATTCTATTCTATTAATTTCTTTTTTAAAGAAAGATTTATTTACTTATTTATTTGAGAGAGCTCGAGAGGTGGGGAGGGTCAGAGGGAGAAGCAGGAGCAGGGAGCCCCGATGTGGGACTCGGTCCTGGGATTCCAGGATTATGACCTGGGCTGAAGGCAGGCAGTCGCTTAACCAACTGAGTCACCCAGGTGCCCTAATTATATTAATTTCAAGGTTTACCATAATTCACATAAATTCGACGTATCCTTAAAGATACGTGACACCTTGCTTATCGTGGTCCTTCTTGAATGAGTGAGCTGCATATATTTTCCCAGGGCTCAGTCCAAAATTATTTCCCCAACATAACTAGAAGACAGGCTTATATGGTCCTGAGTATATATACCATGCCTTCCAATATAAATATAGTCATACACTGATTATTATAGTGTGACTTTGTTATAGAAGAGAACCCTTTCTCCAGCGCAGCATCACTGAAAGTCCCTAATGGAAGTGAGATACAAAAAGAATACTCTTGTTGAAGTAGAGCTAGTGACCCAGAGCCCCCAAGAGTTCTGTTTGTCAACCGGTGTTGTCACTGGGGCCTGTCTGAGGACCCTCTCAGAAATAAGAATTTTTATTACATGGCCTTTGAGCTATGGCTCAGATTGCATGTAGGTTTAGATTTCCTGAAACTTGAGCGTAAGTGAAAAAAATTTTCTGTTGAAAATAATTTTAATGTTTCATACAGTAAATCAGGAAGAGTTATGAAGGAGCTATGACACTGGATAATGAGATGGTCAAAAGTAATCACATAAATCTCTTTTGGACCTAAAATATTTCTCTCAAGTTCCAATTCTGACAGTGCAGAGGACTGAGCCAATTTAGATCCCCTCTAGTTACAAAAACAGAAATGTTTAACATATAAAATCAGATAATAAAATTTTTTTAATACATTGGTGATATTTACAGATTGGTAATATTTTACAGAAATCTCTAGTTGTCAGAAATACCGAAGAAACTTAGAGCAGAAACCTTGTAAGCTGATGACCTAGAGACCTAGGAATGATTTTAGGTTGAGTATTGGTTCCAAGCCCGAGGGGTTTTAACTAAGGGGACTGAGGTAGCCTTGGGCCCCTTAAACCAATTAACCTCCCTATTTTAAGCCTGGATATTGGAAGGGTATCCCTTCTGTGAGATAAGAACTCAAAAAACTCTTCCCATTGGCCCCCAAAAGAAATAAGGAAGTTTGTCTTTGTCTTGGGTTCTTACTTTTTAAAAAAATTCTCCTTTGAAAGATAGGAATGTGTTTCTGACTTATGGATTTGAAATTTAAATGCATAATATTCACATGGTGTGAAAAATCCAAACCAAGGAATTAACATAAAAGCAAATTTGGGGACTGTTGAAATCCCAAGACTGCTTGGTAGAAGCAAACACAAAAGTCACTCTATTAGCAACACTTTACAGTTCAGTCCTCATGACAGTGTGTTCAAAATCAAAAATTACCAATCTTATAAGTAACTTATCTATCATGAGAGAGTCAGAAGACACAGTGAACAGCAGAATTAATATTGTTAGAACTTCAGATAATAGGGTGACAACTTGGAAAAGTCTATAAAATAAGAATGTTTAAAATATATTAAAGCCAGAAAGAGAGAGGAAGGAAGGACAGAAGGAAAGAAGGGAGGGAAGGAGGAAGGAAGGAAAAGGAAAAGATTATTATGTAAAAAGGACCAGGTTGATGTGTCGAAGAACCAAATAGAAAATCTAGATATAGAAACTATAATCCTAAATCATCCTAAGGCTCTTGTTTGTGTAACTATGCCATTTGCTTAAAATGTTAAAGGAAACTAAAGGAACATTGTTCATTTTCCACATTTCTCACCAAATACCATCTCTGTCCTCTCACTTCCTGCGTTGGTGACTCAAGCGGCATCCTTATTGTGCTTTAGAAACATTGAGAATGAAAAGAAGGCCACGGGGGTAAAGAATCACTTATCCTGTCTCTCTCTCTCCCTGTCTGTGTGTGAGTCCTGTCCCCACACAACACTCTTTGCCATGCCCCTCACCCTCCACCAATCAACCTCTTCACACCACTTAATTGCAGTTATTAATCACTACTCAGTATCCTAGTAACTGGAAATAAGTTTTGATTTTTAAAATGGCTTAAATCTTTTTTCATGTTCTGTTTTGTTCAAAGGGAAGTAATTCAAAATAAATCCTTCTCTAACCCTTCTTTAATTGCAAAGGGAATTTTTAACTTGATAAGGCATAAGTAAATAAGGCAGTGGAAATTAGCAAACGTTCTTGAATTTTCCTCCTAAAAAGAAAAGAGAAAAAAAGATGGACAGGTCTTAATGCATTCCAGAAGCAGGAGAAATTACACAATGTATCCTCATCAAATCAACATGGCACCAATAGAAACTGCTAGAGAAGCTAGGAAAGTGTGGGATGTGTTGGCAAAAAAACACCTTAGAAGCGGGCATAGAGCTTACTAGTGAGACAGAAGATGAGTTCCATCTGAGAAAGCCATCGTTTCTGCTCAGCCTGCCCCAGACCACCCTCAGGCAGAGAATGAATACAGCAGAGGCAATTACTGTCAGAAGGTATAAACCTCTCAAGTGGTGCAGCCACTGGCAGAGAATTGTGATGATGTGACTTTGGGGCCAGAGTCCTTAGGCAGTACAATCCAGGAGAACAGCTCCTATATCTCTCCTCAGGTGTTTGCCAGGTGTACAGTTTAGGTATCTGGGTACTGCATCTGTTGATTAATGTATAATGTATAATGTTTATGTGCTGCTGATGTGTTTGTGTGTGTGTGTGTGTGTGTACAGACAGAATGAGAAACTCAGCTTGTTTTTGTGGCTGTAGACAATTCTGAGACTCTATGATCTGCCTAGGTTTTCATGTGGGTTGAAATTGTTTGTTTTTTAATTTCACAGTGTGTGGACAATATACGGTGTAATGGTTTAATGACTATAGTATTTGAAGAGAATTCCAAAGTTACTGTGCCACATATGATTAAGTAAGTGTAATAATCCTTTCCCTTACATTTTAATCAAGTCGAATTGGTAGAGAACATAACGCCCTGCATAAAATATTGCTTCAGTAGGATTCTGCTTCATTTTTGTGACTATGTTTCTTGATAGTAATGTGATAATTCATGGTATGCTATTATAAATAATAAGACTATCAAAATGGTTTTTCAGATTCATGTTTATTGATTCATGGCCTAGAAAAATGTTTTTCATACTGTTACATATGCTTTCATTCAGGGCAAAAGCCTACTGAGATTTTCAAGTTCAATATGAAAAGTTGTGACAGCCAGATATACCCAGGGTCAGAGTCTGGGTCAAAGTATGGCATATTCTTCTGGCATCTTCCCAGTGGGTATGAATTGTATTACTCAGATTTGGTTATAGAGATATATTTAGATTTCAAAGACACGTGACATGAATCAGTTGGCCTTCCCATGGTACCGTCTACCATGCCTACGTGTGGATTTGCCTGTCTGTCATCATGCTCTCACTCTATTTTGTTAACAAAACATACCCTAGAATTTAAAGTGGCCAATAGGGAAATGGTAGTTTTCAATGAGAAATTATATCATTAACTATGTGCCATTGCTCTCTGTATTAATGCTTTTGTCTCTACATACTTTTTCAGTTATAAATTCCGAAATGGTTTCAGGAGTATTTTGAGATGACCAAATTGTTCCCTGTTCTCATTTTGTTTGTTTGTTTGTTTGTTTTTGCAATTCAATTCTAAGAATAAAATGTATTTTTGAGAGCAGACCTGTTCGATCTTTTAAAAAAAGTTACATGAAACTAAGAAAATATTTGTCTTCTATGCATTTTTAATGTGGTTTTTTTTTTAGATCTGAGCTGTTTGTGCTAAGGCAATAAATAACATTAATTTTCCTCTTCTGATAGGAAATTAGTGCTCTTAGCACCATCCCAACAGTACAGCTTTTAGAACTTCTTATTGTATCAGATGAAAGCAGAGTACATTGCACTAGTGCCGTAATTACTACAGAAATATAGAAACTGAGAAAGAATGACAGTATTTTAAATTACCGGTCAATTTTAAAAACATTTTAGGTAGAACTGTTTTAAGGCTCTAGGGCGAAGATTCCTTTAGCATTCAGTTTTTTTTTGTTTTTGACTTAGTCTAGTTTTTTTTTTTTTTTTTTAACCACATTAGTTAAAAATGTATGATGTTAAGATTAAGACCAGGTATGCAGTATTCAACCAAGAGGTCCAAATTGTGACTTAATTTTTAAATTCGCATCATTAGCTTAGAGTTAGTTTAATTTTCTACTATAGGATTATTATTTTAATATTTCACAAAATAGCATATGTTACTTTTGTTCATTTTTTAAAAGTAGTTTCTTGAAGGCTCGACAGCCATAAAAGTCCCAACCGCTTTAGAATGAGAATATGTAAATTGGACATTGCAGCCAAGTTATAAGCTCCTAAACCCTAGAACTACTTTACATATGCTGTACATACACTTTGTTGACTTTAAAAATGAATAAAGACACAAACTTTATTTTCGTGCCTAACTGGTTATGGCTGACGCCCAGAGGCATCTTCTGTCACCTATGATGTCTGTTTGACAACGTCCGTGTCCAGCCTTGCATGCGAAACTGCCTCACACACAGACCGCGACTTTCCTCTTTTGGGAGCACAGATGAGAGGAACTGCTCTCCTCCTAGGACGGAAACCTGTATCTTAGACTGTAAAGATTTTTGATTAGAGTCATGCTTATTTTGATGCCCATCTAGCCTATTCTGAATGTAATCCCAAGGCAGAGTGAAGTCTCATATATTTCTTCATTCCACTTTCCTCAGCCTTACTGAGCCTGATTTTCCTCAGTCAGAGGAAAGAGGATAATTTGGCAGTCTCTCTTCCTTCTGATAGTTCCCCTGTGGCCCTATTCTACCCTAAATTCTGATGAGCTCCTCCCTGTGCCTCTCCTTGGCCACATACCATGAAAAAAAAAAGATAACATTTTTTTCCCCTTATTGTGTCTTATTACTGACATGGTGTCACTGAGGAGGCACTCACTTCCCTTTAAAACTTAATTATAATAGGTGATTTGGGTTTCATGTCTCAAGATTGCTTTTTTAAGTTCGCCAAAAAAGGAGTTGTTATTGTCACAGGAGGCTTAAGTAATGCATTGTATCTCACTTGAGAGCCCCTTAGGAAATAAATACTGCATTCAGTGTAATAAAAGAAAATTAAATAATTTCATCATATTTAATTTATTTTCTTAAAAGGAAAATGTAATCATAATTTTGAAGGACAGTGGTATCATTAGTCAGTTTTATTTTAATTTAATGTTGCCACAACATAGTTTTTTCTTCCGGTGTTGTTGCTGTTTTTTAAGTAAGCTCCATGCCCGATGTGGGGCTAGAACTTATGACCCTGAGATTAAGAGTTGTATGCTCTGCCAACTGAGCAGCCAGGCACCCCATTTCTTCCAGTGTTTTGAGTAAAGTAATTAGAGTCAAAAGCTGCAAAGCTCAGAACTACTATTGGAATGCAAAATTATGATATTTATTAGGTGAAAATTCCCCTTTAAGTGATGCTTCCATTTTAGCATAGGGTAGGGTAAGGGTTGCTTCCTTTGAACAAGAGTCAACCTCACCTTTCTTAGAAAACGGAGATTTTTAATGGGAAAAGGATGGGGGAGAAAGTGATTACCTTGATCACCCATCTTCTGGACAGACTGATTGATTCATGAAAGTTCTTAAGTTCTTTCTCCTAATGAGAAAATTAAGAACCCTAAGAGTAAAGTTGATTAAGGGTCACATAGTGAGTGGAAAAAAGAACCCCACGCCATTTTCAAAGATCTCAAAAGATGCTCTTGTGTATTTTCGAGATCAATAAAGTGGCTAAAACGAACGGGCCACCCTTAGTTCCTCAGCAGGGGTAAGCTACTCATTTAAAATGCTCTTTCGAGCCTGCAAATGAAGTACTTCTGCCTGCACCCAGCATGCGTTGGGGTGGGAGGTTTCCAAGAGCAAGCTAAGAAAGTTATTGATTCCCTTTTATTTTAAAGAAAATAAATATATAATTTAAAATCCCTCGAAGTGCTGAAGGGGCTAATTCAGGGCACTCACAACAAGCGAGATGATTCTAAGCAAGCAGTTGCCTTACTGAACATTCCTGGCCCTGCAGTATGTCCTTTGATCAGTTGGTGAAATCCTGGACTTCACTGATGGCCTGTTCTGAGATAACTGCAGTGGAGGGGAACAAGGGATCTCAGAAGAGAATGCGAAAGCTCTGGGCAGTCCGCACAAAGGTGTGCATTTCTTTGAGCCCCATTTGGATTCAGTCTCTGCTTCCAGGCATCTCCCCTTACAAGCTTTGCCTCTCTGCTGGCCTCCTTTGCCCTTTCAGACAAATGTGCAAGTGAGGGCTGCTGTGTGAACCTTCCCGCTAGTGTTCTCATCCACCTGGGAAGGCTGCTCAGGCCCCAGGGGCATCCAGGAGGGTGAAGGAGCAGCCAGATGGGAGGTTTTACAGAATGAGAAAACAAAGAACACTGCAGGAGTGGGGGATGGGCAGGCAATGGTGGATACTGTTCAGGGGTAATCTCTTCCATTACTTTTTTTTTTTTTTTTAAGATTTTATTTATTTACTTGACACAGAGAGAGAGTGTCAGTGAGAGGAGGAACACAAGCAGGGGGAGTGGGAGAGGGAGAAGTAGGCTTCCGGCCGACAGGGAGCCTGATGCAGGGCTCCATCCCAGGACCCTGGGATCATGACCCGAGCCGAAGGCAGACACTTAACAACTGAGCCACCCAGGCATCCCATTATTACTTTTTTTTAAATGAAGATATTTCAGACACTATAAAAGATTGCAAAATAATGAAGACATAACATTTCACACAATTTGTGGATTAAACTGTACTACTCGGGCGCCTGGGTGGCTCAGTGGATTAAGCCGCTGCCTTCAGCTCAGGTCATGATCTCAGGGTCCTGGGATCCAGTTCCACATCAGGCTCTCTGCTTGGCAGGGAGCCTGCTTCCTCCTCTCTCTGCCTGCCTCTCTGCCTACTTGTGATCTCTCTGTCAAATAAATAAATAAAAAATCTTTAAAAAAAAAAAAAAAACTATGTTTAAACTGTACTACTCAAAAAAAGAGAGACTTAAACTCATTAATGAGCCAGGAAGAATGAAGTGAATTAAGCATTCAGTTGAAGAAGTTAGAAAAAGAATGACAAAATAAACTGTAAGAAAGTGTGGGAAGAAAATAAGACAAGCACAGACACGAATATGTTAAAATATAGAAAAACTGTAGAATTGTTCAAAGAGCCAGCTCTAAAGGGAAAAATACCTAATAACATAACCTTTTGGTCAGTTTAGTTAAAATAGTTTTAAAAAAAAAGATGGGGTGGGGGAACAAATGTACAAAATTAGAATTGAGGGAAAAAATAACCACAGATACAGCAGTGATATCTGTAGCTCCCTCTCCCCTCTACCCATCTGTGGGAAAAACATCACCCATTACTTATTGAGCGTTCTTCTGACATGCTGATTTAAGGACATAAGCAATGCCCCTCCTAAACAGGACATTTGGTTTCTTTTCTCTAATAAAACATGATGGAGCTAGACAGAGAGAAGTGCAGGATAGCAGAAATGTCCCACCCCAAACATGCTACTTGGGCGTATTGATTGACCTATAGGCACTTAAAAAAACAGCAAATGCAGGGAGAAACGTTCTCTGAACTCCTCTTATTTGCCTAAAGACAGATCCTCCAAAAGGCACTCAGATGTCATAAATCCCCTCCCTGAGAATTTCGTCAACCAGGGAGGATTGAATTTATTGTAGGGGAAAAGACTAGAAGTCAACCCCTCGCCTAGACGAACTGTCCCAAATTATCATACCTCCCATCTAGTCTCCTAGGGGTCCATTCATCTTTCCTAAAAATCATTTTCTCTTCTCTAAGAGGCCTACCCGCCTTGCCCCCACCCATTTTCCCTATTAAGATGGTATTGAAGCCTGAATTCTAAGCCACCTCTGGGAGTTGCTTATTTTTCCCTGGGCATCTCCCATGTGTACATGAGGTATGCATGTTAATAAACTTCTGTTTGTTTTTCTCTTCCTAATCTGTCTTCTATTACAAGAGTCTCAGCCAAGAACTCAGAAAGGTAGAGGGAAAATAATTTTTCTTCCCCTACAGAAGGAATCCACAGAGTGAAATGAATTATTCTTACCGTCTCCACAATTAATTCTGACCTTCCTAAATTATAATGATGTAGTTGATGTTTTTATAGCCCTGCCTTCTTGCATGTAATAAGTCATTTCAACATCTTTTATCAAATATGATGGGAAGCACTCATACAAGTTTGTGTCTCTGAATACTGAAATACTCAGTGGCTGAGAGGAAGCCATGTCCCGGTTTTGTTCTTATGTTCCTGCTTTGTGTGTAGGTCTGATGCCCGTCTTCATAAAGATGACATTGACATTTGCTTCAGTAAAACACTCAACTCCTGCAAAGTGCCCCAGATCCGCTATGCCAGTGTGGAGCGCCTCCTGGAGCGGCTGACAGACTTGCGGTTTCTTAGTATTGATTTCCTCAACACCTTTCTGCACACCTATCGTATTTTCACTACGGCAGCTGTGGTGCTGGCAAAACTTTCCGATATATACAAGAGGCCTTTTACCTCCATCCCTGTCAGGTAGGCTCTAGACTTGCCTGTCATGGAAGTTGGCCCTGCTGGTGCCTGGGTCTCCATGCAGCTAAGCAGACATTCTGCAGAGCTGCTCCTACAGGATTGGCTCACCTGGGAACTTGGCCTGCCTGTAGAGGGGCAGGGGTTAGAGTTCACAGATGGTTCCCATGGAAGAAGTTGAGAACCCTAGCGTCCCCAACTCATCTTTGCTTCCTCCGTGATTATTTGGAAGCTAACTCTATTGTCTTAGGCTTTCCTTTTTTTTTTTTAAACGCTTGTGCTTTTCAAACTTGAACATGTATTAAGAATCACCCAGGGGTCTTGTTAAATTGCGGACTGTGATTTAGCATATCTGGAGTGCAGCCTGAGTTCTGCATTTCTGACAGGCTCCCCAGAGATACCAGTGCTACTGGTCTTTGGGTCACAGTTGAGTAAGCAAGGGTTTAGACAAGGCCTAAAATTTGTCTATATTCCTTCAGCAAGTGTGTGGTATATAGGTAGCATTTAAATGAAGGAAATCCAGCAACGGAAGTGTGATGATATTGTGGCCTTTTAGTGTAGGGAGCATGTTCTGAATGATAATCAGGGGAATCGTCTTTACTTGGCTATCATCTGTCAATAGCTTCTGCTCTTATTTTTAGGTCATTAGAACTGTTTTTTGCTACCAGCCAGAACAACAGAGGTGAACATTTGGTGGATGGCAAATCCCCACGCTTGTGTCGCAAATTTTCTTCCCCACCGCCACTGGCTGTGTCCAGGACGTCCTCCCCAGTGAGGGCCAGAAAGCTGTCCTTGACTTCTCCGTTAAACTCAAGGATAGGAGCTTTGGACCTGACCACCTGCTCAGCATCCAGCAGTCCTACCACCACCCACAGCCCTGCTGCATCCCCACCACCGCACACTGGCAAAGTACCATTGGATCTCAGCAGAGGTCTTCCTTCTCCAGAACAAAGCCCGGGATCTATAGAGGAGTCTCTAGATAACCCCCGCATGGATCTGTGTAACAAGCTAAAACGAAGTATTCAAAGAGGTATTATCCACCTGCCACACCCTGTGTTTGCTGGCCACCTGCTTCCCCACCATTCCTTCTGGAACCCTAGATCCCTTTCTTTATAGCTTTCCTACTCCTCTGTTGAAAGTAGAATGAATACAATGGCTAGTTAGAAGGGGCAGTGTGTGTAGGTCACTCTAGCCTATGTGCAAAGGAGGGCAAAGTTAGCTGTCCTGGGGTCTTCTACAGTAAAAGGCTAATTGTAGTCAGCTATGTATGGAAGAACAACATTATCTGAACAGTATTACTGGAAGGTTCTTCGTGGGATTTGGTTAAGGCTGGTTGGGTAATGATACTTTGTGTAGAGGTAGGAAGTGGGCCCCCTCTTCTGGGAACTTGGGCCCCAGAGCCTTCTCCCCTGGTGTCTGCCGTGAACTCCCATACTGCTTCCAGCCTCCCCTGCTGAGGATGACCCAGACTGGAAGCATTAAGAAGGCTTCTTCAGTTTGGTTACCAAGGCAATGCTTCATATTACAACAGAGGTAGAGGGGAAATAATGAAATTCGAGATGGTGTTCATTGTCCATGACAGTCCAAATGTTTTGTTTTTTTTTTTGAAAAAGGTGAATTAGATATGTTTTCCTGATTAAATTCTCTGATTTTCTGTGGCACTTAGATTAAAATCTGTTTTCCCTCACAAGACCTTAAGATACTATGAGACTTAGATCTTGTCTCTATTTCTAGCCCCTGTTTCCATCATGCCCCTCACCCTGCCTACTAGACGCAGTGACGGGGATTGCATTTTTTTTATCTCAGAAATGGCTCAGTCATTTCTACCTCAGGGCCTTTGCACTAGTTCTTCCTCCTGCCTGGATGTGTAAGTTTCATAAGATCAGCAACGTTGTCTGTCTTGTTCATCTCTGTACTCTCTGTGCCTTGGCCAGTGCCTAGTAGGTGGTTAATTTTGTTAAATGAATGAGTCAAATGAAACATTCTATTAACTAAGCAAGGATCTTGTGTCCTGTCTACCTTGCCTTTTGCAGCTCAGTACAAAGTAGGGGTTATAGAAGGTGACTTTTGTTGCTTTAATGTTTCTGTGGTGAAAATAAAAAAGGTTTCACAGCAAAATTAGCAAAGAGCTTTTTTTTTTTTTGCTGTATGATAACCGATTTATTTATTGATGACATAAAAAAATTGGGTGTTCAGTCAAAGTGTCCAAATTTCAAGGGCAATCACCCAGATGGAAGCAGGGACCATTGCTTCTCTACCTGGTTGAAGCGCCTAGCTTCACATAATTTAAAAATAAGCCTCCTGGTTGAAGAACTTGATGGAATTTTAACTGGATGGTTGTCATCATCAAAAGTAGCACCCTTTTAAACAAGAAATGTTTTAAATTGACAAGTTAGCAACTAAGGAGGAGGAAAGGAGGAAGATAATTAAAAAGTCATTAGAACAACAAGCTTTAGTAGAGTCATGATGGATTCTTCTCAGGAATAATGAGGCAGCACGCAAGCTGACAAGTACATTTGGTGTTCCATCCAGCATCAGCCTGGGAACCTCTGTGGAAAGAGTGACTTAGGGAAGCTTATCACAGACCTCCCCCATGGGGCAGGGTGCCCTGGGAAGTACAGGAATTTCCCAGAATATGGGAAGATCTGTTCCCTCCTTTAATTGGAGTGCAATGAATAGAAGTCTGGGTCTAAGTCTGGATTCTTGTGTTATTTTGAGTTAAGAGAGCTTTAAGAGTAAGCATGTTAGTGTCAGACATTCTTTGGCTTTGAGGTTGGTCTGAACTCATGTCATGGTTCTAGAGGTCCTCAATCAAGCTGCCCATTGCCCATCATGGCTAATTCTTCCTCTTAACTTGTTGCAGATTTTGACATTGCTCACCAAGTTCCCTGATTCTGGTCTTCAACACCCAAGCCCAGAGTATGTAGTGATGGTCTAATGTCATATAAAACCTGTTTGCCCTACTATCTGGGATGGAGATGTGGTCACTGGTAGGAATCAGTAGTTTTTCGCCTTGGTTCAAGTTAGACTCAGGGAGACCAAAAAAAAAAAAAAAAAAAAAAAAGAGAGAGAGAGAGAGAGAAAGAACTGGATTAAGCTCCAAAGAACACTGACAAAGTCTGCTAGAGACTAGTTGGTGCAGATGTTGGACTGATGTACAATCATTGTGGTCACAGCTCTTGGCAACTGGAGAGTTTGTCATGTGTCGACATTAATCATTTATGACTGGCAGCCAAAGATGGAGAAAACCTATGAATAATGGTGTGGTGAAAATATTAGGTTCTCAGGGGCACCTGGGTGGCTCAGTTGGTTGAACATCCAACTCTTAGTTTCTCAGCTCAGGTCATGTTCTCTGGGCTGTTGAGAGTTGCACACTTAACCAACTGAGCCACCCCAGGTGTCCCTGTACATTGATTTTATACCTGTGACTTTGCTGAATTCATGTATCAGTTCTAGCAATTTTTTGGTAGGCTGTTTCGGGTCTTCTATGTAGACTATCATGTTGTCTGCAAATAGTGAGTTTGACCTTTTCCTTGCTGATTTGGGTGCTTATTATTTCTTTTTGTTGTCTGATTGCTGAGGCTAAGACTTCTAGTACTATGTTCAATAGTAATGGCTAGAGTGAACGTACCTGTCTTTTTCCTAACTGAAGAGGGAAAAGCTCTGTTTTTTTCCCGTTGAGGATGATATTAGCTGTGGGTCTTTCATATATGGCCTGTATGATGTTAAGATATGTTCCGTCTATACCTACTTCATTGAAGGTTTTTATCAAGAATGGGTGCTGTATTTTGTCAAATACATTTTTTGCATCTATTGAAAGATCATATGGTTCTTATCCTTTCTTTTATTAATGTGGTGTATCACTTTGATTGATTTGTGAATATTGAACCACCCCTTCAGCCCAACAATAAATTCCACTTGATCGAAGTGAATAATTCTTTTAATGTACCATTGGATTCAATTTGCTGGTATCTTGTTGAGAATTTTTGCATCAGTGTTCTTCATGAATATTGACCTGTAATTTTCCTTTTCCTAGGATCTTTGTCTGGTTTTGGAATCAAGGCAATGCTAGCCTTGTAGAATGAATTTGAAGGTTTTCTTTCCATTTCTATTTTTTGGAACGGTTTGAGAAGAATAGATATTAACTCTTTAAATGTCTGGTAGAATTCCCCGGAGAAGCCATCTGGCCCTGGACTCTTGTCTGTTGGGAGATTTTTGATTATTGATTCAATTTCTTTACTGGTTATGTGTCTGTTTAGGTTTTCTGTTTCTTCCTGTTTCAGTTTTGCTAGTTTGTATGTCTCTAGGAATTTGTCCATTTCTTCTAGATTACCTAGTTTGCTGGCATATAATTTTCATAATAGTCTCATAATTATTTGTATTTCTGTGGCATTTGTTGTGACCTCTCCTCTTTCTTTCCTTATTTTATTTATTTGGGTCCTTTCTCATTTTTTTTTTTTTTGTAAGTCTGGCTAGGGGTTAATTAATTTTATTAATTCTTTCAAAGAACCAGGTCTTAGTTTTGTTAATCTGTTCTACTCTTTTTTCCCCCCTTTAGTTCTGTATCACTTTTGTCTGCTGTAATCTTTATTATTTCCCTTCTTCTGCTGGCTTTATGTTTTATTTGCTGTTCTTTTTCTAGCTCCTTCAGGGGTAAAGTTAGGTTGTGTATTTAAGACTTTTCTAGCTTTTTGAGGTAGGCCTGTATTGCATTTTACTGCCCTTCTTAGGACTGCATTTGCTGTATCTCAAAGGTTTGGGACTGTTACGTTTTTATTTCCATTTGCTTCCTTGTACTTTTTTCATTTCGTCTTTAATGTTCTGGTTACCCCATTCATTCTTTACTAGGTTGTTCTTTAACCTCCGTGTATTTGTGGTCTTTCCAAATTTTTTTCTTGTGGTTGACTTCAAGTTTTAGTGTTGTGGTTGAAAATATGCATGCTTCGATCTCAGTCTTTTTGTATGTGTTATGTTGAGGGCTGATTTGTGACCCAGTGTGTGATCTATTTTGGAGAATGTCCCATGTGCACTCAAAAAGAATGTCTATTCTGCCACTTTAGGATGAAATGCTCTGAATGTATCTGTTAAGTCCATCTGGTCCAGTGTGTCATTCAAAGCCATTGTTACCTTGTTGATCTTCTGCTGAGATGATCTATTCATTGCTATAAGTAGGGTGTTAAAATGCCCTACTATTATTGTATTGTTATCAATGTGTTTCTTTATATTTGTTATTCATTGATTCGTATATATAGGTGTTCCCAAATTGGGGGGCATAAATATTTACTGTTGTTAGGTCTTTTTGATGGACAGACCCCTTAATTATGATAATGCCTTCATCTCTTGTTACAGTCTTTGATTTAAAATCTAGTTTGATATAAATATGGGTGCTCTGGCTTTCTTTTGATGTGCATTAGCATGATAGAGGGTTCTTCATCTCCTTTACATCTTTATTTCTTTTCCCTTTCTGTAGCTGTTTTCTTATTATTTTTAATGTATTTACTTGCCATCCTGTTTCTATTTGTTCCTAACAAGTAGTAAAGGTGGTAGTTCAAACAGGAACATGGAACAGCTGGATTAAAAGTAAAATGAATAAGGAAATCAGGTAATGGAGAAAAACTGTATGAGGCCAAGCGTATGGTTAGTGAACAGTGAACACAATACTGTGTGGTCTTTTGTAGTTCCTAGAGTCGCCCTGGTTTGGGTTCAGAAAATAATCAATTCTGTGATTCATATGAAACCTAAAAAGATACTGGTGTACAGGTGTATCTTTTCTTCCTTTGAGAACAATTTATCCTATGAATTCCCAGAAAGGAAATGCTGTGAGTAGAAAGCTCAGAATTCACACTGGAGACTGGGGAGCTCTGGCATTTTTCTGAAGAGGTAAAACAGGAAGCATAGATTTTTCTTTTATTTTGCATTGGTAGATGGGTAATACTGGTCATGAATAGGCCTAAGAAAGTCATGGATAAAGCACTTCACTTCAGCATCAGTCTGACAGGTTCTGTGTGTGTGTGTGTGTGTGTACATGATGTCTCTAGGAGCCAAGAGTGCTGCTGTGTTAACTCTGTTGTCTAGTCTCGAAAATTCTAATTGGCAAAGAAAAGGGAGACACTGATCTGTCTTTAATTTGAAAGATGTTTGCATGTGCTTTGCATAATGTTAACACTTAAAACAGTTGGCAAACTTGAATAAGAATTCTATGCCAACAGTTTATACATTTTTGGCTTTTCACTTCAGGATACAACTCTGTACAACCTCATTAGGTAATACCGGCTTCCTCCATTGGGTCCCTACTGAGGCCAGAGGTCTCTCTCCCAGCTGACCTGCTAGACAGTGTCAGGGCACACCGTGCGAAAAATGCTAGTCACCTTTGTCCAGTTTTATTGTCACTGCACTGCTAATGCCAGGCTTGCAGTATTTCCTGGCAAGAAAACTTCAAATGACATAAAGAGGAAGAAGAGAAATAGGAGCTATCCCTCCAAGTGAGCAAAATGATGAACCTTGGAGGGGAAATGAAGACCCTTTATTCCCTGACCCCATCCAGTCTCCCCTGCCTCCCCTATCTGCCCCAGGCTTGTCTTATTCATTAAGCCCTGCTTTCTTCCTAGCAGGCAGGCCCCACCTTCTTCCACCCTGGATTTTCCTTAGAAGTGCACATCTCAGCCCAGCTCACTTCCGTATGCCACCCAATAGTGAGCTCTCCACAAAAATCCAGCCAGTGGCAGGCAAGCAAGGGAAGGCACAGGGCCGCTGCCTGTATTGGGGTCTCTCACCACACCCGCCAGTGTGCCCTTGGGTCCCTGCTGTGCAAGCCAGCCTAAGTGTTGCTGCACAGCCTGCATCACCGGTGTCTGTTTCTGTGTTCTTAGCTTGAAAATTGCCTGCCTGTGGGCTGAAAGTGCTCCCAATTTTAGCATTTGTTTTGAGCCCACATCTGCCTACTCATCCTGAAAGCAAAGCTGTTTGCATGGAACTTGATTGAAAGCGAACATGCCAGAAGGAAATGCTGCTTGTCCCCCACCCTGCTGGCAGGGTTTCTTCTCTCTGTAGCTGCCTCTGTTTGCTTACAGTGTTATTCTTTGCTTTCCTGTTCTTTTAGGAGATATTCAAGGCCTGACCGTCTCTCTCACTGGGAAGTTTTTCGGGTTCAGTGTAATTGTTGATGAAATGATTTTTTCATTTGCCTCAGAGGATTGAATGGTTGAATCAGCCCAAGGACACATGTATTTGATATTCTGCTTGCTCTTGCAGAGCAGATGCCTTCCATTACAGAATTTTGAGGGAGTTATTTAGAAAATAATAAAACTAACAGCTAAGCATGAATTTTTTGTCTGTATTCTGCATCACTGCCAGCTTTACTGTAATTATGTCATTCAGGGAAAGAGCCTAACCGGTTCCCTTCCCTGGCCCCTTTGTGTTGCCGAAGAGCCAGATCGTGGCAGTGGCTCTATTTGCAAGGAAGTAAATCACATGCAAGAAGTCATTAGGTATTTTTGGAAGGGTTTATTGAGTGAAATCTTGAATGGAATGACAAAGGGAGCAGGGCCGAGCGCAGTCCTGCTGACAGGGGTCATGGAAAGTTAGTAGAGGAGACAGAGTTGTTACAAGTTAATGAAAAGCCCAAGGGGAAAAAATATACAAGAGGATTGGTGGAAATGTATGAATTTTTGGTTGTGCTTTTTCCGTGAAAGAACGTACGCGGGGTTGTAGTCTTAGCTGGTTAATAAGCCAGTGCGAGTGGTACAGAGACATCATCAGTAGTAGCCCAAGGTGACCCTAGAGTAATGTGTCTTTTATTCATGAGACCTTAGCTGCAGTGAAAAGGCTCAGACGATCTCAAGCTTTCCCCATGGTTCATTCTAAAAATTTCCACTTGCCTCCTGCTGATCTGTAGCTTTAGATCAGGGCTGTCCAACAGAACTCTCTGGGAGGATGGAAACGCTCTCTGTCTCTGCCATCCTGTACTGTGACCACCAGCCACATTTGGTACTGAGTGCTTGAAATATGGCTAGTGCAAGTAAGGAACTGAAATAGTAATTTAATTCAGTTAGTTTTCATTTAAATTTACTTAGTCACATTTGGCTAATGCTACCATATTGGACAGGGCAGCTCTGGACCCTTAGGAGTCCCCAGAGCTTCTTTTTTTTGGTGGGGAGGTGGGGGGGTGGCACACTGATAGAGATTCAAACTTCAGTTGGCGTAAGAATTAGTGAAGTCCCAATTTTGATCCCAGTTTGATTTACAATCTGGGAGTGTCCTTCTTGCCCTACTCTTCTGGTGGGTAGGGAACCCAGAGCACATCCCCTGTTGTTTTGAACATCTGCTGTTGTGTTGGGCAGAAAGGACTGAGTACAGCTAGACAGGCTCAGCAGGGTCAGCGAGACAGGGATAAAGAAGACACTGCACTGAGATTTAGTGACACTGCACTCTGCTAGGAGGAATGACTTGATTTCATATTAAAGCCCTTTAAAAATGTAGACTAGTCTGGAAGTCGGTTATCCATAATAGACCTTTGTGTTTCTGTGTATACTACTGACAAGAACATCTTGAATTCACGGCCTGATTGTTAAAATTCCCGATGTTTCCAAGCAGCCGTCCTAGAGTCTGCACCTGTGGACCGAGCAGGAGTGGAAAGTTCCCCAGTGGCAGACAGCACGGATCTTTCACCTTGCCGATCACCGTCCACTCCTCAGCACCTCCGCTATCGTCAGCCTGTAGGTAAGCTCAGGAGACGCAAAAATATAAACGCAAAAGGTAGTTTCTAGCTTCTGAATCTTTCTTTTGCCTGTTGCATTCCCAAAATATTTTTTAATCTGTTACAAAAATTGGTTGGAAGGAAACAATGTGACTGTCAAGTAGAGGAGAAGTAAATGATTAGAAAATATGTCATTAGTGTAACTAATACTGATCTTGCCCCATCACTGCACGGCACTCTGTGGAGTAACATGAATCAAGAAGCTTGTTCTTAGGGCACCTGGGTAGCTCAGTGGGTTAAGCCTCTGCCTTCAGCTCAGGTCATGATCTCAGGGTCCTGGGATCGAGTCCCACATAGGGCTCTCTGCTCAGCGGGGAGCCTGCTTCCCTCTCTCTCTGCCTGCCTCTTTGCCTACTTGTGATCTCTCTCTCTCTCTGTCAAATAAATAAATAAAATATTAAAAAAAAAAAAAAAGCTTGTTCTTAGAGGATGGCTGTTTGAAGAATCATTATTGCTCATGTGGCAAAAAACTGGTGTATTTTCTATAGTTAGGAAACTTATAAAGCATTACCCATAATTTGTTATAGAACATATGAAATATGCTCTAATTAGAGGAAAAACCGTCAGAGTGAAAGGTAGAAATCTTTTATCTTCCCATTGTTCAAATAAAAAAATCCAAATAACAGTTGTTTTTTGAAACATTTTTACAGTGGTTTGCCATTAGGGTATTCATTCAGATGATTTTCTATTATGAATTATAAACTTTAAACACTTTTTAAATCCTAGAAATATTTATTTATTTATTTTTCCTTTATTTCTTTTCAGAGTAACAGTATTCATTGTTTTTGCACCACACCCAGTGCTCCATGCAACACATGCCCTCCCTAATATCCATCACCTTGTTCCCGCAACCTCCCAACCCCCGCCCCTTCAAGACCCTCAGGTTGTTTTTCAGAGTCTATAGTCTCTCATGGTTCACCTCCCCTTCCAATTTCCCTCAACTCCCTTTCCTCTCCATCTCCCCATGTCCTCCATGTTCTTTGTTATGCTCCACAAATAAGTGAAGCCATATGATACTTGACTCTCTCTGCTTGACTTATTTCACTCAGCATAATCTCTTCCAGTCTCGTCCATGTTGATACAAAAGTCGGGTATTCATCCTTTCTGATGGAGGCATAATACTCCATAGTGTATATGGACAACATCTTCCTTATCCATTTGTCTGTTGAAGGGTATCTTGGTTCTTTTGACAGTTTGACGACCGTGGCCATTGCTGCTATAAACATTGGGGTACAGATGGCCCTTCTTTTCACTACATCTGTATCTTTGGGGTAAATACCCAGCAGTGCAATTGCAGGGTCGTAGGGAAGCTCTATTTTTAATTTCTTGAGGAATCTCCACAGTGTTCTCCAAAGTGGCTGTACCAACTTGCATTCCCACCAACAGTGTAAGAGTAAACCCTAGAAATATTTAAAAACAAATTAAACAGATGTGTTAATCCTTACATTCTTCTTTACTAATCAAAAACAAAAACACAACAGTTGGTTTTGAATTGTTTTGTTTTTTTTTCTCCTCAAGTTATTTTAAGCTACAAGAGAAAACTATTCAGTTATGAAACCAAACTCCCCCAAGTAATCCAAGTAAAATGTAAAGATTTTTAGGCTTTCATAAACCTGCTTTAAGTAGAACAATTTGGCAAAAGGCTCCACATGGCCATTCATTTGTAGCCTTGTCCAAGTGGTAGTAGTTGTTGTCTTGCAGTTAGCTCCAAGAGAAGCTAACCTGGGTCAGGCTGTTGTCAGAAGACTCACTGGGGACTGGGAGGAACAAGATGATGGAGGAGTAGGAGACGTAAATTTCATGTGGTCCCAGGGATTCAACTAGATAGTTACCAACCATTCTGAATACCTACAAACTCAACAGGAGATCTAAGAAAAGAAGAGCAGCAAGTATATGAACAGAAAAGCAACCACTTTCTGGAAGGTAGGATGTGCGGAGAAGTGAATCTGAAGTGATATTTGAGAAGATAGATCCCAGCGGCGAGGGAGCCTCTGTCAGCCAGCTCCGGCAAGCAGTACAGCACCAGAGCACAAAATCAGAACTTTTAGAAGTCTGCACCACTTAGGGACATCACTCCAGAGGCTACGCAGGGGTGGAGCTCTCTTGGGCACAGGTGGTCTCAGGTCCCGTGGGGTCACAGAAAGACTGCGGGTGCCAGAGTGTGGCAGAGCTCCCACGTATCAGAGATGAGAAGCTGGCTGCAGAGACGGAGCCAAGAAGAGGGCTCTTAGCTCAGAGTTACCTCAAACTGTGATCCAAGGCACAGTCAGACCACACTTTGAGCAGGGACCCCATAAGTGACAAATCTGGGGAGACTCACCTTCCTCCTCTGGGAAGAGTGGCATGGGAGTGCAGTACAGGAATCTGCTGGGTTTAGAGACTCCAAAGAGGGCCATGTGCCAGAGATAGAAATGCTTGGTCACAGTCTGGGTGAGCACAGAGTGTGGCTGGAGACCAGGGAGAGAGGAGGGATTTATTGCTTTTCTCTGAGGGCGCACTGAGGAGTGGGACCCTGAGCTCTCAGCTCCTCAGGGGCCAGAGATTAAGGAGCTGCCATTTTCACTCTCCTCCTCCAAACCTTATGGAAAGCTTTCAAGGAACAAAAGCTCCTGAAAGGGAACTGAGCAAATTACTTAGCCTGGCCCCTGGCAAGGCGGTGCAGTTCCTCCTCAGGCAAAGACATTTGAGAATCACTGCAACAGGCCCCTCCCCCAGAAGATCAGCAAGAACATCCAGCCAAGACCAAGTTTACTGATCAATGAGAACTGTAAAACACCAGTGCTAGGGGAATACAGTACATGGAATTCATGGCTATTTCCCCCATGATTCTTTAGGTTTTTGAAGTTAATTTTAAAAATTTTCTTTATTTTCTTCTTTTTCCATTTTTTTAAAAAAATTTCTTCTTTCCTATTTTAATCAACATCTTACTCTTATCAATTTTTTTTGAAATTGTTTTAAATTATCATTTTCATAGTCATATTCTATCCCTTCATTGTATTTAACCTTATTTTTGTATATATATTTATTTTTCTTTCTTTAAAATTTCGAGATAAAGTTTCTTCTAACAGACTAAAATATACCCTAAATCTAGTGCATGACTTTGTTATAGTCTCTCCCCAATCACATTCTCTCCTTTTTAATTTTTTAAAATTTTTTTCTTCCTTTTTTCCACCAACTTCTTGTTTTATCAATTGCTTTTCAAAAATCTTTTTTAATTTTCAACTTTACAGTCACCCTTCATTGTATTTACCCTTATTTTTGTATATATATAAAAGTTTTTCTTTCTTGAAAATTTTGGGAGACCATTTCTTCTAACAGACCAAAATACACCCAAAATCTAGTGTGTGGCTCTGTTCTATTCGCCAGCTTGATCATATTCTTTTTTCCTTTTCTTTTTACTCATTTATTTATTTTTCTTTCTTTCCCCCCAAGTTTTGGGTCTCTTTTGATTTGTGTAGTGTATATTTTTCTGGGGTCATTGTTACCCTTTTAGCACTTTGTTCTCTCATTGATCTATTCTTCTCTGGACAAAATGACAAAATGGAAAAACTCACCTCAAAATAAAAGAGCAAGAGGCAGACCTAATCAATATGGACATGAGTAAGATGTCAGAACCACAGTTCAGAACGACAATTATAAAGATACTAGCTGGGCTTGAAAAAAGCGTAGAAGATACTAGAAAAATCCCTTTCTCGAGGAATAAAAGAACTAAAATCCAGTCAAGTTGAAATCAAGACAGCTATTGATGAGGTACAATAAAAAATGTAAACTAACTGCTAGTTAGTTTCTCTCTCATCACTTCTATATCACTAATTCTCTCAAAAGAGAGAATTAGTGATATAGAAGGCCAAATGATGGAGAATAAAGCAGATGAGAAAAAGAGAGACAACTACTGGATCACAAGGGGAGAAGTCGAGAGATAAGTGATACCATAAGATGAAACAATATTAGAATAATTGGGATCCCAGAAGAAGAAGAAAGAGAGAGGAGGGCAGAAGGTATATTGGAGCAAATTATAGCAGAGAACTTCCCTAATTTAGGGAAGGAAATAGGCATCAAAATCCAGGAGGCACAGAGAATGCCCCTCAAAACCAATAAAAATAGGTCCACACCCTGTCATCTAATAGTAAAACCTACAAATCTCAGAGACAAAGAGAAAATCCTGAAAGCAGCTTGGGACAAGAGGTCTGTAACCTATAACAGTAGAAATATTAGATTGGTAGAAATATTAGATTGGCAGCAGACCTATCCACAGAGACCTGGCAGTCCAGAAAGGACTGTCACTAAACGAGAAAAATATGCAGCCAAGAATACTATAGTCAGCCAGTATTATTATACTGTTATAATATTATACATATGATATATGTATATTATATGTATTATATTATACTGTTATATTATTATCTATTATACTATGGACAGCCAGGCTGTCACTGAAAATAGAAGGAGAGATAAAGCTTCCAGGACAAACAAAAATGAAAAGATTTTGCAAACACCAAACCAGCCTTACAGGAAATATTGAAAGGGGTCCTCTAAAGCAATGAAAGAGCCTAAAAATAACATAGACTAGAAAGGAGCAGAGACAATACACAGTAACAGTTACCTTACAGGCAATACAATGACAGTAAATTCATATCTTTCAATAGTTACCCTGAATATAAATGGGCTAAATGCCCCAATCAGAAGACACAGGGTATCAGAATGGATTAAAAAAAAGCAAGACCCATCAATATACTGTCTGCCAGAGACTCATCTTAGACCCAAGGATACCTTCAGATTTAGAGTGAGGGGGTGGAAAATGATTTACCATGCTAATGAACATCAAAAGGAAGCTGGAGTGGCAATCCTTATATCAGACAAATTGTAGATTTTTAAACCAAAGACTATAATAAGAGAAGAGG
Organism: Meles meles; assembly: GCF_922984935.1. NCBI lineage: Eukaryota > Metazoa > Chordata > Mammalia > Carnivora > Mustelidae > Meles > Meles meles. The sequence continues at coordinate 77,014,317 of NC_060068.1, read as the reverse complement.
AAGGACGCTATATTGTATTTAAAGGGTCTGTCCAACAATAGATCTAACAATTTTAAATATCTAAAGAAACACATTGACAATAACACAATAATAATAGGGGACTTTAGCAGCCCCCTCACTGAATGGACTGATCATCTAAGCAAAGATAAACAAAGAAATAAAGGACTTAAATGACACACTGGATCAGATGGACATCACAGATTTATTCAGGTATATTTCATCCCAAAGCAATAGAATACACATTCTCCTCTAGTGCACATGAAACATTCTCCAGAATAGATCACATCCTGGGTCACAAATCAGGGCTCTGCCGGTACCAAAAGATTGGGATCATTCCCTGCATATTTTCAGACCACAGTGCTTTGAAACTAGAACTCAGTCACAAGAGAAAATTGGGAAAGAACTCAAATACATGGAGACTAAAGAGCATCATACTAAGGAATGTATGGGTCAACCAGGAAATTAAAGAAGAATTTGAAAAATTCATAGAAACAAATGAAAATGAAAACACAACTGTTCAAAATCTTTGGGACACAGCAACGGTAGTCGTGAGAGGAAAGTATAGAGCAATACAAGCCTTTCGCAAGAAATGAGAAAGATCTCAAATACACAGCCTAACCCTATACCTAAAGGAGCTGGAGAAAGAACAGCAAAGAAAGCCTAAACCCAGCTGGAGAAGGGAAATAATAAAGATCAGAGCAGAAATCCATGAAATAGAAACCAAAAGAACAGTAGAACAGATCAACAAAACTAGGAACTGGTTCATTGAAAGAATTAATAAGATTGATAAACCCCTGGCAGAGTTATCAAAAAGAAAAGGGAAAGGACCCAAATTAATAAAATCATGAATGAAAGAGGAGAGATCACAACCAATACCAAAGAAATACAAAAAATTTTAAGAACATATTATGGGCAACTATTTGCCAGCAAATTAGACAATCTGGAAGAAATGGATGCATTTCTAGAATGAATGAAACAAAATGAAACCAGAGAGGGAGACAAACCATAAGAGACTCTTAATCGTAGGAAACAACTGAGGATTGCTGGAGATGGCTGCGGGGAGGGCTGGGGTGGCTGGGTGGTGAGCATTGGGGAGGGTATGTGCTATGGTGAGTGCTGTGAATTGTGTAAGACTGATGAATCAAACATGTAACCCTGAAACAAAGAATATGGTATATGTTAATTTAAAAAAGAAAAAAAAAAAATAGAAGGTTCATCTAGATGGATATCAGCCCTTAGAGTGTGGACCACTTCCAGACTCCTGATAATCATGGATCCCCGTGACGTTTGGGTGGTTCTGCTAAATGAAAATGGCTAGTAGGACTCCCCTGGCTTGTTACAGGTCTACTGTGGGGTTAGCCAGATCTCTCACCCTTAGAGCTTTGATCAGTCCAGGCATTGCTGACTTCCTTAACCATTGCCACATGGGGCAGACTCCCTGTTGAGTTCATGGTAACCTGGAACAGTTTTGGGCCAAAGCCCATGAAACTGAAACTCTTACAAAGGCAAGAAATAAATACTGTTCACTTGGTCACTATTATTAGTTCTTTGCTTTATAGTCTTTCTTTATGTATTTATATTCATATATAAAAATTTTAAATTTATTTAAGCATTATTTGGAAACTCTCATCCTGTTTGTGAATTAAGTCCTTTGTTTTTTCTCTGATGTGACTACTCCCCAGAGACATAGGAACATGGGAAGGAAGCTAACATCTGTGGTAAAACAGAGGATCCAAATGGGGACAGTGTCACACATTTTCTTGCTGTTTAGCTGAAATTTTGCCTGTTCATCTGTCTACTTGCCACCTTATGCCACAAATACTTAAAGGCTACTGCTAAAGGAGAGGGTAGAGCTTTTCTGTGCTTTCTACTTGGGTATATTAAGCAGCTCTTTGCCTTGCCTTGTATTTATTTATTTTAAGCTTGACTATATCACTTTAGGGGCAAACTAATAAAAACCCTTCAGGTCAGAATCACAGCGAGTTATTTTCACCAGAATCCTGAATGAGGAGAAAAGCGAGGTTGCTGATAATCAGCATTATCAGCTGCTGTGTGTAAAATGTCCAAGGAGGGAAAGGGGCTGCAAAAGGGTGCTCAGAACATCCTTTTGAGTTTAGAATCCATCCACACTTTAGAGGTGTTTTGAGCAGAAAATTCTGTTGGTAATATGACGTAGAAAATTCTTTTTGATGTAGGAAATTTTTAAATTTTTAAAAAAATTTTTTAAAAATCAGAAATCAAAGAGTTCACCTTTCTCAAGTGTACAGGCCAGTGGCTTTTATATAGTCACAAGATGGAGCAGCCATCACCACTCTCTCACTCCAGAGCATCTTTATTACCCCAAAGAGAAACCCTCTGCCCATTAGCAATCACCCCCTATTCCCATCTCCCCCTCAGCCTCTGGAAACCACCATTCTACTTTCTGGCTCTGGGAATTGACCTCTCCCAGACATTTCATATGCATAGACTCACTCATACAATACATGCTTTTCTGTGATTGACTTCTCTCATGTAGCATCATGTTTTCACAGGTCATTCATGTTGTAGTAGGTATCAGTCCTTCATTCCTTTCTGTGGCTAAATAGTACTCCCTTGTACCGATACACCACATCTGGTTTATGCATCCCACGATTGATGGACATTCGGATGTTGGTACTTTTTCGATTGTTGTGAATAATGCTGCCAGGGATATTCATGTATTGGTTTTTTCGTGGCTCTATTTTCAGTTCCCTTGGGTATACACCTAGAGTGCAATTACTGATGTAAAATCTTGTTATTTTTCTATTAACAAGGACAATGCAGGGCGTCTGGCCCAACCCTTCATCCAGTGCAGGAATGAAAATGAGAATTTTCATGACAGAATATTACCCATCTGCCTCACCGTGCCATTTCAATTCTTTTACATAACCAGGACAGACGGCCGACAACTCCCTCTGCTCTGTTTCGCCGGCATCTGCTTTTGCAATTGCCACGGCAGCTGCAGGCCACGGAAGTCCACCAGGTGAGTAGAGTGGAGCAGCCACATCCAGACTGACAGGAATGCACACGAGGTCAGCGGCGCTCGCCTGCTGGGGTTGGGGAGACACTGCGCAGCTGGCTAAGAAGGCAGACTCCCGACTTCCGTTCTAAGTCAGTGTGTTGGACGGTCTTTCATTCACTTATTATTGATTTATGTACTAACTTATTTTAAATGTTGTTATTTGAGTATAGTTGACACCCAATTTTACACTAGTTTCAGGTGTGCAGCCTAGTAACATTCAGTACCTCTGTATGTTACGCTGTGCTCACCACAGATGTAGCTACCATATTGTTGAGTATATCCCTATGCTTTGCCTTTTATTCCCCCTGACTTATTCATTTCATAAGCAGAAGCCTGGATCTCCCACTCCCCTTCACCGATAGACTGTCTTTTAAGTAAGCGCCTTCAGGTAAGTCTTACACAGGGTGTTTTGTGTGTGGTGCTTTTAAGAACTTCTGTGTCACAGAAGGATGTGATATTTCTCCCATGTTGTTTTGTGGAGTTCTCTAACCTTTATAGCCAAATTATCAGGAACAAGTGTTTCCTTTATAATTGAGTACAATGGTAAAAGCATATGCAAGGTGATGGGGAAAACTTGTGGGGGGAAGGAGGATGGAGGGACTCCTGCTTAACATATCTGTATATGGTTTAAGCAGCCGTCTTGCTGTGATTGTCTTCACCTAAACTAACCCCATGGGTTCTGATCATCACGCTCTGTAGAACCATGAGTGAGGGTGTATTTTGTTTAGTAGCCATTGTTTACCTACCACAAAAGAGTCTTTTTCCAAAGCCTATGAATCTCTATTCAACAATAGTAACTAGTAAGTACTAGCTGTGTGAATTCTTTCTAAAGTGAAGTATGAATAAAGAGACATGTTCTAGAATGAACCTGAACTACCACAGTAAATCTATTTATTTCCTATCTGAATGGAAATCTTCGCAGATTAACGACATTCTACCTTCAGTATTTTGCCATACATGCTGCATTGGACATGGTCAGGAAAATTGGGGTTTTTTTTTGCTCTAACTCTTCTCAAAACCTCACCACCCCCAAATTCCCATCAATATAACACAAAACAGCCTATAATGGTAATAGCATTGATGTCTTGTCAACCCCGTTGACTTCTGTTGTCAACCCCATCCATAATAATGAACATCTCTGTGGTGAAATGACGGTGTCTTCACTATGCTCTCAGCAGGATTGGTTACCAACTATGATTTGTTGAGACCCTCTCCTCAGTTTTTTGTTGTCACAAGCTAGTTTCTGGAAAATGTAAGGTGCAGACCTTCCTCATAGGTTTTATTATGTAAATATGGTTCATGAGGGAAAAGAGTTCTTAATGTTAATTCCCCATGAGCATATTTCTGCATTTGCTGGAGGCTGGGGAGGGGAAGCGTCCTTCTTCTTCGTCTGGGATTGCAGCAAAGTTCTGAGGAGCTTTAGAGAATGGCATCTGGTTTTGGCTGGTGCATGCAAAATGGGCCAGAAGTCAAAGTGACCAAAACAGCCAAGTCTTCCACACCGTTGGAACACTGCCATTTTGGCTGCCTCTCTTCTTATGTCTTCCTTGCTACTTAAGTAGCGTTAGAAGGAAAGCTCCCTTCAGTGAGCTAGCTGAGGAGGGGTGGATGGTGATTGCCCGTAACCAGTGTGGCGAGGGGCAGGGTTACCCCATCCTGAGCAAGCACGCTGCTTCTTTACAACCACGCTGCTGGTGTTGCCTGGAATGTGGTCTGGTGCCACATGATTCCACACTGGACGGGATTGGATGTGGCAGTGGCTGTGGCCCTGCTGTAAGGGCAGCGGGTTGCACACGGGTCAGTTGCAGTGACTAGTGGTGGTAAGAGAAGGGGTTTCTTTTGGAGTGAGGGCCAGCATATTCCTGGGGCTCAGCCACTCTGTGGAGCTGTCCCCCCACAGGGATTCCTGGAGAACTGGACCTAAGAGCTGAGTACACAGGTGGCTGAGGAAGGTGGACTGGGAGCAGAAACAGGGAAGTGTGCAGAAGACGATCCGGAATTACTGGCCAGCCAGGGAGAGTAGGACCTCCCCTGGGAAGGGCTTGTTCCCAACAGGAAAGTGTTCAAGGGAAGAGAGGGCTAGATAGTGGTTAACTCCCACACCAGATTCTGTATCTACTTTCTGAACCAGGAATCGCTGACCCAGATTCACCCCAGAACCTAGGGAGTTGCCAAGGCAAACAGGAGGGAAGGTTGTGGAAGCAAGTGAACACCTCACACTTACATCAGCCTTTGCGGACCTCCCATCTGCTTGTAGGTCTGTGATGTGGTCCCACCTGGCAGAGCAGCTCTGCCGTGTCCCTGCCGCTGGCAGGAAGCAAGGAGGTACCTGGTTAGGCCATGTGGTGTGCGGATTGGGCTTCTATGTTTCAGGCTCTCTCCAGGTTCCCTCCTGCTTTAATCCCCTCCCACTTGCCTATTCCCACCCCTACTCTCACCCAAATGCACAGGAGTCTGGCAGCTCTGGGTTAGACCTGTCAATTAATGAGTATGTTTTCAAATATTTACTCTAGGCATTTGCATGTTAAGCCACTTTTCTTTAATTGTTGCTACTTTATTAAAAGGAATTTCAAATTTAGCAAGAAAGTGGATAGTTTTCTTTGTAGACCCAGACAGTTTGCCCCTGCTTGGCCCTGAAGGCGGAGAAAGCTGATTTTATTTGTGGAAGGTGGCCTGGGGATCCACTCCCCAGGGTCTGGGCCTGACTAATCTCCACATAACACTGGAAAAGCCTGGGTTTTCCGGGACTGTTTTCTTTTAGGACCTAGAGCCCAGCCCTTTCCAAAGATAGGCAAGTCTCTCCTTCTGCATCATGTTCCCCTCCCCTCTGTTGGAGGCTCCTCATTGTAGATGAAGGAAAGCTTAATTCTGTGGGTACGATTGCAACCCTAAAGCAATCCTTGTTAACTTCACAGTATGAAGATTCAGCAGTTTATTTAGTGTCTGCCTTCTGACTGGCAGCCAAGTTACACTGGGCCCACTTATGGTAGGATCCAGAATTTGGAGGCCTAACACACAATTGTCTCAAGGAAAAGAATACAAAAATCACAAATACAAACCCTCAGGATACCTCCCAGGACTTCGGAAGAAGTGAGAGGCCCTGAAGCTTGAGTGTCATTGGCTTCCTACTAAATAAGCTTATGAGTCCAGTCCAGATCATTCTTGGAATTGCAGCAGCTGTAGGAAATTTTTTTGGTGGGAGTGGGGGGTAGGACCATCATCAGTCAATCAAGTGCCCTTTCCTGTAGTGAGGCTTTAACTCTATGCAAGACCGAGATGCAGGACAATTTGCGTGTCGCTGCGCTGGTTGCAGTGTATTTTTAAGCATCTGCTCAAATATAGAAGCTCTGCACCAAAGTAGAATTTAAAACGTGTGCATTTCCAAGGGTTGCTGATACAGGGAATCTGCAGGTGCAGGTTGGATACAGTTGTGGTATGAATAGAAGTGCACAACCAGGGAATACACATATCAGGGCACATCGTGGTGCTTACTACACACCTGAAGCTCTGGGGTTAATTATAGACTTTATGAAGTGATCTAAAGTGAAATATGGAAGAGTGTGGTGGGTTATTTTTATGAGACTAGAAATCATGGCAATGGAGGTACTACGAACCACTCTTGATCATCTGTGAGCAGATGGTATGTTTTACCTTTCGACGCAAGTCAAGGTAAATTAACAAAATAGAGGAATGGTTGAATGTACTTAAGGGAAAGCTCAGGGCACAGTCGCAGTTGCTAAGGGAAATAGTGAGTTCTTTACCGGTAATTACTTGGTCCTTGAAAGTAGGTAATTCATAATCTGTTCTCATTTCTGTCAAACTGCTCAAGGCTGTGTAATCAGTAATAGATCTGAACTTGGTGTGAATTTGGCTTGGGTCAGTTTTTAAAAATCCTGGTACCTGGTCCTATCCCCAGAGATTCTGACTTGATTGGTCTGGGTACAACCTGGGTGTCAGGATTTTTTAAAGTTCCCCAGGAGTTCCCCAGAGTGGGGAGGCACACTGGGGAACTGCTGGATTATGGAAGAAGTTCTGTTTGTTCCTTCTTCTCTGGCTGCAGCATTCCCAGTTTATCTCCCCTGACGTCTCTGGACTACATTATTTTCTCCTTAGATAAGGCAGGAGTGGGAGAGACGCTCTTCCCCCAGCTTGGTAAGGCTTAGACAGCCCTTTTCCCTGGACAGTAGACCTTTTCATGGAGAAGGCTCTGAGCATATTTCACAACGGTGCTCTTGCCCCTTCCCTGCAGGAGCCAGAAGTAGTGTGGGGACCCCCTGAGAAGACAGTCTTCAGCAGTGCCCACGCTAACGCTGGTGCACACGCAGCCTGTAGCAGTTGGTCAAAATGACCATTTGGAGTGGCTGCCCCTTCCTGGCTCCAGCAACTTCTGCTCCCAATAAGCAGATATCAGCTGTGTCCCTTCAGATTTGGGGCTGGCCGTTTGTCCTGCAACCTCAACTTTCTGATGTGTCCAAGTCATTGATTTTCAGTTTGTCCACCTTTTATCTGTTATGAAGACAAATATGTCAGCTTCTAAGTTCTTTAAATGTCAGAGCTGAAGCTGGAAGTCTCCCTTGAAATTTTTATAGTGATTCTATTGATTCTCTAGGTCAGTTTGGGGAGAATTGTCAATCTTAATAATATTTGCTCTTTCCAGGCACCTGGGTGGCTCAGTGGTTTAGGCCTCTGCCTTCGGCCCAGGTCATGATCTCAGGGTCCTGAGTTCGAGCCCTAAATTGGGCTCTCTGCTCGGCGGGGAGCCTGCTTCCTCCTCCCTCTCTCGCTGCCTGCTTCTCTGCCTACTTGTGATCTCTGTCTGTCAAATAAATAAATAAATAAAATCTTTAAAAAAATAATATTTGCTCTTTTAATCTCTGAATGTGGAATGTCTTTTCATGTATTTAGATCTGTGCTCATCTCAGGAGTGTTTTTCATTTCTCAGCATATAAGTCTTACAATTGTTTCGTTGCATTTATTCCTAAATATAAATGACACTTTTCTTTGTTAGCCACCCCTGCCCCCTAGCTGGAGGTATCCTAGTTTGGGACATATTTTCCATTATTTTTTTTCCCAAAGTATAAAAAACATATTTTTCATTATTTCACCAAAAATAGAAAGTTTTGGGGAGAGAATGTGTCTAATTTATATTTTTAAGGAAAACATTATTATCACCATTATTAAAGAAAAATAAAGAGCTTTGGTAAATCAGATTTAAATTCACAATGATTCCAAGTCATTCATTCATTCATTCATTCCTTTATTCCCCAAGTCTTATTTTTAAACACACACACACACACTCTCTCTCTCTCTGCCTGGAATAAGAATTTTGGAACTGAGAATTTCCATCTTTAACTGTACCAGCCTGCAAAGCTGCTAAAATGTTCACGTCAGGTGGTCGCTGCATTCTTTTCCTAGGAAGGAGAGCCGCGGTAAGCTAGGTCACATAGAATACCTCCTCTGCTCATCAGATATCTTTCATATGCTTTCAAGCAGGCCCAGAGCCTTGTTCCAGCTGGCCTGGGCCCCCTCTCTCCTGACCATGTTGGATTGCCAAGTTCACTTTTTTTGTGTCGCCCTCTCCAGGAGACCCTTCTCCTCTATTACTGTCTCTCCTCGGCAGAGGTACAATGTAGTTGATTGTGTCTGTTCATATCTTTGATTCACTCACATTGCTTAATTGCTGCTTGATGGCCTTTAAGTCTCCTCCATTTTAGGGCCAGGCAGGTAACTGAAGGACGGGCTGGAGAGCTGATGCCGTGTGTAAAGGGGGCAGGTGCTACTCAGCTCCCCCTGATTTTGTCACGAGGGATTCCAAATGAGGGCCATCAGACCTGTCTTCTTTCTTTCTTTTCTTTTTAAAAGGAAAGCCAGAGAGCTGGATATTTATGTGAAATCTGGCTTTAAATGCTAGCAATGAATCCATACTCCGTAAAAAATACCATCCAGGTCAAACAAAATGCTTCTGAGGACCACATTTGGCCGTGAACCACCAGTGTGTGACCTCACGTGTCCTGCAATCACTTACATCCGGAGTTCAGGTTGATACAGATGAGACTTCTGGAGACAGGCTTACATCCTAGCAGTGGACTCCTGATCGCCGTAGTGCCCTCCCCCTGACTGTTTTCTATTCTTTCAGCCAAGCAGTTCTACAGGACGTCCATCTCTTCTCCACTTAACCACTTCTGCTTGCACTGGGTAGTCTTTTCTGAAAGATCTGGAGGCTGCCTCATCATCACCCCTTCACCGTGAAGGTAGTAGCAGGGACCATAGACTCTGAAGGAAGCAAGAGAGCCAGAGTGGTGAAAGGCCTGGCCCTGGTTCTTGCACTTACTGGGAATGAGGCTCACTCAGATCTGTCCACCAGCAAGTGCCTGCTCTCTTTGCCCCGATGGCACCTCTAATCCGACACCAACTTCAGAAAGAACAAGATCTTGGGAAACTGGAATTACTCAACGTCGTTACTGATGCTTGATGCTGTTCTTGTCTGCAACACCCATTTCCTCCCTGTTCTTCCCACCAATAGGTATTTCTTCCCACTTGGCATTCACCTGATGGTTACAGCAGCTGGTGCCCCCAGAGGGAGGAGCCCCGGTGAAATCAGTCATCCGTGGGCAGGTTCTTACTTGGCTAGCAGTTGGTATTGAGGATCTGTGATTTCTTTCACCGGACTGCAGAAATGAGGGCCTTGAGTACAATGATATGATTTGGTCCGAGGAAGCGTTTATCTCTGTATTGAGAATTGGATTAAATTTTCAGTAGGATATTGGTTACCATGAATTAAGTTAATGTCACATATACCCTGCTGTCTACAGTCTCTTTCAGGATTTGTGAGAACACTCAGCTCTGTTTAAGTAGCTTATCTATTTATTGAGTGAACTTGTAAGAAAGGCACAGAATGTGGGCTTTTTCCAATGTCTATTTTACAAGGTAAAACTGTTACTTCAGGCAGGAAGCACAAACTGATTTTCTGTTTCAAACTCAGAAAGTTAATACTGTGTAGATACATCATTGCAGTGATTCTCACTGGGATTTGGATGGGGTGGAATGAGAACAGTCATGGACGTCTTCAAAATGCCGTTATCCCCCTGAGGCTTCTGATCAGCTTCCTCCCAAAGCGACGCGCTCCAAAACAGAGAGATGTTATTGATGGAAGTGTGCTACAATGTGAATTGTGTGAAAATAGAAATAAGGCTAAGAATCACTGCTCCGCTTTCAGCCATCCTTGGAAAAACTGTGCTCACTTTCTCAGTTTAATTCTCTTATTTCCCAGTGTCCTATTACCTGGTAATCAGGACATCAAAGGAAAGAGGCTGTCTGTCTAACCCAAGCTAGCAACAGTGTTGAGAAGTCCAAGGTTAAAGTGCTGGCTGCATGTAGTGTTTCTCATTTGGGACTCTTACCATCTTTTAATTTTCCGTGCAATACCCCTTATCTTAGTTCTTACTTATCTCCCCCTTCCCTGTGTCCTGCTGTCTTTTTTCCTTGGTGGGTTCTCATCTCTTGGAGTTCTGCACTATTTCAAGGAGGTATGTCCTAGCGCCAGGACGGGCTGCATTCTTTGTAGAGCCCAGGGCAGTAAGAAAGTGCGGGTCCCCTTATTTTAAAAATTTCGAAGAATTTCAAGACAGTGACAGTTGAGCATTAAGTCAGGTGTGGGCCCTTCTAATCTTGGGACACAGTGTAATACAGGTTGCACACATGAGGCCAGCCCTGCATCTTGCAGCCTTGTCAGGAGTCTGATAGTTTTGTCATGCTCAGCTTATGCCCTTCAGTGCATTTCCAGGATTATATCCTGGTTCTGCAGAACTTTTCCATGGTGAGAAAGATGGTAATAGAAAACAATCTCATTTATTTTGCAGGTGAAAAATCTTAGGCTGGAGGAGACTAATTAGAAAGAGGGGAAAAATGGGAGGGGGGTTGCCTGTGTGGCTCAGTCAGTTAAGCAGCTGCTTTCAGCTTCGCTGATTTCAAGGTCCTGGGATCAAGCCCCACCTCTGGCTCCCTGCTCAGTGGAGAGTCTCTTTCTCCCTTTTCCGATGCTTCTCCCCCTGCGCATGCCCTCTCTCTCTCTCTCAAATAAATAAATAAAATCTTTAAAAAAGAGAGAGAAAAAAATCAACCTAGGACTCCTGATGCTCTGAAAAGACTACGTATTGTAAAATCCTAACATACTGTATTTTCAGCAGTGGAAGAACATAAGCTCTGATGAGTCGGAACTAATTTCACTAATGATGACTCCATGATCATAAAACAAAAATAATCCTCAAAAAACAATCATCCTCATATAAAAGACTAAGAAACTTTACGGTTTCCTGGACTTTTTGGGTTTTTGAACTTTTAGAATAAATGCAGTAAGGCAAATAAGCAATAATAGGCATGTCAACACTACAAAAAACTGGATATCGTTACTCTGTAAAGTTAAGAATAGTAAACAGCCCCAAGAATACGTAATGAAAAATGAAATTTCTCAGTGAATTTTCTACTGAGAGAAATACTTGGTGATACTGTTGTGTTTATGTGACATTGCCTCAGCTCTGCATTAAACAGGATGAGCTAAGCTTTTTTTAGTCACAACATTTCTCAAAGTAGTTTGTCAAAGATTAAGTGCGGTAGTAGAAGTAATCTGTAGAAATGTACTGCTTTAGGGGCACGTGGGTGGCTCAGTCGGTTAAGTGGCCGACTCTTGATTTCAGGTCAGGTCATGATCTCAGGGTTGTGGGATCAAGCCCTGTGGTGTGGTCCATGCCCAGTGGGGAGTCTGCTTGGAGATTCTCTCCCTCTGTCCCTCCCCAGTCTCTCTCTCTCTCTCTCAAGTAAATAAATTAATTTTAAAAATTTTAAAGGAAATGAACTACTTTTGCACAGTGATGCAAGTCAGCACAGGTAAACAGAATCTTAAAACTTCTAAAGTATATGGTAAATAAGGAAAGGGCTTTTCATCTGCCAGGAATATCCCCTGAGTACACAGGTCCTCCATGTGTCCTTAACTTTATGGAGCCAACAACGTCTGGTTCAGGTTGCTTCTCTTACCAGCATTCATAACCTGTGGCCTCACAAGTGCTAGGGAAGCCCTGAAGAGGCAACCTGACAGCATGTAATTAGCCTGTTTCATTGATTGTGAATACATCATAATTGTGGATGGCTTTTGCAGAGGATCTTCCAAAGTGACACCCACATCTTGTAAACCCCTATCTTATGCTGCCCTGTTGGGTATTTCCATGGACAAATTGAGTGGTTGCCCTTGTTATCAACATGACAATAGCAACAACAATAAGGTTATATAATTCTATCGGGTATACTATATACCAAGCACTATTCTAAACATTACATATGTTAACTGAGATAGGAAATAGTTACTAGTATTATATTCTCTTGCCATTAGAGGAAATTGGATACAGAGAGTTAAGCAAATTCTCTAAGGTCACATCAGTAGTAAGTGACAGCTTTGAATCCTGTCACCTAGCTAATGAACAGAGGATGTGCAGGAACTATTACCAGTCCAAACCTCTGCCTGGTGTTTGTAGCACAGGGCTGGAACTTCATTCTTTAGGTTTCTGCAATGCTGCCATTTTGTTTGGAGAAAGACATGAACGTTTCTCTTGAATGGTCTGGTGGTTTTAAAAATATGCCCCCAAATGCTTTCATACTCCTTCCTTAAAGAGGTGGAGATTGATTTCCTTTTCTTTTTATATGGGTGGCAATTAGTAACTTGCTTTTAACAAATAAAATTGAGCAAAAGTGATGGTGTATGACTTTGGCACCTAAGTCATCAAAAGGCACACTGGCCTCTGTCTTGGTCAGTCTCTCTCGGATCACTTGTTCTGGGGGAAACAAGCTTCCGTGTCCTGAGGAGAGGGCCATGAGGCTAATAAGAAACTAGAAAAGTAGGCCTCTGGCCAACAGCCTCATGGGTAAGCTCAGACATGGATTTTCCAGCTCTAGTCGAGCCTTCAGATGACTGTAACCCTTAGTGGGCCTCTGCATGCAACATCATGAGAAACCATGAGCCAGAGTCACCCTGCTGACCCACTTCCAAAACCTTGTCCTGAAGAAACTACGCGACCGGAAATATGTTTGGAGTCTCTAAGTTGTTGGGTAATTTGTTATGCAACGATAGATAACTACGACTGGTAATATCATGGTAGCCAATAAATCTTTAGCCAAATTACTCATAATCAAGTTGAGTTTTAGAAGCGTAGTTACATTTTGGAAAGAGAGACATGTCTGGACTATTTCGTGTGGGACAGAGCACGCTGGGCATATTCCCTACCAAATATTTTGACGTCGGGGACTGTATCTAAAATTAACATGTAGCTTAAATCTACCTTATATTTCAAGATCTCTAAAATGGTCTTTCTCTTCTCCCTTCACCTGTAGTGCTCTGAATTCAATAGACTGATTTTTCAGCTGTTTGAGAGCTGAGAGCAGTTTGATTTTAACAACTGTTGCTTAGCAATAGGAGCGAACTTAATGGCTCTTCTGCAAACTGAGAGGAGCCTCCCTGTGTAGCTATTGTCTGTCTGGAATGCTGAATTTAAAATTGTAATGATCATTTTAAGATGAAATTGAAGCTAGCCTTTGTGACACATTACACTTACCTTGGCATCTCAGCTACCCAGGGAATTACACTGTCCCAGTTTGAGGCCCCTCTGTGGGAGAGCCGGTCTCTTGGAATTATGGGGCATTTAGAAGTCTAAGATAAAGCTCTGAAAAAGCTAGCAAATTCCTCACTGGTAGGTGGTTTGTGTTCCCTGTGTAATAACTTTGGACCTTGATTCTGGACCAAAAACATGGCTCTTGAAATGCTGTGACTAGAAACTGGACCATTGATATTAAGGAAGGGACAATGCAGGGACGGGGTTTCCAGACAAATTTTGGGGAGGAGGAGAGGGTGGGAGTTCTAGTTGCAATGTTTTTACCACCCAGCCCTGATGGGAAAGGCTGCAGGAAATGTTAGCTGCTTTGAATTTTTAAACCAAAGGTCTAAGTCCAGTTGTTCATCGGAAAAGTTGGTATCAAGAATGCTTAAAAGCATTCTTTCCCAGGCTTTGGATTAAATGATGCACAACTTTATTTGATTTTGTTTCATCTTCTGTTAATTCTAGAGGTCTTTGTGTTGTACACCCAGTACCGTATCAGGTACTATGGAAAGATAAAAATGAAATATGAGGCATTGCCTCGTAAGAACTGACATAGGAAATGACAAACCACTTGAGGAGATGAGCTGAACAGGCCTAAAGTAAGTCTCAAGTGATCAAGCTGGAAATGACAGGCTACTGATAATAACCAGTATAATTATTGGCCCTGTTGTAAAACTCTGGACTTGAAAATGTCACATTAGCAAAATAACAAGGCTTCAGTGCATGACCCTTAAAGAAAAGGTTAATATAGTTTCAAAGTATTTCATGCATCCTTCTAATTAGTCAGCTTTCCCTGAAAATAGTGTTGTTGTTGTTATTGTTTTAACTCCGAGATGATGTTTTCCTCTGGATCTGCATTACTCTTTTGGGGTGCACGCTCCCTGGTGTGTGTGGTGTGTGATCGTCTTAGGAATCAGCTGGTGTTGGATTAAGCAGAGGCAGCTTCCGTCATACTGGACTAAATTAATATTGCCACGATTTCTGCACAGACAGCATAATGAGAAGTGATGAAAGACTTATACTGAAGCAAACGATATTTCAGTGCCTTCAAAAATCAGGAGCCACTCTGCTTGGCTGGGAGCCTGCTTCCTCCTCTCTCTCTCTCTCTGCCTGCCTCTCTGCCTACTTGTAATCTCTATCTGTCAAAAAAATAAATCTAAAAAAAAAAAAAAAAATCAGGAGCCATCAGTGGGTTAAAGCCTCTGCCTTCGGCTCAGGTCATGATCCCAGGGTCCTGGGATAGAGGCCCACATCGGGCTCTCTGCTCCGCAGGGAACCTGCTTCCTCCTCTCTCTCTGCCTGCCTCTCTGCCTAGTTGTGATTTCTCTCTGTCAAATTAATAAAATATTAAAAAAAAATCAGGAGCCATAAACCTACAGAAAAGTCCAAATAGACAAGTCGAAATAGAGTAAAACAGTAGTACTGTGATGTGGTGTGATGTGTGTGTGTGTGTGTGTGTGTGTGTGTGTTTTAAATAAATGTAACAAATCGTCATGGGGGGGGCTAACTGTCTCGTTCTTCAGATATTATTGGATCACCAGCTGTAAAAACCCCGACCGTACATGTTTCAATATGTTTTAGCATTTGAGTGGCAGCATTGTGTATAGGGAGGTGTTACCTCCCCATAAGCCTCCTCCTCTTTACAGTCTTTTCTTTGTCTTGCTTCTCATTTTCAAGATCCTGTACACAATTCAGAATTAATTCAGAACAGTAGTGGAGCATCTTCGTCAGGATAAACCTTCATCTGACAAATACTGTTAGCCACCAGAGTCCACTTTCTTGATTCCTGTGGATTGTCCCTTAAAAGAACCACAGTCTGCGAGAGCCTTCAAGAGAAGGCTTATCGGTCAGGGCAGTGAAGAATGAGTCTCCAAAGGGTCAGGAGTGAGAAGTAGTCAAGGGAGTGGATTTTGTCAAATAAACCTATGTCTAGGTTCTGCTGATTGTCCAGCTGTGTGATCTAAGACAGGCTCTCTGAGTCTCTCTCTCTCTTTTTTCTTTTTTCATTTTAAAGTGAAGGATTTAATGATTGTTTCTTCCTCACATAGTTGTCAGGATGCCGAGATGAGCCACGGCAGTTCTCAGCTCAGCATTTGGGACCTTTAGTGCTCCGTGAATATTTCCTGCTCTTACTACTGGATGTTTTATCCATGTGATTTATAAAGTTCTTGAGAACAGGGACCGTTGTGTTTACCATCAGAGCTCCAGACTCAGTCATCATAACAGACCAGTGTTGAACTGAAGTGAATGCATTCGTCAAGCATCCACTTATTCACTCTGTCTCTTCCTGCCTCACTTATTGCACAAATGTGGCATATGTGTGGTACACACACACACACACACACACACACGCACGCACACTACACCCCCTACTTACTGTTACATTGGCAAGAATTAGTAAGCTGACTGCAAAAGATGCCAGTTGTTTTTCATCCCAGAGTCATCCAATGAAAGAAGCGTTGTTTCTGGGCACAGTCAAGGGAACTAGAAAGAACTGTGTTAAATGAATCTATGGTATATAGTGGTATTTGCCACAGTAGGTTCTTGTGTATAATGACAGGTAATTGGGGACAAGAGGTGAAAAGTCTCACCAGTATGTTTTTATGGTAGTATTGGTAGGAACTGCTTTGGGACTGTTCTGGAAGGGGAAGGATTCTAAGAAATGTTAGTGTAGACATTTGTGATGGATTATATATAGGGCATGATATAAAAGAAAGAAGCAATGCAGATGATTAAATTGTGAGTTTAAGGCCCGAAAGACTAAGTTAGTAATATGATAATGATCTCAATTCACAGTTACCTAAGTGTTAGATGTCAGCAAATCTAAGTGGGGAGAACCAGAGAAGGGACTAGATGTACTTCTAAGATGAGCTTGTCTAGCCTCTTTCACCCTTGAAGAGGTATCCCCTGAGGCTGTTTATATGCTATACCTTATATCATTTTGGAAAAGCCTTGAGACAAATCCTTGGCCATGTTGTGAGTCAGAAAACATGGCCTGGATTGCACTCGGGATAGAATCCAAGGGAGACTGAGTTTGATGTCCATCATAGGGAACTGGTAACTTAATGATACAAATTATGTTTGTAACCTTCTGTCTTGAAAGTGTCACACATCCCAGTGAATGTGTCTTGTGCAAATTATTGCCATTGTTGAAGACAGGTCATCTGATGCAGTTTTTGCTGGCATGAATGTCAGTGGATTGAGGGATAGGCGTTCTCATTGCCTGTGTACAGCAAGTTCTGGATTAAGTCACTTACTAGCTCTTTTGGAGATCAGTTTCCTCATAGCCAAAAAAGGAATAATTACATCAAATTTACTGGAGATTTTGAGAATTAACTCTTTTTTGCCCATAGAGTGTAATCAGAAGGAAAGGTACTACGTGAGGACAAATTTGTAGTGTGAGTTGCAGGATGGCAAATGGATTAAGCCCCATTTTTTTGGTGCCCAGGACTTACTTAAGGCTGCTTTCCACTCACTGACACTTTCCTACTGTCTGGTTGACCTATGCTGGAAAAAGATGGCTCTGTTGGATATAGAGAATGCTGAGAATGGAGAGACAGGAGGTTTGGGATCAGAGAACTGATCTGAATAGCTTCCAGATGCTTTATCTCCCCTTCTGTGGTCGGTTTTGGGATTTTCTTAACACAAGAGTTCCTTGAGGCTTTCCCCAATATTGCCCTACCCATGTTAGTATATCACAGGTCCAGTTGCTGGGACTGACCTTCCTATGGATGATGTTTATGGGTACTGTCTTGGACTATATCGAGGGCTGGACTCAGCTGTATTGGTGCTGTGATCATGGATCTGCTCCAGAATAGTTTCCAGTGTGGTTTAATTCAATTTATGATTTTTCAAGTTCTGATTTTTATGCATAATGATTATAATATGTTATTCAGGTATCTTTCAGTACTGGGCACAGTGGTTTTTTTCATTAGTCAGAAGGATCTTGAGAAGCATTGCTAAATCTGTGGCACGAAGGTATTTTTCAAATTCAAATAAAAATGGTAGGTACTAGACTCAGCCTTTGGACAGTTATTGCTAATAGTTTGAAGCTGTTGTCAATAACCTCCATACGCTTCTTGCCAAAGTATGAAATGATTTAATACATCTAAAAGGAGAAAAGAGTATGCAAATTTAGGTTATCTTTTTTTTTTTTTCCTTTTCCAATGTAGGTAGGTTTTTAAGGAATGTGTGATTTTCTTTTCACTACAAGCTATAATTCAGAAACTGAGCGACTTTATCTACTTCAGGTAAAGGTTCTGTGATATATTATTTGCTAAAATTTTATGTGCTTAATAAATGAGCGGGGAGGCATCTGGGTGACTCAGTTGGTTATGTTTCCTAGTCTTGATTTCAGCTCAGGGCATGATCTCAGGGTCACGAGATTGAGCCCTGTGTCATTTGGCTCCACACCCACTGGGGAGACTGCTTGAGATTCTCTCTCTCCTTCTCCTTCTAACTCTGCACATGCACTCATTCTCTCTCTTTCTCGTTCTAAAATAAATACATAGGTCTTCAAAATAAAACAAAATAAACAAACAAAAAAACCACCATGGGAATGGTGGTATGAAGAGTTTGGCAGATTATCTTCCCAGAAAGCAAAGATAAAATTCGACAAAATTATCAAAATCAATCTTTTATGGACTCCTAAAATCAACTATAGCCATACAAAAAACTGAGACGCTTTCATTCAGCAAGGACTACTGAATCATAGGTAAGAGCAGTGGGAGTCTGGCAGTTTAGCTTGGGGATGCTCTCATCCCAGCATTCCCAGCCTCTTTGGGCAAGCTGTGAAAGCCAGCAGCTTTGTTGTCAGAAGGTAATGACCTGACTTGGAGCACAGCAGAGTGTGGGAAAAACCTATGATGTTGGGTGTTGTCAGAGATATTAGCTATCTCAGTGGCAAGCAGACAGGGAATACCAACATTATAGGTAGCCTGAAGTTGAGATCCTGGCTGGAGAATGGAAGTAAAATAATAGTAATAGTGGAATCAGAATTCAAGAGGTACATTATAAAAGATTTATTTAACACAAAAGAAGGCAGTAAAGGATGAGCGAGGAAAAAAAAAAGGCATTAGATATTGTGGCAGGAAGAAGAATGCATTCCCAAAGATGTCCATAGGTGTTCACATCCTACTTAATGTAATCTGTGAATATGTTACTTTACATGGAAAAAGAAATTAAGATTAAAGTTGGAAATAAGGTTGCTAATCAGCTGACCCTTGGATAAAAAGATTATCCTGGATTATTTGGGTAAGCCCAATGCAGTGAGAGGGTTCTCTAAAAGTAGAGGAGGGAGGCCAAAGAGTCAGTGTCAGAGTAATCAAAGCAGAGAAAACCTCAGGCAGCCATAGCTGGCTTTGAAGATGTGAGAGGGCCATGAGCCAGGGAATGCAGGCAGCCTCTGCAAACAAGAAAAGGCCAAAACATGGATTTTTCTTCAGAATTTCCAGAAAGGAACACAGCTTTGCCACCACATTACTTTTTGACCAGTGAGACCTGTGTCAAATTTTGACCTCTGGAACTAGAATCATTAATTTTTGTTGTTTTAAGCCTCTAAGTTGGAGGTAATTTGTTATAGCAGCAACAGAAAGCTAATACAGAATAAATAAAAAATAACCAACAAAATAGCAGATGTAAATTCAAGGTCTAATCTATGCTATATATGAGACATATTTTAGACTAGAAGATAAAAATACACTGAAAATTAAAGGATGGAAAAGATATTCCTTGCAAACAGTAATCATTAGAGACTGCAGTCTCTAATCTAGACTGCCTCTATCAATATAAGGCAAAATAGAATATAGGACCAAAAAAAAATGTTACTAAAGGCAAAGAGGGATGTTTCATAATAAAAACATAGTCAATTCCTTAGAAATACATAGTAATTATAAATGTATATGAAACTAACAACAGAGCCACGAATACATGAAGCAAAAACTAACAGAACTGAAAGAAATAGACAATTTAACAATATTTATTGACTTTGATACCCTATTCTAAATAATTGGAAAAATAACTATACAGAAAATCAAAAGGATATAAGAGAATTGAACAATACTATCAACCAACTTGTCCTAGTAGACATTATAGGACATTCTACCAAATGAAAGCAGAATATATATTCTTGTTTTGTTTCGTTTTTCATGATGTATATTCTTTAAAGCAGTCATGAAAATATCTCTAGGATAGACCATACCTTATGCCATAGAACAAGTCTCAATAGATTTTTAAAAGATTGAAATTACAAAAGATATGTTTTCAGGACACAATGGTTTTAAATTAGAAATCAGCAACAGAAATACATTGGAAAATCTTAAATATTTGGATATTAAACAACACATTGATAAATAACTCATGGGTCAAGGAAAAAAAATCAAAAGATAAATTAGAAAATATGTTGAGGGCACCTGGGTGGCTCAGTTGGTTAAGCAACTGCCTTCAGCTCAGGTCATGATCTTGGGGTCCTGGGATCAAGTCCCGCAATCAGGTTCCCTGCTCTGTGGGGAGCCTGCTTCTCCCTCTCCCTACGCCTGCCACTCCCCTTGCTTGTGCTTTCTTTCTCTCTGTCTAATAAATGAATAAAATCTCTAAAAATATATATATTGAAATGAATACAAATGAGAACACACATTAAAATTTATGGCATTCAATTAAGCAGTCTTTACAAGGAAGTTTATAGCTTTCAATATGTAGAAATTTACCTTTCAATACACTAGAAAATAAAAATGATCTCAACTCAATAATCCCTCTTTGCCTTAAGAAATTCATAAAAAGAAAGCACATTGAGATACCACCTGACACCAGTTAGAATGGGCAAAATTAGCAAGACAGGAAACAACGTGTGTTGGAGAGGATGTGGAGAAAGGGGAACTCTCTTACACTGTTGGTGGGAATGCAAGTTGGTGCAGCCACTTTGGAAAACAGTGTGGAGATTCCTCAAGAAATTAAAAATAGAGCTTCCCTATGACCCTGCAATTGCACTGCTGGGTATTTACCCCAAAGATACAGATGTAGTGAAAAGAAGAGCCATCTGTACCCCAATGTTTATAGCAACAACAGCCACGGTCGCCAAACTGTGGAAAGAACCAAGATGCCCTTCAACGGACAAATGGATAAGGAAGATGTGGTCCATATACACGATGGAGTATTATGCCTCCATCAGAAAGGATGAATACCCAACTTTTGTAGCAACATGGATGGGACTGGAAGAGATTATGCTGAGTGAAATAAGTCAAGCAGAGAGAGTCAAGTATCATATGGTCTTACTTATTTGTGGAGCATAACAAAGAACATGGAGGACATGGGGAGATGGAGAGGAGAAGGGAGTTGAGGGAAACTGGAAGGGGAGATGAACCATGAGAGACTATGGACTCTGAAAAACAACCAGAGGGTTTTGATGGGGTGGGGTTGGGAAGTTGAGGAACCAGGTGGTGGGTAATAGGGAGGGCACGTACTGCATGGAGCACTGAATGTGGTGCAAAAACAATGAATACTGTTACGCTGAAAATAAATTAAAAAAAAAAAAAAGACTAAACCTAAAGGAGGCAAAAAGAAGGCAAAATTAGAACTTAAGTTAATGAAATAGAAAACAAACAAAAAAAATAGAGGAATTCAATAAAGCCAAAGTTATCTTTTGAAGAGATCAAGAAAATGGACAAACCTTAAGGCAGATTGTTAAAATTAATTAATTAATTAAGAGATAAGGTACAAATTGCCAAAAGCAAAGATAAAAGTAGGGATATCGGGGCGCCTGGGTGGCTCAGTGGGTTGAGCCTCTGCCTTCGGCTCAGGTCATGGTCCCAGGGTCCTGGGATCAAGCCCCACATCGGGCTCTCTGCTCAGCGGGAAGCCTGTTTCCTCCTCTCTCTCTCTCTGCCTGCCTCTCCAACTACTTGAGATCTCTGTCTGTCAAAAAAAAAAAAAAAAGGATATCACAACCAGTCCTACAGAAATTAAAATAATTATGAGGAAATGCTATGAATAACTTTATACCAAAAATGACATGCAATAGATAAATTTCTTATAAGACATAAATAACTAAAACTGCCAAAAAAGAAATATAAAATCTGAACAGATCTATAACAAATATATTCAATTAGTAATTAAAAATCCTCCCAAAAAGAAAATTCCAGACCAAATGTGTTCACAAGTGATTTCTACCAAACATTTAAAGAATGTCAGTCATTCATAAAATCTTTAAGAAAATGGAGGAGGAAACACTTACCAACTCATTTTATGAAGCCAGTGTTCTGGAAACCAAAAGAAGACAAAGACATAAGGAGAGAAAACTACAAACTAATATCCCTCATGAATATGAAAGCAGAAATTTTCAATAAAATATTAGCCAATTAAATGCAGTTATTTATGAAAAGGATTAAACACCATGGCCAAGGGGGCTTTATCCCAGGAATACAAGGTTGGGTTAACATAAAAAAATCAATTAATATAATACATTATGTAAATATGATAAAGAATAATCATATGAATATTTCAATAGAAACAGATAAAACATTGCATTAAATCCAACACCTATAGAAGAACTTAGGAATAGAAGAGTAATTCCTTAGCCTGATAAAAGGCATCTATGAAAAATCTGTAATTGACATTACACCTAATGGTGAAAGATTGTCATTTCTGCTAATATCAAGAACAATATCCAGATGCTCACTCTTACCACTTCTATTCAGCACTGCAGTGGAGTGTCTTTCCAGCGCAATAAGAGAGAGGAAAAAAGGTAATATAAAGGCATCCTGATTGGAAGAAAGGAAATTAACTGATAGACTGAACATCAGTATCTTTTCAAGATACTAATAGGCTTGTTTGAAGAAGTTGACAAACTAATCCTGAAAAAATATATAACTTTAAACATATATATTAGAAATCTCAGCAAGGTTTTTGTTTTTGTTTTTAGTGGTGTGCCGGCATTTCTGTGGAAATGCAAAGAACTCAGAATAGCCAAGACAGTTTTGAGAAAAGGGGGCTAAGAAGACTTACACTTCCTGATTTTAAAACTTAGTAGAAGACTACTTTTAGCAAGGGATTTTGGTCCTGGCATAAGGATAGTTATATATTTCAATGGAGCAGAGGTAGGAGTCTAGCAATACATCCTGATATTAATGGTCCATTGATTTTCCATAAGGTACCAAACAATTCAATGAAAAAGGATAGTCTTTTCAGCAAATGGTACTGGAAAAATTAGGTGGCTACAAGCAAACAGATTAAGTTCCTCGTAAACATAAGGGCTAAAATTATGAACTTCAATTAAAAAAAAATAGAAATCTTAGTGCATTGAGTTGGGCTAAGCACTTTTAGATACAACATCAAAAGCAAGATCCATAGATTAAAAAAAAGGATAAATTGGGCTTCATCATAAGTGAAAACTTTGGTGCTTAAAAGGATACCCCCAAGAAAGTGAAAACACTCCATAGAGAAAAGGGGAGAAAATATTCACAAATCATATATTTGATAAAGGACTTCTATCCAGAATATATAAAGAACTCTGACAACTCAATAGTAAGATGAGCTAAAATCAAATGGGTACAAGATTTGACTAGGTGTCTCCTCAAAGAATATAAACTAGTGGCCAAACAGCACATAAAAAGGTATTCATGATCATTAGAGGAAATGCTTACCAAAACCACAATGAGATACGACTTCATATCCATTACAATAACTATAGTAAAATTCACAGAAAATAACAAGTGCCAATGAGAATGTGGAGAAACAGGAGCCCTCATCCATTGCTGGTGGGAATGCAAAATAGTACAGTTACTGGGAAAACAACTTGCCAGTTTCTTCAAAAGTTCAAAAGTTTACCATAAGATCTAGCAATTGCATTCCTGGGTACTAGGTATCTATGCAAAAGAGACGAAGCTTTATGTTCACATAAAGACTTGTAAATGAGTGTGATAGAAGGATTATTCACGATAATCCTAAATTAGAAACAAGTCAGACATCCACCAACAAGTGAATGGATAAATAAATGCAATGTATAAATACAATAGAATATTATTCTATAATAAAAAGGAGCAGATAACTGATACATGCTACAACATGAAGAAATATCAAAAATATCATGCTAAGTTAGGGGTCAACAGTTTTTTAAAGGGTCAGATAGTAAATATTTTAGGCTTGTGAACCGTATGGTCTCGGTCACAACTTCCGAACTCTACCCATATAGTACTAAAGCAGCAACAGACTATATGTAAATGAATGGGTATGACTTGTGCGCCAATAAAACTTTATTTACAAAAACAACAGGCAATGTGCTGACATGTTTACAGATTGAAAAGAAGCCAGATTCAAAAGACCACACATAGTATGATTCCACTTATGTGAAATTTCCAGAAAAAAGTAAATCTATAAATCTATGCAAAGTAAACCTAAGAAAGCAGATTTCTGGTGTTGGCCAGGGATGAGAGGAGGGATTGACTGTGTGGGAATGCTGACGATCCTGACTCCATCTTTGGTCCTCCATCTTGTTTATGTCTTCTCCATGACCTTTCTTGGGCAATGTGTTTCGGGTCCCTTGGAGATTAACATACATGCCTTAGAGATGCCCACCAAGGCGGGAATGTGGGGAGGCTTGCTTTGGCTCTCCGTAACTTTGTGAGAGATAACATAACACAGTTCCTCCCCTTCACAATGCACAAATGGCACCCCGAGATCTAATTAAAGGTTAGCTGTCAGTTAAGTACATTGGAGTCCTTTGATCTCATGATAGTGCTCTTCTGCATGTCCGCTCACTCTGTAAAATCTGAACTAAGGACTTTGAGGAGAGTAACTGTGCAGTTGTGAATCGCCTCGCCTGCCCAATCCTCACTTTCAGGACGTTACCCTGATAAAACTCTGTCAACTGCATAGGGTTGCCTGCTTCATTTTTTGATCTCAAAGGGCCTTCTCAGTTTGGAGGACACTTTATGGGCCTCGTCCACCTTCTCACAGATTGCAGATTGGCATAAGGGATATTTTTGGAGAGATGGAATTGTTCTCTAGTGGGACTGTGATTAGGGTTGCACACCCTATTATAAGTTCACTAAATATCAGCTAATGATATACTTAAAATGGGTGAATTTCACAGCATGTAAATTATATCTCAAAAACCCATCTAAAGTAGTAGGTATTTTTATTTATCCATATTTCTTTTGTGCTAGTGGCCTGCCATTTTATCCTCCTAATATTACTTTTATGTTCAGTGAAAAGCTTATTAGGGACTCTCATGGTCAAGCTCAGAACAGGTTTGGGGAGTTTTGTAAGTGCCTTGAGCTTTGAACTCTTCCCTCTAGAGCAAAAGTTGATATGAGTTAAGTGGGTTCTTGTTGAACTCTCTCGGGATCTTATTATAAGGAAGGCCCTAGTTAGAGCTCTGGAAGAAGCTTTATGACACTGTCAGGGCCACGGTACCCTAAACCGAAAGTCAGGGGACTGTGGTTTTGGAGATGGGTAAGAAAGGAGCTTTTAATTGTGTGTGCTTTCTTCCTGTCTTCTTTGAAAATTCCTGTAATATCTGTCTTAGACCAGAGTAAGTTAATTCATCTAATGTTTAGGGAATTTTCAATGCTTTTTGAGGATTATTTTTTTGCCACAGAGAGAGCATTTCCATGCGCGAGTTGTCTGCTGTGATCATTGAATTCCCCTCTTGTGAACCGAGTCTCAGATGGGTCAAGGACTCATTTCATCATTGATCATTGATCATTGGTGATTGCATCATTTCCCTCTGCATCTTACCAGAAGAGTAAGTTTATAAATTGTGGAATCATTGACATTTCTGCTACATGAGCCAGTTCTCTTAGAGCTGAAAGTTATCTTTCCACTGACAGAGTGGGTCATACTGAGAAGAAGGCAGCCATGTAATGGCTGGTATAGCAGTCTGCTGATTTGGTTTTATTTCCCTCATCAGAGAGCCTTTCCGATATGTGATCTTGAAGGAAAACAGCCTTTTCTCTGGGCAGATGGTGTGGAATAAGCACTGGTAAATGACCTCACTGTGTGATTGAGATTCTGTTCAGTCCTTGTTCTTAGATCTGAGTCTATGAACCAGTTCTTAGAATCTTCAGGAACCAGAGGTGAAAACGCATCGCCTCAGGAGGACTCTCTATGTGCCAGTCTTAGTTTTTGTAATCTGCGAGCTTAGTGAAATTCCATAGCTGGAGAGGACCACTTAGACAAAACACAAATATTGTATTGTTCTTACCGTGGGCTTCTCTCCACCTTCTCTACACAGAGTCCCGTTTATGAGTTGTAATGTGCAAATGATTTGTTGCCTTATTCAAACCCTGGCAGTGAAGATGTTGCTGTGAACATTATTGGCGCCAGTGAATTCCTTGCCCATGTGTTAGTCGGATACACGCTATCATCTTCTATTTGTCCTTTCATTCCGTAGTCAGCCTTTTTGTCTGAGTCTATAGACCAATCCCTTGTAGTGGTTTGTTTGGCTGTCATTTGAATGAGAGGTCAGGTTCTGCCAGGCAGACATAGACCAAGACAGGCTTTTTAGGACTCTCATGGGCTCAATGTCTTCTAAAGATACAGGGAGACGCCTTTAGTGCCTCATGGACCCAGGACTGGCTTCAAGGTTGAGAAAGAAGCTCGTCTGTGAAGACTCCCTACCTCTGCTGGGATTTTTGTTGTTTTCTTTTCTTTTTCTTTCTTCTTCTGCCTTTTCCCCCCCTTTTAAAAATTTTTTTAGTGAGGGCAGTGGTGGGAAATGAACCATGAGAAGCATGGGTATTTAAGTAGAAATTATGTGGGTCTGTTAGAAGGCAGGGAGCAAACCGGAAGAGCCTCCAGGGGTAATACTCTGAATGAGGAATGTGCTGTTTTAATTGAATGTCAAGACTTGCTCGGGCACTGCCCCCTCACCTACCTTGAACAGCTGACAGGAAAGGTAGCTCCCGGTTGCTCATCGCAAATATTGAGCATCACGGGCAGACTGCCAGACATTCGTCATGGGGGCAGTTGCTATCTGTCGGGCTGTGGGGACCAAGTTAGCTCTGTTCTTGGGGAAGAGAGTCTTACAGGAAACTGGCTACATGGGAAGGGCTGGAGGAGGAGGCTCCAGGCTGGCCCTCCAGGAATCACTTTTGGGACCCCAGGTAGAGCGGACCCACTGGGGGGCTGCTGCCTCTGCTGTCCTGAAGGGCGCGCCAGCAGGAGATGGCTGCGGACACCGCTGACCTGACATGGACTCAGCTGTGTCAGTGACCGGGCTCCTGCGGCTGCAGCTGCGGGCCAGGACAGTGCAGGCCCTGCCAGCCTGCTCACAGAACCAGCTGCTACAGCGGCAGACACCCTCCATCCCACTGCCACCTTGCAGGCCCCGAGCACGTGCTTGCATTTGCATTGACAACCTGAGTTGCAAGAGATCCTGGAAAATGCAATTTTTAGTTTTGAGCCTTCAAGCTGCAGAGCACAGGAAGGAGCACCTCTCTGCCTTAGCCTTCTATGTGGAGTCAGTTATGCTTAAAGGAACACGTACATTTTTCACCACCTTAATTCAAATACAGATATGACTATACCAGAAGAATATGGAAAAATTAGATAAACAGGAATGTAAAGTGCTCTTAGAAATTTAAATGCACCTCTGTGGACTCCTGAACTCACTAATTTAAAACATCTTCAAGCAAAGCAAGTTTTGTACAGCATGTCTATTACAAAAAAAGAAAAAAGGAAAAAACCGTGCAGTTAGAGGGTTCTTATACGTTCCCAGTTTATGTGCATATGAGTGTACATCAAGTCTTGTGTTTGGAATACGTCACTCTTTTTTTGGTGGTTGTTCTGACCTGGGAAGAATACAGATGTCTTATGTGTCCCAGTATGAGGTGCTGTGTAATCAGACAGCTGGGCTGGCTTCCTGCACCAGGAGGTGTTTCTCATGCAGGAACTCTTGTAAGGGGACGCCTGGGTGGCTCAGTTAGTTAACCACCTGCCTTAGGCTCAAGTCATGATTTCAGGGTCCTGGGCCTGGGATCGAGTCCCACATCAGGCTCCTTGCATGGTGGGGAGACTGCTTCTCCCTCTGCCTGCCTCTCCCCCTGCTTGTGCTCTTAAAAAATCTTAAAAAAAAAAAATCTTAAAAAAAAAAGAAGAAGAAGAAGAACTCTTCTTGCAAGATAGGGAAATTAGAGCTTACAGCTGCTGTAGTCGCTTGTCCAGTTGATGTGAATAGTGCCAAATGACCTTGTGCAATGCAAAAACGATCCTGCTTCAGGGGGTCATCATAGGGGTTCAGTCAGTTAATATGTGTGAAGTGTGTAGAGTGATGCGTGGCATATCATAAATCCTATGTGAGTGGTTGCTATTATTATTATATCATTATTATTTTTTTTTAATGGGGATAACCCAGACTTATAGGATCCTTACAAAGCTTACATGAATTTAGACCCTGGTATAAGTAAGCACTGAATGAATTTGGCTATAAAATAATAATGATCATAATGTTCTAACTCTTAGAATGATGCTTTCACGGTAGTATATTACCCTTGGCCTTTGAACCCAGACACTTCCTACCTCTGAAGAGTAAGACAGACTTGCAGGCTTCAGTGTGAGTGGGGAGAGCACAAAGGCCATCTTCATTTCTCCAGGAAACGAAGGGCATTTTCTCAGGGATGTGCACATTTACTGCACTGGGTTAGCATGCTGTACAGTCTTCCAATAGAACCTCAAGTCCAAGATGTTAGTTTACTTTTGGAAAATTATTTTTCTGACCAAAATGACTTTGTACCACACTTGTTCACTGTGTGAATTAAGGTCCCTGCCCTTAAAATTGGGCCAGCTTTGGTGAAAAAAAGAGGCTGACCTTGGTGAAGTTTAGGAATCCATGTAGTTCATTTATTCATATTTATATAATCAAATGCTTTGACCCGATCTGGTAGAAAACATTTTTGCACAAGTATCCAGTAGACCGTTGAATCATTTCTAGACTGTTGAATCATTTCTTGGGGGTTAAATAGAAACTACTTTCAGATTCTGTGGTTTTAAGAAAAGACGGTCTCTAGTCTGATGAATAGTGACAGTAACACAGGGAATGGAATTCTTGGGAAGCTTCTGGTACATTTTTGCAGCTGCATACCAATGAGTAAGTGTTGTCCTGATCAGCAACGTTTAGATTCTGGAGGGAAGAATGATAAAGTACCTATATGAGAGTTAAAGTCCTACGTGGTTGAGATGGAGGTGTCTGAATGGGGCAAAGAGAGACTTTGAAGCTCTTAAACACATTTTAAGAATTGTTAGGAATCTACTGGAGAGTTTTCAACATTGAGCATTGAGCAACCATCTTCCATTGAAATGATACAAATGGACTTTGTCTGAGATACTCCGCAAAGACATGGAAGTCAGGCAGGGCCGTTCCCCAGCTAGGGTAGAGACTAGGTTGAGGATGGGGCCCAGGGTGACCCTGCTCCTGTGTGCAGGGCATTTTCTTAGGGCTGAAGTTTCCACAGCTGTGTACAGGCTTCCCTTCTGAGTCCTCAGCCGCTAGGCTGAAAGTACTTCACCGATACCTCCAGTCTTGTGGTTACAGACCCTGGGGAAGGTGGGATGGGCAGGAGGAATGTGGTAAATTCCAAGGCAGGGAGGCTCAGGAACCTCCTGACTCAGGAAATACCAAGGTTTTCCAATAAATGGAACCAGTCTGTGTTGGTATGTTTATCCACAAATGATAAAGTGAATAAAAAATGTTAGGCTTTAAAAAATAAGAGTAATTGAGCAGATTGACTTAGTCCCCACTGTATATAAGGCCCATTGCATGAAGGGTAAACCCAACCCAACATTCCAGGTCTCCAGTGTGGGACCTCAGAGTGAGGCCCAATCTCTTCTGATAACTTGAATGACAAAAATTTAACAACTGCCTCCCTGACTTTGCATCCCTATAGATCATCTCTGGAAAGTCCATCTTTCAACATGTTCCTTGGGAACATTTCTAAGAATTCCTACTGCTGTTTTTCCCTGTCTTTGCTTGCCTGCTAGTGCGTCCCTAGGCCAGCTGTTCCATCCTAACCACATCAAAGCCTCACCCCTTGCTCTTAGGAGCCTTTGTTGCTGCTGCAGAAGCTTTGGCCAATCTTCAGAGATGCTCCTGTGAATATCACCCTCTTCACCACCACCCCTGGAGCTGGTGCAAATTCTGTGAACTTGCCTAGATCACACGGTCTCCATCTTCTGTAAGCCCTGACACTCGTTCTGGGGTACCAGTTCCAGTTCCAATTCAGACTCCTTTTTGCTTCTAGTGACTTGACTTTCAGGAGCTCCCAGCATCCTTTCCTACAGTCTGACCTGGTTCTGTCTGTGCCACATGGGTCTACCTGATGCATCCCAGTGTCACTAAGCCTCCAAAAAAAAAAAGAGATGGGCCTGTAGTCTGTTTCCACTCAGCGGGTCTTATGTAACTGCATGGATGTAGTCACATGTATGAAGTTGGTGTTGTCCAGCTTTCCCAAGAAGCATTCAGGACCAACGCACCAGAGGATTACTGGAGCAAGGGCACACTTTATTCTTCCTGCCGAAAGCCTTTGCCTGCTTAAAATACTCTAGAGATACCTAGGATAAGCGAGAAAGACACAGCTTCCATTGTGACATGTGAAGGAGTGGCAGCATTAAGGAAAGGCCTTTGTAAGCAGAGGGGAGAGATCCATGGAGACTGAGGTGCTAGAGGAAAGATGGAAGAGGGAGGGTAGGTAACTCATGATGCCAGGGAAGCAAGGTTGTTGGACACATGGTGGGACACCTGAGCATTGTCCAAGGAGACAGAGGCATCTAGATAAGCACCTCATGTTACCAAAGAGGAAACTGAGAACATGAGAGATGAAGTCTTCCAAGGCCACTCGATGAGATAAACCCATTAAACAGTAGTTCCTTCCATCACATCTTGCTGCCTCCAAGGGTGAAGGAAGAGAGTAAGGATGGAATGGCAGAGAAATATTAAAGGAAAGGGAAGTTGTCCTCTGTTCTCTGTGAGGAGGCTGCAGTCTTCAAGTCATAGGCGATGTGGCAGGGTTTGCGGAGAGTGAAGGACTGGAAGGACCTGGACAGTGTCTGCCTAAGTATGGCCATTTGGGGCTGCTCTCAGCAGAGTGGGCTCTTGCCCTCAGAGGGGAAGGTGATGGATCCAAAGCTGTTGCATAAGGGACCTGGGGCGATCACTGATCAGTCAGCATTGTTAAACTAGTTCAAGGGAGTAGAACTCTATAGCAAGCTGCTCAGAATTAGTCTGCAACCCTGCGAGGAGCTTCCAACTGCACATTTCAGTACACAATTGGATGACGGTGATATTCTCCTCACTGCACTTTCTATAAAATTCAAAGCAGGTGCAGAATTTAACGCAAAAGGCCACAAGAGCAGCTGCAGACACGAATGTCTGCATCTGACCCTCCACCTCTCTACAGCCGCCCCCAGGGCACATGAGGAAAAACAGAGTCTCACTTGGCGAGTTCTGACGGTTTAATCACAGACAGGGAATATGGAGCAACTGAGACGGTAACTGAACTTGATGGAATCAGACGGACTTGGTATTAGGACAGAGGAAAGCCCTTCTCTGGAGACTGCCTGTCGCGCTGGAGTCGAGACTGGAGTCGAGACTGGAGTCGTGCTGCCTGGACTCACTTGGCAACTTCAGATCTCACATGAGCATTCCACACCGCTGGCCCTACAAATCCTAGTAGTGGCATCTTCCTGTGACCTGGGATGACCATTTCTTGTCTTCTCTCTTCAGATCTCCACACCCCTGTCAGTTCTTGGCTGTGACCTTGTCTCCTATTTCACGCTGAAAAATGGATAGCTCAAGGTCAACCCCTCCACTTTGTTCCCATCCCACCCTCTGTCTTCTCAAGAACTCTTCTCATGAAGTTGCCCTGCTCTCCCTCGGCACCAGGTTCTCCCTCTCCTGGGTCACTGCCATCAACATGCCAGCCAGACTGCATTTCGCCAACTACTGCTCCATTTCTCTGCTTGTTGCAAAGCAAAATGTCTTGAAAGAGTTACTCATCTTTAATGTCTCCACTTCATCCCCCTCCTTTTTCTCCTCCTCTTGGACTTTTACTCTGCCAGTCCTGAAATGACTTGTATCTGGGTCGCCAGTGACCTACATCTTGTCAAAGCCAAAGGCCTCATCGTAGTCAACCTCTCAACAGAATTTAACACAGCAGGTCACTTCCTCCTTGTTGAAACACTTCTCCCCACTGAGTCCATATGTGCCTGGTTTTCCTTTCATCTCACTCTCCTCCCCCTTTTTGGTCTTCTTCTCTGGTTCCTCTTCTACCAAATCTCTACTGGTTGTGAGGCCAATAGGGCTGCCTGGCCTTTTTCTCTGACTAAAAACTCTACCTAGATAAGCTTATCCAGGGGCCGGATTTTAAGTCCTATTTAAATATTTAAGTGCCTGGGTGGCTCAGTCAGTTAAGTGTCTGACTCTTGATTGCAGCTCAGGTCATGATCTCAGGGTCCTAGGATCTGCCTTGTGTTGGGGTTTGTGCTCAGCACAGATTTTCCTTCTCTCCCCCTCCCTCTGCCCCTCCCCCCCAAATAAATAAAATATTTTTTAAAAATAAATGTCTAATACTCTCTGATTCACATTTCCAGTCTGAACCTTTCTACTTGAGTTTCAGGCTGTTATGTATAATAGTCCCATTGGTATTGCCACTTGGATGTACATAAGAGACCTCTTTCCATTTAAAACCACACCCTTGGTTTTTTCCCCAAACCTATCCTTTCCCATTTCAGGAAATGGCATCATTATCTCCCCAGCTGCTCAGGCCTCAAACAGCAGAACTATTCTTGATTCCTCAATTTCCGTCAGACCATATATTAATTTCTTAGGTCATCTGTTACAAATTACCTCAAATGGGCAAATAAAAACAACAGAAATTATTCACTCACAGTTCTAGAGGCTAGAAGTCCGAAATCAAGGTATTACAGAGGCCATGCTCTCTGGAGGCGCTAAGGAAGGAGTCCACCTTGCCTCTGCTGGCTTCTGGTGATTGTTGGCCATCCTGACAGCCTCGGTTTGGGACAGCAGAAATCGGTCTCCCCTCTGTACAGAACTCCATATTTGATCCAACAGCAAGCCTTAGCCTTCCATCTCCAATACTTTTTACCACTCCTACCACACCTTTGTCCCAGCCTGCATCACCTGGGTCACTTGGATACCTGCCTCCTACCTAGTCTCTCTCACTCTACTTTTGCCCCTTCCAATCCACAGTTCACAAGGCAGCCAGAGTAACCTGTCCAGCCTGTAAATCAGGTTAGTATTCTTATGCAAAACCCTCTGGCTTCCCCATACCAGAGAAAAAATTCAGCTCTTTAACTTGCTTGAGGGGTGCTGGGTGATCTTGCCTGCTCTCTACCTTCCTCACCATTGTCTGGCCCTCATGTTTATGGGGCTGAAGTAACACTGGGTTGCTTTCTGTTCCTCTAAGCATGCTGAGCTTCTTGGTCTTTCCATTTGCTGTTCTGCTTGAAGCACTCCTCTCCCAGCACCTCATGTGGCCACCTCTTTTTCATGTTCAAGTCCCAACTCATGAGTCTCCTCCTTCGAAAGGGCTTCCCAACCCACCTAGCAGATGTGCTGTCTCTCATTAGGTTAGTTATGCTCCCCATATCTGATTGACCTTGTTTATTTGCTCATAGGCTTACTATTTGTTATTTCTATGGCCTTCCAGTAGATCCTAGCTTCTGTGAGCAGCTAGCTATTTGGTTCTCTGTGTCCACTGCTATACCCCAGCTCCTAGTGAGTGACGGCCACAAGATGCTCAATAAATATTTTGTGTCTGACTAAAATGGGCTACCTTTGTACTCTCTGGCTTCCACCCTCCCTTCCAAGGTATGTTTCATTTTCTAGTAGTAAAATCCACCATTTTTATGCATTAAAATTTTTATATAAATTCCTACACGTTAACAATCAAGAGGGAGAAAATGGCCTGTTTTCATCCCCCCCCCCCCAACTATCTCTAAATATCTCTGCTTCAGATTCTTAAGAATATCCCAGCTAATTTTGTGGCCACCCCTCCCTGTCCCACCCCACGTACACCGGTGCACGCTCATCCCCAACGTTGTACCCCCTTTGTACGCACTCTCCCCACAGAGGAAGCTAGCATCTCATCCCCATGGAGAAGCATTTCTTAATGTGTGTGTGTAGAATACTGCAGAAAGAAATGTAGAAGAATTTTTACAATTATTAATGTTTGGGTTTGTGGGGGGAAATTGACTTGATGTAAAGGTTATGAATATTGTTTCACATCAGTTTGCTGAGTCACATCCTAATCTAGAATGGGTAGCAAATGCCCATTAGGGAATTCAGACTAATACACCAAAATATCTTCCTTCTTCCTCCCTTCATTTTTCAGATAGTTGGTTACAACGTAGACAGAAAAGAAAATGATCAAGAAATTTAAAGTTCATTCCTCTTTTTTTTAATATATATTCTCCATGTTAACCATTTCTATTTTCTTTCATTTTAATTCCAAAATAGTTAGCATACAGTGTTGTATTAGTTTGAGGTATACAGTGTAGTGCTTCAACAATTCTATGCCTTACTCAGTGCTCATTATGATAAATGTGCTCTTAATCCCCTTCACCTGTTTCACCCAGCCCCAACCCACCTCCCCTTTGGTAATGATCAGTTTGTTCTTTAAGAGTCTGTTTTTGGTTTATTGCTCTTCTTTCCTTCATTCATTTATTTTATTTATTAAATTCCACATATCAGTGAGATCATGTGATATCTCTCTCTAACTTATTTCACTTAGAATTATACTCTTGAGATCCATCCACATTGTTGCAAGTGGCAAGACTTCATTCTTTTTTACAGCTCAGTAATATTCCATTGTCTAGGTATTCCACATCTTTTTTATACATTCCTCTCTTGATAGACACTTGGGGCGCTTCCATAATTTGGCTACTGTAAATAATGCTGCAATCAACATATGGTGTGTATATCTTTCCAAATTAGTGTTTTCATATTCTCTGGATAAATAGCCAGTAGTATGATTACTGGATCATATGGTAATTCTATTTTTAACTTTTTTAAAAAAGCTTTCATTTATTTTCCTGAGAGACAGAGAGAGAGAACAAGTGGGGGAGAGGGAGAAGCAAACTCTCCAATGAGCAGGATGCCTAATGCAGGGCTCAGTCCCAGGACCCAGGGATCATGACCTGAGCTGAAGGCAAACGCTTAACTAACTGAGCCACCCAGAAACCCCTATTTTTAACTTTTTGAGGAAACTCCATGTTGTTTTCCACAGTGGCTGCACCTATTTGCATTCCCACCAACAGTGATCAAGTGCTCTTTTTTCTCCACATCCTTGCCAACACTTGTTTCTTGTTTTTGTGATTTTAGCCATTCTCATAGGTGTGAGATGATGTTTTAGTGTGATTTTTAATTTGCAGTTCTCTGATGATGAGTGATGTTGAGCATCTTTTCATGTGTCTGTTGCCTATCTGTATATCTTTGGAGAAATGTCTATGCATGTCTTCTCCCCATTTTTAATTTTTTATTTATTTATTTATTTATTTTTTTGGGTGTTAAGTTGTGTATGTTCTTTAAATACTTTGGTTACTAAACCTTTATTGAATACACTACTAGCAGATATCTTCTCCCATATGTTAGGTTAGCTTTTAGTTTCATTGATTGTTTCCTTTGCTGTGCAGAAGCTTTTTATTTTGTTGTAGTTCCAATAGTTTATTTTTGTTTTTCTTTCCCTTGCCTTAGGAGAGATATCTAGAAAAATGTTACTGTGGCTGATATAAGAGAAATTACTACCTATGTTCCCTTCTAGGATTTTTATGGTTTTAGATCTCACACGTAGATCCTTAATCCATTTTGAGTTTATTTTTGTGTATGAAATAAGAATTCTTTTTTTTATGGTTTTATTTACTTATTTGAGAGAGAGAGAAAGAGAGAATGAGAGTGAGTGAGCATGAGATGGGGAAGGTCAGAGGGAAAAGCAGACCTTCTGCCAAGCAGGAAACCTGATGCGGGACCCGATCCCGGGACTCCAGGATCATGACCTAAGCTGAAGGCAGTCGCTCAACCAACTAAGCCACCAGGTGCTGACAGCATGTAGCTGTCCAGTTTTTCCAATACCATTTGTTGAGGAGATTGTCTTTTCATATTCTTGCCTCCTTTGCTGAAGATTAATTGACCAGATAATCGTGGGTTCATTTCTGGTCTTTCTATTCTGTTCCATTGATCTGTTTTTGTCCCAGTACCATATGGTTTTGATTACTACAGCTTTATAGTGTATCTTAAATCTAAGATTGTGTTACCTCCGGCTTTGTTCTTTTTCAAAATTCTTTGCCTATTTGGGGTCTTTGTGGTTTCATATACATTTAAGATTATTTGTTCTAGTTTTGTGAAAAATGCTGTTGGTATTTTGATGGGGACTACATTAAATCTATGGATTGCTTTCGGTGGTATGGACATTTTTACAGCATTTCTTCTTCCAATCCATGAGCATGGCATATCTTTCCATTTGTTTGTTCATCTTCACTTTATTTTTCATCAGTGTTATTTTACAGTGTTCAGAGTATAAGTCTCTTACCTCCTTGGTAGAGTTTATTCCTAGGTATTTTATTATTTTTGGTACAATTGCAAATGGGATTGTGTTCTTAATTTCTCTTCCTGCTTCTTCACTTTTAGTGTATAGAAATGCAGTGGATTTCTGTATACTGATTTTGTATACTGTGACCTCACTGAATTCATCTATGTGTTCTAGTAGAGTCCTTAAGGTTTTCTATGAGTATCATGTCATCTGCAAATGTGAAAATTTTACTTCTTCCTTACCATTTTAGATATCTTTTATTTCTTTTCCTAGGACTTCAAGTACTATGTGGAATAAAAGTGGTGAGAATGGATATCCTTGTCTTATTCCTGATCTTAGAGGGAAAGTACTCAGTTTTTTACCATTGAGTATGATGTTAGCTGTGGGTTTTTAATATATGGCCTTTATTATGTTGTGGTATGTTCCCTCTAAACCTACTTCATTGAGATTTTTGTCATGAATGGATGTTGTACTTTGGCAAATGCTTTTTCTATATCTATTGAAATTATCATATGATTTTTATCCTTTCTTTTGTTCATGTGTCATATTGATTGATTTACAAATATTGAACCACTCTTGCATGCCCAGAATAAATCCCACTTGATTGTGGTGAATAGTCTTTTTTAAATGTATTATTGAATTCAGTTTGCTAATATTTCTTGAGGATTTTTGCATCTATGGTCATCAGAGATATTGGCCTATAGTTCTCTTTTTTCATAGTGTCTTTATCTGGTTTTGATATCAGGGCAATGCTGGCCTCATGGAATGAATTTGGAAGCTTTTCTTCCTTTATTTTTTTGCAACAGTTTGAGCAGAATAGGTGTTAACTCTTCTTTAAATGTTTGGTAGAATTCCTGTGAAGCCATTTTGTCCTGGACTTTTCTTTGTTGGGAGGTTTTTGATTACTGATCAAAACATATCATTGCTAGTAATAAATCTGTTCAAATTTTCATTTCTTCTTGATTCAGTTTTGGGAGGTTACATGCTTCTGGGAATTTATCCATTTCTTCTATGTTGCCCAATTTATTGACATATAATTTTTCATAATACTGTCTTATAATCCTTTGTATTTCTGTGTTGGCCATTTCTCCTCCTTCATTTCTGATTTTGTTTACTTGAGTTATCTCTCTCTCTCTCTCTCTCTCTCTCTCTTTTTTGATGAGCCTGGCAAAGGGCTTATCAGTTTTGTTGATCTTTTCATAGAACCGTCTCCTGGTTTCATTGTACTATTGCTTCTTTAGATTTGGTTTCATTTATTTTTGCTCCAGTCTTTATTATTTCCTTCCTTCTACTGGTTTTGAGTTTTCTTTGTTCTTTTTCTAGTTCCTTTAAGTGTGAGGTTAGATTGTTTATTTGAGATTTGTCTAGCTTCTTGAGGTACTCCTCTATTGCTATATACTTCCTTCTTAGAACAGCTTTTGCTGCATCCCAAAGATTTTGGACCACTGTCTTTTCATTTGTCAGTAAGTTGTTGTTTGGTTTTTTTTTTTTTAATTTCCTCTTTGATTTCTTGGTTGAAATCTTGGTTGTTAGGTAACATGTTATTTAGCTAACATGTATTTGTGTTCTTTCAAGATTTTTTTCTTGTGGTTTATTTCTAGTTTCATAGTTTTATGGCCAGAAAGGATGCATGGCATGACTTCAGTCTTTTTGAATTTGTTGGCCACTTGTTTTGTGGCCTAATACATGATCTGTTCTGGAGAATGTTCCATGTGCACTTAAAAAGAATGTGTATTCTGCTTTTTTAGGATGGAATGTTCTGAATAAATCTGTTAGATCCATCTGGTCCAATGTGCCATTCAAAGACACTGTTTTCTTGCTGATTTTCTGTTTGGATGATCTATCCATTAATGTAAGTAGGGTGTTAAAATCCCCTACTGTTATTGTACTACTATAAATTGCTTCCTTTATGTTTGTTATTAGCTGCTTTATGTATTTGCGTGCTCCCATCTTGGGTACATAAATATTTATAATTGTTATACTTCTTGTTGGGCTTTTTTCCTTATGATAATACAGCGTCCTTGTCTCTTGTTATGGTCTTTGTTTTAAAGTCTATTTTGTTTGGGGGCACCTGTGTGGTTCATTCAATTATACATCTGCCTTTGGCTTAGGTCATGATCTCAGAGTCCTGGATCACCCTGCATCAGCTGGCTGGCTGGGTTCCCTGCTCTGTGGGGAGCCTGCTTCTCCCTCTCCCTCTGCCTCCCTACCCTGCTTGTGCTCTTTCTCTCTCTGCATTCTTTCACTCAAATAAATAAATAGAATCTTTAAAAAAATAAAACCTATTTTGTCTGATAGCAGAATTGCTACTCCAGCTTTCTTTTCACTCAGTTGCATTTGAATGATAAATGTTTTTTCATCCCTTCACTTTTCATCTGCAAGGGTCTTTAGGTCTGAAATGAGTCTCTTGTAGGCAACATATAGATAGGTCTTGCCTTTTTATCCATTCTGTCAGCCCACACCTTTTGTTTGGGGTGTTTAGTCCATTTACATTTGCAAGTAGTTAATGACAAGTATGTATTTATTGCCTTTTTGTTACTTGTTTTATGGCTGGTTTTGTAGTTCTTCTCTGTTCCTTTCATTTCTTGCTCTTTTTTCTTATGGTTTGCTGGCTTTTTTTAATGCTGTACTTGCATTCCTTCCTCTTTATTTTTTTCATATCTATTGGCTTTTGATTTGTGGTTACCATTAGATTTGTACATAACATCTTCTGTGTATAGCAGTCTATGTTAAGTTGATGGTTGCTTAAGCTTGAACCCATTCTTTACTCTTCCCCCCAACCCCTTTTTAAAAAATTTTTTAAAAAATGATTTCATTTATTTATTTGGCAGAGATAGAGAGACAGAACACAAGCAGGGGGAACAGCAGGCAGAAGGAAAGGGAGAAGCAGGCTCCCTGTTTTGTAGGGAGCCCGATTTGGGGCTCAATCCCAGACCCTGGGATCATGACCCACGCTGAAGGCAGAGGCTTAACTAACTGAGCCACCCAAGTGCCTGCCACCCCACCTCATGTTTTAGATATATGGTGTCATATTTTACGTCCTTTTGTGAGTCCCTTCACTGATTTTTATAGATGTACTGAATTTTACTCTGTGTGCTTCCTAGATTTCTTATTCTTACTTATGGTTTTCCTTTCCACTCAAAGAGCCCCCTTTGACATTTCTTGTAGGGCTGGTTTAGTGGTCATGAATTCTTTTAACTTTTGTTTGTCTGGGAAACTCTTTATCTCACCAACTATTCTGATTGATAGACTTGCTGGAGAGAGTATTATTGGCTGCAGATTCTTCCTTTCAGTACTTTGAATACATAATGCTACTCCCCCTAGCCTGCAAATTTGCTGCTAAAAAGTCAGCTGACAGCTCTATGGGGTTTCCCTTGTATATAACTCTTTCCTTTCTCTTGCTGCCTTTGAAATCACTCCTTTTTGCCATTTTAATTACTGTATTTCTTGGTGTGGACATCCTTAAGTTGATTTTGTTGGAGGCTCTCTGTGCCTTCTGGATCTGGATTTCCACTTCCTTTCCCAGCTTAGGAAAGTTTTCAGCTATTATTTCTTCAAGTAAATTTTCTGTCTCTTTTTCTGTCTTTTCTCCTGGGGTTCCTATAATGTGAATGTTATTATGCTTTGATGCTGTCTCTGAATTCCCTATGTCTACTTTCATTTTTTACTATCTTTTTTCCTCTCCAGTTCCATTTCTGTGTCCCCTGGGTCACTAATCTGTTCTGTTTCCTCTAGTCTACTGTTTATCCTCTCTACTCTATTTTTAATTTCAGTTATTGAGTTCTTCATCTCTGATTGGTTCTTTTTTAGGTTTTCTATCTCTTTGTTGGGGGTCTTGCTGAGATCCTCCACTCTTTCTTATGTCCAGTGAGTATCTTTATGACCATTATTTTAAGTTATCTATTAGGCATGTTACTTATCTCCATTTCATTTAGCTCCTCATTGTGATTTTGTCTTGTTTTTTTTTCATTTGGGATGTATTCTTCTGTCGCCTCAGGGCTGCATGCCCTCTACTATCTGGAATGGCTCTCTTTACCTGTTTTGGGCAGGGTTTAATCCGTGGTTTATTCGTGGGGCAGTCTGGGGTCGCTTTGGGCTTGAGTTGAGTCAGACTAGGGGTTTGCCAGAGCTACAGTAGCCCTGAACTGCAGGGGGCTTTCTCTGTGTCATCCCCTGAGAAACTTTCAATGGTGAGCAAGACTTGCTGTCAGACCAGATATCTGCCCCAACCTCTTGACGGAGCTGCAGTTGGCCTGGTGTGTGTTAGTTATCTTCCTCTGCTCCTGGGGCAGGAGCCATTCTGGAGCCGTGCTGGTCCCTGTTGGGGCTGCTTGCACACTTCCAGTTTTGTGGCACTGCTTTGGATGGGCTCTGGTGGGGAGGGAGGGGCATGTCTGCAGGAGAATGGCGGGAGGCTGGGCATGTAGTGTAAGCAAGGTTTGTGCGGATCTGCTGTGTGAGGAGACCAAGTGCTCAGGCTTGGCTGGTGGGGGCATATCCATAGGAGAGCACAGGGGATGGGGCATACTGTTAGCGGCTTAGACATAAGGGGTGTTTGTACAGGGCTGGTGCCCAGAGGTGTACATGGGTCTAGGCTGTGGGGCGTTGGATGGTGTCCACCAGCTCCTTCATTCCTGGAGAAGTCTCCCAAGGATCCCTGCCCCTCTAGCACATGCTCTGAGAGGATTAAAGAAATCGCGCTCCTGTTTACCCCCTGTGTTTTTCAGATTGCTCCTTCTATGCTGTATCTCAGAAGGGCTGTTGTGCGGGCACTTTAAGGGCATGGACTCCATTTCTTGTGGCCCTGCAACTCTCTCAGAGTCAGGCCCGCTGACTTTTAAAGTTCCAGGTGTTAAGCCCCGCTGACTGAAAGAACTCATGAAGTTATACCACTCTGGTTTTCAAGGCCAAATGTTATAGACATACTGGGCTGTCCAGTGTGTCTGTTTCTTCCGTCTTTCTACACCTACAGGGCCCCTGCCTCCGAGGGCAGTCCCATGGGTTTGCTTAGCTACCAAGTAAGTTTCTGCCCTTCCTGCCTTCTGCAGTGTGGCCTCTTCTGCATATGTAGCTGGGGAGAGTCTATTCTGCAAGTCTTTGTGGTGTTTTCTGCGTTGTGTACTCTCATGTGGGTGTTGTCTAGATGTGTCTGTGGGCAGTGAGCTTAGGGTCCTCCTACTCCACCATATTCCCCCAAAGTCCCTGAATTCCCTGTATTTTCAAAGGCCTCTTGGCTAATAGTGGTTGTGCTGTCAACAAACTCTGACATAAAGTCATCGAGATCTTGTGCCTTTTGGGTTTGTTTGTTTTTTTTTTTTTTCAGATTGCTGTGTCTTACTTTTCAAATGGGTTCAGCTTATTGTCCCCTATCAACCTATATCACCTCTCAGTTTCTAGGCTCTTTCTTTACGTCTTGCCTCAGCAATAATCTTGACAAGTAATTTTGCTTACGTGGTGGCTTCACTTCCCACCGACTCCTCAAATGCCCTCGTTCTGCTCGGGCAGAAGTCACCATCACCCTGTTTCTTGGCATTCGTGTTGCATTTCCACACCAGCACAGAAGCTGGTGGGGCAGCAAAGGGAGGGCTGAAGACAACCCAGCCATAAACAGGAGCATCTTGCACTTCCTGGGAGAGTCACTCAGGTGGTGTGTTTCAGTGGGAGGAGCCTGGGTTTTAGAGTCAGATCATCTGGCCATAAATTCTGTCTCTTCCTTTGCTCTCTGTGAACTTATGTGGCTACTGGACTTCTCTGAGCCTGCGTTTTCCCATCTGTAAAAGCAAGGAATATATTTTCTGGAACTGTGAGAATAGAAATAATACACAAAGGTTCTCACAAGTTTTAAATTTAGTATAAAATCATTCCTTTAAGAATCTTGACAGCACAGGGGTGCCTAGGTGACTCAGTCACTTGAGCGTCCACCTCCTGATTTAGGCTCAGGTCATGATCTCAGGATTGTGAGATCGAGCCCCGCATCAGGTTCTGTGCGAGAAATGGAGCCTGTTTAAGGTTCTGTCTCTCTCCCTCTGACATTCTCCCCTGACTTGTGCACCTGCTCTCTGGCTCTCTTAGGAAAATAAATAAATCAATAAAAATAAAAAGAATCTACAACACACACTTTTAAAAACCCATAAAAACAATTCAGCTGATAGTTACTTATTTCCTTGAAAGATGAAAGCAAGTGAAAGGTATTGATTTTGCCATTCTTTGTGTATTTTTTTTTTATCACAGATCATGATAAACCTGCTGAGCTTCTTTTCCTCCGTCTAGAAAAATATGGTTTTTTTCCCCTGTTAAAGTTAATTGTACTTAGATAAAATCTCAGGTTAATGTAAGAAGAACTCAAAAACTGAGAGATAAGAACACACTTATAAATAGACAAAAACAACAACAACAAAGCCCACTATGCAGCCTTTGTTCATTGCCTCCTGTGTTTTCTTAGCAGTGGAACACTGTTACCATGGTTCAGTGTAGGGGATGTGCAAATCTCCTGCTTGTCTGTGTTTACCTTGTCTTCTTCAGTATACTAGCTATGTGACCTTGAGTAAGTAACTTACCTTCTTCATATCTAGGAATTTATTTTCTACTTGGTTCAGTGTGCAGTATGGAGACATGAGAAATACTTGTGCTGGAACAGGAACAAGTGAAAGGGAGATTGAAGATTATTTTTGAAGAGACATGCAACTTGCTCATTTGCAGGGTTTCCAGTTATGCATTTTGGTGTTTTACTTGTTTGAAGGTTATGTCCTCCCCATTTATAGAGCAGACTCCATGAGCTCAAGGACCACATCTCTTGGTCCCCCAGTACCTACGCAGTACCTGGAACACAGTAGAGGCTCTATAGCTATTGACCGAATAATTGAATTAGGGATGGAGGAAGAACAGGAGGACAGAGAGAATGGAAGAAGGAGGATTATCTAGGAGACAGTAGCCACTACACCTGTGTGAAGAACCTAGACTTAGCATTGTGGCAGGAGGGTGGAGAAAAGGGGACAAATCTGACAGATGCTACTAGAAAGTTAATAGTATTTGCTAACTGAATGGGAAAAGCAAAGGAGAGACAGAGAAGAATAAGGTTTTCCAGGGCGCCTGGGTGGCTCAGTGAGTTACAGCCTCTGCCTTCAGTTCGGGTCACGATCCCAGGATCCTGGGATTGAGCCCCACATTGGGCTCTCTGCTTCACGGGAGCCTGCTTCCCCCCACGCCTGCCTCTCTGCCTACTTGTGAGCTCTGTCAAATAAATCAAATCTTTAAAAAAAAAAGAAAGAAAGAAAAAGAATAAGGTTTTCCATCTGAGAGGCCGAAATGATGATTATCCCATTAACTCAAGGGAAAGTTAAGATGGGGAGGAGTTTGAGAGCCAGAAACATACATTTAATTTTACATTTAATTTAATACCTCTAATGCATAAGTGTATTACTTATGAGGGTAGAATGTGTCATTATATGGACATCTCTCGTAAGAAGCTTGAACTGAGGGATTTGGGGGCATATTGGAACTGAAGATGTGGGTTGGAGTGCATAGAAAAACGATGAGACAGTTAGGTGCCTGAAGGAGTGAAAGCTGCACGGAGTTAGCTGGAGCACAGACAGGGAACCAACGAATGAGACAGTGTGGACAAACAGGAGGATTAGGCACGGAGTGGGGAAAGTATCTGGTGACAGAAGCAATGGGGGGCCACTAGGAGAAGCAGCTCCTTCTGCTTGCTCCTGCAGACATGTTTCAGAGTAAGGCGCACAGTTTCCCAGGAGTTCTGGGAAATTCCTGCAGATAATTTAAACATAGTCTAATAATCAGGTTGTCTACATCAGTCACTTTCAGACTTTTTTATTGCAACCTACTCGAAGAAATAATTTTACATTTTGACTCAGGATACACACACACACACACACACACACACACACACAATTGATAGAAATTGATAGAAGAATACTCATCTTCTCTATGTACAATCCATTCAGTCAGTTTTCATCTATTTCATTTTTTTTTTTTAAATTCTGCGAACAGCCCACTAAACCGATTTCATTCCCCATTAATAAGTCATGACTGGAAATTTTAAAAGCCCTGGTCTGTCTGTATGACGGTCACAGCAGGAAACATACTGAATTTGGGGAAAGAGCACATTTTG
This sequence comes from Meles meles, assembly GCF_922984935.1. Lineage (NCBI taxonomy): Eukaryota > Metazoa > Chordata > Mammalia > Carnivora > Mustelidae > Meles > Meles meles. The sequence goes on along the minus strand of NC_060068.1, from coordinate 76,969,977 downwards.
AGAAAATTTTAATTCTAGTTAAATAAATAAAGGTTTACGTCTGGTACTCATTACAGTAGGAAACACAGATTTCTATAATGGGGGCCACTCTGTCAGCACATCTCGAAGTTTAGAACTAAAAGGGAAGAACTTACTTTTTTAAAAAATTTTTTATTTATTTCTTATTTTTTTAATAAACATATAATGTATTTTTATCCCCAAGGGTACAGGTCTGTGAATCGCCAGGTTTACACACTTCACAGCACTCACCATAGCACATACCCTCCCCAATGTCCATAACCCCCTCCCCCTCTCCCAAGGGAAGAACTTACTTTGCCAGGATCTTTTGTTGTAGCCTTACGTGTTGGTTTGCCACCTTGTAAGAAAAAATTGAAGTCTAAACTTTGGATCCAGCCAATGAGATGCAATTAAATGCGCTCTGGCGGGCGCCTGGGTGGCTCCGTGGGTTAAGCCGCTGCCTTCGGCTCGGGTCATGATCTCAGGGTCCTGGGATCGAGTCCCGCATCGGGCTCTCTGCTCAGCAGGCAGCCTGCTTCCCTCTCTCTCTCTCTGCCTGCCTCTCTGTCTATTGTGATCTCTCTCTGTCAAATAAATAAATAAAATCTTTAAAAAAAAATAAAAAAATAAATGCACTCTGGCTTTAGAAATGGGCAGACCTGGGCTCAAATCCTGGCTCTGCTGTTTAATAACTATGCCCTTTGCCGAGTTTCTTCACCGCTTTTTTGTTTCTTTATCTGTAAATGGGAATAACATTTACCCCAATTCGGATGCTGTTGTTGAAGAAGCCACATTATTCATGGTACTTTGCTGATTACTTGGTGGGCATGCAATAAATGGCAATTGGAATTATTGTCCTTGGTTATGAGGATGAAATTCCGTACCACTTGTAAAGCTCCTAGCACAGTGCCTGGCAAACAGCAGTAATAAAGATTAATGATCTTTCCATGCCAGCAACCAAAGGGTAGAAATATGTTGTAACCCAAGAGCATGGAAATGTACAAACCAATTATATGACATGATTTTTTTAGGATGATATTTACTAGATAAAGCAAAGCATATTGATACAAGTGATGTTATTGGAGAGACTGAGCCCCATTTGTATGAAGTGAAAAATAATGCATCACTGACATACATTTCTTAATTCCCTCACTGATGTAAAACATTAAAGTGCTCCCAGTGCTTTTATTCAACAAGCCTAAATTTATTAAGACCAGCAATGCAGAATAGTGGTGATAAAAACACGACAAGAAACAGTTCCTAGATATGTGATACAGTAACCAGTAGTTAGCATTTACTTTTTCTCCCTGACAACCCATCACCGTGGACCATTGATAGCATTATTATCTCTCTGCTTTTTGGCTCTTTTTTGATTCTACTCTGACTTTCCTCACCAATTCAGAAGGATGGCTTAAAGGTGCTTTGTTGGAATTCATAAGAGCTCTGTGGTCTAGTTCTTGGCCATCTACTTCTGATGTTAAAACACTTTCCTGTGCTCAAGAATTCCTTGTCTTTTCTAGTTTGTCCTCTGTAGCTTCAGAGTAGCTCTAACTGGACTAGCCCATAATCCACCTATGTGTCGTCTTATTTCCATATCACGTTATTTTACTTGCCTCTGACAAAGAAGACAGTGAAGTTGGCCGAGTGTCATATCATTTGAGGAATAAAGTGAAGCTTTCCCTTTCCCCCTCTATTTTCAATTTCCCTGGCTGCCTCCCCCACTACTTTATTGTATCTTCTGGTTGTGATAGATTTCAGATTTGTGGTCACCACAGTGATACGGTGAAAGGATGCCCTGACTTCAGATGTAAAGCACCTGCAGGCACTTTCAGATAGTTTCCATAGGGAGTGATGGGATTTTTATTAAGAAATGTAATGGAGAGGGGGAAAGAAAAGAAAAGTAATGGGGGCCTGGGTGACTCAATGGGCTGAAGCCTCCGCCTTCGGCCCAGGCAATGATCTCAGGGTCCCTGCACTCGGCTTTCTGCTCATTGGGGATCCTGCTTCCCCCTCGCTCTCTGCCTGCTTCTCTGCCTACTTGTGATCTCTGTCTGTCAAATAAATAATAAACTTAAAAAAAAAAGTAACTGCTGAGTGCTTGTGTGCGAAGCTGAAGGGCCTACAGAGATGCTTGAAATGAACTCCCTTCACCAGGGAGTGTATATTTAATGCGAGAGATGCCTCATCTACCAGTTGCTAGAAGGGATGGCATGAGTCACAAGGTGTCTGGGGGGAGGACTGTAAAGTTGAATCTCATTCTTAAATTCACATGTATGGTGATTTGGTTCTTACCACTTTTCCAGATGGCTTTTTGTTGCCCACATTAGTCATTTTGACCAGTGCCTACAACTTCAAAAGAATATGCAAAAGTTGAGAAAGGCAGGACTCTAGGGGTGCTGTATTCCAGACATGTGCATTCGTAAAAGAAACTCTCCTGGCATACGTGGTTTCATTGTGCTGTCACACTTGACAGGTGAAAGCTGTGTAAAGCCCTGCAAAGATTTTCTATTTGCTATTCCCAAAAAATGGTGCGGGAACTCCTTGGGGGATGGAGCTGTGATTCTAGGATCAAATAGTTTCCACATGGAATTGCCACCAATTAGCTGTGTAGCTCATGCTAAAATTCAGAAATAAATATTGCCCAGGCGGCCTCCAACTTAGATGGTGGCTTAAAATAAAGAGGAAGCCTAATGAGTGATGGAGAATTGTTGCTCTGATCATGTAGCTTTAAAGTCTGTGAAAAATGGGGAGATGGGCATGTCTGATGACATGAGCGAGCTCATGAGAGCCCAGGTAAGGCATTAATTTCAGTACATGAATAAGCCGCAGCTCCTTTTATAAAACTTGCTTTAACAGCATTTGCTACAGGTATGCCCCTCAGAGAGCTGGTTCAGGTATCTGGTTTAGGGAATTTCTAAACTGTTGCTGGTTTACATGGAACTGAGAGAGTATTCCTCTAGAAAATCAAAGATCTCCATCTGTTGATCAAGCAGTGAGAAAGGTTCTCCAGGAGGGAAATAAGTTGATGTTCATCAAATCCTTGCTGCTTTCACATATAGCTTATAACTAACTTTCTGGCAAAAGTATTTACTGAGGGCCATTATTAGATTAAGGGGGCGGGTGGATGGATGAAGCCAGCTCTAGGTGAAAGTATAATAAATATGATTTCATTGAGTATGATTTCCTTGTTTTACAAGAATTATTTAATTTTTAACATAATGTTACATGGTTTTATTCTGCTCATTTTACAAGTTAGGAAACTAAGCCACAGAGAGGTTATGTGGAGGATTGCTCTGGACTTGACTTGTTGTCCATCCTGGAGCCACACATGGATGGATGGCCTGACTTGGGAAGGGTGCAATGGAATGTGTGTTTTTGGAGCCTTCCCTCCCTGGTTCTCAGCACTTGGAAGGGTGGTCCTGCCTGTGGCTGGTCCTGCTATCTTACTCATCTTTCCTACTAGCTGAGGATTGTTCCAGCTGCACTGAGTGTGCATTGTTGGGGATCACTTAAGTAGTACCTGGTCACCTTCCAAGAGAATGTTGAGTCTGCAAGTGACAGCAGGTGATGAGCTCTGAGCAGCAGAGATACTGAGAACTTACCAAGCTGCAATCTCCACAGAAAAGATAAATAACATGGTGGTTAGGAGTTATGAAGAACATCTAAGCAGTGTAATCAAATCCTAACCTAAATGGTAATAGAGGTTGAGATTTGAATTTGTGGAAATATTGGAAATTTGATAAAGAAAATCCTTGAAGTGGTCTTTTAATGTGTGACACGCAATAACTTGGAGAGCAGAAGACCGTTCCTTGGCATTCTTTCAAAAGAAACTCCCCTGCCACCCACCCCTGATGCAGACACGAAGAGACCAGTAGTGATAGATGCTTTTTCCAAAATACGTTAAAGGAGTAGCAGCTCTGTTAAAAGTGCTTTTCTTTCTTAATATTTCACTTTGATTTTCGTCTTTCTGTCTCTCTCTTACTCCCATCTATTCTCATCTCACTGATTGGCATCCTTATACTTACATATACAGGTAGGAGACTGCCTCATTACCCTTTTTCAATGTTCTAAGAGCTTTTGACTTCCATCCTCCGGCAAAATGATGGTGCCTTAATATTCCCCAACTCTCACTCCCGTTGAAGTCTCTACTCTAATTTGGTTGATCTGAGCATTCTCATCCACTCTCCCCAGTCCCCATACCATTTCCTGTCCTTTTCATCTGCCTTTCCTTTGTAGATCATAAATATATCCTCACCAGTTGCTTCAAAGGTATCTGTGTCTTGGAATTCCATCATTTTGCAGTTTTTCTGGGTGCAGCTTTCATTTTCTTTATCCTCCTTGGGTTCATTGCAATTCCTGAACCTGAAAATTCATGTCTTCCATCAGGTCTAAAAAATTATTTTCCTATACTGTCCTTCTGGTTTTTTTGTTGGAACTTCTAACTCTTTCCTGCCTGTCTTTTAACACTTTTTTTCTGTTTTCTCTGTTTAACTCTTGGTACTGCATCTGAATACTTTTCTGAAGTCTGGTTTTTTTAATCTCTTTGCAGTTTATTGTTGGTTTGGTGGGGCCTGTCTAATCAGTATTAATGTATCCTATGAGTTTTTGATTTCAGCTTATCTATTTTTTAACAGTAATTGAAAAAATAATTCTATTAACTTTGAAGTTTTATGTGGTTCTTGTAAAATCTGACTGTAAAATTTTTTTATTCTTTTATCATGTTTTCGGTGTCCACTTTTATATCACTAGTCTTTGTAGACATTTTAATTTTAGGATGTTTAAACTGGATCTATCTATTAGTTCTGGTACCTGGAATTCTTGGTAGTGGTGGAGGGGTGGGATGGCATGTTCGTCATCCCTGTGTCTACTGATCCTTGCTCATGGCAGACAGTTTGAGTGTTTTGTAATTTTGGATTGTGAGTTTTTCTTCAGAGTTGTTTTGTTTTTCTTTTTATTTTTAGTGGAGAGCCAATATAGGCTGAGGTTGAGTTTCTGTCCCTCCAGAGAGATTCTATGTATACTTTTGTCCGGGGTCCCAGGATTATCATTGGCACGGGCCACTTTTTAGCTTCTCATTTAGTGGGACAGGCCATCCCATAGTGGCTTTATCTGCGCTTCAAATCTGCATGAAGTGGGCCTATGGCTGTCAGTTCTCGGGGAGGCTTCCTTTGCCATCCCCACAGAGATTCAGGCAGAGATGGATAAGTTTCTTAATGGTCTCCTTGTGCACTTGGAGCACTTTTTCCCCCTCATCCACTCTTCACAGGGGACTGGTCAAGTTCCAGTTTTATGTGGGAGTCGTAGTTCCTATTCCCTCACTCATACTTAGTGAAGGCCCTGCGGCTTCTTCTCCTGAACCACATGGATTTACAAGCCAAATCCTGTATTTCCCAGACTGGCGAACCGCTCTCCTCTTGAGGCTGCTAGCATCAGTTCAGAGGCTTGGTTCTGGTTTTCCGGTCCCTGCGTGTTTGACCCTAGAAAATTCATTTTCTTGAGAACTCAGCTATGCATTTTAAAAGATATTTATTATATTTTACCTAGGATTTGGAAGCTTTTAATAGCAAGAGATTTTTTAAAAAGAGGTCTGTTCGGCCAAGAGCACATCATCATTATCCTCTGACTGTGTCTGCTGGAGGGTCAAAGATGCCTGCCTACATCCAAAGAGCAGTGTGGAAAAGGGGCCTCTGCTCTTAAGATGTTCATAGATTTTTTTTTTTTTTTTGTCTAACTCATTTCGTAGACTCTGAGGACTATTCATTTATCTTTCACTCTATCCCCTTAACATTCAAATCACATTCAATATTTTGTAAATTCTCACTATCCAGGCTTTCATTCACTTATTCAGCAAATGTACATTGTATACAGCATTGCTACATGCCAGATATGTGCTTGTTGTGCTCAGCAAAAACATACCCGATCCCTGGCTACATAAATAAAAGTGAAATTGTAAATGGAACAAGTGCCCGAAAGTAAATGCGCATGGTGCTGTGAGATGTGTTGATGTGTTCAACTCAGGCCAGGAAGGGGAAGTGAAATAAACAAGAATAGCTTTCACTGAATGAAAAGGGGAGTGGTAATTCTGCCAGATGCAGAGCAGTATGTGCAAAGGCCCTGGGGTGAGAATGAAGGACTAAAAAAAAGGGTGGTGAGATGAAAGAGAAGTGAGAAGAATATGGTTCCAGAAAAGGCTGAGAGGGAGCTAGGAGTCAAACCATGGAAGAACTTGTGGGCTGTGTTAAGGACTTTTTCTGTTTATCCTAAGTGCCACTGAAGGGCTTTAAACAGGGGGATGACACATGTAATTTGGCCTTTGAAAAGAAGAGAAAGATTTGAGGGAGCAGGAAATGACAAACTATTGTCAGTAGGCCAGACTGAGAGTTGCTGGTAGCTCAACTTCAATTTTGACTTTGTAGAGACGAAGGTATGGACAGATTTGAGATTTACTTAGCAAATAAAATTATGGGGAAGAAGGTGAGAGAGATGGGCCAGGAACAATTCCACAGTTTCTGGCTTATATAACCGGATGGCTAGTGATGTCTCTTTAGGAAGTTGGGACCACTGGATAAGGACATGGTTTGGTGGAAGGGCATGGCTTTTTCTTTTATACAGATTGGTTCTGAGGTTTTTGAAACATCTAAAAGAAAAATATCAAGAAGCAGTTGAATATGTGGATCCAGAGCCCAGAGAAGAGATTTAGGGATATAAACCCATGAGGATTCGATTTTAGGTATTCATCAAATGAGCTTTCCAATGGAGACATGATAGCTATCCCTTGGATACAGAGACATGCAGGTTCCTAGTGACCTTAACAAGAGCTGTTGGGGTGGTAAGATGGGGGTGAGAAGCTTGGAGTAGGATGTAGAGCATGTAGAAGATGAGGAAATGGAATAAGTGAGTGTAGACAACTTTCAGGAAGTTTGCCAGTGAAGTTATATAAGGCTTGCGTTCATTTTTTAAAGGAAATATGTCACTTAATCATGATCGGAAGGTAAAATCTTTTAAAACAGAGACTCAATAGAAAAAAAATTGAAGTACTTTCTTGATAGTGAAAAGGTGACCGAGACCTATTTTGGCACAGTGGGGAACCAAAGACACTTAATCAGTACTGAAGTATATTTAGTGAGCTCTCACTGTTGTTCCAGATGTCATTCTAAGTGCTTGACATGTATTGACTAAATCTCCATAACAACACTGTGAGGTGGGTACATATTAGCCCGTGCAGGACACAAGGAAACCAGTCACAGAGAGGTGCTGTATCTTGCCAGGGTAGGACAACAGAGATTTGAACCCAGATAGTCTGGCTGCAGAGATCATGTTCTTAACCAACCATTTTGCCACCCCCCTTCTCAGTACATGGGCACATAATGAGGTATTTGTATCATCTATGAGCCAAGGTATGGGCTAATGCATCTGAATATTGAAAATGTTATTGGTTGTATGACTTTGAGGCAAAAGTATCAACTAGTGTTCACTTACATGCTTTGTTAAAACTTTCTTGGTTTTATGTTCTAGAACAAGGCAGGCATAAATGGAAATGTCATTAGATCAGATTTAGCTTTAGTCAGTGACTTTAATAATTGTGTGTACATTATTCATTTAATTGCACCTGTATCTGTGTGGTGTCCTCACAGCTGAGGGTGTAATAGTAAGTAGGCAGAATTCTCAACAGTCTGAAACCCCGCTACCTCTCTCCCAAGCTGTGTATTTGTAAGTGTCCGTTAACACAGGTCCTAAAATAAGTGATCTTTTCCAGATTCCTGGGGATTGGCTTTAACTACATGTGTGTGTTTATTCTCCTCCTAAGGATTTAACAACACTGAGAGGACGTGTGACAAAGAATTTATTATACGGAGAACAGCCACCAATCGAGTCCTGAATGTCCTTCGTCACTGGGTCTCAAAGCATGCACAGGTAATTCAGTGGTATCGCTAATTACTTTCAGGGGGGTTTTGGGGTTTTTTTAAACCAACTTTTTAAGTCATGACATTTGTAAAATGCCTTCTGAGTCTATGGAGTTAGGGTCTGAAACTTTGGAATTAGAACAGAAAGGGAATAGAGCCTGGATGGCTCAGTGGGTTAAAGCCTCTGCCTTTGGCTCAGTCATGATCTCAGGGTCCTGGGATTGAGCCCCGCATAGGGCTCTCTGCTCAGCAGGGAGCCTGCTTCCTCCTCTCTCTCTCTCTCTCTCTCTCTCTCTCTCTCTGCCTCTCTGACGACTTGTGATCTCTGTCAAATAAATAAATAAAAATCTTAAAAAAAAAAAAGAAAGGGAAGAACTAGGATAGACATACAGATCAAAGCAGACACACGGGTATTGGCCAAATATCCAGGATCCAGCAGGACACAGCAGGGGAAGCCCGGCTCCCCTCTTCCTCATCTTTTGAGGCAATGGCACCTACCCGAGGGCACTAAAGCCACCGTATTGTGCCTCCCAGGGAGCCATTCGTGGGCCCTCAAGGTAGCCACGACTGAGCCCCTGGGGGTCAGCAGCCGCTCCTCCCCTGAGGAAAACAGCAGATGCCCTGGAGATGAGCAACACTCTGGGCCCACACACTCTGGTGTCTGGTTGGGGACTATTTTCTCAGGCAGATTTAGGAGACATTTTGCCTCAAGCTTTTGATGTTCTGGTTCCTAGTACTCTGTTTTGAAATTACATCATGCTGACAGGAGACCTACTTGTTATTGGTTTGTGTGTTTTCAGTACACGTTTGTATAACGTATACCCACTTCACAGTTTCAGAAAATAAGGTAAGGGCCTCCTTTGCTTCATGGGCTGGAGACACGCATCGTGCTTTGGTTACCCACTGCCGAGCAATGGGCGGGCACTGGCAGACGCATGGCTGCCCGGCACTGTGCCAGGAGAGTTTTGAAGCGAGGGAAGGGGGCCCTGAGTGGCTCAGATCAGAACACATTAAACATATAAAATGTTTAAAGAAACAGAGAAAGGAGGAGCTCCCAGGTCTCACTTCAGTATATTCCCAGAGGCTGTCATGGGTTTGCCATGTGGCCCTTGGTGACCACAGTCCATGAGATGGGGTTAGGAGAGAGCCAGGCACCTACAGTCCCTATGGGAGGAGAATTCACTAATTGGGAAAAGTGGGATTTGGGCCTTGCCATCAGTTAGCCCATGACAATTCTGAAGTGTTAATTAAAATTAAAATGAAGGTAGCACGTTAAACACAGGATCTAAAAATTTTATCTTATGCATCTTCAATAAGTAAAAATGGATCCCTTATGACTCAAATTCTGAGGACCATCCTGAGCCCACTGAAAATGTCTAGTCTCTCCTCCTCGTCGTCTGAGGATGCTGCTTGTAAGTCCTGTTCGGCTCACTGCAGATACATGATAATGAAATCTACTCCGTGTCTGACCAGCCATTCCATTCCTCTCTGGTTTTGGACTCCAGGGTCCTGAGTTCTGATTCAAGGGGTCCGTGGGTGCTTCAAAAAGGTGGCACAAGCCTCCAGGGCACAAAGCTTCACAGAGGTCCTTCCGGTGTCTTCCCAGCTGCAAGCCAAAGCCCAGCCTGACCTGGGGCTCAGCTCCCTGCTGTCTGCAAATCTTCTCTCCGAAACCTCTAATCTGGATTCCCTGCCAACCTCACCTCCTCTCTGTCAATCCCCAGTGCCCTTTTTTTTTTAACAATCTGAAACCAGAATCCCTCACAATCCACACAGAACTCTTACAGTAGCTAGAAAAGAGTTGCAAAGCAATTTGCAATATACTGGGCTCACTCTACTTTGGGTGAAGAGAACTCAGATGGGGAGATGGCTGGACGGAATCCCTTGCTTCTAGGATAAAGAGCTTTACAGGAAGGTGTTATCATCTGGCTTGACTTTGGCTGCGTTGTACTTGCATAAACACGTGTGTGCCTATGGGGAGTATCGGACTGAATAGCACCACGTCACTGGGATAGAAAGTGGTTTGATAGGGAAGCACGGGTCTCTTTATTCAGATTGCATCCTGAGGCATTTAGTTGTAATCCACAAAGCATCCTAAATGTTAGCCGGACAGTTCGGACACTTTGCAGCCTGTTACTTAGGGCTTGTGTCTATGTGGGGAGCATTTGGTCACCAGTTCCATTTAGGGAGCCCACACTGGGACCCCACCTTCTCATACCCTCTCAACATGGGAGTCATGTGTGGCTGGTACACAGTGCTCAAATATCCAGTCTTTTGTCCTGACACGATTATTGTATAAAATGTAGACCCTGATGTGCCCGAGGAAGGTCTTACCACTCCCACCTTTGTCTTTTCTTCCCTTCCCTGAATGTGTGAGTGTATTTTAAGGATCTGTGATTGGTTTCCGATTGTCCCATTGTAACCTCATCGTGTACACATTCTGTCTCCTTCCTCATTTGGGTGAGTTCTCCATCACCTGATGTGGCCTGAGCCAGTTGGGGTGTGGGTGTGGCCCCTGGCTTGACAGACCCCAGGCAAGCAGATCGCCATGGTACCTAAATAAATAAAGAACTCACTAGTTAACCCTCACTTTGGTTTTGGTTTTCTTTGGTTTCACCTCACAACTGAAGGGCTTGGACAATAGGATTTTTCATGATCTTATTCACTCTATGCTGGTTGAGTCCCAGACTGTGACATTATTGTGGCAACCTGATTATTTTTAATTAATAATTTTCCCCAAAAAATGAGTAGGAAGTTGGAGTCTTTTCAAAAAAAAATACAGCCAAACATGGCAAATTGCATTACTACTCACATGGTAGACCAACCAGAGAATTCGCTTCTGTTTATCGAAAACAGAAAAGCCTCAGGGAAGTGACAAGATGTAGCTTTGTCCCCAGATAATCTGGAGAATTGAATCTACTACACAATATTAAGTATCATGTATCTATTTCTCATTTCTCACCAAAGGTGACTAGTATGGGTAGGTAGGACCCTGAACTTAATTCAGGAGAAATAGAGTGGCAGAATTATGAGAAATAAAATTTCCCTAGGATGTCCCCCTCAACTCCTTCCCCGCAGTGTGCTAGAATGCCATTCTGGAACCTTAGGTTTTCCTTTAGTAAGACTAGGATGCTTTTTTTTTTTCCTGATTCCAAAAATTTTCATCTGTTATACATTCTGCCCTAGTTTCTCTTCATTTTGTTACGCCTTTTCACTCATTTATTGCCTCTCATGTTGAAAGGAGGCCACAAGGCCTGGCTGGGTTCCTCCCACATGCCTTGTCTATGGGTTAGTGGAAGCAGGAGCCCAGAGTCAGGACACACGTGTTCTTCTTCCAACTCTGCTATTGTATCTTCTGTGGGGCCCGATTCTGTCCCTTGGCCTCACTGGGGGTGAATATTCTCTTCTGAGAATGAGAACAACCGTCCATCTCTTGCCTCCCCCAAGGATGTAGTGAGGGTTAAAGGCAATATTGAATCAAGAAGCATGAAAGACATCAAGTCCACCGTAGGTGGGTGTGACCAGATCCCTTCTAGCTAAGGACAGGAGATAAACATTTCCTCCCGGGGCAAGGAGCCCTTAGTTCCCTGCAGACCTGGCTTGTCTCCGTCATCTTTGTGTCTGCTTCCTCAGGACTCTGCTGTGCTGGGCACCTGGGAGATGCCCAGGAAGAGTTCTCAAAGCCAGTTTATGCATTCTCTCCAGGAGGTCATCCGCAAGCATTTACAGTTTCCGAAGTCAGCCAAGACAGAGACTAAAGCCACCAAGGGACCAGAAATCAGGGCTGTGTGTGTAGAAAATCTGAGAGAAAGAAGTGTTCTCATTAGGTGTCTGCACACTTCTCAAGTGTTTCCTGCTAGGAGGCCTCATGTATCATTTGCACAATTCCAAGCTATCTGCAGTTTTCAGGGCCACTGAGTTTTTAACCATGTGTTCCTGGGCTGCTTTGTCTTCTGTGCACAGACAAGAGAGGGCAGGGCTTTGAGGCTGACCTCGAGTGTGTGTGTTAGAGGCCTGGTATGTATAATCTGTAGCAATTTTGGTTTTCTTGCATTGCCTTATCGATCCACTGATCCTGGAGAGAGACTCTGTCCAGTTGTTTGAGGAATCCTACAGACCACGGAACAGCACTAAGGAAGGAGCCTGCAGTGGTGTCTGCAGGTCACGACCTGCTCACTCTGACTCGGTACCATGGGAGGGACACCTGGCCAAGAATGAAATGATCCCTCATTTTCTTAACTGTAGGTTAGGACAAATGCTTTAAAAGCACGAGATCAGATAAAAATGACCTACTCACATAAAAATCTCCTTCCCCACGGAACTCATGGAGGAACCATTGCTGCTTCCTCTCTTTTCCCTCCTTCGTTCATTCACTAGTAAGAATTGAGCCCTAGAGGGTGCCAGACAAGGGGTAGATGTGAGCGTGAGAGGATGGAGACGTTGCCTGAGTCAGGGGAGCTGGCCTTCAGTCTCCAGCGGAGAGGACTCCAGGAATACCACCACGTGCCCCACAGGAGTTAGCCACCGTCCGTCTACCACGTCCAGAGCAGGGCCCAGCTCCACCTGCCCTGGCATGTGGAAGGGGAAGCAGGGAGTGGAGACGGGGTGTTTTGGGGAAAGAACAGAGGACCTTTAGGGAGGCTTCCAGGCTGAAGGCGGGCCAAGCTAGGCCAGGAAGGAAATGTCTTACTGGACTGAACGGGGAACTTGGATAATGTATTGGACTGGCCTTTCTGATTGAAGAAGATAGAATTCTGTACCTAAAAGTTCTCAAAGACGTTGGTGCCTGCCCCAAAGCTATGTGCAGGGTGGGGAAGGATAGCGGACAGAGCAGTTTAATGGGATCGGTGAACAGCAGTTTCGCTGCTTGATGACTACATCCTTGTTTGTGGTACAGGAGGTGCAGGTCATGTGGGCGAGCAGCTTCACAGACTGTATCCAAATGACTCAGCTGTTGGGTTTCTAACTCACTAGGCCTCTTACACTCATTGTTTGGGGAACAAAGAGAGCATGCATTCAGCCGATGACGAAGAACTCTCGAGTTTTTGTATTTCGGTTTATATGCTTTGTTGCATTTTACCAAGCTATTACATTCGTAGAAGGGGCACTGAACTTAGGAGTGTGGCTCAGTGACTTTTTACCTTGAATGCACCTGTACGACTACTACTCTCATCAAGATCAGGTAGCACCCAAGAGGGTCTCCCCAGCCCATGCCCCTCGTCTCGGGCATTTCCCAGTCTTCTGTTGGTTTTACTATTATTCTTACTGATATTACGTACTTTCTCCATGGTAAGGATAAAACCCCTTATCGGCCAGTGACACTCATTCCCCCCCCCCTTGCTCTTTCACTGTGAACGGTATGTATGATACTTGTTACGTACATACATGCTTCTCCCATGATCAGAGAGCTTTCTGTGTAGTCTGTCATGTAGCAGTACACACGTACACACACACTCACACAGAGCCTAGCGTCTGTTAGAATCCACATCCTGTAGCACTTCCTGAGCACACTTAGCAAAGAAACAGAGGTTGGGCTATGAGACGCGAATCAGCAGCTCTCACAACTCAACTTTGTAGTCCCGTGTAGAAGTTGAGATGAAAGCTTTCATACCTCCAGAAATCCCCGTTGGAGCTGACCTCGGGCCATGGTGCCCGTGTAGCACGGATGTTGGAACCGAGGGGCCTTTGGAAGGTCGCTGGAGAAGCGGTGGGGCGGTGGGGAGGGCTTCGGGGTTGGAGTTACCCGGATGGCAATCCCCTCCCTCGCATCCATCAGCCACGTGCCTGAGCGAACTATTCAGCTCCTCCGGGACTCCGTTTCTCCTTCCATCTAAATGCGGATGGTGTCCCTTCTTTCTTCTAGCGACTGTGAGGGTTATGTGAGGTAAGACCTGTTAGAGCAACCGCCACAGATGAATGCTCAGAACGTCACAGATGGCTTCTCCTGGCAGAGCCCTGTGGGGGCCTAAACCCAGGCAGATGTGGTTACTCTGACCGGACCAGGGAGGCGATTAGGTCTCAGAGAGGGTCAGTCACCGCTGCCCAGGTGAACCGTTTATGATGGTGGAAACGTAGTGCCAAGTGCAGTAGCCACATGTGGCTCATGGGGCACTTGAAGTGCAGCTAGGGTGGCTGAGAAACGGAAGCTGGGACGCTATTTAATTTCGTTAAATTTAAATAGTCACATGTGACCACAAATGGCTCCAGTATAGATGCATAGTCCTAGACCCCTCAGAGGTACAGCCAGGAGCCAGACCCGGCTCCCTGATGTCTGGCTCAGAACTCCTCCCTCTCTCCAGCAGGGCCCCCTTCCTCTGAAACAGGAAAGCACGGTCACCTCTGCTTGGCCCCAGCAATCAGCCTGCTAAAGGGGCACACCTCTGTGGGGTCTGTAGACAAAGCAAACTTTTAAGTAACATCAGTGTTGGGGTTTTAGCAGTCCCAGAGGAGACGGTGGCTCTTTTCCCAATAAGGGAACGTACCAATGAGCATCTTTGCGTTTGGGCTTCGAGCCTGCCGCTTCAGACCAGGGGTCCGGTGGGATCATGCCTGGTTGACCACTTGAGGCAGGAACGCAGATGCTGCTGGGATGGCAGGGACTTCATGTGTTCAAAGACCACGGGGATCAGAGTGTCCTAAAGTGAGAGTTTCTACAGTTCGTCTCTTCTGTCAGTTATTTTGACAGATGACGGGGGGCCCTTTTTTAATTTTTAAAATTTTTGGCATTGCTTAGCAAGACACTAAATCTAGCATCAGTGAGAGCACTGAGTGCAGATCTATTCTTTGTTCCCAATCTGAAATGGAGGTTGGGTAAAAGATGAGCCTCGTACAGACTTTCAGTGTGGGTGGGAGGAAAGGTGTAAGTAGGATCTGACTTAGAGATCAGACTAAGTAGCTCCTGTGGACCGTTCTGATGGCGCTCAGCCGCCCTGCAGCCCCGCCGTCCTGCCCTCAGGCTCAGCCCCTCCTCCTCTCCACCTGGTCCTGCCCGTCAGCCGTGGCGGGGGCTCCCATCCAGGCTCCCTGTCAGTTTCTGCTTTGAGCCACACCTCTTCTTGCCACTGAACCAGTCTGAGCTTTGAGGCTGTCGTAATCATGATACAGGGCACCTGGTCTTTTATAGGCAACTTGAAAACATGACCCCCCCACCTAGAAGGTAGTTTCCTCTATGAGGGTGCATTCTGAGTGACAAGACTGGCCATGTTTTTGTTTTTGTGTCTGTAAGCAGGTTTCAAATATTAAGTCATTTACCCCCTCACTTCAGCCTTTGAAGGGAGGGAAGGTAGATGTTGTTGTTATCCAGCTTTACAGATGGGGAAATGGAAGCTTTGGGAGGTGAAACGATCTGCCGGAAATGACACAGATAGCAGGTGGCAAAAGCTGCTTCCACACCCCAGCTGCGGGCTGCCTAGCACAGGCTCTAACCCCTGATCTTGCCGGCCAACTCTTGGGGTGCAGACAGCTTGAAAGCAAAATGTACAGAGCCACTTCTGACTCAAAAAGGCGAGAATATCATATGCTAACACTGACCATGCTTTTGCTATTTCTGAATCTTTCCTTAGGAAAGTTACTTTTGTCCCGGAGTCTCTTCTGTGTCCCTTAAACAAAGGATCTGTACGGTCTTAACCAGCCAGAGCGCTGCCTCCCTTCTGAAGGGCGGCACCTCTTGGATATTCAGACGGTGATTTAGAGGCTGCGTGCTGTCTTCGGTGAAAAGTCAGGAGACCCCAGACATCCCACCTAACAGGTGGATGAGGATGCTGGCCCCCTGCTCAGCAGCCCCAAAGTACAGTGAGGCTCCTGTCCCCTGCCAGTGGGTGTGGATGGGGATGCCGGGAACAAGGAGAGAGAATTGAGTTGGAGTGTGAGAAGCTGGCAGCTATGAACTATTTCTGTTTAATGATAAATTTGTTGTCTCCTGCTTCAGCCTTGCAAATCGTTGTACCAAGGTGCTAAATGGGAAGATAATCAACGGGATACACACTTTTTTATGTTAGTCTCATCTTTACTAATTAGCACTCATTCGCGTCTAGTTGTGCACACCATTTCCCGTGGACCTCTGCATGTCCAGGCTAAGAAATCCCGAATGTCCCCCAGGTACAAACCAGTGTTTGTTCCCAAACTCTGATTTCCCAGGAAGGGAAGCCAAAGTGAGACGGAGAATGCTGTATTTGATTTAATTAGGCCAGCCGCTTAAGTTCCTTTTGGCTCCTCCTGACTTCCTGGGCACATGGGCTGGTACTTACTTTCATCACTATCGTATCCGATCCTACTGTATTATTTTATCAAAATCTGCCTGCCCTTCTCCCCTCAGAACAAACTGCCTTGGGCATCACACTTCACTTGAGTTCCTGGGTCAAAAAGGACTCAGGTGAGGAGAGAAGTCTGGAAATCTGAATTCTAGTCTAGACTCACAGGTAGCTTACCATCTTCCTCATTCGTAAAACTGGCAAAATGATCTATAAGGGGTTCTTATGCACAAATGAATTGTCAGAGTGCTCTAGAAAATATAAAATAAAATGTGAAATCAGAAACTACGATCTGATTACTATGGATTTTCTTCTTTCCTTTTTTTTTTTTAATCCTGAAGATAGATTTTCATTTTCTAACTCTTTTTTTTTCTGTGGTCCAGGCAAACAACCAAGTAAGAAGATCCAACTTCCTTTAACTACTTACCACAGTTGTTGCTTATCTTTTATACATCCCTATTGTTAGCCTTTAAACTATCCTTAAGCTTTCCATGCATGTCTTTAAAAACGAGAAAAGAAAACTTGGTGAGAAATTAACAACAGGATTTATTTAAGTCTCTGTGAAACGGAATTAAGAGTTTAGGGAACCAGTGTGTTAAGTGGAACTTATTTTCAGTTCCCATTGTTGCCAAGACAGAAATTTAGCTTTCTCTGTAAGACCAGCAGGATTCTTTAACCTTCTGTGGATGGGTTTCATGGACAGAAAACACTGAGAAACACCATATGGGATGTTATATACATCAGTAGCTTCTTACATCTTCCACTTCGCATTCTACATGCTCGTAATCACTTGTGGACCTAGGAGGTATTTCTGGAGCCCTGTGGCACGCAGGACTGAGTCCTCAGTCCCTTCTCTGGACCCCGCCCCTGTCCCCCAGGACTCCAAGGAGCCAGCTCAGCACTGGGTCATTAACAGGTTTGTTCAGGTCTTTTTTTTATTATTTGTTTGTTTGTTAGAGAAAGAGAGCACAAGCAGGGGGAGCAGCAAGTAAAGGGAGAAGTAAGCTCTCCGCTGAGCAAGGAGCCTGATGCGGGGACTTGATACCAGGACCCTGGGATCGTGACCTGAACCGAAGGCAGACACTTAACTGACTGAGCCACCCAGGCACCTCTTTGTTCCGGTCTTAAGGTGTGGCCTACCTGCTGCCCTTTTCCTTGTGCTTCATTCTCCTGCTCACTCTGTTTCCAGATGTCGCCAACCTGTATCTCTTAATGTCTTTGCATAACGAAGTTTCTTCCTGGACGAAGGTCAAAGGTTCTACTTCTGCCACATTCCTGACTCTGAGTGTGTCTTCTCCATGGGGAAAGGGATGCGGTTTGCCTCCCAGGTTCCTTTACCAGTCTTTCCCCCTTTTATGGGTCAGGACACGGAGAACAAAGTGTAACTTATAGACCACTCTTCACTAAGACTTCTTCTCAAGTTAAGGTCAATGATCATTTTGTTGGCATGTGGCATTAATTAACAAAGAAAATTTTAAAAATCAAGGTTAAAAGCAGGCCTTTCCAAACTGTTATTTTTTCCCTCTCCAATCTTTGTCATTGTCTTGAAAGCTACAATCCTATCAATTAACCACCTCTGTAGAAACCAGTGGAAAACATAGCATCTGGAAAATTATTTCCTTCTTCTGATAAATGCTTTTTAAATGGACTGATTCTCTTCTGAGGTTATGTGATTTCAAGGTTGTGGGCCATATTTAAAATTCTTCTAAGCTTCAGCTGTCCAGGTCTAAAGGCTGGATTTTATAGCAAGTCTTCAAATGCAGAATCATTTGTTAGAAAACGGTCGAATATATTATTTTCTGCACGGTTTCTTCCTTCTCACTGAGTTGGTGTCATTCATTGCCATTTGCCTCCCCCCGGTTATTTTTGTTCTAACATATCTTCCGCATTTTGCATTGTGCCTTCCTCTAGTAGCCTCCCACCTCACATCTGCTAAAATAATTTCCCCAAATGCCAGTTTAAGAAGAATTAGGTAACATATTACCACACATCTCAAAGTCAAGTAGCCTCCCTAGAACTTTTGTCCATTCATTCAACAAATATCTGAGCCCCGACCAGGAGCACCTGTGCTTACCATATTTGGGGCTTAATTGTATCTGGGATTTACCACCTCTTCCTGGTGCATTCGTCGTCGCTACATGCTGGTCAATTACACATTTTCTTTCTTTTCTTCTTTCTTTTTTTCAGTTGCACATTTTCTATATATTCTGTTTCTCTTTGGAGATTCTAGGACCTTATGAGTAAGTGTTCAACAGGTGCTGGAAAGTTTGGAATTACTGTGGAGTTGCCTTGTAGGGTTTTATTCCAAAGGTAATGCCCTTCCTTATGTTTTTTGAGTCAGTTGTTCCTTTTGTAGGGCAAACAAAGAAGCTTTTAAAATATCTTTGTAGTTGGGTGATGGGAAATGCTGGAAAACCCTGCCTTTCACTTTTCCAGTGACAAAATGTGGGTTACCCAGAGGTGGCAAGAAGGCTGGTTGACCAGGGGTAGTGGCCAGTGGACAAGGCCAAACAGGTGCTTTGCAGGGTCTCCCTTGCCAGCTGTTAGCCAGCCCTGGGATCAGGTTTCAACATTTACCTTCTGAATAAGGTCTCCCCTCCTCAAAAGAACTGAAAACCACGCTGGTTTAAAGGATTATTATCCCTGGTTCATTAAAATGAGGAATCCAGAAACGTGTCCTCAACCTATCAAGGTAGATCTACAACAATCTTGGGAACATCATTCAGCACCTGTGCTGCAGTTTCCCAGGTGACAAAATGGCCCAACCTAACCTAAATCTACACCACAATATAAATTCAGCTCTTGGTCTTCTGTTGTCAAATAGAACAGCAAACACTAGCATGCTTTTTCATTGCCTTGAAAATCATTGTCAGGGCGCCTGGGTGGCTCAATGGGTTAAGCCTCTGCCTTCAGCTCAGGTCATGATCTCAGGGTCCTGGGATCGAGCCCCACA
Organism: Meles meles; assembly: GCF_922984935.1. Taxonomy (NCBI): domain Eukaryota; kingdom Metazoa; phylum Chordata; class Mammalia; order Carnivora; family Mustelidae; genus Meles; species Meles meles. Next base: position 76,950,874 of record NC_060068.1, on the reverse strand, counting down.
TCAGACTCTCTGCTCAGCAAGGAGCCTGCTTCCCTCTCTGTCTCTCTCTCTGCCTGCCTCTTTGCCTACTTGTGATCTCTGTCTGTCAAATAAGTCAATCAAATCTTTAAAAAGAAAGAAAGGAAAGGAAAGGAAAGGAAGAAAGAAAGAAAGATAGATCATTGTCAAACCCAAAGAAAGAAAGAAAGATCACTGTCAAACCCCAGGCTCTTACTTTTGAGTCTAACACATCCCAACCCCCTTCTTTATGAGCCCACTGTCCCGGGTTTTAAAATTATTTATGTGGTTTCACTCCATTCTGCAGTATTTCTACTTTCCTTTTTAAAACTCTGGCCACAGTTGGGAATAAACTATACTGATTACACTGAGAAAATTATTCTTGCAATTCTCTTTACCCTCAAACTGTTTATTGAATCAGATTTTCCCAGTGTCCTAGAGTTCCCTTGGCCATGCCTAGTGTATTACTAATTACTGCCCTGCTCTCCTGAAAGAATGAATGTAATTGCCCGCATGCCTCAGCCATCAGCAGGGATTTAGTTCCAGGGGACTGGAGAATCTGATTTATTGCATCACAGATTGTTTTTCTGTTGTATGATCTAGTCTTATTAATACAAACCTGAGTTTCAAGATCTCTATCTCAGATGGGTATTAGTTAGTATAGGTGGGAAATAGCTCCAGCAGGGCAATCAGTGTGTCTTCTCAGCCCAAGCTACCAGCACTAGATCACTGATAGCCAAGCTTGGGTGTTCCGTGGACACTGCCTGGGGTCGAGTCCTGAGCCTGCCGCTTGCTCTCTGTTGTGACTTTGAACAAGATACTTGGATTCCCTGTACCTTGACTTCCATGCCTGTAAAATGGGAATAATAATGATTGTAACTGTGTTAAATTAGATCATAATTAAAATACCATCTGGCATGTGGGGAACTCACAAAGTTTTAGTTACCCTAATGACCCAGGAACTTCCTTCCCAGGAACCACTAACCTGGGGGAAATACTGACTTTCCAATCACTGATAAATGTGTCAGAGCAGAGTCAGTAAATCTTGGTAAAATAAAACTCCTCTTGCCATAGCTTGTGTCTTGAGGGAGATCTAACGTCATTGGCTGGTAATCTCTTGTCCCTAAGCATTTGACGAGTTCCCTGATAGTCCAGGTGAGCTGTCCCCTCTTTGCAGGGGTTCCCGGAGCTGCATTTGCAGGCCCAGAACCTCTCCTCCGACTCACCGCCCCCCGACCCGTCAAGAGACTCCTCTCCCTGGGCTCTAGAGGTTAATAATGTTTGCTTCATCTGCCCATCGCCCACCCTGCTGTTCTCTGCTCTGCCTTCCCCAGCCCCGAGACGTCATAAATTGAGGTGCTCAGGAACTGCTGAAGGAATAAGAACTATCCTCTCCTCTCCAGAGACCGAAAGGTCAAAGTCTCCCATTTTGCGGGCTGTCCGCCTTTGGAAGCCGGGTGGTTTCTTCTTTCTGATCTTCTGGCTCCTCATCTCTGCTTCAAACATCGGAAAACAAAAACTAACCTACCTAAGCTGTCGCTGGGATAGCGTGGGTGACTGCCTCAGCTCCTATTGGACGCGGAGAGCTCGCTGATCTGGGGCACGGTAGGACCAGACAGCAGGTAGCTTCCCCGTTCAGGGCCTGGCTCGCACCGCGCTCTGCCGCCCGCCAGGTCCCAGTACCCAGGCGGTGCGGACTCCCGCAGAGCCGGACGACCCAGGAGCGCCATCTCGTGGGCGCCCCGATTGCTGCCTCCGAGAAGGAGCCAGTATCCTGCCCCCTCCCCCGCCAGGGTTCTCATTTCCCATTCAGGGCCTGGGGAAATGCGACCAAAAATTAGATTCCAGATAATTTAAAAACGGCTGTCAGGCAGGCTTATTATGAATAGTCTACCTCTGGATTTAAATAGGGCAAGAGGCTTTTAGCTGCTCTAGATTTCTAGTGAACTAGTAGCTATTACGTTTTGAACGGGGACTTTCAGAGATAACTAATTCTGCATTTCATATGCATTGGTAAAAAAAGAAAATTTTACATTCTAGGTAGAACATCAGAGGATTTGGAATTTTTTTTTTTTTTAGTCAGTTTTTGAGGCGTTGTTTTTTGCATGAATTAAAAAAAATACACAGTGGCAAGTCTTGCTACTGAAAATGTGATCAGCATCACCCAGGAGCTCATTAGAAAAGTATCCTTGCGTTTGGGGTGCCTGGGTGGCTCAGTGGATTAAGCCGCTGCCTTCGGCTCGGGTCATGATCTCAGGGTCCTGGGATCGAGCCCCACATCGGGCTCTCTGCTCCGTGGGGAGCCTGCTTCCTCCTCTCTCTCTGCCTGCCTCTCTGCCTACTTGTGATCTCTCTCTGTCAAATAAATAAATAAAATCTTAAAAAAAAAAAAAAAAGAAAAGAAAAGTATCCTTGCGTTAGAATCTGTGGTGAGGGGCCCCTGGGTGGCTCAGCGCTTAAAATGTTTGCCTTGGGCTCAAGTCATGATCCCAGAGTGATGGGATGGAGCCCCATGTCGGGCTCTCTGCTCTATGAAGAGTCTGCCTCTCCCTCTCTTTCTCTGTGCACTCTCGCTCTCAAATAAATAGAATCTTTTAAAAGAAAGAAGAATCTGTAGTGAATTGAGGGCCTATTGGCAGATAGGAGCACAGGTTAGCGGAGTCAGAGGGACCACCTGTGTTTTTGCCCACTTGCTGGTACCTCCTTCCTTGTCTTGTCTCAGCAGTATGATCACATCCCTTCAGCCTCCGTGGCCCACCTGTGACACAAGATCATAGGTTCCTGCCTTGCCTGCTCCTGGGTCAGCCGAGGAACAACTGAAATCATGCACAGCCGGTCACTTTGAACGTGAGAAAAACCTGTGCAAATGTCAGGGGAAACTACGCGTGAGAATTCTCACGTTTCCTACTCAGCCGTCCCTGGATAGTGTGCTTTCCTCAGCTACATCACCAGCAGAGCGAATGCTCACCTCTAACCTTCATCATGCAGCCAAGAGTGTCTGGTCAGATTCCACCAAGGTTCCAAAGGGCTCTCTCAAGCTAGTCTTTCCAGAGCTCAGAATAATAAAATGACATTTTATTTTCTTTAATGAGACCTTTCACACATCTTGCCTTCCTGGGGTCTCAGAGCTGTTTTTTCCTGTTGAGCCCAGGATGGGGCAAAGCAGGTACTTGGTGGAGCTTGTTGATGAAACTGTTAATTATCCCTCAGCAAGGACCAGACACTGGCCTGATGTCCTTCCCACTAAACCACTTATGATCGTCAGATGACGTGCATCGTTAGAGAGACTGAAACAGCTACGGGAGGACTCTATCATCTGACTAATAAATACCAATATTCATTAAGGAAACAGACTCCCGATGGCTGAGAAATCCTCTGGTGGTGCTCAGGGATTGAAGTTAGTGGGGTTATTAGCTGTTTACAAATACTCCCCTCGCCTTGACATGCAGGAGGGGTTGGACAAATGAAAAACACAGTAGCAAGATATGACTCTCTTTTCCTTGCATACATTTTTTTAAAGGTTTTATTTATTTATTTGAGAGAGCGAGCGAGAATGAGAGAGAGCGAGAATGAGAGAGAGCATGAGAGGAGAGAGGTCAGCTAGAGAAGCAGACTCCCTGCCTAGCAAGGAGCCCATTGTGGGACTCGATCCCTGGACTCCAGGATCATGACCTGAGCCGAAGGCATTCGCTTAACCAACTGAGCCACCCAGATGTCCCACTTGCATACATTTTAAAAAAGATTTTATATATTTATGTGAGACAGCGTGGATGAGCAGGGGTAAGGGGTAGAGGGAGAAGCAGATTCCCCACCATGCAGGGAACCCGATGCGGGGCTCAGTCCTGGGATCCTGGGATCATGACCTGAGCCAAAGGCAGTTGCTTAACTGACTGAGCCACCCAGGAACCCCTACTTGCATGTATTTTAAAAGAAAAACCAATAGCCAAGAAGCTGTTGGACAATAAATAGATGAAATCTTAGGAAAACCTATTAGCTGGAAGCCTGAGAATGCTAAGAGATATTAACCTCCTTGTTGTTCCAGGCCTGGGGGACCCTTGTTCCAAAGAAGTGATACTGATTGTCAGGCAGTAAAACTGAAATACTGAGAAAAATTTGTTACACAGTTTTCCACCTAACTGAGGCACAAAAATATCCAACTAAAATTAGGGCAGACTGTCGCATTGTCTGCGATTTGTGAAATTACGGACCTTTTTGCCCCTCATTTACTAAAAGAGGAAATGTGTGCTGTTTTCTTTTTGCTGGATTCATTCTAATTAGCAATGTTTTCTCTAATCATTTAAAAGAATTCAGAATGTCAGTGCTTCAAAATTTCTTTCCTTAAAGTTAAAATGTAGTTGTAATGAGTCACTTTGTATAGGAGGGAAAATGCACGTACACGACGTCTGTACATAGAAAGATAGTCTCTCAGAGTCAGGACCTTGCAAGCAGGACCTAGCAGATTGTCTCTGAAAACCTGACCATCCCAGCCTGGCGCCTGGCAGTGTATTATAAGAATGCACTTAATAAAAGAGTGCAAGAAACATGATGTTACCTTTTTACTTCTTTTTTCCAACTTTTTACCTTTAAAAATTTCACATCAAGAGAAAAATGCCGGAATAAGACAAAGAGTGCTGACACCCATCTACAGTCACTCATGATAATCAACATGCTCACCGTATTTGTGTTCTCCCTTTCTTTCTGTCTCCTCCCTGCCCTCCCAAATAGGGACCTGCTCTTAAACAGCCTCGGTAAAATGATCATATTCAGGACAATTTAACATTGATACTATTCCCAACTAGTACATAATCTTGACTTTTGCCAGTTGTCCTAGTGATGCCTTTATGTCATTTTCCCCATGACCTCAGATCTAATCCCCGATTCACCTGTCCCATGGAGCCGTGGTCCCCTCAGTGTCCTTTAAAATGGAACAGTTCGGGGCGCCTGGGTGGCTCAGTGGGTTAAAACCTCTGCCTTCAGCTCGGGTCGTGATCCCAAGGTCCTGGGATCGAGCCCCGCGTTGGACTCTCTGCTCAGCAGGGAGCCTGCTTTCTCCTCTCTCTGCCTGCCTCTCTGCCTACCTGTGATCTCTGTCTGTCAAATAAATAAATAAAATCTTAAAAATAAAATAAAATGGAACAGTTCCAGTTTTTCTTTGTCTTTCAATGCATTAACATTTTTGAAGAGCACATTGCTTCCTCACAATGCAAATGTGAGATTATGCATTTTGGGGGAAAAAACTGATGATTTTCACAGAGCATCACATTAGTTGGTACCTGATGTGGGCTTGTTCTGTGTTGGGTGATGGTAACTGATCACTCTGTTAAGGTGATGTCTGCCGGAGTCTCTCTTTGTAATTAACAAATCGTTTCTGGCAGGGTCCAGAGGGTACTCTGACACTGTTAATTCTGTCTCCCAATAAATTTCAGCATCTAGTCAGTTGCCTGATCAGTTATTACTGCTTTGGGCAAAATGGTGATTTTTTTTTCTCTTTTGTTTCTTTGCATTTAGTAGTTGGAATTCTACTATAAAGAAAAGTTTCTCTTTTACCCTCTTTCTGTATGTACCTATTTATGTCTCTGGGAACACCACTAGGGATTTACAGGTTGTTTTAATTTAGTTGGGTTATTACTTATCACTCTTATGATTCATTTTGATGCCCAGCTTTGCCCGTGGGCACCCCCCTTCATTCTCACTCCTTGGCTTGCTTGATGCAGCCCCATCAGTCTGTGAATGTCATTTATTCTCTAGCTGTTCACCTGTCTGTATGGAAGTTCTTAAGTCACTGCCCAAATGACAGATTTTATTCTTGCAACAGATCTTTTATTTATTTATTTATTTATTTTTGAGCTATTGCTGTGCCCCAGTTACTGATCTGACACATGGTCCAGTGGGAAGCCAGACCATTATTTCAGCCTTTACAATACAGCAGGTTACCGTAGGGGGCACCTTGGGAGCATCAGAGCAAAGCCCTTTATCCCATAGGACTGAGTTAAGAAGTTCCTGGAGAAGAGTTTATCACCTCCTAGATGTGCAAGATAAATAGAAGTAAACGTGGGAGGAGACCTGGTAGTTCAGGCTAAGGCAAGCACCTGTATCTTTGAGAAAGTCCCACCCCTGGGGAGCCTGTCAGAAATACTGACAATAGGACCCCGTCCCAAACCAATGAACTCAGGATCTCTGGTGGGGAGAGCAGCCCTAGGGTCCATACATTTTAATTTCCATACATAGCTTCTAGAGAATTTATCATGAGAAAAGTTGTCATGTGTCATAGAGCTAAAACCTTCACAACTAAAATTTTACAAGCTGCATCTTACTTTATAGGATTTTGAACTCAACAACGAACTAAAGATGAATGTCCTCAATTTGCTAGAAGAAGTTTTGCGAGACCCAGACCTTCTTCCCCAGGAAAGGAAAGCCACGGCGAATATCCTGAGGTAAAACACGGTTGCAGGCGCTTCCTAAGGACGTGGGTTGATTTCTGCGATGTTCTAGAAAATAAAATCCTATCAGACCAGGAAGATGTATCTTAGACTTCTGGGGGCTGCCGGGAGTCTGCTGTCACCGCAGAGGGTGACGTATCTGCTTCTCGTTTCTGGGGGCAGGTTGGTGTCTGTGACCTCAGGACGACCTCTCCTAGGGGACCACATAACTTGTGTGGAGTGCGGGAATGCAGCTGCTCCTGTCCGTGGCCCGACAGTGGCTTCCTGAGGAACCAGAAGTGAAAAGGAGGATGCCTTGAGGATCCTCCCCTGGGACCCCAGCGGGCACTGCAGAGAGAAGCAGCTTTCCTGCCGTCGCTTCTGGTTGTTGGTCATAGCTCGTGTTTATGAGCGGGGTGGTAGCATTTCTGTGAGAGTCCCATGCCCCTGGTTTGTGGATGTGGTGCCAGGTGGTAGTTCATATGTTTTCTCCGGCTTGCTTCACTGGTCCCGGACCAGTTTTACTGATGACTTCTCAGGTTGGGATTCCTGCATCATGTAGGTTGTATAAAAGCTGGTAGGTGCGATAAAAGCTTGAACTTTGGGTTTCGCACAAGAGATGGTTTGTGGTTGGCATTACACCCAGCATCCAAGCAGATAACAAGCTTTCCTGTAGCTTCTTGAACTGATGGGTGGAGGTTTCTCTAGTCTGCTCTACAGGAGGAGGACAGCCATCAGTGGCTCTGTGCAGACATTTCAGTTACTGCCCTCCCCCTGGCTCCTGGCTGTATGGTTAGTCCTACTCGGGGATGGGAAGCCCAGCGTCTATCTGCTACACCTGGTGGCTCTTTACCATTTTGGCTTCTAGTTCCGTCTCCATTTATAATCTCTGGAAAGAGTCCTTTCTTTCCTCTGACCTTGATTATATTGTTTCTTTGTTATCCAGAATTCAGTGTATAGAAAGAATCCATCTTAGTTCAGTCTACCATGTTTTCGGAAGCCACTCTCTAAGACAGCGATGCCAGGTTTTTGGCCTGCAACATTTTAACAATTGGCTCTTAAGTCTTTCTTAGTTCCATCAGTTCAAGATCCCATCACCAGACCCTTCTTTGGTTTAGGGGCTCTTGCTGGTGCATTGTGTCTGCCCCAAAACGGTATGTTGACCTTCAAACCCTGAGTACCTCACAATGTGATTTTATTTGGAAATAGGGCCATTGCAGTTGTAATTAATTAAGATGAGGTCATACTGGAGTAGCATGGTCCCCTAATCCACTATAACTGGTATCCTTATGAGAAGATGGCCATGGGAAGAGACAGACACAGAAGATGGTCATGGGAGGAGAGAGACACAGAAGATGGCCATGGGAAGATAGGGAGACATGGAAGATGGCCATGGGAAGAGAGAGACACGGAAGATGGTCACAGGAGGAGAGAGACACAGAAGATGGTCATGGGAAGAGAGAGACACTGAAAATGGTCACAGGGAGATGGAGCAGAGACTGGAGTGAGACAGCTGTAGGTTGAGGAATGCCATTTGCTCACAAACCACTAGAAGTTAAACAAGGGTGGATTCCTCTAAAGACTTCAGAGGAAACATGGCCCCGCTGACACCTTGATCTTGGACTTCTAGCCTCCAGAACTCTAAGACACTAAATTTCTATCGTTTTAAGCCATCTAGTTTGTGGTGCTTTATTAGAGCAACTCAAAGAATCTATTAAGAGCCCTCTTCACCTTTTTCCATCCTATGAAAACACCTAAATAAGCTTAGGGCCTCTGTTACTGTGTTTATTTTCAGATTTTAAATTGTAACTACATTTCCAGATAAAGCCTGGTTTCAGTGAATAAGTGGTATCTGTGAATGATTACTATTCCTCTCTTCTTTATATAAACATTTTATTATGTTGTTTTTATTTCAAACACTGATATTTTGAAACAACTTTCCAGAAGTTTATGCCCCCAGGGACATTTGGGCAGCTTCTGGGAAGTGAGGGTGTTCAGACTGCGAAAAGACTCTCAGGATTGACAAACATGCTGCCCATGCCCTCACAACACCCATGCCAGACATTACCAATCAATCCTGAGGGCTTTCTGCCTGTACCAGTGGGTGAGCCCAGAACTCTGTTAACTGGCATGTCATTGGTTGGAGTTGGCCCTTAAGATGAATCCTATTTACCATTACGGGTCTTATTGTTTTTCAGGCTTAAGACGTGCAAACTCTTTTTGTTGAATAGATGACCTGAGAATTAAAGGTGTGGGATCAAAAAGAAATAGAAATTTTAGTAGATGGTACAGCTGGGAGCATGACATGGAGCCGAGTTTGATTCTAAGTTTTGCAGGATTCACAGATAAAATCTTGGTTCAGCTCCTTACAGCTGTCAAGTTTCTTAACTAGTCTAAACTTCAGTTCCCTCATGTATATAATGAGACTAATAGTACCTACTATTGAGTTGTTGTGACAATCACATGATATAATCTGTATAAAGAGGTTAACATGCCTGAAACATAAGTAGCAGTTGTTTTACTGCTACATTTATTATTATTATTATTATTACTGTTGGCTTTGACAGCAACTCTTGGGAAAAATACTTTCTTCCATCAAGGCAATACAGCACAAGCAAAACCAAGCTAGGTCTTAGTCAAACTCAGCTTTCCTTAGGCTTCATCACCTTTTCTACACCAAAGAGATTATAACATTAAAAGCCAATTTAATATTGCATAAAGACATGAATGCAATAAAAAAAATCATTCAGATGTACACTTCAAGTGGATGAATTATTTGACATGGGAATTATATTTCAATATAGTTGTTACAAAAGAAACTATTGTCCTAAACCACTTTCTATTTTGTAAAAGAATAAAGGAAGTAAAAAGCAAAACAAAAAAGCAGTTCTACTGATGGGATGCCCCAGCTGCCCACCCACACTTCTGATCCTTTGCAAAGTCTTCCCAAAGTATTCCAAAAGTCCCAAGAAATGTGTGCTCAGGAACAAACCCAGTCATTTTTCTGCCTCAGCATCTTTATTCAAAAAGTTCCCTGCCCCAGACACCACTTGAGGGAGAGACCTTATCAGAGTCACCACTGTTTCTGACAAGAATGCTGTCCCACAGGGCTTTAAAGCCACAATTTCCCTATCAAAAACTGACCCAGATGCCACCTGACCCATCCTTGAGCCACATGCACCCCAGAGCAGCCTCACCCAGCCCAGAGTTTAGGTCTCTGGTGAAGATAGCTCCTTTGGCTCCTGGTTCTACATCTTTCACCATAACCACTCCAAATTCACCCACAGAGCCAAGCAGAGAACTTCTATCACACCATCCACTCTCCTACCTCTGGCCTTCTTTCTTCACATGAGGCCAAAACAAACAAAAGTCTTTGTTTAGCCCTGAGCCTGTCAACTAAAACAGACAGATACCAGTGGGTCACCAGCCCATTAGCTGAGCAAACAGCCAGACCCTGAGTCCCAGTTGGGTCAGCCGGGTCTTGGAGGCACTAACTTATCTACCCAACAAGTGAGTGCATAGATTTGTGCAAAAAAAGAAAAGAAAAAAGAAAAGAAAAGAAAAAATCCTGGTGCAAGAGAACTACTGATCTTTGATTGAAGTCCCTCTGCCGAGTGTAATTCATTCCACCAGCACTAATCTTAAGGGTCCCTGCCCCAGCACACGATTGTGCTTATAGAAGGAATAATGATACATTAATTTATCAGGGTTTTTGATAACTTATCATACAGATATTTGTGCTTATATGTATTACATTTACATATTTATATTTTTTTAATGAGAAATTCCTTTATTTTTTTTTAAGATTTTATTTATTTGACAGACAGAGATCACAAGTAGGCAGAGAGGCAGGCAGAGAGAGAGGAGGAAGCAGGCTCCCCGCTGAGCAGAGAGCCCGACGCGGGGCTCGATCCCAAGACCCTGGGATCATGACCCGAGCCGAAGGCAGAGGCTTTAACCCACTGAGCCACCCAGGCGCCCCAACATATTTATATTTTTAAAATCATGTCAGAATGATTAGAAAGGAGAGTAGGAGGTAAGACCTCAATATAACCATCACCGATGGAATGTCATGATTCATTCATGAAATTCTTTGTGAAAAAAATACCATCATGGAGTATAATAAATAATCTGGATTATTTAATAATTATATGAAAATTACAATAATTATATCACAATTACATAAAATAATAATAATTATGTGGAAAATTATAAAGATGTTTCTGTTACTTTATTTCTTTTTTTTTTTTAAGATTTATTTATTTGACAGAGAGAGATCACTAGTAGGCAGAGAGGCAGTCAGAGAGAGGGGGAAGCAGGCTCCCCGCGGAGCAGAGAGCCCAGTGTGGCTCGATCCCAGGACCCTGAGATCATGATCTGAGCTGAAGGCAGAGGCTTAACCCACTGAGCCACCCAGGTGCCCTGTTACTTTATTTCTTAATTTAGAAACAAACAGGAAATTATTTCCAACCAAAACGAGGAGACTTTAGTACTCAAGGTTTCCATGCATTTGTGGAAATCTGACTTTTTAAAAAATATGCCAAAGCATAGGTAGCAATGGGCTCAAGTAAGCCTGGAAGGAAGGAAAGCCATGCCCAAGAAAGCAAAGGAAGGAAGGGATGGTCTGGCAGGTCCCAGCAGGTGAAGCTACAAGCAATTAAACCAGTCACAAAGTGAGGAGGAGCAGAGACGGAGGCAGGTCATGCCATGGGCGTAAGCCTGCCAGTCTCAGCAGCAAGCTGTCCACACTCTCTGGGTGTGGACCAATCTGGGGACAGAGGCCAATTGCTCCTGGCTCTGTTTTTAAGCCTATCTGATTTCTACTGTTGTAAGAGGACTTTTCCAGTTGCAGAACATGAATAATCCTATTTCCTTTTAAATGTTTTATTTGGCATTTCATTATAAATGCACATATTTTCAACTGATCATGCTGACTGGGAGATGTGAAAGGAGCCCAGTGTCCTGGCGTGTCCATCAATGCACGAAGACAGTCTGAAGACTAGAAACACGTCCATCCTCTATCGGAGCTGGGCCAGAGGTAGAGGGACCTTCCCTCTAAGGGAAAATTTATGAACATACCTCCCAGCGAATACAAGTTGTGGCTGTGAGAGATAAAGACATACCACACTGTAGTCAAATGTAGCCCTGACATTAGAGAGGTATTGCAGTCAAGCTGTATAACACCAAGATGTAAACACGAAATGTATTTAAACATACATTACATTTACACAGGAAACCGAAAGCTCCCGGTAATAAACCATTTCTGTCTCACAGGAGTTACTTTATAATGAAGAAGCTTAATAGGCATACATAGTTTTTTGTCTTGTTTGTGACTAAAAACTTCTGCTCAAGGGATGCCTGGATGGCTCAGTCAGTTAAGTCTGCCTTTGGCTCGGGTCATGATTCCAGCGTCATGGAATCAAGTCCCGCATCAGGCTCCCTGCGCGGCGGGAAGCCTGCTTCTCCCTCTCCTACTCCCCAACTTGGCGAGTTCCCTCCTTCACTGTCTTACTCTGTTAAATAAATAAATAAATCTTAAAAAAAAAAAAAAAGACCTCTGCTCAAGACTTTTCTATTTCTAAAATACCACTTCCTCTCCAACGTTGTCTGACTAGCTGGTTTCTAAATCTGTGTAGACATAGATCTTGGTAGACAATTAACATGCCATAAAATGAAAAAAAAACAAAAACAACCAAAAAACAAAACCAAGCAATGACTGACTTCATAGGTGGGCAGCTGGAGTGGGTTTAGGTCATGAAAAGGTGACCCACAAGCCTCACAAAGTCCCAAGAAGCATCGATAGGCATTTGGGAAAAGAGAAGACATTAGATAATTGAACGGACCAGGACGCATCTTGGAACATTAGTGTGAGATCACTGATGAAAGGAACATTTGATAGACGCTAACCAACATCCTGACCACTTCTTTCCAAGGAAAAACTGTTGCCCAACCTCATAAAAGAAACAAAAAAGAAAGATCTCTTCCATCGGTACAGATAGTTATGTGGCTACCAAGCTCTCTCCAGGAACCTAGACTACCCTGGAAAGAATGACATAAACTTTGGGAAAGAGTTGCTTTTATCCCCTACGTGGAATCCTTAAGTGTGATTTAACAGTCTTTGGAGAAAGACTTGAATTTGCTTATTTTTTTCCTCACCTTCCTGCCTTTTTTCATATGATGAGTATTTCTTTCCGCTGACAAATGATACGGCTCATTGCTGACAAGAGGACGGCCACTCCTTTACTCTAGAAGGAATCTTCTCCCTGGTGAACAGCCAAGAGCTTTTGTAAGAGGGGAAGAGAGAGGAAGGAGACTGGGCTTTTTGGGAAGTGTTCTGTGCTGGATCCTTGAAGAGGTGCCTTCACACGACTGCCTAAGACAGGCGAGAGCAACAGGACAGCTCACTGACAGAACCCTGGGAAAGTTAGTTCGTCTGAACTTTGGTTTCCTCATCTGTCAAATGGAGATCAGAGCGCTTACTTGGAAGGGACTTTTTACGCTACGAGAGAGTGTATGTCAGATGGCTCACAGATGGCCAGCATGTGGGGAGTGTACAGTAACCCATCTCTGTCGATTTCGTATTTTTGAGTTTTATTTTCATCAGTTCAGAGAACTGCGAGCATCACGTCATTATTTCTTTGAAAACTACCCCCCTCTAGGAGACAGGCTACATGGCTTGGGCGCGTTGAAACATTTTATTACTTCTAATATATGATATGCCTTCGTTTTGGCGAACTTAAAATGCTTGGCCCAGATGGCAAGTTATATAATCAGTATCATTCTCCTGGACTCTGAACTTCTGTTGGACATGAAATATCACTCCCACTCTGAAACCAGAACCCACTTCAGGATTAATTAACTTAAGTATTTATGCAGTCATTCATCACTAGGAAAAAAAAATATATTGTGAGCTGAGTAGCTATGTGTGTGGGGCTACAGCACCAAATGTGTCTCGGGAAAGGCCATCTGGAAATCAAGGGAAAAGAGTTTACCTGCTGTAAACTGCTGGCTGTTGCCTTGCATGGTTCAAATTCTTGTCCTGCAGGAACTCCCCTGAATTTCTGGTGCACGGGTGCATGGGGATGGAGTGGCTTTGATGGTGGGTGTCTTATTGACCACCTTGTATGTAACAAGTTGGCTCCCTGGAATAAGCCAGCCCTCTCAGCCCTCACAGTCCTCCTGTGTCTTTAACACATGTGTTTTTCTCTTTCTTTGACCTCCCGTCTCCAGCTCATGTCTCTGGAGCCTCCAGATGGCGGCACAGCGTTGTGGACCCCAAACCCTCCAGCTTGCCAGCCAGGGAAAATTGCAACTGCTCATGGTCATTTCATTCCTGGCATGCCTGTTTTCTTTTCATGGGGGATATTTTTATTTTTATTTTTATTTTTATTTTTATTTTTATTTTTATTTATTTATTTTTTAGGGCCCTTTCCCAAGATGATCAAGATGACATCCACCTAAAATTAGAGGATATAATTCAACTGGTAAGTCCTGCCGTGGTCTCATCCAGCACAACCGTGTGCAAACTTCCTCTCAAAGGCGAGCACGGTTATGGCCGTAACTGAGCACTGGGGGCTCGAGCACCGTTCTCGGTGAAGCACGGTGGGACGACCTAGATTCGACTCGGGGGATCACCACTTGGTCCATGCCGTGAATGCTGGCTGATACTTCCGAGCCTTCTGCCATCGTCTTCGAGGCTGGAACCCCTGAGGGACGTTGTCTTTGAGCGGCTGTGGGCACGGGGTCTCGGCGCGTGTCATCCCCACCTTCCTCTCTTGCAGACAGACTGTCCAAAGGCTGAGTGCTTTGAGACCTTGTCAGCCATGGAGCTGGCTGAGCAGATCACCCTCCTGGACCACATCGTCTTCAGAAGCATTCCCTATGAGTGAGTGTGGCCCTCCCCGCTGCAGGCCCCCTCAGGCAGGCCCCTGGGGCTTGGAGCTGCCATTACTCCTCAGGCAGATGCGTGTGCACAGAGTGTGAGTCTTAATCTTAGGGTGGTTTGGTCCGACTCCAAAGCCTTTTGGTCCCAGTTGATGTTAGAAACATGACTTTGGAGACACCGGTGACTGTCAGGATGTTTCTTTCCGTGCAGCAGTTTCCATGAAATGGGAATTTCTTTATATTCTCACCCCCTCGATTATAGGAACGTCACTCTGGCTGCAACCATAGTTCTCAAACTGTGTGGTGCCCAAAGTCCCTTGGGAAGCTTGTTAAAGATGTACATTCCTAGATATCCCCTTCCGAGATTTGGGTTCTAGTAGGTTTGAGGCCAGGGAAATGGCATTTTCCATGAGAATCGCAGACGCTACTGTGTGATCTAAGACTATACTTTGAGAAGCACTGATGATGGGTAAAATCTGGGAATTCTGCTACAACTCCTCACCTGCTCCCACGAGTCAACAGGTATTGCTGACCTATGAGACTCTGCGACACAGTGTGGCTAGATTCCCGCTGTGGAGCACTCCCCGAGTGCATGCAGAGCAGAGCCCTGGGGTGTCAGCTGCCCCATGATGAGCGGCCATGTCACCGCTTCAGCCTTCTCACGTAGAGCACGAGGGGGCCCATAGCCCCCTCCCACTGCAAAATCAGGAGCTCCACAAGCAAGGTCTTTGGACAAATGGCCCCTGTTGGCCCACGTCCTTGAAATAGCTAAATGAAGGATGAAGGAGGAGCTGGGCAAGAGATACACATGTGACCTATGTCGCAGGTAGGGAAGAGGCCACGATGATGCTAGGGGGTCAGGCGTGGTGGTGGGCGGTCAGAGAGACATAAGGGCCCAGGCCAGAAGATGTCCTGCAGGCTGTTCTGTAGACGTGAATCTTCTCACCTTCCCCATCTCTGTTGATGAATGAGGTTGGGGGGGATGAAATGTGGACTATTGGCTGTTCAAAAGAACCCAGTGACTACTTGAAGTCTTGAGTTAGAAACCACAAGTGCCATGGGGGCACTTGGGAGGGGCTCTGTCAGCTAAGCATCCAACTCTTGATTTTGGCTCAGATCATGATGTCAGGGTGATGAGATCGACCCTCACTCTGGACTCAGCCCTGGGCATGGAGCCTGCTTAAGATTCTCTCTCTTTCTCCCTCTGCCCCTCCCCAACTTTCTCTCTCTGTCTGTCTCTCTCTCTCCCTCTAAGAAAAAAAGAAACCACAGTGCCGCTCCCACCTCCTGACTCGCCTCTTGTCAGTGGGGATTCAGGGAGAGGGAGATGAACCAGACTGACCTCTGTGGAGGAAGAGAAAGAGCAAAGGCCAAACCCCCATGGTCAATCTCTTCCCGGGACTCTCTCTTCCTCTCCTCCCCTCCCTGCTGCCTTGGACATCTACCCATTATTTTCATCTGTGGAACTGCCATACCTTTACGTCCAACAGCCCTGCAGGAACTTGGAGGAACAAAAAACCTTTTGTAGGAACTCACTCAACATTTCTGGATTAAGACTGGGTCCGAGTAATGTCACTTCAGGTTCTCTTTAGTCAAGCCAACAGAAAATACTTGCTGTATGCACCAGCTTGCCTGTCCATTGCTTGCTGTGACCTGGTGGGCTGCTTGGGAGCGAAGTGAAGGGGCAGGGATCTTACTCAGAAGACAGACCTTCCAGCAGGCTGAGCTCCTACCACTGGAACTGCCTTCCCCGTATGCAGTGGTAACAAGTGTTTATGCAGCCTTCACCATGTGTCCTGTTCTGGGCTCTTGGCTGAGCAAAGGGAATTCCCTGCTCGAGGATTTGACATCGTCCTGGAGAATATCAGAGCAAAGTGGAGGAACACATGTTGTTCATAATAAACATTTTTGGTAGTGATGGATTTTTCAGCCTTTCTGCTAAGACTTAAAAATTTTTTAAGCCGATCCAGGGAAAATAGTCTTGGTTCCCGAGTTAGTACTTAATGTCTTTATCTTCTTGTGATAGTCATTGTGTTCCAATTTCAGAGGAGCCTTTATCTTGATCCTAATAAGGACAAAATTCCAAACATTTATAAGAGAAAGGTGGAAACTGAAAAATCTTTTTCTTTTTAGCATGGAGTGGTAAATTGCTGGAGATGAGCCAAAATTCATTTGAGATGGTCAGATTTAATGTATATAATATTAGTACTCATAGTTCAGGATCATGGCCGCCATTTTAAAAACTTACTTGGTTTTCTGTTCTGCTTTGAACTTACAGAGAATTTCTTGGGCAGGGGTGGATGAAGCTGGATAAAAATGAAAGAACACCTTACATTATGAAAACCAGCCAGCACTTCAATGATGTGAGTAACCATAAAAATAAAACTTGGGCATGTTGTAGGAAGCTGAGTATCAGGGTCTTACGACTCCTGCCCTAAAATAAAGCAAGTCTGCCCCCCACTTTTTAAACAAAACTGATGAAAGGTTTGTTTGCTTCTTTTTTTAATCTTCAGTCTTCTCTAAGAGCTCACAGTGATGTAATAATTTCTAGTTAACTTCCAGACATAAGAGGTTCACTTCTGGTGGTACTCAAGTCTGGTAAATGCTCAATAATGCATAGATTGCTGCTATTATTGCTATTACAATCATCATTACGTCGTGGTGATACATTGACTAGTTGTGTCAGCATATGTGTCACTGGTCCCCGGTGGTGCTGGTGACAGTAAGGTTGGGTTAGTACAAATCATCCTCATTATTAGTGAACGCTCAGCACATATGCATTCCAGGGTTGGCAGGGACCGCTTCGAGCATAATTACAGTGGTGCTGCAGCTGTGCACGCTGGTGACCAGCTGTCGGTCCATCTCCCTGCTCTGCCTTTCTCCAGCAGTAAGACGGAGCTGCTTTTATACCCACCAGCTGCTAACCAGTTCTCTTCTAATGATCTTCACCCTTTGACGGAACCACATGAGGCCTAGCTAGGCAAAGGGAAGGCTCCCTTTCCGGTTCTACTGAAAAACAGTAAAAGGCATAATGATGTTAAAAAAAGAGAAAAAAAAAAGACTACAAGGTTCCCTGTGGGTAAATTAATAAGTCATTCAGCCTCACGATAAAAAACAACAGTGTAGATTCCCAAGACAGTGCTTTGTGCAGGGTACCTGCAGGCTACACGTGCGCTCCGTGGAGGTTACCCCACGAGGAGCACCCGTGCCACTGCTGCCTAAGGGACAGGACACGTGAGCCCTCCAGCTCCTCTCTGAGAAGCAGACGCCCTGCTTCGGAAGTGAACTTCTGTTTTCTGTGTCGTACGTACACTTGGGATATAACGAACAATCAAATGAGAAGTTCCCTCCCAGGTTCCAGACCCTCACGTCCCCGCTTGGATGGCTACTTGCACTGTGTCTTCAAACAGATTGCAAATGGGTCTCCTGATCGTTAGTACCTCCCAGACCTGCCCCGCCTACTTCTTCATCTTACACGATGTTCTTAGCCTTGGCCCAGAGTGTGTGGCCCAGACCACACACTCACTCACCCAAACACAGAATTTAGAGGGCATCTCTGACTCCTCTGTGTCACCCACCCCACCTCACTCCCCAGTATATGAGTGAGCCCTAAATCCACCTATGTCCCAGACCATTTCCCCCACTTTCCTACTGCCTCGATTCAACCTTGATTTAACCTTTCATCCTTTTCTCCGAGAGCTCCTACCTCACTATCCCGACGGTCATCTCCTTGCCCCCAAACCCATTCTTCACACGGTGTCACAGAAAAAAAACTTTTCTGAAAGACCAGTCTGTTTATATCACTTCCATCACAAAATCCGGTCAGCGGCTTCCTCTCACCTTCAGGATACAGTCCCAGCGGCTCAACGTGGCCTACAAGAGCCCTGCCTACCGGGCTTCGGTGTCTCTCTTGTGGCTTCCTGTGCTCCTCAGATGACTGCCAGATACCGTTACACTGTGCCTTCTCCCTCCGTCCCTTTCCACATGGTCTTCTCTGATGAAAAGCAGTGGCTAGCTCCTCCTCATCCTTTAGGACTCACCTCAGGGATGACCTCTTTCTGGAAGCCTCCTCTCGACGAGGCCAGATAACCCCCGCTACCTCCATGTCCTCAAACCCCTCCATGAAGACTTAGCTTTGCCTTTCATTATGTGATATTTACTTGTTTGTGTCTGCCTCCCTTCATGTTTCCGCCTAACTAGGCTCAGTGCCTTGAGGTCAGGGATGCTGATTTATTGGTGTTTCCTGTTCTCAGAACCTAAAAGAATGCCTAGTCCATTCTAAGTTCTCAGTATAAAATAATTTTTTAATGAATATGTATAATTCTGAGACACTGTTGAGATCTACGGAATTGTCAGAGAATCAGTACACTCACCAGATTCAGTATATGGATATAAGATTACGGACCTTGCATTCCCTTTGTTAGTAAGCAATCCTAAACCATCCTTTTCCTTTCTGTATGCTAAGTGTTGGGCGGTGCCAGCTGCCTCTTTTTCTCTTGGTTTCATCTAATAGCACTGTAGTACTTACCCTTGAATCTATAGGTCCTGTTCACTCTGGTGGGGAAAATCCAGTGAGATAAGGAATAAATGTTCTCTCTTCCCCTGTCCCTAAATGTGTCTGACTTGAGACCTGATCAGGTTAGAGTTTGATTTGCTTGGGGGTCAGTGTGTTTTCTTTTTCTGACGTGTCCCACACGTCAGGGGTGAAGGGCCTCGTGTGGAGAGGACTCAAGGAGTGAATCCATCGTCAGCAAAGTTTGCCATTCCTCCGGAGTTAGCTCATTCTTTTCCATTTCCTCAATAGTTACTAGAAATAACTCCCGCATCAAAATTATTCATTAAAAAACAAAAAAAATGACCTGTTCCCCCAACATGCAGCTTCCCAACAGTCCCTCTCAGTTCACTCTGAGGATGAACAAGTCCCCATTGGTTTCTTGTTGCTATTATCATTACTACACATTTTAGTCTTTTCAGAAAGTTGGTATCTAAATGTGGACTTTGACCTCCATGTCCCTTGCCACCCTATTTTCCTGACATTTCTACGGGTGAGTCAGGTGCTTTGCCTGAAAGCACTTCTTGGGCTCTTAGCTGGCCTCTCTTGGCTTTTGCATTGTTTCAGATGAGTAACCTGGTGGCCTCCCAGATAATGAATTATGCCGATGTCAGCTCCCGTGCCAACGCGATCGAGAAGTGGGTGGCCGTGGCGGACATTTGTCGCTGCCTGCACAACTACAATGGTGTGCTGGAGATCACCTCAGCCTTAAACAGAAGCGCCATCTACAGGCTGAAGAAAACGTGGGCCAAGGTGTCCAAGCAGGTGAGTGCCGGCGTGTCCCCCACCCGCTGCTGAGAGGAGAGGCGGGGAGACCAGAGCCCAGAGCTGAGGGAAATATGAAGAATTAGAAAATAATTAACCACATTGAGCAGATCAGTTGCCAAAGAAAGGTGCCAACGTGGGTAATTACTGTGTTCTTACCACTTAATTGATTCCACTCATGTGCACTTCTAATTGGTTAATTTAGAAAAACAAATACAACCCCAAACATTCATTATAACATATTTGGGGACAACCTCAAACGGTGCAGTTGCCAGTCAGAAGTTGTCTCCTAAATTATTGAGAGAAGGCCTGTGAATTCCGAGTGAACACAGCAGTGTCCTGCGGATGCATTCTTTTCTCCCCAAAGTAAACGTACAAATGCCCTAGGGCCTCAACGTTCACTGTTGGGTTTTGGTTTGGGTCATTTATGTAGTAAACTTTTGGCATAAAGACAAGTTGTGCAGGAAGCGTTCTTTTTTTTTTTAGGAGGCGTTCTTAATTTCCTTTTAATGGGACTCAGCCTGTTCATGCCTATTGTTTTCATTTGATTTTTTCAAGATTCAAATGAAATCACAGTCTCTCTGCTGACCTTCCCCCGCCCACGCGCCTCCTCCCTGGGTGCTGGGGAGGGCTCCTTTGGGCTTCTGGGAGGCGGTGTGCACTGGTCTCCTGGTGCAGTCTTCTCCTACTTGGTTGCCAGCTCCAGGCCCCCATGAATTGCCTGCATGAGGGGTGTGTGTGTGTGTGTGTGTGTGTGTGTGTGTGTGTGTGTGTTGTTTGCCTGACCTGCCCAGGAACAGGGGGGCTTAGCTGACCTCACCTGCCCTACAGCTCTCACTGGCTCCCACTGGCTTCTCAGAGACTGGGTTTGTCCTACCTCTCCTAGAGGCTGTCCTGTCCTTGGTGATCCTGTTTGGGCAGGCTGGCTCTTCTTTAGCAGATAACTACCCGGCCCTCTCAAACAGCGTTGGGGAATTTTCCAGACTCAGCCATGTCCTCCTGGTGCCAGAGGCAAATTCTTTCATCTGTGATCAAAGCCTGGGCCTCGCCACAGCTTTTATAATTTCTATTTAAAAAAACAAAACAAAACAAAAAAACCTTTTTATGTTGGGATCATGTAGGGTCACATATAGTTTGGAAGAAATAATAGAAATCCCCTACACCCTACACCTAGTGCCCCCCACAGTAACCTCTTGTGTAACTAAACATCCCAACCACAAAGTTAACATTGGTAACATCACTAACCTTATTCAGACGATCTGTTTTACGTATATGCTCATTTGGGCCTGTGTGTCTTTACTGTTAGGCACTTTGATCACCCCTGCAGTCAAGATACAGCACAGTGCTGTGACCGGGATTCCCCCTGCCACCTTACATAGCCATAGCCACTTCCTCCCTGCCCCTTCCCTAACTCTGGCGACCAAAAATCTGTTTTCCATCTCTAAAATTTCGTCACTTCAAGGACATATATAAATGGAATCATATGGCAGATGACATTTTGAGATTGCCTTTTTAAAAATTCCCTAGATCCATTCATATATCAATAGTTCGTTTCTTTTTATTGCTAAGTAGTCCTCATCAGATAAATATAGGACATTTTAACCATTCACCCTTGAAAAACATCTGGGTTGTTGTTTTCAGTTTGGGGCTTTACAAAGAAAGCTGTCATGCATATTCACGTATAGGTTTTGTGTGACTCTGAGTTTTCGTTTCTCTGGGATAAATGCCCAAGCGTGCAAATGCTGAATCAGATGGTAATTGTGTTTAGTTTTATAAGAAACTGTTGAATTCTTTTCCAGAGTGGCTGTACCATTTTATACTTGTATCAGCAAAGTATGGATCCCCCAGTTTTTCCAAATTCTTGCCCACATTTGGTGTTATCACTATTTTTTATTTTAGCCATTTTGATATCTCATTATTGTTTCCATTTGCATTTCCCTAATGGCTAGTGATGTTAAACATCTTTTCATATGCTGGTTTGCCATCTGTTTATCCTCTTCAATGAAATGTCTGCAGCTCATTTTTTAATTAGATTTTTTTTTAAACCTTCGAGATCTGCGAGTTCTTTCTATATCCCTCCCACTTTATTGTAAAATTATTTTAGCTACTCCAGGTGCTGCGACTTTCCATATAAATTTTGTAAAAAAAAAAATGTCTAAAAAACTTTACTGACACTTTTATTGGAATTTCAGTAAACCAATCAATTTGAGGAGAACTGATATCTTTATTCCATCAAGTCTTCCAGTCCACACAGTCTGTCTTTCCATTTCTTTAGGATTTCTTTGCTTTCTTAAATCAGCATTTTGAAATTTTCAGCATATAAGTTCTGTGTAAATTTTTTAGATTTATGCCTAAATATTTCATTTTCTTTGGAGAAATTTAAATGTCACTGTGGTTTTAATTTTGGTTTCTACATATTCATTGTTAGTCTGTACAAATGTCATTGATTTTTTTGGTGTTTGTCCTCTATCTCCAACTTTGCCAAACTCATTGATCCCTTCTAGGGGCTCTTTTATAGAGTCCCTGGGATTTTTCTACACAGACCATTGTCATCTGTAAATAGGAACTATTTTACTTCTTTCTTTCCAATTCATATGCCTTTTATTTCCTTTTCTTGCCTTATTGCTTTAGCTAAACTTCCAATACTATGTTGAATAAGGCTGGTGAGAAAGGACATTCTTTCCTTGTTCTCAGTCTTGTGGGGAAAGCATTCAGTCTTTCACCATTAAGGATCATGCTACCTATAGGTATTTTGTAAATGCTTTTATAAAACTGAGGAAACTACTCCCTCTTCCTAGTTTTTTGATAGATTTTATGATGAATGGTGTCAGAATACTGTCTTTAAAATGGGCTTCAAACAGCTATATCAGAATCTAAAAACTGGACACCGATACCCTTGTTGTGGCTCACTTTTGCCTCCTCGTAAGGCAGTGGTAACCCTTGCCATTGGGCACTGGATACAAAGAGCATATTATCTGGTCAACACACTGTCACACTTCGTCAAGGTCAGTAAGTCATTCCTCTGTCTTGTCTTTCATTCTCTCTCCCCTATTTCTTTTTTCATCTGAGGTTGGTACCAAGGGATTCATAAATCTTCTTCAAGAAAACATTAGGCCTGTGAGCCAGCAACTATACTACCTGGTATTTACCCAAAGGATACAAAAATGCCCATTCAAAGGGCTGCCTGCACCCTGATGTTTATAGCAGCATTATCAACAATAGCCAGATTATGGAAATAGCCCGATGTCCATTGACTGATGAATGGATAAAGGAGATGCACGATGTATGTATATACACACACACACACACAGTGGAATATTAACCACAAAAAAGAAAGAAATTTTGCCTTTTGCAATGACGTGGATGGAGCTAGAGAGTGTTATGCCAAGCAAAATAAGTCACTCAGAGAAAGACAAATACCATATGATTTCGCTCATATGTGGAATTTAAGAAACAAAACAGATGAACATTGTGAGGGAAAAAAAGAGAGAGGCAAACCAAGAAACAGACTCTTAACTGTAGAGAACAAACTGAGGGTTATTGGAGGGAAAGTGGACTATGGCGGGGGTGGGGGGGCCAAGAGGGGGAGGAGATAGATTAAACAGGTGGTGGGCATTAAGGAGGTTACTTGTGATGAGCACCAGGTATTGTATGAAAGTGATGAATCACTGACTTCTACACCTGAAACTGATATTACACTGTATGTCAACTAGCTGGAATTTAAATAAAAACTTGAGAAAAAAAAAAAAAGAGGGGTGCCTGGGTGGCTCAGTCGTTAAGTGGACGCCTTTGGCTCAGGTCATGATCCCAGGGTCCTGGGATTGAGTCCCACATCGGGGTCCCTGTTCAGCGGGAGGCCTGCTTCTCCCTCTCCCACTCCCTCTGCTTGTGTTCCCTCTCTTGCTGTGTCCTTTCTCTGTCTAATAAATAAAATATTAAAAAAAAAAAAAGAAAACATTAAACTTTTCCTGTTGTTGACTTAGGTGATACCCATGTCTTTGAAAGGATGCAGCTTTAGGGATAACTGACCCTGGAATAGGGGTGATAAAACTGATATTAAATATTTTTTTCAAATTTGAGTGTACTACCTGTAGAGGCATTAAGTAGAATATACCCTTTCAATCCCATGAACGTGTCACTCCAAGTGACTTTCAAAGAAGTACTAGGCTACCGTCTTGGGCCCAGGACCTGGGTCTAGTCACCGTCGGGAGTGCCTGGTTGCAGATATGGCCTCCTTCACATTCTTTCATCACACCGCCTGCTCTGCGGCTGTCTCTTCTTTAGATCCAAGTCCAGGCAGGGAGACATCCAGAAGGCATGGTAGACTGGGCAGTTTGAAGCCCACCAAATTCGGTCTGTGGCTCTAGGACAGACTCAATTTGCACAGCTTCTTTCAGCCCAAGGCCAGCGCTGGGCCGGGCAGGAGGCCCACCCGGGCCCCATCCCGTCCCCCTTCCCTCGCCGTCCCTCCCCAGGCCTTGCTGGCTATCTTCTTCCAGAGTCCTCAGGAACCAGGGTGGGGAAAGTACCCCTCTGAGTCATTCTGAAAGCTGTCATGAAGCGTGCAGCTGTTCCCCAGACCGAGACAGAGTAGTCTGAGGAGTCTTGAAGTGGGCATTCCAATTGCTTTTCCTGCCAGCCCGCCTGGGCATGGGTATTACCGGGAGTGGGTCATCATTCCCAAGTGTCACCTTCCCAGTGTCCCGCGTCCATGAGAGAAAGTCCAGATCAGTGTCAAGAGCATTTTTATTTCTCGGAAAATGTCAGTTATGCTTTTCTAACAACTTGAGAAAGAAGATCACAAAACAAAGTGTTTGTAGCAGAAGATAGCTAAGCAACCAAATCTGTGCCCTGGTGACTTGGAAATTAACACCCAAAAAGATTGACTGTGAAAACCACCTGACATGAGACCTCCCATTTAAGATTCCCTAAGTCAACGTGTGCTTTTTCGATCATTTAAGTCCCTAATTTCTCGTGCATCGCACTTTTTCTTTTCTACACATTTTCCGCATTTTGGCTAAATGACCAGTATAGTTACTTTCTTCTCGCCACAAGTTTTTTTTTTAACATCAAATTTAGTCATAATGCCCCGTGTCTGTACTTCAAAAATCATATCACATCACAACGGTCTGATAAAGGCATCAGTACCTGCCACTGTGGAAGGGAACTGAGGATCTCTTGGTCAAACCACAGGAGTGTTTTCATGGCAAACTAAGTTGTTCGTTTCTCTCCAGACAAAAGCTCTCATGGACAAGCTTCAGAAAACGGTTTCATCTGAAGGAAGATTTAAAAATCTCAGAGAAACCCTTAAAAAGTAAGTTTATCTTAATTATTAAGTCATTTATAGTTCAGAAATGTATTTTTAAAATGTATACAGTATACAAATAGTGGTCTACCTCCTTCTTTGCTTTGAAAAGAAAAATGGGCAACAACTTCCATCATCTTGGTATTTTCCTGATTTTTCGGGACATTTGAAATATTGTGCATACAGTAAGTGTCCTGTGGACCTACTGGTGGCATGCGGATGATCCCAGATAAGAAGAAAATATCATGATCTTTTACTCTAAAATCAAGCCATCTTTTACTCTAAAAAGTTTCTTGATTTGGTATTTGTTAATCTAAGCACAATGAGGAGACTGTGGTTCCCAGAGTTTGCCATCATCCCTTAGCAAGTGGTCACGCTGGGATTCAGACCCAGTTCTCTCTGGCTCAAAAGCCCATGTCCTCCTCACTCTTGACTTTGAGAAGACCAAGATACCCCCCTTGAAAAACAACAAAGAAGGCATCACTTTAAAGTGCAGTGGTGATACTCATTAGGTCTATACCCTCTAAAACATTGAAATACTAATGAAAGCAGAAAACAAGCTTTACAAGCTCTAATGACATTGATTTTTCTACACAGTTCTCGAAGGTTCCTCTGTGCTCTTACCCCCTGGGGAAGCGCGGCCCGTGTACAAGTACTGCAGACAAGTACCGCTAGCACATACTTGGTATTTGTCTGTAAGACATCCTGGGGTTTGAACATGCCATTGTCTCAGGCACATTGTAAAACACAGGCTGTAATTTTCTGTTCTATTCTGTTGTGAGACGTACTGAAAACTCATAATATCGTGAGTGTGCTTGTGCAGACAGAATTAAAAGACTTTGTTCTTCAGGATCGAAGCAGCGTGGTTGCTTCCTGTGAAACACGGGAGGGGAGTCGCTATTTGTGCGAACGAGCTTGAGAACAGTGTCTCTTGGTTTTGCAGCTGCAATCCCCCAGCTGTTCCTTATCTGGGGATGTACCTGACAGACCTGGCATTTATTGAAGAGGGAACACCAAACTTTACCGAGGAAGGCCTTGTTAATTTCTCCAAGATGAGAATGGTAGGTGATCATTTCATCAGCAGCCTGTTTCAGCGACTTCAGTGGCTTCGAGAGAAGAGGCTACGTCACGGAGGTCACTGTTTTCTTTTACATTTTGAGCTGGGAGGGATGGGGGACACTGGGTTTCCTCGCTGATGTGACTGATCGATGCGATTTTCAGCGGGGGTATTTCAGCTTGCATGCAGTCTGGGCAAAGGGGTGGGGAATAACCATAAGAGACTATGTACTCTGAAAAACAACCTGAGGGTTTTGAAGGGTCAGGGGTGGGAGGTTGGGGCAACCTGAGGGTTTTGAAGGGTCAGGGGTGGGAGGTTGGGGGAACAGGTGGTGGGTAATGGGGAGGGCACGTTTTGCATGGAGCACTGGGTGTTGTGCAAAAAGAATGAATACCGTTACACTGAAAAAATAAATAAAATGGAAAAAAAAAAAAAAAGAATGTTAAAAAAAAAAAAAAAAAAGATCCAGGAATAACTTCCTGAGACAGGGTAGTGACAGACAGATGCTGAAGGCTTCTTGCTAGACAACTAGGTTCTAAGCACTAAGTTAGAACAAAGAGCCCAAGGTCAGTAACACCCAAGAGCTTGCGACTGCTGGACCTGAGGTCACCCAATGCCAGCTGTTCCCGATTGTGAAGTCAGTATCTTCTTGCCATTTGCATTTCATGTGGCTCATTGAAGGACAAGAAAGCCCTGGCTGGGCATAGAAAAATGATAGGACAGGGCTCTGACATATCACTGGAGAAAGTGTGTGATGACTTGTGGATAGGGCCTGGAAGAATGTGTTGCAATACAAGGAAATACTTGGGCTTTGATTTTGTTGTGACTGTTTCTCTCTCAGATATCACACATCATCAGAGAGATACGCCAATTCCAGCAGACTTGCTATCGAATAGACCATCAGCCAAAGGTAACGTTGCATGGTTGTTAAGGGAATTAATAAAGAAAAAAGTGAAAATCAATGAATTAGAAACAGTGGTAAAGTGCATTGATAATATCAAAAGCTGACTCACAGGAAAGACCAATAAAATTGACAAATCTTTGGCAACTCTGGGAAATAAAGAAGGCAAAAAGAATATCAGTTTATCAAGCTCTATTGATGGTATGTTCTGTATTTCTCATAAATCTGTCTACACCATGACCCCGTCCCCAGTCCTCACCATGGTCCAAGCTGCCTGGTCTGTTACCTGGTCTACTTGCATTCACTCTAGAACACTAAATCCATTCTACAGACTGCAGCCAGATAGAACTCTCTGGAACATAAAGTCAAATATATTTGTCCCTTGTGTAAAATATTTTATAGGTTTTTTATGCTCTTCAGATATAGAAAGAAAAAGTCTTGAAGTGTCCAATAAGTCTTACATTACATGGCTCCTTCTTATCTTTCAGGGTTCATCTCACATCATATACCCCCTTTCTTCCTCCATCCCAGCCACAACCAACCCTCCCTTCCTTCCTTCCTTTTTTCATTTTTAAATAGATTTTTTTTTAATCATTTTAGCTTTACAGAAAAATTGAGAGGGTAGTATGGAAGATTCCCATAAAACTCACAGCCATTTTTTCCTTATTATTTTATGGAACTTGACAAATTTATTGTGAAACTCATGAAGAAGCTCAGATAGGCAAACACACATCAAAACAAAACACACACACACAAAACCCGATGGATTTTTTGAAAAATAAGAAGAGTAAAAAGAGCTTTCACTACCAGATTCCGACACATATCCTGAAACTAGAGTGAATAATGCAGGACTACATTGGCATAGGAATACAAATTCAATGGAGTGGGATACAGTCCAGATGCAGATTTTGTCTATATGAAAATCTAATATGGAATAAAGGAGGCATTTAAAGAAAGTGCTGGAAAGAAATTGACCAGTCCCGTAAAGGGAATAAGAATTTTGGCTCTCCATCTGATACCGTTCACACAAAAAAATCCAAATGAGTTCATTACCTAAATGTAAAAGAGTATTAAATTATTTGAATAAAATATAGTACAGAATATCTGCAACCTTTAGATTTGAAAGACCTTCTTAAGCAAAGAATGTATGAGCTATAAAAGATAAGCTTAATTAAGTTTGCTGTATCAAAATTAAAAACTTCTATATGGGGGCACCTGGGTGGCTCAGTGGGTAAAGCCTCTGCTTTCGGCTCAGGTCATGATCCCAGGCCAGGGTCCTGGGATCGAGTCCCGCATCGGGCTCTCTGCTCAGCAGGGAGCCTGCTTCCTCCTCTCTCTCTGCCTGCCTCTCTGCCTACTTGTGATCTCTGTCTGTCAAATAAATAAAATCTTTAAAAAAAATACAAAAAACTTCTATATGACAAAATATAGTAATTTAAAAAGCAAAAATAAAACCACTTAGACTAGGAGGTGATTTTTTTTTTAAATTTTTTTCTTTTGAGAGAGAAAGAGAGCGCATGTGCGTATGGGGCAAGCAAGGGGAGGGACGGAGGGAGAGAGAGAGAGAGAGTCTTTTTTTTTTTTTTTAAGATTTTTATTTATTTATTTGACAGCGAGAGAGACAGAGATCACAGGTAGGCAGAGAGGCAGGCAGAGAGAGAGGAGGAAGCAGGCTCCCTGCTGAGCAGAGAGCCTGATGCGGAGCTCGAACCCAGGATCCTGGGATCGTGACCTGAGCTGAAGGCCGAGGCTTTAACCCACTGAGCCACCCAGGCGCCCCAGAGAATCTTAAGCAGGCTCCACACCCAGCCTGGAGTCTGGTGAGGGACTCAATGTCACGACCCTGAGATCACGATCTGAGCTGAAATCAAGACTCAGACGTTTCATCGACAGAGCCACCCAGGTGCCCACAGCAGATGACATGTGTAACATGTAAAACAAAGAGACAGAATGAAAGTATTCCTGTAAGTCTGTAAGAAAAGCATACACAACTCAATAGAAAAATCAGCACAGCTTTGAATAGATGAGGTAACTTACAGAATAAGAATCAAAACTGGCCAGTAAATATTTTTAAAATGCTCAACTTCACTAGTGAGAAGGGGGAAAAATGGAAATTATAATGCAGCATCATTTTCACCTGACAGATAAGCAAAATGTTAAAATATTGGTCATAGCAAACGTCAGCATGTGGGATCTACCAGGAACTCTCACACACTAGCACTCTGGGAGGATATCTTTGCATCCTCTGTTAAGATGAAAAATTGATGAACTGAACAAGCGCAAGTCTTCTGCTTTGCTGGTGGGAATAACGTGGCCCATCCTCTTTAGAAAACTTTGCCTGCTGTGTGGATATTGCTTCAGACATTAAATATGCATCTACCTTATGACCCAGAAATTTCTCTCCTAGGTACTTACCCGGGGCAAATGAGAACAGGCCCACGGCAAGTCTTGTATAAAACATTCCTAGCATTTCTTAATAATAGCCCCGACCTGGAAACGGTCCGGGTGTCCATAAATAGACGAAAGGATCAACAAATGTGGTGGATCCATAGGACGCCACGCCATTCAGCAATGGCAGGGCAGGCTAGTGGTAGACGGCACAACATGGAAGGACTTCAAACCATTACACTGAGTGGAAGAAGCTAGACACGCAAGTACGGACTGTGTGCTTCCACTTCCATCAAAGTCTCGAGTAGACAAAACAAATGCATGGTGCTAGAAATCACAGCACGGGCCGCTCCTGGGAGCAGACTGACGGGGGAGCAGAAGGAGGGAACTTCCTGGGGTAGGGGAATGGTCCTGAACTGTGATATTTATGCTAAAACTAATCCAACTATCCATTTTTCTTACAAAAGTTATATCTCAATAAAATTAAAGCAGTATTTCCGCAGAAATCCTTCAGGCCCCAACATTTTTATTTTAGTGTCATTTCCTTTCATTTCCGTCCTAGCGTCCACCCCAAAAGAACATTCCCACGTCAGCACTAAGCATATGTGCTAACAGGGATTTCACTGTCGCTTTGTGCAAGGGTGAAATTGACAGCAACTAAGTGCCCATCAGTAAGAGATTGTTAAATGCACTCGGGGAGATCACATGTTGATGTCCTACAGCAGTTCGCATTCTCTGTGCTGATGTGGGGAGCTCTCCCTGACCTACACTGAGGAGATGGAAGCGGAATAAGATGTACCTGAGAATTATAAGGGAAGAAAAGATTTCTATAAAGATGTGTAATATCTAGAAAGACAGAACACTCTGGAGAATACAAACCAAATGATAACAGTGGTGCCTCTTCAGGGACATCCCTGGGGTGAGGAGATGGGAGACAACTGGAAATGTATGGTTCTTTCTTCCTTCCTTCCTTTCCTTCTTTTCCTTCCTTTCCTTGTTTTCCTTTCTTCCTTCCTTCCTTCTCTTCCTTTCCTTCTTCACTTCTTCCCTTCCTCCCATCCCACCTCCCTTCCTTTTTTCTTTTTTTTTTTTTTGGTACAATGAGAATATATCCATGATTTTTAAACCATGATGTAACATTTTTAAATGTTAAAGAGAAAATGTTGAATTGTGTCAGATTCCATTCAGAAAACGTGTGCACTCGTGTTCTGAAAGAACCCAAAGCAAGGATTTCCCTGTTCCTCCAGGTCACTCAGTACCTGCTTGACAAAGCCCTCATCATAGATGAAGATACACTGTATGAACTGTCACTAAAAATTGAACCTCGGCTCCCTGCTTGAAGGTCTGGCTTCACCCCTGAGTCTGTAGACGTCTCCTGGAAAGCGGGCCGGACGGAACTGTGCATGCCATGCTTCCCACAGCACCGTGAGGACCGGGGACAGAGACAGAGACAAAGCCAGTCTCCTCTGTGCACCGAAGAAGATGGAACGGACCTGGAATTCTGTCTCCAGCCAGGGAAGCCCAGCTGTTTGGGGTCAAAGACAGATGCTTTCAGACTTGGGGTGGGAAGGAGAAAAGATTGATCCTTATTAGAGCTGATGGTGCATTTTTCAGAAGGGAATGTAATATAGGAGATGCTGGGAGGCATTTTAAGGAAGCAGGTAAGAAGGTCGGTTTCGGAGTCTGCCCGGGCTCTGTTAGAGCTCACGGACAAGGATCCTGGAAAAGGCCCGAGCTGTTCGTCTGGCATTTCGCTGGCCTGGGTACACCTACCAACCTTCTCTTAGGGTTTATAACTGCCTCTGTCATATTCTCTGTATTACCAGCTTCCAGAACAGCCGAGGCTTCCTCCGTAGGGATGGGCCCCCACATGAGCAATTTCAGTCTACAGCATGTGCATGGTTTTTAGTGCATTCTAACTACTTACGCTGGAGGAATAGCATTTCTGAGACTGCTTTTTTGGTCTTTAGGCAACAGCACAGGAAAGACACGATGACAGCCACGTGAACGTAACTTTGTTAAAATTTTAAAAAACTCGGTAGGCTTTGCCCCAGGGGATCCCAGCCAGGGGCTGTCTTCAGGTGGGATAGGGGCTCCTTCCTGAGGCTGTGGGGCCCAAGAGCCAGTGCTCTCAGAGAGGCACGTGCAGAGTCTGCAGAGAGGGGCCTGCACGCCTCACCAACGAGACTGTGGAAGGGGACAGAAGGCCACAACCTTGCCACAGGGTTTTAGGCTGAGTGATCAGACAGACTTAAAAATCATCTCTGCACCTTGCTGTGATCTTCCCCTCCACCCTCCCCACAGAAATGTGGGATTTTTTCCTGATTTACACAGACCATTTTTACGCTCACTATGAATACTGGTTGTATTTTTTAAAACGTTGTTTCGTGGGTTTTTTTTTTTTTAAACCTACACGTCTGTGTGCTGTTGGTAGACAGTTCTTCCCCAGTCATCTTTGTTTTTAAATTTTGGGATATTTATGAGTGAAAATATTCTATGTGTATAGGAGATGGGACCAACCACTTGACAGCTCTTCTCTCCGAAGACTCAACACAGGGGTTAGTCTGTGCTGGGGAAGGGACCTTCCTTTTCCCAGGATTGATGGTTGTGGAAGAAATAGGGCTATCTCACGTTTACCTCCCTCTTCTCTTCTCAGGGAGAGCTCTGCTTTAAAAGAAGAAAGAGGAAAAATACAGAATTATTGTTACCTGAGCCTGTTGTACCTGATGATTTCTCTTAGGGGCATGAAGTACATTGATTCTGACATTGGAAAAATTGATCTGTCTCGCTGTTTTCCCTCCTTCTTTGCACTTTAATGATCTTGTTAGAACTAACGGCTGGTTAATAAATTCAGCTTGCTGGCTCATAAGGCCCAGTGAAAGCACTAGTGTTGATAATGTACCCTAGACGGGGAGAATGTACATTTTTCCTGCATGGTAAGGGCCATCTCTGTACATAACTATATAGTGAAATACCAAGTAAGTAAAAGAAAATACTTCTAATATTTGAAGACCATTCCAAAAATACTTTCAATAGCTCATATTAGCCAACAGTGTAGCACTAAACCCAAGGAGGGTTACTTATGAATGTTTTCTTTTTCTTTTTTTAAAAAAGTTGCTTGTTTGTTCTCTTTAGTCTCAAATGAGAGGTTGATGCATCGTGACGCATGATAAGAAGCATGGGTTGTTTGGATCGTAATGATGCATAACTTGCAATTTGTATCTCAGTGTTCACGTACTGAGGGTTTGAACTCATATATGTCAGCTTCACCAAGCATCTCGAGGTCTTGCGGAAGAAAAGGAAAATAAAGCTTAACTTTCTTGGCTCAAAAACACAGTCTTGGAAGGTGGACTAAAAACCACGAAAAATCAGTGACGGGACCACGCACATAGTAGTTTCAGGCAGAACAACATGCGGAAAGGTCCATGCGCTCTGTTTTGAAGTCCACAAAGTCTTCAGACGGGAAGAGGTCATTCTACGTGTGGACCCTTATTATCCGACGCAAATGTTCCCAGAGGCACTGCAGCCCTTCTTACTAAAGAAAGATGAGAGATAGAGGCGTTTCCAAATGCCCCTCCCCTTTTGGAGAGCCAGGGTTTCCTCAGCTAGTGACAAAGCTGTCTCGCCAATTTCCTGCAGAATGTGGGAAGCGCCCCCCAGTGGTCAGCTACGGGCACCGTCAGTTGCTATGGTGACCGTTAGCGTTTCCTTGAGTTACACGCCCCTCCTGTTTACTGGAGTCTGAAAGCTTGCGGGAACTGCAAAAAGAGAGAACTCTACCTCCAAGGGAGCTCCTTTTGATGATCTGCACTATTTCTGGACCATCTGGGATAAGAATGTGCATTTTAAAAAATTCAATCTGGTCACATTTAAAATCGCCAAGAGCAATTTGTAGTGCTTCCGATTGTTAAAGAACCCATCTTCTTCTGCCTTTCAAGTTTGTGTTTATTGTTGGAGCATGCACTCCCAGCTGTGTCTGCCTATGTTCCATTGTATGAGACCCACTTTTAAGAGCAGAAGGCAGGTCAGCCCGTCAACCAAATAGCAAACACTTGTTGCAAAATTAACCTAGAAAGTCAGAAGTAAAAGCCAATTTCATGCTTTCAGATGAATGCCCACATTTTGTACTGTCGATGAAATTATCTGGGGACTTTTAGCGGATGCCTTCGGTTATTAACTAAGACATCCAGTTTTGCTGCAGGGACAAATCT
The DNA here is from genome assembly GCF_922984935.1 of Meles meles. Taxonomy (NCBI): domain Eukaryota; kingdom Metazoa; phylum Chordata; class Mammalia; order Carnivora; family Mustelidae; genus Meles; species Meles meles. Next base: position 76,917,395 of record NC_060068.1, on the reverse strand, counting down.
CTTACTTAAGCCAATATATTATGTGACAGGTTTAAGCATGAAGTACAATGTTGTCACTTCTCCTTAGTGTGCCTCTGAAGGAATTTAAAGAGAGAATTTTGAACTACTGTTGCAATATTTTAAGTGGCTCTCCCACAAATCCCCCATTACTATTTGTTATATTTCATATGTCTTAAAGTACTGCTTAAAAACAAATGAAACTCATAGATACTGAATAACTTGGGAGAGAAAAATACGTTACATTCCCATTTGGAGTATATGATGACGGGCTAGCACCTCTTCTCTCGCTGTATTATACAAGATAAAAACTTGGGTCGGCAAGGACTGGGTCACTTTTAAAATTCTTAACTTAAAAAGTAATGCAATAGAGGGGTTATCCCCCCCCCCAAATAACTTTTATTTTAAAATAAAGGATTTTATTTAGCTTTTCTTTGCAAAGTTTTATTTTATTCCCCCGGAAAAAAATCTTTCTCTTTGCTTTAAAGATTTTTTTAATCCAACCTGTGATGTTTTATCATTTTTACTGCTATTGAAATAGGATATACTATATATGTGGGGTATATATTACATGGTGGAATAAATTGTATATTATTTATGGCTAAAGAATAGAGCAAGGCTAATGTGCACAGTCAGAAGGGATAAATGAACATGGTTCATTTTCATTTCAGTAAGACGGCAGATTGTACGTGGAGATAATGACTTGATTACTGGAGCCACTATGTGAATCCTGGTAATAAGACTTGAGTCAATGAAATCTAATCACAGTGTCATTTTTCTCCATGGCTGTAAGTGACTTAAAAATCAAGGAAGGGCAGAGCTAGGGTAGAAAACTATTTTGTTGAAGGTGTAAACACAGGGATGATTGAGAAAATGATCCATCTTAGCCTCCGCACAGCCTGCCGTTAACCGTAGGGCTGATTGTACTTGATCTCATCTGCCCAAGAAAAAAGAAGAGTTCTACTGGATGTTGAACCACGGTCTTTCACACAACCCACTTCGTTCTTCCTTAGAAAGGCAGTCGTGAAAGAGCCGCCCGAGGTGCCCCGGCCGAGTCCAAGGTCCGGATGTCCATCTGTGAGTGGGGAAACCTTAGGTCAGTGCTAAAACCTCCTCGAGCCTGTTCCCTCATCTGCAAAATGGAACTAATTGTGATTCCTGTGCCGCCTACCTCACAGGGCTGTCGTCAGGACAAAATGGGTTAGATTGTGAACTGTAAAGTGCTATCCAAATGTGAGGTAACGTGATTACCATCCTCATCTCTCTTTGGCAGAGAATTATTTAAATGTATTTCTTTGTTATTTGTGTGTGTTTGCGTGTATGATGGACAGACCCGTGTGTTACTTTGAGAAGCGTAATGTTTGTGTCAGTAACTTTGCTGACAGTTGTGACTCTGACAGAGGGGTTTGCGCTGTGGCCTAACACTTGCCAGGTGGGGTGTGGGTTATGCCTATATGCAAATTAAATTTCGCCTTTCTGGATTCGAAAATCTCATTAGTCTCTTCATTGATTATTTTTGCATTCTTCTACCTGGTCTTCTTTGTAGCAATGGGCTTCCTCAGATATTTGTTTACTTCTAAAGTTCAGCAGAAAGTAAAGTTTAGAAGAAGCCTATGTTGCAGGCACTAAAATATCAGAGAACCTCGGAAAAAATATCAAGGGCCGTTGGCCTCACTGTCTCTCCAGCGCTTGACTCTCTCCTGTGACATCCCCAGCCCATGTGTGACCACCTTTCAACACCCCCAGGCGCATAGAACCTCATTACTGCCCAAACAGCCCGGTTCATCGAATGGCAGCTCAACCCCCATGGACAGGTTGAGTGCTCAGGTGACCTGGCCCGGCCATCATTCCAACCACGGATGGGCTACTGAGCCATCTGAGGCCAAGTTCGTCACCTAGGAAATAAGACACGTGCCTGCCCTTAGAATGACTGCAATGGCTACATGGAATCATGTCGATAAAAATACTCTAACTGCAGTCAGGTCAATGAAGTCGTGCTAACATTTCGGGCTGAAGAGAGCATGATGCAGCTCTCGTGCGCAAGTGAGAAGTGAGGGGAGAAAGAATTGGGGCATCTATTTCCTTGGCTTCCATTTCCATTCTGAAACGAGCAGTCAGGCTGGTGGGGAGTCAGAAACCCTGGTTCTTCTTATTTTATGAGTTGGCTGCCCCACACAGCATTGCCCTTGCCTGGCACCATATCCAGCCTCCAGCTGGCCTCAGAATGGGAAGGAGTGTAAGCCCAGGACAGATTTCCTCTCAAGCAGGTCACATGGCAGCTGCAGGCTTCACTTCTGTTCCTGTTTGTATGGCAAGAGCCAGCTTCATGGCTGCACTGGCTACTGGGTGTGGAGAGAGCCCCTGAACTTGGAGTTGGCAGCGATGAGAAAGGGATAAATGGCATAGGACAGGGATCGTGTATGAAGGAATTTAGCGACTGTGGAATTACAGTGAGCCACTTGTCATCCCTGTCGTAAGCTTCAAGATGGCCCGGTCACCCAAAGAAAAGCGACACCCTGTTTTCTCAGCAATGTGCCCACTTCTCTTCTGACCTTACTAACTTCTGTAAAATGACCCTGTGAAAGATGACGGCTTGAGGTAGGGTGGAGGGGGATCTTGGGGAGTGGGGGAGGACTAAATGTCCATTAGTAAGGAATTGGGGAAGAAAGAAAAAGAAGAGTTTCTCATTGTAACTGCCATTCTTTAAACTCCACGTCTCCATGTTCATCAAAGCTTCATCATTTTCTGGGTCCAGGATCTGGGTTCCTTCAGGGTCATTGGATTTATTTCAGTTGGTGCTTGAAATGCCTGGAAACAGTGTGCCTGCAAAAGAGCTATTTTAGGAAGAAATAAGCCTAAACTACCCCTCCCCCCCAACACACACCACCTTACCCCTAACCCCTACCTGCAGAACCTAGTCTGCTGAGCAGCTCGTCAGCCCTGGAGACCTCCAACTTGCTGCCCGTTCTGCTGGGGGAGGCCCCCGTGGTCCCTTATGACAGAATGTGCAAACTGGGAACTCTGACTCTAGAAGATCATGCAATCAGTTTGGTTGGTCCAAATCTGCCAATGTTTTAATGAGATAACATAGAAGAGCCTAGAAAAATCTGAGTATATCATATGAAGAAAGGGTAAGTATGGCTTTGTAAAAATTTTGATTCAGTATAAGCTAGGTCAAAATGATAGCATATATATGAACTGACATAGGACCAGTCTCAGTAAGGTGCCTGAATCCTATGGGCACAGCTTGAGGAATTTTTAGACACGTTTGCACCCATCCAGTCACCCCCAAATCAGGAAGCTTCCCAAACCCCAGAAGATCCCCTCATGCACCCTCCCAGTCAGTAACCCAATGCAAAGGTAACGTGTATTTTTGCTTTGGGTCATAATTAAATGAAGTAGAAACTCTGAAAGAGAACGATTCTAGCTGGGAGGTTATTTCTGAGCTCTATCCCCTGCTCGGGGCTGGACCCTAAGAAAAAAAGGGAAAAGAACCAGCTGGTGATGTGCACCTGGCCATAGAGGCTGGGTACGTGACCGTCGCCAGAGAACCGGGCAGCTCTCTCTGAAATGTCAGGGCTGCAGCCCAAGTCCTCGTGGGTCACTGCTATTTACAGTCAACCTTTCTGGTTTGGGGCTCATGTCCCAAGGAGGGCTATTTTCAGCAGGGATGTGGCCTGCAGGGCCTTCTGGGTGATGCATTAAACTTGTGCGGATTGAAAGGGAAATCGTCCAGCAGTCTACTTCAGATGGCCTGATCTAAAAGAGAAACGTGATTGTCGTCCCTGAATCCAGGCCCTAGACAACAAGTTAGAAGGACATCTTTCTGGCCCCTGGCTCAGAGCCTGGTCAGCGGCGGGAGAGGGGGAGCTTTACGCATCTTCTACCTCTCAGCCCTCAGCTGGGGCGCACGGACCGGGTCATCCTGCAGAGCCAGCCGCCTCCCCCTTCCTCGTTCGCAGGATGGGGCTGCAGAGGGAACCTGGAAACAAACCCCCTAACAGGTGTGGCAGCCCCCCTGCCGACGCTTCCACCCCAAAGCCGAAGCCGAAGCCGGGTGCCGCGGGGCTGAGCGTTCGGGCAGCCAGGCTGCAGGCCCGGAACCTGGCTGAGCCCCGGGAGCCGCGGCCTGCAGGACAGGACGTGGGGGAGGGCAACTTTCGGGAGAAAGGGCAGGTGCTAGAGAACCGAGGCCCCGGGGAAAGAGTCCGATGCGGGCCTTCAAGGGCACCGCTGCTGGGGCCTGCGCGCCCCGACGTCCGACGGCAGACACGGGATTGGCCGACATGGGCCCCCGCCCCGCCCAGCCCGCAGCCTTTTCAAGGCCAAGGCCGGCCAGCGGAGGTTACACTTCTCAGCTGTTGCGGGCAGCGGGACGTGGGAGACTCCGGCTCCAAGGTCAGTGAGCCCCTGAAACCCGACTTTATACCTGCAAAGGGGGGCGCATTGCTAGAGCCAGTGTGAGGCGCCTCGTGAGCAGGGGGCCGAGGGCTGCGGGCGGGACCTCGGAGGACAGCGGTAGCAGCTCTCAGGGGCGCTGCTCCCGGGTGAGGGCTTCGTGGTGACCCCAAGACGAGCCGCCAGAGCGCGCGCCTTGCGGCCCCCTCTTCCCCGCACACAGGCGCAGGCGACCGTTCCCCGCAACAGCTCTGCGGTGAGGCGCTGCTCTCAGCACCTTGCTCGCCGGCTCTTTTTGGACGGCGAATTAGGAATTTTTCTTAAGGGAGTATCTAAATGCCTCTGCATTTGGGACCTTAACCTTCAACTAATCCGTTCGTTTCTGGGGATGATTTTCAACCTCAGCGGCATCAAAACAATGACTGGGGATAAATAAGTGGAAAATGAACACTTTGAGGGTCTCAAAGAAGCTAATTACTAATTAACCCAACAGCTGGACCCAATTTAAATTGGCTAATACTATGGCTAGAGATTCATTTCTGAAATCACGACTCCATTAATCACTGTTTTGCCCCCAGCAGAGGTAAACCTGTTGCACAGTTAGCCTAAACGTGCTTCATCTGTGGCAAAATGTGTTTCGTGTTTGCTTGTTCACGTGGTTGGCTCCCGGGGGCTTACGGTCAACCCTGCTTTGATCCCTTGAGTGGATGGCATCTCTGGCTGCCCGTGTTCTGGTGGGTGTGGAGGGTGACATGTGCCACCAGAACATGCCACCCTCCCTTGGCTCTTGTCAGTGCTGCCCTTTAGACCTTCCCTCCAGCGTTGCCCTGGCTCTGTGACCTTGAGCATGGGGTCAACTGGAATCACGTGAGGTGGCAGTTAGTGCCCTTGTGACAAGGTTATGCTCCGTCAGCCGCTGTGCTGTTTCCAGAAGTGCCACTTCTCCTCTGTTTTTGAATTTGTGTCCTTGTTCAGCTAACTCTGCTCAAAGAGAAGAACACAACCACCACCAGAACTTGGCAAGAGGGCTTCCTGACTGAGCAGGCTCTGAGAGGATATTTGGGTGTTATTAGCTGTGTGGACGCTCCACTTCCGCCTCCACACTTAGAGGTGCTTTTCCCCCAAACGCAGCCTTTAGAGTTAACCCTTCTGTGGGCTAAGGCTCCATTTCAGCAAAGAGCATGAGGGCCACCTGTCTCCACGGACTCTGCCCGTTCGTGATGAAATCCTATCCTTAGAGAATGGGCCATAGACCAGTTTAGTTTTCCTAAAGGGGTGACCGAGGAAGGTCCAGAAAATCATGGGTTGGGAGGTGGGATGAGGAATGGGGAACCCTGGGTATTCAGAGGCAGGAAGAGGATTGGTTCTGAGACAGAGGCCCCGGGTCTCCATCTCCACCACCCCTTGGAGCAGCCATTTCTCATCTATGTGTCAGCTGGGAGTTCCTGCCCACTGAGCCAGGAATCCTGCAGTGAGCCAGTCCTGAAGGTGACTCTTGGAGGTCACTCCCACCCCTGTCTTGAAGCCACACAGAATTCTTTCCTTGGTCAGGGAAGAAGGCACCCACTCTTTTACAGTATCTCTCAGAACTAGATGGTTCTTAACTGACTACCTGTGAGAGATGAGTCTGGTAATGGTTGTAAATGTATGATACCAGGAGCCCTAGGAAAGGCCTCTGGTTTACAGGAAGGACTATAAATATCTCTTGCTTGTGACTTTCTACTTGCCGAATAGAACAGAGGTGACGCTGGTGCCCAGGGGTGGCAGTATATCCAGCGGTGGTGAAGTAACTTGAACCCTTTGCTCTCTGGGAGAACTGGGAGGGGACAGCCATTTTCTGCTGGCCTAGTAGACGGGGATCATGGGGATTTGTTCAGAGTGTTCTGTGGAGCTGGTCCAATCCCAAGGATGTCCCCGTTTTGGGGTGACTCTGGAAGAAAGCTGACCCATGGTCCTCCCCTTGCCCTCCACTGCCCTCCAGCCCCAACGAGTTCAAACACGTGGATGCCACGTACAGTTGGATCAGAAATAACTCAGAGTCAGCAGAAAGGCACTCACGGCATCTTTATCTGGAATATTCAGGAAGACCAGGAATATCCAGATTGAGGCAGTGACAGAACCCAAGGCCTCTACATTCCAGGATGTGACAGAACCCAATAAAACTCTTAGACCAGGACCCAGACTCCTAGTATATCTGCCTAGTAGAGAGAGAGAAACAGCTCTTGGGCACTGTGACCAAAGGACTTACGATGGTGGCTCTTATTTTTTAACAGAGAGGGCTAGTAGCAACAAACACAGTATTATTGCTTTTTGGTGTGAACTTGCAACCCAGATAGAAACCTTCGCTGGTGTGGAGCCCAGGGATTCTGCCAGATTGTAGCCCTGACGCTTTTCAAATCAGTAGTCACAGAGGAGTTCTAAGTGAGGGAAACAGGCAGACAGCTTCTCTGGGGTGAGGCCTAGAGACAATGTCCCTCCTCACCCCTGAAGTCCCTACTTCTATATAAGGGAGGAGACAGAGGGGAGGAGAGAGAAGACAAGCCTCTGCCCCACTTCCTTAGAAAAAGGCAGGCTGGCCCAGCATCCCCAGCATGGCCGGCAGGCCCACTGGGCACCTGTGTCTGAGTGGAGCAGACAGATGACAAGGAAGGAGAATGGCTTGTAATATTCCAGGAGTCTGAGGAGTCACATGCCTTGTGGGGACACTCCTGTGTCTAGGAGCTGCTATGATAAATGCACTTCTATGGTCTGGGGAGTCTGAGTGGAGGGTTCTGTGGAATTCCCAGGTCCTAAATCACAGGTGCTTTCTATTCGATTACTGATGAGTGTAGGGCTGCCTGTGAGGTGCTGTGGTCTGAGAGGAGCCCAAATCCAGGGCCCAAGACACACCCGGGTTCAAGTCCCGGCTCTTTCAACATGTCCAAGACCCGGGTCTTTCCTGAGCCTCTGTTTCCCCCGTCTGCAAAATAATGCTTACTTGGCAGGATTGTTGCAAAGATTGAAGATGTTGTTTGTAAGGCCCCTTGCATGGGGCATGGCTCATGGTAGGAGCTCAGTAAGTGTTAAACAAACACCTGACAGGTTTGACTGGGCATGCAGGGATAGAAAGGACATCCCAAGTGGAAAGGCAGAGCAAAGGGTCAGAGGTGAAAATGAAATGCCAGTAGGTGAGGGATTGTCAAGCAGGGATAAGATCCCCTAATAACAGGGGTCTGGAGAAGAACTTAGGAGCCCAAGTAGTTAAATCCATTTAGTCAACTCGGATGTTGGTTTTCAGAACATGTTCAGTGGATCTGAAAGTATGCAATGGGTTCCTTCTAGAATGTAGTCTCATTCTTAGATTACAAGTAAAGCAATTACAGGAAACACTTGAAATGCTAAAAATGTAAGACAAAATTAGCAAACATTCAGAGAAAGGGCAGACAGTGCTGATTGTGATCATCAGAGGTGGCTTTTGGGAGACAGTGGTAACTCTCCTATTGCCTTGGGGATCATTAGGGAGAAAGAGCTTGCATACTGTCAGTGCTCACTGCAGCTTGTTACTTAGTTAAGAATTACTTAATTCGGGCGCCTGGGTGGCTCAGTGGTTTAGGCCTCTGCCTTCGGCTCAGGTCATGATCCCAGGGTCCTGGGATCGAGTCCCGCATTGGGCTCTCTGCTTGGCAGGGAGCCTGCTTCCTTCTCTCTCTCTCTCTCTGCCTACTTGTGATCTCTCTCTGTCAAATAAATAAATAAAATCTTAAAAAAAAAAAAAGAATTACTTAATTCTCACAACACCTGGGTAGAGGTCTCCTTGAGCCCATTATACAGATGAATTTGCTAAGGCTCAGAGTTCCAGACCCAGCGGGGGCTAGGAAATCACCTGTGAAGCTTTTTTTTCAAATGCATAAGTGATGGCCCCATTCTTGTGGAAACTCCTTCCAAAGATGCAGCTTGGAAATCTGGACTTCTAACATACTGCACAGCTGATTTACTTTGCAGCTTGTTACTTTTTTAAATCATAAAATTATACATGCTTATTTTTACAAGGGACACAGGACAGTTCTATTAAGAAAAAATTAAAAAGCTGCCTCCTCTAAGTCTCTTGTTCTCAAGTAACCCTTTTAGCAGTTTGAATAACTAATATGAATAACCACCAATACTTTATGTTCACATAAATATATGCAAATGCATATATATTTATACTATTAGAAAACTGGAAACACTCATTCTCATTACTCTGCAAGTAGTTTTTCCTTTTAATGTAAAAAAATATGGCATACATGTTCACCCAGGTGAAGTGGAGGTAGTTTTGACTAATTCTTTACTAGCCATGGAATATTCCGGCGCCTGAATGTGCCACTACTTAATACAATCCTTCTCCCTCCGATGGACAGGTGACTTCCAGGGTTTTTCTGTCTGTTTGCCACTACAAACGCAATCCTCCCGTGACTCTCCTCTTATATACTGGCAGCCCTATTTCTGCAGAATGGATTTTCAAAGTGTGATGCTGGGCCAGTGGCTATGCACCTGTTAAGAGGGTTTTCTTTGTTCACTTTCCAAAGTGGTTGTAGCGTCTCACTGAGCAAGCCAGGTGGTTGGATCACAGCCAGTACGGGGTGGGCTGTGCAGAGCTGCACCCTCTCTCACCTCCTGCCTCCCTACCCCTCCTCAGCATTACTCAGCAGGAGCCTTTTAAGACCAAAAGAAGGCCAATCTTTGCCCTTTGCATGGGCCTTTATTTATTGCTCCCTCCAGCTTCATTGAGATGTAACTGGCATGGAACATTGTCTAACTTGAACATGGACATTGGATACAGGTGTCTAGTGTAAAATGATTGCGGTCACAGCATGTGCTAATACCTCTATCCCGTCACATAATTACCATTTCTATTTTGTGGTGAGAACATTTAAGATCTCCTCTCTCAGCAACTTTCAAGGATACCCTATAGTATTATTATCACTGTTACACTACACCTTAGATACTCAGAAATTTTTTACAAGTAGAAATAACCTTGAACCAACATCTCTCCATTTCCCTCAGTCCCCATTCCCTAGGAGCCACCACTCTGCTCTGTTTCTCTGAGTTTACCTTTTTAGATTCTGTGTGTTGTCATACAGCATTCTTCTTTGTCTGACGTACTTCACCTACATAAGGTCCTCAAGGTTCACCCACGTTGTAGCAAATGGCACAATGTCCTTACTTCTCATGGCTAAATACTACGCCACTGTATGCGTACATCTTTATCCATTCGTCCGCGGCAGACACTGTGCTGTTTCATATTGTGGCTATTATGAAAAACGCTGTACTGTACGTGAAAATGCATATTTCTCTTTGAAGTACTGATTGCGTGTCCTTTGAACATATAACCAAAAGTAGCAATGCTGGATCATATGGTAGTTCTATTTTTTCATTTTTGAGTTCTCTCCACACCATTTTACATTCCCGTCAACAGTGCACAAAAGTTCCCCTTTTTTCCCAGATCCTCACAAATAATTCTCTTGATTTTATTTTTGTACTGAAGTATAACTAACAAAGTGTTAGTTTCAGGTGTACAACATAATGATTGAACAATTCTGTACATGACTCTGTGCTCACCATGGTAAATGTAGGCACTCTCGGTCAGTAAACAGTGTTTTCAGTGTTACTAACTAAATTCCCTGTGCAGTACTTTTCATCTCTGCAACTTATTTCAAAACTGAAATTATATACCTCTTCATTGCCCACCCATCTCCCCTCTGGCAACTCCCAATTTGTTCTCTGTATTTGAGTCTGGTTTTTTTGTTTGTTTGTTTTCTCTTTTCTTCTTTGTTCAGTTTTATTTCTTATATTCCAAAATATAAGTAAAATCATGTGGTATTTTTCTCTCTGACTTATTCCACTTAACATTATACCCTCTAGGGCCATCCATGTTGTTGGAAATGGCAAGATCTCCTTTTTTATGGCTGAGTAATATCCCCCCCCCGGTGTGTGTGTGTGTGTGTGTGTGTGTGTGTGTGTGTGTGTGTGTACACATACCACTCTTTTTTATCTTCTCACCTATGGACGGGCACTTGGGTTGCTTCCATATTCTGGGCTATTGTAAATAGAAGTACATAAATCTTTTTGAATTAGTGTTTATTTTCTTTGGGTAAGTACCCAGTAGTGAAATTACTGAATCTGTGATATTTCTATTTTCAGTTTTGAGGAACCGCATATGGTCTTCCACAGTGGCCACACCAATTTGCATTCCTACCAACAAGGGTGCAAAGGGTTCCTTTATTTCCACGTTTGTCAATACCTGTTATTTCTGGTCTTTTTGAGTCTCGTCACTCTGATAGGTATAAGGTGTCATCTTATTATGGTTGTGATTAGCATTTCCCTGGGGACTAATAGTAGTGAGCATCTTTTCACGTGTCTGAGCACCTTCTGTATAGCATGGGCCCTTATTTAATGATTTCCACAGGAGCAGAATTTCTGACTTGGAGCAGCTAAGTGTAACTGGCCTGCAGAAAAGCTCTTGCTCTCCAGCTCGGGGTGCGCTGGGCAAGCAGCAGGCCTAGACTCCTCAGAGGTCCCTGAGGAGGGGGCCTAGAAGGAGAAGGTATCAGGGCTGAAGGAAATGAGGGTTCCTGGGAGGAAGCCATAGGCACAGAAGGGGGTGCAGTCTGATAGGCAGGAACAGGCCCAGCCTGCCAGGGATGCATGTCCCCGGAGGACCGGGCATCCTCACAAGACAGGGGAGGCTAGGGACAAGGGTCCATCTTGGCTGAGCAAGCCCAGGAAGGCCCTAGGGGACAGCCTGACTCAGGAAGACAGCCTGAGGGGCAGGCCAGAGGGTGTCACACAAAAGCATCCCTGGGAAGGACCTTGTGGGACTCCAGGCAGACTCTATAATCACCCCCTTGGGCCCGTCCACGTCACTGGTGGGTGTTTGCAGTGTGTTCAGTTGATAATTCTGTCAGTCATAAGGAGTGAGGAAGCCCTCAGGCCACTTCCCTTGGACGAAGCTGTTTGCTGAGGTGAAGGGAGAACGTCCTCAAACCCCGTGACAGCAGGTAGAGGTACTATACAAACACTGTACTCCTTTTTCATCCTTATTATTATTTTCACTTTAAATTTGAGAAAACGAAGACATGAAAGGAAAGTAAGTTTCTCAAGACAATAGAGAATTGCAAGTGGCAGAGCTGGATTCAAATCCAGGCTTCTGGCTTCTGGACATGGTGCTACACCAGCATCTGTTCATGGCTACTAGTTCTCTGTCACTGTTGGTATCCAAGGAGGGCTGGGGTGAGCCCCCAGGAAAGCCCAATGAGAGGATTTAGGAACAGGTGGATGGTCATCAGACAGTTGCCATCCTTTCCAGTCTAGATCTTTCTCAAGAGGCCTCAATCACATGAAAAGATATTATGTCCCAGGGCACCTGGCTGGCTCAGTCAGGGAGCATGTGACCTTTGATCTTGGGGTTGTCAGTTCAAGCCCAATGTCTGGTGTAGAGCCTACTTAGAAAGAAAAGGAAGGCCATTCCCTCTGGAATACCTCCCAGTTACCTCCATTTCAACCTGATCATCCTGTCCTTGCCTGTACTCCAAACCTGCTCCCCAGCCAGGATTCCCAGTCAAGAGAAATCCTCAAGTCAAAAACCTGGGAGTCTTCCAAGACTCCTTCATGACTCTCATGCTCACATCTGACTGGTCCCAAAAGCCCCCTGAGCCCATTCACTAAGTATCTTGGAACTTCTTCATCTATCTCCATGAAGCCTTCCCACCACCATGGCTGAAGCCTGGAATGTCTCCCACCTAGTTTATTCAGGACAGTAGGACCTGATTTCCCTGCCTCTAGACCCCTCTCCCTTTCTCGCCAATTTACCAATTTAGTAACATTAGCCACAAGAACTTCTAACACTTACTGCCTGTTCCCTATATGTCGGCATTTGTGCTGAGGGCTCATTTAATCCTCACAAAACCTCTATGAGTATGTCCTATGATTAGCACCATTGTACAGATAAGGAAACTGAGCAACACTTCTCAAACTGTCTGCAGCAAAAGCTGTCATTAATTTCTAATCCATCGCAGACCAATACATTTGTAAAACATAATAAAGTACATAATACATAATAAAGTACAATGACTAGAAAAATAAAATACAGGCACAGAAAATACAAACTTAAATTTTCTTAATTAAAATTTCTCTATCCATGTGCCAAAAGCATTCTAAATGCTAACCCTCAATTTTTTACCTTCTTGAGAAAAGTCTCCTTGATACATCAGGTAGACTTGGGTCTTCTGCCCTGTTAATTATCTTTGCTCATGTCACTTTTCATTCGAATGATCTGTTTTTACAATGATCTCTCTCCTATTCCAGACCAGAAGCTTCTGGAGGGCAGCCCCAGAATGTGACACAGGGATTGATTCTCTGATGTTGTTGAATGGATGGACAGACAGCCAGACAGGTAGACAAATGGATGAATGAATAAATGAGATTGAAGGCTAGCTCTCAGGCTGCGAAGTGATCTCCATTGTGGAGGCTGCGTCCACACTTTGCATAGGCCACTGATGAGCGGTTGGGTTGGCCTCACTCAGATCTGTCCCTGGAAGCGGCAAGTGTTCTGGAATCTAGAATCAGTCAGGGTTGTCCCCACATCATGGGTTTTCCTGGGGCCTTTGGGGATAGTCAGCCACCACAAATCCTAGGCAGATTCAGTCCCGGTTTAATCTAGCTCTCTAAATTTCAGGACAGTTGTTTTCCATAGAGTCCCTCTAAAGCCAAATTTAGGTCAATGACTGTGGTGCAGGATGCCATGCCCTCATCATGAAGATTTTGGACCTAGGCATAGAACAGGGATATAATTAGCCTTCATTCCTCCCTTCCCTTCTACAGCATTCACAGGTCAGTTAAATCTGGTGTAGGCTGAGGGCAATGGTTATTCTGCCGTCTGGAAGATGCCTGGAAAGTGCATGGCCAGAGAGAGGCAATGCAGGCAGGCATCCCTAGCCATCTGTTTATGGACATGGGTATGTGGTGTTTAGTCATTGCTTCTGCTCGGATCTCGTGTTGTATGTGACCTGATACTAGTCACGGGGCTAGCAATATGTTGGTCTGACTAAAACCAGACACACACACTGTGTAGTTGAGCAGTGGGGGCTCAAACCAGACCAGACCATGCCCTCCCAGAAGCTCCCACGGGGCTCTGGCTCCCGTGGCAAAACACCTATCCTGTGACTTGTCTTGGCCCAGGAGGGGTGCAGGTTACGACTGTGGACTGGGAGAAATTGACAGCTGGCCTTGAGTTCCAGCATTGCCACTCACGAACTTTGTGGTCTGGGGCCAGCTCTGTTACCTTCCTTTACCTCCATTTGCCTATCTGTGAAATGGGGATAGTAAGAGCATCAACCTCATGGGTGTGTTGTAAGGACTGAATGGGGGTAATAGCCACCAAGCCCAATACATAACGAGGGCTACACAGGAGTTCTCCCCTCAGACGGTGAGCACTGTAAAAGCTGCCCCATACTAAGTGCCTAACTATTTATCAAACAAACAAATAAAAAAGTACCTGTCTTCACCTCACTGTCCTGTCTTCTCTCTCCCTTCATCACTGCCCACTGTGACTCCTTTCCACCTGAAGCATGTTGGTGTCATTCACGGTGACTTTGGCTCACACATCTGACTGCTTTTGGAAGTCCATGGTCAGTGGTATTCCTAGAGGGTGGAGGAAGCCCTGAGGGTTCACCCTCTGGTGTTGCTTCCCCTCTGGGGGTGGGGGAGAACAATGCCTGTGTGCTGGTTTGCAACTTGGCCCAGAGCTCCCAGTGGAAATGCTGATTGAGAGAAACCATTCAGTATCCCTAAGAAACCCCAAGGGACCAAGGCCGCTGTATTCCTTGGGAGATAAGGGGGTTGGCTCCATCCCAACATACTGTGACACTGTTTATTATTAAATCTTCTAAGTAAAAACAGGATCTTCATTTAAATGAGTGGCTACTGAAACACAGTATGTGCTTTTCCTTTATCTGTGTGATCTTGGGCTTTTAGTTGACCTCTCTGTTTTTAAGTTCCCCCATCTGTGACAGAGGGCAAGACAGCTGCTCCTTGGGGTTACGGTGGAGAAGTGCCTGGCTTTGAAAAGACTCTCTAATTTTGATTCCCCCCCTTATGAAAATGTGGGGAAATTTTTAATGATTACAGTTGTCCAACGGTGAAATGGGTTGCTTTAGGAAGTGGTAAGATGCCCAGCTCTGCTAGTGTTTAAGGAGGGCTGAAGGTATAGGGGTGAGTGCATTCAGGCTGAGCTAAATGACCCCTTCTGACTTGGGGTCTCTATGTTCATTCTCTCTCTTACCCAGCATTTATTACAAATCTTCATGTGCAGGCCAATGAGCTTGAGAACCAATAAAAATTGTGACCTCATCCTATGGTCTTTGGGTCTTGTCTCTTCAAATTGTGGGATCAGTTCTGAGGGATGTCCACCCTTGCTGGAGCCCTGCTGAGCTCCTGACACAGTATTCCCCCCACGTGAGGGAAGGGAGGTAACCAAACCATCGCTCCCCGTTCCCCATTTCTTAGGATATTTCCTTTAGAAAACTTGTAAATTCTTTCTCTGTCCCTTTGAGATGTACATAAATCTCTTTAAGAGGAAGTGAGCCTCCAGCCAGTTTTACAGCCTAGAAGTGTTTTCCTCAAGGGCCTGGGAGCCATCTCTTTGAAATGTACACATTAAGGAAAATCTACCCCTGGCAGGGGGCGGAGGGTGATGCTAGTGGTTCAACTTGGGTGCCAGGCTCCAAGCTGTAAAACTACCTGCTGTCGAAGAGACAGGAGAAGTTTATTTTTCCTTTGGCCGAAGGCAATTAGCTAACACAACGGCCACCCCAATTTCAGGTGAACTTGGAGTAAGCGCTGTGTGACAAATAGTGCTGTCACGTCTTACCTGAGTTACCTCGAGAACAGGTACGTAGACAGGTTCTATCAGCCTGGTTCTCTAAAAGGGTAAGGTTTTGTTCTATTTTTGCAATTTCTTTAGTGGACTGCCTGGGAGGTGCATCACAGCCTTCCTTAATGCTTGGTGATAAAGATTCTTTCCTGTATTTTGTGGAGAGGCATTTCTGGATGACAGATTTTAGTTAAATTTCTCCGATACCCATCACTGGTTTCTCATCTGCCTCTTCCTTCCCCACCTGCCTACTCAGTCAAAAGATTCCTGATGGAAGGAAGGACATGCACGTGAGGCTTCATGCTTTGCTGGAAGGTTCCATCTGTTACCTGTGGGACACCCTGTACCAGAGCTCCCTGGGAGCTCTCCCTGGGAGACGAGGTCAGGCTGCGTGGGCTCCCACAGGGCCAGCCTGTTAGGGTTGAGAGATGAGGAGCCTGCATTGGGCTGCTCTGCTCTTGGCAGCTTGTGGAGACCCAGAACCTGAGCAGGGAAATGCTGAAATCCAGCCTACCAGCCTTGCCTGGTTGCTTTTAGGATAGGATTTCAAAATCAATAGCTGAAAGGGATGTGTTTAATGTGATGTAAATGGGTTTTTTTCCGCTTGTTTTGTAAGCTAGCTTCCCGGGTCAAACTTGACCCTAAGTTGGCTTAGATACCAGGCCGGAGCTTTATAGCAAATTAGAAGTGAGAAGTGCTTGGGAGCAAAGGAGCCAGGCCAGAGGGGGAAAGGTGCCTGGGGGAATAGCCCAAGGAAAAGGGTCCTCTCTGGGAGACCTACATACATTGTCTGAAGACAGATAAGCAGGAGGCTGGTAAGATTTCCTTCTTCTGGAAATCAGGCAAAGCACAGCTTGAAAATAAGTCAGAGAAGAAATGTTTATTGATCAGCTACTATGCGCAATGATTTGTGACAGGTAGGTAGGTTCTTGTACTTGAAGATTTTAGCCATTGGAGGGGAAGAAAGTGCATAGTGGGCAGTTCCTTATCCTGACAAGAGCTACAGGACAGTTGGGCTCACCAAGAGGTGTCAAACACCTGTGCAGTGTACGTGGCGATGAGTGAGCAGCTCAGGAGTGCTGTGGGAGTGCAGACAGCAAGCAATCACCTTGGGCTAGAAGTTTCGTGACGACTGAGGCACCAGGCTCTGGTTCATTCACAGGAAAGATGGACAGTGAAGTCCAAACTCGAGGGGCAGTAAGAAGCAATACTGAAACAAACCACAATAATTTTACTGAAACAAATGAGTATGGCTTATGGCGACAGCACAAAAGCACAGTAAGTAAACTGATTTTTAGTTTTTTAAATTTAAATTCAATTTAGTTAATGCATAGTGTATTATTCATTTCAGGGGTAGAATTTAGTGATTCATCAGTCATATAACACCCAGTGCTCATTACATCACATGCCCTCGTTAATGCCCATCACCCTGTTACCCCATCCTCCAACCCCCTCTCTCCTCCTGCACCCCTTAGTTTGTTTCCTATGATTAGCAGACTCTTAGGGTTTGCCTCCCTCTCTGCTTTGATATTTTAAAATACATCTCTCCTACATAGGATATATTTGATATATCTGTACTAGAATATGTTAGCTATATGGTGCGTGTGTGTGTGTGTGTGTGTAATAAGCGATCTATCAGAGAGCTCAGTACGGAGCTCTAGAGCTCTTAACCTGAAAGTCAGGCTGGTGCACTGTGTCCCGGGTGTTCTGGGCCCCATGGCAGACCCTGATTGTGTGTGTACCGGTGCTGTGTGAGCTTTCATAAAATTCCCAGTGTATTTATTTAGTTGACATTTGCCTCTTTCCCCCAAAATATGTCCGGATCCTGCCCCCGGGGAACACTGGCCACTGGGTATCCTAAGGCTGAGGGAAGCTGGCTTCTGAACTTCTCCACTGCCTGTGCTCCTGGGCCCATCCACTCGCCCTCTGACTGGCCCAGTTCTCTGGCCTCACAGCCCCCACTGTGCCCACTAGCTGACACCAGCATTCTTGTGTGGGTCCTGGGAAGCCTAGAGTGGCTTCCTCCACCAGCAAGCAGTGCAGAAAGCATTTATTAAATAACGCTACTGAGAGCCCACCAAGTGCCAGGTGCTGTGTTAGGCAATGATGGGCAATGATGATACAGCGGTGAGCAAAAGAAACTAAGTTCCTTGCATCGGGGGCTTATTTTTTGAGGGAGATGGTCAGCACACAATGCAGATAAAATGAGAGGTGGGGATGAGTGCCAAGAAGGAAACTAACAGGGTATAATTCAGAGAAACTGGGAATAATGCCTAACTTCAAGCAAGCTGTCAGGCAAAAAGAACCGCAAAAGCCAAGCTTTAAAGAAGAGGCCTCTCCCCCTCCTAAGGGTGTCTGGATACTGAGGCCTTTGTCCCTGGAGAAGCACCATAGCTGTTCCGGCCCCTCATCTCCTCTCTCCGACCATCTCCTCACAGAACAGTTCAGTAGGTTATGCTAATGCCTGTGGCAAGGAGAGAATCAAAAAAAATCAAAAAGCTTTGCAAGGAAGCCTCAGATTGCTTTAGGGTTCAAACTTTGGTCCTGATGGTTTCACCAGATAGACTGACTTACAGAACCACCATGTTTGGAAACGAGGCAAAGCCGAATCCTGACCACTTTGGCACACATGGGTTATCTCTTACATACCTTTCTCCGGCTTCACTTATGCCACAGGTTACCTGCCATCTCACCATCGATGCAAGTAACAAATCCAGCCTCTTGGAGGCAGAGGCTCCAGCTGCAGATAGTGCTTATGGAACATGTGAGGGCTCCCGGGTCACAGAGTCTGTAAGACAAAGCAATGTTGTGCTTGTGGAGCTTTTCACAGACTAACTGTTTAATACACAGCAGAGATATCATTAGTCACAAGGAAAAATGGTGTTTTTTAAAAATATATTTCATTTATTTATTTGACAGAGAGAGATCACAAGTAGGCAGAGAGGCAGGCAGAGAGAGGGGGAGGAAGTAGACTCCCTGCTGAGCAGATTCGGGACTCCATCCCAGGACCTTGAGATCATGACCTGAGTGGAAGGCAGAGGCTTACCCCACTGAGCCACCCAGGCACCCTGGAAAAATGGTTTTATTGCAAGCCTGGCTCTGGGTCTTTGGGGAGCAACTGCTCCCAGGGTCTCTCACCTATCTGATGAGACCCTTAGTGCGCTCTCACTCTGAAGCTGATCAGCTGGGATCTCAACAGTGAAATTCAGTGTATCTGTGTGTCCCAGAAAGAGAGCAACATAGAGGCAAGGAAGCCAGGATTCTTCACGTCACCAAAATGTTAAGCCTGTGTCAATCCTCTACAAGGAATCCTCGCAAAAGCACTAAAGACACAGAGCTCCAGGGCTGCTTAGCCTGCGGCAGGCAAAGCCTCCACAGGATTATTGGCAGGAATCCTACGTCATGGCTCAGACAAGAGGGCAATGTTAGAACTCTTGGATGTATATTATTACTTCCAGAAACAAAATATAGATAGGACGTGTCGAACATGACTGTCTTGAGTCAGACACCCACCTGCACATCCCTCTCTGTGGAAGACCTGTGAAGACCACCAGTTGTCAGTGGGGTGCAAATGACACCATGCCCTCCTCTTCCTCCTGACTCTGCTCAAGATTGGCCTTCTCAAACAGACTCTGATGTGAACACAGTCAGTGTCCAAGCAAGTTAAGGAAAGAAAAATAAAGATCAAGCCATAGGAGTCAAGCTCAGACACAAATAGACTTCTTAGTCTGAGCTGTCCGAGCTTATTTTTTGGCCCTTATGTTTCCTGAAAAGAATTTAGATAAAGCTTCCTTTTACTTTGATGAGTCCTATGATAAACCTCAGATGACAACATGACCTTTCTGTTCAGGGAGGAGACGGAGGGTGTGGACGCGCTAAAACAGAGCCAAAAGGTGTACATTAGTGCTGCCTGCCACATGCAAGAGCCAGAAAGTAGTGGGACAGTTCTCTGAGGAGCCCTCACCTACTCTTGGAAGGAGACCAGTAACAGCCTGAAGTCGTGTGATGAGATAAATGTTGAGCCAGTCCAACTCCCTAGGACAACTTTTAAAAATGGCCCATTTATCTTGTCTGAGGCTTACTAATTTCTGTTGCCTTTAAGACTTAGGGAATTGTCTTTAGACATTAGCACAGAAGAAAGGCTGTCTGATTTCCTGGGTTAGCATAGAAAAAAAAAAAAAGTCCTAAATTTTTTCAAGGACTCTGGTGCTTTTGGTTGAGATATTCAAGTTTCTCCCTAATATTGCTCAAACAGATGTTAAATAGAGAGTTCTAGGTGGAGATTCTGGAAGCATAAAGTTCATAGACTGATCCCAGTTCCCAAAATACAATCCAGGAAGAAAGTGGACCTCAAAAGGCTGCTTTTAGAATTATGTGGTGGGTATTAAGGAGGGCACGTATTGCATGGAGCACTGGGTTATATACGTAAACAATGAATCTTGGAACACTGCATCAAAAACTAATGATGTTTGGGACTAAGGTAACACAATAATAAGAATTATGTGTAAGGCTAAGCCAACCTCACCTTATTAAAAGTCTGTCTTCCACTGGATGGCCCAGGTTTTCAGCCACAGCCATAAACATCAGTAGGCTCTTTCCTGGTGCTAAGCCTGGAGGATCTTGAGACAGAGTCCTTGGAACCTTCTAAATATTAGGGAAAAAATTCCATACTCCCTGTATTTGGGCATCACAGAGAATACTTAGAGTGACCTATTCTACTGTTCCACACTCAACAACCCACATTAAATAGCTCCCTCCTGGGTGATGCTGTAACTGGTCCTTCCCATCTCTGGGCAATAGCAGACGTAGCAGGCTACCTATCTGGGCAGGGGTTTATCCTGATTTTCATTCTTTGTTGATATTGTATACATCTAAACAAATACTTATATATGTTTTCTACATTTTATGTGCATCTCAGGCTATCCTTCTACTATCTGTTTCTTCCTAAGTATATCTTTTAGTGGTTCTTTTGTTAATGATGTTCTCTTTATTTTCATTTTCATTTTTAAAGATAGTTTGATTCTGTTGACCCCCAATTCCTCCTGATCTTTGACTGAGAGCTTGTTGTCTGATCTTCATCTGTAGGAAACCAGAGCCTAAACTGAGTATACTTTCTTTAGAGAAGATTTGATTCTGCCTCTGCTGGAAGCCAGGGATTGGGGGGTCTGGTGACCTTGGCTCACTTGAGCCCCTCTTAAGGGTCCTAGCTTACTAGCGGAGTCACAGACGGAGCTCTCCACCCCTCTGTTGGTCTCCTGACCTTTGTGCTCAGATGGACATCCATCCTAAAGATAACCCAAACCTCCCCGCTTGTTACCCTGAGCTCTGCCACCAGCTCATTTGCGATGAGTGGAGTGGGAGGGTGGGACTCAAGAGACTTCCTCTACCTCTTCCAAGCCCAGGAACCTGACCTATTCAGGCTGTCCTCGCTGTGCAGTGGTGGGGTCCAAGGGAGCACCTGGACTGTCACGCAGCCAGCAGCAGAAATCCTGTGTTTATTTTCCCTGTATTCTTAACTGGAGAAAATGGCCATGGACTTCATGCAGTTGGACATTCACAGTGTCTACACCTCCCCACATGTTCCCAAGCAGTGTGAAGGGGTATGTGTGAGAAAGGAAGAGAAAAACCAAACCGCAAGAGAGGCACTGCTTCCTGAAGTCCTTTATCTTGCCTGACCATCACTGGGCTGTGGCTCAGGTCCACCCCCGGGAGCTTGTCTGATCATTTTCTCTGCTTTCAGACACTCATCCAAGAGGAAGGATGGCCAGTGCCTTCTCGAAGTTGCTCACTGGCCGCAATGCTTCTCTGTTACTTGCTACCGTGGGCACCAGTGCCCTAACCACTGGGTATCTGCTGAACCGGCAGAATGTGCGTGCCGAGGCTCGGGAGCACCATCGGCTGTTCCCGCCCAGGTAAGAATACGTGTCAGCCAGAAATCTGCTTTCCCCTGCCAGAAACTGTCAGCAAGGGTCCTTCTTGTTGCTCTTGAGAATGACCAAATCAAACTGACAATCACTATCGACATGCAGGGAGCACAGTGGCCTGTGGGGAATCCAAGGCAGTGTGGTGTCATCATTCCTGCCCAGAGCTGGGGGGCTAGTTGAATAGTAATAATACTCACGATGAACATTGGTTGAGCACTCTGTGTGTTAAGTGCTGTACATGGGAGTATCTGTTTTATTCATCTTAGCATCCCTTTGTGATAAAACGGAGACTTAGAACAATGAAGCAGTGCCCAAGTTCACACACCCAGTGCAGCCAAATGCAAACCCCAGGACCCCGATTCCAGACCCACACTTCACTCACTGCTGTCCCACCTTCTGGAGAATGGTGTTGTAGTACTGATATTAAGTACCAGCTTTAAAGGCCACTGCAGATGGAAAGTGGGAAAGTGGCATGAAGACGGCCAGGATTTCCCTGTCTTTGGCTCCTCACCATGGACGAGACGGCATGCACTGCAGAGTTGGCACGCGGTGCTGACTCCACGAGGTCCCATAGAGGCAGGTGTAGAGGAGACCTATGAGGAGGACATGCCATTCTTCTCAGAGATAGTCCCTGGCTCTTGTGGGGATCCAGATCTCTGAGGGAATTATCAACACCTACCATGTACCTCAGGAACTCCCGAAGGGAGATGACCTGTGTTTGAGCCTGTGGTGGTCCAGAATCCCCTTTGGTCAGTACACAGCCCGGGATCAGAGAGTGCCTCACTTTACTGCCTTCTGTGTACCGTTCTGACAGGCATTTACAGAATGCATGTTTCAGTAGCCAGCCACCGCTCTCGACAGAGCAGAATCTGCTCTCATGGAACTTCACCGTAGAGGACAGATAAATAATGGAATTTCTAGGTAGCTCCACCTGCAGGTTTCCAGTCTCTTCACCACAGACCTAAGGCACCACAATGTGCTTGTTGCATTTTACCAGAACTTCTGGGTTTAAAAAAAAAAAAAAGGCCACATGGGATTTCCATTGATTTTGTCTTTTTCACTGTGTCTCCTCTTTCCAATAAGCCATGGTGTGTGGGCTCCTGCTGCCAGCAGCATGGCATCCGTAAGCAGCGCTGTTCTGGGGACTGTTTTTCTTTTTTTAATCTGGTTGACTTAAGTCATGACTCCTAGCCACTTGTCCCCATGCCATCTGGCTAAAGACAGCCTGGTGGCAGGACGGCCAGAAGCCAAGCCGTTTCGCAGGCCGCCTCCCTCAGGCAGTGCTCACTGAGCGCACCCTTCTCCTCCGCCTGCAGCGCAGACTACCCTGATCTGCGAAAGCACAACAACTGCATGGCCGAGTGCCTCACCCCGGCCATCTATGCCAAGCTCCGCAACAAGGCGACGCCTAACGGCTACACCCTGGACCAGTGTATCCAGACTGGAGTGGACAACCCTGGCCACCCCTTCATCAAGACTGTGGGCATGGTGGCTGGTGATGAGGAGTCATATGAGGTAAAACTTGGCTGCTGATTCCAGAGTGGGGGTGGGGGGATGCTCTGGGTGCAGAGTCCTTCTCTTCTCTGCGGGGCCAGCATTCATAAAGGGAAGCCAGCTTCAGCAGAACATCTGGAATGCTTTCTGGAACAAGGAGGACTACCGCTTCCCAGGGACAAGGCTTCCTTTGCTGCTTCTCTGGTGTCCCACTCATGGAGGGATGAGTTCCATGACAGGGTTCTCTGAGACTGTCAAGGGGATGAATCGGTACAGAAAAAAAAAAAAATCTTGTAATTTATTGGTGATATGTATTCACCAATAAGACCTTAGGAGATGGTGTGTTTGTAGCTAGACTTCATTGAGGAAGAAGAATGGTCTGTATCTTTAGCTTGGGAATTTCTGATTATTGTAGCCTAGATGACTGAGTTCACCAAGTCTTTCAGAGGAATCCCATGATCTCCATGGGACAGAAGCATAGAATGGTCTGCTGCTAGGGCAGCCCTCGTCACAGAGCAGCCTCGACACCATGACAAGTTGCAGGGAGCTGAGGGCAGTTCCCTGGGAGAACAGCCATCAAGAGGAGGATGGGTCCTCCTGAATGAACAGGACTGGTGGTTCATTCACGTACAGCAGTGCGCTACCCTGCTCCCCGGACCCCGTGTGCCCCCGCCCCCTGCCCACCCACTTCCCACAGCCCCTGTGGCAGGTCCTCTGTTGTGACTACTCTTAACATCATTTTACCTAAAGGATATCCCTGAAGCTTTTTTTTTTTTTTTTTTTAATAGATTTTGCACAAGATAGTTTGGGCTAGGGAAGGACCTCACAGGGTGAGAGGTGCTGGCCTTGCCCTGACTGCTGCTGTGCACTTTTCTTGCAGTGTAGCTGGTTTTCCATGAATTTATTATTTTCAAACCCTAGAACCTGATTATCTCTTTTGACCACAAAACTGCTTCTGGCAGCTTCTTTTATCTCATAAAGGCAAGAACTGCTGGGGGGAACCCCTCAAATCCTTAGACACAAGATTTTCTGGCTCAGTCTCATGGCACTAAGCTTGGCAGAATCACTAGGGAGGTGGCCTGTTGTTATTATTCGTTGACCATCAATCTACCACGCCTGTTTCCTGCATGGTAACACTGAGAATGACAGAACAGGGTGTCAGCTCTGGCCCTCAAGGTAAGAAGGGGCAAATGGAAGGAACCATCTTTTAATAGATAAATCAATTAAAGTGGAAACAGGTGCATCTGCCCTTCTACAGGTGTTTGCTGACCTTTTTGATCCTGTCATCAAACTAAGGCACAATGGCTATGACCCCAGGGTGATGAAGCACCCCACGGATCTGGACGCATCCAAGGTAGGCTGCAGGCCCCTCTGCTTTCCCATGAATGTGGCACTCCAGAGCCTGAAGTGAGGAGCACCTGCGAGGAGGGCAACTCTCCCTGGGTCAGATGCCCTCTGCAAGCTCTGTGATGGCCCTGGCGCAGCACACTCCCTGGAGGGGCAAGGAGAAGGTCAGAAAAGTCCCGAAGTCTTTTTCTTTAATAAGGGCCAATAGGGTGGTGTTGGCCCAGGACAACAGTCTTTCCTAAAGCAGTTCCTTTTTTTTTCATGCCACACCTAGTGGGGTAAAGGATTCCGGATGGCGCTGCATAAAGTAGCTGTGCCCCTTAGCGACAGTGCCCCTGCCCCTGTAATTCCAACATGTGTCCAGCATGTTGTGCACAGGGTCTGAGGGCCCCCTGCACGGGGTGCTGCAGGTCAGTGGGGTGGACCCCGTGGTGGTGGTGGTGGCAGGACTGTAGTCTGCAGCTGGCCGTGGTAACCCTGTGCTCTCTCTGCTTCATCAGATCACCCAGGGGCAGTTTGATGAGCGCTACGTGCTGTCCTCTCGGGTGCGCACAGGCCGCAGCATCCGCGGGCTGAGCCTGCCGCCTGCCTGCAGCCGGGCTGAGCGAAGGGAGGTGGAGAACGTGGCCATCACGGCCCTGGAAGGCCTCAAAGGGGACCTGGCAGGCCGCTACTACAGGCTGTCCGACATGACTGAGCAGGACCAGCAACGGCTCATAGATGTGAGTGGCCCTTGACCCATCTGGCCTGGCCTGGGATGGGGCTGTGCCCAGAGCCCTAATGGGTACCATGAGACCTCATGGGGAGCTTGCTGGGACTTCAGCCTGTTCAGTATAAGGAAGGAAAATGAGGCCTTAACACTTTAGGTCAAGCCACAGAAATGGTCTGTGGTTAAAATCTTCAGAGGAAACTCCCTTATGGAGCTGGGGGTTGTGGATCCATGGGTGGAGATTAAATGGAAGATCCCTTCGCTGTTGAGGATGGTCTCCACTGCCACACCCAAACAAAGTCCTGAAAGCTGGGAAAATCTAGAAAGGAAATTATCAAGGTCATAATCCCAAGCTCTGGGATTACTGCTGCCTCCACGAGTCCTCAACAGCTTCCCTCTAACACTACTAGGGCAGACAAAACTCAAGTCCTTTTACTTACTTTCTCTGTAGCCCAGCCAAAAAGGGATAGCAGTTTCAAAAGTAACTTATAACTAAAAAAAAAATAAGCAGAAATGGAGTATCTGTCATTTCATAAGATGCAATGCCACAACATATGCCCCATTGCCAAACTAAACGAGCTAGCTTTGCAGTTTCCTGGGCCTCAGTCTCCTGGCATCTGCAGCCATCAGGCCCTCAGCCTGCTGTTAGAGCATAAGCCCTCCTTGGCCTCCAGCAGCCATTTGTGATTTCTAGCGTAAGGTCACAAAGTCTGTTCTGGCTAATGTCAACCCTTCCACTTAGACTGTAAAGGACTTCCCTCTCCATATCTTCTTTACTTCTTACCTCAGCGTAATCGAATTTGGATATATGGTATGCATATTCATGTTCTTACTGTATACACACAGTGAGAAACATCTTGACACTGTTTTTTTTTTTTTTAATTTTTATTTTTTTGACAGATAGAGATCACAAATAGGGAGGTAGGCAGAGAGAGAGAGAGGAGGAAGCAGGCTCCCCGCCAAGCAGAGAGCCTGATGCGGGGCTCGATCCCAGGACCCTGGGATCATGACCTGAGCGAAAGGCAGAGGCTTTAACCCACTGAGCCACCCAGGCGCCCCTTGAAACTGGTTTTGATACGAATACTATCCTATAGTTTAAGGCACAAGCTTGAAAGTTGTACAGGTCAAGGTTTGAATCTAGGCTCTGTCACTTCCTAGCTATGTGATACTGGGGAGGTTGTTTTCTCACTCTGAATCTGTTTTCCTCACTCATAAAATGATTATATTTGCCTCCTGGTGTTGTGAGGATTCCAGAGGGAAAAAAAAAGCACATAGCATAGAGCATGGTGAGCATTGAATTAATGGTAGATATTTTTATTTACAAATGATTATTTTACGTCCTCTAATACTTTTTAGTTAAAGGAAGGATAGTAACAAGAGATCCACTAATGCCGGTCACATAGAGAATAGTGGCTGTGTATACCAGCCTTTCCAGGAGCGTGTCCCTCACTTACTGCCCGCTCCAACACTGGGTAGCACTGGTGCTGGTGGGTAAACATAATCCATAGTGATTGTTTCCATCTGGGCTAAGCCAGTGGATTTCAGCCTTAGCTGTACGCTAGAATCATCTGAAGAGCTTTTAAAAAAACCCCACTGTCCAGGCCATACCCTGTAACAATTAGGACAGAATCTCTGGGGGGCAGGAACTGCGCATTCATATTTTTTTAAAAAGCCCCCAGGTTGTTCCAGTGGGTAGCCAAGGCTGAGAACCACTGCCTGACAGACCTGGCACGTGTAGTTGTGTCTGATCTCATCATTTTCTCCTTTCTGCTTTGTCCTTTCTGGCCTGCAGGACCACTTTCTATTTGATAAGCCAGTATCCCCCTTACTAACATGTGCTGGGATGGCCCGTGACTGGCCAGATGCCAGGGGAATCTGGTATGGACACAGCGTTTTCACATTTGCAGTGTGTGCAGACGATCTCCTTCAGATCACCTGCTTCTCCTAACCTGAAGCTGCTGTGAGCCGCAGCTGACAGCATGCCCGGCTTGAGTTAAATGGAGGAGAGAGAGACTGTAGAAATTGTGTGTGTGTCATTCCACAGAATGGTGGTGATTCTAAGATGTGTAAGAATGTTCGCTGGTTTGCATGAATTATGCATGAGAAAGACTATTTTTAAGAAAAATTAGCTTCATATTATTTGACCTCACAGAAATGTTTCATGACTTTAAAACAAAAGAGCAGAAAATGAAAAATATCGAGGACTTAAGCAAAACCCTACAAGGAAGAATGGGTATCGAGTATACACGTATTTTATCTTGGCCAAAGTCCTCAGTCCACTTTGATTCCCGTGTACTTTGGTAGGTTATTCTGACACTCTCCGAAGGAGCTGCGATAAGTGTGTTCGTGAGCAGATGCTCCGTGTGTGTGGATAGGCAGGATCTAGGCAGCAAATATATGTGAGATCTTCTGCATCCCAAACCTCTTGGGCTGCAGATAAAAAACTTTCTTGAAGCACCACAAGATTTTGGTTGAGCCTCTTAGAATACTCTCATTAGTGTCAAAGCCAAATGTTATCCATAGCTGAATTATTGTCCTCCTTGTCCAAGGACTGGGGAAGCTGATAGTCTTAATGGGAAAAAACAGGACATCTTTAAGGGTTGGAGTTGGTCTTATTCTTTGTTCTGTCATGGTAACATTATTTTGTAGCACCTGTTCAGGCACAGTAAAAAACTTAGGGCTTTGTAGGAATGAGGAAGGTGAGATGAAGCAATCAAGCCACAGCGGTAAAGGGAATTTTCATGTGTTGAAACAAATGGATTTGACACGCAACACCGTATTTCTCCTTTCATTAGGCATAATTATGACAAGACCTTTCTCATCTGGATTAATGAGGAAGACCACACCAGGGTAATCTCTATGGAAAAAGGAGGCAATATGAAAAGAGTATTTGAGCGATTCTGTCGTGGACTAAAAGAGGTAAGATGTTACCAGAGATTTCTGAATATTCATTAAAATGAAATCACTTCTTCATTCTTAACAGAAGACACTATGGTGATTACCAAGATGAGGCTAATTTTTTTTTAGTATCATGGCACTCTTTGAGGGTGGGACTACCAGAGCAGGGCTTCAAAAGTAGGAGACTTTTTTTTTTTTTTTTTTTTAATTAGTAAGTTCCTATGCCCTTCTCCCCAGTCCAGAATGGTTCAGGGAAATCTGTGGATCATTACTTATGTTCCAGTTTCTTTAACAGTGCTCTTGGTGATTCTAAGCATAGAGACAGTACAGGATGTAACTATGTTCCTAAGTAACCTGACCACAGCCTTACCTGCTGAGAATTCCTACATTCTCCTATTATTCTCACATGAAAAATAACAGCAACGGACATTCATTGAATATTTAGGTTGTGCTAGGTACTACATTCAGTGCTGTACATGTTTCATCTAATTTAATTGACTCATTTTCCATTAAGGAAGTAATATAAATTTGCTTGAATTTCACTCATGGCAAACATACAGTACACATGTCTCTCCCTGGTGTTGCGGATGTATCAAGTAAATGGATACTTAAGAACCCCATTTGTTCACTGCTGTAGGTGGAACGCTTAATCCAAGAGCGAGGCTGGGAGTTCATGTGGAATGAGCGACTAGGATATATTCTGACCTGCCCTTCGAATCTTGGCACAGGATTACGGGCTGGTGTCCACGTTAGGATCCCAAAGCTCAGCAAGGTAATGTTACATAGTCAACAGTCCTTTTGAGTTCTACCAAGATAAGCTCATATGTGACTTCTTTGTGGAGGGAGAAATTGTCACCATTCTGTAACCCTTCCTTACTTTCTGCACTTAGAATAGGAAATAAGAAAGGGTTAAGTCTGCTTCTAAAGACACCTGTATTAGTGAGGATAAGAGATTAAGGGCTGTAAGAAAGAGGTGTGGCTTCAAGAGTAATGAGTTTTAATTCTCCTCACTACAAGTCAGGATGGGCAGGCGGGCTGCTCTGCCCTGCTCCTGGGAGTTCCTTCTGTCTCTGTCTCTCCTAGCGGAGGGGATTCTCCCACTTGGGCCTGCATCAAAATTGCCTGGAGGCTTATCAAAACAGATTGCCCACCTGAAGAGCTTGCATTTTTAACAAATTTCTAGGTCACTTGATGCTGCTGATCAGGGAACTGCACCGAGAAGACCACCGTCTTAGGGCACTGTCCTCTTACCATGGTCATCGCCAGGCCCCACGTTGCAGCTTGTGGGGAGGGGAGAGAGGATACAGGTGCCACCATGTAAAGATTGAAAGCCTAGGCCTGAAAGTGCACACATCACTTAAATTTATTCTGTTTGCAAGAATGTAGCCAGTGGTCACCTTCTCAGCTCCATCTGTGGAGGAGGAGGAAAAAGCATTCTGGTAGGCCTCCAGCACTTTTTGCAACAGCACAAGCCAATCAAATACTTGAAAACCATTTTAGAAAATGTGCTTCCTACCAAAAATAGAATGAAGAATTATTCCAATGTAAAGAAAATGATTTGATGTGATTTAACCTCATGATTTTAATTCTATCAGTGACACTATTATACAGCTGAATAATCAACTCACCAAAGCTGGCATCCAAATGGCAAAAATCATATAGAAGTTAAAAACAGCTCTGCTACCTTCGAGCTGTGTGACCCTCGCCAGTTATAGTCCTCTGAGCCTCAGTTTCCTCATCTGTGAAATGAGAATGAAAGCAGTACGTACTTCATGAGGTTGTTGTAAGGTTTAGAAGTTCTAGCATAGTGCCGTGGTACACAGTAAGTATATGCTTAATATTAACAGTTACTATCTCTCATTATACCTCTTACTAAGTCCATGTGCCAATGATGGTGAATCAGTTTTGCTTCTTATGACACTAAGTACTGTCTCTTGTCCCAGGATCCACGCTTCTCTAAGATCCTGGAAAACCTGAGACTCCAGAAGCGTGGCACAGGTGGTGTGGACACGGCAGCGGTGGCAGACGTGTATGATATTTCCAACATAGATCGAATTGGTCGATCAGAGGTAACAGCTCTCACTTTCCAAACATGAGCTAACCATACTAGCCTAAGAGAAAAAGGGAACAGAGAAGTAGCCTGAACAGCCTCACCTTGTTCACAAACGTCAAGACCTCTTTCCTCCCTGAGTCCTGCGTCCAGTTCGTGTTTCATTCTGTAGTACTCATCCTCCCTGGGAAATAACCGCATAAAAGCAAGCACAAGATAAGCTGAGAATATACAGGCAAGTAAAGGAGTTCATGGTGGGACTATTGTCAGCATCTGGCCCCTGAGAGGTATTCCAGCAATCTTTCAAAGATGGGAGCTCTCTTCCGCCAAAGGACAGCAGCATTTTATCACTGTGATGTCAGAGAACATGTGTGCTCTCTGAGAGTGGCAAAATAGTGGGAATTTCTCTTGATTCTGAATTTCCTTTGGGGAAAGCCACATGCTTCATTTTTAGCATTTTCAGGTACTTGGTAGTTTAAAAAATCGTGGTTTTTTTCAAGTTAAATATGGCATATATGTATGTACTAGGTATGTACGTACTAGGTATATAACAGACTGTGCTCATGAAATAATCTTTCATGGGTTCTGTGAACACATAGGAGGAACAGCATTCATAAGCTCTAGGTTGGCCTGGAGTGAGGCAGGAGGCAGAGCATGAAGAGCCCCCCCTTAAGGAACACGCAGCTGCATCCTAAGCAAGCACTGACCCCATAAGTCACACCTGTTTACCTGCGCATGCTCCTACGGAATGTACTTTGCCCATTGTTAATTTAAAAGCCTCTTCCTCTTACACTGTACAAAGCCAGTAACTCACTGGCTGGTTATTCAATCTTTGCATTATTGATGCTCTTTTTTCTTCCTTGCTAGCTTTCAAATATCTCACTGCCTATGGGTGTATCCAATAGGCACCAGTACACTGAGTAAAGGGAAAGAGGAAACACTCAAATCAGCTTGTGGGCTTCCACCTCTGGTAAAGTATTTGAGGAAGAAGGAGCTCTAAATACAATTTCTGAAATTTACTGAGTAATATGTGGTGTAGTGAATAAAGAAGATCTGGAGCCTAAGCCTGCCTGCTTCTATTGTTAACTAGATTTTTATTACTGGAAAGCAAGGCAGTATCACTTAAATTTTTTTCCTAAAGCCTAAGTTAATAGGTGACATCATAAAAGCTCAAAAATGCTAAAGTATTAAAAAAAAACACTACTTATTTAACTTAACCCTAAGAAAAGCATTGTAAGCATTATTCTGTATTACCTTCCATTTTTTTAATGATTGTTTTGTTATGTAAAACCTGTATTTTGCATAGTTTTATTCACAGGAACAGATTTATTCATGAGTTCACAGCTCTTTGTTATTCAGGAAAACAGTGATTCTCTTTAATGTATTAGGTCAGTCACAAGCTCTGCTCTGGCTAAGGCTGATTTGACAACTCCCCGTATTATGCTGTCCTCACCACAAATGAAGATGCCACTGGTCACCATATAGCGCTATCACAGTAACATTGACCATATTCCCTTTCATCCTTGTCACGTCTTCATTCCGTAACTGGAAGTCTATACCTCCCACTGCCCTTCACCCATTGTTGCATCTGGCATCCACGAGTTTGTTCTCTGTATTTATGGTCCGGTTTCTGTTTTTTTAGACTACGCATATAAGTGAAATCATACGGTACTTGTCTTTCACTTATAATGCCCTCTAGGTCTATCTATGTTGTCACAAATGGCAACATCTCAATCCTTTTTATGGCTGAGTGATATTCCACTGTAGATATGTGGGTCTGTGTATATACACATGTCACATCTTTATCTGTTCATCTATTGATGGACACTTCATCTTGGCTATTATAAATAATGCTGCAAAAAACGTAGGGGTGGATATAACTTTTCAAATTAGTGTTTGTTTTCTTTCAGTAAATATCAGTAATGAAATTACTGGATTGTATGGTAATTCTCTTTTTATGAGGAAACTCCCTACTATTTTCCACAGTGGTGCACTAGTTTACATTGCCTTCAGCAGCACATGAGGGCTCCTTTTCCTCAGAATCCTCACCAACATCTGTTATATCTTGTCCTTGTGATACTGGCCATTCTGACAGGTGCACGGTGCTATCTTGTGGGTTTGGTTTGCATTTCCCTGCTCATAGTGATGCGGAGCAGCTTCTCATGTCTGGTGGCCATCTGTATCCCTTGTTGAAGAAAATGTCTATTCAGGAGCTTTGCCCATGTTATAATCAGATGCTATGTTGTTTCATTATTTTGGCATAGTCCTAATGGTATGTTACGTTTTTGCTTTACTTGCCAAAGGAGAACTATCCATATGTGTGTGGTTAAGGCCAGTGTCCAAGGGTTTAGTTGGTTCTGAGTTTTTTGGTTCCATGCCTCACATGTAGCTCTTTAATCCATCTTGGGTTATAACAAAGGGGTCCAGGCTCATTCTTTTCATATAGCTATCCAGTTTCCCCAGCACAATTTACTGAAAAGACCATCTTTCCTCTATTGTATACTCTTGCCTCCTTTGCTGTAGATTGAGCAGAAGATCAAGGGTTCATTTCTGAGCTCTGTCCTGTTCCGTGAATCTCTGTGCTGGTACCATACTGTTGTGATCACTATAGCCTTGCAGCACATCTTGAAATCTGGGATTGTGATAGCCCCGGCTTTGTTCTTCTCTTGAAAGGTTGCCTTGGCTGTTTGAGGTCCTTTTTGGTTTCGTGGAAATTTGGAGATTATTTTAGTTTGGTGGAAACTGCTGGTGCTCTTTTGATAGGGATTGCACTGAATCTGTAGCTTGCTTTGACCAGTATGGACATTCCAGTGATACTTATTCTTCCAGTCCATGGGTATGGTACATTTTTCCATTTGTTTATGTCATCTTCAAATTTCTTTCATCAGTGACTTGTAGTTCTCAGAGGATAGGTCTTTCACCTCCTTGGTTAAATTTATTTGTAGGTGGTGTTGGTGCACTTGTGAGTGGAACTGTTTTCTTAGTATCTCTCTCTCTGCTTCCACGTTACTATATAAAAATGCACCAGATTTCTGTATATTATTGTATCCTGAAACTTTACCGAGTTTTACTTCTTCCTTACCAATTTGGAGGCTTTTTTTTCCTTGTCTGATTGCTGTGGCTAGGACATCTAGTACTATTCTGAATAAAAGTGTTTAGTTCAGTTCTTTTTCTGAGGTTTCATCTTACTATTTTGTTTGGAGCATATTCCTGTCTCCTGATTTTGGTGACTTTATTTCTATGAATTGGGCAGAACAGCTACTTCTCCTAACATTGAAAGAATGGTCTTAGGTATGGTGTGTATGCACATGTGTAGACTGTGTGTACCTGGTGATGGGATGGTTGCAGCTGTGGCTGGCATGGGTGGGGGTGGGGGGCTCCTAGGGACTCTCCAAGCAGAAGGCATGCTTTCCATTTTTACAATTATTCAAATACCTCTTCAAAAAAAAAAAAAACTATAATCATATTTTTCCAATGTATTCTATCATGAGCTTATTCTTACAATATTAAGTATTCTTTAAAAACCTAATTTTTAATGACAGCATAGTAAAGATACTCATTATCTACTTAATATCTGATTTGTTGATATTTCACTATATCTGTACATAATGCTGTAACCATCTCTATACTTTAATCACAACTCTGGTTAACTAAATAGTTAGGATATATTTTTAGGAAGAGAATCGTGAGTTAAATATAAGGGGACCTTACTTAGGACCAAGTTACTTACCAGAAGATTTATATTAAGATAGAGTCCCTTTGGGGCTCCTGGGTGGCTCAATGGGTTAAAGCCTCTACCTTTGGCTCAGGTTATGATCCCGGGGTCCTGGGATCCAGCCCCACATTGGGTTCTCTGCTCGGCAGGGATCCCGCTTCCTTCTCTCTCTGCCTACCTCTCTGCCTACTTGTGATCTCTCTGTCAAATAAAAATATTAGCCAGGAGTATGTTTCCATTGAATCACTTAATGTATTCCTATAGAACAGCCAAAAAGACACATATGTGTCTTTTTGGCTGTTCTATAGGAATACATTAACAGTTATTACAATGTAAGTATGAGCACGTCCTCGTACATCTCTCCCTCTATACTTCCTCCTGCCCCTCTGCCGCCAACCTAGTTAAGTCCTTACATTTCTGAGACAGCGTAAATCTTAAAAAAAAAAAAAAAAAAAAAAAAAGTAAAAAGATAGAGTCCCTTTGACAGTGAATGAGAGAACCATCTCACTACACCATTAGGAACAGCAGGACAGGTCAAAGTGTATAAGTAAGAACTATGTGTTTCTTTGATTAGTGATAACTAGCTTTCTGACCCAACCCTCTCTTGGGGCCTCAGTTTCTTTAAGCATGGAAAGTGGGGAGGGGAACTGGACTCAATCCTGCCTAAGGTATGTTCAGCTGTAACAAGTAACAACCCCTTCCATCCTTGCTATTCATTATTGAGTTATTATCGAGCATTTTAATGCAGTTGGGAATTAAGTCATTGCTTACTATCTTAGTTTGCATCTCTTTAGGAGCAGTGCAACTGATTAGGAAAAGGATCCTAAGGGAAAAAATCCTAGGTAGATGTGCTCTGATTTACAAATACTGGCTTTTATTAAAGTTTTTTTTTTTTAAAGCAAGCATTTTTAAAGGTTTATCCTAATATAATTCAGAGTTTCCTTTAAGAAGCAAACTTGCCTGGTACAGTGAAAACATGATTTAATTGCACCCAAACCTTTGGTTTTAAACAATTTCTCGGAAAGCTAGCCACTGTTTAAATATAGCTCAGATACTATCTAAGCTATCATGCTCAGATAGCTTAGTGGTAGGTCTTAAGAGAGATCCAGGTCAAAGAACAAAACAAAAGGTGTCATGGTAATTTTACTTATTTTTTAAGATTTATTAGAGTGTGCAAGCAGGGGAGGGGCAAAGGGAAAGACATAAGCAGATTCCCTATGGAGCAGGGAGCCTGACACAGAACTAGATTCCAGGACCCTGAGATCATGACCTGAGCCAAAGGGAGACACTCAACTGACTGAGCCACCTAGACACCTCTGTAATTTTACTTTTGGATAAACTTAGAGCAGAAACTGATTCGGGGGGGTGGGGGGGGTGGGAGTGTCTGAGATGCACACTAATGGCTTTCATATATTTAAAAAGTTCTCAAAACAGTAAATCTAAAAAAAAAATCCCTCCACAACACTTGAGAGAAATACTAACAAAGAAGAAATTGTTATAAAGTCCACCTAACAGGACAATTTCTTACTTCTCCCAGTATTCTTATTGATTAATGCCTTGCATATGTCCTCTATGCCCATTAATCATTCTTCTTTTTCACTATCAAAGGTTGAGCTTGTTCAGATAGTCATCGATGGAGTCAACTACCTCGTGGATTGTGAAAAGAAGCTGGAGAGAGGCCAAGATATTAAGGTCCCACCACCTCTGCCTCAGTTTGGCAGGAAGTGAACTTTTTGTTTTCTAAACTATAAATAATCTGTCTGCTGGTATGACAGACATAAGGAAATTTTTACTCTGAGAGTTTTTGTAGAAAAATATAAAATTGTATGTCCTATCTTTAAAATAAAACTCTCCTTAATATCCTTAGTTTCCCTGATTTTTAAAAATCCTACTCAGAAGGGCAAATACATCAAATTAGAAGTAGCAGCAGGCAAAACTCCGGTAAGGCAATGATAAAACATATTTCTAAGACCACTTACACACAAACCTAAAAATGCTCCAGTCATTGAGATGCTATAATATCAACACCATAACAAAACTTTATGGACAACACTGGTCTATTAGTCCCTCATTTTCCAATCATGTTTCTGGCAACTAGAACAAGAGGAGATTGATTTCTCTTGAGGGTCTGGAAATAAATACAACTATACAAATGGCAAACAGAGGCTACTTAATCAGGGATAGATACAGAAAGGCAGTCAGCCGCCATCACATTTGTCAGAAACTCAAATACAAGCATACAAAGCACTCTGGTGACAAATAGGAATTTCAGGTATAACTGATTGGGGTTGAAATGTGGATAAACTGAAGGCAGAATAACTCAAAATGGGGTAACCGATGGAAATGTTTTGAGAAGAGTATTTGGCTTTCTTTGGTTGGTCGTGAGTTGGAAGAAGGGTAAAAAAAAATTAGTGAAGATGGCAGTCACTGACGAAGTCAAATCTCTCGGCTGCTAAGTTTGATTGTGGCTTGGCTTCCTAAACTGGGTGTTGCAAAGATTATGAATTAAATATGGTCAAGATTATTAGTTAGATATGACCATATCTAACTAATAATCTTGACCATATTTAATTCATATATATAGAAATATATATAGAAATATAGAAATTTTATGTTTGTAAATTTACTCTCTCAAGAGAATGCCACAATTGGAGGTCTAATACTGAATATGTGTTTAGTATAATTCAAAAGCTGAAAATTTCCCTCAGCATGCATGTCCTTATATCAAATCTTGTTATGCTTTTACAGCCATCATGTGATGTCTGGAACATGAAGGGGCATGACCAAAGAGTTAGGGAGAACTCTGTGGCAAGTTATGAAACTGTACAACATAAAGAATTGTTAGCTTCAATGACAGGAATGAGATCAAGTTCGGCATTCTGTAGGTGAGCACTGTGGGTGGTAGGGTAAAAGTGAAATACTACTTTAATGTACACATTTGCCTTCCATCCTGCTACAGTGAGAAAAAAATGAAAAGAGAATGTACTCAGGCTAGTGCTGATAGGCACCACATTAATTTCTGAATGGCAAACTGATGTGTGGTACAAATTCAGACAAGGAAACTGCAGTCAGTATAATTGAGGACATCGTGTTAAATGGATGAGGTGGACAACTGTTTGCCAATCAAGGCCTGTAGAGAGATGAGAGATCAGAACCTCATCCAGTAACTGGCATTCTAGGGACAAACGGATAGAGGGTAGGTAACATTGGTGTTGTGGCCAAGCATGTCGACTCTATAAGCACATTGCCTGGAACAAGTTCCAAGTGTCCCACCATATTCTATTAAATGATTTATTCAGCCTCTATGTTCCTCACTTTCTTTTTTATATAAGGATCACAGTGATAATGACCATGTCATAGGGCTGTTGGGAACAGAACATTGATAACTGGAAAGTGCATTTACAAATGCTCATCACATTTTCTGTACTATGTAAGGGGTTTGTGAAAGAAGTCATAAAAAAGAACCACCACAGTCATGTTATGATAACTGATCTCTGAATATCCCTTAAAACTATGCTTTAGGAAAGACCCAAACAGTCCTTCTTCTGAAAGGTCTTAGAAGATAAGAGGTAAATGAAGGCAAATGCCTACAGCTAAAGAAGCCTAAACATACAGGAGCTGAAGAAACAAACAGAGGCCTATGCCAACATTATTTCTTTATTTTTTTAAAAAAAGGTGAAAAGCAAGCAGAAGCATAAAAATACATGGATACTGGGGCACCTGGGTGGCTCAGTGGATTAAGCCGCTGCCTTCGGCTCAGGTCATGATCTCAGGGTCCTGGGATCGAGCCCCGCATCGGGCTCTCTGCTCCGCAGGGAGCCTGCTTCTCTCTCTCTCTCTCTCTGCCTACCTCTCTACTTTGTGATCTCTCTCTCTGTCAAATGAATAAATAAAATCTTTAAAAAAAAAAAAAATTAAAAAAAAAATACATGGATACTGATATAAAAACAAAGCAAGCCTGTCATTTAAACACACACCACAACAATTACACAAGAGTTAATACCTATTCTTCTCAAGCTATTCCCAGAAATAGGAAAGAAAAGTTTGAAGTTCCTTCTGCCACACCAGCATAAGCCTGATACCAAGACCAAAGACACAAAGGAGAAAGAAAAACCAAAGGTCAGTATCTCTGGTGAACATATACAAAATTCCCTTACCAAACATGAGCAAAACAAATTCAACAATACAAGAAAAGGATCATTCATCATGCTCAAGTGAGGTTTATTCCTGGGATACAACGGTGGTTCAATATCCACAAATCAATGTGACACATCACATTAGTAAGAGGAAGGATATAAATCATATGATCATCTCAACAGGTGCAGAGAAGGCATCTGACAAAATACTACATCAGTTCATGATAGAAAGTCTCACCAAAGTAGGTTCAGGGGAAACGGAAATGAAGGCTCTATATGAGTAACTCAGAGCAAACCACATACTCAATAGGTGAAAAACTGAAAGCTTTTCCTCTAAGATCAGGAAGACAAACATGTGCACTTACCACCTTCATTCACCATAGTACTGGACATCATAGCCACAGCGCTCAGAAAAGAGAAAGAAAGAGAAGGCATCCAAAGTGGAAAGGAGGAAGTAAAACTGTCATCATTGCAATGGTATTACATCATTATCATCAGGTATTACACGATACCATACAAAACCCAAGAGTGTGGAATCAGTGAAATAAGTGATGTGGATTAAGACTTACAAATTTCCAATTATGAAATAAAGTCAGAAAGATAAAAAAAAAAAGTACAGGAATGGAAACACCATCACAAGAAAAATAAAATCTGTATCACAGCATCCCAAACGGGAAGAACTAACAGAATATCTACAGCACAGGAAGTATAGTTAATATTTCTCTTGTTGTATTTTTACCTAATTCATTTGTCACCTTTGACATTCATTCTACTCATCAATAACCAAACTACATCTGCATTGAATATTAATTTGCCCACAGACTTTAATTATCTCATCTACACTTGAAACTATTGATTTATAAGGCTATTTGACCTTTACTGTATTATCAGGAATACTCATCTGTAACTTTCCTTTTTAAGAACAAGATATTCATAACTAAAGACAGGCATTTAATAACCATGTCTACAATGAATTTCTAAACACTCAATCTGGCATCTCAATTTTTGTTGAAATCTCCATATTCATTAAATATCCTTTCCTGACTATCCCTCAATTTTCAGATCATGTAAGAACGTTTAAATTGGATATGAGAATATCCTTCCTCCTCAAGCACTGCCAAACATTTGATAGATATAATCCTGTTTGCAGAAGTTGTGGCAAGTTATACTTCTGCCACAAAAACAAGCACACTAGCAATGTTGTGGTGAAAATAAAAGATGTTTTATGTGAAAGTGAGTATACTGAAGGAAATAAAGAGACTTGTAAGTATTAAAATTCTAGCTGGGTGCCATATCTTCCAGCCTAAGTAGTCATAGCAAGCAAGTAGCTCCTATTTCCAAAGGTCTAGTTCAACCAATATTCATGAAGCTAAAAATACCATCGTTCCTAGTCATGGGACCTTTTCAATTTGCTGTATTCCCTGTATCCGAAGCAGAATGCACATAAAATAGGGTTTCATGACAGGGAAATTATTCTGATTCTCTTTCATGGGGGAAGAGAAACCTAGATCCTTCTCCTTGACTTCTGCACTGCTACAACATCATAAGTATGTCTGCTTATGGGGTTATTTTCCCTTGGGCCAAAAGTGATATATGAACATGTTTTGGAAGCAACCACAAGTTGTTTTAAGATCAAAAGATTTGCCTTAATTTCAGGCTCTGCCACTAATCAACTATATGACTAAGGGCACATTTTTTTTTAATACTTATTTTTCTTTTTCAAAATTTTATTTAAATTCCATTTAAGTTTTTATTTAAATTCTAGCTAGTTAACAACAGTGTAATGTTAGTCTCAGGTTTACTATTTAGTGATTCATCACTTCCATATAACACCCAGTGCTCATCACAACTAGTGCCCTCCTTCATGCCCATCACCCATTTAATCCATCCCTCTGCCCACCTTCCCTCCAGCAACCCTCAGTCTGTTGTACAGTTTGCCTCTCTTTTCCCCCCATGTTCATCTGTTTTGTTTCTTAATTTCTACATATGACTGAAATCATACAGTAATGGTCTTTCTCTGCCTGACTTTTTTCACTTAGTATAATACACTCTAGCTCTAACCACATCACTGCAAATAAGAGGATTTCATTCTTTTGATGGATTAGTAATGTTATATATATAAATGCATAAAGTTTTGAATATATATAATATATATTATATATTTAACATATATAATATATAATATATAGAAATATATATGTAAATTATATATTATATATATTATATACATATAAATGCATAAAGAAGTTTTAAATACACACGCACACATACACACACACATAAATATTGAGGTGCATGTATCCCTTCAAATCAGTATTTTTGCATCCTTTAGGTAAATACCTAGCTGGCTTGTAGGGTACTTCTATTTTTAACTTTTTGAGGAACTTCCACACTGTCCACAGTAGCTGCACCAATTTGCATTTCCACCAACGGTTTAGGAGGGTTCCCCTTCCTCTGCATCCTTACTAACATGTTATTTCCTGTGTTGTTCATTTTAGCCATTCTGACAGATGTAAGGTGGTATCTCCTGTAGTTTTGATTTGGATTTCCAGATGATGAGTGATGTTGAGCATCTTTTCATGTGTCTGTTAGCCATATGTATGTCTTTTTTAGAGAAATGTCTACTCATGTCTTCTGTCCTTTTTTTAAACTGGATTATTTGGTTTTGGGTTACTGAGTTCTGTAAGTTCTTATATATCTTGGATACTAACCCTTTATCAGATATGCCATTTGCAAATATCTTCTCCCATTCCAAAGGTTGCCTTTTAGTTTCTTTGTTTCCTTTGCTGTGCAGAGCTTTTTATCTTAATGAAGTTGCTTTTGTTTCCCTTGCCTCAGAAGATGTATTTAGTAAGAAGCCACTTAGACCAAAGTCAAAGAGGTTAGTTACTGCCTCGGTTCTCCTCTAGGATTTTGATCGTTTCTTATCTCATATTTAGGTCTTTCATCCATTTTGAATTTATTTTTGTGTATGGTATAGG
Source organism: Meles meles (assembly GCF_922984935.1). Classification (NCBI taxonomy): domain Eukaryota; kingdom Metazoa; phylum Chordata; class Mammalia; order Carnivora; family Mustelidae; genus Meles; species Meles meles. The sequence goes on along the minus strand of NC_060068.1, from coordinate 76,876,858 downwards.
AAAGTGGCCCACTTTCATTCTGCATGTGGCTGTCCAATTTTCCCAACACCATTTGCTGAAGAGACTTTTTTCCATGGGATATTCTTTCCTGCTTTGTCAAAGATTGGCTGACCATTAGAAGGAAAGGAAAAGTGAAATGGGACAGATCGGAGGGGGAGATAAACCATGAGAAACTGTGGACTCTGAGAAATAAACTGAGGGTTTCAGAAGGAAGGAAGGCAGAGGCATGGGTGAGCATGGTGGTGGGTATTAAAGAGGGCTCGTAGTACATGGAGCACTGCGTGTTGTACATAAACAATGAATCTTGGAACACTGCATCAAAAACTAATGATGTATTTTATGGTGACTAACATAACACAATAAAAAAAAAAAATTAGTTGACCATATAGTTGTGGGTCCATTTCTGGGATTTTCATTCTGTTCCATGGATCTATATGTCTATTTTTGTGCCAGTACCACACTATCTTGATCACTACAGCTTTGTGACACAACTTGAAGCCCAGAACTGTGATGCCTAAGCTTTGCTTTTCTTTTTCAAGGTTGTTTTGGCTTTTTGGCATCTTTCATGGTTTCATACAAATTTTAGGATTGTTTGTTCTAGTTCTGTGAAAAATGCTGTCAATGTTTTGACAAGATTGCATTAAAGGTGTAGATTGCTTTGGGTAGTGTAGACATTTTAACAATATTTGTTCTTCTAATCCATGAACATGGAATGTTTACCATTTCTTTGTGTCATCTTCAATTTCTTTCTTAAGTGTTTTATAGTTTTCAGAGTACAGATCTTTTACTTCCGTGGTTAGGTTTTCTTTTTTTTAAACATAACAGAGTCTTGATTTCATTTGTAAAATGGAAGTGATTCCTGCCTCACAAAGTTTTTATGATGATTAAATAAGGCAGTGACTTTTTTTTTTGCTGTAAATATGTGAAAATATTTTGTATTAGAATCCAGTATACGTATGAGTGTATAGTGTATAAATTTAAAACTGAAATAAGTTTCACATAATAATTACCTCTATTGAGATGCACTCTAATATTTTTATATTTTATAGTATCCTCTTTGTTTTTGAAAAACACCTGGGGTATATGGGAGGGAGATTTGTTTACTAATCTCACAGCCTATGCGGGAGGGGCAGGGATCTTTAGGAAATTTCTCCAAGAACAAAAGATCCGGCAGACCAGGAACCAGCACTCTCTACCTAGATTGCTAAGAATGCACTCTGCCCATGCATACTACTGCTGATCTGCCTCCCTCCAACACAGGCAGCCTCTGGTAGGAGTTCTGGGCAGCTGAAGGTCCATCCCATAACAGGCATTTGCAGACCTTGCTGACATGAGTGCCCCACTCTTGCACTCCCCTGCAGAATGGCCCGCTCCAGCCCTGTGGCAGGAGTTTTCTAAAACAGTTCCAGGTCCCTTCCTACAGCAGATCTATGCAAACCTTGCTAACACTCTATGCCCTGCTCTATGCCTTGCTAACACTCTATGCCCTGAGAATTGATAACACATTCTCCTGCAGACCTGCTTCCTACATTACACCCTTGGCCAGAGCCCATCCAAAGCATTGCCAAAAACCTAGCAGTGTGCAGGTACCCCTGGCAGAGGCAAGCACCACTCTAAAGGGACTTCTTCCCTGATACAAAGGGAAAGATAACTACACATATCAGAACAGCTCTGTTCCCAGCAGTGGGCTGGGAATACATCTGGTCTGAATCCAAGCCCTGTCCACCAACTAAAGCTTCTCAGGGGACAACACAGGTAAAGCAAAGTGCAGTTCAGTGCTCCAGCAGCCCTGGTGAATATCTGCTCTAACTCAACTCAAGCCCTAGTGGCTCCAGACTGGCCCAGTAACAACACAGGGACCAAACCCTGCCCACAACAACTAAAGAGAGGCAATGCAGACAGCTGGAATGAAGACAAACATGATTCGGTGACAACAGCAGGGAGCATGCAACATACATAGGAGACACCCCTCAAGTGCAGGTTCTGGTGAACAGGGGACGATGTACTACAGGGCAACTACAGGACCTCTTCTTCATAAGACCACTGCTTTCAAGAGCAAAAGAGACAAAAACAGACACAAAGAGTTAGACAAAATGAGGAGACAGAGGAATATATCCCAAATGAAAGAACAGGACTAAAATCAAAAGAAGAGAGCTAAACAAGACAGAGATAAGTAATATGTCTGATACACAGAATATAAAGTAAGGGTGACTGTCATAGAGTTACTCATTGGACTTGAGAAAACAGTGGAGAACCTTAGTGAAATGAATGAGACAGAACATAAAGAAGAACCAATCAGAGAAGAATTCAGGAACTGAAAAAAATACACGAGATGAAGTAAATAGACTAGAGGAAACAGAAGAATGGATGAACAAACTGAAGGACAGAGTGATAGAAAGCAATCAAGGTGAACAGCAAAGACAAAAAAATAATAAAAAATTAAAACACATTTCAGGAACTCAGTGACACTATCAGGTATAATAACATTCACATTACAGGGTCCACCAGAGCTCTAAGGAAAGCGTCCAGGGAACAAAAGCACAGGAGAGCAAACTTGAGCAATTACTTAGCTTGGCCCCTGGTAAGGGGTGCAATTCTGCCCCAGGCAAAGACACTTGAGAATCACTACAACAGGCCCCTCCCCTAGAAGATTAGCAAGAACATCCAGCCTAGACCAAGCTCACTGATCAAGAACAGTAGAATTCCAGAGGAGGGGCTACAAGGTTGGTTGAACATCCACAAATCAGTCAGTGTGATACAATACATTAATAAAAGAAAGAACAAGAACCATATAATACTCTCAATAGATTCTGAAAAAGCATTTGACAAAGTACAGCATTCTTTCTTGATCAAAACTCTTCACACTGTAGGGATAAAGGGTACGTAGCTCAATATCATCAAAGCCATCTATGAAAAACCCACAGAGAATATTATTCTCAGGGGAGAAAAACTGAGAGCTTTTCCGCCAAGGTCAGGAACATGGCAGGGATGTCCATTATCACTACTGCTATTCAACATAGTACTAGAAATCCTAGCCTCAGCAATCGGACAGCAAAAAGAAATTAAAGGCATCCAAATCAGCAAAGAAGAAGTCAAACTCTCACTCTTTTCAGATGATATGATATTCTATGTGGAAAACCCGAACTTGTACAGGAATTCAGCAAAGTGTCAGGATATAAAAATCAATGCACAGAAGTCAGTTGCATTTTTTTCTTTTTTTAAGATTTTATTTATTTGATAGAGAGATCACAAAATCTCTGCAGAGAGGCAGGCAGAGAGAGAGGAGGAGGAAGCACACTCCCCGCTGAGCAGAGAGCCTGGTGCAGGGCTCGATCCCAGCACCCTGGTATCATGAACTGAGCTGAAGACAGGCTTTAACCCACGGAGCCACCAGGCGCCCCTCAGTTGCATTTCTATACACCACCAACAAGACAGAAGAAAGAGAAATTAAGGAGTCAATCCCATTTACATTTGCACCCAAAACCATAAGATACCTAGGAATATGGGGCGCCTGGGTGGCTCAGTGGGTTAAAGCCTCTGCCTTCGGCTCAGATCATGATCTCAGGGTCCTGGGATCGAGCCCCGCATCGGGCTCTCTGCTCAGTAGGGAGCCTGCTTCCTCCTCTCTCTCTGCCTGCCTCTCTGCCTACTTGTGGTCTCTCTCTCCCTGTCTAGTAAATAAAATCTTAAAAAAAAAAAAAAAGATACCTAGGAATAAACCTAACCAAAGAGGCAAAGAACCTGTACTCAGAAAACTATAAAGTACTCATGAAAGAAACTGAGGAGGACACAAAGAAATGGAAAAATATTCCATGCTCATGGATTGGAAGAACAAATATTGTGTAAATGTCTATGCTACCTAAAGCAATCTACATGTTTAATGCAATCCCTATCAAAATACCATCCATTTTTTTCAAAGAAATGGAACAAATAATCCTTGAATTTATATGGAACCAGAGAAGACCCCAAATAGCCAGAGGAATGGTGAAAAAGAAAACCAAAGTTGGCAGCATCACAATTCCAGACTTTAAGCTCTATGAGAAAGCTGTAATCATCAACACAGTATAGTACTGGCACAAAAACAGACACATAGATCAATGGAACAGAATAGAGATACTCAACTCTATGGTCAACTAATCTTCCACAGAGCAGGAAAGAATGTCCAATGGAAAAAAGACAGTCTTTTCAACAAATGGTGTTGGAAAAATTGGACAGCCGCATACAGAAAAATGAAACCAGACCATTTCCTTACACGACACATAAAAATAGACTCCAAATGGATGAAGGACCTCAATGTGAGAAAGGAATCCATCAAAATCCTTGAGGAGAACACAGGCAGCAACCTCTTCAACCTCAGCCTCAGCAACGTCCTCCTAGGAACATTGCCAAAGGCAAGGGAAGCAAGGGCAAAAATGAACTATTGGGATTTCATCAAGATCAAAAGCTTTTGCACAGCAAAGGAAACCAAAAGACAACTGACAGAATGGAAGAAGATATTTGCAAATGATGGATCAGATAAAGGACTAGTATCCAAAATCTATAAAGAACTTATCAAACTCAACACTCAAAGAACAAATAATCCCATCAAGAAATGGGCAGAGGACCCGAACAGACATTTCTGCAAAGAAGACATCCAGATGGACAACAGACACATGAAAAAGTGCTCCACATCACTCGGCATCAGGGAAATACAAATCAAAACCTCAATGAAATACCACCTCACACCAGTCAGAACAACTAAAATTAACAAATCAGGGAATGACAGACGCTGGCAAGGATGCAGAGAAAGGGGAACCCTCCTATACTGTTGTTGGGAATGCAAGCTGGTGTAGCCACTCAAGAAAAAAGCATGGAGGTTCCTCAAAAAGTTGAAAATAGAGCTACCCTATGACCAAGCAATTGCACTACTGGGTATTTACCCAAAGATACAAATGTAGTGATCCAAAGGGGCATGTGCACCTGAATGTTTATAGCAGCAATGTCCACAACAGCCAAACTATGGAAAGAACCTAGATGTCCATCAACAGATGAATGGATAAAGAAGATGTGGTATACATATACAATGGAATATTATGCAGCCATCAAAAGAAATGAAATCTTGCCATTGGCAATGACGTGGATGGAACTAGAGGGTATTATGCTGACCAATATAAGTCAAATCAGAGAAAGACAATTATCACATGATCTCCCTGATACGGGGAATTTGAGAGACAACGTGTGAGGCTTGGGGGGTAGGGAAGATAAAAAATGAAACAAGTTGGGATTGGGAGGGAGACAAACATAAGAGACTCTTAATCTCACAAAGCAAACTGAGGGTTGCCAGGGGGAGGTGGGTAGGGAGAGGGTGGTTGGGTTATGGACATTGGGGAGGGTATGTGCTATGGTGAGCGCTATCAAGTGTGTAAGCCTGACGATTCACATGTTAATTGAAAATAAATAAATAACTAAAAGAGAAAGGAATCCAAGTATATTACTAATATATTTGGGTGTTATCAATATTATCAAACAGTGAGAGAAGAGAGCAAGGAAAGAACAGAGAAGAACTATAAAAACAACTATAAACTGAGTAACAAAATGGCAATAACGATATATCTATCAATAATTACTGAGAATGTAAATGGATTATATTCCAATCAAAAGACACAGGGTGTAAAAAAATTTTAAAAATTTCTAAAAATTTTTAAAAAAATTTAAAAAGATACAGGGTGACAGAATGGATAAAAAGGAAATACTCCTCTATATGCTGCCTACAAGAGACTTATTTCAGACCTAAAGACTCATACAAATGAAAAGTAAAGTGATAGAAAAGCACTTATCATTCAAATGGAAGTGAAAAGAAAGCAAGAATAGCAATACTTATATTGGACAAAATGGCTTTAAAACAAAGCAAAGTGGTAATTATGAAAGGTGATGGAGGTGTTAACTAATTTTAATATGGTTATCATTTTGCAAAATATACATGTGTCAAACCATCACACTGTACACCTTAAACTTACACAATGTTATATGTCAGTCATATCTCAATAAAACTGGAAAAAATTAAAATAAAAGACTATAACAAGAGACAAAGAAGGACACTATATAATAATAAAAGAAACAATCCAATAAGAAGACCTAACAATTGTAAATATTTATGCACCCAATGTGGGAGCATGCAAATACATAAAGCAGCTAATAACAAGCAAAAAGGAAGTAATCAATAGTAATACAATAATAGTAGAGGACTTCAACATGCACTTACATCAATGGATAGATTATCCAAACAGAAAATCAACAAGGAACAGTAGCTTTGAATGGCACATTGGACCAGATGGATGTAACAGATTTATTCAGAACATTCCATCCTAAAAAAGCATAATAAACATTCTTTTCAAGTGCACATGGAACATTCTCCAGAATAGATCACTTATTAGGTCACAAAACAAGTCTAAACAAATTCATAAAGACGAAAGTCTTATCATGCATCTTTTCTGACCACAAAGCTATGAAACTAGCAATGAACAGCAAGAAAAAATATGGAAAGAACATAAATACATGCAGGCTAAATCACATGCTACCTAACAATGAACAGGTCAGCCAAGAAAAGTACATGGAAACAAATGAAAATGAAAACACAACAATCCAAAATTTGGGGGAAGTTGCTAAAGCTATTCTAAGAAGGAATAATATAGCAATGCAGGCCTAGCTTAAGAAACAAGAAAATCTCAAATAAACAACCTAAATTTATATATAAAGGAGAAAAGGAGCTTGTAAAGGAAGAACAAGGAAAACCCAAAAGCAGTAGAAGGAAGGAAATAATAAAGACTGCAGCAAAACTAAATGAAATAGAATCTAAAAAATAAAATACAACAATGAAACCAGGAGCTTGTTCTTTGTAAAGATCAACAGAAATTATACACCTCTATCTAGACTCTTTAAAAAAAAAAAGAGGGGGACTCAAACAAAGTAAGAAATGGAAGATGAGAAATAATAACCAATACCAAGACACAAAGGATTAGAAGAGTATTACAAAAAAGCATATGCCAACAAATTTGAAAACCTAGAAGAAATGGATGAATTCCTAGAAACCTCCCAAAATGGAATCAGGAAGAAATAGAACATTTAAATAGACAAATTACCAGTAATGAAATTGGATCAGTGATCAAAAAACTCCCAACAAACAGAAGTCCAGGGCCAGATGGCTTCGCAGGTGAATTCTACCAAACATTTAAAGCATTTCTTTCTTCTCAAAGTATTTCAAAAAATAGAAGAGAAAGGAAAGCTTCCAAATTCCTTCAATGAGGCCTGCATTACCCTGATACCAAAACCAGATAAAGACACTATGAAAAAAAGAGACTACAGACCCATATCTTTGATGAACATTGATGCAAAAACAAACAAAATAGTAGCTAACTGAATCCAACAATATGTTATAAAAATCATTCACCACAATCGAATGGGATTTATTTATGAGATGCAAGAGTGGTTCGATATTTGCAAGTCATGTCATACATCACATCAAAAAGACAATATGATCACTTCAATAGACACAGAAAAAGCATGTGACAAAGTACATGATAAAAACCCTCAGTCAAGGAGGTTTAGAGGGAACACACCTCCCCATAATAAAGGCCATATATGAAAAACCCACAGCTAACATCATACACAATGATGAGAAACTGAGAGTTTTTCCCCTTAAGATCAGGAGCAAGACAAGAATGCGCACTCTCACCACTTTTATTCAATATAGTACTGGAAGTCCTAGCCTCAGGAGTCAGATAAGGAAAAGAAATGAAACCATCCAAATTGGAAGCAAAGAACTAAAACTGTCACAACTTGCCAATGACATGATACTGTACATAGAAAACCTTAAATACTGCAAAAAAAAAAAAAAAAAACTACTAGAATTGATAAATGAATTCAGTAAGGTTGCAATATCCAAAATCAATATACAGAAATCCATTGCATTTCTATATACTAGTAATAAAATATCAGAAAGAGAAATTAAGAAAACAATCTCATTTACAATTGCCCCCCTCATTATAAAATACCTGGGAATAAACTTAACCAAGGAGGTCAAGGACCTATATCCTGAAAACTATAAAACACAGATGAAAGAAACTGAGGATGACACAAAGAAACAGAAAAACATTCTGTGTTCATGAACTGGAAGAACAAATATCATTAAAATGTCTACACTAGGGGCACCTGGGTTGCTCAGTGGGTTAAAGCCTCTGCCTTCAGCTCGGGTCCTGATCCCAGGGTCCTGGGATCGAGCCCTACATCTGGCTCTCTGCTCAGCAGGGATCCTGCTTCCTCCTCTCTCTCTCTCTGCCTACTTGTGATCTCTGTCAAATAAATAAATAAAATATTAAAAAAAAAGTCTACACTACCCAAAGCAATCTCCAGATTTAATTCAATCCTTATCAAAATGCCAACAGCATTTTTCATGTATCTAGAATAATCCTAAATCCTCAAAGTTGTATGGAAGCATAAAAAACCTGAATGGACAAAGCAATCTTGAAAAAAAATAAAACTACAGGCATTACAATTTCAGATTTCAAGATAAACTATAAAGCTGTAGTAATCAAAACAGTATCATATTGGCACAAAAACAGACACATACATCAATGGAACAGAACAGAGAGCCCAGAAATGAAACTAAATATAGGGCCAATTATTCTTTGACTAAGGAGGCAAGAATATACAATGGGGAAAAGTCTCAACAAATGGTGTTGGGAAAACTGGACAACTGCATGCAAAAGAAAGTGGACCACTTCCTTACCCCATACACAAAACTAAACTCAAAATGAATTAAGGATTTAAATGTGAGACCTGAAGGCACAAAAACCCTTGAAGAGAGTACAGGCAGTTTTTCTGATGTTGGCTGTAACAACATTTTTCTAGGCCTGACCCTTGAGGCAAGGGAAACAAAAGCAAAAATAAACTATTGGGACTACATCAAAATAAAAAGCTTCTACAGAGCAAAGGAAACAAGTCAATGAAATGAGAGAAGATTCTTGCTAGTAACATATCTGATCAAAGTTTGCATTCTAAAAATACACGAAGAACTTACACCACTCAGGGCGCCTGGGTGACTCAGGTGGTTAGGGATCTGCCTTCAGCTCAGGTCATGATCCCGGGGTCCTGGAATCAAGCCCCGCACTGGACTCCCTGCTCAGCGGGGAACCTGCTTTTCCCCTTCTCCGATCCCCACTTGCGCTCTCTCTCACTAGCTCTCTCTCAAAAAAAACAAATGAAGTCTTTTAAAAAAAATTTTTATTTAATTTTTTTCAGTGTTCCAGCATTCATTGTTTACACACCACACCCAGTGCTCCATGCAATACATGCCCTCCTTAATACCCACCACCCGTCTCACCCAACCCCCCACCACCATCCCCTCCAAAACCCTCAGTTTGTTTCTCAGAGTCCACAGTCTCTCATGGTATAAATAAAGTCTTAAAAAGAAAAAGACAAAAAAAAAAAAAAAAAAAAACTTGTACAACTCAACACCAAAAAAACCCCCCAAATAATCCAACTGAAAAACAGGCAAAAGACATGAACAGACATTTCTCCAAAGAAGACATACACGTGAAAAGATGCTCAACATTACTCATCATCACGAAAATGCAAGTCAACCACAGTGAGGTAGCCCCTCAACCTCTGAGAATAACTGAAATCAAAAACACAAGAAACAACAAATATGTTAAGAATGGGGAGAAAAAGGAACCCTCTCGCACTATGGTTGGAATGCAAACTAGTGCAGCTGCTGTGGAAAACAATACAGAGTCTCCTCAAAAAATTAAAAATAGAATTACCATATGATCCAGCAATTCCACCAGTGCATATTTACCCAAAGAATCAAGAAATACTATTTTGAAAAGATATATGCACCCCTGCATTTATTGCAGCTTTATATGCAATAGCCAGATTATGGAAGCAGCTCAAGAGTCTACTGATAGCAGAATGGATCAAGATGTGGGGGTATAGATATATACATATTTTTACACACACACACACACACACACACACACACACACACACACACACACACACAATGGAGTATTACTCAGCCATAAAAAAGAATGAAATCTTGCCATTTGCAACAATATAGATGGATCTAGAGAGTATAATGCTAAATGAAATCAGTCAGATAAAGATAAATACTTTCTGATTTCACTCATATGTGGAATTTAAAAAAGAAAACAACAACAAAAAAGAAACAAGCCAAGAAACAGACTATTAACTATAGAGAATTGATGGTTACCAGAGAGGTGGTGGGGGGATGGATGAAACAGGTGAAGTGGCTTAAGAGTACATTTCTCTTGATGAGCACTGAGTAATACATAGAAATGTTCAATCACTACATTACAGAAATGAATATAACACTGTATATTAACTCTGCTGAAATTAAAATTTTAAAAAACATAGTGAGTCAAGAGAGCTTGATTTCTGAAGACAATGGAAGATATAAAACTGCTGATTTTAATAACAGTTGGAAGACTACTCAGCGAATATAACAACAACAACAAAAAACTACGGGTGCATGTGATAAAACTGATCAATCTCCAAAACATTAAAAAAAAATTCAGCTGAGCCCAGACAGCCCAAATAATCATAAGGATTATAAAATGGTTCTTTTTAAGCCAAAAAAAAAAAATTAAGGGAGGACATTTTATAATTATGTACATGTAAATCCACTAAGAAAACTTAAAAATTCTACAGATGTATTCATCTAATAAGTTTCAAAATACATGAAGCCCAAACTGACAGAACTAAGAGGAAATGGATCTACAACATTCCTTTCTCAGTATTCCATAGGACAAGTTAACAAAGTGTCAGGAAGAACCCAAGGGCCAGAAACAAGACTATCAATTGCATCTGGGTCCGACAGGAAGCAGATGCCATGGCAGGATTCAACACGATTACTTGTAGGAGGGAATATGAGAAAGGGAGATCTGTTCAGAACACGATACTGGAATGAGAGGGAAGAAAGGAAGTCCCAGACTACAATGCAGGCCCAGGAAAGTTTCGTGCATGCCCATGGGGGTCTTCATGCCTCTTAGGAAAGTCTTGCATGTCCTAAGGCAGGAATGGGCTTTCCTCATTCATAAGCATTTGCTCATTCATGAGCTGAAAGCAGAGCATGGGAAGCCTGGACTCAGTAGGAACATGATGGTTGATCCAGAGGGGTCATCCTGGAGTTGTCAACTACACCCCCTGCAAGGGGAGATCTCAGTGATAAATTGCATGGCTACGACCATATACTCTTTGCACCATACAGACTTCTAGGAGAAGCTCCCTGTGGCTTCCATGGATCTCACTTCCTAAGGCACATTTAGAAAAGGTGGAGTGGGGGGGGGTGGTCGGGTTAGTGGTATGAACTAAATCCCCCATTGTTCTAACGGGCATTTCTCTTCAGCTTCTTCCATTATCCTTTCTGTATTTCCCTAATTTTTTTTTTTAAAGATTTTATTTATTTATTTGACAGAGAAATCGCAAGTAGGCAGAGAGGCAGGCAGGGGCGGGGCGGGGGGCGGAGGAAGCAGGCTCCTCACTGAGCAGAGAGCCCGATGCGGGACTCGATCCCAGGACCCTGAGATCATGACCTGAGCTGAAGGCAGAGGTTTAACCCATTGAGCCACCCAGGCGCCCCTATTTCTCTAATTTTCAACTACCACCTTGGCTGACTGGTGCCTTATCTTCCACTGTGAGCAAAACCTTTAGTCCTAAGGCCTTGGCAATTACAACCTTCTTGGGTTAGGGCTGTTTTCACTTTGTTACAATAATACAAGGGAGTACCAGGAGGTGTCCAAGTGGATCATCCGGGTTCCACACCTATTTCTCCCCATCCCATTGGGAAAAAAGCAGCTCTACACCTCCTTCTGCTGTCAGGATAGATTATCCCTTCTACAATGATGATTCCCCTTCTCTCCTTCTGGTCCCCATACAAAATCTTATTCCTTTCTGTATGTCAAAAGTATTTCCTAACAGGGGCACCTGGGTGGCTCAGTCAGTAAAGTGTCTGCCTTTGGCTCAGGTCATGATCCCAGTGTCCTGGGATCGAGTCCCATGAGTCCTGTATCAGGCTCTCTGCTCTGCAGGTAGCCTCCTTCTCCCTGACTGCTGCTTCCCCTGTTGTGTGCATGCTCTTGCTCTGATAAATAAAATCTTAAAAAAAAAAAAAGTATTTCATAACAACTTTTAAAAAATTTTAAATGGAATAAAGCCTAATTTTTAATGTGAGAAGATATATAGCTATTAATTTTAATGGAGGAAAACACTGGTATAAATAATGGAATATCTATTGTATTTAATTCAATAATCAAGGTAGAAATGGGTGGCTCAGTCGGTTGAGTGTCTGCATTCGGCTCCAGTCATGATCCCTGGGTCCAGGGATTGAGCCCCACAACAGGCTCCCTGCTCAGTGGGGAGTCTGCTTCTCTCTCTACCCCTCCCCCCAATTTGTGCTCTCTCTCTCTCACTTTCTCTTTCTCTCTCCCCCTCTCTCTCAATAAAATCTTAAAAAAATTTAAGGGATAAATCAAATACTTACCATCTCTCAATATTAAAAATACAGTCAATCCTTGCACAATGTGGGGGTTGGGGTGCTGATCTCCCACACAAAAATCCACATATAACTTTTGATCCCCCAAAACTTAACTGTTAATCAGAAGCTTTACTGATAGCATAATTGGTTGACATGTATTTGCATGTTATATGTATTATACATACTGTGTTCTTACAATAAAGCAAGCTAGAAAAAAGTCAAGAAAATCATTAAGGAAAATACATTTACAGTACTGTATAGAAAAAATCCACATATACGTGGATCCATGCAGTCGAAACCCATGCTGTTCGACAACCAACCACATTTATTTTTCTTATATATGTAGAGACCCATACTTATACTTCTGTTGAGAAACAGAGCATATATGAGGGATCCTCAAAACCCTCAAGAAAAAAAAAGCTACAATTGCCATCTGAGAATTAAACTAGAAAAACCTGCACATAATGAAGATTCGCCCTCTGGAAGACCAAACAAAGAACTGCCAAGTCTACAATCAAATGATTCAGAAAAGAAAGCCAAATTAACTATATTTTATCTTTTCTCTAAAGAACCTGTATGAAGAGAAGGCAAATGGTTATCATGGAACCTAGAAAAGGAAGAGGTCACATCTGATGTGTCATATCATCGAAGGAAGCCCTACCCAATTGCTACAAATGTCTAAATGCTATTGTTTTGTTCTACAGTAGGGACGGGGTTAGACGGTTTCATATCTTGCTTTAGGCCCATATGTTCACTGAGTCACTTATCCTAGTGCTGTAAAAATACCCACACCAGATAAAAAATACCTCAAAGATTAAGGAGGTGTACCATAATTTTCTATTCTTTCTGTAAGAATAAATTATAGTTGACAATGAGTAAATCAGTTTGAGAGATGTAATTATGGAACTGTAAAAGCAGAATTTAAGAGAATGGGGTAGCTATATACAATGGAACATTGCTCAGCCATAAAAAAGAATGAGACCTTGTCATTTGCAACATGGATGGATCTAGAGGGTATAATACTAAGTGAAATCATTCAGCAAGAGGAAGACAAATACCACATGTTTTCACTCTTAAGTGGAATTCAAGAAAAAGGGGGAAAAAGGAGGAAAGAAACAGACACTTAATACAGAGAACTGGTAGTAGCCAGAGGGGAGGTAGGTGGGGTGGGAAGGGAAATGGATGAAATATGTTAAGGGGATTAAGAGTACACTTATGATGAGCACCGAGTAATGGACAGACTCACTCCATCATTATATTAGACACCTGAAACTGTATGCTAATTATATCTGAATTAAAATTTTTAATTAGTTCTATGAATCTTTGGGCTACAGTGGAAATACAGTGAACTGAGCCTGTCATTTACTTTTTAATGTATACACCAGATTCCTTACTTTTCAAAAATGCTTTTGACTTACATAGGTGCTCTATATATTGAACCTGAAGATGGGGGAAGACAGGTTCTATTTTGGCATCTCTACAAAATCTGTTTGCACAGACATTCATAAAAGCAGCTCTGAAAATAGCAATCTCAAGGGTTGCTGGGGGGAGGGGGGCCGAGAGACGGGGGTAGGGTTATGGACATTGGGGAGGGTATGTGCTATGGTGAGTGCTGTGAAGTGTGTGAACCTGGCGATTCACAGACCTGTACCCCTGGGGATAAAAATACATTATATGTTTATAAAAAAATTTAAAAATTTAATAAAAAAATGAAAAAAAGTAGGAATCTCTTTTGCATAATATACATGAGGTCAGAAAGAAGACAGTGGGTTCTGGGATGTAAAAGCCGCACTGAAGCCATGGACAAACACGCATGGAGTCGGGGTACACAGACATGTGATTTGCCATCATGGCTTGAATTACTGAGAACTCATCAGTGCTGATGAGGCACTGACTACATTCCGGTGCACTTCAATCAGAACCAGATTATACCATTAGAATTAATGAAGCACTAGAAGACTTTAATGAGTAAAAGAGGGTTGGTTTTAAAGTCTTTAATGCACTTCATTCATTTGACAACAATTTGGTTGACAGTGCTATCACCTCTCCTGTAAAACAGGGAAAAAGTTTACTAAAGGTTTTAAGTGACAGATTATATTCAGCACACTCCCTGGCACAGTTCTTCAACATTCACTTAATGGTCTAATGCTATAGCTTATTTACGACGGATCAATTCGTCTTTTGCCATCCTGTGTGTGGGAGTGGGGGGGCTAAGAGACACTAAACAATTGTTCTCTCTCAGATCCCACATTCTCGTTATACTGATGAGATTTTTTTTTTTTTCTCTTTTAAGCTGCTAGGAACTTTCAAGCCAATAAGACTACTATTTTTCATCTTTTCTAGAAATATATTCATCATGAGTATGTGTGGGGTGTTGGTGAGGGATGGGGAAGGGAGTCTAACCACCTCCAAACAGGAAGGCAGAAGGAGATTCAGAAGAATATAAAACTGGGAAGGGCAGATGAGTATTTTCCAGATATCGACGTGTATTTTAGTATGAACCTGAAAAATAATAGAATGAATTATTAGGCAACCACAGGAGGGGACATGGCCATATCTCCGAGTACAGGAAAGGGACCAGACATTTTAGATCCTAGATCTAGTTTTGGCAGATTTAGTGTTAGTTATGCTCTCCATATCTTACTTTTTACCAAGTGTAAATGACTATTACTGTTCATGAGTACCAGTCTGTAATGAGTACTACCATTCTTAACTATTTTAGAGCACAAAATGCTTACTACATAGTGGGTTTTTTTTAAAATGCTTTGTTCTTCACAAAGAGCACCTTCTAAATTCAAAATGGTAACTGATTTTTTTTATAAGAAAGGGAAATTATATGCAAATAACAACTTGATTCTTAAATTTAAGAACAGCTCCTTCAATAGTAAAAGATGTAAAAATGAGCTTCAAGAGAAGCAAGATGAAAGTACTACTGTTAAAGGTTAAATATCAGTTTTTCTTTTTTAAATTGTAGTAAAACATAGATAAAATTTACCATTTTAAGTATAAAGTGGTACTAAGCACACTTACAGTGCTCTATCACCATCACCATCATCCTCAATACGTTTTAAAACAAAGACCCAGTACAGGAAAAGTAGGAACACCTGCAGACTGAAGAGTGTACAATCTGGTTTAAAAGAAGTTCCACTATCTGGTTTGCTCTCCTGCTCCAAAACATATTGTGTAGGTATCTAAAAGCAACATATACTCAGTGCAACTAATGTGCTATTTGAAAGCTTGCCAGTGATTTCCATATTGAGCTGCCTTGGGCACAGATGCACATAATTCCAATAAATTCCATTTATTCCATGGGGTATTACAGGCCTACGTGTTTTTTTCTGGGGGGTATGGACTATGCTCAAATTAATCTTCTTGGAGCTCACCACCCCAGGTTCACATCTTCCAGAATATATATAATATCACTTTACACCTTTTCCTGGTCCACAAATATTTCCTAAAATACTTGTGGGACCTCTCTTCCCATGACCAGTTCTTTTCTTATTATTCAAATTCCATTATCAAACAAAAGGTATATTTAGTTTCAGAGGTAGTGTTCAATTTATCAGTTGCACGTAACACCCAGTACTCATCCCATTATTTTTCTATACCAAACCTTTTGGAGGGCTAGCTTTGTGATTCTCTTAAATTAGTTCATCCTAAGTCATTTATTATTTTTTACCCAGAGAATCATAGGTAGATTTCTTATGGTAGTTACTAAATCTGTACTATATATTTTGGTCACTTGGTTCTGTTCACTTTCATCCTTTATGAAGTATTACCTTAAGTTTTTCTCCTTCCTTCTGTGCACACACCTAATTTACACAAGGCATTTCAGTTTACTGGAGATCATGATGACATTGATTATTTCTTTTTCTATCGACGCCTCCCCATCACCTCCCTCATTCCCCTCTCCAGTTCTCTGTAACACAATCTATTGTGAAGTTTTCTAAAATCTCCCGGGAAGAATGAATTTATCTGTAATCTTTACTACCAATGTAATTCCTTCACTTACTTCTTTCCCAGTGCTTTACCAGTCTGTGTATCTTACCCTCACAGGCTATCAGTTGTTGACAGGCAAGGACTCTGTCATTTTTATATATCTAGCATTTAAGAAGGTACTGGCATACAGGAGATGTCAAAAAATGGTTTTTCCTCACCTGCCCCATTTTATAGAATTCCATCTATAACTACAGACCTCCCACTGCTCCCTTTGAAGGGATCATCCGGGGCCCAAATCAGGTAGCATTTCCTCAGACATAAGAGGAGAAGCAGAAGTAAGCACTCCTTTCAGACAAGAGAGCTTGGAAATCTTACCACTTATATGTAATTTAGGTTTAAGTATTCATTTGAAGCACTTGACGCTGCCACTAAAAGGCATGATTAGGAACTCGAACTTGAGATACACCAGAAGAGGGTTAGATTAGAGTCAGAGAGCCACATCACTTCTGTGATTAATATTCACAATGCTATTCTTACTCATATTTAAACAAAGAATATGAAAAAGATTTAAGCTTTTTCAGGGCAGAATACAAATGTCATAGTATTCCCATTCCCCATTGTTTAGCGACCTCAAGCAGCTGCCACTAATGGGTTTCTCTTGTTAAACACTTCAGATACTGTTTTTTGTTTCACTTCTGAAATAAAGCAGTACTCCTTGTAACTTTGTTACTGAGAAAACCAACACGGCAAATGAAATAAAAACCTGGGGTCATCTCCCTGTGCATGTCAGGTAATAAAGCTGTCACTAGTAGTGTGACATCACTTAAGTTCTCTGACATTTAGTTTACTGACCTGGAAAACAAGAATGTAAGATTTTTAAAAGGTATGTACTTCTATAGATCTACATATAATTGGAAATTCTCATGTGCAGCCTCACAACTCTCATGGATTAAAAAACTCTTTACACCTCAGTGTGAGGCAGGAATCTATCAAAATCCTAGAGGAGAACAAAAGCAGTAACCTCTTCAACATTGGCCAACTTCTTTCAAGACATGTCTCCAAAGGCAAAGGAAACAAAAGTGAAAATGAACTTTTGGGACTTCATGAAGATCACAAGCTTCTACACAGCAGAGGAAACAGTCAACAAAACAAAGAGGTAACCCACAGAATGGGAGAAGATATTCGTGAATGACACTATAGACAAAGGGCTGGTCTCCAAGATCTGTAAAGAACTTCTCAAACTCAATGCCCCAAAATCGGATAATCATGTCAAAAAATGGGCAGAAGACAAGAACAGACACTTCTCCAGAGAAGACATACAAATGGCTAAAAGACACATGAATAAATGTTCATCATCATTAGCAATCTAGGAGATTCAAATCAAAACCACATTGAAATACCACCTTACATCAGTCAGAATGACCAAAATTAACAAGACAGTAAACAAGTGTTGGAGAGGATGTGGAGAAAGGGGAACGCTCTTACACTGTTGGTGGGAATGCAAGCTGGTGCAGCCACTTTGGAAAAGTGTGGAGATTCCTCAAAAAATTAAAAATAGAGTTTTCCTATGACCCTGTAATTGCACTATTGGGTATTTACCCCCAAAGATAGATGTAGTGAAAAGAAGGGCCATCTGTACCCCAATGTTCATAGCAGCAATGGCCACAGTCACCAAACTGTGCAAAGAGCCAAGATGCCCTTCAATAGACAAATGAATAAAGAAGATATGGTCCATATATACAATGGAATATTACGTCTCCATCAGAAAGGATGAATACCCAACTTTTGTATCAACATGGATGGGACTGGAGGAGATCATGCTGAGTGAAATTAAGTCGAGCCAAGAGAGTCAAGTATCATATGGTCTCACTTACTTGTGGAGCATAAGGAGTAACACGGAGGACATTGGAAGAATGAGAGGAGAAGGGAGATGGGGGAAATCGGACGGGGAGATGAACCATGAGAGACTGGACTCTGAAAAACAAACTGAGGGTTTTGGAAGGGAGGCAGGTCGGGGGTTGGGGGATTGGGTGAGCCTGGTGGTGGGTATATTAAGGAGGGCACGTATTGCATGGAGCATTGGGTGTGGTGCATAAACAGTGAATCTTGGAACACTGAAAAAATAAAAATTAAAAAACACATCGATTGGCAAAATCTGGTCCCAGCTGACCTTTCTAGATTTGCTATCCTCCATTACAAATACTCTATAATTAAAGAGCTTGTTTTGAATCTGCTCACCCTAATGTAAGACTCAGCTAGTGGGCCAGCTCCCTGAGGCTGGGCCTTGGACACTCCTAGTCCTGCAGTGCCTCGTGGTCACTCTAGCTAGTCCAGCCAATTACCTCTTAATTTGAGAGACAATCTAGACAAGAGTGAAGATTCAAAATTCTAATGGGAGTGTTTCCAATTTCAGGTAAGAAGGAATGAACACACTCCACCCTGTGTCTCCCACTGAATGCATCAATAAAACATAACACATAGATCAGCTATTGGAGAACTTGAAAAATAAAAAGCAGCAGGCAAATTATGGAAGACCAGAATTCAAAGTACCACTGAACCAGTGTAAGTTTACATTTTGGTTTTTATCCTGGGCATTGTGGATGTTATTTTGTATATATTCTCAATTCTAATCCTTACAGAAAAAAAAATTAGTAGGCAATTAACTTTTTTAGACTTGTGTTACAGGTTTTGTCTCATTTTTTATAGGTGTCCATTCAAATCTCAGTTCATTTATTTAAGCCTCTGAGTTTGTTTTGTGCATGTGGGGTGAGGAGTTAGCACAAGGGTTCACATACAGAAGTAGAAGAATCCTTTTTATGGCTCTCTCCCTTCCAGGATTCCCCCTCACTTTAGAGGTGTGGCTGTTGCATGCTTTTTCACTCTGGTTCTTTCAACCAGAAAAATGGTAGCAGGATTTCTATTACAGTTTTAGCCGCTCATGCATTTTGTGACTATGACCCACTCTCAGGGCCAAGACACACACACACACACACACACACACACACACACACACTCACCCATGTGCTGGTTGCTTCTATGGATTTTACTCCCCTCCACAAGAGTCTGTGTTTAATTACTCTTCAGAGTCCTCACATAGTTGTTTTTTTCTATTTTGTTCAATTTGTTCTAATTATCAGGATGAGAGAGAGTTTTATAAAAATCTTCTATCATAACTTTTGTTGGAAACAAAAATGTACTGCCTGGGTAAAAAAACTAAAGTAACATAATTTAAATCTATATCTGGCAAGAGGCAGTTTCTTAAACTGGGTATTGTTTACATGAATGTGTCTTATAATTACTTTGTATGTTTTTTATCCTTTTTTGATGTATAATACACTTGACAATTTTCTAAAAATGAGGTACTTTGGTCCTTCATAACCAAAACTTAAGCTCCTCACTTAACATTTACCCTGTGGAGGGGTGCCTGGGTGGGTCAGTTGGTTAAGTACCAGACACTCAATTTTGGCTCAGGTCATGATCTCAGGGTTGTAAGATCGAGAGCCACATTGGGCCTTGGGCTGAGCGTGGCATCTGCTTGAGATTCTCCTTCTCCCTCTGCCCATCCCCATCCCTGTCCCCCTATCCCTCTTGCATGTGCATGCTCTCTCTCTTAAAAAAAAAAAAAAAAAAAATTACCCTGTGGATAATACTGTTATGAAAACAGCATACCTGTAGTATTTCAATAATATATGAATGGCTCAAATTTAATAAAAAGATAATCCCATCAACTGTAAAAGTGAGTACATTCTAAGAAAATAAAGTCTTCGTTTCAAAGAAGGTTCAATCAGGCAAACAATCTCCTACAGTATTTCAATGTAGCCGAGCCGACACCTTTGAATCAATATCTTCATTCAAATCATAACTCTGCCTTTTACTAGATGGGTAAGTTACTTTAGCTTTCTGAGCTTGTTTCCTCCTTGTAAAATGGACAAAATATAGTACCTACCTCTCAGGATGAAGTGAAGAGTGAAGTAAGCAATTATGAAGAACATTCTGCACCCAGTGCTAGGTACCTATAAAATGTTCAACGAAAGTTAGCTGTTATCAGTAGTGATATTTTCTTCTGAATCCCAAAGGACTTCCATTACTTATTTACTCAATTACTAATCTTCACTTGATATACTTCCACAAAAGCAATTTGAGATTATGTTCCTTCACTACCAGGAAATGAACAACTTTGTACAGTTTAAAATTCAACATAATACTAAAAAGACAAGTTTTAGTTGAATGCACCCTCTAGTGGTTTCCATTATGTGCAAGTACCTGCTTCTATAAAAGAAAACCTCTTCGTGAAATGTCTCTAGTTTGCTCAGAACCTGAAGCCAGCCAGTTGAGAACATGGTATGAAGTAGATAATCATAACTAGAAAGCTCCCTCTCTTTGAGAGCTGGAGGAATATTTTATCTTTTACAACTCCCCCCCACCATAAAACCTAGAATATTTGTGATATTCACCATACCAAATTCCATTATTTCTACAGCATTGACTTTAATCTTTACTCCTAAAGAAAATCAGGCCACTTCCTAGTTTGCTTTAACAAGCATTGCAGCATACTTATTCTTTGTCTAACAAAAACATACTGAGTACCAACTATGTATACCAGGCAATGGGAAGACAATAAACAACTTATTACACGATTATTATGTAATTACTAATTGGCAAAGTGTTTTAAGTAAAGACTACCATGAGTGTACAAGAGGGGATTGGTCTAATTTGGGTGGCAGGGGAGCAGAATAGGAAAGCTTACTTAAAAATAAAATGTGAAAAGACTTTAAGGGTAAATACTTCAGTTGAAAGAAGAAAAAGTGTTGTGCAAAGACAACAGCATATGTAAAGGCCTGAAGATTGCAAGGTACACACAGCATTTGAGAAACTGAGGAAAGTCCCCTGGTCAAAGAAGGGGAGATTGTACAGGGAGAGACTAGTGAAGTAACTCCAACTTAAAGAGTTTGAAGTTCATCTTAAAGACAGTGGGAGGGGCACTTGGGTGGCTGAGTGCATTAATTGTCTGACTCTTGATTTTGACTGAGGCCATGATCTCAGGATCATGGGATTGAGCCCTGCCTGGGGTTTTGTGCTAGGCATGGAGCCTGCTGAAGATCCTCTCTCCCTCTATCTCTCCCCCCAAGTCCTCTAAAATAAGTAAGATCTCTTAAAAGAGAGAGAGAGATAGAGACAGAGAGAAGAAAAAGAGCAATGGGAAAGTATAGAAGGGATTAAGGCAGAAGAGTAACAATTTTTTTTTTTTTAAAAGATTTACTTATTGACCTGAGAGACAGAGTGAGGGAAAGAGAGAGAGCAGGAGCTGAAGGGGCAGAGAGGCAGACAGGGCTCAGGACTGGATCTCAGGACTCTGAGATCTTGACCTGAGCAGAAACCGAGTGGGCACTTAAAATGACACCTACCCAGGCACCCGTGATTTACACTTTCAAAAGTTCACTTTGCTAAGAAACGGAAACGGGTGAGGGAATGGCATAAAAAGTAGATGCCCAGACCACCTGCCAGTAATCCGGGTGAGATGCGGTGAAACCTGGGACGAGGGAGGTAGCAGTGGAGATAAAGTGGAAAGATAGTTCTGGGGCAAGATGGATCGACCATGGTGATAGGTATGGAAGTAGCGAACTTGGTGAACTAGGTGATGGTGACAATGCCATTGTCCCCACTAAGTACAACTGGTGGGGGTAGCTATTTGAGATAATAAATTAAGAAACTAGGGTTTTCCTCTTAAAAAGAGAACTTCTTTGGCCACAAAGTGTTAATTATTTCAATTGAAGGCTTAACTAGCATTAGGCAGGAGGCACCACTCTCCACTCAGTTGGGCCCTAAATGTTTTATTTGTTTTTGTTTTTATTTTTTTCAATTTCTAGGAGAATGACCCACTACTACTGCGCTAAGACTTTTACCTTACATCTATCTGGAAAGCCCTTAACTCGTTCCCGCCCCAAATGATTTTAAAAGTACAGTTCAAAGGTCACCTTCTCCAGTCTTTCCCACACCCCCATGCTGCCGTACAGCTCCTCTACTGAGCTGTGGGTTCCGGACAGCACGGATTAAGCACTCTTCATCCTTGCGTCCCCGTTGTGCAGCGCTGCACCCCTCAAACCCTAGGCGCTCCATAAATTTTTACTCATCCGCACGCATCCGCCCAAAGAACAACTCTAACTAGCACGCGTGCCCCGCCCCACGTTAGCCTGCCGGAAGTGACGCACTCTGGGGGACGTATTTCCGGTCCCGAGTGCCGAGTCCGTCGCCGGGGGCGGGCTTCTCTGGCTGGCTAACTCAGCTGCCCTGGAGGATTCGTGCGCGGTAGGTAGTTGCGCGCGGCTGAGCGCGATAGGACCCTGGGAACCACCCCCGGCAGGTGCAGTGTATTTCTCCCCGTTCGTTCCCGGGGACCCGGCGGGAAAGCCCAGAGACTGACTGCTGGGCTCCCAACAGCTCTCAACGGCAGATGGGGCTGGAGTGCCGGGATCCGAGGCCCGCCGAGGCCGCGGTCGCGGGGACGGCTCTCAGCGGTCGGGTGCTAGCCGCTTGGGCTGGCACATCCAGCCCTACTGAGACCCAGTGTCCAGTGGGCTCCCCAACTACATCTTGATACTCAGAGCTTCCCCCTTTCCTTGTCCTCATAGGAAGGATAATGGACCTCTTGGACAGCTCCAGTCCCTACCGTGACAGTCGCAGGATCTGCAGTGAGCAGGGTGCGCGCGGGGTGTAGAAGTGTGTAGCGTCTCACTGACTCGTTGGCTCCGCCCTTCAGCGTTTGTTTCCGGGAGGTTTCTAATCACGAAGACTTGAGGTTTTAACCCCGTTTGGTACACGGGACGCCGCCCCCTAAAGGGGCGCGGCTCAATAATTGAAAATGATTGGAAACCACTGGGCTCGAAGTGGTTTATAGTCTGATTAGCTAGAAGACCCAGCATCCCCACGTGACCATAAACAAACCCTTTTGTTTATGTTACGTATCAATCTGCGGGAAGGGTTGTAATGACAAACTTCGCGCCAAAGACAGGATTTCTGTGTACTTAATTTGCTATGCAGGTTGTTTGCATTGAACTGACTCCGCGAGAAGGTGGGATGAAAGTAGCCTTGGGACTTACAGATAGGAAACAGCCAGGAAAACTGCAGAATTTGGGAAGAGTAACTTCATTCACTGTATTACTTTGTGATTCAAATTTTACAAAGTAAATTGGTTACCTCATCAAATGTTTTACAGTTTTAAGCATTTATATACGTGTTGGGTTTTTTGTTTGTTTTACTGGTGTGGTAGCTCTTTTGGTAAGGGTCGATTTATTTTATAGGCATATCTGTGCCGCATATTATAAAATTAAATATACAGATATCTAAATGAAGTGTTTAAGTAATTAAGGCTTTAACTTATGGGCATAATGTGATACAGTGTGGATCTTAGTGGGGTTTTTTTGTTTGTTTGTTTTTTGTTTTAATGGTTACTAACAGCCATGCTTGTCTTAAAGCTTGATAAAGTACTGCTGATGAAATCATGACCAGGTGGGCCCGAGTTACTACCACTCGTAACAAGAGACCTTTGGCTGCAACATCATGGGAGGACATGAAGAAGGGGTCCTTTGAGGGAGAAAGCCAAAATCTACCAAAGAGTAAACAACTTGAAGCCAAAAGACTCTCCGTTAAAAATGATGCTCCCCAAGCAAAACACAAAAAGAACAAAAAGAAAAAGGAGTACTTAAATGAAGATGTAAATGGATTCATGGAATACCTAAGACAAAACTCACAGATAGTTCATAATGGAAAGATGATAGCAACAGACAGTGAGGAGGTAAGGGAAGAAATTGCAGTTGCTTTAAAGAAGGATAGTCGACGGGAAGGAAGAAGACTAAAAAGACAAGCAGCAAAGAAAAATGCAATGGTAAGATCATTACTTTAACTGAAATATTACTTCATATAGGTCAGAACTATTATTCATATACTCACACATGTATATTCTAACAGAATCTGATGCCCTTACATACTAGATTTATAAAGCATCTTTTTTTTTTTTTTTGCAATTTTAATTTATTTTATTTATTTTTTTTCAGTGTAACAGTATTCATTCTTTTTGCACAACACCCAGTGCTCCATGAAAAACGTGCCCTCCCCATTACCCACCACCTGTTCCCCCAACCTCCCACCCCTGACCCTTCAAAACCCTCAGGTTGCCCCAGCCTCCCACCCCTGACCCTTCAAAACCCTCAGGTTGTTTTTCAGAGTACATAGTCTCTTATGGTTCGCCTCCCCTCCCCAATGTCCATAGCCCGCTCCCCCTCTCCCAATCCCACCTCCCCCCAGCAACCCCCAGTTTGTTTTGTGAGATTAAGAGTCATTTATGGTTTGTCTCCCTCCCAATCCCATCTTGTTTCATTTACTCTTCTTTTTGAGGGCTAGTAATAACATTAGGACTTTTTTAGCACTTCCTGTATGCTGGACACTTGACGTGATTAATTATCACAACACTATAAAGATAATAGCATTAGTCTCATATGCGGCGAAAACACTGATGTATATATAGGCAGGTGTAAAAAAGTGCTGACAGCCACTTAGCTAGTATAGTAGCGGAGATGAAATTCAAACCCAGAGCTTGTCTGACTTCAAAACCTATGTTCTTATTCCTGCCTTCCAGTAGCTTCTTTTCAAACAGGCATTTAAAAAAAAAAAAAAAGTAAGGTGGAGGGTTAAGTGTAACAGGTTAAATATGTGTGGTTCCCTTTACTTGGAAAGGATGTTTTTGTCTTTATGCATGAAAAACTGAGGCACAGGAATGAGATCTAATAAGAATCACACTAGTTAGTAACAGAGCAGAGTAATAGAGTTAAGATCCCTTGACTTTGTTCCTAGTCATTGCTCCATTCCCTTCTCCATACTACTCAGAGGAATGCTGGGGGCTGCATGTTGATTTCTTTTGCCCGCCCCTGGATTTTTAAACTGTCAGATGTAGGAAATGAAATACTTTATATAATTCTTTCCCTTCTCTAAGTGAATTTTCCAAGTCTTCTAGTAAGATACTACATAAAAATCAGTATTTGTTATCAGTTTACACCTTCATTTTTATTTGCAGGATTAGTTTTAAACATAGTTGCAGATAATTATTTAGAGATAATGCTAATCAAACATTCCTTATGGATAAATATGGATAGAAAATGTAATCATTTTTATTTGGATCAGGATAGCTTTATTTAAATTGTACCATTATTTAAAAATATTTTAATTGAGACGCCTGGGTGCCTCAGTTGGTTAAGCATCTGACCTGATTTGGGCTCAGGTCACAATCTCAAGGTCGTGAGATCAAGCCCTATGTCAGGCTCTACACTCACTGAGGAGTCTGTCCCTCTTCCTCTGTTTCTCCCCCTTTTCACGTGTGTTCTTTCTCTCTAAAGTAAATAAAAATCTAAAAAAAATTTTTATCAAGTTAATTTAACTTAAAGGTAATGTAACTTAAAGATAGTTTCATTGACATAGGCAGTATGATGAATTGCATAGTATTTGAAACATTTATATTGTGACCTTTTAAGAGAAGTTTTATATTTGTAATTAAGGGAGAAAGATATTGGTTTTTAAGAAAAAATAAATGCTTTCTTTTAAAGCATATATTTTAAAAGTATGTAGTTTGCTTAGTCTGAGCATCAGTTCTTAATTGCTAATAAATTAAGATAATTTATGATGTTCACTGTCCATAGTCCCATCTACATTAAATTTAGGATCATTCAAGAAATTTGCATTTGGTGACAAGTGTGTTTTAAAGGTGAAAACCTGGGGTGCCTGGGTGGCTCAGCTGGTTAAGCGTCTGACCCACTCAGGTCATGATCACAGGGTTCTGGGATGGAGCCCTGCTTCTAGCTCTGTGTAGGGCGCCATGCTTAGCAGAGAGTCTGTTTGCCCCTCTCCCTCTGCACCCCCCCCACGTCTGTTAAATAAATAAAATCTTAAAATAAAAAAAAGGGTAAAAACCTAATCAGTGAACTGTCATGTTACTAGAGACCATGTTGACTTCACCAAGACTTCTGGTCTTCTTCTTATGGTGATCTAGTTTTTAGCCATTAGCTTTTCCTGAACCTGTATAAAACTGCATTTTCTTTGTTTGGACCACCTCATTCTAAATGTAAAAGTTAGTGAAGATTTAAAGGGGCTCATTCTTTTCCAGTATGTTATGAAATGGAAAAAATGAGGACATAGTTGCAATATATTATATGTTTTATTCTGCCTATTTAATTTGCTTTTTAAAAATCCTGTGCTTAGGGGCGCCTGGGTGGCTCAGTGGGTTAAAGCCTCTGCCTTCGGCTCAGGTCATGATCTCGGGTCCTGGGATCGAGCCCCACATCGGGATCTCAGCAGGGAGCCTGCTTCTTCCTCTCTCTCTGCCTGCTTCTCTGCCTACTTGTGATCTGTCAAATAAATAAATAAAATCTTAAAAAAAAAAAATCCTGTGCTTATTTTGAAAAAAAAATTGTTTAAAATTTTTTTTTAAGATTTTATTTATTTATTTGACAAAAGAAGGAGAGAGAGCATGAGTAGGCAGAGTGGCAGGCAGAGGGAGAGGGAGAAGCAGGCTCCCCACTGAGCAGGGAGCCCAATGCAGGATCACTGAGGGGAGCCAGGAGCCCAGGCCCCCGGGGTCATGACCTGAGCCAAAGGCAGCCACCTAAGTGACTGAGCCACCCAGGCACCCCTTTTATCAAAAACTTTTTTGAAAAAATAAACTATTTGTTGTCCAAGAAATATATATACTCCTTTTTTCAGTTTATATAAAATAGCTTACATATCTTTGAGTATCCACCATATTTGATTATGATTACTGTTCTTATTCATTACAGCAAAAACTATTCTCCACATCATTAGGTAGTATGTAAAGCAACCAAATAATTATTTAGTGTTATGTTGGAGCCAGATAATTCATCTTAGAATTATTCTTTTAAAATGTATTTATTGTGTAGGGGTGCCTGGGTGGCTGTCGTTAAGTGTCTGCCTTCAGCTCAGGCCATGATCTCAGGGTCCTGGGATTGAGCCCCACACTGGTCTCCCTGCTCAGTGGGAAGCCTGCATTCCCTCTCCCACTCCCACTGTTTGTATTCCTGCTCTCGCTGTCTCTTTCTCTCTCTGTCAAATAAATAAGTAAATATCTTTAAAAAATGTATTGTGTACATACTCTAAAAATGAAACACCTAATTCTGAGTATTAAAGAATATGTATTAAAGTTATGAAAACTATAAGATATATTTTTTGGTATGAAATATAATTTGAATCATAATTTAAATGGCATCATTTGACTCAAATGTATTCAATTATATGAATTTTGTAAGTACTAATATGAATTATGCCTGATAATTTTTACAGTCATTTTCTATTTTTCACAGAAAACTCAGTTTTTCTAGAAGAGACATCTCCCTAATGAAATTAATAGTCCATATTTGCTTAATTCATTTAAGTATTTTCTATGAAACCATTTTTAACTTTGTGTCTAAGATTGATGGATTTATGGATTGACGGTTTTCAAAAGTACTGAGACCCTCTCCTGGAAATGACGTTTATTGTTTAGGAATGTATGAAACAACTTTTTTCTACAGATAAAACATTGAGATTTTTTTTAAAAAGAGCTAGATAACAAATGAAAGACATTTTAAAGATCTTTTTGAATTCAAGAATTAATAAAGCCAGTGTAGTTTTGTAATGCAGAAACTCACATTTTGTTTTCCCAGGTATGTTTCCATTGTAGAAAACCTGGCCATGGGATTGCAGATTGCCCAGCTGCCCTTGAGAATCAAGATATGGGAACTGGAATATGTTATTGGTGTGGGTCCACAGAGCATGAAATAACCAAGTGCAAAGCCAAAGTAGACCCAGCTCTTGGTATGTTTCTTCCTATTGATTTTTAATGTGGTAAATGTCAGAAGTGGGATTTTTGGGGACAGAGTTTGTCATGAACATGCCACTTATTATTTTGAAATTGAGATTAAATCTTAAGTTGTATAAAAAATAAGGGGTTTTTTCAGATTATTTAAAATAATATGAATTATATGACTTGTTCTGTACTTAGCCAACTTAGCAGAAAATGTTGATTCTTACAGGTGAATTTCCTTTTGCAAAATGTTTTGTTTGTGGGGAAATGGGGCATCTATCCAGATCTTGTCCTGATAATCCCAAAGGACTCTATGCTGATGGTGAGTACTGTTATCCTTATATGTCAGAAAAGGTGAGTTAGAATGCAGAGTTGTGATTTAACATAGAGTCTTAATTAGCTCTTGAATCAATTCTTGGACAAAAAACAAAACCTTAAGAATTTCAGTTTTTATCAAACTCTATTCTATGTACTGGACTTTATGTGTAATATGACGTATTAATCAAGACAAAAAGCTAAAGTATATATTTTAAGCTTTTTGCTTGTTTCAGCATCATTTGTGAGAGTATGTTATAAATACCTACTTTTAAACACAACAGAAGCAAAGGGGGTATATCTCAAGCTAATACAAGATTTTAAAAAAATGGTGTTGTGGATTTAATCACAGGCTAGCATACCATTTTGGATAGATGGGCTGGTAGACACTCTTCAATATGTATAGTAATCTTTGTTTCTGAATATTTTCCTTGGGTAATCGTCTAGCGTGGGATCATGTAACTCTCTTATCTTTAGCTCAACTAACATCTTAAGCTCCTTAAAGTCTGTGATGTCCGAAACTTTAAGGAGGAAATTCTCTGTTACTATGAGTAAGGTGCTTATGTGCTAACTGATGCCATCAGGTTCCAGATACCTCTTGTATGTCATGTCCTAGGTCACACGGGAGAAGTCCAGTGAAAAGGCACAGCATTCGAATCAAGCTGACGGGTTATACCTCTAGTACCACCACTCACTAGTGGGACTTGGCTGAGTTCTGTTATTTCTCTCAGTTCAGTTTCCTTGCCTGTTAAATGGAGATTAAAAAACTATATTTCCTTGATTCTAAGATGTACATTTTCTCACATTTTAATGTCTTTGAACTCAGAATATATCTTACCAGTGGTGAGTGCCATGTAATTGGCAGGGTTTTTGTTTTTTTTCCCCTGAGAGGTTTGTAAAATAATGATATAGCTTATATTCAGTGTCTTAGATTTGATGAATTATGGTATCCACCTTGAAGAGCTTTGAAAATTAAAATAGATTGTTCAGTGTCCCTCTCCCATTTCACTCTGGCATCTACAACAGTAAAGAAGCTGGCCCTGGAAAAGGCTCACAAGTGCCTTTCAGTTTTAAACTTATGACACAGGTCAGATGACATGACTGATGATAAAGATGGCTTTGGATGGTTATGCAAAATGATTAGATGTTTTTTAAAAGTGCAGCAAAGGAAAGAGATCACAGAGAAGTGAG
Source organism: Meles meles (assembly GCF_922984935.1). Taxonomy (NCBI): domain Eukaryota; kingdom Metazoa; phylum Chordata; class Mammalia; order Carnivora; family Mustelidae; genus Meles; species Meles meles. Next base: position 76,847,042 of record NC_060068.1, on the reverse strand, counting down.
AATTTCAGCCTTTACATCCTATAATGTCATATTTCTGGGAAAGTCAATTCACAATATAAACATGTCATGATAATGCTTGATCATTAAGTAATAGTGTTTGACCATTAAGGGAAAGATTAATTTTAGAAGCTACATGTGTGGTAATTCACAGTCCTGGAATGTTGCTTAAAGTAGGCAGACAGGCATTTTTATTAGGGTTAGGGTGCCTGGCAGATAGAAGGCACTAAAATAAAAGTGAATTTGGTTCCTTTTGTAACTGATCACCCCCATCTGACCTGTACAGATGAGCAATGGCTCCTAATCTTTTATGGGGTCATTGATCATTTATTAAGAAATACGGACATCCTCCTCGAAAAAATGCATCTGGACACCACTCTTGCTTACCGGTTCAACAGTTCACAAATCTTTGCCTATGTAACCACGGTTACGATCTTCTGTGCAGTGGCTCTTGGACACTCCACAGCACAAGTACCTTCTTCCATTATCTCTCTCCTCTCTGTGCCTTTTCTCCCCTGAAGGCCAGGTGCAAGAACTAGTGGATAGGTACAGTTTAGGGCTCTGTGGGATCAAAAGGACAGAGAGTGGACTTATTAACAGGAATGGTGGCACCTAGCTGTGTTCCTGTTTCTAGCTCCCTGTGCACTGACAAGGCTGTGAGGACCAAATAAGATATGAAAAGTGCTTTGAGACATTACAGTCCCTTGTAAGTATGAGAGGTTTTCAGTGACTTTGTTCTTTTAATAGGTGGTTGCTGCAGACTCTGTGGCTCTGTGGACCATTTTAAGAAAGATTGCCCTGAGAGTCAAAATTCAGGTGAGATCTCCGGGCCTCTATTTAGAAGGCCCGAGGTTATTATTCTGTGTTTTTGCTGAATTTTGTTAATACTGAGGTACCACTAATTTTAAGACAACCTGGTTTCTTGGTGCAATGACAATCTAGTCATTTCTCTGTCAGGAGTAGATGCAGTCGTAACTGAGCACTAGTAGCTGGTACTGTCAGGTGGGGAAAAGGTGACCACTAAGCCCTAGAGGACCCTCATCTTACAAAGCATCTTTCTTATACACATTCTTAACTGCCAACTAATGAATGTAATAATAAAGCCAATTCTGTCACCAACAGAAAAATACTGATTCACTAAGAGGAAATAAAAAATATGAAAATAACTCAATATTTTTATGATTGAGCATTCTCACATATGGTTTGCTTCATCTATATCTGAAGGATTCAGAGCTGATTGCAAAAACAGCCAAAAGTACTAGAATTTTGTTAGGTACATATCATCAGGCCAGTTGTATTTTCCTTCTAATGAAATACTAATGTTGGTCATCAAAACTTCAAAAATGTTCACTATACGTATGTGAGGGAAGTGGAAATGATTATTATATTAGTTTACCTGGATTGGAATGATGATAATCTTGAGTGGAAGAAAGACAAGAAGGCAAAAGTAGTACTTCTTAGGGGAAAAAGCACATTTCCTTTTATCTCAAATAGTGATAGTACTACACAAAATCTGCTCATTCTTACTTCCTACCTGAACATTTCCCTTTGAAAACCCAGAGTTCTTGTTTACGGTCTTGTCTAGAAGAAGACAGTCTTTACTACATTGTAGGCAGGAGGACTGAAATGATGGAAGTGGAATTTGAATTCTCCCTCCTGGGAGGGTTGCCATTTCCCGAATGACAAGACTGACAAGCAGATGTTGTATAATTTCACAGGTGGAATCTTGTGCATTTAAAACCGATGCTTCATAAGTCATACTGTTTACAGATTCTTGGAATTCATTGACTCTATAATGATGAACTCTGGGAAAGAATGAAAGAGCTTTCTCATCAATTTGTGCATTGCAAAGCAGTTGCTGCATTTCCCTAATTGGGATGAGAAATTGCCTGCGGTACTCTGAAATCAAGGGTTATAATCAATTACAGAATGCTCACTCTCCTTTAGTGATGGAGTCTTCCTTCCTTGTGATTATTCATGTCAAAACTAGTTCCTTTGCTAAGCCAGTTCCAAACTACAGGGATGTACTTGATTACCATTTTTCTTACATTCTAACTTCCATTCCTTGACAGATCGAATGGTCACAGTTGGTCGCTTGGCAAATGGAATGAGCGCTGACTATGAAGAAATTTTGGATGTACCTAAACCACAAAAACCCAAGACAAAGATACCTAAAGTTGTTAATTTCTGATAATGATTAGTACTGTCATTAGTTACCACCTCATTGTTAAACATTCTGAACTGGGCCTACTTCGCAAATTGGAGCTGGGCTCCCTTGGAGACCTGTGTTGTAGATACCAGTATGACCAGGGAATGGTCGCATAGTTTCCTGAGTGCTATCCATTAAAGAGTGCTTTTATCACTGGAGAAAATCACTGAAGAAGTAGAAGACGTTAGGATTGGATTCTCTAAAAGAACATTTTTAACAGAACTTAGGTATAACTAAGTGGTTATATGCTTGATTGTAACAATCATCTTTTTCTTAAAAACTATGTATTAATGTGAACCACCCCTACATAAAGTTTTACTGCTTGGCATTTGGAATGGAAATTTTAGTTAGATTGTTTTCTTTGTTCAAAATACCACATTTTTATGAATTTATTAATTGCCACAAAATGCACTATATTTTTAAAATAATAAAAATTCATTTGCTATTTACTTATTTTTCCGAATACCTGATTCTGGATTGTACTAGCCATTCTCTTTATGTCCAGGTACAAACCCTTTGGAAATACCATCTTTTGTGAAGTTTAGATGAGATTAATTTTGGTTAATATTTATTTTAGTTTGACATAAAGAAGTACAAATTATTGACGTAAAATAGAAGAGTACCTTAACAGCAGCTCTTCTTTGTTCTTGATTTTCAAGAGAGAAATTCTAGCCAAAATTTAGTTTCGGGTATTCTGCCAGAATGATGTCACTTAACAGACTGTATATTACACTTAACAGCATTTTGTTCGCATGTTTTAGATGCGTCCAGGTGAGAATGCAAGTATCACCGTAATAGACTTAGAACACTAATCAGAGACCCATTAGCTTCTTTGATTTGATGAATACATGCATACTTAATACATATATTTCACAAGGCTTAGGGCTCCCATTGTACTGTTTAATGGAATGACTCTAGTGGATTGTGTGTTTCATTTGGAATTTTACCTGATTGGATACATTTGTAACTAAAGGAAACAGCTGTGATTAGTCACTGATGCTTCAAAAGCAAAATATTTACCAAATAAGAAAAGAAACACTTTTCTCTGTTTTAATGTCTGCATACCTCAACAGTTCTAGTTTTAATAGGAGCTGTTGTTTTATTTTTGATACGAGAGGAAAACAGGACAGAATATAGCTCAGCATCCCAGAACTTAAAGAAAGGAGTGCCATTAAAAGAAATCACGCAAGTCGTGCAGCTGGAAGAGGGCAGCAGTGCTGTCTTAGACATTTAGTCCAAACACGCCCAGATTTATTTCACCTGTCCTGTGAGGTGCCAAAGACTCTGGAGAGTCAAAAGCTTCAAGTGAGGAAGGCAAACGTTAAATTTATTTATGCATTGTATCTTTCTCCAGTTCCTGCTGTGTTTTCGGTACTCTTTTAGGTACTTGGGATTGTGGTTGTGATGAAGACAAACAAGGTCACATGCATTCGAACGCAGCTTTAGGATAGAGAGGAGACTTGAGGGAAAAATACATATTTGACATATCAGTGTATCAGAAAAATAATATCCGAAATATTTTATTACATTTTAAAAATATTCTGTTGAGGGGTGCCTGAAAATATTCAGTCGGTTTAGCGTCTACATTCGGCTCAGGTCATGATCTCAGGGTCCTGGGATCCAGCCCCGCATAGGGCTCTCTGCTCAGCAGGGAGCCTGCTTTCCTCCTCTCTCTCTGCCTGCCTGCTGCCACTACCCCTGCTTGTGCTTTCTCACTCTCTTTCTCTCTGTGTCAAATAAATATATAAATCTTTAAAAAAATATATTCTGTTGCATCCCCTAGGACTTCGTCATTAGCATTCTTCCATCAATCCTCTGGAAATGCCACCTCTTACAATCTTATCTTTCACTTTTCCAAGGCTGAGTCCTAAATTCATCTGCTCTATTATCCCTGATTTCAGTTCCTCCTAGGATGTTTCACCAACACCTCAAGTCATTACTGATTAATTTTCAAAAAAATATAAATTCAAAGACTTTCGGTGGGCAGAAGTTAGAAGCATCTCAGTTACAGGAGAGGTTTGAAATTTTACCATACAAAATTTTAGTGTAATGTAACACCTTTATGGTTATTTTTTTACCTTTTTTTAAATCTAAAAATATTCTCAATAATCTGCCTACTTCTGAACTGTACAGTCATTTAAACCTGCATATCCACTCTTCTTACTGTATATCAATGTTAATTCATAAAATTGGAGCACAGTCCAAAGTTTGTGTAAATGAAAGCCTGCTGACACAATAAAAATAACCATCAGACCTAGGCTTGGGGAGTAGATGGGCTGCGGGAGGGGTAGGCAGGGGAAGCAGAGGTAGAGATTTGACCTACGTATGGCAGGATGTACCTAACTTCTTAATGCTCTAAACTCTCATGAAGTCCTTCAATTCTTAAATGTTGTCCTGTAGAGGAGGCCAACTTGACATGTGCTGGTTTGTCCTAGGAGTTAAGACAAATCACAGAGTAGAATAATGAATCTTGAAGTCTGGGGAATAAAGTGCTAATATAATAGTTATGAAAGAAAAGCTCGGTTAGTATCCTCTTTCTCTGTGATACCACATTTTGCAGGTACTTTTTGTGCGTATATATAGCAATAGATACTAAATTGGTCAGCCACCTTGAATATATGTGAAATGACACTAGTAAAGTAGTTCCTATTACTGAAATTGATTGAATTCCATTATGTTTTAATGTCTTCCTAATTTAAAGCTCTAAAACATGTAATACATCTTGTCAGATGCTCGTGACATACAGATATCTGCTGTATATGGAATATTCCCACACTATTAATCAACTAGCCAACTTACCATTTTTGATTTTAAAAATTTTATAAAATTTTAAAGAGAACACATGTTTCATCTCTGTAACGTAAAATGCTTATGATCATTTTAAACCGTATTTGTACCATTATACAAATTATATTATACAAATAATTGTACATTATACAAATACATATACAAAACTGCATATGGGCCATTTCCACTGCCCGTGCCCCCGGAAGGGAGGAGAGCCACAGATGATCTAAAACAGTATTACAACTCTTCTAATAATACAATCCAAATCACTGGTATTTGACCTGAGACCAATTTTATTTTTTAACCCCTTACTGCCTTTTGCTTAAGCCAAAATTAAATTATTTTGTGACCCAAAATCTTGCCAGTTGTCAGGGCTAAGTGTACTTGGAATTAAAGGTGGGAAATAAAATTACAGGTAATTGAAAGTTTACCATTTAAAATATGTTTATTGATCCATCCTCAGTAGCATTCTCTAAGAATTGTATACAAGAGGCTGCTGTTTCCTCGATGGATTTTGACCAGCCACCAAGATTTCCAGCAAAGTAAGGAGAGATGCTAGCAGAAATCTGGTTGAAGTATGATACCTGTCTCAAAAAGAAAATACATGGTTTTAATTGTTTATTGACTGAGACTTTTCCAAAAAAGTTTTTTTTTTTTTTTTTAAGGTTTTATTTATTTGATAGTGCACAAGCAGTGGGAGTGGCAGCAGAGGGAGAAGGAAAAGCAATGTCTCTGACGAACAAGGAGCCTGATGCGGGGCTCCATCTTAGGGCCCTAGGATCATGACCTGAGCAGAAGGCAGATGCTTAACCCACAGAGTCACCCAGGCACTCCAAGAAAGGGAGTCAAGCAGGGATCTGAATCCTGTTGGTATAGGGGAGGCTATGGTCCTGATCTTCTGGGGATGTTCTGGAATGGAACTAAAAGGATGACCTCAGGACTCTCCTGATGTGGACACACATTACAGAATTATACTTAACTAAGAAATGTGGGTAAAAGATTTCTCTGTATCTGTAGGAGCAAATTAACGTGCAGATGTTTCATCCAACTTACGGTGCAGGAACTGCTGTTGATCGCATGGATGAGAAATCCCGCACAGATGATTTCACTTCTGATGTACTGTGGAGAAGGTGGGACTGATGGTAGAATAACGGATTTCACTGCCACCATGTAACTGTCACTGAAAAATGAAAGGACATTCTCTAAGTTAATGTGAGAAATGAAGGATACTTGTTCGAAAACAAATTCCTTCAGTTAATTCCACTTACTTATGCAGGTAGAAGTGCAACTATGGAGAGCCCTCCCCTGGATGAGGGGTCTAGAATACCTTCTCTATGGCCACCTTCAAGTGTAAGGAAGGGTAATAAGGGCCATAGGTGTTGTCTGCTTAAGAATTAGTTACACTTTGCATAACTCAACAAAGCTGGAGTCAAGTTCTAAGCATGTTTTGTTATGCCCTAATGGGTTGTAAGGACCACCCTTAACAAATGTTAACATTTTGCTGTGTATCCCTCCAGACATTTTTATAACATATATATAACATATATATAACACTGACATAAGCAAATTTATATACAGATTTTTGAATAAATACATTTTATAAATATCAGTCTATAATTTGATTTTTTGCCTACCAGTAAATCTTTGGAGATACTTCTGAATCAGTGCCTCTATAGCTACTTCATCCTTTTTAATGATGGCACAGTACTCTGCAGTATGGCTCTACCATAATTTATAAGACGGACCTTCAGTTTATTTCTCTACCTTTTGTCAAATAAATAAATACAGTGATATTACAATGAATGTCCATGTGTGTTCATCTACACACATGGGTGTGATTTATTTCCACAGGCCAGCTTTGACATTGGAAATTATGCCGGCCAGTCCAGGTGTAGCCCTTAAATGTCCGAGAAGCTTCTACTGCTTATTTCTTTGAATTCTCAGGACACTTCTTAGAGCACAGACACCATGCCCAGAGAAGTCCAATGCCCACAGAGAAGTCAGGAACAAGAACTCTAGTGAACAACCCTAGCTGGCAGCCAGACCTTTTAAGTGTCTAGCATAATTGAGCCTTTGTAAGTTCTAAACTGCTCCTGATGTTTCATTTGGCAGTCACTGCATTTTTACTGATAATGGAATATTCTAAAGGTTTGCTAACTATCAAAGTGACGTGTGCATACAGCAAAAGGAAAAGGAACTGCTTCGGGAATAGTGCATGGTACTTTGCCCACAGGCGGTATTTAATAGATGACTTTTAAAAATAACTAAAGATCCATCTAGAAGAAATTCAGATGAACCTCATTCAAGACCAGAAATGCCAATATTGCCTTCCTTATTTTCATATCAACTATTTCATTCTACTCTCTTCTACAAAACATTACTACAGCACTTGCGTTGCTTATACTCACCCATCTTTGAGAGGCCTTCTTCGTGATACAAGTACTACCAAGTCTTTGGGTTTGTCACCATTCACTACAGGACAAGTGATATAATATATCTGATCAGCTTCGCTCACCCAATCTATGACTTCACAGGACCTGTGTAAATACAACAGTGAAGGAAAGGCTACACTTTCCCACCTGCTATGAATAAGGCATTCACTTCTTCTGTTTGTTTGCAGAACTACATTACTGAGGCCTACACTCACTCTTCTATTCACATCACCATCCTGCCAAAGCCAGCATTATTTCTCAAGGTCTGTCTTTAGAAAGCTGTTTGATCTGCAGGAATAATAACGCATGTGATGGACAGAATGGTGGCCGTATGATTCTAAGGTCACTGCCCTCCACACTTTGGAGAAAGGCATTTATAGTTGTTTTCCACAAAATTATTTCTGAATAATAATAACATCTGAAGAGTAGTGAATTATATGGGCAGTCATCAAAGAAGGACTGTTAGATAACGGACTGTTAGATAAAAGGTATCCTGGAAAGAGCACCAAGTTCAGAGTCAAACAACCTGTCTTTGAATCCCAAATGTACACTTCCTATCTACGTTATGTTAAGCAAGTCACTTTATTTTTTTTTCATTTGTAAAATAAACAATAACTATGGGGTTATGGTGCAGATTAAATGAAAACACCTGGCACAGTACTGAATTAAGGCAGGTACACAAGACAAGTAAGTTGAATTAGAATTCATTCATTCACTCATCCATTCAAGTTCACTTTGGAAAGTCAGGTGACCTAGAAATTAGAAAACAGTGCAAGAAACATATGAAATGAATTAACACCAAAGTTTAACCATTGTGCCTGACAAAAGCTTTGTACTTATAGTACCTGCAAATATTGATGGAAGAAAACTGCAAAGTGTTTCCTCTTCTTTCAGAGTCTTTTATTATGATGGCACCAACCATGATGTATTATTTTGGCCTCTATGCAAATGTAACCCATGACCCCAGAGGTATTTCACTTTAGTGATATTAAATTGTCTATTGCAGGGGCACCTGGGTGGCTCAGTCGGTTAAGCTATTGCCTTCGGCTCAGGTCATGATCCTGGAGTCCTGGGATTGAGTCCCACATCAGGCTCCCTGCTCTGCAGGGAGTCTGCTTCTCCCTCTGACCTCTGACCCTCCCCCTTCTCATGCTCTCTGTCTCTCTCAAATAAATAAATAAAAACTTTTAAAATAAATTTTATTTTAATAAATAAATCAAAATCTTTTTGAAAAATTGTCTATAGGGGCACCTGGGAGGCTCAGCGGGTTAAAGCCTCTACCTTCGGCTCAGGTCATGATCCCAGGGTCCCGGGATCGAGCCCCACATTGGGCTCTCTGCTCAGCAGGGAGCCTGCCTCCCCCTCTCTCTCTGCCTGCCTCTCTGCCTACTTGTGTTCTCTGTCAAATAAATAAATAAAATCTTTAAAAAAATTGTCTATTGCAGGGTATCAATCATAATCAATGAAACAGGGAGCCTGATGCAGGACTTGATCCTGGGACTCCAAGATCCCGACCCGAGCCTCAAAGGCTGACACTCAAACGACTGAGCCACCTGGGTGCCCAAGTTTAGTCTATTTAAAGATGAGCCTCTACCTCATCAAGATTAGGAAGTAAACGGTAATGCTTGATATAACAGGAAGCCCATCTCACCGATCCCCTTCTTTTAGCAAGACACCCAGTGAGGGCCCAGGTGCCATGGCCCCGGAGCTGGGGCTCCTCGGAGGAGGAAGGGGCATGGCTTGAGTGCAATCAGACCCAGCCGGTGCAGGTGGCAAAGTGCACAGCCTGTACTCCAGAAAAGAGGTGAAAGTGGCCGAGACTGGATTGGGTTGCAGGAGTCAGGAAGTAACAGCAGGAAGAGATGTAGGCTGACAGGAGTGGGCCCTGATCAGACAGGAAAAGCAGGAAAGAATGCCTCTGACTTCGGTATCATCCAGCTGCCCCTCAGCTTCAAACCAGGGAATGCTACTTCACAGAAAAAAGGAGGAACCACTCCTCAAATACCAAGAGAGGGAGGTGGGAAGGACAATTTTGACAAACACTTCCTCGAGGGCAACAAAAGTGTATATTAAAGTACAAGGGTGTGCAATTCAGAGCCTGATGGATCTGGGTTCCAATTCAGGTTCGGTTGCTTAAGGAAAGCAATCTTGGCAAGCCCCAGAACTCTCTCTTGTTCAGTGGAAATCATACCAAGTGTGGCGTTGTTGGCAGGATGACGCCAGATGTGGGTAAAGCATGTCAACTCGATAGAAATGATAAATAAATGACTAAAATAATTTTTGTTCTTTCTCAGTAGCATGGGATGCAGTTTTCAGTGCAGTGCAAGTTTTAAAACATACTCTTTAACTTAGAAACAATGGGTCCTATGTGGGGCAATGGAAATGGATTGCAGTATGGAGGCCGCCCTTTACATGATGTCATTGAAGAAAATATTTTTTTTTAAATATTTTATTTTATTTGACAGAGAGAGAGATCACAAGTAGGCAGAGAGGCAGGCAGAGAGAGAGGGAGAAACAGGCTCCCCACTGAGCAGAGAGCCCGATGCGGGGCTCGATCCCAGGACCCTGAGATCATGACCTGAGCCGAAGGCAGAGACTTAAACCGCTGAGCCACCCAGGCGCCCCTGAAGAAAATATTTTAAATAATTCTTACACGTAATGGGGGTCCCACAAAGGTCTCTTGGTAAAGTCAGACAAGAGATGATAAGTCACATGTGCTGGTCTTTCCACGTGCTTTTCAACCCAAACAGATAAAATGTCATGCTCTTCCAGGGTATATATTTTTATCTAAAAGACAGTAACAAGACAAAAACAAATTATAAGAGAAAAATGGATATTTCGACTTTAAAAACCACACAGAGTCATACATTGATTGTACCATCTAAGGCATCTTGACACCTGAATAACTAATGAAGCCAGACACTGGCAATGTTACTTCAAACACTTGGGTGTCTAGAACTTGGACCAGGACGTTGTCCTCTGCGTCCTCTAAATAATATGGGACTTGGGTTATTTAATTATTGTGCAACAAGGTTTCTCTTGAAAAATAAAATATGTAAGCCTTTCTCTTTTTATCTCTCTGTGATGTTTCCCTGCCTCTACCCAGCAACACCAGAGAAACAGCATTAGGCTGATAGGCAAGTCAATGCTTCGCCTCCCTCCAGGACCTCGGACACTTTCCTAGGATGTCAAGCATGCCAAGGGGACCCAGGAAGCAAGCCGCCGCCTCCAGAACCAACTCAACCTTCCAAAAGGGTTGCCGAAGCACCACACTTCTTCAGCACAAAGTGTTCCTTCATTTGCGAATCACAAGGGCCCATCCTCCTGAGAGGCCAGTTCCTGGGTTTCTAATGTTGTTATTCCTTAGATAAGAGGACGCCTGTCTTGGGAGCCATTTGACATAAACAATAACGTATCCCCTATTACTCCAAACTCTGCTGCTATTGCACTTTTGCTAATAATCAGAGATATGTGCTCGGCTAAGAACACATTTCTATCCTGTCCCTCTTCTCCATCTCTTTCAGGGTGCTTTGAAGTTCGTGTCGAAATGTGCCATCTTATAATCATCGCCATGGCAACAAGCTGTGAGAAGACAAACAAACAGAGGGTTAAGACTTCACTGCAGGAATCAAGCAGATGGACAAGTCAGGCTGTGAGGAAGAAAACCTTTATTTAAACATAAACATCTTCAAGAGGAGAAGGAAGAAATAAGAAATTCACTAAAGGCAGCCTAGAAAGAAAAGGAGTGGCTATCTTTTTACACCATTCTACCTTCCCGATTGACCTCTGTGCCAAGACTGTCTTTAAACTAAGCACAAAAGGAGGACATGTCCTGGGCTGTGGACATGTATCAAACAGAAAACCATGAATGGGGCTCAGCTGGTGGCAGACACTCACCCCCAGCACAGCCATGCCTACCTTTACTCCCCTGTACAGCAGGAGTAAAAGGAGGCTCCCTGCTGTAAATCCTGAAGCCATCTTCTCAGAACTTCGAGGCCGTGTGGCCCTAAGTCTGGGGTTCTGTAGTCTCAGAGGAGGTAAGGGCAGGTGGCCTGGGTGAATTCCTTACCTTCTATCCAGGCCTTGGGGCAGCCATGATCTACACTACTGGAATCAGGGTGGAGAGGGATGGAATCTAGGGCTGAAGCACTCACTAAGGGCTGAAGTGGGTCTCCTCAAATGCCTATGTTTCAGGTTTCTGCGTACTTCAGAATGCGACCTTATTTGGAAAGAGGGTCACTGCAGATGTGATTAGTTAAGATGAGGTTAAAGTGTAAGAGGGTGGGCCCCAATCCAGTAAAACTAATATTCTGACGAAAAGGAAATCTGGAGGCAGATGTGCACCCTGGGAGGACACCATATGAAGATGAAGGCAGAAATCAGGTGACACATTGACAAGGCAAGGTCTGCCAGAGATTGCCTGCAGAGCAGCAGCAGCAAGAGGAGAGGCCTAGCACAGCCTTTCCCACTTCAAGAAGAATCAAGCCTACCAACACCTCGATCTCAGACATCCAGCTTCCGTGACTATGGACAATACCTCTCTGTGGTTTAAGCCACCTGGTTTGTGGTACTGTTACAGCAGCTCTAGGAAACTGTCACAGCATTGTCCCGGGAAGCTGCTTCCCGGGTTGTAGACACAACGTTTCCTGCTTCCCGAAGCCACAGTGAACCCCAAGCTGAGTAGCCACCATGAACCTCTGCCCTCACAGAGCTCACTAAACCTATCCAGGACGTCATTGGACGAGTGAATGGGATCTCGATCCTTCTTCCAGAAGGTGAAGGTAGCAGAAAGTCCTCCTCATCGCTGTGCCGTGAGAATCAGCGGCACCGATGTGGGCAAAGCCGACAAGGAGGGTGGTGGTCGGTGCTGATCTCTTTAAACCCTAGTATTTTAGAAAAGCCAACTTCCGCTGAGTGAAAAAAAATTCTCCAAGACCAACTCTTCAAGAGAACATATTCTCTTTCACGCTCAGAAGAACACAGGTTAAATTCCATCTGTAACCAACTCAAACATTTTTATCACTTGATGCCTGGCGAATTTTATTCTATGAAATGAAGCTTAAAATGAGTAAGCTTGCAATTTCTAACAATTCATAATGATACTGCTTTTTTCATTCTAATAAGATTCTGTTTAATGGATTTGGATATCTTCTACAAACAGCTGAAGAGAAAAGGATCTAATCTTAGAATTTTATGCTATCTGTTTTATATTCTCTGTTGTTATTGAGACAATATTATGGGAAGGAAGACAAAATCATTTTATACAGAGACCTGGGTGGAGAGGGGAGGCTAACCTTCCTAGGAGGTGCCTAGGGAATGACCCCAAGGGCTCAGGGGAAGAGAACTGGACAGCTGGGGCTCTGGGACCAGCTCCTCCCCAGCTTCAGTGAGAATAGTGTCCTCCGGTCTGTTTCCTGCGCTGGGTTTTGTTCCGTGGAAAAGTTTTCAAGCAGTCCTTGCCATTCTGGCTCTCATCGTCATCACTCTGTCAAGTCAGTCTCCTGCCCATGCTGATTCCTACCCTGAGGATTTGCCTGGAGCTGCTCACTTCCCAGACAGCCCCTTCCGCGCTCCAGCATCTATATAAGCTGTCTGCAAGGAGGAAAGAATCAGCCCCTCTCCAAAATTCTTTCTAAATATCTGTCTTGCTTTACTTTGGGCTGCCTAAGAGATGACCTTAATGATTTAAATACTACAAATGTTCAATTGTTCATAAGCTACCTGAAAATCATTTTTCTGCTGTTGCATGGGTATGTGTGATGTTGCCAAAATAGTCTACAAGCTCCTTTAGGGTGAGGGTGCTCCCTGTATTACTTTTGCATTATTACTATTACCCTGTTTTACCTTGCATTATTACTATTAATTCCATCACTCTACATAGAAATATGAGTTACAAGTATAAGTATTACCCAATTTAATTACAAATGCCAGAAATCATAGACTTTTGACATTTAACTAATTTGTATCAACAACAAGTATAGTTTTTTTTTTCTTTTTTCTTTTCTTTTCTTTTTTTTTTTTTTTTTTTGGTGGGCAGCAAAGCAAGATGTATTGAGCGACAGCAAAGTGATAGTACAAAGTTCCACAGGAGGGAGGGGACCTGAGAGAGTTGCCCAACAATAAGTGTGGATTTTAAAACCTGGAATAAGTATGATTCACAACAGACAGCGTAAGAATCATTCAATGAAAAGATGATAGAAAAAAGAGAGCTGTATTTTAAAATCAAAACAATGTAAAAGTTTTAAAAAGTAACAGAGAAAAGGATAGCCTAGAAAGGGAAAAAAATCCAAGTTTTATCATAAATATAATTTAAAGCACTGGAGGGCTTCAAATTCAACAGAAATGATGTAAGAATGTTGCTTTAACTATATCATACCTCCTAATAAGTATCTGTACAAAAATTAAGAATTAAAGATTGATGGCTCTTCTTAGACACTAACAAATGCAGCATTTTTTTTTTTTGTTTAGGTTTATTTTGGCCCCAAACTCCCAAAGAACTGAAGTTTTTATATATTATACGGCTTCACAAAACATGCTGTCTTCCTTCTTTCCAGATGCAAATCTGCCCTTTCCAATGCTGCTTAGAAGCCAGCAAGAAGCAGATCAGAATTCTTAGAAGCCAGAAGCAGATTTCATACTAGTAAAAGAAAACAAAGTCTTGAAGCATCTTTTATGTGGGATAAAGAGAAAAAGAGCATTTTATAACACGAAGCCTATGTTTCTGCATTACTGAATTAGGCATGCATGGAAACAGAAGTGGATTCAAAGAGGGTAAAGAGAGATCTTGAAAGGACTCAGAAGTGAAGACAAAGACACAATAAAAGCCCACAACCCAGAACAAAACACTGGCAAGAGGTCAGAGTTGAAAAGAATCAGTGAAGTCGTATCTGAGTTTGCTTCAATTTTAAGGTAAGTGATCATGTCATTTATTGTCCAGACTGGGGCATGGAGGCTTTATTAGTAATTACGATAAGACAACTGATGATGATGGACAAATCACTAATTAAGACGGGACAACCAGGACTGTCCCAGGAAATCAGACCTATGGTCACCCCATTGTAGAGGCTGTTGCTTCCCTAAAAAAACCGGTACACACTGGATGTGAGCATGGAGAGCTGGCATGACTGAGCCCCTCCCAGGTGTGATCTGGGACTGCTGCGATCTGGGACTATCTATGCTGGTGACCTTACAGTCTAGTTAGCGTGGGCACCACCTGCCACGGGTCTCCTAACATACCTCTGAAATTTGATAAAATCAGAACCAAAATAATACATGTGCATTTAAGTTTGATGATCCACAAAGCAGTGTAAAAAAGTGCAAAGAAGTCAAGATGAGGCTTCTTTCTTATGAAGTTCATCATCTAGGTAGGGGGAAAGACCATGAGTTAAAAAGTTAAATTACTATGTAAGACCTCAACATCAATTCAGCATAGCTGTGGACACAATGCCACAAGACGGTGCATAATTAACTGACAAATTCACTCTGAAGAAGTAATTTTGCTAAGAGGGTTCCTACCAGGGGAGTTCTGCAGTCAGGGGTGACAGAAGTAGCTTCATGCAGAAGCATTTTGTCCCGGGGCTTAAAGACCAGTTAGGATGGGGGCTGATGGTGCAGAGAGGGAGAGAGAAGTGGAGTTCTCTAAGAACTAAGATCAGAGGTAGGAATGTGGGGGACCCACCAAAGGACCCCAAATCCACCAGCATGGAGGACTAGAGACAGAGCTGGAAAGATATTTGGCTTTTAGAAAAAGTCTCCCAGAAGACTTTCTTAGAAGCAGCAGCGGGAGCAGCAGAAATACCACCACCATGACCACTCTCATTTGTGAGGGACAGCGGGCTGTGCGTATACCCAGATGCCTCCTACCTTTTCCACCGCACTGGTAACCTCCCAACCACTTCTGGCTGCCAGATTCTTGAGGCCCTCCACATTGGCATTGCTCAAGGCTCCCTAAAATACAAATATTGTAAAAGCTGAGAGTTCAACCCACAGATACGGGACCAAAGAGTTTCTTTCTTTTTTTTAATTTTATTTAAAATTTAAATTTTTAAATTTAATTTAAATTAAGAGAGAGACGGCACAAGTAGGGGGAGCAGCAGGCAGAGGGAGAAGCAGACTCCCTGCTGAGCAGGGAGCCCGAAGCAGGACTTGATCCCAGGACCCTGGGATCATGACCCGAGACAAAGGCTGATGCTTAAACGACTGAGCCATCCAGGCATCTGGTGATCAAATAGCTTCTGCTTTGAAAATGGGAAATGTTAGAGCCAAAGGGGTAATGCTGAGCTTAGAACTAAGCTATAGGTAACATAATTTCTGTCTCCCAACTCTTAATTCAGAATTCAGACAAAATAACACAAGGCCTGCATGCTTTGCAAATTAGTGTCCGTCACATCAATGGGTGTCCGGAGGAAAGATGACATTACCTTTCAATATGACTTGGAATCAACATGTAATCAGTAAATTTGTATTTCCCTTTCTATTTTATGGTCAAAAACTTTAAAAATGTCCAATACTTTGTTGTTGTATCATAGAAATGCAAGCTGGAAGGCATGTCATTCAGCACAAATCACTGAGAAGCCAGATGCCAGGGTCACGCTGCCTGAATGCATCCGATGACAGAGCCTTCGGGGTCTGTGCTTTGGAAACCGCTTACTGATTGGTTTTATTTTGTTTTGAAAGGACTGGTTGATATAATGCTCCTTTTCCTCTAACCTGTGCAGGCACAACCTGATCAGTTAAACATGGGATCTGTCATTTTTATAATGATGCCATCTTCCATTTTATAATGATTTGATTCTTACACAAAGAGCTCCCAATAATAACACCGTTACCTGGTTGCTTATGTCCCAGTGTACACAAAGTGACACCTCTTCTTTGTGGGAAATAACATATTTTCTGGAAAAAAAAAGAAAATGGTAAGTAACATGTTATAATGTTTAATAATAAGTAAGTTTTCTTCCCTGCATGCAGCACACAACAGTAACCATGACACTTTCTTGGGCGGGTATCAGCAGTTTTAAAAGCTGCTTTTAGTAGTGGAACAATCAGGAAGAACAATTTCCGTCACAGTTAGCCTCCAGCCAGGAAACATCAGACTTCTCGTTTGACATTATGTGGGAACACAGACTCAGAGAGGAGCCCTTCATTATATAATTTGCTAGATAAGAGATGATAGTATAAAATCCTTACATCCACATCCTTACCTGCCGAGGCGAATTCTCTTGCGTGCAATAGCTCCACGATACCGTCTAAAATCTTCCTTTTATAAAAGACAAAGGAAAATCAATAAATTTCTAATATTTTAGTGCTGTAGTCCTTAAGTCTCTCTCTCCTAACTCCATTGAAAGGGCTAGCTGGGACACACAGTCTCTGTGCGAACTGTCCTCATCACCCTCAAAGGGCAGGGGCATGGGTAAAAACACAATCATGACAGCCCTGTTCTCTCCTTTTTTAAAGCGGCGGCTGTTATCATTTCTGTTCCCGAAATGACACCTATGTCTCACTGCAGAGTTTGTAGAAAAGGTGAGAGTTGGTACCAAGGGGAAGATAGAGTTCCCCTGGGCGCAGGGCAGCACAGAGAATTGGATGCAAAGCGGTGGGAGAAGATGGTCAGAAGTACAACCCAGAAGATGATACACCGCCCACAGCAGCACACGACTGAGCAGAGGTGAGGACTCCAGGGCCCCTGTCATTCCAACAAATGATCGGAGTGACTTGGGGAAGAAAAAGAAGAAGAAAGAAAAGAAAAAGTCCATTTTACTTTGTGATGTAGAAAGGGAAAAAAAAAAAATCCAAAGAGGAGTAGCCTTGAAAGCTGTTACTGGTGTGCGGGGATTCTGGGTGGAGCTCTGGACCCACCACTTCCCCCCCAGGAAGTGATCTGATTACTGAAACTCACGCGCTAATAACTGACCTCTGACATGGGTTTGATTCTGGGAAATGTGACCAGTTCTTCCTTATCATCGACAGCATTGTAAATGAGAAAAGCACTGTTGATGTGCCGGCCTTGGCCCTCAGACCACTCCTGACAGTCAAAGGCTTCCACACGCACTCCCACTTCCACACTGCAGAGGGCGACACAGGGCAGTGGGCTGAGAACCCGAGAGAGCCAGGCCTCTGCTGCCCGCGGCCACCACCACTACTCTCTCTCAAGTGAGGAAAAGAATGATGGCCTTGGGCTCACAGATCTATGCAACTGTTAAAATCCTCTTCATCGGGCCTATGGATCTGATGTCGTAGCCCCTGGTAGCATTTCTGCTTGACTTTCCCACCATCAAGTGGGAAAAAGGTCGGTTAGGACTTTATACACATTCATGAATATATTTTGGTAAAGCGATGTGGCAGGGAATTAATTGGGCCATAGTCAAGTTTTCTCCCCTAGAAACAACTATTCTACATTAAAAAGCATCAGACACTAAAACTGGATAGGAAACATAGACACTCTTTTCCACACTTTAAAAGAAAGAATACCAAATTAAATATTTTCTTTGTGTGTCAAGAATAATAAAAATAACTAGGAAGTGGTTTGGACTTCTTGGTGATAAATAACAGGTCCGTTATGAGTCAGTTGACTATGAATCACTGGGACTCTTTCGAGAGTGAAATGAAGAGTTAATAATCATGACAGGGACATACCAAGACCATACTGGGCCGGCTGGGAGTCACCCTTATTAAGAGACAAAAACCAACCCATCACAATTTATCAAGTACAAAGGGGCTCCAAGCAGCAAAGAGGGTGAAAATGAGTGTGTACAGATGTTGATGACTGAGTGAAGTTTCAAAAACAATTAGAAGGAACATGGTTACTTTGCAGGAGTCCCTACACTCACCTCCAGATAGAAAGAAAAATAAAAAATTATTCATGTGCAAGTCTGAATTCGTTCACAGCCACCTAAGAACACTAGACAGACTTTACCAGGTCTGAAATGTATTGTTGACAATGGCATTGAAAACAAGCCGATCTCCAACAGTAGACGGTCCCCGGAACTTAAACATGTCCACGGACTTTAGAAGGGGGTGTGCCCCACAGAGGCGGCTGAGGAAAGAAAGGGGAGAGACAGAGGAGACAGTGCTCACTCTCCAAGTATTTTCATGAGCTGTTGATTTGCTTAACACATGCAATCGACCAATATTCAATGTGCTTTCTAAGTAAACGTCTCTTTTAACCCTTTTAAGAGTGGAATAAATGACGAGATGATGTACGTGGAGAGTAAGTCCGTACAAGGCCTGCAAATATTTTGGGAAAGACAGTGTCCCTGAGCTGTGGGGTCTTCACCAAGGTGCTTTGTGCTTCTGCTCTTGTGGGGACAGCCCTGCTTTTGTTGTCTTCCCTATAAAAGTCCCCCTGAGAAACAAACCAGCATCTTGGTTCTCATCTGAGGGTTCTGTTCATCTGGATAGCTTGTGATCACAATCACGGGAAGTTGTGACTCCCAGGTTAGAGGGGGACACAGGGAAGGAAATGCCAGCTTGTACGGTTCACACTAGTTCCTTCGCTTCATAGTTAACTGAATTTACTCATATAGCAAAAGACTCCTTTTTTTTTTTCCCTACAGGAAAATTATCTGGATTGCTACACAAAGCCTGAAGGGCTACCAGGTACACATTTTACAATATGTGTGTGTGTGTGTGTGTGAAATTTTGAAATATTTATAAAGTATATTTGATCTCAGAGTTACTTTGATAATTTTCTACATTTTAGATTCCCACTGTAGTCATTCAGTTACTCAAAGGAATTGTGCCAACACCGAGTGAATGCTCTGCCATAGTTAATTATACTGTAAGCCTTTACAATAGAACAGGCTCAAATACTTTATTGTCATTGAGAATGACAATCTCATTTTTAAAATGAGCTCTCTTATTTGTGCATAATTTATAAAAAGGATTTCTACAGGTTTCTAACTATTGTCATGATTATAGACATAGTCACAATAAAATTCTTTTAACTTTGGGAAAATAAGATCTTCACGATCTTCAACAGTTACAAAAATTGTTGGTAGGATAGTTCCTGTTCAAATGCATTTTCAGAATACACAAAGTTCCTTAAAGCTGCTCAGTTGCCTACATGACTCCATTAAGAATAAAATGCCTTTTGGGATACCTGGATGGCTCAGTCAGTTAAATGTCTGCCTGAGGCTCAGGTCATGATCCCAGGGTCCTGGGATCAAGCCCTGTATCAGGCTCCTGGCTCAGTTGGGGAGTCTGCTTTTCTCTCTCCCTCTCCCTCTGCCCCTCCTCCTGCTTGTGCTTGCTCTCCCTCTCTCTGTCAAATAAATAAATAAAATCTTTAAAAAAAAAAAGAACAAAATGTCTTTTTTTGAAACTGAAGAGTACTTAAAAGTTTTCTTCCAAATTTCTCTTTCTCATCTTATTTTTCAGTTAATCCTCTGGCCATAATGATTATAACCAGGAACTTCAACGATCCATCCTATTTGTAAAATGCCTTTAGAAAAGTTTGCAACTTGACTATTTTTAAATGTAAAGGCTGTCCTCTCTTTCTATTCTACATCGGGTGTGCCATAACTATCATTACAGAGTTTCAGGATTACGTGACCAACATCTACAATTCAGAATAAAGTATCAGAACAGTCATTTCATTTTTATTTTTGAACCAAGAACATAAACATTCACCTTCAAACAAAAGGACAGATTAATCGTAGGGTAAATGGGTAAATGACTTACTTTTTCTCTTTGATAAAAGGCAACACTCTTCTCTCCCTGTCTCCTTGACTATCTCCATAACAGGACTCAGACCCTTTCTAATCTCTTCCCACTGGAACCCAACCTCGTATGCCAAAGGTCAAAACCAAGAACCTTGCAGAAATAGTAGCCACGGTCTCCATCCAAGCCATAATTTGGCCACCAAATGTATTTCCATGATGGTTTGCATGGGGTGGCAGGACAAGTTCAATGCTCTGAACAGATGTGCCACTTGTGGGAACCATTCCTTCCTCTTCGTCACAGATGGGGTCTGAAAGGGAGATGTAACACGCTTACTGGTGAAGTGAACCGCACAAGCTGGGACTATGGCTGTTCCTTCCCAGCAGCACACTGAACCCGGGGGATTGTTAGAAAGATTAAATTATTCCCAAAGACTTAAATCTCCTGAGGAAATAAATGGATTTCATTCTACAGAGTGACTTTCTCCTGAATGGTGGGTACTTAAAGGGAACTGGATGAGATAACGGATCAGAAAGGCCCGTTTAGATTGTATTCCAACCTATCTTTCCAGTTCACAGGAATTTCGATTCAAAGAACAGTCACATTTAAACTTCAAGTTGTTTGGAGTGGAGGAGGGGTGGGGAGAGGCAAAAAATCTGGGGCTTGATGGAGATGTTATTATCTTGATTGTGGTGATACTTTATGGGGTACACAGGTCTCAAAACTTACCACGCCATACACTTCAAATACGAGCACGTGAATTTATGGTATGTCATTATTATTATGAATAATTATTCATAATTATTTTAAAAATTATTTATAATGATTATCATTTGTGGTACATCGATTATACCTCCATAAGGTTGTTAAAATTAAAGGAATCAGAGCTATAAAAGGCCACCAACACTGAGAATCCAGAATAGTTTGCTCCAGTATAAACTTCAGAATGGGAACGTGGCCTCCCGCAGTTACTGTTCTGCAGTAAATGCAATCACAAACAGGAAAGACACAATGAGTACTTCTCCTGTCCTTCTGCTTCCTTTGAATTGTATCTGCTCCGTTTACTGACAAATTGGTTTTTACGCTCAACAGTGGAGAACTGTTTACTCTGGCTGCAAAGTAGTAAAATGTATTCAGTTATGCTTCCTGTGTCGTCTATGACTCATCAGCTAGGCTTACGTCTGAGGTGCCATTGCTGAGGAGGATGGGGGAGGATTTACAAATCAGGGGTGCCATCCTAGTTGTGCTGCAGAAGGAGAGCAGAGCTGGCAGCCCAAGGGCACAGACTGGCCAGCTGTTGGGAACTGGGAATGGGGCCATTCTCAGCACAGTCACATGTAACTGAGAAGCCTGACTACAATGATGAACTATATCTTCTCAAGAAATTTTTAGATTTATAATTAATTGATCGTCTTTTCATTTTCCCCCCTTCATTCCACTGATCATTTCAGTCATCTACTTATAAACATGTCAGAAAGATCCTAGAACATCCTAGTATAAACGCCCAAATCCTTCTGATGAGGGAACAGAAGGCAAGCTGAGGACAAAGCAGAAGCTGACATCATGCAACCACCCCCCCACCCCCCCAAACCCCTTCAACCCCCCAACCCTCCGTCTCCCCCTCCCCCACCATGGGATATATGTGACATTCCTCAGGCACTCCTGGCTGTCTGAAAGGAAAAACAAATAGTCAACTTGTAGAGATCACAATCCTGCAAGACCTGAGTCTACCTCAGTTTACAAATGTCCTAGTGATTTACCGGGAAGAGGCTTTCGTATCAATAGCCTAACTTCCAAAGACCCATAACTCAAGCTCCTGAAGCCCTAACATCATCTTCCCCTCCATAAAATGAGGGAGGCTGAGGCAGAGGGAAATGCAAATAAAGTTAAATTTCTTCTAAAACTAAAGCTCATTGATAAGGATGTGTGATAGCAGGAATGTGACCTTCCTCCAGGAAGCTCTCAACTGTCTTACTCTTAAGTGCCTTACTAAAAGGAAAAACAACCTTAACCTGACCATGGCAAGGCCTTAGGCATCCTGTAGGTCCTCTTTGGCATGTGAAAGTTCTTTCAAACCCTCCCTTTCCTTACCTCTCCCAACCCCCCATAGTATATAATCAGACACCCCTCACAACCCCGGGACAGCAGCTCTTTCTGCCAAGGGGTCCCATCCCCATGCTTTAATAAACCACCATTTTGCACCAAAGATGTCTCAAGAATTCTTTCTTGGTCATTGACTGCAGACCCACCCCACTGAACCTCATTTATTTTCCAAAACTTCATCACTTCCCTTGGCCCTAAGCCCTTCTTTTCTCATCTGGCGTAGGCCTACCACTCCATCCCCAGTGAGCTCCATGGCCACTCCTACCACCTTACCCCCATCATGTTTTCTTTCAATCTCTCTCTTTGCTTCAGCTATGAGAACTTTTTTCAGTCCTATAACTAAGTACTATCTTCAACACCAGGACATTTGCATATGCTGTTCCCTCTGTCAGCTGCAATTCCCCTGGCCACTACCACATTCTTCCCTTTCCCTCCTATTCTCTTATGGGGAGCAGATTTTGCCACCCCAATACATGCCTCTTCAGGCTCATTGTTTTTAAGAAACTGTAGATACAAGAGAAACTCTGAAAACCCAGCAGAAGTTAAGAGGGTGGTAAGAGACATTTAGGAGTATAAGAAAAATCTCCATTTGTAAGGATGTTTCCCTTGCTGTACCAGAAAGAGGGGGATGACTCGAAATCTAGAAACTTATCAGTGGAGAAGACAATGGCTTATATCTGCGTAATAACCTTATTCTTGTTTCCTGAGCTTTTCTTGGTAACCTCCCATAACTGACCCACCACCCCCAACATCATCTTTTGTCTTTGGCTAAAGATAGTATTTAAGGTGATGGCTTCAGCCATTTCAGTGAGTTACTGTTTTTCTGGGTCTCTCCCACATATACATGGAATTTAACTTTTGTTTAATTTTCTCCTGTTAATCTGTCTCATGTCCATTTAATTCTTATATCAGCTAGAAGTAGTTTATAGGGTACAGGAAAATTTTTCCTTCTCAGTACTCTGTTGGCCCATCCCAGGCATCTTTTCTTCAGGAAAACCTTCCTAGACCCAACAGCTAATTCCCACTGTTAGGAGCCCTCACATGTATCTTTCACAGTTGGGCTTTTTTTTTTTTTTTTTTAAGATTTATTTATTTATTTGACAGACAGAGATCACAATTAGGCAGAGAGGCAGGCAGAGAGAGAGGAAGAGAAGCAGGCTCCCCGCTGAGCAGAGAGCTGGATACGGAACTTGATCCCAGGACCCTTGGGATCATGACCTGAGCAGAAGGCAGAGGCTTAACCCACTGAGCCACCCAGGCGCCCCTCACAGTTATAGCTTTATGTTTATTTGTGTGATCTTTGATTGTCTGACCCACTAGATCCTAAGCTCTTTTGTTCAGGAACTGATTTTCTTTTTAAATTCTAGTAATTTCTGAATATGGGTATTCAGTAAATATTTATTGAATGAATGTGCTGATTTATTCCACATTCATAGTCCTTGCTTTCAACAGAAACTTTCTAGGTAACAAAATGATTGTACTGATTTACATGTCTGTATGTTGTTTATTAGCGTTTATTAGCGTT
This sequence comes from Meles meles, assembly GCF_922984935.1. Classification (NCBI taxonomy): domain Eukaryota; kingdom Metazoa; phylum Chordata; class Mammalia; order Carnivora; family Mustelidae; genus Meles; species Meles meles. The sequence goes on along the minus strand of NC_060068.1, from coordinate 76,823,332 downwards.
CCCACTGCTCCACATTTTCACTTAGACAATACTGTAGTTGGCTCAAATTTTTCTATTTTTGTGGGTATGAAATATCTCATGTTGATTATACTTTGCATTTCCCTGATTAAGGAGGTCCAACATCTTTTCACATGTATATTAAACTTTGTTACCTCTGAAAGAAATGTCTGTATCATTTGCTTCAAATGTTACTTCTCTCCCATTCTTTTTATTCTTTCTGGAGCTTTGATCAGGTGCATGTTAGACTTCTTACTCCTTTCTCTATGTCTCCAAATCTTTCATACATTTCCCATTTCTTTGCCAATCCATCTGCATTCTAGGTAACTTGCTCAGATCTGTCTTCCAGTTACTGTCTTATCTGCAGTTTATCCATTCACTGAGTTTTATATTTAAATTATTATATATTTTTACTATATATAATTATATATTTTTGCTATTATTATACATATTCTTTTTAAAATCTTTTTTAAAAATATTTTATTTATTTGACAGAGAGAAATCACAACTAGGCAGAGAGGCAGGCAGAGAGAGAGGAGGAAGCAGGCTCCCCGCAGAGCAGAGAGCCCATTGTGGGGCTTGATCCCAGGGCCCTGGGATCATGACCCGAGCCGAAGGCAGAGGCTTTAACCCACTGAGCCACCCAGGCGCCCCTATACATATTCTTGTATAGAAATTCTCTTTGTTTCTTTGTCAAACCTTCTAGGTAATGCTTTTTTTTTCTTTTTTAAGATTTTATTTATTTATTTGACAGAGATCACAAGTAGGCAGAGAGGCAGGCAGAGAGAGGGGAGGAAGCAGGCTCCCTGCTGAGCAGAGAGCCTGATGTGGAGCTCGATCCCAAGACCCTGGGACAGTGACCTGAGCTGAAAGCAGAGGCACCCTGAGCCACCCAGGCACCCCTAGGTAATTCTTTATTACTGATTATTACTGATTAATACTTTTGATTCTCTTTTATTTTTTAAAATACATTAACATTCTTACTTAGTATTCTTTATATGATAAATGCAGTAACTATAGTCTTGCTGGGCCTCCTTCTATTGTCTAGTCCTTCCTCTGGATTTTGGTGACTCATTTATTATTATCCTTTATGATGTTTGTCTAGGAGTTCATATGCCTTGGACCTATGTGTGTGGGGATTCCTGAGAGCTGGGCTTAAAGTCATTTCTCTAGGGGTTTGCATTTATGGCTGCAGATCAGCTGGGGGAACTATATAACATGGTGCCACTTCCCACTTCCCACTTAATTTGACATGGGTCTGTTTTAGTCCAAACAAGTCCAGTGAATTCTGAAACCAAATCTACATGAGAATGCGCTTGTGATTGAATTCTCAAAGGGAATCAGTTTTGGGGGTAGGGGGGTTGTTCTGTATATTTTTCCCATTCTACCTAGGGCTCTTGCTGAGATAGGAAAAAATCCCTACAAGAGCTCTCTGTGAGTTGGGATTTTTCCACTTGACTCACCAAAAGTATCATTTTTTTAGGTTTGCAGCTATATATAAGGTTTTCTGATCCAACCTTCCATGTAACATGGGCTGCTGGCTTTGTGTCCTGATTCTTTGCAGGCCCATTAACACACAAGTTCTAGGTCTTCTAGTGCCAACCGAGTCCTGAGCAAATGCCAGCTCTTCTATCTCCTTACAATCCTGCATTTGTGTTTTCTTTTTTTTTTTTAAGATTTTATTTATTTATTTTTTCATTCATTATTTATTTATTTATTGTGATAGAGGTTACAAGTAGGCAGAGAGGCAGGCAGAGAGAGGGGAGGAAGCAGGCTCCCTGCTGAGCAGAGCCCGATGTGGGGCTTGATCCCAGGACCCTGAGACCATGACCTGAGCCGAAGGCAGAGGCTTAACCCACTGAGCCACCCAGGCGCCCCTGCGTTTGTGTTTTCTACTAGTTTCTGGACTTCGAGGATTTCTCTTATTTTTCTGCCTGCTGAGATGTGCTTGCAAACATGTTTGTAAATATTTTATCCAGAAATTTTAGCTTGTTCTAGATATAAGCCCACCATATTGCTGTCATCAGGACTGGACTGATTCCCGAAGTGGTCTTCAAAAGGCACATGAAACCTTCAATCCCTTTCAACTTCTTTCTTTCTCTTTTTTTGCTATTACTGACTCTGTCAGATGATGTTCTCTTAATATCTCAAACTAGTATTGGTTGAGTTTTTTTAGGTCAGTATCTCTTGCTTTCTTGTTCAAGATAAGTATAAACGATCTCTAAAATACAATGTTAAATGACAAAAAGAAAGGTGCATAGCTGTTTGAATACTGCGCTCCAAGTAAGGGCGTGTGTGTGTGTGTGTGTGTGTGTGTGTGTGTGTCTGTAATATTGGTTGTCTCTGAGATAGGAACTGGCTAACTGGGAGATACTGATGGTAGGAAGTCTTAACCTTTTAACCGAATGCTGTCTCGTACCTTTTGAACTTTTCACCCTGTGCATGTGTACTACCTATGTTTAAATTATTTAAAATAATTATAAAATTAAAACTGAGTAGGGCTTATATTATGAGAGACACTGTAAAGACTCAAATATAAGGCGATTCCTTCTTTCCTAAGGGATAACCTTAAAGAAAAAGCTACTCAATTTTTATGAAGATGTCCACGGCATCCACGGGGATATACAGAGGTAGGTACTAGGGCAGGTCACGTGTGCATAAGCACCAGCGATGACATGTATGCAGAAATAGACGGAGTACAGGTGACCTGGGTGCTGAATGAAGCCTGTTTGCAGGAAACTGCCAATTGATGGAGAAATATGGCTCTCTCAGGCTCAGAGACCAAGTCAGACTCACAGCTCTGGCTGTGGACTCAGATTAAGTATGGTAAACAGACTTCACCCTTTCTGCAGGCTTCCAAATTAGAGCATACTTGTCCCGAGGTCAATTTCAATACTTGGACTTTGGATGTTCATTAAGAACTGTGTCATCATTTGCTTGGACAACTTTTGCCTTCATTGTACAATTTTGGGTTAGGAACTTTGACCTGAATTGAGGATATTCCAGTTTTCCTTCTCATAACCAGAAAGGATCAACACAGGATAATGCTCATAAAAATTAGATTTCTTGCTAAAAAATAATTAAAATGCTCCAAATATGAAGTCTTTTCCTACAAGCCAAGCTTCCAAGCAGTGACCCAGGGGTATAAGAGCACATTCCAAAGAAGTCCTGCTTTTACATAATCTAATCTCATTTGTTTCCCTTTTCTTCTGAAAGTATATGATTCTGACTCAAATTTCTTTCTAACAATATGCATTTCAACCACATAAAATCTTGAAAGAGATTCCAACTAGTTGTGGTATTACTATCAATGTAGAACCCTGGGTTTTCTAAAAACATGGTTCAATAACAAAGATGATCTAGCTATCTTCCTTTAGAAGGTGTTGTCCAGTTCAAAACAAACTCCATCCAGATACACCAGGTAGCAGGTAGACAAACCATGCCCTCATGGCAACTTAAAGTTCCAGGGTCCGGCTCTGACACTAAGAGAAATTGCTTTTAGGTTCTACGCTACCTCGATGGCATGAAAGCTAGTGAATTTTCTAAAAAGACCAAATCAATGAAGTTAGGTTCAAAATTGTTCTGTGCAAAGGAATGTAGAATAATCCATTTTAGGGTAGATCAGAGGAAACACGATAAAGACAGACTTCTAAAAATCTCTAATCTAAACTGAACTAGACCTCTAGGGTGATCTGCCCAGCTTCCTAATAAACTGAAACTGAAATCGATTACAATCATTTTACCTCTATATGTGAATGCCCGTAGCATGTGAGAATGACTTCCGTATTCACAGTTCAGTGGATAGTTTTTATTCCTAACTTTCTGGAATGAAGTTCACCACTCATTTCTTCATGTAACTCTATCGCCTGACTTACAATGCTAGTCTCTCTGGTTCTCCCTGCACCCCTCCCACTGGTCCCTCTAGGTCTCCTTTGTAGATCGAGCCTCCTCCTCTGATCACCTCTTAAATGGCCACGTGCTCCAAGTATCACTCTTGGCCCCCCAACCTCGTGCCACTGTGAGCCTTCCCTAGGTGACTATAGGTACTATTTCATCTGAATTACCATATGTCAGCTGTTGTGTCTCAAACTAAATCTCCGCAGCCTTGATTCTGTCCTTTTGGTTGTTCCTCAGGCACGTCAGACTAAACTATACTCATCATCCCCGTCTTCAGAACTGCCCCTCCCCTCCCCCTCATATGCATTCGCTCAGTTCGTGACACCACCATTAGCTGACCAGCTGGTCAGAATAGAAACCTGAGAGTTACCCTGAACAGCTGCTTCTTCCTCATCCATCTCCCCACATGAGTAACCCTACTCTGCTTTGTTATCCCTTGCATATTTTTGTACTTTCCCCCCTCCCCTTTCTACTGTCATTGCCTAGAATAGCCGCTCCTCACCCCTTGCCTGGTCTCCTTCCCTCTAGTCTCCCCTCCTCTATGCAGAGTGACCATATTCAGTGCCAGCCTAATCATATGACCCTGCCCAAATCTTCATCGACTTCCCTCAAGGAGAGAAGAAATGTCAAGCCTCTTTGCTTGGCCTAATGGAGCCTCCGTGACATAGTCCTATCTTTTCATGTCCTGCTTCCTTCCACCTTGAATTTTCTCTCTGGTATGCCTTTGCTTTCATGGTTCAACCATTTCATTACTTTAGCAAAATGCATTTTAAGTATAGTTTGGTGCCGATACCACCTTTACAAAAGGATGGACTCATCTCAGCATGGTAATTTAATGACGATGTCTTCATTTCTTTAAGAAGCTATCTTGGGGGGCACCTGAGTAGCTCAGTGGGTTAAAGCCGCGGCCTTTGGCTCAGGTCATGATCCCAGGGTCCTGGGATGGAGCCCCGCATCGGGCTCTCTGCTCAGCAGGGAGCCTGCTTCCTCCTCTCTCTCTGCCTGCCTCTCTGCCTAGTTGTGATCTCTGTCTGTCAAATAAATAAATAAAATCTTAAAAAAAGTTATCTTGGTAATGGGCATTGTCTTTTTAAAGGTCTGCAAGAATAGAAACCTTTGAAAACCTTTTTTTTCCAAACCAAAGGTCATCTGTGAAGTGGTCCCGGGACCATGATGATGTCATGCAGGGCAGAATGCAGGGCAGACCCACCCAGGTCGCCCCTGCCTCTGCCTTTCCTCTCTCCTCTGGCGTCTGTGTGTCCTCTTCTTCCTTCCTCTCTTTCAATATTCTCACTCTGCTACTTTCTCATCTCCTTTCCTTCCTCCTCTTTTTTTTTCTTTTTAAACAGATTTATCCCATTCCTATTTTATTATTTTATTTAAATTCAATTATCTAACATATAATGCATCATTTGCCCTCCTTAATGCCCATCACCTAGTTACCCCCTCTCCCCACCCACCTCCCTTTCCATGACCCTCAGTTTATTTCCCAGAGTCAAGAGTCTCTCATGGTTTGTCTCTCTCTCTCTGATTTCTTCCCATTCAGTTTTCCCTCCCTGTCCCTGTGATCCTCTGTGCTGTTTCTTATATTCCACATATGAGTGAAACCATATGATAATTATCTTTTTCTAATGGACTTATTTCACTTAGCATAATCCCCTCCAGTTCCATTGATGTCGATGTAAATGGTTAAGTATTCAGCCTTTCCTTCCTCTTCTACATGGATCTGCTTTTGGAGCTCAGGGGGAATTGGACCTTCTGTGAACTTCCTGGCCCCTCTGGCAGTGGTGAGTAGAGCAACTGGAGCTGGACCACTCCACTTCCAACCTCACCGCTTTGCTCTCCCCAACAGATCATCTCCTCTGCGGCTGCAGGAGATAGGGTCAGAAGAAAAGGAAGGGCAGGGGAGAGGCAAGGCAGCCCTCTTTTTCCTGCCATTCTGGCCCCACGAAGCCTCAAAGAGCCTGGGAGACCACAGCCAGAGAACTAAGATACTCTGGCTCATCCAGACTATCAACACCCAGTGTTACCAGGGAAGAGTCAGGAAACAGGAATAGAAACTTCACGCCTCTGTTCATAGCAAGAATAGAATCATAGCACTTCCCGGGACCTTTAGCAAGGGTCTTCCCTGCTCGGTTTCCGTTTCCTCCTTTGCTGGAATTGTAATCAGCTCATCTGAAGTAATGAATGAGAGACTGCTTAGTAAACTGTGAAGCACCAGATGGATATAGTGTGCTGTCATTCCTTCACTGCTTGGTCACTACTGAACGCATTCTTACCGATAAGGACTGCCTAGTCCCTGTCACCCTTCTTTTCTGTCTCTTCCTCTGGAGAACCCCCCATTTAAAGAGGTCTTCGGTGTCAGTAGTTACATATTGAATTGGCCAGGCCCTTCCTTCTCCGGCCACTGGGTTTGTTGGGGGAAGATACCTAGCATTGCCAGGGCTGAATTGTAATAATAAGGTGAAAAGAAGTGTGCTCGAAGAAAGGACCCCTTACTTGTCACAGTCATATAATTAAAGTTCCTGTTATAGGCTTACTGACCTTCAAACTTGTTGTTTTCCTTCATCAAGTTCTTAAAGGTATCTTCGTGATGTAATCGAACTTTCCTTCTCTCAGAAGCCAGATTATGTTCCACATGATCTTGCTCAGTTAGAAGTGTGACTGGTTTTAAATGAATCTTGAAAAAAGAAAAACATGTCTCTTTCATTACCTTGTTAAGTTATCAGAAGACAACACGAGTTTTGTAAAACAAATGATATGTTACATTGTTTTCTAACGCAAAGTAAATAGAGCATTTCTGGGTATTTTTACATGTACTATTTAACTAAATTTATTTCTTACAATCTTTTTAAACTAAAAAAAATCATTATAGGCTTAATTATTTCTACATACAATAAGATATATGCTTTAAAGAGTTTTCTAAATATTAAATTTCCCTGATTTTTAAAATTTTCAAAAGAGCTACAAAATAAAAAAAGTTCTTCAAATTAATTAATGAGGTGGGGGACTTTGAGGCCATTGAATTCCTACCAAGAAATGTTTTCTACTTCTTGCAAAATTAAGATCTCAAAGGGAGGGAATAAACATGTTCTAGAGAAAGCTCTTAAGCACTGAGAGTTAGTTCTAATTTGGAAATTTCATCACACGGTGAAAACATTATCTAATAAACAAACTAAAAGAATCAAAAGGTCAGAACAAAGCTTTAACTGACCTCCAGAAACCTAAAAATCTGATGCAACAGAACCAAGGGCTCAAGCTCTCCCATAAATACATGTCTGTGTGCATAGGGAAGTCACTTTGAGGCTGGATGGGGATAATTCCATGCTCATTTCCAGAATACCTGAAGGCTGGTACTGACCCTTAGCCAAGAAGGCAAAGCAGCCAATGATTCATAATATGCTGCTTTCAAGTCTAAAACTCCCATAGAATGCCTTGTCTAATTTGTTTAGGGATATATAGACATGAAAACTTATACTGGCTTAACTCCATAGCATTGTTTAAGTTCTGTGACCAGTGGGGTAAAAAAGTCTACCTGGTGAACTTGTGTCTTGGCTCTCCAATCTACAGATGGAGCCTCTTTTGTATAACTGAAAACGACTCTGAGAGTGAAAAACTGAGAGCTTCTCTCCAAAGGTCAGGAACAAGACAAGGATGTCTACCTTCACCACTTTTATTCAACATAACAGTGGACTGGAAAGTCCTAGCCACAGCCATTAGACAACAAAGGGGAAAAGGGGCATCTGAATTGGTAAGGAAGAAGTAAAATTTTCACTATATGAAGATGACATGATATAGAAAAATAACTCCACCAAAAAAGAAATGATAAATAAATTCAATAAAGTCACAGGATAGAAAATCAATGTACAGAAATCTGTTCCATTTCTATGCACTAATAATGAAGCAGCAGAGAATGAAATTAAGAAAATAACCCTATTTACAAATACACCAAAAACAATATGTATGAATAAACCTGACCAAAAAACCATGAAAGACCTGTACTCTGAAAACTGTAAAACCCTGATAAAAAAATTCAAGACAATGCAAAGAAATGAAAAGACATTCCATGCTCATGGGTTCAAAGAAAAAATATTGATAAAATGTCTATAACATCCAAAGAGATCTACACATGTAATCCTTATCAAAATACCACCAGCATTTTTTACAGAGCTAGAACAAACAATCCAAAGATTTGTGTGGAACCACAAAAGACCTCGAACATCCAAAGCAATCTTGAAAAAGAAAAACAAGGGGTCTGCCTTTGGCTCAGGTCATGATCCTGGGGTCTTGGGATAGAGCCCCGAGTTGGCTCCCTGCTTAGTCCCCTCCCTCTCCCTTTGCCCCTGCTTGTGTTCTCTCCCTAGCTGAATCTCTGTCAAATAAATAAATAAAATTTATAAAGAAATAAGAAAAGAAAAACAAAACTGGAAGTATCACAAATCTGGATGGCAAGTTATATTACAAAGTGCTAGTAATTAAAACAGTATGGTACTGGCGTAAAAACAGACACATAGATGAATGGAACAGAACAGTAAACCCAGATATAAACCCACAATTACATGGTCAATTAATTTTTGACAAAGGAGGAAGGAATATACAATAAGAAGAAGACAGTCTCTTCAACAAACAGTGGTGGGAAAACTGGACTGTCACATGCCAAAAAATGAAATTGGACCCCTTTCTTTCACCATACCAAAAAATAAACTCAAAATGGATTAAGACCTAAATGTGAGACCTGAAACCATAAAAATCCTTAAGGAAAGCACAAGCAGTAGCAACATTGGCCGTAGCAACATTTTTCTAGATATGTCTCCTGAGGCAAGGAAATTAAAAAAAAAAAAAAAACTATTAGGAGTAGAACAAAATAAAAAGTTACTTCAGAGCAACTAAAATAACTGACAAAACTAAAAGACAACCTACTGAATGGGAGGAGATATTTGCAAATGGCATATCTGATACAGGGTTAGTATCTAAAATATAAGAACTGATACAACTCAACACCCCAAACTCAAACAATCCAATTTAAAAATGGGCAGAAAACATGAACAGATGTTTCTCCAAAGAAGACACAGAGATGGCCAACAAACACGTGAAAAGATGCTCAAAATCACTAACTATGGAAATACAAATCAAAACTACAATGAGATATCACCTCGTACCTGTCAGAATGGCTAAAATCAACACCACAAGACACAACAGGTGCTGGGGGCTATGGAGAAAGGGGACCCCTGCTGCACTGCTGGTAGGAATGCAAACTGGTACAGTCACTCTGGAAGACGGTGTGGAGGTTCCTCAGAAAGGTAAATAGAGAAATACCCTATGATCCAGTAATAGCACTATGAGGTATTTACCCCAAAAGTACAAAAAGACTAATTCAGAGGGATACAGACATACATACACACATAGCCAAACTATGGAAACAGTCCCGGTGTCCACAGACAGAGGAATGGATAAAGAAGATGTGGGTGTGGTATACACACATACAATGGAATACTACTCAGCTGTAAAGAATGCTCTCTTGTCATTGGCATCTACAGGCATGGAGCAGAGAGTATAATGCTAAGCAAAACAAGTCAGAGAAAGACAAATACCACAGGATCTCACTCATATGTGGAATTTAAGAAACAAAACAAATGAGAAAGGAAAAAAAAGAGACAAACCAAGAAACACTCTTAAATATGGAGAACACACTGATGGTCACCAGATGGGAGGTGGGTGGGGGGGGGATGGGTAAAACAGGGGATGGGGATTAAAAAGAACTCATATCATGATGAAAATATAAAATAGTTAAAAATAAAAAAAAGGAAAAGAACCCTAAGAACCATGCCTGGAAGCCTTGAACTTCTCTGCTGTTTGTGCTTTCTTTCTCCTGCTATCCTATTTCTTTTTCTTTTTTTAAAAGATTTTTTTATTTATTTGACAGAAATCACAAGTAGGCAGAGAGAGAGAGGAGAAAGCAGGCTCCCTGCCAATCCCGATGTGGGGCTTGATCCCAGGAGTCTGGGATCATGACCTGAGCTGAAGGCAGAGGCTTTAACCCGCTGAGCCACCCAGGCACCCCCTCTCTTGCTATCCTATTTCTTTTAGTTTTAGTGAAGCCCTGCATGAGCATCTGCTATGGAGTTTTGTGAGTCCTTCAGTGATCCAGTCTGGGCAACTGACCAACTAAGCCTCATCACGATCTCATCCTGGAATAAACTCACTTTGGACAGTGATGCAGCTTGGCCTGCTGTTTTAGACCAAACCACTGATTTTTCATGGCTTTCTTCGTGATGTGCCACTGAACAAGAATGGTACTAGCTAGAAAGTTTGGGAAAGGTGCTTTGCAATAAAGGTTACCTGAGCCAACCTATTATGGCAGCACTGCAAGGCATCAACCTTCCAGAACCACTTTCAGAAAACAGTTCTTCAGGCTCAGCAGAGACTAGACTGAAGTGAGACTATTATATTCTTAGTCCATGAGTCCCTGAGGTCAGAATGAGAACAAGGAACAGGATGGAGAGGCAGGATCTTTTCTATCCTTGCACTCACCCGCATATACTCTCGTTCTCAAGGGTTTGGAGATTTTGGAAAGACAAGATGGTTTGCAAGACCTATCTCAATGTCCTAGATTTTAATGAACATAGGATACCTGGGATGCTTTGTCAAAGTTCAGATCCCAAGTTCCTGCACTCGTGATTCTCATTCGGTAGAGCTGAGACACAGCCCAGAAAACTGCATTTTAAATAATAGCTGATATGAACTTCAGTTTGAAAAAGAATGTCCTTGGGCATTGTGAATATGGCTTGTGTCATGTCTCATATGGGACAGGGACTGGGAGATGAGTCCTGGGGCACAAAAGTCTGTAGGGACATTCTACCACCCAGGCATAGGGCGGACTAACTCACATCCATCCATCTCTTTGCTCCTGGCCCAGGTGAGGAGTAGCTTGGGAGTGAGTGCTGCTCTGCTGGGAACACAGAAGACATGGCTTTGTCCCAGCTCCAGAGTAGGAGGCAGTCTGAGGAAGAATGCTTTTGTAGAGTGAGAAGACCTCCTTGTCGCTTCGAAGTATCACCAGGAGAAAGAAGCCACTGTGCCCACCTCTGGCGTGGTCCTTGCAGTGAAAGATTTAAATTCCAAATTGGATGATTGCATTTAAAATTGCTTAGACTAAATGTGAATCCTCTCCTGGATACCCTGATCCCGAAAAGGAAAGCCAAGAAACCATAATGAGTAAATTCCCAGGAGACTATAGACAAGCTGCTCTTGGCCAATGGCCAGGCAAGCCCCCTGGACACATATATCAGAACAACATATTTATTTGGAGGTTGTTTTTACTCCATACGCCCTGAAGCTTAGTTCAGCCTCTTTGACATTCTTCCTTCGGGTAGAGACAAACAATTGCACCACAACATACAAGGGCTTACTATGCCGCTCTTGCTTTAAAAAAAAAAATTATTTTAACTCAATTTTGAGTTATACAATCAGGAAAAAAAAGAACAAAACCAGTAAACACTATTTTTGAGAAACGACAGACCCTTCAGATCATTTAAAACAGTATTTTTTTCCTTTTTCACCAACTGGCTATATCTATCTCCCTTTCTCTAAGGTCCGTAACCCTCTATTACCACACATGACAACTTTTACAGAAATAGGGGTGGATGACAAATCTTGGGAAAGCATATGTCACAGTAAGAAGAAAGGTCTTTTTGTCCATAATAAGTCTGATGCAACCATTAACATGTCCCTGAGTAACAAGCTAGATATTCCTTCACAGAGAAAATTTACCTTTTCTTCTCCAACGGGTTTGGCTACAAAGGTAGAGAAAGCCACACTAACAAGTTTCTCAATACCAGTGAACATGTCCTGGACTACGACCTTGATGCTGATCTAAAACGAAAAGAAAAATAAATGAGTAAATGTTCTGCCATCCAGATAACACGAGATTGCAGCAATCAAGATTCCGTGATATAATTCATCATTCTTTTGTTTTTGAATAAAATCAGCATTTTAATTTATTTTTAAGCAACACTGTTCATTCGGTGATGTTCCATAAAATTAAAAAATAAGTTCTTTTTTGATTATAGAAAAATATGTATTTAGCATGGAGAGTTTGGTAAATGTAAAAACAGATAAAACAGAATCTCATTATCCAGAGCAAATATTATTAGCAATCCCACCACTCAGACAAATAATTACTAATGTTTAGGTGAATTTTCTTCCAGTTTTATGTATGTGTATATAAGGACACACATAAAGTCACATACTGCATCTATAGTTTCATAGTGTAATTTTAAAAACCGGCATTATCTGACAAGCATTTTCTAATCCTGTTGTTACTGAATATGCTTTTGAAAACCAGATACTCATGAATGCCTTGTAGATCGTTGGAGAGATGGACCACAACTTTTTAAAATCTTTGGTCTCTCAGTTCCATAACCAAGTTAACGTGGACAAAATGGCATCGTGTTATCTGTAGATTTTTCTTGTGGAAACTTTCGCTTGTGTCCAAGAATAGAAGGAAGAGAACAGAGGAAAAGGAGCTGTTCTCCGTGTTTGGGTTGAATATAAAGAAGAGCCCTAGCCCTCAGGAGAGAGGCCAAGCCCAGTGGCTACTGTGGGGCAAACATCAGGGCTTACAGCTGAGAAAGCACTGTTGTAACTGGAGCTGGGAGAGCTGGTTTTTTTTTTTTTTTTTTGCTGTTGTTGTTTTTTAAAGATTATTTATTTATTTATTTGACAGCGATCACAAGTAGGCAGAGAGAGAGGCAGAGAGAAAGGAGGAAGCAGGCTCCCCACTGAGCAGGGAGCCTGATGTGGGGCTCAATCCCAGGACTCTGGGATCATGACCTGAGCCAAAGGCAGAGGCTTAACCCACTGAGCCACCCAGGAGCCCCGAGAGAGCTGGTTTTTAACATAAACACTTCTCTTCTGATTTCAAGTGTTTTGTGTCCTGTTCATATGGATACTGGGGTAAAGCCATCACCGTAGGGAGGGTTACTGCCAAACAGTTCTATTGAAGAGCAATATGGGTTGAATGGTGTCCCCCACCAAATCCAGCACCTTATAATGTGACCTTACTTTGGAAGCAGGGTGGTTCAGATGTAACTGGTTATGATGAGCCAGAGGAGAGGGGCTCCTGATCCCATGTGCTGATGTCCTTATAAAAAGGGGAATTTGGACACAGACACACACACCATGTGAAGAGGAAGGCAGAGAGTGGGATGATGGAGCAGAAGCCAAGGGCTCCAAAGGCATCAGCAAATCACCAGAAGCCAGGGGAGAGCCCTGAGCACGTTCTCTTGCATAGTCCTCAGAGTCAACCCTACTGATGCCTTGATTTAGGACTTCAAACTTCTAGAGCTGTGACACAATACATTTCTGTTGGTTAAGCCTCCTAGTCTATGGGGACTCTGTTACCGTGGGCCCAGCCAACAAATGTAAGCCCTTCCTGTCTTCTGTGTCCAGAGATCAAAGGGACTGGTACTAACCAACCTAGAAGTTGCAATATAAGTTCCTATAACTCCTTTTCTGCTAGTTTCATCTGGACAGCGATTCCAAAAGCCTCTGAAAATGTTGCTTTCACAACTGTAATAAAGAAAACAAAACCAAGTGGATGTAGAAGAGAAATCTTCTAAACTTCCCTTCTCACTTCAGTTACTCTGCCTTTCAAAAACTAGCTAATTATGGGGCTGGTTTCCAGGAGAAGGTGAAGAGACGGAGAACAAGGAGAGTCAGAATAATTAAGAAATAAAACCCATACTTTGCAAAGAACCAAGAGAGTGCCCTTCTCCCTTGTACGTTTACTTTCTATGTACCCTTCTCTGTGGAAATAGTGCATGGCATCACACTGAATTTTGGTAGCAGAGTTGACTGGGAAACACAAGGCCCGTATTACTTACCTATAAGCCTGACCACAGATTCAAGGACCTTCTGAAATTCAGAATCTCGCTCCAAATTATTCCAGAACTACTCCTCTGTCCTCTGAAGAGATGGGCACCCATAGTCAGGAGAAATGAGGTCACTTACCTCCATGCTTGTGCTGAATGCTCTGGTAACTTTTGCTTTGATGGTTATAACTTGTCCAACTCTAGTTAAAAGGAGAGGAAGGGACTTCAGTAATCCTAGCACAGCTCATCTGAGACTTAAAGATTCACCTAAATGGACATGCCATAGAGCAGTCCCCCCATGTCATGCTGAAAATGTTCATCCATGAAACCTCAGGTTAATGATAACAGAAAAAGGCAGCTGTAAAAACAGACGCCCATCACTGTAAGCCACCTGTGCGTTAGCTGACTCCTTCTATTCAAACAGAAAAATTTACAAAATGGTGTGCAAAATGACTTCCCAAATCTGCAACAGATACTCGGATTATATCACAGCTATTTCCTTGAGAGAAGTTAAAACAAACACACCAGCCAACCCACACAACTGATATTTATTTTTAAATGTTTGTTCACAAATAAATGGGATACAAATGAGCAAGCAACAAACTGATCAACTTCACCAGGTTTACACGAACCCTCAGGATGGCCTGGAGGATCCATTTACTCTCCACGATTATAGGACTCCTGGTCATACAATCTGAAATTGTTTCAGACCTTTTGGGTTCTGGCCCCCCAGTTATCTCCTGTCCTCTTTACCTTACCTTAAGGGTCTACCCACTGTAAGCCTGCTCAATTTTTCTCCCTTGCTTTCAAAGTTAAACTACACTCTCCATTTTCTTCTTCTTACTCTTCTGTTTCAGAGGAAGAAAGACTGGTCTCTTCCAGACCTCTTTCCGTACCTGTGCCCTTGACCCAGCCTCTCAGTATCTGTCCTCCCTCCCACCACCTGCTTAGCTCTTTTCTCTTTTCCTCAATCTTTGCCCCTTCCCTGACTTTTTAACAGTCTATGAAAATGCTCAAGGCTGCTTCTTTCTAAAGATCTTTCTCTCAACCCTATTCTATCTCAAAATCTTTTCTCCTAAAATACTACTTTCTTTTTTTAACTCATGCATTTAGGAAATGTTTACTGAGTTACAACTAGTCCTGGAACTCAGCTAAGACCTCAGGATACAGTAATAAGCAAGATAAGGTTGCTGACTGCAAGGAGACCAGTCTTCACCTGGGACACAGTCTATAGACAGCTGAAAGACAATGCTATGAAATTTCTTGAAAAAGAAAGGTTTGAGTAATACAAAAGCACCCATAAGAGGCTAATTCAGAAACTTGAGAAAGGAGTCACAGGAGAGGTGACATTTTTTTAATTTTTATTAACATATAATGTATTATTAGTCCTCCGGGGAGAGGTGACATTTGAGTTGGGTCTTTAACGATGATGATTTTTCCAGTGGCCGAAGTTTGAGGGCTTCATTTCCCATTCACTTCTCAGCCCCTCAAATCTGGCTATTGCCTCCACATCTCATTTCTGATCCTTCCACAGTCACTTCCTAACAGCTAACTCCAACGTCTCACCTCCTTTAATGCCTTTCTTCAGGAAGCTTTATCTTCCCTTGCATTCCAAAACAGTGTTCTCTCTTCTATCTAGGTTTCCCTCACTGATTTCTCTTCCTTAATCCATCCCTTCAGTGTGGACATCTCCTAAATTTCTGTCCTTTGTCCTATTCTCACTTCACTCCCTTTCTAGAAGACCTTGTTCTTGTCCATGATCCTGTCATCTTTATAGAAATGATTCTCAAACCTACATCTTTAGCCTGGACCTCATTCTTGAAACTCAGAGCCCTATTTCCAAATTTTTCTCAACAGATTCTACTAATCGTCAGGGAAGCTCTACTAGTCTCAGTGTTAGCTAGCTCCACACACACCACCCGATTTTTCTTAATCTTCACCTGCAGCACACACAAACCCAAATCAATTTTGTTTTTTCCCTTGTATATCTTCCTTGTAAACTTCCTAGCTCTGTTTAGTCAAGTTTCTAGGATAGATTCACAGTAATAGTGCCAGGCAGAGTTAGAGTCTCTCTCCAAACCTACAACAGTACTTTGTACTCACCAGCTACTAAAATCTTATGCCTGTCAGTCACAGTTGAAGAGGGGGAAGCACAGGCACTTTTGTCTCTTCTGTGAGCACTGTGCTGCCTTTAAAAGTAGGGGAATTCCAGGGGCACCTGGGTGGCTCAGTCGGTTGAGTGTCTGACTCTTGGTTTCAGCTCAGGTCATGAACTCAAGGTCACGGGGTCGAACCCCTTTTTGAGCCCCGTGTGGAGCCCTAAGCTCAGTGGGGAGTTTGCTTGGGATTCTCTCTCTCCTTCTCCCTCTGCCCTTCCCCTGTGTGGTGTCTCTCTCTCTCTCTCTCTAACAAGTAATTCTTTTTTAAAAAATAAAAATAAATAAAAGTAAGGGAATTCCAAAGAATCTGGTTGTCCACCAAATGAAACTCTCAACGCTGAAAGTCGGAGGAGTGGAATGACCAGAATTTCAACTCAAGAAAATCAGTTTCACAGCATGGCATTCAATGTCTTCTGTCTGCCCCAGTCTCTTGCTGGAGCCTCACCTCTCTGCAGACTAGGCTCTTCCTGAGCACTTTCTGCTCCTTCTCAGCCTCATGCTTGGATTCTTGCACATACCTCATTCTGTGAAGTCCTCCTATTCACCAGATGAAAATCTATAACTCATTTGAGGCACACTTTAAATGCCACCCCTCTCATTGATTCTCCAGTCAAAACGTGCACCTTTTAAACTACCCCAGAAAATGGAGTTTAATTTCACCCCAGGCCTGCATCCTGTCATGCTTTCTATTCTAATGATTATGCATCTGTCTGGCTCTCACCAGACTTAGTGACACTCCAAAATTTACACTCCAAATTTGTGCCATAATCATTCATATATCCTACGGAGTACAGAGCAGTACTTTTTGTATAGGCAATAAATATCTGAGAATTTTAAAAATATCCAATATTGTTTATAACCAAATTATACGGTTTTCTACATGTAGCTTTCACTTCTCTCTTTTTATGGTTCAGGTCCCATGTTAAAAAAAAAAAAGCAGGCCCCTTTCCATGATGTTAGGGGCCACAAATCCTTTCTGATTACAGAAACACAAAATGGTGCAAAATGGAGCAAAATGGCAACCCATATTTCACTGATGAGGTCATTAGTTAAGTCTAGTTTATAGAATTTAAGTTTGGAAAATATATAATAGATATTTTATTACAATACACCATTGGCATTCCTAAATTTAATAATGGTGCTTCTATCTAGTCCTAAACAAGTTTGGATTCGTAATAATTTGTAATTTGATCGAGACACAAACCCATGTAATTTTTTTCTTCTTCAGGGAAAAATCCCAGTGCTAGTATGTGAGCTTAGTCATTGGAACTTTATCCACTTTTATAAGACTCTAGAATGTCCAGCGCTCTATCAGTGACACTCCAGCTGCCTATGAGAACCACTGGTCAATAAAAATAAAAAAAGTGTTCAAAAAAAACCCCCACAGAATTGGGTCAGCGAAAGCACTGGATTAAGCTTACGAAGATCCAGGCTCAAAGCACCCTCAGTCCCCTGGTTTGCGCAGGGCATTAGGCCTCAGATTCTCCTTGGTACAAAATAGAAGGTTGGACTGATCTATAAAGGTCTTGCCATGTCTGGATTCTAATTCCTGCCAAAAATTTCTTCTGTGTCAGTTTTGAAGAAGTATTTTCTTCATGCACGTGGTTTTATTAAACTTGATTTTGTTTGTATCTAAATAAATAAATGTCAGATAGATAAGTGTAAGAGTAAGCCTGGAGAGACAGACTGAGCATCTCACTGGACAAGACTACCCAGGGCTTAAAAACCGTGGCAGCTACCCCCACGGTCTTTGAGAACCATCCAAGACGAGAAACAGATGGCCTTCTCTCTTCCTTTTCCTTGTTAGTTATGTTCATGCCTTCAAGGATCAAGATATTCAGGGAAAAACAAAAACAAAAACATCAAAGAAATTAAGTAAAACCATAAAATCAAAGAAATTAAGTAAAACCATACAATCCAATTTATTACAGGTATTAGAATAAACCCTTTAAAAAATAAATCATTCTTTATTCTGTCCCCTGGAAAAAAACCTAGAAATACTGACCAACCCTTTATAAATGAGTACATCTCTGCCCACATTGTGATCTCTACTTACTATTTTTTTTTTAAAGATTTTATTTTATTTATTTATTTGACAGAGAGAGATCACAAGTAGGCAGAGAGGCAGGCAGAGAGAGAGGAGGAAGCAGGCTCCCCACGGAGCAGAGAGCCTGATGCGGGGCTCGATCCCAGGACCCTGAGATCATGACCTGAGCCGAAGGCAGTGGCTTAATCCACTGAGCCACCCAGGCGCCCCTCTACTTACTATTTTTTTTTACTATTTCTTTTGAAGAAATTTATGACTCTTTTTAAGTTTTGTAAAAGGTGAGCCACCCTGTCAAACCAGAAAGTAAAAGAGTTATTGAAGACTTCTAACTTTGGGGTTATGTCCAAAGAACTTAGGAACCAGATTGAAGAAGCTCCCGCTCTTCAAAGACAAGGCAATTCGAGTATCCATAAGAATAACCACACCCAAACTGAATTATATCAACTATGTTACAGTCCATGGGCTTATGATGATATTAAATAAAGGAAAAGAATTAAGCCTGTCTTTCCCGGACAAACTTTGCCTAAGGATAACCAAGTAATTAATGAGACAAATGGTCTCTCTATACAAATATTTGAGAAAATAAATGAAGAAGAAATGATAGGATTGGCATATCACCATTTTATCAGTAACTAATGAAATAATGTTCTAGGTAATGATCATCAGACATTATGTGCTCTTGATAAGAACTGGCTTTACCAAAACATCAAAATTTCATCAAATCAATTTTTAGATGTAACGATCATTTTACAAGAAATACAAAGAATGGGTGAACATCTTAAATGGGGATACAATAAGCAAATACAAAATGTGGTAAACTCTCTAGGACATGACCAGGTTTCTTTAATAAATAAACTAAGGGAAATGAAAGAAGAGAAAATTATACGTGAAAAGGCTTATCAACCATACTGAATTGTGATTCAAGAAATCAATTGTTCAATTTAAAAAAAAACCATTTTTGGAGACCACTGGGAATAATGATTTCTGTTAATGGTGCTCTGATTATATTATTATGTTTCCTAAAAGTGCTCTTATCATATAGAAATATATAATGGAATATTCACAGATGATGCCTGAGATTTCCTTCAAAGTCATCCAGGTGTGTGGGGGGAGGATGCTAATAAAACAAGAGTGTCCATCAGTTGGTCATTGTTGTAGTTGGTGATGGTCCATGGGGATTCACTCTACCAATCTCTCTACCTCTGTATATGTTTGAAACCTTCGTTGATCTTGAAATTTTCTGCAGTAAGAGATGGAAAAGCATATACAAACTTCCACACATAATATGTTCTTCCTAATTTAACATCTGTACTCAAGATGAATTAATGTTTACCAACAACCTAATGATGAAATTCACCATCACGGACCTGCTTATTATCATTAATTATTCTTCTAGTCGAGGAAAAAGCCATTACGAGGCAGCTTTCAGAAATCCTGCTCTGTCTCAAACCAGAATGCATTCTTTCGGAGAGCTATTTCTCCACGAAATCAGGACTGCGAATTTATACTTAAAAGTCTTTCCTAAAAGTAGGTCCTGCGATTACTATTCTACTGATTTACATGAGGTCAACTGTTACTGATTTTGTTAACAAACTGGATCACTGATGCCAAATAAATGAGCACAGGTGCCACAAATATATGTTGTGAACGAGCCAAGAAGCGTGGCAGACAGGTGTGGTAGAGCGATGCCACTTACCTCGCCATCTCCTCAAATTGTATGTCATCCACTGAGGCTGTAACACAGGAAACCCCAGCATGTTTTTCAGCTTCAAAAAAACAGATGAAAATGGGCTGCGTCAATAGTTATGTTTAAACATTTCAGCACAAGGGAAAAGAAATAAAAACTAAATAGACTCATTCCAGTAGCTCATCCTCTGGCTCAGGTAAGTACCACTCTACCCACACCTGGGGGAGACCTGGGTCAGTAACAGTTCTTCAGCTCTGTAAGTTGTGTTTCTATTGCATTGAAATTACTGTACTTTCTTCTAAATTTTAACTTACACTGTCTTTGATTTGAAATTCAATACCGATACCTAGTATATCTAGCGATTGAAATAGCAATTTTAGTTCTTTGGTGCCAACTTCAAATATTTTGACAGATACTACCCTCCTTTTGTTTTAAAAACAATGCATTAAAGCTGTATCCATTATCCCACATAACCAGAAGCTGCATAGATTTTGACCAGTTAACATGTATAAGCACTGAACAGTATGGAGATCCTGAGATCATACTCCAAATCAGAGAGCAGCTTCTCTGGGTGTCAGAGAAATACTCGGCACATACTAGGTATTTAGTCAATATTTATTGTTCATTATTATCAAATTCAGTATGTATTAATTATGTTGGAGAGGACAGTATTAAATAGGGCATAAAGAGATTAAAGAAGAAACCCTAGCTATATCCATATTCCATGTCTGCATTTAATCTGTTAAAGTGGTTTTTTTTGGATTATTGATTTTGCTTTATGTTTTTTTAAAGATTTTATTATTTATTTGTCAGAGAGAGAGAGAAAGAGAGAGAGCAAGCAAGCGAGCACACAAGCAGGCAAAGTGGCAGGCAGAGGCGGAGAGAGAAGCAGGCTCCCTGCCAAGCAAGGAGCCTGATGCAGGACTCGATCCCAGGACCCCGGAATCATGACCTGAGCCGAAGGCAGCGGCTTAACCAACTGAGCCACCCAGGCATCCCGATTTTGTTTTACATATAAAAAAAAATCAGAACTTATTCTCTTCAGGAAAAATGTGGACATGTGCTTCTGCCAGAATCTGATTTTGATGAACAATTAAAATCCAAACAGATTGTGCTGGTTTTTTAGGAACTTCAAACCTCATTTTAATTTTGGAGACATCGCTCCTGCTTCCCCATGATGGAAGAGATGGTAAATTACATGGACATTGTCTTCTTCATGTGGATACTTAAACTGCAGTAATAACTGACCGTGCGAGATAAAAAGAGGCAAGAGAATACTCCAGAAAGCAGGTGTTTAGGACACTCTGCCATATAATGTCATTTGCAGAAAACTGGAATTTTGGTTTTACCAGTTGGAAATAATGAACTGTTTTTCCAAATATGCACATAATGCAAACTGAGTTACCAAAAAGGTAACCATAGCAGCACTCTGTGTATGACGGATGGAGAGCGGAAGATTGGATTCCCAGTTATTAAGTTCAGTGAGAGGAAGGGAATGTAAAAGTATCAGACTCTAGAAATATTCAAGTTGGGCTCAACTGAATTCAGTGTATCAAACACCTGTGAAATTCCTGATTTAACAGGAATCAAATCCTTACTGATTAAATCCTTACTGATTTCCAGACACTGAGCTGAGTCAGTCCCATCTCTTACCAAGTCTACTCGGGGGCAGTTAGAGAGCCAGCCATAGTCAGTGCCCTTTTGGAGCTTAAGATTTTCAGAGAACTACTGGATCCTTGCAAATATGTGCTATAAAACACTAACTAAGGAGTACCTAAAGGACATTCATCCCACTTACCTGACAGGAAGGAACAGGATGTTGAGTTTATTAAACTATTCTTTAAGAAACCATTACCATGTATGTCAACCTAAGTGACCAATTTTGAATAATTTAAATGATAACTAAAGGGCAATAACCAGCAAGGCTAAATTTTTATTGTATATATCAAGCATCTATTATATATGTGTATAAGTATATATAATTTTGTCACATATATAGCATTGTATATAATTTATATGTCATATATATAATTTATATGTTATAGATATAATATATGGCATTATACTAGATTGGGATCATGAACAAACATTATCATAATAATAGTTACCATTTATCAAACACGTATCATTGACCAGGCACTGAGCTGTGTATTTATGCATGTCAATTACACGAGGTTGGTACCATTTTTAGTTTAACTTTACAAATGAGGAAATTTAGGCTTAGAAAGGTCAACTGCATTGTTCTACATAGTGGTTTTGACTACAGAAGCAATAGGAACTCTCAGAAAAGAGCAGTCAAGGAACACTCTTCAGAGAAGTGCTTAGCTAGATATGGGCTTTAGAGGCTCAATTTACGGTTTACACTATAGACTTTTAAGGGTCATTAAATTAAAAACAAAAAACAGAACTATGGGGAATCAACATAGGACCACAATTTTTATGTGTGTTTCTATGCTGTTCTTTTATTTTGTTTACAAGTTTGTTATCTATGAGTTCAATAGGATGAACTTGCTCTTGATTTTTGATTTGACTGTCCTTCATACAATGACTGTCCTTCACCAATGAAAGTGGAGAAACTCTAAAGCTATTACTGATTTTGTGGAGAAACTGAGACAGGTTGGGAATAGTAGCAGACTAGCTAAATGGCTGTAATCCAGGTATGAGATGATGACTGATTAAAGTGGTGGTATTGCCATTCATTCATTCCTTTAACAAATCTTGACTAAAGACCCGTGATATGCTAGCATCTATGTAAGGGGCTGGCAATACGTAACAGCCATGATCTCTGTTCTCAGAGTCTAATGGAGAAGCCAGGGATTAATAAAATGAATGAGTAATAACAAAATTAATTAAGTGCCCTAAGGAAAACATGGTTTTTATGGGAGTCATAATAGAAACCAGACGTAGATGGGATGTCAGGAAGATGCGCATGGAGGGGATGCTTCAGCAGAGATCTGAAAGATGATTAAGACTGAAATAGATGTGTTGGGGAGAAAGAACAGAAAAACGGTGAACACAATGAGCAAAGGGAACACCAATTACAAAGATCCTGATCAAAGTCTTTGGAGATAAAATGCAGAAAGCAAGGGGTGCCTGGGTGGCTCATTTGGTTAAGCACCTGACTCTTGATTTCAATGCAGGTCATGATCTCAGGGTCATGAGTTCGAGTCCTGACTTGGGCTCCACACTCATCATGGAATCTCTTGAGATTCTCTATTTCCCTCTCCCTCTGTCCTTCTCCCCACTTGAGCATGCACTCTAATAAATAATAAAATCTTTGGGGAAAAAAGGCAGAAAGCAAGAAGGAGAGCTGGTAAGGCTGAAGGGTTGGCTAAGAATGGACTATGCACAGGGCCTTGAAGTTCTTGGTTGACCATTTTATAATTATTATTAAAGGTATTGTTCCACCATCTTCTGGACTCCAATGTTTCTGATAAAGTCAGAAGTAATTCTAAGCATCATTCTCCTGGGTATAGCATAGTGTTTTTCTCTGCCTGCTTTCGAGATTTTCTTTTCATCATAGTTTGCCTGTGATGTACTCAGATGTGAGTTTTTTCATATTCATCTTGTTCGGTATCCTGTGATCTTCTTCAATCTGTAAATGTATGTCTTTCAACACATGTGGGAAAATTTCAGCTACTATTTCTTTAAATATTTGTTTTATGCTTCATATTATTTCTCCTCTCTTTTGGGGCCCCAATGACAAGTATGTTACACACTTGGAAGTATTTTTTCATAAATCTATTTGTTCATTTTTGAAATTCATCTTTTCTCTTTTCTTCAGACTATATAATTGCTATTGTCCACTTTTATGTTTACTCATGCTTAGTCCCCTCCACTCTGTTGTTAAGCCTATCCAGTGAATTTTTTTTTAAATTTCAGATATTGTAATTTTAAATTTAGGAATTTCCACTTGGTTTTTAAATTTTTTAAAAGATTTTATTTATTTATTTGACAGAGATCATAGGGAGGCAGAGAGGCAGAGGCAGACAGAGAGAGAGAAAGGGAAGCAGGCTCCCTGCTGAGCAGAGAGTCCGATGCGGCGCTCAATCCTAGGACCCTGGGATCACGACCTGAGCCAAAGGCAGACACTTTAACCCACTGAGCCACCCAGGCACCCCTTGGTTCTTTTTTTAGTTTCTATTTCTCTACTGAAACTTATTATCTTTTCATTCTTTAGATCATAGATTTTATTACATCTTCAAGCACAGTTATAATAGCTGCTACATAACCCAGAAGCTTAATTCTAGTGCAGGGGTCATCTAGAGATTGATCTCCATCATCTTTTCACTTAAGAATGCATCATATTTCCCTGTTTCTTTGTATATCAAGTAATTTTGGACTGTATCATAGCCATTAGGAGTGATACACTGTATAAATAGTGGATTCTTACATGTTCCTCTGAACAGTACTATTTTCTTTCCCCAAGTAAGCAGTTAACTAAACTCAAACTATAAAACTCTTGTCTTCCTAGAGATTGGGATAGCCCTTTTTTGTTCTTTTGGCATTATCTAGGAAGGTTGGAGTTTCTCTTATGCATATGTAATTCAAGGTTCGCCAGAGATTTGAGCAAGAAAACATAGATTTTAGGGTGCTGCCTCTCTGGTTCACTCCTTTCTTGAATTTTCCTCCTCACATTTCAGTAGCTGTGTTTCCCCCAAATCCTCTCATTCTTCAAATAAGCAAGTCTGTAGGTTTTCCATTAGAAATTTAGTTGGCAACGGAATAGAGTCTTTTTTCAGAAAGTCATTAAAAAAATAAAAAAACAAAAGTCTTAAAGTCATGAAAAAAAAAAAAACCAAAATGAAACAAAGTTAGATAGTACCATTCTCTTCTTCTAAGTGTTGACTTCCAAATGTTCTAAATCTGCTTTTGTTCACTTGTTAGTTGCCAAAAGTAGCTTTTATTCAATGTTTTCTCCAGAGTTTATAGTTGTTATCTATGTGACTTTTTTTTCTGATAGGAGATACCATGCTAGATAATTACAGCCCTTAATAAGGAAGACAATGGGGAAGATTAACAATGTATGATATGATCAGATTAGCACCTTCAAAAACTTCAGATGCAGGATGGAGAGGAAACAAGAATGAACGGAGAAGATCAATTTAGAAATCACAGCTGAAGTTCACATGAAGGATGATGGTAGCTTGGCCTGGGTGGTGGTAATGGAAGCATAGCAAAATGGGTGGGTTTGAGTGATTCCTTGAAGGTAACATTGACAGGACTTGGTTCATGGGTTGAATGTGTAGGCGGGAAAGCCAGGTAGAGAGAGGTATCAAGGATGGATGACTCCTAGATTTCTGACTTGCCCAACTGGATGGCTTGCATGCCACTCCTAAGAAAATGAACCCTGGGAAAGATTCAGAAATGAAACAGAAGGAAATGAGAGTTTGTGGCATTTCAAAATAAGAAGTGGATATGGAGGGTGGATGATGCCTCAGATATGACGTCAATCCTCTACGCTTAAGGAACTAGAAAAATGGGGCTACTGACAGAAATGAGGTTTAATGTCAAAATAATAGGGAACATATTAAATCTTTCTGAAAATATTGAGAAGATATTTTGGAGTCTAACAGTGCCTGGGAGTCATGACCGTGCCTTGGGGGTTATGACTATATGATCACTATCTATCATAGTAAGTGGCTGTAAAAAAGTGTTGGTCAATAAGGAACTCTGGCCAGGAAAATGCCAGGAAAAGAAGTTTTTGCGTTATCCTCATTATATAAAGTAAAGCACTATGGTGCAACATTTCTCTGCCACAGATTCTGCTACACCTTGGCTAAATAATGTCTCTTGCTTATGTGGTGCTTCTCACCATGGGGTGGTGAACACAGGTTCTCTCCATGTGTCCAAACCAATGGTATCTTAAAGGTTTCTTTAATGTTGTATTGTTAGTAATCTACCTATTCATCCAGAGTAACTGGTTATCGATTGAATCAATCTGTGGTCTGAGTTTCCCAAGAAATTTTTGTGACAGTTGCAAGAGGCCAATTGTTTATCCTTTACAGGACAAGAGGCACTAAGTGAGGTAACTAAAAGTCACTTCAAGATCCACATAATATATTCAGTTGCCTTGGCAATAGGCATCGTTATTATTAGCAACCTCAATGATTTTTACACTTGTTTCTCTTAGATGTGAATTAATTTTATATTCATGCTTCCATTATTTATGTTATTATAATCGACCTCAAATACTGATAAAAACTGTTAAGACAGAAACCAAACAGACCTATCAACAAACAGAAAACAAACAAACAGATTGGCATAAATATGTGACTAAATTTTGTGGGTGGTTTACACACGGGGGATTACACACCCTATTGATGCTGGGTGAGAAAAGCAGGGTTCTGTAATCATCTGTGCTTTACTTTTGTCCTCTGTAAAATAAGAGTCCTAAGATAATGATTTTAAGCTCCTTCCAGCTCTAGTAGTTTATCCTAACATATTTTCCTTCAAAATGTACATTTGCTGAGTCTGTTAAGTGCCATATGCAAAGTCTGACTTCGTTTTAGAAATGAGATTCCAAGGTCTGGACCCATCCGTCACCGACCTACCCATCCATAAAAGCAGGTTTTTATTTAGAGCTTACTAAGCACTGGAGAACTAGTTTCAGTTCACATGCTAATTAGCCAGGCAAGAAATAAAGAGGTGAACAACAGATCCATACACAAAATAATTACAGATTTTGCTAAGTGGCATGAAGGGGAAAAAGGGGGCGTTGTGATCAAAACTGCTTAAAGGGTACAAATGAAAGCAGGTGGCCAAGAAAGACTTCTCTGGGGAAAGGATATCTAAGCTGAGATATAATGACAAAAAAGGGCCAAGAGAAGAGCATAATAGTAAAATGGGAAGTAGGTGCAAAGGTCCTGAGACGAGATTAAATTAAGGTGTGGTAGCCACAAACTGAACGCAGGAGCCGGTTTGAGAAGTGAGTAGTCTCCTCTCAAACCAGACATTAAAGAGAGGTGCAGAAACGTAAACCAGTACCATGCCTCTAAGTATATTTTTATCATTGTTGAAAATGTAGTTGTTCTTTTTTTTCCAATAAAACTTTGTCATGGGTTTATTCTTGTTCTTTTTACATGAATTAACTTTTAAAGATTTCGAGTATAGTCAACATCAAGAAAAATAACCCACATAAACAAAAGCTCTCGGGGTCCTCACTTACTTCATGGAGTAAAGTAGTCCTAAGGCTAAAACGTTTGAGAATCACTGGTCTGGGTTATTCTCGTGTTGGATGCTCTAGCTCAGTCCGTAAAGTCCCCCGCTCCCCCGGGCTCAGAGCTGTAAAGACCTTCTCCTTCCTTCTCTCTCCTCACGGATCCAGGCTCCAGCAACGGTGCGCGCTGGGGCTCGAGCGTCGGCTCCCTCACCTGGGTGGGTCGGCCCGCGCCCGGGCCTCGCATCCCCCGCCCCCCCAATCCCCACAGCCAAGCCCGCGCGCCAGTTCCCAGACACCCCCTACCACATCGAGCCCCCTCGCCCCCACCACCGCAGGGGCGCCGGGCACCCCCGCCCCCGGGGCCTCCCGGCCTCCCGCGCTCCCCTTCCAGCCCCCACAGCACCCCTCCCCGGCAGCTCCCTACCCGCCAGGCAGGCGGTGGCGTCGATCCACTTGAGCAGCTGCCCCGCGCTCAGCTCGCCGCGCGGGTTGGCATGCGCGGGCTGGATGGCCTGGCTCATGCGCACCTCCCCGGGCGCGGGGCGCTCCATGGCCCAGCCCACAGCGAAGCCCCCCGGCCGCCGGCGTCCGGCCGGGTCTGTCCGCGTTGAGCCCGCCCCCGCCCCGCAGGGCACCCGCGCCGCTTGCCCCTGCGGCCCCGAATCCCGCTCCTTGCTGGCCGCCAGGTGCACGGGGAGATGGGATCTGGGGTGCCAGGAATATCAGCCAAATCCGGGGTCACCAAGGTTGGCAAAGCTGGGAACGGTCCGAGTTTCTTACTGTGAGGGGAGGAGAGCAGTGGTTATGACAGAGGACTGTGGAAAGAATTAAATGAGGTCACGGACGCAACTCTTAGCACGTGCCTGGCTGAGCGGATCCAGGTGTTTGGTAAGTAAGCTGTGAGGTTAACACCCGTCCGGAGACGGCGGCGGGAGGTTTGATTGATTAGTTAAAAGCTGTCCAGAGAATGTGGACTTTGGCTTTAGAAGCTGGCTTTTGAGTATTGGACTACCCTTTCCCCCCCTTGGCTGTTGACTGACAGGTAGAGTAGTCGCTCACTTCTCAAGCCCTAGTTCGAAATACACCTTCTGTTTTGTTTTTTCTTTTTAAGATTTTATTTATTTATTTGACAGACAGAGATCACAAGTAGGCAGAGAGGCAGGCGGGGGTTGGGAAGCGGGCTCCCTGCTGAGCAGAGAGCCAGATGCAGGACTCCATCCCAGAACCCCAGCATCATGACCTGAGCAGAAGGCAGAGGCTTTAACCCACTGAGACACCCAGGCGACCCCAAAATACACCTTCTGATTCTTAGGAGGTTATCATAGCTCCCCCAAATCATTTGTTATTGATCGTTTTGTTACGAAATTACCCCCTCTGCCAAACACACACAGACTAAATTTTATGGGCGGTTTACACACACACACACACACACACACACACACACACACGCACACACACACACGCGCACACACACACACACACACTGCTGTTTGCCAGCACATTAGAGTCACTTGACAGAGAAAGGCAATCTTTTGGTTTTAATCTAGAGAATTTGAGATTAGAAACTGTCACCTCACTATTAATGATCCCAACAAATCCCAAGACACTCTCATCTTTACAGAAGACAAAATCTAGACAATTAAATGAGAATTTTCATTCTTAGCTGTTAACACATAAAAGCTGTTACACTTACTAGAGCTGAAATCAGTGACTTTACAAAGCAGTTCTCATTAAGGAAATGGTGACAGCAGAAAACCTCCAGCATGTAATACATTCCCAGTTCCTGTATTGTTAGGGCCGGCTGCCCCTGGGAGAGCATTTACAGGTGAAGAGAGGGAAGCCGGGAGAGATGACTCCATGTGTCAGACATGCAGCCGACATCATAGCGGCAGCTAAGGGAGTAGGATCATCTGGATTGAACTCAGGGACCATGACTGCCCAGAGTAGCTTACCACACAGCCTAATCAACTCCAGCAAACTGGTGATGCTTTCTCATCTCTCTGCCGCCTGCCAAGCCCTAGCCTAGAGATATCAGAATGGAGATTCTTCTCATTTTGCTTCTCCTTTAAAAAAAATTTTTTTAAGAACTTTTTTGTTTATTTATTTGACAGAGATCACAAGTAGGCAGAGAGGGGCAGGCAGAGAGAGAAAGGAGGAAGCAGTCTCCCTGCTGAGCAGAGAGCCTGATGTGGGACTCCATCCCAGGACCCAGGGATCATGACATGAGCCGAAAGCAGAGGCTTTAACCTACTGAGCCATCCAGGTGCCCCTTGCTTCCTTTTGAAGGTTATATGAAAGAGAAGAATGACGGCAACATGGACTTAACAACTTTTTAGAATCCTCTGTGGAAAGATTTTGGTCCTATACAAACATAAATCAAACTTGGATGCTCTGTTAGGCAAACATTAAGTTCATTTTTTAATAAAAAGCATAAAAAGGATTTTTATTTTTTTTTCTTTAGTTTGACAGACAGAGAGCACTAGTAGGCAGAGAGGCAGGCAGAGAGAGAGGGGGAAGCAGGTTCCCTGCCAAAGCAGAGAGCCCGATGCGGGACTCGATCCCAGGACCCTGGATCACGACCTGAGCGGAAGGCAGCAGATTAACCCACTGAGCCACCCAGGCACCCTAAAAAGGATTTTTCAAAACAAAGTAAAACTCCTGCCTCTAATACAGTCCTTACATGCAACTATAGCCTTATTTCAATAACAGCAATAGTACTCATATCACCCCTCTTTGGAAGACACCTCTAGGATTCATAATACCATTTTTTGGCAGATTTGAGTATTGTTGAACATGTATTCACTCCGTCCACGGATAACTTAATGGAAGGCACTCATTAATGTTGGGCTAGGCCACGTGACTTGCTTTGGAATGGAATGTGGGGAGGTAAGAGGGTAACACTTCCAACCCTAGCCCTTCGAAGCAACATGTGACCCCGGCCACAGGAAGATGATATGCCTGGGTAGCTTTCTCTGGAAGCATCTGGGTACTATACTGAATTCACCTATTCCAGAACCACCCAGCCAACCTGTAGATTTGCAGCCAGAAGCTAAGCTACCCAGCAGGCACACAGACTCACGCATGAGACAGAGATACCTGTTGAATGCCCTGTGATTTGGAGATTACATGTTACACAGCAATAACTTATGGTTACGTGTCTGAACTTCATTTATTAATATTTTAGAGAATTTATTAAGTTACCAGAAATAGGGATTGCATTATGTTGGTTTTCTCATTTTGGATTTTAAAAAAATGGCTACTAAAATGGTAATATTACGTATATATTCTTTTACTTGGTTTCTTTTAAACTAGAGGAATTTCAAAATGTTTTAAGCCTAGGTATGAGAAGGCAGTTTTCCAGAGTGACTATCTGGAAGCGGACAGCTTGTATTTGCGTATGTATGTGTAGTGATGTTTGATCCAAAAGCAGACAAGTTCACAAACTCACTATTGTGTTTTCTTATGTGTGTTATCTCCTCTTTAGATGTCCTTTGATTATGGTTTCATATCTTTTGTTGGTTTCTCACTGATTTTCATTTTCAGCCTCTGCCTGAAACTACTGTTCTTATGTTTTTGTGAATGGTCTCTTTTTCTCCCACACAATGAAAATGTCATCTGCATGTGTGAACATTTGCTGTATCCTTTATCTGTCAAGGATTTTTGCTATTATGTTTAAAGAAAAGGCTTCCATTTTCCATTTCTGTTTAGAGACATCTTTTGAAGATGAGCAGAATGTGAAGCCAGCTTGATTTTTTAAAGGTCATGCACAAGAGCAGGAAAGCAGATCGGGAAGAGTGTGGAAAGTATGATAATCACTAGAATAATGAGAACTTCTTTAGGATGTTGGAGTGGGAAGGAAACTAGACAGTCTAACGCTCTCGTTCTGGAGATGAGGAAATGAAATGTTTGCCCTGGGTCACATTGCAAGGTAGTGGTCAGGCTTATAGAAGACTGAAAACAAAGAACACAACACGCCAAGAAGGGAGATGGAAAAAAGTATTTTCCCCAGAGCACACCCTCTAAAAAGAAATGTGAAAACAAACAGTTTGTTTGGGGGAAAAGTGCAGAGAGCACTGGTAGGTGAATCCAAGTGTGGTCCCCAGACCAGCAGCAGAGGCACTGACTGAGAGCTTGTTAGAAATGCAGACTCGGGGTGCCTGGGTGGCTCAGTGAGTTAAAGCCTCTACCTTTGGCTCAGGTCATGATCCTAGGGTCCTGGGATTGAGCCCCGCATCAGCGGGGAGTCTGCTTCCCTTCCTCTCTCTTTGTCTGTCTCTCTGCCTACTTGTGATCTCTGTCTGTCAAATAAATAAATAGAATCTTAAAAAAATAAATTAATTAAAAAAATAAAATAAAATATTCTTAAAAAAAAAAGAAATGTAGACTCTCTGACCCCACCCTACAGCTGCTGAATCGAAATCTGCATTTTATTAAGCCTCCCATGTGAGTCATAAGCACATGAAAGTTTGTGAAGAACAGCTGGAGTTAGCTGGAGTTGCCCTTTCTAGAGACACAGGAGCTGGAGTCTTCATCTTCCAGCTTCCCCCTTCCCCCACCTCGACCCCCATCCTTCCTCAACTAAGGGCTGCTCTAACTGCTTAGCACTTATGCTGACTACAGGCAAGAGCTCTCAGGCAGAGCTGTCCCTCAGGAGGCAGTGGGACAGTGTCAGCTTGTGCTGGCTACTGAATGGTGAGGGCCAAGTGCATTCAGGCAAGGCACAGAAAGCCATGATGCGTGATGGGTACACTGTGCTGAATGTCAGAGGCAGCTGGAGTCTTTTCATTTTAGGACTTGCCAGCTTTTTCCAGGTTCTCTTCCTCTTCTTTGTTCTTGGATCCTACTCTTGGGATCTGTCTCACCTTGGGGAATTGGACTGTCCCATTTAGCACCTGGAGCCTCAAGCCAGGCTTTCCCCTGTTTGTCCCTGTGCTTCCAGTGGTCCCAGCTCACAGACAGACAAGCATCGGGTGTACAACCTTGGAGTCACCAGCTTCCCAGGGAGTGCAGCACTTTATTTGTTCAAACAAAAGCCGTGTATACAGAGTCCACGTTTTCCTCTTCCCCAGATTTGCTGGGCCCCACCTTCATCCCAGGCACGGCTCAGTGGAGACCTCTGGATGCCAACACCGCTACTTTGTCAATATGCTGGACTATAGTGATTACTTTCAAATATTGAACCAGGCTTGTGTCCTAGAATAAATCCCACTTGGTCATGCTATGTAATTCTTTTTATACATTGCTGACTTCTGTTTCCTAATATTTTGTTAAGCATTTTTACATCTATATTTTTGAGAGATAGTGGTCCGTAGTTCTCTTTCTTTCTTTCTTTTTACTTTCTTTTTTTGGTCTGGTTTTGATGTCAGGTTGATAAAGTGTATCAGGAAGTATTCCCTCTATGTTCTGGAAGAGGTTGTAGAGATTTAAATGTTTTTCTAGAATTCTCCAGTGAAACCATCTGAGTGCTGGAGGTTTTTTTGGATAGGTTTCTAAATTATATATTCAATTATAAAAATAGTTTTAGAGCTACTCAACTTAGGTATTTGTACGGGGTGAGTTGTGGTAGTTTCTGGTGTTCGATGAATTGGTCCAGTTTATCTCAGAGAAGGTGATTTACCAAAGGCAGAGATTGAACTAACGTCTGACCAGGTGCTTTGATGCATGTGGCAGAAGTCTCCCATCTCCTCTTTGCCCCTGAAGTTGACCTTCCTTTTCCTCTAGTTTCCCCTCAGATCTCTTCAGTCTCCTGCCCTCAGCATTCCCTTGTTTTCTAAGCTGGCTCTCAAATAATTCCCTAACGGGGTTTTCAATATTTTCTGGCCCTACCCAGACATACTAACTCAGAAACTGTGGGGTGTTTGAACAAGAATTGCATGTTATCCGGTTGCACACTAATGTTTAAGAAACACGGGGATGGATCTGTCATTGCAGTCTTTCCCAAGCACGTCTTCAGTTTAACAGGGGCCCTTTATCATCACTGAAGGAATTCGTGACACGGGAGAATGAAGCTCGGGTCCAGAGAGATGTGTTTGTATCTGAGCTGGATTCTACTCGATAATGCTGATCTTGAATATGTCACTCAGCTTATTTGTGTCATTAGGTTTTCTTCCTTTTTTTTTTTTTAAAGATTTATTTATTTGACAGACAGAGATCACAAGTAGGCAGAGAGGCAGGCAGATAGAGAGGTAGAAGCAGGCTCCCCGCTGAGCAGAGAGCCCAATGTGGGGCTCGATCCCGGGACCCTGGGATCATGACCTGAGCTGAAGGCAGAGGTTTAACCCACTGAGCCACCCAGGCGCCCTGGCTTTCTTCCTTTTATTAAAGGGGGATGCTCTCCCTACTTCATAAGATTGTAATTTGATAACAAATGTTATTGTGATAAACACTATTTACTGAGGGTCCTTTAATCTTCACAACAATCCTGGAAGTAATAATCCCTTTTTAGAGTTGAGAACTCAAGCCCTGATAATGTAATAAATACTCATATCATGCCCCACAGCCCAGTGAAGTGGGAGAATTATTATAATGGCTATTCCACAGATGAGGAAACAGAAGCAATTTACCCAAGACCACCCAAGGAAGTCATAAAGCCAGGATTCAAATCCAGTAGTCTGGCTGTTGTCTCAGCTAGGCTGAGAAGTTGACCAATGGGGTCAGGACTGCACATTTAGGAAATGCGAGAGATGGGAGTTTACCCAGATCTTTCTAATTCCGAAGGCCACGCTTCTTCTAGTCTATGCTACTTCGTTCAGTCTGTTCACTCATTCATTTGTTCAATCACTCATTCAGTGCCTATTTGTTAAGTGCTTTCTATGTCCCAGGGACTATTTCGGGCATCAGATAATTGAAATGGTGAGTTAAATAGAAGGAGTCTCTGACTTTATAGAATTCACAGTTTAATAGATAACAAAGGAGAGTGTGACAGAAACACACACCGTTCTAATAAGGATAAAACAGAATGATAATATGGATGGAAACTTGCTGATGGCTGTGGGCAGCTCCTTAGACTACATCCTACAGCTGACCATTTATTAGACTGAAGGTCAATCTTGATTTGTGTACATGTTTTTCAAACAATCACAAACTTACAGAGAAGTTGGAAGTACCCATACAAAGAACTTATTTTTCCCTGCAACTTTTTTTTAAAAAGATTTTATTTATTTATTTGACAGAGATCACAAGTAGGCAGAGAGGCAGGCAGAGAGAGAGGGAGAAGCAGGCTCCCCGCTGAGCAGAGAGCCCAATTCGGGGCCCCATCCCAGGACCCTGGGATCATGACCTGAGCTGAAGGCAGAGGCTTTAACCCACCAAGCCACCCAGGTGCCCCAATTTCCCTGCAACTTTTGAGAGTAAGATGCCAACCTGATGACCTATTACTCCTAAATACTTTAGTGAGAGTTTCCTATAAACAGGGCATTCTCCTGTTGAACCAGAGTATACTGTCAAAGTGAGGAAGTTAACCTAAACACTTCTACCATTAATTCTCAGCTCATTTATGTTTCACCAATTGTCCCAATGATGCTTTGTGTTACACTCAGTGATTATCTCTCTTTGGTCTCCTGCTGTCTAAAAAGATTCTTCAGTCTCTTTTTTTTTTTTCCCCACTTTCATGACCTTACCACTTTTTTAGAAGGCTACACGCTGGTTATTTTGTAGAAGGACCTTCAGTCTGGGTGTTCTCTGACATCTCTGCATAACCAAGTAGAGTTCATGCGTCTTCAGCAGGAATATCACAAAATGTTGTGGCGTTCTTTGTGCATTATCAGGTAATGCCCAGTTTCAATCTGTCCCATTTTTGATGATGTTCATTTTGGTCACTTGATTAAGGTGCTGCCTGCAAGGCTTTTCTCCAGAAAATTTCCTCTTTGTAATTTATAAGCATTTTGTTTGGAGATACTTTGAAACTATCTAAATATCTTACTCTTTCATTAAGCTTTCGATTTATACATTAACTTATTTATATATCTGTGGACTCATGGTTTCCTGTTCTAATCAATGGGATATAATCTCTTATTATCATCATTTATTTTTACACTCCAATTGTTGTTAGCTCGGCCAGAGGAAACCCCCTCAATCTGGCTTCTGGGTTGTTGTTTTTGTGGAAATACCTGTTTTATTCTTTTGTAATTCTTCATTTTCCAGTACAAACAGATGTTCTAGGCTCATCTTGTATTTTTTCCTTCCTCAGCCCTAGAACTAGGCATTTTTTTCAAAATATTTTATTTATTTATTTGACAGACAGAGATCACAAGTAGACAGAGAGAGAGGAAGGGAAGCAGGCTCCCTGCTGAGCAGAGAGCCCGATGCAGGTGCAGGGCTCGATCCCAGGACCCTGAGATCATGACCTGAGCCGAAGGCAGAGGCTTTAAACCACTGAGGCACCTAGGTGCCCCAAACTAGGCATTTCTTAAAGGAAGCCTTGTTCCTTTTAGTGGTAAACAAAGAAGATGCAATAATGTCTCATAAAACAACCTAAAAATGATGTTTTCAGGTAATTCTACTGCCTTAAATTTTAGAATCGTTTAATACAAGCATATCTTTTCTCTCCAAATAGATTATTTGATTAGTTTAACACATTATTTGATAACACATTATTTGATCAGACACTGGGCTAAGCGTAAGCTAAGACCCCTGTTCTTAGGGAGCTCTTAGTCTCATAGGGAACACAGAAGGATAAATCAGTAGTGTAATGTATTAAGGGCATATCAAAAGATATGATACACAGGGCCAGGGGGACACAGAAAAGGAAAGTTCTCCTCTCCAAGGTCATGCCCAAAAAGTCTTCACTGCTTTGGCAATAAAGCAGTAGGACCTAAGCATCCAAAGTGAGGGAGAATGCTTTTGGGGCTCTAAGAATTGACTAGATAAATGGAGAACCAGGCCTGATAGCGGGCAGGAGCAAAGACTATGATTCAGAGCTGGGAAGCATAGCAAAATTGCTTATTACAAAGATTCTGGTATGTCCTGTCTCTGCTCCTCCTGGGTGGGCCATGGTCAAGATCTAAAGTCCCAAAAGAGAACATTTACCTGATTAAGCTTAAGTCATATGTCTGTTCGTGACCCTAGGGGTCAGGAAGAGCACAGGAAGGGGTGAAGTCTGTTTCTCGCAGTTTCAGTAGAAGCGAGATAGGTGCCTGGAATTACCTTTTTTTTTTCCTTTTGAAGATTCCACCCATTTATCTCCAGAGAGAGAGAGAGAGCGAGCGCACAAGCAAGGGCAGCAGCAGGCAGAGGGAGAAGCAGACTCCCTGCTGAACAAGGAGACTGATGCGGGACTTGATCCTAGGACCCTGGGATCATGACCTGAGCCGAAGGCAGACCCTTAACCAACTGAGCCACCCAGGTGTCCTGGAATTACCTTCTCACTAAAATTAAGCAGTTATTCTCCAGAGGCACCTGGGAGGGTCAGTCAGCTAAGTGTCCAGCTCTTGATTTTGGCTCAGGTCATGATCTCAGGGCTCTAAGACTGAGTCCCACATTGGACTCCATGCTCAGTGTGGAGTCTGCTTGAGATTCTCTCTCGCTCGCTCGCTCCCTCTCTGCCCCTTCCCCACGTGTGTGTACACATGCACTTTCTTTCTCTCATAAATAAATAAATCTTTAAAAAAAAACAGTTCTTCTTTTTTTTTTTTAAGATTTTATTTGTCAGAGAGAGAGAGTACATACAAGCAGGCAGAGAGGCAGGCAGAGATGAGGAAGCAGGCTCCCTGCTGCACAAGGAGCCCAATGCGGGACTCGATCCCAGGACCCCAGGATCATGACCTGAGCCAAAGGCAGCGGCTTAACCCATTGAGCCACCCAGGCGTCCCAAAACCGTTATTCTTCAAAAGGAAAGTAAGCTCTGATTAGGAATGGATAGTGAGAGCTAGACAAATTTTAAAAATTACCAATGAGGTGCCTGGGTGGCTCAGTCAGTTAAGCAACTGTCTTCGGCTCAAGTCATGATCCAGGGCCCTGGATTGAGCCCCACATCGGGCTCCCTGCTCAGTGGAGAGCCCACTTCTCCCTCTCCCTCTGCCTGCCACTCTGGCCTACTTGTGCTCTCTACCTCTGTCAAATAAAAAATAAGATCTTTAAAAAAAATTACCACTGAGCCATACAAGAGCATTCAGTCATGTGGAAGACTATGGGGAAAGGCAAGTTCTTTGTAACATTGTTGAACTGCTGGATCAAGCTTCCCCTGAAAGCAACACTTTGGAGCTTTCTGTTACATGAACAAATAAATCTTTCTTATGTCCCCTCCTATTCTCCCACCCCCACTTTTTGCTTTAAGACCATTTGAATTTGGATATGTCATGTGTAACCAAAAGATTTCTCATACACTATACAATGTTCTTACACAATTGCTGGAAATTCTTTTTATTTCCTATGAAAATATTCATTTCTCTTTATTTGTTTAATCTCTGAGTGACACAAGGCTGCTCATTTTTAGCTCATATCAGGTGAGTGATCCAGCTCATAGTATCTTACTTTTAAGTCATTTTTCTCAGCTAGGTGATATACTTGTATAATGATGTTGGATTGTACCATTTGTAGCATCCTAATAAAACAAAGGAAACACTATATTGGAAATAGTTTTTTTAAATATCAATTTTGAAATCAGTGTTTCAGCCATGCAGCTGATTGTGTTAGAGTATCAGAAACTACGGTCATCAGTGTGTCCTCAAATCAGGCAACTTCTCAGTCACCAGTGGGTCTCACCTCACACACCCAACACAGGTGCTGTTGGGTACAAAAAGCAGTGTCAAACAGATCAAGGTCGGTTCTCGCCCCTATAGAAGACTAAGAAAATGACCTAAGAAGAATGGGGACTTGCCACGCCTCCCATTGAACGATGGGGTCTGTTTCCATTCCCCTTAAATCTGGGCAGGCTTGTGACATCTTCCTACAATAGGGCGCACACTTTGTGACTATGTGATATGTGCATCCAAGGCTCGGTCATAAAATGCCATGAGTTTCTGCCTGGTTCTCTTGGGACTCTTTCTGAAGGCAGCCAGCTTCCCTGTAAAATCTAAGAGCTTTGAGATTGCTATGCTCAAGAGGTATGTGGTAGGCCTCTGGTCAACAGTCCCAGCTCAGCTCCCAGATGATGGCTTTAACTGTCAGTCATCAGAACGAGCCCTCTTGGATAACCAATCTGACCAAGACCTGAGAAAGACAGAGCTTAGTTGACACCTTCTTGCAAGTGCATAAGACACTCCAAGCAACCAGCCAAAGAGTTTCTATATTCCTGATATAGGATACAACTGTTTTCATAATAATATGGTTGTTGTAAGCTGTGGGTTTGGGGGTAATTTGTTAGGCAGTAATAGTAACCAGAATAGGGATTCAGAGTGGGCATATTCTCTCCATTTGTAACCCTGTCTCTAAAAGTTGTAGATCTTAGAGCAAATGGAGGCCCACACACCACATGTCTAAATATTTAAGGCTATAAATCAAATGAGCAAATTGTTAAATAAAATATGTGCTATCATCTCATCTTAAAAATATACATTCATGATGACAAAATAGAAAAGTTGGCAAAATGTAAAACAGAACCGAATTTAATTATTGTTACACATATCTGTTCTGTGGATGGGCTGGTGATGTTTGGATGAGTAACTGTTCCATATTGTAGAAAGTTACGTGCCCGCTGTGTTCCACTGTGAAATGTACTGCCTCATTTCCCAAGGTCTCTTGAGTCAGGAATTAGAACAAGAGGGAGGAGAAAAAAAAATGATAGCATTCCTGGGAAATCTCTTGGCATGCCATAGAATCTATTGCATACATAACCATCCCACAGTAAAGTTTTGTCAAGTGAGTTAATTTCTCATTTCACTTACCTGAGAAATTCTCCCATTCAGATTCTCATACTCTAAAGTAGTGTTTATTGCTGATACTGAAAAAAATAAAACTTTATTAAATTCAAACACAGCCCCCTTTTGATTGATATCATAGGTACACAAGGTGAAGAGAGATGTTCCTAGGGCCTGGACAGTATTACCCATCAGACTGATATTTAGGCTAATGGATCATGCCGTGTCAGTGCTGTGGGCCTGATCCCAAGAGGCAGAGCATCTCTTGTATGCTTTAATACACATTTGGGGGAGTGCACTTGTGATACATGTCCTCCTTTAAAGTGCAGGATCGGGGCAGAGGCCCCCGTTTCTGTAAGGGCATTGGCACTTCATTGTTCCATGACATAGGGACAGGTGTCTGGGCAACAACGGTGGGCCTCTAATTATGTGAGATTTTGTCCACCTCCGGCTCCCAGACCGCAGCCATAGAGAACGATGATGACACTGCAAACCTACTGTTTAGTGATTCATATTCAGCCACTGTTTTCATTCATTCAGTCCCTACTATACACCAGCTGCTCTTCTAGGGACACTAATGAGCAAGGCAGATCTCCTGGTCTTGGATAGCTTACATTCTAGAGAGAAAAGACCAAGGATAAACACAAAATAAACAAAAAAGTAAGATAATTTGACATCAAAATAAACGCTAGGAAGAAAATAAAGCACACAATGGGGCGAGGGCAGGCAGCTCTGGCTGTGAGGTCAGGAAGGAGCACTCTGGGGCAGGTGACCATTGGGCTGAGACCCAGTATAAGAGTAGGAGATAGTAAAACAAACATTGGGCAGATGAACTAACTGGATTTCTTGACATTACAGGGCTAAGAAGAACCCCTTTTTAAACTCAGTACCTGCTGTACTTTCTTGGCCCACTTTCTTGCCATTGTGTATAGAATAACAAATACAAAATCTTTCATACTTATGGAACTTTTGCCACCTCGATGATTAATGCAGAGAATATAGATGTAGAATCTGTTGTGATTAGACCAAATCTAACCCGGAATCCAGAACATACCCTACAAAATAAATATCTCTACTCGACTTTTTTATATTGGCTTACTTTTCTGCTTCTTTCTCAAATAGCAAAGCAATTCCCACTTTATATGTGAGAAAATAAACATCTTGTTACATGGTGAGAGATGGTGAAGCCAGGAACTGAACCTGACTTCAGAGTCAACTTAATGATTGAGATTATGACAATAATTTTCCACATTTTTTTACTATTTTATTTATTATTCTTTATAATATTGCCACAGTTATCATCTTACTTTCATAATTAACTTGAAACTTATTTTATTCTTAAGAGTTAGATTTTTAAAAAAATAATTATAGCTTCAGAAGTTCAGCATATTTTATTGAAATTTTTTGGTAAAATAAACTTTTTCTAAAACATAATCAAAATTGCAAGACAAAGGTATCACTGAAACAGGAAAATGTTTATGTAGAGAGAACGGTTAAACATAAAAAATGTAATTTTAGCCTTTAAAGAAGTCTTCATCAATAAAGCCCAACTTAAATTCTTTTTCTTGTTTTAAGCAGTTTAAATTATATACATTAACTCTGGTGTAATTCTAAAAACATAGTCAAAGTCAAATACAAAACTATATAAAAGATGTGAATTCAAGTACAAGAACAACATATATATCTACATTTGATGATTCTGTGTAGCTATAGAGTGCATCAAATTAACTGTAGTCTAATTCAGAACAAATTGCACAACCAAGTAAAGAAAATGTCCATAATAAATCATAGACAAATGAATGAAGTTTTTAAAAACGACTGTCAAGGGATTTATTTCTAAAGACTCCTATATGATCTGGCAACTGCTTCAGCTCAGGTCATAATCCTGGGGTCTGGGATCGAGCCCCAGGTTGGGCTCCCTGCTTAGCGGGGAGTCTCCTTCTCCCTTTGCTGACCCCTTGCTCATGCTCTCTCTCTCTCTCTCAAATAAATAAAATCTTTAAAACAAAATCAGATTCTGTCAAGTCTGATGTTTGCCACTGCATGGCTTATTAGACAATGAGCATTTTAAGATCTTTTCATTAAAATTATTTTCCTGTGATATCTTTTTCTCGTCAGTATGTCTTCTTCATTTTCTAAACATTTCAGGTATTAAAATCTCATTACAACATCAGTGTATTTTTTTTTAAAGATTTTTATTTGTTTATTTGACAGATAGAGATCACAAGTAGGCAGATAGGCAAGCAGAGAGAGAGAGAGAGGAGGAAACAGGCTTCCCGCTGAGCAGAGAGCCTGATGTGGGGCTTGATCCCAGGACCCTGGGATCATGACCTGAGCCGAAGGCAGAGGCTTTAACCCACTGAGCCACCCAGGCGCCCCCCATCAGTGTATTTTTAAGGTGGTCTTCTTCCCTGAAGTGGACAGTTAAAGTTCTCTTCAAATGAATGAAAAAGAATAGACAATCTCCACAAGAATATGATGATGTCATAAAATATATTTTTATGCTTTACTACCTCAGTTCTTGATATAATGTTAGCAACTTCACCAGGTCAGAGTTTTAGAGCTTAGATACAATAAAAGTTCAGAATGTAGTCAAGGGGATAAAAGTCTTGTACAGATAGAGGCATTTAAAAGAATTCTTGTTAAATATATGAATAAGCTTAACAAGTCAGGAACATATTTAATCACATTACTTTGGGCTTTCATTACCTCTTAGGTGCTTCATCTAAAGGGATGTTGTTTTCTTGCTCTTTGTTTTTTTCCCCTAGAGGTTACACATATTCCTTATTAGGAACATATCTCTATCCTCCCTTTTGTGGGAGTCAAATTTTTATGTTTTGTTTCACTTAAACATAAAATCTGAAGCCATAACACTCCTAGGAGAAAATATAGAGTAAAAACTCATTGACAGTGGTCTTGGCAATGATTTCTTGTTTATGACACCAAAAGCACAGGCAACAAAAGCAAATTAAGTGGGATTATATCGAACTAAAAAGCTTCTGCACTGCAAAGGAAGCAATCGACAACAGGAAAAAGTAACCTACAGAATGGGAGAAAATATTTTTTTAAAAGATTTTATTTATTTATTTAACAGAGAGAGAGAGATCACAAGTAAGCAGAGAGGCAGGCAGAGGGAGAGAGGAGGAAGCAGGCTCCCTGCTGAGCAGAGAGCCCGATGTGGGGCTTGATCCCAGGACCCGGAGATCATGACCTGAGCTGAAGGCAGGGGCTTTAACTCACTGAGCCACCCAGGTGCCCTGGAAGAAAATATCTTCAAACCATGTAT
The DNA here is from genome assembly GCF_922984935.1 of Meles meles. Lineage (NCBI taxonomy): Eukaryota > Metazoa > Chordata > Mammalia > Carnivora > Mustelidae > Meles > Meles meles. The sequence continues at coordinate 76,781,430 of NC_060068.1, read as the reverse complement.
CTGATAAGGGGTTAATATCCAAAACATAAAAGGAATTTTTACAATTCAATAGCAAAAAAAAAAAAAAATCTGATAACCTGTTTAAAATATGAGCAAAGTACCTGAAGAAGACATATAGGTGGCCAACAGGTGCCCAACATCACTCATCATCAGGAAAATGCAAATCAGAACTACAATAAGCTATCACCTCACACCTGTTAGGATGTTACTTATTAAAACAACAACAACGAGAAAAAACTGTTGACAAGGATGTGGAGAAAAGTGAAACTTTGTACACTACTGGTGAGCATGCAAATTGGTACAGTCATTACAGAAAACAATATTTAGGTTTCTCAGAAAATTAAAAAACTACAGGCAGTCCAGTTATCCCACTCCTGGGTATTTACCCCAAGGAATTGACAGGATCCCAGAGAGACACCTGCATTCCTCTGTTCATTGCAGCATTATTCACAAAAGTCAAGATATGGAAACAACCTCAATGTCCATCCACAGATGAATAAATTAAAAAATGTTTATATTACAATGGGAAATTATTCAGCCTTAGGAAAAGGGAAATATTGCTATTTGCAACAACATAGTTGGATCTGGAGGATATTATGCTAAATGAAATAAATCAGACACAGAAAAACAAGTACTGCATGATTATACTTATATGTGGAATCTAAAATAATAAAACTGAGAGAAACAGTGGGTAGAAAGTTTTCGTTGTGCAGGATGAGTCTGGAAATCTGATATATGGTATGGTGTCTCTAGCTAACAATACTGCATTAGAGAATTAAAATTTTCTAAGAGGGTGTATCTTTTGTTAAATATTTTTACTACATATATACACACAAATAATAATAATAAAGGGGCAGGAAGGGTGTGTACTCATCTCCAGACTCATTGAGTTGTATATATTATACAGCTTTTTCTGTCAAGCATACCTCAATAAAATGTTGAAAACAAGCAAACAAAACAGAAAAGCTTTAAAAATTTCAAGAACTTTACTGCTCTTTGATGTCAGTCATTCACTGGAGATATACTAATGCTGATATTTCTAGACACCTTTATGCTCTCACACACCTTTGATGTTTGGGGAGAGGAAGGTTACTTTGGCAAGGACTGTGTATACTCATTCTGTGCCCAGCAGACATGTCTGCCATCTTGGCCAGCGGTGTTCTCTGGGTTCGCTCTCTACCTTGCCTACCCCCACCCTTTAATTTTAGCCTTTGAGTGGACATGTGAGTCATTTAGGACACAGTTAGATCACCCCATTTTAGCCGGCATACTCCCTAGTTAATTTTAGTTGCCTGTGAAGGAGGAATTTTTTATCTCATGGACATAAGCAGTTAATTATTGTAAACAATCATTAAGTACTCAAGTTTCAGAAATATGACTGTGATTTAATTATTTTCCTTAAGAACATATTATTTTAATTTTTGAAAGCCATACGATTAATTAATGAGTTGTAACTTGGTATAATTGGCTCACCACCAACAGTGCCCCTTCCCCCCCATATCAGGGGTTGAAATAACTGAATGAATGTGTTTGGATGAAAACTACTGTATTGGCATGTTTTGATGAATAAGATTCACAGAAAAAAGTTCATAGATGAAATAAGCATGCATCTAAAGTTTAAATTATTTATAGATTTAAGTTACATTTACAGTTTTTTGTGAGTCTTAGAAGCCTGGATACATTTACTGTGGGAACTGTTTGAAGTGGGAACTGATTGAAGAAGTGAGTATGGCTTGTTGTAAGACAATCAGGTCATAACTTCATTCACATAAGGACCAATAATTAAAGATGAGTGGGCATGCTCTTTCCCTCCTCTGATCTCCCCTATTGTTTAAAAACACTGGGAAGTATTTGGCTGAAAGTGTTACTATATTTTCAGAATATTCCATTAGAGCTTACAAAATATTAGTAGACATTTGTTTCAGTGTTGTAATATGCTATTTTTAAGAACAATATTTATTTATTGGCAGACAGAAATCACAAGTAGGCAGAGAGGCAGGCACTGAGAGAGGGGAAAGCAGGCTCCCCGCCAAGCAGAGAGCCCGATGTGGGGCTCGATCTCAGCAGCCTGGGATCATGACCCGAGCCGAAGGCAGAGGCTTTAACCTACTGAGCCACCCAGGCGCCCCCCACCTTTTAAAAAATTAATTAATTTATTTATTTGACAGAAATCACAAGTAGGCAGAGAGAGGGGCAGAGAGAGAGGGGCAAGCATAAAGATTATTTATTTACTTATTTGACACAGAGAAAGAGATCACAAGTAGGCAGAGAGGCAGGCAGAGAGAGAGGGGGAGAAGCAGGCTCCCCGCCGAGCAGAGAGCCTGATGCGGGTCTCGATCCCAGGACCCTGGGATCATGACCTAAGCCAAAGGCAGATGCTTTAACCCACTGAGCCACCCAGGCACTCCAGTGTTGTAATATGCTATTAAAAAGCAGAGTGAACTTCAAGGATCATATGCCTACCTAATACTGCATACATAACATTTATCAGTAGAAACCGGAATCATGTTTAAGAAAAAATGTAATCAGCTCATTGTAGCATTCTCATTTCCTACCAATCACAGGAAGATTTCCTTGTTCCTTCCCCTTAAAAGCTGCTAAAACCCAGACAGGCAAGTAAAAGTAAAAACAAAACCAAACCTCAAAAAACAAAACCAAGCTTATGCCATATAAACTATAAAATCCTAAAAATGCCAGTAAGGAATTAGAAGTTAAAAGTAAGATTTACAATAGGTTTTGTAGGTTTCTGTGGGAAATGACAGAGGGGGCTGGTGCCAAGGAGGCTGGCAGTTGTGGTTCATTCTAAGTAGCTGCTAACTTGTGCTGTATTGACTCAAGGAACAACCTGATCAGTGATTAGTAACATTGTTTCTATAAAAGGACTCCAGGGACCAATGGGGAAAGATACAAGTGGGAACAGTTTGAGAAAGATGACTGACAACTGGCTTGCATGTACACAGTGGGTCTGGTGATAGAGATGAGTATGATTAGCCCCGAAACAAAACATCTTGAAAAATTGTTTAATGGTGAGTTGAGTTCTTTTATCAAAATGTAGTCATGCATCATAGAAAAATATTACAGCAATTGTGAGACGCCATTACCAGTTGTTACAGTAGTTTAAGATCTGTATTGACTTGGTTTTTGGTTACTGTGTTATCCTGGAGTCTTTCTTATCTTAATATTCCAAAAAAGATTGGACTTTTTTCCCCCAGTGCCTAAGTTACTCCTTGAGGAATAAAGTAGGTGTTTCAAGAGCCACATTAATCCTTTTGAACTAATGGCTACTCATGAAGGTGCATTAACTTTTCAATAATTCTAAATAGTACCTTAACTTCAAGGACTAACTCTAGGTACTAGAGATAATAGAATTCCCAAATGAGATAAGAGAGAGAGAAGCAGATACATAGAGAGGATTTAATGCAATTCTACTCACAAAACTTACGTGAATTACTTGCTGAGCAAGTCAGATTTCAGCTGATCAAGATAATGAATGATTGGATAACTAATTAATTTCTTCACTGACCTGCAAGAGTATTCTCTATGCATTCTTCTAACTGTGAAAGGAAAATAGGTGTCTTTTTGGTCCTTTTTTTTTTTTTTTTGAAGTTGCCATCCCCATGCCCATCTTAATTCACACCATTTGCCTTAAACTTGGCTTGAGAAATGAGCCCTTGTGATCCAGGCAGAGGCTGTCAAACTTTTTGTGGAAGGAAAGGGAGTGTAGTGCTCAGGCCTGGTAAGCAAACAGGATTCTTTCAAAGGAAGATGGAGGAGCCAAGGATGGAGAAGCCAACCCTGCCAACACATGTCTTGGTCTTTTGCATAAGACTCCTCCTCTGGCCTCATCTCTTCTGAAATGTAAAGGTCTAAGGAAACTCCACACGGCCCCCTTTACATCTCAGTGCACTGGCTAAATATCTTAGAAGAATAAAGAATTCCTAATGGGAAACTAATCTTATAATTCTTTGTTTGCATTCCTGAATCGTGCAGATTCTTTCTACTTCCAACAGTCTACATACAAACCAGTTCTTTGACATCTTGGATCTTGTATTTGAGGCCAAAAAAATTTTTTACATGCTCTTTTAACATAATCGCTAGAAATAAAAATTAGTAGCCAAGTAGCTATGGAAGGAATGTCTTGAACTCTAAACACATTTTGAATACTTAAGCTCATTTCCACCTTTTAAACAAATGATAAAATATGAATTCAACTTATGAAGTAAAGAAGCATTTACTCTAAAGAGTCTGAAAGCTGAAATATGTTAATAAATCACTGTACATATATACTCTCTCTCCCCAAAGCCAAAATTACTCAGATATTTTAAAAATCTCTTTTGGTGCAGTCCCCATTTTCTGAATAGGTTTTATGCCAGAAATAGATATGAATTGTCTTAATTATTGGCATTTGTATTGAAAAACAGTTGTTATCATGTAGCTTATTTTTAGCAAGTGGAATCAAGATCACCACAAAGCGTTCTATAATATAAAGCCTATAATACACATTTTCAACTACAGCAGGAAGGAATCTGCACAACAGGTTAGGAATTAACTGTATGCCTTTAACTTCTGAAGTTTATGTAGCAGTTTATGATTAATTACTCATCTTGGTAAATGCCAATTTTTCTACTCATTAGGAGTGTTACCCATAAAAATTAAAGCCATCAATTATTTTACCAGTAAAAATGGGTTTATTTGGGAATAGCTGAGAATTGCAATTCAGGATATGCAAGCCATGGCAAAACCATAGGCCAGAACTGAGAACAGGTGAGGAACACTCTTTTTTAGAGGAAGGGGGTGGGTGGTTGGGAGGGACAGTTATAAACAAAAAATCCATTGGAGTCAACTAGGAGTTTGAAGTGTACTGGCTTTTCACCGGTTGTGTTTTGACAATCTTTCATTGGCTGGGCTGTTGCTGGACCAGAAGAAAATGTTTCTTCCTTCCGCTGGAGTAGTAAAGTGTAGGTTTCTTCCTGTCAGGAACGCAAGGTCCGTCTCTTCCTGTGGAAGGTACCCAACTGACATTTAGCAGTAGAACAAGCGAGCTCCCCCTGTTGGCGTCCTCACTTTCCCTTCCTTTCACTACTTTTCACAGGAGTGAGAACATCTATTTGTGCAACAACAAAGAAGATTTTCTACTTTAATCATTTATCTGCTCCAAAACTCCTCTTCAGTTGGATAAACTCATACATTTCCAATGCCACTTTAACGCACAAGTGGGATGAACAGAACCTCCTTTTTGAGGCCCAGTATAAACTTGATGAGAAGCAGTACTGCCAAGTAAACCAGAAAGATATTTTATTTTAAACAGATTTCAAATGAACATCTATGCTTTCTGGAACATAAACTTTTCCAATCTGTATTTCATGTTTTCTGAAGTGCCTACTGCCAGAGCGAAACAACACAATATTTCTGGTTACTTGAAGGAAAAACTTACTATTAGTTATTCATTTGTGCAAATACTCAGTTCAGTAACTTTCTTTTACACAGAAACATTATGCAAATCTTTCTAGCATGTGAAAATACAGTAGCAAATACCTTTCCAAACAACAAGTTTTAAATCATCTGGAGTGAGGTAATCAGAGACAGCTTGCCAGACCTCTGTTCACCCTGGACCATTTTCCCTCCAAGATGATTTAAGAAGCTCATTTTAGAGCTACTCGTGGCATACAAGTTCTATAGAGATTTGGGCTTTGCATGCTTTACATTCTAAAGTGAGCTTTACTGGACCATGTAATTTTGCACCCAGAAATCTTTCAGTAACATTACTATTTTTGAGAAGAGTCTGAGATTATTGCATTGCCTCGATTTCACACAGTATTTTTGCTAAAAGGATTGAATTTTCAACTCTGATGAGTCAATATTGAGAATTTGGTTATGGTCTGATTTTGTGGAGTAATTATTCCTAGACGCACTGGCAGTGGATTTACAAATCTATCTTTGGTGCAAATTAGATTTGGCTCCTATGTTGGTTTTGATTTGGTTATTTATTTGGTCCAATAAATTTCTTATTAGTAGCTGTTATAGTGAGCATTTCAATTTTGAATCTGGGAACTTTTATGGTGAGATAGATCTCCTGAAATTGCTAATGCTTCTATTTTCATTTAACACTTTCATATATGCCCTATATTTTTTAAAGTGCTAATTGGATTCTCCTTTTTTAATAGACATACAAGTTTAGCTCTCTGGGGTTTTTTCATCGAATCACAAAGTATGCTGACGTAAATACTTCTCAACTAACGATGAAGTAAATACATAAAAATTTGACTAGTAACTGCTTGTTGGAATAGCATGCTGAGTTCTCAGAGTTAAAATTAATATCACTTTCAATGACTAACAATTTGTTCTGTTAAAACAATTTTGAGACCATTTAGTATGTGTAATATCCCTTCAGTCACAAGTGAATAATAACTAAGTTGATGACAAAACAGTGACACCATAAAAGAATATATAGAGAATAATACATTTGACTTTACAATTCTTAAGCCATTTCTTTCTCTGAAACAATATTTACATAAATAAGTAATGTTGGATTCTTTTATACAATGTATACTCATTTATATATTATATGCGATAATTGAGATTAAATTGCAAGCACATTTAAATGCAATTTTTTTCATGTGACATAACTAGACATCAAGAGGTTCCTCCCTGTTACTGTCAAGAACTACATGCTGTAAGATGCGAAGACACAATCTTGTGAGAAAAATTTGAGACTGTTGTAGATTGAGAAGAGCAGCTATAGCCAAGCAGAGCCAGAAACATACTTCAATGGAAGCTTTGCAAATTGAATGAGACAGCTAAACATTTAAATGTACAATGTCTATTTGTTCTACATCTTTTCAGAAAGGGATGCCATATTTCTTGTCAGACAATTTGTGTAGGGAGTAAAACTTCTGGAGTTTCTTTATACGTCTCTATGCCTCTTTCAGTGTAAAGTGTTTTTTTACTTTGAAGAATACGTTGAGAGTGGGGGGGAAGGGAAATTGGAGGAAGGTGGTCAAAAGGTTAAAACTTCCAGTTATAAGATAAGTAAGTACTGGAGATGTAATGTACACCATGGTGACTATGGCTAACATGGCTATATAATATGCAGGGAAGTTATTAAGAGAGTAAATCCTAAGTGTTCTCATCATAAGGAAAGAAAATTTTCCCTTTCTTTTCTTTTTATTGTATCTATAAGTTAGTTGAACCTATTCTGGTAATCATTTCATGATATAGGGAAATCAAACCATCATGTTATATGCCTTAAGCTTATATAGTGATGTATTTTAATTATTTTTCAATACAAGTGGAAACAAATCCAACAGATACAACACAGACACTTGGGGGTGACTGCAAACATTGAATCTAGATTGGTTGTTAGATAATATTAGAGAATTTCTGTTAACTTCAGCTATGATAATACTGTTATTATATAGCATAAATCAGCAAACTAGCTGGTGAATCACATACCTACTTTTGTAAATAAAGTTTTATTGAAACATAAAAAAAGAACACACTGAGCTATGAGAATAAATACTTGGTAACTTTAACTTGATACTTGATACGTATTACTTGGGGCTGGGTATGCAGACACTTTAACCCCTTTTCCCTCCTTTTGGACTCATTTACCAAGAGCAGCTGAGAATTCTGCTGGCTTTCATTTATCTACGCTAAATCTTACCTTAGTTATAGGACTCCTACCTGTTTTAAATTAGGGACCAGTCATTTGCCTTGTTACCCACCCTCCATCTCCCAGAAATCCAGACACCTTGCTACAATTGCCTAACAAGTTACTTGAAGTAACCTTTGGCTCAGGAAGATATCTGGCCATTGGAACTTGCTGCATTTTCCTTTCTAATCACTATGTACAAATGTGCTGCTTTGTTGAACTGGAAAGCCTCATTTGGATCAAAACCAGAACACTAGAAACACTTAATACTTAAACACTCTTAAATACTGTGGAGCCAGTATTAAAGAATTTATTGGAAAAAGATATATTTAATTTATATCTAGGATGAATTTTAAATCTCAGTTATAGATTTTCCTCCTCCTAAGTTCTTCTTTATCTATAGAGTAATGTGCAGGACCTACTTCAGAATCTCTCTGGACAGTGGGGAACTGAGATTAACATCTGTACAATTCATCAGAAAGGTAAATACACTTGAGGAGAAGCATAGTTTTGCATAAATTGCCTGCATAATTGCTTCAGATTTCCACACTATATATAATACTGTTTGGAATAAAGTAGAAAACTATTATCCATTAACAGATATTTGATAACCATATTAATTCAGGTATTTGATAACCATATTAATTCTTTCTGGTATTTGGTTTAGTTATCTGACCACATAGAAGCACCCACATAGACTTTTCTTAATGCATATAAATTCTTCAACATTACAGACTCCTGGTTTTTATGTTAGGCATAATGTCTACCTACTTCAGTCATATACACAGATTCACATTAGTTGTATGTTGATTTATCATTCAGAAACACTTAAGCCTGCTTCCGATGAATAATTTTCCTTACCTTTTCTATAAGTAATAAAGCAGAGGCTAGAAATGAAAGGGTAGAAATTGTAAATGAAAAGTTGTATTTTTAAAATTAATTGTGAAAACAGGTGCCAAATTAAGGGACATTTATGTACATTTTTATGGCAACTTTCCCCATTACACGAATAGCTCAGGCATTTGTACAAAGACATTGTGATAAATCCATTTGAGAATAAATGTCATTATGGCCACGTGCGCATACATGCACACGCACACACGTGCATGTTAAATTTACAGAATGTGTCAGGTAGCTGATGACCACGGTTGAATTAAGGATAGCAGATTACTAAGAATCATCCCAGATTCCAATTATATTTATACATAATTTATGCATTTGTAAAAACCTTACAAATAATTCTATTTTTCCAGGATGACATTATGGGTAACAATTTAACACATGTGGTAAAAAACAAACAAACATATTAAACCTTAAAATCATAATTAGGTAAATTAAACAATCCAATTAGCTCATAGCTATCATGAATAAAGAATTCTATGAATAAAGACTTTTCCATTTTCCATATCAGAAAAAACAGCATGTCTTTTATTCACTCTAACATACAGTTTCTGTTAAGTTTTTAGTTTTTTCAAGGCAAGGAAAATGAAACATTTCAAAATATGATCTGGTAGAAAGTACTATACATATTTTAATCTGTAGTTTATATTAAGAAAATTTCTAAGGTATTGCTAAATGTAAAGTAGATTTGTTTTCAAATTATGTAAACTGGACAGATTATTTGAATTGCTTTCTAATAACTAGATAGTTAATTACATATTACTGAGCAATTTTACCAGGACGTGATGGAAATTTAGCTGATGACGTATTGTATTGTGTTCTGAGAACACTGTGAGGAATCCAAATTTCACTTCCTTGGCAAGGTAGTGAGGGCATATGATGGAAAACAGAAAGTGGGGTAAAGTTTTAATGTTAACTAGGAGTAAGTACTTGGTGGCATTTTTAAAGAAATATTAATACTTACTTTTCTCGTGTTCATTACACATTTCATTTAAAAAATGCAACGCTAAGTAGTCTAGAAACAGACCATAATATTTCAACGCCTGGGATAATCAAAACAAGTCCAGTTTTCTCTGAGGATAGTAAAGCCACAAAGGAAGAAGAGACAAACTATAATTCTATACATGAAAACATTTAGTCCCACTTTAAACTCTATAGTATCTACAGATAAAACTATTTCGCTTTAAGGATGTAGTCAGCAAAAATATTGACATTAAACTACTTAGGGAAATTATTTCTATTCAGGAAGACCAATTATATTAAGTTAACATTAACATAACACTAGGTTACATTAAGTTAGGGAAACTTAACAGAGGAAATTCTCCTTGGGAGACTTATTCAACTGAGAATTTCTCTTTAGAATATAGTTTCGAAAAATAATTAAAGTGGTCTAAGATGTTTTTCCTCCGTAGGTCATCTCTTTCAATCTGATTTACAGTTCATAGGTAAAGCTGATGCTTTTGGTGAACTAAATTAAGAATGTCAATTCAGTTTCTTGTAAACAAGTATCTACGTTAAAAAAAAACAAACAAAACTATGATTATCACATGATTACTGGCAGTGAAGTAACTAAGGAGTAAAAGATCATTTATGCTCTTACCTTCAACTGCAGCGCCTTCCTATGAAGGTCTGAGTGACAAGCTAACATGGGTATTGTGAAAGCTGGATACGGGAGATTCCATCTGCTTATGTCTTGTATTACTGTCTTTTCATTCCAAATCATGCTTATCAGCTACTTTACCAATGAAATAAAAAGCCGTCAAAGGAAAGAATTATGTTTAATCATTACTGGTCGTGGTATAACTTAATATAAGACCCAGTAGGAATGTTTTGTGAGCAAACCTCCTATTGTCACCCCCAATATACGCAAGTGCGTATGCAAACAAATTGAGTACACAAAACAGAAGTGTATTAATAGTGGGGTCACCATTGTTTCTTCCTCTGGTCTGGTATTTCTCAAATTATACTTCAAAGACCCAGGAGCCTCTTACACTTGCTTAGGACTGGGCGTGACTGTTTTAAGCAAATGCAGACTCCTGTTCCTCATTGCGAGCAAGAAACTTACACCACCAGGAGAGGGGGTTAAAACAAAACAAAACAAAAGGCTAATTTACCTTTTGGAGAATATGTGGCAAATCTTCCCCACCTCCATATTGACCTTCTCCCTCCCAGACTGTACACTCATGCATTACCTGTATCAATGTAGTATTTTCAAGAAAAGTGCATTATGGTATATAAAACACAAAAATGAAGGCGAAACTAGTGTTAAAATACTATAATGGTTTCCAAAATCAAGTAGCTATGATTTCTGGCACTGCTTCTAATCAACAGTGAGAATCAAGAAATAGAAATTGCAGTTATGTCCCCTTGGAAAACTATATACTGTATGAGAAAGAAAAGTTTAGGGGATGAGAAGGTAAAAACGTCATTTGGATTTTGTTTCTACTGAATGATGCAGGGATTGGGAAGGAGGTACAGAGGAAGACATGGAAGAAGCCAATCAAAACTTCACAGTAATAAGGACTGTATAAAACTCTGCCAAGGGAGCAGTTCTGAATGCTTTCCTGCACATGCCCAGAATAATAGGAAGAAGAGGTGTGGAAAGATGAAGGCCTCCTCATGTCCCAAGCTGAAATTTATTTTCTTTGCTGTTTTTTAAGCTACCGGAAGAATGTTAACTGAATGATCCTATGAAATGCAACAGAGTTGAGCTTAGAGCATCATAAAAAATAGAAATGGAAGATTCCTTTGTTCTATTCCTGGAAGGAAAAAGGTGTTTTGGGCACTTTCAATGGCTCAGGGAGCAGAACTGATTTGTCAATCTTTTGGGCAACAGAGAAATCTTATCCTCAGCTTCCCAGTTGTGTAGTCCCTAAACATCAGCAACTGTGTCCAAACCGGGGCCCCTGTTAAACAGCGCTAGGATTTACCCATCAAATGTGTGGAGTATTACCAGGTCAATGGCACTCTACAGTCTTTGTTCCCATGGGCAACTTTGTTACAAGACAGCTAGACTTTAGAAATAATTGGGCATATATTTTCAACTGTAGAGAGTCTGGCAGAATGCAAAGCAGAGTAATGAAAGTTAATGTCTTCACTTATTACACATTTTCACATTTCATATGTGTATTTTATGTATTCAGTGTGCACAAGGATTGCTGATACTATTCCTGTGAGGTGAAATATGTAAAAATAACTCGGGAACAGGTAGTATATATCAAGACTAATATCATGCATAGATGGAGATGGAAAACCAAGAGTAAAGGATAAGGTTTAAATGATTCAAAACCTATACAAAAATTACTATGCAGATAATACTATTCTCTATCTGGTGCACAAGAAAGTTATTTGATATTAAAATGTAGTATTCTTATTTTATGATTTTCTTAAATAGAACTTCCTCTTCAAAAATAAATTTTCAACTATTTCAGGAATTTAAAAAAGTTTGAAATAGCTATTTGTAATCTGGATTGCAAGAGAGAAGAAATACTTACGAAGAGTTGATTGTTATACCTTGAAAAAAATCAAATTTTACTTTTTTTCTTTGACCACGTAGACTAGAAATAATGGGACCCATATTGCATTTATATCTAATATTACCCCTAAAATAATGGCAAGTAAAAGTGGGTTCACAATTGTTTGTGATATTAAGAAACAATATCTTCTTAGAAGGCAAATAAAAGAAATTTAAGATCAGTAACAGTGGAGTGAATAGTCAAAAAACATTTGAAATTTCTAGCATCATAAGATAAAACTTAATAATCACAGGGTTGAAAGTGTTCACACAATTATCATAAAAAAGTGAAAATTAAAATTATTTTTGGTAAATTCACATGTCTATCCAAAGTGTCATCTTCGGATTACCTTGGCTTGAGTTAAAGACCTTTTAATTTGACTTTTTCATGGAAGTTCTCTGCAGCTTTAAAGCTGGACTCTGTTCTTCAGTGTGCAGTCCTAGGTCCCTGCACACTGTGGGATGAATGGTGACTCATTTGATTGGAGTTTAGCTCTGGAGCATACATTTAATTCAGTTTCTTCCCCTCCCCCCCAAGAGTTCTGCCCAGCATCCCCGTCATGCACAGGCAAAATCTTTCCTTTCAGAAGAGATAAATCGTTATGAATTTGAGAGAAGTAAGTCATCTGGGACCAGGAAATAGCAAATATATGGCTAAATTTTCAATTTAGAGACCGTAGGCCTTAAGAAAGAAGGATTCCTCTTACCTGAGATTAAATAATGCTTTTCAGATTCTCCAGAGTTTGAGATAGAGCTGATGTTTACCAGCGGTTTATTGTATCAGTTTTAACAGAAAGGATCACCAACTTATCTTTTGGAGTGCAAAATCAAAGTCTTCACACTTTTCCTATGATGATTTTGGTGTTTGTACGTAAGATTAAACACAAAACCCCCCAAAGATCTGGCAAATGCCATAGAACAATGTGCTTTCGTAAGGGAAGCATTTTGTTTTTTTTTTTCTTTAATTTTTAACATTTACACATTCTTTTCTGAACAGTTACACAACATAGATTGAGCCTGCTGAAGTCAATGGTCAGATGAATATAGTTACTATAAATGATTTTCCTCTAAATAAAAGTCCTAGATCCTGGGAACAGAGCAGGTGCTAGCTGCCAGTGAGAGGTATGCACAGATGGGACCGTTACCCGTCAATTCTGCTGCTAGTAAGCAAGCTACAAGGATAGAAAAGCAGCGCGTCAGAGCCCCTCGGGTACAGTAAAAACTTCTTTTCCCCTTCTGCCAAAAGTCTCAGTCCTTTGAATGTATCTTCTTTGGAGTATCTATGTGGAAATGTTCACAAGAAGTCTGAGTAAAAATCTGATACCATTTTCCATTAACATGTTATTAAAAATTTAGCTCTACTATCCCCGGTGAGAAGTGACAAATTCAAGCAAATGGTTTTGTTATCACTTCTGGGCTTTATCATGTGAAAGAGAAAATGTTTCTAAAAATAGGATGACCCCTGTCATTTTATTGCTATGGTCTAAGCAGCTGGGGGCTAATTAATGATTTTCTGTATCATCAAAGACACGTCAAGAATTTCATCGCAAGCAGTTATTGCAGAAATATACTGTGTTAGGCCTTTGTTGAAGTACTTTTCCTAAATAAAAAGTACAAAATACTTCTCACTAAAGGTAACTGAGAAGTTGTTCGATTTGACATAGCATGAGGACACACTTTGTTTTTTTTTTGGAGACAGTACACTTTGTGATTCACAGGAGAACTTGGATCAGACGCAATTTAATGAAAGCTCTCAAATAAGCAATTTTATTCCTATCCATGACTGCAGACATTTACAAAACCATAACATCTGAGTTCACCTTAAAAAATAACTTATATAAAGCAGTGATATACACAGCACAAAATAGTTCAGGGAGGGGCAGGAGCAACTTTTAATAATTAAAATGTAAACGTGAAAAAAAGGATGGAATAAAAGTCCCTACTTATTTCTACTTAAGATGTCATGTAATAATATTTTACAATGTCCTGTGGGCCAATGTATGTATGTGCATATGTCCATATAACATACACATATGCAATACATTATTTTTCCCACACATATACATACACAGATAATTATTTGCAGTTCAGTTTAGGGCAATTCTAATATGCCACTCTGTACAGTTGTTTGAATCACGTTTGGACCCGCTTTCTTCAAAAAATAGGGGAGAGAGCAGGAAATAAAAAGGTTGGTTTGGTGTGACTGAGATTCCTTTGTTTAACTGTACACTGTGATGAATAATTTTCTTCCGTAGTAGTTCTGTGAAGGGCTGACTCACTGTGGTTTTCATGAGGAGACTTGGTAATGGATCACACACTCATTGTCATGCTAGGGGAGTACTAGAAAGAAAAAAGAATCCATATTTTAACAACAATTCTTTTACAGGCCGCTAATGTTCTTCTTGGTAAACAGTAGTAACTATGAATTTTAATGTCTTAAAATCTTTTATGCTCAAGCTTTTAACTTCATATAACATAAAAATAATAAGCTATTTAAAAAGTAAATTTATATGGAATTGACTAAGTCCTGAAATTTTTAATATTTCTGCCGGAAATTAACCAGTCTCCTCCTTTCCCTAAACTTAGGTGGTTGATAATGGCCCAGTCCCTCAGTCTTTTCTTTCTAGCCACATTCATGTTTTGTGGGCATTTGTAACATTTTGGGTAAATCCAATCCACAATAAAGTAAGTATGAGGGACAGTCTCATGACCTACCAACTATGTAAACTTGGAAGGTTACCTAACCTCTCTGTGTTTGTTTCCTCATCTGTAAAATGGGTTTAATGATATTATTTATTTTAAAGGGATTTGGGGGAGATAAAATATAAAATCTTTAAAACTACGTATTTCTTGAATATATAGAAAGTGTTCAGCAAGTGTTTAATTAATAGTGTAAGGGAAATAAAACAAAATAAAAAACAACTCCCAGCTGGCCCCCAGAAGTTCTCACAAAGCATTTAGAGTGCTTAAGAAACTGATTTACACTTTAGGATATACATGTCTTCCTCTAATCTGTGGCTCCAATTTCAACCCACAATATTTTTAGGGTGGGAGCAGGGGGCTCTGTTGTTACACATTACTTGTCAGTTAGATGAGGCTTACAGTTGGTAAAAGGTGAGGCTTTCAGAAATTTGGAAAAGAGGTCTCAAAAATTATTTAGAGAGGAACAAAGAGCCATTATAGTGATAATTATGGCAGTCTAGGCATATTCCTGAGGAACAAACCGTGACAGAAAAGTTCTAAAGCAACACTGTCCAAAAGGACTTCTTCAACCCTGGACGGGTTCTATAATCTGTGCTGTTCAACATGGAAGCCACTAGGCACACGTGGCCACTGAACACATGAAATGGGCTGGTGTGACTGAGGAACTGTAATCTTAATGCTATTTATTTAAATTTAAATATCCCCATGTAGCTGGTGGACACCATTTTGGACAGCACAGTTCTAGATTGCCTAAGATGTGGGAGGATCCCAAATGGTAAATGGTCTCCAGATGAAGAGAGTTTCGAGATGAAAATGTCAATGTAAACCGTTAAATATTTCAAATATTTTGTTAAAAATATTTGGTGAGGACCTGGTAAGGACCAGGGCAAAGGGATTCCTGTAAGCACATTAGTAACAAGGGTGGCTGGGTGGTTCAGTCGGTTGACTGTGGGACTAGTGCTTTCAGCTCCAGTTGTGATCTCATGGGTCATGGGGCCCAGCCCCAATCGTTGGGTTCCTTCCTCAGTGGGGAGTCTGCTTGTCTCTTTCCCTCTGCCCCTCCCCCCACTCTCTCTCTAAAATAAATAAATCTTTTTAAAAAATGTTAATAACCACCATGCCTCATGGAAAGAGGCAGGTGAAGTCAAGAGGACTGGTCTCAGACAGCAGGGCCTTCAACAGGAAAAGTGATGTTCTTGGGAAGTGGAGTGTGAACTTTAAAAAGAGAGCAGGCAGAACAGAATGAAGTGAGTTCTAGATGAGCTGAGTTACTACAGGAACCAGAAAGGAGCTGTAAGGTGGGTACTGAGGATTTCACAGGGAAAGCAGGATGTCCTGAGGAAAAGCACAGGGTGACAACAGCTCAGCTGACAGAAGTCTGGACAGAAAGTCGTTAGGGGTCAATCTAGGGCTCAAACCCAACCCCCACATTGATCCCGAGTAAAGGTGAATTGAGGAGGCCTAAATAATGGGCCAGTGGACCCTTGGGAGATGATTATTCATCCTTTAAATGCAGATCAAATCATAAAAAATCTACTTGTTAATCAGTTAATAGCCTCAAATTTCCTTTCAGTATAAGAAGGCTAAATTATATATGCTACTGACTCTAATGTTGGATTATAGCGAGTAGGGTGATAAAAAGGGGAAGACTTCCAGAGAAGAGAAGGGGATTTGGTTTGACAGAAGAACCTCTGCATTTACCCTTGAGAGTGGCAGCAAGAAAGCAGAGCAGAGCAAAGCAAAACCTAAAACCCAAAGCAATCAGACAAAAACTGATGAAATGAGCCCACCCCCTCCCCTGCCCCTGTGCCTGGAGGATATCCCCTCATTTCATCAGATGAGACCATGCAGATCTCCCACTGTAGATAGCAACAACAAGCGTCAGTGAGCTATCTACAGCCTTTGACAAAACAGAATTATATTTTGATATTTGATCTTTAAGGGTAGGAATAAACAACAAGAAAATACATGGATACCAAGGTTTTATTAAAAGTAGAAAAAATTAAAGAGTATGGCAAAGTAGGCACAGAAAAGTTTAATCTAGGCTTTCTATAGCTACTGGTACAATAAGAATGGTGATCGATAGAACTTTCTGTGATGATGGATATGTTCTATTCTGTGCTGTCCAATATAATAGTCATTAGCCACATATGGCCACCAGACTCTTAAAATGTAGCTAGTGTAAGTTAGGAACTGAAAATTTAGCTTTATTTAATTTTAATTAGTTTTAAATTTAGATAGTATCGCTAGATCTTCAATCATTGTTTTAAGAAAAAGATGTTGTGGGTCTATAGTGCCAGGTATCTAAAAAAAAGTAAAAGATACTGATGCATCTCAGAAAGGACTTCAAAGGAAGTTTCTGAAAAAAAATTTTCAGTATAAGTCAGAATTAACTCTAGTGACCATCTCATTTAATACACACATCCTGAATAACTGAGACCTTAAAAAGTAAGGGCCAACTCTTAATCTCACAAAACAAACTGAGGTTTGCGGGGTGGGGGGGGGTTGGGAGACGGTGGTGGGGTTATGGACATTGGGGAGGGTATGTGCTATGGTGAGTGCTGTGAAGTGTGTAAACCTGGCGATTCACAGACCTCTACCCCTGGGGCTAATAATACATTATATGTTAATAAAAAATTAAAAATTAAAAAAAAAAAGTAAGGGCCAGATTCAGTCAGAAAGGATAGAAGCATCTGCTCCAAGCAATGCAGCTCAGAAAAGTTAGCAAACATCTAATATAGTTTAATTTTTGAATAGTACAAGTAACTGTAACGTGATGCTCTAAGTGGATCAGGTACAGTATGTGTGTAATGTGCGGGCATCTATACGGGTGTGATGTATGTGTGTAATGTGCGGGCATCTATATGGGCAACGTGCCACTTGCACCGCTCAGGTTGTAAACTCCTCATCTGCGGCTGCCCTTTACTGGCTTCATCTACGTAAAATAAGGGAAAAATCACAAAATTTCTAGGAAAACTCACAGAACGTATAAGCAAAAAGGAATTCCATTATTGATTATTGTTCTTCAACATATAGGAGAAGTGGCCTACAGTTTTCCTAAAATAAAGGAAGAGTAGGTGTTAAATGGTGTCTCCTATTCAGAGACCTAGAATATTTCCAGGCGCTGGCCTGAGACCACACGGCAATGTCGCCATTGTATTGCTGCATCCATTCAGGATGGCGTATTGTGATGTTTGTGCTCAATGCTGTGATAGGCGCCTGCCCCGTTTCCAAACTATTCTGTGAGTCTGGGTCTCCTTAATCAGATGATGTAACGGCTCTTACAAAGTCATTAATTCTCTGGGTTAGCAAAAACAAACAAACAAACAAAACCCTAAAGGTATAATTCCAAACATGTACTAATTTATTCTGCCTTTTTATGTAAAATAGATTTTGAAACGGCATGCTTTGGTATAAACTAGAGAATCTGTGATTTTCCCCTTATTGTACACAGCTCACGTACCATGGGACCCACCGCAGAGATCCATTAGGTCTTTGCACAATGTGCATAAGCTCTTATTTCTATGCTTCAAGAACACTTCAGATCTCACTGCATTTCTATTGCTAAGCATCTCTCTATATTTTCTTTTCTCTTTTTTATTTGAGAGAGAGAGAGAGAGAGAATGAGCTAAAGAGAGAGCATGAGAGGAGAGAGGTCAGCAGGAGCAGACTCCCTGCCAAGCAGAGAGTTCAATGTGGGACTCAATCCCGGGACTCCAGGATCATGACCTGAGCCTAACGCAGTCGCTTAACCAACTGAGCCATCCAGGTGCCTTATATTTTATTTTCTTAATGAGAGATAAATAAAGAATAGTGCAGCTACCCAGAACTAAACTAAAGCGAAATAAATTTAGTGTTTATGTGACCGTGTAAAAGAAAATTTGGGTATAATTTCTTTATAATAGAAAATGACAAAAGGGAGTAAGGTAATAGAAGATGACCTACCATCTTGTTTAGAATTCCTATTAGATACCATGATTTTTAATACCACTTTTACTCAGTTGATTATAGTTCAATGCCATGGAGAAAATATTCTGCCAGATTAATTTGAGAAATAGGACTAACTGCTTTCTTTACTGAAGAAACACAAAAAACTACTTTCTGAAAGAAGCTTTTTTGTATTCTTGATTTTTAAAAACAAACATCTTACTGAATTTGAACACTAGGGGGCATGTTTGTTTCTTGAAATAAAGGTCTTGTTTATGATTCCCAAAAAAAGGCTGAGTAGTGTAACATTTGATTCACATTTTTCTGTGTGTCGCATGTTGGCACTGCAAGGTTTCTGACTTTGGTTTGGGTATTTTGTTTCTATAAATATGAATTAAATGAACTAGCATGTGTGAAGTGACTAGGATAGTGGCAGGCACATAAAAAGCATTCAGGAGATGTTCTCTCCCTTCTCAGGCCTCCTCCTGTGGTTTAACTTCAAGATTTCACCAACAAACCCTCAAAGGATAGATTACTCTGAAGTAGGTGCTTTTCAGAGTTATAGCCATTTAAAAAACCACTAGCATTTACATGTTCACTCATCCAAAAATGTTTTCTTTTTAAATTCGCTAAGAAGTTCTATTTCTCTTTGGTTACAGGAAAGCTCACTCGTGGATACCTAGCCTATTTACTTTTTAAAGCCCTACATTTGTCAGCAGGGAATGTGCTTAGTCTTCCTTTCTCATCTTTTGAAAAGGTCTCAACAAAATGTGTGGGGATGTAATGCCGGAAGCCATAGATGACAATGACATCATTCATAACTGAGTAGAGCCCTCACCGGGCAGACAAAAGAGTAGAGCAGCCAGTGTGGACCTGCTTCCAAGGCTGCACTGTCTCTGGGTGGTGGGAGAGTTCCTCAGTCGCCATCCAATTATTTTTCCTCAGGGCACTTTTCGGGTGGGGACAGGACAGAGGGAGGGGAGTGGCAGGGAGGGAGCTTTTGTTTTCTGCTAACTCTGTACAGAGTCTGGCATTTTACCTTCTTCTTGGCTTCTGGGATAGTGAGGCTGGGCCAGGAGTCAGGGATGGGAGGAGCCCTGCTCCAGCTGCTCTCTCTCCTCAGCACACATTCACAAAAGCATCTGCTGTTTTGCACGTGCCGAATCCAGTTAAGCTTAAAGGGTGAGGCTTGTGTTTATCCCATGGAAAGAAGTGTTTCGGGTCCTGTTATATCTGATTCTTTGATCCCCACAAAAAGCTATCAGATGCCTGTTCGAAAGAGGCAGCCCTCCGCTGACAGATAAACAAGGCAGCAGTCCTCAGTGACAAATCTGGGAAAGAAGGAAAGGGGAGAGGGGAGAGGTCCTCTTGTGCCTGTCCCTAAAACTAAAGTCATGTGGGACCTTTTAAAAAAAAGTCTTCTTCTCCAACCCTAGATTAATAATTTCCTCTATACTTTTTTTAAAAGCCCAGTTTATATCTATTATAGCACCTGCTAATCTGACATATGGTTTAATTAGTTTCGTAACCCATTCTTCCCATCAGATTGCATTTGTTGAGGTTAGGGATATGTTAGATTTATCTCAGAGTACTTTGTCCTTAACCAAGCACACTGCATATAAGAGGCTCAAGAAATGTTGAGCTGAACTGAATTATTATATACCCCACTGAACGATACCATTTAATTGTTGAAAGAATTCACAGAAAAGGAAATGTTTCTAATTAGATAGAGTGAACATTAACTGATTAAAATGAACTAATTTGTCCATAGTCTTTTTTTTTTTTAAGATTTTATTTATTTGACAGAGAGAGAGAGATCACAAGCAGGCAGAGAGGCAAGCAGAGAGAGGAGGAAGCAGGCTCCCCGCCGAGGAAAGAGCCCAATGTGGGGCTTGATCGCAGGACCCTGGGATCATGACCTGAGCCGAAGGCAGAGGCTTTAACCCACTGAGCCACCCAGGCGCCCCTAATTTGTCCATAGTCTTGAAACAAGCTAAATTATCTAAAGAAGAATTCCATAATCCTAAGCCTCAAGACAAACTACGTGGTTTTTCTTCCTATTTCATCATGATCGATGGGCTAATCTTTTGATTTTTTAATACGAATTTTTACATATACATTCTTTGTCCTCACTAATCATATATATATCCTGCAAATACAACAAAGATCAGTATAATCTTATTTCCAGTTTTAACAGAAGTAATGTTTAAAAACAGGGGAAGTCTTAGCCTACACAGGCGCGTGAGGCTGATGCTTGTTAGAAGTGAAAGAAACCACAGAACACTTAGTCTGAGGTTCGAAGCAGCCATTCCATGTACAAGCAGATATGTTATTAGCTGCTGCTTCACATTCTTAGGGTATCATCTCTGGTAAAGGCTGAGTTAGGGCAAAATGAAGGAAGTTTTCTACTCTGATTTTAATGATAGCAATCCATATGTGGGGGCACTGATCCAATGAAGATGAAATTGGTTTGGATTCTGAAATCCTTTATGCTGTATCCAGATTCAGTAGTTCTTAGAGCACGTGCATGAGCATCACTAACTAAGCTTTTTCATTTGTAGGTATGACCACTCCTACTCCTAGAAATTCTGATTCACGAGGTCTAGGGAGAGTTCTGGGCAATTATATTTTTAAAAATTCCATAGATGTTCCTAATGTGAGATATCAGGTTAAAAAAATCACTGTAGCATGTAATAACTCCTTGAAAAAAGACACCATATTGTCTTTCTCATCTCTCCAGTGTGTCGCCTGTCGCTTTGGCCTGTGGTAAGTGCTCAGTAATTGTTCAAAAAGCAAATGAATTTTACTGCTTCTCATTTTGCTCCTGTCTACTTCTGTGGAGATTATGGAATGATAATGCCTTTGCTTAACACCGTAATCATACTAAAAAAATGACTCTGGTATCCAGCTCAGGTTAAAAGTAAACAACAGGTTAATAGACCACCAATACTGGCCTTTGGCCCAGTGAGGTCTACTGTGTGAAGTAAAAGCATCTTATAGAGAAGATTCAGAGTCTTAAGGATAGTACTGAGAACAGACCTGGTTTTGCCACAAGTCAAGACATTTTAGTAACATGAAAACTTGTAAAAACTATCAAATATGCAACCTGTTTCCAGCACGTTCCTTTATAGTGGATGTTCTCTATAAGAAAATTAGTATTATACTTTTTGTTTTTGTAACTATGTACATAGGACAGGAGCAAAAAAGAAAAAGTTAATTAAAACATTTTTTTCCAAAGAAATTCCACTTAGTTTTCTAATTTTTAAAAGATCAACCTATTAAGCTCTAGGTAAACAGTCATAATAAAGGCTTTATGAATATATTCCAATAGAAAAGCTTCAGAAATAAATTCTGGATATAATAATGTAGTCAAAGGAATACTTACACTCTCACTCTGAAAAGGATTTAAGAAATTTCCCCCCATTTCGCCATCATCCCTTGGAGTGCCCGGTTGATTACTCAGGCTCATATTATTGGGAGAATTCTGTAAACAAGATTTAGAAAACAAGGCATTGTTGAAGATTTAATTTCCCTCTTGCATTATACTGTTTCAAAAAGGGAATCTACAGCAGCATCTCTAAGGACAAAGCAACTTATAATTCTAATCTCAGACTTCTGTGTATTCTAGTTCATTCTTTACACCTTGACAAGTACTAATGCTTTCCCAAATGGAAATTAAAAAATAAACAAAAAAAAACCCACCCAAAATAACCAAGCACAACTGTTTTCTTAGTCTCAGAATCAATATTTATTCAATTTCCACCCTCAGCTTACAGAGTTCTAGTACTGCATAGAGTTTAAAAAACATTCCCAGCAGGGGCGTGATGAAGAGAGCCTACCCACTGATCAGGCATGATGGGACAATGACCTGCCTTGGTAGTTTTACTAATCAAACTTCAAAAGGTCACTGTTCCAAAACATTTCCCCTTAATACGACATGTGGTTTGCATAGTAATACTCTTTCAACTTTTTTTTTTTTTTTATATGAACCATAGGAACAAAGGAAGATGGTTAACAACTATAGTGAGGAATAAGAAAACTCCCTTAGGACTTGAGAATTCAATATGCACTTGTAGAGGAAGAGAAGGCTCAAAGCAAATTGCTTTAGAATCTTTTCCTTTCATTAGTTTAAGAGTAGATTTACTTGGAAACTTTAAGATAAAATGGCTGATATTAGCAACCTAATGAAACCCTAAGTTAGCCGCAGATTGCTTCATATTCTACTTAAATTTGCTAGTCTTGTTATTACGGTGCGATTTTAGCTATGGGAGGTCATCTGCTACTCCCCAGCAACAGGAAATACAGAATGGCATTGCCATACAAAGCATGTTCACACAATATTCTGACTGAGGGACTCTTTCCACGTCTAATTTATTGACTTGTAAAAATAAACCTCAAGGTTAAAAATTTTTATTTGTTATTTTAAGTGGAAGAAAGATTGTAGGTTTCTTTCTGAGCCATTTCTATTTCATATTCTTTTTGAATAAGTTCTAGATTTTTAAAAGAAAATTGCTCTGAAGATTCTGACTTAACTAAAACAAAGTTATGTCATAAAAATTAAAATTTCATGAATGAGTTATTCCCAGAAGAATATGTGCTGTTTTAGAATATGGTAAAACTGTAAAGCAGAGAGACAGGTAGATGAACTGGTGGAAATACAGCTTATATCTTGTCCTGCTGTGCACCCCACAGGGAAGATCTGAGAACAAGGATCTTCTGAAGTCCATATGAGCTCGATTTGCCAATGAACCCTAAGGGCTGGGGAACCACAGTTAATAGCATAAAGAGGATTCTTTTTTTGGATAAATTTTTCTCTCAAATGTTAGTTTCCCAAATATACAGAAAAGCAACTGTACTTTCAAATGAACATGGATAACTTTGTTTCCTTAAAAAAAAAATTAAGTAACATTTAACTAAATATTATTTTATAGCTCCTTAATGATTAAAGTTATTAATTAGATAATCAACTATACTTTGGAAATAGGAATGCTAATGCTGATTTAGTTAAAAAAGACAATCAAATTTATAAAAATGTGGTAATATTTAGCCCAAATCTCTTTGGTGAAGGGAGATTTGTCATTTTATACATAATGAAGAAATTGGTAATTTCAGAATAAAAAACAATCTAACATATATACGAGGGTATTTAAGGATACACTTGGAAGCTTCCTCATTTCTGTATAACAAACACACTTCTGGTAGCACCTGAGGTGCCCTGAGATGAGTAGTGCATCTCTGATGGATTTGGGGTGCTCACTGTCTCTGCTTACATGGTCCCATGAATCATCTCTTAGTTTACAATTTTGGAAGTGTAGCTAGCTTCAAATCTAATTTCTGACTCAAAATGTGGATTTCAAAATATTCAAAATTTGAAAGTAACACTGCATTAGTATTTAAATACTTTTAAAACAGCTCTTTTATTATTTCTGTTTTCCATGCAATCTGTTCATGGCATGGTGGCTCAGCAGTATAGACTTTTTTGGGGTGGGAGGAAGATATATAAGTACATGAAGAGGAGATTAAAGGACACATTTAGCATACAAAACAGCTAGTATCAGGTCTCTAAAATTTATTCTTATCCAGCTCTGTGGGCATATCTGAAAATCTTCAAATGATAGGGCAAATTTGTTGTTGTTGTTGTTGTTTTAACCTAATCATAGATTAGGTTATCTCTGCAAAATGTGAAAGCAGAAGTTTCTCAATGGAGAGTCTTATGGAAATTGTGCTTTCCATGATTAAGGAGTGACCTGATGAGGATACAGGCCAAAGGCGTACTTAATACTGGTGTCTAAGGAAAGCTAAGACAGTGGTTCCAAACACCAGCCCAGAAAAGGTTATGAACGTGGGTGGCAATGAACCGTGTGTATGTTACATTTTGCTGTAGCTGTGTTTGTGTGCAGCGTTTCTAGTAGATTTCATCATTAAGGCAAGAAGAAGGGCTTAGATCAGGGCTACACAAAAAGTCTTAGATCAGTCGAAAAGGTGTTCTGATAGCTTGAGTGCATAATTAGGGAGTAGGGAGTACAAAAGAATCCAAGTAAAGATCAGTTTTAGCTACATTAGGCATTTTGGTTACATTTCTTACTTCAGTTAATGTGTACTGTATTTCCTACCTATACTTTAAGAATTTAGCTTATGAAAGTATTGTTATATTTCACCAATCCCAGTTTCAAGGGATTTTATTACGTTCTCATTTACCCGTTCCTCTAGCTGGAATGTTTTTCCCTTAACATGACAACATACCTGAATGTTACATACAAGCATATCCATATGTGCATACACATGTGCCTGCGTGCACACACACACACACACACACACACACACACGTGGTTTCCTCTGGCAACACATTCAATTCTCTTAGAACCTCTGTTCTCTGATTTTATCTTATAAGCATTCTTCCATATCATCTTTTTTAAAAATTTACATATCATCTTTTAATTAATTAAATTATTATTCATTCCTCCACCCACCCTCAGAAATTATTCCAAACTTTTTCAAACTGCTATTAAACAAGTGCTCATTTACAGAAATTTTGACTGTGCCCATAACTGGAATAAAATAATACCGACATTATCTGAAGCCCTCATGAGGTGGATTTTGAATTGATTTCTCAGAGACTGCCAATAACAAGTTTTACAGAGGGTTATTTTGACTCTGCCAGCCCCCCAAAAGAACAAAATTTCAGTCATGGTTCTCTCAGGGGATACAGTAAGCTAGAACCCAGGCACATTGGGAAGATGACGGGAGCACAGTTGTCTACTAGCTGCCCTGTGATGGGTGTGGGTGGGATCTTTAACTGGAACTAAAATCTTTTTTTTTTTAAAGATTTTTTTTAAAAATTTATTTTCAGCGTAACAGTATTCATTGTTTTTGCACCACACCCAGTGCTCCATGCAGTACGTGCCCTCCCTATTACCCACCACCTGGTTCCCCAACCTCCCAACCCCCGCCCCTTCAAAACCCTCAGGTTGTTTTTCAGAGCCCATAGTCTCTCATGTGGAACTAAAATTCTTGAGTCAGAAAGCTTCAGACTGAAAAGAGTTCTTTGATAATTTATTAAGCATGGTACGATCATATCTGGCTTTCTCTGATACAGTTTTTTTTCCAAATTCAAAAATATAAATGTTAAGATTGTTCATGTGAACTGCAAAACTTATTTAGATGACCTCCTTCTAAGAAAATAAACCATATGTTCTTCTCCACCCTCAACTCTAAAACAGCTCCAAGGGAAAATATTTTTGTTCCATTGGTTAAATGGGGGGCTTCTCAGTGGCAAAAGGGATGAAAAGAATTTCACATTTGGGCTTCTAAATTACAGATGAATTCTGCATTTTTGAGAAATATACATAGAAGTTTTACTAGATAATCCTCAATTGAGCAAGAAATAATTTTAGAACTCTTCATTTGGAGTTTCGTGCTCCTTTTGCCATTGAAACAAGTGCTATCACAATGCAAGTGACGGTGTGAGTTCCCAGCCTTGCCCACAAAACATAGTCTGATCATGAAGAGGAAAATACTTAGCATCTTTATAGTGTTTTAGAGCTCCTAGCATATGTTCATACTTGACTCTCAACAATTTTGTGAAGAAGGCAGGGAATGAACTACAAGCTCTCGTTTAAAGCTAAGGAAACTAAGCCTAAGAGAAATTAAGTACCATGTTGCCCCAGTTTATAGGTAGTAGAATCAGGTTTTCTGATTCTCAATTCAGTACTCTTCATTACCTTATATAGAAAAAGAATAAATTAGAGTATATTTACATAAAAAGGTAGAAAAAGAGTAGAAGTAGTACTAGTAAACAACATTAAAAATGGAGTAAGAAAAAAAAGAAGAAACAAATTTTTAAACATTTAAAAAATGGAGTAAGACACTTAAAAAAAAAACGTAATACTGGCACTCAATAAAATACAGGTTTAATTGAAGAACTAGGAAGGTGAAGCTGGAGACCTAAGAGGGATTTTGAACAAAACCGTTGAGCGGTAATTGTCACAACTATCTTATGATTCACAAATAAGAATGACTAGAAAAAGAACAGGATGAAAAGGAGTGAAGACACAAGAGAAAAGGGAGGGGAGTTTCTTAGGATAGCTGGTCTCGTGTTGGAAAAGGAAGAAGGTGGGGAAAACAGAGGTAGTGATAATGTGGACAGTATGGAGTAAAAATCTGAAATAATTAGGCTGTGAGTGGAATGACGGAGGGAAAGAGGGGTGTACACATGATGCTGCTGATCGGAAGAAAAATGACCACAGTGTAGTGGAGATGCAAGACACACCAGTGGTACATCACCCAGACAGCCTGGTTGGAGCCCAGGACCAACAAGCCTGGACAGGGGGCAGCGCGTAGGACCTTATCCGAAGGCAGATACAACTAGTCATTCCTAGTACACCGTTAAATGACATGTTTTGCGGGGGGTGGGGGGGATTTTTAAGTTAATTGAAATGAATTTGGACTTTGCTTTGTAAAAGTTTTTCCTTATTGTCTTTGGTCTCCTCAGTTACACTGAGCTTCTTGAGGGCAGAGATCATACCATGTTTATCCTTGGCTTTTCAGAGCTTGGAGTAATGCCTTGGTGCAATAATGTTTATTGAGTGAAGGAACTCCTGCCTAACCACTTGAGGACAGAAATTATGTTTGTATTTAAAGAAGTATTTTATATCTCCCTATGGTGCACAGGATAATACTCAGGACACAAAAGTACACATTGGGTGGTCAATTAGTGCTTAAAGAATAAGTAATATATCACCAGGCAAGAGAATGTTATCAGCAGTGGGCACAATGTAATGGAAAAACTTGTCTCCAGAAATAGGAATGGGAAAATGAGCACAGAAGGAATAGCAATAGATCTGATATGAGGACAGATAAGAAGATGGTATTTAATTTGTCATTATGAATCTATTTAAAAGTTTTAAAGTGCTCTATGAATAAATTACAAAGAACTTTCCCATAGGTGGGAGGGGATGGGCTAAATGGGTGTTAAGGAGGGCACTTGTGATGAGCACTGGGGGTTATATACTAAGGAATAAATCACTAAATTCTATTCCTGAAACTAATATTACACTACACATTAACTAACTTGAATTTAAATAAAAACTTTTAAAAAAAACCCAAAGTACTTTCCTATATAGTATTTTGTTTACATCTGTCTAATGTAGAAAGTTGTGGGTAGTGAATGGAAATTTTAGGAGGATGACGGTAAGCAATCTGGAGGATCTCACCTTCGTGTAAGAGACTAGAAATGCTCCTCAAACACAAAATTAGAAATTTTACTGGTGACCACAAAGCACAATTCAGCGAGTATCAATTCTCAGATACCTAAGATAGCATGTACAATCAGGGTCATCTGACTTGTAAGGGGGCTTCCCAGAGAAATGGCTCTAATGGAATTCTACAATGAATCTTATTTCGAAAACAGGCCTTTTGCAGGTTTTACCTATTTCTCACAGAAGTAAGCTAGTGCTTATTATAAATATGTATCTATTTTAAGAAGAGAAAAAGACCTTGCTGATTGTCCCGAACCACAGATATCCAAAGTGCATGTAGCACTTGTGAGGCCGAGCAGCCAGACAAGGTATATATGATGTCAGAATGCCAGTTCAACTCCCTCTCTCTCCCTCCCTCTCTCTCTCTAGCTTAAAGTCTTAATTTAAAAGATTTTGTAGCCCAGTCAATCTTACTGTATTTTCCTTGGCACCAGGAATTTTACATTATTATACATGAATATAAATTAGAAGTAGGATTAAAAATGAAGTTACCCTTTAATGAATTTCGGTATTTATTGATATAAAGCAGACTTCTAAGACAGTCATTCTAATGGTAGTTAATAATTAGTTTTTATCAGCCATTCTAAATGTATTTTTGACCCACAGAGAACTATTTTAAATTCATCATGACCTAAAAAGTATTTAGGTATTCTGAAAAAAATATAAGGCATCCTAGCAGAGTATTAATTTTAAACACTCAAACTATTGGAAGGAGGAAAAAACGCAGATACATGCTATTGGAAGGCTCTCTTTCCTACTTGTATTATAATTTTCTTCTAATTACTTTCCTATTCTATTTTGGGGAACTAGAATAATGATTGAGAAGATCAGCATTGCCTAATAAAGGCTTGGAAGACAAATGAGATATATAAATGCAATGCCCTTATATAACAACAAATTATTCAAATTTACCTCTTCTCATTTTGCTCTAGACTTCTTTACATTTTCAAAAGATTATCTATATTATGTCAATTTGTTTTATAAATAAATGACATCATAAAGGTAATGAAATTATTACTTGGGTATTAATTGATCATATATATAGTTATGTCCTATAAATGAATCTTACCATATTAAAAAACTCATTTTACCCCTTCCTATTATATGCATTAATATTTTTAACTTCTACTTAATTGTATGTGGACCTCTACTTTCAAATGCTTGTTCAAGAACAAAATTCATAAGGCTATTCTAATAATTTTAGTAAGAGTCCCATGTGGAATAAAATGCAAATAAAAAAACAACACAGATGATATATAATACTCACCTTGGAAATACTGTCCATATCTCCTGAGCCTGAAACAAAATATGAAAAGAAAATCTTTATTAGGTAATGATTTTGTATATAAATGAAGCATTCCTTTAACATAAATAAAAAGAATACACTCTTTGTATTTTCTAGTATATATCTCCTGAATTTTTTAATCTTAAAAAATTTTAATCTTAAAAAATTCCTTTTCTCTTATATTGCCTGGTAAATAAGTATCATCTGATGGCAAATGCAAGGATGAGTTGTACCTCTAGCTCCCCATCATCTCTTTTATTTTTGTAATGGCAGAATGAAGAAAACTATTGTTATCCTAAATTCCTGAAAATGAAAATATTAGATCACTTCTAAATCCTATTCAACTCAAATTTTTAAAATGTATGTACATATGTGTATGTATATAGAGAACAAGAGAGAGAAATACATTTTCTGAAATGATACTTCTAAATCTGGTAATATATAAAATGGACATCTGCAACAATGTCTAATAATATTCTGAGCCATATTATATGTCAAATTAAAAATTTGACAGCAATCAATATTCATGGCAATCTATCAAAAGTAAGAATATCTTCAAAACACACTATAATTTTATGTTGATTCATAACATTTTCATAAAATTAAAAAAATTTATTTATTTTTCAAAGATTTTATTTATTTACTTGATAGAGAGAGAGATCACAAGTAGGCAGAGAGGCAGGTGGGGCAGGGGCGGGGATGGGGGGAAGCAGGCTCCCTGCTGAGCAGAGAGCTCAACGCAGGGCTCGATCACAGGACCCTGAGATCATGACCCAAGCCGAAGGCAGAGGCTTAACCCACTGAGCCACCCAGGTGCCCCAAAATTTCTAAGAATTTTATGTTGATTCTTGGCAGAAGTGAACAATCAATACCAATTTCTTGCTTAGGAAATGGAATTAGACATTAGATAACAAGGAATGATGATCAGACCTTTAATAAATTTAATAAATTAGATTTATTTTTAACTTATCTAATTTATTTTTAATAATTTGTTTTATGCCAATTTTCTTGGCATAAAAATATTATATTATTTTAATAGGAAAACAGTTACAGTCACAAAAAAGTGCTTATAGACATAAATTATTAAATATTGAATGTATATATGTAATTATGTATATATAAATATGTACAACAAAATGTTTATTATAAAAGGAAATAGCCACATGCTAAGCTGACGTGAAACTCTTCTGCAAATTCTATTATAGGGAATAATATAACTGAAAATCTTCTAACTAGACCAAATGTCACCTTTTGTGAATAATTTTCAAACGGAAAGATTGGAAAGTGAATTATATTGCAATAAAGGAAAAAACAAAGTTCTAGAATAAGTGCTGCCCAGTAGAGCTTTGTGTGATGATGGAGATGTTTCTCTGTGCTGTCCATTAGGTAGCCAGTAGCTATGTGTGGCTATTTACATTTGATATGTGGTAGTGCAAGTCAGGAAGTAAACTTCACATTTTACTTACTTAAATTTAACTTAAAATTAAATTTAACTTAAATATTAAAATATACATGGCTAGTGGCTACCATAATTGGAGAGTGTAAATTAAGACTTTGAAATCTAGGCAAAATAGATACATAGGTAAAGTAAGTATGGACCTTAAAAGCTCAAAAATCTATCAATGTGTTACAAATAATTTCTTGATTATTGAAGTTACGTCCTTTTCAGAGTACTAGAGGATGGCATTTGGTTGGAGTTGTGAAATCTGTGCATAACCTAAGTTACTTGCGGGCATACTTACTTCAACCTAAGTAAAAGGTGGTCCTTTTCCAAAAGAAAAAAAATTATCATAAGCTTCTATCCCCATTGTCAATTTTTAGCTTATGATAATGTTACTTAAACATATATAAACATAAATGCAATTGTTTTTTGGTTTTGGTTTTGCACTTCACCTTGAAGCTATTTGGCTTCATTCGGTAAGAAGGCATCATTACGAAGTCCGTGTCCAACCATTAGTCACAGTACTAGAAATCAGCTTTATGACAAATGCAGAGTACGTTCCACTGTTCTCTCTTAAGAGAATCCTTCAGATTATTCAGAATATGATTACCGATTTTATTTTTAAAAGAGATGAGAATTAAAAATATAAAAACAAAGTTAAGAAATTCCTGCAGAGAACCTAAGTTCCTCTGAGACCGTCTCTACACCTTCAGAGACAAACCAGTTGGGAAGATACTGTAGTCCTCCAGGTGAGGGAGGCTGGATTATGTGCCCAGAGCAGCAGTATCTCCTTTTATCATAAAACACCCAGACCTGGGCGCCTGGGTGGCTCAGTGGATTAAGCCGCTGCCTTCGGCTCAGGTCATGATCTCAGGGTCCTGGGATCGAGCCCCGCATCGGGCTCTCTGCTCTGCAGGGAGCCTGCTTCCTCCTCTCTCTCTGCCTGCCTCTCTGCCTACTTGTGATCTTTCTCTCTGTCAAATAAATAACTAAAATCTTTAAAAAAAAAAAAAAAAAAAAAAAACACCCAGACCTTGATAGGTTATAGTAAACACTTATGAATAAGAGCTCGGTGAGAACAATTCTACACTTTTGATTTTCAAATGATCTCTAGTCATCATAACCTATATACTGCCAAATATCAGTCTGAGGTGAAAGTTGCAGCATTTAAAAATATATTTTTAAATGTTGTATACAAAAGCACTGTGCAAACTATAATATCCACTATGTAGAATTAAGGTTTTTGTTTTGATTTCTAAGCATCAAACTTAATATCCTTACCTAAAGAGCCATTCATGTGATGTGACTCCATTCCTCCTAATCCACCCATGGGACCATCTGACCCAGGGCCCATTGGAAACTATTTAAAAAATGAAGAAAATTACTATGATCACATTGAAAACAACTGTTTATATCAATGTTACAATAGCTAATCTTTAACAAGAGAAGATACTTCCACAACTTATTTTCATTTTCAAGTACTTGAGGTTTTTTCCAGCCCTAGAGATTCTCAACTGGACCACCCACTTCCCTCATACCATATTCTCCAGATTGTGGAAATTCAGGCTAATCCTCATTCACATCCCAATTTTTCTTCAGATATCCTCAACTAGAAAGTACATACATTCCAGTGCAAATGAGAAGATAAGTGGTCTTTCCAACCCTGTTGACAGATTTTGCTATTATAACCTAGAGATGATTCTTAAGAAGCTGCTAAAGGTATTGGCTTGTTAATAAGAATAACTCAACATTCTTATGCCAACATTAACATTTTTCTTAGCAGACAAACTATCCTTGTTCAAATGGACATAATAAATAATTTCATCTTGCAGGTTAAATACACTTAGCTCAGTGTATTGACGGGGCAGCTCAATACAGTTAATTCTTGGCAGTCTCAACTAAGTCAGTTCAATGACAACTGGACATTTTACAGCAGTTGTACTTAACATTTTTTAAAGTAGTGGGATTATTTTATTTTCAGCTGGAAGCCCAGTACGAAACAGATGAGAGCTGACCTACTGTGGTAGAACAGGTGAAGAGGCCATGGCCCGCCCACACAGTCTTTTTCCTTATCTCCCCAGAATACTCCTAAGGAAATCTAAACCCCATGTGAAGACAAGTTACCTATAATTATCTTATGGTTACAGTTAAAATAGCCTATTGAAAAACACTTAAAATTTCCCATGCCCAAAGCTTCTCTTCCATGTTGTATGGTACAGAATAATGAATGTGGTGTGTGTGTCTGTGCACAGTTATGTGTGCAGATGGGGCAGTGGTGTTTTGTTAGTCATACAGCCTTTTGGGAGAAAAACAGGTGCCCTCAGCAGACAACATGTAACTGTATATAAGCTCTAATCTCTATCTATCTATCCCTGTTGGTTTGGATAGCACCTTTCCATCACCAGGATCATACAAACCACATGCTTGTACATTTTCCCAGGATAATGACTGCAATTTTGTTGCCTTCAAGCACACAGATTGATTTTCAGTAAACAACTTAGAATGAATATATATATATATATATATATATATATATATATATACCTCAAATGATAGCTTAAAGAAATTAACTTTGAACTTACTGTTTTATTCAGCTTTTGTTAAAAGCATTGTTTAGATCTGGGCTGAGAAACCTGTGCTGGCAAGGCCAAGACCCTCTGAACCTACTTGGTTCAGTCCTTTTATCTGGCCCCTATAGTGTTTTCAAAGACACGAAGACTATCAGTATGTACCCTTGAAGCACATAAAACTACAGACCTAGCCCTCAGCAGGCATTTGCTTTTACTACCTCTGGCAGAGATGAATGACATTTGAAAAAGTGACACATTCAGCTTCTACTTTTCTTGGATCTCTTATCTTTGTATTGAGTTAGAGGACCAGAATGAAACATACTTGGATGGTATCAGCTTAGCTGCCCAGAAAAATGTCTTCAGTACCATATGCTCTGGGTTTCTTCTCTCACTCCCTCCATTTCAAATATCAAGTTCTAAGATATGAAATTTGCACTATGAAAAACTTTAATGTATTTTTTCTGGATTTCTACAATGAACATTGTTTGTTATAATATTCAGTGTTCATTAAGATCACTGTGGAGACACCTTTTAGACTATACTCACAGGAAATTGTTTCTTTTTTCCTGAAAACCAATTTATTTGATTGTATAAAGAGAAGAGTGGTAACTGAAGGCAGTACTGCTTCACAGAAATAATATGCAAGCTGCAAATGCAAACTTACATAAGTAAATTTAGATTTACCAGCAGCCATGTTTGAAAAGTAAAAAGAAACAGGTTAAGTTAATTTTAAAATATATTTTATCTTATCAAAATGATAATTTCAACATGTAGTCAACATAAAAATTTTAATGAAATATTTTATGTTATATTTTTATACTAATGCCTCAAAGTCTAGCATATATTTTATATTTACAACACACTTCAACTGGGACTGCCATATTTCAAGTATCATAATAATGGATGGATGTGCTGTCTTCACTGCTAGGAAGCTCAGTTATAATAATTATTTCATTCCTGTGTTTTGGTATACTTATGTAAAATTCCTTTTATGTCTTCTAATTTTTACTTCATTTTAGTGACCTTATATTCATATATATATATATATCTATTAATTATACCCTGTTATAAATATTTTTTGTTAATAAGTAGGTCTTATAGATAAATATTCTTCTTTAAGCTTTTATGGAAAAATCACAACCATATGCTTTATTAAGAAAACCCAAATTCTTTATGTAGACCTGCTTCATCTTCATATTTAAAGTCCAGATTTCAAAAATCTAAAAAAAACCAAGCATATCAAACTTCCTAATTTATTTCAAGTTAATCAGGATAAAAGAAATAAACAACCACAATGAAAAAATTAGTGATACTAAAAATGAGGTAAATATAAATGATTATGCATTACCTGTCATTTTCAAATATTATTGTTAAGTATGTAAGATTTGAGATAAAACTATGCACCAACATTTTTTAATTGATTAGGTGCAGTTTTACACTTAGGTCATATTGATATGAAATCTTTTGTTATATATTTTATGTATTATGTTTTTTTCAACCCAGAACCTAGAAAGGGTTTGATTTTGGGGGGTATCTAATAAGTTTCTGGATAATACAATAGAAAGCTTAAATAGTATTTAGGAAATGGAATGCACTTAAGAGTTTGAGCCTTCAACTACATTCCAAAATTTATTAAAATTTTGTATTTACATTAGGCCTGTTAGGTCCAGGAGGTACTGCATTCATTAAAGTATACATGTTGTCTCCAGAGTTGGTTGAATCTGAAACAAAACATTATGTAATTAATATCTTTCTTTATAATTTACACCCAAGTCAACACAAAGTAATAATCAAAAATGATCTGTGCACATACGCATATTAATAGCTGTAGCACTTTAAATAGTCATTACCAATGTTCAGAAACAAATACTTGTATGTCATTTTCCAACTCAGAAATTATCATTCCGTGGTTGTAAATGGGAATAGTTACCTAATATATTAGGAGTAATCACTTGAATAACTCAGGTCGAAAGGAACATTACTTTAAAAATCTAAAAAATTGCAGTAAATTTTTTCTTTAAAAAAACATGGGTACTTTGAGATTTCACTACACAATCTGTATGTATAAATATACAAAAATATCTTAAAATTCAGATTCAGTAGCTTTTCAATGTTCATTATTTCCTTAGGCTTCTTATACACCAATTTAAAAAAGTTTATTCATCTAATAATTATTAATAGCTGGTGGAATATCCTTGCTTAGTTCTAAAAGAAAGAAAGTAGGACAAGACTATAAAATTGGAATGAAAATTTCTCTTGCTTGAAGTAAAAGCCAGCTTCTTCCTGTACAACTTTCGATGAAATTTTTTCCATGCATTTTATTCTTGATTCATTATAGTAAAAGCAACTATAGTATATATCCATAAAAATACATAACATTTTATAGTATTTTTAAAAATTTACGTTTCATGTCTATTAGCTAATTCTAATTACGTCTCTGAGTACATGTGTTTTTATAACATATTACCTGGAGTGAAAGGCAATATAGTTTACATTTAGGAAATGTTTTCCTATTTTCCCACAATTATACATTTTTCTTAAATATAATGTATTGGGTCTTCCTATTCTGAAAAAAAAATGTGTTTCACATTTTTTGTACTGATTCAAGGCAGAAGATAAAATTAATTTGCTTTCTCATGGCAATAAACATAGAGTAAGAAATGAGAAACTAATTTTCCTTTTATTTTGTAATTGCTTAGTAGACATCAAAAGTTCATTATTTTAATGGATACCATGTAGAGAGTAGGTTAGATGTCATTTATCAGTTGTTTGTAAACAGTGATCCACAAATCTAAATATTATTTTTCACATCTAGATTAATAAATCATATTGCTGAAAAAGCTGAAATGCTCACCTCAGATCTGTCTGTTTATACTAAGTAAGGTTCCCAACTGACTTTTGTGGCCTTGACTATTTTTATAGCCTTATGTACATCATGCTCCTCCTCAACTCAGGCTGCTGGTTCTTTTCTGCATATGATCAACCTCTTAAATCTCCATATTTTTGTTCTTACTTCCTCCACTGATCTTCTGCTCAGTCTCCATCTACTAAAATTCCACTCACTACTCCAGGCCCACTGCAAATGTTACCACTTACATGAAATTTTGTTTTCTGATACTTCCAAATTAATGAATACTCCCCCATCATTGAATTCGGCTTTGCTTCCTAGTTAATATTTTGTCTTATTCTTCCCTCCTGCTTC
Organism: Meles meles; assembly: GCF_922984935.1. NCBI lineage: Eukaryota > Metazoa > Chordata > Mammalia > Carnivora > Mustelidae > Meles > Meles meles. Next base: position 76,744,980 of record NC_060068.1, on the reverse strand, counting down.
CAACAAGGTTCTAATAAGTTCATTGACAGAAGGAAAGATCACATTTTATATTGTGTGCCTCAGACAATAACTATCTGCTGAGATTTAACTGACGGAATATACTTTATCCCATAAATATGTATTTTTCAGAAAATCTTGGATTGCTTCTTAAACACAGGAAATCTTCAAATGGTTTCTCATCCTTATTAGCCTTACTAATTTTTTTAGACTAATTTTAGTAATTAATTTGGAAAGAAAATGTGTTTTTTACTTTGTATTTTAAATAGGTAGAAAGAAAAAGAAATTTATTATTCTTCATATCAATCAAAAACACAATTTCATCTAAAAAACAGAGGAATAAGGTTGCATTTTCTAGAAAATATCTAACTTCCTTTTATATACAGAGGAACTTTATAATAAAGTGTATCTTCTGGCATCTATTTTTTGCAGGGAGGGTACTGGCTTCATATTAGAGGAATGACTGAAAAGAATGAATCCACAGGAGTACGCACAAGGCTAGGAAGACATACTGCTGGCAGTTTCTGGCTTGAAAGGATGGAATGTAACCAGATTGCTTATCGCCTGCAAAGTTTAGGAGTTTCTCCGAAAATTTTCTCTTAGATTGTAGTGAAGTGTTTATTAATCACATGCTACCTTCATAAATTAAACATTTAACTTCACCATACAAGAATGCAAATGTGGGCAAGATGTTCAATTCACATAATTGTATCTTGAATGAATTCTGTTTCAGTTCAATGAAGATGCTCTGAGGACAGAAATCCATGAAATATTTATGATATATTCCAAAGAGTTAGTGAAGCAAAGCAAAATTTTGCGTTAATTATCAAATTGATGCTTTTCAAAGTGAAAAAGATTTAAAACTTAAAAATTACTATTTATTGGTATGATTAATGATATTTAATTCCAACCTTCCATATGTCTTAGATTTCAACAAACCAACTAAGAACATATGAATTGAACAGTACAACATAATTAAAAATTTTTCCTAATTACAAAAATTTCCCATCTATTTCATTACCTAAAGTTAACACCGATAAAGCCCTATTTTTTTGTTTTCTACTTTCTACATTTCTGTGTTATATATATTTTAAAATAAAATTGGGATCATATTATATTGAATCATGAACACTTATTGTTCATTAAATTCTTTGGTTATAATCTTAATGGCTATACTATATTCCATAAAAAATTAATTTATTAACGTCACTAAAATTGGATTAGGTTTGAAGGTTGTATCTATTATTTTACTATTAATTACGACAAGTGAGAACCCCTCCACATAAATTTTGGGTTGTGTCACTAATTATTTCTCAGAGAAGGATTATGGAGGCAAGTGGTATGAACTTTCTCATGGTTCTTGATACACATCGTTGCCAGAGCTGTTCCAAGGAGGGCTGCACCAATGTCACTCCCACCATTAGAGTCCTCAAGAAACAATGCGTTTAATAGCCTATATTAAAGTCTTGAAAAGAAGGGATAAAGCTATTTAAAATCATCATGTGAGTTGATAAAATATTGAGGTATTTTAGTTTATGAAGATTAAAAGAAAAAGAAACTTCCTGTACTACATAGTGAATCTATTAGCTAATAAATCCATATGGATGTGTAAGCACATCTATATCCGCATTAGTAAGATAATGGTGGATCTTATTAAATCTAATGGACCTATGTATTTCATGTGTTACTCATGCAGAATTTTTCTAAGTTGTGAGATTTGGATTTTTTTTTCACAGTCTCAAGGAATCTTTTTGTCAGATAAATTATTGGGCAATTCATAGAGATTAACACCATTTTAATCTTGATTTTATCTGTTACCACAACAGGGATTTTCTACATGCTTAAAGTAATTGGACAATGGTTATTTGAGAACCCTGTTTCTTCCTACTTGCTACCTCTAGTCTACTTCTGTTACCATCAATGAGATAATGAATACTACTAACCTTCCATCATAACAATTTTTATATTTTGTTATTTACTCTATTAATCAAATGCCCGTGTGGCTAATGTGATTACAATACCTGCTGGACTAGGCATGATGGGTGTTCCTGGTGGCCCTCCACCTCCTGGAGGACCCTAAATAATTATACAAAATTTCAGTAAAAATAAGGCATTTCATTAAACAATATAAGGAAAAACAGAAGAAAAGTTAGACTTATCTATAATAATTCAATTTGAAAATCACAGAGGAAATATATTTTCTCCATAATTTATTTTCTTTGAATGCACAATCATTTCAATATTATGCAAAATATAATTTAGCTTAAATACGTTGCGACTGTTTTGACAAGTTTCCAAAAACAATGAGCCTGTTACACTGATTTATTATTCATGACTTAATCACATCAGGTATAATGAGGTTAAGGAGAAGCCATTTATTGGGACCTTTACAAATCCATACAACAGCATCATTCATGGGTATTTGTGATTTAGTTTATTGTGATTTTCTTATGTTTCATATCAGGGTTTTTTATAGGAAGCTTAAAACTCAAAGATTCTCATATGTTTAAAAATACACACTGATGCTATTTCTTTCTCTATTGGTATCAATTATAACACTTCTAAAGTATTGAACCTTCTGCTATCACGTCAATTAGAAATGAGAGGCAATGTTGACTAATGCTGTGGGTTACTAATCAATCTGAAATGGAAATTAGGTGATTCTAAGGTTGATTCAGTTATTTCAGACAACCAAAATGGATAATTCAGGCAAAGGGTTTTAGAATTTTTCAGATGTACCATAATTAATCTGGGTAAATTACTAAGTGGATAAATTTATACTTCATTCTGAATGTGTAGACACAGCCCACTAATTATTTCAAATGATATATGTATCTGCTATTTAATAAGCAACTTAAATTTCCTTTCAGATAAAAGTCTATAATTTCATAAAATTATATATTAGGCTTATTCTCAAGTGATTTAAGAAAAAAATAGGTTTTACCCACATGTTCTTACTTTCATTTTTGCTTCATAGAGAATGTGAAAAAAGTTAGACCTTCTTAGTTTGTACAGCTTAAGAGGACACTGAGCACTAAGTTCACAGGTCCAAAAGCATGTGCATTACTACATTCATAAAACATTAATTCTAAGGGGAGTAAAATGCTCATTGATCTTCTTAAGCCCTCCTTTTTTCCTACCCCAGTTAGCTACTACCTCCAAAATTTCTTAGGGAAAGGTTTTCCTTTCTTACCATTTTATCTTTTCTCTTCTGATAGCATTTACTCCTAAATATTATTACAATGTATTTTCCAGGGAGGTCCTGAGATGTAGCAAGGATTATAATATGATGATGGTTAAAAGGTCATTTGTAAGTTCAAGAACTCAGGTAAAACCTGCTAATTTGACTTTAGTTGTGTATGAATTCGTGGAAAATTCTAACATGTACTAAATAATAGAAAGAAGAAAAACAAGTGTTTTCAATTTCTAAGCATTAAAAAAACCCTCAAAAGCCCCTCCCCCTAAATTACTACGCATTATTCTGATTCCCCTTGTGTTGGGGGAGGGGAGTTTAATGTCTTCCTCAACTTTGTGTGTGGTGAGTGGGGTGAAGGAGGGGGTGTAGATTATCCTCCTGGAGAACTGCAAATTCAAGCTTATCATTGTGGAACTGGGGATGGCTTTCTTCATGATTGGACAGACTGTATTATATTGGCTTACAGAAACATATGCTAAAGTAAAACACAGTACTCAGGGCAATTTTGGCCAGATTGATAACTGTTTCACTAATGAACATCAACATATGTAGTGAGGTTGGCAGATGAAAAACTCAATACATATCAGATGTTCCCTTCTTGGCCAATACACAGGGGCTCTTCTTAACATCTGGACAACTATTTCATTGCCCAAATAAAATATAACATCAAATCTTATGAGCAAACAATCCCAAATGTACTTACTACGTAATTCCCAGGAGATGCTGAAGAGTATGGTATCTGGAACATGAATAGGACAAAGAAATATATATTTTGATTCATGTGACAGTATGGAGACTTACCTAAAATGAAGCTATTTTCTGACTTTTATCAAGTTTTAAAATGTATCACAAAGGATGGCAAAGAATAAAGTCGTGTATCTATCTGAGTGCCAGAAAAACGAATAAATTCAACATTATCTTGAATTTATAAAAAAGATGGGATATAGGTCAAGAGGAATTTAGACAGAATTATAGCCTCAACTTATATTCATTTCAGAGCAGTTGTACTTGCTGCTTGATGCTAATGACATTTATTTATTCTGTAATTAGAAAAATAAATATTTGTGCAGCTAAAAACCAGAAACCAGAGTTTTCAAATTAATAGCTTTTACAGATACAACTCCTAATTCATGTGCATTCTGGGATGCATTATTATTATTTTTTAAGATAGGTTTTAGGCTACTACATTCATGTGGTATGGGTCAATACTTGGTTTGCAGGCTTCACATTTTCCCCCTTTCTTTTCTAATTAGCTACTAGAAAATACGGTAATAAATGTATAAGATTTTATTAATGTAAATCTCCAAAAACTACTAATTTTGGGGGATTAGTTATGGGCAAGAAATTCTTTCCCTTCAAGTCAAGCTCTTAACCAAACTCTTTTTTAGAGATTACAGAGTATTAATACAACATTGCTATCATAATTTAAGAAATGAAAATTAGAAAACAGATATTTAAAACTAGGCCCTTGAGTATAGATTATTAATAAAGAGACCTAAGTCCAATATTTTCTTTTTTTCCACAGAAGCTCACTAGCTCACTTGCAGGAAGATTCTGCACATCCAGAGCAGATATTTTTGCCTTATTCTGGAAGAAGCCAACAAACTACTACCTTCTTTGAGGCAGACAGCCAGAACTGACCATCAGAATAGTGAAAAGATGATAGTGTCTTTACCCTAAACCCTTCCTCTACCTCAAAACCTTCCATATAATTAAACATAAAGATAATATGAAACTTAAAAGTAAGAAGAAGGAAGTATGACAAAGTTATGATTTTCCTTTAGTGGATAATTCATTCAAGGGGAAAATATTTAATATTAAATTATTTGAAAATTCTCTCCTTGTTTGGTGTCCATGCTTTGCCTTAAGCATGGACTACATGCCTCTGAGGTCCCTGCTTGGTCTGCCTTTCGGTAATTCAGTCCTGCAGATGGTCATGACCAGCCTGCCCAGCATCACTAATGATGAGGATTACGTCCACTAGGAGTACTGAGATCTTGATGGCCAGAACACACTTAACTAAACATAGTAGTTGAATACAACTTTGCTCTCCCAGGGCCCTTTTGGTTCATGATCTACCACCCATCTTCTGCTTCTTATTTTAAACATGTACATTTGCTCCCTCCAAATCACCACCTTATCTGTTGGCTCCAATTTTCATCTCCTTATAACCTTAGTAACTGGCCCATGTTCTTCTACCTCTCTCTAGTGCCTACCGTCGTTCTTCACCAACTTTCAAAACATGACCTAACTAACCATGCTTTAAACCTTTGGAATTTAGGGGTGCCAGTGTGGTTCGGTTGGTTAAGTGTCTGACTCTTGATCTCAGCTCAAGTCTTGATCGCAGGCTCATGAGTTTAAGCCCTGCATGAGTTCGAGTCCCGAGTTCAAATAGATCTTTGGAATATATATTTCACTGCCTTCCTTCACTTTACAATATACTTCCTTCTCCTCCATTTGTGAGTATGACCACATCCTAGAACTAAGAACTAAGAACTAAGAGATCTAAACTCCCTTGCCTGACACTTTCTTATTCCTCATGTCACTCACAAATATTATTCTGTATTCTAACCAGAATCTTCTTCTCTTACAATTCCTCCATATTTAAGTCCATTATTTCCCTACTAAATTGCCTCTGCCCCTCCCCCACGCCACTGTCAGCTTTTTGTTTCTTCAGTATTTTTAATTCATTATCCTAAAGTCTACATTGTTTTTTTAAAATATTTTATTTATTTATTTGAGAGAAAGAGAGTGTGAGAATGATCATGAGGACAGATGAAGCGGGGCAGAGGGAGAAGCAGACTCTCCTCTGCCCAGGGAGTTAGAGGACATGGAGTTTGATTCCAGGACCCTGGGTTCATGACTGAGCTGAAGGCAGCCCCTTAACTGACTGAGCCACCCAAGCCCGCCAAGCCTACTTTAATTTCCATCTCTTTGATCACCCCCTAGCCACATTTTTCTGTTTCACAGTAGGGATTTCCTGAAAAGAGACACAAAACAAAGGACAAGGTCCAAAATATAATCATGTTCTCCAATGTCAACCTAATCTTCACTATTATCTGGAAGCATTTTGGCTTGGCCTTTGGAAGCCCTGAGCATTCTAGTGGTGTGTAAACCCAATAAACTCAGGGAAGGAAAAGGTCCCAATTTGTAGCAAGTGCCAATTTATATGGTGTGAATATTCCCACATGGAAGATTTAGAGCTACCAATGATTTATCAATTAGCTCAAAGAATTCTTGAATAATTAACAATGACTTTTCTGAGCTGGGCTTCATGATGATTATAAAATCCTGATTTGGTAGTCAGTCGGCCCTTTTTCATATATTAAAGCTATCAAATTCTTGCTACACTTTCACCTTTAATTCAACACTCTTATTAATCGAATAGAATTTTATCCATTCATCCAGGCAGAAAAAAAAGATAATCTTTCTGCTTGTTTCCAGAGCTAGCCGTTCCAACTACCTCATTCTCCTAAGTCCTTGCTCCTTTTCTGGTTTTTAATTTCTCCTTCTTCATGATTCCTTTATGCACAGTTAAATACAATAAAACATTTAAAAATACTTGAATTTTTACCTCATCTAGTCCAATTTCTTTCCATGTGTCCTGTCAAGCTCTTGGCTTATACTCACTGTTTCTACTTCATATTCTTTGGTGCCCTCATTAAAAGAAAAAGAACATTTGGGCTCCTACCCCTAGGAGCACTTCAGTGAACCTTTACTCTTGAAAGTTACCAGTCACCTGACAGCCTAGTGTGAGAGACATAAAATATAACAATACAGGTAGAAGTATGTGGGTACAGAAGATATTTGAGCTGGGTAGCTGACTTACAGAGAGTAAATGACCACTAGAAAGCTAAAGAGAAGGATCAGCATTAAAGAAAGAGAGAGAGAGAAGGGAAGGAAGGAAGAGAGGGAGAAAGAAAGAGAAGAAATATGAGAGTATACAGTTTATTAGGGAAATGGTATATAATCACAGTGTGGTACTTATAGGAAATTGAAATAAAAGATAAGCATATATGGTCAGACTGTGAATGAATTTATACTGTAGGAAATAGGGAGTCACCAGTTTGAGAGAGACATGTTCAAATTTATATTTTAGTAAGGTAACTCTAGTTCATCACGGAATATGAATGGAAGTTAGGAGTCTATTGCAAAAGGTCTAGGCAAGAGATTTCAGTGTTGTGGGCAGTGCTGATTAAGATAAGCAGGAATTTATTCTTCTCCTATGAAACAAGATGGGATTGGGAGGGAGACAAACCATAAATGACTCTTAATCTCACAAAACAAACTGGGGGTTGCTGGGGGGAGGTGGGATTGGGAGAGGGGGAGCGGGCTATGGACATTGGGGAGGGGAGGCGAACCATAAGAGACTATGGACTCTGAAAAACAACCTGAGGGTTTTGAAGGGTCAGGGGTGGGAGGTTGGGGGAACAGGTGGTGGGTAATGGGGAGGGCACGTTTTTCATGGAGCACTGGGTGTTGTGCAAAAAGAATGAATACTGTTACGCTGAAAAAATAAATAAAATGGAAAAAAAAAAAAAAAAAATAAACCCCCCCCCCCCCCAAAAAAAAAAAGATAAGCAGGAATAAGAAAATTTGAAAGACTTTTCACAAATGTACTTGGCAGGTCATGGTGACAAACTAGGTGTGGTGGATAAGGGAAGGCAGAAGTTACGGCAATTCCTAGCTTTCCAGCTTGGTGAGTGGGTGAGTGATAGTGCTACTAATTTATATGTAAGGAATTCAGGAACAGGGGCAAGTTTGGGGAAATATCCAACACGTTGAATTTGAAGGCACTAGTAGACGGTGAGGTTTATCTGATCAACAGATATTTAGAAATCTGCATCAAGAAATTAGTAGAGATTAGGGCTAGAGATAAAACTTCAACTGAATACATTTCCATTTTGTGCTGGGCGCCACACTTGATCTAGTGTTTTATTAGATTGAGTAGAAGATTTAACATTCCAAAACAAAGCTCCCTGTCTACCCCCTAAACCTCCTTCTTCTCTTGTATTTCTAGCGGAGTTTGTGTTATTCCTATTCTCCCTGATACCTGGATTCAAAGACTTGAAATCACCTTCCACTTTTTCTTTCTCTTTATCCCCAAAGTGTTTTTGATTCTATGTGTGAAATGCATACTTGTCATTCCTTCGATCACCACTCTACCTCAGGTTCTGATAACATTTTATAAAACCTGTAACTATGATCCCCCAATGTCATTTCCCCATTACATCCATTTTATAGACTATCTTCCTAAAATATAGCGCTCTTCCACACAGATGATATGGTTTAGATTTTTCCCTCACGGCTCTTTTCCCCTTTTCTGCTTTGTCACCTTCTTCACCTTCCCAGACAATCTGTCCCCCTAACCACTAACAGCTTAATTCTTTATTTTGTCCAAGCTTTTTTCCACCTCTAGTGTCCAAATTCTCCCAATGTGATTAATCTCCTCCTGCCCCTCTCCAGACTCCATACAAAATATCTATTAACGTAAACTGAAAGATGAAAACACAGATGTAGAAGATGAGTAAGATCGGAGAGCTAAAACAACAGAATCATAGAATTAAAAGAATTTTTTATTTGTCAGATGAGAAAATAAAGAGCTGTATGTACTGTCTGGTTAAGCTAGACAGATAATTCAAGATCTGTGACCAATAATTCAAATATTCTGAAATATTCTGACTCCTAATATCCATGACAGTGGTGCCATAGCAAGGGGAAGAGCAGAGTAGCTAGAGATTTTGGCTTCTTTTTAAAAAATGGTTAGTAGCGTTCTTCAACTGTGAAGTTTAAAAACACTTAGAAGCTACAGGGAAGGCGACATCAAGATACCCTCTGTGCCAGTGTAAAGTTGAAAATATTCTATAATTTTTTAGTGTTTTTTCTTTTAATGAGCATATATTTGTATAGAGCAGAACCTATCTGGAATAAGATATTTGTATTTCCTTTGGGTTTAATCATTACAATAGATTGCCATTTTTTTTTCTTTAAAGGAGTTTCTTCTTTCTTTTTCCTGTCACGTTAGTGAGTTGATGAATACGATGTTATATTGGGCATCTGTAGCTTTTGCTTATGTCCTCTTCTGCTAACAATTCCTTGAATTTTCTTCGGTGAACCATACCTCTTATTTTCCCATGTGGTTTGGGTGGGGCTCAGGTGGGGGCCTGTGTGACCTGGCCAGGTTGAAAGAGCATTGTAACCCCAGGTCATAATTCAGGAATGAGCACAGGACCCAAACTAAACAAATCTAGTTCAGTTAGTTATGCCCAATTTATATGTTTAAGTGATAAAGATTTGTGAGTTCAGTTCAGTTGTACTAAACTGAGAGCTCTGAGGATATACATCTGGGATTCCACACATGTCACACATGACAGCCTTCTTGTCATGACAAGGGAAAAAGGTAAGTGATGGAGACTGGGTCCTGATGACATTATCTGGATCCTTGGAATCAAATGTGCCCAAAGCAAATTTATATCCGGACTTTTCAGATACATAATCCAGTATGCATTCTCTCAATATGATCCTAGTCTGGTTGTTTTTCTGGACCTTTTAATCAAAAGCGTCCCAGACAAAGATAATTCAGGTATTTTCAATAATAGTGCTTGCTACTTTTTTTTTTTAAAGATTTTATTTATTTATTTGACAGAGACGGATCACAAGTAGGCAGAGAGGCAGGCAGAAAAAGGGGGGAAGCAAGCTCCCTGCTGAGCAGAGAGCCCGATGCAGGGCTTGATCCCAGGACCTGAGATCATGACCTGCGCTGAAGGCAGCGACTTAACCCACTGAGCCACCCAGGTGCCCCAATAGTGCTTCCTACTTAATGATGAGAATGTGCTATATAGGTAAACCCAAGTGCCCAGTTCCTTTGAAAGATACAAAAAAGGAAAAATCATTGGTGAATTTGTTAAAAAAAAAAAAACTTCCAAGAAGAATCTGAAGCCAATATTGTAATGTTCAGATCAAAGGAACTTTAAAGTAAAAATCAGAATTTTATTCTGAATTAAAAATATTGTCCTTTAAAAATGTTTCTTCTATGTTCTATGTAAAAGAGTGCCCAAAACTTTTGACTAAAATACTTTTTTTTCCTTAAAGATTTTATTTATTTATTTGACAGACAGAGATCACAAGCAGGCAGAGAGAGAGGGGGGAAGCAGGCTCCCCGCTGAGCAGAGAACCCAATGCAGGGCTTGATCCCAGGGTCCTGGGATCATGACCTGAGCCGAAGACAGAGGCTTTAACCCACTGAGCCACCCAGGTGCCCCTTGATTAAAATACTCTTACATGACAAAACTGTGGACCGATAAAAATGAAGCAAATAATAAATAAATATATTATACATAATGGTAGGCAGATTTTTTAACTTTCAGAGAAGTGGAAAACAGCAAGTCTAGAATGCACCCTGTTTTGGATTGAAATTGAAGCACTGGTGGGTACTCATGGTTTTAACCTATAGATAGATACAGAAAGATATAGAGGTGTATGGATATGTGCATGAACATACATCTAAATCCTAATTATGTTGGTTGAGAGGTTCTAGAAGCCATATCACTCCAATGGGTTCTAAGTATCATTCTCCACTAAAAGGAACCATGGCTCCTTAAAGAAATGGCTATTTCACGGCTAACATCGGGAAAATTCAGGATGAGTTGCAAGTGCTCAAAGAATAATGCAGACATGTCAAAAAGACAAATGAGGGCACCTGGGTGCTCTGACAGGTAAGTATGCTTTTGACTCAGGTTATGATCCCAGGGTTCCTGGGATGGAGTCCTGCACTGGGCTCCCTGCTCAGCAGAGCTCCCTGCTCTTCCTTTCCCTCTGCCCAACCCTCCCCACTTGTGATCTCTCCCTCAAGCTCTCTTTCTCTCAAATAAAGAAATAAAAATCTTAAAAACAAACAAACAAACAAACAACGGACAAATGATTCAGCTTGAAGGGGTTCCTACTGGTTTAATCTGGAATGATCTTAGCATCAAAAACCTATTGAATGAAATAAGAGTTCACAAGTACATTCGATATACCTGAATGAATGAATGGAGAAGAAAGAAAAAGTCTTTGTTAAGTAGAGAGTCAACTAATAAATGGGAGAAGGAAAAAAGAATTAGAAATCAGCCATTTGGAAACCAATAGAGCAAAAAAATCAAAACAAAAAAAACAAACTAGTTTGGTCAAGAGTCATGAATGTATACCAAACATAGCAGATGAAAGTATGAGGAAGAAGAGGATATGTACTGTAATTTCAAAGTATGTCTCCACAAGTCAATAATTACAAAAGGAAAAACAGCAATTTTACAATAGAGAAATTTGACAAGTACCACCCTTCACTAAGGGATTAGAGTTAACACTACAAGCAAGGGGACAAATCACCATCACATGCTTCCTGAGACGGTGCACTGAGAAAATCACATTACTACTGTGGCATTCCTACTAAATACGTATCACCTGAATCTAATCATGAGGAAATATCGGCCAGATTATGGCACATTCTGCAAAATAACTGCTTTGCATTCATCAAAACTGCAAGGTTAAGACAGAAAAAGAAAAGTTGAGGAACTGTCCTAGATTAAAGACCAAAAGACATGACGCATAAATGTAACAAGTGAACTGGGATTTTCTTTGGTTACCAGGAACATTGCTGAGACAGTTGGTGAAATCTGAGTGGGGTCTGCAGATTAGAAAATAGCATTACGTCAGTGCTTATTTTCTAATTTTGATCTTTACTGTAGTTATGAAGATAATGTATTTGCTTTTAGGGAACACATACTGACATATTTGGGGATGAAGGGTCATCATGTCAGCAACTTAAATACAGCTCAAATGGTCCAGGAAAAAATATGTACATGCAGAGAGTAGGAATCATAAAGCAAATACAGTATAACTTTAACACTCAGGACTCTGAGTGGTGCATGGGAGTTCTTTGTACTAGTCTTGCAACTCTTCTATAAATCTGGAGTTACATTGATATAAACATTTAAAGGAAAAGAAAACAGTATACAAAACATATCTGGAAACAGCAAAAACAGAATAATCAACTACTTGAAAATGTGGGCCTCAAGAGCCAGAGACTTACTATATTGATACAAAACAAAAAGTGTCTATAATTAAAAACACGGACAAGAAGTCTGAGGAATTTGGAAATCAAAGCAGTACAGAGGAGTTGTCACTAGAATAAAATCAATGGTATTTAGAGGGGAAAATCCCTCTTTAAGACTTTTTTTGCTTTGTTTCATGTGTAAGCCCTATGTTTTTGGCAGAAAGTCATCAGTCTTTTATGATTCTTTTTCTTGTTCTCAAAATCAATCATTTTTTCAGAGGAATGCTTTGCTGTTCTGAACTCAGGACGATGACCCCCTTTCTCTTTCTGAAGAGAAAGCTGTAAGCCTTCCTCACTTTTTTTCCTTATTGACATTTCTTCGAGTGAGGGGGAGATGTATCCACATGGGGCAGCTCTTAACACGAGGGATTGTTTTCAACTCTTACCTAACAACATGTGTGCTGGTCAAGTGCCCATTCACCATGACCACTGGATGGCCGTTTCACACACACACACCTCCTACCCTAAAATTCCTAGTGCTTTCTAGGGTCTAAAATAATTCAGAGCTGCTGACTTGTTAGAGTACATTCTCCTATCCACACTGCTTGGCTCCATGAAATTCTGAAGAGGTGAAGGACAGGAAAACTAAAAATTATCAGAAATATGCAGAACTCACTCTTCATTTCTGCTTCTCCCCCCTTATTCTTACTTGGATAATATACCCTCTTGGCACAAGGCACCATTCTCAGTATCAAATCCTGCTCACCTTCCTAAGTAGATTTTGAGGGAGAGAGTCTCCAGCCACGTGTGTAAAAGGTGGTCCTGCCGGAGGCAGGCAGTGTGGCAAGTGGAAGTTGCACGTGGCCTCCTGCAAGAGGCAGCAAAGGGAGCATGGACAGTGAGGAAGAAGAGTCTTCTTGCTTCTAGGTGGGAAGGCTTACATAGTTAAGGAGCGCTGTCTGTGCTTTTTAATCCAGTTTCAACAGATGTGCAGATAATAGAAAGTCTTTCCAGATTCTGGCAATAGGAAGATTGTCACAGTTTTCAGTGATATAAAAAATTGTTTTTTCCTGTATCTTTATGGGTATTTTATTTTAATTAAAGATTTTATTTATTCATGAGAGAGAAAGAGGTAGATAGAGAAGCAGGCTTCCTGCTGAGCAAGGAGCCTGACATGAACTCCATCCCAGGAGCCCTGGATGGCGACCTGAGCCAAAGGCAGACGCTTAACCAACTGAGCCACGCAGGCGCCCCTTTATGGGTATTTTAATAGCAAGTTGAAAGAACGGTGTCCTGAGCTGCTAGCCAGATGCCATTTTAAAGTGAAATCTTGAATGAATTTGAAAGGCGTATAGCAAGAAGCAAACAGAAATGTGAACTCTTCAAAAGCATATAGGCAAACCAAAGGAATTTTAGAAGATAAAGATACATTATAACATAATCCAGCATAACAGTATTATAGGAAGACTTGTTGAGATTAAATAGTATACTGAAGACCCAAATGAAAGCAAGATCATCACTTCTGTCCACCCCAAATGCTATTTCAATTAGCTATTGAAACCAAAGAGACAGGAAGATAAAATAATTTTTTTTCTCTAAAAATATGACAGCTGCTTACTTGATTGAGAAGAAAGTGGTTTTGCCTTAGAAGAGCAATGAATTTAGGATGATTCTTTCTATACCACACATACTTCACCTTAAATTGTCTTGAAGTTTAAATTAACCTTGAACATTGAATCACTTTCATGTTTATTTAGCTTTAAATCCACTGCCAGTCAATGAAGTTACCTCTGTGCATATTAGTAAAAGGCATCCCTGTTGGGCAGATATTCATAGACTTTACAAGTGGAGCACTAGCTGTACTGACTCCTTTGAGTGAGAAAACTTTGTGCAGTGCACACACAACACAGAGTTACACAGCAGACCTCTCTCACGTACTAAAGAAACTCAAAGTTTCAAAGTCAAGAAGGGAAAACATCACCAGGATCATCTAATTAAAATCATATTAATTTTAAGAACAAAAACTTAGTTTTCAACTTGTGCGTATATTTATGTGACATTATTAAGAGAGAAAAATATTTGTGAGTCAAACTGCTATCACAAAACATATTAGGAAAATTCACGGCACATTAGATATATAGATGTATAAGAACACCAGTTTGGCTGACAGGCACTGGACAAATGTGTACTTGCTTTCTGGGATAGTAAGAGAGCAAACCTAGGTGTAACAGTACAATAAATAAAATCATAATAACTCCGATAGAAATTGAGGTTATCTGGTAACTTAGTGATTATTATAGTTATTTTAAAAGATCAAATCATTTTATGACATATATATTAAAATAAAGGCTTCTGTAGTATACTCAAATCTTATTTTGTTTTATTTTTGGAAGTCTGTTAATCTACATAGAATGCATGTTTACATTAGACTGTGAAGTAAAAAAAATTATTAATTTAAAAAATTAAACATATTTTAAAAATATATATACAAAATATATTTTTGGAATGATTACTTTTTAAAAAAACTTAATATAACCAATTGTAGGACTTTTGAAAGCCACAGATTTTTGTTGCTAAATGCTACAACATGCAAAGAAAATTTAAAAATACATATACTCACTGAATTGGCATTTGTTGGGTTTGGCCAAGGTCTACCACCACCTGGACCCCTACAAGATAATATGATAAATGAAATTTTAACTTATGCTTTGAATGTTCACAGTAAGCAATAACAAATCATAAAGTATAATATTTACAATTCAGTTACCATGCAGTTCTAATTCAATACTGAAATTACTCTCTGTATTTTCATAGCTTTTGAGTTCTTTTTTTCCTAAAGATTTATTTACTTTAGAGAGAGAGAGAGGGAGAGCGCATGAGAGTAGGGGAGGGGCAGAGGGAGAGGGAGAGAGAGAATCTCAAGCAGACTCCATGCTTAGTGCACAGCCAGATGCGTGGCTCCATGTGAGGACCATTAGATCATGACCCGAGCTGAAACCAAGAGTTGTGTGCTTAATTGACTGAGCCACCCAGATATCTCAGCTTTTTTCTTTTTTTTGTTTTTAAATTTTAAAAAGATTTCATTTATTTGACAGAGAGAGATCACAAGTAGGCAGAGAGGCAGGCAGAGAGAGATGGGGGGAAAGTAGGCACCCTGCTGAGCAGTGGGCCTGATGCGGGACTTGATCCAGGACCCTAAGATCATGACCTAAGCTGAAAGCAGAGGCTTAACCCACTTAGCCACCCAGGCACCCAGCTTTTTTATTTCTTTAATCAAAAAATTTTATCATTCCACAAAATGGTTTTCTTCTCAAATCAAACTACTTTGGGTAGGCCCAGTTTTATTTTAAGTTAAATTACTGTAATAAACACTAAAAGCGATAATCACCTGTAAATGTAAATGTATGTGTATATATATATATACCTGAATCATTATGTAAACATACTTTTGCAGCAAAAATCACTAATTTCTTTTTAGATTTTATTTATTTATTTATTTGACAGAGAGAGAGAGAGAGATCACAAGTAGGCAGGGAGGCAGGTAGAGAGAGAGGGGAAAGCAGGCCCCCTGCTGAGCAGGGAGCTCAATGTGGGGCTCGATCCCAGGACCCTGAGATCATGACCTGAGCCAAAGGCAGAAGCTTAACCCACTGAGCCACTCAAGCACCCCCAAAATCACTAATTATTAAACAAACATAAACTGTAATCCTATGACATAAATATATATCATTCAAAATTAAAATGAAATTATTTAAAAAATATCAATATACATAAAATGATTGCTCTTATTAAAGTACAAATAAATATATAGCAAATGTGATTAAATTGGGCTCTTTAAAAAAATCCCACAGACTATCACAGATTATATATTACTTTGTATATTATTTTATATCTCTTACAGTGCTACTGATAATTTAGCTATTTTTTTAAAAATTTTATTTTATTTTTTCAGTGTTCCAATATTCATTGTTTATGCACCACACCCAGTGCGCCATGCAACATGTGCCCTCTTTAATTTAGTTACTTTTTAAAAATGGAATTACACTTCTTGTTTTCATAATTACAGTTCAAGACAGTAGCCACAGTAAATCTAGGAAAAATAGGAAGTAACCTATGCCAATGTATGTTAGTATATTACTTCATTTTAGGGTGGTGGATAATGTTTTGTATTCTATAGCTTAAAAGGACATGAATATTTTAAAACAAACTTAATGCCTAATTAAGTAAAAAAGGTCTCTTGTTCTCATGCTTTAGTATTAAGTATATCTAAGTAAATACTGCTTAATAAAAAGTAGACTGCTGTCAGCAGGTCCTCTGTAATTAGGGTCACTCAAAAATTCCCTTTTCCCTCTAATTGCATTGAAAGACAGAGGAAATTTTTAATTAAAAAAAAAAAGTCCCTTGATTCTTATTTTAGGGACCTTAAACCTGAAATTCAATGTATTAGATAGAAGCTATCCAACTTGGACTATTTAGAACAGTTTTTCATTTTGTTTTAGAATTTCCCAGGGGTATAAACAACAGGGAAGTGCATGAAAATTCTGTCCATGGGTTTTATCAGGGTGCCCAAAAACAATTTCCCCCAATTCTGCTTGAGGAATAAGGGATAAAATAAGATGCCAGAGAGGAGTTGGTCCAAGTACTGCGCACAGGGAGAGGTTAAGGGCATTTTTACTGTATCTGGAAACTGATGCCTCTTAAAATGGTGATGACGATGATTTTCCAGCACTTTAGAAAGATAATTGTACATCAGGATTTAATGTCTTAATGAATGGAAAGTGAGGTAAAACATAGGATATGATCTAGTAAAATGTTTGATTTGTTTGATGTTAATCCACATTGTTTGTTTGATGTTAAAGAAGTATAATAAAGAAATTGGGAAATATTTATCTTAAAACAGCATAAAAATATACTATTTCCAAATCATGGCAAAAATTTGTATATAATGATGTTATGTTGATAATGATCTCATAATTTTGACATATTATGTTTAAAATAGGACTATGTAAGATTAAATATAATAAAATATTTTACTTACCATTTAAAAATTATTTGTTAGATTAACATGCTAAATTGTTAAATAATTAAACATTTTACTGAAAGAAATATCATTAAATTGAATGTTAAATGTTACATTTATTATCAGTAACAATACTTTTTATGCATTTCAATTATTTGACAAATAATAATCTAGTCTCAGCACACTATTATTTCATATTAGATTGCATTTAATATGATAGTGATTTCATATGATCTAAAGGATTTAATATGATAATTCACATGGATAAGCTATATTTTCCCCAATTATGCCACTGTTTGAAAACATTTTAAGTTTTACAAATAGTGCTAAATAAAATGGGGCCATATGAGTGAGTAGTTCTTTTAGAGCAATTACTCAAGTTCAGGGGCACCTGGGTGGCTCAAGTGGTCAGGTGTGTGACTCGATTTCAGCTCCGGTCATGATCTCTGGGTAATGGGATAGAGCCCTCTGTCAGGCTCCATGCTCGGTGGGGAGTCTGCTTGAGATTCTCTCCCTTTACCCCTTCTCTTTCTCTCTTCCCTCCTCTCTCTTAAATAAATAAATAAATGTTTTTTGTTTTTTGTTTTTTTAAAAAAGAACAACTACTTAAGTTCAGTAATTCCCAGTCCTTTTGAGGACCCTCATTATTATCAAGAAAATAACTTATGAACTATGATAAAGGCATTATTTTGAAGGTAAGTTTCTATATAGGTATAGTTTGAAGTAGAATCAGGTTAGCCTCATTTAAAAATAAAGCAAAATATGGAATTTAAAAGAAGTAGGTATTTTTTGGTAAGGGTATACAGATATGAAATCCAAGCAACTATGATGACTGTAGAGAAAAATCCTCTTTTCTTCTATAATACAGTTGTTTGATTTCAAAATAATAACTACCCAAATTTTATCATTCTATAGGATAACAAGAAGGTCTAGGTCCTTTGAAATCCTTTGTCCTCTTCATTTCTATAGAACACCAACATATAAAAAGTTGAATTAGGCATGCTGTAATGCTGAATCCTAAATTCTCTGGAAATCTGTAAAAGTACAGTTAATTTATTGTTTTTGTTTTTTAAAGATTTATTTATTCAAGAGCGAGTGAGCAGGGAGAGAGGCAGAAAGAAAGGGAGAGAAAGAATCATCAAGTAGACACCCCACTGAGCACAGAGCCCGACATGGAGATCTAACTCATGACCCTGAGAGATCATGACCTGACTTGAGCTAAAATCAAGAGTGGGATGCCTAACTGACTAAGCCATCCAGGCACCCCTAAAAATGTAGTTAATTTAGAAATAGAGTTTCTTTTAAAAAATTATCTGTAATGCATTTGAAAACATTTATATTCTGGCTATAGTCTGTAAATTCTACTTTAGATTACTGAAATTATTTATAAAAATAGTAGTTAAAGAGACATTAAAAATATACTCTTAATTTGAGATGACACTACGTATAACTTATCCTGAGTTTAGAGCACAGAAATATAAAAATTATATCAGAATTATTATTTTCTTTGGAAATAACCAATTATTTTTTAAATAACATTATCAAAATTTTGTTCCAAATAGTTTCCTAGTTAAAATACAGTATTTAATTACTTTAGTGGGCACGGTTGGATGTTATTTTCATTGTCATTATACTTTCATGGCAAACAAGAAAATGTGACAAGCTAAAGAAAACTCATCCAGAAATGGTTCTCTGGCAGGTCCCACCTGACCTTAGCACAGAAATATCTTAGACTGTTAAAAACATAGCTTAAAGTAACACTATCAGGTGCCTGGATGACTCAGTTTCATCTCAGGTCATGATCCCAGATCATGTCATCCCAGATCAGGTCATGATCGAGTCCCGCAGGCTCCCTGCTCGGTGAGGAGTCTGCTTTTCCCCCTGACTCTCCCCCTTCTCATGCTTTCTCTCTCTTTCAAATAAATAAGTAAAATCTTAAAAAAAAAAAAAGTAACACTGTCCCGATGCCTTTTTCTTTGATTTTTAAGTTACCCAACATGTAAAAAAGTCACATGAAGAAAGCCACAAATGCTAGTTCGAAATACTTATTTGGAAAAATAAAAAAGGGGTACTTATTTGCTATAACATAGTAAGATTTAGTATCTTTATTTTAAAGATATTAAATCATTAAATTTCAATAAATTTTACTCTATTGAGTACAATGGACATAATATGTTTTATTTTTTGTATCTCTTTAAATTCACTTTTGCTTTGCTGGGGCCAATATCAACACAAAAATAATTCTCTCTAGTTGGATCATCCATTGGATGGGAATTTGGATCAGAACTTCCTTGTTTGAAGGAAATATTTACATTTTCATTGTTCTTTAAGAATATCCTAATTTACAGAAAACTGAAAATTATATATATAAACCCAAATAAAAGTCAAAGGTAATGAATAATGGAAATCTGAATCTGGAAGGCTTCAAGGTTCTTTAAAAACCAGAAATTATATGAACAATAAAACATTATGTAATACAAAATATTTTAAAGCATTTGTGTATATTTAAATGAGAAACCCAAATCCAAGTATCAATAAAAATAATAATACTAAAAATTTGAGCCATATTTTTAGTCTCTATAGTCTAGGGAATTTAATGTACCCATTAAATGTTAATGTTTATCTGTTTAAGTGTACGTGAGAAAACAACTAGACAATTTTAAGCAGCGGAGTCTCTTAACAGTCACATAAAAATAACTTCTTTCTCTATACCCATAAAAACAGGTTGATCTAAAGTTGACCATATGGCTAATTATAGTGAAGTGTAATATATAAAATGACATTAGATACAATCTTAATATTTATTGATAAGTCTAGATTGATCATAATATTCAAATGTATACTGCTTACATCTGTACACAGTATTCAAAATTATATTCCCTAAAAGCTATTGCATTTTAAAATCAGAATCTCAGGTAGGTAAATTTTATATATATCTAAATCCTATTGGTGAGAGTTGCAGCTTTTGATGTAAGCATAAAGTATCACTCCTTTTTGTAACAACCATTAAAGGCTAAGTCTTTGAGGGATTTAAGAAGAGTCAGACTTCATGCCTACCCATTTTTACTTTAAAAGTGAAAAGACGTGATAGGAAAATTTGACCTACTTTTTCCCCTCGTTCTGTTAGTTTTGATTCTGGCTGGTATCCACTTATTAACCTATTTTCTATTTTAGGCAAAATTACTTTCCACGAAAATGGCTTCAGAAACTCACAAAAATCCCTATCTATATCAAAAGAGCTTATCTCATTATATCTTAAATGCCATTAAGTGATGGCAGAATTATCTAATTTGATATGTAAGTAACCAAAACATGGACTAATGGGAAATTATATTCAAGGAAACTACCCACAACCCTATATGGAACAGTTTCATTATTTATGGTAAGCTTTCTTTAGGCCACATCATGGAATTGATCCTTTATGAATTAATGAAAGTCATGAGCAAGCACCTGGTATATGTGGAACTTTGAGGGCAAGTTAGATAATGAAAAATAAATAAAAATCCCTTAACCGACAGTATTACTTTGGGTCTCTAGAAACACTATTGGCTTTGGGCTTGAAATGTCTTTTCAGTAAATAACAAACCAAACAACCAAAAAACTGTTAGTTTAGTCCTTATCCAAGCACATCTTAATTTTCAAACAAAAATTCATCCAATCATATGAAAAATTCTTTAATATAGAAGACACTACCAAAGAGAATTCTTGGTGGGTTACGAGTGGTACCAATAAAGCCAAAGTAAGGACTCTATGTAGGAATTAAAAACTTTTAGGAATTACTATATATCATTAAAATGAAGTTAATATCAATTGTCTGCTTCTAGGGAGTTACGTCATTGTCTTGGTGCCAGCGTCTCTTTGAAGGTTTTTTTTTTTTTTTTTTTTTAAGATTTTATTTATTTATTTGACAGAGAGACGCAGTGAGAGAGGGAACAGAACAGAAGGCGGGGGAGCTCAGTGCCGGGTTCAATCCCAGGACCCTGGGATCATGACCTGAGCTGAAGGCAGATGCTTAACCACTGAGCCACCCAGGCGCCCCTCTCTTTGTAGTTTTATATAGACTCTATGATCCTATGTGCTTAGTTATAAAAGACTCATTTTTAGATAAACAAATGAAACATGAAAATCTGGCTAAAAGTTGGCATTTGGCATTTGAAAATGGAAAAAATTATAAGCTGCAGAGAAGGCAGAAAAACAATATGTTGTGAAAATGTAGCAAACTCTACAGCTCATGCTTGGTTTATGTACTCTGGTTTCACTTTATACTACACAGAAATTGAGGTGCTTAAATTGTCTTACAAATTAGTGTGACTTCAGAAGACAGAAAATAGAATACTTTACTAAACAGGATAACATAGCATTTTGCTTACATGTTCATTCCAGGCATTCCGGGGCCACCTAAAGCATTCAGGGGGGGTCTCATTGCACCTCCATAGTTCTGTAATGATAACCAAGGGTCAGACTACCACAAAACAAAAAAACAAAACCAAAGAGGAGGGGGGAAAGAAAGGAGAGCAGGTTAATGATTTCCCTACATAACTCCTGATTGGATAAGGCCTGTGCAATTCATTCTCTGAAGGATCCACTCTTGTACTATTGCTTCTATCTTAATAATTACTTTGGTCCTCGTCTTTTAAAAACTACATGACTATGTAAGATCATTGGATCATGTTAAACGATTAAGGTATAGTTGCAATTATAATATTCACCATATCCTTATGAATTTTCCAATATCTGTACAACAGAGAACTTTTTCAAATAAAACATTTTATAAATCCAAAACTCTGTTTTTAAAGAACAGACCATTAGCATGTTGAAATTGCCAGACCCAGAACAATTACATAAAAGCTGAAGGAAAAAAATCTAACAGGTGAACCTAACATAAGAAAGCTGAATGCAAACTTCTGTTCACAAATAATATATCCCATAGAGAAATGTACGAATATACAAACACACAACAACATATGAAAACTAAAATGCACTTAAAATATGTATACATGAATTATATCATGCAACAGGCTTCTGTCAGCATCTCTTACATATATTCAAAGGAGAAAAACATTTTAATGTTTCAACATGCATATCATATTAGCTTACTTTAGTTTCCATTAGGGCCCAAAGATTGCTTTTTAACATTGTCATATTAATATATTTTGACATTATCAACTGCTTTCATGCTTGGCTTTCTGACAGCACTATTCTGCCAACTTTTCTCACTTTTTTTCCATTTCTTTTGCTGGCTCCTTTTCTTTTGCTAACTCTTGAAACGTTGTTTTCCTCCAAGTTCTAACCGCAGCATTCTTTTAAATAAGTTCATGTTTAAGGGTAATCTTATCTGCTACCATTAGTTCACAACTATTTAGGAATCCCAAATGTTTTCTATTTGGTCACGACATCCCTGCTAAGCTCCTGGATAACTCCCATGTTGAATGTCATTTGGATTGTTTCCATCGGGACACTGCTTCATGCTCAATACATCTAAAAGTAAACTCAGTGTTCTCTTCTCACAACTGCGTTCTTCATATTGCTTTCCTCAGTCAGTTCTGTGGCGTCCCTTGCCATACAACAACAGTCCAGGCTAAGAACCTCTGGGAGCCCAATTATGTCTCCTCCTTTTATTTCAATTCCCACATCCAGGTGGTTACCAAAGTCCCTTGATTTGACCTGTGAAATAGCTGTTGGAATAGTGCTTTCTTTCATATCACACTATTCTTTGCCACTTACTGAGACTAATGTACTGTCTTCATTGGTCTCTCTGACTTAGCCTTTCCCCCTCCCGTCTATTCTTCATGCTGCCTCCAGAACTATGATTCGAAAAGTCAGTCCTGTTTATGTCACCTAAAAGCCATGATGCCCCACACTGCCTCACAAATAACCTAATACTCAGCGTGGCTCTGTGATGGTATTCAGAGGTCAGCCCTAGCCAGTGTTTCCTGTATACATTTCCTATAATCTTTACCTTCTTTCCCTACTCCCAGCTATGCCCTCCAGCCTACTGGATTTCTTGCAGTTCAGAAACATGCAAGACACTTTTTCACTCGTGGTAACTCATGGCGTGGCCTTCTGTGTCGTAGGAGCTAAGATGACAAGGAAATAGTCAATGAGTTTGTTAACTCCAGAGTGTAAGCCACAGTTTATAAATAAATTACCTAGTTACACGTTCTTCTCATTGTTTATTTACTTTTTCTTTAGGGAAATCTTATTTAAACATCCCAGTTGTACATGCTATGGGATAGAATGGTTTCTACCCACAGCTGAGTCATTAGTTAGAAGATTAGTTAGTTCCCTTAACCTCTGGATCAAGCATGGTAGTGGTACCACCAATGTTAGCAAGAAGTCTCTGAGAAGAAAATAAGCCATTGGAAACAAAGTCTGGATGGTAAGGTATAATAGAAATGCTTCAAAAGAAAAGTCTCCTTCCATTTTTGGTCTTAGAAGATCTGTTTCATTTTATCGAGGAAAACATTAATTTTCTTTATAGCTCAGGACATAGAAAGACATTGGTTTGAACTTCTGTTTCCACAGCCCCATTTCCTCTGCCCCTCTTTCTTATATGTGTGATCACAGGCCAAACCTTCTCTTAATGATCAACTCAAACTTCATTTCCTTATCTGCAAAGTGATATCATGTCCTTTACAAGCTTGTTGGAGGATAAAATAAAATCATATAAAACACCTATCATAGTGCTTAGTGCATTAAGAGCATGGTACTTGGCGATCAAAAATTGTAGCCCTAACTCTTTCTTGTCACCATTAATAAGGGACCAACTTAAATGAGTCCTCTTCTCATCAGCTTCCCTTGAGCCTTCAACTTTCACAGAATTACATGCTTATTTAGGTACTGATTCCCTGACAGAGCATGCATATTTCTTTTCTAGATTTTTTTTTAACTGCATAATAGCTTTTCTTTATGTATTTGTGTCTCCTGCTGAACAGTAAGTACCTTGAAGATAGAATCTGTTTTACTCATCTTGGTATACCCAATGCTCTAGTATCACAGGAAATGAGTAAGGAATTATCCAATACATAATTTGATAGATTTACAAAATATTTTCATTTTGTGAATAATTTGAAGCATAAGAAAACAGGAAGACAAGAAAGAATAACAACTGGCTTTCCGAGTGGTATCAACAAAGGCAGAATGGAAAAAGCTAATTTAGAATCACTGAATTTTAAAGCGGATGGCAGCTATACAATTCCATCTGGTTTAATCTCTTTCTCAATGCAATGTTCCTGACAAAATGGCTGTTCAGATTCTGCTTGGAAAGTTTATAAAGAGTTTTTCCATGATTGGGCAGTTTACTTTCTAGAAAGTTCTTCCCCTTACTGAGCTGAATTCTACCTATCTGAAATTTGAAAATACAGAATCAGTTAACTCTCTCTTTACATGAGAGCTTATCATATATTTTCATCTCACCATATCTCTACCTCAGGTATTTGATTTAGAAATCACGGTATGTTCCTATTTGTATATAACTCATTTATCCTTCAGATTTCTGGAAGAACTAAAACTAATTGGATAGTTTTGGTGAATTTTTCTGTTAATCATATGGAATCTGGCAAGCATAAGAACACAGGCAAGGTAAGTGTATCTTATTACAAAAGCAAATAGAAAAATGTCTTCAAATATGGTATTAAGTAAGATTTTTCTTGATTAAGTAGGTAATTGTATATTACCACCAAAATTAAATTTAAAACAGGTAAAGGGGTGAAAAATATGCCAAGATTTGGAGCAAATTTTTATTTCTTCATTCATGCAATAAGTATCAAGCATATGTTTACTATGATCTAAATGTGCATTTGCCTAAATCAACATTATCTAAGAATCATTAGAAAAAAATATATATATATTTCTCTGTTCTTGGAATTCAGTTATTCCAATATATAATTATTTTCCTTCTCCATTAAACTGGTCTTAAGGTAAAAAAAAAATTATGGAAATAATATCTACGATCGAAAAGAGATGTGTTTTATGTTTGTATATAAAGCTAGAAACAATATTCCAGAGATTATTTCTATAATTCAACTAGAAAAAAGCAGATGCATTCTGTTCTTGGGTAACATCTGTATGGTTATAATATCTACTATGAGAATTATTTTTTTATTATCTTTCAAGAAACACAGATAACCTTTATACAAAATTTACAGTTTATAATGCATATGTTTCATATACCAGGTGTTACAGGTAAATATTTCATAAGAAAGCCTCATCCAAATTATTTTACCTCACATTTTACTTATCTGCCATTCATATTAATATGATTCCTTGTTCATTTAAGTACATGGTATGTAGAGTTTCCTTTAACCTTTGACATTTTCTATGCTGTGATTTAAAGAAGTTGTTGTAGGTAGTTCTGGCTTCTGAAGTAAATTCAAACCAAAACACCTTATTGCCCTCAAATTATGAAGAAACATATAGCAAGGGTACTAATCCAAATGGCAGAAATAAACTAATCTTTTGAGTTCAAAAATACAAAGAAAGAATTCACACTTACATGATAAACTTCAGTATTAAAACTCATCAATAAGAGATTATGCATCAGAAACATGTTTTCTTACTTTCTATTGTAATTTATTTATAACACAAAACACATAAACATAAAGCTAAATATTTATAAAACATAAAGACCAGTATGCTTTCCATCTATGCATTTTCAAATGAGATCTAAGTGTTCATAAAGCTTAAATAACCATTGGCATATCATTCAAACACCACAAAACCAACTCTTAACTCAGACTAGTTTTTAAAAAGTATTGAAAATATTGGTTTGGGATGGCAAAAGCTTGAAGAGCAGCTAGCTTAAAAATCAATGAACTGAATGAATAATGATAACTAAATTATAGGCATCACATTTTTATGTATATTTTAATATGTATCTATTATGAAAATCTTTTGGGAAAAAATCTTTCAAGTTCTGTAGAGCCAAACTGTCTTAGTTTATTAATGACTAAAATATATATTCAGTCAATGAATATCTTATAGATCTTATAAGTTCTAATTGCTATCAATAACTTCTGAGGGTTGGTCACATAAATCATCAACCTTAACATGAGTAGACATAGGGGAAAATAATTTAAATATCTAAATCGGAGTTTTATAAGATCTTAAGAAAATACATAAGAAATAAATGAGCCTAAATAAAAGAAATTATTTTTTTCTGACTCTGAGGATATCATGTCTATTAACATTTGGAGTTTTATTTTTTTTCATGTAATATGGTATCTCTGAAAATTTTGGTTATAATGCCTTTCATGTTTTAATATAGTTTTATACATATAACTATACATATATATTTTATTTAATATGGTTATATAAATATATGTTTTATTTAATAAGTCATATATATATATATTTTATGTTGGTTAGAAACACCTAGTTCTAACTCACATTATCTTGGTGTTAGATTATTAATTCTCTGACTCCTTTGAGCACAGAACAAAATACTAATTTAATTTTTTAAAAGTAGATACATGAAACAAGTTCCTAAAACTGGACTTACATAGCTATTCTTGGAAAGCATAAAGAAAATAAATTAATTCACTCTTTTAATCAACATTATGACATATTAATCTCTGAGCCATAAGGTAGAAATTTAAAATTTTGGATTTGGGATTAGTTTCTTTGAAATATAACATGATAAAATTAATTTTATCTCATTTAGTTTTCCCAAGAGAGACAAAAGAATGTTTTACCAAAAATAAACGATATCCTGTAATAGCATACTTGAAAAATGTCATGAACAGGTAGGACAGATTCAATCTCAGTGTGTACTTTTGGAAACTTTTAGAGAAGTAGGCTAACATCTGATATAGACTGATAGGATTATGCTTGTTCACTAAGACCTAAGACTTGTTCGCCTTGTTCACTAAGACTAAGATTTCTAAATAGCTATTGTTTTCATATTCTATGAAGAAATGGTTGTAGGTAAGAAACTATCAATGACATTCTTTAAAAGACTTATAGAAATATATTCTATGTTGTTTATTCTGTTTCATATCTTATATCAACTGTGTTTTATTTAACTTATTTAATTTCCATGCTTATCTTTTATAATAATTGCTGTAAATTTTTTTAGACTTCCTCAGCTTGGTTAACAAAACAGTAATTAATAGCTGTCTTTTTATAGTAATTCCTTTAATGTATTTCTACACAATATAGTTTTTCAAATGTACTAACGGCATATATGATAGCACCTGTTAAAATATGGTTTGTTGTTACATCAGTTTGTACATGTCATAGATATTATGTCCTCAAGAGCCTAATAACTGTTATATCAAGCCTCTAATGCATATAATAAAAGTCAGCAAATGATATCATTTGTTTATGTATAAGATGAAGGCAAAAACTCAGCATCTAGTTTTTGTGTTGATTATTTACCTGTGGTCCTAAGGGCACCATTCCTCTTGGAGGAGTCATTCTCTGCATTGGCCCACCCATATTTGGATGCCCTTTAAAAAAAAAAAAAGAGGTATGAAGATATTAGCAATAAGTGCTAAACCAGGAGATGGTAGCCTCCTTTCTACTTGGTGTTAAACCTTACTTAAAAGGGACCGGGTCATGGACTTCATTTCATCTTGGCTTCCATGGCTACTTTTCTGTCTCTTATGACTACTTGCCCACATTCTCCATTCATTGAGACTGAATTTTTCTTCCTACTTTGTGCTGAAATGTATCTCTCATACCATCTGCACCTTTTACCTTGGAATAGTGTAATAGAGCCACACACCTCTGTGGTACCTAAATAGCTCTGTTGGAGGGACCTGATTATTGATTTTTGTTAAATTAATTAAGTCATTGCTTACTTAGCATCTTCTTTTCCTCCTGCTCATCTTTCAGATGTACTATCTGAAAAAGGCAGAAGAAATCCTAAAGGAAATAATCATTTTAATTCTCACTTGTTAGAAGTTATATAAAAGGTTTTAGAAGTTATTAGTTAAAACATGGATTTTTAGATATTTAATACTTCAGTTTCTTATGTGATCACCACCATCATATCATGCATAATTAAGAGTTAGCTGAGGAGTGCCTAGGTGGCTCAGTTGGTTTAGTGTCTGCCTTCAGCTCAGATCATGATCTCAGGGTCCTGGGATGGAGCCTAGTGTCAGGCTCCCTGCTCAGCAGGGAGTCTGCTTCTCCCTCTCCCTCTCCCAGCCTCCCACCTGTGCTCTCTCTCGCTCCCCCCACCTAAAAAAAAAAATAAAATCTTAAAAAAAAAAGAGTTAGTTGAAAATATAACTCATTTGGCGATATTACCTATAAAAATCCAACTGGTATAATTATGGAAAATTAATACAAATAAAATTATCCTTAAAAATTTTGAGACTCTGCATATCAATTTCACTTTTTTTTTTTTTTTTTTTTTTTTTTTTTTTTTTTTTATTTATTTTTTTTCAGCGTAACAGTATTCATTCTTTTTGCACAACACCCAGTGCTCCATGCAAAACGTGCCCTCCCCATCACCCACCACCTGTTCCCCCAACCTCCCACCCCTGACCCTTCAAAACCCTCAGGTTGTTTTTCAGAGTCCATAGTCTCTTATGGTTCGCCTCCCCTCCCCAATGTCCATAGCCCCCTCCCCCTCTCCCAATCCCACTTCCCCCCAGCAACCCCCAGTTTGTTTTGTGAGATTAAGAGTCATTTATGGTTTGTCTCCCTCCCAATCCATTTCACTTTTAATTTAAAGTAGTCACCTTGTTGTCGAGTTGGGTCCATTCCACTTGGAAGTAATGGCTGACTTCCTGGGACACCTCCAAGTGCCTAGGATATTTAGTAAAACAAAACAAAAAAATATTCTAAGTATTGACAAAATAAGTACTTTAGCAATTCTCCTTTAAAATTCCTATAATTATAGAATATAGTATTTCACCAGATTTCTTATATTTCAAATTAATTGATAAATTTTTAGCTCTACATACCTAGTATAAGTTCTTAGTTCTAAAAAGATTCTACCTTGCTCAATTTTGTGGTAAATAAACTTCCTAGAAACAAAAATCTAGGCAAAATTGTCCTCTTTCATCCTGAGAAGTACAATGCCTTTCCTTCAAATTAACTTACTATGGGTACCGAAATAACGAATTTTGCTTCTTGAATGTAATCTCTCTATTTTCTACAGATTATTTTACTCATTTGGCATTACAATAGCAGCAGGACTAAAATGCCAAGGGGCCAATAAACTTTTTTTGTCGTTACATTTTCCCTAAGAAACCATTTAGAAAAATAATACTCCAATTAAGTTCAAATGATTTGGCTGAATGGAAAAAAGAACCAGAAGTGAAAAAGGTGGAGTGATTAACAGACAGGGCTTATTTTATGAAGGGTGTGATACTGGATACGTCCTGAATCACAAGTTTCTAACAGTTGTCTGAGCAGCCCTTAGAACTGGACCAAATATGTATCCACTCACATGAACATATAATCCTGACAAGTGGCAAAAATTTCTGTAAGATTCACCAATTTAACTTAAAGCAGAATAAATCTTCTCTACTTAGTGAAAAATTTCAAACATTTCGAAAGAAATTTAATAATAAAAATATATATCCAGATCAGAACTATTTTCTTAATCATTATCCCTTGGGATACAGTAGAGAACTGCCATTTCTCAAGCCATTTTTGTAATTCTTTAATTTTTTTCTTAAAAGCACACTGAATACATACACTACTATATGATCCATTCCCTGCTTAACTTTCTAGGGTAATTTCTTGCTGCTGCCCCTAACATTCTAAACTAAACTTCCCTCAGGTTTTTTCAATTAAGGAATTTAATCAATATCTAAATGCCAACCACTAAAAACAAAACAAAATAAACAAAAATAAATAATCTAAATGCCAACCACTAAAAACAAAACAAAATAAACAAAAATAAATAATATCTCATGTCAAGGAACTCAAAGACCCTTTTGTGCCTCTTGTTGACATACTTTAGATCTCAGTTTAGGGATCGGTTCCTAGCAAAATTCTTCCATATAACCCCAGTCTGGGATAAGTTCTCCCATTTGTTTTAAATTATGTATATATATATTTTCCAACTTACAAAAAATTCCACAAGCAGTACAAAGGATTCTCATAGACTCTGACACCAACTGCCCAACTGTCAACACTTTACCACATCTGCCCCTGAATCACTCCTTCTCCTTCTCTCTATATGCACTTGTTATCATCAATCTTTTTCAGAACCACCTGACAGCAAGCTGTAGACATCATGCCTCATCACCTCTGAGTACTACAGAATACAGTTCTCTAAACAAGGATATTCCCGTACAAAACCATAACACAACGTTTCAAGATAGGAAACCCACATTGATACAACACTACCATCCACTCCACCGACCTCAGCCATATTTGCCATTTGTCTCCACCATGTTTCTTTTTACTTTCTGTGGCCAGGATCTCACGGAACACATGTTGCACTTAGTAATTGTATTTCTTCACCCTTCTTCAAGCAGGAATTATTCCTTAGTCTTTCCCTGTCATGTCCTCAGCAGTTTTAGAATCTAGGTCTTCAATTCTACAGGATGATCTTCTGATGCTTTTTCATGACCCCAACTGAGGTCCTATTATCTTATAGAGATTCCTGAAGAAATGATGCTGTTGCTCTTCTTGGTGAATCACTTCAGAGGCACATGATGTTCACTCGTCCCATGACAGGGGATGTTAACCTTTTTCATCTGATTGTGTTGGTGCCCATCAGGTCTGTACACCATGGGATCATTAATTTTCCCCTCTGTAATTAGTTACTTTTAGTATTAGAGCTATTCCAAGATTGTCAGTATGCCATTCCTCGTCAATCAATTATCTACCCACCAGCATCCATTGACAACTCCTAAGCACAAGGATAGTTGCCAAATGGAGATATTCCTTGTCTATCATTTTATGTGGTTTAGTTGGCATTTCACTGTAAGGAACAACTTTTTGTCCACCCTTCCTTCCTATTTCAATCAATAGGTTGTAATTTATTATTATCATTTATTTTAGTATTCAAATATTCAAGATTTGGCCAGCGGGAGGCTCTTCAAGTCCTTATGGACTTTCGACACGTCTCCATCATATTTTGAGTATTTTCTTCCTTGGACAAGATGTTCCAAGTTGACCTCATATTTTTTTCTAGCCTGACTCTGAAAACAGACCTTACTCCAAAGGGCCCAGAGCCCTGATTCCCTCTAGTGGAGGACGACATTTAGACATCAAGATCTGGGCTCTCAGAGTGCTCATTTTAACTTGGCACACTACTTTTTGGCCCTCTCAGTAGATCCTGCACTAAGAATAAATAAATAAATAAATAAATAAATAAATAAATAAATAATAAAAATCTGTGACTGTACACACATATACATCTATGACTAACTGTATCTGTGTGTGTGTGAGGAGGGTACATACCCATGCCATAAATTCCTATTTCCCAGCACCAAGTCAACGGGTCAAATTCCAAAGTAAAACCCCAGGATTATTTTTAACCTTCTTTTTTTTTATGTTTGTAAATACTTTCTCTTACAGTGAGAAACCTGACTTCCATTGTCTTCAATATCTTTTAATTTTTTGCTCAGTGTATTTATTTGCTCAATGTAACAGGTCTCCCAACCACAACAAAAACCTTTTCTTTTTTCTGCCACCTCTGGATGACTCCTTCCTTCCTGAACATCTTAATATGCCAGGGAGGTAAGTGTTGCTTATGTGCTTTTATAGGATTTTATACCTCATTTTCATAGAACTTAAATACAATCATGGCTTGTTTTCCTCTCTGCATCTCCAATAGACTGTAAACTCTGAAGGGGTATGGAACCTATCTTGCCTATTGGCTCAGAGAAATATTTATTGAAGACAGAAAAGAAATAGATTGGACAATTTTAGGAATCATCAGTGATAAAGTCCTAGGATGAAATTGACTTCAAAGAAAAAAGACAAAAGATATAATCCTTCTTTAAAATGTTTTTATTTATTTGAGAGAGAGAGAGAACCTGAGCAGGGGTAGGAGTAGAGGGGGAGGAAAATGGAGGAGGAAAGAACCTCAAGCAGACTTCACACTGAATGTGGAGCCTCACGTGGGACTAAATCTCACAACTTGGAGATCATGACCTGAGCAGAAACCCAGTCAGATGCTTAATGGACTGAGCCACCCAGGTGCCCCACAAAAATATAATTCTTTAAAAATACGAAGGAGATGTAGGAAAGGAAAGTGAAACTGAATAGGAATGAAATTAAAAAGTGGACCAGGACCAACATTTTATAATAGAGGGTTTTTAAGAAGCAAGAAGTAGTCAACACTGTCAAAAGTTATATAAAAATTGAATTAGGAGAACTGAACTTATATGACTAATTAGCATTATCTTCAATTGTGAGTCTGGAATTCTTACTTTTTTAGGTCTCCAAGTGGTTGAAGTTTTATACTCTGGACTTAAAATCTGAATTTCTAACTCTCATTAAGGGCATCATGTTTTATCCCTGGAAACCATTTTCTTCAAACTTTTACTTTCTCCTGTTTATCTTAGAATATCAGAATAGTTGACAAGTCTTTTAGTTTCTATTCATCACTTAAAAATACAGCATACAATCTCATAGAAATTATGATCAATATCAGGTTGTCTTTCAAAAAGAGTGTCTTTTTTGTAAATCTAACTCTTCAGTCATCAGTGTTTGTCTTTTGGTAGGTCAGAACTCTAACTTTTAAAAAGTTTTTTTTCAGTCCTGGGATTACCAGATGATTGTTTGATTGTTTTGCCCACTAACAAGACCATAATCACCACATCCCTTAAAAATTTAACATTAGGAAAAATAAATTTATACATCTTGTGGGTTGATATTTTCATATTTTTAATATGCTAATCACATTCCATTCAGACTTGTATAACTAGTCACAAATTTTGACATACATTCTCTGTTCTACAAAACATCTTCACCTGACAGAAAATAACACTAATGATGAGGGCAGTTAATAATAACAAACACAATATCAATAGTAACATACACTTGTGTCTCCTTAAATTTATTATTTCATTCATTGCTTACAACAATCCCATGAAATTATTATTTTGAAACTATTATTTTTAATCATTCCTGATGAATCCAGTTTTTTTTTAAGATTTTATTTATTCATTTGACAGACAGAGATCACAAGTAGGCAGAGAGACAGGCAGAGAGAGATGGAGAAGCAGGCTCCCTGCTGAGCAGAGAGGCCGATGCAGGACTTGATCCCAGAACTCTGGGATCATGACCTGAGACGAAGGCAGAGGCTTTAACCCACTGAGCCACCCAGGCACCCTAAATCTAGTTTTAATACAGTAGTTTTCCCTTATCTGGAGTTTCACTTTCTGTAGTTTTAGTTAACCCATGGTATACCTTGGACCTGAAAAAGATGATCCCTCTTCTTATGTATTGTCAGGTCAATAGCAGCCTAAAGCTTTGTCACAACGCCTACGTCATTCACATCACATAGGCATGTGATCATTTGAGATCATCATAAGAAGAAAAGTGAGCACAGTACAATAAGATATTTTGGAAGCGAAATAGAGAGAGCTGCAGTCACATAATTTTTACAGTTTATTGTTTTAATTGTTCTATTTTTTATTAATTATTATTGTTAATCTCTTACTATACCTAATGTATAAATTAAATCTTAGCATAGATATGTATGCATAGGAAAAAATATGGCATATATAGAATTAGGTACTATCTGTGGTTTTCAGGCATTCACTGGAGGTCCTGGAATATATCCTCCATAGATAAGGGGGGACTACTGTTCATAAATTTATTAATTTGTTGATGGTTATACTACTGCTAAGAAGCAGAGCCAAGGCTTCAAATCAGATCAAATATTTCAAAGTTCTAAATATAGGCCTTAACTCCTAGGATTTAAAATAAATGAAATAATATGAAATTTTATTTAAACAGAAACAAGTGGAGAAATGCCTTGCTTCTTAAAAAAATTAGTTCACAAATAATGGGATTCCAGTGGTAAGCACCTCTAGGAACTTAAGATTCTGGTATATATCTCCTTGAATACCAATACCTATATTGTCTCCTCACAGAGACTAAATGCTCACTGATGATGAAAAAAAATACTGAATTTATCAATGCTTTTATGATATAATTCAGTTAGTAATTTTGACCTACCAACATTTTGGATGGGACCCCTCAATTATATGAAATGAAGTAGAATCATCTAATTAAGAAAGTTTAAAAGTAGAAAGGATTTTAGAAATGTTTGAGTCCATTCTCATTTTACTGGTAGGAAAATCAAGGCCCAGAAAAGTTAAGTGACTTGTTCAAAGTCATGCACTGCTGGACATTGCCTGTATTTGGACCTAAGATGCTTGACAAAAATGAGGTCCTTTCAACAATACCACACACATTTTTTCCTGCAAAAAGGCACTATCCATAGAAAAGATATTAAAATACAGAAATGTTATAGTCAGTATCAGAAAACATTTGTCTTCAAAGCACAGCTCACCATTTGACATGTATTTATTTTATTTCTCTTTTGTCTATCTCTCAGCTACTGCAAGTACACCACCGAATACACTAGTTCTTTGCCCCATGCAGCCATTTAAATTAAAATTAATAAAGTTAGGGGCACCTGGGTGGCTCAGTTGGTTAAGCAGCTGCCTTTGGGTTGGGTTGTGATCCCAAGGTCCTGGGATTGAGCCCTGCATCTGGCTCCCTGCTCAGTGGAGAGCCTGCTTCTCCCTCTCCCTCTGTCTGCTGCTCTGCCTACCTGTGCTCTCTCTCTAGCTCTCTCAAATAAATAAAATCTTAAAAAAATTAAATTAATGAAGTTTTTAAAAATGTTCTATTTGGTAGCGGTGAATTAGAATAACAACTCCACAAGAAGAGGGGTTGTCATTTGTTTGTTGGTGTATGCCTATAAGTAGAATGGTGCCTAACACACAGTAAAACTCAACAAATATTTGTTGAA
Organism: Meles meles; assembly: GCF_922984935.1. Classification (NCBI taxonomy): domain Eukaryota; kingdom Metazoa; phylum Chordata; class Mammalia; order Carnivora; family Mustelidae; genus Meles; species Meles meles. The sequence continues at coordinate 76,709,831 of NC_060068.1, read as the reverse complement.
TGACTGATTATTTTTGAGACAGATTTCATATAGTCCAATAAAGTTTCCAATCAAATACATGGCAATGGACTTTTTTTTAAAACTTATATCCAAAAAGGGAAAATCGGTGATAAAAATGTTGTAAGATAATAAGATATGTTTTGGCACTAATAATACATTGTATGTTAATAAAAAAATTTAAAAAATTTTTAGAAAGATATGTTTTGGCAGAAGAAGTAAACATTGAACCAAAAAATTCTACGCACATAACTTAAGCAAAATTGTACATTTACTATGTTCAGTTTTCTTGGTTTAGGGAGGAGAATGAGTTTCTTTTGTGCCAGACATTTTGAGTTTGTGAATTTCCTATGTTCTACAAAGGTAGAAATTGTAAAGGTAATATATCCCAGGATACACTCATAATTCAAAATCATAAGAAAATGTTTTTTAATTGTTTCAAATAATCATTTAAATATATTAGTAGTGTAATTATCACAATAATAAAGAAATAAGAAGATCTCAATGACAGAAAGGGATATTTTGAACTGGCCAAAAAATTACTATATGCTTTCATTATTAATCACTGATTTATATTAGACAGGTGCAACATTTAATTTTTAAAGCTAGAGATTTACTATAGTCATCCTTAAAACTTCAGCTATAAGACTCCTATTATTGACTCAATGTAGTACATACTTCTATACGCAGCTGAGGTCTTAGTTCTTACAGTGATATCATTAAATAAAAGTAAAATTCTACACGTAGAAAATTTTATCAAGACAAAATTACTGGGAAAGGACATGCTACATGGCTTTTATTCTGAAAAGAGAACATGAAGTGTACTTTAAAATATAGGTAACTTATAGGAATATGTAAACTTATTTTCAGTGTATATTTTCTGGTATATATCTACCAGATATATACTGGTATATATACCAGTATATATGGGATGGGATGAGTAAACATCCCAACAACTTTTTTTTTTTTAAAGATTTTATTTATTTATTTGACAGAGAGAGAGATCACAGGCAGAGAGGCAGGCAGAGAGAGTGAGAGGGAAGCAGGCTCCCTGCTGAGCAGAGAGCCCGATGCGGGACTAGAGCCCGATGCGGGACTCGATCCCAGGACCCTGAGATCATGACCTGAGCTGAAGGCAGCGGCTTAAACCACTGAGCCACCCAGGCGCCCCCAACAACTTTTTTCTCCTCAAATGCCTATTGGTATTCTCCCTATGTGAAAAGTAATGAAGAAAATCTTTTTTAAGATTTGCCTATCTTTAGCATCCATTATGTTTTACATTTTATCATGTAAGAACTATATATTCAATATTAATGAAGGATAATCTTATATACTGAATAACCAGAAGAATAAAATATCTGCACTTTTACTTATCTATTATATACTTAATAATATCTTTTTCTAATTCCAAATGAAATACTTGTTTGATGCAAATTCTAAAATGCAGAAATAAAAAAGAAATCATTCATAATTCTATTATTCAGAAATAAAGGACATAGTCCTTACAGTCATTGACTAATATGTGTATGTGTGTGTGGTGAGTTGGGGAAACTATCTGAGTTTGTACAGTGATATAGAAGAGGTGATATACTACATGGGCTTTGTGACTTCTTCACAGCTGGTAATAGATCATAAACATTTTATTCTATCAAAAATTTAATTCTATTATATGCCTTTTAGTAGCTGCATGCTATTTCACCATTTGGATATGTCATCATGTATTTAACTACTCATCTACTATTGGAAAAATATCTTTGAGACTTTCAGTAGAAGGGTCAAATGCAATGTGTTTTTAGAATACCAGTATCAGCTTTAGAATATAAAATGGTCAACAGCATTAACCATGTCACATACCTGTTTACAGAGTTTCAGGAAGGGTCAGAAATAAAGGATAAACTAAAAATTCTATGGAGTCAATAAATCCATAGTTTATTCTTGGTGTCACTCATTAACAGTCTCTATATTTCTGGCTGCTTTAGTTTCCAGAGCATAGTGTTGAATAAACATTGTGAACTTTTCTGATTCAACTTTTTATCTAAGAGAAGGGTAAAGGCTTGTTCTACTCCAGGTTCTAGATATTGCACACCAATTACCTATTCTGACAGCTGAGCCAATTTCAGTGTAAAATTGTATAGTCAAATATTATTTTTTGGACTTAACTTCTATGTTGCATATGTTTTTATATATAGTTATTCTTTGCACTACTGTATATTTTCGTAATTCTACTTTTCTTCCATATTTTAGAGACCATTACCCCTTCCTATACCTATATATATTTTTTGGTAGAGTATATTACACCATCTTCCAAATACCCAGTCCTATAAATATACATCTAGTATAAAGCATTGTGAATTTAGTCTAGAACCATAAAAACCATCTCAGGAGAACTTAAGTTAAAATCTACAGTCTAATCACTAGAAGTCACAAATTCTGAAAAATATGTTTATTAAAGGAAAGTCTTTTACATATTCAAAATGATTAGTCAACACCATTGGAGAGTATTTCACTCTATCTTCTTAGATAGAATCTATCAGAAAAACAAATTTTAATTAGGTTATGATCATTCTAAATGAAGATGAAACAAAAAGATACTTAACATATTTGTGTTGTTTTTATATGCAACATCCCAATTAACCATCAAAAGTAGTTTTTCCAATTCTACTTTAATGACTACATAAGGAAACTGAAGAAACATTCTGTTGCTTGAAAATGTCATGCTCCTGAAAAGGTTAAACATTTCCTAAAACAATATGTTTACACTATTAACACTATTAATTTGCTCAGAAAATTCTTTTTAAAAATAGTATAAATGTAAATTATTACAGATTTGAAAGACAGATGCTTGAATTAATGAAGCTTAACTATGTAAATGTGTGTGGGGGATGAGTGGACAAAAGAGCCACTTGGACAAGAGTATAATTATTTTAAAATACACTTAGATAAAAACTGTTTAAAATTCTTGAGGAAAAAGAGTGTGAATTACAATTCTTTATTACCTTTAAAATTTTAATTGCCTCTTTAAAAAAATCTAAAGACATCATGTACTTGCTCTTAAAAAAAGTTTCAAACAATCTAGATTTACCCCAACCCGTTCCTCTTCCACAAAGTGTGTTTTCCAATTTAGGAGTCTCGGTAGATATGGAACCCAGCATTTTATGTTACACATGGCAGGCATTTCAACAACGCCAAATGCAGTTCCAATAATCCCATCAGATTTTCATCATCAATATGAAATATATGGCGTGAAAAAATTTTAGTAACATACTGGTACAAGAAATTGACATTTCCCTAATTCAGATGTTCAGGAACCTATTAGATCTACATAACATACAAGGCTATGGATAGGGCATCTGAAACATCATGAAGACTCCAATGAAAGATACAACTTTTCATCTCTGAGAAGGAAATTCTAAAGACTCCATCACCTATACAAGTAGATCTGACTGTCAATAATCACAGGTTCACCCACAGAGAAAACAAAATTCTCAAATGTTGCAACATTTGGCATCTGTGCATGCCCTTTTTCTATTTCATGCCATGTTTCCCTGGCCCTATGTACTGAACGCAGATTCAGTCTGAAGGGAAAAGCTCCTCCAGCTGCTAATGTGAGGACTCCCAGCACTATAACCATGAGAGGATCCGGCACTGCGGCCTGTTTAAAGCTCTCCCCTGGAGGCAGACGTGGGTGCCGGCATTCCTTGCTGTGCTCGAGAAGCAGAGAACACCAGCAAACTGAGACATTTCAAGGACACTGCATAATTTCAGCAAGAGTTAGGACAGGAGAAGCAGAACTCTGTTGCTATCAAATATGCTAGGAAGTTCAACTTCCTTGTTGCAATTTTGGCCAGGAAGGAAGAAGTTTAGATAGAAAGACAGTAAGAATGAGAAAATATTTACTAGAATAACAGGGCTTACTTTAGATCCTGGAAGATGCTGAGGCATACAATAACAGAATTAAATAAAGTAACAAAACAATCACTCTACATAAATATGCCACAAAATTAAGCATTTAATTTCTTCTTGTGTTATATAAATGTACATTTTCTGTATCCGAAAACTATAAACTCCTTGGAAGTAAAAATTGTGCTTTATTGTCTTTAGCAAATAAATATTTCAGGCTTTGAGAAAAAATACTATGTGAGAATAAAAGCTTATGAAATCTCAGAGCTCTAGTAGGTAAAAAAAGTTGGAAGATCTATTGCTAATGACTTATTTATTGATAGATCTAACCCTTCTAGAAGCAGCTAATTATATTCTCAGTATATCATTATAATTGGGCAAAACTGATATGAATATTATAACCATGATATTGGAACTATATTCTATAAAAATAAAGCAAAGTATGTTCAGAAAAATTTTATCACTCTCTTTTAAATAACAGTACTGAGCATTTACCAAAATTATACACACACACACACACACACACACACACACACACACACACATAATTAGGTTCAAAGTATACAGTAGACTTCAAGGCTCAGGAAACTTTTTTTCTGTAAAGATCCACATAGTAAGTATCTGAGGGTTGCAGGCTACATATAGTCTCTCATGACCACTCAAATCTACTGCAGTGTAAAAGAAGTCACAGACAATAGGTAAATGAATGAATGTTGCTGTTTTCCAATCAAACTTTATTCACAAAAACGGTCAGCCAACATATAGATAGTAGTTTGCCAGTCCTTGAAGGAGATTATGTATTACCAGAAGTAACACTCAATGGAATGGAGAAAGGATAATTTAATATTTTTCTAGGAAAAAATATTCATGACATTTTAAAAATCTTTACTGATTCTTAAAAGCAACAACAAAACCCACAGATGTAAGCAGCGCAATGAATCTTACCTGGTTAGGTATTCGCAACGGGGGCCTTGGACCTCCAGGGTACCGAGGTGACATAAAAGGCTATTGAAGTAGAACAAATAAATAAACAAAACAAAAAAAAGCACAATGTAAAATACGGATTTGAAAATAAACTATTTTTAAGACTTTTCAAATTATACAAAACATAAATCAACTTATTTCCCCATGTGGTTTCTTTCAGGAGAATAAATGCTTTTAAGAAAAAACAATCCAATTTTTTTATTTTGTGGAATATCTGGAACTTTTTCTAAAAAGAATATAAAAACATCAAAGATGACTAAAGTAACTAAAGCAAAATTTTTTTAAATGTTAGTTATTATTAAGATAATGACATTTAAATGGTGAAAAAAAAAAGGTTAAGGAATTTAGGCACCTGAATCTCAGCAAAGACTTCAGGAAGAAGCTTATTGGCCACATCATTATATAAACTGGGTTCTGAACATATACTTTGGACTCAATTATTCAGTTTGGTTATCAATTTCCTCTAATAATTTTAAAGTTGCAGAATTTCTTCACTTTTTCTTTCATACTTGTTTAAAATGGCAAAGAAATTTCTCTTCCATAGGTTTTTTATGGTGAAAAGAGATTTGGCTTTCCTTTTTCAAATGTCTGTTATAATTCAAAATTGATTATAAATTTTAAAGTTGAAATTTCTTTGTGTATTTTGAGCCTAGCAGGTTATGAGCTGTGTACTTTTAAAAAAAGAAAAAAAATTGGTCTTACATTAAAATTCAAGTCTATTTATCTTTTAGATAAATCAGATTCTGCTAAAATGTGCTGACTCTGTCAGACCAAAAAACATCTGAAAAATATCCTAAAAATAACATTTTAATTATTTTCCAATGTTGAGTGGAAGAATATTTTCTGTCACTCAGATTCAGGCATCGAACTTTTCAAAGTATATTCCTAACGTTATTCAGAATTCCATTTTTACAGAAAAATTATATAATTTTGTTTAATTATGTCACATTGTATAATTTACTTAAACTTAAGATTACTCCTTACATGTAACATTAAGTAAATTATTAACTCTAAATGGTTGAGTATCATAAAGTAAAATATTAAGAATGAAGTAACATAAATTAAAGATCAATTTAATAGAAGCTTGGGTGAGCCAAATCTATAGTACTTCACATAATTAAATTCTACAATCATAACGTATTTTCTTTTTTTTTTATAACATATTTTCTATAAACATTTTAGAAAACGAGTATGCAGTTCTTTCCTACATTTTGAAAACAGGGTTATCTTAAAAAAGTAGCATCTGAAAAATAAAATCCTAAAAATTTATGTTGAATGGACTGTTTCTATAATATTTTTTGGAAGATTTGACAAACCAACAAGAGGAACTTTAGAGTTAAATAAGCAATTCAGTTTTTTGCTTTCTGTGTTCTCACGTTAGACCATTATTACATGTTTTAACATGTTAATCTTTATGTTACTCAGGAGATAATTTTAAATGGACTGACAGGCTAGATTATTCAGGTAATACTGCCACCTCCAACTGATAAAACTTCAGTGGGTTTTGCATGTTTTATTTTCATGTATTTGATCAAAATTGTTTCTCTTTTACCCTTTCTAGACTCTACTTCAAACAGAATTAGTTAACTATACTGCCAACTAGAAGCTTATCCCAATATTCACACTCCGCTTTATTTTTAATCACCTGCTTTATTTTCAATCACCTGATTTCATAACTGCCTTTAAAATTCTGAACTCATTTAAAAAACTTGGTAATTATATACTGTATCATTGGTCTTGGGATGTTTGTCTTCCTTTTACAAAGTGATGTTTTATGAGACGTTTATTAATCAGTACATCAATATAGTTTTTGAAACATGGGAGAAATAAAAATAGGTTACTAATAATTCCTGTCTATGAAATTCACTTTGAAATGGAATCCGAGGTAGAAATTATGTTAAAAATATTATTAAATACCAAATACTGAGATAAACATTGAGATGGACCTTATCTGAAATAGAACATTTGAGATTTGCATATTCCTCTGAATGTAAAATGATGTTTTCAGTGTTAATATAATGGACTATCTGAAAAGAGAAATTTTCTCTAATCAATTGTACTGTGAATAAACATACTTTAATGGGATTGTCATACTCTCCTATCTGACTGTGAGACACCCTCCAGGGACCACTGGGCGGGAGAGGCAGAGCATGTGGTCGCTGGGAAGCTACAGACCTCTGTAGAGGAAGATTGGGAGAGAAAAAGATTCTCTCTTTAGTTCATTTATTTCCTCCTCCAAGTTCAAATTTATCTGGTTTTGGCAGGGAAAAAAAAAGAAAAGAAAAGAAAACCACTTATAAATTCCCATCTGTATCAATCCAATTAAAGGAAAAATGACAAAAATCTAGTTAACTGGAATAAAAACTTACTACCTTTATCTAAAATACAAAGACTGCTATGGGTAAAGCACTTTTGATATCAGATTAGTGCTGTTAAAACATAAGCTGTTACTATCCAGATTGATCATTACCTTAAGTTACCCAGTTAATCACATAGGTTCTCACTTGCCTACTTCTTGAGGTATAGACACAACAACTGAACCCATAAGTTTGTATATTAGCAACTGAAAATATTCAACTAATATTTGTACTTCACCATTCAGAAGCCAATTTCCTTTCAAGTATAATTCAAGATATTAAAACTAGTTTAAATTCTTTAATGGTAAAATACTAATCTAAGAGGTTACCAGCTGATAATATAAAGTGTATCTACTGACAGACATGTCATACTCTGCATTAATAGCTTGGGAAGACCAGGTTCTTCAAAAGAATTTTTGCCTAGGAAATACTCTTTATATTTGGGCGGAAAAGTTTTTTTTATTTTTAAGTAGTTTGAGCATTAAAATATTTGCCTGAAGGTATCATGATGGTGAATCAATATTTTAACTGGAAAAAGCCTTCACCCTGAAAAAGATATTTATAATGTGTGTGAAAAGAATATTTGGCTGGGAGTCAGGGCCTGGGTTCTAGTTTTGCAATAACTAATTAGCAGAGGGGGCCTGGGCTAGAAAACCTGCCAGGGCTTTAATTTTCTCAACCATAAAATGAGGGACTTGGACTGGATAATCTCTAAAGTCCCTTAGAAAAATGAACAAAACAAAACAAAACCAAAAACAAAACTCCATGATTCTGTGTTAATTATCTCCAGCATCAACCTTAAGGATACAGATTTGTATACTGTAAATAGCTATAAATATTTGAAGTGTGTGGGGGTGGGAATATTAGGCATATGTTCCTGACTCACAAACCAGTAGTATCAAGGAGCTGGAGAAATGTATTCCCATACTTTTCAGAGAAAACGAAAACCTAGTTAAAGAAGAAAAAGAATACTCCAGCAATGATGCACTTTGCTCAGATCAAAGGTCAATGGGAAGAATTAAAAAAAAAAAAAAAAAAAAAACAACGTATCAATTAAAAGGTATAGTAGCAATTCTTTAATTCAACAAATGTATGTTCAATACCTACAAGACACTTGGGCTAAGTTGTTGGGCACTGCAGTGAACAATGCAGATAAAAATCACTGCCCTCTGATTAAGATTTCTTAAGGTTCCTGTCTTGTAATTAATAGGAGAAGCAATCTTCTGGAAAAACTGCTTTCTCTATCAGTCCACTAATTTGAAGAAGTAGAATGTTCTCTTCACCAAATGGCAAAGTATCAATGAAAACCCGCAGAAAATAATATTTCAATCTGGTGCCTTCCCTCTGAAGTTATAATTACATCACCCTGACTTGATAGAACATGTAGTGCTATGAAGGAATGAAAATCAACGCTATGCTTTGGTTTTGGAAAAAAGCTTTCCAAATAAGGCAAAATTCATGGAGTCAGATTCTTTATAACACAAGATAAAATGAGTAGCACTGTTTGTATTCTGACATATGGAGACTACATTTATAGACAGAAATTCTCCTTTCTACATGTTTCAGCTATCTGCCCCCCAAAATGGAATAACCCAAAGTGAAAGGAATAAAAACATATACAAAGCCTGAGAATTCAATAAAATTTGGTGACTAAATGAATGGGGAGAAAAAAAGTTTAATAGAAATACAAACCAAATGTTCATTTCATTTCCTCTGTTTTTTATAGAAAATCTCATACCATTCAGAATCATAATTTATTTCAGAATGAATGTCATTTAGTCTTAAAGGATTATTATTTTCCATTATAATAAGAATTATTCATGGAATTTTAAACTTCTGCTTCCCTAAAAGAGAGATTTTCCTTTATTCTTTGCCCTTTTTGCTAGTGGAAGGTAGTCCGTGTCTTCTTATTTGATCTTTCATAAACCCTTAGTGCTTTATGTCAATGCCCTAGGAATTAGAAAGAACCAACTCTCTTTCCTCACTTTAGCTGAAGTTAGATTGCTCAGCATGATTCTTTCCTTCTTGAAGATCCCAAATATTCCCAATGGAATCATTTTATAAATAATTTACCCACCCTGAGAAATAAAGAAAATAGAAGTGAAGGCTATAGAAATACAGGATAGAAGAGGAAAACTAAGGACATTCATGAAAGAAGAGTTGACAAGATTTGACAATGCACTGGATATATGGAGTGAGAGAAAGAGAGGAATCAAAGATAAATCCCCAATTTTTGGCTTGAGGTTATTCTTTTACAGAAGTGGGGAAGATCCAAGGTTTAAGTGATACTTGTAATCTGATTTCCATTCTAGACTGGGAGCTTCTCACAGGCTGATGCCATAACATCTAATGTGGTATTTAGCACATACTAGGTATTCAGCATATTTTTTAAATGAATAAAGAAATATGTGGTATCTTTAAGCAGAAGGAGGATAGAGAAGCACAGAGTTCGAGTATTTCACTTATGGCTTTAAAGGCATTGGGACAGGGGAACAGATTTTCTTCCAACTGAACCTTTGTGTTATTGTTGATTCAAGATGAGTTTTGGGGGGACATATATATAAAAATATTCAACTTAAAAAAAGTAATTTACTTATCCTGAAATTATAGGTGCTAAGAACCACTTTAAGCCCTAACTTCTTTTAATATCTATGATCATCTTAAATGACACATTGCTCAAATGTTAACTGTAATATTTTCTTTTAAAAAATATTTATTTTTGGGGCGCCTGGGTGGCTCAGTGGGTTAAGCCGCTGCCTTCAGCTCAGGTCATGATCTCGGGGTCCTGGGATCGAGTCCCGCATCGGGCTCTCTGCTCGGCAGGGAGCCTGCTTCCCTCTCTCTCTCTCTGCCTGCCTCTCTATCTACTTGTGATCTCTCTCTATCAAATAAATAAATAAATAATCTTTAAAAAAAAAAAAAAAAAAAAAAATATTTATTTTTTTTTAGTATAGCTTTAACTACATTTGAGTGTGGCTGACATACAGTGTTTTATTAGTTTAGGTGTACAACAGTGATTCGACAAGTTTACACATTATGCTATGCTCCCAAGTGCAGCTACCATCAGTCACCATAATATTTTCTTAACATTTTAATGGTTTTTCTTAGAAAACATATAACCATGATTTATTCACCAGAATATTCTGTTTCTTGAGACTACCCAATATTCTCCTTTCTCTGCCAAGTAAATTTCTACTAATCTCCCTAGGGACAGTTTAAATGTCACTCCCTCTCTGAGGAATCTCTATAGGCTCTTCCTCTTTTGACTTCTTAGCACTTTGCTCATACCATTATCCTACAGGACTCAGTGCACTGCAGTATAATGTGTGCCCTGATATGAAGGAAACCCACTTCCGAGGGTTTCCGAGAACACAAAACCACATCAGAGCAAGAAATTATCTTTTTTAAAAATATTTTATTTATTTATTTATTCATGAGAGAGGCAGAAGGAGAAGCAGGCTCCCCACTGAACACGGAGCCCAATATGGGACTCGATGCCAGGACACTGGGATCATGACCTGAGGTGAAGACAGACGCTTAATTGACTGAGCAATCTAGGCACCCCAGAGCAAGAAATTATCTTAATGTCAAGGTAATTAATCCATAAAATAAAGCTGGTATTTCCAAGAATCCTTAAAGTTGATACAGCAACTTATCTCTCCCTCTCTCTCTCTCTCTCTCCTTTTTTTCCAGGGGGAGAAAGTCAGGGCGGGGGGGCAGAGGGAGAGAGAGAATCTTAAGCAGGCGCTACAACCAGTGCAGAGCCCCACACAGCAATGGATCTCACAATCCCAATATCATGACCTGAGTCAAAATCAAAAGTTGGACACCCAACTGACTGAGCCACCCAGGTGCCCAAATCACCTTATATCTTATTTTAAATATCTCAATATGACTTTAGAAACTCTTTATTTATTTATTTTTAAAGACTTTATTTTTAAGTAATCTCCACACCCTACTTGGAGCTCAAACTCAACCCCCTAGATCAAGAGTCAGATATTCCACCAACTAAGCCAGCCAGGTGCCCCTAGAAAGTCTTTAAATATTAGTCTCTGAGAATAAATTGATAATAAAGAAAATTTAAAATCATTAAAAATAAGTTTCTTTAAAATGCCACTTAAGCATTTTCTATATACTATTTATATATGTAACATATACAATTATCTAAGTACTATATTTTATTTAATCAGTACAATTTAGAACAAATTAGTGAAGATGAGAAGAAAAATATCGATTTCTTTAGAATGGACAAATGTAACATTTAGAAGTTTGAAGTATGTTCTAAAACACAATTTTATAGGACTTACCTAATGTAAAGTAACTGAACTTTTCTGAGGACAAAATTATTCATGTGAAATTTGCTTCTAATTTTGAAAAAAATAGTGACTTTTTAAAATGACTGAAAGAACACAATTACCAAGTTTTAGAAAATATGAACTGACAATAATTTCAAAAATGCTCACTTAAAAAATGACCTCCTCACAGAATTACTCAACTGAAGTTTTATAAGTTTTATACCGTACAATTATAATAAAATCTGACTTATAAAATTTTATTTGGATGTAACTTTTGGGTGTATTTTATAGCACAAGGTTTTACTTTTTAGAGTTTACTCGGTCAACCTCCTTATGTAAAAGGAAACCAAAGACCAAATTTCTTAATTGCCATTTTAGTTTTCTTATAGAGGTAACATCTTGCTACAGTAATACCTTTAAGGAGTGAAGGCAGGTACACATACTTCATTCTTATGACCAACTGACCATAAATAAATTGCCTGACTTGGCACTTCCTCCTCGGCCCCCCAGCAACTGTGCAACCATTCACTTAATGCAGAATTCCTTACCCTTGCTACCACTCAACCAGGAAAAGCTGAAAAGGCAGTTATATTTCAGGTAAGCAAGTTAATTTGCATATAAAGCATTAAGTAGCATGTGTTCTTGATCCACTGAACTGAAAGAAATGCGACAACTGAAATAAAATCAATTTAGTAAGCTCTAGCTCTCTTTTCTTACATATTCTTGGTAGAGTTTTGATAATATATGTTGTCTTTAGTCTACTTATTAGTGTTTTTAAGTCACATGCCAAAAGGCAATAGAAGATGAGAACAGAATGGTGATAAAGGAATGTGGTGTTATTAGAAGAGTACCATCATGATAATCAAACTGTTCATTATAATCTGATAACTTATAATGAGGTTCATGAGGAAGGAAAGGAAGTTAGCACATTCTAAGAGAGAATGTACAGAGTTGCATTCAATAAATATTTGGCTGGTTCCATAGCTGGCTCATTGACTAAGTGAATGAACAACACTGATGGAAGAAAACAGCCAAAGATGGAATAAAGTTTGGTTCTCTTGCATAAACTCTCACCTGACCAATGTGTCTTGTTGAAAATAGGTGATACCTGGGGTGCCTGCGTTGCTCAGTCAGTTAAGCGTCTTCCTTCAGATCAGGTCACGATCACAGGGTACTGGGATTGAATCCTGCACTGGGCTCCCGGCTCAGTGGAGAGTCTGCTTCTCCCTCTTCCTCTGCCCCTGCCCTCCTCACTGCTCATTCATTCTCTTTCCCTCTCTCCCAAACAAATAAAGAAATAAAATCTTAAAAAAAAATAGGTGATATCTCTTGCTGTTATAAGCAGGAAGCCACAGGATTAACTGGTTTGTTCAGTGAATACATGCTTATCAATTATGTATAGAAGGGAAAACCCTGCTTGTTTCAGTAGGATAATTTATATCTTCCAGAGGACATAATAAAAACAGGAAGGAACGAAGTGTTGACCCCAAGAAGATGCTGAATTATAATTACAATATCCCTATCAACAATATCTAAGAGAATTTCTCACGGAGATGACTAATAAGGCCTTTTACCCCCTCCTACTCCTTTCAGGTTTCTTTTGTTATTTCTGGGGTGTCAGGTTTGACAAAAATGTTTCTTAGTTTTATAAACTGGAAGTACTTAGTAGCCAGCTTTTAGTATAAAAGGATGTCAGGTTAATTTACATATGAGTGGCAAAACAAAAAAGAAAAGTGTGGTACTTTAATTGAACTTTTCCTGAAGGGAAGACCAGCCTTGAAAAGGGCTATCAATTTCTCACTGCAGTTCAGCTCTCAGTTGTTTCCTACAGTGCCGCGCCTACACAAAGGACCCTACCTCATCTTTTTAGACTGAAATCTATTCAGAGAGAGAGAATCCTCAGGCATGTCAAAGATGACTACGTATTTTCTATCCATTAAGAAAAGGCTCAGCATTTTAGTAAGAACATTAAACGTTCTGTCTTATCATATTGTCTTTAGCCCATAACCATCTTTAATCCAAAATCTAAGAAAATGGTTATTTGCCAAAAAATAATCTTCTGTCACCATTTAGGCAAAAACATAAGCGGCAAAGTGACATACAGGCAGGAAAAATATTATATTAACTCCATGTAGACCAAATGTCTAGCTCACTTGGTCCTGTGCAGTTATGGCCTTAGACAGATTAAATCCTTCTGAAATTTTTTTATGTACTGTTTAAGCAGACAAAGGGAGTAAGTAAGAAACAATTCTATGACATGAAAATTATTCTAGAATCTTGCAAGGGAAAAACTTCTCCCCAACAAAATTTCTGGAAATGTTAAATATGGCAGGTTCTAATTATTTTTTATAGTCCTGGAAAGGTAATAAAAATATGTTCACTATAAGATTTTACCCAAAGCATAAACATTCCTTTAAACACTAAATTTCCTTTTACTTGCTCTGTGACCATTTTTTAGTTAATTCTTCTCTTTACTGTACAAGATTTTCCTTTATATATGTTTCACTTTTTTTTTTTTTTTTTAAGAGAAGGAGGTGGGAAAAGGCAGAAGGAAAGGGAGAGAGAGAATTTAAGCAGGTTCCACACCTAGCACGGAGCTGACTCAGGGCTTGATCTCACAACCTCAAGATCATGACCTGAGCCAAAATTAAAAGCTGAATGTTTAACCAGCTGAGCTACCCAGATACCTCAGATTTTCTTAGATAGATTTCTATTCTCTATTTTTCAATTCTGTGTTTCACTTAGAAGTAAATCTTCTTTCTTAATTGTGCTTTCTTGAACAATAATGTGCTATCAATAATAAATAATATTGATAATATTATTTTGAAAAATCTTTAGTGTTGTGACTTCTGCATTTCACCACAGCCATCTTTCATATAGTAAAAATGTTCACATATTTTAATTTTTATAATTCCATGAGATGCTTCATGAGTTTTCTGTAGAAAAGTAATGAAGCATAAATTATACATCAAATAAATTTCGTCAAAGTTACTTTACAATTCATATATCTTAATTTGTTTAGTTTCTTTTCTGTTTTCCATAAAAACCTCCATCAGACATTACTGACACCCCAGTGGATAAGACACTCTTGATTAACACATTTTAATTCCAACTAGTATTAAACTAATTTAGCTCACAAAATGACATACTTGTGCTAGCGCATTCTGCTGATAAGCATCAATATGTAGCTTATCTCCCATACATCTTACATATTCTATCATCATCAACACTTAATTAAAATAACTCATATAAAATAACTGTAAAGTATTACCAGATCCAGCTTCCTAGATGTTATTTTTGTAAGGCTAATCCAATTGAGCACAGTCTTATAAGCAGGTTGATTCTTTTGATATGGATTTAGTCGACGCATCAAAATTGCTCACTCACATTATGGTTCTTTTCAAGAAGATAAGACTATTTCTCAAGCCTTCATTACACATATTAGAGGTGTGTGGCAATGGACTTCTGGACTGTGAATGGGGACCATGCTGTCTGTTGGTCTAATAAGCTATAATAGTTTGATACCAT
Organism: Meles meles; assembly: GCF_922984935.1. NCBI lineage: Eukaryota > Metazoa > Chordata > Mammalia > Carnivora > Mustelidae > Meles > Meles meles. The sequence continues at coordinate 76,694,770 of NC_060068.1, read as the reverse complement.
TCTATAAAAAAGCTTTAATAATTTGTTTTAGATTAATTTATGTTCACAAATACATATGGACACATTTTTTATGTTGTTGTTGTCCATGAGGCAAGTAGCTGGAGTCCTACATAAGCTGAATCTGGCTCTGTACTCCCTCCCACTACTGACTGAAGTCCCAGACAGATCAGCCCATCTTAATGCATTTAAAAAAATTACATTATGGGTATGAAAGTACATGTTTGGAATTTATAATTTACAAAGGAAGCTATAACAATCATTTTTCAAGACCACTCTTATTTTTTCATTAAAGAATGCAAAAGTATTCCATTCTTCCTTTTCCCTATTTTATATTCATACTTCCATCTAAATGTGCCCCAGATGAGAGTACAGAAGAGAGGTATTTTAATTTATGTACATGTACCATTGGAAAAAAAGTTAAGAAAGAAAGAGAGAGGGAGGGAGGGAGGAAAGAAGGAAGGAAAGCACGCTACTTTTTTCTTATCCTTCTGAAAATATGGTAGAGAAGATTCTACTAATTAAGCAGTAGTCTTTTCAAATTCTCAAATAGCAGTAAGAATGTGAAACAAACTGGCCTATGGTCTTGGTCTTTTAATACAAATGGCAGATTATATATATATATATATATATATATATATATATTTACTTTCTTTAAAAATGAAATGATACTCTCATATTCACTTGGTTACTTTCCTATAAACATAAAATCTATACTTAAAGTTACACAGCTCATGTCTAAACTTTATAGAATAATCTTTCTACAGAACAGGTTTTTATACCAATTGTTAATGCACCAAAAAGTCTGTTTTGAAACTAGAGCTTACTAATTCGACTAATGACAGCATGTATATTAATTGCACAAATTGCAAATTGCAGAAAGTGAAGTTATTTCTCCATCTCCAATTTAAAAGACACATTTTGATATATAAGTCTTAAATAGATATAGGTACACAAAATTGATAAGACAAATTCAAATGGAAGATAAATTTACAGATGTCAGTGAAATGTACAGAATACAAAAATGACAGAAAACAGGTAGTATTTACATTTGCAAGCACTCAAAGTAATTAATTCTATTTTATTCTTTCTTGACAAGCATCCTAGTGTTCTGATTACTCTATTTCCTGGCATTGTATCTTCTACTCAAGATTATACCTGCTCACTTATAAGGGACGACAACTGGCATGAGCCTATATGCTTCTTAAAGGCACCAGCAGAGCTGTTTTCTTTGTTCCTCGGCAGGGATGAACAGTTGATGATAGCCAACACTTCACTCCCAGCACCATTTCTTTGGCCTCCCTTTTCTACCCCTTCAACCACTGCCTCATCTCTTGCTCTCCCTTTAAAGCAAAACTCTGGGTGTGCCTGGGTGGCTCAGTGCGTTAAAGTCTCTGCCTTCAGCTCAGGTCATGATCCCAGGACCCTAGGATCGAGCCCCACATCAGGCTCTCTGCTCAGCAGGGAGCCTGCCCCCCCCCCCCACCTTCTGCCTACCTCTCTGCCTCCTTGTGATCTCTCTCTCTCTGTGTCAAATAAACAAATAAAATCTTAAAAAAAATAAATTAAAAAAATAAAGCAAACATATGAGCTGGGCACAATTATTGTCTCCGATTTCTGTCCTTCCAGTTTATCCTGAATCTACGTTTATTTGGCTTCCATGCCCATCACTCCACAGAAACTGGCCTGATGAAGGCCACAGGTTACCTCTTTGTTAAATACAACAGTCAACTGTCATTCTCCAACTAATGTGAACTATCAGTAGCATTTGACACAGCTGATTATTCCCCTCCTTGAAACATATTCTCTGTGTGGCTTCCAGGATAGCACAATGCCTGGCTTTCTTCTCTCTCGGACTGCTCCCCCATTCTTCTTTGGTGGTCCCTCCTCATCTCCCTGACTTCTTGACATTCGAGTGCACTCGGTCCATGGCAGGGGTTTTTGTTTCTATCAGTACTCACTATCTTGAGGTTTTCATCCAGGCTCATAGCTTTAAATATTATCCACATGCTAATAACTTCCAAATGACTCTAGCCCAAGGCTGAACCACAAAACTGCAGAGGGATAGGCTGTTCCCTGCTCAACATCTCCTGAATATCTATGAGCCATCTTAATCTTACCAAGTTCAAAATTAAGCTTCTGGTACTCCCCCTCATACCTCCTCTTGAAAGTGTGACCTACATCAGTAAATGTCGACTCCATCCTTCCAGCTGAATAAGTCAAAAGCCTTTCGGTCACCCTTGATTCGTCTTTTTCTCTCATGACACATTTCCAGACCATCACCAATATCTGTTGGCTTGATCTTCAAAATATATCTAGAATCCAACCACTTCTCACCACTCTTACTACCTTAGTCCAGCCCATAACAATCTCTTGTCAAAATTTTCCAGCAACATCCAAATTGGTGTCCCAATTTCCACCCTTCCCTCCTATAAACTAATTTCAACAGAGCAGCCAGAATACGACTATTCAAACCCTCCATTCACAGTAAAACCCCAAATTCCTACAATGACCTACAAAATGCTACTTTCTATTATCTAGGACTTCATATCGAGCTATTCTCCCCAGCAGACACTACATTTTAGCTACCTGGACCTTCTGTTGTCCCTGGAAAAAGCTAGTCACGCTTTGAACACAAGGGCTTTACATTTGCTTGTCCCTCAGCCTATAACACTCCCCCCAGATGTCATATGCTTATTCTCTCACTTTCTTCAGGTCTTTACAACAGGGCGTCGTCTTCTTGCTGAGCACTGCTCTGGCTACCCTATCTAAAACTTTGGCAATAATGTCTATTTTCCTTTCAGGTTTCATTTTTCTCCCTAGACCTTATCATAATCTAATATATCATATTTATTTTGTTACTCTCTCCCTTAATAGACTCTAAGTTCCCTGTGAGCAGGGATTTCTATTTATCTTTTTTAGGGAGCACAGGTGGCCCAAGGTCAAAGCTAGGCAGCCTGCCCTGGGATGGCATCCCACCTTGTAGTCCCCAGTCATATCTCTAGGAGCCTGCCTTTCACTGAGCTGCATGCCTGTAAGCTTACTCCCTCAACTGTCACCTCCCTACCCCACCCACCTCCTTGAGCTGTAGTAAATGTTTGGTGCTGTATGTCATCAGCCATCTTTGCCAGTGGTTCTCAAATTTTAGTTTGTAAGACCCAGCAGCTAAAAACAAAACAATAACAACAAAAACACAAAAGATTTCTGCCTCACTCCCTACCCCCCAAAATTCTGACATACGAGAAGTCAGTTGACACCCAGGGCTCTCATGTCAGTACTGCATAGAAAACACTTGGAGAGACATTGTTCTCTCTTTACTCTTTAGATTTCTTAGAAACTATCTAGTGGGGGGCAAATTATGGCTCACCCAATAAGTGTGGCCTACCATTTGCTTTTGTAGATAAAGTTTCCCTGGAACAGTTTTGCTGCATAATGTCTGAGGCTGCCTTACACTATAAGGACACTACAACAACAGAGTTGAGTAGTTGTAACTTCAAAGCCTCCAAAGCCTAAAATATTTACTATCTGGCTTTTTACAAGAAAAAGTTTGTCAACTCCTCATATAGATACAAGATAAATTATATCTGAACACCACCTAGTGGTAAGCTATCTTTTAAAAAGGCTAAAGGCAGGGGCACCTGGGTGGCTCAGTGGGTTAAGTATCTGCCTTCGGGGGCGCCTGGGTGGCGCAGTGGGTTGGGCCGCTGCCTTCGGCTCAGGTCATGGTCTTGGGGTCCTGGGATCGAGTCCCGCATTGGGCTCTCTGCTCAGCGGGGAGCCTGCTTCCCCCTCTCTCTCTCTGCCTGCCTCTTTGCCTACTTGTGATCTCTCTCTGTCAAATAAATAAATAAAATCTTAAAAAAAAAAAAAAAGTATCTGCCTTCGGCTCAGGTCATGATCTCAAGCCCTGTGATCAAGTCCCACATCAGGCTCCCTTGTGTTCATTCCCTGTCTGTCTCTGTCAAATAAATAAATAAAATCTTAAAAAAAAAAAAAAGAAAGAAAAGCTGAAGACATCCTAATGTATACCTAAAACAAATCTATCCCACCCATAGAGGGTATTTGTAAATATATGTAATAACCCATCCTTATCTTTATTCTTTTTTCTAAAATTTTTATTTATTTAAATAATCTCTACACCCAACCTTGGGTTTGAACTCACAACTCCAAGATCAAGAGTAGAAGGTTCCACCAATTCAGCCAGCCAAGTGTCCAACCCATTCTTATCTTTAATTCCCCAAAGAATGGTGGCCACTTTGTTTCTGTAACCAACATAAAATAAAACTAAAATTGTTATAAATTGCCTTTGTATATTTGCAATTTGCTATCCATTCTTCACCTTCCTCCAAGTAGCTATAATAAAAACAAGCACTCTGGGGAGAATTTTCAAAATAAGATCTTTTCAAAAGAAAAACTGTAATTTCAAATTAGCTAAAAAATACATAAACCCTTATCACAGATACAATTTTAAAATATGATACTTTATTGCTTCATACTAAATATCCTAACACCTTCAGCTAGCAGAAGCAGGATTAAAATAAAAGGAAAACCAATATTGGTCTAGGGTGGCCAAGCTAACTTTTTCTTAAATATTCATTTTGATGCATAAACAAATAAAGTAGGGTTTTCTAACAGAAAAAGATTTCATTCCATTCTACCGAGAAACCCATGTAAAGACTTGAAGCCTTGATACTTTCTTCTTTGCTCTCTGTCCATTTAGCTACTGCTGTAGGATCTTTAGTTGTCTGAAACTGCAATTTTTTGAAAGCGCTTACTTAGTTACTCAAGCTGAGCAGTTTTAATTTGTTTTAATAGTTGAGGCCAGAAAAACTATTACCACAACTGCAGGAAAGCATTATCAAAGCCAGCAGCTGTCAGGCACCTTTATTTTTTTTAGGCTCTTTTATCTCTGAATTAGAGAAAAACTTGTTCTATTTTCGATATTTAGAATCTCTGTTCTTTAAGATTCAAAATTACATTTTGAAGAGAATTAAACTTAATTTTTATGTCTTGAACTTTGATAAATAAGCAAACTTCCCCATCTCCACTCTCCAAATCCCAGTGTATTTAATTCTGAAAAACACCTATTTTTAATGTCTGGGTTTTTAAACTCTATGTAGTGACAACGTTATAGTTCAGTAAGTCAAGTCTACTCTAGATTTTCAGTACCATACTTATTCAAACTAAGGAAAGACCTACTAACGAATTTTTTGGCTTATTATCTAAGATTAGAGATACTATCTACAACTTCCAGGAAGAGGGAAAGGAAGTTCTAGTGTAGAGTATTTCCTAAAACTAACTCTCCAACAGCCAGGGTAAGGAAGGATAAGAGGAAAGGAAAACCAATGGGAGTAAAGGCAATATGAAGATTAATAATAAAAGGGAGCTGAGACAGCATGTAGACTATTTAATTATATGTATAAATAAAAGGGTAAAAAGGGTGTAACCGATTACAGAATAGTTGCATAAAAGTTTAAATAGGAATAGCAGAGCAGGGGTGCTCGGGTGGCTCACTCAATTAAGCATCCCACTCTTGATTTTGGCTCCCATCATGATCCCAGGATCATGAGATGGAGCCCTACATCAGGCTCCATGCTCAGCAGGGAGTCTGCTCTAATCTCTCTCCCTCTATTTCTTCCTCCACCCCTCCCCTTCACCCCACTCAACGCCCCCCCCCCCACACATATGCACACTCTCTCTCTAATAAATAAATAAATCAATCTTTTTTTTTTTAAAGGACTAGCAGAACAGATAGGTATGCTGAGTTATGAAAGTATCTTCAAAATGTAGGACTTACTTCCTGCAATAAATTAAATACCAGCTCAAGAAATATTTAACCAGGACTTATAAATGTTTTTTCATTTTTTGTTGTTTTTGTTTTTTCTTTTCAGTTTCAAGATCATTAGACAGTTAAAATAATAGATTATTTTTTCTCATTTTTTGGTTCATTTTGATTCTTTTTCTTTTAAGTATCAAGAATATTGTATTCCCCTGAGCTTGGTTTTTATCTTCATTGCTTTATGAACGTCATCTATACTGGGCTTTTTTCTGGTCAATAACAACACCATGGAGAAAAGGAAAGATTTATTTCTATTTTTTGTTCTTCTTATTGCATGATTATTATGTCAAAGCATTAGGTCAGCTTGCTACAGTGCAGTCTTGCTAAAAATAGAAGCTATGGAAAATACACCCTGAAAAGTAGAGACATCTACAAACCACCACTAGATGGCAAAGCAGCTTTCCCATTGCTAACATTATGCCTGCAAAGCAAAACGTGACTTATAAACCTGCTGCATGTTTTCTACAAGACTTTAAAATATGAATAACCACCTCAGTCTGAAACTAAATTGCTTGGTCTACTCTATCTTTCACAAATATTTATAATCTTATTGATGTCTAAGCCTTATATTTATAATCCAACATCAATATATTATTAGTTTTCAATAATTTCAGTTAAGAAAACTGAAGATCTAGTGAGTATAGGACAGCAGATTTATCAAGATAAAAATCAAGACAAAACACAACACATGGTAAAAATGAACCAAAGGCTACACAGGGTTCAAAAGTAGATATTTATAAACATAGCCCACATTAGTTATATACTCAAAAGTATCTACATTAGCACTTACTAAAAGATTATATTTTTTAATAAAAGATATGGATATGTTTAGTTACAGTGACAAAAAATAGAGTTTCTACTTAAAAGTTTTCTTGTGGTAAAGACAAAGAGGAGGGAAAAATAAAGTATTCTCACCTCTGTAAGGTTTTGTTGGTTAAAATTTTAAAAATGCCCATTTCTTTAATGCAATATATAAACTATAGTACGTTCACAAGAGAAGCTTTCTTGTTACTCAAATCTATAAAATTACAGAATTTCATAAAGTGACAAATAGTCTAATTTTTTAAACACAAAGGAAGAACTTTGTTTTATTTTATGCATTTTGCTCAACCATTTTCATTGTTATATGTAAGTGAAAAGAATATCTAATTGGTTCAAGGAACACTTCTACCTATTCAATAAATTGCAGGAATCAAACTTTGCTTGTCTTTTGATAAGAATGCTATAAAAATGAATAAATAGCATAATGATGCTTATAATACGTAATTCATATTTCTTAGCATACAATGGAATTTTGCATAAGATTCTAACATAGGGACAGGAGACTCAGAGTATAGAGTCAGTTCTGATTGCCTACTGTGTGTACTCACACCAACCACAATAAGGCATTTTCTTCCTCTAAAACTGCCAAACTCTAGTTAGATCAGTGGCCACTTTGACTGCTTCCCCTTGACCCAGTAGCAAGACTTCCTAATTAAAGAAAGCTGCTCTAACATCACTCACCAGTTCCATGGTAGGTAGGTCACTTTGAGAATTTATAGCATTTTGCATACAAATCACTCTTGATAAAAGACTCCAAGTAAATAAATATGTGTCTTACTTTAAATAGCTTTTTTTTTTTTTTACTAAACTGATCCCTCCTTTTGCATGACCTACTATTCCCATTGATTTTACTTAATTGGTGTACCATTCAACAACAGAAGCTCTTGCATTTCAATAAATATGTCAAAGTTTAAGTATGAACAATGTTAATCTCTGTCACAAATAGACACTAGTCTAAATTTTACAATATGATCACATAGTGAGAACTCAGAATTAGTGAAGATAGTGCTTTATGTGCTAATTACAAACTCTTCTTTCTTTAGTTAGTTTCTTCCTTCCTTCCTTCCTCTCTCTTTTCTTCTTTCTTTCTTTCTAAATTACATTCTGATAGCCTCAGTCTTTTCCTGGCCTCATCCCATTCCAGCTGACTCCAAATAAGCTTTGTATTTCCTCACTAAGAATGGGAATTCAAAACTATTCTCATATTTTGGATAATTCTTAGAGGTTAGTATCTTTTGGAACTAAATTAGAAACTAGTGTTCAGACCTGAATTATGATTGTCTGCTGCTATTTTTACATATATTAGTTAGCTACTCTTCACTAACAATAGGCATTATGGCCAGAATTACGCTGAAGTATAGACCAATCCTTATAGGAAACCAATGCTGATATTCAAGAAATTCTTGAGTATATTAGTCCCATCATTATATGTGCCAAAAGATAATAACATCCTATTTCTTTTTTTCAAAGTTTGGTAGTATGACTTGTTCAATATTTCAAAGAGGTATTTCTAGGAAGACTGGACATTAAGCTTGTTGAATAGGGAAAAAGAGTATTTGGGATTAGCTAGACTGGTCTCCCTGGATGAAGAGGAATGACATGTACCAAACTCAAACATATCTAACTTCTTCTACTGTCTATCTTTCCTAACTCAGATAAAGACATTAAAACTTTCCAGGGTTCCAAAGTAGGAACGTCAGAATGACCCTGGATTCTTCTCTTTCTTTACTAACCGTAATTTGGTTAACCGTAATTTGGTTAATCAACTAAAGCCTATCAAACATAACTATGAATCACTTCCTCCTTTCCAATCTTACTGCCACTACTCTTCAATAGGTCCACCAAGTCTCTTCCTTGGGCTACTTACAATGGTCAACTGACTGATTCCTTTGCATTCATTCCCTTCAACAAGTTCTTCGTTTATCATTCAAGTGTTAATGTTTTTGGAGTTCACTGCGTACCCTGCACTCTTTCATTCTGTACTTTCTGGCTAGATAATTAATCTACCCCCGTGGACTCGAGTGCTCTTAATATGACAGTAATCCTGCAATTTTTATCTCTAGCCTGGATCAATCACTGCCTTAAGCTTCAAGCCCATATGTTCACTAGTCTAAAGGGTATCTCTAACTGGAGGTCCCACAGGAACCTCCTATGTCCCACCTCAAACCTACTATTCGTTTTGTGGTCTCTATCTCGAAAATAAGACCCCCACCAGTCCAGGTTGAGACACAAACCAGGATTTTATTCTTGAATTCTCACACCCTCTGCATTTATTTGCCTCTTAAATCTGCTCATCTCTCTCCACTCTCCACACCCACTGCCACTTAGTTCAGGCTATCATTAAATCTCACCTAGATCACTGCACCTGCCTCCTCAATAGTCTTGCCTACCTATAGACCTGTCCCTCTGCAATTCTGGCCATTAGAGTGATTTTCTAGAAGTACAAATATTAACATGCCTCTCTCCTGTTTGAAATCCTTCAGTAGGAGCCTCATCACCAGCCACTCTCCCTTTAGCTAATAGGTAAGCTCCATTGTTTTGTTTTGTTTTAAATATTTAGTTACTCTCCTTTCCCCTCTGGGCCTTTGGAAATTCTTTTCCCTCTTCCTGGAATATTCTTTCTCTCACTCCCTGCTTTTTTGCATAACTCATCTTTGGATGCCAATTTGGAGTTCATTTATTACTTTGACAACATTTCCCTGACAATGACCTCCCAACTTTGGGTTTGGTGGCCTTCTGATTTGCCCTAGGAACACACTCTACAAGCTTGATATAGCCATTTTCTTTCTATACTCTAATTGCCTATCTCTCTCTCTCTCCTTAACCACAATGTATGTTTTTCGAGGGCCTCTAGACTTTTGCTTACATTGTTCCCACCTTCTAGAATATCACTCCCCTGCTTTTTTCCCCTGGAAAACTTTCTCCAAACCACTCCCAGCTTCAATTCAGGTAGACTTATTAGCTCTTCTTCTAGGTCATCACAGAACATTACACTTGACTCTTGTTACAACACATAGCCTGTTACATTACAGTTACTTATTTTTAATAATGCCTCCCGGCTAGACAGTGAGAGTCAGGAAGGTACATATTAACATACTCATTTTTAGATGCCTACCCCAGTGCCTGGCTGGTATGTAGTAGTTCTTAAGTATGTACCCACCAGAATAACTAAAACAAAGTTAAGTCTGTTTCAACTACTCTTACTAAGAATTAGGCAGAAGACATGTAAGAGGAGAATGGGTCATTTTACAAAATGTGAAGATGAAAATGTACGGGTTTATACCTCTTTGCTTAAACTTAATAGTATTCAACTCCCTTCCTGACCCACCCCTCTTTTTAAAAGTGCCATTCAGAGAGCATCTGCTCTCTCTTACATGTAAATAAACCCTTTCAATTTACTCCCCAACTTTAATTCATCATTGACAAGAGAAATAGAGCATGAGAGAAAAAAAATTAAATGAACTAAAAATATTTTATGAATAATGATCAATTATGAACTTTAAGAGGTAAATTCTATGGCAGAAGTCCAGAAAGCCTCGATTTAAGTCCTGACCCTGTCAATTTCTGACTTTGTGCATTCTACTTATGTATCAAGGCTTCATTCTTCCATCTGTGCAATAAGAACTGTAATAACACATGCTTCATACCTAGGGTTACTGTTGGAATTAAGACTTTCTATATGTAAAACATTTAGAACAAAGCATGACATACAGTAAGCAGTTAATAAGTGTTAGCTATTATTATCTTAAATCAAGATTGCTCAGTTAAAAATCAAGAGTTATAATATGTTGTTACATTATAGGAAAAGGCCCTCGAGACAGAATATGAGTTCTAAAAGACTTCTGAATATTCTAGACCAGTTGGGTATTAATATAGAGTAGTGGTATGAATAAGCATGTCCTAAAGGGCTTTACATTTCAGAGCTGGTACTAGGTTCTAATTAAGACCTTTGTGTTCAATTGCTGTAACTCTGGAAGATTTTATTTCTCTATTTTCACATTTATGATGATATGGATTAACAAGTGACTGTCAAGGACTTTAAAAACACAAAACAGTAAAGTGACAAATCAGTTTGTAAGTACCTAATGTAATCACTAACAATATAGCATACTACATTAATTCCCATAATGCTTTCTAATTCTAGTTAACTACTAAGTTCTTGTTAATTTTCTCAAAAGATGTTATAAAATTAACTACGTGGTTAAAAAAAAATAAACTTCCGAATCTGTATCAGTTTGGGTTAGAAAACTGTAGAATTAAATTTAGATGCAATAAAATTTAAAAGTGATGTATTGTAATTCTAAAATCATTATCATCATTGCTAAAATAAATGATCTTGTTGAGATTTTAAAATACCAGTATATGTATTTTAAAATCCAATTTTAAAATGTCACATAATAATATTAATAACAACTCCAGCTTAAAAGCCAAAAAGATGATTATCAAAATATTTTGATATAGCCTATTATTGTGATAAGTGAAAAGGTTATGATTTAGCCATATTTTGAAAGTACAGCCAAATCTTGATTATCTTTGGTCTGTGGAGATCGGGATAGCTGGGGTAGTTAAAATCCATCCATCATTCCAGAACTTCATCTTTAGCCTCTTTACCACAATTAACTTAATGGGCCAGTTTGCATTCCCACTCCCTTTCTTCCTTACTTAAACAAGAAAATGGCAAAATAAATACATGAATAAAAATTTGACAACAAATAAGACATAGAAAGGAAGGGCTATATCTATCCACTAATATCTATTTACTAGATAACCCATCTCTGAATATCAAGAGTTGGCTGCACATATTAAGTTTACCTTCAGAGTTAAAACAGCCTCATTCTCCTTCATGTCTTTAAGTAAAATCAAGCAGGAGTTCCTATGCCTTAACATTCCTAGTCAGCGTTTCTCTGAGTACCTGAAAGAACCCTGGTGGTACAGGACCTACTGGCATGCCATCTCCTGGGGGAATGTTTCCTAGCACTGGGCTGGGAGCTGCTGCAGCACTCTGCAAAGAATAAAGGAGAAACAAACCTACGTCATTACAGCGAAGGCACAATACCAAAGACTAACGATCACAGAATGTAGGAAGGGAAGCTTTTCATTCCCAGGAATAACTATTGGTAATTTCCCCCACTCCAGAGATAAACTAACGTACAACAGTTAGTTTAGTATACGATTAAGTTATTTGGTTTAAACAAGTCTTTTAAAACTGTTTGAATCATAGGATTTTAATAAGATGGTATACTTGAATGATACATAAAACGCAAATAATAACATGACAAAAAGATAAAAGTTTAAGTTAATCCTTTATTGAAGGCACAGGCATCTGAAATGGTAACATCGATAACAAATATGTATACATGTAGGTAATAAGTTTAAAAACAGTGGGTACAGAAGTTGGGAAAAAGAACTCTTTTTCTAGATTATGCTTTTCTGTGTCATAAACAAGAACAATTTTCTGGCTATAGGTAGTAACACATTATTCAATTTCTAATATACTACAACTGGAAGCCAAAATATAACTGAGAGCAAAAACAGGGTGGTGAGGATGAAAAAGTAATTAGGAGACTGAATAAAAGAAAAGAATTAGATTTAGAGAGATTAGTCTCATATAAACAGATTATGGGGGAAAAAAACAGGTTGAAAAACTCAGTCTATTTCACTTCCAAATTATTTTGTGGAACCCTAGAGCTTCATGAAATAAGAGTACTAAAAATTTTGACTTAGACTCTTTGTAATCAAATCGAGGTTTTAGATTTAATTCTTATAATAGTAATGCGTATCACTCACTAGTCCACAACCATGGGCTTCATCCTTCTACCTAGTTAGACATACTATAAGTACTAAGAAGAACAGTCACAAAGGGACCAGAAATGTGCTGAAGAAAGATCAGTATGAATACAACAATCCTGCCATGAAAAGAACTCAAAACAAATACTGGATCCAGTATATCTGTTGTACTGTCCTTCTCCATATATCAGTGTGTTCATTCATACATTAATATTTCATTAGAGGATGAAAATCAGTATATCTGTAGCCTACATTTCCTGGTATATAAGTTGACAAAAATACTAAAATATGTTTATTCTATAATACTAGCAGTTTTTAATAATGAAGACCAATGATTTCAGTATTTCCTGTGGAAATCTAGACTTACATGTGGTTATCTAAAATGTTGCTTACCTATGAATGCCAAAATTCTAAACCTCTGATAAAGCATAGAAAAGGACAAATAATATTCCTTAGATATTAAGATGAAACATTAATCTGTTATTCTATTCTATTTTATCTTATTATTACTAGTTTTTAATGTAGGCTCCAGGCCCAGCATGGAGCCCAATGTAGGGCTTGAACTCACAACCCAGAGATGAAGACCTGAGCAGAAATCAAGAGACAGAGGCTTAACCAACTGAGCCACCCAGGCACCCACGTTTTTCTATTTGAAGCAAAACATGCTATTTAATTAGTGTACGTTACTTGAATACCTACCATTTGCCAGATATTGTTCTATTTTGCTTTATGTATCCACATTCATGGTTTTTTAAAATGAAAGGCACATTGTTTTTTTCATTTTAACTAAACTGTTGTAAAATTTTAACACACAGTGTTATAGTAAGATGAAAATTTACCACCACACATTTATTCTCTTCTAGTTCAAATATGATATTACAGCTAGATCTAGGAAAGAAGAATTGATCGGGGTCCTTTGACAGTCAACTACTGTCATGGGGAAGTTGCTCAGTACTTAGAGCTAGACATGGGATGTCACCATTGTTCTAATTAATTGCAGGACAGAAACCTTTTTTGGGGTAAGGCTTATTTATTTATTTATTTATTTGAGAGAGACAGAATTAAAGAGTGAGTGAGAAAGAAAGAGAGCAAGAGAGAGAGCGTAAGTGGGGAAGAGAGGGAGAGCAGTAGCTTCCCCACTCAGCAAGGAGCCGGACGTGGGGCTGGATCCCAGGACCCAGATATTATGATTTGAGCTTCAGGCAGACCCTTAATGACTGAGCTACCCAGGTGTCCAGATAGAAACATTCTTGAGACAAATTTGTAAACACCCTCACCAATACTTTTACAGAAATGTGTACTACAACTTTGAGCAGGTTTATAAAAACAAAATAGAATTCAGTGAATTACTGCAACTTCTTATTGTAATTCAACGGTGTTATTTCTCCCTCAATTGTAGTTGCCTAGCATGTGATGTGATAAGCACTGGATGTTTTACACAACTGATGAATTATTGAACTCTACATCTGACACTAATGATGTACTATATGTTGACTAATTGAATTTAAATTAAAAAAAATAATATAATTAAAAACATTTCAGGGGCGCCTGGGTGGCTCAGTGTTTGGTTAAAGCCTCTGCCTTCAGCTCAGGTCATGATCCCAGAGTCCTGGGATCAAGCCCCACATTGGGCTCTCTGCTCAGCAGGGAGCCTGCTTCCTCCTCTCTGTCTCTGCCTGCCTCTCTGCCTATTTGTCTGTCAAATAAATAAAATCTTAAAAAAAAAAAAATTCTAAGCAAAAGACAACAGCAAAACAATCAAAAAAACCTTCTGTCTCCCCAAAGGAGAAGAAAACGTTTGTTTGCATCTAAATTAAAATTCAACAAAAATGCCAGGTCACCATTGACTCCTTCATTTTTTTTCTTTTTGGCAACCACATAGCTTAAAGGTATGTAATATGCTTTTTCTTCAAAATTCTTCATTATATATGCTTCCTATGGTATTTTTCAGCTATTATTTAAAAGTGAAACAAAATGTATGATTCAGATAAAGATTTAAACAATTAAATCTTTAAAAATGGCTTCTGAATGTTCATTTCATGATTTCAAAATTATTGAATAAATGCAATTTAAATTATATATAATATAAATATTTACATATAAATATTTACAAATATATTTATATATAAATATGTACATAAATAAATATGTAAAATATACATATTTTTACATATTTATGTAGTATGTAAAATATATATGTAAAATATACAATATATATTTATAAAAAATCTATAAAATATATATATATATAGTCAAGAACTCTTACACGCTCTGCCACAGAGCAGTTAACACAACAGGAAAAAAAATCCTTAAAATCCTTGCCATGTAGAAATTAGTACGTTAGTGGGAAAATAAAGATAATAAGTTCTATGGAGGAAAAAAGAAGAGGAACAGGGAGTTCCCAGTAAAGGGGGTAGGGATTATAACTTTAAATAGAATAGTCAGGAATGAATGAATAAGCCATAGAAATTAATGGATCACATTATGGTGACTAACATTTAACTATGCCTCTTACTCTGTTGTTGAGACTGCCTCCCTACATGTCAAGAAGTACCAAATTCCTACAGTTTGCACCTATTCCCTCACAGGGGCAAAAGAATTTTGTGGAAAATTTTCTTTCTTAATAATCGTGCTTTAGGCAAATAGTATTCTTGAAAATCGAAAAGAATAAAAGAAGAATAAAAACAGAATAGAAACAGCAACCTGCTTCTTGAAGAGAGAAGAGCTTTATAGCTGGATGATTTATGATTTACAGCACAATGATGTAGTTTTCTGGTGTGATAGTAATTTCTAGCCTAGGCCTAAGGACATGAAGTGAAATGAACAGAATCTTAGTAATTATCCAGTTTGTTTACCCAGTACGAGCACTACTTCAGAGCATTTCAGCCCAAACTTCACTCTGTGGACCACATTTTTGAGCTAAATCAGGCATCCATTCTTCTGGGATTTATTGACAAGGGATAATTCACCCTTTATTGTACTGTGTGGACTCAAGCTTAGGGTAGCATTTGGCACACCATGTTAATCATTAACAAATACTAGTCTGATAATAAATACTCCAGAGGTAAACTAAATCGCATTGCAAGCATTGTGAAAGAGTGTATTTCTCTAATCACTTAACTTGCTCATTTATATATGGTAGCACTATAAATAGTGCTTTGAATCTGTAAGCAAAATGAGAATCAAGCTTTTGGGATTAGGGATTTACGTAGAATGAAGAAGTACAAAATTTCTTGGAGTTCATTGCTACGATTTATTTTTATTTCTTCTTTGAGAGAGAGAGAATGTGCAAGCAGGGGTTGGGGGGCACACGGAGGGAGAGGGGGAGAGAGAGAGAATGTCAAGCAGGCTCCATGCCCAGCAGGAAGCCAACTGTGGGACTTCATCTCATGACCCAGAGACTATGAACTGTCATTGCTACAATTTCTGGGACTTGTTTCAAGTTTACTAACAACTTATGAGAAATTTATCTCTTGACTTGAGGATTGACAGAAGGTTGCTGACTCTGACTTATAAAGTATGTATTATTTTGGAGGGTTGTGACTAAATCATAAAAGAAGAGCAACTATTTCAATTATATTAAGAACTACCAGAAAGCATCAGTTTCGCTGGATTTGTGTGAATTCCCATTAGAATACCATGAAAAATCCTTTACTATATAATATACACATGATTATTTAGGGTTCACTTTTTATTTTATCTCTCTCAAAAAAAGAAAAACATGTAAATATTATGACTTTAAAATATTTTTCTAATTAAACTGAATACATGAGACTTCAGGGCAAATGTGAAAATATTAATTATGATTAAAAGTATTTTGTCTCTCTACTGGATTAACTTGTATGCTTTCAATATATACTTTCCGATATGTATTTTCGAACTGCTCTTAAATCATTTACTTTGTAATAGTCTTAAATTTCAAGGGTTTTTGAGAGTGACAACTTCACTTTTTTTGTATTTCCCCAAGTCACTAATATAACTTTACCTACTTTTATATATGTGATATATTAAATTTGGTGACTTGCTTTACCAAGGAGATAGTAAAATGAACTTTAAAGAGAGACCATGAAATCTTTGCATAATATTATATATTTATCTTTGCTTAAGTCTGTGTGGCCATTTTCCTCTCTTGGATGTCCTATAGTTATGTAATTCTACCCTTTAAGAAGGTGTAAGACAATCTGTGCCCCTTCTTTCTGTGTTGTTTTCCCCTTGTATATATGTCCAGCACCATTTCCCATTTTCTCCTTTCTCTTAAATGTTATTGCATAACTGCATTTAAAAAATATTTTTACTCTCCTTTAATTCCCTATTTCTGAATTTAAAGAACAGAGAGATATACTGTTATTTTACATTTTATCTTCTTAAATAAAAATGAAAAGAATTCTTATTTTATGGGCTCCTGGGTGGCTCAGTTGTTAAGCGTCTGCTTTGGCTCAGGTCATGATCCCAGGGTCTCGGGATCAAGCCCGACATTGGGCTCTCTGCTCAATGGGAAGCCTGCTTCTCCCCCTTCCCACTCCCCCTGCTTGTGTTCCCTCTCTTGCTGCATCTCTCTCTGTCAAATAAATAAATAAAATCTTTAAACAAACAAACAAAAAAGAATTTTTATTTTAATGTTAGTTATTATCGCTGGTAGCCTCTGACCGAAAAAAAAAACTATATACTTCTATATGGAGGTTTCAAAACAATAGGCATATAATAAAATTTTGCTTAAAAGTAAAATTAGGATACAATTGGTTGCTAAATTAGCATTTATCAAGATTCTAAACATTAAATAACTTGCAGTTTTATATACTAAGGATGTTAGAGAACCAGTTACCTAATTATACACCTGGGAATCAAGATATAAAGTCTGTACTTGGTGCAATAGAAGTATTTTAAGTATATGTAAAATTGTTAAGGTAATAAGAGCACTAAAATAGGGCCATGATTATTAGAAACAGGAAAGACTGATTAAAGGGAAGGGTGAGTTGGAAGAGATTGGACAAGGAGTTGATTTTTACTATTAAGCTATCTGTGCCATTTTTAAGACATATGCAGGAAGTTTTCTGAGAAACATTTAAAATGGTGGTAACATTTTATCTTTATAATTTTAATGCAAAGCACAATTAAATATTTGGCTGTTGGTTGAAGACATATTCTTTTTTTTTTTTTTAAGATTTTATTTATTCACTTGACAGAGATCACAAGTAGGCAGAAAGGCAGTCAGTCAGAGAGAGAGGAAGGGAAGCAGGCTCCCTGCTGAGCAGAGAGCCCAATGTGGAGCTCAATCCTAGGACCCTGGGATTATGACCTGAGCTGAAGGCAGAGGCTTTAACCCACTGAGCCACCCAGGCGCCCCTGAAGACATATTCTTTATCATACTAAAAAATCTTTCTTTGCTTAGTATTCTAAAAACAATTTTCGAAGAAATAAAATTTAAAAAGATGCTTTGTGCCTTTTTAATATTTGGTTGACACTTTGGTTTTTCTTTTGGGAAGCTTGATATAAGTAATCATATATTGATAGTTTTTTAAACTTAAAGCATCATTGTATTTCTGAGCTAAGCCATGCTTGATCATCATGGGTGATCTTCTTAATAGGCTAATGAAGTAAAACTTAATAATATTTTATTCAGGATCTTCACATCTATACTCTAAATGAGACAGGTTTAGAATGTTCCTTGCTGTACTGTATCTTTCAAACTTGAACATCCAGATTATTTTACCTTCCCCAAATTAACTGGATGTCAAACTATCTTATATAATGCTGTGAAGAAGTTTTATAATATGGTGTTTGTCTGCTTTTTGAAAGTTAAAAAATATGCAGCAGTAAAACTGCCTGAATACAAAAGCAATTTTGGAACTAATTATGGCCATTATTCTTTTTATATTTTCTAAATTTCTATTTGCTTCAATTCTGTTCATTTAACATTTTCCCCAGAACACTTCATTTCATTGAGAATTCTAGTTTTATCCATATTCACACTACTTTCACATACTTAAAAAAAAGTCCTCTGCAGCAGCTGTGAGAGAGACTGCTAGTAGACCACAAACATCTGTTTTCCCCCTTCTTCCATGGTAAAAGAACTGTAGCCAAGCGTACAGCAGCCCAACAACATCGTATTTCTGTCTCCTTTTTTCTCACCAAGAACCAAAGTTCTCATGAATGGATTGTGAGCAGAAGAGGTATATGCCACATCCAGGCTTTGGTCTTAAGAGTTTGGAATGTAGCCAACCTATTTTTTTTTTTTTTTAAGATTTTATTTTTGAGTAATCTCTACACTCAGCTTGGGGCTTGAACCTACAACCTCCAGATCAAGAGTTGCATGCTCTACTGACTAAGCCCGCCAGGCGCCCTATCCTACTTATTTTTAATTAGAGATCTAATTTCCATTTTATTCCATTTTATTTATTTTTTCAGCGTAACAGTATTCATTCTTTTTGCACAACACCCAGTGCTCCATGCAAAACGTGCCCTCCCCGTTACCCACCAGCCTCAGTCTTAGTCTCTGGATGATTCCGTGGAGCAGAGCTGCTCACCTACCCTGGACTGCCTTACTGACTGCTGGCCCTGAAACAGATGATGAGGATCCATTTTCTCTCTTCTCAACTGAATTAGCATTGTCATCATTATCTTTGCCAGACATTGTTTACTTCTTTTGCTTTTTTAAATTATCTCTATTTTCATGCTTCTTTTAAAGGCTTTATTATTTTCAAATTTCTCAATTAAATTTTTAAATATTTTTTTTCTTTTTTTTTAACACAAAGAATATAAAACTGTAAGGTTTGGCTCTGAATTTACCTTTGATTGAATCTGCAAGGTTTGATGTTGATGTTCATGATTTTTTCCCTAAATCATCTAATCAGTATAATTTTGATTACTGGATATAACTGGAAACCAAAATTATACTGATTAGATGATTTAGCAAAAAAAAAAAATGAGAACACCAACATCAAACCTTGTCGATATAAGCAAAGATATACTTTAAATTACAAAGGGTTGGAGGCTTTATTTTTGTTTTTAATTTCTAGCTTTCCCAACTGAGTCTAGATGAGATATAGTATACAATTTCTATATTTAGGAATTTGTTGAACAATTTTTTATGGTCTAACCAATGGTCAATTTTCATAAATTCCCATGAATATTTAATAAAATACCCATAGTCTACCTTTTTTCCATTTGTGTAATTCCTTCACATTGTCTCTATTCATATATATATACTACACAATTCTTGCTTGTCCATTTCTCATTTTGAAACTTCATGCTATATTTGTTTCACTTGTGAGCAAGGAAAGTCCTCTAATATGCATCTAATGAAATGTCCTTTAAAATTAGAAAAAAGAAATGAATTGTCTTTATCCTAAGTTTTAAAGGTACTAAAATTAGGACAAACAATATCATTTACCTTTTCCTGATAAAAAATGAAGCTACCTTACACTTTGTATTCTACATCTCCCTCTTCCATTTCCTGATTCTTACTCTAAACATCTGCAGTTTTAGGTACACACTTTTTTTTTTTTTGAAATTTTTATTTATTTATTTATTTGAGAGAGAGAGAGATCACAAGTAGGCAGAGAGGCAGGCAGAGAGAGAGAGAGAGGGAAGCAGGCTCCCTGCTGAGCAGAGAGCCCGATGTGGGACTCGATCCCAGGACCCTGAGATCATGACCTGAGCCGAAGGCAGCGGCTTAACCCACTGAGCCACCCAGGCGCCCCTAGGCACACACTTTTTATTTTCATCATCTCTTCTTTCAGTAATAACTTTTGGCCTTTCCACTCAGTTTTGTAACCATACTTTCAGGATCAAAATAAAGAACTCCAATTTTATCTATTGTTTCCCCTATCAGTTTCTGTTTTTTTTCTTTTTAAGATTTTACTTATTTATTTGAGCGATACCGAGACAGTGAGAGAGAAAGCAGGAGCGGGGGAGAGAGGAAGAGGCAAGACTCCCCGCTGAGCAGGAAGCCAGATGCAGGACTATACCCAGGACCGTGGGATCATGACCTGAGCCAAAAGGAGAGGCTTAACCAACTGAGCCACCCAGGTGCTCCGCCCCACTGTCAGTTTCTCAAAAAATAACAGAACATTTGCTACTCAGGAGTTTTAATTTTTATACATTTCTAGGCTGGCCAGAGGATATATCAGTATCATTTTCCAAACCCTTATATATGCAAGTATCTTTGCTGACTCTCATCAAAACTAGAGATACCACTGTTGGCTGGTATTTAGTGTTGCAGAAATCTGATCCTGTCCTGATTTTTGTTCCTAGGGATGTGATCTGTTTTTTTCTTTTAGATATTTGAGGATGTTTTCTTGATATTTATAATTCCCAAATGCTTCCATTCTGAACCTAGGTACTGATTTCTAAATTACTTGCCTAAAATTATGTGAACCTCTTCAGTGATTATTCTTGAGTTATTTTTTTCAAATGCTAGAAAACTGGTGGGGGGAAATCTTTTCAGTTATCAGGTATAAAGGAAAGTTCTCACAAACCTCAAGGGGTCATTTTTTGCAAATGTTATTAGTAACTAACAGTTAAGATATTATTGATAACTAGGGAAATATGCTTAAGAATCTCGCCAGGAAAGGATTTTTCTAAGTTATTGGTGGCATGGGAAATTGGTGCACTTGTAAAAAGCACTTCATATGTATATATCATGTGCTATAAAAAATTAATAAATTTTGACTAAGTGATCCTTCTTTTCAGATACTATTCAAATATAAATTCTGAACTATGAGAAAAATAGTACACATAAAATATGTTCACTGTCATATATTTATAGTAAGAAATACTCAGAGTAACCTAAAAATTCAGCAATAATGTAATGTTTAAGTAAATTGTAGTACACCTAAGTGACAAACCATGATCAACTATTAAAAATAATGGTTACAAATGGCATTATTTGGGCAACACAGGAACTCGTTTATGATATAATGCTTTGTGAAACACGCCAAAGGTAGAATTGAGTGTAGAATATATATACTATAATTATGCAAATGACAAAAAATAATCTATGAAAGACAACAGGTGGATACATAGAGTTAACTGTTAAAATTATACAAATGATTTTTAATAAAATTCCCCAAAACTTTCTGAAATATCATTTTATTTCTACTTATAAAGGAACATTACTATACACACTACCAGTTTTGTCAATAATGGGACCAAACACTAACTTTACTTAAAACAAACCTAATCCCTAAAATTTAAGGTTAAATAATATGAGGACATTTCTAACTTAAACAAGAACTCTTATTTAAATAAAATAAAATATAAAACATTTTAATTTTAATACTATGAACTTCAAGTTTGTCTGTTTTGGAAAGTTAGATACTAGCAATAATCTAAAAATCACTTAAAATGATTTCTGGGCATTTGTTTGCATTGATTACACAAGTTCATTTTTAGCACTACATACTCAACCCCAGTCAGTGCCACCCAGTCACCTTCTATAGTCTGGAGAACCAGGATCATTGACTGTTGTACTACTTTTTAGGCCTGGTTTTTTTTTTTTTTTAAGATTTTATTTATTTATTTGACACACAGAGAGAGATCACAAGTAGGCAGAGAGAGAGAGGAGGAAGCAGGCTCCCCACTGAGCAGAGAGCCCGACGCGGGGCTCGATCCCAGGACTCTGGGATCATGACCTGAACCGAAGGCAGAGGCTTTAACCCACTGAACCACCCAGGCGCCCCTTAGGCCTGTTTTTATTTTGATTATTTATTTATTTATTTATTTATTTTTTAAAAGATTTTATTTATTTATTTGACAGCGAGAGAGAGATCACAAGTAGGCAGAGAGGCAGGCAGAGAGAGAGAGAGAGAGGGAAGCAGGCTCCCTGCCGAGCAGAGAGCCCGATGCGGGACTCGATCCCAGGACCCTGAGATCATGACCTGAGCCGAAGGCAGCGGCTTAACCCACTGAGCCACCCAGGCGCCCAGGCCTGTTTTTAAATCATAAAACATCGTATGTGTTGCTTCCACTAAAACTTAATTATCCAAAGAATAGTATTACAACCCCTTTGGATTCCAAAAGAGGGATAGCATTAAAAACAAAATCAAGGGGCGCCTGGGTGGCTCAGTAGGTTAAAGCCTCTGCCTTCGGCTCAGGTCGTGATCTCAGGGTCCTGGGATCGAGCCCCTCATCGGGCTCTCTGCTCAGCAGGGAGCCTGCTTCCTCCTCCTTCTCTGCCTGCCTCTCTGCCTACTTGTGATCTCTCTCAGTCTGTCAAATAAATAAATAAAATCTTAAAAAAAAAAAAAAAAAACAAAATTAAGTAACAAAAACCAAATATCAGTGAAGAAATAGACCCTGGACCCTGACACTTAGAAACACAGAAAGTGACGAGAGTTGGCAAAATAAATACTGTAGCTGGTGTTTGCCATAGGGAAGAAAAAGAGAGCTTTGATTGGTTGGTAATTTCTACAAAATGCTGACTTTTTCATATGAAAGCCAAGAAACATGGGAAATAAGACAGGCAAACAGAAGGGAAGGAGCTACTGCTGTTAAAAATAATGTTTCAAGTGCAAAAGAAATGCAGGACGCTGATAAACACAAAAATGGTATTCTTCCTAAAGGATACTTTCAGGAGGCAGCCTTTAATTTGGTGGTTAATTTTCAGAATAGCAGCCATGTCTTAGAAATCCGATTCCTGGAATTCTGAATTCGGCTTTATTAGAAAACGTAGAATATAAGGAAAAAGAGCTGACATAAAAGATTTGTTTTGAGATAACTAAGTTCTAGGTGGTATCGGTACATTTGTATATGCAACCCCAATAGTAGGTGGCCATTATGTGCCTGGGGTTATTTGAAGACTCATGGATTCAGTTTGATCATACGAAAGTTTGAACTTGGCTTGATTACTCCTCAAAATGATAATTATGTGTTAAGAAAACTTATATAAATACCACATAAAAATTTTTGTTTAAAACAAAATGAGGATATTTATGACAAACATGTTTAGCATTCATATAAGATCAGTCCTTGAGAAGTATTGTCTTCATACGAATGTCAGAGGTTGGGTGAGTTTTTATTAAAGCGATAAGCCTGCACTATGACCACATGGTAAAACTGTAGGCCCAACTTTTGTTAGTTCACAAAGTTGGTGAACTTTTCCATTAAAGATCCCCCCCCTCCCTATCCATAAACATTTTAGTCACTTAATAATGTAACCTCCAACAGTATTTCAAAATACCATAGTTTAAAGACAAACACAAGGAAAAGATGTTAGAAATAGTAATGTTGTACCCTCTTTCACAAGTTTTTAACCATTATAGATTCTAGTAGATTGCCCTAATTTTCCTTTTTGACCTTAAAGATGAAAGCCTTTGTCTCGTTTTTATACTATTGGTTGAGTATAAAAGTCCCTGGGCTTCTACTTGTCTGAGAATCTAGGTATTTTTAACTATTTCTAGTAGCACCTAGTAAGGGAAACTGAATTATCGGAGTTATCCCTTGGAAAAAATAATTCCCTCTGTGGTAGACAGAATGGCCCCCAAAGGTACCCATGCTCTAACCCCCAGGGCCTATGAATACAGTGCCTCTACAAGCTAGGAGCAGCCCTGGCTGACTTGCCAACCACAAGAAACTGGATTCTATAAAGAGTCTCCCTCAGCTTGAGAGTGGATGCTTTCCAGAGGCTCCTGGGAAGAGCTCAGCTGGCCCACATCTTGATTTCAGCCTTGTGAGACTGGAGTAGAGAAACTGGCCTTCTCAACCCAGATTTCTGACCTACAGAACTATGAGGTAATAAACTTATGCTGTTTTAAGATGCTAACTTCATGGCAATTTGTTACAGCAGCAACAGGAAAGTAATACACTTATCCCCCAAAATGACTATTTCATTTTGAAGATCATTTTCATGGGGCATCTATAAATTGGGGAACTCTAAAGATTCTTAGAGGTTATTGTACTTGACCTGTTGCAGAGTATGTATGTGTCAATACTACATTTTGATTACATCAACCTTCCTGATTAAAAATAAACAACAGAATGAAACAGGTGGTTGCCAGAAGGGAGGTGGCTAGGGGGATGGGCAAAATAGGTAAAGGGGATTAAGAGGTACAACATTTTTTTTAAAGTACGTAAGTCACAAGGTTGAAAAGTACAGCATAGAAAATATAGTCAATAATATTGTCATAACTTTGTATGATGACAGATGGCAGCTACACCTATCATGGTGAGCACCTAGTAATGTATAGAATTGTTGAATCACTATGCTGTAGACCTGAAACAATATCAAACATTGTATGTCAACTACTTTGATAATAAATTTCACACACATATATATTTATACAAAGCACACACACATTTCCTAGGTTAGGTTGTAATGGTTTTCCTGGTCTCACAGTTCTTTCAGTGGCTTTGAAGTATGTCGTGTGTGAATCTGTTTTTTCCCCTTGACAGGAGGGAAGCATAGCAAGGAGAAGAACGTCAAAAGCAGTATCTCTTCTTCAGTTATAATTGCCTGCCAGGCTCCAGCTCTGGCTTCCTCTTCTCTACGAAGAAATAGCTCCTTAACTGTTAACTGCAGGTTCCCCCAATCCCATCTAGACTCGAGCCAAGCTAGCTCTTAGGTAGAGAAAACATAAAGACAACTGAAACCAGAATTTAGCGTTCACTGTGATGACTGTTCTGACCCTGCACACTGATGCAAAGTAACTAGGGTCCATCCTTAATCCCTATGGCAAAAGGTCCACTTCTTAACTTCCATTTGCTGGGTTTCCAGCTCAGTTCCCATTTAACTAGCAGCTCAATGTCTCAGAGACTAGAGCAAAATGTTCTACTGAGTTCTTTCCTCATGTTAATTTGTAAGGACTATGTTCTGTCACTGAACTTCCACAGCTGAATTTTCACTACTTGCAGGTGCATTCCCTAGGTACAGATAGTTCACCTGCCTAGACCCCACTCACTATTTCTTGCCATGCACCCAAGGTGCATAGCATCTGCTACCTGCAGATCATTTCCATTCCTCATTCCATACCAACCTAGTGATGACTACTCACATGTACCACTATGTGTTGCCTGCTACTAGCCTCCAAGATCTCCCAGGCGGAACTACTGACCTTTCTTGACTTCCTCTCAGTGGTCTGCTGTAGGATGTTTCTCAGCTGCTTATTCTGTCACTCTAAATGGCCTTGTTTTAGATTCCAAGAATTGATCACATGACTCCAGAACCTCTTTTTTTAGGTCCTTTAAAAAAAAATCTTTGTCACAGTACAGATTATAGTCATGGAGGTACAGCTCTGTATCAATAATATGAATCATTTAAATTTTTGGTTGTGTGTTTGATTTTTCTAGGAAGAATGTAATCATTATATATTCATCTTTTTAAAAGTCCTATCACTTGTAAGTCACTTAAAAAGTTTTGCAAAAAGGCATACCTCTTCTGAAATATATTATTGCTTTTGAAATTTACAGCTTTGATAGGAAGAAATTTGAAGTTAATAAATCTCAGTTTTTTCTTTTAATAGCATTATTGGCATGGACCTGAAACAACATGAATCTAGTGTAACAAATTTCCAAAAGTAACAAATTTCCAAGAATTTTATCTAGAATAGCTACATATACATAAGCAGAATTTTAATAGGTTTAAAAAAGTAAATTTCAAGTTATTTCATGACATCACAATATTTTTGGATGATTTCCATACTAAAATTAAGCTTCAAACTTTAGTTGTCTTCAGTTATTTAAATTATAAATAAATAGATAAGTAAATATTTATTTATTTATATAAATATATATTTAAATATTTATGTAAATATACATAAAAAGATTACTCAACAGTGATTTAAGCAGAAATACTACTATTTGGTTTTACAAGATATGAGTTACTATTTTCCTAAAAGTGGCATAATTGATGAATTATAAAAAAGTACAAAATGAAAATAAAAGTAAAATATTAAATGGAAATATTTGTTTACATAGACTCCAAATTGGAAAGAGGGGCTAGCTTTCTAAATCTTTTTTACTAATATAGAATATGCCTCTGCTTAATTCTGTTACTGGTCTTGAAATTATCTAATTGCTGCCACAAGGCAAAATAAAACAAAACATTACTATATATCAGCACATATAACCATACAGATTAAGGGATACCTGCAAAGGATGCTTTTACATCTGTGTAATGTTTTGGTGGAGAGGTAACCTAAAAAGTGTCTTAACAAAGGTCTCAAAGGTGGTACCTATAAAAATACAGTTGATTAGACTAAAAAAAAATGAGAAATTCAGCAAATAACTGGTACTCTCCATTAGAACAGAGAGGCAAAAGTAAAGAAAATCATGCTAGAAACTTGCTTTAAAATAAAAAAAAAAATAAGTCTCATGAGACATTGGTTGAGACACATGTGGCCAAACTTCATCTACTATTCTTCTAACCTCCAACTACTTGTTCTACAGTAATCACTGATGTTCACCAATCTGAAATCTGTAACATATTTAGTCATCAGAGAAAGATGGTTAACTATAATTTCAAATAAAGAGTTAATATGACTATATATTCTTTAAAAACAAATATACCAAATCTTAAATTACAAAGCGGTACTGGGCTCTAGGGTATGGCAACACTCCTCAAATCACCTAGAATTCGTCCTTTGCAACTATCTGCCTTCAGACACTGTACCACATTCTTTTGGGTATTCTCAAGATAAGAAATCTTTATTTTTAAACAGTCAATTTGCTTTTTGGAAGCAGGTAAAATTCATTTGGTATAGTGTATTGTAACAGTGGATTTTAAGGAAGAATAAAAAGATTTCAAATTTAAAAAAATTTAGCAAGAGAGCCTTTTCATATAAAGCGGCTTGAAATTCAGTTACGGGGCACCTGGGTTGCTCAGTCAGTTAGGCATCTGAGTCTTGATTTCAGCTCAGGTCACGATCTCAGGGTCATGAGATCTAGCTCTGTGTCTGGCTCCATGCTGGGTATAAGGCCTGCTTAAGAGGGAGAGCCCTCTTGGCACATGATGTCATGAACACTGGGTATTATATAAGACTGATGAATCACTGACCTCTATCTCATAAGCTAATAATACATTATATGTTAATGAATTGAGTTTAAATTTTGAAAATGAAAAAAAAAAAAAATCTCCCCCTCATCCTTCCTCTCCCCCAGCTTGTTCACTCATGTGTTCTCTCTCTAAAGAAAAAGAAAAAAAAAAAAAAGAATTTCAATTGCAAAAATTTGATGTCTTTAAATGACAACATAATTGAAATGTTTTACGTTTTCATATATTTTATTTTATATTTTTCAAAGATTTTATTTTTAAGTAATCTCTACACCCAACATGGGGCTCAAACTCACACCCCCTGAGATCAAGAGTTGCATGCTCCACCAACCAAGCCAGCCAGGCACCCCAAGTTTTTACGTATTTTTAAATCAATTTTTTAACTTCATAATTTTCAATCATGAGTACATTTTTTTTAATCCAACAAATACTTGTGTCTACTATATATCTGATTCCACACCAAGCAAACTTTATTTTTGTTGCCAAGAGTTTATAATCTTAGAGGAGGAAACATAATTACACACATATTTATTTACTAAAGTGATAAATGCCAGAAGAAAAAGTAAAAAGAGAGAAAACATACTTTGGAGAGTTACAGAATGTTTCCTAGAAGTAACACTTAGGCTGAGAAGCTAAAGAAAGAGATACTGATAAAGGGGCAAAAAAGAAAAAGTGAGGTAACAGAACTAAAATATTATAAACTAGAAGAATGAAAAAGTAAAGACCCTATGGTGACCAAGAGAGTGACAGAGTATAAGAAATTATAAGAAAGGTCAGTATGGCTGAATCACAGTGGTTCCAAAGTGTGGCACGGAAGGTGATTTAACTTTAACAGAGGATCAATATGAAGATTAAAAAGTTGTTTTTGGTGTTGTGCAAAAACAATGAATACTGTTACGCTGAAAAATAAATAAATAAATAAAAGGGGAAAAAAAGTTGTTTTTGTTTTTAAAGATTTTATTTATTTATTTAAAGAGAGGGAGCGAGCACCAGCAGGGGAAAGTGTCAGGCAGAGGGAGAAGGAAAAACAGGCTTCTGGCTGAGCAGGGAGCCCAATGCGGCGTTTAATCCCGGGACCCTGGGATCATGACCTGAGCTGAAGGCAGATGCTGGACCGCTTGAGCTACTGAAGCGCCCGATTAAAAACTTCTGAGGAAAAAACAAACAAACAAACAAACAAAAAAAAAACAAAAAAAAAAACTTCTGAGGAAAAAGCACATGATCACCGAATCTATTGTTTTAAATAGGTGTCATAGCTCCCTGAGAAAAGGCAATAAAGGGGACAAGGGAAGATGCCTTCTGAAGTTGCACAGTGATAGGCTGAGCTGCTTTGGCAGCAGCGGAGAAGAAATGTGGATGGATAAATACGGTTTCAGGGGCACGCAGCTGACTCAGCCAGTCAAGCATGGGACTCTTGATCTCCAGGTCCTGAGTTCGAGCCCCATGCTGGGTATAGAGATTACTTAAAAATAAAACCTTAAACAAAACAAAACATTTTTCAAAGTTTAAAACTGCCAGGATTAATGAAGGTAAATCACAAGATGGTAAGGAAGAAGGGCAGATTGTGGATGGCTCCCAGATTTGGAGCATAGGCATTGTTCCAGTGCAGTGACCCTGCTAACATTGAGCACGCGTTAAGAGTAGATGAAGGAGTGGAAGAAGGGAAAAGCATATATTCACTTTAGAATGCATGAAACATTAAAAACGTTTAGTAACAATTCAGTTCTTAGTATTTCCAGAAAGGAAATTCCATATCCCCTAACTTACCTGTCTTACTGACCTTATATTTTAAACCCATTTCTTTTCATTTAAGTTCTCTTCTGTTTTTCTGACATTTCAGAGAAACAATAGTGTTATGTGTGTAATTTACACTTTAGGTGTGTAATTTTAGCAATATATACCTTCATCAGCAAAAGATGAATAAGAATATGGTTCCTTTCTGTAACTCTTAACAAATTCTATTGTAGGACCAACCATATTATGATGAGATTTTCTCTGTACAGACTGGAAATACTTAGCCTTAAAGGAAAAGGTGTCTTTTCCTCCTTTGTATATGCAGCATTTAGTAGTGCCTGGAATGTGGTCAGTAAAAATAGGCTGGAATGAATCAATGCTAATAGGAGGATATGTTTTCTATCTAGATAAAATAAATGTTATGTCATTTATAAGACTAGTAAGTATCTTAAATCTAAAGTAGCCTGTTTTATTTTATATCAAACAAGCATATCAAGTTCCTGGAAGACAAATTGACAGAAGTCAATGTAACTGATTCTTGCTTCACTACTTTCTAAATAGGCTTGGATAGTTTTAAAGACACTAAAGTAGAATAAGTTATATAATCTTCATGTGGGCAGTCACTGTAGGTGAATCAATGGTGCTATTACATAGGAAATGTCAACTTATTTTTAGTATCATTTCATATGAATTGTAAATTTGACTACTATAAGATGACCGCATAATTCATTTTCAAGATCAATTTCTAATATATGGTTGCCAATCACATATAGCCATTAAGTTAACTTCATTTTAAGCACCATTTTGAAAATGGAACCATAAAATAATCACTTCTTTCATTGTGAAATCCCTATCAGTCATTATTCAACTAGATAAGACTGGATGTTTTGTCTAACAGAGTAAAATTTAAGGCAAAAAGCATTGATAGATACAAAGGTCTTTACTTAATAATAAAAATAACAATTTACAACAATCAAGTTAAAACTCATCCTTAGTGTACCCAACAGTATAACTTCAAAATACATATAGCAAAACTGACAAAATTACAAAGAGAAATGGACAAGCCCATAATCATAGTGAGATTGAGACTTCTCAAAAACTCATATATTAAAGACTAAAAATTAGATTCAGCCACAATTAATAAATTTGATTTAAAGGACACTTATAAGACCCAGTACCCACAAATAGAAAATATATTTTTTCAAACAGTCTTGGAATATTCATAAAAAATAGATCAAAGTAGGCCATAAAGAAGGTATCAAAAATAGCCAAGAATATATATTTATGGATTCTATTCTTTGAATATAAAGCAATAAAATTAGAAATTAATAAAACTTTCATTTTAAAACTGTATATACTTTCAGAAACTAAAAATACATTTTTCTGAATATATAAAATCATAATAGAAAATTATTTAGATTTGAACTACAAAAACCTTCTGTATCAAAATTTGTAAGTATAGCTAAAGAGGTACTTAGAGAAAGTGCATAGCTTAAACATGTATATTAGATGACAGAAAAGTTAGAAAAATTAGATTTTCTGGATTTATCCCTGAACAGTAGTAAATATCGGGAGCTTATTGTTTGTGGTCCATTTGAAATTTAGAAACAGGGCTACTTGGGTGTTTTAGTCAGTTAAGCGGCCAACTCTTGGTTTCTGCTCAGGTCATGGTCTCAGGATTGAGGTCTCCTGGGATTGACCCCTGCATCAGGCTTCACACTCAGCAGGGAGAGGGATTCTCTTCCTCTCCTCTGCCCCTTTGCGTATTCTCTCTCTCTCTCTCTCTCTCATATAAATAAATCTTTTAAAAAATAAAATAAAATTTACATACATATTTATTATGTTTCTAACTTGGACTTGGTACTTGCCAGATATAGTTGAGTGAAATAGAATATAAGATTCTATTCTTAAGTTTATTGTAGAACAAAAAAAGAGAGAAATGACTATTTCATACTGTAAGGTAATATATACTATCAAAAATAATAGAGAATGGTAAAAACATAGCTATGGGTTAAACCAACCATAACGTGTGGTTTCTAACCCCTGAAATTGCATTGAAGGGAAAAGTAAAGAGGAATATCTTGTAAGGAAACAAATGCCATTACAGTGGGAGAAAAGTTATCATTAATTGTACTGCATCACATGGCCTTGGTAAAAATATTACCTATTCTTCATATGTTTGTGAAAAATTTGGATATCTATGCCTAAGCTGAGGCATTGTCACCTAGCTTCCACACACCAATTCCCTGATACAGTTCATGTTAAGTTGATCCCCAGAGTATCCTGATCCCTCTCTGCAATACCCAGGAGATGAGCACCTCACCAAAGACACAGGTTATTCAGAACATAGCTTACTATAGGAGTTCTATAGGAGTCCTAGGAGTTCTATAGGAGCTCACATTAAGAGGAAAATAACATAACACTGGGGTTATCTTCACAAAAGACAGTGTTGTTTGAGCTGAATCTTAAAGAAAAGCTAACACGATGGAAAGAAATAATAATAGTAAAAATTATTTTTATATTTATTATAATTTTATTTATAATACATTTTAAATAAATAATAATTTAATAATATATCATTTAATAATATTTAATAAATATATATAAATTATATGATTGTTACATAATATATTTGTTATATAATTGTAATAAATATATAATAAGTAAATGTATTATTTATTATAATAATTATTTTTATTTACCTATATACATATATATAGGTTACTTTCACTCAAAGCTACATAAACATATATAACGATAATTTTATGGTGTCAAACAAGTATTTGCAAAACAGTAGGCTCTCAGAAAAGAATGTTGAAGGAATAAACCAGAAAGGTTTAGAAGGCAAGAGAGAAGACAATTTCAAGTAGATGGTTAAAATGTTGAATGACACACTGATCAAAAAAAATTAGGAAAGGAAAAGGTACTTTCAGTTGAACAAAAAAATTAATTATGAGCTTATATATCAGACACTGCCAATGTAAACATAAATAAGACATGATTACATATCTGAAGAAGTAAATATAGTATAAAGCAGGAACTAGATACACAAAGTAATAAAAAAACATATCCATAAGGAAACCACCCTGGTTATCTGGAAAAGCCTTCTTGGAAATGAATATTCTGGAACTTAGTGTTGAAGTAAGCAAGCATTCATCAGGCCAAGAAATATAATTACAGTGAGGTTGTAGTGTGGAAGCTAGATTACAAGATATGAAGAAGGATGGGAGTTGCTAAGAAATAGAGGTACTAGCTCTAGACTACTCATTTAAAGGTGTTGGCTAAGAAAGAACAGAAATCAAAAAGTAGTTAAAAAGAACATGGCAGTCAAGTGGAGGTTTTGTTCAGATGGGGAAGGAGTTCAAGATGATGATAAAATATGAGAGTAAGGTCTCTAAGAGACAAAGAAGTGAAATTCAGGACACAGCCTAAGAAGGGAAGAAAGGCATCTCTTCTGAAACTGCAAGAAAAGATGGGATTATCATCACTTTCTGTTAAAGAAAATGGAAATTAGTTGAGGTGAAAGCAGTCTGTCATGCAGTTCATCCCAGATGGTCTCACTCTTCTCTGTCAAAAAGGATATGACGTTATCAGCTGTTACTGAGAAGAACTGAAAGTGAGAGCATTTAAAAAGGAGATATCTGAAACAGTTGCTATGAAAAGTAAACTATCAACTAATGAGTGAAGGGTAGTTGCCAAGTGTATACAGGGCCAAGTTTCTCTTGAGAAAGTACACCTTTAGGACAAAGTCTATTTGATAAAAAGAATATTCCTTAATACAAAACAACAAGAGGTAATTCAATCAAAGCCAAATATGAAAGATTAATAGGAAACTTTATAAAGTAGTGCTCATTAATTTTTACTTTAAAACTATCACCTTCAAACTACAATCTCATTAGTTTAAAATTTTGGTAATTAATTAATCAATGATGCACAGTTGACATCAGCAATAATTTTCTAACTTTGAACTTTGAAATATACAAAAGTATATTGTAGATACTGTAACCTCTGTAGCATCAAAAGAAAGGGAAGGGAAGGGAAGGGAAGGGAAGGAAAGGAAAAAAACAAAAAAGAAAGAAGTATACCTAACAGTTGTGGAGTAGTGGAGTAGTGGAGATAAAGTGGATTATCAAAAGTCAAATATTAAAAGATCAAAAAAAGGTCAAATTAAAAGAAAAAGGACAAAGACTAAATTAGACAAAGAAAACAATAGATAAGGCAACCCCCAAATACAGACCATTACACTAAATATCAGCAATCAAAACATAGCAATAAAACAAATAGATTTCAGAAAATAAAACAAGATCCAGAACATGCTGCCTCAAGGAACATATTTTATATACAAAGATATATATATAAATTAAATGCAAAGGCATTGAAAAGGATATACTTGCAAATATTATCATAAGAAAGCTGGAGTACCTATATATAAATATCAGATGAATTAGAATTCAGGACAAGGAATACCAGAGATAAAGAAGGATAGTTTTATAATAATAAAAGAGTCAATGGATCAAAAAGACAAAACAATCCTAAAATGTATATGCACCTAGTTAATGAACTTCAAAGTACAATGAAACAAAGACTGTCAGAACTGACAAGAGAAATAGACAAGTACATAATTATAGGTAGAGATTTTAACACTTCTCTCTTAATTAATTGATAGAATAAATACATAGAACATCAGCAGGGATATAAAAGACTAGAATAAATCTATAAATTAATTAGATCTAATCGAATTTATATAACACTACACAACAATAGCAAAATATACATTCTTTTTAATGTGTATTTTGGAACATTCACCAAAACAGACCATGTGCTGGGCCATAAAACAAGTCTCAATAAATTTAAAAAGATAAAATACAACATATGTTACTTGAACACAATAAAATTAAATTAGTAATTAAAAAGATATTTTAAAAATCTCCATACATTTGGAAATTAAACAATATTCTCCTAAATAATATGAGTAAAGGAAGTGATTGCATGCAAAATTGGAAAGGATTTTATACTAAAAAAATATTTTATACTGAATGAAAATAAAAATATATCAAAATTTGTGGGATGTAGCTAAAGCAGTGCTATAGGGAAAATGTATAGCACTAAATTTTACATAAGAAAAGATTTAAAATCAATAACCCAAACTTCCAAGTTCAAAAGCTAGAAAAAGAAGAGCAAATTAATGCTTAAATAAGCAGAAGGAAGGAGACACTAAAGATAAAAGCAGAAACTAGTAGAGTAGAAAATAGAAAAAAAAAATATATCCAGAAAGCAGGTTCTTTGAAAATACAATAAAATTAATAAACCAGACTCACAAAAAGATAGAAGATATAAATCAGAAGGTGATAGTAATAGCTGTCCTACTGATGTGAAAAGGGAATATTATGAATAACAGTATGCCAATAACATTGATAACATATAAGAAATGAACAAATACCTTGAGAGAAAAAACAATGACCATAGTTGGACTTAAAAGAAACAGAAAATCTAAATATGTCCATATCTAATAAATAAATTGAATTCTTAGTAAAAACTTCCCCACCAACAAAATTCCTGGCCCAAATAAAACTTTAAAACTCACTTAATGAGGCCTGTATTATTCTGACATCAAAAACAAAGAAAATACCAGAAAACACAGACCAATATCTTTCATAAATGTGCACACTAACATTTCACTACCAGCATATAAATAGGTTAATAATAAATCATAACCAAGTGAGATTTTTTCCCATAAATGCAAAACTGGTTTAATACTTGAAAATTAATACTAACAGAATAAAGGTATAAAACCACATGATCAATTCAGGAGGTATAAAAAAGCATTTGTATTTGACAAAATTCAACATCTATTCATAATTTAAAAAGAAATTCTCAGCAAAATAAAAACAGAGAGGAATATCCTAAATCCAATCAATTTCTATCTTTGAAAACCTATAGCTAAAGTCATATTTAATGATGAAAGACTAAATGCTTTCCCCTTAAGGTAAGGAACAAAGCAAAGATGTCTATCATTACCATTTCTATTTGACATTTTAAGGGCAGTCCTAGTCAGTGCAATAAGGCAAGATAAATAAATTAAAGGCATAGAGATTGGAAAGGAAGAAGTAACTCTCCTCCTTCACAGAAAACAAGATTGTGTACATAAGAATCTTCAAAAAAGTTCCTAGAAGGAATAAGTGAATTTTGCATGATCAAAGGATACAAGGACAATACATGAAAACTGATTAAATTCAGTATGCTGTGAACAAATAATTGCAAAATAAAATTTTAATAAAATTTCTGCTCCCATCCCGTAGTCACAGAGTTCCCTTTTTATTTATTTATTTATTTATTTATTTATTTCCAGAGTTCCCTTTTTAATGCTCTAGATGTTGTGAGAGAGTAATGAGTCTCTTTGAGACACACAGCTGGGGTAGTCAGGGTTCACTCACTGACTCTTCCTTTCTTTCAAAGAAGTTGAAGATTCTCTAATTTAGCCCTAAACTGTGCCATCTTGGAGGAGCGATGATGCCAGCAAAAACAAGGTGCTCCTCTTACCCACTTCACTGTGTCCAAACTTGGTTTTCCCCCACCCCTTCTCCAATGGAGTTCTAGAACTTCTCTGGAAAACTGCACTTCTACAAAGGCTCTCTCATCCAGAAGTGACTACCTCAAGTCACTGTCTGCAGATGCTCCAGGAACACAGATGAGAGGAACCAGAATTAGTTCACAATAGGTTCTATAGCCACTACTTATGTCCATTTGCCTATTACCTAATGAACTAGTGGTTGAGTCTCCTCTCAGGTCCCTTGGCATATGCTACTAGGTTCCACAACACCTATGTTGCCATGATGTTAATATCACTCTGCTTGGGCATCCTATATTTTATCTGGCAATTCTAGCCACACTTGATGGACATAAGTAAGAATCATTTATTGTATTAAGGCACTGAGATTTTGGATTATTTTTTACAACTATTTGCCTACCTTGACTAGTATAAAACAAAAAAATATTTTAAAAATTGTAATAGAAATAATTAGTAGCCATAACACTGATAGTAGTCATAGAATTAATTAGATTTGTGAATGAGGTCTGAAAATATCACCACATAGTTTATTGTGGTTAAGCTGATAAAAAACCAAACAGGCATAGTATATGAAATAACTGAGATTTAGGAAATTTATACATGATACTTGTTGAGTACATAATAGGTGTGATGTACTCTGATATACAATAAGACACATTTTGTACTCCAGAGACACAACAGGGCAGCTTATACAAGTGTTAAAATAACCCTCATATAATGCAAACATCAGTACGTGACAGATTAGGAGGGAAAACAGTGTTAATGCAAAATCTTTAATTCTGATACTATAAAAAGTTACCAAAGTATCAAAAAGAGAAAAAACTGATTTTTAGAAGGCAGAGAGTATTTTCTTTTTAGTTAATCATAAATTTACTTTCCCAGAATCTAATGCCCATTCCATTTTTGGAAAACTGGCAAGTGAAATTCCCTTCCTTTTTGCCTCTAACAGTTTGTGTTGTGTGCTTTTAAAGAGTTTATTTATTTTAGAGAGAGGGAGAGCATACAAGTGGGGATGGGACAGAGGGAGAGGGAGAAGCAGACCTTGGGCTGAGTGTGGAGCCTGAAGTAGGGCTTGATTTCAAGATCTGAGATCATGACCAGAGCCAAAACTAAGAGTCTGATGCTTAACTGACTGAACCACCTAGGTGCCCCTTTCTTTATGAGTTTTAAAGGGAATATTTAAGTATAAGCTTAGTTTGGGTCACCTGGGTGTCTCAGTCAGTTAAGCATCTGCCTTCAGCTCAGGTCATGATCCCAGGGTCCTGGGATCAAGCCCCACGTTGGGCTCCCTGCTGAGCTTCTCCCTCTCCTCCCTGCTTGTGCTCTCTCAAATAAATAAATAAAATCTTTTTTTTAAAAAAGTATAAGCCTACTTGACCTTATTAAAAACAAGAACAATGTCTACCATTTATTGAGCCTGTACTACTGGGTGATAGATATTGTACTGCTTTATGTGATCTCATTTAATCCTTACAATAGCCATAAATCTTATTTTTTAGTTATCTTTTTTTATTTCCTATGGCACAAATACACTACCTACCTTGTCTAGGTCACATGTTAGTAGTAGCAAAATCAGAAGTCTAAATTCATTCTGATTTCAAACGTTGTGTTTTTCATCTCTAAGCTATGTTGCATAATGATCACTTTCAGACTTATTAGGCTATACCTAAACCTAACCAAGTCTTTAATTCATGTTGTATAGTTGGAGTTATCACACTGGTATAGAAGTCAATATTTAGGTAAAATTTGAAAATGTCTTTTTCCATTCCTAAGGAGAGAAAGAATGCTGCTACCACAAGATGAATACTTTCTCAGTGTCATAAAACTTAACTTTCAAGAGCTTTTGTCCTTTTAAGCTTAAATTATAACAATAGGGCTTTGAGGTCTAAGGGATAAAATTCTCTATTAACAGAATTCTTCATATATGTTCAAAGATAAAACTACTAGTCTTTGTTTAAAAGGCCCTGATTATTTCTTAGAACATCTGTCATTTAATTTTCTCCTTTCCATTAGTTTTAGTAAATATTATGAACCCACTGTAACTAACTGTTGGGTAGACTACGGGCAAACAGCAAACTCCGTAGACTTATTGTTTCTATAAAAATGACTTTTCAAAAGAAATTTGGCTGCTAACTCAATGCCAATTTTATGAACATAAAATTTTAAATGCCACAATAAATTCAGGAATCTCAGTATTGTCAAAAATCACTCACAAAAAGTTCTCTTGGAATTTATTGGAATAATGATATGGTAGGAGATTTCAGCTATACTCACAGTTTGG
The DNA here is from genome assembly GCF_922984935.1 of Meles meles. Lineage (NCBI taxonomy): Eukaryota > Metazoa > Chordata > Mammalia > Carnivora > Mustelidae > Meles > Meles meles. Next base: position 76,656,756 of record NC_060068.1, on the reverse strand, counting down.
GCTTTTAGAGTAAAGGGCAAATCTTGACTAAAAAAAGTAAATGGGGTCTATTAAGAAATACATGTTCATATAGCACTGTATTGGGCTTAGAGTTCTTAAGGAAATGTTTTAACTATGAATCTAATATATAATACTTTTGCCCAAATTGGGACTTCATGACATTTGCATGAACTAAAGGGAAATGAGTAAAAAATAGTACTTGCAAGCTTCTGCCTCCATTAGTTTTACTACCTGGGGCCCATGAAATGTTTTAAAATATATACTAGGGGCGCCTGGGTGGCTCAGTGGGTTCGGGCCTCTGCCTTCGGCTCAGGTCAAGATCCCAGGGTCCTGGGATCAAGCCCTGCATCGGGCTCTCTGCTCGGCGGGGAGCCTGCTTCCTCCTCCCTCTCTCTCTCTCTGCCTACTTGCGATCTCTCTCTGTCAAATAAATAAATAAAATCTTTAAAAAAATAAAAAAATATATATATACTATTAGGAAGGCAGTTTAATCTTTTACAAACTGAAATTTTGTACATACTTAATTAGCATTGCATGAATTTATTTTTATCTAAGAAAGAGCAACCTAAATTTTTAATAAGCACTTAAAATTTTTAAAAATTATCCAACTAAGCTTCTAACCGATAAGCTACTACCTGGCTTCAAGGCTTAAAATATCTGAATTTTCAAAGTCTTCAAGATCATCTTTCTCCTTTTAATCTATAATATTAAAGCCCTTGTTCCGTCATTATCATACTTTAACCATGCCACTGGAATAAAATAGCATTTGATCTACCTTTCTGCCTTTATCTTTCTCTTCATCAATCAACTCTTCATTTTGTTCTGACAGTATCAGACCACACTGTCAAATCTCTCTGCCCCAATCATATCATATTGATATAGATATATTCAAATAGATATATTCAAATATCTTCCATGAGTTGCATTTACCTAAACTGATTCTATATTTCTTAACCTTATAATAAAACCCTCCATCCTCTGAATATAAACTGGGTTTCCAGGCTTTACTTCCACTACCTTCCTACATGTATCCTATATCATGTTAGTTTTGTGTACTTAAATGCATCTGTTTTCCAAGCTAACACTGTAAGCATCTTGGAAGGAACAACAGTACCTACTTCAGTATATAATGGGGTATGATCATACCCATTTGGATGATTGAATGGGATTCAAAAATTATCTCAAATAGTTTTAATTATGACAGTAATTTTAGTGAATATTGATTGTTAATATGACATTATGATATTTTAAAGTATCATAAGAATTCATAATCTTAAGGTCAACTGGGTTTTGGTTTTATCCATCCTCTCTGTGCCCTCTTTTCCTGCATACCAATCTACTTTCCAGAGGATATCATATCCCCTTCTCTTCTTATATTATACTTCCCCATAGTCTCCCTTTCATCCCCAGTCTTAAAGACAGGTATCCAGATTCAGAGATTAAAAAAATAAGAGTATCTCTGTACATATACTCCTTGCTAACGAAGTGATTAAACTGCAGTGTAACTGAATGTTAGCCTATGTTGCTGTAGTTGAACATTAATTAGTACTTACCTAAATTTTCTACTCCAAATCTACTTTCTGATATTTGAAAAGCAGAACAATGCTCCTGATACTATTTTTCTCTCTGATATTATCCAACATTCATTTATTTGTTTATTTAAGCTTTCGTGTGTTTGGGACTTGACTTTCTATCTAAATTGCAAATTCCTTGGAGACTATAATAGTGCTGTATAGTCTCTTATTATCTAATCAAACTTCATTCAGCACCTTACATTTGGAAGTTAGATGTTCAATAAATAGTATTACAAAAATGTATGAAATTAACCCCAAATTTATATTAAAATAATTTTATTAATGAGAAAATGAAAAGCAACAACTTAAAGATTTTTAAAAGAGGGGGATGAAACAGCCACATTGATTCATTATTTAGCCTTCATTTTGAATTTTCACAAATGGTCTAAAACTTCAAAATAACCTTTAATTGGCCTTAGCGGAGCTGCATAGGACAATTTGATTCTCTGCATAAATCTAACATGATCAACAAATCTCTACTTGATTTAACCACATAGACACAATACCAGGATTGGTTTCTTATTTATATGGAATCATGGATAAGAACTTATCAAGCTAGTTCTGAGCTTCCAAAACAAAAGCATCATACTAAACTGTAAGAAAAGTATAATAATGGTAGAAAAAAAGAAAACACATTATTACTATAATTAATGAAGAATCTATTTCATTTTACTATTAAAACAGCTAATTAACTAGCCTCTAAGATTCTTCTTCTGTATTATTTCATGACATTATAAAATACATTTGGTTTTAGGAATTAGAAAAATAAGACCTTATTTTTCTTAAGCATATGTATCTGCTTTGTAATGATAAATTTGATAATTCTGTATTCAGAAGATATTTAACACATCATAAGCATAGGTTTCCTAATTAATGGTATTTCAAGTGAAGTAAAAGATGTCTTAGGTATCCATTTCTGGAGTTTTATTATACTCATAATTTAAAAACTTTTAGAAATGCAAATGCTGGCTTTATACAGAGTTAAACTATAAAATTCTAGAAGTGTACAATCAGTCTTTCTCAATGGGAAAGCTTGAACAATAAGTGACTCTCTAATAGCAATTTTCTACTTTTATCTATTATTTATTGAAAGTATTTTTTTATATAAAGGAATGTGATAAATTTCCTCCAGAGAAGCTCTCAACTTGAATCTTAAATTTTGTGATGACTGACCATCAAGGATATAGTTTAATAATTACATTTCGACTCAAAACAGTATAAAATTAAATTTTCTAGAATTAAAAAAATCTATTTTATCAAATATAGAATCTGCTGGAATTTATACATATTTCTATGTCATTGTCCTTTTTGATGTCATATGTGCTTTTTAAAATAGCTACAGGGGCACCTGGGTGGCTCAGTGGGTTAAGCCTCTGCCTTCAGCTCAGGTCATGATCCCAGGGTCCTGGGATTAAGCCCCACATCGGGCTCTTTGCTCAGCAGGGAGCCTGCTTCCTCCTCTCTCTCCCTGCCTGCCTCTCTGACTAGTTACAATCTCTGTCTATCAAATAAATAAATAAAATCTTAAAAAAAAATAAAATGTTTAAAATAAAATAAAATACCTACAAACTTCTCTCTTTCTCTTTTTTTAAATTTTATTTACTTATTTATTTGACAGAGATCACAAGTAGGCAGAAGAATGGGGCGGAGCAGGTTCCCCGCCGAGCAGAGAGCCTGATGCGGAGCTCAATCCTAGGATCATGCATGACCTGAGCCAAAGGCAGAGGCTTTAACCCACTGAGCCACCCAAGTACCCCTACAAACTTCTTTTAAAATGTTGGTATCTATAAAACATTTCTAAAGTAACTGTACTTTTGGGGCTAGTTATACATTTCTGGGAATTTTTAAGCACTTGGAAGCTACCTTAAGAAAATAATTAAATATTAAAAGATATAAGTTGTCATCTCACATTTTAATAAGCACCTATTAGAAATATTTGTGATCTTTCTCATATTCCTCTTCCATTATACTCATTTGGGACTAGGAAAAATTTGGACGCAGATTTATTTTGTTTTGTAGCATGAAGCTAATGACATCAGCTGGGTAAGACCTTGAAGGTGTGACTATTTGTGTTAATTCTGTATTGAGAGATACATAAGCAACTAAGTCTACAGAGTATGTTTAACACTAGTTGTCACCTTCTTATGATTCACTTGGTTTCACACAGTACATGTTTAGAATAAATATCCATACTTAAGAAGCAGGATAAACCATGTATTTAATAGTAGTCAGAAACTGTATGAAAAAAACCCAGAGATTTATACAAAGTAAAGTAAAACAAGATTTACAGAAAATAATGTAAAGGTGTGCATGTTGAGAGGTGCGGGTAGAACAAAATACAGTTTGGAATAGTTTAATTTTTAAGTTAACTTATGACTCAAATGATGATAGACTTTTAGTCATCACAAAGAACGTAAAAATGCCAAGTAGTTGAGAATTTGTAAAACGGACTTCATCCATTTTTCACAGCCATGTATAAAAGACAGCATGCCGTATTGTCTCTTCCTTTGAAAAGGCAACTTTAAAAATAGGTCACAGCTTCTGATGAGGATACAAACTGCCAGCAGAACTACAAGCCCAGCAGGAGTTCAAGAAATAACGATGATAACGAGGCTGCATTATTGAGGAGAATCAGACCAGAAGGCTTCAATTCTCACTCCAGCTCAATCACCTATTTTCTGTGTGGCCTTGGGTGAGTCACTTAAACTCTCAGGGATTTGATTAACAGCAACACTGAGTTTACTTTCCTTGCGAAATGTACTGTAAGGTCACAGAGTGTGATGAAATGTGAATGTAATCCATATCCCCTTACTTATGACCCTAGTCTTTTAACCACCTTTTTGGTTTTATTTCCTTTAAGACAACTTGTAGATCTACATAAATCACAGAGACTGAGAGATTAATTCTAAAATAATAAGAATCTTTCAGGAAAAAGATTTATTTTAGAAGGAAATGGAGGAGAAAAACCCTCCAAAATATTGGTTTTACTTTTTTTTCAATTCATATAGAACAAAGCTTGAAAGAAAAGCAATGGAAATGGACTAGACACTTGCTCTTTCATGAACAAGAGTGGAATGCAACCAAAAACTTGTAGCATTATTAGCATTATAATCATTTGGAAAGACTACTTAAATAATTATGTTTTAAAACTCTAAGAATAAATGTTCCTTTATTACCTCCTTACTCCTTTACTACCTCACAGTAGTAGCTTCTCAGCCTTTTAAAATCCTCTCCCACAGAACCTTTTCACTCTATCTTTTCTGTATCTCTATCAGTTAATTATTGTTACATTTTACCTTCTATAGCTTTTGTTAAATTTTATACCTTCTTTAGGTTTTTCTATAACTTTTTGACATATAAAAAGTTATGTCAAATGTGTATTTTCAACTGCCTACACTCTTTCCCAACCAGATTTTGATTTGTTACCCCCCTGTACCTTTCCACTCATTCCTATGAACCATCCTCCAAATCCCAGACAGGATATTTTCTTTACTCATAACATTAATAAATATCATTATTGAGGTAAACTTAGAAAGCTCTATGTGATTCCTAGATATTTTCCACTAGTCACATAAAAATTCAGAAAAAAGTATAACCAGAACAACTCTCCTTTATGTCTCAATTACTTAGAAATTCACTAACAGCAACATCATCACCAAAAATATACTTGTTGCTTCATTTATTTATATATGAATAAAATTATATCATCAGACCAGCAGGGAGTAGAAATGAGACAATGACAGGATCCTGCTGTTTTAGCAAAACATTTTATGATTCCTTATTTATTTCTATACAAGTGAACTAGATGTTTACATAGCTAACTTTCTTGTTTTCCTTTTTTGTTTTTTTAAGAGATTTTATTTATTTATTTGAGAGAGAGTGAAAGAGAGAGAGAATGGGAGTGAGTGAAAGAGAGAGAGAGCATGTGGGGTAGGGGCAGAGGGAGAAGCAGACTCCCTACTTAGCAGGGATCCCTACGCAGGGCTTGATCCCAGGACCCGATCACGACCTGAGCCGAAGGCAGACACTTAACTGACTGAGCTACCCAAGCACCCCTCCTTTTTTGTTTTCTCTTCTCTCCCCCCCCCCATGGCTTCTACCCATAACCCCTCCCTATATCCCACCCTTCTTTCCTTACTCCTCCCATCCATCCAATATTGGTTTTTGGCTGAGCCTACAATTTCAACAAAAAATAAAAACTGCATCACTCGGGGAGGAAGCTAGTAAGTTTCCCTCCCCCAAATGCCATTAGAAACTTCCTGAATAAATGAAAAACACATTTCATTTATGGGATTGGGAGGGAGACAAACCATAAATGACTCTTAATCTCACAAAACAAACTGGGGGTTGCTGGGGGGAGGTGGGACTGGGAGAGGGGGAGGGGGCTATGGACATTGGGGAGGGGAGGCGAACCATAAGAGACTATGGACTCTGAAAAACAACCTGAGGGTTTTGAAGGGTCAGGGGTGGGAGGTTGGGGCAACCTGAGGGTTTTGAAGGGTCAGGGGTGGGAGGTTGGGGGAACAGGTGGTGGGTAATGGGGAGGGCACGTTTTGCATGGAGCACTGGGTGTTGTGCAAAAAGAATGAATACTGTTACGCTGAAAAAATAAATAAAATGGAAAAAAAAATTAAAAAAAAAAATGAAAAACACATTAATTAAAAAAAAAACCCAACAAAAAAACAGAGAGCGCTTGCATAGGCAAGGAAAACAGTTTCGAGTCTACATTATGATTAAAATCAACTTGAATAATAAATGTTTGATATGGATACGATCTATCAGGACACTTTGCGTCTCTATAGCCAGACTCATTTACTCTGAACAATGACATGCATTTTTTCAGAGCAATGTTAAATAACAAGCAGTGGGACGTCTACAGCTTCCCTTTAAGATAATTCCATAACGTAATAAGTTTCATTAACAGGAAATTTCTTTTAAATATTGCTGAAATTTTTCATTCAAAATCATTCCATTATTCATTGTCATAGTAGTCGGTGTAACAGATGGATATAATTATACACAGACACACACATATACATATACACACGTCTGTGTATGTGTTTGATTATAAGTATATACTGAATTTATTTCATTTTATATAGTTATTTACATATTTGACACATGGGCTCAAATTTTACATATTACATAAAAATGCTATGTATATCCACATATTCTGAGACTCATTCTCTACTGATTTTTTTTTCTTTTAAACAAGTTTACATAAAAATTCCTCTTACAAGTTATATTTTATAGCTAATGAATTATCAACCTATTTAATATTTAAAGGACAAATAGAACAAGGGGGCTTTTTTGGCTTGATTTTTGTTTATTCTAACATGGCAATTTGTTGGCAAGTCAGTAATTTGTATTCTAAGCTTTGACTTGGGATTCCTCTAAACAATTGATCTGGTCATTATAGAGATAATAAATACCATTCATAGTGACAACTTAAATAAAAAATATGTTGAGTTAAGAGATAAGACTTGGTAAAAACTGGTTTCTCTTCTGTTTCAATGACTCCTAACACAGTACAGCCACTGAAATCAACTTAATGCTTATCAAGATCCATTGAACTTTATCATGAACATCTGGAAATGCCACAGGACAGATGTTGGAATAGAATACCAAAGTAAAACTACTTCAAGACTCATCTGGTTAATAACAGTACTTTCTGCAATTTCTGACTTATTTTTGCCCAAATAAAAGCTATTTACCTTTTTTTTTTAAGGCATAGTTGCGGCTTCTTAATAAGACAAAGCTACAACTTCTATCATTTATTAAAATATTGGTTTTATTTACACCTAAATAACTGATTTAATTTTTTGAAATAAAAGTAAGTCACTAATACAAAGTATTACCTACAAGTCACAAAAATTTTAAAAATCTCCATAAATTTAAAAAAATTTGTATCTTTGGAAATGAGGAACAAAGCCTAAATATAAGTCATAACTTACATAACTCTCTTTTTTGTTTTTTGAGGATTTTTTTTTGTGGGAAACTTGTTTCTGGACAGTGCTCATATCAAATACTGGTTAAATATAAGGAATTTACTTAAAAAATTTCTCCATCTTTCTTGATAACCAACAAGAAGGATTTTCTTTATGGATCTTCTAGGATGTCTTATCTTTGTCTGGCCTTGCCAAATACCTCATTCTTCATGTTCTAATTTGCCTCGAATTCTATGTTCTCATCCCTGTCTACTAATAGTTTGTTTTATTATTAACACAGGAACACAGATGCATTGTAGAAAAATCATTAAACATATAAGAACCAAAGAGAAAATAAAATCAAGTAAAATCTCATTTCAGAACAACTACTGTTAACATTTTAACATAAATTTTTAAAATAAAAATGAGATTAAGGTATAATCTATGTAAGTTTGTAAAGGGATATTTCATTTCGCAATATATCCTAGATATCTTCTACTTTTCTAATTTCCCTTCACATTTTTAGTATCTTAATTTTTCTTTCTCAAAAAAGATTTTCTCCAAGCCTTTAATTGCTTTGTTATTCTAAACAAGAGGTCAGCAAACTTTTTCTGAAAAGGGCAAAATAGCAAATATTTCAGGCTTTGTAGGCCATATAATCTCTGCTGCAACCATTTAATTTCATTATTGGAGTGCAAAAGCAACCACAAAAATATATCAAGAATGGATGTGGCTATGTCCCAATAAATTTACAAACTAATTTTTTTTCAAATAAAATTTTAATTACAAAGACAGGCAGTAGGCTATAGTTTGCTAACCCAATAGTCTAGACAATTGTTTATTAAAAATACTATGCATCATGAGTACTATCACTTCTGAGCATTTCACAGATTATCTTTATACTGGACTTTTTCTATCAATACAGATTTACCCCAGCACACAATCCCAAGGAATATGTTCATTTCCTGTGGTAATTTGCAAATGTGATTCTTCAAAAGTGGCAGAAAATCCTCCATGCTGGAACGGTACCAGAAAGACTTCCCCAGCTCAGTCTGTGTCTTAGAAACCTGTATTTCAATAGCAAAGTAGAAGGATGCTCTTCCCTCTCCCCTTTAGCCAACAGAAGTCCAAGTTAAATGGGTAGTAACTTGCTGACACAGAGAATTTTCATCCCTGTTTCAAATCTATGAAAGAGAGAGAAATTGATATTGAAGGAGTTGGAACAGCAGGAAACTTGTAAGTTTATATGCATCCACATCCATGCTCTCTTCCTTCCCTACTGTGACAACAAAAGGGGTCTTTCTCCTCCTAGGACTCCTATATTTTATTTACTACAGATTTTATTCTGTACTGCCTTTTCAGCATGGTTCAGAACCTCTCTCATTTTATTGCTTCTCTCCCTCTCTTATGTGTATTCCACCTCCTCCTTCTACTTACTTGTTCTCAACAGTTATTTAAACTTACTCAGGATTTGCCTATCTTAAGAAGGCCCCTCCTAAATCTGAGCTAATATTCTCCTCCTTTTCTACTCTTCCTTTCCACACCTAAGTTTCATGAACTTAGGTCTACATTTCCCTTTTCTTGTTCATTCCTCATTTCACTTCAAACAGGTTTTGCTCCATTGGTCTACTAAAACGGACGAAAGTTATCAGTGAAACCTTTATTGTTAAATTCATCTATGACTTCATCTTTTATTTTGCTTGTCAAGAGTGCAAATGACACAGTCAAATTGCATGAGTTCAAATCTTGATTCTATCACTTACTAGCTATGCATCTTCTTGGGCAAGTCACTTAACCTTTCTGTGCCCTCTCTTTTCGCCTCTGCAAAACTGGAATATAATAATACCTAGCTCAAAAGATCACTGTGAAAATTTAAATAATTAATGCATGCAAAACTTTATAACAACCCTTGATCGATAGTAACCCCTACACAGATGTTAGCAGCATTTGACACAATTACCCTCTCTCTGCTTTCTGAAGCATCTCTATCCATCAAACATTACCTAGGTTTTTTTCCTTGTCCCTTTGATTTATTCTTCCTCATCCTCCTAATCTAGTCTATCATCTCCCATCAAAACTCCCCTCCTTTTCCGGAATCTGTATAAACTGGCTCTAGTACATCATTACTTAGCTATCAAAAAATACTTGGGTTACACATATTTAAAACCTACCTCATCTTCTCACCACCCACCCCAATAGTATTGCTACCTAGCCAGTTTGCCACGCCTGAAACATGTGAGTTGTTGTGGGTTCTTCATTCCATTTTTAAACAGTTATCAAATCTGTTCACATCTCTCCATCCTTACTGTTACTACCTTAGTCTAGGCAACTGTTACCGTTCATCTACATTATTTCTTCTTTTTTTATCTACATTATTTCTTTAAGTTCCTAACTGAAGTCTTTGCCCAGAGTCCTAAGGCCCTCTTCCATACATGCTCTACAACACAATCAAAATATACTCTCTAACAAGCTGATTAGTGTAGAAAAAAAAAGTTTAATGGTTATGCACTGTCCTTATCAAACTCTGGCACTCCTTAATGTGGATTTAAAAAGTTTTTATGGCCTGACCTTAATGACCTTTTGAGTCTCATGTCACATCTCCACCCTCAACCCACTTCAGGTTTTCTACATAATCATGTCATCTACAATTTTACCACTTCATTTCTGTTTGCTTTTCCCTTTTTCTTGTCAGAGTGCACTGGCTAGAACTTCCAGTATGAAAAGCAGAAGTAGTTAAAGTTCACACCTTTGCTTTATTGTTTATCGTAGAGGGGAAATATTCAGTATTTAATACGTCAGTGGTAGGATTTTATCAAATTGAGGTAGTTTCTTCTATTCTCAGTTTCCTATGAGTGATAATGAATGAATGCTGGATTTTGTCAAATGCTTTTTCTGTGTGTACTGAGATGAAACATTGCACTAATTTTCAAATGTTAAACCAATCTTAAAATTCTTGGGATAAGCCCTGCTTGCTCACAGTATATAGCCTCTCCCCCACCCCCCCCCCACCCCCCGTTGGATTCTGTTTGCTTCATTTTTGCTAAGAATTTTTGCATCTATATTCATTTGGAATACTGGTCCCCAGTTTTCTTTACTGGAATGTTATCTCGTTTTGGTGGCAGGATAAAGGAGACATTTTTAATGAAATAAGTACTTATTACAAAATAAACTTCTATATTCCAGGTTTTATTTCTTTGCTCTGAAAGCTTTTTCTGACATTATTATAGCCACTCCAACTTTGTTTTGAATAGTATTCTCCATGAATTTCACGTTTAATCTATTTGTTTCTTTATGTTTAATATGGGATTTTACAGGTAGCATATAGTTGGATATTACATTATCATCCAATCTCTGCTTTTTTTTTTTAAAGATTTTATTTATTTATTTGACAGAGAGAGATCATAAGTAGGCAGAGAGGCAGGCAGAGAGAGTGAGAGGGAAGCAGGCTCCCCGCCGAGCAGAGAGCCCGACGTGGGACTCGATCCCAGGACCCTGAGATCATGACCTGAGCCGAAGGCAGCGGCTTAAACCACTGAGCCACCCAGGCGTCCCTCCAATCTCTGCTTTTAAAATGAGGTATTTAGGGGTGGCTGGGTGGCTCAGTTGGTTAAGCATCTGCCTTCAGCTCAGGTCATGATCCCAGGGTCTTGGGATCAAGCCCCGCATTGGACTCCATGCTTGGCTAGGAGTCTGCTTCTCCCTCTTTCTCTTCTGCCAGTTCCCCTGCTTACGATCTCTCTCTCTCTCTCTCTGCTAATTAAATAAATAATCTTTTAAAAATTAAAAAAAATAAAATAAAATGAGGTGTTTAGATCTTTTATATTTAATGTGGTTCTTAAAAGGTTAGGTTTAACCCTATCACTTTGCTATCTGTCACATCTATTCCTTATATCCTTTTTCCTCTTTGATGTTCTCTTCTGAATTAATTGAAAGTTTTTAAATGATTTCTTTTTTATCTGTTTTGATGGGTTATTAATGGTAACTGTTTTCTTATTTTATTTGTTTGAGGGTTGATAGTATACATACTTACATAGCATATATATTTAACTTTTCATAGTCTATCTTCTAGAATGCTTTACCATTTCACACATGGCATAAAGAACTTTAAAGCAGTATATTTCCATTTTTCTCCCCACAGCCTTTGTGTTCTATACCTTGTCATACATTGTACATCTGATATACATTAAAAATTATAGACAACGTTGTTGTCATTTTGTTGAAAGTCATTTATCTTTTTTTTTTTAAAAGATTTTATTTATTTATTTGACAGAAAGAGACAGCAAGAGCAGGAACACAAATGAGGGAGAGGGGAAGAGAGAAGTAGGCTCCCGCGGAGCGGGGAGCCTGATGTGGGGCTCGATCCCAGGAATCTGGGATCATGACCTGAGGCAAGGCAGAGGCTTAAGGACTGAGCCACCCAGGTGCCCCGAAAGTCATTTATCTTTTAATGAGATTTGAATAATACTAAAAATATATATTTATTCACATTGTTACAATTTCTGATTTTCTTTATTCCTTTGTATAGGTCCATACTTCCTTTTGGTGTCATTTTCTTTCTGCCTGAAGAACTTCCTTTAATGTTTTTCTTAGACAAGTCTGTTAGCGATAAATTCTTTCAGCTTTCATAGGTCTCAAAAAGTTGCTATTTTGTCTTGATTTTTGAAAGATATTGTCACAGAGTACAGAGTTCTAGACTCTCACTTTTAAGATAAAATAAGTGAGACTAGAGTAGCAGATAGTCTAGGAATTATTATTTCCCACTAGTGTAGCAGGGCCCTTCTGAGTAGGTTACACAATGAATGGCCTATAAATTATGAGGTTTTGCATTTTTTCTGCCATTTGTTTCTATAGTACCTTGTACATTTTCCTAAATAAAGGACCTCATACACTTCACTGAAATTGCTTATCTGGTTGTCTTTCCATTATGTAGCTCTTTCTCTACACTGTAGTTTTTCAAGTTCATATTTAAGCAATGCATATTTTGTATTCCTAACACCTGGCACAGTCCTGGCACAGTAGATGTTAGCTGAACACATAAGAACATTCATACGAGTATATTGACAAAATACAAAATTTTACATGTTTAAACTAAATTTGTATCAGGAATTTTTGGCTTAATACTATATTACCCCTCTCTAATTGACATGACTTTCTAAACATAGTAGTATACTTTTATTCCTTAGGAAATCATAACCGCCTGCATATTAGAATGTAAAAGCTTGCCTCAACTTGTATTTTACTTTCCTTCTCTTTCAAGATACCTTTTACTTCCTGTCTTTTCTCTTCGACACAAAGCTTCAGACCAAAATAATGGTCAAAGCAACAGATTTATTCTACAAAGTGGCAGTACTAACTATATTTACTTGGCTTGTCAGAACAGGACATCTGGTCTCTAAAAGAGTATAACGATGCCTAGAATTATCAGATCAACAGGCAGGAAACTCACGCTAGGAAGATGTTTTAAAAATGTATTTATAATGTTCTAAGAAACAATGGAAATGAACTGTGAACTACTAATGATTTGTGTCTTAATCAGTTTGTCTCCTTATCAAAATTTCATTTAACTGCATTTCTAAAATTGATTCTTCATTTTAATACATATCATTATAGTAATAATGAAACCTTTCGTATAGTCAAGTCTGTACATCCATAAAAAATGTCTTTATATAAATATCAAAATCCTAAGGTTTCCTCAAATAAGACTGTAAAAAGACTTCAGTTACCAAAAAAAACCACTATCTATTCTGGGGCACCTGGGTGGCTCAGTCATTAAGCATCTGCCTTTGGCTCAGGTAATGATCCCAGGGTTCTGGGATCAAGCCCCCGTCCTGGGATCAAGCCCTGCATTGGGCTCCCTGCTCAGTGGGAAGCCTGCTTCTCCCTCTCCCATTCCCCTGCTTCTGTTCCCTCTCAGGCTATGTCTCTCTCTGTCAAAAAAAAAAAAAAACAAAAAAACTTGATGAATGGATAAAGAAGATGTGGTATATATATACAGTGGAATACTATGCAGCCATCAAAAGAAATGAAATCTTGCCATTTGCGACGACGTGGATGGAACTAGAGGGTATTATGCTAGCGAAGTGAGTCAGTCGGAGAAAGACAACTATCATATGATCTCCCTGATATGAGGAAGTGGAGATGCAACATTGGGGGGTTTGGGGGGATAGGAAAAGAAAAAATGAAAGAAGATGGGATCGGGAGGGAGACAAACCATAACAGACTCAATCTCAAAAAGCAGACTGAGGGTTGCTGGGGGGAGTGGGGATGGGATAGGGTGGTGGGGTTATGGATATTAGGAAGGGTATGTGCTATGATGAGTGCTGTGAAATGTGTAAACCTGGCGAGTCACAGACCTGTACCCTTAGGGATAAAAACACATTATATGTTTATTTAAAAATTTAAAAATAAAATAAAATCTTAAAAAAAATAGATTCTGACAGAATATTGTATAAGGTATCCACAAAGTCTAGTTTTATTTGTCTAGAAGCTAACCTAAAATTCTTAAGTAACATTTTAATTTGCTTTTGAAAGAAAGCAAAATTATCCTGATTATACTAACACTCAACTTCTTTCAATTATTTTGTGATTTCAACACATACAATATAAATTCCATCATCAGGACCTGAAGGAAAAAAAAAAAAAGATTGCTTTCCCTGAAAAATAAAACTTTAGTAAACTATAGTAAAAAACAGAATATAATGGAACATCAAGTTACCTTTTACTACATGCCATTGTTAAATGCATAACACTATTTAGTTAGAAACAAAAGGGTCATGTTGTTATTAGATTCTTACATTATTTCCTTTTTTTTCAAGGTTGTGTTTCTATTTCAAAGGTATCAATAATTTTCTTGGGTTTTAAAACATCAGGCCCTGAGATTAATAGTGAGAAAACCTTTATATTTCAGTGCTCTGCTCCCTGTTTAGATAGGAACAAAGATGTAACCAAAAACTGTTAACCGCCAAAGGGCTTGAGAGGTGGGGAAAAGGGAGACACAGCCAGAATTTAAGCATTTCCTGCCAAAACAAAGGAAAATATCTGTTTGAAAGAACTTCAAAATCAGCTTGTAGACAGAGTGGGTATTTTGGCTATGCTGGTAGCATATAAGTATTATTCTAACTAGGTATGAATAGGAAGCTACCACAGTGCGAATCTTTCTACTTTTACCCTTACTCTCATCACACTCCATCCAAAGAGAAGTAGTATTACAAAGCCGAAGAATTCTTAGATTTGGTAAAGATACATTTTAGCGGACTTGACTATGAAACTATGTTTCATAAATAAGTTATATTTTCATTAGGTATTCCAAGAATGTGTTTAAGAAATTTTAGGGCTTTTAAGCACCACTACAACTGCTATAGATAAACATCTAAAAATGCTAGAATAAAATATCATACCAAATAATATAATCCCACGAAAAAGCCTTCCCCAAGAATGTTTCTTTTCTGCTTTAGTATCAGACCATCCTATGATACTGGACAAGGAAAATAACAGACTGAGAATGGGAGGGAAAAAGCAGAAATTTTGCTAACAGTCTCTTAAAGCCTAGGAAACAACAGTAACTATTTTTTCTAAATCATGACTGAAAGTGTCTTTAAAAGTCTTATCTCTTATTTGGGGAAATAAGAGATGGCAATGTAGTTTTCTGAAAAAGACAGTCCATTCTTTTCCTTTTATCAATCCTAAAAGAATAATTCTATTTAATAACTTCTAGTCCAAACCAGTTCGCTTAGGAAATATGTTCACAAACAAATATGTCTATTAAATAAGAAAGCAGGTAAAGAATGAATGGATGAAGATGTAAACAAATTAGCAAGCAAAACTATTATATAAAACTTTTCTACTAAATACTAAATATAAGCAAATCTATGGATTGAAGAGGGACAAAACTAGCCAGAATGAACTGCATTTTGTTTTCAATGACCCTACAATACTGAGAAGAAATCCTGATTTGTGGCAGTGCAGAAGGAAAGAAATCAATAAAACACTACAGAGTAAAATTGCATCTAGATAGCCACTGTACACTGTAAATGCCTCTCATTCATCATAATGTGCTCAAATTAAAGATTCACTTTTAAGGTCTTGAGAACTCACTAAAGCAATGTTGCAACTAAAGTACCACCTTAGCAAGAAGGTATTTTCCATTTTTGTTATTTTATCTAAGTTGCCTACAGCAAGTAAGATACATATTCTTTCAGAACCCATTAACAACAAAGACTGTAAGAAACATGCACTGCCCTACGTTACTTTTCATCCAAACACATATACTAACTATATAAGAATATGGCATTTGATATGAGATAATTGATTAAACTGGCTTCTGATAACCAAATTATTGACACTAAAAACAACCAAGTAGAAAAAAACAAAACAAACCATAAGAATTACCTACCCATATGGTACATACAGCAGAACAAGCATCCCATTTCCTAAGGATATCATTGTGAATAAAACAAAACAAAATGTACTCTTCTTTATTGGAATCCTAAATAGATATCATTGCTTACATACAAACTTTAAAATAGACTACAAGAAAAAGCTACTAAAACTAAAATTTAGTTGCTTAGCAAGGTAGAAAATCAATATTCTATATATGGGTTAATAACAATTAGATACTGAAATTTTAAAAGTACTATTTACTATACCAGAAAAAATCATATAAATATTTTTCTATAAATTTAACAGAAATGTGTTCACTGAAAACTACAAATCACTAGCAAGAGAAATTAAAAATTACTTAAACAAATGGAAAGATATACAGTACTCAAGAATGGGAAGACAATTATTGTTACTACTTTAATTCTCTTCAAACTATCTATAAACTCAACACAATTCCAACAAATATCTCAACAGGTCTGTTTTACAGAAGTCTAAAGCTGACTGTAAAATTTATATAGAAAGGAAAATAACTCAAATAGGTAAGTCAACTTTGATAATGGAAAGCAAAGATAGAGGTCTTACGCTGCCTGACTATAAAGAACAGCAATGATGACATGGTAATGGCAAAAGGACAAAGGATCCACACACACATGATGACTTTGACCAAGATGCAAATGCAATTCAATGGAGAAAGAAGAGTCTTTTTAACAAATGGTGTTGGAATAATTGAATATCAATGTACCAGAAAATAAAAATAGGGACACCTGGGTGGCAACGTTGGTTAAGCCTCCGACTCTTGGTTTTGGCTCAGCTGGTGATGTCTGGGTCCTAAGATGGAGCCAGGTGGTGGGCTCCACGCTCAGCACAGAATCTGCTTGAGATTCTCTCTGTCTCTTCCTCTGCCGATCCCCACTCATGCGTACTCTCTCTCTCAAATAAGTAAATAAATCTTTAAAAAAAATAAATGCATGGACAAATAAAATAAAAATAAAAAATAAGTACCTTAATCCAAACCTTGGAGCACATATAAAAACCAACTCAAAGTGGATCAAAGAATGACATATAAAAACTGGAACTATAAAACTTCTAGGAGAAACATAGGAAAAAAAAATTCCTTAGATATATCACCAAAAGAAAAAAACAGATAAATTGGACTTCACCAAAAGTAAAATTTTGTGGAAAAATAAAGAAATAAATAAGTAAAACAAAACCACCTTTAAAAAAGTAAGTTCTTCTCTTTGAAGTACGCTATTAAGAAAATGAAAAGACAAGCCACAGCCGGGAGAAAGTATATGAAAATCGTATTTCTGATAAAATTCTTATATCCTGACTACATAAAGAACTCTCAAAATATAAGAAAACAAACAACTCAGTTTTAAAAATGAGTAAAGGATCTTAATAGAGACCTTACCAAAGATAAAGGGATGATAAATAAGCACATAAAAATATGCTCACCATCATTAGTCAATAGGGAAATGCAATCAAAACCAAAATGAGAATTCACTATCTATCTATTAGAATGGTTAAAACAAACAAACAAACAAACAAACAAACGAACAAACATTCTGAAAATACCTAGTACTGGTGAGGATTCAGAGCAACTCTCATATAGCCATTTTGAAATATAAAATGATACAGACACTTTACAAAACAGATTGGTATATTTTTTAAAAAAAATTTCTTCAAGAGAGATAGCACACACATAGTGGGAGGTGGAAAGGGAGAGAGAAACACTCAGGCAGACTCTCCATTGAGCCAGGAGCCATCGCAGGGTTTGATCCCATGACCCTGATATCATGACCTGAGCCAAAACCAAGAGTTGGATACTAACCCAACTGATGCCCCTTGGTAGTCTCCTGTAAAGTCAAACACAGCACCCTATGACACAACAATCCTAATCCTTTGTATTTTTTCAGGTGAAAACAAACAAAACAAACCCCACCAAAACAATCCTATGTTTACATGAAAACTTATTTGAGGATGTTTATATTTATAACTGTTCCAACTGGAATACCCCAAATGTCTCTCAAGTGAGGAACTGATAAAAAAAAACTGGTATATCCATACAATGGAATACTGCCTAGCAGTAAAAGGAACAAATTACTAACACATGCTACACCATGGATTAATCTCAAATACATTATGCTAATTGATTGAAGCCAGACTCAAAAGGCTACACAATATATGGTCCAATTTATATGACATTTTATAAAGGCAAAACTCTAGGGACAGAAAATAAATTAGTGGTTACCAGTGTCTGGGGATGGTGTGAGGAGTTAACTACAAAGGGCTGGAGGAAAAAATTGCTCAATATCATCAATCAGTAGTGACTGTGTTACTTTATGTGTTTGTCAAAACTCAGAGTAGTTCATCAAAAAGGGTGAATTTTACTATCGTGCATTAATATAAAAAAATAGAAAAAAAATCCCACCATAATAAGACAATGAAAAATATTCAACTGAATGTAGGTTATGAATTATGATTACTAATTATGAACATAAAAGCATGATCTCAAATTTCAACTAGTATTATGAATGTAGTTTTAAATATCTGATCTCAAATTTTAACTAGTCCTGGATACTGTTTAAGATCTTATTACCATGGGGCACCTGCGTGGCTCAGTGGGTTGAGCCTTTGCTCTTGGCCTGGGTCATGATCTCGGGGTCCTGGGATCGAGCCCCGCATTGGGCTCTCTGCTTGGTGGGGAGCCTGCATCCCCCCCGCCTGCCTCTCTGCCTACTTGTGATCTCTCTCTCTCTCTGTCAAATAAATAAATTAAATCCTTTTTTTAAATAAAGATTTTATCATTATAAGGCAATATTCTATCATTTAGTAGGTGACACATTTAAAACAATAAAATTTAAGAATTGAGAAACTATTGTATATACAGGTTTTATTCAAGAGTGAATAAAACATGCATGCTCTCTATTCTCAAGACTATCTCATCTCACATATTAATTCCTACCTACTTAAAGTAACAACACAAAGCAAGATATGTCACCAAAGTATAATCGAAGTAATAAGACACTATGGTATGTTTGGGGAAAAATCATGGACTCTAGGGACAGACAAATAAACAGGCCTAACTTCAAATCTTATTTATGCTACTCAATTAAATTAGGAAAGTCACTTATATTACCTTGGATGATTATATAAGAAGTAATAAAAAACCACCTAGATCATCATCTGGCTTTTAAATATTCCATGAACATTCCATCCTTTCTTCTTCCTTCTCCTTCCTGAAAGTCAAAGTTTTTCTAAAAGTATCAGATCTAAGAATGTAAAGTAACTGGAGGGGAGGAAGCAAGATGGCGGAGAAGTAAGAGACTGAAATATATTCAAGTCCCAGGAGTTCAGCTAGTTATCAAATCATTCTGAACACATACAAATTCAACAGTAGATTCAAGAGAAGAAGAGCATAAATCTAGGAACAGAAAAGAGACCACTTTCCGGAAGGTAGGACGTTTGGAGAAGTGCATCTGAAGGGAAGGGAAGGGAAGATAGACTGTTGAGGGAGGGGATGGCTCCCAGCAAGTAAGAGAGCAGCAGAGCACAAAATCAGAACTTTTAGAAGTCTGCCCCACTGAGGGACATCGGTCCAGAGGCTAAGAGGAGGGTTGGAGCCCTCGCAGAGACAGTATGGTCTCGGGACCTGCAGGATCACAGAAAAACCTATGCTGTATGAGTGTGGCAGAGGTGCCAAGTATCAGAGTGGGGAAGCTGGCTGCAGAGACGGACCCGAGCAGTGGGCTCTCAGTTTGAGATTACTTTAAACCATGTTCCAAGGCACAGTCGGGCCACTGCTCTTCAAGCAGGGACCCCACAAGTGGCAGATCCAGAGACACCCCCTCCTTCCTCCTCTGGGAGGAGCAGTGCAGGAGCGCATAGCAGGAATCTGTTGGGTTTAGAGATTCCAAATGGGGCCAGGCGCCAGAAACAGAAATGCTTGGTCACAGGCCAAGTTAGCACGGAGTGTGGCCACAGACCAGGGAAAACAGGAGGGATTGATGGCTTTTCTCTAAGGGTGCACTGAGAAGTGGGCCCCAGAGCTCTTGGCTCTTCTGGGTGGGAAATTGGGAGGCTGCCGTCTTCATTCCTGTCCTCTAAAGCTATAAGGAAAGTGTTCAGGGAACAAAAGTTACCCCTAGTGAAACTGAGCAGATTACTTAGCCTGGCCCCTGGCAAGGGTGGTGCAATTCCGCCTCAGGGTGGTACAATTCTGCCTCAGGCAAAGACATTTGAGAATCACTGCAACAGCCCCCCCTCCCAAGAAGATCAGCAAGAACATCCAGCCAAGACCAAGTTTCTGATCAATGAGAAAGGCAGAACTCCAAAGCAAGGGGAAAGCAACACAGAATTCATGGCTTTTTTCCCCAGAATACTTTAGTCTTTCTAAGGTAAATTTTTTTAATTTTATTTTTTTCTTATTCTATTTTCTTTAACTTTTCCTCTTTCCTATTTTAATGTTTTTAAACTATTTTATTTTATTAATACCTTTTTAAAAAATCTTTTAAAATTTTCATTGTTATAGTCACATTTTATCCCTTCATTGTATTTAGTCTTATTTTTTGTATACATATAGGGTTTTTTTTCCTTTAAAATTTTGGGATACGATTTCGTCTAACAAATCAAAATATACCCTAAGTCTAGCATATGGCTTTGTTCTAGTCTCCAGCCTAATCACATTCTCCTCCTCTTTTTTTTTCCTTTCCCAACCAACTTCTTATCTTATCAATTCCTTTTTTAGAATCTTTTATAATTTTCATTTTATAGTCATATTCCATCCCTTCATTATGTTTACCCATATTTTCATGTGTGTGTGTATATATATATTTTTTTTCTTTCTTTCCTTAAAATTTTCAGAGGTCATTTATTCTAAGAGACCAGAATACACCCAAAATCGAGTGGGTGTCTCTGTACTATTCACCAGTCAATATATATATTTTTTTATTTTTTATTCCTTTTCCTCCTTTCTTCTCCCCTGGTTTTGGGTCTCTTCTGATTTGGTTAGCATATATTTTTCTGGGGTCTTTGCCACCCTTTTAGTATTTTGTTTTCTCATTTATCTATTCTTATCTGGATAAAATAACAAGGCAGAAAAACTCACCTCAAAAAAAAAAAGAACAAGAGGCAGTACTGACAGCTAGGGACCTAATCAATATGGACATTAGAATTATGTCAGAACTAGAGTTCAGAATGATGATTCTCAAGATGCTGCCTGGGCTTGAAAAAAGCATGGGTGATATTAGAGATTCCCTTTCTGGAGAAATAAAATCCCTTTCTGGAGAGATAAAAGAACCAAAATCTAAGCAAGTTGAAATAGAAAAAGCTATTACTGAGGAGGAATAAAAAATGAGGATTCTTACTGCTAGGATAAGTGAGGCAGAAGAGAGAATTAGTGATAAAAAAGACCAAATGATAGAGAATAAAGAGCTAAGCAAAGGAGAGACAAACAATTACTGGACCATGAGGGGATGAGTGATAGAGTGATACCATAAGATGAAACAATATTAGAATAATTGGGATTCCAGAAGAAGAAGAAAGAGAGAGGGGGGCAGAAGGTATACAGGAGCTAATTATAGTAGAGAATTTCCATAATATGGCAAAGGGAACAAGCATCAAAATCCAGGAGGCACGGAAACCCCCCCTCAAAATCAATAAAAATAGGTCCACACTCCACCATCTAATAGTAAAACTTACAAGTCTTAGTGACAAAGATAAAGTCCTGAAAGTAGCTCAGGACAAGAGGTCTATAACATACAATGATAGAAATATTAGATTTGCAGCAGACCTATCTACAGAGACCCAGCAGGCCAGAAAGGACTGGCATGATATATTCAGAGTACTAAACGAGAAAAATATGCAGCCAAGAATCCTATATCCAGCTAGCCTGTCCTTAAAAATAGAAGGAGAGATAAAAAGCTTCCAGGACAAACAAAAATTAAAAGAACTTGCAAACACCAAACCAGCCCTATAGGAAATATTGAAAGTGGTCCTGTAAGAAAAGAGAGAGCCTAAAAGTAATAGACCAGAAAGGAACAGAGAAAATATACAGTAACAGTCACCTTACAGGCAATATAATGGCACTAAATTCATATCTTTCAATTGTTACCCTGAATGTTAATGGACTAAATGCCCCCAATCAAAAGGCATAGAGTATCAGAATTGATAAAAAAACAAGACCCGTCGATATGCTGTGTACAAGAAACTCATTTAAGACCCAAAGACACCTCCAGATTTAAAGTGAGTAAATTGAGTAAATTGAAAACAATTTACCACGCTAATGGACATCAAAAGAAAGCTGGGGTGGCAATCCTTATAACAGATAAATTAGATTTTAAGTCAAAGACTATAATGAGAGATAAGAAAGGACACTATATCATACTTAAGGGGTCTGTCGAACAAGATCTAATAACTTTAAATATCTATGTCCCAACATGGGAGCAGCCAATTATATAAACCAATTAATAACAAAAACAAAGAAACACATCAACAATAATACAATAATAGTATGGGACTTTAACTTGCCACTCACTGAAATGGACAGATCACCTAAGCAAAAGATCAACAAGGAAATAGAGCCTTTAAATCACACACTGGACCAGATGGACATCACAGATATATTCAGAACATTTTATCCCAAAACAATAGAATACACATTCTTCTCTAGTGTACATGGAACATTCTTCAGAATGTTCCTGGATCACATATCAATTCTCAACCAGTACCAAAAGACTGGGATCATTCTCTGCATATTTTCAGACTACAATGATCTGAAACTAGAACTCAATCACAAGAGGAAAGTTGGAAAGGACTCAAATACATGGAGGCTAAAGAGCATCCTACTAAAGAATGCATGGGTCAACCAGGAAATTAAAGAAGAATTTAAAAAATTCACAGAAACAAATGAAAATAAAAACACAACTGATCAAATTCTTTGGGACACAGCAAAGGTGGTCCTGAGAGGAAAGTATATAGCAATATAAGCATTTCTCAAGAAACAAGAAAGGTCTCAATAACATAACCTAACCCTACACCTAAAGGAGCTGGAGAAAGAAGAGCAAAGAAAGCCTAAACCCAGCAGAAGAAGACAAATAATAAAGATCAGAGCAGAAATCAATGAAATAGAAACCAAAAGAACAGTAGAACAAATCAACGAAAGTAGGATCTGGTTCTTTGAAAAAATTAGTAAGATTGATAAACCCCTGGCAAGACTTATCAAAAAGAAAGAGAAAGTACCCAAGTTAATAAAATCATGAATGAAAGAGGAGAGATCACAACAAACACCAAAGAAAATCAAACAATTATAAAAACATATTATGAGCAACTATACGCCAGCAAACCTGACAATCTGAAAGAAATGAATACACTCCTAGAGACATAAAAACTACCAAACTGAACCAGGAAGAAATAGAAAACCTGAACAGACCCTAACCAGTAAGAAGATTGAAGCAGTCATCAAAAATCTCCCAAAAAACAAAAGCCCAGGGCCAGACGGCTTCCCAGGGGAATTCTACCAAACATTTAAAGAAAAATTAATACCTATTCTCCTGAAACTGTTCCAAAAAATAGAAATGGAAGGAAAACTTCCAAACTCATAAGGCCAGCATTAACTGGATCCCCAAACCAAAGACCCCACCAAAAAAGAAAATTATAGACCAATATCTCTGATGAACACAGATGCAAAAATTCTCGCCAAACAGTAAAGTGTCAGGATATAAAACCAATGCACAGAAATCAGTTGCATTTCTATACACCAATAGCAAGATAGAAGAAAGAAATTAAGGAGTCGATCCCATTTACAGTTGCACCAAAAACCATAAGATATCTAGGAATAAACCTAACCAAGGAGGTAAAGAATCTGTACTCAGAAAACTATAAAGCACTCCTGAAAGAAATTGAGGAAGATACAAAGAAATGGAAAAATGTTCCATGCTCATGGATTGGAAGAACAAATATTGTGAAAATGTCTATGCTACCTAAAGCAATCTACACATTTAATCCAATCCCTATCAAAATACCACCAATTTTTTTCAAAGAAATGGAACAAATAATCCTAAAATTTGTATGGACCCAGAAAAGACCCTGAATAGCTGGAGGAATGTTGAAAAAGAAAACCAAAGTTGGTGGCATCACAATTCCTGACTTCAAGCTGTCAGGATCAAGACAGTATGGTACTGGCACAAAAAGAGACACATAGATCAACGGGACAGAACAGAGATCCTAGAAATAGACCCTCAACTCTATGGTCAACTAATCTTTGACAAAGCAGAAAAGAATGTCCAATGGAAAAAAGAAAGTCTCTTCAACAAATGGGGTTGGGGAAATTGGACAGCCACATGCAGAAGAATGAAACTGGACCATTTCCTTACACCACACACAAAAATAGACTCAAAATGAATGAAAGACCTCAATGTGAGATGGGAATCTATCAAAATCCTTGAGGAGAAAACAGGTAGCAACCTCTTCCACCTCAGCTGCAGCAACTTCTTCCTAGGAACATCGCCAAAGGCAAGGGAAACAAGGGTAAAAATGAACTATTGGGACTTCATCAAGATCAAACACTTTTGCACAGCAGAGGAAACAGTCAACAAAACCAAAAGACAACAGACAGAATGGGAGAAGATATTTCCAAGGACATATCAGATAAAGGGCTAGTATCCAAAATCTATACAGAATTTATCAAACTCAATACCCAAAGAACAAATAATCTGATCAAGAAATGGGCAGAAGACACGAACAGACATTTCTGCAAAAAAGACATCCAAATGGCCAACAGACACATGAAAAAGTGCTCAAAATCTTTCAGCATCAGGGAAATACAGATGAAAACCACAATGAGATACCACCTCACACCAGTTAAATGGCTAAAATGAACACGTCAGGGAACGACAGATGTTGGAGAGGATGCGGAGAAAGGGGAACCCTCCCACACTGTTGATGGGAATTGAAGCTGGTGCAGCAACTCTAGAAAACAGTATGGAGGTTCCTCAAAAAGTTGAAAATAGCACTACCCTATGAGCCAGCAATTGCAGTACTAGGTATTTACTCTAAAGATACAAATGTAATGATCCGAAGGGGCACACGCACCTGAATGTTTATAGAAGCAATGTCACAGTAGCCAAACTATGGAATGAACCTAGATGTCCATCAACATATGAATGGTTAAAGAAGATGAGGTATATATGTACAATGGAATACTATGCAGCCATCAAAAGAAATGAAATCTTGCAATTTGCCATGGTGTGATAGAACTGGAGGGTATTATGCTGAGCAAAGTAAGTCAATCAGAGAAATACAACTATCATATGATCTCTCTGATATGAGGAATTTGAGAGGCAGGGCAGAGGGTTTTGGAAGGTAGGGAAGGAAAAAAGTGAAATAAGATGGGATAGGGAGGGAGACAAACCATAAGAGACCCTCAATCTCACAAAACAAACTGAGGGTTGCTGGGGGTTATGTGGGGGGAAGGACAGGGTGGCTGGGTTATGTACTTTGGGGAGCGTATGTGCTATGGTGAGTGCTGTGAAATGTGTAAGCCTGATGATTCACAGACCTGCAACCCTGGGGCAAAGAATACATTATATGTTAATAATTTAAAAAAAAAAAAGAATGTAAAGTAATTGCTTCTCAAAAGAATGGTATTCTCATTTAGAAAATCCACATGAATTAGTTTTACCAGCCTCACCATCTCACTTATATTGCCACAGCCCTCAAATGGTGATGCACCATTGATCCATTATTATTGGAGTAGTTACTGTCTCAAGGGTAGCCAATCTTTAGGCTATTCAGTGATGTATGAAGTGGGCAGGCTTAGAGATCTGCTTAGAAAAAATGATGGTAATTTGTTTAGCCAGTTACACAGAATATTCTCAGATTTAAAGAAAACTGGCTAATCTGCAGCAAAAGGAGGAGACAAGAGGACTGTGAATGTGATGGGCATAGAAGAGAAAGGCGTGAGTGTGTGTATGGAGAGAACACACAGCCATGAGAGTGCCTACACTGAAATGCCTGAGTGATGAGACAGAGAAAGAGGCTAGAACCTAGAGTAGTCTTGGTACCTAACAGTTTTTTAGTTTCAGTTCTTTATTCAATTTATGAGACGTGTAATACAATTCTTTTCTTAAAACAGTATGTTAAACATGTTTTATCGCTTGTTCTAACCTTAAACACTTGAAGAAAAACATTCTGCTGAGATTGTCATCCCTAAAGACTCTATGTAACTGATTGTCTCAAAGGAAATGTTTGATTGAAAGCAGCCTACCCATCAGATTCTCTCAAGATTATGAGCCAAGTTATCTGTACTCATACAGATGATGGTTGATTCTCTAGCAAGAAAATAATGCAGAGCTAGGGTTGTAGTAAGCATCTTAGAAAGGCAAAGACTCATGCAAAATAAGGCTATCAGTTACCAGAAGTCAAGAGAAAGCTAGACCTAAGAATGGGCCAGTCATTTATAAGCTTTGATATTCAAAAGTGCTGTTCTGGTTTTCTGCTCCCTCTAATGTCAAACATCACCTCACCAGATTCTTTCAATTCAAGCAAATTAGTTCTACAAACATCTGGCTAGCTGTTGTCAAAGAAGCAAAACTCTACATACTTCCACTTTTGTGTTCCTCGTTTACTTAAAATCTCAAAAGCAATGCCACAGCAGCTGAAAAGAACCAATTCCTAGAATTCCCACCCCTACTTCAATCAAGGTAAGTTTTGCAATTTGATAAAGTATAATGTACAGTTTTCTGTGTATCTACTCCTCTCAATAACCTTTTCCATATGTGATGCTTAATGATTCTTTATAATATAATATGAATATTTTATTAAATTCTTCAGTTTCTTGCAGGAACATATTTCTAAATTTAAAAAGTTGGAAATTTTTGTTCTTCAAGCAGTCCAATTATGGAGCACAATATCTGAAACTGGCCTCTTAATAAGAAGTTAATATCTATCATCCTATAACAACTATCTTAAATGTTTAACAAAAGTAGCCTAGGGAGTAGGGAGGTAAGTATTTTTAGTTAAACTCTTAAAAATCATTTATACAGAAGATACATTTATATCCCAGAAGAAATCCTTCATGCCTTCATGATGTTATAAAGCAAAATAAAATACATAATTAGACTGAAGATATTCTCTAAACATCTGACTGCTCTCCCAATACCAAGAGACTCCACTGTGGAGATAGCCATACCAAATCTACCTTGTTTGAAAGAATTAAATAACTGATATCCCCTGCCCCCCAAAAAAGCCACAACTAAAGTCAACCTCTACATACATAAACAACAACTGATACAGTAATCATTTTTTAACAAAAAGACTTTACTTATTTAAAAGAGAGAGCAGGAGGGAGAGAGCACAAGCCCAGGGGGATGGAGAAGGACAGCAGGAGAGGGAGAAGCAGACTCCCCGCTGAGCAGGGAGCCGGATGCAGGGCTCATCCCAGGACCCAGGATCAATGACCTGAGCTGAAGGTAGACGCTTAATGGACTGAGCCACCCAGGTGCCCCAATATACAGTAATAATTTAAAAGGCACATCAAGCTGCTCTTTTGTTGACAATTTTTTTAAAAAATCCTCTCACAGGTAGAGAGCAACAGCTGTTACTGAATAGTTCTAGTCACTGGAGAATTTCTTTTAGCACAGTTTGACATCATGGCCTAAATTCAAAGTGACACCAAATTAAAGCCTGTTACGGTAATAATCATGGCAATGTAAAGTGGTTTAGGAAAACCTGAAATCTGAGTCTTCAGATATAATTTCATTTATGTCACTGTTGATTTTAGCTAGTCTCAAATCTTACTTTAACATAAAACTATGATGACTTAAAAGTGTTTAAGTCTTAAAAAGACTTAAAAATATCTTTAAAAAAGACATTACATAAACAGGTAAAAATTAATGATAAATAATTCCATTTAAATGATATGCTATTGGGGAGGGGAGGCGAACCATAAGAGACTATGGACTCTGAAAAACAACCTGAGGGTTTTGAAGGGTCAGGGGTGGGAGGTTGGGGCAACCTGAGGGTTTTGAAGGGTCAGGGGTGGGAGGTTGGGGGAACAGGTGGTGGGTAATGGGGAGGGCACGTTTTGCATGGAGCACTGGGTGTTGTGCAAAAAGAATGAATACTGTTACGCTGAAAAAATAAATAAAATGGATAAATGATAAGCTACTTGTCTTACAACAAAGGAATAAATGGGGTAAATGTCTTCTCAGAGACATTAGGTACCTAAGTTTATAGTTTTCTTAAATTTCCATCAGTTTAAAAATAATATACAGAGTGACATCAGCAAGATGGAAGAATAGGAAATATAGATAGGAAATCCCTGTCCTCTTCCCGACACAGAAACACTGATTTAACAGCCATATACAGACCAGAATACTTTTATGAGAACCCCAGAATCCAGTTAAGAAGATGCAATATCCTAGAAGAGCACAAAACCAGGGACAACTGCATTGGAATGGGGTAAAAACAGCAGTTTCACTTTACCTGTGTCTGCCCTCCTCCATGTCAGCATAGGTAAGTGCTGAAAAACATGCTATTTCTCTCACTCAGAAGGAGAAAGCCAGGGGTGAATCCAACATTCTCAGCCCTTCAGGCAATGCCCAAGAGAACCGTTCCTATCTCCCCTTATTCAGAGAGTACTGAAAGATCCAGCCTAGTTAGAATGTCTCAGGGCAGCTAAGAACAAGACAGAGGAATAGGTGGCTCCCAATAGACTCCGAGGCCTCATGTGGCTGGCATGGATGGTAGCACATAGCACAGACCTCAGCAACTGGTGTGGACCTCAACAGCAAGCAAAGATCTCAGCAGCCAATATGGGGCGTGGGGGGAATGGTTGCGGGGAGTCTCAGTAGATGGCAGAAATCCAGAATAGATCTCAGCAGTTGACTTGACTCTATGAGATTCAGAGAAGGTACATAATCCTAAAACTTCCTCAGGGAGGAGGGCGAGGAGAGAGAAGTGTAACTTGCATCTAACATCTCAGTATCTCCATGCCCCAGGGGAAAGGGGCAGGGGCTCTCTGTACCAATAATGGCTCTGTGGGATTGAAAGAAAGTGTAAAATACTGGGAATTCTCTTCCAGGAGAGAGGAAGAAGAGTGGAATATACATATTCATAAAAAAAGGGGGAAGAGGGGTGCCTGGTTGGCTCAGACTCTTAACATTGGCTCAGGCCATGATCTCAGGGTCATGGGATTGAGCCTCATGCCAGGCTCTGTGCTCAGCAAGGAGTCTGCTTCTCTCCCTCTTCCTCTCTTCTACCCCTGGCCCCACTCACACTCTAGCCCTCTCTCTCTAAAATAAATAAATAAATCTTAAAAA
Source organism: Meles meles (assembly GCF_922984935.1). Taxonomy (NCBI): domain Eukaryota; kingdom Metazoa; phylum Chordata; class Mammalia; order Carnivora; family Mustelidae; genus Meles; species Meles meles. The sequence continues at coordinate 76,627,557 of NC_060068.1, read as the reverse complement.
AAAAAAAAATTGGAGAGACTCCCAGAATTTCTAGCTACACTGATGAAGATCTTTTCCAGCCAAACCATTCCATAAAGACTGAAAGATGTGGCTGTTTCTTCAAATGTGGAAGTGTCAATGTAAAGCTTATGAAAAACATAAAGAATAAGGGAAATACAATACTACCAGAGGAAAAAAAATAAATCTCCAATAACAAACCCTAAAGAAATGGAGATCTATGAATTGCCTGAATTATTTAAGATAATCATCTTAAAGCTCAGAGAACTGCAAGAAAACACAGACAACAAAATTGCAAAAATGATACATGAAAAAAAATGAGAATATGAGCAAAAACAGAAACTATAAAGGAGAACAAAACAAATACTGGTGCTGAAATACAGAATAACTGAATTGAAAAATCTACAAAGAAACCTGTTATAAACACACAAAAAATAGAGAAAAGAATCAAAGCAAGCCAATATAAAAATTCAACAATTACAAAGGAAGACAGCAAGAGAGGAAGACAGGAACAGAAGAATGGTGGAACAGCCAGAGAACAACTAACAGAATGGCAATAGTAAGTTTTTATCAGTAATTACTTATAATGTAAAGGGATTAAATTTTCCAGTCAACAGACAAGGTTCAGAATAATAGATAAAATAAGCAGGATCAAACAATTTGCTATCTATGAGATATTCACTTTGGCATTAAGAATACACATAGACTTACACAGATACACACACACATATGCACACACAAACTGAAAACAAGGGGATGGTAAAAGATATGTTGCTAATTGTAGCCAAAATAGATTAGGTTTGGCAAATCTAATATCAGACAAAACAAACATTCAGTCAAAATCGGTCACAAGAAATAAAGATAGAACTAAAATAAGCAAATGGGATTACATCAAACTAAAATCTTCTACAAAAAGAAGGAAACCATCAATAAAATGAACCTACTGAATGAGAGTAGACATTTGCTAATCATATATCCAATAAGGGTCTAACATTCAAAATATACAAAGAACTTATACAACTTAGTATCAAAAAAACAATGAGCCAAACAAAAAAATGGGCAGACGACTTAAATACTCATTTTTTACAAAGAAGACACTTAGATGGCCAACAGGTGCAGAAAAACATGTTCAACATCACTAATCATCAGAGAAATGCAAATCAAAACCACAATGAGATACCATTTGAAGGGCCAGATTGGCTAGAATCAAAAAGACCAGAAATAACAAGTGTTGGCAAGAATGTAGAGAAAAAGGAATCCTCATACACGGTTGGTAGGAATGTAAATTGGTATAGCCACCATGGAAAACAGTATGAAGGTTCCTCAAAAAATGTTTAAAGAAAGAGCTACCATATAGTCCAACAATTCCACTTCTGGGAACTTACCTGAAAAAAAAAAAAAAAGAAAGAAAACACTAAGGCAAAGAGATATATAAACCCCTATATTCATTGCAGCAATGCAATGGCCAAGATATGGAAGCAATCTATATCCCTTGATAGGTGAATAAATAAAGAAGATATGCTATATACATGCACACTGGATAGTCAGTCATAAAAATAATGAAATCTTACCATTTGTGACAATTTGGGTGGACCTAGAGGGTATTATGTTAGGTGAAATAAGTTAGAAAGAAAAAGGCAAATGTGGAATGATTTCACTTATATAGGGAAATCTAAAAAACAAAAACAAAATTTAAAAATGAACAAATCAAACAAAACAGAAACAGACTCATCTGTATAGGCAACTAATCATTGGTTACCAAAAAGTGGAGGGATTTGGGGGACAGAAAAAATGGTGAAAAAGATTAAAACATATAAAATTCCAGTTATAAAATACATATCATGAGGATGTAAGCTACAGCATAGGGAATATAGTCAACAATATTGTAATAACTCTGTTTGGCAACTAGACTTATTGTGGGCATCATTTGTGATATATAAAATACTGAATCACCATGATGTACACTTGAAATTAACAGGATGCTATATGTCAGTTATACTTCAATTAAAAAAAAAAACAAAGAAGGTCACTGTATAATGATAAATAGGTCAATTCATCAATAAGATATAACATTGTAAATATATATGCACTGAAAACTGGAGCAAAAATATATAAAGCAAATATTAATAAAAGTGAAAAGAGAAATAGACAGAAATATAATAATAGAAAGGAACTTCAATATCCCACTTTCATCAATGAATAGATCATCCAGACAGAGAATCAATAAGGAAACAGCAGACATGAATAACACTATAAATCAAGTAGACCTAATAAAGACATATGGAACAATCTACCCCACAGCATCAGAATACACATTCCTCTCAAGTGCACATGGAACATTCTCTAGGATGGATCATATGCTGGGCTAGGAAACAATTATTAACAAATTTTTTTTTTTTTCCCCCTTTTATTAATTTTTTCAGCGTAACAGTATTCATTCTTTTTGCACAACACCCAGTGCTCCATGCAAAACGTGCCCTCCCCATCACCCACCACCTGTTCCCCCAACCTCCCACCCCTGACCCTTCAAAACCCTCAGGTTGTTTTTCAGAGTCCATAGTCCCTTATGGTTCGCCTCCCCTCCCCAATGTCCATAGCCCGCTCCCCCTCTCCCAATCCCACCTCCCCCCAGCAACCCCCAGTTTGTTTTGTGAGATTAAGAGTCATTTATGGTTTGTCTCCCTCCCAATCCCATCTTGTTTCATTTATTCTTCTCCTATCCCCCTAACCCCCCATGTTGCATCTCCATGTCCTCATATCAGGGAGATCATATGATAGTTGTCGTTTTCCGATTGACTTATTTCACTAAGCCTGATACCCTCTAGTTCCATCCACATTGTCGCAAATGGCAAGATCTGTTTCCTTTGCTGTGCAAAAGCTTTTGATCTTGATGAAATCCCAATAGTTCATTTTTGCCCTTGCTTCCCTTGCCTTTGCCGATGTTCCTAGGAAGATGTTGCTACGGCTGAGGTCGAAGAGGTTGCTGCCTGCATTCTCCTCAAGGATTTTGATGGATTCCTTTCTCACATTGAGGTCCTTCATCCATTTGGAGTCTACTTTCGTGTGTGGTGTAAGGAAGTGGTCCAATTTCATTTTTCTGCATGTAGCTGTCCAATTTTCCCAGCACCATTTATTGAAGAGGCTGTCTTTTTTTCCATTGGACATTCTTTCCTGCTTTGTCGAAGATGAGTTGACCATAGAGTTGAGGGTCTATTTCTGGGCTCTCTATTCTGTTCCATTGATCTACGTGTCTGTTTTTGTGCCAGTACCATGCTGTCTTGATGATGACAGCTTTGTAATAGAGCTTGAAGTCCGGAATTGTGATGCCACCAACTTTGGCTTTCTTTTTCAATATTCCTTTGGCTATTCGAGGTCTTTTCTGGTTCCATATAAATTTTAGGATTATTTGTTCCATTTCTTTGAAAAAAATGGATGGTATTTTGATAGGGATTGCATTAAATGTGTAGATTGCTTTAGGTAGCATAGACATTTTCTTACACTGTTGGTGGGAATGCAAGCTGGTGCAACCACTCTGGAAAACAGCATGGAGGTTCCACAAAATGTTGAAAATAGAACTACCCTATGACCCAGCAATTGCACTACTGGGTATTACCCTAAAGATACAAATGCAGTGATCCGAAGAGGCACGTGTACCCGAATGTTTATAGCAGCAATGTCTACAATAGCCAAACTATGGAAAGAACCTAGATGTCCATCAACAGATGAATGGATAAAGAAGATGTGGTATATATACACAATGGAATACTATGCAGCCATCAAAAGAGATTTTTTTTTTTTAATTTATTTCCTTCTTTTTGTGAGGGATGGCTTTAGCAAGGCTTTGGGGTAGAAGTGCAGGGAGCAAAAAACCCATTTTGTCACCTGCTAATAGCATCTGGGCTAGTCTCTTTAAAAGGTTACATTGAGGAAAACAAATTAGTGTGGAACTAATCTCCTAATAATACTGATCCATTACACTGTATTTAACTTAGAACTATTGAAAACGGTTAAAATTTTCCTAACCAGCAGCTGTCTACTCAAGTCTCTAAATGTGTACATTTCATTTTTTAACATTTTTTTAAAGAATTTATTTATTTATTTGAGATAGTGTGTGGGAGAGAGCACAAGCAAGAGTGAGTGGCTGGGAGAAGCAGGCTCCCTGCTGAGTAGGGAGTCTGATGTGGGGCTTGATCCCAGGACTCTGGGATCATGACCTGAGCTGAAGGCAGATGCTTAACCTTCTGAGCCATCCAGGCGCCCCCTCTTCATTTTTTAACTTAAATACAAACTTGGTTTTATTTATATAACCAGCTAATGCTGGATTATATTCTTTTTTAAAAAGTCAAATACATAAGTTCAAGTAGGTATGAAAGAGTCAGTTTCTTTTTTAGTTATTAGAATAAAGATTCTAAGGATAAATAAAATAAATTAAAATATTCAATAATATTATCTGCCAGAAAGTCCTATAGGTAAAGAGTATTTCCTATTTTCCTGACCGTCTTTTCCTACTAGAGTTCTAACACACTAAAAAGGATGTAAATTTTAATGATATACAAATGAAAAATGCCTTCTGGAAAAAAAAATAGGGAACTTAGGTTTTAAGTAATCACAGCAATCCAGCTTATTTAAAAGTAAACATTTATACTTTCCTGTGATTTCTAACTCTCCCCCCTTCGTAAAATTGATTCGTTGCATAATAAAAAAGTTATTAAATGTTTTCAGTTTTAAAAAACTTCCAAGAAGGAGCAGATTATCAGTTTGGGAAAATCAACTACAAATCCCAGCACATCATATCACATGAGACATTTTAAGAAAAAGGTATTCTATTTCTCACATGATTTTGATGGCCCAGTACACATGTACTTTCTAAAGGATATTAATTAATGGGTTTTCAGGAAAATATTGAATAACCAATTAACCTGAAAATAAATCTGGGTAACTATAGACATGTTTAGAGTTTATAGTAACATTTTAGAGCCTCGGGGACAAAAATTGAGGAGTAAATCTGTTCTAGTTTCTAATGCCAGTGAATTCTTTTGTGGCAACTTTTAAACCACAGGAATTATCCCATTTGGAGACTATAATTCTCTTATAAGATGGGCTTTGCAATTAAAAACCACATCACAGGAAGGCATGTCAGTGAACATTATGGCTCCATGGATAAATCTAGGGGGAAGATTTAAATGGTCATTTAGAAGGCAGCTTACTTACATTAGATTTACAAATTTCCAAGTAATTTCTTGCAGTAAAGGAATGGCCTATCATGGTAAAAGAATACAGCAAAAGGCTCAGATGAATCATAGGGTCAATGTATTTTGGAGCAGAAAAGGAACTTCATATAGAAGGTATACAGAAACATCTTCATTTTATAGAGGTAAAGCGACTTATCCAAGACCACAACCATAAATTGAAATTGGACTTCTGCACTTTTCCTCCTTTAATTTGCCTCATCTGTAGTAAACAAAAAATGCCATCCTAACAAGACAATGCAATCCTCATAGACTGTGTAACGTATTTGCTTTTCAGTATATGAATGTCACATATATACCGACCATCATCCCTGTTACCTCGGTGACTTGGTAGCCTGAATCTATGTCCCCAGGAATAGAGAAGGAGAAAACCAGCCATAATGACAGCTTCTTCCTCTCACTCCCCAACAAATCATGATGCCATAAAAGGTCACTCATTTAATTATTTTAAAATGTTTTTAAGTACATTCTTCTACTTCATGGACATCCACCTGGCATACATAGAGCCGGCTGCTCTGAGTGGCTGAAGAAACTTCTCTGCTCGTTACCCTCAGACAGATGTAAACAAATGTACTGGAGGCCATTACTGAGATTATCAAAAGATTCAACGGTATTCTTTTAAATGTTTTACTATTTAATTACCTTTACCAAAACCTATTTAGATGGAACATTTTATCAATACTTGTAATGCTTGAATTCTCAGAAGATAAATGCATACTCCCTGAAAGACTCCAAAATCTGGGGGTTAAAGAGCTTTTTCAGACCTACAGCATCTAAACATAAATGTTCCAATGCTGTGTCCCACAAAAACTTGCGCCAGGGAATAACTTAAATTTTTAAGGGAAACATAGGAGTACTCAACATATGTTATATATTGTGTGAACTAGTAGCTTAAACTAGTTGCCAATTCTGACGTTACACTGCATGAAAATCAAGGTGAAACAGGAAATGAGGGTGGTGGTGTCCATTCTGATTCCAAGATTTGAAAAATTGTCCAGTGCTTAATAGGTGCTCAGATTCTGTAAGTAATTGTAATTATTTTAAAAAGAAATTAATTTTTTCTTTCAATTTAGTCTATGTCTTTAATGGCTTTAAATTACCAGACCACAGACACTTATTTAGTTGTTCAGACTTAACTAAATAAACAGAACTGTTATGGTTTTGTTTGTTTTTGCAAAGAGGCTCCATGGGGAAATAACCAAGGTAGTAAGTGATCTGTGAACTGAGACAGTTTGGGAGCCACTGCGTTACTGTAAACTGAGATATATGTACACTGAATGGCTAAAAGTTTACATTAAAAACTCAAAAATAAAATAAAAAGCCTAGAACCTCTAGTCATAAAAACATATATGCCTGAAATTACAAATGATAGACTCACTATTATCACAGATTTAGTTAGCTGGCATTTGTAATCTGTAACATAAAGCACTGGTTCAGACTGTGGTTTCAAGAGTTAGACAGCCTTAGTTCAAAACTATTTTGCCATATGCTAACTGTGCACCTTTACTCCTTACATCTGTTTCTTCATACATAATAATGGGAATAATAATAGTACTTGTTTTATACTAAGGACCAGAAAGGTTAAATGAAGTAATGCATGAAAACTATACCTGGGTCTTAAGTGATCAGTAAGGTACTAGCTATCATTATCACATTCATCATTATTAATATACACTCTTTAGAAAGTTACACTTCCAGATTAACAAACAAGGTAGTCTAGAACAATCCCACCAAAAGTATGCCTTAAAAAGTCAGAAAGAGTATTTAAAAAATATATTTTTTTAAGGAGCCAGAGGCTATTGAGGTAGTAAACAAGTCATGATTAGGAAAGAAAGTCAACTCAGAGAGGCACTTGAGAGGAATTTTGTGCTCAAGTCTTTTGTCAATGTCAGAAGCATGGCTGAGAGGCTGAAAAGGGGAGCAGAGGTTTTAATAAATGTATAGGGACATGAAAATTAATGTTCAGGGCCTACCAAGGAGAAGTCAAAGGTTGATATGGGTTAGAACCTCAGGTTATACCCTTGTAGGCAATATAAATCTATGTATAGACCATCACTCACAGGAGATAAAGCCATTTGATACCATTTCACTCCATTGGTTGATTTACAATGATCTGGATTACTAGTGCCCCTAGATTGTTGCCTGCAACAAGCAAAAATAAACCTTCTTTGGAATATCATTGAGATTCTCAAGTTATCTCTATTTATTTCTCATGTACAGCATACGGAACACAATAAAAAATATTCAGGTATATGAAAAGACAATAACACTAAGTATCTGGAAGCCAAGAAAAACAGACACCAGATCAACTCAGAGAATTCAGAGAACAGGGATTTCAAAGGCGAGTTTAAGAACTATTTTGCTTAATATGACTAATAAATTAAGCAACAAATTAAACAATATTGAGACTATCACAAAAAGGAGGAATGAAAACATCTAAATGGAAATTCCAGTACTAAAAAATACAATCACTGAAAATAAGAATTAAGTGGACGGACTTAAAAGCAAACTATGCAGAGCTGAAAAAAAAATTAGTGAACCATAAGCCAGGTAAGAAGAAAATATCCAAACTAAAATATGGAAGAAAGAAAAGAACAAAAGTGATATCTAGATAGGATAGAGTAAAATACCCAGTATACTGGAATCTGGAGCTGCAGAATGACAGGATTAAAAAAATAGAGGCAGAAGCAATACAGGAAGATACAATGGCTGAAAATTTTCAAACCTGAGTAAAGACATAAAACCTTAAATTTAGGGCACCTGGGTGGCTCAGTGGGTTAAGCCGCTGCCTTCGGCTCAGGTCATGATCTTAGGGTCCTGGGATTGAGTCCCGCATCGGGCTCTCTGCTCAACAGGGAGTCTGTATCCCTCTCTCTCTCTCTCTCTCTCTCTGCCTGCCTCTCTGCCTACTTGTGATCTCTCTCTTTCTGTTAAATAAATAAATAAATAATCTTTAAAAACAAAACAAAACAAAACAAAACCTAGATTTAAAAAACGCTACAAATGCCAAACAGGATAAGTACAAAGAAAACCATATCTAAACATATAGTAGTAAAAAGTGATGAAAACAAAAGCAAAAAAATCTTAAAAGCAGCTAGAAATAAAACAAAGCAAAGTACAAGTATAGCGACTGACGGCAGAAATCTCAAGAGGAACAATGAAAGCCAGAATATACTATAATGGTGTCTTTAATACACTGAAAGAAAACTGTCAACCGAGAAATCTACACCCAGCAAAAACACTCTTCAAAAGAACAGGTGAAATAGACTTTTTCAAATAAACAAAAAGTGAAAGAATATATCACCAGTAGATCCATGGAAATTATGATGTATTAACTATAGTGTATTCTTTAGCAGAAAAAAACAGTTCAAGAAGAAAACTCAGTGATGCTATAAGGAATATCTTTTGTTTAAACAGTTGTAATAATGATGCTCATATATAATTAAATTAAAATATACAACAACAGCATTTGAGTTGGGGGAAGGGTTGTTAAATGTATTAAAGTGGAAGATTCTTTCATAGCCCAGGAAGTTGTGATAACACTACTTTATGGAGGCACCTGGGTGGCTCAGTTAGTTAATTGTTTGCTTTCAGCTCAGGTCAGATCCTGGGGTCCTGGGATTGAGCCCTGTGATGTGCTCCCTCCTCAGCAGGGAGCTTCTCCCTCCGCTGCTCTTCTGTTCTCTCCTTTTCTCTCAAATAAATCAATAAAATCTTTTAAAAATACTATTTTATATCATACATTAATAAATCCAAGATATATAGTGTAGACTTTGGGGTAGCCATTAAAAAAAAGGAAAGTCTTAAATATAACGCGCTAATGATGGGAAGCAGAAGAGATGCCATAAGAAAATATAATCGAACTGAAATAAAACAAGCAAAAAAAGAACAAGTAACAAAATGGGCAAAATGAATAGAAAATGTAAAATGGTAGATTTAAACTCAAATTACATTACAGTAATACATTATATAATATGTAATAATATAATTACAGTAATTACATTAAATATAGCAGAACAAATACTCTGATTAAAACAAAAAATTACCAAAGTATATTTTTTAACAATGCAACTACAGTTGACCCTTGAACAACACAGGTTAGAACTGCCTGGATCCACTTACACACAGATTTTTTTACAGTACAGTACTGTAAATGTATTTCCTTTACCTTATGAATTTTTAGTTAAATTTTCTTCTCTCTAGCTTTATTGTAAGAATACAATGTAATATACAAATACAAAACTTGTGTTAATTTACTATTTATGTTATTGGTGAAGCTCTGGTAAACAGCAGACTATTAGTCTTAACTATTAGTAGTCAAGTGTTTGGGGATCAAAAGTTACATGAAGATTTTCAACTGTGTGGGGGGGGGCGTTATTCAAGGGTCAACTATATATGCCAATAGCAAGAAATAACCCTTAAATATAAGGATATAGAAAATTTTAAGTAAAAAGAAAAAAGATATGTAGATGTCAACCAAAAGAAAGCTGGTATAATACCACACAAAGTAGAGTTTGACAAATAGCTTGACTTGGGACAGTGCTCTATAAAAGTGGAAGGAGAGGGCTGCCTGGCACTAGAGCCCAACTCTAGTTTTGGCTCAGTTTGTGATCTCAGCTCAGTGTTGTGAAATCCAGCCCCAAGACGGACTCTGTGCTCCGTGTGGAGTTTGCTGTTGATTCTCACTCCTTTTCCCTCATTGTAAAAGGGGAATTTGTGCAAGAATTCTATGTCTTTGCATTCTTGGCATCTCAGTGAACATACCACATACCTCTAACATCAGACCTAAGATGCAAGAGATTCTTTAGCTTAATTCTGCATATGAAAATGAAAATGAGGAAACTGAGATTTTTCTTCATAAAAAATAGGAGAATTTGGGGCGCCTGGGTGGCTCAGTGGATTAAGCTGCTGCCTTCGGCTCAGGTCATGATCTCAGGGTCCTGGGATCGAGCCCCGCATCGGGCTCTCTGCTCCGCGGGGAGCCTGCTTCCTCCTCTCTCTCTGCCTGCCTCTCTCTCTGCCTGCCTCTCTGCCTACTTGTGATCTCTCTCTCTGTCAAATAAATAAATAAAATCTTTGAAAAAAAAATAGGAGAATTTCTCCAGAGAAATTATAGTATACCCAGGTTCACATTACATCACTACTTAGTGGAGAGTTTTCTTCATATTAGCATTCAGACTCCCTAGTGCCAAGCTGCATGGTCTGTTTCCTTTTTCTTCCTGTTAGGCTTATTTCAAGTCGGCCTGCCTTCCTCCCTCCCTTCCTCTCTCTTTCTTTTCTTTCTTCTTTCCTTTCTTTTCCCTTCCCTTTTCTTCTCCTTCCCCTTCCCTTTCCTTTCCTTTTCTGGGTCATTTATTGTTGAAGAATAATTATCAGTCTCTGCTACTTTCAAAAACTTAAAAATTCTCATGCATTATTTTTTCTGGACTACTTTTATACTCAAGTGAAATATTTAATGCTAATCCCCTAAAAATATCAATGACTACAGTATATAACTCACAGATATCACTGAGTATATGTTAGGCACTATTCCATATTATATATATTTATACACACACACACACACACATATACTCATTAAATCTCCATAATCAGTATTTTTATAAGTATCATTATTATTCCTGTTTTATCAATGCATAAAATAAGGCATACAGAAATTAAGTAACAAAACCACACAGATAAAGAGAGGCTAGGATTGGAAACTAAAAAAAATTCTTGACTGGGATTTCATGGGGCTTTATCGGAAACCACATGTCTGACCTTGGCAAGACACTTTGCATTTCTACATCTCCTAACCAATACAGAGAAATGAGGAATTTTATCAAATATTACCTAAAGTCTTTTCATTTTTAAAAACCTGATTTTTTTATAGCAAAGATTTATTATGTAATTATACCCTCAACCTTAGATAAATTAAATGAATACCAGGCCTCTCCAGACAGTTAAAAGCAGTTCTTGTTTTTGGCTTCAACATATTTCTTATAGTCATTTCTAGTTTTTTCCCCCAAATCCCTTTCCCTCTTACAAAATTAGAGTAATTTTATTTTTTTTTAAATTTTATTTATTTATTTGACACAGAGAGAAAGACAGCGATAGAAGGAACACAAGCAGGGGGAGTAGGAGAGGCAGAAGCAGGCTCCCCGCCAAGCAGGAAGCCCGATGCGGGGCTGCATCCCAGGACCCTGGTATCATGACCTGAGCCAAAGGCAGATGCTTAATGACTGAGCCACCCAGGTGCCCCCCCAAATTATAGTAATTTTCAATTAAACACATGTTCACAGTAGTTAAATTTTACATTTCCTAAGGACATCTGGGTGGCTCAGTTGGTTAAGCATCTGCCTTGGGCTCAGAGGTTATGATCCCAGGGTCCTGGGATCAAGCCCCAAATCAGGTTTTCTGCTCTGCAGGGAGTCTGCTTCTCCTATTACCTCTCCCCACCTCCTTCTCCTGCTCTCACTTTCTCCCTCTCTCTAAAATAAATAAAATCATTTTAAAAAAGACTAAATTTCCCAGCCTCTCCAATAGCTAGAGATAGCATATGACTTAAGTTCTGGCCAATGAGATCTGACCATTGGTGATATGTATAACTTCTACATCAGTCCTTTCAATGAAAAGGATATGCCCTCTTCTATCTCTTCTTTATTCTTTCTAGCTGACTGGAACACAAGACCAGACTGTTAGATAAAGAATGTGTTCAAGCTGGGACAGCAACAAGAAAGGAGAAGCCTGATTTTCTGATATTTCTGGGGCCCTCAATTCTGCCCAGACATTTCTGGATGAAAAATAAACTTCTATCTTATTTGGGGGTGGGGGGACAGAATCTCTCATGTTCAACCACTGACCACAAATTCTACCTTGTTCAGAACTAGAAGGTACATTATCATTAAGTGAATTATGTTTTCATAGCAACAGCTGTAATTAGGGAATATGCTCCTATCCCTTGTCTTAATTTCAAAATAAATACAATAAAGAAAATGTAATACAAATTTAAAAAGCCACAAACTTAAAAAAAATTAAATTTCCTTACATGTTCTGCACATTGATTATACAAGGCATATCATAAATATGACCTAAAATTAACATGTCAGCTATAATGTGACTAAACATTTTTTTAAATATTTTATTTATTTGAGAGAGAGAGAGAGTGAGAAAGAGAGAGTAAGTGGGGGGAGGGACAGAGGGAGAGGGACAGAATCTTCAAGAGATTCGGAGTTAAACATAGCCAGATGTGGGGCTAGATCCCAGGATCCTGAGGTCATGACCTGAGAAGAAGACAGATGCTTAACCTGAGCTACCCAGGTGACCCTAAACATATAATTAATAAGTTTGGTTATCCTCTTGGAACTTAATTAAAGTGTGTTTTTCTTGTTTCTCTGTTTTTATAATGTGAGATTCCCTTGTTTTCTTAAAAAATCGGTCCAGGAAAGATTAATATACACTTCTCTAAAATATTTTCCTGAATGTAATCATTTTATTGATTAGACAGGTACTCTTTGGAAAAGCACCCTGAACTTCCTCTTTACCACTCTTTAATTTGGCATTTGATGACAAACTTGAAATGCTATGTGTAATTAATTCAGGATACCAACCAGAGTTCTAAATGAAATTACATTAAATCTAACTAGTCAAGTCCACCTGGATTCATGTGTTGCTTTTTCTTTTTTTTTAATATTTTATTTATTTGACAGAGAGAAATCACAACTAGGCAGAGAGGCAGCAGAGACAGAGGAGGAAGCAGGCTCCCTGCGGAGCAGAGAGCCGATGTGGGGCTCGATCCCAGGACCCTGGGATCATGACCCGAGCCAAAGGCAGAGGCTTTAACCCACTGAGCCACCCAGGCGCCCTGATTCATGTGTTTCTAATGAACACCTGAAGGAGGTTTTAAAAAAATTCTCAAAATTAATTGAGAGGAACAAAAACAACCATTTAGAATTACTTGCCAAATCTCAATGCTATGATCCAGCCACCAATCACAAAACTTTACACACTAGACAGAAAAAAGAAAATAAAGCAAAGAGGCGAAATCCTAGACTTGGCATTATCTGATTCCCCTGTGACCCATACACTGTGGGTTCCACCCTAGTCTAGATGTTCTGATGCACACTGACTTTTAGAACTTCTCCACTCAAACTTTTCCATTTATATGAGTCCGCTTTGAAATGTATTAATTTTTTTCTACTTTTGCTGTAAGTCTGGAAGTTTTCCTATCTTTCACCTGTCTCTGACTCTTGGCATTTGTGCAGGAGAAATGCCTGTCTCTGCTGAGCAAGGAAAAACGTCACCCTTCACCTGGAGCTACATTAATCAGTAGGATGTACAGTTTCCCAATGTTATGCTACCATGCTAAACTAATCTGAGCTCCCTTCTTACTGCTTAACATTGCATATTTTCATTGACTCACTGGCCCTAAAGAGACTCCTTTCCCTTCTTCCATAAAACTTTTATATTGGTAAATATTTATCAAATCAGATATGTTCATATACCTTTAAGTGAAAATTTTCTCAACATTTAAAGATTACTTAAAAGTTGTAGATTATTTAGAGAGAGAATATAATTTCTTCAAAATAATAATGTATAGTGAAAACATTATGCTGATTTATTTTTAAGTGACTCTGAAATCACGCCTTCACAGAGGCCATCAGTGACTAGTTTACAGATAAAATAAGAATTGAGAAGAATAAACTTAAAGTATCCAATGTAGTGGCTTGCAAAGAGGAAAAAGAAGTATAAGAACAAAATTAGAAAGAGGAAATTATAATTTCCACATAACTTGTTGAGCCAAAAAAGTTTAATGTAGCCCCACATAAATTATTATATCCTTTTCCAACTCTTCTGTCTCATGTTGAGATTAACTTTCAAATGTAATATAATAACTTAATAAAAATAGTAGGGTATTAGCTATAATAGCAATAGTGGAGGTGGCAGCTAACATTATTAAATGCTTACTATATACCAGATTGTTTTAAAAACATTATATGAATTCATCATATTTTTAAAGTGTTTCCTGAAGCATAATTAAACTACAGTGTTACTTTAGTTTCAGGTGTTCGCCATAGTTATTCAACAACGCCACACATTATTCCGTGCTAATCACAATAAGCACAGCCATCATCATATAAATTATCATATTTAGTCCTAACACCTGTATTAGAAACATATTATTATTAGACCCATTTAAGAGAGAAAAAGAAGATTTAGAGGAATAAATAAACATTCTCAAAATGATAACAGTTTGTGAATGATTCAAATGGGATTTAAACAGGTAAACAGACCAAGAGTACACTTACAAGCTTTACAAAAATAAGAGCATGTCATAATTTTATAATTACTCATTTAAATTAAATTCTCCCATATTCAGCAATTGCACTTGTATAGACTAAATAACAGGTCGAAGATGCCACATTTCCAGCTACTTCCAAATGAGAATCAGAGGCTGCTTGAATTACAGAGTCCCAAGAGTCCCATCCACCCTGACGCCATTCTCTGAAGTCTTGTCATTGTTCTTGCTTGCACGTGTACCCGAATGTTTATAGCAGCAATGTCTACAATAGCCAAACTATGGAAAGAACCTAGATGTCCATCAACAGATGAATGGATACAGAAGAGGTGGTATATATACACAATGGAATACTATGCAGCCATCAAAAGAAATGAAATCTTGCCATTTGCAACGACGTGGATGGAACTAGATGGTATCATGCTTAGTGAAATAAGTCAATCAGAGAAAGACAACTATCAGACGATCTCCCTGATATGAGGACGTGGAGATGCAACATGGGGGGTTAGGGGGATAGGAGAAGAATAAATGAAACAAGATGAGATTGGGAGGGAGACAAACCATAAGCGACTCTGAATCTCACAAAACAAACTGAGTGTTGCTGGGGGGAGGGGGGGTTGGGAGTGGGAGAGAGGGGTTATGGACATTGGAGAAGGTATGTGCTATGGTGAGTGCTGTGAAGTGGGTAAACCTGGAGATTCATAGACCTGTACCCCTGGGGATAAAAATACATTATATGTTTATAAAAAAATAAGAAATAAATAAAAAATTTTTTAAAAAGAGAAAAGCAGAATATTTAAGAATAGGAAAAATTATAAAATGTAAATTACAAAAGTAAATTACAAATTTACAGAAGTAATTTATACAAGTGAAAGTAAATCATAAAATATGCTGATAGTAAAAATGAGAAAAGAAAAATGAGCAAAATCTGGGTCTATGACCATTCTCTCCTTGTAAGCATCTACTTACTACAGATCTCATTTTTTTTTTTTTAGACTTCTGTTTTTGGTAGCTATTCAGACAGTGCTTACTATTTTGTACCTGACTCCTTTACTCATATTACCTTCTTCTGTTAATATTTTTTTCTTTTGGAAGTATATAAACTAAAATTCAAGAGCCTAAATGGTTATATGAAATATTAAAAAGTATTTTATCTTAATGTATTTTCTTTGTATACTATTAATCATTTTATATAGCTCTTCTATAATGTAACACTAGAAACCATACTTCCTTTCAAAGTTAAATATATTACTTACAACTGACAAAGTGAGAAGCTCTTCCCAACCTACCCATAAAATCTTTGTTATAATGAAACCACAATAAAAAATAATGATGATTTCTTAATTTAAAGTTGCTAAGAGAGTAGATCTTCAAAGTTCTCATGACAAGAAAAAATATTGTAACTATATACGGTGACAGATGTTCAATTATAGTGGTGATTATTTCACAATATATACACCTTAAACTAATACAATGTTATATGTCAGTTATACCTCAATTTAAAAAAAAAAAACAATGTTTTTCTGTCTGGTCCTTTCGTAGGCTAACATTCCTTTACCTGGATACCTCCATTCATTCTAAAATCTGGAATTTATTACTTATGAACAAACTTAAGAACAATGCTTTAACTATAAGTATTTAATACAGATCCAAATTCAACCAAAAAGATACCTTATTTCACAGATTTAAAAGAATGTGTGATGGCACTACAGCTTAACTCAAAAACATCATTGGTAGTCTTTCTAATGGAGATGAAAATTTGATTATAAGTCAAATCTGCCTTTATAAGACAATTCAAACACACTGATTCACAGCTGGATAAATATATTTATAAAGTAACTTCCTAATGGTTGAAAATACATCCAAGGAATCTAACTGAAAACAGATATAAAATGCCCTTTGGAAAAAGAATCTTCATTTTGCACATGCTCAAGAATACCCATCCATTATATCACACTAGTTACCCAGAATGCTTGAATACCTTCCTATGTCGTCTAGAACTGTTGTAGCACAAAATCAAAACAGTAATGACCTTCCTGTCATTGCAACTGGTTCCAGACATCACTTCTGTTTTTAAAAATTGAGGGGAAATTTTAATATATCAAAGGAGTACTACATAATGAAAATGGAATCTATTTAAATAATCAGCTATGTGCATTGCCAACAGATTGCTACCTTAAAAAACAAAAGGGCACTTAGGTGGCTAAGCTGTTTAGTATGAGTCTCTTGATATCAGCTCAGGTCATGATCTCAGGGTCGTGAGACTGGCCCCAGCTTCATGCTCCACTCTGGGCATGAAGCCTGCTTAAGATTCTTTCTGCCCTCTCCCTCTGCCCCTCCCCACCCTGCTTGTGCATCTGTGCATGCATTCTCTAAAAAATATTAAAATTAAAAAACTAAAAATTAAAAGAACTCTGCTCATTAAAGACACTGTTACCTGAGAAGACTCTAGGTATAGACTCTAGAATGTGTCAGGCAAAGATTAATTTCTAATTACTTATTATCATAATACCTTACAAAAAAACCAACATATTTTCCCCATGCATGATCAACTCACTCAGTCTGGCCAGGAGGACGAAGATACAAAGAGGCAGTCAAGGAGTAACACTGACCTGGGATGAACTTCTTGCCATCACTTCTTAGCAAGGGAAAGACCCCAAAGGTATGGGTATCTTCTCTGATACTGCTTCTCTCTGCTATCATACTCTCTTATGCATGTTCCTCAATGGAAAATGGGCCAATCAAACAACTTCAGTGACATAAATCTGTTCTCCATGACAAAATATATAAATAAATCTTTGGAAAAAAATCTATTAGCACAAATAAGAAGCTGAAGGAATTAGAAATATTTATACATGCTTATAACTTGTATGTGTGTGTGTGTTATACTTTAATAAAAACTGACTTTTTGGGGCGCCTGGGTGGCTCAGTGGGTTAAAGCCTCTGCCTTCGGCTCAGGTCATGATCTCAGGGTTCTGGGATCGAGCCCCGCATCGGGCTCTCTGCTCAGCGGGGAGCCTGCTTCCTCCTCTCTCTCTCTCTGCCTGCCTCTCTGCCTACTTGTAATCTCTGCCTGTCAAATAAATAAATAAAATCTTTTTTTTTAAAAAACTGACTTTTTATTTTAAAGATCAGGAAATGAGCCTCAGAGAGGTTCATTAACATACTGCTTATATTACATGGTCACATGGCATAGAAATGGTACAACCTGGATATAAACCGGTTATCTATCCATCTGTCTGACTCCAAAGATACTGGCTGCTTTTGGTGGTTATACTATACTGTCTTCCACTCAAATGAAGTACACTGAAATAGCTAACTATGCCCTATATAAGCCCTATATATGCCCTATAATAATGCTTATATGAAATACAGTAGGCATTGTGCTAGGTACTAGAACCTTACAACTATATGGTGGTAACAAATTATGCCAATAATTAAAATTTATTTTTGTTCATAGCCATTGCTATATATGCATAAATAAAAGATAAATTCTATTTGGAGTATACCCTTTGAAGCAATCAAGAACCTTATGAAGAAAATGGTGGTTAGGATAGGAGCTCAAAGGATGGATTAAGTTTAACAGGTGGAGAGAGGGGCTGGCTGTTAGAAAACATCAGAGAAACATTTCCAAAGCCATGTGACTGAGAAAGGGCTCCATTTTTAAAAGTAATGGGTTTGAGCATAGCTTTAATGCATATACACAGGAAAATCTGCAAGCAAACATGGCTGAAGTCATGGGAGTAGAAAGTTAATGAACAGAGAACAGAAGCAGATAATCAGAAAACTTTACATCAGCTAAAGAAATCTGGCTGTCTTCCTGAAAGTACTGTGAAATCTTTAAACATTTTTGAGTAGAGGAATTACTTGATTAAAGCAGTAATCTGGGAACTATTAGACTGGTAGCAGGGAAGGTGGCAAGAGCCAAAGATCATTTAGAGGATGCTGGCAGAGAGAGGGAAAAGTCAAATGTTAGCTTTAAATCCTGGGAGAATAGACGAAAGATGACATCAGAAATAGAATTATGAATGTTAGAAGGGACAAACAAGTTTCTTATTGTTTTTTTCATAAAAAGTTTTGTTTGTTTAGGTTAGGCTGGGGTAGGTTGATTTTAATTATTTTTAAATCATTGAGTTTAAAGCAGCAGAATGATATACAGTATAAAGGTCCAACAGACCAACTGGAGAAGTAAAGTTAAAGCTTGAGAGGGACTGGAGAGTCATCCTATCGAAGACAATAAAATCAATTATGAGTGCAAAAGAGAAAAATTAGCAAGGCTAATTTTTAATCTGAGGGTTAAAGTGTAAGAAGAGGAGGACTGACAAAGGAAAAAGGAGAAGTCACATTCCATTAAAATGTACAGACCTCATTAAAGATGGTTTAAAGATGAGTAATTCATTATGTTTTTAATTTTAATCTTAGCTGTTTCTGTGCTCATCCACTGTAGAAATAGGAGTGGACATATTCTGGTTATAAAAGATGCAGGTTATAACCTAAGGTTTCAAGTAGCTAAGAATAAAAAAATAGTACCTGGCACCTCAGATAAAGGCCTTCGCAATAAGGAAAGGAAGCTGCCGAACAACACCAAGATACTACCTGGTGAACAGTTTCACCAGTGTCTGTCCTGACCAACTGCCAGCAACAATTTTTAAATTAATTATAACATATGGTCATTAAGTTCACAAGAGTGCATTACAAATAGGCCTCTTCTGCACCAGAGATGTATTAATGAGAACTTACCAGTAAGTATAATTTTTTTTAATTTAAGAGATCTTTTATCTTAATTTCTGATATTAATTTGGCAATAAATCAACAACTCAGTTTTCAGTTTAATCTGCCCTCTAGCCCCAGCTGTGTTAATGTCCTGGAAATAACACACAATGTATTAAGAAAGCTTATTCTTTAAAAAAAAAAAAAAAAAAGAAAGAAAGAAAGCTTATTCTTTCAATAGGCCTTGCAGAAATTTTCTGTAAAACAAACAAAAATTACTACTTGGTTTCTTTCTGAAAATTTGAATTTTGCAGAAGGGGTGGTATGTAGTTGGACTAAGAGGCTCTTCATAGAATAAAAATGCCGGTAATTCTATAAATTATAATTTCTGTAAATCAAGATATTAAAGCAGGACTACAGAGATGGTTTACTACTTTTTTTTTTTTTTAGGAGAAATCTGTCTAACTGTATAGCAATTACAAGGGGGTTAAAAAAAAAAAAAAAGACAGAGGCTGTGCTGGTAGGGGAACAGAATCAGAGGGATATACCCAAAACAGTGGAGAACGTATATTAGGTCACACTCTCAGCTTTATTCAGGTGGACAGTCAAACACCATCAGCCATGTTAACTCCAAATGCAACTCAAGCTCATGAACATTTACTGAGTACCTACTGAGACAGACCTGCAGGGAAGAAGGATAAAGAAGGTGAAAACTCAACCAAAAGATATCCAAAGCAAAGTCAAAATACATACTTTTTTTCTTTTCTCTCTCTCTCTCCTTTTCCAAAGATTTTATTTATTTATTTGACAGAGAGAGAGACAGTGCACAAGCAGGAAGAATGGAACAGGGAGAAGTAGACCTTGATCAGTGAACCCTAGCATCATGACCTGAGCCAAAAGCAGATGCTTAACTGACTAAGCCACCCAAGTACCCACATACTGGTTGTCCACATTCTGATTTCAGACTGCAAATATTAATTTTTAGCTGGGAAAAGGGCATCACTGTGTCTAGTCTCCCAAACCTTTTTTTTCATATCCCCATATTTTATTGTTTTCCTGTTTTATATTAGAATTATTATGCAAACCTGGCAGGTTGGTTGTGGATGAGAGAGACTGATATCTTATTAGACATGATGATGATGATGATGACAACATAGGTATCTTAAGTATAGTCTCAGGCTTAGTGTATTATATCAAGTATATGTCTGCTCAATATCAGGGTATTTATAAGGCTAAATATTTTAACCGGGATTCTCCTAAAAAAAATTCCCATGTGTAAGTGAGGAAAGAAAGTGTTTTGTGAATAGAAGGCAAGGACATATAATGACACTATATGTTATACTCTGGTTTCTCATCAGATTGAATAAATCTTCTGCCTTTTACTAAAAAAAAACAAAAAATAACAACAAAAAAGCAATGACACCACATGTTAACACACAATGGTGATTTTATAGTGCTCAGTTTCTAGTTATACCATTATCCCAATATCCTATTTTCTAAAGCATAAATGATTAAAGATAATCTTCAATATAATTATGTTCATAATTGGGGTCTTTATACCACTTAATATCTTAAGTCTAAAAATGAAAGAAAAAAATATATATCAAATACAAAATATTCTGCTCTTCTACCAAGAAGATTACCAAGTAATCCAGGAGAAAATTAAGTGAAAACATAGATTTTAGGGGTTCCTGGGTGGCTTAGTTGATTAAGTGTCCCACTCTCGGTTTTGGCTCAGGTTATGATCTCAGGGTCATGGGGTCAAGTCCTCTGCACCAGGCTCCACACTCAGCAGAGTCTACTTGAGATTCTCTCCCCAGCTCCCACTACCCCTCCCCCATTAACATTTGTATGGGCTCTCTCTCCTTCTCTCTCAAATAAATAAATAAAATCTTAAAATAAAACAACACAGATTTTATAGGTCAAATATACAGTCCACTACTCTGGTTTTCATAGGTACATTAATGGCCTACTACCTGAAGGGCACCAACTGATTGTGATTCAATCATAGCATTTATTGCCAATGTCTATAATAAACAGAAATGGATTAGTGGATAAAGTGCAAGTAAGCTGAGGCCCAAAATTTGAAGCTGGAAGTAACCGTGAGCATATAATCCTTCAGGATATGTGTAGCAAAGAGACGACGGGGTGGACAGAAGGCTTGAACTGATCTCTGGGTTAAATATAAAATGAAGGTATTTGACTAGATGACCCAAAAAATCATTTTTAGCCCTAAAAATCTGTTACGGTATACCTTACAATTTTGTGGCAGCCGTACCATGTTAATAGGAGCCTTCAGAGCCAAGGGGAAAGATTCAGTGAGAGTAAGAGTAACTACTAAGTTGAAAAATTCAATTTCAGCTTTTAAAAACAGTAGAGAGAAAAAAACGAGGACTTTTGCCCATGGAAGACAGAGGAAAATAGTTTCTGCTTGGGAAAATCTACTACTTATAGCTACTTGTTGCCTAAAATTGAGCATAGTATGATTTCTTTTTAAGTATATGAGGACAAGGAGATAAAGTATATTTTATGTTTTAAAGAAAAATCTAAAAAGAGTAGTCTTATTCTCATAATTCAGTCTTTCTCTGTGCCCTGTCTCAATATTTCCGATTTGATCAGCTCCTTTCAAGCAAGGATATGTATAGAAAACCAATCTCAAACAAGAGAAGATCATATAGTTGCTTCAAAAACAAATACCTGGATTAATTTAAACAATTCTAGCTTTAAGTTCTAACTAAAAATTTTTTTTAATTCAGAAATTTAGAAGTAAAGCTTACTAGAGCAAAAATATAGAAATGTCCTTTTCAGTAGCAGTCAAGTTCTATCTCAGCTAAGGCTTTGCTCTTCCCAGTTTTTCAAAGAGCTTCTTAACAGACTGAATCTCAAAGTAAATACCTTTTCCCCTGAAAAAAAGCACAGTTTGTTCAAGTATTAAGTTAAAGCTCTGGTTGTTTTGTCTAAGAAAAGCCAACCTCACAGATAAGAGTATTCCTCTTTGTTTAGGGTTCAGGTCTATGAGTTGCCACTTTTTTCTCTTTACAAACTTAACAAATATATAAAAAATAAAATAAAATAGTTAGCAAAATTAAGTTCTCTTTATTTTGATGAAATTATACTTTAAACAATTCATGGTACCAAAGATGAGACTTCCATTTTAATCATTTGAAAAATAATTGGTTTAATATGTATTCTTCTAAATTCACAAAAAGCAAGCATTCTTGTGAAAACAGTTTATATTAAACCTAATGTATATGTACTCAATTTTTATATTAGACTTCTACTAAACTGTATAATTCTCTAACACCCATCTCTCATTATAGAATATATACAAGTGACACAAATAAGTGTAAGGTAAATTTTCAAATGATTACTGACATTTACTAGTAAACACATATAATCAGATATATTATTATCCTACTTTAACATATAGATAAGATTTTAAAATATAAACAACAAATGAAGGAACTATTCTGAAAACTAGTTAAACAAACACATAAATAGGTGCTATCCACATGTATGTTTCTCCTTTTTCCTAAAAATTAGACACTTCAACCAAGCTACAGTTTTTTGGCTTTTAAATAGAACAAATGGCATTTTTGTTCATAATTATCTACCAAATGCCCTTGTCATTCCAGAAATTTCCATCCACAGTAATTTTCTAGCTAAGAATTTATTTCAAATCCAACTTTACCAAATGCAGTTTTCTAGTAACTACCGTTAGTAGTTAGTTAGTAGTTAACTACACCCAATATGAAATATAATATTGAATTTTTAATTATAATAACTATATCACACCAGTCTCTATAGTTAAAAATTAATTTGAAACAGGTTAGTTAGTATAATACTAAGATGTATTATTTAATGAACTTTAAGGATATTTCTACATACATCAGAAATCTAGAGAGAAGAGAATAAATCAGCCAAATATTGAGTTATTCATTAATAGCTAGGTGTTTTGTTTTTTTGTAGTGCTCAGTGACATATTCAAATATTTGGTCTAACATTTTTAATGCCTCATTTAGATGTTTACCAAGAGTTTTACTGTATTATTAGACAATGATTATTTGGCTGAATTTCTAATAGTTCCTGCAATATATCTTACATTTAAAGAATTAGATAATATACTCAATTGTTCATAGTAAGTCAAATATTAATACATAATTACAATGTGTTAGGCAACTTTAAGCTAAGCACCAGGCACTGATGAAATATTTTCTATCTCTTATTAGCACAAAGAAAGGACTTTTGTTATAGAGCTTTGTTAACCTATACTTGACAACCCTTTTAAATTCTACTTTAACGTTAAAAATATATACAAGAAACAGAAGTACAGAAGATTTATTTCTACAAAAGTTGCTCTCCAAATAATTGAGTGGTGAGCCAAAGAAAAACATAGGAAATAAAGGCCAAATAAAGAACCTATGCGATATGAAGAGGCAGGAAAACCAAAACCAACACATACATAAATGCTAGACACATACACTATAAAATAAAATAACTATAATGTTCAGAAGCAAAAAGATCTTCTGGTATGAGTCTTCAGTCAGGTAGTAGGAGGAGAAGTAAAAATAAACTGAGGCAGATATATAATATTGCTGTGTCAGAAATTCTATACATAATAAAAATTATATGTTAAGTATATGCCCAATTTAACTCAATGGGATGAGAAAGTTTTAATTTTTTAAATGACAGTCATAAATACTTTCACATATCTTTTTCACATATCTTACTAAATCTTCAAAACAACCCTATGAATTAAATACTTTAAGATTATAACATGAAATATATGAAATATAACAAAATGAAATATAACAAAGGAGAAATATATAATACTTAGACTTCATACAAACTATTAAATATGAAAAGTAGGCCATCCTAGTAATAGTTTCAGAATCTACAAAAACAGAAAATACACAGATCAGGTGTCTATGTCTCAAGAGAACTGATGCTAAGAGTAATTATGAGTTTATGTTTGCTTCAGAGTAATAATACACAAGTACCTCTCCAACCCACCATCTCAATTTTCCCTTAGTCAGGCTATTTGGGTTCCCTGGCGTATCCTATGTCCTCCCACCCTCACCACCTTCAGTTGAATTTCAGTTTCCTTCTTAAAGCCTTCCCCTAATAAATCGAATCTAATCTACGGCAATTTTTTCCTTTTCTGCATACTGCAATTAAGAAAATCCTAAAACTAGGTTTTATTCTAAAATTTCATTTGCAAATCAGTTGTTTAAAAATTGGAAGTTTTATATATCTATCTATCTATAGATAGATATACGAACCTGTTATGAAATTTCCAGGCTTTGTATAAAAGTTCCAGGCTTTGTATAAAAGCCTTCTAAACTCATAATAATAGAAGTACTATTTGAGGTGAAGAGTAATAGAAAATTTTTTCCTAAGAATATTATAATAACTTGTAACAAATGCTAGTGTCTATTCAATTAGCAGAACATGAGGAAACATACCAGAGTTCTGATTCTGAATAGAGTATTGATTCTGAATAGAACTTTTGGATGCTTTCTGGAAGGACCTTCAAAGTCTAACTGCAGTGTGGGGGAAAAAAAAAAGTTAACATCACAGACCTGAGGTTGACATCTTTTGAAAGGACTGTGTGTAAGGCTGGCCTCTGGCTGGTTTTTGGAATTTTTATTTCAGGAAGGTTCTTAACATTCATAAAATGATGGCTCACTATGCCTAAACTGTTTGTACAAACAATATGTTTATTTTTTGAAAAGATTTTATGTATTTATTTGACAGAGAATGAGAGAGAGGGAGCCAGAGAACACAAGTGGGGGAAACAGCAGAGGGAACAGGAGGAGCAGGCTCCCCACTGAGCAGGGAGCCAACTGTGAGGCTCCATCCCAAGACCTTGAGATCATGACCTGAGTCAAAGGCAGATGCTTAACCGAGTGAGCCACCCAGGTGCCCTGTACAAACAATATGGTTTCTACTAAACATTTGCTTTCTTTCTAGGAGTCTGAATTTTGCAATATCCTAGGCAGAGGGCACCTATATGACTAGTCCCCCATAAAAACCTTTGACACTGAGCTCAGATGAGCTTCCCTGAGGGGACATTTCACGTATGTTATCATAAGTAGCTGCTGGAATAATTCAGGGTAACTTGTGTGATACCACTAAGAAAGGGCTCTTGGAAGCTTAAGTTTGGATTCCTCCAGACTTTCCCCTGTGAGCCTTTTCCCTTTTCCTCCAACCTTCCCCTGACTTTTTTTCTTTATAAGCTTTTGCTGTAGCAATCATATCACTGAATATGACTATATATGGAGTTCTGTGATTCTTTCTAGCAAGTCACTGAATCTGGGGCTGTTCTTAGCACCCCCTGCCACAGGCTAATACTATATTTTGTCTCATTTCCATTAAGTGTATGAATATTTCATTCTTAATACAAGTAAACTAGTAATGGTATTCAGATCCTTCCAATTTCTGACTAGGGTTGTTTGAGGTTCTTTATATATAAGAGGATGAGAAAAGAGAAAGATTTTAGCATAATAACTAAACCATATTTAGAAAAGAAGAAAAGTTAAATAAGACGTAAATACATACATATGAGGGAGAAAAATACTGCTTGAAATAGAATAAACTGAGATGTGAGTTGGGAAAAGGGTTCAGGACAAAGGAAGGAAAAGAAGGAAACATGGAACCACATTTCTATGAAGAAGGAAGCAGTGGTAGGTGGAGATAGTGAGTCCACTCAGAATGAGTGGACTCACCATACCAGTGCAGAACATCTCAGTCGCTAAGTCCCTATGGAGGACAATTACTGGCATCGAAAGTACAAGTGGATGAGTCCTTGGTAATTACTTGTTAACTGAGCTCAACTTTCTCCTTAAACAGGCACAGAGTCACCAAATTTTCCAAAAAAATTATGAATAAATGAGATACTCTTTCCAGAGAAGTTCTTAATAACACCTAATGACAAGATGCCTGGAAAAAGTACAACAAACTTGTTAGAAACAAAAAAGAAATAAAGGTAAAAAGACATAATTTGAGATAAGAAAATTCTGACCACAAAAGAAAAATAGGAAAGTCTCTGAAATAGAGAATGAGAAGTTCAAATTAGAAGTTTGCTAAAACAAAAACCAATTCAGGTCCTTACCACATCTTTAATCCAATAATTAAAAGTTATTTAAATAAGTCAGAAAAAAGGGGCACCTGGGTGGCTCAGTGGGTTAAGCCTCTGCCTTCGGCTCAGGTCATGATCCCAGGGTCCTGGGATCAAGCCCCACATCGGGCTCTCTGCTCAGCGGAGACCCTGCTTCCCCCCTCCCTCTCTGCCTGCTCTCTGCCTACTTGTGATCTCTCTCTGTCAAATAAAGAAATAAAATCTTTAAAAAAATTAAAAATAAAAATTAAAAAATAAGTCAAAAACGGGAAGTCAGATAGCTTATAGCTCATCCACTTAATCTTGGTAAAAATAAATGCACTCACAAGTGGAAAGTATATAGGAAAAAGATCAAAATTAAATCACAATTTGTATAGAGTTTTACATTTTTTCAGAGATAATTTACATATCATACCTCAGAGTCTCGAAACAACCTTGTAAGAGGAATGAACATTTTAATATCCCTTTTAAAAGTGAATATTTAGATGGATAAATATAAGTGATTGATTTTAGATGAATCAACTAATAAAAGAAGAGCAGACATTAGGGCCCAGATTTTGCTACTTCATAAAAATGGGATTTCCTTTCCCAGCAATAGATTTTAAACTGTGCCTCTCATAAGAGACTTAGAGATACGTTTGGGGTGGGGAAGGAAGTGCTGCAAAGAATTATCAGGCTCTAGCCAGAGATTTAAAAGGAATGCATCAGAAGGAAAGTCGAAGTGGGAATTGTGGATCTTTCAGGTCATAGGAGGAATCTAGTAAGTATCATAAGTGATGCAGTTTAATAGTGTGATTATATATTGAGGGACCTACATGTAAGATGTAAAAGCTGGAAACAGCATTGTTTCCAACCTTACAACAGAAAAAGGCAGTTAATCTACAAAGACACGAATTTTCTTGAACCCGTAAGAGATCTCATCTCAGTAAAGATAGACACCTCTAAGAAGAAACAGGACGTGAGCACCTGGTTACCTGAAGAAGATGACAGATGGATTACAAACTGGTAAGAATTTAGCTAAAATTTCTAACAACTTGCTAAAGACTGCGTGTGAACCAGCATGAGAATACAGAATCCCTGGGAGCCAGAAAATCCAGGGAATGCTCATCTACTCACAGACTCTTCTCACAGGCACCCCCCACCCCAGGGTGGTCATGAGAAAAGCTGGGGGTTGGGGGCAAGAGAATGGAGAGAGTCTCCTTCATGTAGTTGGCCTGGAGGAGAGGAAAAGCAGCCCACCCACCACCTGTCCCCTAAGAAACAAAAAACCTTAAACCCCTCATGAAAGCACAAAAAAGCAAAACAAAACAAAACAAAAAAACCATGGTAGCCCTCGGGCAGAGGTGAAGACTCCCAGCTGAGGGAAAAGAACAGGAAAAAAAAAAAAATCTCTCTAACCCTGGAGGAGGAGGAGAAAAACATCCTGAATTCACTAGCAGTGGTTCCCCGCCATTGGGATAAGACAGGATTATTCAGAATGTGATACTCCAGAGACCTAGGAAAACACCCTAGTATAACACTGAGACTGAATCAGAATAGAGAATGTCACCCCCTGCCCTATACTGCCAGACTGGTAATCATCAAGTAAGAAATAAAGAGTCCACTTCTAGGGGAGGTGCCAGACAGTAAGAAGAGACCCTGCCTAAGGCTCACAAACAGATGAAATATTTGGAGCTGAAGGCAGATTAGATACTGAGAAAAACCCCAGCAAACCAGTGTCCAACCTGAATTCAAGGTAATGCTAGAGAAATCTGAAGCCCATGGTGCAATGATATTCATGGCCAGCAAAACTCCTGACTACATTAACTTAACTGTTCTCCCCATATATGAAAGGACTAGAAAATAAAAGGGGGGCATGTCACTTTCTAAGCTAAATAAAATTTATCTTAGCCTCTATTGTCCTACACAAAATGTTTAGTTTTCAACCAAAAAGTACAAGGCATACCAAACAAAACAAAACAAAACAAAAAACCAGACCAAAAAAAGGCCACTATCAATCAACAAAAAAATAAAATGAACATTGATATGAAAAAAGTATTGGCATTATCAGGCAGGAAATTGAAATATCTATGATTAATAAATTAATATGTTTTAGTGGGAAAAGGTGAACTAAAAGCCAGAACAAATGGGAAATTTCAATGGATGGAAAACATAAAATAAAATAAAATAAAATAAAATGCTAGAAATAAAAACACAGTAACAGAGATTAAGACTGTCTTTGACGAACTCATCCATAAACTCAGCACAGTGGAGAAAGCATCAGTCAATCTGAAAATAAGTCCACAGAAAGTACTCACAGTTGAAACACAAAGAGTAAACAAACAAACAAAAAATTTAAAAACACAAGAATAAAAAAAGAGCAGATCACTCAAGAGCTATGTGAAAATATAAAGACATATAAAGGTATGTCTGTATGTTAGACATACCTATGAGGAAAAGAGAAAAAAAAGTGTAGAAAAATATATGAAGATATAATAGCCAGAAATTTTTCATCATTAGCAAAATAAAATAAAACACAGATTCAACCTGCTTAGAAAACATCAAGCAGGATAAATATCATACTTAGATGCAGCATATTCAAATACCATGATAAAAAGACAAGTCTGACAGCTACCAAAAGAAAAAGGGGGGGTTACAACAAACCTCTCATCATAATTTGCCATACAGAAGATAATGGAGTGATGCCTTTTACAGAGGTATCAAATATCATGGAACACAGAGACCAGCTTTCCCCACTTTAGCCTACCCAAATTCCTCACCAAGAAATCCATCAGTGAAATAAATGATTGCTTTATACCATTACATTGTGGGGGTAATTTTGTTACACAGACATAGGAAGTGAAGCAATGGTCTATACATCCCTACCTCTACTTTTGTTTTCTTCAATCCACTCTCCACACTAATACCTGAGTGGACTTTAAAACACAAATCTGATCATGTTACTACCTCTGTAAACAGTCAAAATCCCTATCAGCTCCAATTCGCCCTCAGTAAAAATCGGAACTTAATCATCTTCAAAATCCTCTCTAATCCTCCTCATACCTTTTGTTATAGCCGTATCAAGCTACAAGAAATCTCTGAAATAGGCATAGTCTTACTTCTGTAATGATTTATGACTTACCAATATATTAGAAATGCTTCCTTCTGGGTCAAACCCTACTTCGACTCTTAATCACAAAAAATATAACCCCTTCCCCATGAGAAATGCAAAGAAATCTGACTGCCCTGATTTTCCAAACATGTATGGTACCAAGCAACAACTTGGTATTAACCACCCCTGCTTTTACTCTTCTGAGGAGAGTAGGTCTTAAAAACATCTGAAAAACCCAGGACTCCACAGTGTAGCTGCCAATTGGGAATGTCTAGCAAATAGAGTGCCTGATACCTGACACCTGAAGGCAAGCCTTTGCCAGTGGGACCACTGTAAGGAGAAAAGGAAAAATGAAGGATGCCCAGCTTCTTTTTTCCCCAGGCAAAAATTTCTAGGCTAAATATGTTAACCAATCAGAAGTCCCTTACAGCATTAGTTAAAATGTTTTATGAGAAATCCAATTACATCATTTTCGCCTTCTGTAAAACTAAAAGGAGCAAGTTTCATTTTTTCCCCAATTCTTCAATAAAAACATCTTTTAAAAAAAAGATTTTATTTATTTATTTGAAAAAGAAAGAGCATGGGCAGGGGGAGGGGCAGAGGGAGAACCAGCCTCCTGGCTAGGCAGGGAGCTGGACTGGGGGCTTGATCCCAGGACCCCAGGATCATAACCTGAGCCTAAGACAGACACTTAACCAACTGAGCCACCCAGGTACCACTTCAATAAAAACATCTTTAACAAAAACAAACGAGCATAATTTTTAGCCCAGAAGAGTCTTTACACAGGGATTTTGAAAATATTATGTTTTATTGTCTAACTTCTAGGACAAGTCACAAAGACCTCGTAGCAATTTGCTTAGAGACAACAGACAGTGGTCACTGTCTATAGATATTATGGAGGGTAGAGAGGGAGACAGATGAAGAGATAGAGAGAGAGAGACAGACAGACAGACAGACTGATTCATTGCTTTCTGGCATAGGAGAGGACTTTACCAAGGACAACAACTTCTATACATGCTGCTTCTTTTCAATTATTCACTCGGCTTACTCTAAAATTGTCTGTCAAAATTCAGGTAGACATCTCTGCTTTTCAGCAATCATCAAATATGAATTAGGGGCCCACTATCTTCTAGGAACTATGGCAGGAAGTGGGGTATAGAAAAGAATGTGGCCTCAATTTTTCTGTATTCATGAAACTTAACAAATTCTAATCTCTTCTTAAGCTCCTCATGAAAGTGTCCTCTCACCTGTGTAGGCAAGTTGAAAGCCCACCCAACAGCTGTTTCCTAATGTGCTGTTTATTTTCCTGTCAAAGCACATTTTATTGTAATCATCTATTGATTTTTGTCCCCTGTTGGGCAGAAGCTCTTTAAGCACTGGGGCTCTGTCTTATTTTTATCTCTTTATCACCGAGGCTTGTGTCTGGCAATGCCAATAAATATAATTTAATAAATATAATTTAATTAAAGAAGGAGCAAAATAAAAAAGATGGTGTTGAGATGGTCTGCCTTTTTAAAAATAAAAGATGTAGATCTAATGCTAGAAATAAGATAAATCACATTTAATAGTAGTTTTCAGATATTTCAACCTGTGGATCACAAATAAAGTGTATCACACAGTAAGGTGCTACCAAGTTAAAGATCTTACACATGTCTCAGTTAGAAAATAAAATCCACACCTATGTTCCATAATGATTCAGGCATTGTTATAAATAATTCAGAATCATAGGAGAAAACTGTAAGGGACAGGTGAGTATATGAGAGAAATGGGAAAAAAACAAGGAAGAACTCAGAAATAATCTGGCAATCACAAATTTAAAAAGGAAAAAACACTAAAAAGGAAAAACACAAATTACTTTGCCTATTTTTCTTCCCATAGCAACAAAATAGTACTGTAGAACAGATATTAAAGTAGTACAGAAGGGTAATTCTTTCCTTTAGAAATGCTTTCCTTACAACTTTTCATATGTAGTTACTCCTGACTAAATATGCCAAATAACAGAGAATAAAGGTATCACCATTTAGAGTATACGTATTTAAAGTATAAAAGCAAAAGGCATTATACTATTATTCAACCTATGTATTCAACTGACCACAGACAATCGAAGTATTTATATCAGGGTTTTAAACCATCTCTGCGCAGCAGTGAAAAATATTAGGCTAAATTAAAATAGCCTTTATCAATGCAATAGTTACTTATTTTATTAATAGGTAAATTCAGAATTTGGAAAAACCAAGCCTTATATATGTCTCAATTGAGGCCCTTGTTGGTAATTTTCATAGACTCAATTTAATAAAACAATCATATATATATATATATATTCATTTTTCTCAAAACATATCTAATTTATAATGTGAGCTAATGACATAACAGACATCCATCTGGCAGGAATTAGGTATAGGGTAGGGAGGCAGGTGTGGCTATAAATGAGCAACAGAAGGAATCCTTGTGGTTCTCTACCTTGAGCATAGTGGTAGATACACAAATCTATACATTTAAAAAAAAAATCACACAGGAAACTAGATACACCCACAGAAATGAGTACCAATAAAACCGTGGAAATCTGAATTAGATCAGTGGATTTTATCAAGATTTTAGAACCAAGGAGCTAGAAGACTGCCTACAAAATACAAAAAAGTACTCCCACTAGTTAGGACTGGATCCTGATCAAGGTTACCTGTGCCCTCTGGATATCAGATCAGGTTATTATACTAGAGTTTTGTAAGACGCTACCATCAGGGGAAACTAGATAAATGGGACATGGATCTCTTTGTATTATTTCTTACTACTGAATGTAAATTTATAAGTATCTCAAAATAAAAAGTTTAATAAAAAGCAAAAAACTCAATCTGGCACAACCTACTCGGTGGCCACAGCAATTCACATCCAAGAAAAACACTCCTTCCTCACAATCTCAAAAGTCTCTTTCTAATTACTGCACTATTCAAAGTCCAGGATCTAACCATCTAAATCAGTTCTAGATGCAAATAGAATTCTTGGATATAGCAACTCAGGTACAATTCTCTCAATCTAAAGACTTAAGAACTGAAGAGACAAGTTATGTACCTCCCACATGCAAAATACCTAGTTTTGGGAGACAGGATAATTTTTTTAAATTTTTTATTTATTTCTTATTTTTTTATAAACATACAATGTATTTTTATCCCCAGGGGGTACAGGTCTGTGAATCACCAGGTTTACACACTTCATAGCACTCACCATAGCACATACCCTCCCCAATGTCCATAACCCCACTCCCCCTCTCCCAACCCCCCTCTCCCCAGCAACCCCCAGTTTGTTTTGTGAGAGTAAGAGTCACTTATGGTTGGGAGACAGGATAATTTCAAGAGATATGCCCATTCAAAAATCTAGGGGGCAGTGTGTAATTGGTAATAGGAGGAAAGTAAATGTCACTAGTCCACACTAATTCTGATGCCCAGAGGGCATGAGTAACCTAGTACCTTGATCAGGACCCAGTCCTACTCAGTGGCAGCACTTCTCTGAGTTCTGCTTCTGTTCTCCATCCTCTTGGTTCCACCATCTAAGTCGTGCTTCCTTTTCCAGAAAAAAGAATCCCACGTTTGCAACTGAGAATGTTTCTTAGCTTTTTTGTGGCTATATAAGTTCAAGGGTTCAAAAGTCTCTTCATTTTATGTTGTTTCAAGCTGATACAATTCTTTTACATGTTTTATAAGCCCACCTATTCAGGCAAAAGCCATGCCCACAGATCTCTTTGAAATAAGTCCTTCTCTATCAT
This sequence comes from Meles meles, assembly GCF_922984935.1. Taxonomy (NCBI): domain Eukaryota; kingdom Metazoa; phylum Chordata; class Mammalia; order Carnivora; family Mustelidae; genus Meles; species Meles meles. Next base: position 76,594,356 of record NC_060068.1, on the reverse strand, counting down.
GGGCCCTCGGAGAGGCTGCTGTGGAACAAAAAGCCCTGAAGATTCTTGGAAGCCCTTTCGTTTAACAGAGGAAAACCAGAAGTTCTGCTGTTAAGATTCCTGGAAAGTTTTGTGTGTGTCTGAGATCATCTACGATGGTCTCCTTAAATTTTTCTGAGGTCTTAAAAAAGGTTTTATAGTAACACCTTACTTTCACTTTTACCTTGAGTCCACATTTTCCTAACTTTGCTCTGGATTTGATCTTTATTCTGAGGCCATTTCTCCTTTGAGAATACTTTGCAGGCTGGAAAAACTGTCCTGAGCCCTTCACATTTCCTCCAGATTCTGCTCAAAAACAAGAATTTCTTTTTTAACTTATCCTCTCCATCCATATCTCATAAGCTATAACCAAAAGACACAGTTGACTATGCTTCAGACATTCTGCCCAGAACTCTCCTTTGCCAGATATATCAGTTCACTAAGTACGTTTTCTATTTTCCATATTACTCTAGGTGGACAGTTTTGCTAAACTTTCTGCCCCTAGATAATAAATATATCTATACATTTATGATTTGAGAGAGAGAGAATGTGTGTGTGTGCAGGCAGAGGAGCAAAGGGAAAGGGAGAGAGAATCCTCAAGCAGACTCCATACTAAGCAAGGAGCCTAACACAGAACTCATTCCCAGAACCTTGAGATCATGACCTAAGCCAAAATCAAGAGTCAGCCACCTAACCAAACAAGCCACCTAGAAACCCCTAAAGATATTCTTTATTTCCAGCTTCAAGTAATATTAGCATCAGTTTCTTTCAAGCCCTTATCAACAGTCTCCATGAATCTATTTCAGGTTTCATGAACTACTGTCCACCACCAGCTGATCCCATGTACCTGTGTTTTTTGTTACAGTAGCACTCCACTTCCAGATATTAAATTCTGTTCTGATTATTGATGCTGCATAACAAACCACCCCAAACTTAGTAGCAGATAAAATAAGAACTGTTTTATTATACTCGTGGATTATGTAGTTTAGAACTTTGGGGAGTGAACAGTGGAAACAGCTGTCTCTGCAGACTCCATGATTTCTCTATTTCAGTTGGGAAGTCTCAAACGGCTAAGGGCTTTTTCACTAATGACTAAAGCCTGGGCTCAGATAGTTAGAGATTGAGAAACTACTGATATTGGGCCTGTATTTCTCATAGAATGATGATGAGGTTTAAAGAGGGACCATCTTGAGAAGGAATAGCCAAAGACTAAGCATTCCGAGAGACCAACAGAGAAGATGCAAGGCTTCCTCTGACTTAGCCTCAGAAGTTACATATCATCATTTCTACATATTATACTGGTTACAAGCAAGTAACTAAGGTAAGCTCAGGTTTAAGGGAAAGGAAATTAGACTCCACTTCTTGATGTTAAAAGTGGCAAGGTCATAAGCAAAAAAAAAAAAAAAAAAAAAAAAAAATGGCAAAGGGGAGATGCTTTTGCCATCTTTGAAAAATGTAAAAAGTTAAAATGGATATGAAAAGACTGATTGGGCTCAAGAGGAACACAGTCAAGGCTTCAATCAGTGACAACTTGACTTAAATGATAACAATATATATAATAAAAACTATAGTCATTTCTCAAAAAATTTAGACTAGAAGTTATGATAATTACTTGTTATTGGGTTCACTTTTTATGATGAGAAAAACTATGTTTTTATTAGTTAGATTTTAGAAAAATACTTCTGGGACCTCTATTATACTATACTGTTTTGAAAAATATATAACATGAGCATATACAAATAAGACTCTGAATGTCTTTCTGAAAAGCTTAATGTTATCAAACAATTTACAATTTACACAAAATTAAAAATTGATAATGAAAATATGTGAATGCTATCATTCAAACTAATTTACCACTTTTTACAAAAAGCATGTTGTTTTTGTTTTTAAGTAAACTTACACCCAGTGTGAGGCTGGAACTCATGACCCTGAGATCAAGAGTCACATGCTCTACCAACTGCGACATCCAGGTGCCCCCAAAACATGTTGTATTAAACTCTATACTAATGACACTGCAAGAAGTATAACAGATGAGTATGTTGTTTCAAAAATAAAATGCATTACTATTAATAAATTTTTTAATTTACTACTTTCTAAGTCCAGAGAATACTACATATCTACCATATTCATAATTCATCAATAAGATGTCATTATCTTAAAACTCATAATGATCACAATTATCTTATGTATCACTAAAAAGAGGGAAAAATGCTGCCAAGTAATTAGACCATGACATGAAACTTTATTAGTTTTTTATAGGAGGCATATCAATTTCAGAAATGTTTAAAAACACAAGCATTTTATTAAAAGACTTCATAGAATTTATGAAATATGGTGCTCACTGGCTTAATAGGAAGGATGCATTATATGAACTCTTCACATCTAAACTGGTCAAGAGTATAAATGTTGTGATATCTCCATTTGTTGTTGCACAGTGTGTTGATACAGCAGAAAATAAGATTTTTTTTTGGTAAATCACTTGCCTTATAACCTGAGAAGAAATTCTTAAATGTTTGGATACATTCTTATGGCATCATCAAATAATTATGACCAAGTGTGGTATGCTCTGTGCTGATCTTATTAAAATAATATTAGGAAAACCCATCAGAAAAGCAGCTTTAATATTAAAAGAGGAGAAGTGTTTCTAAAGTTATTGGAAATGGGGGCACCTGGGTGGCTCAGTGGGTTAAGCCTCTGACTTCAGCTCAGGTCATGATCTTGGGGTCCTAGGATAGAGCCCCGCATTGGGCTCTCTGCTCAGCAGGCAGCCTGCTTCTCCCTCTCTCTCTCTGCCTGCCTCTCTGCCTACTTGTGATTTCTGTCTGTCAAATAAATAAATAAAATCTTTGAAGTTATTCGAGGTGACTAGCAGACAGAAATTTACAGATTATCCTCTTTTATTCTGAAAATTATTAGTTGCCTCAAAGACAAAACTCTTCTCTATTTTTTTTTTTTCTGGGCACAAGGGATAGATATGGTAAATTAAACTCTATTAGCTAAATGTCTGTCAAATATAAACATGGTACATCAGCTTGCATAGTCTTGCTTATATTTTTAATAAGCTAAGTAAATTCAATTTGGCCACAAGGCTACTATAATTTCAATTCCAGGTAAAGTGGCAGCAAAGGCCTTAAAAATTCAATGTTTCTATTCATAATACAAAACAAATAAATGTCAACTGCCTAAAGATTTAAATACTTCACACAGATAGGCACTGATGATCAGATCTTTTTAATGACATCACTGAACATATGATGTACTATAAAATACATTGCTTTTTTCATTGAAAATGAAAATATTATCTGAATAATTAATAGCAACTCCTCCAATCTTTTAATCTGCTAAAATGTACTTTAAATGTACTTTTTACTTGCTTTTTGATATTATGGACCAGTTTAATAAAAGAGCTTTTCTTTCTGCACTTAAAGAGATATAAAGATCTCATGTGATAAGAATTCAAAGTAGTTTAAATAAATCTGACATCTGTTTACCTATATATTTGAATTAAGGACTACGTTTTTTTTTCCTTCATTAGAACATTAGTTTAATATGTAAACTAATCTCTGACTTTCAGAACTTTCCAAAATATCAAGGTGTTATCTTCTGATTCCTATCCTCTTTCTTTCTTTAATTTTCATCATATAGAATTAAATCTTTCAAAATTTATTTTTAAGTAGAGTTTATATTTGTTATTTATTTTAAAAGCTGATCCGCATATGATTCTCTTTAAAAAATCCCTTTTTAAATAAAAAACTATAAAAATAAAAGCCCTAAATTGAATTCAGCTATTTAACCTTATAAATTAACTCTGACTCAATTCATAGATTCTTCCCAACAGAAAGACAGCTCTTATATTTTTATTCCTGACAGCACCACTAGAGTAAAATAATTATCTATCTACTTATACTCTACTCAAGGGAAAAACATGCATGAACTTTTTCTCTACAAATATTTAATAATAAGATCTATTATTCCTTCTTTAGATTTCTAATTAACTTCTATTATTGGTTAAAAATTAATTAATTAACTAACCAACTAATTAAAAGGGCTTTAGAGAAATTGCAGTTCAATCTTTAAAAAGTACTAATACTAATTTTTAAAAAAATCTAAATTAAATAAATCAACTCTAGTTCCCTAAATACCTCCCATTATTGCTATTCTGGTCTTTTGATATGAGTAAGGTAAGCAACAGCTGCTTTTGTTCCAGATAGATATTAAAAGCCCATGAGAACGATATACACTTTAAATTACAGAAAACTATATATAATTATCACTTCTGAAATTCGCTAAAATAAGAAAAAAAATCATACTGGCTCCTTTTTACTTCAAGGAAAATTATTGACATAATTTTTTTGTTTGTTTTAATTCAGTCTTGCTATGATTTTAACTCTGTAAAAGTTTTCAAAAACAACAAGAAAGGTTAAAGTATTTTAAGGTAAGAATCTGAATCAGAGAAATTCAGGTAGAGCACAGACAACCTATCTCATATTTTAAATCAATAAGGTGGACAATTTAGTAAGGTTGGAAAAATTAGGGAAGTCCTCACTATAGAGGTCGAATTCTATTTGAACAATTTGTTCTGCAAAGGATGTAAGAGGAAAGCCTATCTTCCCACTGCTGGAAACTGCTCAAGTTTATTAGTGTTCAATAGAATTTAAATTTGGGAAAGAAGCCTGAGAGTTGATTCAGAGAATGTCTGGGAGACAATCGGAGCAGGAAGGGCCCTGAGCAAGGGCAATCATTTTTGTTCTGGAAATGAGCATCTCTTCGGACAAGAAAGAGAAATCAGTAGATGATCCAACTCGATACACAACTTTGACACAGTAAAATACAGGAGTGGCTAAGAGCAATTGAAGAGAGATAGTAATAAAAGGCAGAAAGCTTCCCTCAGTAACACCTGCCATTAAACTTTATTAGCACTGAAGAAACGAATGCCAAACATTCATTGAAAACACAAAAGCCTAGTTTCTCTCAAAGGTGGAATTAGCCTGCAAGTCCCATCAAGTGAACAAGATGATAGAAAGCTAAGCAATAAAAGGCAGCTGAAGAGCCAGGAAGAGAACCTTTGAGGGTCAGCTAGAAACATGTCCTCCTTATTCACTGTGCCCTCCAAGAAAGCCCACTTAGAAAGTGAGAGGTTTCCAAGCACACCACACATTCTAAAGGACCCAGCAGTAATGCCAGCTCAGCTCTCTCTTGATCTGAGCTCGAGCTCTCATCTAGTCAAGACAGGAGATAGGTAAAAATGATTCCCAAATAGGAGACTTAAAATGCCCCACCCACTCCACTCTCTCCACAATGCCTCAAGTAAATAAATGTAAAGAAATAATGGGTAATTTAGGGGACATGGAGATAAACCCAGGTAACTTCCATTTCAAACATAAAAACCTGTTGCAATTCCTACTTCTCTGCAAACCTCCCATTGCCCATATTGTTACTTCCTGTATGTCCCTGTAGTGAATGAAATTAAAATCCTAGACATAAAGAAAGGAGTACGACCTATGGGAGGAAAAAATGACAAAGGAAATGGTGAAAAAAGATCAAAGGTTATATTTATGGCCTGGAAAAGATAAGAAGGGTATATAGGTAGGTGACCTGTGATAGGATAGTTTATAGATTTAATTTAAAGCAAGATCCCAATGTCCTTGTGCAAGAATATCCTAGTTGAGAGAAAAAAAAAAAAGGAAGTTAATCTCATGTATGTGGCTATGTGTTGATGAAATTTGCATATGGGAAACATTCTCATAATTTATAAGACATGACCTTAAAGTGTCCTATTATAAGCAAAACAGAAGTAGTTTTTCAATATCTAAAGATTTTCTACTTCCTTTATGCATTTGGGCTTTTGACTATAATAAAAACTATTATATGACTTCAGTTCTACAATAGTTTCCTTTTTGTATTTACCTTAGAGCTGATGAAGAAAGGATAATGATGATTGGAGGAATACGAAAAGGTGAAACATAAGATAAGGTAATAATCAAGGGAAAGAAAGAAGAGGGAATATTAAATAGATCACATATGAGCAGTACAATGTGCCCATGGAAGTACGAAACTTAGTTTAGAAATAGCATGCCTAAAGAATGTAATTCCTTTATCAACTATTAATTGAGTACCAATTAAGTATAAGCTATCAGACTACAAAACTGAACACGATATATCTTTACAAGGCTTTATATATGCTTACCTCCCTAAGGTATGAAAACTTTTACCTTGCTCTTTACTTAACAGGCAACTCAATATATGATTGCTAAAACAGAGCTGTAATGAAGAAAGAGGGTAATATAGAGAGATTTCCCTACCTATTAATCAAAGTTTCAAAAACTTCTAGAAACAGTCATGGATCATTTAAGTCCATTTAGTTTTCCTCCTAAATTTGAACTTACTCTCTCCCCTATACATTACATGACTGCTTTCTAAAATGAAATTGTGGCCTATAAAGATCATTCAGGCATTGACATAGTTTGAGTCTTCAAGTTTTGCTTCAAAAATCATAAACAGCTTTTGAATATCTTCTTAGGAACTCAACATAGTACATTAACACCAAATTTTATTAGTTGCCCTAGAGTTTAAATTGGAAGCACCCTGAAATAGTGAATTGATTCAGGAAATTTCCTGGGCTATACAGGACACACTAGTCAAGCTATCTAACTGAGTCTATCCAGTGTGATGTCTTAATTTAGCACCTTCTTCACTAACACCCCCTAAATGTGAGCATTTCCTCCCCAAATTTCTATCCTCAGGCCTCAATTCTTAATTTACCCTTATTCTCTCATTATTTAAGCCAGTCTTACAGCTGAACCTACTTTCTCTATGTTCATCCTTCCAAATTTCAGATTTCTGGTAATAGTGTCATAAAGCTCGGTTCATCAGTTATATTAACTAAAAATTTCAAAACTTTTCTCTCTTCCTTGGTTCTTACAACTCCTCTTTTTTATTCTTCATTTTCACCTTCATTTGCTGCTACCCTAATTCAAGGGCTTTTCAGTTTATACAAAGACTAAGGATAGCCTCTTTCCAATCTTTACCTTTAATCCTTTCCGTTCTTTGGTTCCTGACATAATGCCCTCATATTAATCATCATAAAATATAATTTACTATATTTTGAATAAGCTCAAAAAATGATTCTCCACTGCAGACATAACAAAATCTTCATCCAGGAAGTTGAAAAGAACTCAGGGAATATTTGGAAAACCTGAATTTTCCTGGCAAAGCCTCATACAACTTTTAAACAATGGCATATCCCTTACCTCTCTGGGTACCACATTCTCTATCTAATAAAATAAGTAAGTTGAACCAAATAAGCATTTTTCAACTTTTTTTTTTTAAGTTTTGGGATTGTTTTGGATTCTAACACTGGCAATATACAAAAGAGATAGAAAGAGAGAGACCGAAAGAAATAGAGATTATTATTCAACAATCTTACAAAGAATGCTTAAGAAAGAGTTTACCCTGAGTGGGTAAAGGAAGACGGATGGAGAAACAGTTGTGGTAAGACTCTTGCAACAGGATAAAGACTTGAACTGAAGCATCTGCAATGGGATTAGAGAGCATAAGACATGCATAAGAAACGTTTAGTCAGTGGAATCAACTGGTTTGGATCACTAGTCAGAGAAAAAGGAGAACAATCATGGGGATAAAAAGAAGATTCATTTATGGCATGGATAATGACTTAAATGGAGATTTGTTCCATTTAATTAGAAAGAGAAAACAGAAAGAAATGGAAAAGGAGAACCAAGCTGCTTCAGTTAAACGAGAAGAGACCAAGAGCCCCTCTGGTAGGGGGTTCTCATTCCTAGCTCAAGAGTCCAGGAAATTCAACATGAAACCAGTGAAAAGGAAAATTTTATAGTGTTCTTATGGTTTCAAAATTCTACTAACTGTTGGCTAAGCAATAATCCTGTGTTTGATTTTGATTTTTCTACTCTATAGCCAAACAGCTTTGCTCACTATTCCCTAAACATAGCTTATATTTTTCCAATGTAGCCCGTTTCTCTAATATACCTTCCCACACACACCTCTTCTCACTCAAATCCTAGTTATCATTCAAAGTCAGTGCACATTCAGAGTGTTTAAAGTCATACAGTATAACAGTTATCATCTACATTATACTCATAACAACTAACTCATAATATACAGCTCATATACCTCTCCACATTATGAACCCCTAGCGAGAGAAAAATTTATGAACACAGCCTCAAAGTAACTTGTATATAAATGGGTTCTCAAAAAAAAGAGTTAATAAAGAAATGAAGGATGATTATGTCTACCAAAATCACTTCTCTCAGTGATAATTCTGCATAGAATCACATTTATTAGTAGTTGTCTTTCTTCTTTAAAATTCTTCTTTAAAATTCTAGATATTTTAATATATCACACGTTTTAAAGTTTGACTTTGATAAGAAAAATCATAAAACCACATTAAAAAAATCTGTACCTTCTCTTTGAAGATATCCCAAGAATTCCCTTTAGAGAGTTCAAAGATTCAAAGTTAGCACCTGAGCTTTGAGAACTGATGATATCTACCTACTGTGGCTGGTTACAAATAATCCCTTATATTGTAATAGCATAATAGTAGTAACAGTATTCTAATAATTGTGGTTTTTAAACCTAAGAGGCAGCGGAAAGTATCAAGTCAAATATATGTGTGGGGGCAGGGGACTTTAACATTCAAAATAAATGCAGTCAAATTCATAAGCATTTCATGAAGACAGAAAACAGATACTGCATTCGTATTTCTACAAAACAGTATCACACCATTTATAGACCTGTCCATTGTTTCTTGGCTAAGTAACTATTATTTAAATTTTTAATGTATATTCGAATATAATACCTAAATGTGTGAGGCACTCATTTATTTTAAAGAGATATGGACCCCTAAACTCACTTCCAGTGCCCATAAAATCCAAGACGTACAAGAATAACTGGAAACTAGATTGAGGTAAATGAAACAAGAGTTTCTCCAGTATTTTTAATTTCTTTCCCTAATATCAAAGAGGAAAGAAATAAAAACAAGACTTTCATGAAGTTATCTAAGTTGTCCAAAATAGAGCCATTAATGTTTTTGGCCTTTTTGTTGCTGTTGTTGCTGTTTAAAGATTTTATTTTTAAGTAATCTCTATACCAATGTAGGGCTCAATCTTACAACCCTGAGATCAAGAGTCAATGCTCTATTCTCTGAGCCAGCAGGCAACCCCCCAAATAGAGTAATTTTAAATCAAGTTGTATAATATATGAAAAGTAAACAAAGTGGCTATAGAAATGTAACACCACAAATTTAAGGTATCTAGAGGTAATTCACTTTTCCTTTTATAAATCGCCAAAATAACTTACTTCATAAGACTTCTAAATTTATGAACTTCCTATCTCTATTAGTACATTACAAATATGTATTATTTTTGAAAGAGTATCATATTTCTATCAGGTTTTATTTTTATGTTAGGACTCTACTGGCAACATAATCACAGGCAGTGTACATCAGCATCAAAAATAGTAAAAAAAAATAGGGGTGCCCAGGTGGCTCAGTCGTTAAGGGTCTGCTTTCAACTCAGGTCATGATCTCAGGGTCCTGGGATTGAGGCCAGCATCGGGCTCCCTGCTCCGCAGGAGTCCTGCTTCTCCCTCTCCCACTCCCTCTGCTTGTGTTCTCTCTCTCACTGTGTCTCTCTCTGTCAAATAAATAAATAAACTCTTTTAAAAAATAGTAAAAAATAAAGGCCTTCCCATATTCATCTTTTCACATTCACCAGAAATGAGATTTTAATAAAAATGAATACATCAGTGTGAAGAATGGGACTTAAGGGGAAGTTCCTTTAAACCACATACTTTGAAAAAATATATTCTTTTCCACAATGCAACAAATCATCCTTGTTCTGCTTATCTCTTTTCCATATTAGTTTCTTCATTTATTTAAGGATTTCATAATATCTACATAATGCTATAAATTATGTTATAAAAGATTTTTAAGTAGAATCCTTCCATAATTCTTTATAGTTTCTTTGATTGTCTCCCTCTATTCATGCTTTCTGTCAAATGACTGACATAACTTATTGCCCTATAAGAAATCCCAGGATCAAAAGAAATAAGAAACATAGCTGATCCTGTTATCAGCAGGACTTAGACGCCTCCCAGAAGCAATCCTGAGCTCAGTGAGACAAGCCGGGACACCATAGGTAAAGTGTGGATGTGCTTCCTCAAATTAACAATTACACAGAAACAAAAAATAAACAAACAATTTACCTTATGCTAGAAAGAATATAAGGTGGCTAATAAGGTTTATACGAGGCAAAAGAAATTAAACTGGATCCTATAAGAAATGAAAACAGTGGTAGAAACTATACAGCAGATAAGGTGGAAAAGTGAATCTTATTATGTCCCCACCTACTGAGGTGAAGAAAAGCCTATATATTGACTGATAAATATTAATACACACCTAGGGGCGCCTGGGTGGCTCAGTGGGTTAAGCCTCTGCCTTCGGCTCAGGTCATGATCTCAGGGTCCTGGGATCGAGCCCCACATCGGTCTCTCTGCTCAGCGGTGAGCCTGCTTCCCCCTCTCTCTCTACTTGCCTCTCTATCTACTTGTGATCTCTCTATATATATCAAATAAATAAAATCTTTAAAAAAATATTAATACACACCTACAATAGTTTTCATCATCTTTAATGGGTTTTAAATGTAACTCTATTTGTTCCTAGCCTATTAAGACTCTAGTTTAGGGGCACCTGGGTGGCTCAGTGGGTTAAAGCCTCTGCCTTCGGCTCAGGTCATGATCCCAGGGTCCTGGGATGGAGCCCCACATCGGGCTCTCTGCTCCGTGGGGAGCCTGCTTCCTCCTCTCTCTCTGCCTGCCTCTCTGCCTAGTTGTGATTTCTGTCAAATAAATAAAATATTAAAAAAAAAAAGACTCTAGTTTACCTGCACTGTTTAGGATAACTATGGCCTAATGTGATACCTTTATTTGAGCATTTACTAATTATGGTAACTATATGATGAAATCTGAACACACATCAGAAATTGTGTGTACTTACCATCTCTCTCCATATTCTTACATATATAAATTCTGAATGATCTAGCAATATAAGACTATAAGGTGTCTCTCCATGTATTTTACTACTTGATATTTCAAACTTGGTCAAAAGTTTCTTTCACTAGATGGTAGCCCATGAGAATGGGGATAATATCCATTATTAGGTAATATTTTATTTAATCATTATTTATATAAACACCAAACATAATTTGAACATCTCATGTCTAGCACCATACCGGGCACAGGAGATGAAAAAGACAAGTAAGACAAAGCATGTTCCCTGAGGAAGCTCACAAATCATTACAGAAAACATCCCATTATAAAAATCTAATGTGGGCACCTGGGTGGCTCAGTTAGTTAAGCAACTGTCTTCGTTCAACTCAGGTCATGATCGCGGAGTCCCAGAATCAAGTCCCACATAGGGCTCCCTGCTCAGCAGAAAGTCTGCTTCTCCTTCTACCCCTCACCCCTCTCATGCTCTCTCTCTCTCTCATTCTCTCTCTCAAATAAATAAAATCTTTAAAAAAATAAAAATCTAATATACAGGAATATTAGGGAGGGACACAGAAGATGTTAACACAGCAAAGGGTGAACTTAACTCTCTGCAACAGTTTCTTTTTTTTCTTTCTATTAAAAAATTTGGGCAGGGGGGGATGCCTACGTGGCTCAGTCAGTTAAGAAGCATCTGCCTTCAGCTCAGGTCATGATCCCAGAGTCCAAGGATCAAATCCCATATCAGGCTCCCTGCTCAGCGGGGAGCCTGCTTCTCCCACTGCCCCTCCCCCTGCTTGTGCACACACTCTTCTCTCTCCCACAAAAATAAGTAAAATAATTAAAAAGTTTTAAAATTGAAGTATAGTTGACATACAATATTATATTAGTTTCAGGAGTGCAAAATAGTAATTTGACATTTACATAGGTTACAAAATGCTGACCACAATAAGTATAGTTACCATATGTCACCAGACAAAATCATTACAGTTACTGACGTATTCACTACACTATACTTTCTATAGAAGTATTTTCTTAAATAATATACGATATCTGCAAAAATAATTTTCATAAGGTATGAATAAAAGCATTATTCTATTATTTTACCTACATATTACGATGTATATCATTTTTAAAATGTAGCACATCATTATAAACCTATAACAATCTTTTCTAGATGTTACAAACATTCGCTTAGGCAAGAACACAAAATCAGCCACATGTTATCAAGAATTATAACTAAAGCCAAAAAAAAAAAAAGAATTATAACTAAAGCCTATCATTTTATCTGAACATTTGAACAATTTAAAACATCTCCAGTCTCTCAAACTTAGAGACCACTGCATTGTTAACATTTATCGAACTCTATTACTTGACAGACCCCAGGGAAGAATAAATCTAATTCTCTGCTCTCAAAGAGCTCATTGTAATAATGTGATTTCATTACTACCACACTAAAGCAATAATATATTTTGGCTCTATCATTGCTTAGGACAATTAAGGAATCCTCATTCATACCAGAGAACTAAAATTATAATCACTGTATATGTTTCTCATTAAGTTTAGTAGTATATATTGACACTTCTTTTAGGAAATGAGTGAAATTAGAAATTAATTGTTAAAACAACTCTACGTTGGTCTGAAGCAGAAAAAAGAAATCTAGTGAACATTAATTAACTCCACAAAAAAGCACTGCCTATGATTTTAGGGTAAAATAAAAACATACCAAAACAGTGAGAAAATGAAAGGTAGTTTAATAAACTTTCCGAGTAAGTAGGTATTATTTTTAAACACGTAAGATGACGGTTTACTTTTTAATGATAATATTGTAGTACCTAATAATAATTTTACAGTTCAGATGAACCTACTTCTCACTCAGGATAAAAATAACTGGTCCAAGTTAGATATCTCCCAGTCACGTGGAAAAGTAATTGTTTTATAGTAAACTTTCTATATAAGATAAACTCCTAATTATTAAAATTTCCTCCAACATTTCTGATCTTATTCTCCACTCCCCTCTAGAAAATCAACAGGTAGACATATTTCACAGTATCTGTCAGAGCAGAGAACAATCTAACAGATTTGTTTGGAGATAATCACTTTATTTGCTGCCATCAGGTCTCAAAGATAAACCATAAAAATAACTGTAAACACAGTAAAAACTACTGTGTATATTTCTTTTCTAACTTTAATTATCTTAACTATATTTTAAAATCTTGTTATTTAAAAATTTCTAAAAATACAAATATAGAAAAAATATAAAATAAATTATGGAATTTTATTAAATATTATAAAACAAACACATGGTTATTATAAAGTAACTATCATGGGGCACCTGGGTGGCTCAGTGGGTTAAGTCTCTGCCTTCGGCTCAGGTCATGATCTCAGGGTCCTGGGATCAAGCCCCACATTTGGCTCTCTGCTCAGCAGGGAGCCTGCTTCCCCCTCTCTCTCTGCCTGCCTCTCTGCCTACTTATGATCTCTCTCTCTCAAATAAATAAAATCTTTAAAAAAAAAAAAAAGTAAATATCACCACAGTCAGGCAAAATAGAATTTTGTCAACTACCTCAAAAGCCCTTTCCGTGAGCCCCATCCCAATCAGAACCTTTTCCCACTTCCTCTGAGCAACCATTATCCTAATTACTATAATAATCACTTCCTTGTATTTTTTATACCTTTGTCATCCAAAAGTGCATCTGTATAACTGTTGATTTTCAAATGTATCATGAGTTTACATACAGCATTGTGTATAGATGCTAAATATTTAAGTTAATGTTTTAAAATACAAATGCAAAAAGATCAAAGTTTTACTAATCTTAAATGTTTTCTTTCTCTCATTTTTTGTTTTGTTTTGTTTCTTCTCACAATAAGTATGAACAGTGTGATTTTTTTTGGATAGAAAGGATATTAACTTTTGAAAGAAAGGATATGTATAACCATTTGACAAATAAATTTATAAGGTGACAAAAATCCCTAATCTAAAGAAGCGATGGTCAGAAAAAATAATAATAATAACCCAAGAGCTAAAAATGTTTCTGGAACAATAATTACAAAAAAAAAAAAAAAGATTTTATTAAAAAGTATACAATGGGGGCACCTAGGTGGCTTAATCAGTTAAGCGTTTGCCTTGGGCTCAGGTCATAATCTCGGGGTCCTAGGAATGAGTCCTGCATCTGGCTCCCTGCTCAGCCAGGAGTCTGCTTCTCCCTCTCCCTCTGCCCCTCTTCACAGCTTATGCTCACCCTCATGTTCTCTCTCTCTCAAATAAATAAATAAAATCTTTAAAAAAATAAATAAAAAATAAAAAGTATACAATGGCTAAAAGCTACATCTATTCAGTTTCTAGATCTCCCCCTTAATAGGTGCACACACAAAAAACAAATGGTTAGCATAGAGATGCTAAATGCCTACGGTGTATAAAAACACAGGACCACCTCAAATATAAATTTTTAGTAAGTTTTTTATTTTCTACTTTCAGAAGAAACATTATAATTCACTGGAAGGCAGATTTTAATCCATTTGAAGTAAATTTCATGAACATAAAATTAATACTAACTAAAGATATGGAAAATACAGAAATATAGAGAGACAAATATAATAGTCATGCATAATTCCAACATCAAAAGGTGATCACTGTTAACAGTTTAGCCTATTTTGTAGTTAAAAAGATTATTCATTTTTTACCTCATTATGCCTCTATCATTTCTTCCCAAAAACGTAGTCAACATTTCATTATCCATTCAATCTTATAAATAAAGACTATAAAATAACAAGACTACTTTTTTTAAACATATGAGAATTTTATATGCAAATAAGTATTTTTTTATTCTAAAGATGAGCTACTGAAGAAGATAATTCTCAGGATGTTCTCGAGAGCTATCTTAAAATTCAGTAGGTATACATATTAATTACTATTATAGAAATGGTTCCATAATGAACTCTAATAAAAAAATATAACATTCTAGAATTTTACCACAATCTTAATGTTTGTTCCTGTTGCCCATTTTCTTCCCTGAGTCATTCAAAATCACATCAAACATGAATTATGTTGATCATTTTCAGAAACTGTCACTTATATTAAGAAGTCAGGAAATCCTACTCATGAAAATTATCATTAAAGTATGCTACCAAAAAAAGTATGTCTAAAAATCCAATTACAACATGAAATTATGTAAGTCAAATCCTTTCACACAAATCTCCATGTAAAAGAAAATTCTGGAGACATATTACCATTGAAAATAAACTGGCTTAAAGGATAATGAAGATGCCACCTAAAAATAAATCAAGTTTCTTAAAACTAATACGTAAGATAAAATTATAAAACATCTGAGGGGGAGGGGGTTATGGACATTGGGGAGGGTATGTGGTATCATGAGTGCTGTGAAGTATGTAAACCTGATGACTCACAGACCTGTACCCCTGGGGATAAAAATACATTATATGTTTATAAAAAAAAAAAAATTGGAAGGGGAAGCGAACCATAAGAGACTATGGACTCTGAAAAAACAACCTGAGGGTTTTGAAGGGGCGGGGGTGGGAGTAATAGGGAGGGCATGTATTGCATGGAGCACTGGGTGTTGTGCAAAAACAATGAATACTGTTACGCTGAAAAAAATAAATAAATTTATATAAAAAATTATAAAACATCTGATAAAGCCTGTGCTAATAGTCATAATGGATTATAAAATCCAAATACTTAATTTTTTCTAAACTACATTTTCTTAGGACCAAATTACATGCTATCAGATTATTCTTCCTTGAAAATCTATTCTAAGTTCACTCAGGGATGCCTGGGTGGCTCAGGGTGTTAAGCCGCTGCCTTGGGCTCAGGTCATGATCCCAGGGTCCTGAGACAGAGTCTCGCATGGGGCTCCCTGCTAAGCGGCGAGCCTGCTTCTCTGCCTGCTTGTGATCTCTCTCTCTCTCTGACAAATAAATAAATAAATAAAATCTATAAAAAAAGAAATAACAATTTCATTCATACCTCTACCCAGTGCTCATTTAAAAAAAAAAACCTGAAGTATTTAAGTGGGTTTTTGAAGTTAGTGTGAATGCTATCTGAAATACTGAAAATGCCTTGTGCATGCAACATGTATGTGTCAACAAAGATGATGAGGCTCTGACAGTGACGATGATTTATCTAATCGTTATAAGAGTCTAAATTCAGTCAGTGTTCCTTATAAGATCTCCATGATGAACAGTAGGTGCAGCTGTCTGTACAACAGAATTATGAAGAACTATTTATATAATTAATTTCTTAAAATGTAGATTCACAAACATTATGGTCCTTTGGAGTAGAACACTGGCACTGTGTAATGCCACCTAGTTATCAAAATTAGTGAGTATTTAAAAAACGTTTCCCAAGACTAGCATGCCAAACCTAGGCATGTCTTTTTGGTGTAGGAGAAAGATGAGATGGAGTATCCCATTCAAGCCAGATTCCTTGTACTCTTCATGGTTGAGTCTCTGCTCTACTTTCTGCTACCACCCAAGGGTAAAAATGGAAAACAAGATGGGCCAGATAAATCCTGTATCCTGGGCCCTGCTTTATGTGCCTTTTCTCTACTTTTTCTTTACATGCAGAACCATCCCTTTCACATTATCCCCAAGAGCTATTATTGTTTATGCATAGCAAGCTTTATGAATACAGTCAACATCAGATGAGGCAAGCAGGAACAGTCACTTTAATCAGCTTAGTCCAAAATGAGAAGTATTACACAGTCCCCCCACATGCCCAAGACTTTTATTGCTCTTCCATCTGCACACTTTTCCTTGTGCTACTTTTGGGGTTGAATTGTCCCAGATACTTCTACTCTTTAGTCTATGCCTCAAGTATATCCTTTGGGAGGTCTTTTTTCCCTTTTGAATTCTGATTCTGGTTTTTAAGGCTATTCACACCAACATCATTAAGTAGTTAATATCAGATAACCTCGGGTTTCAGCCCATTTCCACTTCCTCCAAACTAAGGACACTGGATTTCCTTCCTCCCAAACTCAAGCTATCCTTCCTTTATGGTCAATTCTACATTTTCCAGTCCCTTCACAATACCATCTTATTCTTAAACGTAATTTTTCTCTTAAAAAATCTTTTTAAAGATTTTTCCCCCCTTTTTTCTACAATTCTATTTCCTCATACCATCAACTCTCTAAAATCACATTTGTAGTTCTTGTAACAAAATGTTCAGTATATATCAACAGTCCACTGTCCTTCCTTAGGAATTAAAAAAAAATTTTTTTTAATTATTTAATGCAATTTTCATTTTTGCACAGAAACTTTTAGCTCTCTTGAGTTTCCTTTAATTCACAATAAATTTTATTTGTAGAAATGATTTCAGTGTAACAGATACTTAGCTTTATGATGTGTAATCAAAGGTACAAAAAAGAAAAATATAATATCATGATATATTTTTCAATCTTATGTGCAAAAGAGGAACTTATCATTCACAGTATTCTTATGACTCCTTTTCTAGAATAAAGAATTATTACTTAATTTTTATAAATCTGGAATTTCACACATCAGGCACGCTTAAAGATAAAAAGAAAATACCTTTAATAACTTGGCATTAGGACTAGCCTCTTATCCTAAGCTTTCAACAAGACTTAAACACTCACTTGTATTTCACTATTAAAGTTATAACCCTATTTCTCAAGAAAAAAAGAACAACCAATTTCTTGAAACCAAAGCAAAAGAGTAGATGGTCCAAGAGCAGTAGTTAAAAAGAAAACTGATAATATAACTTAGTAAAATTATACATTAACTCACATAATCATGGAAGGCTTTTGCTTCACTTGAATGTTCACACGTTTCCCGTCTTTCTGGAGCTGCACAGTAGAGATCCCAAAATACACTAAAAAAGTAATTATGGAAAAATTAAGAAAGTCATATAATATCAAATAGGAGATCACAATTCCAAAATTAGAAGACATGTATTATTCTTTATAAAAAATGTGTTTTCTTCTTCAGGACAAATATTGCTTTGAAAGATATAAATTCAGGTAAGGTTCCTCCTGCAGTAATAAGATATAATCTAGCTCTTTCAGAAATGCTAAGATTTTTTCTAAAAGGATAAAATAATTAAAAAAAATTTTAAACTGTCATTCTTAATTGTCTGTTTGTATCACTTAAACACATGATTGAAATAATTATAATGCTTTTCACAACTTTCCCCATGAAGATAAAAACAATAAATAATATCCTAATTTAATCATTAAAGAATAAAGTGGTTCATTATTTTTTTCAAGATAATTTTGTTGTCCAACTACCAGGCTAGTATCCTGACCATTAAATCACATTGTTCAAACAAACATGTGTTCTTAAAATTTCCTTTTGTTTGCCCTTGCAATTACCAAAATAGGTTAGTAATTTTGAAAATTCAAAAAGTCCATGCTCTCTCTTTTTCCCCTTCTGTTCAAGAACAATGGGAATAAGCAAGGTGGAACAAGTTGGGAAAAAAATAATTACACTGCTTACAAAACTTATGTCTCTGATCATCCTACCATCTATAAAATTAACAATGAGCTATAGCAAATGATTAAAAAATCAGGAAAGCAAATGTCTAGAAATACCCACAACAAGCAAAGGCAATTACACTGATGAACAGAAATCTTTTTTATTATACATTTTTCATTCTACAAAAACTGGAAAGTAGACTAAATTAAGTAGTTAAGAGCACAGGTTTTAGAATAGGGTATATCTCAGACAAAGCCAGCCCTGCCAATTAATTACTAGCTCAAGTTGTTAAACTCTATAAAATGAGGTTGTTGAGGGGTGCCTGGGTGGCTCAGTGGGTTAAAGCCTCTGCCTTTGGCTCAGGTCATGATCCCAGGGTCCTGGGATCGAGCCCCACATTGGGCTCTCTGCTCAGCAGGGAGCTTTCTTCCTCCTCTCTCTCTCTCTGCCTGCCTCTCTGCCTACTTGTGATCTCTGTCAAATAAATAAATAACCTTTAAAAAAATAAAATAAAATATAATAAATAAAATAAAATAAAATGAGGTTGTTGAGAAAGCTGAATTATACAACATAAACAGAGCATCTGGCATAAACTAAGCATACTATCAGTAATATAATCAACACTGTGATTAGCCTGCTTTAAAGCTTAATATGCATACATATTGCTAGGACGGGTCATTGTACCAAGTGCACAGGTAACGATGGTACGATAAAAACTTGGTAAATTAAACCTGGCTTCTTTGGTCTGACCCTTAAAGGCTCAGTCTGAATCTCTCCCCACAGGAGAAAACATTCTGTAGGACTTATAACATGACTAGTTCAGTAAAATAAGATTACATTCAAAGATGAAAATATGAATGACTGAATATTGGCATTTAATTTCCTTTTAAGTTTCTGTGATAAGCAGGGAAAAATAAGGAAAACATAAGGAAAAAATAAGAAAAATAATCTGAGTAAACTTCAGTTCTTTTACGAGAAGGAAATCAATTAAAAGTTGTACTTGGCCTTTCTATGTCCCTTTTTGGACTTAGGAATTACAGATATACAAAGATGTAGCTAAGTGTATTATGAGTTATAGTATATTGCAATTATTCTATTTTCATGTTCTTAAGGAACTTCAAAGCTCTTAAAACCATAATTTTATAATGGTAGTTTTAAATCGTATTAAGTTTAATGACAGAATATTATGTGCAGTATTATAACAAACACCTTCATATCTTTTTATTTACTAATTTCTTAACAAATGTTATATGATTCTTCTTGAAAATTATTACATTATTACTTTTAAAATGCTGTTTTACAAAGTGGACTGGAAGAAAATAATTTATTATTAGATTATGTCCTAAAAGTTATTAAATAACTATAAATAAGTGATTACTTATACATATAATTAGATTAAGTATTTATCCTGGAATAGTAACATTGTTCTATTTCTATCTTTTTGTTTCCTTTTATGGATTTAATTGGAGGTCAAAAGTTTACAAGATCGGAGTGCCTGGGTGGCTCAGTGGGTTAAAGCCTCTGCCTTGGCTCAGGTCATGATCCCAGCCAGGGTCCTGGGATTAAGCCCCTTATGCTCCTTGCCCAGCAGGGAGCCTGCTTCCCTTCCTCTCCCTCTGCCTGCCTCTCTTGTCTCCTTGTGATCTCTATCTGTCAAGTAAATAAATATATATATTTTTTAAAGTTTACAAGATCAAGATGAGGGAAAATAAAATAATTTACTAAAATGGGATAACTTCATATATGGTATATTTCTGACAATTCTACATCACCTACACATGATCTCCCTGAATAAAGATAAAGAAATATACCCTTTGAAGACATTTCCCAAAGGAAGAAATACACAGTTTCACAATAATAGTTACAGACATTAATACTCCACTCTCAATACTGGATAAAACAACCAGACAGAAGATATACAAGGAAATAAGGGTTAAACAACGCAATAAACTAACCAGATTTAATAGATATATGCAGAACACTACACTAAGCAACAAGTATACACCTTCTCAAGTGTAATTGAGGCATTTTCCACGATAAGTCATAAGTTAGAGCATACATTAATTAAGTCTCAGTAGAGTTGAAAAGATAGGTATCATACAAAATATCTTCTCTGATCACAATGGGATGAAGTTAGAGATGAGTAACAGAAAGAAAACTAAAAAATCCACAAATTTGTGAAATGAACACAAACTCCCAATGGATCAAAAAAGAATCACAAGGGAAATTAAAAAATACTTAAAAACGACATGAAAACACAACATACGAAAACTTATGGGACACAGCAAAAGCAATACTAGGGGGAAATATAAAACTATAAATATAAGCTATAAATATATTTTAAAAACAAGATAAGATCTTACATCAACAACCTAACTTTAAAACTTAAGGAACTAGAAAAGAACAAATGAAACCCAAAGCTAGTAGAAGGAGATAGTAAAGATTAGAACAGAGATCAATGAAACAGAGAACAGGAATATTAATTCTATAAAACCAAAAGATAGTTCTTCAAAAAGATCAATAAACTTGACACCTTTAGAGCTAGAGGAACTAAAGAGAGAGGAACAGAGAGAGAGAGAAAGAAAAGACTCAAATTATTAAAGACTGCACCAAAAAAATGTTAGAACTAAATAAATGGATTCAGTAAAGTTGCCGGATATGAAATCAATATACAAAAATCAGTAGTGTTTCTATAAACTAACAATGAACTATCAAGATGAGAAATTAAGAAAACAATTCCATTTACGATTGCATCCAAAAGATTTAGGAATAGATTTAACCATATGATTGATTACACCCAAAAGAATAGAAAATCTCAGAGATATTCTTACACCCAGGTTCAAAGGAGCATTAGTCACAATAGTTAAAACAGGGAAGTAATCCAATTGTCCACTGATGGATAACACAATGTAGGACATAAACGCAATGGAAAATTACTCAGCCTTTGAAAGGAAGGAAATTCTAACATATGCTACGACATGGGTGAACCAGGAGGACATTATGCTAAGTGAAATAAGCTAGTCTCTAAAAGAAATATACTGTATGATTTTACTTATACAAGGTACTTAAAGTAGCCAAAAATCATGAAAACAGAATGGTGGTTGATGGGCTGGAAGGACAGGGAATAGGATGTTATTTCTTAATGGATATAGAGTTTCAGTTTTACAAGGTAAAAAGAGTTATGGAAATGGATGGTGGTGATGGCTGCACCACATTATGAATGTATTTAATAACACTGAAATATATACTTAAAATAGTTAAGATGGCGAATTTTACCTTTTGTGCATTTTGCCACAATTTGAAAAAACTGAGGGGAAAAAAAAACTTTTCCTGGCCAGCCATGGTCTAGGTACCATTTTACAGTGACTAAAACAAATGTTAATTCTTTTCTGTGTATTCATAATCTCTATTCCATCACTTCAAAGACCATAGAGCTCAGGTGGCTACCAGAAAGCTATGAAATACTACTAATAAAGAATAGTCATCATAAAAATAAGGCAAATTTTCAAATTAAAAAACCCAACTCATTAGGAAAGTTTCATAATTGAGCCAAAAATAATCTGAAGTATATTATGAAATTGAAAATATAAAAATTTAAAAATTACATAAAATTTACTTTTAGTGCCATGATATTCATGTTGAAGACATTTCATCTATTTTATAAGTATTTGTATGTTTTTACCTAAGATGTGATTACAGATGGGAAAGATATTTCAAAAGTTTATCTTTTCTAGAAAACCCAACCCATGTTTTATACTAGTTATTTGACTCATACAGTATATTGGGACTGCTACAATACCATTCTAATATTTGAAAAAAAAATAAGTTATAGCATAACAACAGCAACAAACCTGCACTGTGACTAAAACGTGAGTTCACATTCTGCAATTAATCCATGCCTGGCTTCGTGGGACAGAAGACAAATCACTTAGCTAATTTAGAAAATAACAAGGTTAAAGACCTCTATAAACCCTTGGTAAATTAGAATTTTAAACTATGGTTTTCTTCTACTAATATTTCAAGTATATATTAATACATAATCTATGTAATATGTCACATCATATCCTGCACAAGAGAAAAAAATATATATATGATCCATGCCA
Source organism: Meles meles (assembly GCF_922984935.1). Lineage (NCBI taxonomy): Eukaryota > Metazoa > Chordata > Mammalia > Carnivora > Mustelidae > Meles > Meles meles. The sequence goes on along the minus strand of NC_060068.1, from coordinate 76,571,767 downwards.
TGTATGTGACTGTGGATCCAAAACTAGAGATGAGTTGAATTCAAAATTTCAACTCAATTTCCTAAAGCACCTAAATACAACTCTATGTAGAAGTTACATCTCATATATTATTAAGACTTTATAAATACCCTGGGTAATTGCTTATGGCTGATACTATGATGACATGACATTTATCATACGAAAATGTGGACTATGCCTTAGAGGAGAAATTAGGCTATTTAATAAGTAGGTAAGATTCATAGCAATACTTGATTTACTTTTAATAATAGCTGGAAGAATTTCATTTGATTTCTTTAGTAAGCTTTTTTGATGACCCACTGAACTTGTTCCTTGATTCCCATACGGGTCAAGGGCAGAAAATTCTGGAATTCCACAGATACAAACTTCCTCTCTGTACAACTGGAAATGCTAGTGGCTAAGGAGCTTCTCATTTGCTCTCACCTCTACATCTATTAAGCCTGATATCAAAAATCATCCTTGAAACATAATGGATTCATCATCATGAGTAATGGTTTAGATTAGTCTCTCTGTTCCTAAGCAGAAAAAAGTGAAAAATTTGTATTCTACAAATGAAATAGAGGGAAGGTGGGTGCCTTAGTTAAGTTATCGACTCTTGATTCTGACTCGGGTCATGACCTGAGGGTCTTGACTTCGAGTCCTACACAAGGCTCCAAGCTCATCTCATAGTCTGCTTGCCCCTTTCCCTCTGTTCCTCCCCCCTACTTGCTTTATCTTTCTCTCTCTCAAATAAATAAATAAAGTAAAATACAATAAAAATAAATGAAGTAGTTAGAGACGAAACACGGGAATTAGGTGCCTGGATGGCTCAGTCAGTTAAGCATCTGCCTTCAGATCAGGTCATGACCCCAGGGTCCTGAAGTTAGGCCTGTAGCCATGCATCATCGGGCTCCTTTCTCAGCAGGGAGACTGCTTCTCCCTCATCTAATGAGGAGCTTTAAAAATTACCGATGTTGGGGAGGAGTCAAGATGGAGGAGAAGTAGCAGGCTGAGACTACATCAGGTAGCAGGAGATCAGCTAGATAGCTTATCTAAACATTGCAAACACCTACAAATCCAACGGGAGAGCGAAGAGAAGAAAAACAGCAACTCTAGAAACAGAAAATCAACCACTTTCTGAAAGGTAGGACTGGCAGAGAAGTGAATCTAAAACGACGGGAAGATAGACCGCGGGGGGAGGGGCTGGCTCCCGGCAAGCGGCGGAGGAACGGAGCACAAAATCAGGACTTTTAAAAGTCTGTTCCACTGAGGGACATTGCTCCAGAGGCTAAACCAGGGTGAAGCCCACGCGGGGCCAGCGTGGCCCCAGGCCCCGCAGGGTCACAGAAGGATCGGGGGTGTCGGAGTGTCGGAGAGCTCGCAGGTATTAGAACGGAGAAGCCGGCTGCAGAGACAGAGCCGAGGACTGAACTCTCAGCTCGGGGTTACCTTGAACTGGTCGCGGGCTGGGTGAGCTCCGAGCGCGGCTAGAGGCTGGGGATATGGGAGTGATTGGGTGCTGTCCTCTGGGGGTGCACTGAGGAGTGGGGCCCCAGTATCTCGGCTCCTCCGGGCCGGAGACTAGGAGGCCGCCATTTTCATTCCCGTCCTCCGGAACTCTACGGAAAGCGTTCAGGGAACAGAAGCTCCCAAAAGCGAACCCAAGCCGATTACTTAGTCCGGCCGCCGGTAAGGGCGGTGCAATCCCGCCTCGGGCAAAGACACTTGAGAGTCACTACAACAGGCCCCTCCCCCAGAAGATCAACAAAATATCCAGCCAGGACGAAGTTCATCTATCAAGGAGAAAGCAGATTCAATTCCTAAGACAGCAGAGCAATTCCAGAGGAGGAGAAAGCAAAGCATGGAACTCATGGCTTTCTCCCCATGATTCTTTAGTCTTGCGGCTACTTCAATTTTTTTTTCTTTTTTCAATTTTTTTTTCTTTTTTCAATTTTTTTTCTTTTTTCTTTTTTCTTCTTCTGCTAAATTTTTTAAAACTTTTACCCTTTTCTTTTTTAACATTTTTTGACTAGTTCATCTAAATATATATATTTTTTCTTTCTTTTTTATATTTTTTTATTTGTTTTACTTTTAAAAATTTTTTTTTTTTCAGAACCTGTTTTTATCTCCTTTCTCCCCACCACAATTTGGGGTCTCTTCTGATTTGGTTACAGCGCATTTTTCCGGGGTCTTTGCCACCCTTTTAGTAGTTTATTTGCTCCTTCATACCCTCTTATCTGGACAAAATGACAAGGTGGAAAAAATCACCACAAACAAAAGAACAAGACACAGTACCGAAGGCTAGGGAACTAATCAACACAGACATTGGTAATATGTCAGATCAAGAGTTCAGAATGACGATTCTGAACATTCTAGCCGGGCTCGAAAAAGGCATGGAAGATATTAGAGAAACCCTCTCTAGAGATATTAAAGCCCTTTCTGGAGAAATTAAAGAACTAAAATCTAACCAAGTTGAAATCAAAAAAGCTATTAATGAGGTGCAATCAAAAATGGAGGCTCTCACTGCTAGGATAAATGAGGCAGAAGAAAGAATTAGTGATATAGAAGACCAAATGACAGAGAATAAAGAAGCCGAGCAAAAGAGGGTCAAACAGCTACTGGACCATGAGGGGAGAATTCGAGAGATAAGTGACACCATAAGACGAAACAACATTAGAATAATTGGGATTCCAGAAGAAGAAGAAACAGAGAGGGGAGCAGAAGGTCTATTGGAGAGAATCATTGGAGAGAATTTCCCTAATATGGCAAAGGGAACAAGCATCAAAATCCAGGAGATGCAGAGAACCCCCCTCAAAGTCAACAAGAATAGGTCCACACCCCGTCACCTAATAGTAAAATTTACAAGTCTTAGTGACAAAGAGAAAATCCTGAAAGCAGCCCGAGAAAAGAAGTCTGTAACATACAATGGTAAAAATATTAGATTGGCGGCAGACTTATCCACAGAGACTTGGCAGGCCAGAAAGAGCTGGCATGATATATTCAGAGCACTAAACGAGAAAAACATGCAGCCAAGAATACTCTATCCAGCTAGGCTATCATTGAAAATAGAAGGAGAGATAAAAAGCTTCCAGGACAAACAAAAACTGAAAGAATTTGCAAACACCAAACCAGCTCTACAGGAAATATTGAAAGGGGTCCTCTAAGCAAAGAGAGAGCCTAAACGTAGTAGATCAGAAAGGTACAGAGACAATATACAGTAACAGTCATCTTACAGGCAATACAATGGCACTAAATTCATATCTCTCAATAGTTACCCTGAATGTGAATGGGCTAAATGCCCCAATCAAAAGACAAAGGGTATCAGAATGGATAAAAAAACAAAACCCATCAGTATGTTGCCTACAAGAAACTCATTTTAGACACGAAGACACCTCCAGATTTAAAGTGAGGGGGTGGAAAACAATTTACCATGCTAATGGGCATCAGAAGAAAGCTGGGGTGGCAATCCTTATATCAGATCAATTAGATTTTAAGCCAAAGACTATAATAAGAGATGAGGAAGGACACTATATCCTACTCAAAGGGTCTGTCCAACAAGAAGATCTAACCATTTTAAATATCTATGCCCCTAACGTGGGAGCAGCCAACTATATCAACCAATTAATAACAAAATCAAAGAAACACATCAATAATAATACAATAATAGTAGGGGACTTTAACACTCCCCTCACTGAAATGGACAGATCATCCAAGCAAAAGATCAACAAGGAAATAAAGGCCTTAAATGACACACTGGACCAGATGGACATCACAGATATATTCAGAACATTTCATCCCAAAGCAACAGAATACACATTCTTCTCTAGTGCACATGGAACCTTCTCCAGAATAGATCACATCATGGGTCACAAATCAGGTCTCAACCGGTATCAAAAGATTAGGATTATTCCCTGCATATTTTCAGACCACAATGCTCTGAAGCTAGAACTCAATCACAAGAGGAAAGCTAGAAAGAACCCAAATACATGGAGACTAAACAGCATCCTTCTAAAGAATGAATGGGTTAACCAGGAAATTAAAGAAGAATTGAAAAAATTCATGGAAACAAATGATAATGAAAACACAACAGTTCAAAATCTGTGGGACACAGCAAAGGCAGTCCTGAGAGGAAAATATATAGCGGTACAAGCCTTTCTCAAGAAACAAGAAAGGTCCCAAGTACACAACCTAACCCTACGCATAAAGGAGCTGGAGAAAGAACAAGAAAGAAACCCTAAACCCAGCAGGAGAAGAGAAATCATAAAGATCAGAGCAGAAATCAATGAAATAGAAACCAAAAAAACAATAGAAAAAAATCAATGAAACTAGGAGCTGGTTCTTTGAAAGAATCAATAAGATTGATAAACCCCTGGCCAGACTCATCAAAAAGAAAAGAGAAAGGACCCAAATCAATAAAATCATGAATGAAAGAGGAGAGATCACAACTAACACCAAAGAAATACAGACAATTATAAGAACATACTATGAGCAACTCTACACCAACAAATTGGACAATCTGGAAGAAATGGATGCATTCCTAGAGACATATAAACTACCACAACTGAACCAGGAAGAAATAGAAAACCTGAACAGGCCCATAACCAGTAAGGAGATTGAAACAGTCATCAAAAATCTCCAAACAAACAAAAGCCCAGGGCCAGACGGCTTCCCAGGGGAATTCTACCAAACATTTAAAGAAGAACTCATTCCTATTCTCCTGAAACTGTTCCAAAAAATAGAAACGGAAGGAAAACTTCCAAACTCATTTTATGAGGCCAGCATCACCTTGATCCCCAAACCAGACAAGGATCCCACCAAAAAAGAGAACTACAGACCAATATCCTTGATGAACACAGATGCAAAAATTCTCGCCAAAATACTAGCCAATAGGATTCAACAGTACATTAAAAGGATTATTCACCACGATCAAGTGGGATTTATTCCAGGGCTGCAGGGCTGGTTCAACATCCGCAAATCAATCAATGTGATCGAACACATTAATAAAAGAAAGAACAAGAACCATATGATACTCTCAATAGATGCTGAAAAAGCATTTGACAAAGTACAGCATCCCTTCCTGATCAAAACTCTTCAAAGTGTAGGGATAGAGGGCACATACCTCAATATTATCAAAGCCATCTATGAAAAACCCACCGCAAATATCATTCTCCATGGAGAAAAACTGAAAGCTTTTCCACTAAGGTCAGGAACACGGCAGGGATGTCCATTATCACCACTGCTATTCAACATAGTACTTGAAGTCCTAGCCTCAGCAATCAGACAACAAAAAGAAATTGAAGGCATCCAAATTGGTAAAGAAGAAGTCAAACTATCACTCTTCGCAGATGATATGATACTATATGTGGAAAACCCAAAAGACTCCACTCCAAAACTGCTAGAACTTGTACAGGAATTCAGTAAAGTGTCAGGATATAAAATCAATGCACAGAAATCAGTTGCATTTCTGTACACCAACAACAAGACAGAAGAAAGAGAAATTAAGGAGTCAATCCCATTTACAATTGTACCCAAAACTATAAGATACCTAGGAATAAACCTAACCAAAGAGGCTAAGAATCTATACACAGAAAATTATAAAGTACTCATGAAAGAAATTGAGGAAGACACAAAAAAATGGAAAAATGTTCCATGCTCCTGGATTGGAAGAATAAATATTGTGAAAATGTCTATGCTACCTAAAGCAATCTACACATTTAATGCAATCCCTATCAAAATACCATCCATTTTTTTCAAAGAAATGGAACAAATAATCCTAAAATTTATATGGAACCAGAAAAGACCTCAAATAGCCAAAGGAATATTGAAGAACAAAGCCAAAGTTGGTGGCATCACAATTCCGGACTTCAAGCTCTATTACAAAGCTGTCATCATCAAGACAGCATGGTACTGGCACAAAAACAGACACATAGATCAGTGGAACAGAACAGAGAGCCCAGAAATCAACCCTCAACTCTATGGTCAACTCATCTTCGACAAAGCAGGAAAGAATGTCCAATGGAAAAAAGACAGCCTCTTCAATAAATGGTGCTGGGAAAATTGGACAGCCACATGCAGAAAAATGAAATTGGACCACTTCCTTACACCACACACGAAAATAGATTACAAATGGATGAAGGACCTCAATGTGAGAAAGGAATCCATCAAAATCCTTGAGGAGAATGCAGGCAGCAACCTCTTCGACCTCAGCCGTAGCAACATCTTCCTAGGAACAACGGCAAAGGCAAGGGAAGCAAGGGCAAAAATGAACTATTGGGATTTCATCAAGATCAAAAGCTTTTGCACAGCAAAGGAAACAGTTAACAAAACCAAAAGACAACTGACAGAATGGGAGAAGATATTTGCAAACGACATATCAGATAAAGGGCTAGTGTCCAAAATCTATAAGGAACTTAGCAAACTCAACACCCAAAGAACAAACAATCCAATCAAGAAATGGGCAGAGGACATGAACAGACATTTCTGCAAAGAAGACATCCAGATGGCCAACAGACACATGAAAAAGTGCTCCACGTCACTCGGCATCAGGGAAATACAAATCAAAACCACAATGAGATATCACCTCACACCAGTCAGAATGGCTAAAATTAACAAGTCAGGAAATGACAGATGCTGGAGAGGATGTGGAGAAAGGGGAACCCTCCTCCACTGTTGGTGGGAATGCAAGCTGGTGCAACCACTCTGGAAAACAACATGGAGGTTCCTCAAAATGTTGAAAATAGAACTACCCTATGGCCCAGCAATTGCACTACTGGGTATTTACCCTAAAGATACAAACATAGTGATCCGAAGGGGCACGTGTACCCGAATGTTTATAGCAGCAATGTCTACAATAGCCAGACTATGGAAAGAACCTAGATGTCCATCAACAGATGAATGGATAAAGAAGATGTGGTACATATACACAATGGAATACTATGCAGCCATCAAAAGAAATGAAATCTTGCCATTTGCGACGACGTGGATGGAACTAGAGCGTATCATGCTTAGTGAAATAAGTCAATCGGAGAAAGACAACTATCATATGATCTCCCTGATATGAGGACATGGAGAAGCAACATGGGGGGGTAGGGGGATAGGAGAAGAATAAATGAAACAAGATGGGATTGGGAGGGAGACAAACCATAAATGACTCTTAATCTCACAAAACAATCTGGGGGTTCCTGGGGGGAGGTGGGATTGGGAGAGGGGGAGCGGGCTATGGACATTGGGGAGGGGAGGCGAACCATAAGAGACTATGGACTCTGAAAAACAACCTGAGGGTTTTGAAGGGTCAGGGGTGGGAGGTTGGGGCAACCTGAGGGTTTTGAAGGGTCAAGGGTGGGAGGTTGGGGGAACAGGTGGTGGGTAATGGGGAGGGCACGTTTTGCATGGAGCACTGGGTGTTGTGCAAAAAGAATAAATACTGTTACGCTGAAAAAATAAATAAAACGGAAAAAAAAAAAACTTCCAAATACATGTTCCTGTGTTATTCCTTAACATTACTTAATAACATAAAATGTAAGCAGTACATTTTGTCCAAGTATCATGAAATTCTCATAATACTCTTGGATTCATGATGAATTCATATTTTAAAGTATCATTAAAATAGCTTATGTGCTAAATTCAAGCATCATATACTACGCATCATACATTCAACATTTAATCCTCCCATTATTATGCCTATTTGGTTAAGGAGGGAGCTAAAGCTTAAAGAGGTTAAATAATTTGCCTAGGGGACACAATTGGTTAGCAGCAGAGCTGAGCTTGAACATTTATTTCTTACATTATTTTACCTCCATTGTGAGTATGGTATTAAGAGTTCTCATTTCAAGATGGCTCATGCTGATTATGGGCAAGTTTATGCAGCTCTGGCAGTCCAAGCAGCATCAGCTGTTATAAATGTAGTAGATACCTGTCCTAGATAAGACAGCAGACATTTTGTTATCCTACCTTTGACCCTCATACTCCAACTCATTTCCTGAGTATCCTATGGCAACCACCCCCTCACCCCACATGCAGCTGTCAGTAATGCATGGATGCCTCAATATAGACCAGACTCAGAAGAGACAACTCTTCTGAGTCCCATTTATATCTACTGTCTAGAATTAGCCACTCAGGATGTTCAAAAGGGAACTGTGATTAATATCTTATTAATAGTGGGCCACTAAATTCTGCTCTGTATTGAACAAATATCATCTGTTACTGAGAAGAGCACTGGTTACAATTCACAAAATTTCAATTCTAATTCTAAATCTGATCTTGAGAAAATAGTTTGTTTTTCTTTTTTTCATTAGTTTCCTTGTGTGAAAACAGAGAATATGGGGCACCCGGTGGCTCAGTCATTGGGCATCTGCCTTTGGCTCAGGTCGTGATCCCGGGATCCTGGGTCCTGGGATTGAGCCCTGCATTGGGCTCCCAGCTCAGCGGGAAGCCTGCTTGTCCTTCTCCCACTTCCCCTGCATGTGTTCCCCCTCTCGCTGTCTCTCTCTCTCTCTCTGTCAAATAAATAAACAAATAAAACTTTTTAAAAAAGAGAGAATATATTATATATTTTACAAACTTCTGAGATGGTATACGCAAAAGTACTTTTAAAAGAATAAAGATCTTCTAAAAAATTCTCATTACTAGTATGGTGAGGGGAAAAAAAAGCCTTTCTATTAAGAGTAAAATTTGCCCAGTTTCCTTTCTAATCCTTCATATTTAGTGGAAAATTCCATAATTATTTACAATGTCTGCTCATCACCAATTTTTCTATTTTTTCATTCTTTTCCTACTCTCCCAGACACGTTTTGATTTTGCTTTATAACTTAACCACCTCTGTTCTTTGCTTTCTCTCTAGCTAACACTTTTTATTGCCTTCTCACCAAGATTATACTCCCATTTTTGTTGTCATCTGCATTGTCTTATCTTGCTGTGTTTAACTTTTTTAAAAGTTTTTATTTCAATTCCAGCTAGTTAGCATGATAATTAGTTTCACATTGTTTCAGGTATAATATTAGTTTAATATTAGTGTAATATTAGTTTATTAACGTATTATTAGTTTTAGGTATACAATATAGTGATTCGACAACTCCATACATCACCCAGTATGTATGATCACAAGTGCACTCCTTAATCCCTGTCGCCTATTTTTCCCATCCCCTAGCCTATTTTAACTCAATTCAAATAAATGCCTATTATAGGCAAGACATACAAGATGAGTAAGAAACAGGCTGACAATGATAATTATTATATCATTTTCGTGAGCCAATTGACTAATTCAATGCTATTATTTTCACATGGGTATTTGGTTATTCTTAGCTATACCTGATGTCATCCATTAGACTCTAAAATCATTAGAGTGCTAACGTACTGTAATATTTGACTGCCCGTTCCCAGTGAAAGAAACTGAATTCTCATGATAATCTTAGTTATTAGCTTATTTTTTCTGCTGCATCATATATACTTAATTTCAGGATATAAATACATGGGCCCAAAGTAATTTCAAAAGGTGTTTTACATATAAAATTAAGAAAGAATAAAGCATAATTTCTGCCATTAAAAAATTAAATAGGAAGATTTTAAAAGTGTCTATTTTTAAGTACCCAAATTGAAAAGGACATTAATTTCAGGAGAACGACATTTCCTGGCATTTCTGTTTCTGAAATTCACAGAAGCTTTGGGAACTTTCATTAAAGAAAACAAACAGGAAATACATTTTCAAAGGGGATTTGATCTGGGTAAAGGTAATGAACACAGGTGGCATAGGAAATACCATATAGCACTGGGCTGGGTGTAAACTGGGAAAGAAAAAAAGAAGTGATAAAGAAAATTACATTAGAAACAAGGAAGAACTTCCAGAAAATAAAATCACACACTTCCTTCCATCTATAAATTGCCCTTTCCTCTCCAAGGCTTCCACCTCTCGATTTCCCTGAATTTCTTTTTTTTCTGCACTTCTCTGCATGTTTCTCTTTCATATATCTTCAACTTCCCTATTCTTTTCATCTCAATCTATATACACACTCAAGTTTATTCTATTTTAAAAAGAAAAACGTGGGGTGCCTGGATAGCTCAGTCGGTTATCGTCTGCCTTCAACTCAGGTCATGATCCCAGGGTCCTGAAGTTAGGCCTTCAGCCCTGCGTCATTGGGAGCGGGGGAGGGTCCTTTCTCAGCAGGGAGTCTGCTTCTCCTCTGCTCCTCCACCACCCACTCTTGCTCTCTCTCTCACTCAAATAAAATCTTAAAAAAAAAAAATCTTAAAAAAAAAAATTAGTTAATCCTGAAACTACTCCAGGTGGCACCACACACTTCAGCTATTCTCAGTAACCCTTGAGGTGGAAAAATGAATTAAAGCAGCCTTCTGAATCTCACTTTTACCCCCTTCCCAATTCAGGAAAACCTCTGGGTCCTTTTACATACACTTGCTGCAGAATTTAATCTCTGTATTAAATATCCTACCTGGTTCCCATACATTATTTTCTCCTGATTACTCTTCTTCCTCTCCAATTAGTTTCCTTTGAGGCTGCTCTTCATCTACCTTAAATGTTGACTTAAATGTTAACTTAAATGTTGACTTTCCTCAGGATTCCAACCCCAGGCCCTGCTCTTACTTGTTACATTGGGCATAAATATTTTTTATATTTTATAAATATATATATAAATATATATAATATATAAATAAATATAAATATTTTATAAATACTATAAATATTTTTCACCAATAGTATGGTCTGTGCTCATAATTTCCAAACCACTGTAGACCTGTCTCAGATGTATAGACCCATATCTCTGACCTTGTATTAGGGCAACTCTATCTGAATGTCACTTAGGCATCTCAAAATTAAACCTGTCCAAGACAAACTGACCTTTTCTCCAAAGTTTGTTGCTCTTTCTATATTTCCTATTTCAGTCAATGACATCCCTGCTCACCTCAAATCTAAAATCTGGGAAACTTCTCCTTCACATTCCAACTATTCTATTACTGTTTGCTATCACCTCTCAAATGGACAATTACACTTAACTTATAAGTAGACTCTATCTCTGTTCTCAGCCTTCTTCAATCCTCTAAGTTGATGTCAAGTGAATGCCTAAAAGCATAAATTTAATCATGTCATGTACAGTGTTTAAAATCTTTGTGCTTTCATCTAAAACCCTTGATGTACTTCAGGACTTCATAATTTAGCCCCTGCCTTTGTCTTTATCCTTATATTCTATCACTTCATAGTACTGTACCTACAATTCACCTAATCCAAACTACCAGTCACTTCTTGGATTCATGACCATTCCTTTTGAGACTTCATACTAATTATTCCTTGCCCAAAATATCCTTCATTCACTCAGCTTCCAGCTCAGCTCAGACTCTTTCTATAAAGCCTGTCCTAAATCTCACAAGCTGAAAAAAGCATTCCTCCTGAATTGCTATTAAAACTAGTATATACCTCAGTTATAATACTATTAACTGTCTATCTTTCCTGTACTTATTCCCTTGAGGGAAACATAGTTTTGCACGTTGTAAATATTTGATGAAGAAGCTTAAACAATAGGACAACTCCATTTTCAAATATTCTTAAAAAAAAAAAAAAGTGAAAAGAAGTCACAGAATTGCAACTTGTCCATCCAAAAGGGACCCTGCATTTGACGAAATGAGCAAGCACTAAGTTCTAGAAGAATATACATTATCCTATTCATCTGGGCCTTACTAACAGCATTAACAGCTTCCCAGGTTTAAAAAAAAAAAAAAGAGTAACCATTATCATAATCCTGAATCCCTAACCTAGGGCACATATGATAAAGCAAAGCTCTAAAGAGTTAAGGATTAAAAAGGTCAGGCATCTTGTATTGTCAAGACGTCCGTTTTTCCCAACTTGATCTACAGATTCAAAGCAATCCTAATCAAAATCCCAACAAATTATTTTGTGGATAGCAAAAACTCCTTCTAAAATTTAAACGGAGAAGGTAAAGACCCAGAATAGTCAACACAATATTGAAGAACAAAGTTGGAGGGCTGATACTATTCAACTTTAAGACTTACTATAAAGGAAACAGTCAACAAAACAAAGAGTCAACCCATGGAATGGGAGAAGATATTCACAAATGACATTACAGAGAAAGGGCTGATATCCAAGGTCTATAAAGAACTCCTCAAACTCAACATCCAAAAAATAGGTAATCATGTCAAAAAGTGGGCAGAAGACATGAACAGACACTTCTCCAATGAAGACATACAAATGGCTAGCAGACACATGAAAAAATGTTCATCATCATTAGCCATCAGGGAAATTCAAATCAAAACCACATTGAGATACCACCTTATACCAGTTAGAATGGCAAAGATTAACAAGATAGGAAACAACAAATGTTGGAGAGAATGTGGAGAAAGGGAACCCTCTTACACTGTTGGTGGAAATGCAAGTTGGTGCAGCCACTTTGGAAAACAGTGTGGCGATTCCTCAAAAAATTAAGAGTAGAGCTATCCTATGACCCTGCAATTGCACGATTGGGTATTTACCCCAAAGATACAGATATAGTGAAAAGAAGAGCCATATGTACCCCAGTGTTCACAGTAGCAATGTTCACAATAGCCAAACCATGAAAAGAGCCAAGATGCCCTTCAATAGACAAATGGATAAGGAAGATATGGTCCATATATACAATGGAATATTACTCAGCCATCAGAAAGGATGAATACCCAACTTTTGTATCATCATGGATGGGACTGGAGGAGATTACACTGAGTGAAATAAGTCAAGCAGAGAAAGTCAATTATCATACGGCTTCACTTACATGTGGAACATAAGAAATAACATGGAGGACATTAGGAGAAGGAAAGGAAAGTGAATGGGAGGAAATCAGAGGGGCAGACAAACCATGAGAGACTGTGGACTCTGAGAAACAAACTGAGGGTTTTAGAGGGGAAGGGAAAGGGGGAATGGGTGAGCCTGGTGGTGGGTATTAAGGAGGGCATGTGTTGCATGGAACACTGGGTGTGGTGCATAAACAGGGAATCTTGGAACACTGGGGAAAAAAGAACTACACACACACACACACACACACACACACACACACACACTATTCTTTTTCGATTAAAAAAAAAGACTTACTATAAAACTATAGTAATCAAGTCAGTGTGGTATTGGTGAAAAATTAGACAGTGCAACAGTGGAACAGAATAGAGAGCCAGAAAAAAATCTACATATATAGTCAGCTGAACTTTGACAAAGGAGCAAAGGCAATGCAATAGAGCAAAGATAGTCTCCTCCACAAAAGGTACCAGAACAACTAGATACCCACATGCAAAAACATGAATCTAGACAAAGACCTTATATTCACCACAAAAATTAAAACACATGGACGTTTATAACAGCTTTGTTCATAACTGTCAAAATTTGGAAGCAACCAAAATGTCCTTCAGTAGGTGAACGTATAAATAAACCATGGTACATCCAGACAATGGAATGTAATTCAGTACTAAAAAGAAATGAGCTGTCGAGCCATGAAAAGACATGGAGAAACGTTAAGTGCATATTGCTAAGTGAAAGAAGCCAATATGAAAAGACTACATACTGTATGATTCCAACTAAATGATTCTGGAAAAGGGAAAACTATGGAGACAGTAGAAGGATCAGTGGCTGCCAGGGTTGGAGCATAAGAGTGGGACAGATGAAAAGGCAGAGCACAGAGGATTTTTAGGGCAATGAAAATATTCTGTATGATGGACCATATCATTATACATTTGTTCAAAACCACAGAATGTACAACACCAAGAATGAACTGTAATGTAAACTATGGACTTTGGGTAATTATGAATGTGCCAATGTAGGTTCATCAACTATAACAAATGTACCACTCTAATGGGGAATGTTATTATGGAGGAGGTTAGGCCTATTTGGGGTCAGAAGGTATATTTCTGTATCTTCCCTATAACTGTGTTGTGAATCTACTAAAAACTGCTCTAAAAAAATTCTAATAAAAAAAGAAAGAAAGAAAAATCAAAGGGACCCCTGAAACAGTTAACAGCAACAAAAAAAGGTCAAAAGCATCCGGTGGATTTAAGGCCCACAGTCATGGCTGTCTATACATAATGAAACTTGGGATCTGAGCAGTTTTCTGTAGGAGAGGATCCATAGCTTTTCATCGGTTCTCAGAGGATCCCATAATCTCAAAATCATTAAGAACCACTTATTTACACAGATGAAGTAGGCTCCTCAAAGGGTTTGTTAGTAGTTTCAGGGGAGAAAATTTAAAAACACTGAGAATATTGCACCCATATTTTGCATGTGCTACACTTGAATAGACTGTAAAATGAGAATGTGCCCATTATTTATCATTTCTTTGATATCTCCAACTACATACAAATTAAAATTAGTTAAAATACCAAAGCCACAGAGGAAGAGCTCCCTTGAATCTTAGAGTCATAGAAAAAGGAAGAGCAAATGACATTTAAGACCTATACCTTCCGATAGTTAAGAACAAAAAAGCTGAAGTATTCTGTGAGGTATTATCAACTATAAACAGTATGAAAATATGTTAAATTCACAAGAAATGGAGCAAAAGGGAAAAGGCACAAGAAATAAAATTAATTCTTTAATGGAAAATTTTCAAAATCTTCACTTTGTTAACTCACTAATCCAATAGGGACAGACTCCTAAATTGGTTTCTTATACTACTTTAAGACCTAAGTGGAAACATAGAAAATATAAGGTGTACACAGGTGAGGAGAGTCAATTACATTTGGCAAACAGCTAAATTTTTATAGCATAGATCTAGATATCATAAATACATACTATGTAAAATGAGAAATTGACTTTTATGATATGCATTATGACAGCTTAGTCTTCTTAAACCCCAGGAAAACAACTCAATGATAGTGCTTAACTGTAATAAACCGTTGTTCCAAATACAGGAACAGCTCTGAGCCAAAGGACTGCACCTGTTCCTGCCATACATATGTGAGACAAACAAGGGAAACCCACAACCACAACTGATCAAGTGCGGTTCCATTCACCACCACCACAGAACCTCGAGTAAGGCATGTTTTCAGGAGAGAGTTTAAAAAGATGATGGCATTAAATAACGTGCCAAGGAAACCATGTGCTTGGCACAAGAAGAGAGCTTCTGTTTTTCTCTTTTAATTAAGATGCTGAGAGATGAATATATAAGCCACTGAGCAGAAAATGCTTCTAAATTGAAGAAATGTAAACAAACAGCCTAGCTTGTCCATGGTGGACACCTGAACCGCACTGCAGCTGCAGAAAAGTCACAGACCTGGACATACTGGTATTAGAGCGAAATGTTAAGTTCTGCTATCAACTGGGCCTTTAGTATAGTCTGATGGTCTCTTTAGTGTTCCTACATAGCTCTATCCCTGAATCTACAGTGAACTCTTTCAGTTTTTCTTCTGGACTATTCTTCACTGTCCTAAAAATTCACCACTGCCTCTACCTTCCGTATCCTCAGGTTTAGTTAAGATCATGAGGGTCTAAAAGCCTCACCAGAAACATGACCTCCAGAAACAGAAGAATGACCTCACCAGAAACAAACCATGCTAGCAGCTTGATCTTGGATGTCCGGCTTCCGAAATGTGAGAAAAGAAATTTATGTTGTTGAATTCATGTAGTCTATGGTATTTTATTACGGCAGTCTAAGCTGACTAACAGAATCATACTTGGGAGTAGGAGATTCCATATACCAAACCCAGTTCCAGCTTCACTCAATAGTACTATCTTTAAGTTAAAGAAGACAAAAGCTGGTTTTGAGCTTTTTTAAAAGTGCTACCTTTCATAAAATAATTATAGAAAATAAAAATAAGTAAATAAAAAAGAAGCATGAAATTATTAACAAGTATAGTGCAGGCCTACTGAAATACATCATCGATCTAATAAAAATGGAATAAAAGATACTTACCACCACCAAGAATGTAAGAATCCTGGTGGTTCCCCCAATGTGATGTTTTTTTCCCATCTTATCTAAAATGAATAAAAGAGATATTAAATACTTTCCTAATAATACCTTTTTCCACAAATATTACAAACCAATATTTTCCCATTTAAAGTACTAAGGTAATATATAAGATTTTAATCATTTTCATATTACCCTTTATTCAAGTTTTATAAGTACTCATTTTACATAGTGATTTATTGATTGGCTAGTTTGAGAAGATGCCACCATTACTTTCCTGAATTTGCTTCCCACTGTGTCAGGACTTTTAGGAGAGACTTCTGGAACCTAAGGAATTTCAGGACCTTAAGGCACATCAAAATTACCATTATTAACATCACTACAAAAATCAATTATTACTACTAACCAAAGAATTTGCAAATGACTGGAATTAATATGTGCAGACTCTAAATTACACCTTAAGGATTGAGTTTTTAAATAAATTCCTGATTTGAGAGGATGGAGAGAAAGAAGGCATGTGTCTTCCATAAAGTAAGAGTCTCAAAAAAGCACTTGGGTAGCACAGTCAGTTGTGCGTCCAACTCACTGAGGTCAGGACATGATCTCACGGTCATGAGACTGAGCTCCAACCTCAGCAGAAAGTCTGCTTAGAACTCTCTCTTCCTTTCCCTCTGCCCCTTCCCACTACTCCTCCCATACCCGCACTCTCTCTCTCTCTATCTCTAATAGATCAATCCTTAAAAAAAACTTTAAAAAGGGTTCAACAAGATGGAAATATTAACTTTACAAATGTTTGTATTTAGATATATATTTACATATATATTCATATATATTTATATGTATTATATTTATATTTCAGATGAGTTGAGTTCACTATAAAAAATTGAAAACAAGGTCAATATCTCTAAAAAATTGAAACTTCTGACTAAATACTCTTTAAAAATTAAATTTAGAAGTTGGAAAGCTGGGTAGGTATTTATACAATGTCTTTTCTAAGCACTGATAGCAGTAAACACAAAAGATAAAAATTTTTGCATTCAGGAAGATGATACTTTAGTAGAGAAGACATATCATAAACAAAAAAAGCAAAAAATAAAAAGGAGAGGGAGAGAAATTATTTTTATATTAGAAGTAGAAAGTGACAAACGCTAAGGAGAAAAACAAAGCAGGGAAGGAGGGCAATGAAAATGGAAAACAATAAGAAGTAAGCTATAATTTCAATTAAGGTTATCCAGAAAGCCCTCAAAAACAATCTTTAGGCAGGGGCGTCTGGCTGGCTCAGTCAGAAGAGCATGCAGCTCTTGATCTCAGGGTCCTGAGTTTGAGCCCCATGGTGGATATAGAGATTGCTTAAAGAATTAAATGAATAAATAAGAACTTGAAAAAAAAATAACAATCTTTATGTATAAGTATGATTTCATTTTTTAGTTTAAATAATTAGGGATGCTTGAGTGGTCCAATCAGTTAAAAGTCCAACTCCTGATTTCTGCTCAGGGCATGAGCTCAGGATCATGAGATCAAGCCCTGGGTAGGGCTCTGCACTAGGCATAGAGCCTGCTTAAGATTCTCTCTCCCTCTTTTTCTGCCCTCCTCCTATCTGTACATGTGCATTTGTATTCTCTCTAAAAATAATTAATTAAAAATTATTTAACAATATTCCAGTCAGCAAAATATGCCCATAGGCCCTTAACATATCTAGGAAGTAAACAACCACATAATTATAAATTTCCAAAAAAAAAAAATCAAGGAATCCTTTCTATCACCTACTGTGGAAGAACTTAGAAATTCTTGTTCCAAAAGGATTAAAATAAATAAATAAAAGTTTTAAGATAGGACTTAAGAAGGTGGCCTAAAATGTTAAATAAAAGAAAAGAAAGAAAAAAGAAAAAAGAGGTAACTCTCTAAGGTAAGATAGGAAACCATAACTAAAATCAGCAAAATCATCATTTTTTAAGAGTTCTTAAACATACAAAATGTAAACCAATGGGAACTTTAAAGTAATTTGCTCTCAAAAAAACAAAAATTTTCTGAAAGTGAGTAAATTATATATGTGATAGCCATTTTTTGAAAGAGCTAAAGGAGAAATCCTAGGGATTAATGAACTTGAATTCATAGACTAAATATGAACAATTAACCAAAACATGTTATGTTATATAAATAAAAGCCAGATCCTAACTTGAATTCTCCTAAGAGTAATACTAATAATTTTTTTATCTATGCTATCTTCCATCTGAATTTCTGTTAATTATTATTGCTACCTTCTTGGTTCATGAAAAATAAGAAATGGTAATACTTCATGAGTCTGAGAATAAATGAAACTCTGATGTCCCGTTAAATTTATAACTTAGTCAAAAACCTATTTCTCATCTTTCCATCTTTTCTCTTACCATTTGTTCACTAGTTGGTGTCTTCTTGAAATGGCATAATAATGAACCTTACAGAGATGTCCCAGACAGATAAGTATTTCTAATCCCTGGAATCATCCTAATTATATAAACAGCAAGTTTTTCAAGGTAGCATTTCATCTTAGTTTATCCTAACTTGACAGATTATGACTATGAAATAAAGCAGACAGCGCAATGCTCAATCAAAAGGAGACTGAAATGACTTAGGTTACAGTTAAAGTGGCATGACTAGGTCTCACTGCTGAACCGTGCTGGAGGAGGGATTCGACTCAGTCTAACATGAGTCCTCCTGTGTTATGACTGGTGCTCAGCAGTTCCATCCTGCACTTTCACAAGCAACCACGAGCAAAAGTAATCGAGGAAAGTAGCTACACAGTTTACACTCAATACGGACTTTTGTGAAAGAAGTTTAAATGTAATGCATTTTGGGGTTTTTTTCCATTTGTATTTTCAACAGTATTATGTCTTACGTTCATCAGAGCAGCTCAAAATTCCTCCCATATATCATCTTTTTCATCCTTATAATAGTCTTTACTACATAACATTGACAGTTCTCACTTTAAATTCCAAGTAAGTGGCAGACACAGCTAAAATTTTGGCCCATCATATTCAAAATAACACAAAAGTCACACTTTTATAGTTATTGAATAAACAACAATTAATGCTTTAGGTTATTCCTGAGAAGAAATGGTTATGTGTAAGAATATATTTCCATAGTGAATGGGTTTTTGTTTTTGGCCTCCAAACTAATTACTATTTTAGGTATTATTTGTTTATAGGAAGCATGAGATGATACTAAGGAAAACAGAACCATGTTTCTATAGAACCCTGACCTATAGAAAACTAAGGCACATTCATTGCCACATCGTTAGAAACAATGAAAATTAGAAACAACCTGAAAGGATTCACCAACTGTGAATGTAAAATAAAATTTTATACTTAGATACTATAGAAGAGTGGCAATCATTAAGAAGAATATGACATATCTACATGGAAAGAGAGCCATGTTATATTGGCTCTTCAAGTTTGAGATTTGGAAGATTATGAATAATATGTATAGTGTAAAACTTTTTTTTTAATGACTTTTTACTGGGGGAAGGGGTAGGAGGGGAAAGTATGAATTTTTTTTTAATATTTTATTTATTTATTTGAGAGAGAGAGATCACAAGTAGTCAGAGAGGCAGGCAGAGAGAGAGGAGGAAGCAGGCTCCCCGCTGAGCAGAGAGCCCGACGCGGGGCTCGATCCCAGAACCCCGAGATCATGACCTGAGCCGAAGGCAGAGGCTTAACCAACTAAGCCACCCAGGCGCCCCGGGAAAGAATGAATCTTTTTTTTTTTTTTTTAAAGATTTATTTATTTGACAGATAGAGATCACAAGCAGGCAGAGAGGCGAGCTGAGAGAGAAAGAGGAGGAAGCTGGCTCCCTGCTAAGCAGAGAGCCCGACGCGGGGCTCGATCCCAGGACGCTGGGATCATGACCTGAGCCAAAGGCAGAGGCTTTAACCAGCTGAGCCACCCAGGCGCCCCGGAAAGAATGAATCTTAAGCAGACTCCACACCCAGTACACTGTGTGACATGGGGCTTAATCTCACAATCCTCAGATCAGGACCTGAGCTGAAATCACTTAACCAACTGAGTGAGCCAGGCACCCCTAAACCTTCTCTAGTTAAAAGAAATTGTGCATATATGTATGTGTGCATTTGGGTGTATACATATTAAATAAAGCATACCAAACTTAAGGCTATTAGTCTCTGGAAAAGAGTAAAGGAAGACTTTCATTTTAAAATTATATTCATCTATATAGTTTAATTTTTTTTTCTTACTAAACATGTATTAATGACGGACATGGTTGAGGAATGGCCTGAAAATACCTCTAAATGTCAATGGCCATTTTAGAAACAATTCTGCTATTTATGAAAAGGCATTTTCTGTTGTATTGAGTTTCATGGGCTTCAGCCTTTTTTGGGTATTTGAATGACCTGTATGGAAACTATTTCTCTCTCTTTATTCTATTTTTCCTTCTTTCATTACCACAGCTCCGATATACATTTTTCATCCTAAGGCTTTTTAAAGCTGTTGGGTCATCCACCTCCCTTCCTTCCATCATTTGCCCAGCTCAAAGCTGCATTCTCCTATAACTTACAGATAAATCTCAATACCCATTCCCACTGTTGTATTCTACATTCGAGGGCCTTGTCTGTGATTATGCTATGTCTCTACTGTATGATCTGGCATTTTCAGCATTTCTGTATAAGTGGAGAGCTAAACAATGAATGAACACAAAATCTACTGGCAGGGGTAAGACATGCCATATGGCTTATAAGGGATAATTATAATTTATAAATGCCCATACTATCGATATAGCAATTCTTCTAGGAATTTATCCTATAAATATGCTCATGTGTGCAAAATTTTATATATGTATATATATAAAACAATTTTCAGTAAAGCATTATTTGTAATTGTAAAAGACTAGAAACAACCCAAATGGCCATATGTCCATTAGTAGGGGGCTGGTGAAATATATTATGGCACATTTCATAGAATGAAATACCCTACCACCATAAAAAGAATTATTAAGTTTCATGAACAACCACTATAAAACAATTTAAGTCAAACAAATGAAACAAAAATTAAAGCATGTAACAGTATGTATAGTAAATTAGTATTTATATAAACAAGGAAAAAAATGATACACACACATAGATATACAGATACACACTTGCTTAGCTTTTCATCATTACTTGCATCTGGCAATACTGGAATATTACCTATTATCTCTCAGTCCCACACTCACTCTTCTTTGTCCATTCTACACTAAGTGCTGGGATTCTGAAAATTGGGTTTCCTAGTTTCCTGTTCAGCTCTGCATCAGAAGAATGCTAGCTGGAGATCCAATGGCAGGAGGAAGAGGAGAGGCTTCCTGCCCATGGCTCCAAAAGTGAACTAGCTGCTGGTTGCAGCAGCAGTAGCTACAGCAGCTACAGCATGGGACAATCTTGGATGTCCGCTGCTCCTTTTCAGAGGTTCTAGCCTGTCAATGTGAGACCTCTTTGAATGGTCCAGACCCACTTCGACAGCACCTGCAATAGCACAGCAGTAGGCTTGAAGTTCATGGACTCTGAACTTTTCAGAGTATTCCTAAATCATTTAATACTTTTTGAGAACCAGTGTTCTAAAATGTTAATATCATAAATGGATAAAGCTAGTTTCTGTGTTAAGAAAAGAACGGATATATATACCTACATATATATGTAAATTAAAAGACTCAAATTTTGTCTAGGAACAAATATATATATATATATATATTTGTATATATATTTGTATATATATATGTACATATATATATACAAATATATATACATGTTCCTAGACAAAATTCGAGTATATATATACAAATATATATACAAATATATATATATATATATATATATATATGTTCCTAGACAAAATTCGAGTCTTTTAATTTACATATAACCTACCATTCCCACAAATTTTTTAAAATCTTCCATGTATAGGAAGATTAATATAACTAAAATAGTTTAATTTAAAAACTAACCAAATAGACATATAATGGGAAGAAAAATCTGATCCGACTTTAAAGCAGATAATCCAAAACTGTGCTATTCAACATGGTATCCCCTAGCCATATGTGGTTCTTTAAATTTAAATGAATGTTCTTCATTCAGTCTAGCCACTTTTCAAGTGCTCAATAGTCACATGAAACCAGTGGAGAATTTACTAGAAGCACAGATTAGAAATCATCTCCTAATCACAGGAAGTTTTATTGAATAGCACTGTTATATTCTAGAAGGTAGAAATCCTCTTAAAGGCTACACCCAGGTGAGAGACTGAGCTGCTGAGATATACAAGCTACTTGTGCAGATGATGTCTTTTATTGGGAAAATTCCCTGATGGATCCCTTCTATTTTTGTTTTTATTTTTTGGGCTAGAAAAGTAGAGGCTCCTAGGAATGGTTGGAAAGTAGAGAATGAATACTTAATATGCCACATAATAAAATAACAATAATTCAGAAGGCTGCTGATAATCTCCCAGTGAGAAGATGTCTGAGATGTCTAGGAGAATTCAGAAAAGAAGACAATGGGAGAGGCTGTGAAGAGACAACAAGACAGAAGACAACTGGGAGCCCTCAGGTAAACAGCTAGTAAGAAATTCCCATGGCAAGGAGACCAAAAAAGTTAATGTTTAATATTTAAGTTGATGTTTCCTGTACTGTACAAGGCTGAATGCCGTTCAATTTTCCCCTAATCTTCAGTAACAATCTTTTATACCCAAGAGCAACAACCCAGTGGAGCTTGGAGGCTATAAGAGAAATATGAAACTCAGACAAAGAAAAGGCAGCAGACATAAGAAGGAGGAGCAGCAGGAGGGGCTGTAATACTTGGTGGGAGCAAGAAATTACAGCAAGAGAACCTCCAGGCCCCTCTTCCCCTAGTAAGACATGTTAGAGAGAACTTGTGGGAACCTGTAATATTAGGGAGTAGAGCTGGAGCTAGTTTTATAGGAAAGGTTACTCCAGGAGGCAGGAGAATTTCAGGCCATCCAAGTGACAGATACTTG
Organism: Meles meles; assembly: GCF_922984935.1. NCBI lineage: Eukaryota > Metazoa > Chordata > Mammalia > Carnivora > Mustelidae > Meles > Meles meles. Next base: position 76,548,902 of record NC_060068.1, on the reverse strand, counting down.
GAACATACATGTACACATAAGACATATATTTATATTTATATTTTTTATTTTTTTTATTTTATTTGACAGAGAGAAATCACAACTAGGCAGAGAGACAGGCAGAGAGAAAGGAGGAAGCAGGCTCCCTGCAGAGCAGAGAGCCCGATGCGGGGCTCGATCCCAGGACCCTGGGATCATGACCTGAGCCGAAGGCAGAAGCTTTAACCCACTGAGCCACTCAGGCGCCCCCATATATTTATATTTCTACTCCAGTATAGAAACTACACAAGGTAAAAAGAATTAGTCAAGAAGTTTAAAAATAACACTTTTGAGTATGTACTACATGCTAGGCCCTTCTAAGCACTTTTACAGGTACTAACTCATTAAACCTCAGCACAACTTTAAAGTATTATTACAATTATCTTCTTTTTATAATTAAGAAAACTAAGTAAGGAGATAATTCAAACCCAGTAGGCTGTCCCCAAAGCAATTACTCTTACCTAACATACTATCTTGCCTCCAAACTAAAGTTCAAGAAATTGGTTAGGAAATTTTAATTTTTTCTTTTCAGTCAAAGATAAGCAGAACAAAATTTTAGAGTCTCTGATGTTCAATAATTTAGCATTCTTAATAAAATCTAAAGAAGCAATCTGCTACATGTTTTTAAGCTACAATTTCTGGGTAACTTACTGGCTAATTTATGACAAATAAGGGCTATTAACATAAACAATGTAAAATTCTTAAGAAAGAAAAAAATCTCGGTATCTGAAACAATCTAGTTCTTAATTGTATTTGGTAAGGTCATGAAGCTTCATTCTTTTTTTTTTTTTTTAAATTTTATTTATTTATTTGACAGAGAGAGAGATCACAAGTAGGCAGAGAGGCAGGCAGAGAGAGAGGAGGAAGCAGGCTCCCCGTGGAGCAGAGAGCCTGATGCGGGGCTCGATCCCAGGACCCCGAGATCATGACCTGAGCCGAAGGCAGCGGCTTAATCCACTGAGCCACCCAGGCGCCCCTGAAGCTTCATTCTGAGGCATGACAAATAACATGTAAAATTTAAGGAGTAAATTGGAATTACCTTTGCATAATAAAATGAGATACCCAGGAAAAGGATAGTTTCTAATGAATTCAAAGTAACAAAAATTGACATAGAATGTCAAGATTTCTTAGTATTCTATTTGTAATTATTAAATACTGAAAGATAATAACAGATAAATAAAAGATAATAAAAGATAAAGCTAAGGAAGAGTTATACATAGAGACTATTTCTAAAGAATGTTCAATATGAGGGGATGGGGTAATTGGGTGAGGGACATTAAGGAGGGCACGTGAGGTAATGAACACTGGGTATTTAGATTGATGAATCATTGAGCTCTATCTCTGAAATGAATAATACACTATATGGTACTTAATTTAAAATTTAAAAAAAGAACGTTCAATTTTGTCTTAATGGGGGTAAGAAAATTTCAAACTGTAGAAACTATATTTGAGATTCAGGTACTAGTTTAGAATCTATCATCAACGGGTGCCTGGGTGGCTCAGTGGGTTAAGCCGCTGCTTTTGGCTCAGGTCATGATCTCAGGGTCCTGGGATCAAGTCCCACATCGGGCTCTCTGCTTGGCGGGGAGCCTGCTTCCTTCTCTCTCTCTCTCTCTCTCTCTGCCTGCCTCTCTGCCTGCTTGTGGTCTCTATCTGTCAAATAAATGAATCTTTAAAAAAAAAAAAAAAAAGAAAAGAAAAGAAAAAAAAAAAAGGCCAAACTTAGTGAGAGATTGGGCTCTGAGATATTCATCTTACTTTTTCAGATGATGTCTAGAATTCCAATGTGACCTTTTCACAACTTTACCCATAGAGGAAACCCACACTAAGGAAAGGTGGCTCAACACAGCAAATCCTGATTCAAAAGAGCTCATTAATGTCATAGTCACCCATATCCTCATTCATCCTGACAGAGAATGACAAAATGGGAAGAAGTATTCTACTTCGCCCTAAACCAGGGTAAGACCATTGAACATCTGAGTGAATGGTGACACTTTAATCACTTCGTTTGTATCATAATACCCAACCCAAATAAACAGGTCTTCCTAGTTTTTCTTTAAGTTCCTTGTTAAACTGTCCTGAATTAGGTAAAAAATCTGGGGATAGACTCACGAGAATTTAGATAAGATGGTCCTTTACTTCTCAAACTATTTAAGAAGTCATTCTACAACAAGCAGCCTTTAATTTTCTATATGATCCAAGTGAAAGTAAGAGAGAAAGCAATGCTAAGCAGGTTACAAAGCCCTAAAAGATTACATTCTCCTTCCTTTATTAACCATAGTTGGGGAGCAGGGGAAGTGGTACTGCCGTTGACACAGACACCAGAGTACAAACCAAACAACGTTTCTCTTTTATTTAAAGAGCATCAAAAGCTCCCTTTTGCCAGAAGATAAAGTCCAAGCTTCCTGGCACAGTATGCAAAAGTCCTCAGTCCTGAGAAAACCTTCCTAAGGAGAAGCAAATTCTCCTTATTGGGAGGGATTTTAGGCAAAGTAAAGCCCAGGTGACAGAAGCCTATGGTATTTATAGGCAAATACAAGCAGCTAGTTATTGATGAAACTTAGTGTGAGGAAGATTATAGAAAGGTACTGAAATTTAGCCAACCAAAATTATTCAGAACTCTAGGGTGGACTTAGCAATGGCCAGTCACAAATCTACTTCTAGGCTTCCATTTTGAAATTGAGATAATTTTGTATTTTCTCTTCTATTATTTTTATTTTTACATAACTGTACAGGGATGCCTGGGTGGCTCAGTTGTTAGGCATCTGCATCTGCCAGTTCAGGTCATAATCCCAGGGTCCCAGAATAAAGCTCTGCATTAGGCTCCCTGCCAAGCAGGAAGCCTGCTTTTCCCTCTCCTACTCTCCCTGCTCTTATTCCTCTCTCACTGCCATCTCTCTGTCAAATAAATAAATAAAATCTTAAATAAATAAATGTGCAAATAGGATATACATATATACATATATGTGTGTGTATATATATACATATGTGTATGCATATATATATGCATACACATATGTATATATATACATATATGTAAGTATAAAAGTAAGGATAAAATTCCCCTTTAATACTTTAAAATCCCTACTCTCAGAAACTAGTCTGGCATGTATATTCTTTCAAACTTTTTACAATATGTTACACTCATAAATATGTACCCACAAAAATATATAGTATTGCACCATGTTCCTTTATGTTCAATGGTTTCCATGTAAATGCCATACTTCATCTTGCTTCTTTTACTTGAAAATGTTTGGAAATTTACCCATGTTAAGTCCAAATAGATCTAACTTGTTCTTTTACATTTTGGGAAACTTATACCTCAATTAATCTAGCCGTTCCCTATATGCAGAAAATGCTATATTGGTTATTTAGGTAATTAGAATACATTTTCACAGTCTACTTGGAGTTTGGCAAGTTAGAAAGTAAAGAATAGTTCTGGGAATCACATACACTAATCTTCAAAGTCCAGAAATACTGTATCTTCTTGGTAACAATAGTTTGTTTTCAGCTTAATTGATTCCTCTTGTGAAACTGAACCACACTAATAATTCAGAGAAATCCTCAGTTTTGCATTCCAAATGAAGCCAGAGAAAATAAAATCATGGTAAATACTTGTCAGGAAAGTGTGAATCTCTTCTGATTATAAGTTCATTTTTACCAAATAGACTTAGAAATTTTGTATATCCATATTCCATTCAATTCAGGGTATATAGGTATAATATCTAGTTATTTCAATCTAGTTATATTTGATCCACACGATCCATGTAAGTGAATGTTCTTAAATGTGTTAGTAACATTTTTCTTTTTCATTAAGTTTAAGAATCACTGCTCTGACATCTTACAATGTTGGTAAAAAAAAAAAAATACAGTTATGGGAACCCCCAAGGATTCAGCAAGTTGACTAATTCAAAATGCTCCTTGATCTAAGGAAATAGAAGAGTAAATCCTTTCATCAAGTTTCAAGAATACAAATATTAAGAGCATTATTTTTGCAATCTCTTCACTGTCCCTATAACAACAAACAGTGAGTGTGGGGTAGCAAGGTGAAATACAAAGTCTTCTAATTAATGATTTCATGAGATAGAAACATATGAAATTTCTGTTTCAATTTGAACAAACCTTAAAATCCAATTTTTCTTACACTGTATATACTCATTCTATGGTAAAACAATTGATTTCTTCTACATTCTAAGCATACCCCAAATTCCCTATTTGCAAATAGGCCCTAACAGTTCACATATATTAATTAATTAGATAAAAGACTGGGGGGCTATGTGTGTTTGTTTACTTCTGCATTTGTTTTTGGAGCAAGTGAATCTCAAGAAGGCTGCACCTCTGGCAGAGAGGGCAATTTGTTCAAGGGGGTACCTGTCATGTTCTTGATGTGGTGGGGGTCAAACTAGTGAAATGACTAGAGACACTATTTCAAGCTGGACTTGTCTCATGAAACTATAAACACAGGCCCCAAATGAGAGCTGCATATGTGACTTAAAATTTTCCAGTAACCACATTAGAAAAGAAAAAAACGGTAAAATTAATTTTAGTAATATATTTAATTTTACCCAATATATCTAAAATATTATTTCAATATGAGATCAAAATTTTAAAATTATTGATACTTTATGTTCTTCTATTCACACTAAATCTTCAAAATCCAGCATGTACTTCATACTTTTGGCACTTTTCAACTGGATTAGTCAGTCATATTTCAAGCATTGAAAAAGCCATATAAAACTAGTGGTTACCATACTGTACAGCACAGATATGGGGGAGAACCAAAAGCTTTCAAATAAACATAGATCTAGGCTTAAATTCCAGTTCCATAACTCACTTAGCTATATCACCATGAGCCAGTGATATAAATTCTCTGAGCCCTATTGTTCTTATCAGTAAAACACGAATAATACCATCTGCCTTACAAATTTCTTGTAAGAATTAGAGATAATATAAGGTACTTTGGCACATTATTTGCCTAGCATATAAAAGAACTCAATAAAATACTCCTCATCCTCATCATTATATAAAATGAAGAAGAAAAGAGGAGAAAGTACCATTGTAAAAGGCTCAAATTCAAACTTTAAAAAAAATGTGGAGGAAAGCAGGAAAAGATACAAGAACTTGAAATAAAATCAAAATGTTTTCTAACTAAAATTTAGTCATCAATCCACTATTATCCATACAAAATAAAAACAAACAAAACCATATTTTACAAAATTATGAATAATGCCAAAATAAGGTACAACTAAAACTAGAGATATGGAGGCATTTGTCTTTTTTTTTTTCTTAAGCAAATTTGCCTTCTTGATTATTACTACCAAGTCTAATATTAGTTTCTATTTCTACAGGGGGAAAAAATGACTAGAAAGTTGAGTAGACGGTTATTGGCATGAAAATGGGACACTAAAAATGCTGACAAATAATCTACAAAGACTGTATTAGGGATACTGATAACAAAGCAGTCACTATATAATACATAATAGTAGTTCTTTAAAATAATTGTTACAGAATATTTTCATTCACTTATATATCAATGTAAAATATGGAAAATATATCAAACATACCTCTGATAAAAATGTTTGGGCCGATTTCTGAGCTCCTACATGGAGCAGATATTCATATACGTAGAGTGCTAACCTGGAAAATGAATAAAATATTTATTGAGAAGAGATGTACTTAACATTCCTTCTTTAAATAATGCACATATTGTTTCACTACAAAAATATCTTACACACCAACAGTAACAGAAAACGAACTCTTCCCATATCTTGTCACTGGAATTTCAAACATGTCTATTCAGAAAGAACTTAAACTAAATAGCACACAAAGAAAAAAGGCAAATGTATCTTTTCTTGAAAAGATACATCTAAATAGGGATTTTTTTCATTTGAATCATGTCACTTATCATAACCTCATTTCCTTTGTTATACCTAACATAATCAATAATTTGTAAACAAACATTAATAATCTCTATAACCTACTTTAAGGTATAGTTATTATCTTTCATTATTAAAATAAATGAGTTAAGTAATTGGACCTTTCTAACAACTTTATGTTGTTTGATCTTTTTGGTGAACAGTAACATAAACTCCAGCTCTTTGTATAGCCATATGCCAAAAAGCTCATTTTTAATATTTGTTCAGGCAACCTCTTCTTACTCTTTAGGTTTGATTGTTAAACCAATAAGATAATATGTTAGCTTATAAGGATTCAAATTTTTAGCAAACAACAGCATTAAGTAAAGTTTAAAAACATCAAATCATATTAAGCATTTGGGTACTTAGAGTTTAAAGGTAACACAAAATTACATATAAATTTATCATTCAAATACAGAATATTAAGTATGCACTATACATTTATGCTCCTCTCATTATCTTGTGGATTCAGAATTTTAAGCTACACCATGTGGCTCAATTTCAGTTGAGCTGTTAACAAAATATTATTCATAAACCCAAATTAGTCTGAGGCAGTATTTTTAATGATATCTTGGATTGATGCCCAGATAGCTCACAACAGTTCAGTTTCTGCTACACTATATTTACCAATATTAAGCCAGGTTTACAGTAAACAAAACAATGTAATAATAACCACAATTCCATAGAGCTACACTATTTCTCTTGCCAAGTGAATTTTTGATTGTTAAAGACTGATAGCATTTGCAAAAATGAATATTTTCTTCATTTTCATGAAAAAAACATCATGCATGTAATGAAAAGAGAAAGCCTGTACAAATTCAATTGCTCCGTCCATTTAGCTCTTTCCCCATTCCAAAATTGCCAAACACTTAAAATGAGAATTTCTCTGTGGTTATTAAGTACCACAGGAGAGGAGACAGACATCTGTTAAAATTAATCATAGATAAAAAAGCATGTTGTTGGAAACATATCCTAACCTCTTCAAGTTGAATGACACTTCTTAGATCATGCTTCTCAACCCTTTCTCTGCCCTAACCCACATGAGGGACATGACATGTGTCTTTCGATAGCAGTATCTCCTGTGGAAGTGTGGTTCATCCCCAAAGTCCATAATGGATACAGGAATTGGAATATTCCTATGGTTTCCAACAAATAAGCCCTACTGGTGATTCTTATCACACATTCTTTTCTTTCTTTTTTTTTTTTTTTTAAGATTTTATTTATTTATTTGACAGAGTGAGATCACAAGTAGGCAGAGAGGCAGGCAGAGAGAGCAGAGAGCCCTATGCGGGGCTCGATCCCAGAACCCTGGGATCATGACCAAGCTGAAGGTAGAGGCTTTAACCACTGAGCCACCGAGGCGCCCCTTATCATGCATTCTTTGTATCAGACACAACCTATCCCTCCAACAATGACTCCCAACCCCATCACATGATTCAGTGACCATGTTGGCAAATCTCATCTCAAAAAAGAGATTTCTGAATTTTTCCAGGAGACCCTATAGACACTATGAAGCCTTGAATTTGCCTCCCAAGGACTGTGTCCCCCCTACCGCCTGAGAAGAAATCTGGCCCCAAGTAATTCCTTGCAGTTTGTCAAATCTGAAGCTTCGCACCAGACCCGTGTCAGAGACCAGACAAAAACCTAGGCTGAAGTCAAAGGATGTTCCACCAAGCTTAGAAAAATAGGAAGTGAGAGGCAGAATGTGAAGCACAGACCCCACGGTGGTCCTTGGGGGGTAACAGAACAGCAACCAGAATAGTCCAGGCCAGAGCACAACTGTTGCTGTGTCCTTGCAATGAACACCATGCCTTAAAGTTAAGCAAAGCACTTCCTCGTAATCTCTTGTCCGTAATATTAAAGAGGATAATATATTTCTACTATGTTTTCTTCCAATGAATTAGGTAGCAAAAAGGGTATCTCTTTATAAAGGGAATTAGAAGCAACAATCCCTATTCTTTCTCTATGGGTCTAAGACAGTGACTGTAAAAAAAAATATATTGGAAAGGGCACAGAATCAATGGAGGAAAGGCATTTCAAATGACATAACAAAAAATTCTAAAGCATCTTCCAAGTGGTGTGCCTGTCCTCCCACCCTTAGAGTTTGTGCTGTAGCAGCATATCACCAACAGGGTGATACAGTGGGACAGGGCTGAAAAAACCTATCCATTATTCCACCTCATATGTCCAAGTTCTGTGACCTCCCTTGAACAAAATTAATGCGTTCAAGCAGCCAAGATCTATGCTGTAGAAAGAGTGGCAGGGAGCACTGCATAGGTGAACAATTAATTAACTCTACTGCCATGAAGACTCCATAATACATCACCAGCAAATCTCCAACATTTTAACTACCATCTCCATGCATAAGATTTTCCAAACCTATCTCTTTAGCCCTATTGTCTCTACCAAGCTCCAAACCTGCTTCTCTAAACTACTGTTTGAAGTTCCTAACAAGATCCTTCTCTGTTAAATTGATCACATCCAAAGTTAAACTCATCTCTCCATCTGTTTATTGTACCTGTGCTCCCCTTGAGTGAAATAGAATCTGAGATTTTTCGTCATTTGTAAAATAGAAAGAATATCTTCCTTGTAATATTGTCAAAAGAATTAGAGTACACAGTAAATAGTAACATGACTGTTAAAATTTCAGCTAATTTCCTCACATCCAATAACATATTATCAACCATGTAGTGGACTCTAATGTCACAATCTCTCCCACATTTGCCAACTCTTTCTATCCTCTTCCTGCTCTTGATGGACCACTCAGAACCACAGCAACAGCAGGAACAGTTGCTCTAGCTTCAGATACAGGTACTGTGTATTTCCCTTCAGGTCCCCACAATAGAGGCATCAGGGCCACCAGAAGTAAGAATCTCCAGAAAGTTCTGGGGGGAAAGCCCTACAGTAAAAGATATCATTTGAACACAGATGATTCCAGAGTCCCAGGGTCCTGGGATCGAGTCCCACATCGGGCTCTCTGCTTGGCGGGGAGCCTGCTTCCCTCTCACTCTCTCTGCCTGCCTCTCTGCCTACTTGTGATCTCTCTCTGTCAAATAAATAAATAAAATCTTAATAAATAAATAAATAAATAAATAAATAAATAAATATTGAATATATAAATATTTAAATGTTTATACTCTCAAATTAATATTTTTTTCCTTTTCAGAATCGTTAAAAAATTTAACTACTTTTGATAAAGTAGAGTGGCATTTAACCTAATGAATTATAATGTGACCCAAATACATAAAAAAAATTAAGAATCACGCAGTAAGAGTTTATACACATACACATATGTATATGTATATCTACTGTCCATAGAAACAGAGTAGAAGGAAACATGAGTTATAGCTAATGGTAGAAACATTAATAACAGTAAGAAGTAACAGATGAAGACTAACTGGTAACAGACAGGAAAAGAAAACCTAAACAATGCTTTAAAACCTTACGGCTTACTTCAAGTGGGAGCAAACATCCCCATACAACCTGCAGAAAACCCGAGGGCAACTTTCCTTACAGCATTGCCCTCTAATTAACAATCATAATGGTAGCTTTGTGTCTCCAGCAAAAGTTTTAAACTTTGTGCCACTCGTACCACACAATAATTTAAGATATTTGGCTAGATAAAAATATGAAACCTCTGATAATATTTTCTGAAGCATTTTTTCCTAGTTTGTTGTTTGACTTAATTTTGGTCAGGGGTTTTTTTGGGGGGGGGCAGATTTAGATACTTTTAATTATCTTTTTAAAAGATTGTATATATTTATTTGACAGTGAGAGAGAGAGAAATGGCACAGCAGGGGGGAAGGGCAGAGGAAGAAGCAGGCTCCTGGCTGAGCAGGGAGCCAGACTCAGAGCTCAATCCCAGGACCCCAAGAGCATGACTGATCCAAAGGCAGATGCTCAACCGACTGAGTAACCCAGGCATCCCTAATCACAACTAATTTTAAATGAAGAGAATGTTAAACATCACTGTGAATCAAGGAAATATACACTAAAGCAACAATGGGATTTAAATTCTTAAACACAAAATATGTGAGGGAATGGACATGCATACTGCTGATGACAGTAAACTGGTATTCCTGTTTCAGAGCCAATCTGGCATTAAGTATACATCAAGAATTTGGGGGAAAAAAGTTTATACCTTTGACCCAATAATTCCATTACTAGGAATCTAGCTAAAGAAATCATCCTAAATTTAGAAAAGCTTAATGCACAAAAATTTATAACCAAAAATTATACAGATCAAAGAATAAATAAATAAATAAACTGGCTGGAATTACAGTGAAATATTTTTGCATTAGTTAATTTCATGCTTGAAAACATAACTCAGAATTTATTTATAAATCTATTCAATAAGCACTTAAGTGACTCCTCTCTGCTTTACTACTGAACTTTAAAATCTGTGAAAATGTCATTACCACACGACCAAATAAAATTACTTCAAATTTAGCTTTTGACTATTACAAAATCTAACAAAGAAACAAATTTTTACCATTCACACGAACAAACTCTGTTACATGCCTATCACTTAACAGTACTAGGACAACTAAGTATAAAACTAGTAAGGCATATACAACAGGCACTGTCACTCAGTCTAATTCATAGCAAATTCTCAACCATCCTTGCAAATGAAGGACTTTACAGTCTGGGAAAGCGGTAAAGAACTTACTTCACTCAATTCTTTCTATAATCTAGCCATCTAATTTGAGATTAAATCTCTTCCTCCAAAGGAAATGCTAGGGGAAAGAAGGAACTATGGGCAAGATATTAAAAAATTTTCTAGAACAGGGTTGTTCATTTGCAAACAAGATTTCCAAGCTACACATAAGTAAAAGGTGAATACATTCTACAGTTCAGAGCTAAATCCTAAATCTTTCTACATACATGTATATGTACATATGTAAATTATCTATGTATGTATACAATTATTTTAAAAAATCATTATTTCACAAAAGTTGGCTAATAGAAAAGGCCTAATTTTTTTAAATGTGAATTTAGAGAACAGTGGATATGACCATTGTTATGATAGAAAGGATGTTTTTATCTTGTGAACAGGATTTATCAAGTTACCTTTCATGTGTTAGTTATAATAACATAAATTAATATTTATAAAACTTTTCAGGAACATATACTATAATGTGTGCCATTTTTTTTATTAATGTGTGGATAACATTTTATTATGTCTCACAATATCCCTATGAGGGACACAGAGTTATGAACTATGTGGAAATATTATTAGGTAAGTGTCTGTGCAATGAAAAAATCCAACTACTTATATAAAATGACCATGTCTGTCAGCCTGACCATAATGTCCTATATGTACTTTTCAAACTTACGTCTGTTTCCTATTAAAGAACCTATCTTTTACACACTATCCTTTTAACAGTTCAAGATGTAGTGTTGAGCATGGGTGGTTCAGTGGTAGAATTCTCGCCTGCCAAGATGTAGTGTTGAAAATGAAAAGCAAGAGAAAGCTGCCATTTAATATGAAAAAACATTCATCCATTCCAAATTTCAGTGATTAAAACTAATTATCAGCGTTTTGCCATCTTCTTAAATTCGCAAAAGAAAAAAAAAAGATTCAAATAAACATAAAGCTTTCAAGTTAACAGCTCCCCATTTGTAATTTCAAAATTCATTCGGTTAGGCCCTGAAAAAAAAGAAAAAATTCTTTTGGTTAATTCACTATATGTACAAAGGCAGATGGATGACAAGGTTGGATACTAACTTAAAAAAAAAATCCATTCTTAACTTGTTTTGAAATTATATTACTATAATGTACTTTACCTATCTTATCTCTATCTCCAACATCTGAAATGGTAAGTATCCAATACTTTTTTTTTTTTTTAGATTTTATGTTTAAGTACTCTCGACACCCAGCGGCTTGAACTTACAACCCCAAGATCAAGAGTCACATGCTCCACCAACTGAGCCAGCCAGGCACCTGTCCAATACATATTTTTTAATGAATGAATGACTTTCTACCCCATGCATAAGGCTCTTATCCTTTAGTTTCTTCCATGCAAGACATTCAAACTTTTTTTTTAAGATTTTATTTATTTATTTGTCAGAGGAGAGAGAGAGAGAGAGAACACAGGCAGACAGAGTGGCAGGCAGAGGAAGAGGGAGAAGCAGGCTCCCTGCCAAGCAAGGAGCCCGATGTGGGACTCGATCCCAGGATGCTGGGATCATGACCTGAGCCGAAGGCAGCCGCTTAACCAACTGAGCCACCCAGGTGTCCCCATGCAAGACATTCAAATGAGAAGTGTCATATATCCCTTTGGATACCTATTTTAGCATTAACATCTCCTTAAGAGTCACCGTCTCAATAAAATACTATAGTTTGACAACATGAATGCTGGCAAAACCATTCTGGCACACTGATTCAATCCCTACATACAAAAAAAAAAAAAGATTTTTTTTTAAAGAAATAAGTTAATCTATTTAATCATGGTGGTTGATGTTTTATTTGTCATTTTAATAAAATTAATCCTTAAAAGGCAATAACTTCCTTCTCTCCTCTTTACTTCCTTTAAAAACATAAGGTTAGGGAATAAACAAAAAGATAGTAGAGGACTATAAGAGGGATATTTTGTAAAGAATGGTCTAGCTCTTGCCATTTAGCACTATTTCTCACTATTTAGCAGTATGTATCTGAAATGCTACATCCAAAATTTAGTCCCCATTTTTTGTGCTTAAATCCCAATGTCCATAACCAGAGAAGACTTAGATACAGGAAACTTAAAGCAGATTAATTTCCATTGGATCTAGAAAAGAGATCTCTCTTATTCCTGAGCCACTGTATAATTCCACTGTTGACCAACGACACGTATCAATGTCCAAATGTGATTCCTAGGTGATAAAATGCCAGTAGTTAGCTGGATCACAGCTAGCTAACAAGTAGCAAAGAGCATTTGACAGCTACTGAGAGGCTACTCATGAGACTGTAAGTAGTTTAGCAGTGACACTAGATCAGCCTGATCAAATTTTCAAGAGAGCTTATACCCTGGTGCTAAGGAGGTATAAAAAATTAGAAATCTGTTTCTACCATCCTCTTTTTAAAGTTCTTCATCATTAACAGTGAAGCTAAAAAAACTGATTTAAAGTGTCAAAAACTGTCCATGCAACCACATAATAATATTAAAACCCAGCCTTTGTTTTAAACACACTAAAATGTCTATTTTTTTATATTCTTGGTATCAGTTTTAAAGAAATAGATACCTGATAGATATACAGATACTAAAGATACTAAATGTTCTAGGGCAGAGACAACTGCATCGGTTGAGGTAGGGATAAGAATGAAAGATTTAACAATTACATGGATATCTGAGCATAAAAAATATGTAACTCCGCTAATGTCTCATTGATGTCATTTATGATAGATAAGTAATGTTTGGGAATATGATTTGAAATTAAATGATTTGGTGTACCTAAAAACAGAAACACTTGCCTTACATAGGCACATTCAGGATTAAAATTACTACTGTCAATGTGGGAGAACTAAAAAAAGCTAAGATATAAAAATGAGAATTCATAAAAAATTAATCGACACTTTGTAGAAACAATTACTCGTAGAAAATTCATAGAAAATTTTCCATCCAATCTTATGTCTAAGCTAAATACATTAGAAATACAGTACTGACTATACTTGATAATTGTATTTACTTCATTTCATTTCATTTCATTTACTTCATTTCAATTTTATACTTAATACCCAGGCTCCCACTTGCCTATGGAATCTTGATATATGTTTAAATCTTTACTTTCTGTGTTATCCTTACGGAGGGTAGATCTTCCTTATATTTACCTAGAACACTAATCCTTCCTAATCCTTTCTGACTAACCTTGAAAGTCTTCCCATACACTATTTCAATGTTTTAATATCAAAATTAACACCAGACACCAGACTTCTACTTATGCCATGGTGGAGTATGCCATGGACTAAGAGTTCTACTCACGCCATGGGACTGAACTTGCCCTCCTTCTTTAGGCAACTATAAAGCTGGATAAACTATATGATCAAATTTGAGAGGGATTGAAGCAGCTGGAATCTGTGGGCAGAATATCAGACAGGAGGGCGCTATGCAGGAAAAAAGCTCCAACAATCTGCACAGGAGGCCTTTTGCATATAAAAATGAGGTGACCTGAGAGGAAAATATATAGTGGTACAAGCCTTTCTCAAGAAACAAGAAAGGTCTCAAGTACACAACCTAACCCTACACGTAAAGGAGCTGGAGAAAGAACAAGAAAGAAACCCTAAACCCAGCAGGAGAAGAGAAATCATAAAGATCAGAGCAGAAATCAATGAAATAGAAACCAAAAAAACAATAGAAAAAATCAATGAAACTAGGAGCTGGTTCTTTGAAAGAATCAATAAGATTGATAAACCCCTGGCCAGACTCATCAAAAAGAAAAGAGAAAGGACCCAAATCAATAAAATCATGAATGAAAGAGGAGAGATCACAACTAACACCAAAGAAATACAGACAATTATAAGAACATACTATGAACAACTCTACGCCAACAAATTGGACAATCTGGAAGAAATGGATGCATTCCTAGAGACATATAAACTACCACAACTGAACCAGGAAGAAATAGAAAACCTGAACAGGCCCATAACCAGTAAGGAGATTGAAACAGTCATCAAAAATCTCCAAACAAACAAAAGCCCAGGGCCAGACGGCTTCCCAGGGGAATTCTACCAAACATTTAAAGAAGAACTCATTCCTATTCTCCTGAAACTGTTCCAAAAAATAGAAACGGAAGGAAAACTTCCAAACTCATTTTATGAGGCCAGCATCACCTTGATCCCCAAACCAGACAAGGATCCCACCAAAAAAGAGAACTACAGACCAATATCCTTGATGAACACAGATGCAAAAATTCTCGCCAAAATACTAGCCAATAGGATTCAACAGTACATTAAAAGGATTATTCACCACGATCAAGTGGGATTTATTCCAGGGCTGCAGGGCTGGTTCAACATCCGCAAATCAATCAATGTGATCGAACACATTAATAAAAGAAAGAACAAGAACCATATGATACTCTCAATAGATGCTGAAAAAGCATTTGACAAAGTACAGCATCCCTTCCTGATCAAAACTCTTCAAAGTGTAGGGATAGAGGGCACATACCTCAATATTATCAAAGCCATCTATGAAAAACCCACCGCAAATATCATTCTCCATGGAGAAAAACTGAAAGCTTTTCCGCTAAGGTCAGGAACACGGCAGGGATGTCCATTATCACCACTGCTATTCAACATAGTACTTGAAGTCCTAGCCTCAGCAATCAGACAACAAAAAGAAATTGAAGGCATCCAAATTGGTAAAGAAGAAGTCAAACTATCACTCTTCGCAGATGATATGATACTATATGTGGAAAACCCAAAAGACTCCACTCCAAAACTGCTAGAACTTGTACAGGAATTCAGTAAAGTGTCAGGATATAAAGTTAATGCACAGAAATCAGTTGCATTTCTGCACACCAACAACAAGACTGAAGAAAGAGAAATTAAGGAGTCAATCCCATTTACAATTGTACCCAAAACTATAAGATACCTAGGAATAAACCTAACCAAAGAGGCTAAGAATCTATACACAGAAAATTATAAAGTACTCATGAAAGAAATTGAGGAAGACACAAAGAAATGGAAAAATGTTCCATGCTCCTGGATTAGAAGAATAAATATTGTGAAAATGTCCATGCTACCTAAAGCAATCTACACATTTAATGCAATCCCTATCAAAATACCGTCCATTTTTTTCAAAGAAATGGAACAAATAATCCTAAAATTTATATGGAACCAGAAAAGACCTCAAATAGCCAAAGGAATATTGAAGAACAAAGCCAAAGTTGGTGGCATCACAATTCCGGACTTCAAGCTCTATTACAAAGCTGTCATCATCAAGACAGCATGGTACTGGCACAAAAACAGACACATAGATCAGTGGAACAGAACAGAGAGCCCAGAAATCGACCCTCAACTCTATGGTCAACTCATCTTCGACAAAGCAGGAAAGAATGTCCAATGGAAAAAAGACAGCCTCTTCAATAAATGGTGCTGGGAAAATTGGACAGCCACATGCAGAAAAATGAAATTGGACCACTTCCTTACACCACACACGAAAATAGACTCCAAATGGATGAAGGACCTCAATGTGAGAAAGGAATCCATCAAAATCCTTGAGGAGAATGCAGGCAGCAACCTCTTCGACCTCAGCCGTAGCAACATCT
Organism: Meles meles; assembly: GCF_922984935.1. NCBI lineage: Eukaryota > Metazoa > Chordata > Mammalia > Carnivora > Mustelidae > Meles > Meles meles. The sequence goes on along the minus strand of NC_060068.1, from coordinate 76,532,727 downwards.
TCCTAGGAACAACGGCAAAGGCAAGGGAAGCAAGGGCAAAAATGAACTGTTGGGATTTCATCAAGATCAAAAGCTTTTGCACAGCAAAGGAAACAGTTAACAAAACCAAAAGACAATTGACAGAATGGGAGAAGATATTTGCAAACGACACATCAGATAAAGGGCTAGTATCCAAAATCTATAAGGAACTTAGCAAACTCAACACCCAAAGAACAAACAATCCAATCAAGAAATGGGCAGAGGACATGAACAGACATTTCTGCAAAGAAGACATCCAGATGGCCAACAGACCCATGAAAAAGTGCTCTACGTCACTCGGCATCAGGGAAATACAAATCAAAACCACAATGAGATATCACCTCACACCAGTCAGAATGGCTAAAATTAACAAGTCAGGAAATGACAGATGCTGGCGAGGATGCGGAGAAAGGGGAACCCTCCTACACTGTTGGTGGGAATGCAAGCTCGTTCAACCACTCTGGAAAACAGCATGGAGGTTCCTCAAAATGTTGAAAATAGAACTACCCTATGACCCAGCAATTGCACTACTGGGTATTTACCCTAAAGATACAAACATAGTGATCCGAAGGGGCACGTGTACCCGAATGTTTATAGCAGCAATGTCTACAATAGCCAAACTATGGAAAGAACCTAGATGTCCATCAACAGATGAATGGATAAAGAAGATGTGGTATATATACACAATGGAATACTATGCAGCCATCAAAAGAAATGAAATCTAGCCATTTGCGACGACGTGGATGGAACTAGAGCGTATCATGCTTAGTGAAATAAGTCAATCAGAGAAAGACAACTATCATATGATCTCCCTGATATGAGGACATGGAGAAGCAACATGGGGGGTTAGGGGGATAGGAGAAGAATAAATGAAACAAGATGGGATTGGGAGGGAGACAAACCATAAATGACTCTTAATCTCACAAAACAAACTGGGGCTTGCTGGGGGGAGGTGGGATTGGGAGAGGGGGAGGGGGCTATGGACATTGGGGAGGGTATGTGCTATCGTGAGTGCTGTGAAGTGTGTAAACCTGGCGATTCACAGACCTGTACCCCTGGGGATAAAAATACATTATATGTTTATTAAAAAAAAAAAAATTTGGAAGGGGAGGCGAACCATAAGAGACTATGAACTCTGGAAAACAACCTGAGGGTTTTGAAGGGTCAGGGGTGGGAGGTTGGGGGAACAGGTGGTGGGTAATGGGGAGGGCACGTTTTGCATGGAGCACTGGGTGTTGTGCAAAAACAATGAATACTGTTACGCTAAAAAAATAAATAAAATGGGAAAAAAAAAATGAGGTGAAATTCCACCAGGTTGGCCAAAGAACATTGCTCACACAGGGCTGGGAAACCACTAATTACTCACAGTAGAAAGACCTCAATGAACACCAAGAGCATTCAGTAGAGAACCGCAGGTAACACATCAGAGGTAGAACTAAGCTAGTTTTGGAGTAAAAGTAGACTTAACTCTCATTTTAACAACCCAAATAGAGCTTGTAACAGCATAAATGTGCAGCCAGATTGATTTGGCTAGAAAGTAGCTTTAAGCAAAGGTAAGTACCAAAAAAAACCAAAAAGTGATATTGGGTATCAACTCAGAGATATTAAGATAATATTCAAGTTGGTAAATGACTTGGCCAGTGAGTACAAGGTATATATGGAAAATCTATGCACCTTTACTCAATTTTGTTGCAAACCTAAAATTGGTCTTTTTTTAAAAAGTATTTTTTAAAGGTGATTGCAATGGGTAATGGAGCATCTTATTTTCTTCTCTGTACTGTTCTATATTTTGCAAATTTCCTATAATCAAGAAAAAATTATTTTAAAACTTAGTCATGAGCTTATAGCTCCTTCCCCAAGCTTATTTTAAATTATTATCTATATGGAACATTTTCCTCAAATGCAGGTGAACAGTAATAGTTTATTCTAAGAAGTTATTTCAATATACTATAACCAAGAAAATCTTCCTTCTAAATAATGTAAATTATATATCTCAAGAAATTAAGATGAGTAGAAAATATTTAAAAGACCTCTAATGCTTTCCTGCCAGCTACTAAACACCAAAATAAATTACTCAGAATTTCCTCCAGACTTTATCACTCTTATTTTTCTCAATTCTTCCTATTAATTCTCTTTCCTAACCTTTGTACATGCCATTTTAGCATTTAGATCTATTGTGCTTTACATCTGTTTTTTTTCCCCCATTCACTTTACATTCCCTACTACTTTTTTTTTTAAGATTTTATTTATTTACCTAAGAGAGAGAGAGCACAAGTGGGGCCAGAGGGAGAAGCAGACACCCTGCTGAGCAGAAGTCTGATGTGGGGCTTGATCCTGAGACTGTGGGATCATGACCCAAGGCCAAAAGCAGACATTTAACTGACTGAGCCACCCAGGCACCTCTACATTCCCTACTACTTTTTGCACCTTCTTTTTTAATGCTTTCCCTTATTCCAACTTCCTTAACCCCAGCCAGATCCCTAAGATCATCTAGCTATAACAACATTTGGCATATAGTGATGTCTTTAGTTGGACCTATCTCATTATTGTCGTATTTAAAGCATCCACATTAACATGCACCATTAAGTGAGGCTAGTGCTTATGATCCATTTTCCATTTTCCCTAGAGTAATTTTGGAAGAGTTTTTCTCATAACAAATTCCAGCAATGTCTCTGATCTGTACTCCTTAAGGTATAGGAAGAACAAAAAAGAAATGCTTCAAAAGACTAGAGCTACAGACCCAAGGATCCAGAACTCTTAATACTACAGAAGGAAGTAGGCAGGTGCTCAAAGGAGAACTGCAAGTCAAGAAAGACAAAGGATAATTCTTCCCCTCTAATTTTCAGCACATATAAATGTATGGTAATTTTTAAAAAATTCTTTGGAGCTATTGTGTTTTAAAGTTCCACATAAAATCATCAGAACTACATATTTGGGGTTTTTTTTTCCAGATTTTCCTAGCATTGGTTTGAAATATGTAAGACACTTATAGCATTCAGTCTTTCAGACCATTTATTCACCTCATTCCTAGACAACTCTTAAGCATCTATTTTGTATAAAGTACTGAGAACCAATGAAATATTAATTTAAGATGCACTAATGATGAATCTATGGTAATATGGTCAGAGAATACATCTTTACACCAAGAAAGAGTTTAACAAATCAGTAACATAAAAATAAATATAAATATATAATGTTAGAAACATAAACTGTTTTCAAACGTTCTGAGAAACTTTACAAATAAACACATACGCTGATCACCATCAACAGTTAGTAAGCTCATACTATTATACTAGGTGTTAGGAGGGAAATAAAAAGATACAAATTTTGCTCTAAGGTAATTTTCAGACTTCTTAATGGGATGAAACATATAATTAAAAATAAGATCAGTAATATAAAGTAGCATATGGTGGGTGTCCAGACAACAAAACATCAAGAAACCAGAATAGGAAGAGGCCATTATAACAGACTCTTGACAAAAGAGCTTCAACTGACAGAGGAAATGGCAGTTAATCTAGGTATTAAAGGAAATGGGATAAGCAGGAAGAAAAGGGGATTTTAAAGAAAAGGGTAATAGCATGAAAGAATTGTCTATATTATATTCAACACTGGTGGTCAAAGTAAAATTCTCTGTGTACCCGAAAGTAATAAAGTGGTTTCATAAGATATTCTATTATTGAGACAGATTTCTATATACAGTACACAATAGAAAGAGTCTACTCCAGTATTATGAAATATAATATAGTAATAATAGCAACTTATATTTATAGTGCTATGTAGCTTATAAAATGCTTTCTCATATGAAAGTAATTTATTGAGCAGCAACTTACGGTAATTTTATTTTATTAAGAATTTTTTCATAATTCTCTTTTAATTATTTTTTCAGCTTATATTAAAATGAGCCTTATTATGTACATCTGTAATTGAAAAAATGTGTATCGAGAAGCCATTCCCTATCGTATCTCCTAATTAAAATTTAGGGTACCATGAAAAGCTTTAGAATACAGAAATTTATTTTATGTTCAAAAACATAAGCAAAAACCCATTCCTTTTTTAAATGTCAGAAAGTGGAATTGATATTTTTCAAATTTAGATAGACTTAGTCTGATTCTTCAGTTGTATTTGTATCTAAAATAAGTATTTAAAATATATCTCCACATAAGAAGCCAGTATTACCAATAGATAAAAGAGAAAAACAGCCAAGGGGGTGGGTGGTAACCAAACAAAATTAAATACAACATGAACCTCTACAAAATTAATCTCCAGATATTCAATTTCTAATCAACTGCATTAAGAAACATTTAGCATTCATGGGCACCTAAATCAAAGAAAAGAAAAGTGAGTTAAGAAATCCGGCTTCCTTAAGTCCAGATAGAAATAATCAAACTAACTCCCTGATTTTAGATAAGCAATCATAGCATAATCAGCAAATTTGAAAATAAAATTTAGGAAATAACCAATATATTTAGATTCCTGGATTCATATCCCAAAAGAACAAGTACTCTCAAACACTAAATCTGATAAAGGTTAGTTTAACAAAAATAAAAGTAAAATCCCATACTCGAATCAAAAAACCTGTACAGGATAAACAAATATAACTTAATAACATCCCATGTAAGGGGCGCCTGGGTGGCTCAGTGGGTTAAAGTCTCTGCCTTCGGCTCAGGTCATGATCCCAGGGTCCTGGGATCGAGCCCCGCATCCGGCTCTCTGCTTCGCAGGGAGCCTGCTTCCTCCTTTCTCTCTGCCTGTCTCTCTGCCTAGTTGTGATTTCTCTCTGTCAAATAAAAAAACAAACAAACAAAAAACCAAAAAAAAACAGCCCATGTAAAAAGACAGGTTTTAGTTGACTGTAAGTTTATGAATTAATAGCATATTTGACTGCCCTGCCAAAAGGACTAAGTTTATCTTTAAATGTGTTAATAAAGCATAGAGCGAGAAAGGAGAGGTAATATTCCTAGAAGGATGAGGGAGGAAAAAAAAATAAAAAGACAAGTCATAAACAATGGTTGAAAGTGTCAGTGATATATAGCTGCCAAAAAGAAAAGGCCTTAATATTAATAGGTTGTTAATTATTAGAGGGATTGGTCTAATTTCATACGGCTACAAAAGGTGGAGCTAAACCACTGCTTACAGTAAGAAGAAGGTAAATTGTAACTCAATATAACCAAGTAACCATTAAAGCTATCCAAAATGTTATGGGTTGGGAAAGAACCATTTTGGGATTGGGAAATGTGAGTGTCCAAACAGTAAAACTATAGGTTGAATATGGCGATACTGAAAAGGCTTTATTCATTGAACAGAAGTTTGGACTGGATGACCTTTAAAGTACTTCCCAAGTACAAGATTATATAATCTTATTTTAACTAAAATACAGCCCAGAGCAACTGAACTATTTCCCAAGTACAAGATTATATAATCTTATTTTAACTAAAATACAGCCCAGAGCAACTGAACTATTTGATAGAAGAGCTGAGATCAGGATGTGTGACTCTTTTTTTTTTTTTTAATATTTTATTTATTTGACAGAGAGAAATCACAACTAGGAAGAGAGGCAGGCAGAGAGAGAGGAGGAAGCAGGCTCCCTGAGGAACAGAGAGCCCGATGCGGGGCTCGATCCCAGGACCCGGGGATCATGACCTGAGCCGAAGGCAGAGGCTTTAACCCACTGAGCCCCCCAGGCGCCCCAGGATGTGTGACTCTTAAAGCTTAGACCACTATATCTAGAAAAATACAGCAAAATGTGATTCAATATCTTCCTCAAAGAAATTATATATACAGGATGTTATTCTGTGACCAAGTAAAGGACAAAGAAGTGGAAAGCTCACTGTCAAAGTCAAACCTAAGGTAACTGGCTAGCACAACCACCACTCTCACCACTCTGCCCCTACAAGCAAACATTAAGAAGATGAACTCTTTTTGTCTCCACTATATAAGCCTCTGTAGTTCCTATAGATCTGTGTGGACCAATGCACTAAAGTTACCAAATCAAAAATGTAAAGTATTTATCTATGGGAAAAATCTAACCCTACCAGTCAGAAATAACTCAGTTAACTCCATGTATGTTGGTTTGACAGGGAAAACCAGAGCAAGCCGAGTTCCAATCAATAAAAAGAAAGAGATCTATCACCGTAAGACACTAAGAGAATAGGCAATTTCTAAACATATTTACTCCTTCCAAATTTCCCCAGATGTTAGCTTTTCAAAGAGCAGAGAATTGCTACATCCTATATTAGTTTAATCCTTTTAACCTAATCTACCCTATAATTAGAAACCACACTTTTTATTCCAAAACAGTTGAAGGGGATAAATTACACTAATATTGACAATTACATAGCCAGCTAAACAGAAAATGTGTTATAATAGGTTCATGGTGATAAATCAGATTACTATGCCATTTCAATATTTTCTTGACATATCAAAATATAACTTACAAAACATAAGTAAAATATTTTAGCAAAGGTCTGCCTTCTATAATTGGCTTCCCTAAATATCTGCAAAACTAAATGCGTTTGAGAGCAGAATGGTCTACAGATCCAAACACTGTCAAGTGCATAATCTCTTCCTGTCTTCAAACAGTTCCCTTCTGATTATCCACAGTAACATAGAAGAGAAATACCATGAAAGTGCCAAAACGGCAGACTAGCCAAATTTGCAGAGCTCTAAGAAGTTTCTATTCTTCTCCCCCAAACACAGAAAGAATTTTAAACCTCTTCTATAGCAGAGACTTAGTAGTTGCCTCCAAGGTCGCTCACCAGAGTAGGAAGAAGCCACATTTTTCATTGAGTTTATGGTTCTCCAACTAAAATATAATGTTCCCCTATTTCCCTCAAAGCTGGGTATGTTCACTTGGCTCAAGTTTGGCCAAAGAGAAATCGATTTACTTATACAAGGGGGTACACTCTTCCATGTTCCCTTATCCTGCTCTCAGCCTGTAAGGAGAATATGAGGGCTCTCAGCCTCCATCTTGAGTCATGACAATGAGACCACTTTGGGAATGCCAGATGCAATGCACTGAATGTTTGTGTCCCCCTCTCCCATGCAAATACATGTGTTGAAACCCTACTTCCAGTGTGAAGGTATCTGAAGGTGGGGCCATTGAGAGGTCAGTGGATCAGGAGGGTGGAGTCTTCATAAATGGGATTAGTACCCTGACAAGAAGAGGCCAGAGAGCTAGCTAGCTTTCTCTCTGTTATGTGAGGGTACAAAGAGAAGTTGGCAGTCTACCTGGTGAAAGAGGGTCCTCATCAGAATCAGACCAGGCTGGCACTCTGATCTTGGACTTCCAGCCTCCAAAAGCGTGTGAAATAAATTTCTATTTTCTGTAAGCTACTCAGTCTGTGGTACTTTGTCATAGCAGCCCAAGCGGACTAAAACATCAGAGTCAAGAGTTAGAATGGATATAGAACCCTGACAATTTCATGGAACTGCCATTGAAAACCTGGAGTCTCAATCTCCACAGTTCTTTTATTTGAGAGGAAATAAATTTTATCTTATTATTATTTAGGCTTTTCGGTCTTATGCAACCTAATCAATTTCTAACCAGCACATATGCTGACAATCAGGCCTCCTGTCCAGCCTTCCCATGATACTGACTTCCCCACAATTTGATCCAACTGCTTTGCAGGGTCAGAAGTGGTCACTGTACAATCTCCATCTTAGTGTACATCTTTAGTGTATGTGATTCTGGGGATAACTACTCCTTTGGACCTCAAGTATCAAATCACTTTCTTTGCTTTGTTTTTCCTACAAGTTTTTTTTTCCTCTACCTACCCTTAAACTGTTGTTCTTTAAGTTTACTTCATGGTCCTCTTCTCCTTCTAAATATTTTCCTCAGAATCAGTAGGCCAGTCAATAGAAAACAGTCAATGCCTTGCGCTACTAAACCTCTATCTGAAACTCAGAATTTGCTAAAAGCTCCAGATGGATTTATTCAACTGTTTACTGGGCACATCTACCTGATTTCTCCCCAGGCAACTTAAAGGCCATAATCCTTTCTCTTCTTCCTTTTTATTTTTATTTTTTTTTAAAGATTTTATTTATCTGACAGAGAGAGAGGGAAAGCGCACAAGCAGGGGGAGGAGCAGAGGGAGAAGGGAAGGGAGAAGCAGACTCCCCACTGAGCAGGGAGCCCGATGCAGGGCTCAGTCCCAGAACCCTGAGATAATGACTTGAGCTGAAAGGCAGTTGCTTAGCTGACTGAGCCACCCAGGTGCCCCTTTTCTTCCTCTTTAATGGCATATATATCCATTCAGCTCTCCAAACCAAAAAACTGATGGTCATTCCTCAATTCCTTACTTTTGCCTGATACGCAATCAGTCACTACAGATTCAAGATCCTGAAGTCTATGACTCATACATTATTTCCTCTGGCAATGCCCTTTCCTGCCAGTTTCCCAGATTACTATAATAGTATTTGAACCGGTCTTCCTTTCCCCCATCCTCACTCCTCTCCACAGTGAAGTCAAAAGATCATTACAAGCCTTTCATCTCTTAAAGTTGCTTCCCCGATCATCAGTGGATTCTCATAACTACAGGAGAAAGGCCAGATAGCTCATCATGGCAAACATAGCCTGCCCAGATTTGCTAACTCAACTTTTTGTGTGGGCTAATTTGCTAGCACACTCATGTGGAAACCAAATGTTCTCTGTTCTCTGAACAGATAGCATTGCTACGCAGCTACCTGTGTTTGCACAATACCACTGCATGGACTTCTTTCCTCCTATTAAACCAGAAAAATGGTTTTCTCCTTGAAAAGTTTAATCCAATGTGTCTTAACTGTGAAACCTTTCCTGACCACCATCTCCTCTCTAAATTTTCCTTCCTTTCTCTCTGTGACATCACTGTACCTTTATTATAGAAATTATGCAAATAGGGGCATGTGGGTGGCTCAGTCAGTTAAGTTTCCAACTCTTGATTTTGGCTCAGGTCATCATCTCAGGGTTGTGAGATCAAGCCCCACATCAGGCTCCACACTGGGCATGGAGCCTGCTTAAGATTCTTTCTCTCTATCTCCCTCTGCTCCTTCCTCCTCTCTCTCTCCCTTTTTCTCTCTCAAAATAAATAAATAAATAAATAAATAAATAAATAAGGCAAATAAATAATTACCACAGAATACTGCATCTAGGTTTTCTTTTAGAATTTGAAACTGGAAAAAATTATTAATCATCTTTTCAGCCTTAGCATGTCTCTGGCATGTCTCTTGTCTCTGGGCAGGTGTTAGTAGAAGGAAGAAGGTGTTAGTAGAAGGGAAGGAAAGAAGGCAGGAAGGGAGGGAGGCGAAAGGGAAAGGAAAAAGAGAAGAGAAAAAAAAAAGGAAAGGAGAAAAGTCCATCTGATTAATCCTCACAGCAAGTCAAAGACAAAAATTATACCCAGGAAGATTTCAAAATTTATACAGGGTCATTCAGTGACTGAAATATGGATAAAAAGTACAACTTTCCATCTGTTTCTCAAGTTTATTTCGGTCTCAGTATAGTGCTCTTCCTTTCAAGTCTACTCTCCTTTCCCCCAATATTCTGATACTTCCACTTTCGGTCACAGAGGCAGGTAATTTATTTATAAAATTAACGTGCCCTCAAAGCATAAAAAGCTGCCTATCAAACTTTTCATTTCTGTTCTGGCAAGTAAGAAACTTAGAAGTCTTCATTCCATCTTAATGAGTTGAACAAAGTGAAAAATCAGCAACTCTGCTTGGATCTGTTGGAGAGGAGAGGTCACAGAGCAAACTACTGCCGGCCAAACTGTACAGACAGACAGGCAGATAAAGAAAAATATTCTTTTTTTTTTTAAATTTATTTATTTATTTTTTTCAGCATAACAGTATTCATTGTTTTTGCACAATACCCAGTGCTCCATGCAATACGTGCCCTCCCTATTACCCACCACCTGGTTCCCCCTAGAAAAATATTCTTAATCAGAGCATAAACCCCTGAGGAGGAACCTACTCAGGAACCAGGGCCTGTGTAGAAAAACTTGACCTATAATTGACAAATGGCTAGAGGCTCAGAGTGGACAAATCTGAGAGATAAAAACTCTGGAGAACTCAGGCACAGAGGGCTCCTACATTACGGTGAGTTTTATTTCCATGAGCCCAATCTGTTTCTCACAGTGACTATCAGAAAAAAATCTCCTCATGCTTCTGGCATGGGAGGGAAGGGGAAAGCAACCATTTTTAAATACACTAGAGGATTCAACGTTTTCTTTTTTTTTTTCTTTTTTTAAGATTTTATTTTTAAGTACTCTACTCAGTGTGGGGCTCAAATTTATAATTCCAAGATCAAGAGTTGTAGGCTTTACTGACTCAGCCAGCCAGATGCCTCTATTAACCTTTAGAAGGCCTGTTCTCAGGAGAAACTATATGGCTACAGCCTAAACTGCTGGAATTTCATAAGAGCCTAACGTACCTGGGGTAAATGACATACCCAATTCAAGCCAGCTCTAGCCTTCCTTCCATGTCGGGGAAGAGAAATACAAAACTCCAGCCTCCTCTGGGCATCCTGCACCAGCTAAGGGGGCAATCATCCTGAGAAGCCCTGGGGACCTTCATAGTCTAGAGACACAGGCTCAACAAAAGACTCAGATTTAATCCTAGGACTAGGGAATGTCTCCACCTTCCCAGCTGCCTTCACACATCTTTCCACTGTATTACTAAACACCCATGTACTACAGTTCCTTACACCAACACACCATGTCCACCTTTCAACAGAAAGTTACAAGGCATACCAAAGGCAAAAAACATAGTTTGAAGAAACCCAACAAGCATCAGAACCAAAGTCTGATATGGCAAGAATGTCGGAATCAGCAGGACAGAAATTTTTTAAAAATATGATTACTGTGCTCATGGCTCTAAACAGTAGACAATATACAAAAGTTAATGTAAACTAACCTATATGGTTAGTTTACCTTAACTAATAACTATATATTGCTAGAAATTACTTCTCTCTTTACCTCGATTAAAAGAGGCTTACTTGGCATATTTTCCTATTTCAGTGTTTTTTTTTCTTTTAACAGAATTTATTTTACACTGTTTTTAGTTTATGCTAAATGATACAATATTTATCTTTGAAAATATTTCAAAGATTATGTAATTTAAAGGAAAATTTAATAAAAGAATTTCAAGTGCATATAACAAAGAACACGGTGGACATGGGGAGATGGAGAGGAGAGGGAGTTGAGGGAAACTGGAAGGGGAGATGAACCATGAGAGACTATGGACTCTGAAAAACAACCAGAGGGTTTTGAAGGGGCGGGGGGCGGGGAGGTTGAGGAATCAGGTGGTGGGCATATGGAGGGCACGTACTGCATGGAGCACTGGGTGTGGTGCAAAAACAATGAACACTGTTACGCTGAAAATAAACAAATAAAATAAAGTTAATATTTATGAAAATTATAAAAAAAAAGAATTTCAAGTGCATAAAAGCAACATTTTTTAAAACCAATCCATGTGTTCAATGGACATTTAAATATTTCCTAATGATATTACCAAAAAAAAAAGTGTCAAAAAAAGGGAAATGGTGTATAGGCAGAATCTGACTTGCAAATGTCAATCATGCAAACCTGCCACATCTGAGAAATTCAAGTCCCTGGCTAGGCTAACTGCCAAGATTCCAGCTCCCTTTTGTGCAGCTCTTGTTAAACATTACCGTCCAGTTCCCTGTTCTACAATCTACTCTCCAACTTACTCTACCTCACTCTTTTCAGGTCAATTTGACCCCATCCCAATACTCTTTCAGCTCCCCTGAACTCCCATCCTTCCTTTTCTAGGTTCCAAAGATCCTCCATCTCTAGAATGGTCTTTCATGTATCTGTCTCCAGCTACAGTTACTCCACCCATTTCCCTAACTTCCATTAGTCCATATCTCCTTCCCATCACAGCTGCAGAAATCACTCATTCTCCTATTGACATTGCCACTACCCCAGGAAGTAAAGACATGTCCTCTACTGTCAATAAGCTGGGAGAAGAAATGGAAACACTCCCTGTTGTTTAGGGGTATGGAAGTCAGAAAGAAAAAAAAAAAAAAAAAAAAAAAGGAGGAACATTCTCCTGGTCATGGGAACTGCTTGTATAGCTAAATTCTCTAAATTTTAGATTCATAGTTGGAACTCACATCTTCAAAAGGGGGGGGGGGACCATAATATTGTTAGTTCCATAATTCAACTATATTATGGGTATCATCTGGGAATGTAATTACAACTTATAATATTTTCTGGGCACTCAGTGGCTCAGTTGGTTAAGTGTCTGCTTTGGGCTCAGGTCATGATCCCTCTAGTCCCACATCAGGCTCCCTGACCATTGGGGAGTCAGCTTGTACCTCTGCCTCTGTCCTTACTGCCCCTTCTCATGCACTTTTGCTCTCTCTCTCTCTCTCTCTCCATAAATAAATAAAATCTTCAAAAAATTATATAATATTTTCTCTTTAGGAATATCTCTCTGTATCAAACCACCTTTTGAAAGACAACCTACTTCAACACTGAGGGCAACATGGAGAGTTATTCATTCATATTTTCCTATATTACTAAATAAAAATATGGAGAGATAAAACCATAAGCTGCTGAAGAACAGGTGCCTGGCATGTCCTGTTCAGCATTTTATCCTGTACCCAGCATGTGACACACTTTAAGCATCTGCCTTCAGCTCAGGTCATGATGTCAGGGTCCTGAGATCAAGTCCTTCAGCAGGCTCCCTGCTCAGCAGAGATTCTGCTTCTTCCTCTGCCTCTGCCCCTCTTCCCAACTCATGCTCTCTCTCTCTCTCAAATGAATGAATGAATAATCTTTAAAAAAAAAGAAAGAAAGAAAGAAAGAAAGAAAATGGGGGGATTGGGGATGAGAAAAGAGCAACATCCCCAAGAGTCCTCACCCATAATGAGCTTCTGCCTAAGATTAGTTAAGGGAGAATGCAGGACACTTCAGAGATCTAGAAGAAAGGAGCCTTCTCAGAAAAACAACCTGAGGGTTTTGAAGGGTCAGGGGTGGGAGGTTGGGGCAACCTGAGGGTTTTGAAGGGTCAGGGGTGGGAGGTTGGGGGAACAGGTGGTGGGTAATGGGGAGGGCACGTTTTCATGGAGCACTGGGTGTTGTGCAAAAAGAATGAATACTGTTACGCTGAAAAAATAAATAAAATGAGAAAAAAAAAAAAAAAAAAAAAAAAAAAAAAAGAAAGGAGCCTTCTTTATCCTTAACATTATATGACATAAGTGGGGATTCCTTTTTGAATAATCCTAACTTGTCCTTGGCTAAAACCCTATCTATCCAGGACAGGCTGTCAAAAATTAAATCTGTCCAGTTAAAACTTGAGATATTAAGTCATCTTTCACTGGTAACACTACAAGATAATGTGATAAATGCGTTCAATTTTAATCAGACAGAAAAATAAAGTCAAGGGTTGACTTAATATTTTTCTTAATTTCTTAATATTTTTCTATATAAAACTGAGGAGCAAGGGAGAAAGAAGACTAACTATAGTACAAAACTTTTCAGATTAAATTATTCAAATTGATCATTTTTGGTTCCACTTCTTATTGCATTCACTCAAATAGTTATATTCTTTTTTTTTTAAGACTACATTTACTTGAGAGAGAGGGAGAGGGAGAGCGAGCATAGGAGCAGGGAAAGGGGAAGAAGAGGAGGGAGAAGCAGGCTCCCAGGGAGCCTGATTCAGGGCTGGATCCCAGGACCCTGGGATCATGACCTGAGCCTAAGACAGTGACTTAACCAATTGAGCCACCCAGGTGCTCCCACAAATATTTATATTTTTAAGTATGTTTTTATTACAACAGACTATGACTGGAATTTACAACCTAGTATTTACTTACAAGGAATGCTTCATTAATATCATTTGCCTGATCTTCTATTTTAATTAGATTAACATCATTTGAAATAAAAACCAGTTTCAAGAAATGAAGCACAAAAAGGTAAATGTGATAGTTAACAACCATGATTATGGGCCCAAGTATTTTTAATCTTATTGTCTCATGAAGTACTTAGAAAGAGATTTTGAAGAATAAAATGAAGCAAGACTTAAGGTCCCAGTGCTGCTGTTTATTGCTCTGGGAACCACTAAACATTCTTTTTTTTTTTTTTTTAATTTAAAGATTTTATTTATTTATTTGACAGACAGAGATCACAAGTAGGCAGAGAGGCAGGTGGGGTGCGGGCAGGGGGGAAGGCTCCCCGCTGAGTGGAGAGCCTGATGCGGGGCTCAATCCTAGGACCCTGGGATCATGTCCTGAGCTGAAGGCAGAGGCTTTAACCCACTGAGCAACCCGGGCGCCCACCACTAAACATTCTTAAAGAAGAAATACAGTTCTCAAAACAGGCAAGATAAAACACTGAGTTCTAACATTTTATTGTTATAAGTATAAATCCTTTAAATCCAGTAATAATTACTCAAATATCCAAATGGTACATTAAGATGATAGAAGAAAATGTATCAAATGAACAAATATTGGTATTATAAAAATATAACCATAATTATTTGCCCCTCAAGTAAAATTATTTATCCAAAGTATCATCTATATATTCTTCTAAAAATAAGCTCTTTATATTGTTTTATAACCCAATCAATTTTTATTTTCAATTTCTCTTTCCAGATATTATATCTCCTCAAAAGTTTAAGATGATACCAGGAAATTTATGTGACTATTTAAAATAATCAAACTAAGACTAGCATAGAATTATGAATGAACTACAAAGATAATATACATAGAGCAAAAGATTTTTAATATAAAATACCAACCATAAAAATCAGATTATAGTCAAAATAAAATTTAAGATTTTTTAGCATACTAACCTTAATTCTTCCACTTTATATGCAAACAGTAAAATAGGTGGCCAAATATAGTATGCAATGCTGTGTACCTTACAGGTACCTAATAAATATTTTTTATCTGAATATTCCACCTATGCCCCTTTTATTAATTCATACCAGTTTTTTTAATGGCACTATTTAGCTCAAAACAAAATGGTAAGTAAGTGAACATAAAAAGTTGTTCTATTTTTTCACAAGTAACTCATTTCCAGCAATAAGGAAAGGATGGAAGGAGGAGAAGAAAAGTCATTCATTTAAACTGTTCGGCCTTTTGCCAAATTCCAATAAAATAATAAAACGACAAACTCCACAGTGCAACTTATAAAAAAATGAAAAAGCCAATGGTTGAGAGTAGATCTAACAAATCTTTACAACTTTTAGTCTGCCAGGAATAAGCTCAAGGAATAATAAAGCAAAGGGAGCACTGGCACATAATTTAAGCTTCTAGGATTTGGCAGAAGAATTCTGCTTTAATAGGTTTAGTACTTTGATTGACATTGGCATCCCTTAGTTTAACAAACTAAACTAACATAACACCTTGTTACTTACAAAGTCCTTATTCATGACACATTGTTTATTTGAGACAGAGAAAGATTCAAGATCAAAACAAGAAAAATACTCCAACAGTCCAATAATTGCTAGGTATGATCATGTAAGATGTAGTGTCCGTCTTTCTTACTGAATGTTCAATGCAACTACTTTGGATAGCCAATCTGTAATTCCCCATATGGAAGGAAGGAAAGGAAGGAAGGAAGGGAGGAAGGAAGGGAGGAAGGAAGGGGGGGTGGAGGGAGGAAAGGAGGAAGGAAGGGAAGAAAGGAAAAGAAAAAGAACGAGAAAAAAGTCCACTGAAAAAAATCACTAAGAACTCCCAGGCAGCTCTCTAGTGCTGCTAGTTTTGCCTCAAATGGCAGCAGGACAGGGAGCTAATAATCCCAGATCACAGATTTACACTTTCTCAATAATCTTGGTCTCTGTAACAACTGGCACGGCCCTGTCCCTGCCTAACTCGCTCTCAATAAAAGCAGTGGGAGAAAAACAGATACATTCCTTGATCTCAGCAAGCATCTTTGTGTTCCACTGGGTTACTTCTAAGCAAGACACGTACAAAACACGGAGCCAAAAAAATGATTAATCCAATGGGTCAGTAAAAAAATAAGAATATTTAAATAAGTAAAAATAAGGGTGAGTTTAAAAAGTTAATAAGTAGGGTTTTTCCCCCCATGTTACTCTCCAATCTATTAGAATTTCACTATAGATTTTAAAAACAAGTTCAGAATAATGAATTACAGACAGTTTTATGGGAAGAACTGCAACAAAAATAGTATCAATTTCTCAGAGATCATATCTTGCCTACAAAATTGAATATCTAGCAACTATTACTTGGCGGTGCTGTGACAATTACAGATCATCTATGTAAGATGCCTAGCACAATGCCTGGCATACTGTGGTTAAAATAGTAACTACTGTTACTGTGGTAAAGTACTTTTGATATACTGACAAACAGACAAACTTAACTACATTATGAAAATATAGCTCATTCTCCTTCAAGCAAGACTTAAGAAGGCTGAAATATAACCCTCCAAGATGTAAAAGCCTTCAGGATTTCTAAAGTAAGAATAATACGGTGGTAAATTCAATTGGCCTGATTATTTCCAATCTAGCAGCACCTTCAGCTGTGACCTATATGGGCACAAATAAAATACCTCATGCATAGGATGAAAAGAAAAATCTGCCATAGATGAATAGATGAATATAGATAACCCCTGGCACAGCTCAGGATTTCAGAATTCCTAACATCCTGGGTCTCCCTGCTCCGAAGTCTCCCCACCTCCAACCTTCCAACCCTATACATGAAGCCAGACAAAACCAGAGGAATAGTTTGTGAAAATGATTTCCTGGAGCAATTAAGGAAGGAGAATTCCACAGAAATACTAAACACTACAAGAGCCCAATCTAATTCTAAAGCCTTGGTATTTCATGGTTTCTCCTGATCAATCTGAACAAAAATTATTTTCTTTATTAAGCATCTACTATGTACCAAACACTGTGCTAAATGATTCCACTAGAGGCGTCTGGGTAGCTCTGTGGGTTAAGCATCTTAGGCTCAGGTTATGATCCCAGGGTCCTGGAATTGAGTCCACATAGGGCTTTCTGCTCAGCAGGGAGCCTGCTTCTTTCTCTGCCTGAAGCTCTCCCTTCTTGTGCATTATCTCCCTCTCCTTTTTTCTGAGAAATAAATAAATAAAATCTTTAAAAATAAAAATAAATAAATAAATGATTTCACTAAAAATGTCTCAAATGAAAAAGAACTGTTTTTTTTATTATTATTTTTATTAACATATAATGTATTATTTGCCCCAGGGGCTCAGGTCTGTGAATCATCAGGCTTACACATTTCACAGCACTCACCATAGCACCCTCCCCCATGTCCATAACCCAACCACCCTATCCCTATCCCCCCACCCGAAAAAGAACTTTTTGACTAGGTTATTAAGGCTTTTCATTTTAGTCCTATCAAAACAAGCCCTCCAAAATACAAAAGTACTAAGGCATTAGATATCCTTGTCACTTCATTCTACCACTGGCCTCCAAAGAAAGTCTGGACTTAACATAATTACTTACTACAGCAACTCTCAAGGTCTTTGACATTATAATGTGCATTACAAATCTCTAAAAAGAGATATAGTATGTACCATTTCATAAACCCATCTGACCTCTGAACCCTTTTCTCCTAGAACACCAATTTACATAGTAATTAATGTTTTCACAAAGGATTAAAACTTAATTGTATCATTAATAGGGATGATTAGGAATAAAGATATAGGAGACTAATATGACAAACATTGAAAGAAATCAATATAATTAATTTTTTAATAATAATAAAAGATTTGCAGTATTTAGAGGTGGACAAAAGCTATAGAAAGATTCTTCCTACTACTCACTCCTACTTATATTACAGGGCTTTCATGCAAAGCAATAGAAGCAAAGCAATGAAAGTTCTAAAATAGGAATCTGAAAATACAAAGTATATGAAACACAATGCCAATAAGTTCTGAACAAATGCAGGACTGCTCTTTTATTTAACTGAGGTTATCATTTTATTCTTTCATCCAGCCTTTTGAGCATGAGCTCTCTGGTGCTCAATCCCAGTAGTAAGAACCCCTTATGTCACATGACCCAAATGCCAACTCAAACTGGGTCACTACATTTTTCTGTCATTTTATTATAGGAGGATAGATCATTTATTTTTTTGTCTCTTTCCATTATATCCCCTTAAACAGCTACAATATAGCTTCACAGCCGTTAGCCAACTAAGAGATCTGTGACCTACTCCAAGCTGCCATTAACATCTCATATTGGATTACTAGACTAAAGAACTTTGATTTCTCATGCTATGACGAAACCTTAATGTACCCAGGTTGCCAATCACCAGGAATAAGATCAGATATTTATACATAGTCCCTACTGTTTACTACCACAGACAAGTTGGTCATTTTAATGAGCGATTTGGGATTTTTCTCCCTCCGCCTTTTCCCCCAAAATTTCTTATTCAGTATTCTTTGTGTAGTGACTACTTTATTAGAGTGGTTCAATATTTTATTAAGGATTAAATGGTAAAGCAGTTTGCCCATTAAATTATAAAAATCTTCAGTGTTTACCTAGCTTTTTAAAATTAATTAAATAATGTAAAAGAAGTTTCAAAACTAGACTTAAAAGTGAGCTTTGAGAACATACAAGTTATTTTGATGATAGTAAGCCATGACAAAACATATGCTCCCGTAATGACAGAATATACACATAGTACCAGCAACCAAAGGAAATCCCCAAAGCTCAGGCATCGTGAACCATAATCTGCCGTGTCCATCAGCTGAGCACACAGAACTTGGCACTGATAGGGTGATTCCTTGAAACAGGAGAAGCACATCAGTTTATCTAAGGAGGCCCAGGAGGAAACACAAAATATATTTCCAGGAAAAGAGCTAAAAATGATTATTTTTAAATTAAATTGTTTAAATTCCTCTTTCACTTTAATAGTTAAATATTGAGTCTGAGCCTTGTGTTTATCTTTCTAGTAATAGAAAACATTGGATTTCTCTTAAGAGGAAAAAAAAACTCAAAGGAGCCTAATAAAGTCATCCCGTTTCAGATTATCCTTCAGTTTATTTTATTATTGATTAAGATTTTATTTATTTATTTGAGAGCGCATGAGTGGGCTGAGGGGCACAGGGAAAAGGGAGAGGGAGAAGCATACTCCCCGCTGAGCAGGGAGCCCGATGTGGGGCCCAATCCCAGGACCCTGGGATCATCACCTGAACAAAAGACAGAGGCTAATTGACTGAACCACCCAGGCCTCTTTCAGTTTACTTTAAATAAGTAAGTTTTGTGGTGTTGTTGTTTTTAATCCACAGATCCAGAATTTGGTGTCAGGTTTTTCCTAGTACCCACTGACAAATTCTACATTTCTTTTATTATATTCTCTTGTATAGTAAGTATAATATAATGTGGTATAGCTGAAAATATGTGCTACCTAAAATGAATAAATGCAAGAGTACTGGTTATGGAGCTTTCCTGCTGCTTTGTTTCTGAGACATGTGAACAGAACTGACAGCTGAGGCAGGGAGTGACTATCCAAGCCAGACAAAAAGCCAGGAAATCTGAGCCAATGGTCACATGGCCAAAGCTGTCACAAAGCAGTCCTGGTATTTGTGCTACCTAGTAATGAGGTGGAGGGTTAGGGGTTCTCCTTACTCATCTGGTGCTCTTAGTTCTCCTTCCTGACTCCTTCCACTGTGGTATATAACTAATGATGGCATGATTACAATGTGTGAAGTGTGTGTTAGGCTTTCACAATCTCCAGTTCCCTAACTCCTGTGAAAACTGTAATCTTATGTATGCTTTCCCAGTTACCTGCAGGTCATAATGAAATACCATCACCAGCTCCCAGTTCCCTGCCACACTATCACTGTTCAGCTTTACTACTTACATTACATAAAAACCCACTGTTTATCAGGCTTTATATACATACACACATACAACTTAGTATTTAAAAACCATAAACGCATTAAGACAATTAAATGTATCCTAATTAGATCCAACTAATCAACAACTCTAAAAAGCAATTACTTAAAACCACTACCTTTTACTTCAGAATTTTTCTTAGTCAGTCCTTCCTTCAGTTCCTTCATCTTATTCTTTTTTTTTTTTTTTTTTAATTTATTTGACAGAGATCACAAGTAGGCAGAGAGGCAGGCAGAGAGAGAGAGGGAGCAGGGTAGAAGCAGGCTCCCCGCTGAGCAGAAAGCCAGATGCAGGACTCGATCCCAGGACCCTGGGATCATGACCTGAGCCGAAGGCAGCGGCTTAACCCACTGAGCCACCCAGGAGCCCCCCTTCATCTTATTCTTGACTTTTATACTGCCAAATGGTAGGGAAAATCTTTAAATTATTTGACCACAAATGTTCTTACCAAGTAAAACTTTGAAGTACTAAAACATCCTAAATTGTACATACTGGGAACCAAACATACCCATAATGAGTTTGTGCTGTAATTTAAAGACAAACTGACTTGTTTCAGGTCAATATTACTTCCAGCTCCAGCCCCTACATTTTCAGTTGAGATATTCCCCTGTCCTTTTCCCTTTGTGCATGGTCAACACAGTCTCCTGAAATTAGTTCAATCCCCAGTTCTGTGCAGTTATTTTCAGATGATTCTACTCTACAGATACGTACTCACCCATCCCAGAATGCACAGCTTACAGTCCACATCACTCACAGCATGTATTAATATCACACCTCATATTATTACTTTATACTACTATTCAACTTTTCATATAACACAGCTTTCCATCTATCTATACTATAACCTTTCTGAAGGCAAGGAACGTTTCTTTTCCTTCTTGGAATCCTGCACTAACCTTCAATAGAGTCAGCACTCAAATTATTACACAGAATCATAAACTTTCAGAGCTGAACCTGCAAATCTTTCATTGTAGATAAAAGAGGAAGCCTAGAAAGGTGAAATTACTTGTCCAAGGTTATTCAACTAGGAACTGAATCAGGGCAAGAACCCAAGTCCATGAATCTAATCTAGTGCTCTGTTTTACAAAGCCCATGTTAGAAGTTTCAGTAAGTACAAAAAGCTAACCTGTGTATATAACCAAGAACCCTTCATTGCCTCAAAATCACCATTTACTTCAATATTAATCCTTGGCCCATCCTTAAAATAATGGTGATGAAGATTATACATATCATAATACATATAACATATAAGTGATTTGGTTAAATGTCCAGTGATCCAGAACAGCCTTTATTTTGTGTAACTTACTTCTTCCTTTTTAAAGCATTGTGTTGATGGGGCAGGGACTCACACTAACTAGTCCAGCTACCCAAGTTCTAGTTAACCAGGATTTTATCTAAATAACAGTAAAGAGCTCACTGACTCCCTCTGAATCTTCCTGTTCAAGAAGTCTTCTCACCATTTGTTTATGGAATAATTTTAAAAAACAAAAAACCAACTAGCTACTTGATAGTCTGATTAACCTAAACTTTCCTTCAGAGACTCTTCTATCATCTGCCTAAGTCCTCAAGGGAAGTGGGGCCATTTAGATGCACAAGAGAACAGCTGGAACATGAAGAGACAGATTTACTTTAAGAGATTAGCCCCAAGAGAAGTGCTTAGTTCTCAGTTAACTTTGTGTATTCTAACATAAGAAAATTCCAGGGAAATAGAATTATAAATATGGAAATTTCCACAAACAAATCACTGGATAATTTGATGGCTCTAAGAACCACAATGCCGGGGGCTGCGTGGTTCAGTGGGTTAAAGCCTCTGCCTTCAGCTCAGGTCATGATCTCAGGGTCCTGGGATGGGATCGCCCTGAGTCTGCTCTTGCTCAGTGGGGAGCCTCCTTCCCTTCCTCTCTCTCTGCCTGCCTCTCTGCCTACTTGTGATCTGTCTGTCAAATAAATAAATAAAATATTAAAAAAAAAAAAAGAAAAGAACCACAACAGGGATGATTTGGTCACAAATGCCTTCCATCAATATTAAGTTAATTTTATCTGACAGGTAGCAGCACAGTGATGATCAAATGAGAAATTTCTATTAAGTACTGGAAAAAAAAGTCTACATCTTCAGTCAGACTTCTTTTACTAAAAGTTATATGTTATCAATTAAATAGTAACCCCCTCCCCAAAAGATATGTTGGAATCCTAGCCCCAGTAATTCAGAATATGACCCTATTTGGAAACTAGGTTGTTGCAGGTATAATTTGTTAAAACAAGGGCCCCCAATTCAATATGACTGGTGTCCTTATAAAAAGAGAAAATCTGGACAGAGAGGCACATGTAGGAGGAAGATGATGTGAAGAAACACAGGGAGAAGATGAAGAGAGAGAAACCTGGACAGATCCTTCCCTCACAGCCCTCAGAAGGAAACTACCCTACCAACACTACAAATTCAGACTCTAGCTTCCAGAATTATGAAGACAATATTAATTTCTGTTACTACAGTGACTCACTTTGTGGTACTTTGTTACAGCAGCCCTAGCAAACTAATACAATAAGCAACAAAAAATAATTTTTAAAGTGTCTATATGGTAAATACAAAATAGCATTGAACTAGAAATTCAAAAGTTCCAGATCCTAAGTTTTAAATCTACAAGCTTTGGCATAAATCTCTTCCTCAGTTTTCTCACCTACACCTCCTTCAGGTTGTTGTCAGGATAGGACTTAACAATGTGTGTGAATGCCCTTAAAAAGTACTAAGTGGGGCACCTGGGAGGCTCAGCAGTTTAGCGTCTGCATTCGTCTCAGGTCATGATTCCAGGGTCTGGGATCAAATCAAGCCCCACATTGGGCTCCCTCCTTCTCCTTCTCCCTCTGCTGCTCCCCCTGCTTGTGCTCTCTCACTCTCTCTGTCAAATAAATACATAAAATCTTGAAAAGAAAGGAAAAGAAGAGAAAAGGAAAAGGACAAAGTATTAAATAAATAATGTTATCATCTGGTATTTAAAATTTACTTATCACATTTGCCTTTTAAATGAGAAAAACAGCAAAGTTATGAAAAAGTTTATGTGATGCCCACATTTTTTCCTCAGAAATGAGAAACTAATGACCAAGATGTTTACGTGTTAAAGCATATCCTGGTCAACATTTCCTTATTTGTTAATTTTGAAACCTGAAATTCCCCCCTAAAAAACAAAGAAATAACATCCAGAAACATTCACAGCTCACAAACTGATTCATTCATCTGACACTTGTTTAGTATCTACTATATTCCTGAAGTTGGATTAAATCTCCAAGATGTAGAGCTCAAAGAAATGGGCTCTGATTTTAAGGAGCTCCCTCTACAGTAAAGGAAATAAGAAGTGATTAAATAAAGACTTCTACGAGCCATGACAGTTATATACATTGAACAACAGAACAGAAATATATTTCAGTACCTACGTTTGAATAGGATAATGTTTAATTTTCTGGAATTGACAATGCTTTAGACAACATATATAGCAACAATTTAATGAACTGAAGTTGCTCAATTTTCCTTCTTAGCTCTTTGCTTATCACTGCTTCATGTTCTATGTTCATCTCAGATTTTTCTAAAGCAGGTTTAAACAAAAACTGTTTTTCTTTAAATTTGCTGTTTGTTATTCTTTTGTGTTGGAAAGAGGATTATAGTTAGAGCTTGCTAAGTAGATATTTAAGAGAAAACCAGAAAATTAATGTTTCAACTCTTACTGAAAAACCTTCTAAAATACTTACCCAGTTTGTATGTATGGATAGTGTATCCCAATTAAAGCTGTCTTTGAGGAAAGCCTGGGTGGCTCAGTTCGTTCAACGTCTGCCTTGGGCTCAGGGCATGATTCCAGGGTCCTGGGATTGAGCCCCTGGTGGGGCTCCCTGCTCAGCCAGGAGTTTGCTTCTCCCTCTCCCTCTGTCTGTCCCCAGCCCCTACTCATGCTTTCGTTCTCTTTCTCTCTCTCTCTCTCTCTAAAATAAACAAAATCTTTAAAAAAAGAAAAAAAGTTTTGATGTCTAAAGATTTTTCAAGTCTCTAAGATAGTCAACTGAATATCAAGGATCCAGGCATGGTTCTACAGCTCTAAATACAGAAGAACAGTACACTGGGTTGAGCCCTAAGTGAAAGATAGGTGGGAGAGGCTAGGGCTAAAAGTCAACTTAAAGACAAATAAATCCACCAGGAAAAAAACTTTTATTGTAAATACCCATTTATTTATTTATTAGGAAAAATATGCAAGATAACTGATCAATTCTGACTCTACGTTAAAGATTGACAATGAATAGTTTGATCTAAGAGCCAAGCTACATAGGAGTGTAAACAAGCCTATGCATGAAATAGTGAAATGACTCAAAAAGTCTTTATCACCCTCTTTGTTTACTTATGTCAATAAGAGCTTGAAAGCTGTATTTGCAAAGGCTAAAACACAAAGCAGATAATCTCTCTATGGATAATTGAGTTGACACTATTAGGATGGAGGAGTTGAAAAGGCAGCGGAAGTAATGGCCCCCATTTTCTGGAAATTTAAAATTCAATGAGAAAAGAACAAGTAAAATAAATAAATTGAAACAGAAGCAAATACATAATCAGGTATCTCCATGGAGGTTAATTCTTTTCGCATTTTTTCCTCCTCATCTATTTTAACTTTCTTTTACACACTATATCCCTCCCTTTCCTTTCCTGCCTTTTCTTTTATAATGTAGGTAAGCAAATACGTTTCGATTATATAGTTTTTTTTGTTTTCTCCACCACTGTGTGCACAGTTACTATTAATTCTTTAATAATATCTTGATCATAACTTTTAACATATCAATAAATCTTAACCTAGCTTGTACTATCTCATAGAAAGTACAGACATGAAGGTTGCCTGGGTGGCTCAGTGGATTACAGCCTCTGCCTTTGGCTCAGATCATGATCCCAGGGTCCTGGGATGGAGCCCTGCATAGGGCTCTCTGCTCAGCAGGGAGCCTGCTTCCTCCTCTCCCTCTCTCTGCCTGCCTCTCTGCCTACTTGTGATAGCTGTCTGTCAAATAAATAAATAAAATCTTAAAAAAAAAAAAAGAAAATACAGACATATGAAAGCATAATAAAGAAGGAAAAGAGAGGGGTGCCTGGGTGGCTCCGTCAGTTAAGTGTCTGCCTTAAGGTCAAGTCATGATCCCAATATCCTGGGATCAAGTTCGGCATTGCATCAGGCTCTCTGTTCAATGGAGAGCCTATTTCTCCCTCTCCCTCTGCCTACTGGCAGCTCTGCCTGCTTATGTTCTCTCTCTCCCTCGGTCAAATGAATAAATAAAATCTTAAAATAAAATAAAATGAAATCTTTATTTTAAAAAAAGGAAGGAAAAGAGAAACCAAGAAACCTACCATATTTATATCTAACTTGAGCTCCAAATAATTCAGCAATTCAATAAATAAAGAAAGGGGAAAAAAGAAACAAAATTATCTGTGGTCTCCAAGAATTTAACAGTTTTTATTTCTGAAAATTTAAAAACATGTCCATTTTTCTGTATTAGTTTCTTTATAAAACTTTCCAAAAGTTAAAAAAAAGTTACAAAAAAAATAATCAAATGAAAAGAAATGTATGAAAATCATCATAGCCAGATGTGTAACAGAGAATTATTCTTTTGTACATGTTAGGAGTCAGTTTGGGATGCAGTATTTTACCTCAAGTCAGTATTCTAATTTAAAAAATCAAAAATTCATCGGAAGGAAAATAAGCAGAGATAAATTCTTACCAATACTTTTTGTTTGTGTTTTTAATTTTACACTGTCAATTCAAATATTCAACTAAACAGCTGGTTCTTGCACAGTGTCCTTAAATTCAGCAAACCCACTCTATTAAATTAGAAAAGAAAAAAATTCAAGAGAATTTTTAAAAAATGTATTAAAAGAATTCCAACTGAGAATATCCTGTTAATTTAAAAACCAAACCAAACCAAATTCCCTTGATCCTAACTGCCATGAATTGAGAAGATTATAAAATACAATGTAACTATGGCCCAACTATAAAGGGACATAAAAGATAAATCAAGTAATAGAGATGAGTGAATGAGGACTGTCTGCTAGATAACTTGAGGGGAGAATGTGGCTTCTTCCAAAAGACAGTGCTTTTTTATGTTCTACCACAGTTTGGTATGACTTTCCATCTTTCATCAGTTTTGCTGTAAATGAATCTCAAACAAGGAACTGTGGAATCAAGACTAGCACTGTCTAGTGTTGCTCTTGATTAGAACTGGGCAAATGATGATGAGAAATGATAAAGACCCATATAATTAAGAACTTTAGACAGACTGTTCTATGGAATTGCTATGTCAACATTTATCGATTGTCTTCTAGAAGCCAAGGTATAATAAGAGGGATTGATGAATGGAAAAAGGACTACCAGACCTGAATTAGGAAGCAGCCTCTCATTCTTAAAGAATACAAATCTACCAAGAGGAAAATAAAAAGCACATTTCCCTACAAACCAATCGCTGCCTCAAATATGGTATGAATATGTAAACATTGAGGGGATCCCAAGCATCACTCTTACAAGAGTGGGCAGGAATGAGTGATAAATTCTAAGAAGAAATGAGAGAGCTCTATTAATATAGGAAACAGGCAAAAATGGGCAAGAATGAAAGAATATTACAGTCATGGAAATAAGAATAAAATCTGTAAGTCAAGTAAAAAAATTGAGTATGATTCTAGGATTTGTTTTATGTATATAGATACTTAATTTTAATGTCTTTAACACACCACCATAAAACCTTAAAAAACAAGGCAAGAAAAGATATTTGTATATATACATTTGAATATAACTACATCTATTATTGTTAAAATTCATTTAATAACTATAAAAATTAACTAACTTGATTCTTCTTTCTTTCAGGCATAATTTGAAATTGTTAAGAGAGTGAAAAAACCTAAAGCTGATCAAGTCTGATTTTATAAAGTTAGTTATTTGTTCACATCTCGATGCAGGCAGCAAATTAAACAATTAGGTGCTTGTCCTTAACATCTTTCTTCCAACTCCTACTAAAATAAAGGAAACAAAAAGCCTGTTTATGTTTTTAAGGGACTAAACCCAGCTAACTAACTGAATCGGTCTATAAATTCTCAAGAAACATATGTTCTAAATATACCAATATATGAGTAATTCCCCTTTTAAGATAATTAATATTTATTTAAAATCTGAAAAGGAAACATTTTCCTACAGCTCATCACTTTGCCAGAAATTTACAAAATGATTGGATAACAGTATAATGAAGCAGAAGGTAGTCTTTGAAAAGTTATTCTAAATGAACACACAACGAAAGTGGATTATCTAAAATATATCCATAGTATAAGGGGGGAAAAATTGAGCCTTGTAAGACCTGCCAGAAAAATCCAAGATAACAAGTAATTCATCTTCAGCTAAATCACCAAAAGGAAAATAGTTTTACATCTGTAGACTATTTGTGATATATAAAGAGATACAAAAATTGCAGCAGAAAAATAAAATGGATCATCCTTCCTGATAGGAGAAAATTAAAATCTTTATCTCAACCAAAAGAGAAAACCCCAGCAGCAGATAGAAGAAGTATATAGCACACTGGTTAAGAGTGTGAGTTCTGGAGCACGACTACCTAGATTCATATTTTTAATTCCTCCACTTCTTAGTTTAGTTGTGTTGTCCATATAATAGTGCCATAATCTTCCTATGCCTCAATTTCCTCATCTATAGAGCAGGTGGCAATAATAGTACCAGTGCAAAGCTGGAATGAGGTTTAAATATGTTAATACAAAAGTGGAGCACTGTGCCTAACATTTGGAATGCAACTGTAAGGTATTTAAAATACTTTCAGGGGTGCCTGGGTGGTTCAGTGGGTTGAGCCTCTGCCTTCGGCTCAGGTCATGATCCCAGGGTCCTGGGATGGAGCCCTGCATCGGGCTCTCTGCTCAGCAGGAAGCCTGCTTCCCCCCCTCTCTCTCTGCCTGCCTCTCTGCCTACTTGTGATCTCTCTCTCTGTGTCAAATAAATAAATAAAATATTTTTTAAAAAAATAAAGTATTTTCATTATCACTTATTATTATTATACACTAAATAGTTATACTGAAACTTCAGACATTTCTTTGGAGATTACCTATTGTAGCTATTATTAATCACTAGCTCTTCATGCAAATTATCAAAAGCTATGGTCTGAACTTATATTTATAGATATATTCTCCCATCATATGGCAGTAAAAGGACTTTTAAGGTATAAATTCAATAGAACAAAGAATCCAGAAGAGGAGACAACAATAACAAAATTATGGTAAATGACTTCTCGGATCTCAGAAATATGAATACTAATCAACGGGAAAGTAAAAACAACTCAGTTTACATGACAAAATCTCCAAAAGAATAAACTGGTAGTACCAAGTACTTCTGAAAGAGGGAAAGTATTAGGAACAGGAGGATTGATTAAAAATCTGTTCAAGGGATGTCTGGGTGGCTTGGTCAGTTAAATGCCTGCCTTTGGCTCAGGTCATGATCCCAGAGTCCTGGGATGGAATCCCACACTGGCTTCCTGCTCAGTGGGGAGTCTGCTTCTCCCTCTCCCTCTGCCCCTACTCCCACTAGTGTGCACCCAAGCGCATGCACGTTCTCTCTCTCTTGCTGTCCCTCAAATGGATAAAATCTTTAAAAAAAAAATGTTTTAAAAGCTATTAGAGTCCCAATTCCCAACTCAACCTCTCCCTCACTCCAGTTAAGACGAGTGCCCCGTCCCAGCCCTGCAGAACACCAGAGGTTTATTCTCATTGTTTTTAAGATTTTTTTTAAAGATTTTCTGTATTTGTCAGAGAGAGAGCACGTAAGCATGAGCACAAGCAGGGGGGCATGGCAGGCAGAGAGAGAAGTGGGCTCCTTGGGAGCCCAACATGGGACTCGATCCCAGGACCCTGAGATCATGGATGCTTAACCAACTGAGCCACCCAGGTATCCCTCTTTTTAAAAGATTTTTGTATTTACTTATTTGACAGAAAGAAATGAGAGAGCACAAGCAGGGGGAGACACAGGCAGAGGGAGCAGACTCCCCACTGAGCAGGGAGCAGACTCCCCACTGAGCAGGAAGCACAGTGGGGTTTGATCCCAGCACCCTGGGATCACAACTGGAGCCAAAGGCAGAGGCTTAACTGACTGAACCACCCAGGCATCCTATTTATTCTCATTTTTTAAATAGTCTTATCATTACTGGATGACACAAGGCAAGTTTAGAACAGCCAATCCACTAAAAAAGGAGAGGAATAAAGAGAAAGTCTTTGTGCTTCTTCCGCAGTTTGGTTTCTAAAATATTGCAGAGAGGCTCATACCCTCTAGACAGGTAACAAAGATTCTTCTCTGGGGAATTTAAGCAGCCTACAATAACACCCCTAAAAATATGGATATCAGAAATTAGGACAGTCCATTCAGATTATTCTGAAAGTCAGATTACAAGAATTGACACTCATCTCATAAATCCTCATCCACAGGTACAGAACTAATGGGCAGCTTTGTAAAATTCTTTTGAGAATGCTTAAGTGAACAGATTAGCCAAGGAATACCATATGTTTAAGTAAAGCCTAAAATAGGAAAGACAAAGACCAAAGCATGCTAACAAAAGAATAACTTGGAAGATAGAAGAAAATGTCCAAAAACTATCATTTATAACCTTCACAGAGATGACAGAAAAATAAGGATACATGAAACAAAAACAGAATAGCATTAAGCAAGAATAAAGATCTAGTAACAGGAGAATTTTTTTTCAAGATTTTTATTTATTTCTTTGAGAAAGAGAGAGAGAGAAAGCACTCGCAGGGGGAAAGGAAGAGTGAGAGTGAGAATCTCAAGCTGACTCTGTTAAATACAGAGTTAAATCCTGACAAGGAATCAATCCTAGTATCCTGAGATCATGACCTGAGTCAAAATCGAGAGTTGGACTGAACCACCCGGTGCCCCAGGAGATTTTTTTTTTTTTTTAAATCTATGAGGGCTTTTTCAATCTAAGAGGGTTGAAAGATAAAAATAAGGAAATCTCCCAACAAAACACAACAAAATAAAGTGTGGAAAATAACTGAAGAAAAAAGATAAAATAATTAGAAGACCAGCCTACTAAGCGCCTGCAACATTCAAAGAAGATAGGAACTCTAAAAATAGTGAGTCAGATAGCAGACAAGAAACAGAAAACTGAGGGAAGGAAATCAAAGAACTAACTAAAAAAAATTTTTAAAAGCCCAGAATAAGGCAAGGTTTCCTATGGCAAAAGAAGCCAAATACTTAGGAAGCTACTAGAGAATGTGAGGAAATCAGGTAACAGGGGATCCAACACAAAACAGAAGCAAAAGGAATCCCTAGGATGACAGGTGTGGTGGGGAAGAGAGAGTCTAAAATAACAACTATGCCAAAGACCAGGAGAATATCCAGGACAGATTCGATTAGAACAGTATAGATTAGAATATCCAGTATAGTATAGAAGAGTCTGAGAGTTAGCTCTTCAAAAAATAAAATTAATAGATTAAGAGGATATTTAGACAATAGGATAGAGTTTGGGGTTAAATTCATGATAAGAACATAGAAAATTAAAGCTACCTCTTTACAAATAAATGTATTAGGTGAAAACAAAACTGTGTACAAGAAAGAAAACAGGGGGCACCTGGGTGGTGCAGTCGGGTAAGCAGCCAACTCTTGGTTTCAGGTCAGGTCTAATCTCAGAGTTGTGAGATCGAGCCCTGCATTGGACTCCGCGCTCAGTGCAGAAATCAGCTTGAGATTCTCTCTCTCCCTCTCCGCCTGCCCCTCCCCCTCCTCTCTCTAAAATAAATAAATAATTAAAAAGATAAAGCAATTGTAGATCCTACCTCATGGTAGAACTATGAGGAGCATTTACACAGTTATAATAATGTAAACACTAAATACTACTATAATCAAAATTAGAATAACTACAGTGAGAGGATGGGAAGGCAAGAAATCAGAAGAAAAAATCAAGCAGCAGCAATATAAATACATTATATAGAGATATGAAAATAAATAATAAAAGAATCAACTAAAAGAACTGAAGACAGTTGTTCCTAAGAAATAGGAAATGGAATAAGGGTGAGAGCAGGCAATGCAGTTTCTCATTACAAGCCTTACAGAACTATCTGGCACTCTTTCAACATTGTATTTGTAAAATATTAATAAAATAAATGTGATAATAAAGTTACATCAAAATAAAAAACAATTTCTTAATTATAAACTTAATACATGCTCGCATAATTTGAAAACTACACAGGAACTAATAACAAAGGAATTTTGCTAACCAGATAAAACTATTAATATACTCCTGTATTCGGGCATCTGGGTGGCTCAGCTGGTTAAGTGTCTGCCTTTGGCTCAGGTCATGATCCCGATTCCAGGGTCCTGGGATCGACTCCCACATTGGACTCACAGCTCGGCAGGAAGCCTGCTTCTCCCTCTCCCACTCCCACTCCC
The DNA here is from genome assembly GCF_922984935.1 of Meles meles. Taxonomy (NCBI): domain Eukaryota; kingdom Metazoa; phylum Chordata; class Mammalia; order Carnivora; family Mustelidae; genus Meles; species Meles meles. Next base: position 76,501,426 of record NC_060068.1, on the reverse strand, counting down.
CCTGCTTGTGTTCCTGCTCTCGCAGTCTCTCTCTGTCAAATAAATAAATGAAATCTTTAAAAAAAAAAAAAAATATATATATATATATATATATATATATACTCCTGTATTGCCTTTGAATATTTTTGCTACATAAACACATACTCATATATGCAGTCTTTTAAACAAAGCTCCAGATTCATGCTGAATATGTAAATTTACATGCTCCTTTTCAATTAACATTACATAATTGACATTTCTGAGGTCCTTAAATATTCTCTAAAAACACCGTAATATTCTCCCCATCCTCAAGAATCATGTATGTAATCATTTCCCACTTACTCTTCAGCAAATAGTTAATGGTTTCTTAAACTCCCATCTCTTGACTTGTGGTGTCTTCCCTGATTCTCTTCTTCTCTCTAGCCACTTCTCTTTCTCCTTTGTGGAATCCTTCTCCTCAGCCTACCCTTACATGTTGGTGTCCCATAAAATTTGATCCTCCATTTTCTCTCCTCATCCTAGATAACTCCAGTAACAATATTATATCCTGATAAATGAAAATCTCCAAGTTCTACTAATTCTACCCTTTAAACAACTTGAACCTACCAGCTTCTGTCCATCACTTCCACCATCTAGTTCAAACCATCATTACCACCAGCCTAGGTTCCTAACTGACCTCCCAGACTCCACTTCTGCCCCTTTCAAAGCATTCTCCACATTAGTAGTCATGAGCCCTAATGAATTATGAGCCCTAATCTCATAGCACCGTGCTTAAGACCCTTCGATAGCTTTCTATTGTTTCAGAACAAATTCCAAAATGCCTTCTTTCCTATAAGGTCCTATAATCTTGCCCAAGCCAACTTCTCCAGCTTTATTCTACACCACTGTCCCTCTGGTTCTCTATGCTCCAGCCACACCACCCTTTCTGTTCTTTAAATATACCAAAACCTCTCTTGTCTATGGACTTTGGTACATGTTGTTTACTCTGCCTGAAACAAGTCCCTCTCCCCGCCCCTTAACTTTTTCCTTGGCAAACTCCTCCTGTTAACCTGGATAAGACCCTTAAATTGCTCATTTTTATTCTATGTAAACATTGCTCCTGGAGTTGAGCCACACTAGAGCTCTGAAATCTAAGACAGGGAGCGCTTTAATAAAAGAATTTGTAATTTTTCAAAAAAAAAAAAAAGAATTTGTAATTTTTCTATTTAATGTCTGTGTCCCATGGGGATATAAACTGCACAAGAACAAATCTTGTTTAATGCTGGTTAATGACATCATTAGTAACATGATGTTTGGTACAAATTTTATAATTTTTATGTAATTTCATGTTACACAAATATATGGTTTGAACCTCACCAATAGAATTTTCTCCTTTAAAATCTCCTTTAGTTAATTGTTCCTTAAATACCATATTCACAGTTCTAAAACTTAGAAAAACAGAAGAGTCTTTCTTGATTCTTTATAGCACCTGTTGGTAGACACTCCTCTTTGGGTTTCTCACACTAATATATGTCTTCTTGGGAGTACCAGGAATGCAAGATCTTGACCATGCTCTACTCAGGGTCATTCTCGGGTAGTGTATGCAGTGAGCAACTTTGAGGGATGAGGTAAAGTCACCCACCAGGACAGAGAACAGTTTTGCTCCTCAGCGGCAACCCACTATGTGTACAACCTTTATCTGTACCACACTGCATCACCTCTATGGGACCTGGGGGCAAGAAGAACTAAAGCAAATACGCTAATGCACTTGCTGCTTGCTGTGCCAGGAGTAAATAAAGTCCTCTTTCTCTGACCTAGGAGTCTCATGTCTTCCGCCAGCACCTGTGAAACAGTAAAAGGCTACTTAAAAATCCCAAACCCACCAATTTGCCTCTTGGCAATTTACCAACCTCTTCAATCAAATATACAACATCTAACCTGAATAATACCGTCATTTCTTCCTTTACTCTGTTTTTTTTTTTTTGCACTACCCTAGTAACTAGCTGGTTCGTTACTATCCATTTTAAACTAACATGAAAATCTATGTTCCCCACAAATTTCATCTTACTTACACTTCAAGCTTTTGTACCTATTTATTTTTACCTTTTTTACTTTCAATTATTTTTTTCTCCAACCAAAAAACCTCATAATTCTGTCTTCTCATTTTTCTACTTTTATTCCATATATTCCCTAAAATAGAAGAGTTTTCCAGTCTATTGTCCTGCTAATCATTAAGATATAAAACCCACACCGAAACAATTCACAAAGTCTACCATAAAGTTACCAGCACCCATCAGTGGAACATACACGGTTGTGGTCTCGCCACATAAAAAAGTAGTCAGCAGCTAGCTGAAGCATGTCGGTACCTCTTCTCATGTGAGCTCCAATTCAGTCCCTGAAAACTGTTTGCACCACCCTCTGGATGGTAAGTAGCTCTTTTTCATCATTTATTTATAAGTTTTCCTTTTTGATAATAGACCTTCCCACCCTCTCAGACATTAAGCAAATAACTATGAAATTATATTTCTGAAAAAGGCAGGGAAAGGCGACAAGGGAAACTCATAGTGGCACATTATCAGCAGGGAAATGTGTTCTTAGGAATTTACATAAGAAAGGGTGAATGGAGGAAGAATTATCAAGGTTTTTCATTGTGGCTATAGTATAAATAATGTACCACAGACAGAGATAGAATTCAGAGGACTGACTGGAATGTGTAGCTCCAAAGGAAAACCCATACAAAAGCTGAGAAAAATAAAAGATAACAGTGATAAGAAAAAAAACAAAAACAAAAAACCCAGAGACAGGAATTAGCTTTGAAAGCAGGCGAATTAGGTTAGCTCACATCATAGGTCATCCAGCAACTACCAATCAGCCTCCTACCGGAGGGGAGCTCAGACCGGTGGGAAACCTAAGCGCAAAAACTCCCCACATGCAAAGGAAGCAACTGAGACTTGAGATCAGGAAGCTGGTGGAGGCTGCGGGTTTCACCAGCTTCACCCAGCAAGCTCTGAGCTGATGTTTACATTAGTTAAATTTGCTAACTCAACTATGATAAGAATATAAATTTTACATTTCAGATATTCCCAGGAGTGCCACACGTGAAAAGAGAATATGTCAACTTGTTAATATTCAATGAGTCTAAATCTTTAGGGGAATCTACATAAAAAATGCACTGACTAGGGTCTTCCCCAATACACAGCCACAAGTAATACCTTGGTAAATAAGGCTGTAGCTTCTTTAACATATAAAAGCCACTTTAGGCCACAGAAACTCTCTCCTAAACTTCTAAGATCAATTCCAATCTAGACACTGCTATAAAACCCTCACACGAATCTCTCACTTAAAATACAACTGATCTTCGATGAACACTAAATTTATTATTTTTCTCTATTTTCCCTCTACTTTTTATAAAAACAGGAATATATCTTTGTCAGAATTATATAAGATCATCCTTTCTTCAGTGAATGTTTATTATGCTTCTATCCTCAGCATTTTTCTAATAAGCATCCTTGTTATACGTTAGGATCCAGATGAGGTCACCAAATGTTTCAAAACACAGTATGATAATAAATAACCTCCTGCCATAGAAATCCATAGGCTGTTTCCAGGCCGTAAGCAGCAGCAATATGGGAAGTCTGTTCTGTGTCTTCTTCAGCAGCGAGTAATTGCAAGTGGACTTCCCTCTGAGGTTACTCAGCTCCCCTTCTTTTTTTTTTTTTTTTTTTAATTAATTTATTTATTTTTATTTGCTTATTTACAGCATAACAGTGTTCATTGTTCTGGCATCACACCCAGTGCTCCATGCAGTACGTGCCCTCCCTATTACCCACCACCTGGTTCCTCAACCTCCCACCACACCCCACCCCCTCCCGCCGCCCCTTCATAACCTTCTGGTTGTTTTTCAGAGTCCATAGTCTCTCATGGTTCATCTCCCCTTCCAGTTTCCCTCAACTCCCTCTCCTCTCCATCTCCCCATGTCCTCCATGTTATTTGTTATGCTCCACAAATACTCAGCTCCCCTTCTCCCAGGACTTAGAGCCACCACTGCTCCTCCTTTCCCCCACAGCATCCCCCACCCCATCCACCAAGAAGAGCTAAAACCAATCCCCCAAGGAGAAGGAGGACATTACTATCTTCATCCAGCAAAGTCAGTTACTTTTCAAAAGAAATACCTTCATAGATTTCTCAATATCCACAACACGGGGAGGTACAGGAAAAAGGTGTAGAATATGGCTTCCCACAAAGAAACACCATAGGAGCCAAAGATATTTTTAGCCATCTTTTTTTTTTTAAGATTTTATTTATTTATTTGACAGAGAGAGAGATCACAAGTAGGCAGAGAGGCAGGCAGAGAGAGAGGAGGAAGCAGGCTCCCTGCAGAGCAGAGAGCCCGATGCGGGGCTCGATCCTAGGACCCTGAGATCATGACCTGAGCCAAAGGCAGCAGCTTAATCCACTGAGCCACCCAGGCGCCCCTATTTTTAGCCATCTTAATTATGAGCTGAAACTGAGAGGTGGCCAGAGCTTGCTAATGGGACTCTAGAAGAGAGCTGGGCCTGTGTTTTAAAATGTACCCAGGAGGGGTGCCTGGGTGGCTCAGCCAGCGGAGCATCCAGCTATTGATTTTGGCTCAGGCTGTAATCTGGCAGTCCCCGGATTAAGCCTTGCATTAGGCTCCATGCTTGGCAGCAGGGGGTCTGCTTGAGGATTCCTTTTCCTCCTCTACCCTTCTCTGGGCTCCTGCTTTTTCTCACTGTCTCTAATGTCTCTCTCTGGGATAAATAAATCTTCTGAAAAAGAGAAGAAAAGAAAATGTATCCAGGATTTGTTTTCATTGTAATTGAGAGACACGGAAACAGCTGTCTTCATAAGAAGAGTTTATTATTATTTATAGTTCCCAGGAGAAGAGGGCAAGCCACTCCATACAAGGCCACATAGGAAAGGACCAGTTTGGTCTAGAGACAGATGGAACAAGGCGAAAACATGGGCACAGCATTTACTGTCATTTTTCTCAGTAAAGGCAAGGAAGGGTAGGCTAAGTAGTTATATATTGCCTAGCTGAATAATTTCAGCAGGCTCTGGGGTGTAGGGACTGCCCCTAGTTGCCTGCTAGCTGCCCTGATGTACTATTAGGGAAGATGGCTCAACCTGTGAGAATTCAATAAAGCTGGTGTGTAAGGGCTCTGGATTGGCTGGTGAGCATATGAAAGGCACACACACAGGGGAGTCCTATCCATAGGAATCCCAGCTATCTTAAGGAGTTAGCAAACCCTGGGAGGTGCAATCTGTCCTCAGCTAGCAAGGCCCCAAGAAGTCAAAGCAGAATAAAATACAGAAAATAAAAAATACGGTCCATTCAGCCTGGGATGTACTTCTAAGCTCAGAACTCATCTAGATTGCACTCTTTTCATAAATGCCCGTTCTGAGCTCCAGAATCTCCTTGAACTAAAAGCACTCCTTTCTTGAAGCACTACCAACCCTGTCCTTACCTTTTATCACCACGACCACGCGTTGATGGAAAATATATCAAAGTAGTTACTCCAAATAGTCTTCCCTTGGTTTCAAACTGATTGTTTACATCACAATTTGAAATCTGTATCACAATCCACTAAAATGATGGCATGGCCTTTGCCACAGCTTCTGATAAAGTCATACTATTGCCATCAGAATCATTCAGAAAACTAAAGCTTCAGGTGCTAAAAAGGCATATGTACAAAGCTTTTCAAGCTAGACTGTCAGCTAGTGTTTAGATGTTTGCATAAAATTTCAACAAAAGCAACACAAACTAATGCCTCGGGATTTCAAAGACATCACTAATGTTTATCATCTTCTAGAAAAAAGGCAAGAAAGCTGACTAGATAAATATCAAGACATTGCTCTCTCTTCTCTGTTGCTAAGCTTTGGAACAAGATTTTTGTTCTACTTTAAAATGCCATCAGTCATGCATTCTAAGAATTCATAATTTGGTTCTAACCACTGTTCAGTGCAGTGGACATTTAGCCATAGGAAAACCTAAATCTCTACATTGATTTTTTTAACTGGTAAGATGCATTTCACTATTGAACTGTGATTTCACTGTGGAGCACACTGCCTGATTATTCAACATAAAATGTAAAATGAGATCTGCTTACAACACACAAATAATATCAATCACCAGGGATTTTCTTTTTGCTATATTGTTTTCACAATCACAGACATGCTTGCTGGATAATATGATCATCCCTCCAAAATATTAGATAGAGTACCAGTTTAAAAACAAAACTAAGTGGGTAAAAAGCAACGATCAAGTTTGGATGGGTACCACAAAAAAATACTTGATGAGATGGTTAGTCACAGCAACAGAACATGACGGTTCAATCCCTATGCTTCATAATAAGTAAGCTATTTAATCCTTCTATCGGCCTTGAGAATCACAGTACCTAAAAATATTCCCAAATATCTTTCTCAACTTCTGAAGAACTCATCCAACTCAGACAAGAAGCAAACAATGGAACTCTCTGACTGTGAGATCACAGATAGGACATTTTGGTTTTTGAATCATTCATCAATATTTTCATAAGATATCAAATACTTTAGCAAAAATTAAACAAAAAAAATGCCAGGGTTCACTGATGGAAACTAGACTTTACTCCAACAAAACTGGACTGTATGCCCACAGATATCATTTACTGTTTTAGGGTTTCTATACATTTCCTGCTGCTCCACTCCTACATTGGTCCATCAGGGCACCCTGATCCTCATGGTCTGAAAACAGAAAAAAATAAAAAATAAAAAAACAAAAAGCCTTCCTTTCCTCAGCTGTCAGTACAGCTGACACATTCAAGCACTCATCCAAACAAATATTTACTGCACAAATACTCAATGTCAAGTACTTTTAAATGTTAAAGTTTTAAACATTAAATGTTGGAACAGGCTTAACAATAATTGCAATAATGAGGCAACATTGTGTATTATTCTTCAAGTAGTAATCATTTTAACCATTCCAGAAATATTCAGATAACAGCTAGCAAATGGATATTCTAAGATTTCTGTAATACAGAAATAACTCTAGGCACTAGTTACATGATCTTCAATAGGTACTTTATTTCTCTAAACCTTTATTTACTCATCATATGTTAATAAGATGTACCTCATGCAGTTGTTGTGCGTGTTAAGTATGTCAGCATAAAAGAAGAACCGGGTACAATGTGTGCTATATAGTAGAAATACAGAGCAGGTCTCTTTAAGTATGTGAAAAAGCCCAACACTGCAGAATGGGCAGAAACTACCGTTCAGTCATCTTCTTGGGGGCAAATGCAATTGTAATATCACAATTCTATTTATTTTTAAATGCTCAGCTCAAATGAATTATTCCCCAATGCATCTACCTTTGAAACCTCATAACACTTTGCTAGTAGTATCTCTACTAATATTGTGATTATTTATATAACTATTTTTTCTCTTCTATACGAAATATCAACTTAAAGTCAGAAACTTTTTTTTATTACTTCTGCTAATTAAAGAAGTTTTTAAAAATAAGTGAAAGCAAATCTCATTTAACACTAATGCATTTAGAAAATAAGGACTATGCTGAATAATGAAAAGAAGGTTGTGTATGAGTTATAAATGAACAGTCCACACCTTGTTTGAGATTACATTAATTCTTCACAAACTGTCACACTTTGTTACAAAGAGTTACATATATATAACTGTGTGTGTGCATATATCTGTATGTGTATCTATACATAGATTTGTCCCCTAAGAAGGTTCTCAGTTTTCTGGAAGAGGAAAGATTCATAACGACCAATACATATAAGGATTACCAATGTGTGGTTATTCATTGTAGTAAATACGGAGGTTCACTTCCTTCAACTCCATTTTTCTTCAACTTGTAGTCCCCATAAACATATTCCATGTTCGGATTGTGAGTAAACCCAAATGTATGTACACAAGTTACAGACACAGTAAAAGTCTGACTCTTTGAAAACTGAGGGAATGAGTAGCTCTGGATGCCCTTGCTTTTCAAGTGGAAGAGCGTTAACCCAACTACATATATTATTCTTATTCTAACTAGTTTTTATCAAAACTCTTTAATGCCTATTTCCCTGCCAGATTAAATATAACATCAAGATGGGTGCCTGGCTGGCTCCGTCGGTGGAGCATGGGATTCTTGATCTCAGAGTTGTAAGTTCGAGCTCCACGTGGGGTGTAGAGATTACTTAAAAATAAAATCTTTTAAAAATTATATATATAGATAGAATATATATATTACAACAAAAATGTATTTAAAGCTCTTCCTCATATATATATAAATATATATATATATATTTAAACATATATATTACAACAAGAATATATTTAAAGCTCTTCCTGATTACTCGGGATCACCATTACTTATGAACATCAAAGAGTCACATCTTAGAGATACCTGCTACAGACACTATACCCTTGACAGTTAAGCATCCCATATAGACTGTTGAACTAGACATGGTTATGAGTCATTAGCAAGGCACAGATAAGGCATATATTGAGGTGCATTACAGGTGGATGTTTTCTAATCTTACCACATTCACTTTCCCAGAGTTGAGGAAGGATTAATGCATTTATCCAACAAGCTCTAACTTTTCTTTACCTTTTCTGTTTCTCTGCTCATAGTACCACTTGCTGCCACTACAATTTCTATCACTACTAATCAAAACATTTATCTCTCCTGTTTCCTTCCCTCTTCTGTTCTCTCCAATCAACTGTCCATCCATGAGAATGCAAAAACTAGTTACTAAAAAACCAAAGAATACAAATGCAGTATATATGAAAGTATATATTTATCTCAAAAAGTAACATTTATAAAATTCTCCAAACAAATTTTACAACAAGTATGTTGAGGTCTGCAAAAATCTTACTGAAATTTTTATTACAGTTGCATTTGAATTTATAGATTAATCTAGAGGAAATGACATCTTTATACCATTAAGTCATTTCATGGTATTTCTCTCCCACTAGTTATATCTCCTTTTATAACCTTATTAGAGTTTTTAAATTCCTCTATAATAGTCTTATGCATTCTTTCTCAGTTTAGTTACTTGATTGTATTTGTTGCTGTTGTTGTACTGTATATGTTGCTAAGACAATAGTTAAAAAGAGGAATGACTTGCCCTACTGGATATTAGGACATAGTGCAAAGAGCCACTGTCATAAAAACATTGTGATACTAGACAGAAATAGATAAATGATCAATGAAATATGAGAAAAAACTCATATACAGTAAGGGTGTACTCTCAGTCAGCAAGAAAAGTACAAAGTGCTTGTATTCTACAGGAAGAAAAATGAAATCAAATACTATACTTCATACGTTATGCAAAGGTATAACTCCTGAGGGATTAGACTAAAATGTAACACTGTAAAGCATATAGAAGAAAACATAGGGGAATTTGTAATGTCAGGATAGAAAAGGATTTCTTTAGACCACAACACAAATCGAAATGTATTGATTTAGGTGTTGTGATATGATGATTTAGCCACTTGAAAATTAAGGATCCCTTATCAAAGAAGGATACCATAACCAAAACTAACAAATTACATTACAGTCTAAAATCAACAAGGATAAATGTCTACAATATTCAAGGATATTCTGCTGAGCAGTGATATAAATGATGAATTCACATTTATTCACTCAGCACGTATTTATTGAGTACCTGCATTTTAAGGGCTAAAGTTACAGATACATAACATAGATAAGATCCTTTGCCTTCAAAGAACTTGAGCACAGGAAATAATTATTCAAATAAACACATAATACAGTTAATATATTTTGTTGTGATAAATAGTATGAAAATAAAGCAGAACAAAGAGAGAAGGTGATGAAGAGTACTATTTATTTATTAATGAAGAGTGCTGCTTTAGATGAAATGGTCAAGGATATAATATGTAAGCAGAAATCTTAATAAATAAATCTTAATAAAGTGAACCAAGTGAATAAGAAGAATTTTCTAGGCAGAAGAAACACAAGAACCACAGTCCCTAAAGATAACAGATAATGAGTATATGGCAAGAGAACCAACCACATTAATTGAGAAATGAAAATATAAGTAATGACATACCACTTCATAAATATCAGACCAGCAAAACATAATGTGAGATATTACTATCAGCAGAAGTGGAGGGAAAGGGAACTCTCATGTACTGGAAAGCAAGCTGGCAGCACTTAGTGAAATGAAGTTGTGTATACCCAATGATCCAGAGATCTCACTGTAGAAAATCAAAGTTCTCCTAAAAACTCCTTAGGAGGACTTACATGAAATTGGAAATCACAGAATTGTCTGTGGTACCAGGAAATTACAGGTACTCTAGGTTATCATCACCAAAGAAACAGACAAGTCAGATACGTAGGTATATAATCTGAAACACCTGCAGCAGTTACACATTATGAAATATATATACAGAGATTCGAAGAGAGAGATTTTTTTAACTACTAAACACTGAAACACAGAAAAAAAAATCTGAATTTTCTCTGAAATAATATAGTACATAGAGGTAAAGTTGTGAGGGTTGGGGAAGCAAAAGGAGGAGTTATTTGAAATCTTTATTAAGCAAGGTTAGCCATGGGTTAATAATTGCTGATAATGGATGATGGACATATGGGGGGTCATTATACTATTTTCTCCACATTTGTATGTTTGAAGTTATCCATCATAAAAGACATTTTTAGAGTGCTGGGTGAAAAAAGAAACAGATCTGTACCAGAATATCATTAATTTAAATTAAAAACAACTATGTGCACAAAACACCACCATATATTTTTTAAAGATATAGACATATCCAAAGATATTAGTAGAGATATCTAGAGGCAAAGAATGAGAACAAAAACTGTGGATAAAGGAGAACTTTGTTGTTGTTGTTGTTGTTTCAAAGAGGGATTTCAGGGGAGGTATTAATTGTACTTTATTATTATTGTTTTTTAGATGGTTTAAGTAATCTCTACACCCAACACAGGATTTGAACTCATGACCCTGAGATCAAGAATTGCACACTCCACCAACCAAACCACCCAGGAGCCCCAAATGAGAACTACGTTAAACAAAATAAGACAAGAGAGAGCCTTGTCCTTGCCAAAGTTGACAGCGTGTCATTAACTGAGGAAGTTGATTAATTCAATTTTTCTCACCTGAGGTTTAAGAAAAAAACGTTAAATAATACAAAGTGCTCTAGGATCACAGACAAGGAGTAACTTAATCTGACTTGAGAGGAGTGGGTATTTTTGCCCCATACCTTAGACCTACTGAATCAGAATCTCTGAAACTGGGCAAAAGGTTAAATTTCCATTTCACAGAGGAAAAAACAGAAGGACAATAAGTGAAATAACACTGTAAGTTCATAAAGAGGCAAAGTAAGATGGGTGGAATTCAAGCCTAGGGCCAGAACTACCACTTTTAAGTCCCTGTGTTTCCAGTGCTGCACTATTCTAATTTAAAACCTGCACACTGCTAACAGATTGAACTTCCTAAAATATTACTTTATCCCACGGTGCCACTGTTCTTGGCATCCAAAAAAAAAAATTAAATTCTGTATAGATTATATACCGCTCCCAATCATCCTTATCCACTTTTTCAATATCTTATTCTTTTCCAACATAAATCCTCTCTTCTAGCCACACTGGTCCTCCTTACTTCTTTCAAAAAACCCACAACACCTCCAAGCCTCTAAAAACTTTCTCTAAATTGAATGCCTCTACTCTCCTCTATACTTATTTGTATCCCAAATATCCTACAAGTTCTGGTATTCAGAACACGTTCATAGCATTAATTGAGCAACTGAAATCCCACAACTACTCCAAAAAGCTTCCCTGATGACTTCAGCACACACCTTTTCCTCCTTTAATTTCCTTTGCGCTTACTCTCCATGCCATTCAATTAACACCTATTACAGTAACACCTCAATTATTCAGCATCATTGGGAAAGGAACGTGTTCCTCAGAAGCAAATTTTCCAAACAACTTAGTCATTAATTTAAAAGCACCAAAGCTGAATAATGTTGGCTTTACTTATAGAAAGACCTCTAGGTTCAAACCTTGGTTTTGCCACTTACTAGCTAAGTGGCTTTGAGCAAGTGTTAACACTGTTTCATCATCTGTAAAAGAGGAGATATACTAACTTCATAAAGTTGTTGTGGGTTATTAAAGAAATCACATGAAAAAGTCTGGTAAACATTTTTTAAGTTACGGCTACAAAGTAATTCCAACTGCTATTGTGCACTAAAACAAAATAATTTCATCAAATGTACACACACACACACACACACATATATATATATACAGTGAATGTAAATAAATCACCATTTGTTAACTCATTCATTCAACATTCACTCATTCAATAAATATTTATCAATTCAGGGACGCCTGGGTGGCTCAGTGGATTAAAGCCTCTGCCTTCGGCTCAAGTCATGATCCCAGGGTCCTAGGATCAAGCCCCACATCGGGCTCTCTGCTCAGCAGGGAGTCTGCTTTCCCCCTCTCTCTCTCTCTGCCTCCCTCTCTGCCCATTTGTGATCTCTGTCTGTCAAATAAATAAATAAAAATCTAAATATATATATATATTTTATATATATATAAATTCAGTAGAGATAAAGGACACAAAATCAATATATAGAAATAATTTCTATATACTAATGATGAACTGATAGAGAAATTTTTAAAAGTAGTCTCACCTAGGGGTGCCTGGCTGGCTCAGTCAGTAGAGCATGTTAGTTTGAGCCCCATGTTGGATGGAGATTACTTAAAAATAAAATCTTTTTAAAAATCAATAAAACTAGCCCCATTTACAATACTATCGAAAAGACTAACATACAAATAAATTTACCCAAGGAGGGAACCAAGGATTTTCTGCACACTGAAAACTATCAGACATTGTTCAAAAACTTGAAATCACAAATAAATGGAAAGATATTCTTTACTCATGGGTTTGATGAATTAATACTGTTAAACTGTCCAAACTACCCAAAGTGATCTACAGATTTTACATAATCCCTATCAAAATTTCAGTGACATTTTTCACAGAAATAGAAAAGGTAATCCTAAAATTTGTATGGAACCAAAAAAGATCCCAAACAGTCAAGCAATCTTAAGGAGGCATCACACTTGTTGATTTCAAACTACATTACAAAACTATAGAAATCACAATAGTATGGTATTGGCATAAAAACAGACACACAGATCAATGGAAGAGAACAGAGATCCCAGAAATACAGGCATATGTATGGGCAATTAATTTACAATGAAGAAACCAAGATATAGAATGGAAAAAGGATAGTCTCTTCAATACATTGTGCTGGGAAATCTAGATAGCTATGAGGAATGAAACTGGACCCCTACTTTACACCACACACAAAAATCAAGTTAAAATGGATTAAAGACTTGAACATAAGACCTGAAATCATAAAACTCCTAAAGGAAAACATAGGGGATAAGCTCCTTGACACTAGTCTTAGTAATAATTTTTGTGGATTTGACACCAAAAACAAAACTAGCCAATAGGATTACATCAAACAAAAACCTTCTGCACAGGAAAGGAAACAACCAAGAGAGTGAAAAGGCAACCTACAAAATGGTAGAAAACATCCAAAAGTCATTATCTTGATAAGGGATTAACTTCTAAAATATATGAGAAACTCCTACAACTCAACAGCAAAAAAAAAAAAAAAAAAAAAACCCAAGTAAACCAATTTGAAAAATAGGCAAAGATGGGGTGCCTGGGTGGCTCAGTCAGTTGGGTGTCGGACTCTTGATTCAGCTCAGGTCATAATCTCAGGGTCATGAGATCAAGCCCCACATAGAGCGCCACCTAGCCTGCTTAAGATTCTCTCTCCCTCTCTCCTTCTGCCCCTCCCATCCAATTCATGCATTCTCTATTAAAAAAAAAAAAAATAGACAAAGGACTTAAATAGACATTTCTCCCAAGACATACAAATGGTCAAGAAATATATGAAAAGGGGGGTGCCTGGGTGGCTCAGTGGGTTAAAGCCTCTGCCTTCGGTTCAGGTCATGATCCCAGAATCCTGGGATTGAGCCCCGCATCGGGCTCTCTGCTTAGCAGGGAGCCTGCTTCTTCCTCTCTCTCTCTCTCTGCCTGCCTCTCTGCCTACTTGTGATCTCTGTCAAATAAATAAATAAAATATAAAAAAAAAAAAAAGAGAGAGAGATGAAAAGGAATCCTAATCCTCAGGGAAATGCAAATCAAAATTATAATGAGGTATCACCTCACACCTGTTAGAATATTATCAAAAAGACAAGAGATAAAAACTGTTGGTAAGGATGTACAGAAAAGGGAACTTCTGTGTACCGTTGGTGGCAATGTAAATTGATGCAATCACTATAAAAAAACAGTATGGCGGTCTCTCAAAAACTTAAGAATTAGATTAAATTTTGACCCTTTTAATAAAAATGCACCCTAAAATAATTAAAAATAGAATTACCCTAAGATCTAACAATCCTACTTCTGAGTATATATCCAAAGGAGATAAAAACAGTTTTTGTTTTAAGCTTTTTTATTTATTTGAGAGAGAGAAAAAGAGAGTAGAGCACAAGCTCACTTGTGGGGTACAGAAGGAGAAGCAGACTCCCCACTGAGCAGGGAGCCTGATGTGCAGCTCAATTCCAGAACCCAGGGATCATTACCTGAGCAGAAAGCAGACACTTAACCAACTGAGCTACTCAGGAGCCCCAGGATTTTTATTTTTATTTTTTTTTATTTTTAAAGAATTTATTTTTAAGTAATTTTTACACCCAGCATGAAGCTCCAACTTAAAATCCTGAGATCAAGAGCCATACGCTGTACCAACTGAGCCAGCCAGGTGCCCCAAAAACAGGATCTTTAAAAGATCATCTTCTTACCCATATTCATGCAGCATTAACCACAATAACCAAGACATGGAAACAACCTGTGTCTGTAAATGAATGAATGGACAAAGAAGATATGATACATATACAATGGAATAGTATTCAACCATCAGAAAGGACATTCCACAGTTTGCAAAAACATGAATGGACCTTGGAGACATTATGCTAAGTGAAGTCAGACAGAGAAAAACAAATACTGTATGATCTCACATGTAGAATAAAAAAAAAATTAAAAAACAAAAACAAAAATAAAATAAACTCAGAGATACTGAGAACAAATTGGTAGTTATCAGAGGCAGAGGGTTGGGGTGGCCTAAATGGGTGAAGATGGTTGAAAGACATAAATTCCAGTTATAAGATGAATAAGTTATAGACACCTGATATACAACACAGTGACTACCGTTAATAATACTGTATTATGTACTTGAAGGTTACTAAGGGTGAAGATCTTAAACACTCTCACAAAATGGTAATTATGTAAAGTGATACAGGTATTAGGACATTATGGTGGTGGTCATTTTGCAATGTGTAAGTATATAAAATCAACATTGGATACCTTAAACTTACATAATAGTATATGTCAGTGAAATAAAATAAAGCTGAGGGAGAAAACTATATTAATAAGCCTTGGATAACAATATCTATAAAAATAATTATAAATAAATATTTACCAAGGACCAACTACGTGCAAACTGACTAAGGACTCAGTAGTAAATGAGATAGATATTGTCTCTCTACATTCGTGGAGTTTAGAGTCTACTAATCATTAATTAATTTCACTTTGTCTTATAGGATAGAGAATTAGGCAAGGATCAGATCACTCAGGGTTCTATGTATTACAATTAAAAGTTTGAGTTTTATTCTAAATGTAGTGAGTCATCACATGACCAGATAGATGATCTTTTTTAACAGAAAGAGAAAGCACACGTGCATGTGCAGTAGGGAGGGGCAGAGGGAGAAGAAAGCTCCAAGCCCGGCCAGGAGCCCAAGGTAGGGCTCACCTTGAAGACGCTCAGATGGCAACCTGAGCCAAAATCAAGAGTCGGATGCTTAACCAACTAAGCCACCCAGACACCCTAAGACAGATGATTTAAATGCACCAAGTATAGAGGCACCTAGGTGGCACAGTTGGTTAAGCATCCAACCAACTCTTAGCTTCTGCTCAGGTCAGGATTCCAGCCAGGGGCCTGAGATGAAGCCCTGCAACACACTCCACTCCCAGTCTGCTAGAGACTCCTCTCTCTTTGCCTCTTCCCCACCCCATCCCCCACACTCTCTCTCTCTATTTCTTTCTCTAAAATTGTTTCTCTAAAATAAGTCTTAAAAAAATTATTTTGTGGAATTAATACTGATTAATTTGACTGAGAGATCCCATCCCAAACAAAAGCAGCAGCAACAGTGGTACACAGCAATGATTTTCAAAGTTTTGTTAAATGGAGTAGCATTTTGCTTTTTTAAGAAAACATTTCTAATACCTCATTATAGTAATGGAGCCACTTGAAGATGGAATGATTCCTTCAGTTCTTTTGGGGAGAGAGTATGAAAACATGACTATAGAATTAAGAACACTGGCCTAGAAAGCAGAAGATTCCAGTCCTAGTCCTGCCTATGACTTCACAGCAAAGTAATCTTGTGCAAGCCATTTGAAGTTTTCAGTCTCAACTTCTCCTTTACCAAAATGGAGATAAATCTGACATGCTTACCCCACGTAAGAGTAGTGTGGATCAAAAGTGATAATGTTGACAGGGGAGAGTTGTCACCAACTAGACTGTCAACTAGAAACCACATATTTTCTTGCTTTCAAAATAAATTCTCTGTGCTTGACTGATGTCCAAGTCACACTGAAATATCAAGGCCTCTAAGCATGAATTAACTTTTGCAAAGGGCCAAGCCGATTTAGAAACTGGTAGGTGTGGGGGAACCAGACTGACTCAGTCAGAGAAGGATGCCCATCTTGATCTCGGGGTTGTGAGTTCAAGCCCTATGTTGGGTGTAGAGATCACTTAATAAAAATCTTTAATAATAAAACAAAAAAGGTAAAGAAATTGGTAGGTGTGGCATTAATTGGAAACCATACACTTAATCCTATTACTTTTGAGATCCTATGCAATGGTATAACCAATTGCAAAGAATACTAAACTTGGTGCTTAATGGAAAATGATGTTTATCTTTTAATTACTTAGTGACTTAAAAAAAAGTCAATGAGTTAAGAGTAAATGATATATTCTCCTAGATTTCTCAATGCTTTCAACATATTAAATGTATTTACGTCTTATAAGTCACTGAATTCAATTATATTTGTCCTTAAATAGTTCATCTGAACTAGTCTAGCTTTAAATACCCTAGATTCATTTTATTTTTTAAGATTTTTATTTATTTATGTGATAAAGAGACAAATAGAGTACATGAGCAGGGGAAAAGATCAGAGGGAGAAAGACAAGTGGGCCCCACGCTAAGCCACCTAGGGGCTCCATCTCACAACCCTGAGATCATGACCTAAGCCAAAATCAAGAGTCTCACAATTAACTGACAGAACCACTCAGGTGCCCCTGGATTCTCTCATTTAAAATAAATGAAATAAATAAATAAATAAATAACTTGAAGATAGGATTCTTAAGCAGTTAGACAACGTAAAATAATAAATCTCCAATGCAGTAGTTAGAGATAGAGATGTGTGTGTATGTATACAGAAAGTTGGATAAACCTGGATAAGCTTCCTATAAGGCTAGAGCTTGTAGAAATAGGAACTAAAGAAAAGAATTAATGAATGAGTGAACAAATGAATGAGTGAATGTGAAGTAAACAGCAGGAAGGCCTGACATGGACCAAAGATAATACTGTACCATGAACCAAGGAGTATTATTAACTTGACGCTCCATATTTACATGGTCAAAATAGATAGATAGTTATAAAGATAGATAAACACACCAAATCTCAAAAATTTTTTAAATATCTAATTCTAGGGGTGCCTGGGTGGCTGAGTCAGTTAAGCATCTGCCTTTGGCTCAAGCCATGATCCCAGGGTGCTGGGATCCAATCCTGCATTGGGTTCCCTGATCAGCGGGGAATCTACTTCTCCCTCTGCCTCTGCTGCTCCCCCTGCTTGTGTCCTCTCTCTCTGTCAAATGAATTAATTTTTAAAAAAATCTTTAAAGTATCTAATTCTAAATGATTGGCCCAATATTATCAATCTCTTTTTTTATTTTAAAAGATAAAATAAAGGGTAATTATTTTGGAAACTATAGATGCATAAAATAAATGTTGACAGACAAGGGAAAGACACCAAAGAAGACAGGCTTTTTCCAGCGATTGGGTATTTTTTAATTGAAAAAGATGCTATATTTCTATCCTTTTATATGAAAAAACATCAAAAATTAACTTGGCATCACCAAAATATGCAATTCTTGTCAAATATACACTTTTCATTGTATTCTAAAAGAAATGCTTTACCTTTACTACTGAAAAACAGCTACAGAATTATTGTACTTAAATTTTACATAGTCAAAAACATATGTAACTCTCAGTCTGCAAGCTTCCTTGAGTTTTAGCTCTATTGAAAAGTACACTTCTCATTCAGAGTGACAAACTGAAATACACTTATTCCCTGTATCATAATTCTGATTTATATCTTATCTTTTCACTTTGTATCATCGACTAGATTTTTTAAAGAAATACAATCTTCTGACAGTAAAGAAAAAAAACTAGATTTTTTTATAGTTCAGTCCAAAACTGAGTAGAAACTCAGTTTTCTCTTAAGCAGTAAAATTTCAGTAGTTTCATTTTGGATGACAAACTAAAATAATGAACACTGTATATCATGTTATTCTTCACTGAAAATTTACTTAATAAAAAGGAAATCACTTCTAAACAGAAGTTTTTATGTGGTTAAAAAAATAAGTAACATAAAATTTACCATCTTAACCATTTTTAAGTGTACCATTTATTAATATTAAGTATATTCACATTGTTGTGAAACATCTCCAGAACTTTTTCATTTAGTAAATTTGAAACTCTATACACATTAAAAAGCAAATGTTCAATGGAAAGAACAGCATTCAAATATAGATTCTATAAATACTGAAATGTATGACCTTAAATTTCTAAATGCTTATGCCACAGATTCAAATATGTTAATAGTTTATTAAGAAATTAACCCTTTAACATTAACTCCTTATCTCTTTTGATGATCACAGATTTAAAGAATAATGATTGATATTTTCATGGAGTAGAATTATTGCCTTTATCACAACTGTCCATGTGATTGCAAAGCCAAATGAATCTTTGGCAATATCCTATGGAAAAGTATCTTTACTTATGCCAAGTAAGGGAGAAAGATTTCCTGGCTGCCTTTATAAGCTTCTTTATTTGAATAGAGTTCAATTAATGTGATTTTTTTCAATTTCCAGCACATCTGCAAAAGAACCACTATCCAAGTTAGAATATATCCTTTTTCCTTCCCTTAAAAACAATGAACCCCTTATCTGGAGATTCCTTGGGAGGGATCATAACCAAAACTTTGCTTCTCTCCTCCCCACATTGGTTCTATGTAACTTGGGAAGGTGATAAGGTAAAACCCAAAATGGAATTTTCTTGTATTATAACATTAACTTAAATGGAAAATGAAAATTTCTATCTTCATTTCAATTATCATGTCACAAGGAAACTTTGCTGTTAACACTGCAATCCACTGGAACACTGGATTGCAAGGCTTTAAAACTGGCTTCAAAAGATGGTCTTTGATTTGACCTATGTCAAATCAAGGCTATCTCTGGTATCATCCACTTATGTGAATTAGAAATTCTTAGGGGCAATCCTTAAAAAGCTACATCAAAAGTAGAAAAACATACTCAATCAGAACTATAAAACAAATGTATTTCGAAACTAAAACATGCAAAAATCAATGATAAATAATGTTAAACTATCTGGCTCTTCCAATTTTTTTCTTAATTCTTGTTTGTCAGTTTCTAAATAATACCCCTTTTTCAAAATAAAGTGGTAATCCATGACCCACAGTATGGATAAATGCAACATAAATGTGTATTAAAAATTATTGGTCTTGGGGTGCCTGGGTGGCTCAGTGGGTTGAAGCCTCTGCCTTCGGCTCGGGTCATGTTGATCTCAGGATCCTGGGATCGAGCCCCGTGTCGGGCTCCCTGCTCGGTGGGGAGCCTGCTTCCCCATCTCTCTCTGCCTGCCTCTCTGCCTACTTGTGATCTCTGTCTGTCAAATAAATAAATAAAATCTTTTAAAAAATTATATTTATGGAACAAAGTTATAATTCACACTCTGGAATTCAACACAGGCAATAAATACTGATGCCAATGCACTCAGTAAACTTACTCTGTCTTGTAAATAATGTGTTTAATGTTTTTAAATAAAATACTTTTGCTTCTATATTTTCAACTTCCTATCAAAACACTACCAAGATTAAATGGAATCTCTCAAACTGAATTTTTTTAACTAATCTCTACATCATAACCTACCAGAAGAAACAACTTGCTTATTTTTCCTGTTTTGTTGCTTTTTGTAAGAACTTCCCTTTTTACAGGTACAATGAATTACATATGCAAATAAATAAAAGCAAAACAAGCAATCTGAATGGTGCTTTCTTATATGTGCTTTCTTATATAAAGCTTTGCAGTGCAGTTACTCTTAATGACTTGAAGAAACTTGAAGAAACTCTGAATTACCTGAAGAAACCTGGCTACAGGTAAAACTTAGTTTTATGCAGATGCTCCTATCACTAAAATAGAGTATCTTATGCCCTTTCTAGCAAACATTTAAAAAAAAAAAAGTCACCCTTCCTTCCCCCTAGTCAGCTATTTTAGTAGCCTGGTACATTACTAGTAAGTTACCTCTTCTCATTTTAGACATTAGGAAACAGCACATTCCAGAAATATTTAACTTCTGCCTTTAAAAAGGTTAAATGAATAATTCTCTCATCTCTGGAAGGAAAGAGGTCTTAGAAACTAATTCTAAATTTTAAGACCCTCCAATTTGGAGAATTTCAAAAGATTTAAATTTCAAAAATATCCTGATGAACTTGCTAATATTAGAGCTTTCTCTGTCAAGTAAAATAGTATGTCCAGAATCTCCCCAAAATAGGTAAAGATCTTAAAGCTTATTTTAATGTCAATCAACAAAGTAAAACACTATCAATCAGCAAGATAAAATACTATCACTCATCAACAGAAAAAAATACATATGAACACCCCAACAACCTCAGGATTCTGCTGACTGAAAATCACTTGGAAGTCACCCAGAGAAGAGAACTAGTCATATGGTAGTAAACACAGAGAGAATAGAGAGGGCTCCCATGACTTTCAGACATCAGAAAAAATGAGTCTCTTTTAGTCATAGTAAATTATGATTATAGGGATTCCCATCAATACATCAACAGATGGAAGAGAAGGTCAGGAACCCCTAATTCAGTCACATAATTCATTAAACCTAAAACTGAAGTATTCTCAGTGATAAACTATATTTCACGTAATATACCTATATTGGTATACCTAAAATGGACTATTTTATTTAAAATCAAAAAAGTTCAAGAGTTGTCCTTTATAGTCCTCCAGCTTTGCTGATGGATCTTACCTGTTTGGAAATCTAAGAAATTATTAACCCTAGATTTTACTGATTCCTATCCTCTTTCTACATAACTCACCTTGATCTAACCAAATGTCACAATTAGACAGCCTTTGCCAGCAGGAATGTAACTTAGGAAACTGAACCATCTCCCAAAACCTGTGACAGTGGCTATTTTTGTCAGAATATGGCCTTGAATACTAAATAGTATTACTTCAACTAGGTAAGTTTCTACAGATTTAAAAAGATACAAAACTATTCTCTGTTAACTACAGACCATTAGAAATGTGTACATTGCATTTAACACCTATTCATTTAGAGTAAATGGATAAAAGGATGATATTTTCTGATTAGAATTATACTTTATTTTTGGCTAAAGCTACTTAACTGAGTCTGTAAATAACATGGAAAGACAACATCCATCTGTAACTGTTTCTTTACCTTTTAATTTCTTCAACACACACAAAAAGATCAATCTTTAACTTGTGTATTATTTCCATATTAACAGAAAAAAATGTGCTAAAATAGACAACATAGCAAAGTATCTCAAAGCAATCTTTATTAAAAGCCTGATGAACCTAAAATAAGAGATTTAACTTCATTTTTGTTTAGTTTAATGCAATTATCTCCCTCCCTCAACTGTAATCTAAATGACAGCAGGCTACTATACAAAATAAGTAACTCTTACTCATTTTAAAGGACAAACAAAACACATAAGAAGTATATCCAAACATAAATTCTTATTATACACCATATAGACAGCAAACTAGCAAAGGTAAGTGGACTTATTACAAAGCCCCATGAATTTAAGTAATTTTTCTCTAGTTAATATGCATTTATGAAGAAAATATTTGAAGATGGTATGCTACACTCTTATTTTTTAAGATTTTATTTATTTATTTGAAAGAGAGAGAATGAGAGAGACAGCATTAGATGGGGTAGGGTCAGAGGGAGAAGCAGACTCCCCGCTGAGCAGGGAGCCCAATATGGGACTCAATCCCAGGACTCCAGGGTCATGACCTGAGCTGAAGGCAGTTGCTTAACCAACTGAGCCACCCAGGCACCCGGGCAAGCTACACTCTTATGCCAGGACCATCATTGCCTCTCCAATCAATAACTGGTTATTTTATAATTCATATCAAGACCATTGCCCTTACTAGAAGTTTTTTCAAATAAATGCCATTTTATTCAGGTTCCCACCAGAAAAACCAAATTGACCTGCATATGCTCTTCATTGTTGATTTTACATGAACGTAAGCATGCTAAAATAATGATCAAATTAAAGTACTTAAGCATTTTGCTTAGAACAGCAATTGTAAACTTTAGTTTACTCATCTCATGCTAGATGTTCCAGATTTTATTAAATACATATTGACAACACTTATTGTATCTTTTAACCACACAGTAAAAAACCCCACCTTAATACTGTCAGTTACATCTCAAAGTTCTAATAAAATAGTAAATGAGACTTATGTAAAAGGCAATTATGCTAGTTATGATATATTACATAGGACTTATTCAAACTTATACTTAAATTTTTTTTAATTCAAATATACTTTTAAGTAATTAAGTAATAATTAATATGGAATTAGTATTTACAAATAATCCACAACATATTTTGCAAGGGTCCCTGTTGACAGTGCAAAAGTGTTACAAATTTTATTACAAACTGTTAAACAAAAATGGAACATCAATAATATGCCATACTTTCTATCATTTCTATATGTCCATTTTCTTTCCTCTGAGCCTAAGCTTATCTTGTTACAAATAGCAGAATGAGTTTTAAATCCATCCATGCTTTATTATACCTGGGTAAAATGGAATTGACATTTTTTAATATCTCAGATGACTTATTTCCTGTTTTCACAATGGTAGAGAGTAAACTCTGTTCATGTCACTTTCCCGTTTACAAACCTTACAGTGGGGGCACACAGTGGCTCAGTTAGTTGACCATTTGACTCTTGGTTTCAGCCCAGGTCATGATCTCAGAGTTGTGAGATCCCCGGGATCAGGCTCCACGCCCAGTGGGGAGTCTCCTTGGGACTCTCTCTTCGTCTCTGTCCCTTCCCCTATTTGCACTCCTTCTCTCTAAAATAAATAAATAAACCTTTAAAAAACAAACAAACCTTACAGTGAGCCCCAAATAGCCTCAGGATGACTTCAGAATTGTTAGCCTAGCGTTGGGAAACTAGCCTTGGCTTTTCTCTGTTGCTTCTACCACGTCTCTAAAATTACGCCTCCCCCGAAACACACACACTGACACACACCCCTAAAGTACTACTGAAACTTTGTTTCCAGGAAACCTCTTTACAGGATAACAGAACCAACCAGTGTTCCTGAACTAACACCTCTATGTACATAAAATTACCAAAGTAAATATCTAGATCCTCTTCTATTTAGTCTTCTTTCTGCTTCCTTTCTCAAGTGAGGCTGTCCACATTTGATGTCTCCACCTTCTTGCCTTATATTCAATTCCTCAAAATACTGCATGTTAACTTAGGTCCACTCCACTGAAACTGTTCTCCGTAAGTTCACAGAGGACCTCTTATTCTAAAAATATAAGCCTTCATAGGCCTTCATTTGCAAAAATTCCCTGCCTTGCCTTCTGTGACAGTCATCAATCCTTGTGAGTTTCCCTCATATCTCTCTAGTGTTCCTTTTCAGTCTCAATCTCAAATTTCTCTTCCACTTGGCCCTTAAATATTACCTAAAGTTCCATCTTTGGTCTCTTCACACTTCATTCCCATCTCATGGCTTCAAGTGCTCCATCTCTAGGTCTGAATGGCCTTTCAAACTGAACTTATTATCTTCCTCCTTACATCTCCTATCTGTTCTTCCTCCTGTAGTTCCTCCAAGGCTCATACTGAAATTTCTATCCATAATTACAGCCATCTTAAAAATCCTAATGTTTTCACATTTAAGCCACCAAGTCCTATGTATTCTAAATCCTAAGACATCTACTGGACTGAGAGTAAGGTAGAAATGACATATTATTACCACAGCTTACCTATTACAATAGTTTCTTAACATTGCTGTCTCCTTTACCCCACCCTCTGTGTGACTTCCAGAAGGATTCTTCTAAAATGCACCTCAGATGTCACTTTTCTGTTTAAAAGTGTTTCTCTCTCAGGTCAAGCTGTCATTCAAGCTATCATTCTTGAAAGAGTTCCTGTTTAACTTGCCAGACATATCTGGCAACACATCCTCTACCTAACCTACAGCACATCCAATCATACCAACTTTCTTATAGTCCACCAAACACAGCATTCTCCTTAGTACTTTCCTGTTTCTGAACATGTTTCTCTCTCTCCCTAGAACACTCTTTACTTTCTGCTCCCCTCCAACCCAAATTTGGCTAATGCTTATGTCTTGTTTAATAAACATCCTCTTAGAAATATCTTCTGGAGGCGCCTGGATGGCTCAGTAGGTTAAGCGTCTGCCTTCAGCTCAGGTCATTATCCCAGGTCCTGGGATCGAGGCTCGCATTGAGCTCCCTGCTTAGCAGGGAGCCTACTACTCCCTCTCCCGACACTCCCCCTGTTTGTGCTCTCTATCAAATAAATAAAATCTTAAAAAAGAGAGAGAGAGAGAGAGAAATATCTCCTGGAGGGCACCTGGATGGCTCAGTAGGTTAAGCGTCTGCCTTCAGCTCAGGTCATGATCCCAGGGTCCTGGTATGGAGCCCCCACATCTGCTTTTCCCTCTCCCTCTGCCCCTCCTCCCTGCTTGTGCGCTCTCTCTCTCTCTCTCTCTCTCTCTCTCTGTGTCAAATAAATAAATGAAATCTTTTTTAAAAAGAAAAGAAATATCTCCTGGAAATAGCATAGCCCTCTGCTAGATTCATGCCCTTTTGCAGAACTCCCATGTACCTTCTATTCCCATTATAGTGCTTGTTACTCAGTAAGGTAATTACTGATAGTGAGTTCCCTCATGTGCTCACTTCAGCTGCACATATACTTAAAAAAAAAAAAAAAAAAAGGACCTATAGTAAGTCCCCAGTGGATAGTGAACTCCTGGTGGGCAGAGAGTGCATTGTTATTCAGATCTTACTAAAGAGGACTCAATGCAGTCTAACAGAGAGAGAAAGAGATGGTTAACACTTTTTAAATGAACAAAGGAAGGGGGAGAGAGCAGAAAGCTGAAGGACTATTACCCCCACCTCTTAAAATGTATACAAATTTATACTATCACTAAATAGTTACGTGGGTTTTAAAAAGTTTCATTTTCAAAGGTCATTCTATACAAAATAAAAAACAAAAACAGGAATAACTGTTTCAAATGTATAAAAAATTAAAACTTGAACACTGTCCTGGATATTCTTCATTGGTCCTGTTGGATATACTCTCTACCCTTTCTGCCCTGCTGTGACCTGGGAGGCTGATCTCTAAACGGGGTATTATCTCCTCTCCCTTGCCCTCTGGCTCCCACTTAGGATCTACGGAAAGGAGGCATCAGTTGATCAGAGGGCAGGAAAAGAGGGAAAATCTCTTTGCCAGGCCTCCAGCCTCTGTTTACAATGGGTTTGACGGTGGCTGTGGTTGTCTTGGTAAAGTCAGAGAACAGGTGAGTAGCCTTTCGGCAATGACCATAGCACTCACCAGATTCTGGTAACTTCTCTGTCCCTGTTCCCCTTCGGAACTAAGGGAGTTAGGGTGGGGGGTGGTAACTCTTTCCTTGTTGCTAATTCCTGGGTGTCCCTCTATCCCTAGTTAGTTTTAACCTTAAACTCTTCCTCTCTCCAGTTTTCCTTTTGAAGGAGCTATCCTGCTGGGGATCTGACTAATACAAACACAGCAACATTTGGCATCTAGCAGCATTTTTGCCAGGGCTTGCTATGAGTTCTCTTGCTAATGTTATACCCATCTTACAGAAAAGCATCAGTATCCTTTAATGTTTAGTAAAAACTTGCCTACACCCAAACCTTTTTGGGCCTGAATTTATAAATCCAACTCACTTACATAATTTACCCAGTACCATTCAAATTCAAATAAACTAGTAAGTCATTTCCTCAAATGAATTCCTACCTGAAAACTATTCCTAGTATATACACAAACATATTTGTGTATGTGTGCTTGTAAATGTACTTGATAATAAGAAACTTCACTCAGATTTCTCCATTACAGTATTTCTAAATGAAAAAAACTGTATCAGTCTCTCAGTTTAATTCAGGGTTTAAAAAAATGCTTATTGAAACACCTTTAATGGCTTCCTAATAATTGCTATTGCTTAAATGCACTGACTAAATGTAATCATCACATAATTTTAATCCAATTATAAATGACAAATAGTTCATAATGCTGTAAAAAAATGAAACTAAGGAATTGTTTCTACTTTTTCTAATAGTACTATAGAAATGTACTGTAGTACTCGACTCAGTATGGTTGTACTATTGCTCCTGGAGCACATGGAACTTTCCAGATGCCCTAGTCCAAAAACAAACAGAAAACCAACAGGCCATATGCTGGTTGGAAGAGACTCGTAATTAGAGGAGAACGTTTTTTTTTTTTTTTTTGAGACATTACATATTTCTCATCTGTTTATTTCTGACTCTAAAGAAAGCAACTTAGGCCAGAGTACTTCACCTCTACATACAAAAAGAATGGAGAAACAGCTTTACCTGAAATTATAACCTGAGCTATCCTAACTGGCATCTTCCTCTCCAACAAGCATTACATTCAAGCTGTTAAATCTCATACCAGCTAAAGAATTTGGAGCTATTGTGGAACATTTTTGGTAGCTATATAATTCTGCCCACCTTCCGAGCAGCTATAAAATGCCTTCCTTAACCTTTTTCCTTTGCACCTCTCTTCTCTATTGCCTCCCACCCCAACTAAAAATGGTGGATACTTGCGACGAGAACAATCCAAGCATTCCCGTCCTACTCACCACCCTCACAACTCCCGTTATTTTTTCCCCATATCAAGCAATGAAACACTCAGGCAAAATGGTTAAGATGCGCAATGAAGTAAGAAACCTGAGTTTGAATCCAGACTATGCAACTTACTATATGGCCTTGGACAAAGTATATAACTTCAGTGAAACTCACTTTCCCCCTGTGTAAAATGAGGGTTATATCTACTTCATGAAGTTGCTGAAGGGATTACACAAGAAGAAAAGCCAGACATAAAAAGACAAACATTGCATGGTGCCATTCATACACGGTACTTAGAATAGTCAAATTCATGTGACAAAAACAGAGAATGATGGATGCCAGAGACTGGAGGGAAGAGAAAATAGGGAGTTATTTATTGGGTATAAAGTTTCAGTTTGGAGCAATAAAAATGTTCTAGAGATGGACAGTGGTGATGGTTGGATAACAATGTGAATGTACTGAATGTCATTAAATGTACACCTAAAAATGGTTAAAATGGTAAATTTTGTTATATATGTTATCATGATTTTAAAAAAAAACAAGGTAAGAATAATCTATCAGTAATCCATATCAAAGGACTTTTCCCTTCCTTATTAGAATGAGGTATATGGAAGGGAGAAAAAACCCCTTCCCTTTCCTTATTGTTATTCCAGCTCTGCAAATTGAAGCTAACTGGCAAAGGCATAGAGAAGAGTGTGTTGATCAAAGAGCCCAAACCTTCACAAATTAGAAATTCAAACTACCTAAATCCCAAACCAATTAACTTATGTAACAAAAACATAAAGATTTCAAACAAATATCAGGTTTTATTTATAATGTAGCATTTTTGGAGTTGTATTTGTGTAAGATTGAATAAGATTGTGTTTAAGTGGGGCGCCTAGGTGGCTCAGGTGGTTGAATGACCAACTCTTGATTTCGGCTGGGGTCATGATATCGGGGACCCGGGACAGAACCCCACATCTAGTTCTGCACCCAGTGGGCAGTCTGATGGAGGCTTCTCTCTCTCCCTCTGTCCCTCTCCCTGCTCAGGTGTTCTAAAATAAGCAAATCTTTAAAGGAGAAAAAAAAAGATTTTGTTTAACCGACACTACAACAGTATTTTTCATTTAACCAAAGTATTGACATAAACTTTAAACTATTATGTAATCCATGATTCTCTGCTGAATCAAATCCATACATAAGCCTTCATGAAATATATATGAACCTCTCATTTTATTTACTTATTTTTTAGACAAGTAGAATGGGGGTGGGAAGGAGAAAGAATCTTAAGCAGGCTCCATGACTCTCATTTTAAAAGAGGCAGCTATGGAATAATGAAAGAAACACTGACCTTAGCACCAAAAAAAATCTAAATACAGCTCAATTCTGCCACATATTAACTCTATTACCTACCTAGGTAAGTCAATTTCTACCTATAAATCTCAATAGCCAATGACAATTACCACCTATCTCCCAAAATTATTGTGAGATTTAAATAATACAAGGTACATTAAAATACCTTGAAACTATAAAGTATAATTCTGTTTATATTATTAAATTTTTTGAAATACAACGAAAAGGAAATTATTCTATCCAAAATTCATATTAAAAATATATATGTGGGGAGCCTGGATGGCTCAGTCAGTTAAGTGATGGACTCTTGATTTCAGCTCAGGTCATGATCTCAGGGTCCTGGGATCAAGCCCCGAATGGGGCTCCCTGCTCAGTGGGAGCCTGCTTTTTCCTCTGTCTGCTTCTCCCTCTGCCTGCCACTCCCCCTGCTTGTGCTCAGAAGTGTGTGTGCTCTCTCCCTCGCTGTCAAATAAATAAAAATCTTAAAAAAAAAAATAAAAAATAGAAATAAAAACATATATATTTAAAAATACACACACATTTCTGAGTAATACAACTAGGTAATCTCCTACAGTCCTAAAATTCACAAAATGACCATTAACGACTCTCTTATAGAAAACTCTTCTTTAGAAAATACATAATAATCCTGGTACCAAATATGAGAATATTGAGGAGAAAATAAACTAGATGTAGTGACATTGTGTTTCAATATATTTATAAGCTCTTTATAAATTAAATCCTTAACTCATTTATTCCACAGATATCTAATCAGAATTCTAAGCACTGTGCTAACCAGTGAGAATACATTTGAAAAGATGACACTATGGTTCTTGTCCTCAGGGAGATTCTAATCTAGATAAAACACTAAACAGAACATTACACAAATAATTCATTAATTTATAATGGATGTGAAAAGGAAAAGGAGAGGTTGCAATGAGTACACAGATTAAGGAGGGTCTAACCAACCTGGGAAATTTACAAGAAATAATTATACCAGTTGTACCATCCTTTGTCAATACAATAGGTTTTAAGGGTTCAACAGATCTTAGCTATTTCTATCAATGTTATTATAAAAGCCATATGCTCCACTGTCATTATTAGAACAAGTACATCCCTGGGGTTCAGGAAATAAGACAGTCAATCTTATTACCTAGGAAACCCCAGGTAAACTAGACCCACTGCTCAATTTCTCAGTAAAAATACAAAACAAAACAAACCAACAAACAAACAAAAAACAGGCTCCAGGGAACATAGGTTCTTACCCCAATTTGACTCATACTTTATATATCCTTGAGTAATTATGCTCATGCTTACAGGTTTCCTCAATTATAGTGGAGAACTGTCTGAAATGCTCTAACCCCGAGTATTTTCATGACTTATTCTTTAAATATTACTCAGGATTCTGCTTAAATGTCTCCTTTCCAAGAACCTTTCCCTGACCAACCAGTCTAACGTAGCCTCCCAGTCATTCTCTATATCACTACTCCACTATAATTTTTTAGCACTTAAGACTATCTGAAATTGCCGACTGTATTTATTTACTTTGTTATGTTTTTCCTTCAGCTTGAAAGTAAGTCCCATGAAAGGAGGGGACTTGCTGTACTCTCTCTGTATCTTTACAATATATCTTCCTTACCAAAGATCTCCAGTCTTGCTTAGGCAGCTCAGGTACAAGGGAGCAAGGTTTCCAAATCCAGAGGATGAAGATGACTGACTTAGGCCAATTATAGTAATCCCATTACCTTTGCCAGTAATTGGTTTAGGGTAGGGAATTTTACAATTCTCTTCAATAAGGCATAAGAAGATAACTGCTAAGCAACCTCAAGAAGAGGTATTCCTCCCTGATTAATGAGACCCAAAAAGGAAAAGCCTTGTCTTTCCTTCTGCCTTTGACTTGGTCATATGAGGCAGTGATACTGGGAAAGTGGTATGTTGATAAGAGGGAAACCATGAGGACTGGCAAAGAAACTGAGCCTGGACCCTGATATTCTTGAGTCACTCAATCAACTCTGAAACTACCTCTTCCAGACATCCTGTTATGTGAGATTTATTTTTAAATTCTGATCAATTAAACTATTTTCTATCTTTTGTCTTAATACCTGCCGCCAAAAGCACGATAAACTCTTAAGTCTCTGTTTCTCCTACTAACATTAACAGAAAATAGCACCTAACAGTTTAGTGAATTCTTAAAAGGATTAAATGGGACAATGCAAGTAATGGGTCAAATACAAACAAAATATTTAAGTGATAGCATTGCTGTTTTGTTAATATTAAAGAATAAACTTTCTATGACACAACTCCACAAGCTCTTTATGAAATACTTAGGATTTTCTTATTTTTCAGAAAACATTTATTTTAATCCTATTAAATGTAATCATTTTAATAGAGTAATTCATTTACCTAGCTTTCTTCTATCAGTAAAGTAGCGGTATTTCTTTCTCAAGTTTGAAGTAGGTAAATAAAAGGAAAATCAAGCCAAATATCAGATCACTAAAGAAAAATAACCATATCAATTTCAGGCAAGAGCCTATTCTTGGCATCAACTCCTCTCTTAGCTTACACATACAGAGCCACATGTAAATTTTCATCTACTATTCTTACCTTCACAAGCATTTCATCAGTATTTTAATATGGCTTAGATTATATTATGAATAATTCAACTATATTAGTTATTAAAACTATACTATGGGGCACCTGGGTGGTTCAGTCGTTAACCATCTGCCTTTGGCTCTGGTCATGTTCTCAGGGTCCTGAGATCTAGCCCCACATCAGGCTCCCTGCTCAACTGAGTCTTCCTCTCCCACTCTCCCTGCTTGCCTTCCCTCTCTCATTGTCTCTCTCTCTCTCTCTGTCAAATAAATAAATAAAATATTTTTTAAAAAATAAGTAAAACTATACCATACCTACAATTACAAAAAAAAATCTTTCAAAATAGGGGGAAAAATAGCGTTACACTTCAGTCTCTACAATTTTTTCTGTGAACTATTTGTATGATATGCCATGAAGTAAAATTAATGCAGAAGATCAAAAATAGGAGATAGCAGGGTCATCAGTTCAAGCTTACTCTAGCTGAATTGTGATTTGAAATGTTACAGTGGTTCATTACTGCTGGAAAGATGTTTAGGTGATGAAATAAAATAATCAAAGTTCCTAAAATAAAATGTCAGAGTAGTTTCATCATTACTAAAAAGTGTAACACCTACTTAAGTCTCTCTTTTGAAGACGAACAAGAAATGAATATTAATTCTTCCATTGCACTGAGCTGTCCAGGCTCTTTTGAGTCCAGATAAATTTTTAGTTCTGTCAATATTACAATAACTTTATTAGCTCCACTTTTCAAAAATCTTTATTAACCTACTCTGACAAAAACTACCAGTTACCCATTATGACCAAACATAAATTCGGACAGGGCTAGCTAGGGGGCTATTAAAAGTCACCTGGAAAAACTCTGTTATTCCCTGGGTGGACCATCTCCATCTCCATCTCTTTTTCAATTTCCTCACACAGTGAGTAAGAAATATACAGTTTGGGAAGGTAAGAAAAGCATCTATATTCCTCTAGTATTACTGAAAACAAGTAGAACATAAATTTTGGTGGACCACTTTTCAGATCATTTTTCGTGGAATACATGGTTTTGGTATAATAGTCAAATAATTCACAGTCTTAGTCATATTAAGTTATATACATATGTTAACAAAACCTTACATAAATAGATGCTAAATAGGTAAAATACATACAAAATCAGATAAGCAAAGTTTAAAATCTATATATAAGCACTTAATTTTTTAGCACTTATTTTTTATTCTAAACTCTCTTCAGATATTAACAAATATATCTTATTCTATTACTCCATTGCTATTTTAAGTCCTTCCCCAAGGAAACAGTAAGTTATTAATAAAATTAATATTTTAGCATATTTACAGAGAGGCTCACATATTACAAATCAACAATACATCACCAGCATGCAAATGTTTCATATCATTCCCAAACCAATGTCAAAGCAATAATGTAGACACAACAGTAGAGGATATCTCCATGTATTCCAAAATAAAATTATAATTATCTTCAATATGTATTTTTAAGTTATATAGTTTAAGAAGTACTATCATGTTTTCTAAATCCAGTACATTAAACCTCAGTCCTATGCTCCAAAATGTAACAGTTGTGATCTCTATAGAAAAAGATTCTAAATTCAAAATTTTTTTCCCAAATTTTACTTTTAACTCTAAACTGTAAGGTTGAAGTGTTAATAAACTGCAATGTATGTATTATTTCAACCCCTGCCCACAGTCTATGTTTTAACTGTAAAACAAAATTATTCTATTTCCTAGTAATAATTGAAGATGTGAGATACATTTAGTTTTCATCCTAATTTGGTTTTATATGGCAAACTGCCTCTAAAGCGTGGGAATAAACCTTTCATTCTTTTCTTTCACAGCACTGAAAAAACACATTACAATACTAAAACTATTTCTAAGAAAAAAAAAATCTCTGGATAAACAATACTAAAATTTAACTCTCAACATCTTACATATTTTTTTCTCTAGGTTTGTTCCTTCAAAAAAGTTGGTTTTTAGATTCTTCTACAATAATGGAAAAGAAATCAATCAATAGAAAAACTCACACAACTAAGATGACATGTTAGATACAAGTTATTTAGTATTTTGGAGTAAACATCCTAGGGATTGGGAAGGGCAGAGTCAATTTAATACAGAAAATATCATTCCCAAAAAAGTATTCCTTCACTAGTTTTAGAAATCTTGATTTAACTATTAAATGCCCATCAGACAAATTTCTGAAGAGATACGCATTACTTCACTTGTCTTAACTTTATTTCCTTCAGAAAGGAAGGAAGGAAGAAAAAGAAGTTTACAGTTTTTTTAGGGGAGTGACAATAATAAAAAGGTGGGGGAATAAGGTGATGCTGGCAGATATTAATCCCTACAATCTCTCTATTACATGGCATAGTATTTAAATTGTACATTAGACCTAGCCACTTAAAAATGAACATATGGTATTTGTTTCTTGGTATATCCAACTAAAAGATTCGTAACTGAAAAACCAGTTACTTTTCAGAGCCCCAGGTTAGATGCACAGTTTGATTTCTGTGGTTTTTCACAAGTTTACTTAATATGATGTCACTGTTTAGTATGCGTACTTTATGTTTAACTTTGCTTTAAAGAAGATTCATCTTTCTGTGCTATGACATAATTTTAAAAGAGGCAGTTAGTTTAATAAGAGTACTATCACCACTCATGTATTTACAGGTGCCAGTTAGTCTTTCTGTGGCAATGTGGGGCACAATATGGCTTAAAGTTAAGCAATGTTTCTTAGAATAATTGTTCACAGCTACCATGACTATCTAATTTCAAAATTTAAGCAGTCAAACAAAATTCCTGGAAGGAAAAATTGGAAGAAACAAGCATTCTCCATTATTTTAGGCTTCCAACTTCCACTCCTAAAATTTCTATGCCTTGCCCACACAACACACAAATCGGCAGTCTGTCAAAATGGTACATCAAGGGTTAAGAATTCATATGTGATCAAATGTTTAAAGTCTGTTTTATCTAATTATGTAATACCATTCCCTAAAACTATAGCATCCTACCCTAGATCAGGAAGGCAATCTGGTATACCGAAAAAATATATCTTTCAGCTTTAACCACAGGTTTTAAAGGTAGAGTAATCTTTACTGGAAACCCTGCTCATAATGTGTTCCTGGGCAAATTACTTAACTAGTCTGAGTTTTAGTTTTCTTATCTCTTTAACAGAGAAAAAAAAATTACTATGTTGCAGAATCACTGGGAAAATTAAAGAAAAACACACGATGCCGGAACACAGGGTCTGGCATGTAGAATGACAAATAATAATTACTGTTTTGTTGTCATTGGCTATTTTTTAAATACAACGAAGCTAGAGAATGTGGAACTCAAATTTTCAAATTCCTTATTTTGGAGGTAATTGAAAAAAAAAAAAAACTTTTTCCACCCTGAAAAAAAAAATCCCTTTGAGTCTAACATCTTCATTTATTCAACAGTATTTATTTGGTGCTTTCAACATTTGAAGGCACTATCCTTAAGGTTAGGGATACCTCAGAGAAGAAATTAGAAATAACAGTCCTTGCCCTCAAAAAACTTACATTTTAGAGGAAGCTAGACATTAAACAAGCAATTACACAGTTACTTAATTACAATTGTGATCAGTGTCACAAAGAAAATTTGCTAAAGGGGGAGATGACCTATAAGGATCAGAATTTAAATTTCTATGCAAAGATACCACCTCCCACCAAGGGTTTTCAATCACTTGCTCTGTAATTTAAAGAATCCAACTCTTTGTATAGACTCGATCCTCTGGTCTTTAAAACAGCAAAACAGGGGTGGCTGTATGGCTCAGTTGAGTGTCCAACACCTCATTTCAGTTCAGGTCATGATCTGAGGGTCTTCAGAGAGCCCAGCACTGCGCTCTGTGCTGGGTGTGAAGCCTACTTAAAGTTCTCTCTCTATCTCCCTCTCCCTATGTTCCTCCTCTCCCTACCATCTCTCTTAAAAAAAAAAAATAGAACAACAAAATTAGCAATTAACTTGACTTGGGACATTTTTATGCTCAGAACTGTACACTAAAACTTTAGCTACTATATAAAACCTACAAATTAATTTCAAATATTCCATACAGTAAGCTATTAATGAAAGAGAAAGCAAAGATAATAATATAGGTAAGCACTTGTCAGCTCTCCACCATGAACTCATTAGAAGACACATTTCCTGGTAGAGTATAAAAAGCCAGTATTTTCATATGCATGCCATTATTCATAACTCATTTTTTCAGAAAGTTTTTATTAAAATAAAATAAATATGTACATATTTATTACTGAAAAAGAAGTTACTTCTGTGATTTTTAAGATCAGAACAATTCTAACTTTCTTACTAAAGGAGAATTCTTTTTTGCTCAGGTACCTTTTAAAATATGAAACCTTAATTTTTTTTTTTTTTTAATCTGGTAACATCCACTTTAAGGACAACTTCAAGATCCCTATCTTCAGAAGGTAGCACACTGTTGTAGAATAGTGCCATTAAACTCCCAAGTGAATAATAAAGGGGAAACCTGAGAGGTCAAATCAACTCTCCCATCAAAATGAAGCTAAGTTTATTCTATAAAATAGAATCTACCTCAAACAACATTCACCCAGAAATTAATGCAACAATTAATCCAGAACAATGACTGTCAATTCCCCAAAAGTGGCCTCTTCATCTATATTTAGTTCATAAGGCAAACTAGTCCAGGATTCCTGCTGCCAATTATAATGAATGGAAGAAATATATTTGAATCAAATAGCACCATCTAGCAGAACCTTCACCGCTTTACTTTCAACAGTAGATATTACTTGGCATTCAGTTTGGTAGACTGGACAGCAAAAGTGGCAATTATCTGTTTTCGTGACAGAATCACAAAATTAGGCTAGAAAGAACCAGAGACACATCACACTCTCATTATTATCTAAGATAATTTAAAAAAAAATTTTTTTAGGAAGTTATCAGGATACAGAGTAGAGTCAACATTCCTGGGAGTCTAACTAAAATCCAAAATTACTTTGATTTTCAAATTCAACCATCCCCAAATGCCTCAACACATTTCAATCCCTTCACGCTCAGTAATATGAAATCCCAATACTCTGTAATCATTAACACATCTTGTTTTTAATCTTATCAGGTATATTACAACCAAATGATTAATGCACATAAATTGGGCTGTTATTTCAAAACTTCAGTTCTAGTAACTTCTGTTTCTTAACCAGGCTATATTACTGTCTTTTGTATATTTCACGGCACATCAACTAGTTCCTAAATGTAGCTCCTCAGAAAATACCTCTGGAAACAAACAAAACAAAACCAGCATCTCTCCTAAATTTTTTGTTTGTTTTGCTCCATCAAGGCCTGCCACCCCTAAATCTTATGGGAATGGTGTGTTGCTGCCAAAACGAAGATTAGGAAATGTCCCCATCCCTAGGGCACAAGAAACTTTCAGACTACTAACTGCCCGAAGGAGGGAAAGTCGGTCGTCTGAGTATTTGGTTTTTATTTACACGCCGCTATTTCCAAGCGCAAGGTAACCAAAGTAGCTCTTCAGAGATGCTCTCGGACTTTTCCCCAGCGTGAACCCCCTCGGAAAGGCAGAGCGCGTTCAGTGACAAGGATAAGCCTCCCCCTCAAAGTGGAGGTGGTTACTGGGAATCACCGATCTGCTGCACAGAAAATAGGGGTTCTTCCTCAGTGGTCACAGTCACTATTGCTCTCATTTTTAGTAACAACCAAATCACCGTTACAAGTACGTAAGAATAGCAGCAAACCACCCTGCTTCGCAGTGTGCCGTGACAGCAGCATCCCGGGCCGGGAAGGGCTCTTTTCTCACCTGCCTCCTCCGGGCTCCCGCCAGAGTTAACACCTGTATCTCCCCACCTCAACGTTTCTCGCCTTCCGGCAAATCCCTTTTCGAACCACTGCTCCCAGCGCACCCCAGACAACCTTCCTCCCCCCTCCGGCCGCTGCGGCTCACACAACTCCCAGCCCGCTCGCCCCGCGACCACCGCCCAGCGGGAGCCGCCCGGCCCGCCGCCCGGGCAGCCGCGGCCCCCCGACGTTGGGGAGGCGGTAAGTCTGCAAAAAAAAAGTTCTCCAGCCGCCAGCGCGGAGTTGGGTCTGTCCGGGAGGCAGAAACACCAGCCCGCTCCAGCAGATCCCACTTCTCGCCAGCACACTCTTCCTCTCCGGGAACTCGGTCCTTCTTAGACTCCCAAACTTCAGCGGCGCCACTACCCGCGCCGACCACCCCTGATCTGCCAGGCGCTGGGCAGCACGGAAGCTGCGTCTCTTCACCCGCTGAAGAAAGCCCCGACGCCCACCCGGCCCACGCCCGCACACGCCCTCCGCGCCCCGCGCGCGTCTCCGCGCCCCGCGGGGCCCCGCTCGGCCGCTCAGCGCCCGGCTTCCGCCCGCCGCGCGCCCGGCACTGCCGCCCTCACCTCGCCGGGCGATCCTGGCCCCAAGCCCCGGCGCCAGAGCCCCGGGCCGCGGCGCCCCTCTCCCTGCCTGCTCCCGACCTCAGCCCGCCCCTCCAAGCACCCACAGTCTCACCGCGAGCCCTCCTCCACGCAGCTGCCCCCCTCCGCCCTCCCCGCGACCCTCGGCAGCGCTCCGGGTCCCCGCAGCCCCGGACCCCAGCTCTAAAGTTACTTTGTGAGGAGGTGAAACCGCGGGTTATTTCCCCCAATCACCCAAACAAGTTTCCATCCTCGGCACCAGCACCGCCACCGCCCCCCAGCACACCCGCTCCCTCCCGCAGGCAGCCCCCCAAGGCCGCCCGCCCCGCGCGAGCACCTCCTGGGAAATAGCCGCTCCCCGCACCGCACGCCCCCACCTCGTGTACCCCTCCCCCTGCCAGCCCACCCCCGGCTCTCCCCAGGCGGAGAGTGTCTGGGTCTGTGTGTCTCCGAGAGAGTGTGCGAGTGCGTGCGTGTGTGTGCGCGCGTGTGAAGGCGGAGGTGGGTGAGAAGCGGAGACACTTACTTCTCCCGGGCCTGGCTGTCGGACGGGACGGCGCTGCTGTTACTCTTGCCTTTGCCGTACATGCTTGTGCCGAGAGCAGCTCCCACTGTCACGCACCTGTCAACCCATCACAGCCTCCCCGGGAACAGCCCCGTCCCCATGGCGACCCACGCAGCCACCCCCACTATTGGCCGCCCCACGCCAAAGCTCCACCCCCTTCGCCCAGGCAACGCGCGAGACTGACAGGCCTCCCCCTCCCTCCGGCCTTCCGAAGCGTG
Organism: Meles meles; assembly: GCF_922984935.1. NCBI lineage: Eukaryota > Metazoa > Chordata > Mammalia > Carnivora > Mustelidae > Meles > Meles meles. The sequence continues at coordinate 76,462,996 of NC_060068.1, read as the reverse complement.
CGGTGGCTGCTACAGTCTAAGCGGCAGTCTCCTCCCTCCCGGGTTCCCTCCCTCCTTCCCTCTCCGTTCTCCTCCCTCCTCCCGCTCTCTTTCCCCCCTCCCCCCTCCGAACCCCGGCGCAAGGGGGGAATTAGAAACTGCTCTAGAAGGATTTTAAACAACTGGCTGTTCTCTCCGCCGCCGCCCCTCCCCCCGCGCCGCCCGCGCTCGGCTCCTCACTGGAGAGAAGGCGCCGGGAGGAGGGGAAAGTGCGGCCTGGAGTCCCTGGTAGGAGCCGGCGGAGCTGGAGCTGTGGCGGCCCCAGACTTCGGGGCGCCCGCGGAGTACACAGACAGACTTACGGCCCCAGCCTTCTCCCGAGCCCCCACCGGCCCCCTCTCCGGCTCCTCTCCTGTCTGTGACCCCGCGCCAGTACCCTGAATTGATCTCTGCCGCCTCAGCCTACTCCCTGGGTGTCGCCCCCACCTCGCGCCCCCCCCCCACCGCCCTTCTCCCAGAGGGATGGCTGGCGAGGGACACACGCGCTGTTCCCTCGACCTTCTGTCTGAGCGACCCCGAGCGACTCGCCTTTCCTCCAGGGGAGGGACTGGGCGCCGCTGGAGTGGCGTCGCCTCGCCCCTAGGGCCGCGCCCTGCTTCCCCGGGGAACACCCTGCCTCAGACCTGCCTCCCCTCTTTAGAGGTGAGCCTCCTCCCAAAGATGGCCGGGGAATCCTGGGGCCTCACTGGCCCCCGTATGCCTGGAGCCCCGTGGCACAGCACGCAACAGCTCCCTTGCCTGAAATGCCGCAGAAAAGGGCTCCAGGCATCCCCACCTGGCCTGGTTTTCCAGTCTTGGTCGCCGATGTCTACTCTTCCTGACCTTTAAAGTGGAAAGGGCCACATAGCCTTTAAAGACATCCCCGTCCTCCAGAGTAGGCCCCAACCCTCCTCCAAGGTGTGCAAAGATGTGCCAGAGCTGAAAGGCTGCCTAAGAATATTTCTGGATCAAAGCCCCTAATCCCATTTCAGTAAATGTGCAGAAAGTTTCTGAAACACAATCTGGCTCCCGATAGAACTCCATCCTTTATCTTGTGGAGATCCTTAGATGCAAAATCAGACAGAGTGCAAATGGGGTTAGAAAGAAGACATGGGCATCAAATTGGGAGTGACAGAGGAAGAGGGTTGCAGGTGGGGGTCAGACTGGGGGAAACATCAGGAAAGGATGAATAGACATGGAACAGCTATAGGAGGGGAGAGAAAATAGGATTTAAATTGGGAAAGCCACCTTTCTATTTTCACACAGAGCTTTAAGCTTTTAGTAGTAGGACCCTAAAAATGCAGATGGAGCTACAGAGATAAATGGAATGGAAAGAAATGGGTTTATATGGCCATTGACAGCAAACGACAGAAGTGAAACATCAACAGAAGATTAAGGAAGGGCAGTCAGTAGGAAAGACAGACTGAGAAAAGGGTTTGGCAACCAAACAAAAATCGAAAACTGGGAAAAAATGAAGAAGGACCTGCTATTCTAGTGTTAGAGAATAATTTTTTAATTGTAAACGGAAAGTGTAAAAAGAAAAGAATAAAATAAATAGGATTAAATGAAGAAAACAGAATATGAAAGCAAAAGAAGATGGCAAAAACAAGAGGACTGACATTATGATAGAAAGATTTAAGAAAAATAAAAGTGCTTTTATTAAAAGGACAAAAATTTATCCCATAGAAGTGAGGATGAAGAAAATGGGGGGGGGGGAATCACATAGGCTTAAACTGATTAGTTTCCAAGAGAAGTAATTTGCCATTTCTAATTCAAAATCCCTCTTTCTGTTTACAATGAACTGTAGAGATTTGGTGGTGGATACAAGGCATTCATGGACTCAGGAGAAGCAGGAGTGATGCTTAGCAAGTAAGTCTCTCTTTTGATGAACTTTTGCTCAAAATGCTCAGATAGGTATAAGGCTGCCACTGTTTACAGACTACCTTCAGAGTTAGCATATGTAATTTGTTGTTCAGTTATCAACTTCCATTGGCTTTAACCCAGAAAATTATCAACATCTCAAGGCTTCATGACCCATAGAACACTCCCTTTAAGTGACTGCTTAGACAATGCAGTCAAGGAGAGAGCTATGCAGCTACTAATCCATTTTCCTGTCCACACTGGACCAAAGTAAATTTTCATTAAAGACCAGAGTGGGCCTTGTACTGTTATCTAAAAAAAAATTAGTTATTATCCTTGCTCTGGTGTTGGGATTCTCTATGGTTCTTAGTCATGGCACATTAGAATTACCCTAGGAGGATTTATTTTTTGTTGATTTTTGTTTTAAATACAAGATCTGGACCCTACCTCAAACAAACTAACTCAGAAACTTTGTGGATGGACACCAGGATTTATATTTTTTGTAAGCTCCTAGTGATTCTTTTATGTAACTAGGGCTGCTTAACTTTGCTCTTAAGTATCTATCTTTTTTTAACGGTTATTTATTTATTTATTTGAGAGAGAGGGGAAGAAAGAGAGAGAACATGAGCAGAGGGAGGAGCAGAGGGAGAGGAAGAAGCTGACTCCCTGCTGAGCAAGGAGCCAGATGTGGGGCTCAATCCCAGGACCCCAAGATCGTGACCTGAGCCAAAGGCAGACACTTAACTGACTGAGCCACTCAAGTGCCCCTTCAGTATCCATTTTAAGACAGCCAGTGGACACCATCAGATCTCAGAGCAAGATTTTTAGGTTGTGGTTATATGTAACAGATGACCCTTCCCCTGTAAGGCATTAAGACATCTTTACGGAGGACTTTACTTTCTACCCACTGAGCCAACAAATTTGTTAATAGCATGAAAATGTAAGACCACATGTGTTCTTATAATACAACACCACAAGTAGTTCTGGTTTAATTTACTATTTCCTAAAGAGAAAGGAAAACAAAGAGAAAAACAAGAGAAGCTATTTCCTGTCTACTGCTGCCATTTATTCATTTGATTAGTTTTTACTCAGATTTATTACACGGAAGAGTCCTTTGAGTAATGGCATCTTTTCTGATATTTAAAAAATAAATAATAGATCGGCACAGTAAGGTATGGAATTCAGAACAATTTGGTCTTAGTATCTAGAAGGAATAAAATGCTAAAAGGTCTTAGTTCAGAACTTGCCAAGTTAATGTCAGAGTTAACTTCACAGGAGTGTTATTATCCAACAAATATACTAAGTAAAAACATGACTATTCCTATACATGGTAACCTTAAAGCTTCAGTGGTAGTCAAATCAATTATCATTAAAACATCTCAGCAGCTATCTGAACCATCTCTGTTTTATTTTCCTCTTAATGTTTACACATGTAAGTAAAATGCTTCTTTGCCCTTGTTCAAATTATTTTGAGTACAAAGACTGTTCTTTGCATCAGCAACTGTATCTCATGGGGCCAATATTGTAATTAATGAGATTTGAAACACATATTCACAGCCAAATTTGAGATCCCAGACACAGAATTGAAGATCCATTGTTTTGTTTTCATTTTTAAGAAAGGGGAAGATAGGAGATTTAAATCTTCTTGTAAAGAACCACAATATATATTTTTGGAAGTTATTGTTTTGTTCTTCAATCTCACATATAAGGCTAATTAATTTAGGGGGCTGGATTTAAGACAGGGGAATGCTGACTAACCACCAGAATAAAAATTTGCATTTGACGTTTATTTTTTTCCTTTTTATCGTATTCTTTCAGATATAAAACACCACAATTACTCACTCATTAGGTCTTTCTCCCCCGTCCTGGTTTTGTTTTTGTACATTTGCACAATTTTGTCTTTTTGGAACCTGCATCTTATTCTTAGAAGAAGACTTTATCAATTCAAAACAGGCAGTTCGTTGTACCACCCTGCTAAAACTCTAGACTTACTATACATTTCTTTGATCTTAATTTTTTTCTGTTAAACATTAAGTTTAATAACATCCATATTCTTATAGTGCATGGGACTTCAGAAAAGATTTCCCTTTGCTATTTAGAACACAGAAACTACTTCTTTATGTTTAAGTAGAAACTAATGATGAATTTAATTATTGACAACACATAGAATACTTAGCATGTTAATTTTAAAAAGCAAAATAGTTAAAGGCATCTAGCTGGGTCATTCAGTGGAGCATGAGACTCTTGATCTCAGGGTTGTGAGTTCTAGCCCCACAGTGGGTGTAGATTGGAAATAAAATCAGAAAGAAAGAAAGAAAGAAAGAAGAAAGAGAGAAAGAAAGAGAGAGAAAGAAAGAAATCTAGAGTAAGAAAATATTTGTTTAGAAAAATTAAAATAAACTGTCTAAACATTAAAATTTATTAAAAGTAATTTTCTTGTTTTGAGGTAATTTTTCCAAAGGACAAAATTTTTCTATTATTTATTTGTTTCATAAACTAGTTCATTAAAAAAAAATCTCCTTACATTCATACCACTTTTCATTTCAAATCATTTAACAGATACCCATTTATTAATACTCAGTATATCCCTATTATTATATTTTCTTTTTTTTTTTTTTAAGATTTTATTTATTTATCAGAGAGAGAGCGAGAGTGAGCACAGGTAGACAGAGTGGCAGGCAGAGACAGAGAGAAAAGCAGGCTCCCCGCCGAGCACGGAACCCAATGTGGGACTTGATCCCAGGATGCTGGGATGATGACCTGAGCAGAAGGCAGCCGCTTAACCAACTGAGCCACCCAGGCGTCCCTTATTACATTTTCTTAACCAGCTTTCTTAACTGGGTAAACTGAGTCCTGAAAAGATTTATTAGCATGATCTGATCTATAAAGAAAACAGAAATAGTTCCAGGATGAGAACTCTGTGTTCCTGGCTGACAGTCCTGTTCTCAGACCACGAAGCCGCACCTCTTTCTCTCAAAAGTGACTATTCTACAGAGGAATGTGAGCAAGCTCTGAGATGTTTGTCATTCAAACTACTGTATGAAACTTCACTCCCAGGGAGAAGAGACTAGCATGCTTAGATCTGCGTACCTGCCCTGTACCAAAGTAACTCAATGAACAGTCATTACAACAGTAATACTATGCAATGTGGTCTCTTATATCGGAATAATAAATGAAATGGAACCTCAAATTAACATTATTTGACACTGTTATTGGTTTAACATCAGTTAATCTGAGGCAATGACTGTTTTCTTAACCTATTGCCCTAGATTTTTGAAGTCCCAACTTAGCTAACATTTACCAATGGGTTAGGAGAGAGTGTACAGACAAGGTTCTAAACCTTGCCATCTCTCTAGAGTGCCTAGTCCTTTTTAGCACCATCAAGATTTGAAATTTAGTCACTTGGAAAAAAATAAAATAATCTTGTTATAAAAAAATCATACATAAGCTGGAGATGATGAAAAGTGAAAAAGTAGGGCTACCATGTATTTCAATTTCACACACTTTAGCACATTTTGCAAAACAAATTCCAAGTGTTGCAGTATTCACTGGCTGGATTTTTGTCATTAAATGTTGAAAGTTATGCAATAGGAAGTGTGCCAAAGAGTGTTCTTTATTCAAAAGTATTACTGTATTTTTTTTAGTGCATTCCTAAATCTTCACAATATTTTTTCACCTCCTAAGGTTATGCCAATATGATGTCTTTGCACTCTTGAATTTGACAAAAGCCCCAGTCTCAAGAAGGAGGCTGTGCAACATTCCATGCAGTGTCATTTCCTTCTGTTGAGAATGGAAACATAGGAGTAAAAAAAACTTACTACATTGTTTTTCATAATTTTCCGACATAATTGGGTCCTCTCAATGAAGTATGGCCAAAAAAGGTGACAAATTATGCCACTATTGTGTTTTATTTATCTCCATATAATTTCAAATGTAAGGGGTTAGGATACATTTTTAACTTATTTAGCTGTATTAAAAATATATTCAAGACAGGTGCTGAATATAGCCATTGCCAATAATGAGCTATATGATAGAAACAATCTTACCAAGGTCATGTGTACCTGCCAAAGATTTAGAGGGTACATCAAACTTTTTGTTTAGGGGTACTCAGTCTTTGAAACCAGCTGGTCTCCATCCTATATATGGCAGTACGTGAAGATTTATAAGTATTCTTTGGTGGCAACTACTACCAGCTAGCATTATAATCATTAGAGTATACATTTACTAACCACATTCATCAGACAAATAATTCTATAATCTCATTATCATCAATTTTCCAAACTCTTCAGGTCTTTTTCCTTGGACCTAAATTCTTGAGGCAGAGGATAAAAGGATTCCCTGCCACATGATGCTAAGCTATTGACTACTTCATGGCAAATCTTCATTAGGCTCACTCAGCTTCTTAGACCCAAGTTGTCTATGGTATCGTAGCCCAATGTTAAGAAAGTTAAGAAATAATATATTTTTGTGTTATGGTCTGCTACTACTGCTCTATGCTTACCTCCTACCCTATGCTCCCTTTAACAGTCATGGAATTTTTTGTTCTTGAGGAGAACCTTAATCACTGTCTCTGGTCCTGTGGACACTACTTAGGGCTAAAGTTGTTAACTTTGCTAAAGTTGTTAACTCTGGGTTAAGGAGAGTTTTGGCCAAGGACACTGACCCATGGAATATTCTTTGGTACAGCATTTGAGGCTGAGGTGCCCAGAAATTAGAGGCTTCAGAGATATTGTATCCATTCACTCTGGCCTTTCTCTCTGGTTCATGTCCTAGGGTGGAGGTAGAAAAAGAGCTCACTCTGGTAAGGAAAGTAAGTAGTCTACAGAGAAGGGTAGTCAAAGAAGAATCCAGTTCTGGGTACTTTCTCCTATGCCTCTAGAAGAGCTATCCCTATATCCCAACTTTCCTACACTCCTTCCTTTGTTCTTGCCTTGGCTCTTGTGTCCTTTTAGGAGGTACCAGCTCTGTTCAATAGTTTGGTTGTTTTCTTCATTTAAAAAGAGCATTTGTGGTTGCTGGGTAGCTCAGTCAGTTAAGCATCTGCCTTTGGCTGAGGTCATGACTCCAGGGTCGTGGGATGGGGTTCCATATCAGGCTCCCTGGAGAGACTGCTTCTCCCTCTCCCTCTGCCTCTCCCCCAGCTCATGCTCTCTCTCTCTCTCAAATAAATAAATAAAGTCTTTAGAAAGGAGGAGGGGCATTTGTCATTTGTGGCAGAAAGAGACATATGTCACATCCATGTCTCAAGAACTTCCTAAAGACCTAGAGAGCTCTAAAGGCCTGTGAGAGGAGGTTGAAGAGCAGAGGAGGAGAAGGGGACAGGACTGTATCTCCTGGGCTTGAGATGCTCCAAAGGGTTTTACTACATAACCTCCTACCTGTCCATTTCTTCTTTTATGTGTTCTTCCTCTCTTTTCCTGCTTCTTGTTTTGTTTTGTTTTTACCCCACCAATCCCTGTCAAAAGACAAAGGTGAGAAAAATAAGGAAGTTCCATGGGAACATACTAGATTGAACTATATGAAATGGCTATGTTTGCAAGTCAAAAATGTTTGAAGGGCACCTGGGTGGCTCAGTCGGTTAAACACCTCCCTTCAGCTCAGGTCCTGATCTCAGGGTCCTGGGATCAAGCCCCACATCTGACTCCCTGCTCAGTGGGAGTCTGCTTCTCCTCCTCTCTCTGCTCACCCCCTGCTTGTGTGTTCTCCCTCTCTCTCACTTTCTCTCTCAAATAAACAAAATCTTTTTTAAAAATGATTGGGAACACCTGGGTGGCTCAGTGGGTTAAAGCCTCTGCCTTCAGCTCAGGTCATGATCCCAGGGTGCTGGGATCTAGCCCCACATCAGGCTCTCTGCTCGGCGGGGAACCTGCTTCCCTTCCTCTCTCTCTCTCTCTTGATCTTGTCAAGAGACAAGATCTCTTGATCTCTGTCTGTCAAATGAATAAATGAAATCTTTTAAAAAAAATGTTTGATTGTTCAGCAGTGTTGTATGGTTCAACTACACAAGATTTCAGTTCTTAAAAACCATGCCTCAGACTTCTTATGTAATAACAACACTGACATTTACCAAGATTTACAATGCATCATGTACTATGTACAGTGCTTTACATAGTGTATCTCACTCAGCAATCTTCATAATCCTTTGAGGTAGGTATTATTCACAAATTTTGGTGGTTCACACAACTATTGAATGGCGGGATTATAATTCACACTCATGTGCCCTATCTCTTCAGGCCCTCTTGGAATTCCATACAGAGATCCTTCCAATCACACTTGCCCCTTAATATTTACTTTTTCAGGGGCGCCTGGGTGGCTCAGTGGATTGAGCCGCTGCCTTTGGCTCAGGTCATGGTCTCAGGGTCCTGGGATCGAGCCCCGCATCGGGCTCTCTGCTCCGCGGGGAGCCTGCTTCCTCCTCTCTCTCTGCCTGCCGCTCTGCCTACTTGTGATCTCTCTCTCTGTCAAATAAATAAATAAAATCTTTAAAAAAAAATTTTACTTTTTCATGTGCTGTGATTTTAGACATAGAAACTTCTCTGTGAATTCAGGTTAGATTAAATACAGGCAGGACCACTCAAGCAGGTTTTATAGGATCTTGCTTCAGCATGGTAAGCAGCAGTGAATTCTGTTCTTACATCCAAACCTGATGAGGCAAAATCAGAAACACCAAGCCACACCCTGCTTTATTTCAGTTTTGGCCTTTATCAAATACATCATTTCCTCCCATTTTGACTATTATAAAGTGAATGCCTTGGCTCACTATAGGATATTAAAAGAAGAAATGATTTGGTATGAATCTATTGCTCTTGATATTTGAAAGAGATGCATGTTCTCTGTATTCCTACTAGGTTGCTCAGGTCGTGTCTTCTTTCCAGTCTTTACCTTATTCATTCCTTTCAGTTAATACATTTCCCAGATCTATGTGTCTCTGAAATCTGTGATAGATAAAACCTAAAAACCAAGAGCTTTGTTTTAATTTGCATTCTGCTTAGGAAAAGGGAGACTTGGATCACTGGATTACATCACCCTTCAGTCACTGGATCACTGTAAATGTGTCCTACCTCTGGAAATGGTCAAAAATTGGTCCCTTCATCTAAATAAGCAGATTACAATTCCTTTGGGGGTTGTTTTTGTTGTTGTTTTGGGTTTGTTTTTTGGCGTTTCTTTTCCTATGTGATTTTCTTTTCCTGGTGGATTATTGTAGTTCACTGTTACCTTTCCTTCTTCTCTTGTTTTGTTTGGCTTCACTTCCTCCTCCTATTGTTGTAGCTGTCTTTTTCCTCCCATCACTTTTCCTGTTGCCTTTCCAATTGGGTGGGGCTCCATCCAATTCACTTACTGTCTGACTCTAGAGTATCTTTAATCCCAGGGGACAACAGTCTTGTGCCAACTAGTTGGAATCCCTGGGGTATCAGAAGAAGTATCCCAGAGACTAAGTATCCCTAAAATTTTCCTTTATTGATTTTATGTTAGAATGAAATCCAAGGATGTCTAATTAGGGGGGAAAAAAATCATCCTTATGGCCTCCTAATCCAAGACCATTTTGAACTCTGACAGCACCAACATCCATCAAATCAAACAATGAAATCAACTTTGGTTACTTAGCATAATAGAAATAAACTTGTAATATTCTATTAGTGAAGGATCAATGTCTCCTGTCTTGAAAATAAACATCAGAGCTTGGCCTCAACATTTGTGTAGTAGCAGGAGACCATTATTTTGTGGCAACATTTGATTACGTTGACATCAAGACAGATTTATTAAATTAATAAATAGTACATGATTTTCAGCCTTTCATTCCAACCATCACCACCATCCCCCTCCACAAGATGATCATCTAAAACCCTTCACCCATATTTTGACTCCTTATTATCTACGACTCTTTATTTCCTTTTTGTTGTCATTTTATACTCAATTTTTTATACCCACTTTTTTCAGATGGAAGAAAGTTAATAATGGGAATTATCAAATTGTTAATTGTTAAAATATTTTAGTGATGTAATATTGGAAAAGGAAGTATTTCAGATATGCTTTTCAGAGTTCTGAATGTGGCTAATGGCAAAATACCATTCTTGCTGTGCCTTCCTCTTTCAACCTCAGGGCCTTTGCCCTGGGTGTTTCCTCTGCCTGGAATGTTCTTCCTTCTGCTCTTTGCGTGGCTGTTTGTCTTTTTTCTCATGCCCAAGTCTGATGGAATGTCATTTCCACAGAGAAGTTCTAAGAGTAAGTGTTTATTCCCCCATCCTCCTTCGCTCTTCATCCTGTTGTTCTGTTTTATTCTATTTATCATCACGTGTCACTATCTGAAACTATTCATGATTTGAATTCTCTGTTGGCTTGCATAGTTCCTGTCCTCAGATCTAGAACAGTACCAGATCCCCAGTGGCAGTCAATAAACAAATATTCATTGACTGACTGGATGGATGGATGAATGAATGAATAATTCTAATGAAACAGTCATTTGTGAATGACTTCAGGTCCTATCTCTCTTAGATATTTGCAACATACAATCCTTCCAACCCTCTACCCCTACAAACCAGGGCTCCTTATAGTCTTAGAAACAGTAGTAATTGGACAGAGAGCATCAGCACACCTTCAGATTTTAGGCTTCCGTTCTTACTCCCATTTATTGTTCCAGCATCTAAACCAATTTAGCAATTTTGGTGAGCAGGACATGAGAGAGATATGTATTTTCTCCTCTTTTGTATCACCACAGATCTGACTGACTTGGAGTTCCAAATGGCTTAGTGTTGCTGACAATAAGGAAAACAAGTGGCACACAGTCAGCAGATTCGTTTTCAGTAATAAGCTTTCATTATGTCACTTTCCTGCTCGAAAACCTCAGTGCCTCCTCACTGCTTATAGGATGACTTTCTCTCCCTTCCAATTTTTATCCAATCTGATTCATCGGTCCCTAAAATCTTCAGTATGTCATAGTTATTTAAGCATGTCTGTTTTCCCTACGAGTATTTACTCCTTGAAAATGGCCTCTCCATTCACAGATGCTTTCACAATACCTACATGTTGAGCTTTGTATGAATATATTTTTGAAGAAGATATTTCCCTGCTCTTAAGCCTTACAATTCCTACCTCAGTGTGTATCTTGCCTTTGGGAAGTGATAACTAGTGTTTCTGGAATTAAATTTTAGTTCCAGTAGCTGAAGTTGGACAACCTGGATTCCCTGCTCCATCATTAGCTGTGGGATCTTAGCTAAGTCATTTAACTTCTCTGTGCCTCAGTTTTATCAACTGTACACTGACATGTTACTCCTATATGTTAGGGTTATTATGAGGGTTGAATGAGAAAATGCATGTACTGGGTCTAGCAAAGAGCTTGGCATATCATAAGTGCTTAGTGAATGTTCATGAATGTTTTCTTCCTCAGAGTTGGTGTATGCCCTCTGTGGTCTGTTACTTCTCAAATACACCTGGCACATCTGTCAACACTATATGACTTTGTACATGCAGTTCCCCTTGCTTGCATGCCTTTCCCTACTCCTCTCCAACTCCTAACTCCTTTGAATTCTCTGCTCTTATAATTTATATCACATAGAATAAGCTGCCTTTTACTAGAACTTAACTTTTCCTGGGTCTTGTCTCCCCAGTGAGATATAACTGCAAGGATAATACTGTGATTCTCTAGCAGAGTGCAAGATGGTCCTATACTAACAGCATGTGTCTGCTATTTCTTACCTGAATTTAGCAACTAGAGAAGGTAATGCCTAATTCAATAGCCTCTGTGTAATGGTGGCAGTTGGCCACCATGTTGACATTGTTTCAAATTTCATGGATTCAAAGGTGAAAACAAGAAGTTTGATGTCATGTAGTCATATCTGCAAAGAGGGAGTTTCCATAATGTCCCTTAATTCCACAGCAAAGAAATTCTTATCTTTAACTGTTAATACAATGTGAAGTACTTTTCTTCATTGAATCGGCAAGGCAATGGGAAAAAAATTAAGTCATCCTCCTCCTCATAATAAGCCTGCATATACTTCAAGACAGTCATCAAGTAATCCTCTTCTCCCAAATGAACAATCAAAATATTTATTTGCATAGCTAATATCACAGACGATCTAGGCAAATAGACGAAGTCTCTCTCCTGTGAATACTATTAGCTTCTAGTTCATGGTTTAGGCAACTGCTCTAGAATGAAATAAAATCTTCAGAGACTTCTACTGGTCAATCAACACTTAAAATGTTTTTCTAAGCTACTTCTGGTAATTGGAATCTTAAGCTTTTATTGAAGATAGAATGGTAATACTAAAAACAACAGCAATACAGTTAACCACTCAGCAAACATTCATTGAGCACCTACAGTATGTAGTATCGAGCAACACAGTATTTTGCTAAGCAATGAAAGGGATGCAAAAATCTGTTAGAAGCAGTAGCTACCATAAAAGAAAAGTACAAAACTTTACTAAGGACTTATCATGAGCTGGACACTGGGCTAAGTGCTGAGGATTTACAGATAGTTTCTTTCTTTGAGAATCTCATAATCTAAAGAGGAGTCTTATATTTCAGTATGGTCTTCTAAGTGCTATGAAAGATGTTAGTGGCAGTGGGTACTCTAGGGGGGTGGAGAACTGCTACTCCCTAGAGCTTGCTTGTTGTTTGCATGGAGCCTGGACTGTAGAATAAGGTTTAGCTCAGAGCAACCAGGTGACTCAATTGGTTGAGCTCCAAACTCTCTCTCTCTCTTTTTTCTCCTTCTTCTTTTTTTTTTTTTTTTTTTTTTTTTTTTTTACATTTTATTCATTTATTTAACAGAGAGAGCACAAGCAGGTAGAGTGGCAGGCAAAGGGAGAGAGAGCAGACTCCCCACTAAGCAGAGCCCCACGCAAGGCTTGATTGCAAGGTCAATCCCAGGATCACGACTGAAGCCAAAGGCAGACACTCAACCAACGGAGCCCCTCAGGCGTCCCAAGATTCCAGACTCTTGATTTCAGCTCAGGTCATGATCTGGATATTGTGAGATTCAGCCCTGTGGCCCTGTGTGGGGCTCCGTGCTTACAGGGGAGTCTGCCTGTCTCTCTTCCTCTGCCCTTCCCCAATGGATGTGCAAGCCCACTCTCTCAAATAAATAAAGACCTTAAAAAAAAAAAAGCTTAGATTAATTAAAAAAATAATAATTTTAAAAAGTGGGGGTGGACATTTCAACAAAGGCAGCTGCAGGTACAAAGGCAGAAAGGGAAGAGAGATTGCACACATTTCAGAAGCTACAAGGAATTTGCCTGAAGTGGAAAAACTGGAGATAGTTGTGGAGATAAAGCTGGAGAGTAAGTAAAGACTGACTCATGAAGAGTTTTGTAGAAATACTATGGGGAAAAATGGATTTTAAATCCTTAAGTAGCTGTGGGAAGCCCCTGGAGGATTTTAAGCAGAGGAATTACCTGATCAGATTTGCAATTTAGAAAAACCACTCTGTTTTGTGAAGAAGAGATGGAAGAATAGATAGAGGCAGGGAGGTGGAGGGGTTATTACAAACAAGGATCCAGGGGGGAACTGATGAAGGACTGACCCAAGCTGGATGCAGTAAGAAATGGAGAAGAGATGGGGCACCTGGGCAGCTCAGTCCTTAAGTGTCTGCTTGGCTCAGGTCAAGATCCCAGGGTCCTGGGATCGAGTCCTGCATCGGGCTCCCTGCTCAGCGGGAAGCCTGCTTCTCCCTTTCCCATTCTCCCTGCTTGTGTCCCCTCTCCCGCTTTGTCTCTCTGTGTCAAATAAATAAATAAAAATATTTAATTTAAAAAAAAAGAAATGGAGGAGAGAATCATATATCATCTGGAGGTGGAGAAAAATGGAAACTATGTGTCCACTTCAGAAGATTACCTATTTGACCAACTTCTTAGAAGATTTAAATATCCATAGATTTCACATAGAAAAAGAGAGTTTACTCCTTATATTGCATGTACAAGTCCTTTAACTATAAATCACTTCATGTGATAGAAGCAAATTTATTTTTCAGTGGGAATATATTGTTTCTATAATAATGGAAGTTATTCGGGAAAATCAGCATTTTACTCTTTTCAAGTTTTTAAATAAAGAGCTTCCTAGAATTGTTACCAATATACAAACAAAACTCCCCAACAAACAAAAATAAACCAAAAATTAAAACCACAACCAAACAAAAGAAAAATTATTTTTTAAAAAGATACATATATCTGGGATAAGGAAAATTTCAAAATTCTGTCTTAGATCATGTAGACGTTGACTGGTAAAGCCTCCAGATCCTATAGACTTGCCTGCTGTTGAAGGGGAGATTCTCTGAAAGCAGAGTCTGAGCTGAGTGTGAAATACGGTATGTTTACTAGGCGTCATCAGCTCTGTGAAAGGAAAGAAAAAGTAGGATTGTACAAAGAAAGAAGTCAGCCCCAGGACAGGCCTGACAAAACCTTACCCAATCTGCCTCAGGGAGGACATGATCTCTGGAAAGGTGGCACTTAGGAGCTGAGGCATCCCAGAAAATGATTAACACTTCCCAAGTCTGGGTAGCATGTCCTTCTTTGAAAGGAGAACCCTGTGCATCCCACACCTGCACATCAGTGTTTGGATGGAACTCAAAGACAGACCAGGCCAACTTCCCAAGATAACTTGGGAGTTATCTACATAACCCCATCACATCTTTATATCTCCTACCCTTTGAAGTGCTAGTTTCAGAATTGTAGAAATACTGAAATGGTGTTGAGAAAAGAATTCAAGACTGACTTTAAAATTATTTACCAATAACCAGTGGGAATTAAAAGAAAAAAGGCAGAAAAAATAGTATCAATGTGAGGACATTGTTCTCCTACCTTTCTGCATGCATAGTGGAAATCACAGAATTAATAAAACTTGTGAAGCAATCACATAGCTTCATGGATTCTAGAACATTAGAAACTGACCTAGAGTGCTCCTGAACCATGAAAGTCAACTGTGGTTTCCTTTCTCCATCGTTTCAGTTGCAGACTTACTTGAGGGACCTTCTCCAAAACATTTACATTCTATTTACTATTATGTAGAAATTATGGCACAAGGTACAAGATGAAAGGGGAGATAATTTTTAAAACCAATATAATGGATAAAGAAAAAAATGGCTCATAGGAGTTTAGAATATCAGTCTTTTTCTTTTCTTTCTTTCTTTGTTTCTTTTTTTTTTTTAATTTATTTATTTGAAAGGGAAAGAAAGGCACTAGCAGGTGGAGGTTCAGAGGGAGAAGGACAAGCAGAAAGGGAGAGGGACAAGCAGACTCCATGCTAAGTGCAGCCCCCCCCCCCAGAGCATCGTCAATGCAGGTCAGGATTCCAGGACCCTGAGATTATGACCTGAGCTAAAGTCAGACGCTTAACCAACTGTGTCACCCAGGTGCCCATAGAGTATTGGTCTTTCCCAACATTATGGTAGAGAAAGGGGCAGAAAATAGTGAAGATCTTTCACTGTGATTCCTGTAACTTAGCACGGTGTACTGAGTTCATAAATTCCTCATCCCTCAGAATTTATCTCTATGATTAAAACTTACTAATTTAAAAAAAAAACAACAAAAAACGTACTGATTTAGATTCCATAAATTTGTCATGTTGCAGTAATACAGTTGTAGTGTGTCATTCTGGCTGAGAAACTATTTTATAATGATTGTTTCCCTGTAAAAAAAGGAGCCTACTAATATTTCCCAAACATATCTTCAAATTTTGGGCCCACCTATTATATTCATAATGTAAACTGTGGTTAAGACCCATAACCATGGGTGAATAATGACTTACATTTTTTTAACTAATTGACACATTCTTAAAAAATCTTTTTTTCTTGTATTTTGTAAATTATTTAGAAAAATAATAAATAGCCTTTACTTCAAAAAATCTATTTTTCCCTGATTTCGATGGGTTCTTCTTCTCTTTCACACTAGGAACTTTATTGTAGTCCCATTGTAACTCCTCTACCTACCCCCAACTAATGGGATTCTGCATTCCTGCCTAAATGCCACGCTGTATATCAGAGAACTTCTATTCATCCAACCCTAGGTAAAATCAGACTAGTGCAATAATATAGATGAGAGAAACGGGTAGAGAAAGGGAGAAAGGAGCTCTGATATGGGTAAATGACAATATCCAAACTAAGTGTAAACCCGAATATGCCCCCAAAACTCTACACATGTAGAGTAACTGCCTCACCAATTTCCCACAAGCACCTTGGTCTTTGAGTTTATTTCTCACAAGCTGTATTACTTGCTTATGGAAAATAATGCACCTAAAATTTGTCATTCCTAAAAGTTGTCATAGCTTTAAAACAATCCAGCAAATAAATTATTGTTAAATGCTTTGATTTTCAGAATGTGTATGTCTAATGAACAAGTATATTAGATGCCTTTAATTTTTTTTTTAATTTATTGCAAAAAGTTCTTGGTCTTAGGCACTACATCCATCACAATTGCCATATAGGACCTCTGTGGCCCTAACCCCATCATCTCAGTGTTCACTATTACAACTGGACCCTGGGTGCCAGAATCTCCATCACTGTCCTCCCTCCAAAGCCAGAAGCCTCCACGGCCACTTTTGCCAGAAAATGTATTCCATTAGGTACTTATTTCCTCTCATTGTTCTCTTCCGAAACAAATCTCCTACAAGCAAGGTGACTGGCCTGCGCCTAGTTCACAATTGTGCAACCTTGTTAAAAAAGAAGCTGAAAAAATGCATTAGGGCTTATGTGATGGGGAAGCAGGACTCATGCTATGGGGAATTCCTCAAACGTAGAAAAAAATGTTCAAAAGGTGATAAGCAGCCACAAAAACCAGAGCATGGAAGGCAACCAAATACAGAGCTCAAAATTTGTGCATCATATTACTGGTAGTGACGGTTAAATTTCCCCAGTCATGGAACTGGGGGAAATACTGTTCATCCCCAGGGAACTGGTGGGGAGTCATTTGAGTACTTCTTGCTGACATCTTTCATTGTGCTCCAGACTGTTCCAGATGGCAGGAAGTCCCTGCTCAGGCCTCTGGCTGGGACTTTCTCTAAGAGCTGACCCTCAGCACTACACAGGGGCAAGCTGCCAGAGCAGCAGGGAAAGACAACTCACCTACACAGGCCCAACCGTTCTCCAAACACCTTGGAAATTTAACTGTCACACAGTGGGGAAAAGAACAGGTTTTCAAGACTTGTTACTATGCATATGCTAATTATTAGGCAGAGGGGAACATGATAATTGAGTTATGAAACTACTAAATAAAACCAGACTACCTGACAGAGAGCTTCTTTACATGACGTTTTTACACAAGAATAAACAATGTGTTCTTTGTACCGTTAAAAAAAAAAAGAAAGAAAGAAACAGGGTTAGTTTTATTCTGTAAACTACGATCTCTTGTTGTAACTAGACTAGTGCTTGTATTTGTTGACATTTTGATTTATAAAAAACCTGAACGTGTTCCATTTCAATAATTCTTTTTGTGGAAGCAATATCAGAGAAGGGGGGAAAACACTGATGTTCATTCCCCCACCCCCCAAAAATCGCATACGCAAAAGCTTTAGAATTCTCTTTGTTCAACTCTGGATCAGATTTCATGAAAAAGTTATTGAAATTCCTTTTGCTCCCCATTCTTCCACGCATGTATAGAGCCTTATATTCCTAATGAGCCCCAAAAAGCTTCCTAACACAGAACTTTATCTTTGAAAGATAGAATAACCTGTTACCCTCAATTCCTCTCAATCCTGTTTCCATCTTTCATTTGCTCTTCCTCCTTAACCACAAGATGAAATGTGTGCTAATTAATTCACTGTTGACAGACTCAATCTAATGCCTAAAACTGGTGTCATGTGCTAAGTGGCCAAGGTGGAACCCAAAGCAGAGAAGTGGAGGGTGCTTGGGTTCTATGAGCATTTTTTAACATGGAATCACTGTGGATACAGTGAAGGGTACGTATACCCATCAAATGGCTTACAAGTGGCTCACCATGTATTCAGATTAATGATGAATCTGTGTAATATTCTTTGAGATGCTTTGTTTAAGAAGAAAGACAGCAAATAAAGAGAGTAATATATGATAAAACATCAGTAAAGAGTTCCATGTAAGCCATGCTTGCTTATAAAATGTTACTTTCTTCCCATGAAATGATAAAAGTAAAGAAAAAGGGAAAAAGGTATACTCAGAGTACAGTTTCTGATAAAAGGAAGCACCCAGATAATTTTTAAAGAAAGTGTCTCTAAATTAGATGCTAATTTGTGTTATCTACAGAAAGATTCCCCTTCCTCAAGTAGCCACTAAACATGAATGCATATGTGCCGATGATAAGACCCTTTCTTATGCATGTTGCCTTTATAATTCACCTTCCCATATTCATCCAGGATTTCTATCTAAAAGTAATAAACAATGGAGATTACTTAAAGAATGCATCTGTCAGCACAGCACATTTACTTTTGCTACAGGTTCCATTTCAAACAAACAGAGCAAGGAATTAAATTTAATTGCTAACCCAAGTTTACCATACCAGAATCTCCCAGATAAATTATATTTGAAAAGGTTATTCAGAGTTCCCCTCCTCTAAGTTAGTTTCTGAGCCAGAAAGTTTGAATATTGCCCAAGAATACCCAGCAAGCCATGAGATAATTTAATAGATGACTCTAAGTCCTGAAGCTGAGAGGCCCAAGAAACAGACCTGTGTTGCTGTTGCCTGTGACCCAATGACAAGTTCTGCCATGCTACTTGAGGGAAACAAGGGAGAAGTGTGGTAACAAGTATTTCCTGCTTTTTTATGAAATGGTTCATTCATGGTGTCACAAATGACATTTTAGGCTTTGTCAAAAGATGTATGCTCTTAGTTTTTACCAATGGGAATGTTAAGTGATAACTAATAACTTTGGATCCAAAGTTGCCTGAAATCTGAGAATGGTCTTTGCTCTAGTTACATTGTTTCCAGATCAGTCAGACCTCTCTTAAAACTCAAATGTGACAATGATCGATCTTATCTTGATGATATAGTTTATTAAATGGAGGACTTCTACTTTTCTTCCTTGATTTCATTTTTGTCTTGGCCACTGTACTTCCCTTCACCAGAGAGATCTAGAAAGAGAAAAAAGTGAAATTAAAATCTATGAATTATTTGCTATTACCAGTGTTGGAGAGAATAATTTGGTTTGATGTGTTTGGGGGAGGGAAAATTAAAAAAAAAAGGTTTGAAGGTTATCTCTGGGTATGTGTACTTTGCTCCTATTGTAAAACCAAGTTACTTAAGCATTAGTATATACTTAGTCAGAAAAGCCTACTGTTGGGGAACCTGGGTGGCTCAGTGGGTTAGGCAACTTTGCCTTTGGCTCAGGTCATGATCTCAGGGTCCTGGGATCAAGCCCCGCATCAGGCTCTCTGCTCAGCAGGGAGCCTGCTTCCCCCCTCTCTCTCTGCCTGCCTCTCTGCCTACTTATGATCTCTCTCTCTGTCAAATAAATAAATAAAATCTTTTAAAAAGAGGGGGGCGCCTGGGTGGCTCAGTGGGT
The DNA here is from genome assembly GCF_922984935.1 of Meles meles. NCBI lineage: Eukaryota > Metazoa > Chordata > Mammalia > Carnivora > Mustelidae > Meles > Meles meles. The sequence goes on along the minus strand of NC_060068.1, from coordinate 76,443,661 downwards.
TAAAGCCTCTGCCTTCGGCTCAGGTCGTGATCCCAGGGTCCTGGGATCGAGCCCCGCATCAGTCTCTGTGCTCAGCAGGGAGCCTGCTTCCCCCTCTCTCTCTCTGCCTGCCTCTCTGCCTACTTGTGATCTCTGTCTGTCCAATAAATAAATAAAAACTTTAAAATAAAAAAAAGAAAGAAAGAAAAGAAAGCCTACTGTTTTCAAAATGTTTTTGTGCCATCATATCATTAGATCCTCCTAAAATTCCTATGAGATATGTTAATAGGTGTTATTTATATTTATTTTAACACCGCCATTAATCATTCCATTTTATAGGTGAAGAGACTGGGGGCACAATGTTAAATGTTGCCCAGGAATACCCAGCCAATAGTGGTAAAGTTGAAACTAGATACCAGCTCTTCTCACCTACTATCCCAGATGCCTTCTATGTGGTCATCTGCCTCTGTTTTCTGGACAGTCACGCAGTTCATAGCTGGAAGGCTCTTACATGCTGTTGTCCACTTCATAACCGGCTGTCTTCCAAAAATGTAGTTGTAGAACTTAGAATGCATGGAACAACAATGCCTGTGTTCCATAGACCTCTATGTCATTTCACAAGAACCTGTCCTAACCCACAAGAGTTAAGTATGTTCCTTTAAGACAAAATATATTTCACAGAACAATATTCCCTTAAGAAAGTTTCAAGGAAAGAAGTTCTAAGGCCAAATAAGTTTGGGAAACACAGCATATCATATATCCCACTCAGAGATTCATAATGTACATTTGCATATTAAAGGCTTTAAGAAGTTCTGCAGGAAAGAAAACTGCTTAAAATTGTTCCATTGAGAATTCATCAACCTTCTCTGACTTTGAAACCCTTTCACTGAGTAACAGATATTAACACCCAAAACTAGAGTTCCCCAAAACACATTTTGGACATTGCTGCTATAGGAAAATATATTGAGTTACAATTTGAGATATAAGGAGCATCTCAGCTACTTTGGGATTGGGAGTCACCCTGAATATAAGATAGATCCTGGTGATCATTCCTGTGATATCAGCCTGGAGCTAAAATCAGTCATGGATGCTGGGACATAAAGCAGGGTCAGACACTGAGGATAAGGAACAGAAAAATAAAGGATAGGGATGATGCCTGGGAATACTGAGATGAGATCAGGATGATGGGGTTGGAGGCATACGAATGATGAGAATAATAAGGGAGCAGTTAACTTGGAAATTTATCCTGCCTCACCCTTTCTTCTTCCTCAAATCCTGCTGCTGCAGACACTTCCCTAGACCAAACCCAGGGTAAAAAAGCAGGGATGAGGCTGGGGGAAGCATTAATGCCTGCCATGGCAGGAAAAAAACAGAAAGGAGAGGTATGCTGAGCAAAGAGGACACCTAGCAGAAGCAACTACTTTCCGGTTATCAAGTTCAGGAAAGGATGAAAGCCAGAGGCTTAGAGCCTACGTTCTCCCAATTGTCAGATAAGCATCCAATGTATCATCCATACAGGGACACTTCTGGAGTGAAAGCAGCACTGTAATAACCATATGAGGACAACAGATGTAAACTGGGGCTATCCCAGGCACATCGAGGTACGTATTCACCTTCTATGCACGTTCCTTTTTAAACTAGGTACCATGGCATTCAGAAAAAAAATAAAAGAAAAGAAAGATGTAAAAGAGATGTTTGTAAGTGTTGACAGTGTGAACTATAATGAGTTCCACTTTAAATAAGCTGTTTAGACCAAAATACCCTCATGACCCCATTTAGCAAACAGGTATCGAGCATCTCAATCTGGAAAGCACTGTGCTCAGCCCTGTGGAGGATGTGGATAAGCAAGACACATCAGTGTTCTCGAGGAGTCTCCAGTCAGCACAATGATAAAGAGATTCCAATGACCGGTCTGTAAGTAAACTATCACAGATGGTCATAAGAGAGCGAAGAACGCAAAGCTGGGGAAGTTCTGAGGAGGGCTGACCTGGGATGCTTTGGGAATTTGTCGATGTTTGGAAGATCAAGAAGATTATTATCAGGACTGGGATGCGGGCAAGAGGAGTTAGAGCTTTCACGGTAACAAGAAAGCACCAGCAAAAGTAAAGAAGAGTTTGTTTGTGGCAGCATGAGGAGCCTGGTAGTGTTCGGTGGCAGTTGAGGATTTGTGATGAGAAGTAGTGGCAGATGAAGAGGGAAAGGCAGGTTGGGGCGAGCCTATATAGGGACTTGAGTGCCAGTGTAAATCAAGTGGAAAGAGTTCAGGAAATAATCAAGAGCTTTGATTGGATAGAAGCACCTGGGACAACCACAAGTAGAACCATAACCACTTAGCACTTTGGAAATCTTTGAAAATATTGGGGCCAGTTCTGCACTTTCACAAGGTTGAACCCAGAAAGTTGAAGGACTTAGAAACATTTGGATTAAATATAACTATTAAGATTCTTATCAAATCCAAATTAGGCAATGATAATTAGTTTTCTATTGCTGCTGTAAAACATTACCACAAATTTAGTGGCCTAAAAAAAAGGAAATTTATTATCTGACGGTTCTGTAGGTTAAAAGTCTAACATAAGTCTCAAGGGAGGTGTCAGCCGGGCTACATTCTCCTCTAGAGGCTTGAGGGAAGGGTACATTTCCTTGTCTTCTCCAGCTTCTAGAGGCTACTCACATTCCTTAGCTTATAACCCCTTCCTCTGTCTTCAAAAATAGCAATGGTAGATGGAATCCTTCTCATTGCATCACTTGACCCTCTCTGCCTCTTTTTCCAACTTTTCAGGACGCTTATAATTATATTTGGGCCATTGGACTAATCCAGGAGAATCTCCCTATATGCTAATTAGCAACCGCTTTAATTCTCCTTTGAGTAAAATATTCACAGGTTCCTAGGATTCGGACACAGACATCTTTGGGGAGTTGTTATTCTGGTTAGGCCAGAAATTTAGCAGTTAGGACCTCTCATGTTTTGTGTTTTTTTAATTCTCCCCACTCTTCTCTGCCTAGGCATAGGCAAATGGCCTTATTCTTTGTTTCTTAAAGCAACTCTAATACTGTGTGTATAATAGACTTTTACTCAAGATTTGTGGACAGCAATGGGTGATCACACTACAGTATAGAAAAACACTTAAATTTGAATATTAAACTTCTTTGCTTCTCAAGTTTTTGACCATAGAGAGTTTCTTTTTAGCCATTTTCTCTTCTGGTCTGCCCATTCTCCCCATCTCCGGGGACATTTTTTCCCTCCTCTTCTCTCTCCTTCATGTCCTGGGCCTGCCAAAATACCTCCCTCCCAATCCTCACTGGAAATGGAAAATTACTGTTACTATATTATTTAAAGCAATTTGGCTTGTTTGGTTCAGCCTTTCTCATCCAGGATATGTCCTCGGCCTTCCCGTTCATTACCAAAAAGATCCATCAGCATCTTTTGTGACAAATTCTGTATCTACAGTCCATTTTAGTTTTTTGTTTTTGTTTTTGTTTCATTCCAGCGACAAAGAGAGGGAAGGGCAGAGGGAGAGGGGAAGAGAGAATTTTAAGCAAGCTTCACACCCAATGTGGAGTCTGATGTGGGGCTTGATCCCACAACCCTGAGTTCATGACCCAAGCTGAAATTAAGAGTCAGACACTCAACTGACTGAACCACCCAGACACCTACATTTTGGTTATTTTTAACAGTAATTATTGTCTTCTTCCTTTGTGCTATTAGAGAAAACTTTAACACTTTAGAAAGAACATTCCCTTTTTAGTATTGGTGGGCTACCTTCTGCAATGCAGAAAGTAATTGGACAGTGCTTTACAAAGAAATGAAACAAAGTGCATGGTGTCACTGGGATGGAAAAATCAGCCCAACTCCAGGAATCTGGGTACTGATTCTAGTTCCTCCAATGACCTGATGACTTTGAGAAGTCAGAACCTCTATAAGTCACCATTTTGTCAGGAGTTAGATGTTCTAACATCTAACATTTGAGTTAGATGTTCTCTGAGTTCCAAACTTCTGTAAATACCTCACTGATTAGTGGAATTTATGTTTGTAGCCTGGGAGCTTATTTGACATAATAAGTAGTTACAAGCAAGCCAGTCTCACAGGAGCTTTTGGGACTCCCAGAAATTTTACTATTCTCATATCTGGATTAATCATCTGGGACTACATTCAGTTTAGAGACTCTAAGCTTTTTCTTTTATTTTTGAAGGGGCTGATGGGATGGTAGCCAACCTGTGCCAGCTACAGAGATGGACTAAAAAGAAACATATGACAGGAATCAGTGGTTTGTTTTTTGGGTTTTTTTTTTTTTTTTTTTTTTTGAGAAAGATTAATCTATCTGTTAGGTATGGGACAGAATGAAACAGCGGGCAATAGGCAGCAGGAAAACCAATTAAGAGACTGTTGTAAAAGTTCAGGCATAATAAAAATGTAACAGGATGCTAGATGGGACTTTTCCTGTTGTCTCAGGGTTTCCGCCAAAGCAACACAGCTGAGGACAATAGGCAGTAGGAGTCCACACATTCTAAAGAAAGTTGCTAAACACACCCATGCGTGATTTGCTAACTGGTTCTTTGCTCATTCTATCATGACCCCATCTTATATAAGAGAAGTTAGTGAATCATTAAAGAGAAGAATCTGGGAAGTAAAAATTTGCAAAAGTTGAAAGTACAATGGTTTTCTCTTCTCAAATCCATGTTCTCTGGAGTTTGGGAAACAGAGAGGCTGATGCCTGACTCTCACCCGGAGGTGGACAGGGACAGAGAGAATAGCAATGGGAGAGCCCCTCCTTCTGGAATTTGACCAGAAAAGTGGGGTGAATTTCCCACAAGCCAAATATACAGCATGAGAGATAGCTGAGTTCCATGGCTGCATCCTGGGCCAGAGTATGTATCACTTTTTTGGGAGAACAGAACGGGGTTTGACATTTTTTTTTTTTTTAAGATTTTATTTATTTATTTGACAGAGATCACAAGTAGTCAAAGAGGCAGGCAGAGAGAGAGGAGGTAGCAGGCTCCCTGCTGAGCTGAGATCCCGATGTGGGGCTCAATCCCAGGACCCTGAGATCATGACCTGAGTCAAAGGCAGAAGCTTTAACCCACTGAGCCACCCAGGCACCGGGTGTTTGACATTCTTGACATCAGGGAGATAGAGGGGTGACAGTTGTAGAAGAACCCACAAAAAAACTCCGTGAAAGAAAGGGCCAGCACTGGATAATTGCTAGGACTGAGGCCATTTGAGAGAGTACCTCAAGAGAGAACCAAGAAAGAAGTACTAGCAGTAGAAGCTACCATCTCCTCTCCATCCCCTTGACCTATCTCCTCCATACATGTCCTGAAGGAGCCTGAAGCAGGTGACAGAGAAAGTAGAGCAAGGGGGCCAAGGAACAGACTCTGTTGTGCTCCCACTACTGACCTGAGGATTCCCTGGCTAGGCCTGAGCTGGAGAGAGGGGAGAAGCTTTAAACTGGATGGGAAATGGAAGTTTTGATTTAGATTGGACTATTCTGAAAATGAGACTATTGTCTAATATCCTAAAATAACAAGAAAGTACACAAAATCTGCCTGAAGTATCATCCAGGGGCAGGAAAGGGAGATAAGACAGACATGTTTGAAGGCAATGAAATTTTAAAATAATGCTCTTCCTGTTTGCACCTCAGAGAGGCCAGCTTCTATGATAAATTAGTATGATAGCAATAATAATAATAATGACAATAGTAATAACAACCATTTGTTAAGTGTTGGCATAGTATGCCAAGGCTTATGCTAGGTGCCAAACATACATGATTTCATTTAATCTTTACAACAATGTCATGAGATACTATTAAATTTAATCCCATTTAACAGATCAGGTTAAATAATTTACCACCAAAACACAGTTAATATGCAGCTGATTTCAGATTCCACAATCCATTTAGGGCTAGAATAGGGTAACAGTTATAAAGAGGAAAGAACGCTGAAAAAAATGAAATTAAGTTTAAGAAAAATAAAAAAAGGAAAGAAATAAGGAATTAATGAATGAAATATCAGTGTTTTTCATTCTAATCCAAGAATAGATTAAATAATTGATAAAAAGCAATGACACAATTAACATACATTGATAGGACTTCAATTATCATATAACCCACAACTAACATTTGTTGCTAACTATAAAACCAATAAATGCATATATTAAATAACTTGTTTTGAGTGGGTTGTTTTGGTGGTGGTGGGGTTGTTTATTTGTTTTTTAAGAAATGTTGCCTGGTCATTTTGAAATTAGTTCCCTGGAGTACAACTAATATGTTAATTTGTCATTTATACTATGTCAGTGTTTTATCATACCTAAGATATTTGATGGAAATAACATGTTCATTGCTTTAATGATAATGTAGATGCTTAAAACAGATACCTAAACTCAAGAATAACTTCTTCACTGTGAACTCCTTGAAGCAGGGATCTGATCTTACTTGTAACTGGGCTCGAACCCCCAAGGGCATGAGATAAGTATCTGGCATATTGTAGATGCTCACTAATTTAGAATTTTTACTGAGCAACTACTAGGTTCCAGGCATTGCATGAATGTTATATATGACGTGTGTGTGTGTGTATGTGTGTATATATGTATCTGTATGTATGTATATACACATACATATATTTGTATGCATATATATAATCAGAGCAAATCTCCTTATAGTATGTGTTCATAACACCTGCTGTACCCCTCCTGCCATCTAAAAAGAATTTTGGCTTTTGTTCTATAGCTTTTATTATCTGCCCTCTAAGGGGAATCAGAGTTTGCTACCAGATTCTTGGACATTTGTGATATAGAATTGAGAGACTGGAGCCAGAAAGACAGAACCAATGAGGTAGGAGAAAGGGGGAGAGAAAGAAAGGATAGCCCTATGAAGGGAGGACTTTGGGGATAAGAATGGGTGAGTGGTTAATATAGAGAATACTGGGGTAGATTACAAATAATACCTCCTTTGTTGTGCTCTGAGAAACCCAAGTAAAGGATATGATTTATTTCTACCTGCTTCTCGTGTCTTTTTCTTCCCCAAGATAGGAACATAGAGTCCCAGATTAGATGTTATTTCTAATCCTTAAAACACCCTGCCAATGGAAGCATTATTGTCTTTAATTTCCAGGTGAAGAAAGAACCTTGAAGTAAGTATGTAATTTTCTCAGGGCTCCACAACTAAAGGATTTGAATCCAGTTTTGGTGGGTCCCCAGCCTGCTGTCTTTCCATGATGCCACACTACACCCCCATAACCATCTGTAGAACTGAACTGAATCAAAAGGCTTTCCTTGTGAGGGACTTGTATTTATTCTTATATCATAGATAAATGGGAAAAGTTTATTTTTAAAAAATATTTTATTTATTTATTTGATGAAGAGAGAGAGAGCAGACACAAATGGGGGAGTGGCAGGCAGAGAGAGAGGGAGGGGCAGGCTCCAGGCTGAGCAGAGAGACTGGCCTGGGGCTCAATTCCAGGACTCTGGGATCATGACCTCAAGGCAGCCACCTAACAGACTGAGCCACTCAGGTGCCCCATGGGAAGGACTTATTTCTGATACTTGATTCAAGAGGGAAAAGCTTAACTCCTAGCCTGGAAAGCAGACCTGCTTGCTGTACTAAGCTTGCCTGTGGGCTGGGTAGTTCATTCTGAAGTCCAGTCGCTCTGCCCGTAGGAAATGGCATTGTTTACAACAAAGGTTCAGCTGAAACTGTTGCTAAAATTGCTCTGTGGCCATTCAAGTTTCTGGAAATCAGTTTTCTGACCAGGTAGCGTACCTGCCTGATGCAAAGGAGTGAGGAATAAAAGGTTTCTTCAAACTGCCAACCAAGTTACCTTAGACCTTTCAATAGCCAGGTAGCAAACTAAATTGTACACACTTATTTTGGTGAATTATCATTTTAAATGGCTTGAGGTAATGTTCTCATCCTCTGTTGCCATAGAAACTGTTATAAAATTTCATATAAATACCACAGAAACAGGACTACCTACTCCCATGGAAATGGATAGTAGGTACAATGGACCTCCAAGGAAATAAATGGCTGCTTGACAGAAAATAATACAACCCATTAAAAGAAGTCTCTTTATGATCTGAGTCCTTCCTAATGGATAAGCTAAGTATATGAACAGGTAGGGAGGAAAGAGGGTCTGAATATAGTGTGAGGGGCTTTTGGAATAGTTTGCAAATACCACTTCCCTAAGTTGAATAAACTTTGGGAACTTATTGAGGGAAACTTATTGAGGGAACATTCCACTGAGGTGTTAACACTGGAGTGATTTCATCTATATTCAGAGAGTACATGCCACAGAGCCATTATGGACCAGATAGGAGTTGTATAAAAATGATTTGACAAAAAGAAATAGCCAGTCTGTTATGCCAAAATCCAGAGTACTCTTCTTCAAGGTGAATCATATTCCATTCCAAAATGTCAAGTAGATTTAGTCATTTTAATCTTTTTATTAGATTAAAACTTGATACCTTTAAAAAAGCTGAAGGAAATGACTGGAGTATAGGCTCCACCACTGATAAATTATATTATCTTGGGCAAGTTGCTTGGCTTCTCTCAGCCTCAGTTTCTCAATTTCTAAATTGAAGGGGCATTTATTTTTCCGGCAGGATAAAATAAAATAACCCATGAAAAGCACTTAATGCTGTCTTAAGCAGTAAAGTGATATTAGAAATTGTTACTTATCAAAAGAGATAATAAATGTAATAACTTGTACTTAGTGTGTTCAAGTCATCAACATTGTTGTATATTGTTATGTTTTCCATTCTTTTTTCCCTTGAACACATAGACAATATCTAATCTTAAATAATTAAAAAGAGTGTGCCGAGGGATAAGAAAACATCTTAAGGCAGAGTTGATTCAATTTCTGACTGTTCTGGTATTGGTGAATCCAGAAGTTTCCAAGTGCCATGGGCATCTTTTTGCAGTGTTTCCTCCTGATGCTTGAAAAGAAAGTCTGTTTTCATAAGACCTTGGGTCTGATTTCCAGTGGGAAAAAGGCTGAAGAAATTTGGCTTCATTTCCAAGTATCTTTGCACTTTTCCCAATTGCATAGAACCTCCGAGCTTCCCCAGATTACCTCGTTTCAATGACATCGAATCTTTCAAAGGGAATGTAATAATTCCGCAGAGAACTTAGCATTTCTGACAGTCTACCTCCCACTGTCCTCAGTGCTTCATAAATTATGCTGCCTCTGAATGTGAGCTGGGCAGCACCATTTTCCTGGCCCCTCGTGATTCATGGTTTCTCTTAACTATGTCAGTGCCTCGTCAGCAAAGCTGTTCCTTTTGGACAGAGTGTGATGTGATCTGCTTCTTGGAGGGCAGCTTACTAATTATATACTGATTTTTTTTTTTTTTACATTTTCAAGGTAACTAATAACTATTAACTTTAGGAATTACTTCAAAATTCAGAAAACATTACCATTTAATTAACAATCTGCTCTCTGCAATACACTGTGACCCGAGAAGCCACTCTAATGGTGATACGCTGTTATCATTAAAATTAACTAACAAACCAGAAGAATAGTGCTGTTCAGGTCAGATATAGAGAGACCATAATTAAAAGAAAGTGAAACTAAAAACAAGTATCAGACCAAAGATCAACACAGCGTGGACAGCCACTGTGCCAACTTCCCTGTTTTGCACTGCCAAAGCAGCTCCCCCCTGACCTGTGTCTGCATGAGTCCTCAGGAATTCCAGACCTAGGCGCTCCTTGAGAGCAAGGCTGAGCCAATGTGGTGGGTGGTTAAACAATGGAGGCTCAAAGGGAGTAGGATGAAAAGTTCCTGAAAAGGACTTGCTTTTAGAGCACCTTCTATTATCTTTACATGTAAGAATAAAAACCCATCGTTATACATGTGTCTTATCTTTTCCTAGACTCTAGGACTTCCCAGAAATCTTTGCAGTGACACAGGATCTTCCTAATGTAGAAAACTTCTGTTCAGCGAGATGCGATGTAGGCTATCATGTAGAGGCCTTTCCAGCATTTTCCTTGCCCCTGTCTGTTCAGAAAATATTCTGCCATTGCCAGGATGTTCTTTGGTTCAGGGAATGCAGACCTGGAAGAAAGGGGGTTGGAGAAGAAGAAAAAATTTTATGGCTAGGAAAATAGTTTTACATTACTTAGAAAAGATAATTCTAGAAAAGCTATAGGATGAAGCCAACAGGAAAGCAAAAGATTAGATAAGATAGTTCTCTATCTATGTATGGACAGCACAGTCCTTCAGAGAGGCAATATTTAAATCATTTGGGGATTTTCTTTGTCACTGGGATGTGTTTCTTGGACAACATGACAACCTGAGTTTGGACCTCCTGAATTTCAGCCTCAGTAGAATTATTCTGGGGATGATTAATACGAATAAAGTTCTGCTACTACCCAGTTCTCCTGCTGCTAGAGCCCACCTGTCTTCTGCAGCTTATATACCCAGGGGCCTCAGAGTCATTGTTGGTACAGGACTCCTTGCATAACTCTGATCTCCTGCTCTTGCAAAGCTTCCTCACCGTTGTCCACTGGCTCCATCCTGTGTCTCTCTCCTTACAGGGATTTAGGAGATTCATAGCTTATAGGGAATGAAGGTGTGGGGTTAGTGCTACCTTAAAAGAGTTTAGAAATAGGCTCAGATCTGGGGGCTAAAAGCCACTATGAGTGAAGAATGGGATTGTTTGCCTTTTTTTTTTTTTTTTTTTGGTCTGAATTGATTATCTATCATTTATACATTGTTTCTTTGGGAAAAAATGTGTTCTGGATTTCCAAACAATGAATGGATATAAAGATTTTTTTTTAATTTATTTATTTTTTCAGCGTAACAGTATTCATTGTTTTTGCACAACACCCAGTGCTCCATGCAAAACGTGCCCTCCCTATTACCCACCACCTGTTCCCCCAAACTCCCACCCCTGACCCTTCAAAACCCTCAGGTTGTTTTTCAGAGTCCATAGTCTCTTATGGTTCACCTCCCCTTCCAATTTTTTTTTTATACACATATAATGTATTTTTTTCCCATTTTATTTATTTTTTCAGCGTAACAGTATTCATTCTTTTTGCACAACATCCAGTGCTCCATGCAAAACGTGCCCTCTCCATTACCCACCACCTGTTCCCCCAACCTCCCACCCCTGACCCTTCAAAACCCTCAGGTTGTTTTTCAGAGTCCGTAGTCTCTTATGGTTCGCCTCCCCTTCCAAATTTTTTTTTTTTTAATAAACATATAATGTATTTTTATCCCCAGGGGTACAGGTCTGTGAATCGCCAGGTTTACACACTTCACAGCACTCACGATAGCACATACCCTACCCAATGTCCATAACCCCCTCCCCCTCTCCCAATCCCACCGTTTGTTTTGTGAGATTAAGAGTCATTTATGGTTTGTCTCCCTCCCATTCCATCTTGTTTCATTTATTCTTCTCCTATCCCCCTAACCCCCCGTGTTGCTTCTCCATGTCCTCATATCAGGGAGATCATATGATAGTTCTCTTTCTCCAATTGACTTATTTCACTAAGCATGATACCCTCTAGTTCCATCCACGTCGTCGCAAATGGCAAGATTTCATTTCTTTTGATGGCTGCATAGTATTCCATTGTGTATATGTACCACATCTTCTTGATCCATTCATCTGTTGATGGACATCTAGGTTCTTTCCATAGTTTGGCTATTGTAGACATTGCTGCTATAAACATTTGGGTACACGTGCCCCTTCGGATCACTATGTTTGTATCTTTAGGGTAAATACCCAGTAGTGCAATTGCTGGGTCATAGGGTAGTTCTATTTTCAACATTTTGAGGAACCTCCATGCTGTTTTCCAGAGTGGTTGAACGAGCTTGCATTCCCACCAACAGTGTAGGAGGGTTCCCCTTTCTCCGCATCCTCGCCAGCATCTGTCATTTCCTGACTTGTTAATTTTAGCCATTCTGACTGGTGTGAGGTGATATCTCATTGTGGTTTTGATTTGTATTTCCCTGATGCCACGTGATGTGGAGCACTTTTTCATGTGTCTGTTGGCCATCTGGATGTCTTCTTTGCAGAAATGTCTGTTCATGTCCTCTGCCCATTTCTTGATTGGACTGTTTGTTCTTTGGGTGTTGAGTTTGCTAAGTTCCTTATAGATTTTGGATACTAGCCCTTTATCTGATATGTCGTTTGCAAATATCTTCTCCCATTCTGTCAGTTGTCTTTTGGTTTTGTTAATAGAACACATTAATAAAAGAAAGAACAAGAACCATATGATACTCTCAATAGATGCTGAAAAAGCATTTGACAAAGTACAGCATCCCTTCCTGATCAAAACTCTTCAAAGTGTAGGGATAGAGGGCACATACCTCAATATTATCAAAGCCATCTATGAAAAACCCACCGCAAATATCATTCTCAATGGAGAAAAACTGAAAGCTTTTCTGCTAAGATCAGGAACACGGCAGGGATGTCCATTATCACCACTGCTATTCAACATAGTACTAGAAGTCCTAGCCTCAGCAATCAGACAACAAAAAGAAATTAAAGGCATCCAAATTGGCAACGAAGAAGTCAAACTATCACTCTTCGCAGATGATATGATACTATATGTGGAAAACCCAAAAGACTCCACTCCAAAACTGCTAGAACTTGTACAGGAATTCAGTAAAGTGTCAGGATATAAAATCAATGCACAGAAATCAGTTGCATTTCTGTACACCAACAACAAGACAGAAGAAAGAGAAATTAAGGAGTCAATCCCATTTACAATTGCACCCAAAACTATAAGATACCTAGGAATAAACCTAACCAAAGAGGCTAAGAATCTATACGCAGAAAATTATAAAGTACTCATGAAAGAAATTGAGGAAGACACAAAGAAATGGAAAAATGTTCCATGCTCCTGGATTGGAAGAATAAATATTGTGAAAATGTCTATGCTACCTAAAGCAATCTACACATTTAATGCAATCCCTATCAAAATACCATCCATTTTTTTCAAAGAAATGGAACAAATAATCCTAAAATTTATATGGAACCAGAAAAGACCTCGAATAGCCAAAGGAATATTGAAAAAGAAAGCCAAAGTTGGTGGCATCATAATTCCAGACTTCAAGCTCTATTACAAAGCTGTCATCATCAAGACAGCATGGTACTGGCACAAAAACAGACACATTGATCAGTGGAACAGAATAGAGAGCCCAGAAATAGACCCTCAACTCTATGGTCAACTAATCTTCGACAAAGCAGGAAAGAATGTCCAATGGAAAAAAGACAGCCTCTTCAATAAATGGTGCTGGGAAAATTGGACAGCCATATGCAGAAAAATGAAATTGGACCACTTCCTTACACCACACACGAAAATAGACTCAAAATGGATGAAGGACCTCAATGTGAGAAAGGAATCCATCAAAATCCTTGAGGAGAACGCAGGCAGCAACCTCTTCGACCTCAGCCGCAGCAACATCTTCCTAGGAACAACGGCAAAGGCAAGGGAAGCAAGGGCAAAAATGAACTATTGGGATTTCATCAAGATCAAAAGCTTTTGCACAGCAAAGGAAACAGTTAACAAAACCAAAAGGATATAAAGATTTTTAAAAGACAACCTAATGTAGGTCTAGGGCCACCTTTCAGAATTCCTCTTGGTTTATACTGGTGTTGGTCTGATTTGATTTTTATTTCTAAAAAACACACTCAGTAATTTTTTAAATATGCATAAGTAGGTATTATAAGATTATTACATATGCACCAAGATGCTAATCAGCAAAATAAGGTTATTGAATATGCACCAAGATGCTAATAATAATTACCTTTGGGTGGCCGTATTATAACTGATACTTTCTTCTCTATATCTTTATTTTTTCCACAATGAGAAAACAATAAGGATTTTTTTCATTTTCTAATTAAATAGGATTGGAAAATAAAATTTATAACTGCATCCAAAAACATTGTAAACATTTAGAGATAATAAAATAAAAGAAGTATAAGATTTCTGTGCTGAAAAAAATATACAATACAGCTGAAAAAATTGGGGGGGAAAGGGCTTAATAGAAAGAAACATGTTCAGGGATTGGTACATTCAGTATTGTCAAGATGTTACTTCTCCCCACAATGATTTGTAGATTGAGTTCAATTCAAAATCCCAAAGGGCTTTTTTGTAGAAATTGGCATGCTAATTCTAAAATATATATGGGTGATATGCCTGGGTAGCTCAGTCAATTAAGCATTTGACTCTTGGTTTCAATGCAGGTCATGATCACAGGGATAACCCATAAGGGATTGAGCCCGCATCAGGCTCCATGCTCCATGTGGAGTCGCTTGAGATTCTCTCTCTTCCTCTCCCCCTCATCCCCCCACACTCTCTTTCCCTCTCTCTCTAAAATAAATAAATAGAACCTTTAAAATATATATGGGAGTGCCTGGGTGGCTCAGTCAGTTAAGTGTCTGACTCTTGATTTTGACTCAGGTCATGATCTCAGGGTCATGAGATCGAGCTGCACATTGGGCTCCATGCTGGGCATGGGACCTGCTTAAGATTCTCTCTCTCTCCCTCTGTTCCTCCCCTGCCCACTCATGTGTGCTCTCTTTCTTCAATTAATTAATTAACTGATTGATTAATTAATTAATTGAAAAATATATGGGAAACCAAAGGACCTAAAATAGCCAACACGACTTTGAAAGGGGTCGGGGGAGAGAGAAAGAACAAAGCTGGAAGACTTAATCTACTGGGTTTTTATTTCAAGACTTACTTTAAAGCTATAATAATTGAAATGGACTGATACTGAGTAAAGTTTAGATAAATCAGCAGAACGCAAGAGAGAAGTTCAGAAGTAGACTAACAATTACAGGATAAAATGATTTTCAACAAAGGAGCGAAAGAAATTCAGCTGGGTTAGAGGGATGGTTCTGCTAGTGAAAATTGGATACCTATATATGCCAAAGGATGAAACTGGACCTCTGTCTCACATCATATACAAAAAATTAATTCAAGATGCATCATATGGGGGCGCCTGGGTGGCTCAGTGGGTTAAAGCCTCTGCCTTCGGCTCAAGTCATGATCCCAGGGTCCTGGCAGGGAGCCTGCTTCCCTTCCTCTCTCTGTGCCTGCCTTTCTGCCTGCTTGTGATCTCTGTCTGTCAAATAAATAAATAAAATCTTTAAAAAAAAATATGCATCATAGGCTTAAATATTATAAGGGAAAATCTTTGCAGTGATGGTTAGGCAAAGATTCTTAGACTGCCCAGAGAAAGCACTCATCGTAAAAGGGAAATATCAATAAATTGGAATTTAACAAATTAAAAAAAAACAACTCTGCTTATCAAAAAACACTGTTAAAATAAATAGTTTACAGAGTGGGGGGGAAATTTCACAACACATGTATGTGGCTGAAGACTTACCTCCAGAATACATCAAGCATATCTACAACATAATAATAAAAAGACAACACATTTAAAGAATGGGCAAAAGACTTGGACATGTTACAAAGGAAGACTTATAAGTAGCCAATCAGTATTAAAATATGCTCAACATCGGGATGCCTGGGTGGCTCGGTTGGTTAAGCATCTGCAGCTCGGGTCATGATCTCAGGGTTGTGGGATCAAGCCCCAAGCCCCTGGTTCCAGGTCCTCACTCCTTGCTCAGCGAGGAGCCTTCTCCCTCTTCCCCGTGCTTGTACTCTCTCTCACTCTCTCTCTCTCTGTCTGACAAATAAGTGAATAAAAAAATCTTTTAAAAAAAAATAAAATAAAATATGCTCAAAATCATTAATCATCAAAAGCCAAGTCAATCACTGATATAGCACAATGTAGTCACTAAAACCAGCTAAGGTTTAAAAGATTGACAACGTCCAGGATTGGCAAGGATGTGGAGTAGCAGGAATTCTCATCGCTTCTGGTGAGAGTAGAGAACAGTACAATTACTCTGAAAAATTGTATGGTATTTCTTTTTTTCTTCTTCTTAATTTAATTATTTTTTCAGTGTTCCAAGATTCATTGTTTATGCACCACACCCAGTGTTCCATGCAATACGTGCCCTCCTTAATACCTACCACCAGGCTCACCCAACACCCCCACCCCCTCCCCTCCAAAAACCCTCAGTTTGTTTCTCAGAGTCCACAGTCTCTCATGTGTCATCTCCCCCTCTGATTTCCCCCAACTCACTTCTCTTCTTCTCCCAATGTCCTCTATGTTATTCCTTATGTTCCACAAGTAAGTGAAATACGTCTATTCTGTGTACACCAGTTCTACTCCTGAGTGTTTATCCAAGAGAAATTTTTAAAAAATATGTTCACAAAAGACTTGTGCTATATTCA
Source organism: Meles meles (assembly GCF_922984935.1). Taxonomy (NCBI): domain Eukaryota; kingdom Metazoa; phylum Chordata; class Mammalia; order Carnivora; family Mustelidae; genus Meles; species Meles meles. The sequence goes on along the minus strand of NC_060068.1, from coordinate 76,427,435 downwards.
TAGCAGCTTTATTCCTTAAAGCCAAAACAGTGGAAACAACTCAGAGGGGAGACTCTGCCTGGTCAGGCCCCCCACTACCTGTCTGTTGTCATGTCATCTTACATGAATCACCTTGCCCTTACCACCCTTCCATTTATACTCTCAGAACACACCAGTCTCTATCATGTTTATGCCTCTGAACAGTGCAATTCCATCTGCCCAGAATTTCCCCTCCCTCTTTCTCATTCTCCAAGTCCATCCCCTCCAGAATCAGCTTGAGTTTTCTGTGTTGTTGTTCCTCCCTCCTCCTTGCAGTCTTAAGCTAGCTTTCCCTTAGGATCATGGAACGATCATGCTGTATTAGAATCTGTTATGTGCATGTTCATGTACTCCACTAGCTCATAAGCTTCTATCTTACGTCCCTAGCACCTAGCTTACATCTAGCACATGGTAGTTATTAAAAGAAAATTGGTTAAATACATGTCAGAATCTAACTGATTCTGTATCTGATGCTGAAATATGTTCTACCAATTTACTTATATTTCCAAATGCAAATAAGTTTCATGATAATGTTGCCAATTGAATACTTTCCTCGGCATGACCCCCTATTCCTTAAAGAGTGCCTTTGGGAAAGTTGAATAAATACTACTGTCATATTAATCAGTGGACTGTGCCAATTATCACAAGTTCTCATTGTATTTTACCAGTTGTTCTTAGCCCTTTCAATTCTTTAATGATTTACATGCTAGTGTAGTGGAAGATTCTTAAGTAGATGTGTTTCTGAAAAGTGTGCTTTTTGCTTTTTATAGTGGCCTGGGCATGTGGGTTCTGAATGGTTTATACCCTGTCATTGTCCAAGAAGATATCATCTTTTAAGAGTGGAAACTTTTCAAAAAGAGGTGGTTTCTTTGTTGTGGGGGCTGTCCTTTGCATTGTACGATGTTCAGCAGCAACCCCAGTTTCTGCCCTTCAGAAGTCAGAAATACTCTCAAATTGTGACGGCCAAAAATGTCTTTAGGCATTGCCAAATATCCAGAGACATATACTACCACCAGGTTAAGCACTTCTGCTCTATAGGTTAAGAGAAGTTCCCTGGAATCTGATCTTTGTTCACATTCGCACTCCGTCACTCAGGGTTCCAGGTTAGGCTGTTACCTTTCTCTATGCAGTTTCTTAATCTGTAAAATGTGAATTGAATGGAAAATTGTGAAAGAATTATAGTAGACCCAAAGATTACTGTGTATTTTCAGTTGAAAACAAGGCATGTCTGTCTAGGCTATCCTTCTAGAAACTTTAATTCTATCATCTCTACTTTTCATTGTCTTTGAGCTACTTTATAATTCTGTAGTTTACAGAAAATTGATAAAACCGTAATTCTTTTTTTGTTTGTTTTTTAAGGAGAGAGAGAGTCGGGTGGGGGAACAGAGGAAGGCAGAGAGAGGATCTAAAGCAGGCTCCTTGCTCAGCGCAGAGTCCAACCTGGGGGGTCGATCTCATGACCGTGACTGAGATCATGACTTGAGCTGAAGTCAAGTGTTGGATGTTTAACTGCCTCTGCCACCCAGACACCCTGATAAAAATGTAATTCTTGAGGACAAAAGACCAACTTCTGTCTGGTAGAATGAAATCAGTTATTTGCCTGTGAATACTAGTATACTTTTCCTCTTTGCATCTTTTTAAAAATATATTTATTTATTTTAGTGAAAGAAAGAGTGCTTTCTCTCTTGGGGGAGGGAGAAGCAGAGGGGGAGGGAGAGGGAAAGAGAGAGACAGAATCTCAAGCAGACTCCCCCCTGAGCATGGAACCCAATATAGGGCTCAGTTTCACAACCCTGAGATCATGAACTGAGCCGAAACTTAGAGTTTGACATTTAACCCACTGAGCCACCCAAGCGCCCCATTTTTGCATCTATTTTGAAATTCATTTCAACATACCTTATTTGTCCACATATAAGTGGTATTGTGAATTTTCCTTTGAATCCATTGAAACATCTTAATGGTTCCCTTATTAATTAACAAATGAAATGAAATCTTTGACATCTGTTTAAAAAAAAAAAAAGTGGTTGCTTCTACAATGATCCACTCATTCTTTTAGGGATGAAAGCATGATACTTGCCTAAAGACCTCCAGAGCAGAGATTTTTAATATGCAGACTGCTTCAGCCAAACCACTCTTCTGATTCATTACAACTTATAATTATGCATTAATGAAATAAGTTATATTAAGTTATTTATATGAAATAAATAAAGGAATAAAATGAGGGTTTTGGAACAGTGGTAGTATCTACAATGCTACTTTGATTCTCTGGATTCCTTGTTTTCACTGTAGAAAGTTACTAGTTCAAATGGCAATCTGTGCTAGAGTACCTAACACCATTGGTGACAAGAAGTAGAAAAGGATCCTTGATACCCAACAGGGGACACAACTGCCTCATCATTTGCAAAACCAAAATGCACTTCATATCTTGATTGATAGAGATCATATTTCCTATAGAAGTCATTATTTATAAAAACAGTTTAATTGTTAACTATGCCAGACTGTTATTGCCAACCTGCTTATTGAAATGAAGTCTTCCAACATGAGCCTGTAGCTCAAAAGGCTTCAGAAGTGTGGAAAATTTACTGGAACTCCGAAAGCACTGTCTTAAGATCTATGAGAAATTGACTTTGGTTCTTTTTAGCTCTCTGCCTCTAATTTGTTTGTGACCTTGGGGAAGCTCTTGGATTTTTCTGGATCTCCCTTTCTTCATCCATAAGGTACTTGAACTAGAAACCCTTAGCTTATTGCCAGGCTAAAGATTCTATGACAGTGTGATTCTTTAGGAGTGTTCTCAAGAACCACGTAGAATCAGCATTTTTTCAGAGAAACACAGGTACAGAATAGCTGTGTGGATGTTCTCTAACTTTCCATTCCTCTTGGTTTATGACTCTCCACCGCGTTTCACTGGTCCCTACCATCCGTCTTTGGTCCAGTAACAGGGCTACCATTTGGAAACTGATACCCAGCAACACCCTTAAAAGTCACCTTACCCTTTACCTCTTGCTCCACATGGGTGAGAAACCATCTTCATGAAATATTTCCTCATTGCTATAGACAAAGGGATTTTTGTTGTTGGGGTTCTGCATTATTTTCAAGTCCAGCGATTCCTCCTTTATTGTTTCCATTTCCTCTGATTCCTTGTCCACCAGCTGCTTCTCTTTCATGGCTGCATGTTTCTTCATTTAGTGTTGAGGGCTAGGTCAGCAGCTGCAGGAGAACTTGATTAGTGCCTTGCCTCTGTGCAGACACATTTCCCTGACAGCATCGATCCTGGGCAGTTTCGCTTTGCAGGCAGCTCCACAGAGGAGGGGCTTGTGCTGCAAAGGAGGTGGACTGTTGTCTGCTCAAGGTGAGTTTGGGGCAGGCTACTAATTCATGCCTCTTTGCTCAGCTGTTAATTTTGCTTAAATAGGAACTGCTTGCAAATTTTTATTTAAAAATCCACTGCCTGCCTGAGACCTTGTGATGTCAAGATTCAAAGATAATTTTTTATTGCTAAGTTATTAGTCCTTTGAAAGAAGGAAAATTTGATGTTTAATATTTAAACAGTTTCTATTTTGCTAGATTCTTTGATATCTGAATGTTAACTGTGTAACCATTTAAGGTCCATTTCTAGAGTCTTTCCCAGACATTTAAAAAGCACTACAGGAGTTTATTTGTAATGCTCTTGTGTGAAAAATTGCCATCTATTTCTTACCATCGTGGTTCATTGCCAGCAGATATGTCCATTAGGAGTGAAATAAAAAAATGTTTTATATTTTGATGCATTTCCATTTATCTATTATAATAGACTTTGGGGGTTTTAGGAGAACAGGAGTAAATTCTTCTCATCTTTAAAATTTTATCACTTTTTTAATTTTGGAAAAATTAATCAAATTCAGCATAGAGAAATTGCAACATCTTTGGGCCAAGAGGGTGACTCCAAGCATTTTCTTTCTTTTTTTCTGGATTTCTGGTTTGAAGAGTTTCAGGAATCATTAAAAAAACTAGCACAAGGGTGCCTGGATGTAGATGTGATTAAAGATTCATTTCTCCATGCTTTTTAAAGACATGTCTCCACCAGGAAATGTCCAAACTTGGAAACCTTACTAAATAGGTAAACAGGGGCACCTGGGTGGCTCAGTGGGTTAAGCCTCGCCTTCAGCTCAGGTCATGACCTCAGGGTCCTGGGATCAAGCCCTACATTGGGCTCTCTGTTTGGCAGTGAGTCTGCTACCCCCCAGCCCCCTCCCCTGCCTGCCTCTCTGCCTATTTGTGATATCTGTCTGTCAAATAAATAATATTTTTTAAAAATAGGTTAACATAGCAATCACGTTTGCACCTCCCAGGTGACACCTGTGGACACCTGACATAGGGACACCCAATGGCAGTGACGAATCAGATCTTCTCTCATAATTAAAGAGACTTAAAAGTGTCCTCAGATGGCAGTCTGGTAATCATGAGAACTTGGGATCTCTAGTGGCCATTTTCAACCATGAGCATATTGATGAATAGGCAGAGAGTACTAGAGAATGGAGATGTACAGAGAGAAGCAAAAATAGTAAATTATGAGGTGACAGGGGAGACAGAAGAAAGTACTTTGGTTCTAGGTTTATTTCTTAATCCTCCAGCGACTGTACATTAATTTTTTTTTTTCTAGGATGGCCAGATCATGGCCCATTTTAACCTCACAATAAACTTCCCTTGAGTGGCTTTCTCTTCCTGGCAACAAATAGAGCTTTGGCTAAAACATTAATACCACAATTGAAAAGGTCATTACCAAGAGCACTGTAGATTTTATTGTATGAAAACCAAAAGTGTCCAACTGTCCTTTATAGCTACTAACATGAAACTCTTTCCAGATTATGCTTTTCCAATTGTAAAATGCTGCCTGGACCACAGAAGATTCAAGAACAGTCCTAATTCACAGCATGGATTTACCAACTAAGTTTGAAAATACATTTTTAAATATCATGAGATGTTACCCTCCAAATGAAGTCTCTCCTACTGGTCCTTCTTATATGAATTTTCAGATTCTAAAGAAGACAGCACAGGGTAGTGGAAATAACATAAATTCTAAAGTTAGACCCACATGGAAGTTCTGGCTCCTTTAGAGCTGCATGAATTTGGTCAAGTTATTTAACGTCTCTGAGCCTCAATTTCTTCATCTTTACATTGAAAATAATATTTCTCCTTCAGTTTGTGTAGGTAATAAATGAAATAAGTCATAGAAAGAGCTTGACACATTTCAGATACTCAGCAAATGTTCTTCTCCTTCCCTTCACTCACCATGTGAGTCGTGTTTTTTTGTTTGTTTGTTTTTTGTTTCACATAATACTACTCCAAATTAATAAGCAGGGTATGGAAACCAGAAAGGGAGGAAAAAAAAAAAAAAAGCCTCTTTTGACTTGTTGACGTAGTCAGCCAGCAAGTTTCTTATATTTGTCAAAAAAAAAAAAAAAAGGAAATACATAGGTCTTAAAATTAGATTTTAGGCAAAAGGGACTGAAATTGAAGAGAGGACCACAGAGACCCCTTTGAATTCACTTATGCATATTTTGGTCAACAAGTTACTTTCTCAGTGCAATACAGCTGATGCTAATACATGTCTAAGGTAGTGTGTGCTTGTGTCTACATGTACTAAGAGGGCACAGCCGACAGACATAAATTTTCCATCACATAAATTCAAGACTGACTTGTTAAGCATATCTGCTTATTTGCATGAAGAAAGCTAGAATGCTTCCCATACTGGGCACACTACTTCATTATTTAGTAATAAAATCTACTAAGCTTCATACGTTATTATTTAGCTTACAAGAGGAATATTCTTGACAAGAAAGCCCTGTGAGAAATGTAATACATGATATCACAGGAAATGATTTCTAGAGGATGACAATGAGTTTAACCAAATCATTTCAGACATCTCCAGCCCTGTCAGTCTATGAAACACTATAGAAAAACATGTGCGTTCATTAAAATGCCTGATTTCCTGTGTGATAGCCAGACTTCAGAAGGTATGACCTGTTTGCTGCCTAAGATTCAGACTGCATGTTTTCAATGGAAGGACACAAAAAGAAAAGAGAGAAGAGGATCATACTAGCTACATACACTAATAATTATTCTTCAAGCAACCTGATGGAAAACATGGAAGAATCATGAAATACTTTTCCAAAGGGGATGCTCTCCACATTCTCTCCATCCATCTATGTCTAGTCCTGACGCCAGGACCAAATAATCGTAAAGTGGATATAAAATATAGAGACATGCTTATATTCTAAAAGAAGAACTCCATTAAAAATAAGCTGAAGGAAAAGAACAATGTCCTTTTATTTGTGTTATTTTTCTTAAACACTATGCTCATTACATGCTAATCCAACACTGTAAGGAAAGGTATCAACAATGACAAATCAAATTTAAGCAGGTTATTTAAATTGGGAAATTTGATAGCATACCAAAATTAATAAAGCATAATCCACTGGTCCATAGTTTTATACCAGCCTCTGCCTATTTAAGGTCAATTCAGAAAAGTTTTCAAGCAACTCCTCTAAACCTAACTCCCTTTTCCATTTTCCTATTTGATTAGTGTTTAACTAGATAAGTTCATGATATAAGCATTATGACTGTCTAAAAAAGCGCTCTGGCTCTATCCCCCAAAAAACCCTCACTAATTTAGGTTAAAAACAAAGTAATGGCAGCAAAAGTGTCTTTAAGTTTTGCAATAATCCTTCCAGTACTTTTGCATCCCAAAAGGCTCCAGATGTGACCAGCCACTGCAAAATGGTTAAGTTGTTTATCAGCATTCTACACTGGGAACTGGCACCTGTAATTTTATTCTTATTTTGCATCAGCATTATTAAAATACCTAAAAAAATGACCAAGTGAAGGTTTTGTGTAATCCCAGATACACCTTCAGGGTGAAATGCCCTGTGGGCTGTCTGTCGTCCTAAAGGTGCTGGCTGCAGCAGGCAGCTTCCTTCTCTCTTGTCTGCGTAGCTTCTGTGAACTTCCTTCTAGAAGGAGTTTATGCTGGTCGCTGGAGCTGTGAAATAATGGAAAAATGTTATTCTGGCAGCCTTTAAAGAATTGGTTGTTGATCACTTTTGATAATGCAACTAATCAAAATCCTTTTCTTGTTTTCATTCAATTTTTTTTTCTTTCTTTGCCCTTTTTTGTTGTTTATAGTCATCTGTAGCTAGGAAGAGGCCCCTTATCCACCTCAGACTAGGGTGAAAGTTTGAGAAATAAACATATTTGAATCATCTGATGACAATTAACCACTTTGTTAAACCTTAGATCTCCATTTCATCTTTACCTCCTCTCTTTAACCCTGGGGCTGTCACATCCTGCCTAGTTTTCCTAGCTGCTTGCTTCAGCCTGCTCCCATCTTGCCAGTGGTGTAGAAACATGACAAACTATCTTTTGCTTGCTGGCACTTTAACAATGCAGATTCTTGGAACTTCACTTTTGCTTGACCGCAGATTTCTAACTGTATATGGCAACTGACTATAATTTGGTACTGGTGTAAATTCAACAGGGGCTAGAAGTTTGCTTTTTTTTTTTTTATTTAAGTTTCTTTTCTTTGTTCCTGTAAAATGATTTCCTACTCAGATGCTTGAAAACAGGTCATTTTTTAAAAGTCTTCTTCTGCATAGTCTTTGAATACATGTTAAAGGGAGATGAGTAGGGAAACTGAGGAACAGAAGGTTTAAGTGGTTTGCCTCAGATTGCACAGTGAGTTATCACCAAGCTGAAGCTGGGACTCTGTGTTCCTGAGAGTTGATGGTCAGCATAGTACATTTGATTATATTACCTTTGGAATTAGGTTATATTACTGTAAAATTCTCCTTTCTGGTTTAACTTGAGCTTTGATTAGTTCTGTTTCAACTTCTTCTTGATGGTGATTAAACAAGTATTGATACTTTAAAATAATCCCCAAACCAAGGACAGTTTAAGTAAGGTCGTACAGAAACTTTAATTGTTGCTGTATTGCATAAGCACCCAGAAGCTTTGAATGCTAAGAGTACCCAGCAAAACCTAGTGTAATCTTTATTTTCCTGAGTTAGATATTAAATTATCATTTAGGTCAGAGATGGTCAAAATGTTTACATTCATCTGAATTACTGACCACAAAAAAGACCTTCCACTCAGCAGTTCACCTGGAGATCAATGTTAGGAGAGTCTATTATCAAATATGCAAGCTTGTGCAATGTGTTAGGTGTATGGGAAGACAAAAAGAAGTGGAGTGGTTTTATCCCTGCTCGGATGTACATGGGACCTCATCATGCATGACCAGCCGGATGGGAGTGTTCATGGTGCCCAAATGAGGACCTTGTCAGGATCTATTAACACTTCATAACTTACAGGATCCATCATCATCCATCCTCTCCTCAACAGAGTTTGGGGGGGTTGAACCCAGTCCTCAGCATGTTGCTTTATTTTAAAAGGCTATTATTGGGGCGCCTGGGAGGCTCAGTGAGTTAAAGCCTCTGCCTTCGGCTCCGGTCATGATCCCAGGGTCCTGGAATCGGTCATGATCCCAGGGTCCTGGAATCGAGCCCCGCACTGAGCTCTCTGCTTGGCAGGGAGCCTGCTTCCTCCTTTCTCTCTGCCTGCCTCTCTGCCTACTTGTGATCTCTATCTGTCAAATAAATAAATAAAATCTTTAAATAAGTAAATAAAAGGCTGTTATTCAATATAGGAGAAAACATCGATCATCAGAGGTCTCAAAAATAAGTTTTTAAATGGATAACAGAATATTTTCTAATATTATTTTATTTTTAAAGATTTTATTTATTCATTTATTTATTTATTTATTATTTATTTATTTGACAGAGAGAAACACAGTGAGAGAGGAAACACAAGCAGAGGGAATGGGAGAGGGAGAAGCAGGCTTACCACTGAGCAGGTACCCTGATGCTGGAGTTCAGTCCCAGGACCCAGGAATCATGGTCTGAGCTGAAGGCAGGTGCCCCTTATAATATTATTTTAAAGAAATAAGGTGAGACTCTTAAACGCTCAAGCCAAAAGATCCTTCTGATTTGGGGGCAGATGAAAAGACCCTTACCTTCTTCATCAGATGTGTTTAGTATAGGAGAGTCCCTTGGGAGCAAAACGAAGTCTAGAGAGAACCAGGATCTCCCCCTGAATCATCAGAAGCCCTTGGAGGAGTTCTAGAACCACCTGTCTCTAATTAGTCTCTTCTACTGTATTCCCTTAACACTTACACACTCGTAATTATATTTATGATTGTAATTGTATTATATTACAGTTCAGATCCCCTTACAATAAATACTGTCATAATGAAAACCTCACTATTATAAAAAGATTTCCCAGCCTTAGCCTGTAACTTACTTATTTCAAGCATATTTGATACAATAAAATTCTAGTGAAATAAAATAATTTGGATATCCCTTCAATTCTGCAGTAATGGACTTTGACCTTGTAACTATTAACTCTTGTGTGATGGTATTTAGGCTCTTCCACTGGATGTGAGATCCTCAACAAAATATTCCATAACACAAAGTTTTATACACAGTAGATGGTTAATATCCATTAAAACAAGTGAATGATTTATAATAGAATTGAATGTGAAAGAGAATCTAATTTCCCAGTATATAGCAATGGCACCACTAGAATTGTTGAGATGCAAGTAGCATGGCCTTTATTTTTCATCACTATTTTTACCACTGTTTGAAGGAATTAAGTGTGGAATTGTAGCCTGTTATCTTCTAGGCTCTTTTGTTGCCTGATGCCTTCTTCAAAAAGTAACCAACTTAATATCAACCAGTAACAGAAGGGCTGTTTGTGGCAACATGATACCTACCACAGTGACATTAACTGGTCTGTACTTGTCTGGCCTAGGATATTTCTGTTTCCCCATACCTGTAACAATACCAATAGTACCATTGATATAAATCCTTCATTACTGTGAAAAACAATTCTGCATGGATACCATTGGTCCATAGTATTATTTTTCTATGTAAAACATGGCACATATTTGTCTACTCTTCCAAAAATTCACATATTAAGAGTGCCTCAATGGCTCAGTCAGTAGAGGATGGAACTCTTGATCTAGGGGTTATAAATTCAAGCCCCATGTTGGGTATACAGATTACCTAAAAAAATTGTAAAAAAAATCCATATTTAAAAAAGATAGTGCCATAGTGCCTACACTAAAAATAAAGCATTTGAAGTTGAAACAATAAATGAGGAAAGTAAAAACAAATTCATTTTTTATCAAATATGAGTGGGATCACTAAAACAAGGAAGCAATATGAATATTAACACTTCTACCTCCACTTGATAAGAAAAGACAATATTAGAAGGTAAAAGAAATGGGGGACTTGGGGTTTACCCTATGGGAAGATGTTTCTCTGGGTATATGCTATATATACTCAGGAAGAAAAGTAATTCAGTATATGAGAAGAAAAGAAGCATGTAGGCTCTGTGTATTTCACAATGATTTCTTTCATGGTTGGAAGTGGAGAAGACATCTACATAAAAAGGAATAGGCTTGTAGTTTCTATCAATGAACTCACTCTAATATACAAACTAAAGTGGCCTGAGAGCAAATCACTGCAATCAGAAATCTGGATTTTTTTGCACCAGGAACTTATGTAAGGGTAAATAGATATTAAGCAAAAATTTTGTTTTCCATCAAGTCTAGTGTCAACATTTGCACAACCTTGAGTATATACTAATAACCACTGAGTTATGTGTCTTTATTTTTTTTAAGATTTTATTTATTTATTTGAGAGAGAAAGAGCACTAACAGGCGAGGAACAGAGGAAGAGGGAGAAGCAGACTCTCTGCTGAGCAGGGAGCCTGATGTGGGACTCGATCCTAGGACCCTGGGATCATGACCTGAGCTGAAGGCAGCCGCTTAGCCCACTGAGCCATCCAGGTGCCCCATGTTTTTAAATTATTAATTAATGTTATGGCATGTGAATTATGTCTACAAGGAAAAGGGAGTCCCCGCGTCTTTTACGTCTAGGTCCCACACTGTGTGTACACAGGAAGAGTCACCAGTTCCACACATTGCAGGGAAGGAGGCCTGATTGGCCCTGAGAGAAGCTGTGTATTCTACGAATCTACCCATTGATAAACCAGCAAACAAGGGGATAAACTTGTCATTTGTCTGAGTTCAAGTGTGTGTTATACTTGATCCTTTGCACTGGGCCTAAAAACCAACCCATTTCCTGAAATATAAAGGCAAATACAACCTTTAGGTCTGTGGCACAGGTTCAAGCCAGCAGTCAGACCTGTGAACAGAAGAGTGAACCAGGGATTCCAGGATTCTAGCAAACAACATATACCTAAAAAAAAATCACCTAGTTCTGTACATGAAACAGAGCCAAGTGGACATTTGATTCTGATAGACACATTTTATAGATGGCAGTTGGAGCCAGTGAACCCTACCCCTTAGTCATCGCCATGAGAATCACCACAACAAACAATAAAACATAACCTCTGGAGACAGATTTTGTTCAAATCCCAGCTCTTCTCCTTAGTAAGTATATGACATTAGGCAAGTTATGTAACCTTTCTGAACCTCTCTTTCCTTGTTAGTAAAACAGGGTTGGGGCGCCTGGGTGGCTCAGTGGGTTAAAGCCTCTGCCTTCGGCTCCGGTCATGATCCCAGGGTTCTGGGATCGAGTACCGCATTGGCCTCTCTGCTCAGCAGGGAGCCTGCTTCCCTTCCTCTCTCTCTGCCTGCCTCTCTGCCTAATTGTGATCTCTGTCTGTCAAATAAATAAAATCTTTAACAAAACAACAAAAAAACAAAACAGGGCTGCTGGTACTGCTAGAATGTAGTTCATGGGACTTTTTGAGTATTAAGTGGCAAAATACAAAAATTGTACTGGGCAAAAAGTAGTGTTCAACATTACTATTATTATTTTTAACCATTCTTTGTTCACAGATTAAAATTTGACATAATTTCTTCAAAATTATTTTTTTCTACATGCCCAAATGTCTCTTATTAGATTCAATTTTTTTTTATTATATTGCTCTCATTAGAGGATAGAAGCTACTTTCTCTTAAAACAGATAAATTAGTGATCATACAAGCTTCATTCTTCAGAATTTTTTTTTTAAAGATTTTATTTATTTATTTGACAGACAGAGATCACAAGTAGGCAGAGAAGCAGGCAGAGAGAGAGAGGAGGAAGCAGGCTCCCCGCCGAGCAGAGAGCCCGATGTGGGACTCGATCCCAGGACCCTGAGATCATGACCTGAGCCGAAGGCAGTGGCTTAAACCACTGAGCCACCCAGGCACCCCCATTCTTCAGAATTTTTGTAGAATTTTGGGATTTTATAGATCATTCAGGAAATAACATCAAAATTAGATTAAGACTTCTAACATTACTTTTATAGTTGATAATTTCCCTCAAAATTGAAATTTTTATAACAATTTATCCAAGGAAGTTATCATCTGGGCTCTAAAATTCCTTCATATTCCTATTCCTGATGAGAAAGAAAGCCATCAGGAACTTCAGATAAATAATAAATGGACTGTGGCTTTGGAAGATGCTTGAGTAATACTGTCTTCAAAGTTCTCAGGAATTAGAGGATGTACTTTGGAATAAAACCAGTACATTTTGGAGGTGGGGCATTTGCACTGCAGACATGCCCCCCTAACTGCCCAGACCAGCTGCTCCAGAGGCCTTCCTGAGCCCCTCAGCCACGGGAATTCCCCAGCCCCTCACAGCTCTTTCAATGGCACTTCATACGCAATCCAAACATAGCAGTTATCACATGGATACCTTGGCTTGGTTGGGCTTGTATTTCATCCAGTGAGATTTTTTTTTTCTAAAGAACTGAAATCTAAATACGTTTCCTTGTCTGCTCAAAATCTCTCTTACTAACTTCAGGCAAAGAATATGAAAAAACAAAACAAAACAAAAAATCAACTTCAAATTCTTCGATGTATCATCACTGGCCATTTATGAGGAGCCATGCTTCCTTTTCCACTTCCTTCTTTTTCTACTCTTCCCTTCCTCAGCCTTTGTAGGTGCAACCACAGTGAACTGCCGCAGCCTGGGCCAGACTGTGGTCCCTCTTCCCTTTGGGTCTTAGACCTGTTGTTTTGTTACTGGACCACGGCCTCCACCATCCTCCTCCTCTAAACACTGTTCATCTGGCTGGTTGCTCTTAATGTCACTTTTTGTGGAAAGCCTTCTTAGCCCTTCTCCCTCAAAATGGGGTGGGGTGACTTTTGAAAGTGTTCTCATAACTACCAATATATCTCCCAATATCATACTTAACACTCTGAGTTAAAATCTATGTTTTCTTTTCTTTCTTCCCTGATGGATATTAAGTTCATTGAGGGCAGGTATTGGGTTTTGCTTACTGCTGTGGTCCCAGCTCCTAGCCCATTGCCTGGCAGATTATCTGTTGGAAAGATGAATCAGAATCTACATGCTTAAATTCAACAAACACGACATTAACCTTTCAAATAATAAAGTGTATGTAACATGGAGAAACACTCTCTTCTTGCCAGCTGGTGAGAATTCCTTTGTAGGAAGAGGCTTGCTTTGCAATAAACACTCATAAACCAGCTTTGGGGTAGGAGCAAGGGTCCAGCTGGGGTCCTGGTTTTGTGCAAATGAAGAAGAATCTACGTGAGGGAGAAAAGGTGGGCAGGTGTGAGGCCAAAGGCTTCCTGAAGAAGGGGTCAAAGGAAAGATTTCAGTTTTTGGTCCGTTTATAAAGGAACGTTGGGGGAAAATGCATAATGAGGGCTTTATGAAGTTGTTTCCTATGTAGTATGTGATAAAAACACTTTCCTCCATCCATCCTATTATTCTTTGGTAGGTCTACTTTGATGATGCTTATGTGTATAAAGTTTTGTGATTTAGGAAGCTTAAAGAGGACAAGGAGGAATCAATGTATGGTTGAAAGTATACATTTTTAAAAGTGTACATCTTCCTAAGTCTGTCTATTGACTTCCAAGCAAGTTAGGCTCCTAAGAGCCTGTAATGAGAGGATAACCCAAAGTCATCTTTAGGTCATATGGATCCATCCTCCTTCCTGAGGAAACAGGATTCAGCAAGGAGCAGTTGGGTCACTTGATTTCACCTTGAAGAGATGTGTCTCCTATCATACAGCCTATCATACAACCATACCTAACTCAGGGTTTCTTTGAAGAGTTATTTTGTGCTAAGCATTTGCATGTGGCTAGACAAATTTGGAGAAAGTGAAGAAATTTGGTGAAATGGCCCTGTTGTATAAAGGGTTTATGAGAGTGTATCATACGCAAGCAACAGTGTAAAATCTAGCTTGATCTCACTTCCAAAAACTAGTAAATTCTACATGAATGATTAATATATTTGGTTTGAGAAGATGATATCTCATACCATCAGTGTTTATAAATGATTTGAGAGTCACTATACGAACTATAAAGAAAGCTTTATGTGAGGCCCTTTGTAGCAGCATTTATTCCTCAATTTCTTTTCTTCTCAGATGCATAAAATCACTGTTTAAAATCACCCACTTCTGACTTTTTTTTTTTTTAATCATCAGCACCCCAGACTTTGCACGTGGACAGTTTCATAATCAGTATTGTCCTTCCTCCCACATCTAGTACAGCATAGCTGGGTGGCAGGTAGCAGAGCTTTGGTATTGGAGTCCTTTAGGCACAAAAGATATGTGTGCTGGGAATCTTCTGCTCTCTAAGGGAAAATAAAGCTAAATACATTTTGCCTGACCTGGGGTCTATTGGCCATGTTCCTGCTATATTTTCCCTAGCTTTCTCATATTCCATATCCTCTCAAAAGAAGGAAAAAAAGAGAAAACACTAATATGTGTTAAGCATTTACAAGCCATCTGTCATGCTAAACACTTAATATGAGTTAACCTCAGGCCTGCATATTCCATAGGTATCTACCAAAGTGTTAATAGACTAAGGAACCTAACCTGGTTATGGGCCATTCAGACCATTGCCTAAATCAGTAGCATCCCAGCTATAAGGTTTGCAAGTAGATTATTTGAGGCATGAAGACGGGTTTTGTTTGGAGTGAGTTTAAACTACCATCTTGATTGAGAGATATCCTGGAGAACCCAGATCAAGATCTAAGGGAGAGGAGCTACTGCTTATTAAGAACTTCGTAATTGACAACTGTAGACTAAATACCTTAAATATCATCTTAAAATCCACCCCCAGTATTTTAGTCAATTTAGCATGGTACCTGGAGAACAGGAAGAGTTTCACAGAGGAGAGCTAGCACCTCTCCAAGTTCTTTGGAATTCCTCATTTTAAGATGGGGGAGGGGTAATCTAGAGCCTATTTTTCCCCACTGATTTTTTTTGAGTCAGAAGAAATCAACTTGGTGGTTCCTGACTACAACCAATTGTGTGGCTCCAAAGCCAAATGGGTTTAAACTCAAAACATCCCAAAGCCATCAAGTTAGTAAATAGGTCACAGGAAGTCAGGACATACTCTGGTCCTCTGTGGTGGCTAATTCTATTGGCACTTGGAAATATACAAATTGATACTCCAGCTTACATAATATGTGTATGACTTCAGTGACTAACACTCTTTAGAAAATAACAGATTTAGATACAAAGCATACCTAGGAATGTTCAAATTTTCTTTTACTTTTTAAGAGAAAAAAGCCTATTTACAAGGGTTAAAAGGCTTGTAAGTGGAGGAATAGCATTAAAACATGTCAGTGTTAGAACCAGGTGAGCATTTACTTATGAGAAAATTAAAACATATAAATAGCTTTGTAGTCTGTTACCATTTTGGGGGTAGTTGTAGTCAAAATAATTTTAATTCTTAAGAATAATGAACCTCATAAGTCCAAGATAAACATGAAAAACAATTTACTAAAATAGTGATTTAATAAAAAGTTATTTCTTTTTATTTTAAAAATCTTAAATCACATAGTAACATTACCTTGAATGAACTTGGTATTAACCTTCAGCTATAAAATGATTTTTCAATAATAAATAGAGGCATAATATCAAGGAAAGTTTTCCAATACAAATAAGAATGTTTAGAGAGGGAATCCTGGGTGGCTCTGTCAGTTGAGTGTCTGCCTTTAGCTCGGGTCATGATTCCAAGTTCCTGGGATCGAGTCGGCATTGGGTGCCTTGCTTAGCGGGGAGCGCGCTTCTCCCTCTACCTGCTGCTCCCTCTTCTTGTACCCTCTCTCTCTGACAAATAAATAAATAAAATCTTAAAAAAAAAAATAAAAGAATGTTTAGAGAGACTAAATAAAAGGGGAAACTTCTTCCACCATGAAACTGACCGAAGAAAGAGGCAAATTAAGATTTACCTAAAATAGAGTAGGAACCCATTTTATTAGAAGTAAAGCAAAATGAAGGCTTCAGCCACCCAAAGTCTCACATCAGTGATTTAATTAGAAAGGTCTTTCCTTATAAACAGGATTAATTCTAATTAGTTGAAAATTCAAATTATGCTTATAAACACTAACAAAATGCTATTATTCCATAGCATATTACTTGCACAGCACCTATCCTATAAGACATTTTATAAAAGACAAAGGTTCGTTAATTTTGCTAATGCTCCATTTTATAGATGAAGAAGCTGAAGAATTTCATTCCCTCTTAGTCCTTTGTTCATGATATTCCCACAAGGAAAATAAATAAATAAAAGCAAGTCCCAAGTATCACAAAATGAAAAGGGGAAGTAAAGTATTTTTTTTAAAGATTTACTTATTTAAGAGAAAGAGTGAGAAAGAGAGAGTATGCACCTGTGAGTGGGGGGAATGGCAGAGGGAGAGACAGAATTGCAACCAGACTCCACATGAGTCATGCCCAACATGGGGCTCAATCCCATTACCCTGAGATCATGACCTGACCTGAAATCAAGAGTCGGACACCTAACTGACTAAGCCACCCAGGCACCTCAAAAGGAGAAAGTTTTAGAAGGGTCTATAGCAGCAATCCAGAAGAGATTTGGAATTAAAAGAAATAAGTATGTATAAGTTGCAAAAATTTAAATTCTCTTCTCTCTAGCCTATTGTAATAAGGCATGAATTCAAGCTGTTGCTTTTTCCAGAGGAAAAGCTTCTTTGTAACAAAGCTCTTAGGTTTGTAACTCCTGACATCCTCTATTTTGGACTTGGTAGACATTTAGTATCCTTGGAGCAAGCTAAGTTCATGCCTTTGTTGACACCACCAGTCACAAAGTCAACCTGGCAAAGTGGAGGTCCTTTATGGAGACCTGCCCTACTCTATAGGGCCAGCTCAGCTCCTGACCTGCTGCTCTGGGACTGAGATCTCAATTAGGAAAAGCTCACAGCCTGGCAGGTAGGAGCAAAAGGCTGTCTGACCCAACAAACAGAGAAACACACCTGCTGAGATCCTCTTATGAGCTGCCCAAAGCCATTGTAAGTCCGTGTCCCAGGCCTTGAGTTGGGGTTGCGGGAGTACTAGAGAAAGCAAGAGACAAATAGAAAAAACAAACCCAAGGGACCTTTGTTGTTGCTACCTGCTTTCTTCCAGATGAACTCCTATGCTCCTATAGTTAGTTTACCAGTCGAGCCTAGGGCAGGAGAGGAAGACCAAAAGATGTGTTTGGGGAAGAGGGAGGGGCTGGGTCAAAGAAGACCTGCACTGCTCTCCATATTGAAGAGCTCAGATTTCGTCCAGGAGGAATTTGGAAACAGATAAAGGTTTCTAACAAAGAAATGCGCTTGAGAATGAGCATTCTGGCTAGTGCATCATGGAGTGAAGTGAGCAAGAACTGTCTTGTCCATCACTGAAGCACAGTGTCTGGAGTAAAATAACCTAGTAGATGCTCAATAAATATCTCTTGACTGGATGCATGAATGAATGAGTGAATGGATAATTTTAGTTGGGAAGAAAGAAGAGCCTGGCAAAGAGCTCACTTTGTTGAAGGTTGCCAATATTATCTTAATTGCAAGACAAATGAGATTTCCTAATGTGTGTGTATGGGGTGTGTGTGTGTGTGTTAACACTTTCTTTTTTTTTTTTTTTAAAAGATTTTATTTATTGATTTGACACAGAGAGAGAGAGATCACAAGTAGGCAGAGCAGCAGGCAGAGAGAGAGGGGGAAGCATGTTCCCTGCCAAGCAGAGAGCCCGATGTGGGGCTTGATCCCAGGACCCTGAGATCATGAACTGAGCTGAAGGCAGCGGTTTAGCCCACTGAGCCACCCAGGCGTCCCAACACTTTCTACTTCATAGAAATGATCATGTCTTTTAGGCACTTTCATTGGGGGGGGGGCACAAAGACAATTAAGTAAACTATTAACAAATTATGACTGGAATCATGAAACCATGGGCCAGGATAGGGAATAGCAAAGGAGACCTATTTTGGAGGAGATGATGGAGGAAAATCTCCCTGAGAATGTGATATTTAAGCTGAGCCCCAAAGGAGGAAAAAGAATTAACTACGTGAAGAACCAATGTAAGGGCTTTACAGGAAGAGGAAGAGCTTATGCAAAGACTCTGAGGCAGGAAAGAGCTCATTTTGTTCCAAACACTGCAAGAAGACCAGAGTGACTAGAGCTCAAAGCCTGAGCAGGGAAACAATAGGCAGGGCAGATCACTCAGGACTGGCGTATCAGGAGCTGACAGCTTCGTCTAGCCAACCCATTCCCATTCCGGCATGAGGAATGAAAGGAATCTAAGAGAGGCAGCAGAACACATAAGAACTGTAAGTATGAGGGGAATTTCAGACCAGGTCTGTTCTAGATCTTCCCCAGAGGGATTGCTATAGCCTCGAAATACTCTAAAGGGAATGGAGTGGGTGCACTGAGAATAAAGACTCCGAGGAGATGCTCGGGAAGTCATATTCCTGGGTAACCAGCCTTTCTCCCCAGGAAAAAGTGTCACTCACCTGCCTCATGGAAAGAGTGCATTTTTTTGGTTTTTATTTTTCCCTTCAACATTATAGACCACCCCAAAGTAAAATGCACAAAGTGAAAAAATGTGAAAGAAATAAACAGGGGTGAGGGGGAGAAGTTGCCAAGGAGGTGCAGAGCTTAGAAAGGAGAATTACCTTTTTTTTTTTTTTGCCCTTTTTTTCCCCATGCTTCCCCTCATCCTTTTCCTAACGGAGACTGGACTGGCTGGTGTAGGATTAGGTGGCACAGAGGGAAGAGTTTGGTTTTGTTTTTTTCTTTTTAACCTCCTATCCTCCTTCAACTTAGTGTATGTTATATTTTTAACCTGAACAAAGGGATGTTCTCTTTACAGTGGGGACAATGTCCTTTTCTTTTATTCTCTTTGATAATTCCTGATTATAGGTCTTCAGATTTTGCTTGTAGCTCCATAGTTCCATTAACTTGTCTAGGAAAAGACATTTTGTAGCTAAAAGCAGATGGGATTCCAGTACTGAAAGGAGGAAGTGTGTAACCCCTATGAACTGGGAAAGTCTGTGAGATGAAGGACTAGTTATATCTTGGGTATCTTGAAACACCAGGTGGGACTTCTCCCTGAGGATCATTCACACTTAGCGTTAATAAATATGGGGAAAACCCCAGATCTACCATTTACACTACAAGACCTTGAACAAATTACTTTAGTGGTTCAAAAAATAACTTTTCTATAACTCTTTGTTTTTCTTAGTGATCATTAATGGGTCATGAAATCAGTTTATCAGCTTGACAATTTTTTTTTTTAAGAAATAGAATAGAATAGAAATTAATAGAGGGTTTTTGCTTTGTTTAGTTTTGTTTTTGCTTATGGTAAGGGTTAAGTATCGTTCTGGAACTTTTTTCATATATGTTTACTGTCACAATTTCAAATACATTGCTTCTTACGGGTAGTGTAGTAATTAAAGAAGTTTGAAAAATCTGATAACTTAGTTTCTAGCTCCCATTTCCCAAGTAGGGAAAGGGTTAAAATTGTACGTTAAGCCCTATTCAGCATTTTTCAGTTTCAAATTGTCTATTTGGGGGTTTATTTCCATTCTCCCCTCCCCTTTTACTTGCTTTTCCTTCTCTTGTGTTCCTCCTTCCTTCTTAGACTGGACAGTCTTAGTCACAGTATTTGGTCTTAATGGCATTAGAGCCTCAAGGAGACAAACCAAGCAACAGTAAACCCCTAACTTACCAAGAAAGAGAGAACAGGAAAAGCTTCTTAAACTAACATTGTAGGGGCGCCTGGGTGGCTCAGTGGGTTAAGTCTCTGCCTTTGGCTCAGGTCATGATCTCAGGGTCTGGGATCAAGCCCCACATTGGGCTCTCTGCTCAGCGGGGAGCCTGCTTCTCCCTCTCTCTCTGCCTGCTTCTCTGCCTACTTGTGATCACTCTCTCTGTCAAATAAATAAATAAAATCTTAAAAAAAAAAACATTGTATACTATGCATATAATCTGCATATGAGCCTCAGTTTCCCTATCTGTTAAACTTGCTTAAACATGCTGAAGATCAGATTTTCTTAATATTTAAATGTCTGCCACATTTTAGGTATGAGATAAACATACTGCTCTTACATTGTTCTAAGGCTTTCTCTAAGCTAGCCCTTGGTCTCCGAGAACTTAGGCTGGGATATGGATGGATATGGTACATAGAGACAGCAAAATGAAAACAAATCAATAAATACATCAGTGGAGTGGAAGGTATTTATATCATACTCAAGTCAAGTGTGTTTTATGGCCCATGGCCAAGCAAGATATCTTAACTGATGAATCCTCCAGGAGACTACCTCCAACATATTCAGATTAAAAATCAAAAAAACACAAGTATAGTTAAACTGCACGGGCACAGGCAGGGCTAACGAACTATAAGCAAGACTGAGTGGTGAATGGGATGTTCCTAATCCCCCTGCCTCCCTGCCTTGCTCCCTTGTCACAGCCTGGTAACAGTCCTCTCATTGAGCATGTGGTTGTCTTCATTTTCCTTTCTCAACCCAACCTCCCCAACCTCCCTGAGAAGATTCTGATAGCCTGTAAAATAAGTGACACCACAAATAAAATCCATTCTTATGGAAGTGTTCCTGTGGGAGATATATATACATATATATGTAATTTTTTTCTTCAAGAAATTTCCAACAGGATCAAGGAACTTAAAGGAAACTTAATTTAACCCCCCAATGGGCATAGCAGTTGATGGGATGGCTAGTGAGAGGAAAAAAGGACCCATAGTCTAGCCTGCCCATAGGGCACACCCTTTCCATCTGAAGACCCTCTGCCCTATCCCTGAAGCAACTGAGATAGAGAAACGCCTCTACCCTCTCAGCACTGAAGCTTGCCTGCCTAACAGGAAATGAAAGGCCTCAACCCACCAGGTGATTATACCCTAATCTGTCTCCCACTTTATTGCTGTATTGGTCAGAGTTAAGAAAGAAAAATCCAACTGAGTACATTTTAAGATCTCATTGGCTTTATTAAATGATTTATGAACCCAGCAGCACCCTAGCTAGCAAGTGGGAGCTCTGAGCTTGTGTACAAAATGGAAAGTTTATATAGAAAGAGGGTGGGGCAGGAAGCTAATAAGCAAAGGAAAGGAAAGGATTGTTCCTTATCATGCAGATTTCCTCATCTTCCTTTGGGGGTTGAGGAGGCCTACTGATCCGAAAATTCTTGACTGACCAGTTAAGACTACATTTCTGGGAAAGTTTGAAACTGCAGTTAGGTCAGGTATTAAGTCCTGGTTTTTGTGATTTGGCCTAAGTGAAGCCATTTTTGGCCTGTGATTTTTCTTTTTAACAGGTTCTTCAGAGAAATAGAACTGATAGGATATACATAAAGAGAGGGAGAGAGAGATTGAGATTGAAACCTAGACTTATTTGAAGGAATTTTCTCCACATGATCACGGAAGCTGTTAAGTCCAAAATCTCTGTTGTAGATGAGTGGGCTGGAGACCCAGGGAACAGCCAGTGTTGTGGTTGAAGGCTGTCTGGTGGCAGAATTCCTTCTTGCTCTGGGGAGATTAGTCTTTTGTCCAGCTCGGGCTTTCAGTTGATTCTTGCGGGAGGTGGATGAGCCCCATCCACATTATGGAGGGCAATCTGCTTTACTCAAAGTCCAGCAGTTTAAATGTAACTCTCATCCCAAAACACCCCCACAGGGTCATCTGGGTGGCTCAGTGGGTTAAGCATCTGGCTTCAGCCCAGGTCATGATCCCAGGGTCCTGGGATGGAGCCCCACATGGGGCTCCCTGCTCAGCGGGAAGTCTGCTTCTCCCTCTCCCTCTGCCCCTCTCCCTGCTTGTGTGTGCTCCTGCGTGTGCACGCGCTCTTTCTCTCTCTTTCTGTCTCTGTCTCAAATAAATAAATTAAATTAAAACAACAACAAAAACCACCACCAACAACAACACCGTCACCAAAACATCCTGAATACGTATGACTAAATATCCATGTACCCTATGGTCTAGCCATGGTTAATTCATCAAAACCACTATACAGTCAGAGCTGGCCTTCCCCAGCATACCAACCTTAACCCAAACTGTTTTCCAACTGTGGCATTCTTTCAAAATTCCCAGCTTCAAAATGTTATATTCTAACACATTTTAAGTTATTCAAGTGTTTAAAGATTGATCATGCTTGTAATTCCTTCTCCTTATTTGACCCACAGAAAGATAGTTTCATACAGTTGTTCTCAGAATTTTTGCATTCAGGACCCTCTTACACATTTAAAAATTAAAAATTGTAAAGATCTTTTATTTGCATGGGTCATATCTCTAGATACTATGCTTTAGAGAAATATATATATCACATTAGAAATGAAAAATTAGACATTTAGAAATATATTTTTGTATTTCTTTCATAATAATAATGCTAACAAATATGTTAACATAGATAATATATTTTTATGATGAATAACTATTTTCCAAAACAAAAGAAGTGTGTCACCTCTTACAGTTTTGCAAATCTCTTTAATGCCTGGCTTAACAGAAGATGCTAGAATTATCATATCTGCTTCTGCATTTAAACTGTTGTACTATGTTTTGATTAAAATATATAAGAAAACCCAACCTCACACAAATGTGTCACTGGAGATGGGAAGACTTGCCCAGGTCTCTTTGGACTATACTTTGAGATCCACTGGTTTTATAGAACTACCTCTCCTTGTGAGTCAGAGACCCCAGGTCCTCATCTCTGTTTTGTCGGTAACCAGCTGTGCCTTATCCAAACAAGTCAAGGAGTGAACATATATGTTGAACACCTCCTATATGTATAGGAGGTGTTCAGGCAGAGTGTATATAGCATTTAATGGAATCTTATAACCACCTACACCATAAGCCGTTACATGATGGTAAATGCTTAACAACCAGGGGGGAATTAGTCCAAGATACTCACATGGGTGTGACTTTTATTGTAGAATGGGACATCAAACCCTAGAATAATGACCGCACTTTAATCTACTGCCTGTGTGAATCAGTGCACACCCCTGATTACTTCTTTCCTATGAAGATGATGATTTGGTGTCCAGGTACCTGCTTTTCCCATAAACCCCTCTACTGAATTAATGGAAGTTTTTCCTTAATGTATGCTGTAAAATGTATTTGGTGAAGTGTGGTTAGCATTAAATTACTGGTTTCTGTTTCCGTCTCTCCTGTTCCTCCACCCCAAGGCATATGGGACAGGTGAGGGAAAAAGCAGGTATCTGAGGAAGTAAGGGTAGGTAAAGGAGGGGGAAGAGATGTAGTGGGAGGGGAAGAGTGAAATTTGAATTTGAATAGTGAAGTAGGGTTCATCAGAAGAGGAAAGGGGGGAGTTAGGGTTCACTCCTGTGAAGGTCAGCAGGTTAAGGTTAGCATGTTAGTGGAGCTCTAATTTGTAGCATTTGCCAGTTTCCACAGTATAAATACTTCCATCATGGCCAGCTTCAAGCTTCCAATCTGACACTTGGACAAGGAGTTGGGAATAGATGTACACAATCGGCGTTCAAGAGCTGCTGCCCACTTGAGCCTCTCCTTTTCACAGCAGACAGAAGGATGAAACTGAGGAGATTAAAGGACTCAAGTGAGAACATGCAAGCAGAGACACATCCCCAGTACACTAAACAAAGTGAATTCAGATTATATTTAGTATAAATTCAGTCACAGAAACAGAAATACATCTGTGTATGAATTAACTGTACATAAATGATAAAAAAAAAAAAATGGCCAGACAGCTATGTACTGAACTATGCATACTGATTTATTTGGGGGAAAGCAGTGAACTAAGAATGAAGAGGACAAATAATTTTTATTTTTTATTCTCTTTATTTCTGTATTGTTTTAGGTTTTTTACAGAGGCTGTAACTATGCCTTCCTTGTATAATTTAAAATAAAACATTTTTCAAGAGATGTAGGATGGATTAGATTTTAATTAGATAGCCTTAATATATATGATTTCAAAAATTTCAAAGGGCTTCAGAGCAGACTGGTAAATATCAGAGAAAGAAAGAGAGAGAGGAAAAAAAGACTGTATCTTGTTGTGGTACAACTTCTGCCAGGTCCCTTAGCGATTCTCTTTTCAAATAATTTCTCTCCAGTGACTAAAATTATAGTATTGAACATAAAATGTATTATATTTCCTGGCTAATTAGAAAGGCCAGTAGCTTTTTGAGTAGACTAAAATGAAAATGAAACTTTAGTCTCATATGTAGCCTGGACTTAGGTCTTAGTTTGTCAATAACGTCTTAGCTCAGTTGGGTAAATCTGGGGTCAGCACAAACAAGCTTCAGGTTGTTAACCTCTTATTCTCGGTGTGTGTGTGTGTGTGTGTGTGTGTGTGTGTGTGTGTGTGTGTTCATGAGCATATGCATGTGTTGGGGTGGGGGTGCTTCTTTTGATGACCTGGGCTAAGTAAGGAAGAACAGAAAGGCAGTTTTCTCACCAGGATAGTTTTCTCACATGTTCCACAAATTAAGGATTAACTTACCTGTTAAAATCTTCTTCTAAGGGTAAGAATAAGAATCATCAATACCTGGGGGCACCTGGGTGGCTCAGTGGGTTAAAGCCTCTGCCTTCTGCTCAGGTCATGATCCCGGGGTCCTGGGACCGAGCCCCACATTGGGCTCTCTGCTCAGCAGGGAGCCTGCTTCCTCCTCTCTCTCTGCCTGCTTCTCTGTGATCTCCATCTGTCAAATAAATAAATAAAATCTTTAAAAAAAAAAAGAGTCATCAATACCTGGACATAAATTAATTTAGATGGGCAATTGTCTTGCTTTTAACCTTACGGCAAAAACTTAAAGAATAGGATAACTAGGGAGGATGAAAAAGGTTTTTGTAGAATGGGGCACCAAATGTGGGGGTGTGGGGGGAAGGGTCGCTAGAGAAAAGGCAGCCTGGATGTGAATCTAGTCTTTCCCTTTTTTAATTTTTCCAGTCCTAGTGCAAATTTCTTACCTTCTCAGATACCAAATTTCCTGTACTATACAAAAGGGATTGTATAAATGACAAGATTGTTGTAAAGACATATATATATGTGTGTGTGTATATATATATATATATATAAAATATCTGGCATAGAGCCTCAGACATAGTGACTAGTCAATAAATGGTAGTTATTAATTTGGGTGACAAGAAAGGATAGCCAAAAGAATTGAAGGAAATTCTCTGAAGTGAGATACATTTAAATAAGCTTCAGCTTTGTAAATTACTTTTTTAAAAAGATTTATTTATTTACTTATTTATTTGAGAGAGAGAGAACACACAAGGTGGAGGTGGGGGAGCAGAAGGAGAGAGAGTCCTAAGCAGACCCTGATATGGGACTTGATCCCATGACCTGAGCTGAAACCAAGAGTCAGATGCTTAACCAACTTCACCGCCTGGTTGCCCCTATAAATAACTTTTAATTTAAGCACCTACAGGTTGGGTTATCAGATGTCAAATGTTGGAGCCAGCCACTTTCTGAAAATGGGTACCTAGCATAGGCATACCAGAAACTGAGAGGTATAGAAAAGGGTGTGAAAAGAAGACAAAGGAAAACTCCATTCCATGATGACAGAGGGAACCTACAATCCTGTTTCTCAAATGCATGCTTATGGGCAAGAGGAGATTAAGCAAGGATGATGGATGGTTACCATTCCTCTTTAACTCAGAAAACAACCCCAGTGGGCAGCCCAGGCTAGCTGGTCCTAATGCCCTCTTCCTAGAGCAAGAATATGACGTGTTAATGTGTACTGTGCCTCACCTGTAAGTAGCAAGGATGCTTCCGATAATGAATTAGATGAGGGAGGCCAGTTCTCCTCAGGCACTCTCAATTCAAATAGAGGGCAGAGAAGAATGGCATGTGTGAAAAGCAAAGGCAACAGACAGGGACAGAGATTAGTTTCTGCCATCAGTCATCACTGACAATGGGCATTTTTGAGATTATTGTGATGGTCAAGGAAAAAGCCTTATAGGGGAAAATGAATCTTTTGGAAAGATGTGAGGTTGCTTAATCCAGAAGACAGAGGAGGGGTTTGAAGGCGAATAAGACTGGAGTGATGGGAGAGAAAGATTGCTAACAGAGAATTTTGAAATGACTGAAGCAAAGAGAGGAAGGAAGATTAGTTTGCAATAGTTGAGGTGCGGCCTGACACAGGTAAATGTGGTGTGATGACGGTGATAACAGTGATTCCCAAGCTTATAAAGGGTGTAACGCTAAACTATCCTTATGGTTTATAAATTACTTCCACATCCATCCTTTCATCCTTTCATCCCCCTCCCCCAGCACCGTGACCCATGATACCCCACAGATACATAGAGATGGTAAACAAATTGTCAGAATTCAACAACTGAATTCATTCAAAAAGCTGTCAACATTAGAACTGGGGGAAGTGGGGGGATGCCAAATACCAAGTTTCTAAACTCACAGATTCATCACAACTTTAAATGAATTTAAGTGTCGGAGGAAAAAAAAAATTTGGCTATTAAAATGTACAGTTAAGCTTTGCACAGTGGCGGTATCGTAGCCAATGAGGTTTATCTGAGGCGCGATTATTGCTAATTAAAATGTACAGTTAACTATATTATTTTTCTAGGACTATGAATTCTCCATCACAGAAAGTGTCCCTTAATATTAGCTAGAATCTCCACATTCCAAGTAGCAGTGGTAAAAAATCCAGTCCACTCAATAATATTCAACCAATCTAGGTAACCGGATTGTCTCGATACACTGGCCATTTCCCCCTCTCTACCTAATATTACTGTAAAATACTTGAAAATCTAAATTAAAATAGTTGCTGTAAAAGAGGCATAAAGGATTAAAATAAAAATGGCAAGGACAACTGCTAGCAAAAGCATTGTAGGGACTGCAAATATTACATTTAACTCCACATTAATTCTCTGAAGGAATTTAACACAATTTCTCCCATTCTAACTCAAAAATTAATTTCTGTATATTGTCCTTGAGATTTGGATTGGGAATGAAAAGGAGAAAACCGTTGAAAGTGTGAAGATTTTATATGAATTAATCAACCAAGAGTTCAGACACTGGGGACTGAAGATTAAACTTTATAGTTTAAAAACCCAAGGACAGTACTTTTTCTCATGAGTGTACCTCACATCAAAAAAGTCTCTGCTGATATATATGTCTCATTTACAACATTCAAGTTGAGAGGTAGTCTTTATGACATCCCAATGAGAAGGTACAAAGAGGTTAAACAATTTATAAAAAAGTCAAGGAGGATTCAAAATTAGAACAAAATGGCCTCAGTCCTGGCATTATCTGTATTCTAGATGCAAAGATAATTTGTTTCTCTGTCCATTTATGTTAAAGCCCCTGGTGGGTGAGACATGCCAGCCTTGAAAACTCAGAGAAAGAAACTTGTTATTGTCTGTGGGGTATTGGTATTCAGAAAGAAACTGTAAAGGCCATAATCACTGCTGTGTTATTCCAGGAGTAATGGTGGCTCCATAGACCTATGACCATCTCTGTCCACTTCAGACAGCCTGTTGAAGCTGTCAGTCACTGCTTGAAAGAATTCAGTCTTTTCATAGAGGTTTCTCTGTCCTGGTCTCTCCCAGGGTTAGTCAGAAGTACTCTATGGAACTGACATATGGCTTAGCCTATATGCACCCCTGACTGTATGGTAAGGGACTAACTTTGTAAGATTGCCTATTCCGGATATCACAGAGTATCTGAGTCTTTTCCAGAGCAAAAACTAAAAAGAAATGTGTGAGCAAATGGACCTATGAGATCTTCCAGCCTTCCTTGTTTTCAAGTACCAGTCAACTTATAAAAGTCCAGAATGCCACATGGTTTGATTAGGGGTTGGGTTCCATATCCCATGCAGTGAGCAAATTCTTCATCTCTGTCATACAAAATCAAGCTGGTGGACCAGACATAAAAGAGATGCCAGGGATAATTCATTCCATGCTAGACTTTAAGGCCCTTGAGACATGGTGATTTTTTTTTTCCCCTGTGCAGATCTCTAACACTCTCATATTGCTTGGTCTGTGGTACGTACTCTTTTTTATGTATTCAGTCAACAATTATTAGACACCTCCTGTGTGGTTAACCAGGTTGAAAAAAATAAGTATAGTATGTGATCTTTGCTAAAGACTTCACAGTGGATCTGGGCTTACAAGAAATAGCTAAGAACATGTGCAAACGTTATATTATATAAAGAAATTATGCATCAAGTAGTAAGAGAGGGTCAGCGTGACTGTGGGGGTTGGAGAAAATAAAGAGAAGTAAGTTTCTCTGCTTCTTGGAGCTCTCCAAATATTCTATTCCTTCATTCTTTCTATACATGGAAAAACCCAAATAAAACAGAATTTGTTCACACTTAAATATACTGAGAATTTCCCACTCCTAGGAAGCTGGAGTAGATGTGATTTTCCTCCAACTAAAAACAGTTGAAAATGCTGGATATTCTATATAAAACAAGCATGAGAAGACTGAAAGACAGAGAGAAGGTAAACTTGATAGGGACCCTCGAGATCTGCGGAACAATGTGGTCAGTGCCCCCTGGTTTCTTTTTGTACATTTATCCTAGGCTCAGAACTGAGGAAGTCAGCAACCCCCAAACACCAAAGAGCACAGGTGAAAAGAGCTTCAACCAAAAAGCCTACTCTCTCTAGCAAAAGGACAAGGAGAAGGGCAGCCAGGAAAGACAAAACTTTTAGACAATAACTGTTCTACTCTAGCCAAACACCGAAGAAAACTTCGGCTTACCTACACCCATACCAACAAAAGTCTAAGTGTTAGAGAAGGCAAAGCAGGGAGTCAGGACAATCATTAGCACTGGACTTACTGTGATAATGGACTGAATAGTTCCCTTATATCCTAAGTATATACTCGGGGTATACTTGGGGTGCCAAATTGGGAGAAAGAATGTCATTCCTAGGACAATCCAAAATAGCACTTTAAGAGCTGGGAGTGTGTATCAGTGTTCTGTGACCACTCTAACAAGTAACCACAAATGCTAACTCAAAGCAGCAGAAATGTATTCTCTCACAATTCTGGAGGCCAGATATCTGAAATCAGTATCAGATTTCTGGGTGGAAAGCAGGGTATCAGCATTTTCTAGGGGCTGCTGGCATTCCTTGGCTCATGGCCGTACCACTCCAATCTTTGGATCTCCTTCTGCTTTGCCTTCATGTTACCTTCTTCTCTGTGTGCATGTTTATTCCCTCTCAGCTTCTGTCTCATAAAGACACTTTGTGGGGTGCCTGGGTGGGTCAGATGGCTAAGTGTCTGCCTTTGGCTCAGGTCGTGATCTCTTGGTGTGGTGAGCCCCGCACCAAGCCCCATGCCAGGCTTCCAGCTCAGTGGAGAGTCAGCTTCTGCCTCTTCCTCTGACCCCTGCTCGTGCTCGCGGGCTCTCTCTCTCTCTCTCTCTCTCTCTCCATCTCTCATAAATAAATAAAGTCTTAAAAAAAGAAAAAAAAGACTATTTGTGTGGTAACATTTAGGGCCCACCCAGTAATCCTGAATAATTCTCCTTTCTCAAATTCCTTTAAGTAATCACATCTGCAAGATCCTTCCTCCAAACAAGGTTGCATTTATAGGTCTGGGAATTAGGGATAGATATCTTATGATGAGAATAAAATATTATTCTGCCTACCACGATGTGCTAAGCAATCCATTGTGTGAAAATAGTGTAATATATTTCATGAATCTATAATTTACAGAACATTCAGCGTGTTCTGTTTCTCTTTACCATAAACATTAATATTTTTTGAGCATCTGCTATGTATCAACTTCTCTTCTAGGCACTGCAGATAAAACACTGAACAAAACAGGCAAAAACATCTCCTTCAGGGAGATTATATTCTAGTGGGCAAGGAAGGACACGAGGAATGAATGGATGAGTAAAATGTATAGAAGGTTAGTTTATGTTCAGTGCCATGAAGAAAAATAAAGGCAGGAAGGATAGGAAGTACTGAAGAGCTGCAGGTTGCAGTTTTAAATGGGATGTCACGCAAGGTCGGTGACATCTGAGCAAAGACCTGAATAGGATGGGACGTCAAGTCCTGTTTATTTATCTAGAAAACAAACTGAAGGTTTTGGAGGGGAAAGGGGTGGGGGGTTGGGCGAGCCTGGTGGTGGGTATTATGGAGGGCATGTATTGCATAGAGCACTGAGTATGCTGCATAAACAATGAATTTTGGAACACTGAAAAGAAATAAAATAAAATAAAATGGGAAAAAAAAAAAAGAATTGCAGCATGGCCAGAACAGCAAGTGCAAAGGCCTGAAGAACAGTCAGGGTAGCTAGAGTGGAGTGAGGGAAAAGTAGGTAAGGATTGATATATATTTCTTGGAACTCTTCTCTAGTTATTGCTAGGTGGGATTAAAACAAGGATTATCAATTTGTGAATGTTTCCATCCTTTTCTTCCTCCCATCCATATCTGCTGGTCCCGTCACTTGTAGGGAAGACACGTTCTTGGTCTTTGTGGTCCAAAGGGAGAGAGGAGAGTTACCTGGGGCAGAGGCAGGAGGAGTACTTTAGGGCATTTGAGGAGGGCAGATTCAAAGCACAAAGGTAGTGAATTGGGAAAGAGGATGAAAAGAGATTGAATATATAATCCTATGAGTCCATCTTTTCCATGGTGTTCGACGCTAATAAGTAAATAAGTAAAGGGCGTGAGTTATTTTGAAATTACTTTGAATTTACTTAGAATTTAGGAACTGTGTATTCTAATACACCATTGGGACCTGAGATTCATGGACCTTTTTTCAGGGTCAATTCCTACAAGCAAAATTGCTGGGCCAACAGGAACACTTTAAATTTTGATACGCAGTATCAGATGCCCCCCTCCTCCCTGCTCAGAAAAGTTTTGTTATTTTATACCCCAGATAAACTTCTTACCCACAGCTTCAACATGCTGAGTATTGGCACTCTTAATGTGTGTTCATATGTTATGGGAAGAATGATTTCTCAACAATATTTGTAAAATATGCATCTTGGAAATGGGAGGGTAAATGTCATTTCCTATGTATATTGGCCACTTGTGTTTCCTTCTTGGTGACCTGTCTGTCCATATCCTTTGCCCTGTTTTCTTTTGAAATACTCATCTTCTCTTATTAATTTGATAAAATCATGTGTATTTTCAGGGTATTTTGCTTTTGCCCCTAAAACACTACAGTAAGTTTCCCACTGTATTGTTAGGGGTTCTTGAGTGTATGCAACAGAAGGTAACTGGTTTATTCCAGCAAAACAAAAACAGAAACAACAACAACAAAAACCCAGTGTTTTGAAAGGGCATTTGGTAAATCACAGAATCATGGGAAAAGCTATGAAGCTGGACTCTGAAAATAGAGTAGCATGAAGGGAGGTGGGGTAGACAGCAGCCAACCACGCTTAGGAACTGCCTGGTGAGGGTCCCGCTGATACTGACATTAGATGCTGAAAACCACTCTCGGCACCTTACCCTCACTGGCCCTCCACGCTTGCTGCTACTGCCACCAAAATGGGCTGTCTTGTGTCCCTGATTGAGAGTCCTAGGCAGAGGGTCTGCTTGCTGATCCTTTGTCACAACCTGCATCCTAGTTGCCTGAAAGCTGAAAAGGTGAATACGGGGACTTTTCTTCTCCTGCAGTGGAAAAGAGACCCTGGGTTAATCTAGAGTCATAGAGTGGAGAATTCTGCTAACATAGGCAAGGGCAGGCTATGGGGCAGGGGGAGGGGGGAGCCTTTATGACTTGCTTGTTGTTTAACTTTAAATTTTTTTTTTATAATGCTCTTAGCTTTACAGAGAATTTAATTTTTTGGTGAATATAACCCAAAAATATCTTCTTTTATGATTTCTGATCTTAACA
This sequence comes from Meles meles, assembly GCF_922984935.1. Taxonomy (NCBI): domain Eukaryota; kingdom Metazoa; phylum Chordata; class Mammalia; order Carnivora; family Mustelidae; genus Meles; species Meles meles. The sequence continues at coordinate 76,395,320 of NC_060068.1, read as the reverse complement.
ACTCTGCCATGACTTTTACCCTCTCTACCTTCCTGTAACGTCTCTTCTGAATGGACTAGGCCTGCATTTTTTTTTTCTTTTTAAGGACTTTCTGTGCTTTTACCAAAGGCTTTGCAGACTATCCTTTGAGTTTTTAGGCAGCTCTGATGTCCCAGGTCTTCCTCTCATATCAGCAATGTGCTTGACCCTGAGACATGTGTGGTCCTGCTCTGGAGGCTAATTATCTTAGGTGGTGACCCTTTCACCTTCTATGTTGGGAATCTATTACCTCTCAAAATGTTTAACATTCTGGCTTTTAGACAGGGGAATTTTTTTGACCTGTTCATCAGATATGTGCTTTCATGACTCAGGAGTCCCCTAACTCTCCTAGTCTCCTACTGGTTTAGATACATTTTATTGCTCAGTTAGTTTCAGTTGACCTAACAAAACATCATGGGATACTTGACATTTGGCTATCTTAGGTATTAGATTGAAAAGCATCTAGTGGATCATTTTCATGCAGCAGTCCTAAGTTCCCCTTTCCTACTCAGAGGGATGTGGTATAGTCTTCAGGATATGTTGAATATTTTCTTTATTCATCTTTGAGGGGCTTAGTCATCTTTGCTCTTCTTCTCTACATGGCTCGAAACCTATCCTCACAGGTTGGACAGACCAGTAACCTCAACATGTGCCATTACAGAGAAATTTTTGGAAGATTCTCTGCTCACTCTGTGTATCTTAAGAAGTTCTAATGCTGACTCTCTATAACAACCCTCTCCAGACTCAGCTGTGGGAGGAAGGAGAAGAATTAGCAGGTTTGAAAATGATGGGGCCACTCTCTTTCACAGCCAGGGCAGTCCTTGCAGAAACTGATCCAGCATGGCACATCAGGAATGGAATTTGAAGGGTACCTGGGTGGCTCATTCAGTTAAGTGTCTGCCTTCAGCTCAGGTCATGATCTCAGGGTCCTGGGATCAAGCCCCACATTGGGCTCCCTGCTCAGCGGGGAGCCTGCTTCTCCCTCTCCATCTGCCCCTCCCCACTGCTTATGTGTAGGCGCTCTCTCTCTCTGTCTCAAAATATTTTTTAAAAAGAAAAGGAAAAAAAAATTAAAAAGAATGGAGGCCTTATGGTTGGAGCTATGCCTGTAGGAGCTTGAGCCCAGATGTGAGAGATCCAATATAGATGAGCAGAGGCTTGGAGACCAAAGTTCCCGTGGATGATGGAGGGAACTCTACCAGAAAGGTGGCATCTGGAGTGTGCGGAGACAGGCTTTAGGTAGCATCCCAAGCATCCCTTTAGGTAGGGATCCAGAAGAAAGAGCCTTAAAATTAGGTGGAAGGAGCAGGACTACTAGCTGTAGGCCCCAGGGATTTGGGGTGAGGACCTAAGACCTCAGGCAGCTCAATACTACAGCACTGAGACAGATAGAACATATTAGAGTCTTGATCATTGTAATGTAAGAGCAAGCTAGGGGCTGGGACAGACGAATAAAAGAGAAGCTTGTTAGGGAGGAAGTAATTAAGTGCATGGCTTGTACAACCAGCCTGCCTGGTTTCAAATTCCCCTTCTGTCACTCACTACCTGTATGACTTTGGTCGAGTTACTTAGTGTCTCTGTGCCACAATATCCTCATATACAAAATGAGAATAATAACAGTATCTACCTCATAAGGTTTTGTGAGAAGCAAAAGAGTTACTACATGTAAAGTGATTAGAACAGGGCTAGCACAGACTAGGTGTTAAAAAAGATAATTGTTGTCATTATTATTACTAGAACCGGCACAAATAATCTAAGCAGAAGAATCAACATGGTGGTCTTGATGTGAAATCACCACAGTTATCCTGATTCTTCAGTTCCCTCTGAGTAGGGGTGATTGGTCACAGGTCGGGGATGAGGCGAAGCTTCCAGATGGGGGTCGCGGGGTGGGAAAGAGCAGCAGAGAAAAGGAGCCAGGCACGTTTTTGCCAAGTACAGTTGGGAGAATGACTTCTTTTGGAGGACACGTTGCAGATGGGGGCAAACCCTAACACATGGTCACTGTGGCCTGCAACGAGTCCAGAATTTCTGGGCTCCTGGGGAACCATGCTAGAGATGTGAGTAGTGAGAGAGCAGCAGTCTGGAAGGCTCTCTCCTATCCTAGGGACTCAGCCTGAGGCTGCTTCCTCTAAACCTCCAGGATGTACAGTGGCCACAAGAGAGGTCATCCACTTCTGGCATTATGCTGGCTCTTTTCTCACACTTAAGGCATTAAAAAGTACAGGCCCTATTTCACAAGTCATGCCCTCTTGGTTCCCTGTTGCACACACACAGACAAAACAGGACTTTTAAAAAGTGTTTATTTACAATCATAATAATGGCTGCCATTGTTGGAGAGTTTAATCACGTGCCAAGGCACAGTGTATCTACCTATCTACCTGAGTGGCACTCAGGGAGATACCGCATAATCCTCATAACAACGCTGTGGGCTGTGTCTTATTATTGTCCCCATTTTGCAGATGAGGAAACAGGCCCTAGAGGCTCAAGTAATTTGCTGGAGTCAAATAGCCAGCAAATGATAGAGCCAGAATTCCAGCTCAAGTGGTTCAATGCTCGAGCCTGAGCTTTTAACACGAAGAGAGACGAAGAGTGCTTCGGAGTTGCTATCTGAAAGGAAATACAGCATTTTTGACAGAAGCGAAATATGTGCCGTTTGCTTCCTTCCTTGGTGAGCTGACACCAACCTGAGACATTTGCTCCCCTCCCTGGGCAGCATCTGTTTTATTTCTCCAAGGACAGCAATTCACTCTGTGGAGACTCTGTGAGAGGCCAAAGTTCCTTATAGCTTCTCAGATCACAAAACCCTTTTCAACAAGATCCCTCAGGCCCAGGCCCCTAAAAACCATGTAATAAATTTACCATCAAAATAATCTCACTTTGTCCCTCTGAGACCATTATGCTACAAACAAAGGTAACGTGATATCCCAATAAATATTTCTCCTGTGAAGTCATTAGGGTTTTTATCCCCTCTACGCAAAACTGTATTCTTCAAATTTAATAAAATTTCATAGTTCCCCTAAATCATTCATGGGTATATATACAACACTCAACAGTTCCACATCCTGTCATTTGAATAAGAATGATTATTAAAGTTCAGGCTGAGACTAAAATGCAAAAGCATTTTACTGTTTTTATTATTAAAAATGCAGTAATGAAATATTTTAAAACGTTATAGTAATTATCTTTTCATTGCACAAACCTGCATTGTCAACTATGTCACATTAAAATGTTAAATCACTATTTTAATATCAAATTACAGAATTCTATCGAACGAAACTGCTGAAATTCGTCTTCTGTGCAGTGTATTTCTCTCAGCATTTTAGTACATGTGGTCTGTCATGGTTGAGAGGTGCTGCATTATACAGGAAACACCACAGATTTTGGAGGTCCCAGAGTTGAAATAATGAGGAGTTATAGGAAATGTGTATTTTTTCATCACTTTAAAAAATTGGGATAATTAGCTATTTTTCTGGGTTCCCAAACCCAAGCCTGCAGGACATCACTGGCAAGTGAGCAAATCCCGAACAGCTGGGCTTGCAAAAATGAAATGAATCACAGAAGTCGTTCTGTAGACTGTATGCTTTGGGCATCAACGTCGTGGTCTTCTCTAGTCCTGCTGGGCCACCTGCATTGGGTTCTCACCAGCAGAGGTAACAGTAGAACAGTAGGGCAGCTCTTGTTGCCCTGGGACAAGTGTTAATGAGGAAGAAACATGGAGATGAGAGATACTGCATTCAGGCTCTTGCCTCTCAATGAATCCCACTTAGTTCTCACAATATTATCTATAAAACCGCGCTAAATGTCTTGATCACACTGGATATAATCATTACACAGAGGACTTTGACCTGGGACTTTGTCCCATTAGGTGATTAAAATACAAAAAAGTGCATTTTTAATAGATTTCATGAGGGGCTAATTGTGTATGGCTCTGATTGCTTACGGGAAACTATCGGATGATGTCCATACTGGTCAGTAACTCACTTTTATGCTCTTTGAATCACGTGGTCTTATTATCTATGCAGTTTTAAAAACGAGCTTGTTACCAAAACTGATAAATCATCTGAATAGTACCAACAGGTTATATTATAAATGAGTTACACTGTTTAGGAAGATTGCCATTCAGAAACTACTTATCTAACGGGTACTTAGTAAATACTTTGCTAATTGATTTATACTGGTGTTATTCACATCAAATCAGCCTTAAGGGATGCTACAAACTGAAAGCTTCTAATTTAAAAGAAATTTACTTTATTAAAATTGAAGTAACTCCGTTTACCTGTCCCCTCCCCCTACATTAGCGTCTTTGTTTGGTTCCTGGGTATCTTAGGTTTGATTCCTCAGGAAACAAAGATGAAAATAAGTGTTCAAGAATTTTGTCAGGATGTGCTTTGGAAAACAACACTTATAAGTGGGTGAGGAAAGCAAGATTGGGCAGAAGGTGAGGTTCAGTTTTGATGCTATTGCAACAATGCTGCAGCCAATCCCACCGAAGTCTGAACGTGGATTGTGCCTCAGAGAAGTCCCCAGATTGAGGCAAGAGGGCTGGGACTTGGTACCCCTCATCAACCAATCATGGGATGTTCTCCCCTGCAGAAAGAAACATAACATTGGGCAAGACAGTTTTGGCTAAAGGCCATTTCTAGAGAGAGACTCAGCTCTGAGTGGTCAACAGGTAACCACCTTAATATCTGGGAGAATAAGTGCCTGGGTCCTGAAGGTGGAATTTGGGGGCGCACCATATCCATTACATTGGATTATACCACAAATTCGCCACATGGGAGCTAAACTCAGCCTCTTCTTAACAAGTTAAATTTTCCTTCTGACTTTCCTCTCTTTGTAATCAGCATCACCATTTTTCCTTACCCAAGGTAGTAGAGTAGAAATCTGAAGATTTCTAAAAATTGCCTTGGGCGATTTTTAACAGTCTGTCACATTTAATTTCCAGCATATTTATCCTTTTAAACAATTTTAAATAATTCACTACAAAATGAAATCTGGCATAAGTCCTATCTGTCTTTTACTCCCTGAATTAACTGAAGAAGCCAAGACAACAGATTTCTAGGCAGTTTGGAAACTGGTGATATAACTAAGGAATGGGGAGGTGCTGTCTCTTTTTCCTCTTTTAGAGAAGAAAGCTTAAGTCCGTGGTCAGGCAAATAGTCAACTATTTTCTGGAAGTGCAGCTCTGTTTATAAGAATGCAAATGAATGACCTTGAAAAAGAATGTTATTTTATGTAAAAAAAAAATTGTGTTAACATGAGCTAGATGTTTTCAGGGATTGAGATTTAAAAAAAAAAATCTTAACTAGTAATTGTGGGTACAGTCTCACCTTCCCCTAGAATAACTACACTGTCAAAGACCTAGCTGCCACTCCAAACACTGTCCTCGAAGTACTCACAGGGAAACACAGGGGATATTAAATTATCATGTAATTAAATTAAATTATCACTTTGCAATCCCACCAATAAGGCTGAGATGGCACTTCTGTTATGAATCCTTGCTTGCAAATCCTTTTACTCTGGGATGAGAACTCCTTCCTGGCAGAAGCAGTTTCGGTTTAAAGGTGAAATTGTAGATTAGATGATTGGACAAGAATTCTTGCACCCAGAGGATCCTAAGGACAAAAATTAAAACTCATTTGCTATTAATACTTATGATCTTTGGTGTTCGAATAATTTTACTTGCCCAAAACATGGGTCTGTATTGTACATATTGATAAGTTCATGTTCTAAATATCAAACAGTTTTGGAATACCTTTTTTGGTTAAGTAGTACATGGGGACATCTTAACTTTTGGAACTTTAAGATATGCAAACAAGTATCTATTCCTAAATGAAGAGGCCAGAAACCAGTACTGATGGTCTGAAGCAAGAGCAGAGAAGGTCACCAGCATTTGTCTCCGCCACACTTACTGGAAGCACAGCATTTACAAGATACCATATGATGTTCACGGTGCAGGAAAAAAAAACAAAACAAAACATGAGCTCAGATTTCTAACAATATAAAAAGGAAAACTGGGCAAGAAGACACTTGGGACTCAATTTTCTTCTTTAAGCCCATGAGGTTTCTTAAGCAAGTCCTGTTAGACGCATAAAGAAGATGAGGTTTCTCCAAGAAACCACATCTAAGGGGCGCCTGGGTGGCTCAATGGGTTAAGCATCTGCCTTCAGCTCAGGTCATGATCCCGGAGTCCTTGGGTATGTGCCTCTGCTCAGCAGAGAGCCTGCTTTGCTTCTCCCTCTCCCTCTGCCGTTCCCCCTGGTCATACATCTGAAGTACACTCAGGGGCACTTCTTTGTGTCAGCTACACACGCTCCTGTGGGCACAGAGACTTTAGGTGTGGTTTCGTTTCGTTTTTCTTTTCTTTTCTTCTTTGTCCCTTCCTCCCTTTCTTTCTTTCTTTCTTTCATTTATTTATTTGACAGAGAGAGCCAGAGAGCATGAGCAGCCCCTTGTTTAAATGGTTTATTCAAAGCATTCCCAAGTGAAGCCTGCTGGGTTAAAAAATGTTGGCCTTTCATCACCATGTGTATTTCAGCAGGGCCTCTATGTGTCTACTCTGTAGTCCCACTATGCACAATGCTACTATGATGCATCCATTCATTGCTGCCTGGGGCAGCTAAAGAGATCCCAAGGAGAACTTGAAGGATAAGGGCAGGGCAGTTAAAAATACTCTATAGGGTTCTCTCATATGGCTCATTCATGGCAAGGTACTCCTGCAATAAGAATGTGTACTTTCCTGTGCAGACTTCACTTGGGAATGCTTTGAATAAACCATCTAAACAAGGGGCTGTTGAAAGCATGGCTTAAAGCAGAAATCCTCAAACTTTGGCCAGCTTCGGAATCACGTAATAGTTTGTTAAAACACAGATTCCTGGACACTACCCCTAGAATTTCTGATTCGGCATGTCTGGGATGAAGCCTAAAAATCTGCATTTCTAACTAATTCCCAGGTGCTGCTGCTGGTCCATGGATCACACATGGAGAGCCTGAAGAAAGCTTCCACTGCTCTCTTCTGAGGTCCTGAATTCATTCAAGTTGCTGGGCCGGGTGGAAGACGACTGAGGTGAAGCTGAGTGAATGTTGAGCGAATGTCTTCAGGTAGTGAAGATGAGCCAGTGATCTGACATGGGACAGGGCGGGTGGAGCAGGTCTGCATGAAGACCTTGGGAAATGAAACTAGGAGCAATTTGCATTTCTCCTTCTTTGTAAATGGTATAGTAAAGTTGTATTGCTACACCTCTTTTCTTTTTTTTTTTTTTTCAAATTTTTTATTTATTTGACAGACAGAGATCACAAGTAGACAGAGAGGCAGGCAGAGAGGAAGGGAAGCAGGCTCCCTGCTGAGCAGAGAGCCTGATGCGGGGCTCGATCCCAGGACCCTGAGATCATGACCTGAGCCGAAGGCAGCGGCTTTAACCTACTGAGCCACCCAGGTGCCCCACTACACCTCTTTTCATAGATGCATTTTGTTTTGTCTGCACAGAAGAGCATTCCTGTTTGCTGGGAAAACTACTCTTCCCCCGACTCTAATCATTTATTCCTGGGGGCTTACAGAGCAATGTGTTCTTGGGCCACAGAGGTGGTACGTGACCCTCTTCCCTTGGCTGATATTCCTGTGGCACATCTCTCATCTTCTCGCCCTCACCTTGGTTTGTAGTTTGCTTCTCTCTTAGGGTGGTTGTGGTTGGGTTTCTATCACTTGCAAAGGAGAGAATCCTGGCTATTATCCCTCTTAATCAAACCATCAAGGACAAAGGTGGAGAAAAGAAGCCACAGAAGGGTGTTGGTGATGAGATGCTTATATGGACTGCCAGATTCTTGAGGGTACAAGGATCAGAGCCTCATTCAAGTCTCCTAAGAAAAAGTCCAAGCACACATATGCAGAGATTATAAGTGGAAAGCCACCGAAAAACTGGGACAGGTTTAGAGCCAGCAGCTCTTTAGGTCTGTCTCTTCTGGCCTCTGGTGCATGTCATCTCTGCTCCCCAGAGTGTCTGTTCCATTCTACCTTCACTCTTATTGATCAGTACTCTCCCAGTTTCCCAGTTCAGATCCCAGGAGGTCAGCTAGTGATACTGCTGTTCTTATTGTGCAGAGTCCCTTGTTTCTGGCCACTTGTGGCTGGCCAGCCAACCTCTCTGGACAAGGCACAGTTTCTAGTCCCATCAGAGCCCTGCCCTGAGCCATAATCATGAAAGCTGGGGAATTTAGAAGGAGGTAGTCATTCCATTTTGTCCATTGTAAGAGATGCGTGTTCCAGAACAGTAGGAATGAAGTGTCATGATCTGAAACATCAAGCAAATATTTAAATACACATTTGCAACAGAAAATTTAAAGTGCACCAGAGGGTTGGGAATGGAGAAAATAGAGGGCAAGGACTTGCTGAAGTGATGTGGGTCCGAGCCAAGGGCTTCGGGTACTACAAAAAGCAAGACCAGGATGGACACTTTTAAACTCAGTGTTGAAGCTGTTCACAGCCACAGCAAAGCCTTTGGTCTCTACTTGGCTTGACTTATACTCTTGACTAGTAGAAACTGGGAATAGTCCCCACATATTCTACCCTTTCCACCCTCTCTCCAGAACCATCACATATATCTGGGGTGGTATCCACATAGCTGACCTTGGATACGTTTCTTACCTTCAGAAACGTTGGTTTCATCTAAAGATGGCATTATCTGCTTTCAGAGGGTTGTTGTGAAGAGCAAATAAGACAATGCCTGTTAAGCAGCCTGGTCGCAGGCACATTGTGTTCATTGAATGGTAGTTATTATTGCCATATCATCATCATCATCATCATTATCTTCGTTTTCATTATGATACTTTCAAGGTGAGTGAGTGTAATAGTAGTCCGGGGATACATTTGTGAACAAAGCCTATCTCTCTACCTGTTTGCTGATACTAGTCATTTCTCTAACAAACATCTCTCATTTACAAGGAAAATTAAAATCCAGATATATTTAAGCTCTACAGTTGTATGTCCAAAGTGAATACTACTTTATACAACTTAGAAGATTTTTTTTTAGAAGACTTTTATTTAAAAAAAAAAAAAGAAGAGGAAGGAGGAAAGGAAGGAAAGAGAGGAGGGATGGGAGGAGGGAGAAAGGGAAGTCAGAAGGACTTGTGAAAGTCTTCTTCCCCTTGTAAGATTGTATACTTCATTTGGGGATTAATTCCTATTGTCAATTGAGGTATCAGAGTAACAACAATGAAAAACAACCAGAAGAAAATACCTGAAAATCTTTTCATTTTGTAATACAGGATATCTGGGTATATTTATGTAAGATATATACCTTATGAAAGATAGTATAAAATCATATCACACACAGACCTTATGTAAGATACTGTAAAATCATTCATTTGGTCTAACATGCCTCTAGCGTTATCAAAAGTTTACTTGAAAAATATATGAAAAGGTTGTGGCTTAAAAATAATCTTCAAGTTTAAAATTTAATTTTACATACTGCCATGCTGTCTCATTAAATATGCAGGAAAGGGAAGAGGGGAAGAGTAGTATTCTTCAGACTTGAAAAAATTAATCCATGTTTCTTGGCATGGGCAACCCTGTTATATTTAAAATATACATATATAATGTGAGACCCTTTATCTAATAAAAGTCATGAAATCTATGGAAGTTGATCAAAGAAAACTTCCATTTTTATTACATTGTTACTATTTTTATGGATAAAATGTAAAATGTATGATAAAAATCCAATATACAGTAATTGAAACGTACAGTCTGACCTCACATTGTTCTGATAAATCTGTTCATTTCTGGCCATTTTCAGTGTTGCTATAGTGAACAGTGTTGACAAGTGGATGAAAAAAAGCTTATAAATGGAATTCTGATCATAGATAAGACTGAACATAAACTGTCTCCCCACATTTCTGCATGTTAGGAGGCCCGGCTTGTGCCCCAGATGGCCATCTCCCAATAATACATAAAACATTTCTTGCTAGAGCTCGGCACACGTTGAACGCACAGGTCATTTGAACAGAACAATAATTCAATTCACTTAATAATGACCTCACTGGGAACAAACACAGACCCAGGATGATGCTGTTAGAAGAACAAAATCGTATTAGAGTTTTAAAAATGAAATTCTTAAAAAGCTGCCATGCTCTCTTGTCAAAATAGCACTTAAATGTATTCAGTGTTTAGCGACCAGGCAGGCTCACCGAGTTTATTTTAGTCTCTTGAATTTTACTGCTGTGTTTCTGTGCCACGTTTCTTCGGTTTTCATGCTAGTAGCTTTCCCAGGAAGGTCAGTGGTGTCCACTGAACCCTCTATTGGCTTATTGGCTGAGCTCACTGATGAAGAAGCCTGGAGTTCATCACTTTTTCTTTTCTTCTGGCTGAGATGGCAGTCAATGAGGAATGACTGCAGAAAGTTTCAGAAGGGCACATGGGAATCATTTAATCAGACCAATAAAAAATAAGCTATTTATGTATGTAACAGTTATAATAGCCTCAACCAACAAGGCAGTATTTCTTTAGAATAATTTTTAGGTTTAAAGCTGATTTTATTTCTAGCTTATAAGGCTTAAAATTCAGGATTCCCTTCTTTGGCAGAAACGAATGAACTCAGCCAGGAGAAATCATAATCTAGAATGACCCCTTTCTGGCATCTAGATACTTGCTAAGAAGATAGCTTCATGTTTTGACACCACTGATATACGTGAGATCAGGCCCCACCTACCCGGAATTTTTAGCCATGATGTTCATTTCTATATTTTAAAACTAAGCCCAAGTGCTATTGAAATTAGGCCGTTTATTGTCATAGTTTTAACTATTAATACCACGTTTTCTAACTTAATAAACATCGGGGCTTTAAATATGTTTTTGCGTGATACATTTTAGTAAAAAGATCTTTAACTTTCAGGATCCAAGTCGTAAATTTGCAGGAAAGAGGGGTTAAAAAAAGAGAATACAGATACAATCTGTTCAAATCATTATTATTTTAATGTTGGAGAACAGGGAGAAAATTTTGTAGAAATTTTGTTAGCAATTGTGTTATAATTACTTTATTATTTTATTCCTTATTCTCTCCCTCCCCCCCCCGCCGCCCCATCTATCCTAGTAGGCTTGAAAAAGCGAGATCTCCTTTCCTACAGAGCAGCGCTTTTATGCATGGGAAGCGCATATCTTTATGGGAAGTACCCCTTAGCTTATTTCTGTACCTGCCTCATCAAATTAGTTGGAATACCCTGTAATAGTAGCAATTTATTAACCTCTGATATAAAAGCAGGAGAAAGAACACTCATGCTATTTTTCCCCATGAAAATGGTGTTTAGGATTAGGGGTGTTTTAGGGATATAGTAGTATGGGGGGAGATGAGGAGGGGGTTAAAGAAGCAGAGTCATTTCCCACTACACATATATAAATTTTTAAGAATTAAAGAGGTATCTACAATCCAAAAGCAATATCCCATTTTCCTTCATGTTCTTCTCCCTACTTTTACTGATAACTTCTCCGAGAAGACATAGTCCTTGCCTCTAAAAGAACCTACTGTCTGAAGGAGAGAAAACACAGAAGGCAAATAAATAAATGTAACAGGCAGCAGATAATTTAGGGACCATGTTGGTAGTATAGGAGTTCAGAGAAATTTGCAATCAGGAAAGGCTTCTTGAAGGCATTGCAAGACGTTGTGTGCAGATTGTGCTGCTGTCATCTATGAGAGGTTGCATCTCAATTCTCTATGAGGCTGAAGGGGGTTTTCCCTTCCTCTCATATCCCAAGGAGCTACTCTGTCTCCCCACCTCTAAAGACGCAGGATGCTGTGCCCTCCTTTCAGTGGCAATGGCTTAGCTTCTCAGTTTACCTGCCTGAAGGCCGGTGGGGCTTAAGAGCCCGAGAATGGTGGTGAAGAGTTCTGCACCCTTTTCAAATGAAAAGGACGGGGGTGGGGCACAGGAAGCCATACCCTTCACCCAGCTCAGGCACTTGGAGAGGCGAGCAGGAGGCAGGAAAAGTCCAGCACATGCTGCTAATCATCACAGTAGTAACATTTACACAGCACTTACTGTGCAGAGAACTGTTCAAAGCTTTTGCCATGGGTTGTTAACTCAGGTGATTCTCCTGACCACCCTATAAGGAAGGACTATTGAGATCCCCATTTTACAGATGAGGCACAGAAAAGCTAATTAACTTGCCTAAGATCACACAGCTACTTAATTGACATGGTTGGGACTTGAGCCCAGGCACGGCTGGACTACAGCACCTCTGCGCTTTCATGGTTCACAACTCGGGCTGCACATTAGAATCACTTGGAGAGCAGTTAAACAATATTGATACCTGGGCCTCCATCCCAGAAATACTGATTTAATTGATCTGTGGCGGGGTCTGGGGCAGGAGTACTTGTAAAATTTCCCCAGGTGATTCTAATGTGCAGCCAGGATAGCCAGCCTGGCCATTCTACCTCTCACTATCCTGTTACTTCATTATCTTGGCACCTCTCCCCTCCTCCCTGTTACTTGGATTATTCTGCCCCGATCATAGACTCTGCCCTGCTCCCTTTTTCCTCCCTCACAACATGGCTCTTTCAATGGTGTTAAAATATGTCCGTCAATTTGACACTCTTCTCTTCAAAAGGTGAAGCCTAACTCCCCTTCCCCTGAATGTGGGCCAAGGAGGTGACTTGCTTCTAATGAATGGAATCTGGTGAAAGCGATGGTCTGTGACTTCCAAGACTAGGTCATAAAAGCCATTGCAGCTTCCTCCCTTTCCTCCCTCATGAATTGTGGACTGCTCACTGTGGGGGAAACTAGCTACTATTCCATAAGAACACTCAAAGAGCCCTATGGAGAGGACCTATCTCATGGCAAGGAAATGTGGATTCCTGCCAACTGCCACTGAAGAGCTAAGGCCTTCCAGCAAATCACCACTGAGTGAGCCAAATTGGGAGTGAATCTTCCAGCACCAATGAATCCTCAAAATGACTACAGCCCCAGCTGACATCTTGAATGCCACCTCATAAGAGATCCTGACCTGGAGCCATCCTGCCAAGCTGCTCCCAGATTCCTGACTCTCAGAAACCATGTGAGCTAATAAATGTTCGTTGTGGTACGCTGATAAATTGTAGGGTAGTTTGTCATGTAGCAACAGAGAACTAATAAAGCCGCCTTCATCCCCACCCTCCCACATTGACTTGGAGCTGGGGAAGTTGCCAGGACTGCAACAGAAAAGTGTTCTGACATCCCAAGGTGGAATTCTGAATGTATTTGCCATAGAAACATAGCTCCATGCATATTTATGTATGTACATGTATGTATGTAAATGCCTAGGAAAAGTCTGGAAGGAACAAGCCATACTGTTGATAGTGGAAGAGCCAGAAATAGGAGAGGGAGTGGGATCATGAGTGGGGGAGGAAGCCCAGGGGAATTTTCCCTCCGGTCCTCTAGACTACTGTTTTGTTTGGGTATTTCAAAACGAGAATGTATCTATGTATCACCCGGGTAATTAAACATATTTTTCCTACATAAAAGCAAGAGGAGTAAAAAAAAGCAGTGTAACTGTACCTGAGTCTGGGTTCTGTTGAAGTAGAGTATTATTAGGAACATAGTTCTACAAGTACATTACGGATACAACAGTATTTCATAGTCTGTCCTGACAGCCTTAACATCAGGCAGAACACTGCATTGCGGGTGCTGTAGTGATGAAGAATGAGAAGAACAGGCCTTGGAGGCTGACCCTCACACGTGTTTGATTCCTGACTCCGACACTTACCAGCCTGGCAAGTCATGCAACTGTTCTGAGCCTGTTTTCCTCATCTGTAAAGTCAAGATAATGATAGGAGAATTAAATAGGGCTTCACACAGTGACAGATCCAGAGGCAGTACTCATTAAATGTCATTTTATGGAAAACTATGTTCCTAGTTCCACACATCTATATTTTGGGATCATTACATGTAAATAAATTGAGGGCTCCATGAATTATACGTTTTTGTTGATTTACCTTTTTTTTGGTAGAAGGTTCATGACACAAAACAAACTTTTAAAGCACATTAACTGCATGAATATTGCAAACATTGCAGTGGCCAAATATTTGTTTTTTATTTAAAGTGATAAAGACCTGAACATATTTCACATTTACAATGGAGAAACTGGGGACAGTAAAGATGAGCATATAATCCCAAAGGGTTGAAACAGTGCTAAACCTGAAATCTACTGGACGTTAGCCTCAAAGAAAATTGGACCGTCCCGTCCTGCACACACGCATTAGAAGTTGGACACGGGGAGCCTGCAGACCCCAGAATATCAACAGAGGTATTTCATTTAGCCCATACAGTGTTTTTGAGAAACATTTGAATTTGTTGCCCACATTTAAACTTGGAAGATTTTATATAAATATACAGATTTCAGACGGCTTTTAGAAAACTGATGTATCTGGCTGTCATGGGCCGGTTGGCTTAGATTAAATCATGGATTGCTATTTTAGTCAGGTTAAGGGTTTTCCAAGAGGCCACAATTCCTCCTTGGACTGGCTGGTGTTACTCATTAAGGTCACTTCCTTGCCCCTGTATGCATTGAGTTTGCACCTCTGAAACTCTGGATGTTTATTCCAATGCAATGAGAGTGTTACCGGGACAGGATGATCATGCGCTTCTACAGTTATAAAAGTTGCCTAAGCATGCCCGCAATGTAGAGGTCCCAGAAATGAAGGCCATCTCTCTCTGTTATCTTTTAATGAACTGAAGGGGGGAAAATGTAGAGCTCTCTGAAACGTTTCTACAAGGAAATGAAGAGCTGCTATTTATAATCTACTATACTTCTACAATGAGCTAATATTTATTAGGAGGACCTCTAGTCTCTCAAATGCCTGAAAGTTGCATGTTATCATAGTTAATCTATTTGTATCATTTTTCCATTTGACTGAGTAGGCTGGGGTTCTTTTCCTCAATGCATGCTCAAATCCTACCAATGGAAGAAAAATCTGAACCATGACCCTTGCCTTTGATATATATAGAGAGAGATACTTATCAACTTTGGTCATATTGAGTTCATTTTTAATATCATGGAGTCACTTGTAAATCAATACCTGTCCAATGCTTGTGAAATAAATGTTCCTGTGTGGTCGTTATTAAAAACAAAAAAATCAGTCCTATTTCCTTTGCTCTGCTTGAAAATCTCTCCATGGCAAAATTATTCCCCGTAATTAACCAAAGCTAAAGGTGAATTTGTAGTAGAAAAAAGATTCTTCCATTAACTAGTAATTTGTCTTAGTCTAGGTCATTTTCCCCTAATATTTTATTAAGAAAACTCTTTTTTTTTTTTTTTAAGATTTTACTTTTAAGTAATCTGTGCACCCAATGTGGGGCTCATACCTACAGCCCCGGAGATCAAGAGTCACATACTCTACTGACTAAGCCAGCCAGGTGCCCCAGAAGACTTTCAAACATATGGAAAAGTTGGAAGAATGATATAGAGAATGCCTATACCTTTATCATCCAGATTATACAACTTATATTTGCGATATTTACTTTAACACATATACATTCATTCCTCTATCAACCTATCACTTCACATTCGTTTTTTGATACATTTCAAAAGAAGTTGCAGACATGAGTGCATTTTACCTTCCAAACACCTTAGCATTAGAATTCAGTATTTGCTTATGGGTTTAAAAAAATTGTTTTAGTGTGGTACAATATGTGTAACATAAAATTTACCATTTGAATCATTTGTAAGTATACGATTCTGTGACATTAAGTACATTCACACTGTTGTGCAAACATCACCACTGTCCATCTCCAGAACTTGCCATTTTCCCTAACTGAAATTCTGTACCCATTAAACAGTAACCCCTCAAACCCCTTCTTTCCCCCGTGCCCCTGGCAACCACCACTGTACTGTCTGTTCCTATGAATTTTATTACTCAAGGTACCCATATAAATGGGATCATACAATACTTGTATATACTCTTTTATGTTTTTACTTCATTAAGCATAATGTCTTCAAGGGTCATCTACATTGCAGCATGTGTCGAAACTGCCTTCCTTTTTCAGGCTGAATAATATTCCATTGTATGTACTTAGTGCATGCTGTTTATTCATTCTTCGATTGATGGACACTTGAGTTGCTTCCACCTTTTGCCTATTGTGAAATAATGCTATTATTGTGAACATGGGTGTACAAATGTCTGTTCAAGTCCCTGCTTTCACTCCTTTTGGGCATATTCCCAGAAGTGGAATTGCTAGATCATATGGTAATTCTATATTTATTTTTTTGAGGACTTTGTGGGTTCTTTTTTATGTAAAATTTACACACAGTGAAATACACTCATCTTAATCTACAGTTTGAAGGGTTGTGACAAATGCATACTCTAGTGGATATTTTTTGTTTCTTTTTTAGGTCCTGAATATATGTAAGTTTTTCAGTTAGAATGTTGACATTTTCTGTGACCAAAATCCTGATGGAAAGAATATGGGCTTGAATGATACCAAGCACGCATATTCAGGATCTACTGACCTTATCAATTCTCATATTTTGAAATCTGTGAAAAATTCTTACAGTCATAGGGCACCTGGGTGACTCAGTCTGTTAAGTGTCTGACTTTTGATTTTGGCTCAGGTCGTCTCATGGTTGTGGGATCAAGTCCTGTGTCTGGATCCATGCTCAGCATGGAGTCTGCTTGAGATTCTCTCTCTCATTCTCTCTCTGCCTCTGCCCTTCCCCCTACTCACACTCTTTTTCTCTCTCTCAAAATAAATAAAATCTTTTTAAAAAGATTCCTGAAATCAGGAATTTATGAAAACAATTATCTATGTCTTCCACTACTGAATATAAACACTTCAGCTCATGCAAGCAATGACTGCAGTTGTTTCAGAGAGGGATTTTTAAACAGAAGAATGCATGTTGAGCCCAATTTTTCCGCTCCTAACCATTACCAGGGATGAGGTGATCTCCCCCTCCATCTAACATGCAGATTTTCTGGAGCCTATAATAAGGCTCTTCCTAAAGATTCTAGGCAATGAACAATATTTATCTTGCACATCAAGAATTTATATTATTGACAACGAAAACAACAATGGCAATCAGATTGGCAAAAGTGATAAGTCTCATTGTGAAGGGTGTGGAAAAACAGGCATTCTGAGATGCTGTAGGTGGCATTAAATGGTAGGATGATTTGTTACTTTGAGCTTGTTAACATCTTTAATATACCTTTCTCCAACCCCAGGAGTTTCACCTCTAGGAATTTTTTTTATTTTTTTTACAGAGATGCTTGTACAAGCATACCAAGATATAATTGTACACTGTTGTTCTTTGCTGCATGGCTTATAGTAGCAAAAAATTGGAAACAACCCAAATATCAGTCAGTAGGTAACTGCTAAAAATAAATCCTGATATACCCACATTTAACTGGTATAACTTGCTTTACCAGCTTGGACACAAATAAGGTTACATTGTTTTTATTTTTTTAAATTTCATTAGGCCCGAACATCTATGTGCCCGATTAGTGCCAGAGGAAGTCCACTGCCTGTCTCCTTTCTTAAGACCTCTTCCTCCCCTGAATTATCCAACCACCCTGGGGCTTTACTCCTTGTAAAGTGGCCAGTCCTGCTTCTAAATGCCTCATGGAGAGAGAACTAGGGAATCTGATTAGTCTATTAGAAGTCTTATTTTCAGCATCTGTTGCTTCTGTTTGCCATAATATGACTGTTGAAAGCTGCAAAAGTAATAAATAGGGTCTACCATTCTATAATAAAGAATTTTTAAAAAAGGTTTGATTGAGACTTTGTTTTGAAAAAAAATTATCTTATCTTTAAATGTGATTTATCTTTGAAGACACACATGTAACAACTCTAATTGCAACAATGCTCTAATTTTTAGAATAAACAAAGAAGGAATCAAGCGTTGATTTAGTGAGGGGGATAATTTTCCCAGCAAAATTATATGATAGCAAATTTTGACACCCTTCACTTCATTCTGACTTTTATAGCAGAATCATACAAAGGTCATTTTGAAAAAAGATGTGAAGGCCTCATCAATTTTCCTGAGAGCTTCTCTTAATCCTTTGATATTCAAATAATTCTCCTTTTGAAGAATTTATCCTCTTATCATCCTTGTTGTTTTTCTCATCTTTAATTGTTAACTGGTCTAACACTGCCAGATACTCATTTGCTTATGGAACAGTTCTCCAAAATCACTTTCAATGACTTCATAAAATTCACATCTTTTGCAAGATTAGCAATCTTACATGGCCACTGAAATGCATTTTATTTACATTGTATTGTCAGATGTTTATAACATCCACCATCAGCAAAATTGACTGACTCAGTTGGGAGAGATGCTGGTAATAAGTTGGGAGGGCTATTTAAGTGGGGACTAATTTAGTAAGTGGTCAGTTTATTAGTGGATATTTTTTTGTTATGACCAAGCTTTGCTTTTCTACACAACTTAGCAACTACTGTGATTCAGATAATGATAAGGGATAGCTGGAAAACAAGAGATTTCTATATAATGCAGCACAAAAAGGAATGAGGTATATGTTGACATGGAAAAACATTTCACAATGCATTGTTAAATGAAAAAAACAAGTTCCGAAAGATATGAATAGCATAACAATGTTTCCAGGAAATAATAAATGGTAGTGTATGCATCAAAAATATAAATAAATAAAACAACTTGGAAAAGTATAGTCTATTAGCAGTCATTTCTAATAGGCGTGTGGGGGAGGGGATAAGCTCATCTTGGTAGCCTAGTTTTTAATGAGTATTTATTACACTTTCAACAATGATGAAAGCCAATTAAAAATATCTTTTAACTAATACAGCTGTGAAATGGCCAGAGGTTAAAAAAGGAAAAAGAAAAAGAAGAGAAAAATGGGCTGTCACTACGTTAGTGTGTCCAAACAGTATACTCTCAGGAAGAGCTTTCATGGGCCCAGTTTGAAGGGGTATAATGGGATTCTTCAATATAAACGTGTTTTTTTATAAACACCCCAGAGCTCATTCTCAAAATAATCAAGCCACAAACATTTACAAAGAATCTGTTATTTTCATGGCACTGTGCTATACTTAGTGCTCGGAGGAATATAAGGGTCTATAAGACTACTAGAGCCTTTGCTCAAGAAGCTCACAGTTTAGTTGAGAAGGTAAGGGGCTCCTCACTGAATGAGCTGGACAACAGCACCTGGTCCTCAGAGACCAAGGTCTGAGCAAGAGACTACAGTTGTGCCAAGGTGAAGAAACTGACTAGCTAATTTTCAGAGTCTTTGCTCCTGCTTAGAATTCAGTGGGTCCAAACGTTAGATGAAACTCAAAATTGAGCATAGATATCAATCTTGAGAGAAGAATGTAGCTCTTCATTCTACACAGGGAGATAAATTCCAAGATTTGTCCAAAGACTAGCTAGAGCTCCATTCATATCTTGTGAGGGCTTCAGGGGGCTTTTGATGGGGATA
Organism: Meles meles; assembly: GCF_922984935.1. NCBI lineage: Eukaryota > Metazoa > Chordata > Mammalia > Carnivora > Mustelidae > Meles > Meles meles. Next base: position 76,375,899 of record NC_060068.1, on the reverse strand, counting down.
CTGATTAAATGAGATAGTGAACAGTGGGGTTTGTATTTTTTTGCTCTTCTGCCCCGTTTCAGTGAATGGGAGATCTAACACTGACTCAAGGCTACTGCTGCTAAGGACGGAATCAGAATTTGAATCCAGCACTTGTGACTCTCAAGCCCGTTCTTAATTTTTATAATCCACTCCTTTCTGATTGCAGGTTATAGGCTAACGTCACCTCTACACGTGGAAGGAAGAGATTGTTTGGCATGGCACTGATCACTATGTGTATGAACTAGGAAGTTTATCCCCAGGAGAAAAGAGAAAACCAGCTGTGTGAATGGAACTTGGAGAAAGGTAATACCTCCTTGTAAACAACAATAAGATCCATGAAATCTCTATAGTCTTCCTGGAAAAGCAGTTGCCAAGATTTCTGTAGACTTGGTCTTCCTTTTCACTCTTGGAAATAATCCATTTAGGGCAGAGTTGAAACACATAAACAGAGTAGCACTTTCTCTTCTGCCTAAGCAGTGAATAATCCAAAGGTGCTTTGGATTCTGAATTTAGCTACAACAAAATTCACTAATAAAAATTTGCTGTTGGGGAGCCTGGGTGGCTCAGTCAGTTAAGCATCTGCCTTCCGCTCATGATGGCTTTCAGGGTCATGGATCAGGTCCCATGTCAGGCTCCCTGCTCAGTAAAGAGCCTGCTTCTCCTCCTCTCACTGTACTCTTGCCCTCTCTCTCTGTCACTCTATCTCAAATAAATCTTTTTAAAAATTTAAAAAATAATAATTTGCTGTCGATGTACTTCAATTGCCAACTTACTTTTCTGTTTTGTTTTGTTTTTTTTAAAGATTTTATTTACTTATTTGACAGAGATCACAAGTAGTCAGAGAGGCAGACAGAGAGAGGAGGAAGCAGGCTCCCCATGGAGCAGAGAGCCTGATGTGGGGCTCGATCCCAGGACCCTAGGATCATGACCTGAGCTGAAGGCAGAGGCTTTAACCCACTGAGCCACCCAGGCACCCTGTTTTGTTTTGTTTTGTTTTAAAGATTTTATTTATTTATTTGAGAGAAAGAGAGCACAAACAGGGGGAGTGGCAAGCAGAGGGAGAAGCAGGCTCCTGCTGAGCAGAGAGCCCATGGGGCTCCACCCCAGGATGCTGGGATCACGACTCGAGCCAAAAGCAGATGCTTAACCAACTGAGCCACCCAGGTGCCCCTATGGACTCACTTTATATGACATATTCAAAATCTAGGATAAAAGTGTTTATACGTGCTATACAGTATAACCTATAGTGATAATGTAGTGTGCCATATTTCCCACTTAATTGTACCAACTTGTTCTTTAGAACTCCTGAAAACACAGGGAGAGTGTGACCTTATCATTAGAGTTTAGCCTGGATCTATGAGTCTTTCCAGGAAAGTTGAGAACTTTTAAAATGTGTACATTAAAAAAAATCATTTGATCTTTTAGGCAAAGTTTATTATATGTATGAGCTTGCAGAATAGTATAATAGAAGAATCGAATATAGAAAAAAATTGTTTTAGTTCAGTACTGTGGTCATCATGAAATACAAGACAACTTATTTAGGTCCCTTCCCTTGTTGCAGAGTGAAAACAAACTGCTTCTTTCATCTACTTTTGAAACGCAAAAGTAGTCCCTTTTAATAGAAAATGTCTAGGAGTCACTGCCTTGAAAATTTTCTAAAAAGTACTCTCAACATCCTAAATTATAGGAAAATAACTTGTGGATAATGAGCTACACATTCTTTCCCTCCTTCTTTACCCTCTTTATCTCTGAGAATGTGAGGAGTTGGCATTGAACATAGCGATGACTTATGGACAACCTCAAAGGTCTATGGAAAAAAAAAATCTGTGGTTTTGCTGAGGCAAGCATCAGAATCCCAAACATTATTGTCTGAGAACAAATCACTTGATTAGTGAGTGGGCTCAGCCATCCACCTGGTATTCTCATCTTAAGCAAGATCTTGTGGTTCTCTATAATTGTCACATCTGCAATAAATCCCGAGAAAAGATAATAACTTTGTTTCTTTGTAAAAATCGCCCTGAAAAGAAAGTCAACTGCCAGTGCAGTGCTGAAAAGTGATGGCATTTATTAATTTGCATTATCATATTTAGATAATTACATGATTATATTTATATTTAGATTGTAATTAGATGCATGCCATTGGAGCCTTCTTGAAATACTTATAAATTTGAAGACTCTCTGTGTATATAGGCATTTCTCTGCAGACTGGCACATGACTTCTTTAAACAGAGATGGGAAGACACCTTCTGGTTTTACCTGTTGGTTAGGAAAAAAGAAAGAAAGAATTATATTATTATGATTTTTTCGGGGGTAAGTACATTTGGAACCTAAAAGGTACTGTGTAACTGTCAGGGTCAGATTGCTGTTTGTCAACAAAAGCTCTCTTGGGTCAGTAAAGTGCTTTCTTTGCTCTAAATTTTGCTTTTAAAAAATCCTCTGTAGTTGATCTCATTCAGCATGCAACTGAGAAAGGGCTCATTGTTTTCAGCTGAGAATTCCATATAGTAATCACAGTAATCCTAGAATTTTATAAATGACAGAATTAAGGTGACTCCTCAACTGGATATCACCAGGCTGTTGACAGTGAAGAGCTTATGCCGTCTTTGATATACATTCCCAACACCCATTTCCCTGGAATGTTTTTAGGCATGTTAGGTTCTAACTGGAGGCTAAAGTTGAATCACTTATTATTCTGCACATACCCCTTACTGGTAGTCAGTGAAACTCAGATGAGAATAGCCTATCCAGCATTTGACTGTGATGACACATGGCAAGATGTCAGGCATCTTCGGAGGTCTTAGATGTTTGGCCTAGCGCCATTTGAGAGATGGCCTCTGATTTTCATTTGGCCTTCATGAGAATGTTGCAAAACATTGTTCTCGTAACTGGTGCTAGCTATAATTCTTCTCTCTCTCTCTCTCTCTCTTTTTTTTTTTTTTGGTTTTTATTTATCTAGGTGTAATTCTTAATGGTTGTCTTGGAAAGGTGGCAGCATCATATAGTTGCTTATAGATCCTGAAGAATCTTTGTTGTCTCAGAAGAACTCAAGGAAACTTAATTTCCAAACCTGGGAAAGATTCATTTTTTTGAATCACTTGTTTAGCATTGTTGCCTTGAGCCAAATAAAGTGAGTTACTCTTTATGAAGCATGAACAATGCCAGAAACACATCATTAAAACGTTAATTTAATTTGCCTTGTTGAGGTAAGAATCCAGACAGTTTGGTTCACCTAAAAGTGACTGGGATTAATGATGTCGTTGTTGTTGTTTTAAAGATTTTATTTATTTATTTGAGACACAGAGAGAGGACATCAGCAAGGTGAGAGGGGCAGAGGGAAAAGAAGAGTGATAAGCAGACTTTCCACTGAGCAGGAGCCCACTGCAGAGATGCAGAGCTCGATCCCAGGACCCTGGGATCATGACCTGAGCTGAAGGCAGACACTTAACTGACTAAGCCTCCCAGGCCCCCAGTGATGTTGTTTTCGATCTGGAATAATTCTGGTCACATGAATGAAAATTCCAAGGCAAAAAAATGGAGTATAGTTATGAAGATGAGTTCACTGCCTTTGCAGTAGGTTCAGGGCCAAAGTATAAAGTTTACTTTCTTCAGAGCTATTGATTGTGTGCTTTTGGCAAGGCAAAAGTTAAAATCTATTTGGCTAATAAGTTTAGTTGTGTGATCCTGAATTTTTCTTTTATTCTTCACTTCCCAGCCAACAAATTTGAACTGACATGGAAGATCTCTTTTTCATATGCTATGACTTTGTTTTGCAAATCACCAGCAGGTCCATAGTAGAAGTTAAAACTTCAAGCCAAGATATCACAAGAGCATTCTTTTTCTATTTGCCAAGATAAAATCCCAACTTATGGTTTGGGACCATACTGTAAAATGTAAATAACATTTTAATGAACACTATAGAGGAAGACTGTGCTGGGCCAGTTGCCCACCACTGAAGGGCTGGATTTAAGTGTACCTTGGGTCATAATGAAACTAGTTTGGTGGTCTTAGCCTCCCTAGTAGACATTTTCCCACATTAGAAAACCAACACAGGAGTTCATGCAATTCCCTACAAAGGACAATTGTAGCTCTGCCAAAAACCAGAACTGGAGTATGGATGGGATAACTGGAGGAGAAGCTAGAGATCAGTGAGCCTTTTAATCCTAAATTAAACTTCTGTCTACATTTAGCAGGAAAAGGGAAAATAAGTGCATTGTGTATTTTATTCCTATCCACATTCTGTAATCTCAAACACTATCTAAGGACATCTCCTTGTTTCCATTTCCTTCACTATCCATGTTCCTAAGTCTGTGAGAATACATTTTTCAAAAACATTGACTAAAAGCATCGTGTTAAACTCTCTATCCTAATAACTCCAGTTCCTGGGGCTACAGGACTGAACATCTCAACTAAATTCCATATGAACTATATTGATATCTTTCTAATCTCTCCCTGATTCCAGATTCATCTTCTCTAACTAGCTGTATCTTACCTGTCCCTTAATCGAGGCACTGGCCCAGTTCCTACAGGGAGCTCTCTGTTATGACAAGAGCACACTTTCCTCTCTCCTAATCATCTACATTTGATAACCAAATTTCCTAGTACTGTTCTATTTGACTGATTGAAAATATAAGTGAACATTTAAAAGGTAGATTTAAAAACAAACAAACAAACACCAAACCTCCAAACATAACATGCTACATTCCTGATGTTATTTCAACAAAGAGGATTCTTTAGTCCTTTTTCCTCTTTGGAAAAAAGACTTGGGCTCTAAATCCCTTAATATTTCTACCTGATTTAAATCTGACTTTAATCCTGCATGATAAAGGAAGATTCTGTATCTTTTCACCCTTGCTTTTTGGAGTAATTTGTCTAACCCAACACCTGCGTAAATAGATCAGATTGCCTAAGTGATCCAAAGGCATTCCATTTAGGCAAGGTAGCATCAGCCCCAAGAGTAGCAAACAATGCCAACTGTCACCCCACCAGGGGACATCCTGACCTGGAGAGTATGTAGGTGCTTCTGGAGTGATTGCTTTTAGAGACCCACCTCACCCTCTAAAGGAAAGACATCTCATTCCTCTGATTTCATGTAGAGTTCCCTGAACAGCCACTACAGGTCTCCATTTACAGTATTTCCAATGCCTCACCCACCCCCGACCAAACCTTAAAAAAAAAAAAAAAAAAAATGTCCCCCAGAGGCTCTAGGTAGCCGTCTAGGAGAAATCCTGCCATTTTTCCAGCCCAGTGCTTCCCTGTGGCAGGAGAATGTGCCTTTCCTGGAGTGAGGCTGACTTTGCCCTCAGGTTACATTTCCACACAAAGAAGTCTTTAAGGGTGCTGTAGCAGGCCTCTACACTGGAGGTTTAGGTCTGTCAATCTCAGAAAAAAAAAGGAGGCCGTCATAAAACTGCAGGAGCCAGCAGTGGGGAATTACAACTTCAGGATCAGCAGAGGTCTGCCTCACAGCCCTGCTCTATGCTGAGAGTCGGCCTCTCTAAGGACAGAGAACAATAAAGCAGAAGGAATGTAAGTCAGTTGGCTGCTGGATTGCAGGAACAGGACTCCGGGAAGGGGGCCCTTGTGGAGGGTGCTGCACTGACTCTTGGCCACTGCCACTGTGTCAGCCCAGCTGGGCGACCTGAGTCTGAGAGAATGATAAAAGTGGTCCCAAGGCCAACAAGCCAAGAGGCCTGCGGACACCCAAGCCGGAGGCTGCGTGTGGAGCAGCCCGAGCAACTCCATGTGTAATTCAGTCGATTTGTAGTTAATAAGAACAAATATTAATTAAGATCTCAGTGAATGGCCACAACAGGCAGAAAAACAGGAAATATATCAGAAGGTCACCTGAACACTTTGTAGAGAGCTATGAGGGAAAACAAAGGTGGTGGCCTCTGGGAGGGAGGCAAAGAGAAGGGTGAGGAAGCTACCAAGTGGATCTGATTGGTTCGGAGGATGGGGGGGGGTAAGTGGGTAATGAGCTGAGAATAGCGACGGCATCACTACCACCTGTCCGGCAGCTCCACAGCCCTGATTTTGGCAGGGTGGCCCTGATGCCTGCGCAAAAGGCTGGTTGGACTTAGCTCGAGAGCGTCCTAAAATATCCATGGGCCTGATGCAATATCACTTTGTGATAGCACTGCATTGCGATGTGGTGACAGGATAACCTGGTGCTGAGGAAGGAGGGCCTTTATGTCTTCATGATTGTGTCTGAGAGAGGCCAAGTGATGGGAGGATTCCCAAAGGAGAATGGGTCAGCTGGAAGAGTGCTTAAGCTTTCTGATGTGGAGGGAACAGAGTTCCCACCTGCCCACTCCCACTGCAGAGGCTGGACACCTGGGGAGGGCTCAGTTAGGGGACTGAGACTTAGGAGGACAACCCCTAGGGGCCCCTCAGCAGTCCACAGGGCATTCTAAAAAGCAGAGCAAGCGGGGAAGGAGCTGTGCTAACCAGTCTTCACGGAAAAAGCAGCAGAAAGAAGAGGGTAGCGTCCTTCTAAGTATGTACTCTGAGCAAAGGCAGAGGAGTAGGTTTGGGGAAAGGGAAAGGAGACAGACCTAATCTGGAGAAAGCCACCAAGCACCACCAAGAGCTGGTAGCACTGGCCAGGTTTGCCCTAGGTCTCCAAATAAAAACAATTCGCCTAGCTCCAGGCAAGCCCTTGTTCTGCATAATGACTTGAATTCTGAAATGTGAATTAAACCTTGCAAAGGAATGCATCTCTTTCTCCCTTCCCCAGGCCATTCTACCATTCTTAGAGGGTAAGAGGTGGTTTTAGAGGAAGATTTAAAATTTTTGCCCCTTTACCAAAGCAAGGAAAGCGGCAACCACATCTCCCGCCATCCCTACCCCCACTGCTCAAAGTGTTCGAAACTAAAAGCTGCAACATCTTTTCAGCAAGTAATCAGCACAAGTTGAAAGGCACATGCTGTCGCATTTCTGATCAGATTGTATGTTAAGCAGGAAAATATACCCCCTCTACCCCCCCCCCCTTTTTTTTTTGGCTAAATGCATGTCTGTTTAAAGAGCCACCAGGCAGTGCCTCTCACTTTGTCTTGGCAGGGCACAACCATCAGACGAAGTGGGAGGAAGAAACATTAACTTCAACAGCTGTTTCTTGACCCCGGCTGTCAGTCTTCCCAAGAATAAATTTTGGAGAGTCCTATTTGAAACAAAGAGGGAGTTTTTGAGGAGAGAAAAGTTGGTTGGTTCCAGGGAGGCCGACCAAAGAAGCAGGGAACAAGATGTTTGCAGTTACCACGCAGCCTGCAAGCCTCAGCCGGGTGCAGGGAAGGAGCAAAGTAACTTGAAAGCTCCCCTCTCGGCGCCCTGTGCCTACAGCTTCCCCCCCTAACGTGCGCCCAGATCCAGCGCCGGTGGTAAGAGCCGTAGCTCGACTACAGTAATTCCCCAGCTCGGGCGGCTTGAAACTGCTCGGGCTGAATAGCATTTGCTGTTCCGTCCTGCGGCCGCCTCCCGCCGCCGCTGCCGCGCTCCCTGCAAAGCAGCTCTCATTATCCCGGAAGTTGTGCTGACACAGTCTCGCTGCCACCAGAAGTTTGTCAACATCAAACTTCTCCTGTGTGGGGTACGTTCACCTTCCACGAGTATTTAATCGAGCCAACAAGCAAACAAACAAACCCAAATAAACCTGCCCGTGATGTCATGATCTTTTTTTTTTTTTCCCCCTTCCTGGAAGCCTGGGGCCGTTAGAAATTTGGTGGTGGGTGTTTAGAGCGCCAGTGAGTTTTGAGGGGGGAGATCAGGGGCAGCCCCCGGGGTGGGGAGTGGGGAAGGGGCTGCGGAGGGGCGTGCGGGCGGTTGGAGCTGGGCGCAGGATAGGTGGTTAGGGGAGTGGGGCTGGCGAGTCTGTCCTGCAGCCTCTTGCCTTCCGAGGGTTTGGATACTGCACCGTCAGGGGCCAAGATTGTCGCCTGGCGTCCCCCAACCACGCAACGAAGGTTACCTGGACGCGCTGGCCAAGTAAAGACTCCGGGGGAGGGGAGCTTTCCACACTCTCACTGCTCTTTTTGCACTCCTGCAGGACATTTCTGTAGACACCTCTTGAGATCTTTCGCAATAAAGGGCATTAGGGTCATAAAATGTATTTTGGGGCTTCAACTGCAACATAAAAGAAATCCTTGCGATTTAAGGGCAGGGATGTGCTACCTTTTCTGTCTTTAATAGGTCTGTTCTGATACCTTGATTAAACCATTGGGTCTAAACTTAACTGACTCCTTTCTCTAAGCCAGGTCTCCGGTTTAGTTCAAGTTGCTGCTACCCAGTTTGGGTGTTTGTGGTTTCCAGTTGCTCCCCCGCTGAGACGCTCCTGCCGCGGCAACTCCTACCCCCGACTCCCCAAGCCACCCCCCCACCCCCACCCCCACCCCCGCCCAGCTTTGGGAAGGAGGGGGAGAGGAGGATGCTGATTAACCCTTTCCATTCCGTACTTTTATCCGGCCGTGATCAATCCTGCTCCGACTGTTGGAGAAGACAAGGCCTGACTTGCATGGTTTTGACGCTAGGCAAACCTAGGGGTTTCACGAAGGGGTGCCATTTGGGGGCCACAGGTTTTCCTGGAGGAGCTGGAAGCTCAGACACTGATATTAACTTTGTGTCTAGTTTGAAAGGCCATTTAATACCATTCAGACCCTGGAGATCAGAAAGAGGATGGCTGCTGTCCCCCACCTAATGTAAAGTCAGGCATGGGTTGCTGAGAGGGTTGGATATACTTAAAGTAGGCAACCCAAGGTTTGCTGCCTTGAACTGGAAATCTGTCCACTTTTGGAGGGGCAGGAAAATTCTTTTCTACTCTTCAAAAATAAGTAAAAGTGCATAATATCTCCAAAGACAGTATTACCCATTATCCCATTAGGATATTGTGGTGAGTGGAGAGGAGGTTTAATCCATTTAGGAAGCCAGGTCCTTCCTTTACTCTTCTTGCTTGTTGGCTGTTATTAACCATGTTTTTAGAAAAAAATCATGTATACAGTACTGTATCTCTGATAACAAGAAGGAAGACACTTTTTCCTATTTTTCAAAATGTCCTTAACAGGAAAAATTGTACTAGTCCTAAAGGGGTCAGCTTACCTTAAACACAAAACAAAAAGCCAAAAGCAAAATCTAAAAAAAATGCAATTCAGGTGTTTCTCAGGGACTAGAAGATACTTTTGAGAAACACAAATCAAACTGATACAAATACAGTTATGGAGAAGGGAGTTCTTTAAAATATACACACAACAACAACAACAAAAAAAAACAACACAAATGTGTTTTCTTGAAAGTTTAGCTATTCACTACAGTGAATTTTCCAGTTGGCCATGCCTCAAAAATTTCCCTGCATTATTTAGAGTTCTTTGGGTGGCATTTTAATTTTTATTTATTTATTTTCTTCTAATCTACAAAGTACTACTCAACATGGTTGTACCTTTGTGTGAACAGGAGTCCACAAGGACATGTGGAGGATTCCATTTCCAACACCACATGCATGAATTACTTGCCCTGGTTGTTAATCTGTCATAGCGTTAAAAACCTGATTTATAAAAGGCTAGAGGACTTTTGCAGAACAAGGTAGTATATGGTTTCCATGGTTGGGCTTATTTACAAATAAAACTATTTTCCATTTCTGTCCACAATTTCCTGGTTGCACAAAGATAATTTTCAGAGTTTTCAGTTTCTAGTTTCCCAATGGGAGCCGTAAGCATGAGGAAACAATTTCTTTTTTACAGTGATGTGAGCGCTATGCTCATCTGGATTTAGTTACTTCATAAGGTAAATATCACTAAATGTGCACTGGGATCTTTAGGGATCTAAGGTGCTGGACGGGTGAAAATAGTCTACTGTGAAATGCTAAAGAATGTCAAACAACTGAATTTGAATTGGTTTGCAGAGCTAATTGGGTCAACTATGGTATTCTTTAAAGTGGAAATTAATTTGAACATTTTTCAAAAGTATTTTCAGTTTTATTTTGGTTACATTTAGGTTATTTTGGTCACTATGATTTTTAGAATTTTACCCCAGGAATTCAATTAAAACAGACCCATCTGAAAAATATACCCTTCAGTGAATAATATCTGCTAATGAAAGTGTAGGTTTTGAATTTCATGCTAATTACATTTTTAAATAAGGATGTTCTTGAAATTATTTTTATTTAAAGGCAAAATATCTGCATAGATAATGGCCAAAGCTAACCAAACTGCTTTAAAAATTAATGAATATTAATGAAGTTCATGAATAGCACAATACTGCCCCTGCCTGCCTTAGGAAAACAAATGTATTGACTTCATTCTCCTAAAATAACAATCCTTAGTTACTGATGGTTAAAATAGTTTTGTTGCTAAAAGCTTGTACATAGTGCAGTTTTTGCAATTAGTAAGACTTGGCCTTGTTTAGTAGACTTCTATCTCTTCCCAAAAAGTAAGCATATTTTATCTTTTTACATACCTGAATGCTATTTTTTTTTATTAATTTGCCGTCTCGTGACATTTCGTGATTTTTCTAAGTTCTCCTCCCCTGTCATTTTAGTAGCTCACATGAATGACTCAGGATTTTCAGGCCTTCATATATATTTGGTATATAGATAATGGCATCATTAGTCAGCACTTCCATTCATCTAAATTTGTCTAAGCACATGGGAAGCTGCTTAGGACATTTTGCAATGAAAGTGACAAATGGATGTCAATCAAGTGGCCCTACCCATTTCAACCTTATTTTCTATGATGTGTAAATGTTTGTGTATATTTATTCCGTAAGATCGGCTATAGGCTATTTTTTGATTTGGACATGTGCCTGCTAAGGCAAGTTTCCCAGGCAGATCACTGGTTGGCATTAGACTAAATTTGGGAAATTTAACAAATGAATGACAAAAAAAAAAAAAAAAGAAATAGGATATAAATTTACGTAATGATGGGATCCATTCCCTTAAGAAAAACAATTTTTGATACTGTAATTTAAGATTCTATAGTTCTACTTCAAATGAATTTGTAATGAGAAAGGTAAAATCATTTCAAGTAAGCCAGCAAATTTGGGTCAAAAGAAAGCAGTTCTGAGGAAGAGAAAGAGATTCCTGCTTCCCATAGGCCTGGTTGAAATTTTCTATTAAAAAAATATACATGTATTTATTATATATTAATATATACAATGTAATATATTACATATATTAAAATATGTATATACACATATGCACATATATGCATAATATACATATATACCTGTTTAAATATATGCACACATACTATACTATAGTGTCCTACTTCTGTTTTCATTCTTTGTTTTTAATAACTACTCCAATCTCTAGTGTTATATGGTAAGCGAATGTGCTTATTAGAACTTAATGCCAGTTTTAATCTACGATTACGTTGCACTTGAAAACCTTTTGCTGTTTTATAACCTGTAACATGTTTTTACATGTTTAGGAGTGCTGCTGCTGCAGTAAAAATTGTCTAGATATTATAATGAGTTTATATGCTTAGCCAAAAAAGTGCAGTATGCTAAATTAAACCGTAAAGATTCTAAAATCCTTATGTTTTAGTAAACCCTTGATAATAACTGTAGTTCTATGGATAAAAAAAGATTTGTAATATTTTAATACTGCATAGAAGTATAGTTATTCTTTCTTTCCTAAAGTTGTTGTGGAATTTCTTTGTCCATAAGGAATATTAAAGAAACAGTTTATCATTTTAAGTTATTTTATTTGGAAATGCTTTGGAGTGAAGCTAATCTTTACACCCAGGACTACAGATTGCAATTTCACTTACCATTATCCATGGCAAGGTGTGTAATTTTACTCCTGTGAGCCAAAGAATTTTTAGTGACTTTTGAGAAGTGGAATGTAGGAAGTAGGTCCAGCTCATTGTGAATGTGGGAATTTGATAAATCATGCTTGAAATGACCATTTACTCTATGACTTGTTATATAATGGGTAGACGTGAAAAAGAACTTATCAACTTAACTGTGAGTTTGAGTTTAGAATATCTTTTGATTTGAGGGGACAGTCAGAGGTCATCACAACAATTACATTTAGCTTTCAATATATTCTTTGGTCCACCAGTGTTTTTTTTCCAAATTTTTGTATATAAGGGCACAAATGAGATTTTTCTAAATGCCTTTTCCACAAACTTGCTTTCTAAAAATCAGACAGGGCATCTTTTTCTGTTTACATGTGGAAACAAAGAATCCTGAATTAGGGGGAAAAAATGACTCTCTTTCTTATGATTCGGAAACAAAGCATTATTTTATATATATATATATATTAATTTTAGCAGGCAAGAAGCCTTGGTTTTGTTAATAAACAATACTAACTCAGCTCAAACTACTATTGAGAATTAGATACGGAAAGGTTCAAGCTGTTCTGACTTAAATTTTCAGATATGTAACATATGTGATGACCACCCACCTAGTGGTTAAATAATATGTTTACTTTCCTACAATTTCCTGAGCCCACTTGACTTTGGAGATTTAAATATGGCATAAATCTCTGTGCTCAGGAACCTGGTGTCGGAACTCTAAAGTAGCAAGAGCCTCTAGCCTTGACTCTAGTTCCTGTCAGTCTTTGTTCCAAATCAGTGGTTTGTTCTCCATCCCACACACTTGACTCTTCTCTCCCTGTAGGCCCTCCCCCTGTAGGGTGCCCCTACTGGGGCTGTCTGGAGCACCCAGAAAGCAGCTGTTGGATGGCTGTATCACATCCTAAGGGTATAGTTTGACAGGTTCAGCCTCACCTACAGGGTCTTTAAGGCTAAAATTAGCCAGGTCCCACCCACCCCCTTTTTCCAAAAGGCTATATTTAGCCAAAGGATCTTAAACATGAAGAAGTTCTACAAGAGGCCTGTAAGCTGAGATGGCATTTACGTTCTGGTTTCTGAAGAATCCACAGTCCAGGGCCCAATGGCCCTTTGAAATGTTTTTTGATAGTTGGTGGGGGGTGGTGGGGGTTGGCTGTGAAGGAATCCCTAAATGCCTTTAAAAATCCCAGCACCCTCCATCTCTTTTAGCCTGTGCTTGCAACCACACTGAGCCCATTCCCTTAACAAGGACATGAAGAAGCTTTTGGGTAGGCTTGGAAAAATGACAAGGATGGATATTTCTCATGCCACTGTTCCAAGGAGAAGACTGGAGGACAGGCAGCTGAAGGGACAGATAGCCAGTGCAGATACTTGACAACTACCGGGCAGAGGGCCAAGTCCAGGGCCAAGCACTGGGCGAGGCTCCAGAGGCCGGGCCCATGCCCAGGGCACTCAGTGCTTCAAAGCTGGCACAAAAAGAACACTCCTGCCGGCAGGAAACTGAGTTGAACAGATTGGGAAAGAGCAAAAACAGGCTGCCCAGGAGGCTGTCTCCCAGGCCTCCAGTTTCTAGTTGTCAGTGGCAACCCAGGATAGAGCAGATTCTGGCTTTCCTCCTGCCTGCGGGGCTGGTGGAGGTGGACTGAGTCCAGGGAGTATGCAGTGCACAAGGACCCAGCACAGGAAGGCACAGAGGAGAGGTTTGGCATGTCCCTGCTGGAGAGAAACCCTTCGTCAACTTAGAATTCCCAGGCCAGCTTTGTCTTGGCTCTAAGAGTAAGTCCTGATGCTTTATAATTTCTGTAAAATATTAGAACTTCCTTGCCGCGGGATTTACTTCAAGAAGTTTCCGTGGGAGGGTAAGGTGAAGAGCACAATTTTCTTAGCCTCTTATTTCATTTCTCCTATGTAGTGCTTACTGTGTTTATAAGAAAAAGAAACAGGGAAGACTGTGATCAATTCCCCTCCTGTTGCAATAGTATACTCATATTTTTGACGTGTTAAACCAGGACAGCTATTTCTTAAGGGCTAAAAGTTGGTGAATCAGTGCCGCTTCCCTCCTCCTAGAGGAAGGCAAAATAGTTCTGAGCTTTATTAAAGAATTCTGGATGCTGAGGAATCCAGGCATTGTGTTGAAGCCAAAAGAAGAAGAAAGAGAATGAAGCTTTGGATTTGCAGAAATCCAAATGGACTCCAAGTTAATAGCAAGGGATTTCAGCCAGTGGCTCCTATAATTAACAGAAAGAAAAAACAAAAACACAAAAACATTTCTTTTCCTTCTCTCTGTAAGTAAGACATGACAGTAAAACTCTATAGTCACATCAGACCTCCTGAACCAGTGCCTTTAGGTGGGGATGGGAGAGTGTGTTTGGGAATCTGAAGCTTCAGCAAGTTTCACAAGTGATTTTTATACATGCTGAATTTTGAAAGCTATAGCCATATAGCTCAAGAATAATGTCGTCCTTCCATTATCCTCAATCATAAAGGTAAATGAAGACTTAAGTGCTTAGCAAAGTATCCCCATTTTACGGATGAGGAAACTTGGCCATGGAGTGGTCAGGCAACTTGCCTAAGGACAAGATGAGTGGCCGAGCCAGGTTTCACACACAAGCTTGGGGCATTAAAGTCCCTTCTAGTCACTCTGTTCTGGGCAAGTTGTATCATCTCTATAGAATTTAGTTTTCTTGTGGCTACCATAGGGACAAAACCTACCTCAAGAAGGTGTGAGGGTTAGATATTACTGTAAGTAAACCTCCTGACACGTAATAGTCACTCAATAAATGATTACTCTCACCAAGTGATGGAGTAAGTCAAATAGTGGGTAGTCCACACAGAGATAACCAGTAATCGGCAGGACTATCTGAATAAGCTTCATGGTTACATTTTATTTCACCTGCACACCTACTTCATCCTTATTTTGTATAAGAAAGTCATTCCTTGGTCTCTCCCCAGTGCGCTGATTTGGGACTACAATAAATGAGAGGTGAACAAACCACAGAAAGGCTAGAATCTATTGCCGGTTTTTCTAATGCCAATCTGGATGGAATCTAAAACTCATTTCCAAATACCCAGGATAACTGGCTGAATTTGTCTTGCCTAATGTATACAACATCTAAGGAAAATTTCTTAAAGCAGCTATGATGCCACATGGCATTTCTAGAGCTTTGAAGTCCATTTTAAGAAATTGATTTGGTTACATCATTGCTTTATTAAGGCCATAAAGTCTGTCTACCTCGCCTGGATCATCTCCCTAGACAGACTTTCCAGCACTCTCCAGTATGCCTTCCCACGTGTTCTCTGTGCTGGAATATACCTTCTTCTCTCTCTCCCTGGAATGCTCCAATTCATTTTTCAAGGCCGACATCGCAAATGTTACAGTCTGTGTGACATCCCTCCATCCACTTCCCCAGAGAGAATCACTCTACTCTCTGCTTACACAAAACGCAGTTAAACCTCAGAGCACCGTCACGAAATATCACATTGAAATGATTTGTCTTGTGAGCACTTCCAGGCCAAGGACCATGATTTACACATCTACATGTATGTCAGAAACTGGCACAGTCAATGGCACATTTTAAGTATTTTAGAAATGCTTGTTAAATGGATAGAAAGTTAGAAGTGGGGCAGGGTTGGGTTTTTTTGTTTGTTTGCTTTGTTTTGTTTTTTGGTTTTTTTAAAAAAAAATTTGTTAAAGGGAATTTGATTGTTCAAAGCCATCTGACTGGTTTTCAGTGAGTCATCCTAGGAGTTCTTGGTTGTTCATTGTGATCGAAGAAGTAAACGCAAAGAAATGAACGTTCCTTTGTGAATGTACATACTGTCCTCATCTGCAGTAGGGCATGTCATGCTTACGAACTGACTTTGGGCAGGTTAAAGAGAACCAAAAAAATGCCAACAGTTACAATGGCTGCAATTGCATCGCTAGGGGTAGAAACCCAGAGTACATGGCCTTGGGTTAGCATCAGAGTTGAATTTGAAGTGAAAGATGACCCTGGAACATTTTAAGATCAATAGTGCCTCTTCAATTTTTAGCTGCCCCATATTCTAAACTATGCCATATTTCCCCCTCCTTTATTCCTAGAAAAATTCTACTCTTCAGGGGCACCTGGCTGGCTCAGTTGGTTAAGCATCTGACGTTGGCTCAGGTCATGATCTCAGGGTCCTGGGATAGAGCCCTTATGGGGCTCCGTGCTCAGGTAGGAGTCTGCTTGTCCCTCTGTTCCTACCCCAACCTGTGCTCTTGCTCTCTCTCTTTCCCTCTTATATAAATAAATTGTAAAAAAAAAAAAAAAAAAAAAAAAATTCTTCAGTGCCGTCTTGAGCTAGTGGTGAATGGGAAATTAAGGGAAAGAATAAAGTGAAATAAGACATTTTCTTCATTTTTCTTTGGCTAGGACCAGCATCTTGTCAAGAAAAATGGTGTCTTGTAATTCCACATGTTTGCCTGTGGTGGAATGAGTGGAGATTCTGGGCCCTGCATTTTGTGTTCTCTGCTTTCCTTTCCAGCATTATCAAGTGCAGGACCCCCTCAGTGTCTGTCTGCTCCAGTCACACAGGTCTTCTCCGTGTGCTGCTCCTTACAGAGATTACATAGGCTGTTCTCTTTGCAGAGGGAGCTCTTCCGTTCCCTTTTCATCAAATTAATACTTTCTCGTCCTCAACTCAAGTATCATTTACATAAGGAAACTTTCCCCAACCTCCCTGGCTAGGTCAGTTTCCTCCTGATAGCCTTCCTTTACTAGTGCATATCATAGTTAAAATTTTACGCTTATCTGTAAGTTTATCTCAGTGATGTCTGCCAGCCCTGTGCTCAGAAGTCCCACCAGAGCTGTTTTGCAGCATTATATTTCTAGTGCCAGATTCAAAGTGGGTTTCAATAAATAATTGTTCAATAAAGTAAGGCAGAGAAGCAGGTTCCAATGTGGATTGAATCAGAAGCATATATGAGAATAAACTACTTTTCTTCAAAGACATTAGTGGTAGGTAATCCTGGAAATGGAAGGGAACAGATAACTTGGGTTCCATGTCCGTTCACTGAGTCCTACTGTGTGCCAAACACTGTGCTAAGTCTTAAGACTACGTGATGAATTTTTATTTTTTAAGATTTTTATTTATTTATTTGACAGAGAAAAATCACAAGCAGGCAGAGAGGCAGGCAGAGAGAGAGGAAGGGAAGCAGGCTCCCCGCTGAGCAGAGAGCCTGATGTGGGGCTTGATCCCAGGTCCCTGAGATCATGACCTGATCCGAAGGCAGAGGCTTTAACCCGCTGAGCCACCCAGGCACCCCAAGACTACATGATGAATGAGACACTGAGTGTTGTCCTTATGGTTTCTTTAAAGGTTCTCTTAACTATGTGTAAGCTAATTATACTGATGATAACAATGATGCTAATGTAGAAGGGACAGTGAATATGTACAGTAGACTGAGCATCTGCTACGTACCAGATACATTAAAATGGAGGTGTCTTATGTTCATCAGTTTACTTGATTTTCACACAATTTATGAGGTAAGCATTTTATCATCTCTAAGTTTATACCTAAAGAAATGGGAGTTTCAGAGAAGTTACATTTCTTTTCTTTTTCTTCTCTTTTTTGAGCCCTCTCTTTTTTTCTTGAGTCTGGCTAAAGGTTTATCAAATTTATCTTTTCAAAGAACCAGTTCTGGTTTCACTGATCTTTTCTACTGATTTTTGGTCTTTATTTCATTTATTTTGGCTCTAATCTTTATCATTTCCTTTTTCCTAGTAGCTTTGGGATTTGTTCTTTTTCTAGCTCCTTTACATGTAAGGTTAGATTGTTTATTTGAGATCTGTCTTGTTTCTTGAAGTAGACCTGAACTGCTATAAACTTGCCTCTTAGAACTGCTTTTGCTTCCACCCAAAGATTTTGGAGTCATTATGTTTTTGTTTTCATTTGTCTCTGTGCCTTTTTGGTTTCCTCTTTGCTTTCATGATTTACTTACTCATTTTATTTTTATTTGTATTTTTTTTAAAGATTTTATTTATGTATTTGACAGAGAGAGGTCACAAGTAGGCAGAGAGGTAGGCAGAGAGAGAGAGAAAGAGAGAGAGAGAGGAGGAAGCAGGCTCCCCGCTGAGCAGAGAGCCCGATGCGGGACTCGATCCCAGGACCCTGGGACCACCACCTGAGCCGAAGGCAGAGGCTTAACCCACTGATCCACCCAGGCGCCCCTAGAATTTTTCTGGTAGTTGACTTTTAGTTTCATACTATTGTGGCCATAAAAGATACTTCATATAAATTCAGTCTTCTTGAATGTATTGAGTCTTGTTTTGTGGCAAAACATGTGATCTATCTTGGAGAGTATTCCATGTGCATTTGAAAAGAGTGTGTATTCTGCCGTTTGGGGATAGAATTTCTGTATATATCAGTTAGCTTCTTCTGGTCTAATGTGTCATTCAAAGCCACTGTTTCCTAATTGATTTTCTGTCTAGATGATCTATCCACTGATGTAAGTGGGGTGTTCAAGTCCCCTACTCTTATTGTAGTACTGTAAATTTCTCCCTTTCTGTCTGTTAATGATTGCTTTATGTATTTAGAGGCTGCTATGTTGGGTGTATAGATATTTACAGTTGCTCTATCCTCTTGTGGAATTATTCCCTTTATCATTATGTGAGCTCTTTTTTGTGCCTTGCAACAGTCTTATTGCTTTTAAGATTTTATTTATTTATTTGCTTGAGAGATAGAGAGTATGAACAGGGAGAGGCACAGAGGGAGAAGCAGACTCCCCACTGAGCAGGGAGCCTAATGTGGTGCTCAATCCCAGGATGCTGGGATCATGACCTGAGCCGAAGGCAGACTTTTAATCCACTGAGCCACCCAAGCACCCTGCAACAGTCTTATTTTAAAGTGTATTTTTTCTGATATAAGTATTGCTACCTTAGCTTTTTTCCCACTTCCATTTGAATGGTGTGTGTTTGTCCATTTCTTCACTTTCAGTCTGCATGTACCTTCAGTTCTGAAGTGAATCTCTTATAGGCAGTAGATAGATGGATCTCGTTATTTTCATCCATTCAATCATCCTATGACTTTTGTTGGGGCATTTAGTCCTTTTACATTTAAGGGAATTATTGACAGGTATGTATTTATTGCCATTTTGTTACTTGTTTTCTAGTTGTTTTTGTGGTTCTTCTTTGTTCCTTTCTTCTCTTTCTCTCTCACCTTGTGGTTTGATGGCTTTCTTTAGTCTTATGCTTGGATTCCTTTCTCTATATTTTTTGTGTAAAAAAAGTTAAAATTTCTTGCTCAAGATTACTCAGGACTCAATCAGATACTGGTCTAGTTGATTTTTAAGACTGTATTTTTGTAGATCAGAGATAGGAATGAAAGGCAGAAATGGATCTGAAATCCCCCTAAAATCTTAACCTCTAATATTCTGCTTCCTGACCACAACTTCCTATTCTTCCACATCTGTCTTTCTCTCGCTCCTCATCCCAATCAACCTCACAGAGACTCTCAGAGTCTCAACCTCTTTTTCTCCCTATCCCCTGGCTTCCTTCCAGCCCCCCTTCTGTCCTCAGCTTTCAAAGGCTTGATTCCCTCATAGCCTTCTACTTTCACTGCATCCATCAGGGAAATCTCAGTGTTATGACCAACCTCCTCTACTCACATACAACCTTATCCTTACATCACTATCAAGGAGTTGATTTAAAGATTTAATAAGTCAGTACATGCACTCTCTAAGAAATACCTCACATAAATAGTATTATTGTTTTTATTTATCCCCGAGAGCTAAACACTATTGGAAGAAAGCTTGTCTGTGCTGACTTAGTCAACTTTAGGTGGATCCCTAATGTTTTTGTCTGCCAGTTTTGTTACTTGGCAGAGTTAAGCCCCCATTTATTTTTTAAAACTATTCCAAATCTCTATTCTTCAGAGGTCTGCTACTCAACTCCCAATACAATTGGTATTAGCAAATGACCTTGAAAGCAGACCTCTGTTGTTGCTTGCTCACCACCCACTCCCCTTTCATTATGGTAATTACCACCCCCCCCCCACTTCCTCCCCATTCACCCTTCTCATGTCTGTGGTTTGTGTGAATGACCATATCTTCTTGGTCATAGTAATTGCTTTAGGGGTAGGCATTTGACCCAAGGTGAGCTAATCAAAAACTTTCCTAAGACCTCAGAAGCATGAATATAAAAGCAACACTTTCTCCTTTTGAGATTATTGTTGCTAAGTAGTATAAAAGGATGGAGATGTGGACACATAGACATAGCCTTCCTAGAAACAAAATATAATCAACAGAGCCAAGAAAAAGACAGATCTTGATTCTGTCCCTTGAGTATCTAGTTCTAGCTATACCTGGTGAGAGTATACTCCTTTTAAATTATGTGAGGTAATGTACATCCTTCTTTTTTTTAAAACTTTTTCAGATTGGTTTGTATCATTTGCACACTTGCAATTGGAAAAGTCCTAGGGTGCCTGGGTAGATCAGTCAGTTGTGTGTCACCCTTTGGCTCAGGTCATGATCCCGGGGTCCTGGGATTGAGTCCCAGATTGGGCTCCCTGCTTAGTGGAGACCCTGCTTCTCCCTCTGCCTGCTGCTTCCCCTACTTGCGTGCTCTTTCTCACTCTCGTTCTAGCTCAAATAAATAAATAAAATCTTAAAAAAAAGAAAGAAGGAAAGGAAAGAAGTCCTGATTACTATACTTCCTAATCACTGATAAAATGAAGGATAGTAAAATTCTTTCCTTGATGTTTGTTTCATTGGTTCATTTCTCTATATCATGTCATTTCTTCTTGGCCCAGAGAATGAATGCATCCCCTGGTTCAAGGCTCACTCCCTACCCCTTTGCTTACCTCTCTTTTCTCTATCTTCAACTGCTCTCCTCCTTCTGTTCTTTACTCTCAAACTAAAATGCACTAATTTCCGGCCCTTGTCTAACATATTCCATCTTTATCTTTCCCTTTTCACCCAAACTACCCAAAGGGTTAGTTTATATCACTCTCTCTATATCCATACCTCCCATTTCCTTCTCTGCTTTCACATTCCACTCACTTTGGGTCTCCAGTAATTTCATATTGGCAAGTCCAATTACATCTTTGGACCTCTCTTTTACATTTGACAATGTCTCTAACTTTGCTTCTCAAAGCTGTCTCTCTACCTAGGTTCCAAGATGAGACACTGCTTTATCTTAGTTCCCCCTAAAACCTTCCTAGCCACTCCTTCTCTATTCTCCTATAGGTTCCTCTTCAATCCACTGCTTTTCTCATGCTACATACTCTTTTTGGGTCATCTAACTACCTCATGATTTTCATTTTTATCATATGCTGATGACACTGAAATGAATTTCAAATATTTGCTATATATTCCAAGGGCATCTCAAATTCAACCTAATAAAAGCAGAACTTATCTTATTTCCAAATCTTTCTCTGCTGTATTCCCTATCTCATTTTATACTGCCACGATTTCCAACAGATGTAAGCCTCAAGTCTTAAGAAGCATTTTTGTTTTCTTTACCTCCCAACAACTTGTTGGTCTTCCAAAATATTTATTGAGTCTCTTTTCTCCTTGTCGTAGACACTGATGGCCATCTCTCCAACAAACGCTCTCCCCGCCTTCTTTTAACAGAATTCCAGCTTTGCAGGTATCCACATGATTGTGTAAAGCTATGTGCTTGAGGGAAAGCTGGCATGAGTCTTTGTTTCAATTACAAAGGATGAGTCTTGATCTGTCTGTTTTATGCCAATCATGATAATTCTTGTCAAAGAAAAACTCAAAAATGTTTAGGTAGTTATCTACATATAAATATTTGCCTCATATATAAGGGAAACTCACCAAGTTATCGCCAATGAACAAAGATGAAACAACAGGAATTATGGGGTGAGGGAAGGTAAAAAACTCACAGACATTCTGGGAACATTAAATCTTGTTTTATATTCTGGATAAACCAATTAGCCTGCAATTGCTTTTGTTCATTCTACAGCTGTATTTTGCAAAATCCTTTTACCCTCTTTACCTTCTACTATCTCTGCAGTTACCACGTTTTCTGGGATACCTTCCTAGTCAACTCCCAACCCCTGTTACATACCACATGTATTAGAAACCCTTTGTTTGTTTGGGAAGCACACACACACACACACACACACACACAGCATTACACATTAGCTGCTAGATTATGTTTTCTCTAATCGTATGGTTTGGGGAGTGGTTTTTGTGTCACATGCCAATGTAGACCTGTTTGGGTATGGTGGATGTTTTTAAAGGGAAGAAAAGGCCATATTCATTGCATCTGATTAGTTGTGATTAAGGAACCTTGGTGATCTGCTATTCTAGAGGTTAGATTTTCTCATATACATCATTTCTGAAATGCGTGGTTACTAAAGTTGAACTCCTATAACTGGAGAGAGACTCTCTTAAGGAGACACACAGCTAGATCTGTCATTTATTTAGCATGTTGCTCAAGTGTTATAAAGTGCTTCATCATAGCCTTGTTAATAGATGCTTGCCTGGGGCAAGTAATAATTTACTGGGCAAGGTATAAAGGTTCTCATTCTATTCATTTCCCACTACATATTTTGTATGGTGGAAAACAACTTAGAGAGCTTTCAATTCCCTCCTAACTTTTTATTTTGAAAAATTTCAAGTACAGCAGAAACTCATCATACCCTTCACCTAGAATCATCATTAACATTTTGCCATATATACTCTTTCATTTTTCCCCTCCACCTCTCCCCAACATGAACACACACACACTCACACGCACACACATAATTTCTTCTAGCTGAACAACCTGAAAATAAGTTGTAGATATCATCCCTTCACCCTGCTACATGTTATCTCCTAAGAATAAAGACATTCTCCTACAAAGCCACAATATTGTTGTCATACAGAATTTAGCCTTGGTACAATAAACATATCTAATATATAGTCTATATTCAAATTTCCCTAATTGTCCTAATTCTGATTTAGCTCTTTTCTCACTGGGATCTTTTTTTTTTTTTAAGATTATATTTATTTATTTATTTGACAGACAGAGATCACAAGTCGGCAGAAAGGCAGGCAGAGAGAGAGGAGGAAGCAGGCTCCCTGCTGAGCAGAGAGCCCTATGTGGGGCTGGGTCCCAGGACCCTGGGATCATGACCTGAGCCTAAGGCAGAGGCTTTAACCCGCTGAACCACCCAGGCGCCCCTCACTGGTATCTTATTAAGAATCATGCATTGTACTAAGTTATGTTTCCTTAGTCTTCTTTTCTCTAAAACAGTCTCTTTGCTTTTTAAAAAATTTTCATGACATTATTTCTGAAGAACCCAGACCCATCATTGTATAAAATGTCCCATAGTGTATATCTGTTGCCTTATGGTTGGATTCAGGTTAAACATTTTTGGCAAGAATATCACATGAGATATTTTATTCTTAGTACAAAGAATGAAAAAGTTGTTCCATTATCAGTGAAGTTAAATATGATCAATTCTCTCTCTCTGTCTCTGTCTCTCTCTCTCTCCCCTCCTTTTAGTGCACTTCTCAAGTGAATCATTTATTATGGGAACCTCATAGAGATGAGACCAATATCTCCATTTATTGAGCATTTAGCAAAGTAAAATGAAGAGTAAGATATTTATTTTTTAAAAATACTTTTAAGATAAAATGGTCAGGTTTCAATTACCTGGATATTTTCATTAAAACATTTATAACATCTTAGGAACAGAATTATCTGCACAGTTGTCTCAAATCTGCAATTCTCTTTGTTCACACAGATCTAGCCAGCTAATGGCATCTATTATCTCCAATTTGCAAGTCAGCACAAAATTTAAATGGCTTAAAAAACAACACAATAGAGTGGAAAAAGAAGAGATTAATCCAGAGCATATGGTCGTCAAACTTGTGTAATGACCTTAAGCAAATCATGTGCTCTTCCTGGGCCTCAGTTTTCTCTTCTGTGTAATGGAGAATCAGGACTTTCGTGTCTCTAAACTTCTATCATTTTTTTAAAAAGATTATTTATTTATTTGAGAGGGAGAGAGAAAGACAAAGAGCATGAGCAGGGGGAAGAACAGAGGCAGAAGGAGAGGGAGAAGCAAGCTCCCCTGCTGAGCCGGGAGCCCCATGCAGGGTTCAGTCCTGGGACTTCAGGATCACTGATTTTATCTGACGGCGGATGTTTAACCAACTGAACGACCCAGGTGCCCCTAAACTTCTATCATTTTCTCTCTTTTTTTTTTAAAGACTTTATTTATTTGACAGAGAGAGAAAGAGAGAGATCACCAGCAGGCAGAGAGGCAGGCAGAAGGAGATGAGGAAGCAGGCTCCCTGCCAAGCAGAGAGCCTGATGCGGGGCTTGATCCCAAGACCCCGAGATCATGACCCGAGCTGAAGGCAGAGGATTTAACCCACTGAGCCACCCAGGTGCCCCAACTTCTATCATTTTAAAGGTTTATTTATATCTGTAGTTAACTGCCATATACTCTGAATGATTTGACTCATAATTACAAATGCTTATGCCTTGTGCAAGATCAAGTTAACTTATTTTATTTATTTATTTATTTATTTTGGGTGGTGGAAATAACAGAATTTTAGGAATAAGAAGGAGCTATGGGAATTATCTTTTTAGCCTCCCACACGATGTGGGAAACGCATCCTATTGGTGGCCATCTGGATTGTGCTTGAACAATTTAGGTGATGTGGTAGTAACCCTGTGAGGTAAAGTGTCTGTGTGTGAGCTCTGAAGTTATGCCTCATCCATTTTTAGATCCTTCCTGATGATCCATGACATTCCCAGACTCACTATCTTAGTCTGTTCAGGCGGCTACATCAAAATACCATTCACTTTTAAACAATAGAAATTCATTTCTCACAGTTCTGGAGGCTGGGAAGTCCAAGATCAGGCACCAGGGTGGCTGTGGCCTGATGAGAGCTCTCCTCATTCAAAGCTGTTTTACATTGTCTCCTCACATGGGGGAGAAAAGGGATCTTTCTCAGGTCTCTTTTATAGGGGCATCAGTCGCATTCCATACAGAGAGCTGCACCCTCATGACCTAATCACCTCCCCAAAACCCCACTTCCTAATACCACCACATTAGTCATTAGGATTTTAACAAGAATTTTGTGGGGCGGGCCGCCTGGGTGGCTCAGTGGTTAAGCCTCTGCCTTCCTCTCAGGTCATGATCTTAGAGTCCTGGGATTGAGCCCCCATCGGGCTCTCTGCTCAGCAGGCAGCCTGCTTCCTGCTCTCTCTCTGCCTGCCTCTCTGCCTACTGTGATCTCTGTCTGTCAAATAAATAGATAAAATAAATTAAAAAAAAGAATTTTGCGGGGGAGAGGAGGAATACAAATATTCAGCCTATAGCACTTACCTTCTCTTGACCTCAGACGTCCCTTCCTTCACTCTCCAGACACACCTGTGAGTCTATACCTAGAATTCACAGCTCAGCTCTTCTCTGCCTCTGAGATCCAGGTATTTGGTCTTCTCTCCTTTGACTGTCCCTTTCGCCTTCCTCATTGCTCTTGAATAACACTGGGATGTAAAATCCCTGGACACTCTCCTTCCTCCCTATCTAGCCTACCAATTCCTTACGACTATATTTATCTTCTACCCAGTCTGGGCAATCACTTGAGCATTGCCCTTACAACTTCTTCAACACCCACAGCATTTCTAATTTTACCAGGTGTACTTGAACATTTATTTATATGCAAACTACTGCACAACATACTTGCATAATATAGAACAGCTGTGCAGAGAAACAAAAAATCAACTTGTAAAGAATGCCCTAAGGTGAGTGTATCCTTTTTAGAATAAAAATCTGTATTTAACTATATTGGTGGCATAACCAAGCAAATACCACTGACCAAATTGTATATTATTCATGTAGGGTAATAATGGCAACACTTCCAGGTGAAAATGAGACACTTGCCAACTTGCTAATGGGAGACTGAAAATATTGCACATGTAATCTCAAAGATCTTAAGACATTGAGGGCTGTAGACATATGAGGTCAAATATTTCTTCTGATGTGTAGTGATGTGCTATGGTTTAAGTTGGAGATGGAATATAATGATTGTAGATCACGAAATGTGCCCTAAGGGTTTTTTATTGGATGGTTTTTTATTGTATTTTTCAAGAGTAAATAAGTACATCATATTTCAGAACAACATGCTAATGTAAATCATAGGTGTCTTACTTCATATTTTGCTCCCAATAGATTTCTTTGCAAGGTCTTAATGTAAATAGTTATACTTAGAAATCAGAATAAAATACTGGCACTGGAAGGACTCTTAGAGGTCATTCATTCTGTGAGAGAGCCGAGGCCCAAAGGGGCAAGAACCTTTTTTCAAATCTTTTAGCTCTGGTGATTGAGCCAGATATAGAGCCTGGCTTCCAAGTCTAGCTATTTTCTGGATGATTTTTCAGCTGTTGATCTGGGAACTTTGGAGACTCTGGAGGTGTGTTAAAACTACCTTGGAGAAGACAGTTGATCGTTCCTCATCTTCAGTTAGAACTATACTACTTTTGAATGTTTTATATTTTGCAGTTCTCCTTAAAAATTTAAACTAAAGAAAAGAATTCTAGTGTTAAAACACACATACTTAAAAATATTGAAAAACAAGCCTTATCCATCCAAATGGTGTTTGAATTTTTTTCCTCTGTAGCAATTACTCAATACTAGTATGAAGTTATAAATTATATACATTTCACATATTTTTATTTAAATTGGTTCGTTAAGGAAATGCATCATAAATGTTGCTACAGATAAAAACGGAGATATAGGGCGCCTGGGTGGCTCAGTGGGTTAAAGCTTCTGCCTTCAGCTCAGATCATGATCCCAGGGTCCTGGGATCAAGTCCCACATCGGGCTCTCTGCTCAGCGGGGAGCCTGCTTCCCTTCCTCTCTCTCTGCCTGTCTCTCTGCCTACTTGTGATCTTTGTCTATCAAATAAATAACTAAAATCTTTAAAAAAAAAAAACGGAGATATAGAGAAACTGAATAAAATCCTTTCTTTTGCTATCATCACAATCAGCAGGCTTCTTCTTGACTTTGCCAGCATGCTACCTAGCTATTTCAAAATGAAGAGAAACAAAATATGGTGGGTGCCATGAGAAGAAATAAAAAATAAGCAAGTTTTGGTTTTGAAAACTCACCCTGCACTCACCTCGTGGGAGCCTGATGTATTGTTGTTACCTAAGTGGCTAGAAGCCTATGATATCCATACATTATGTAGCAGGAACATTTATTTTCACAGCTCTATTCCTTCTCAAGAATTTCTTCTCTGGGAATACAAATGTTGATTGATATCTAATTAATTACACAGATTTTCCTCAGTTTTCTTGCATATTGCTATTAATAGTAACAGGTAACTTTCTAGCATTATGGTGACTATAGCTATCCATGTCTTCCTAGAGTCATGGATTGGTATATATTTTAGTCCCCTGTAGGCTTTCTGGCTTTCTAATTAACTGATATTTTCAGTTGATTTAGATTATTGGTGCCTGAAAAATTTCATTGATCATTTCATCTTTCCTTAATCCTCCAAAGGATTTGATTGTCAAAATAAATTTTGAGTAGACTGTTAAGAAAACAAATTCCCAGTAAGAATATTTCTTGAAGTGGTTGTTTTCCCCATTGGGACATACTCAGTTTGCACAGTGCTAATTCACAAACATTTTGGATTCCAGTTATGAGCTTCTCTCCTTTTAGAGCAGTTAAGTTCTATGAAAACAGAAGCCTATTTCAAAAATACCAGGAGCATGAATTTCACTTAAATTTTTTAACTTTCACAGAAAATTGAAATTATCTGAGCTATAATTTGACTCCTTTGACACCTAAAGAAATGTATAACTTTCCCCAATCTAGCTGTTTTTCTTCACCTTCTGTGGTGATGTGGTTACAATATTAAAAACCAAAGACGTGGACGAAACTCTGGCACTGATGTTTCTAAACTAATCCAGCATGAGAAGAAAAGTGATTAGAAAGAAGACAGTTCCCAATGGAAGATGGATAAGCTATTTCTAGAAACTACCATCACTATGGAGAAAAAAAAACTAATTGCTTTCCTCTCCTTTTTGGATATTCGCACAAGTTCAAGAAGGACAAAGTGTGAAGAAATTTTGCCTTACTGCTACTTATAATGGCTTCTTTCCTGAAACTGCTGAGAGCTTTCGATTTCCAAAGCAAAAAAACTTTTGAGGTGTGTTTATTTTTTTATTTTTAGAGAGAGAGTGCATATGCTATTGAGGGGTGGGGTGCGGGTGGGGAAGGGCATAGGAAGAGAGAGAATCTTAAGCAGGCTCCATGCCCAGAGTGGAGTCAAATGCAAGGCTTGATTTCATAACCATGAGATCATGACCTGAGCTGAAATCGAGAGTTGGACACTTAACTGACTGAACCACCCAGAGCAAATTTTTAAGATAATAGACTAATATACTCATGAAAGAAAAGATGAAAATGTTTCTCTGTTCATGAATTATTAGATCAGCAACTTACTGTTGATTTAGTAGGTATTATGGAATTATTATTATGTGACAGGCACTGTGCTAGATAAAAACAACTAATGGAGAGTCTTTGCCCTGGATAGGCTTGCATATTAATTCTAATATGATGTAAATAATAATAGCAAGAAAAATTACTATATGAGTCCCAGGAGAAGGAATGCCCCTAAATACAGATGGTCCCCAACTTACAATGATTCAACTTATGATTTTTCAACTCTAAAATGGTGATATTCATTCAGTAGAAACCATACTTTGAATTTTGAATTTTGATCTTTTCCTGGACTAGCAATAATGTGATACAATACTTTCTCTCTCATGATGCTGGGCAGTGACAAAGAGTCACAGCTCCCAGTCAGCCGCAATCAGGAGAGTAAACAACCAATATACTTACAACCATCTGTATCCATATAATCATTCTGCTTTTCACTTTCAGTATAGTATTCAATAAATTACATGAGCTATTCAACACTTTATAATAAAATGAGCTTTGCCCAATGTAGGCTAATGTAAGTGTTCTGAGCATGTTTAAGGCAGGCTAATCTAAGCTATGATGTTCAGTAGGTTTATTAAGTACATCTTGACTTACGGTATTTTCAACTTATAACGGGCTATTGGGATGTAGTCCCATTGTCAGCTAACGCAGATCTGTTTCACCCTGTACCATTTAGGGGCTTTGCAAAATTTGTTTTAAGCCAGTTCTACCAAAACTTACATTAGGCTAGCAATTTATATGGGTATGGCAGGTATGTATATATTCTTAAGTTCTATGAAGTTCGATATAGCAAACCAATAGTACATCATGAGACCTGATAATATTTGAGTTGATGGTGGAGAGCCTCAGAGTTGTCCAAGCAACTGTTCTCTATGGCATTCTTCCAGTTATTCCAATTTATTCCAGTTCTTCCAATTATTAATTGAGTTAGCAGGAACTTAGTTTTCCTCAGTCTTGGTGTCCTTATATATAAATTAAGCTAAAAATAATATCTTCCTTGTTGCTATGAGAATAAGTTGAACAAATATATGAAAGCACTCTGTAAAATTTAAAGTCTAATAAAAAGTTACTTTTTCTTATAGCAAACGCACAACAGTGTCCATTCATCAACATGGAAACAGTACTGTTGTAGCCAAAGTACTAATCTTTCAGAGGAATACTTGTCAAGTTTTCAGAATTCCTAGTGGAAAATGATTGCGGTTCTGTGAGTGTTAGTGGTGGATATTACCATATAGCTAGTTAATATTTCTAAGTAATGATTGTTGGATTTCGTGGAAGGAAATAGGGGGTTACCAATTATATAAAATTTATATAAAACTGGATTGATAAACCAAAAAGGCAAACTAAATGAGAATCATCTCCATAATCATTGACAAAGTAATAGAAACTTACCACCTAAAAGGAAAGGAATTGTATTGGTTGGGATATTTTTGGTTACAAATATCAGAAGACCCAGTAAACATGGATTTAAGTCAAGGGTGCTTACTATTTATTTCTATGTCACAAGAGTCTTGTCAGCAATCCCAGAGTTTATTCAGTGACTCAACAATATCAGAGTTCGGAAAACAACAGCAGCAATAACAACAGCCAAACAATCTCAGGGCTTGGTTCGGCCTCTTTGGCATTATCTTCATCTTCTGTCATGCTGCCGCCTCACGAGAAGCCAGTCTTAACACGTATATTTCAACTCCAAATATCAGGCCCTTACATCCCTATTTTAGACAGGAAGAATAGGAACTTGCCAAGAAAACCTCCTTAAATACCTATCCCTTTGTGAGAAACCAAGATATTACCCAGAACGCCCGTGGACATTCCCCTCTGACATCTGATTGGCCAGAACTGAGTCCTATAATCACCACCTGCTGCTGAGAACATGAATATCCAGCAAAAGAGGTCCTCGCTGTACCATGAGAGTCTTAAACCTATCATGTTTCATTTCCTGGGGCTAGGCATACCGTGGCCAAACAAAATCAGCATTTTATAAATTAGAATAAAGGAGGATGGGAAAAGATTGCTGGAAAACTCCCTGATGGTGTCCCTCTGAGATATCTGAATGTATGTATACAACTAGTTGATGAGCTAGACCATGTACAAAGAAAGTATCATCCCTGTCTTTTAGAAGAGAGATTCTGAAAACCGTAGACTGAATTGTAAGGTTCTGGTAAAGAAAGGCCAGAAGGTCAGCAAATACAATATTATATATTATAGCAAAAAATGTCAAATTAAAAGCCAATTTCCTCTATCCCCTCTGAAGCACATCCAATCTATGACTCAGTGGTTGCTTTCTCTCTTGTGAAGTACTGATCCTCTGAAATGATTATTTTAATGTTTTAGCCAACAGGTTCTTATCCATCCAAGTATGAATTCTGTGATTAATCACAAGGTATACAGCTCTTGTCAAGTTATCTGCCTTTTCTCTTAAGCCACTTAAAAATTAGTTTCTTAACTAAGGCTGCGCTTTGATGATATAAACAGAAACTCTTAAGAACCAACTCCTGCTTGCTAAATCAAATGAGAGCTATTGCAATTTGCCCTCTTTCCATGTTATATCTTACTGAGAGCTGACTTTACATCATTCTCTTGTTTCATTAAAGCTAGGTCTAAGTTGTAACAAATTGCTTTTTTGTAAGTACCGTCTTTTCAACTCCCACTAGATCTAGCCAGAGACATACTATTTCATGATCCCACTGAATATCCTTTTATAGGGACATCTGGGGGGCTCAGTGGGTTAAGCCTCTGTCTTTGGCTCAGGTCATGATCTCAGGGTCCTGGGATCCAGCCCCACATGGGGCTCTCTGCTCAGCGGGGAGCCTGCTTCCCTCCCTCTCTCTGCCTGCCTACATATGATCTCTCTCTCTCTCTGTCAAATAAATAAATAAAATCTTTTAAAAAATCCTCTTAGAGGGAACATTAGTTTCAAAAGGAACATTAGCCAAGGACAGCCTAGAAAGGTGATGACAATGTGTATTAGTTCAGATTTTGGATCCCTACGAAATTTTAAACAGTGATCAAGTCCTCGGGCTTATTTCTTTGGCACTTAAAATAAGAAATTTTGCCTTTTCCTGCTTCACAGTTTAAGTAAATTACAATAGTATTTTTGTCATACCAGATATCAGATGAAATAAACCCCATTGGCCAAAAAAAAAAAAAAAAAAATCCAAAAGAATAATTCAAACAATTACAACTTATTCCCCATCCTCTCTTCCCTTTTAGCTTACACCATCTCTCAGTCTGGTTTCAGATATTAGTAAGTAATGGAATAATATACAGGAAATTAATAACCCCTCCCCTGCCCTGTAAATCAGAAAAGTCATTTACAGGAGCTGAGTGAATGGAGGGAGAGGTGTGTGGCGAGGGAATTGAACCTTAATGGCCCCTCAAGAGCTATAATCGTCTATCTCTCTACCACTATATCTCTCTTTCTCTCTCCCTTCCACCCCATCTTTCCCAATATCATTCCTCTTACCATCCCTCTTCCCTTTTTTCTCATTCAGTCTTTCTCTCCCCCTACCTCTCTCTGATTACAGATCTCTCAGGCCTGAGGACTGTTGTCTTACTAAGTGGTTATCTGTATATTTTTAAAATTTATTTTGAAATTTTATTAAATTTTTTATTTTAATTTCTGTATAGTTAACATGCAGTATTATATTTGTATAGTTTCAGGGATCTAATGTAGTAAGCGGTCTGTGTATTTTAAACACCGAATGAAAAATTCTTCTAAGTACCTAAGTCATTCCTTGAGGTAAACTTTACTTTTTTTAGACAGTGGAGTATTTCATGATTGGTCCTTCCCAGTGGCCCCTGTTTTTTCTCTGTAGTTTCCTACAAGATGTTAATTTGTGGTTCAATTCTATATGACTTGTGAAAGAAGTCAGAGTCATGGGGAAAAAAATCAAGATTAGTAAGTAAGAGATTCATCAAAACGCTGCTTTAGAATGTATTTACTACTTATATTCAAATATGGCTACTGTGGTAAGCTGAGTATTTACGACTTCAAGCAAAAAAATGGATGGTTCTATCAAGTTTTTAAGCAAAAGTATGAAGAGTCGTAATTCTTCTCTTTCTACTTTCTGCTACCTCCTTTCCTTCTTTCAACTTCAAAGATACCAGTTTCCTTCTCAAGATACCAACAGATCATCTAAACTATTTAAACCTTGATTGTACATTATAATCACTTTGGGAACCTCAAAAAATACTGACATTTGAGTCTTTTCCCGAAAATGATGTCATTTATCTGAAGTAAGTCCTGGGCATCAAGATTCTTTTAAATGTCCTGGGTGATTATAATATATAACCACAGTTGAGAACCACCGATAGTTATGGAAAAACTTATAAAACAAAGAAGGAAAATTGTGTTTGGTGGGTGACAGTTCACTTTGTGAAAAACTGTACAAGTTAGGCTCTAAGTTTGACTGCTGTGATAGAGATTCCCAAATAACCATGGGTTAAACACAATAAAAGTTATTTTTATTTTATATTACAGACTGAGCTCATGGGCATCTTTGCTCTGAAAAGTTGTCAGAGGTCCCGGGTCCTTTTACCTTGTTCTTTGCTGTCATTCACATAGTACAGAACAACTCACAACTATGTCCATATTCTAGTTAGTAAGAGGGTACATTCTCCTTTTAAGGAAAAACTTAGAGATCGCATATGTCACTTCTACTCCCATCTTATTGGCCAGCACTTAGTCACAAGGTCACATCTCATTGCAAGGAAAGCAAGAAAAGATAGCCTTTTTTTTTTTTTTTAAAGAAAAGGTAGGGACAGCTGAGTGGCTCAGTGGGTTAAGTGTCTGTCTTCCTTAAGCTCTGGTCTTGATCCTAGGGTCCTGAGATTGAGCCCCACATCCGGCTCCCTGCTCGGGAGAGAGCTTGCTTCTCCCTCTCCCTCCACTGCTCCCCCTGCTTGTGCTCTCTCTCTTTCTTTGTCAAATAAATAAATAAAATCTTTAAAAAAATAAACTAAAGAAAAGGTGACCTTTAACGTGAGCAATGATGTGCCCTGATAAAACTTGGGGCTTCTATTATCCTGAGAAAGGAGGATGAATTACTGGAGTAAAACTGGCATTCTTTGCCATGAATATCTTAATGTATTTCCAAGGCAAAGTTCCAGAGGTCCTGAAGAGGATGGGCTCAGCAGGAGGAAAGGGATGGTAGAAGAGAGAGAGAACTCTGTGGTTAGAAAGAGTGATTTCAGTGTTGAAGGTGTTACAATAGGAGTTGGCCAGGAACTGGCTTGGGTGAGTCAAGTAGTGATAGATGAGGTTTCCAGAATAAAAGAGGTGTAGGAAGCACAGGGCTACAAGTCTCACATGTGGAAACCACTGGTACAGAAGGCTGTTGTCACTTGATCCTGCACTGTGGATGCTATTGCTTTTCCTATCCTATGTATTTTATAACTAAAGCAAAATGGGGCTATTTTTTGGTCATATTCTGATCCCTGGATGGGCTTAGAAAGAAATGCTTTTTACACCTTAGAATTGCAAAACTTAGTGTTGGGTGAAGGATTTATACTTTTCTTTCAAATACAGGCCACTACTGGTGGGCATAGAACCCAGGTTGTGTTGATTGTTAATGTGATTTATGGCAGTCCCTGTGTATTCAGCTACATTCCATGACCTTTCTTCCACAGTGTCCTCTGCCTTGATAAAATCACTCTATTCTATGTCAAGTCCTTTTAATCCTTTTTTAGAATCAAGTATGCAACAATTTCCAGTGCATTCAACTCAAACTTTCTTTGCTCAATGCTTATCCCCCAAAGACTGAATAATAATACATTAAGAAGTTGAAAAATTGGGAGCTGTTGCTTTATGCACCGTACAAAGTAATTTTTTTGTCCAGCTTTTCAGCCTTGCCTCAGATAAACCACCCCCCCCCCTTTTTGTACATAAACTTTAGGTTTTCAAAGTTAATCATTTGAGATTGCAATTAATCATTTATATCCCCAACTATTGGGCACATGAAGGAATAATTGTACATAGAAGAAAGAATGGTAATGAAATAGTTATGAGGAAAAGTAATATCACAAAAATAAATAATAAATAAATAAGTGGGTCTTAGAAAGGATTGGAAGTTTAGCCCGTTTGTCTATGCATCTATCCATTTATCCATCCATTTGTTTATCCATTAATCCAGCTATCCATGTATCCATCCATTATTCCATTCAAAAATCTTGTAAAATGTCAGTCTTTTTAGAACTCACTAAAATTCAAAGATATTAAACAATGTTTCCAGTTCTTGAGGACTTTATATGTCATGTTAAGCAGACTCAGTTTTGATGCATAGTCGGGAAGAAAGAAATGAAGGGAGGTTATGCATCAACTGCATTTTTACTAGTCTGGGAAGCTTTACATATATAATCTTCTTATGATTGAGACTAAGGAAGACAAAGGCTAATATCACAGTTCAGTGGAAGAACACTGATGTATAAATAGCTGTAACCCCATGTCATTGGTGCTATAATAAATGTAGAAAACCAGATAAGGGACAGGCTGATTCTGCCTGGAATAGATGAGGAAAATTTCCTAGAGGAGCGCCAACTTCAGCTGGATCCTGCTGGATGATCAGGAGATATCCAGATAGAAAGGTGGGGAAGGCATTGTAGGTGAAAAGAACAGTGTGCACCAAAGTGTAACAAGGTGAGGATCAAGGCAGATTTGGGCAATATTGAATGGTTAAGGCCTAGGAAGAAAAACTGGAGAGCTGGGTTGGAATTCTGTGTACCAAGGAAAGGCATTTGAATTGTATTCTGTAGGTAATGAGGAGCTATTGAAAATTTATAAGCATGGGAGTTACATGATTGGATTTATGTTTTGGAAAGGTGACAACAAAATAAGGAAAGGGGGAAAAGACTACATTTACTCATTTTCACCTAGCAAATATTTATTGCATTCTTACTATATGCCAGGCATCTTCTTGGGGCTGGGCATACAGCATTACAATTGTCAAAAATTCTTGCCCTTCAAGTGGTGGAGGGAGACTGTCTATAGAGAAAAATATGTCTAATCATTCAGGTAGTGTAAGTGCTATATGGAGAAAATACAACAGGGAAGGAACATAGATACAATCTTTGCAATTGGGTGACCACCTTACCATATGTAACATAACCTCCCACTGAAAGAGATGAGAGAACATACCTTGTGCATATCTGCAGGAAGAGACTTCGATGCAGAAGGTGCAGGGTGCAAAGATGTAAGTGCAAAGGCTTCTCTCTCATATGAGAGCTCTGCAAACCCTGAAATGACACAATAGAGGGATTTAAGACTTAAATTCCCGTATTTATATGAAAGGGGCACTTGGCCAAAGAAATACTGATCGTCTCTTATATATCATTCAGAACCTCTAGTCATTTGTCTATAAGGATTTGAGTTTCGCCAGAACATGATCTTATATAGATCATTGTGGGGCCAGCATTTTGGGCAGAGGTAATTAAGCTGTTTTCTGCTATCACTCAAGACTGGCAATTTTACATTTAAGTATTGAAGCCTTGTCATCATGCCAAAGCCAGGAGGATATTGTTCTTTTTCTCTTTTGTAGTTTAAAACCATACATTTCACTTTCATATGCTCTGTACTTGCATTTTATATGCAAAATGAATAAATGTAGTCTTTCCCCACTTTCCTTATTTTCTTGTCACCTTTCCAAAACATAAATTTTATATTCAAGTGCAGATGCATTTCATCTGCACACATGTAAGGGAACTTGCCCCCAAATCTAAGAAAAACGGTGGTGTGGTTGGCACATGTGGAAAACCTTCAGCAAATAAGCAAGATGAGTGGAATTGGGAATGTGTCTGGCTGATGGTGATCTAGCTGAGTGCATTGCACACACACAGAGATGAAAATGAAGCCAGAATCTGGAATGAGATCATTAGTGTATACCATTCTGGTACTGTAGTCAGACCACACACATATTTAATGCACTGAACCCACCTTGAAATGCCCCTCATCCCCAAGAGAACAAAGTGCTAGAAAAAATAAAGGGGAGGGGAGGATGCTGAGTGATCCATAATGCTGTCAATGTCACACTCCATCCTGAACACCAGAATAAAGTTAATAGGGAAAGTTCTTCAGTGCTTGTTTAGCTGCCTGCCACCCAACTCTGTGGCAGAAAAGCAAGGAGAAAATAGATATATCTTTATAGAATGTATCAATAATAAATTAGAGAGATGACTTACATATAAGAAGTAGTTCCCTATATTTATGTGAAGTATCAGTCTTTAGAGTTGTATATTTGACCACTCAATGTCAAAAAAGTGGACAGTCTTAAATCATTTTTAAGACTATTGGTATTTTAAGAATTAAATTAATAAACTGGTAAATAGTGAAGACAAGAATTTAAAAGTGTCAAAAAATAGAAGAGAAGTAACATTTTCCCCCATGTTCAATAAATAAAATTGCCTTGGAATAAACACAATCTATTTATAGCATACGTATAAGAACATCTCTGAAAGTCAAATTTTCTATCTGAATTCTAAGCATTATTTTTCAGCTCAGATGATTTCATGGTTTAGAGTAGAATATTTTCATTCCAAATCTAGATTCCTTTTACCTCCTAAAAATATTTCTTAAACTTTTCCAGCATTGCACTACTTGGTTGTCGAGTTAAGAACTTACACAATTCAGGGTGCCTGGGTGGCTCAGTGGGTTAAAGCCTCTGCCTTCAGCTCAGGTCATGATCTCAGGGTCCTGGGATCAAGCCCCGCATCAGGCTCTCTGCTCAGCAGGGAGCCTGCTTCCTCCTTTCTCTCTGCCTACTTGTGATCTCTGTCTGTCAAATAAATAAATAAAATATTTTTTAAAAAAGAACTTATACAATTCAACCCACAGAATGGCTATCAAACATTTATTTAGAGGTTAAACACATTCTGTGTCCAAGGCTCCAACTGGCCAAGGGCTGAAAATGCAAACTGAGTAAAACCTAATGTGTGCTTACAAGGAGCATAGGAGGTGAAGTCAAAAATGATGATAGATGAGGCAAAATATGTCAAGTAACCTAAAGCCTCAAAGGAGAGACAGGTAACCATGAGATAGAGAAATCAAGGAAGTCTTCAAGGAAAAGTGGCCTTTCCTTGAAGATTTCAGTAGGCAGAAATAGATTGGTTTGGATATGGTGGGAAAAGCAATTCAGGTTAAGACAGGGCCCATTTGAGAAGAGAGTTTCCTGTTTTGCTGTAGTGTGTATATGCACATGGGAGTAGAAGGAGTAAAGGCGGAAAGGTGGGATGTCAACCCAAGGAGTCTGGACTGGATTCAGTCAGCTGTGGGGCTCTATCCAAATCACTGTGATATGATGTGACATGACATTGCTCTGTTTATGCTCCGATGCCCATGCTTTTGTACTCAGTCTCTTTCTCCTGCTGAAAGGGTGAGGCTGATTCTCCAGCCCCTGGGGGAGAGATTGGTTCTGTACTACAGATATACTTGGAGGGCAGAGCACAGTAGGAGTCCTTTGGGTGTGTCCCTCCCCCAATCCTGGAAACGTGTAGCTGCTGATTGTGGCCGCTGTGTCCTGGCCACTTGATGTCATTTGAACTCCTGAATATTTTCAGAAGCAAAAGAAAAAAACGTCATCTTCCATAAATACAAGTTAAGTGCCTCCTACATGAATAGCAGCCGTTTTACCCGCTCTAGATTGGTAGTAAAGTAGCACTCAAATCCAGAAGGCATTTAAAATCTTGACCTCATATCAGAATAGTAAAGGGCTAATGATGGTGCACCCAGTAGATAGGCCATTTCTAATACTGCCTTTGAATGCTGTACTACTATATAATATCTTCTCAGCTAATTTTTTTGAAGATCTAATTTAGGAAAGGCAGGAACATTAGGTGTTTAGGGAGATTCAGAAGAAGTGAGAGCCATTCCTGAAAGACAGACATTCGTAGAAACTTAACCTATAAATAATACACAACATGTAATGTGATATATAGATAGTATATAAAGTCCCAGAATGTTTTCTGCTTGGTTATGTTCAACAGAGATGAATGTTTTTAGACACCTTCTTACTGGGAGATCCATTCTGGACATCAGAGGCTAAGCTGCAGTGGTCATTTGGGTCCCTGTAATCTAAGTACAGATTTCTTTCTTTTTCTTTTTTTTTCATTTAAGTAATCTCTACACCCAACATGGGGCTTGAGCTCACAACCCTGAGATCAAGAGTTGCACGCTGTTCCAACCAAGCCAGACAGGTGCCCCAACCAAATACAGATTTTTAATGGCACCTAAAATGCTTCTTCACCTTGAGACTTTTTAAAGACAGAGAAACCTTAAAAAAAGATTGACTGAAACCATTGTAGAATGAGAACTTTACAGTAGAAACTTATTTGATAAGACCAAAAGCAGTGATGGATTAATTAATCCAAAAATTTGGTTAAAGTCTAGAAGCCTAAAAAACACAATAATAAAGCATGCATGATTCCTCATTTGACGATGTTTTGCTGTAGAGTCAAGGTCTTCACCCCTGCCCCTCAAGTGTAGATTTTTATTTTGGAGACTTTCTTGCATAAATCATATCCATAATGCATCTATTTCTAGTTTTAGTTTAT
Organism: Meles meles; assembly: GCF_922984935.1. Classification (NCBI taxonomy): domain Eukaryota; kingdom Metazoa; phylum Chordata; class Mammalia; order Carnivora; family Mustelidae; genus Meles; species Meles meles. Next base: position 76,337,116 of record NC_060068.1, on the reverse strand, counting down.
TTAAGTTAAAGGTGGCATTTCTTAGGCAACCTAAATCTAGAACCTAATAGGACTTTCCTGATTCCTGTTGCAATCTTTTGCATACAACTATGGTAGTAATCATTTTTTTAAAAAATGACTTGGAACCGTTGAGTCCCAAGCATTCAATTTCATTTTCTGAATAACAATGACTCTCTTCTCTGCTCTCCTTGTTTGTCAATTTTCATATTTAATTAAAATATGCTTAATTTAATTAATTAAAATACTACAATCACAAGTCTAATTAACCCAAACATGTTTGGGAACAAACACTACCGACTTTTGGGTAGAAAACGACAACAGAGTGGGAGCAGAAGTCCTTGGGTACATTGGAGAGTAGTTACTGCCCTCAAGTGCTCAGCATGTTGTGCATAACAGAAAATTCAGTTTGCAGGGAAATGGAGAGCATCTGTGAACCGGGCGAGTTAGTTAAGGGGAAGTAGTTGAGAGCTTGTATTCCATAAAGCTAGTTAAGCATTGGATTATGTGTGTTTAACTATCCACAATGTGCTATGTGATTCTGGATTAACATCACTGAAGAACTGGGCAAATACACAGAGACAAACACATACCTAAGAGCAAAAATATTTTTATCAAGTGTGTATAAAGGAGATGTTAGTGCAGGCTCTATTATGAACTCCCATTTGTTTACCTGTTGATATTCTTGAGTTCTATTCTGAATGTCCATGGGTATTATAATATCTATGTATCAGACTTTTATATTAATTACAGAACTTTAAAATATCTCAATAAAATACAGATATTGCTTACTTTGTAGGTTTTTGTAAGAATTAGTCAAACGATGTGTGTAGAATGTTTATCGCTGGGCTGATGAGTTTCAGCCCCCTCTATTCCTTTCGCTTTTAAATGTAATTGTCCAAAAATCAGACCACGAGTACAGAGTCTTCATCAAAAGCTTATCGACCAGCTTGAAGGGGTTCCCTCTGGCCGACTTGAATAATCCATGCATCAAAATGAGAACAATGACAGGAATTGACTGAACACATTGAATTTTTAAAGTATCTTTGAACTCATACAGATTAGGAAATAAATTTAGGGAGAAGGGGAGAAGGGAAAGGCTTTCTTGGGAAGAAATGCCAATTATAAATGTAGCAGTTATAATAGAATAGGAAATTATCATTTTATAACCCATTGTAATTACAACTATTTAGTCAAAAATTATCAGGGGATACTAAAATCACTGGGTAGAAAGAACATTAGGAAATAGGATATTCAAACAATTTCATCCCATAGATGAACCACAAAGGGAAAATGTACTTTTCACAATGCAGAAATCTGGTGAATATCACCTTCACCAAGAGACCACACTTAGTACCACCCATGAAGTACTAAATTGACATCATGAGGCTCCTTATTTGATGTACACAATGTCATCTATGAAGTATTTCTGCCCTACCTCTCCAACTCCCAGTTTAACTTGAATCTAATTATGAGAAAGTGATCCAAATTGAGAAACATTCTGTAAAACAAAACATCATCAACAACAAAACATGCTTGTCAGTGTCCTAAAAGCAAAATAGGCTGGGAACTAATTTAGATTAAAACAAATTATAGAGATAATTGGGGGAATTTGACCTGTGTGATACATAATGGTATCTATCAATGTTAAATTTTCGTTCTTTTTTTTTTAGATTTTTATTTCATTTTTTGTAAGAGAGAGAGAACGCATACACATGAACAGGGGAGAGGGGCAGAGGGAGAAGAGACTCCCTGATGAGCACAGAGCCCACCATGGGGCAAGGTTCCAGGACCCTGAGATCAGGACCTGAACTGAAGGCAGATGCTTAACAGATTGAGCCACCCAGATGCCCCTTAAATTTTCATTCTTATGGTTATGTAAGAGAATGTTTTTACTCTTAGTTGTAATGTGTCAATAAAATAGTCATAACAATAAGAATAATATGCATATTTATGTGTGTGTATATATAAAAGTGTATATATTTATTTAATTTACATATATAAACAAATACATATATACACTGACAGGGAAAGCAAATGTGATAAAATATTAATAATTAGGGAACCTAGATAAAGTTTATATGGGTGTTCATTATACTCTTCTTAGGAACTTTCTGTAGGTTTGTAATTTTTCAAAGTAAAAGCTGAGGGACGTAAAGGTATATCTAAATCTCTAGCTGCTGCTCTTCCTAATTTGCTGTCACAGAGATCTGTGTAATCGTGGACCCATCCAGTGCAGACTGCACAACTGTTCTCTGTCTGTCATCCAGAAATAGGTCTGATTGGTGTGGTTCAGTCTTCCCATAGCTCCTACCTATAACAAAACATGTAGAACTAAGGATTTTCTCTTGCAGAATAAAGCAAAAGCAGTTGCAGTATCTTTAAGTAGATTATATTTAGATTTTAATGAAACTTGTTAGTAGCAAGAGGCATAGAAAAGAGCAGGACTCTGGCAGGGCCTTCGAGGTACTTGCTAAAATTCCCACCAGCTGTGAAAGTACAGTCCAAACCACAAGCCAGAACATTCATAGAGGAGAGAAGGGGAATAGAGAGGTTAAGGCTGACTTTCTGCCTGCAGGGTTGATGGAGACACATCCAACTCTTGAGCAGAATAATTGAGAATGACTGTCTTAGAGGCTGACCAAGTTCGTGTGTATAAGTCTCTTCTTGAAACTAGGAACTTACTTTGGTGTTAGTAGAGGGCACCTGGGTGCAGACACCAAACTATATTTGAGAGAATAATCCCCTCATGTTTTTTTTATCCTGGAGTCACAGGACCAAAGCACTAAGACTTGTATATGATGGTAACAGAGCCACCTACCTCTAGTGTGAAAGGATGGTCATATTTGCTTAAGCTAAGAGTGCGAAGACATTTGATTCACACAATAAAATCAGTGTTAGGAGAAGCATAAAAACCAAAGAGCCAAATAGGCAGGCCATGGGAATTAGTAAGCATGTGAGCTGTTGCTCCATTTACATTATTATATATGGGTTTTGTGACTCTGGAATCAAGGTCCTGTAGGAATCACAAACATTCTAAAGAATATAAAACATCAAAAAATAAATGATTTAATTATTTAAATATGGTAATACATGGGATAACAATGTCTAAACTTTTCAAGTACTTATAATGTGTTCTAAGTATTCCATCTCATTTACTTCAATTCTATGACTTAGGAGGGCTACTATTCCCATATTACAAATGGGGAAATGAAGGCACAGGACAGTTAAATAATCTACCCAGGTATAACTGGGGTTTGAAACCAGGCAGGTTGGCCCACCTGCCCTTAACTACTGCTCTGTGCTGGAATGTCATTAACCATAACAATCATCATTTTGGAAACTATTTACTGGCATGGCAAAATGTTAAAATATATTAAAAAGACTGGTCAGTCTGTATGTGCAGTATGTTTTAAACATGAAGAATAGGGGCGCCTGGTGGCTCAGTGGCTGAAAGCCTCTGCCTTCAGCTCAGGTCATGATCCCAGGGTCCTGGGATCGAGCCTCGCATTGGGCTCTCTGCTCAGCGGGGAGCCTGCTTCCCCTTCCCTCTCCACCTGCCTCTCTGCCTACTTGTGATCTCTGTCTGTTGAATAAATTAAATAAATAAATAAACAAATAAATCTTAAAGAAAAACAAACCATGAAGAATAAAGGATTGAGAAAGCGAGCCTGAGAGACAGAAAGTAAGAGCAGGCCCGATGGAGGAAAGCAGGATCAAGATGCAAGCAGTAATCTCTCAATGGCAGTAATTGCTACTTTTTTCTTTCTACTGTCATGAAGTTTTCAACTTTCTGTAGCTTTTAAAATTTAAAAAAAAAAAACACCACATGCTATATGTCAAAGAAATATCCTAGAAGTTTAAAAAAACATCCATGTTGAGTATTCATAGAAGCAGTCCTAATCCTTGACTCATTGTTTCTCCAGATTCATCATTAATGTGCCACTTCCATAGTTTTTACCATATGCATTTCACTCTGTTATTTGCTAAATAATCCTTTCAATTAACTCACTATTTTTACACAGCCGCCTAAGGAGTATCTATGAAATCATGTTTTTTACTATTCTTTTTTTTTTTTTTTTTTCATTTATTTGACAGAGAGAAATCACAACTAGGCAGAGAGGCAGGCAGAGAGAGAGGAGGAAGCAGGCTCCCCGCGGAGCAGAGAGCCCGATGTGGGGCTCGATCCCAGGACCCTGGGATCGTGACTTGAGCCAAAGGCAGAGGCTTTAACCCACTGAGCCACCCAGGTGCCCCTGTTTTTTACTATTCTATGGATTTTTAAAAATGTAAGTTAAAGTAAACACAAAACTATTAAAATGTCTTTCTTTGGGAAAGAATATGCTCCTCCTCAGGGCACCTGGTTGGCTCAGTTGGTTGGGCGTCTGACTCTTGGTTGTGGTCTTAGGGTCTGGGATCAAGTCCTGCATCAGGCTCTGCACTCCATGGGGAGTTTGCCTGTCCCTCTCTCTCCCCTTCTGTCCTGCCCCCACTGTGTGCCTGCTCTCCCTCTCTCTCAAATAAATAAATAAATAAATAAGTAGGAATATGTTCCTCCTCTACTGGCTTTAAAGTCACTTAGGAGAAAGAGGTAGGTTCCTGGATCTACTGAAGCAGAATTGCAGAGAAGGGTCCTGGACACCTGCCTTTTAAACACATTCTCTAGGAGATTCTTGTGCAGCATACTGTTTCAGAACAATTGTGCTGTGGTTTCTTTTTTTTTTTTTTTTAATATTTTATTTATTTATTTGACAGAGAGAGAGGTCACAACTAGGCAGAGAGGCAGGCAGAGAGAGAGGAGGAAGCAGGCTCCCCACGGAGCAGAGAGCCCGATGTGGGGCTCGATCCTAGGACCCTGAGACCATGACCTGAGCTGAAGGCAGAGGCCTAAACCACTGAGCCACCCAGGCGCCCCTGTGCTGTGCTTTCTTAAAAGGATGGATAATGGTCAAGGATTTGGTATTGAATCTGAGGTAATTAAAGAATTTAACCAGATAACCAGGTTAAAATCCAGAATCGTACTAGACCACCCCAGGCAGTAGCTTGAGGAAAGTGTTAGAGATAACCTGGATGATGGTGGAGGGGAAAAGCTAATTATTGCAAAATAAATGAAGTCCCTTCTTCCTTTTGTTACCAAGAATGACACCCCTGGAGAGTTGCTTTGCTGTCTTGTTTGAGTGATAGTTCTTACTGCTGATAAATTTATCACAGAATGTGTTAAGGTAGCAGTATGTGACAGTTTGTGTTGAGGTTAAGGTAGGCCTATAAAGATGGAAACAGAGAGCTGCCAAAAAACCAGAATTCCAAAAAGAAGGTGGGTTGCTGCAGCAGAGGGAGCAACTGAACCTCATTCCAGTGAGCCATTAAGAGCTGTGGGCAAAACAACAGCTGGCCAACCAGTGGGAATCAGAGGTATGAAGTTTTCGGTTTTGTTTCCCATGTAGCTGCCAGAAGAGAATTTCCATGTAGAAAGAGACCAGCCTTTGTTGAGAAGATATTTTGTTAAGCCCACAGTAGAGTGGAAGGAAGCCTCAGGGCCTGGTAGTAAGCTGGGGAAGAAAGTACCTGTTGCAAGCTGGAGAAAATAACCAGGAGACAGAGCTAGTAGAGGCCTAGAAGAAGGGGGCAGTGTCTGAGGGGAGGGGACTCTGTGGTGGCTTTCAGAGTCTTGGAAGCTATTGAGGTAGGGGGAGGTTGATAGTGGCATCAGTGTAATCTGTGATAAATTAACCCTTGCACAGAAAGGGACAGTGCTATATAGGTTATGCAATTAGTGGAGAATTTGTAGGTATGTAAGACTGGGATAGAGAATGGAAATGACTTTGTTCAAACATGTCACAGAGGTATGTGGGCAGTGCACATTTAGGAGAGCCCCACAACACACCAGATGAGGCCCAAAGAATCTAGGTCAGCTCAAGGTAGGCTAGATGAGAGATGGGTATGAGTACAAAGCCCATGTAGTGGTACCTCTTTGGGGACAATATAGAAATCATGCTGTAATTTGAAAAGGGTTTGATAAAGATGACAAAGGGAAAATGTGGAAAGAGGACCAGGAACCCTGAAAAAAGCATCACCCTAACCTGTGACCTGGAAGCTGTTCTCTTTCTGTCACCATGTAACCTGAGGACCTCAGGATCCATTGACTTGGTTACCTCTGGCCTAGATACTCTTGCTTTTTTGGTTTAACTATTTCATAGACATTTTCTAAGTCTATTATTTTCTCAAAGTCTGTTATTTCTTTTCTAAAGTTCTGAAATATGTCATTGCTATGTACATCTAATCTCTTCTACTATACACACATCATTTTGAATTTTGATTCCATCCTTAGTATTGGTGATTCTCAAGAATTTTCTGACCCAACATATCCCTTGATTTCCCATTGCCCTTAGTTTTCACAGAAGCCTTTTAAATACTGTATTCCCACCTCTCACCCTACCACCTCCACCCCTAAAAAAAAAAAAAAAAAATCTAGGGTAGCTGACCAGCAAGATGATTAGAAAAAGGAAGGGAAAGGAAATTAGTATTCTGTGGAATTGATTACCCTGGGGTTTCAGGGTGGTTGAGGCCATACACTCTGTCACATGACACTATGCCAATTGACTTTATGCTTCCAAATTTAAATGATACTGTTGTCAACGAGGAGATGATACCATGTTGGGCATGATTCAATGGATGTGCCTCTCTTTTCCCTAGTTCCACCAAGGGAGCTGTATTAGGGTGGTGACAAGTGTCAGCTGTACAGGATGTGGAATCAGCTACACAAGGGGGAGCATCAAAAGAGGCCTTTTACTGCATTTCGTACCCCCTAGCATGTTATCCCAAGACCCCAGCCAAGTTACTTTATATGGTGACAAAAACTGCTCTGGGCTAGCTATAGCATTTGGGTTTCGGAAACAGTTTCTTCTATGTTATAGAACTATGTGGCCAAACCAGCCACAGAGAGTATCTAACACCTAGGCATATACATGAAGTCGTACTGCAACACCGTGATGATGACCAGCATATGGATACATGCTGTCATACACTCAGTGGGGCTTTATACTGACAAGGCACTGAGCATGGCAGGTCTCGCCATCACTAGTAGCTAAACTGTTTGAGGAAGGAGAGCGCTGAGATTGCAGATGAATTTACGGCCATGAGAAAGAGAGAGGCAGGGCAGAGGTGCTGGAGTAGAGGGACTCCAGTTGGCCCCAAGAATCATTCCTGAGAGTGTACCCAATATTGCACAGAAACATACCAACTGATAGCCACCACAGCCAGAAGACCACTCTCTAGAACCCCTCTGCTACCATCAGTTGAGTTTTATATCTCCCCAGACCCAGGTAATTTCTTCGTCAGCCTGTTTCATCCCAGTTAAACTTGTCATTATTATTAATAAACTAAATTAAATGGTTAAAGTGGGAAAGCAATTATAAAAATCTAGAGGGACTTTGCACTCAGTTTGTCTTTAAGGTTTTTCTTCTTTTTAAAGAAATTATCACTGGAAATAGTAAAGGATGTGTAATGGGTGTGGTTTATGACAGAAAGTTTAGGCCAAACTCCAGCTAACTGACCAACATTCAAAGAAAAAGCCTGGGCTTTATATCAAAAGCTTGGCGAAAGAATGCAGTTACTTTCATTTAAAATAAAAATTTTGATGTGCATATCTATAATTTTTTTTTTTTTGTGATTCACTTCTTTAACCAGTATCTTCCATTAGCCAATGAATTCCCTGTCCTAAGTGCATTTGATAAAAAGGTCTCTGTGGAACTTCCTCTTTCATCATTATTATGTTGAGATCCGAGGGATTAGGATTCCCACGATTAATCTCTTGTTTGAGGTATAGGGCAGCAGCATTTCAGGAAGACAGAACTTCTAAAGATTTTGTATAATTCAATTCTCCTTTAATTCTAGCCTAATTATGGCCAGAAAGGCACAGGTATTCCTACTCATCGGCTAAAAGTGGCACCACTATAGTGATAGCATAAACCCAATTTATAAATCTCTTACTAGTTTTGAAATTGAGATTCTTGATAAATTTAGAAGCAGTTTCAGAATTCGCATTCTTTCCATTTTGGGCATGAAGGCTTACTTTATTATCTTATATCATATAATTTCAAATTGCCTTAATTCTAATTTTCAAAAAACAGGATTGCTCTGTATCAGAAGCAAGTTTCTCTGCCTGGAGCACTAGAAGTAAGCATCCAGAAGAAGACCTTTCAACATCTCTCTTCTTGATGACACAAGTGTTTCCCCTTGAGCTGGTTTTGGTGTAGAAATTTATGTTCATTATAATCAGTGATTTTTTCTGAGCCTTTTTTCTGGAATGAAAAAAAGAGCTTTTCTGTTTCTCGCATGCTATGAGTCTCTAGCAATATTACTGGGCTTCAGCTCATTCAAGTTCCTCTGGGAAGCTTGTGAATGACAGCAGTTTGTTTTATTTTTAACGTATAGATCCCAGATATTTATCTACAAAAGCACTTAACACCTCTAGGCAACTAGATTTCTTCAACATGTCTTTCTCTATCAGTAGGCCTCTAACAAGAGTGTCAAAGCACTCCAGATCTTCTCTAATACTTTCAGATGACCCATTATAGTCCTTCAGATTAAATATGAGGCACTGATACACATTATCTTGGCTCTACCAAATAACTTTGACTAGTGTTTCTCAAATTGAATTCTAGGACCTGAAAAGGTCATTAGAGAAATCAGAGGAGCAGGGGCAAAGACTCCAACATAAGGAACTATTCTCCTCTTCCCTCAGCCCTTCTGTCTGAATTCCCTGCTTTTATTCTGAAATAGTTCATTTATCTGGAGGCCCCTTAAGCAGTTACATCAGTCAATTGGCTTATTTTCTTTCTGTACTCAGAAGTTAAGCAAAAAAAGACTTCTAAACTCCCAAACTTACCAAAATGTCATTCATAATGTTTAGGTCCTTGACTCTTCTTTATAGAAACTTCGCTGAAATCTAACTCACGTGTCATAAAATTCAGTCTTTAAAATTCATAAAATTCAGTACAATGCAGTGGATTTTAGTATATGTTCATTGTTATGCAACCATCACCACCATGTAATTCCAGATCATTTTCATCACCCCCCTCAAAAATCCCAAACTCATTAGCAGTCACTCCCCTTACTTAGTCCTCTCCCTTCAACTCCAGGCAGCTACTAATCTACTTTCTGTCTCTATGAATTTACCTGTTCTGGGTATTTCATGTAAGTGGAATCATGCAATATGTGATTTTTTGTGTCTGGTTTGTTTCACTTAGCATAATGTTTTCAAGGTTTACCCAAGTTGTAACATATCAGTACACCATTTTTTTAAGGTAGCTGAATAATATTCCATTGTACGGGTATATTGTATTTTATTTGTCCACTCACCCGTCGACATTTGGGTCATTTCCGCCTATTGGCTATTATGAATAGAGCTACTATGAACATTTGTGTACAAGATTTTATTTGAGTACCTGTTTTCAATTCTTGTAATAGAGGCCTAAAAGCGTAATTGCTAGTTCACATGGTAATTCTATGTGAAAACTGTGGCTGCACGATTTTACATTCCCACCACCATTGTATGAGCGATCCAGTTTATCCACATCCGGTACTTGCTAATTTTCCTTAAAAATAATTGTGGCTGTCCTAGTGGGTGTGACTTGCTACCTTGTTGTTGTTTTGATTTGCATTCCCTGATAACTAACAATATTGAGAGTTTTTTATGTTCTTATTGGCCATTTATATACCTTCTTTGGAGAAATGTCTACTCCCAAGTCATCTGTTTTTTTAAAGTGGGTTGTCTTTGTCATTGAGTTGTGTGATGGTGAGTTATATATATCAATTGGCGAGACCATGGTGCCCAATAGTTGAGTCAAACATTTGTTTACATATTGTTGTGAAGATATTTTATAGATGTGGTTGCCATTTGTAGTTGACTTTAAGTAAAAGAGACTACCCTTGATTATAGGGGTGGACTTCAACCCCGTCAGTTGAAGGCCTTTAGAGCAAAAACTGAGGTTTCCTGAGGAAGAAAGAATTCTGCCTCAAGACTAGAAATCCTGCTTGAGTTTCCAGCCTGCAGGCCATACCCCATAATCATATGAGCCAATTCCTTAAAATAAATCTCTTTATATGTTTTTGTGTGTTTGCATATAAGTATGTGTACACGCATGTATTATATAAATGATATATGCATAGATGTAAGTATATACATTTGTATATATCATATATACGTATGCATATATGTTATATAAACATGTACACACATGCATACGATCTACATGCATGTATGTTCCATTGGTTCTGTTTCTCTAGAGAACATTGGTTGATATAGATTGTTAAAGTTCTTTGTATATTTATATATTCTGGATACTAAATTCTTATTAAATATATGAGGGGCACCTGGGTGGCTCAGTGGGTTAAAGCCTCTGCCTTCGACTCAGGTCATGATCCCAGAGTCCTGGGATCGAGCCCCTCATCGAGCTCTCTTGCTTCCTCCTCTCGCTGCCTACTTGTTATCTCTGTCAAATAAATACAAATAAAATCTTTAAAAAATAAATAAATAAATATATGAAAATAGGACCCTTACTTGGTTAAGCCACTCTGGTTGTGTTCGTTACATGTGGCCATAAAATCCTCAGTGAATCTCAAGTTTGTCTGAGGAGGATCAGATAGAAAAATGCAGGTAAAACGTGTAGAACAATTCTTGACACATAACCCAATTAATATTGTTATTATTATTTTATCACATTTGAATTCATTTAGAGCTATGAGCCCTACCCCACTCAGTAAGCCCTAAAGATGCTCATTATTCAGTAAATGCTGATGAATCTCTGTTGTGTATATGTTCCTGTGTGGAGTGTGATGCAGGATCAACTTGGTAGTGTGCAGCCTTGATAGTCGTTCAGGGTCTTGTGCCTGGTTTAATGTTCTGCTGCCATCATCTTAAAATTCTTGGGGTGCCTGTGTGGCTCAGTGGGTTAAAGCCTCTGCCTTTGGCTCAGGTCATGATCCCAGGGTCCTGGAACCGAGCCCCGCATCACGCTCTCTGCTCAGCAGGGAGCCTGCTTTCTCCTCTCTCTCTGCCTGCCTCTCTGCCTACTTGTGAACTCTGTCTGTCAAATAAATAAATAAAATCTTTTTAAAAAATTTCTTATTAAGGGATGTCTGGGTGGCTCAGTTGGTTACGCGTCTGTCTTTGGCTCAGGTCATGATCCCAGGGTCCTGGGATCAAGTCCCGCATTGGGCTCCTTGCTCAGTGCGGAGACTGCTTCTCCCTCTGCCTGTTTGGATTCGCTCACGCTCTCTTTCCAAAAAATAAATAAATAAATAAAATCTTTTAAAAGTAATTAAAAAAATTCTTTTTTTTCTAAGATTTTATTTATTTATTTGACAGACAGAGATCACAAGGAGGCAGAGACACAGGCAGAGAGAGAGAGGAAGCAGGCTCCCTGTTGAGCGGAGACCCTGATGTGGGGCTCAATCCCAGGACCCTGGGATCATGACCTGAGCCAAAAACAGAGGCTTTAAACCACTGAGCCACCCGGGCACCCCCCCCCCAAATAAAATTCTTATTAAGTCTTGAACAGAAGGCTCTGGATTTTTATTTTGTGCTGGACTCTGCACATTATGTAACCGATTTTGTTACGACGACTAGAAATTTTTTTTTGTTCAGACTAATAACTTGGTGTTTCTAAAAATTCCCATGTGTTATTCAGGAAACATTAAATCTTGCTAAATATATTCTAAGAAGACTGAGAAATATACAGTACCTTCAGAAACAGCTTGCCAAACATAATGTAAGTAAATGAGATTTTGACATTTAACAGGTAAGCTTTACTTATCTGAAAAATTTACTTGTTTAGAAGAGTCAAGAGCCTGATAAATGAAATATCAATATATATTGCAATAAAAAGAAAGAGAGAAACTGCAGGCTTTGTTGTGATAGTAGTGGTTAGAAGTTGGGGAGTTTACATTGCTAAGGTTTTAGGGGATTAGGAAATAAAACTTTTGAAATAGCTGTCTTCTCCCCAATCATTATTGGTATAACACACAGGAACTCACCGTGAGCCATTAAGACTAGTTGCTTAACCTCTCTTAATCTTCGTTTTCCTTTCTATAAAATGAGAACGCGAACAGCTGGCAAGTCTATGCAGAGCATCAGATTTTCAGCTCTGTGTCATATGAAATAAATATCCTTTTCCCTGAAGTTTCCCTCTTAAAGATGTATGGAGCACCTACTCTGTGCTATGCTTCATCATCAGCGCTAGGGACACATTGTTGAGTAAGGGTCCTTATTCTCAAGGAGATTCTACTCTTGTAAAGAAAGAGAGATGATACACCTGCCAAGGTAAATAGGATTCCTTCAGGCTGCAGTGAATGTAAATGAGGAGGATTAAACAGGTGGAACTGCCAGGAAAAAGCTTTCTGAGGAGGTGACATGGAAGTTGAGATCTGAATGATGACCATGAGGAAGTCAGGTGAGGATGCAGAGAAACATGCCCTTAGCAGAAGTCACCTCAAGAGAGGCCTCACGAATGGAATGCGCTCTGTTTGTGTGGAGACGGGGAAGAGGCTGTGTGACGTAGAACCAGGAACAAGGGAGCAGGGCAGGCTGGGAGAACAGACGGACAGGTGCCACAGCACGTAAGTGCAGGAGTTTGGATTTCATTCTAGTTCAGGGAGAGGTCTTTGGAGGGTTTTAAAGCAGGAGAAAAATATAATCTGATTTATGCCTCAGAAAGATTCCTCCAGCCGGCTGCTCTGTGGAGAATCCGACGGACGGAAGGTTGGCAAGTCTGGTGGCAGTGACCCCTTCAGGGGGTGCTGCATCAGTCCAGGAGAAAGGAAATAGGACTTTGACTAGGGTCCTGGTCTTGGGAGCTAGTAAGCAACAGTTGGATTCGGGATATACTTTAGAAGTAGAGCTGACAGGACTTAGTGTTGGGTTGAATATCAGGGTGAGGAAAAGAGAGAGTGTTTTGTTTTTCCCTGATGAAAAATTTAATACATGTTCACTGTAGAAAGCTTGGGGAATTCAGGAAAATGTTCAGCAAGCTACCTGTTTTATTATGTAATACAATTTACATTGAATATTAAACATAGCTTTCTCTTGCACAAGGAGACCTTCACTCTTATTGACCATTATTGCTACCCTTTTGAAGATTGCAGTGTACCTTTACTTAGTAGACACATGGAAGATCGTTGAAATTAGAAAAAAGAAAAGAAAAAGGAGAGAAAAACCTGCTTTACCCTACTAAATACAGAGCTTCCTAACTTTATTTGACCTTTTTTCCTTTTTTAGGATTTATTTATTTTAGAGAGAGTACAAACAGGAGGGGAAGAGGGAGAGGGAGAGAGAATCCGAAGCAGACCCCATGCTGAGTACGGAGCCCAATTCCAGGATCAATCTCATGACCCTGAGATCATGACCTGAGCCAAAACCAAGAGTTAGACCCAACTGGCTGTGCCACCCAGACACCCTAACTTTTTTCCTTTTTGATGGTTGTTTTGTATAATATCTATTACCATCTCTATCAACTATCACCAGAAAACATGATCTAAAACTGTATTGGTTCTTTCCCTCTTATTTCTATGTCCCTTACACATAAAAGTTAGCTTTGCAGGTTTTAAGCTCAGAATCATTTATGGAGTACACCAACACAGTTCTTCATAAGGATTTCATGAGAACTTAACCTCCCACCAGATTTTATCCCTTCTCTTACCATTCTAGGAGGAAAACGTTGCCTTGATTACATTGTTCTGGAGTGTTTTTAACTGTGTTTCTAATCCAGAGCTGTTCTATCTACCAGTTATAAAAGAGGAGGGAACTTGTGTAAAATCTTTAAATCTCCCAAATACCTTAACTTTCTCTTAACATACAAGGTAACAGCCAGTGGTATAGGAATTACATTGATAACATACAACTGGTAGAAATGGGGGAAACTGAGTTTTAAATTTTTTTTTAATATTTTATTTATTTGACAGAGAGAAATCACAACTAGGCAGAGAGGCAGGCAGAGAGAGAGGAGGAAGCAGGCTCCCCGCGGAGCAGAGACCCCCCCAGATGTGGGGCTCGATCCCAGGACCCTGAGATCATGACCTGAGCCGAAGGCAGAGGCCTTAACCCACTGAGCCACCCAGGTGCCCGGAAACTGAGTTTTAAACCTGAGAGTGCACATCTAGATGTTTGTAAGTATATACAGTCAAAACTCCTTATCTGTAATTTGTCCTAATCTGTAATTTGGGAGCAACCACAGTGGGCATTTCCTGAGGTCCCAAATACCCCATGTGGACAGAACAAAAATATATTTTCTTTGTCGTTGTATGACTTGGAATTGTCTAAAATGTCAACAGGGAAAAAAAAATCTCATTAAAAAATATTTTGGTTAGGTATTGTTAATAATAATATTGAAAGCTTTTACGCGCCAGTAGTAGTTGGTGCTGCTTATACCACTGAGGGGGACATGGTGTGCCTTACTTACACTCAGCTTAATTTTAAGATTTTAATAAATGAAAAAAGTCTGTAGGAAGTGTGGTATATCATCACACTTAAAGCAGCCAATTAAATTAGTCTCTTGATATAAGCTACTTTATAAACTCATTTATCACCCAAGTTAGCTTGGTCTGACCTTTCCACCCCTTCTTGGATAAGGATGGTAGCAATTTCTCAGTAGCAAAATTATCAATTTTTTCTTGACAGAGCTTCTTTTCTCGTTTGATTTTCTTTCTTTTGTGCACTTCTATTCTTGTGTCACCTTCTCGGAGACTGGAGTCCCATTTACATGTTGGCAAGAAAAATGCTGTTTAAAGAGTATGGGAAGTTGAATCTCAATGTCCAAGCTAATTAGCCACACCTAAACAATTTAAGAAGGCATTGTGCTCAATATGGAATATTTATCTTATTCAATAAATAGAAGAACATGTTGATTATCTTTTGAAGCTTGGCATACATGCCAAGCAAATGTCAATCCTTCTTTTGTTGCACTATTGAAACTTGTGTGCTCTAATACCTTTTTCCTGAATTTTCACACAGATTCCTACACGTTAGATGATGATCATTTTGTCACATGCAATATTGACATGGATTATTTGCTCAGCTCATTGAAAATGTTTCCCTTTATCAATAACTTTTCATGGTTTGGCAAGGTATTTCTTTCCAGGGAATAATTAGAAGGTAACTATAGCCTTTGCCAGATTTGAGATATTTAAAGAAAATAACTATCTTATTACAAAAATTGCATCTGAGATCAGTCTTTGTAAAAGATAAACATTTTCCCAGAAAAATAAGGGGGGCAGGGGTCATGGATGGAAGAGTACTTATACTTACTGTGTATCCATTATAAACCAGAAACTGTGCTGGGAGTTTTATGTACATTATTTCCATTAACAAGAGGTTTTTCTTTTATCTGCATTTTGTGGTAAAACCAAGGCTCACAGAGGTCAAATATCTCATGCACCAACTAATGGATGTTTGACCTGGGATATAACACCAAGTCTGTTGGACTAAATTCCATTCCTTCCATTCTACTAGGCTTTGCTCCTTTGGTTGGCATAATCAGTGGGATCCCCACCACTCTGAGGGTTGCAGCAACCCAGTGATCACAGCTCATTCAGATGCCTGGAGTTCTGTTGGCTGGTTTCTCAGTAGTGTTGCTGGAGGGACAAGAGACCCTTATTCCATTACCCAGGGTCAAAAGCAGATAGTCTCCTAGTGTGAGTCTGGGATACCAAAAATTTCTGTGTGCCCTTACACTGCTTCCTAAAAATGGTGGTCCGAGTTTTCCCTTGGTAGCTAGGATTTTGTTCTAAGGAAGAACACTATTATACATTTTCCTCTGTGCTACTCGCACCATTGCTAGTAACCACTTAGACCAACTGCATGCGTTACTGGTAGGCCCAGTACCCTAGTATTCTAGACTATTCTTCTTAGTATTCATGAAGCTGTTGGGATGTCTGTTTAAGAGAAACTAACAAAGAATCAAAATAGTGACATTACTGTGCTTATCCATCATTTTATAAACATAAGTGCTAAAAAGAAATTCCTTTCTGCTTTGGATTGTATTAAGGTTCCTTAAACACAGTCCTTTTTTCTCAGACCACCCTTTAAAAGACTGTTGAGTTCGAAAACAAACATGTGAAATAAGAACTGGTCTCAGAAATTTTTCTTAGTAAAATATATTGACATTTCCCTTAGCCCAATACCTATGATTTCCCCAGGCCAAGGCTGAAGTCACCAGGTAGCTTATTTTGAAAGAAACAAAATGGATTCCATCTGAGTAGTCAAGTTAATTGCTTTCCAACAACAAAGGACATTAAAGATCCAAAGCAATCTCAAATTTTAAAATTTACTTCTTTTTTTTTTTTTGAAGATTTTTTATTTTGTTTGTTTGACAGGGAAAGAGACAGTGAGAGAGATAACACAAGTAGGGGGAGTGGGATAGGGAGAAGGAGGCTTCCCGCTGAGCAGGGAGCCTGATGTGGGGCTCAATCCCAGGACCCTGGGATCATGACCTGAGCCGAAGGTAGACACTTAATAACTGAGCCACTCAGGCACCCCAAAATTTGCTTATTTTCTGACTATGAAGGTAATGCTATTATACTAAAATTTTTAGAAAATGCACATGGAAGAAGAAAACTAAAATTATCTGTGATTACATATACATAAAGATAACCATTGTTAACATTTGGTGTACATCTTTTCTTTTGTATTTTAAATAACAGTGCCGTATGAATCAGGATTCTTAGCCTGCAAGCCACAGAAAGAGTGTCCCCTCCTTTAAGTAGAAAGGAATTTATTGAAAAGATATTTGGTAGCTCAATAATCCACGAGAACTCCTGAGGGACCAGTCCTGGGAAAGAGTAGGAGTAGAAGTAACCAAGGGAGGTTGAAAACCGGATACTATCCTAGAATTATTCTGATGAGGCTCCTCCCATGCTGCCACAATAAAGACCTTTCGCTGAAGCCAATCCTTCTGCAACAGCCAGCCTAGACAGTGGTGGAGGTGCGGCCGGTCCTGCTGTCCCCAGAAACTGTGTTGTCTCAGTGATAGGAGGAGTTTTTGCCGTCCTTGCTTCTGTGGGTCACCGGCTCCAATTCCAAGTCTGGGTCAGTCTAAGTCGAGGTTATGTGCCTACTCCAGCTGTCAGAGGATGATGACATAGAGGTTCTTAATCCCTCGCCTCTGTAAAGGTAGGAGGCCTTCACTGCACAAGAATCATGTGGTGGGAAATTCCCCAAACTTGGGATGGGAGTTTAGATGCTGAGCTGCCAGAATCCCACATGATGTCTGCCACAATGAGCTCATACAGCTTTATATAGCTCTGTATCCTGCTTTTCTCTCAAACATTAAATCATGACTATTTTCCTAAAACATGAAGTATTTTCCAAAATTAGGATTTTTGGTGACTCTGTAATAACAGCCTTGATTTGATCGGTAAATAGCATATGTGATATTAACTGTCCAAAAATGGCTTGAAAAGCATGGCAGTTACAAAGGTGGGAGCATCAATCTCAGCACAGAGCTATCAGAATTATTTTTCTAGCTTCAGGTAGCACTCAGCTGGGAGAAGTCAGCCTCTTGCACTGACTTTGTATCTCGGGGCACTGCCTGAAATGACCTAGTTAACCTGAATGTGGCACTGGAAAGGATAGGTTCGGAAGCTGCCTCTGCCTGCTAGACTGGGGCAGGCACAGACCCAGAAGCACGAGCTAGAAGGGAGTTCAGTCCAACAGCAAAGGAACTCTATATCTGGCCTGGTTTGGGTCCAGTCAGGAGGCTGCCAGCTTTGGGGCATTATGTAAAGGAAGAGTCCAGAAGTTGGTGATAGTCATGGATTGAGAATTCTAGCGGTTGGCCTCAGATTCACGAGCAGCTCTGGCCTGAAAAATAAAAAGGCGGGGCGCCTGGTTGGCTCAGTTTGTTGGGCAACTGCCTTCGGCTCAGGTCATGATCCTGTAGTCCCAGGATTGAGTCCCACACCGGGCTCCCTGCTCAGCAGGGAGTCTGCTTCTCCCTCTGACCCTCCCCCTCTCTTGTGCTCTCTCTCTCTCTTTTATTCTCTCTCAAATAAATAAAATCTTAAAAATAGAAACAAGGTGGGTTTTTAGTTCTAGAAAAATTCATGATAGATTAAGTGACATGGATGGGGACAAGAAAGAGCAGGGCCCAGTTACAAGACCAGTGAATAGGGTAGGACCAGGTCTTAGAAGCCTGGGTATCAGAACTAGAGCAGATATCCTGTGTTAGCTGCCAACAGCGGATACTGAATTCCAGGCTCACTTACCTTAAGTTGTTCCTGAGTCTTGTTGGGTTTGGGAGTTTGGCTGTAGGGACGAGGTTGACAGAAGAACTACAGATGGAGCCCAGGGATTTCCATTGAGCACAGCTTCGTGGGTTCAGAACAAGGCCATAGGAGACAAGCTCCATTAGTTGAGCTGGAAGTCAGACTAGAAAGAAAGGGCACAGCCATACAAAGACTCTGAGGAAAAGCTGCCTTCTCACCATCATTGCTGTCTCTTCGGAGGCTGTGGAGATTTACCTCTTTTGTTCTCCCTGGAACCATATTAAAAAGTCAGCTTCTCTTCCTATTCAGTTTGTTTGTGGTGTTTTGATCCCTATGGACTTTTTGAAAATCCCACCACAGTTTTCAGATGCCCCACTAATGATTTGCAGATACCACGGCTCAATGAATTTGCCCTGCAGTGTCTCCTCTTTGGATGGTCTGCAGCTTGCTGTGTGTTTGAAGGACCTAGAACAGCAATGCAGAACCAAAGGTACATGCTGAATTAGAGCCCTGGAGACTAGGTTGGAATTAACTGGAGTAGCATTTGTTATTCCCCCTCACGTAACATGTTTTCATTCCATGGAATTTTAGCCACAAAAACATTATTCAGAGTGTGTTTGTGGCATATTTTGCACTGACTACCAAGAGAGAACACTGCATTGGCCACAACGTAATTACACTTCCTTCTGCATTACTTCGTTCACGACTGACATGTGGAATCCACCCAGGACTGGTTGTGAACCCTGTGAAACCACAGTACGATAAATGATCGTCATCGTTCCTAAGAAGGCTGTGTCACATTTGCCCACAACCATTGGATGAACCTACCTTTTAAAAATAGATGTGTTTTTGCACTCTTGAAACTACTTATTTTCTTACTCTTTGTCACAGCCAGCCTAGTTTAAACTGACGGTAAAAAGAGGTTTTGGAGGTTTTCCACCACAAGGTTATTTAAAGTTCTTTGAGCTGCCGCCAGACCTTCATTTAGCATTTTAATAAACTTCCTGGGCCAAGGAGTAATTTTCCTGTATCCTCTTTGTCCTCAGCATGAAGTAATAGTACAAAAGAGGGTCATCATTTTTAGGCCAGTCATCTGCATTAATTATAAAATTATCCTTATGAATAACCAGATATAAGGTCTGGGATAGAGAAAAGGGGGAGCGGGCTTCTTTCTGTGGTTAACATTTAAAAAGGGGAGTCATAGACACATCAAGGATTTAAGAAAGTGCCAACAGAAATATTTTTTTCACACAGATAGTTAGAAGGGACATTAAAAGAAACTGCACATACAGTAAAGTTGGTGCAAGATAACTAGAATTAAATTGCCTAAACAGTTGCTTACTTGTGGTGTCCTTATCTGGAGACTCTCTAAAGGCAGAAGTACCAGCAGACTCCCATGTTTACATGGTGATATGGAAATCGGCCTCCAAAACAGTTCATTGTAAGGATCCCCAGAGAACTGTTTGGAACCCAAATCTCTGGGTGCAGTGTGATGTCACTTTTCAGTGTTTCTAGGCTTTGGGCCAAAACTCAGTTTCAGGAAAATAATTGCAAAAATGTTTAAATAATTTGCATGAGGTTTGTGAAAGCAAAGAAAAAGCTGCCTGCTCCATTCCCAAAGGAGATTTCAAGACACAATCAATGTTAGGCCGCAAAACACTGTTTAGACAGAATAATTATCAGCCCTTTTCCTTCTCTTTCATTATTAAACTGAGGCCTATTCCCTCTGAGGGTTTCACCTGGCATATGGAAAGACTGTTGTTGCTAAGTCCTCTTTATGGATGTTCAAATAGGCTAAGTAAATTCAGAGTTTACTTAAATTGGCTCATTCAAGGATATTATTTGACATGAAGTTGCTTCTATGTCATGATTAGCTGTTTTGTTCCTATTCATGTTATAATCCAGTATGATGGAATTATCTAGGGCGGTTTCAAACTATGTGGAGAATTCTTGAAAATGGATCCCCACGCTGAGTTCATTTCATTCATTGTTGACTCCTTAAAACTGAGCTCAAAGAACCCTAAGTGACAGGATCATCAAAACACCGCACAGAACGATGCAGTGGGGGGAATCGTACTAAGACAGAAAAGTGAAGCCGTGTTTCAATCGTGTTACAGCTATCCATGCCCAAATTACAGTACAGTTATTTCTTTAGGGAACTACTTAAAGTATTGTTCGAATTGAATCAAAGTTATTTTTTACAGAGAGTCTTGAAATGACATTATCTGATTTAAAGAGACATGGCTACTCTTTGTGTGGTAGTTTATTGATTTTGATAGTTCGGGAATGAATACGTTGAGTGAGCAGCACAGTCAGAGTGCATGCAAATACCATTTTACTTCTCCTCCCTCTTCCCATTTGCTGCCTATTTAAACTCCCCCTCTGAAATTTGTTTTCCCCTCGCCTTTGGGGAGGGGTCTACTGGAAGGGACAATTATAAATATGTATTTATATGGAAATCCTTAGCTAACAAAATGTCTTTTGGACACTTTTAACCAAAAGTGAGACTTGTGTTAGTAATTAACGCCTAGTCTGTGTAATAGTTAAAACTTAAAACACTGATTTGAAGTTAAGTATCTTTTTCCTACATGGAACTGCCAGTAGGAAATGGGGAGAAGCTGACATCTCTCTTTCTTCTGCCTTTTCTTTTCTGTCATTCACTGTGATTTCTGACCCCTCCAGGGTTGGGATGTGAGTGAAGGAGGAAATAAGGGCTAAAGAAATAGGCAAACGTTTCCTTGATGGGTATCCTTCTGAGCCAGTGTTGGTCCTCTTCAGAACTGATGAATGGTTAAACCTGACTTTTTCTCTCATGGACACATCTATGGATTTTCTGTCTTTGACTCCCAAATCTTTGGGGATCTCTTACTTGGAAGGGCCTTTGGAAAACAGAGACCTGTCTCTTCCAGGTGGTTCTTTCTAATGCTTCCGTTAGCTCTTGAGTATCTTGCAGGAAACTTGTTCCTCCTTACGCTCATCTCCTCACCTTTCCAGGTGCTCCTTCTGGGCAGATCCTTGGGCGGCACTGGCCTGACTTGCTCATTCATGGCTTCTTCATCTGCTCCACGCAGCACTGGTCTGATGTCACTTGGACTAGAGTGTTTCCCCTCTAATCCATGGCTGAAGGAGGCTTGTGCCAGTGCACGTATATTTTAGGCTGTGTCAGTCATGCAGTTCCCATCTCATAGGGAATGGGATACTTTCTAGGTGGTCCCCAAAAGGGCCTTCTCACGCTTGAGATGAAGAAGAAATATCTTCCTCCCCACCTGACCTTTAAGGGAGTTAGAGTCTCAACCCAACTCTCTCCAAAGACATCTTTTCTCTTGGCCTCTCCAACCTCTTTTTTTTTTTTTTCTTTTAAGGGTAGAGTTAATAGTTTCTGCCAACTCTTTTGTAAGTCCTGCTTAGATGACCTTGAAACTCACTTTGGAAATTTGCTGTAGATGAAAGCCAAGCCGACGGTGAATGATTACGCAGTTTGCATCCTACATAAAGATATCAAGCTAAGGGGATGAGTAAGTGCTGACTCCAGCCCTTGCTCCTCTAGCAACACAGGGTGCCAGCAGGGGCACTTTCTTGTAATCCACTTACCCAGTGGGGTTGCTTTTTTGCTTAAATGCACAGAGGCACCTATTGCCTTAGAGCCCTGGTTGAATCTGAGACAGAGTCCCATTTAAAATCCCATCTTTGGTTAGAGAATTGTGGACTGGTGGTTTCTCTAGATGAAAACCACTGCAGCTACTGATGATACTTGTGACAACTATTCAACTGAATGTCAGAAGTCACCAAGAAACCAAAGAACACCCATTTGTTATCCTACCACTTTTTATTAAAACAAAATATCATATATTTTTAAAAAGATTTAATTTATTTACTTGACAGACAGAGATTACAAGTAGGCAGAGAAGCAGACAGAGAGAGAGGAGGAAGCAGGCTCCCTGCCAAGCAGAGAGTCTGACACGGGGCTCGATCCCAGGACTCCGGGATCATGACCAGAGCGGAAGGCAGAGGCTTTAACCCACTGAGCCACCCAGGTGCCCCCCAAAATATCATACTTTTTAAGGTAGAGGGTTTTTTTTTTTTTCAACAAGAGTACCAAGGCAATTCAGTGGGAAAAGAATAGTCTTCAATACAAGGTGCTTCGACAACCAGCTGTTCACATGCAAAAAAAAAAAAAAAAAGACCCCCAACATCATGTACAAAAATAACTCAAAATGGGTTATAGATCCACATATAAGAGCAAAAACTCTTAGAAGAAAACACAAACAAATCTTTGTGGCCTTGATTAAGTGATGGTTTCTTAGATACAACACCAAAAACACAAGATGCTAAAGAAAAATCGATCGATTGGATTTAATCAAAATTAAACATTTTCGTGCTTCAAAGGACACCATCAAGAAAGTGAAAAGTTACACCCAAAACTAATATACTTGAATTTTTTAAAAATTGTAAAAAAAATTAACCATTACATCAGAGAGAGCTCTTTACCAGGAGAAAAAAAAGACAGTGAGAAGACAATTCACAAAAGGGAGAAAAATTTTAACAGATTACATATCTGGTAAAATATATAAAGAACTCACAACCACTGAAGAAACAACCTAGGGACATCTGGGTGGCTCAGTTGGTTAAGCATCTGTCTTCCTCTCGGGTGATCGTCCCAGCATCCTGGGATCGAGTCCTGCATCAGGCTCCTTGTTCAGCAGGGAGCCTGCTTCTCCCTCTGCCTGCCACTCTCCCTGTTTGTATTCTCTCTCTCTCTCTCTGTGTGTCTCTCTGACAAATAAATAAATAAAATCTTAAAAAAAAAAAGAGAGACAACTTAAAAATGGACAAAGGATCTGTATAGACATTTCTTCAAAGAAGATATTTAAACGAAAATGACTAATAAGCACATGAAAAGGTGCTCAACACCACTAGCCCTTAGGAAATGTAATTAAAACCACAATGAGATACCATGTCTCACCTGCTAAGATGGCTATAGTAAAAAAGATTATAAAAAAGTTTTGATGAGGGTATAGAGAAATCGGAAACCTCACACACTGCTGATGAAAATGTAAAATGGTGCTGCTGCTTTGGAAAACAGTTTGGTAGTTCCTGACAAAGTTAAATATCAAGTTACCACAATACTCAGAAAGTCCACTTAGGACATTCAACACAAAAGAGTTGAAAATGTATGTTCACACAAAATGAATGTTCATAACAGCATCATTCATAATAGCCAAAATATGTTGGTGGGGGGAGAATCCCAAATGACTATCAGCTCATGAACTTGTTAAACAAAATGTGCTATATCCATACAATGGAATATTATTCAGCAATAAACAGGAAAAAGAACTGATTCATGCTATAAGATGGAAAAACCTGGAAAATATGCCACGTCAAAGAAGTCAGTCACAAAAGACCACGTATGATATAATTCCATTCATATGAAATGTCCAGAATAGGGAAATCTGTAGAGACACAAAGTAGATTAGTGGTTGCCGAGGTCAACTTTATTTTGGGATAGTTCATTGCCAGTGTATAGACATAAATTGATTTTTGTATATTGGTCTTGTGTCCTGAATCTTCGCTGAACCTTTTTTGTTTATTGGCCTTTTAGTGGATTCCTTAGGATTTTCTGTATCCAAGAATGTTTCAGCTACAATAAAAGTAATTTTACTTATTTTTCTATCCAGAAGCCTTTGATTTATTTTCTTTGCATGACCTCCCTGGCTAGAACCTCCAGTGCTGAACTGACGTGAATGTAGGCATCTTTGTCTTATTCCTCATCATAGGGAAAAGCATTCAGTCTTTCACCATAAAGAATGATTTTGCCATAGGTTTTTTGGAGAGTCCCTTTTATCAGGTTGAGGGAATTTTTTTTCTATTCCAAGTTTATTAATAGATTTTGTCTTTTCTAAGATCATGAATATACGTAGAATTTTGTCAAATGCTTTTCTATATCTAGTGAGTTGAATATATGGTTTTTTGGTTTTTATTCTTTTAATATGGCATGTTATAATGAATGATTTTCATATGTTAAACCAATCTTGTATTCCTAGGGTAAATTACACTTGGTCATGGTATATAAACCTTTTTATATACTGCAGGATTTAGTTTGCTAGTATTTTGAGGATTTTTGCATCTACAATTATAAGGCCCTTTATATTTTGCTTTCTTTCAGCCTGTTTTGTCTATTTAACTTTGAGCATTATATCTTTAGTTATGCAGTTTTCCAACTTTTATGCAGCTGAACTAGTCAATATTTTCCTTATGCTTTTATAGCATTTTTTTCTTGTTGAGAAAGATCATTCCTACTCCAAGAACATAAAACTGTTTGCTTGTAGTTTTCTTTAATATGATCATTATTTTATTGTTTTTTTTTTTATGTTTAGAGAATTAGTCAGTGGGAAATTTATCTTTATATAAGCTATAAGGTGAAGACCCAATGGCCTGTTTTTTAAAAATTTATTTAGTAACTCACCAATTTATTAAAAATCATCTAATAAAATTCTTAAGCAGCTGCAAAGTGCTAAACACCATTCCAAGCATTGTAAATAAAACTTAAAAAACAAACAGACAGACAGACACGGTCCCTATTCTCATATAGTTTATGTGAAAGAGAGATTCAACAAAAAAATAAATAAGGTAATATCAGATAGCTAGAAGTGCAATGAAGGAAATAAAACAGGATAATATGATGGAGAATAATAGAGCTTGGTTAGATACTATGGGCAGGGAAAGTTCCTCTAAGATAGTACATTTGTATTGAGGATCCAGCCATTGCAAGACCCAAGAAAAGGGGGTTCTAGGCAAAGGAGCAAGCAAGCACAGGCAAAGGTTCTGAGGCTGCAGCAAGCTTAGTGCATTCAAGCAACAGAGTAAGACTCTCTTATAGATGCAATGAAGGGAGTGCGACAGAGAATATTACCAGATGAGGCAGAGTGTTGGATTAGGGCTAGTTCATGCAGGACTTTCAGGCCACATTAAAGAAGACAGGGAAGGTGCCTGGGTGGATCAGTTGGTTAAGCATCAGCCTTCAGCTCAGGTTGTCTTCCCACGGGTCCTTGGATGGAACCCAGGTTGGGCTTGCTTCTCAGCAGGGTCTGCTTCTTCCTCTGCCCTTCCCAACCACTTGTGCTCTCTCTCTCTCTCCCACCTAAATAAATAAATAAATAAAATTTTTTTAAAGTTAAAAAAAAAAAAAACCAGTGAAACTTAGTAGGAGAATATCTGATCCAACTTATAGTTGAAAAAGGCCTTGTGACTATGAATGTGGAGAACAAATTATAGTAGGGCAGTAGAAAAAGTGGCCAGGGGTGCCTGGGTGGCTCAGATGGTTAAGCCACTGCCTTCGGCTCAGGTCATGATCCCGGGGTCCTGGGATGGAGTTCCACATGGGGCTTCCAGCTCCACAGGGGATCTGCTTCTCCCTCTGACCTTCTCCTCTCTCATGCTCTCTTTCACTGTCTCTCTCAAATAAATAAATAAAATCTTAAAAAAAAAAAAAAAGGAAAAAGAAATAAATGTCCAGATGAGTTAGAAGGGATGATAGTGGCTTGAACTAAGGAGGTACACATGAATATGGAGAGAACTAGACAGATTTAAGGTGTCTTTTGGAGACAATAATAGTAACTGACATTTATTAAACACATAACAATGCATCAGCTACTGTTCCAATCTCTTAAGAACTAACTAATCCCAACCATTACCCTATGAATTGGATAATGGCATTATTCTTGTTTTACAGATAACAACTTGATCAAGTGTAGATAGGTTGCCCAAGGTAATGGTGTTGGTCAATGGTAGAGCTAGGATGGGAACACAGATGGCTTGGTTTTAGGGCTCATGTTCTTAAGCACTCGTTTTTACTCTCTATCTAAAGCAGAACCAATGGATGTGCTGGTAGAGTGAATGTTGGAGGTTGAAGGAAAAGCAGAAATATGAGATGACTCAGGTTTTTGCATGGATCACCTTGGTGGATAGGGGTTTATTTACCAAGATAGGAAATATTAAGGGAGCTATAACCTATGCTATAATCTGTGTTTATGTGTTTGGTGGTGGGATGGGGAAGTTAGAAGTGGAAGGGGAATTAACTTGGTCTGGTGTAGAAATATTAAATTTTATTTATTTATTTATTTTAAAGATTTTATTTATTTATTTGACAGACATATAGAGAACACAAGTAGGCAGAGAGGCAGGTGGAGGGAGAGGGAGAAGCAAGCTCCCGATGAGCAGAGAGCCTGATGCGGGGCTCAATCCCAAGACCCTGAAATCATGACCCGATTCGAAAGTTGCCGGTTAATGGACTGAGCCAACCAGGCACCTGAAATATTAAATTTTAGCTATCACAAGCAGAATGTCAGATAGGCTGTTTATGCATAACACTAGGGTTTAGGAGTTAGATGAGGGTTAGAGAGACTAAGTTAGGACTCGTAGTCAGATTTTCAGGGGTCCTGGATGGCTTAGTCAGTTAAGCATCCGACTCATGATTAAGGCTCAGGTTATGATCTCAGGGTTGTGAGATCAAGCCCCAAGTCACCCTCCACTCCTAGTGTGGAGCCTGCCCAAGATTCTCTCTCCCTGTGCTCCCTCTTCCCCCTCCCTAAAAAAAAATAATAAAAAATATTTATTCTTCTCCTATCCCCCTACCCCCCCATGTTGCTTCTCCATGTCCTCATATCAGGGAGATCATATGATAGTTGTCTTTCTCCGATTGACTTATTTCACTAAGCATGATACGCTCTAGTTCCATCCACGTCGTCGCAAATGGCAAGATTTCATTTCTTTTGATGGCTGCATAGTATTCCATTGTGTATATATACCACATCTTCTTGATCCATTCATCTGTTGATGGACATCTAGGTTCTTTCCATAGTCTGGCTATTGTAGACATTGCTGCTATAAACATTCGGGTACACGTGCCCCTTCGGATCACTATGTTTGTATCTTTAGGGTAAATACCCAGTAGTGCAATTGCTGGGTCATAGGGTAGAAGGTCGGATTTTCAGATAAGGGTGATGTAAAAAAGAAAAAAAAGTAGGGTCAGTGTTCAAATCCTGGTGCACAAAGATGGAGAAGGGGAAGCCAGTAAATGAGACAGAAAGGAGCAGCCAATAACGAATGGGGAAAACTTGCAGAATGTGGTATCTTGGAAGTCATGGGGCAACTATTTCAAGTTTATTGAACAACCCATCCCTTTCCCAACTGATCTGAAATTCTACTTTTGTCATATTTTTTAAAAAAATGTTTACTCCTTACCCCCAATATTTACCCAGGTTTATCTCCAGAATCTTCCACTCTACCTGTCTATTCTGCCCTAAGCACAAACAAGGTGTTATATTAACTGTTGCCTTATATTAGGTTGTAATTTTCAAAAAAAGTTTCTGGCTGCTCTCACATGTTAGTTTTTCAAGATCTGCACTAACTTGTCATATTCCATATAATCCTGTTGGAATGGCATTGAATTTACACAACCCCTTGGCAGAATATTGATGTCTTCATAACAGTCAGTTCTCACTAGGCAAAGGGTATGCTTCTCTTCCATTCAAGTTGTTTCCTATACCCTCAGCAAAGATTTATAGTTTTCTTCCTGGAGGTCTAGCATGCTTGCTCGTAAATTTATTCCTGGATATTTTATGGTTCTGGTTGCTAACATATATCAGCTTCTTTTTACTGCAGTCCTTAATTGATTATTGCTGGGTTTATTAGAGTTCTTTGTTGTAACCCACAGATACCAGCTCTGACCAACTCGAGCCAAAAGGGAACTGAATGGGGGAGTTCATTTGATTAAAGGGAGATTGATGAACACAGCTCAGAATACAACTTTTTATAATAACAAGAAAAAGGTGTTTTAATTAATACATTTTATAAGAATAATAATCAAAGTTAAAATCTAGTAAAGAGGCTTAAAGTGGAAACACATTAATATCTTTATTATAGAAATAACTCCTAAAATTTTAGTACACTATGAACCCAAAAGATAAATGTACAAAGGACAAAAATAAACACTTTACAAAGTAGAAAAAAACAATAAACAAATACATGAAAAATTCATCAGCCTCGCTATTAGTACAAGAAATGTCATATAAGTACTACTTTTTCATCTGTCAAATTAACAAAGTTTTTTGTTTTTGTTTTGTTTCCGAAACCCTGAAAGGATTTAGGAAACCATTGAGTATTTTTATCCATAGTTGGTAAAATGTAAAATGTAAAATCGTCTAAGAAGCGTCCAAAGCCTTAAAGATGTTTGCAGTTGTATAAGGTCATTGACTTGGTAGTTCAACTTTTAGGGTTCTATCATTTGAAAATGAGCTAAAATATAGAATAAATTCTATATGCAGCTTTATTTACGAAATAGTAAAATACTGGAAGTAGCTCATATGTGGGACATGGCTAAGGATGTTATAGCACATCCACTTGCTAGAATATTAAATGAACTTTAAACGTGAACCTTATGAAAGCTAAATTATAACTAGAGTTGCTAATGTTAATATGTGGAAGGGAGAGAACACCAGTTGTCTGGAAGGAAATATACTGCAGTGGTATCTTTGTTTCCTAGGACTTAGGTGATGTTTCTTTCTACTTTCTCTGAAATTTTTCCTAAATTTTCTATAGTGAGTACATTTTACTTCTATAATAATAAAAAGGTGAAAACATTTGAGCAGAGCCTATGTCTACTTTGAGTCACTTTTTCTTTTAATTCTTATTTCCTAAAGGCAAGGACATCAGACGTGAATTTCCCCATCTTTCCTACTCTCTGCTTCAAAATGCAGGTCTGTGTCATCTTGGATGTTCTCTCTCTTTTCCAGGCTAACTCGTCTTTTATGGAATGCTGCTCCATCAATTTTCCTCAGTCTCCAGCATTTTCAGTCTCTTCCTCTTCACTGGTTCCTTTGCCTCAAGCAACACTATACACAGGTCTCATCTTTCTCGAAACAATCGAAACAATCGTTACTTGACCCTGTTGCTCT
This sequence comes from Meles meles, assembly GCF_922984935.1. Classification (NCBI taxonomy): domain Eukaryota; kingdom Metazoa; phylum Chordata; class Mammalia; order Carnivora; family Mustelidae; genus Meles; species Meles meles. The sequence goes on along the minus strand of NC_060068.1, from coordinate 76,307,909 downwards.
TAATGCTCACAATCCTTTTTCTCTCCTTTTTATCACCACATATCCTTTCTTTCTTTATCATGTTTTTTCTCTCTCACCTCTATTCAGAACACATCCTGAGAGGTCACTAGCCGTCCTCTAGTTTGTATATATTAAGATGACAGGGGGGGCACCTGGGTGGCTCAGTGGGTTAAGCTGCTGCCTTCGGCTCAGGTCATGATCTCAGGGTCCTGGGATCAAGTCCCACATCGGGCTCTCTGCTCAGCAGGGAGCCTGCTTCCCTCTCTCTTTCTCTGCCTGCCTCTCTGTCTACTTGTGATCTCTCTCTGTCAAATAAATAAATAAATAAATAAATCTAAAAAAAAAATTAAAAAAAAAAAAGATGACAGGGCCTCCTACCCTTGGCCAAATCATTGTCAGATTCTGGCACTGCCATTTCTTGGCTGTGTCACTTTAGGCTTTACTTAAGTGCCTCAGTCTCCTTACTTGCAAAATGGGAGTAATGACAGAGGCGTTGTGGGGAATAACTGCATTAATGCGTAAGTACTTCACCAGTGCCTGGCACGTAGAAACATTCAATAAAAGGTTATTGTTTTCTCGGTAACCACTCACAGAAAAGAGAAGTTTTCGCCCATGTGAGGAGACTTGCCTGATGTTACCTGTAGTTTCACTTTCCACCATTTGGTTACTCATGGCGAAGCGCCCTCTGGAAGCAGGTGATCCTCCTTCCGACGGGCTGGGAGTGCACCAGCAGCCCAGTGCTAGGTCCCAGGGCCTGCGTCATTCAGCTCGTGTCATCCCATCACGAGGACATTTTATCGTCTCACGTAGTCATAAGAAGAGCAAGTACAGTCCAGGACAATGAAATATTTTGGGTATGTGTGAGAGACCACATTTATATCATTTTTATTACAATATGTTGTTATAATTGTTCTATTTTAATATTAGTTATTGTTGTTCATCTCTTACTGTGCCTAATTTGTAAGTTACTTTAACATAGGTATGTATGTATAGGGAAAAACATTGTGTATATAGGGTTTGGTACTATCTGCGGTTTCTGACATTCACTGGGAATATGGTACATCCTCCTGCAGATATGGGAAGGGAAGAACTACTGTATACTTCCTCTTAAATTCTTTTTTAGGTCTTCTTTTCTACAGCCTTTCTATGGGATTTGCAATTATTATTTCCTCCTTGAAACCCTCCTTAACTCATGATAACACTTCATTTCTCTATATCCTTTGATAAAATTTCTCTTTTACCCCCTACATTTTTCCCGAAGTGCAATCTTAGCCCTGTGATTTTCTCCTGGTTTGCTCTCTCCCCTTAGTCTTATTATGTCCTGGCTTCATTTATTTCCTCCATTTGCTAATTCCCTGCTCTGACCAAGACTGTGGCTTTGTACAATCCTAGGGTGTGCCATTTACATCCTAGTCTCTGAGAATGCCACCCATTGGAGTTATGCAGTGCAAGCCGTGTGTGTCTGTGTGCTATGACTCTGGTCCTGGTCTCTGTTTTTAGTGACCACCCCATAAGTCAGATTGGTGTCAGACATTTCGATTTGAATGTCTCATCATCACCTCATCACCTCTAACTTATGTGTGCAAAGAGATGGCTTTTCCTCACCTTTTATTTCTATATAAAGAACCTCCATTCAACCAGTCCCCAGCACCAGGTCCTAAATTCCAGGATCATAGCCTCCCTACTAATGTCTTATCACTCATGCCCAATCACTTTGTCAGGCAAATGAGTTCTGGTTTTGAAATCAGCACAAACCTAAATAGAATGCAGCTTCCAGTAGTTGAACCGAGGCTGGTTTTCTGGAGAAGATGCTCAACTGGGTAAGGCAAGGGGACCAATATGAACGATGGTGATGGAGAGAGTCAGAGGTCAGAATCAGAGCAGGAGTGGTCAGATGCAAAATGTGAGAGAGAAGTGTACAAAGACAACGAGGCAGGGGTTTGGTGCTGCAGATATCAGGAATAAGTCAAAACGCAGAGTGCAAGGCTGAGTGAAAGCCAGACTATGAGAGGAGTGAGGTCTAGCCCTGAAAGGTACTGCTTTCAAAACATAGGACTCATCCCTAGGGTCTTTTGTTTTTATTTTTTGGGTTTTTTTGAAATGGCTGTCCTTTTCCCACTGCCATTATCTTTTTTTTAAGATTTTATTTATTTTTTTGACAGAGAGATATCACAAGTAGGGAGAGAGGCAGGCAGACAGAGAGGGGGAAGAAGGCTCCCCGCTGAGCAGAGAACCGGATGTGGGGCTCAATCCCAGGACCCTGAGATCATGACCTGAGTTGAAGGCAGAGGCTTTACCCACTGAGCCACCCAGGTGCCCCTCCCACTGCCATTATCTTAATTCACTGCCGTGGTGCTCTTTTCCACTGTTGAATCTCCTTGCTTCTGATTCTACCCCTCCCCTCATATTAATTAGTCTTCTGAATTCTCTGCTTTGAGCATCTGTCCTAGCCTGTCCACGCTGCTATTAACAACAATAGCATAGCCTGGATAGCTTAAAAACAACATTTATTTCTTGTAGTTCTGTAGTCTGTGAAGTACCAAGATCAAGGTGCTGGTAGATTTGGTGTCTGGTAAGAGCTGGCTTCCTGGTTCATAGACAGCATCCAAATGCCATATCCAGGAGCAAATAAGCCCAGAAGAAATGCAGCCGGCTGCATGGGTGAGGGTACCGTGTTTATCCACTGAAGGCTATGTTTGAGATTTGGGCATCAGCCTCTGAGGCAAGCAGTAGGGTCCTGAGTGGGAGTTCACATAGGAAAGTCTTCTCAGTCATCCTAGATGGGGGTCCAAAAGGGGCACTCAAGTAAGAAACCAGAGGGTTCATTTGTCAGAAGAACAGGTTGCAGATCAGAACAGTGTGTGAGCAAATGTGGGAGGGCAAAGTCAAGTACCCCAACGAGGGATTCAGGGTGCCCCTGTTGCCATCTCAGCTGGCTTGTGCCATCACCGACAAACACGGAGTGACTTTCAACATGAATCGCACCTAAGTCTGTGCCTCTCTGTAAAGAAAGGCACAAAAATACCTAGTGTTGGGCTTTTTTGTGCGGTTCTTTAAGCCATTCTTCCCCCCGTAAAGCAGGACTTCTCAATACCTGTGTGGCTCAGCATGAATGCTCATGGAGGTCAGGATCGGAATCTTTTAAGTAATCATGAGGCATATGGAAGAAGCAGTATCACCACTATCCAGGTGATGCTTTGTTGGATGCTTCCCTTTCGCCATGTCCCTGCAGTGCAGTTTCCTGCTTTGGACCTTCCTGGCCAAACCGTGGACTTGGATGGAAGCCAGGCAGCTGAGGGGGAGTCTCTGTAAGATGGAAGGTGATGTTGCTCATGGGAAAACAGGTGGCGAATGTAATTCAGTTCCTCTTGGCTTTTTTACCTGGATGATTTTCCATTTTTTATCAGATTTCAATATTTGATATTTCAATATCTGGGATTTTTTTTTTTTTAGGTCTCGAACAATAGCTAAAAGGTCAGAAAACTATGTCATGATGAGGAATTACATTAGTAGCAACACATGCATGATTTATGCTTATGAGAAATTGTTGGTGTATATGTAGATACATAGACAACTGTGTATATTTCAGGTCGCCAAACCTTAAAAAAGACAAAGAGGATGAAAAAAAAAAAAAAGAATATCCTTACAAGGATCACTAAAATGACTAAAAGGCAATGGTGGCTTTTATTATGAGGACAGATTGAAAAGATTAAGGCTCTTCTTTCTGCAAGGGGCTCGCTGCAGCCTGTAAATCAAGAAGAAATGGGAATGCTAGGGCAAATACTGTTTTGTCCCTCACGTCCCATGGCACCGCCTCTTAGAATGCCACTTAAAGCTCAACAAAGGTCCTTTCAGTGCACAGGAAGATAGGTGAAAATGTACACATTACGTAATAAACAAGACCTGTATTGTTTCATGGGTGGTGCAAGCTGAAAACATAAATATGTTTGATGAGAGTTTATAAACATTGATCAGTGATCCATAATGGATGAGTTAGGGATTTTTGAAAAATACTCCTGACACAGACTTTTGGGGTAATGGAAAGAGATGGAGGTGACATTTTGGGTTGAGTCATTCAGGCACATGAGCTAGTAGAGCGTTTCCTACATTATTTTGAGGCACCTCTTCATATCTCTAACATTGAAGTTGTGACCTTTGTTCTCATCATCTACATCTGTTTTTTTATTCCCTTATTTTAATTCTTAAACAGAGGGCAGTTAGGAACTCATGTGCTGGATCTTTTGTTTTATCATGAAATGGTTTAAAATACATATAGTTCTTTATGTCATTACGATTGGTGGAGGGAAGATGACCCATTGAAAAGTAATTGGAAAGTTGTGTTTAAATGTGAGGACTGCCTGGTGGGACTTTGTTTAAAATGCTGAATCTAGGGTCCTTCTCAATAGTCTGAAATTAGATTCAGAATCTTTATTTTTAAGTTAGTTCCTAAAGGATTCTAATGTAGTTAGTCCTAAGACCATGGTTTGAGAAACATTGAAAAAAGAGGATTTCTTTAGCATTTTTGGAGCCTGTTATAGTGCCTTAGTGAGAACTGGATAAAAGCACTCCTCCCTCAAACACTTGATTTCCATCTGCTAGAAATTAAATATACAAATCTACAGAGGTGACCAGTGCTCTGGAGCTGTGCAGTGCACAGCCTGCACACATGTATGCGGCCTTGTTTTCTTTCAAGCTTTCAGTTTAAAGCTTAAGCGTCCTTTGTGCACAGGAAGCAACAGAGAGCGAGTGCATCTGTCCCTGGCAGGAGGCCCTGGCAAGAGGCTTCTTATTTCCTTTTCACCCTTGTTATCGTAATTGACTTCCAACCAAAGCATGGGCATGAGGAGAGATACCTCAACAAAGCAAGGGTAGAGGAACAAAGAGGCAGTTTTAGGTTTTTAATGAAAAAAAAAATTAATCTGTAAATAGTAATAATTGATACTAATAACTTAAAAATAGCAACAAGATTCCGGGTATAGTGTTTATTTGAAAATAGTAACAACAATAAACTTCAAGTCTGAGTCTCAAAAAAGAAGTTGCCACTTTTACTTGACATTTTGGAATATTGGTCGGTCTCTGCATCAGTTTTCCATCTGCAAAATGGCAATTTCCAGTGCAGTTTCAAGTACCTTCCATTAAAGGTTATATACAAACAACTAGCAGTTTACTTTTCTAGACAGAAGTATCTTTCCTGCAATGCAAGCTTCACCAATATCTTGTCCACTTTCTTTCTATCAGGCCTTACTTCCTTTCTCTTCCCACTCTCTTTGTCTTTTTTTCCTTCCTCGTTAGTGACACATGTCGCAAGCCATGTGGCAGTTTCCAAACACTGTCACTCACTTTATCCACTGTTCTCCATCCCTTCGGTCCTCACCTTAACCGTCTGCCATACTCCTATGCTCGGATTACTGCGTTCAGCAATTCTTGGTGTCTGTGCCTCCGGTGAGGCACAGATGTCTATTCTGGACATCACAGACAAAACAATTACCTAAAATAATTTTTCAGAGTGTCTTTTCCCTAGTTCAAGAATTTAAGTCACCCATTCAGTTGACTTCTACTGTACCTGTCCAGCTTCCTGCTCACTGGCTCCTGTCCTGTTGATTGCAGTAACATCCGTCACAAACATGATTTTATCACTAGCTCAGGTCCTTTGCTCGAATGTTCTTCCTGCAAAGACATCTTAGGGCGAAGAGCGGTTTGTGTATCTATTTCAACACGCCCTTCAATGGTGGTTGCCTCTCTTGGCTGTACCTCAGAATCACTGAGAAGGAAAGATTTTCAATAACGCAGTGCCTCACAGCCCTCAAGTTCCTAACTGGGTGGGACTAGGTGGGGCCTGGGCTCGGAGACAGGCGACTCTGGTTGGCAGTTTCACTCGGGAGTGAACATGCAGCAGGTGCTCCATAATGACTGGGGGAATGAATGCATGTCATCCCTTCCCTTAAAACACAATGATGTCTCCTCAAAGCTCTTAGGATAAATATTGACCCTCAGCTTAGCACACGAGACTCTTCACGATCTGATCCTTGCCCACAAGTCTCTTGCTTCACCTTCCACCACCTCCCCACCTCAGCCTTTGCTGCACTCATACTGCGCATTCCCTTCCCTATAGCCCCATACTGTTTGATTTGTATTTCTTACAGTGTAGCACATCTTATCTTCTGTGTCGGGACCTGTGACCACACCTGAGCTCTCCTACAAGACTGTAAGCTGCTTGAGGAGAGATCTCTGCCTGGTGCATACTTGTCTCTCCCACAGTGCTAGCAGAATATCACACATGTATATCTGTTGCTTAAATGAATACATATTACCAATAATGCCTCTAATACACACTTGTATGAATAAGTACATTTCTCTTTTCCTTTCATTGTTCATTTTAGATCAAAACTTACTGTGCAATGCAAATTTTCTTTACACCTTTTTAAAAATGCCCCTTCAGATGGAGTGTTGACATGATTTTTAGCGCATAGTTTGTGTGTGAAACAGTAAATGAAACTAACACACAAAATCTTTTCATTAAGATTGCCATTGTTGAGGATATAACTGAGAGTGAAAAAAAATGAGGGCCCATAATACATTTCAAAGTATAATTATACTCATGGTGAGCATGCAGACAACAGTAACTATATTTCCATTCAGATTTAGGATAAGCTGTTCTTCAAATTTGCTTGACATCTAGAATAGTGTTTCTCAAAGTGTGATCTAGGGACTGCCCAAGTCAGGATCCCTTTGAGGTGTATTTTAAATGTAAAGGTCTGGCCCTCACCCTGGACACTCCCTAGTCAAAATCTCCAGGGAATGGGTTCCCAAACTCTGTATTTTTGACAAATGTCACACATGATTCTTAATGCCAGAAAAGTTTGATATCCACCTGGCTAGAATTAAAATAAATGCTCCTTTGCATTAATTTAGTATAGATAACGGCCTGATTTTAAAGCATATTCTTATTAATGAGAACTACTTAGGAGAGGATGTATTAAATTAAGGGCTAGTTTGAATACAAGATAAAAGAACAAGATAAAAATCTCTTTGGTATTCATTAGAACGACATCCACAGCTAAGATTTTATGCTTCTCCTGAAATTTCTAGGTACTTCCTCAGCAAGAAAATTTTTAGAAAGGTCCCATGATCTCAGCAGTCTTTTTGCAGAATTTAAAATTAGCAAAATATCCTCTCAGGGATGGAAAACTTACCATTCTTGAACTTTGACTGTATTGCTGACTTATTTAGTAATTCTGTGTCGCTGTTAAGGCATCGGGACCCACTCGCCATTATGTAGTGTCACACCAGCAACCGTGGAAGGCAGTAAAAGCTCCACTAAAATGGTTTTATAAACTTTTTCTGCAGAATTCTCTTTAAGGTTGTGTTAGTCTGTTCTGACTGCCATGATGAAATACCGCAGTCTGGCTTAAACAACAGACATCTCCCTCCCCAGTTCTGGAAGCTCATCCATGATCAAGGTGCCGGCAAATTCAGTTTCTGGTGAGGACTCTCCTCCTGGCTTGCAGATTGTTACCTTCTCGCTGCATCTGCACATGGCCTTTCCTCTATGCTCACTTGGGGAGCATGGTGGGGGGAGAAAGGACTGGTCTGGTGTCCCATCCCCTTCTTCTTCCTCTTCCCTCCCTCCTCCTCCTCTTCCTCCTCTTCCTTCTCCTCTTCCTCTTCCTCCTCCTCCTCCTCCTCCTCCTCCTCTTCTTCTTCTTCTTCTTCTTCTTCTTCTTCTTCTTCTTCTTCTTCTTCTTCTTCTTCAAGATTATTTGAGAGAGAGAGAGAAAGAGAGTAGGGAGAGGGGCAAAGGAGGAGGGAGGAGGAGAGACTCTCAAGCAGACTCCCCGGTGAGCACGGAGCCTGTTGGGGCTTGAGGTGGGTTTGAGGCAGGGTTATCTTAGCACCCTGAGCTTGTGATCTGAGCCAAAATCAAGAGTCCCATGCTTAACCATCTGAGCCACCCAGGTGATCTTCCCATATAATTCTTACCAGCCCTATGAGATTAGGGCCCCTCCTTATGACCCCATTCAACCCTAACTAACTCTGTAAAGGCCCTATCTTCAAATACAGTCATACCAGGAGTGAGGGTTTCAATATGTAAATGGGGGGGGGTGCGCATAATTCAATCTATACAAGGATGCTTTCAGTGTCATCAACCTTGTTTTTCAGTTTCTCAACTTTAGGGCACACAAGTGTATTCTATTCATTTCCATAGAATTTTTCTTTCAATTTGGGCCAAATAATATCAGTTCCTAGTGGCCATAGGATCTTACTGGGATCTTCTCTAGATTTATCTAATTTAGTTTTTTATGCTAGCTCACATAGCTGAAGCCATAATATGTAAAGGCTCTGTGTTGTAGGCTTCTTCACGGTGAGCCTTCTTTTGAATTCAGTGTGATGAAAGAACATTGCTCTTCTCTAGGTTCAAGTTACTAATTATCTGTCTCATAGAACACCGAACCGTGACATTTGCTTATGAGAATAACCCTGTCGGAGGTAGTATTAGTGGAACAAATAGATATCTAAACACAAAAGGGCCAGCTCCAAATACAGTAAATATAGCTATGTCTAAAACAGTGCTATCTGGGGCACCAGGGTGTCTCAGTCGGTTTAGCATCTGCATTTGGGTAGGGTTGTGATCCCAGGGTGCAGGGATCGAGTCCCACATCAGGCTCCTTGCTCAGCGGGGAGCCTGCTTCTCCCTCTTCCTCTGCCTGCTTGTGCTCTCTCTCTCTCTCTCCCTCTCTGTGCCAAATAAATAAATAAAACCTTAAAGAAAAATAAAAATAAAACAGTGCTATCCAGTGGAATTATAATGCAAGCTACAATGTAATTTAAAGTTTTTTAGTAGTCACATTTAAAAATGAAAAAGAGAAAAAAAATGAAAAAGAAACAAATTAAATAATTTTAATGTATTTTACCTAACCTAAACATTGATTTCAACATATGATCAATATTTAAAGATGTTGATGACACCTTCTAGATTGTTTGTTTTTAGTAAGTCTTCGAAATATGGCATACCATTTAAACGTACAGCACATCTCAGTTCAGACTTGCCACATGTGGCCTGTGGCTAGTGTATTACACAGCATGGGTCCAAAATATTTGTATCTGGCTATAAATCCCACAGCCTCAGAGGGAAGAGAAATCCAGGAGGTAGTTTTTTTTTTTTTCTTTTTTTTTGGTCATGTGAAATGTATCCATGTATACATTTCCACACAGTAGGAAACTACTTCTGTTATGTTTTTTTCACCCTGTGGTAGTAAGTGTCTCTCTTTTAGGTGTCATTATTATGACTTAAGTTTTTCCTGACAATCAGGTGGGTGTCTGTTCTGATGTGAATTATTTGTCTACAATGATACAGAACTTTCATCATCAGCCATCACAGGACACAGTTATAAGGCTTGCTAATTAGAGGAACCACGTTTTCCAGTCCTAGCCCTTCGCTGCCCAAGGCAAGAACTTATTGAAAGAGTTAGTACAGCCTCCAAAAGTATATAATGGCTTGGTGGTAGCTTAGGTGCCAGGAGATGATGGCTCCTTATGGGCAGGCAGGTATTAAATTTAAATTGCTTTGAATTTTTATTCATTTTCTTGAATAATAAAACTCACTGTCATTCGTTACCCTTTGGGAGCAATGCAGGCTTTTCTTTTTTTGGCCTCAGCTCCCATTGTCCTAAGTCTGATTTTCAAATGTCAAATTTCAAAATGTAGCACGGATGATGTCAGGCTTGATGAGATTCTTTAAGAGAGGATATTACAACTGGGCTCCTTGGTCATCTGCTTTGGGTGGAAGCATGTCAGTCTCATGCCCAAGTAGCTGCCTCTAACTCCTCTTTGGGTCTGCCACAGCTTTCATCACAGGGCCCTGCATGTGACAGGTACTCCCCAGATGTTTTTTGAATGGATAAGAAAATGTTTTATAGCTAGATATCCCAGTTGAGCCTACACTGGAGTGCGTGCATCAATTTATTAAGTGATTGGAGTGGAGAGTAGAGGAGCTTTTTGGGTGTTTGGGGCCAGGGACCAAAGCAACAATGAATTGGAGGGGATAAGGTGATATCTGACCAGTCAGACCTGTCCAGAGAGCAGGACTGAGACCTGTGACATGGTCATCCTCCCCATTTCCACGTCTAGAGAGCCTGTAGGGAGTTTGGCTCCAGCGTAGGGAGGATTGATGGTATTACTGTGACACTATGAAGGCTTTGCCGAAGGAAATAGCACTCCATGCAAGTCACCTTCCTTCCTAAGGAGGAGAGGAAGCATCCCCATGCAGGCTGTGGGGCCCACAGGAGTTTGTAGACATGGTGGTTCCACAGAGGAAATTGGATGCAAAAGTAGGAGAGCACATGCTCTTGAAAGTACTGGAAACAACCTCCAGGGGCTACCAGAAGGACCTCAGGTAAAGGGAGGTATTGGCAAGATGCCAAGGTCCCACAGTTATAAAAGTTGATGGTGCCCTCAAGCCACATAGGTGAGGCCTGGGACATATAATCCACAGTTCCAAAGTTTCAGCAGCTGAGCTAATGCTTAACACTCAGAACAACACCCTTTCACTACTTGCATCCATGCCCTGAATTCCACCTCCCTTCTCTTTCTCTAATCACATAGACATTAAGTAATCCATCACATAATACCCCGGGTACTAAAAGGGGTATCAGAATATACTTTCTTGCAAAAACCCTAACAATCATGACAAGTTTTATTAGAGGCTAGTAGTTGTTGAGGAAACACTAAAGAGAAGGTTATTATTTTGAATAAAAGAAGCCTTTTAGAAGGATTGGCTCTATATGGCTTGGTAAGTGTGTAATTAAAGATCCAGGGAGTGGTATAATTTTATTAAAACCTAACTGTGGATCAAATGCCTTAAACTTTTAGAATGTCAAACATTGATTGTCACAAATGAGGGAGTTCATTGAACATCATGTAATGCCTTTATAAAATGTGGAGCAGGAGGTTTCAGGAATGTATACCTGAGCAAATAAGCTGGCAACTCTTGAATTCTAGAAGGAGTTCAATTTTAGCACTAATGATATATTGAGCTGCTTGAATAACAAAGTTGCATAATACACATCAGAAGAGCTATTAACTTACATCAGTAAAACACACACACACACACACACACACACACACACAGTCACTTTTATATTTTTTATGGTGGAACTGATTATGATAAAACCTGAACTGAAGGTACATTTTTCTAGTGAGGAATTGCCTTTGCTTCTGCCAGATGCCTGGGGGCATTACCGAGCCAGAAGCATTTGGAACAAACTTTCCTAGACCACACAAATTAATGTGCATACCAAACCTAGTGTGGGCAGGTCTGTGCTTATGAATTTGCCAGGTAAATTTTTTTTCCCCTTACCTCATGATGAGGGCTGTGAGAGACAGCTTTCCTTTAATGGTTCTTTTTTCAACAGATTTTCTCTCTCTCTCTCGTCCTCCCACCGTAGCCTTTCCAAGATCTTTGCTAATGTTTGTAAAGGCCTGTATCCTGACTCTCCAGTCCATGATTTCAAGGTATCTTCTCCTGTCTCCTCCTTTACCATTAATTATTGGAGCTTAAGTTTCCGTTTATGGACAAATCTCTCAGATTAGCTGGTGGTGATTTCCTTACCATACTGGTTTCAGCTTTATTTTTCCCCCAGTCTGGTTACTTTGGATTTCCGTATGTTACTCAATCGCTTCTTGGACTTTTGGCTAAGATCAAGTGTGGATTTCCCTATATTTTACAAAGGGGCTCTAGGTGAACACCACCAACAGTATTTGGCACAGCCTATCAGCAGGTACATGTGCCCCAGTCTCTTGCCATCTGGTGAAGAGGCAAGCTTGGTCTGGTATATGGCAGGATATACTGTGAGGCTCAACCTTTCTTTCTCTTCCTTCCCTCCCTTCCTCCCTCCCTTCCTTTCTTCCTTCTTTTCTTCCTTTCTACTTTTTTTTTTTTTTTTTAAAGGAGGCTCTATGCCAAATGTGGAGCTTGAACTCATGACCCTGAGATGTTCTACTGACTGAGTCAGCCAGGCACTCCTAGGCCTTCCTTTGTGAGTGAGTGTGAGAATTGCCTTTCATGGAGTGGGAGCACAGGTATTGTCTTAACTTACTTTTTTAGCTGGGTATAAAATTCTTGGTGGCAATCTATTGCATCTCAGATCTTTTAAATTATTATTATATGGACTTCCATAAATGTTTGTATTATATCCTGCCAGTCTACAGTCTATCCCATTGTAGGCAATCTGTTTTGTCTCTGTGGTAACTCTGAATACTCACTCTCTTACTTGTGTGTTCTGAAATTTTGCCATGATATATCTGGGTATAACTGTTTTTATTTTTTTTTCTTGGTATCTGTGATCCCTAGATCTCAAGATTCTTATTTTTTATTCTTAGATCTCATATTCATCAGTTCTAGAAAATTCACATTTGCTTTCTTTTTAAATGTTTCCTCTTTCCATTCTTAATATTCTTTCATTTTGGAATTCCTCTGTTTGGTCCTTCTCATTCTATTCTTTAGGTCTGATAACTAAGGTAGCCAATCACCCAGTTTGCTTATTATGACTAAGGAATTTCAACCAGAAAAGTCTCAGACAGAACAGAATAGATTGTCTGCCTACTCTTAACATCTCATATTTTTAATCTCTATAGTAGCTGCATGCTCTGTAATTGTTTCATGTCTTTCTTCTAGTTTACTAATTGTCTCTTTAGCCATCACTGTTAAAAATCTGAGAATTTCTCACTTCTTGAAATACTGTTTTTTGAATCAACCTCTTCTTTTTTATAGTTTCTCAATCCTTAAAATATGATTTGGATTTTTGGTATCTTTCATATCATATTTTTACAGATTCTTTGCCCCATTCCGTCTTTACTTAATCAGAAACTCTGGGGCAGGGGAGTGGAGCCCAGTAATCTGTGTTAATAATCTGGGTAATTCGGATGCACCTTAATTGAGAACTGTTAGTATCATCTCTTTAGGATTCAATTTATTGCAAATGCCAATGTTTTTTATAGAGTGGGATGTTGTTTTCCATGTGACCACAGTAAGTTTTCATGCATCGCAAAGCATTAACCCTCAACCTTAAGTTTCCTGCCTCGCCAGCTAAAAGGGATATTAGATTGCCTTTATACCTCTCCTTCCTATTATGTTGCAGTGTGTAGTACTACTTCTGTTTAAAGATCTGGGTTGCTTTTTGTTTGTTTGTTTTTTAAAGAAGTCTTGTCATTTAATTCAACAGGGAAGTAAAGAGTTTGGAAGCTAACCCTTCTTTTTTATGTAAAAAAGTTGAACACCATTACTCTTAATCTCTTTTGCATTTTTGTTAAGTAAGCAGCAGTTGAATCTTTGGATCTTTTAACACAGATCAAAGATACTCCCCTAGATTTATGACTTTACTGTCTTAAGTACTGATGAAAAATAAGCTATACTCAAATTGCCTCTCAAGTTTAACAGTGTCTTAACTAATTGTCAAGAGTGTTTCTCCAGCAATTATTTCTCCGTGTAAAATGTTTTGATGCTGTTCTCCCTTTAGCAAACATGTATTTATCACCCCATGCCAGGTAACTGTGCTGGATGCCAAGAATACAGCCAGAAGCAGGACTGACGTGGTCCCTATCACCACCAAGCTTAAAGGTTGGTGGAGAGATAGACAAGAGCACAGGTGGTTACAATACAGCATGATAAGTATTATGATAGGTGAAATAAAGGGCACTATTGGAAGTGCTCTCAATAAAAATGCAACATAACTGCTGTCTGAGTGATTTATTGCTCCTGATTATAAAATGCGCTCACAAGATAGAAGCTAACTCCTACTCATCCTTAGGAGATAGCTCAGGTTGTCATGTCCTCACATCCTCTGGGGAGTCTTCCCTGCCACCCTCCCCACCCTGTCCCCCACCTTGGAGACTGGGGTCATTCCTACATTCTTCCATCAAATTCTGCATACAGTTCTGTTACAGTACTTCTCACATTACATTCCAGAGCTCTATTCAAATGTCAGACACCCTGCTATATTCTATGCTCTTGGAGAACAGATACTCTCTTGTTTGTGTTTGAAATTCTAACACAGTGTTAGTTCTGGTACCCTTTTGTACTCTCTTTATTGCGAGATTTAAGTTTGATTTTCACTGTCGATCGACACCTTGAAAACAAAACAAAAACAAAACAAAAAAAAACTTAAAAAAAAGATTTATTTTATTTTTTATTAGAGAGAGAGAGAGAGAGCATGAGCAGAGGGAGAGAGAATCTCAAGTGGACTCTTGCACAGAGCACTGAGCCTGAGGCCGGGCTTGATCTCACAACCTTGAGATCATGACCGGAGCCAAAACCACTAGTTGGATGTTTAACTGACTGTGCCACCCAGGTGTCCTGAAAAAAGAAATGCATTTTTAAAAATTGATCTTTTCACTGCTGGGAACATGAACTCATTATAATCCTTTACCCCCAACAGTGATGTTTCTATAGAAGATGTACTTTAATATTACCTCAAAATCAGGATCAATAGTTATCTCTATGGAGAACAAATTAATTTCTAAGGATGATGGGAAGGCACTAATGAAAATATTATCTGGTAGATCATCTCTACTTCCCTTAAAAAATATGGCATATTGACAACTTTCAGCAGTGATGGCCATAGCATCTCTTTGGGGAAATATGGGGGACAAAGTATATGGATTGAAGTTGTGGATTAAAGTGAGTCTTTACAATTCCTTTGGCCATTGAGCATCCAGATTCTCTTTGCATTTCAGGGAAATTCCCCCCTGTGTGGGTCTTAGTGCCCTAACTCCCTCTCTAAAAGCCCCATTAGCCAGATATCCCCTCTTCCCAATGCCAGCAGATAGGGTGTGATCATGAAACCTGGGTTTGACCAATCAGACTTGGGAATTTGAATTAGAAATGAATCATTTAAATGGGTAAGGATGGTTAAAATATGGTCCCAGGGGCCAGTGGTTCTGGCATGGTGTCTAGCAGTATCTACCTGTGACACCGTTAGCAAAAGTATCCTAACTGAAGCTGGAGGTGACCTTGTGGTTCTCACTGTCTGATTGCTCTTAGCTCCTGCCTGCCTTTTTTTTTTTTTTTTTTTAATTTCCCCCCAGTCTGGTTCTTCAGCCTTCCTGTTGATTCTATGAGCTATTTGATATTCTGCCAAAAAATTCCTTTCCTACTAAAATTAGCCAGTCAGTTTCTATTGCTTGTGACCAAGAACTTCATCTTTATACTGTTTTGTTCAAAGTGCTTTGTGCTTACCAAATAAGTAGTTGTTGAATGACCAAGTGGCTCTCATGTTTTATACGTTGCCCAAGCATCTTTTCGGTGTGACTATATCCCTGATTTTATTTAATGGAGGACTGGAGAGTGACCATTTTCCAGAATGTGTATGTTCTATGAAACAAGTGATATGATGAAAGATTTGTAGTGTAGCAGAAAGGTAGGGGGCCTCAGGCACGATCCTTTGGAGGTTGGGAAAGCAAACACAAGATTGAAATCCCTAAACTCATCCTAAGCCAAATCCCTCCTCCTAAGGGAAGGTCAGCTTGTGTTTCAGTCTGGTATTTGTTCACTGAGCCTTATCCACAGTGAAACCTGAGATGGCAAGCCTCCCAAAGGCTTTACTGGGTCCTAAAAGCTTATGCTCAAGCCTCAGGTTGTGAGGGTGTGCTGAGAAAGCTAAAGAGAGCTGTTGGCTTCAGGATTTGAGGCTTGCACGTTTTGTACTCTAGGAATATGGGTGTATCGTCACCCATTTTGTGGCTTTATGTTCTTTATTCTTCCTTTTTATCTTTTCCCCGATTCCACAGCGCAAGTTAGCTATTTTTAAAGGTTTTGATGATTTTTTTTGTTCTTAGTTTTATATCTTATCAATTTTATTACGTTTACGTATGGAAAGTTTCATCTCTGATCATTTGACATTGTTAGTTTACTTTTTATCTTCCAGACCCTATTGGGCTTTTTATCGAAAATTATTCATATATTGACTGTATTCATAGATTTGGTGATGTAGGAAAACTTATTCAAAGTGGACCTAAAATGGTTGAATGCTTCTCTCTGAAATTTGCTGATTATAATCAAAATACTTGTGTTTGGTAAAGCTTGCCAAGTGTCAAAGGAATAATGATCTTACATGTAATTTACATATAAGTCACATATTATCTACCTATAATTCATGTGTAGTTCTTTTCACAGCTCTTGTCATTTGGTACTCGGAATAGCAATCTATAATAGTGTTTCTAAAAGCATCTGAGAAATGTTCCATCTTGCATGCATAAAACATTTAAATTTAGCTTTCATGTGATTCTTAGGTATTATGTTTTAGAATGACATTATACAGTTCTGTGGTTGTTTTGCTATTAAAGCATTCTTAACTGATTTCCATATCAGTTGATTCTGTGCCTTGTTGTAATGTAAATAACCCCTAAAGATACATTAAACTAGTGTTTGTTCTTTAGTAAACAACTCTATCAGTGACTTTTTCAAAGACGTGGGCAGGTTTATCAATATTATCAATATCAATTCCTACCAGACTGCATACCTAGCTTTTTTCTTAAGAAAGCTTTGCTTGATTTAGCCTTTAACCTTCCTCTCCCAACCAGATCTCCAGAGCCTCATAATATGCCCAGGCTGAAAAGTTTTTCTGCGTATTTGTCTGGGGTCTTACTGATTAAAAGCTCTAAACTCCTGGGGTGTCTGGGTGGCTCAGTGGGTTAAGCCACTGCTTTTGGCTCAGGTCATGATCTCTGGGTCCTGGAATTGAGTCCCGCATCAGGCTCTCTGCTCAAGCAGGGAGCCTGCTTCCTCCTCTCTCTCTGCCTGCCTCTCTGCCTACTTGTGATCTCTCTGTGTCAAATAAATAAACAAATAAAATATTAAACCAAAAAACAAACAAACAAAAAAACTTTAAACTCCATTAAGGCAGGGGCACTGCTCATCTTGTTCTTGTATCTCTAGTGCCTAGTTCAGTGCCTGGCATATGCTAGATTCTCTATAAATTTGTGAAAAGAATGGATGAACGTTAATAGGCTTAACAGTTTTCATTTCCACAGAGAGCCAGTATGAATGTAGACCTACAGTGACGGTTCATTTTGTCAGCTTGATTGATCTAAGAGATGCCCAGATAGCTGCTAGAGATTACTTCTGGTTGGGTCTGTGAAGGTGTTTCCAGAAAAGATTAGCTTTTGAATCCATAGACTGAGTAAAGAAGATCACCCTCACCAATGTGAGTGGGCATCATACAATCTGTCGAGGGCCTGAATAGAACAAAATGGTAAAAGAAGGGCAAATGTGCTCTCCCTGCTTGAGCTGGGACATACATCTTCTTGGCCATCAGTCCCCAGTTCTTGGCCCCTTGGACTTAGGCAAGCACTCACACCATTAGCTGTCCTGGTTTTCAGGCTTTGGGTTTGGACTAGAACTACACCACTGGCTTCCTGAGCCTCTGGCTGGCAGGCAGTAGATCATGGGATTTCTCAGCCTTCACAATCCTGTGAGTCAGTCCCTCATAATGATTCTCTTTCTACATATCTATATATATATCCTATAAGTTCTGTTTCTCTGGAGAACCCTGACTAATACACCCACCTATTTGAGACACAGGTCTCCTTGAAGTCTCTACTTTAGCCTGGCTCCTTTCCTCAAAGCCTGAAAGTATTGCTAGCATTTCTCCTAGCTCCCAAGTGCCAAATCCAGATCACTTTACTTTCCTATCAAAATTTTTCTTGAGTTGGTTCTATACCAATCCATCTATACCATTTCTTAGTTCCTCCTCACCATCTTCTACTTAATTCTCCACATTCATCCAGATTTTTGGATAACGAAGGATAGTAGGAAGAAAGGCAGGCAGGGACACACCCACCCCCCTAAGGGGAGACCACCTTTAAATGGATTTTACACCACCCTGGAAGGAACCCTCCACCCTTTCCCGTAGGATAGATGACAAAAACCTGATTGGATGACAGGCACAGGGAGGGTGAATCAGATTAAAACAGGCTGCCAACAAGCCCATAAAATCTCCTAGACTTAGAAACTCCTGGAAGCAACCCTATCGGGTCCCCTCCCCCTTCGGGAGCTTTGTACTCTCAATAAACTTCACTTTGCTGCCCACCACTCTTCGTCTGATCTACCTCTTCATTCTTTGAAGCAAAATGACCAAAAACTGCAGGCACTAAAGGAAAAGAAATCCTGTAACAGTACCAGGCTCACAATCTTTCTCTCCAACCTGACTCCTGCAGAAATCTCAAGGCCTTCATGAACGACCTGTTGACTACAATAGTCTCAGTTCATGGTCTATTCAATGCTTATGTCTTCATGGCCATTCTATTTCAGCAGCCCACTGTGGATTGACCTCATGGACCTTTTCCTTACCTGGAACTCACTAATCCATACATGTGAAAGCTTACGCATCAATCTCTTCTCCAAATATACCCTCCTATTCTCCCAGTCATCTCCTGGTTTTACAAGCCTACTCTCTTAATGACATCATGTTAATCTCAGTCCTTTGATTTCTTGCTTTTTCCAACTCCATTGACACCCTCGTAGCATTCTTTCTTTATCATCCTGATCAGATCCCATGGATCTAATTTCTACACTCTTCTAACAGTGACCTTAATTTATTCTATGCCTTTAGTTCTTCTTCACTCATCTACTTTTTATACTCCTTCACCCAAGCAGGATGAACGTTACTGGAAAAAAAAAAAAATCACACAAAGTGTCAGAATTAGTACCTCTGGAAATACGGGAATGCAGTCTTAAACCCTCAAATGTTATATACTCTTTCTCAGCTTTTCTTTTTTCCTTTAAAGACAATTACAAAATTTTACATGTGTTTTTAAGCCTCACTTTCAGAAATGGCTCCGCTAACTTCCCATTTCACAGAGAATGCAGAATCTGTCAGAAATGACTTCCCAGGCACTTGGGTGGCTTAGTGGGTTACGCCACTGCCTTTGGCTCAGGTCATGATCTCAGGGTCCTGGGATCGAGTCCCGGCATCAAGTCCTGTATCAGGCTCTCTGCTCAGCGGGGAACCTGCTTCCTCCTCTCTCTCTCTGCCTGCCTCTCTGCCTACTTGTGATCTCTGTCTGTCAAATAAATAAATGAAATCTTAAAAAAAAAAAGAATTGAACTTCCCTACTCCCCTACTCTTCTCTCCTAATTAAAAAGACATTTATTTTCACCCCATCACAACATACTTCTCCTTTGTCCTCCTTCCAGGTAGTGCAAATCTGTACTTGGGACTCAACTTCCTTTTTCCTTGGGGGGCCAGGAAGCCTCAGTTATCTCCTCTTTCCTTTTAGTTCTTGTGCTTGACTGATACACTAGGTCAACTTGCACCCACTTAAAAAGTGGAAAGCCAAAATACCCTCCCTTGCCTCAGAATCTCTGTTACTTGCTATCCTATCCTTTGTTTTCCTTCATAGAAATACTTGAGGTGTTCACTTCCTTGCTTCCCTTGTTTGTTTTTTTTTTAAAGACCCATCTACTTTGTAATCCATCTGAAACAGACTTAGGCCACCACCATAATGTCAAAACAGCTCTTGCTACGTCATTAGTGTCTTCTTAATTTCCAGATCCAATCAGTGATCACTAATGACCAAAGGAGTACTTAATTCCTTGGTTTCTTTGCTTTATTTTTGATCTTGTTAACCACTCTTTGGGAACTCTCTGCTTGGTGTTTTATTATCTATCTTTCCTGCCTCTCTCCTAATTCCTTTAGAAACTTTGTGGGCCCGCCTACTATTTCTAAAATATTGATGTTCTCAAGGATTCTCTCCTCAGATCTCTTTTCTTACTGTGTATAGTCTCCCTTGAATAGTGTCTTCTGTGATCAAAGCTGCAACTGTCACCTGAATATCAATGGCACCCAAACACAGGGGAGTGACTTTTTCCAAAGGGGTTAGGACCTAAAGTCAGTGTGAAATGCAAAAATAGAGTTAAAATTGCATTTGAAAAATCTCCTCTAAAATCCTGTGTACATGATTCTGAGTGTATATACTATCAGTCAAGAAATTGTACACAGCCAGTTTTCCTCTGCTATTGGAACAGAAGGTTGTTTCTTGAGTTGAACACCAGATGAAGTTGTTGGCTTGCATTTAGGGTCCATGTTATAAGAAAAGTGTGTGGGGTTTTTTGTTTTTTGGGTTTTTTTTTGGCTTTTTTAAAAATTTTTTTTGTTTGGTTGGTTGGTTTTGGTTTTTTTTTTTTGGCAAGCACACAGAATCGAGTTAATATAAGTTAAGTAGGCATGGGATATAGCTGCACTATATGTATTTTCAGCCTGACCTCTTTCATGAATTCTGAATTGATACACCAAACTGCCTACCAGATATCACCTTTTGGACATACCAATCTAAAACAATTGTTTTAGTTATATTTCTGAAAGATGAAGATATCACTTGTACACTTGTACACTGCTTAGCAATGGCATTTATTAAAAGGATACAGTGATGTGGCAAGGGTATAGCTCACATGCAGAGTGTTTTCATATCAAATGGGTTGATATCCTTATTCCAGGCATATGTCCTCGAGCATTACACAGGCTGGCTAGAGCCATAGGCAGTTTTGTATTGGTGGAATCTCTAAACCAAGTATCACACAAGTCAGTAACCCCTGACTAAACAGCTTTATTGAGACCAGTGGAGTTCATAAGCATCTAAGAAGGCGCTGCAATTCTTTACTGGTCTTTTAAAGCTCTGTGCTTCACCCAGTGACTCTACATCACCCTACAAGATCATCCTCATGAGGCCAATTCAGCCAAGTGAAATAGCATTTCTGACGAGACCAAACATCTGACTATTACAAGTAGGGTGTATGTTGTGTATGTTAAGAACCAATATCAGGGCCACGTGGCTGGCTCAGTCAGTGGAGGGTGTGACTATTGATCTTGGGGCTGTAAGTTTGAGCCCCATTGGGTGTAGAGATTACTTAAAAATGAAATCTTAAAAAAAAAAAAAGACCTAATATCAAAGACAAGTCTGTATGGCAGTAAACTTCACCTCCCTTTAACAAACACACCAAACAGCATAAATAATTAAAAGCATCATAATACCGAGCAGTCAAACATTACGTCAAAGATGTAGCAGCTCTACTCAACTGTGGCCTGTTTCATTTGACATTTGACATTTGTCCTCTTTCTTGTCATTATTCATGTTCCATAATATGCCTCTTAACATGTCTTGAGTATATATATAGAATAAGGATGCCTGTTTATATTCTTCTGCTATCTCTGCCTATATATTTATACTATTAACCCCTTCATTTCAAGAAGATTGAATGATGAAGGAACATTCTCCATGGCCAATAACTGGGTTGCAGAGGGTAGGAAATTGTACTTTTGGAATGTCCCAATATCATCCTTTGCTGGCCATCACATTTTGGCTTTTCTCCCTTTGAAGTTGACCTCTTTGCCTCCATGTTTACTCCCTTTACATAACAACAGGATATAATTTCATCCAGATAACATTCTTTTCTTTGTGTCAAATATACATTCAATAAAGTTACACTGTAACTTTATTATGTTTTATGTATTATTATTTACAAATGATTGTAAATCATTTGTTCCCACCCAAAAATTGCAGACATCACTTTTAATTTTTTTATCATTCTTTAAGTTTATTATGAAAAGTAACACATTGATGATACATTATTTCTTCTAAATTTGAAACACCAAAAAGTACGAAGAAGAAAAGCCATTCATAGTCCCCTTATGGAGGGATAGGCATTGTTAATTTTTAGTTGTAACCTTATATTATTTTTCTATAGGATCATAAATGAAGTCATACTTTAACATATTATTTTGTATCTGGTCATCTTTCTGTCTTGGAAAACACAGATTATTGATTATATTAATGATTGTATTATTCTATTACCCCTATATGTCAACCTCATAAATTTGAGAATGTGTATCTTTTTGTTTTTTCCACACCCTGCAAAAGTAGGATTATTACTAATTCTATTTTATAGATAAATAGATTCTGAGATAAATAGGTTCAGAGAGGGTAAGTGACTGCTTGAAATCCACACATCAAGTAAGTGGCAGAAGTAAAGCTTGCTCTATGACTTCTTGCTGCTAAAATGGTACGTACCATTTCCACAGTGTGCCTTCCATCTCTCTGAGATAATGCAGACTAAGGGGCTGAGCAAATGCACATTATTGCTATTTATTTTAAGAGGCAGGCTAAACAGAGTCATTGCTTTGGGAGCAACTTCTGATTTGGTCTGGATCTAGGGCAGCTTCATGAATTAAAATTGCACGAAGTCTTCCTGGGCTGCAGGCTGAACTTGTCTTAATGCAAACCATCATTATAACACACCAATATATCAATATGCAGTTGAATCCCACAATCAGAATTAACTCCTGATCAGTAAACATAGCCATAGAACATTAAGGAAATAGGTCATTATTGAACCAGGACATTCAAGTCCTTGTGAGCAAAAAGGCAGACCCTATGCGTGTACACTGATCTTCTCTCATTACCCTCCTGGTATTTTCTTTGCTGGGTGATGAGTAGAAAGTCTAGCAGGGATAACAATCTTGCTCTGTATTTCTAAGGAATCTGAACTGTGGTCTAGAAGGCACAGGGAGCTTGAGCCAAAAATTCTGAGGAATTTGAGATTCTGTAGTTACTTCTTTATTCTCTACCTGTTGCTTTACAGATTAATGGATTCTGGATATAAGGTGCTGCAAATATCCTGTATGATTTTTTCCCCCCACATAGTCCAAATGTGAGGCACATTCTTTTACCAAAGATAGTTTGCTATTTATTTACTTTCTCATTTACTTTTTCTTCGGCCTCACACCATCTTGGTCAAGACTTTGGTTTGCCTGGGCAGCTGTCCTGTTATGCCTCCAAAGACTCTGGACTGCTTTCCCTTTGAAGGTCCTGAATATTTCAGTGAGACTTGGGACTGAAAGTCTACAGTGAGAATTTATTCCTGTGGGGTTCTTGGGTACAAATTGCCAGGTCTCTGTTGCAATATAATTTTTAGAGAAAGATAAAATCATGACTTCATACAGATACAAAAATGAATATATGTTAAAGAATTCATTTTACTCATGTGAGATCAGGAAACCAGGCAAAATGGCACAGAACTGATTTTTCCATGGGGAAAATGGGGGAGTCATTTAAAATCCCTACCAGACAGAAGATACATATATTTATCAATTACTTACAATTTACAGAGAGCATCAAAATTGCTTAAAGACAATAAACAAAGCTAGAATCTGATAACCCAGAAACATATGCTAGAGACATACATAGGTTTTTCTGTACACCCCCCAAAATAAAAGAACAAAGGGCCCTCTCAACCAATTTCAGTGGGAAAAAACAAGCAACTTGAGTAATACCAGTTCACTGCCAGAGTGATCCTTTTAGAACTCTCAATTCACCTGATGAATTTAAAACAAAAGTTTTGGTTCCTAAATGTCCTCAAGATCCTTGAAAAAAAAAAAAATGTCCAAATAAGAATATTAGAAAACAAAGACAGACTAAATATAAAAATTCACTAAAATATTCTGACCTTTATTCAGACAATTCAAATTGGATTATTTCCTGAAATGTGTTATGCCCTTCATAATACAAACTGGATCCTCAAGGATAAGATCTTCAAAATACAAGCACAGCTATCCAATCCTATTGCTATACGTTGTTAGCTACAGCATATGGCTGCTGAGATTCTATTTCTTTTACAAAGTCTTTTTTTTACATCTGGGTGGCTCAGTTGGTTAAGTGTCTGCTTTTGGCTTAGGTCATGATACCAGGGTCCTGGGATCGAGCCCCACATCGGGCTCCCTGCTCAGCGGGGAGCCTGCTTCTCCCTTTCCCTCTGCTGCTCCCCCTGCTTGTGTTCTCATTCTCTTTCTCTCTGTCAATAAATAAATAAATAAAATCTTTTTTAAAAAAAGGCTTTTACAACCAATTGTCAGTAACCCTCAGAAATTTTCTAAAACTGTTCTTGGGAAACACAGATAATTACATAATTACAGATTGTCATTAAAATTGACAATTTTCCATTGCTATTTCCGTACAAATACTTGAATCCATGAGTGTCAGACCACAGTCCCCAACTTCGTATATTTGAAGTACATGTGCCTACTACTAAAAATCAAATGAAACATACAGTAGCTTAAGCTCAGCAACAAAAGTTTCGCTAAATTAGAATTAGGAAATAAGACAGGCCCTCAGCTAAGGAATGTGATCAATATAGAATTATAGTCAAAGAACACAACTTGTATTTCCATACTGATCCCCAAATATATGTCTACTCCTAGGCATTTACCCAAGAGAAATGAAAATATATGTCCACAAAAATACTGAATGATTATTTACAGCAACTTCATTTACAATAGCCAGAAGCTGAAAACAACCTAACTGTCCTTCCCAGATGAATGGATGTACAAGCTATGGTATATTCATGCAGTTGAATACTAAGCAGCACTAAAAAGGAACTAATTACTGATAAATGCATCAATGAACCTCAGAAACACGCTGAGTAAAAGAAGCCAGACACATGTGTACTGTATGTACTGTACAGTATCATTTTCTAGAATCGGCAAAAATAGAGTAACTAATCTAAAGGAAATGAGTGGTTACTGAGGGTCTGAGGGTGGAGGAAGTAGTCAACTACAGAGGGGAAGTAGGTCACTTTTTGAGATGATAGACATGTTCTAGAGTTATATATATATATATTTATAATATTTAAAAAAAATATATATATATTTTAAAGATCTTATTTGACACAGAGTGAGAGAATATGCACATAAGCAGGGGGAGCAGCAGAGGGACTGAGCAGGGAGCCTGATGTGGAGCTCAATCCCAGGATCCTGGGATCATGACCTGAGCCGAAGGCAGACATTTAACTGACTGAGGCACCCAAGCGCCCAGACACGTTCTAGATTTTGATTGTAGTAATGGTTACATGGGTGTATCTGTTTGTCAAAATGTACTGAACTGTAGACTTAAAATGGGAGCATTTTATTTTATGTAAATTACCTTTAAAAAGGTTGATGATAAAAATAAAACAAAAAAACAAAAAATATGTCTGTACTGCAGGTGTACTAAAAGTAACAAATAAGAAGTGGCATGATGGACAGTTTGAATCACCCTGCTGTGATGATTATTGAGGTCCTAAAACCCCATTCTTTGATATGGACTATTGGGGTTTTTTCAGTGTCATTAAAAAAATGAATAAACTTCATTTCTTAGAAAATTTTTGTTTATGGGGGTGCTTGGGTAAACTTAGTTGTTTAGGCCTCTGCCTTCAGCTCATGTCATTGTTCCCAGGGTCCTGGGATCCAGCCCCGCATGGGGCTCTCTGCTCAGCGGGGAGCCTGCTTCCCTCTCTTTCTCTCTGCCTGCCTCTCTGCCTACTTGTGAACTCCGGCAAATAAATAAATAAAATCTTAAAAAAAAAAAAGAAAGAAAATTTTTGTTTACAGAAAACTGAGCAGATTATAGAGAATTCTCATGTATGCCATTCAGTTTCCCCTTTTATTAACATCTTGCCTTAGTGTGGTACATATGTTATATTTGATGAACCAATATTGATAGATTGTTGCTAAGTCCATGATTTATATTAGATTGTTGCTAAGTCCATGATTTATATCAGAATTCATTCTTTGTGTTATGTAGATTTTAGATTTTGACTGAGGTATAATGTCATATAGCCACCATTTCAGTATCAAAAATGATAGTTTTGTTGTCCTAAAAATGCTGTATGCTTTTTTATATTCCTTCCCCCAGACTCTGGCAACCACCGATCTTTTTGCTGCTTCTGTAGTTTTGCCAACTATAAATTTTTTCTCCACTTTTTTAGGTAAGTGCTATGTACATACAGGTTTATGTTTCTTATTTCAGCCATCCAATCAGATTACCTCCATAACTTTTTCTTTTATATAATTTATCTTTTCCTGAGGACCTCCTGGAGGGTGGTTGAAGAGATCTGCTTACTATAAGCTGCAGCAGAGAGAGCTGTCCCTTCTCAGTATCCATTCTCCCCTTCTTCCTTTTAATAATTAAAATAATCTCACTCTGTCAAGGTTTGACTGAGCTCTTGGTTACAACTGCATTTCCTACCTTTTTTGTATCTTGGTGTGGCCTGTGGGATATGAGCAGGAAGAAAATGTACAATTGATATGAACTGACAAGGTTGAGAAAATAAGACATTTACCATACAATTTTAAAGATTTTTGTATGGGTTCCTGGCTGGCGTAGTCAGTTGGGCATCTACCTTCAACTCAGGTTGTGATCCTGGGGTCCTGGGATCAAGCCCCATGCTGGTCTCCCTGCTCAGTGTGGAGTCTGCCTCTCCCTCTCCCTCTTTCCCTGCTTGTGCTACACTCACTTGCTATTTCTGTCTCTCAAATAAAGAAATAAAAATCTTAAAAAAAAATAAAGATTTTTATTTACTTTTATTTTAGAAAGAGCGTGTGAATGGGAGGGAGAGATAGAGAGGCAGACAATCTGCTCAGCACGGAGCCAGACTTGACCGAGAGCTCCATCCCAGGATCCTGAGATCATGACCTGAGCCAAAAACCAAGAGTTGAATGCTCAACCTACTGAGCCACCCAGGCCCCCCACCATGTAATTTTAGACTTGTGTCCCATTCCTGGACTGGACTGTATTACCTAAAGAATATTGTGAATTAATATTATATTTGCGATGGACAAATAAACTCCTGTGAGGGTAAGTAAAGGAGTGGTCAAGTGATCTAGAGGGAAAATCAGGAGACTGTGGTTTTATGGAAGCTAAGGGAAGCAAGACTTTGTAGATGTGATCAACATGTCAAATGAAACTGAGAAATCCAATGAAATAAGGAATGGGGATTTGATCATTAGTCTTAGTTTACATATCTATAAAATGGGTATCTTGTGTGGTTATTGTATGGTTGACTAAACTAAACTAAGCTTCTGGCTTATAGTGGGTTCTCAATAAATTTTAGTTTTCTTCTCTTTTTGTGATTAACCCATTGTTTTATTCAACAAATACTTATTACTAGTGACGAACTCTGTAAGAGACTGGCTATGCAATCACGACAGACCCTGCCCTAAAGCACTCTGTAGTGTTGTAGGGGCCTAAACATAACATAAACATAAATAGGCCAGTACTATTCCTTTCCACGAGTGATATGATGAAAGGAAGTATATGGAAGTTACCTGATTTATTTTGTTTTGTTTCTTTGGTGTTGGCAGGTGAATTACAAAACTTAAAAACATCTCAAGTGCAAAAAAAAAAAAAAAAAAAACCAACCCCCCCAAAACCTTTTTTTTTTTTTTGTTAACATGATATTGTTGATGCATGAAAGTGTTTCTAGATTACTGAATACAATGCCAAACAATATACTTATTTTTGTATGTGAAAGTTCTGTTTTTTGAATAACTGCTTAAAGTTGAAGGAAACACCCATTCACTAAAGTTCTCAGTCAGAACTCACTGCCCTGTACCAAGAAAAACAAAAGAAGTGAATAATTTCAATTGGCAGCTATCTAGTTCATTTATATCCATAGTTGCTCAAATATGTTAGGAAATTCATTTACTAGCAGTATCCTTTTTTTTCCCCTTAAGATTTTATCTATTTATTTGAGACAGAGAAAGAGAACACAAGCTGGAAGGAGGATGAGAGGGAGAGGGAGAAACTGACCCCCCACTGAGCAGGGAGCCTAATGATGACAAGCGGGGAGGGGGGGGGGGGGACGACTCAATCCCAGAACTCTGAGATCTGAAGGCAGACACTTAACCAACTGAGCCACAAAGGCACTCCTAGCAGTATCTCTTTTTAAACTGAGTTTTATTTTACATGCAGTAAAATCTATCCTTTTTATGAGTTCCGGCAAACAAAACAACCGTGTAATCACTAACACCCTGAAAGTATAGAACAGTTGCATGACCCCCCCCCCCCCCAAATTTCCTCAAGCTCTTTTTTAGTCAACCCCATTCCCTGGTCACCATTTGTCAGTGTTCTGTTCCTTTTTAAGAACTTTTTATTTTGAAATAATCGTAGCCTCACAAGAAACTGCAAAAGTAGTACGAAATCTTGTGTACCCATCGCCTAGCTTTCTCCAACGGTGACATCTTACATAACGGTGGTAGGAGATCATAACCGTGCCCTGTAATGTTTGAAGGCAGGTTTTCCTTTCACTTCCTTGCCTGTGTTTACTTTTTTCTTTTCACACAAATGTAATTCTGTTGTGATAAAAGGAGCAGATGCTAGTTTTCCCTCAGATGTCTGCTGTTGTATTTCAGTTCCATCACCCATGTTACTCCTACATCTTTCTGTGGTCTTTTCTTTATCCCACCGTCCCCCCACCCCCATTTTAATTCTGCTGCTTGATTTTTTTTTTCCGAGCTATGTGCCACAGATGGTCTATTGTAATTCTCGAAATGCTAACTTCTACCTCGGTCCTTCCGTTTTGAAGGAGGTAGTCGTGTTTGTGCTTAATTGTCGTGGTGCTTACAATAGTTTTACTGTGTGTGTATGTATGCGCGTTAGCCGGCTTGGATCTCCAGCCTCGGAGAAGGTTCTTGCTCTACCCTTTCTCCATTAGTGACTCATTCATTTTGCAGATATTTGGCTATCTGTTGGAAGAAAGGGTGCAGCGACCGTTAAAACTGCTGGCACCCCCCCACCCCCCCAGGTTTCGGCTTGCCTACCCCACCTCCCCTAATGGGTCGCCTTTGTGCACTCAAGAGTGCACAGCCCACGTTCAGTTCCTGGGGCCGGGGCGACGAGGGGCGGAGACTCGGCTCACTGGTCCAGGGCAGCAGGAAGGTCACGCCCCCTGGCCCGGGTTCTGCGCGCGCGGCCCGCGACGTCAGCCACCCGCGTGAGCCTGACCCCGTAGTGCGCGGGAGGTGCTGGTGCGCATGCTCTGATTCGGTCGCTGCGGCGGCGGTGGGTGAGGGACGTTTGGGTTTCCCTCTTGGAGGGTCTTTTTGCGCGTTCCCTCCGCTCCTCTGCTGTCATCTCCGTGGCCCCTGGGAACCTAACACTCTCCTCCCTGGGCTGCTGGCTGGACGGCAGCTGGCAGAGCGTTGGGCACCTCACCCCGGCTCCCCTTCCCCCGCCCCGTTGCCCCGCCTGCGCTAGGCTGGGCGGCGGGGTCAGGGGCCGAGCGGAGCGGGGTGAGTATTCCCACAGACTTTGCTGACCCCTCTTCCCGGCTCTGCTTCCCGCACGGTCCTCATCCCACTCCTGGGATGGTGAGGAAGGGCGGGTGCGGGTACGCGGCGAACAGCCCAGCCCTAACAAAAGAGTGGGAAACGGGGCTCTCGCCAGTGAAATGTAGGCCGAATCCCGGCGGTCGTGGAGCGAGAGTGGAGGGTGGGTGGAAGGGAGAAGGAAGGCCCGCGCCCAGCGTGACCGGCACTCTCGGGCCACTACTAAGCGCTCACGCAAACGTGGGTAGTCACTGCCCTGTGTTTTAAACCAGCGCAGGGAGAGCAAGTCTGTATGTGTAACATTGCAACAAAGGGTATCAAGTTGCTCGTGATTCCAGTGGCCAAGTTCCACTTAAGTTGAAGGGGTTTCAGATTCATTAAGTATCTGGAAAACTAAGTTAATATTTTTAGCCAACAATTTTTCATCTTCCAAATAACCTTTCTACTCATAGTATGTGATATCATGAATTGGGGGTAGTTAATTGATTCATAGAAACATTTATGACGACAAAAATTTATAAACATCTAGGAAAAGCAAAAGAATAGCTCAGAATGTAACCTTGCCTAAGAGGCCCACCTGAGGCTGAATTAATTATCTAGGGGACTGTACTCTTGCTTGTCATCGTACTGATTAGGGCCCAGGCCCAGCTCTTAACTTTTTCCTGTGTGTGTGTATGATGGAGATGCAAATTATTTCTGACTGGGAGGAAAAAAAACCACTCCTGAAGATTGTGGCTTTATTGCCTTATTTCCAAGATTTTTATAATTTTTACCATTCAGCTTACTCCATCATGAGTTCAATAAATCTTTGCCACAGGCTCACTTTGGGAGAATTATGTTTATAACTAAAAAAAAAAAATTACAGTTTAACAGTGGCCTTACTCTTTAGTGGCAAAAGCTTAAGTTTGTACTTTTTAGAATTGGAAAACAGGCCCTTTATAGTACTCAGCCACATTAGAGGACCTCAAGTAGAATCCTTAACTTCTGAAGAGTCAAATATGGACAAAAGGAAACATGTACAAAATGAAAATTTAATCAAAAAGGAAATGTTGAGCATTGAGAAATTCAAATTAAGGCATTGTAATTACAAGGATCAAAAATCATTATTGGTATTTTAATTGAAGTTAGTGGAAACAGTTTCTAGTTCTACAATGGATTCATTTGGATATAGATAGACTATTACAAGATTATTTCTCCTTGCCTTCTCCCATTGCCACCTCCTTTCCTCCTTTATTTAATATTAACTGAAACACTGCTACATCACGAAGCAATCAAGTTGGGCATAATGTTTTATGACAAATTATAAATTGATAGTTCCCAATGCTTATAAATTTCTGAGAAAGATAAGCAACACTTTAGGAAAAATATGTCAGGTAAAGTTTACATAAGTGGATTGAGTAAGTCTGGGTTTGATTAGATTATTAATATCTTGATGTGTTTGGGACCCTGGAGGCAGTGTTTGAATCTAAACATAGTCTGGAACCATAATAACAACAAAGTGCCGTCGAGATTATTTAGTGATTATGTGTTGAAGACAAATGTCTTCAGGGGTTTAGCAGACTGGGTATGAAACTATTGGAAATTAGGGGAATGGAGAATAAACTACGTAAAAGCATACCGGTTAGGGAGAAGTTGCTGAAAACTGCAAAACCAAGAGGCACCTCTAAAGAACCTGGTACCTCAGGCCTTGAATTGCTGATTTCATAGGTTTACAGAATCCAGGAAGAGTACTTACTAATATAAGTTTAGCTTTGAGGTTAGGGTTATTTCGTATCACTCTCATTTAATAGCCTTCAGAGAAAACTTTTTTAAAAAAGTGTCTTTACCTAGCTCAAAGACCTATAATGGATTCTTACTGCCCACTGCTTTAAATGGAATTTTTCAGAGTTTTAGGTTTATCAGCGAACAGCTTTCCTTCACCCAAATCGCCGGCCTCTCCGTAGACTAAATTCTCAGCTTCTTGGTGGCAAAAGGAAAGAAAGAGGCATACCACTTCTCAGGAAAAACACAGCTTCCTTGGACGTCAGTATTTATCGAGTCAAATGTAGGTTGGGATTTCAGATATCAAAGTTATGCTAAGAAACCTTATGGTTAAGTTTTTTAGACTTTGTTAAGGTTTTGTTTTGTTTTAATATTTTTTTTTATTTGACAGAGAGAGAGACAGAGAGGGAACACAAGCAGGGGGAGAGGGAGAAGCAGGCTCTCCACTGAGTGGGGAGCTGGATGCAGGGCTCAATCCGAGGACTGTGGGATCATGGCATGAGCTGAAGGCAGACGCTTATCAACTAAGCCACCCAGATGCCCTAGACTTTGTTAAGTTTTAACCTACTTCCCAGTGTTTCTTAAAGGGAGCCCAACTGGCATTTCGGTGGGGTCGTCTCATACATTGTAGGATGCTCATTGTATCTGGCCCCTGAGCACTAAATTGCAGTAGCAAATTATAACCCCTCCTCTTTGTGACAGCCTACTGTGATCTCACTCATTTCCAAATAACCCCTTTGAGAATGATCCCTCCTAATGTTGGGAACCATTGGACCATATCTGCCTGTATTTTACTACCCACCTTATGCTCAAGTATTGCCATTTTATTTTTAAAACTTAGCAAACTTTTCAAACCCTGTGTTGAGAAGCTCTTCCATCTTTTTGGCATGGCTTTGTCTCAGCTTGGTAAGCCTTTACTCACATATAAGTCCTTAAAGAACTGAATTCAACTCTTTCAGACTCCTTCTTTTAGCGACTTCTCTGATTTTCCCAGGAAATATTTGGCATTCCTTCCTGTGAGGATACATACACACAGCAAATGGTTAAGATATTGTAGGTGCCAAGTGAACGTAATGAAAGCTTGTGGAAATAAGACAGTGCATTAATCTAGTTGTTAATGAAGACTTTGTAAGAAGAAAAGAGGAATGTCTCTTTCATTAAAAAATGTCCAACTACTATTTTTTTTAATGGGACTTGGTATTATATTTTAAAATGCATCACTATCATCTATTTTCAGAGGAGCACTGAGTCTGTAGCTTCTGATACAGTGCTGATTTTTTCCATATCTTTTTTTGGGGGGGGAGGTTATTTTATTTTAAAGAAATTTTGTATTAATTATTTTTATTAACATATAATGTATTACTTGCCCCAGTTGTACGGGTCTGTGAATCATCAGGCTTACACACTTCACAGCACTCACCATATCACCTACCCTCCCCAATGTCCATGACTGAAACACCCTCTCCATGCCTCCCCTCCCCACAGCAGTCCTCAGTTTGTTTTGTAAGATTAAGAGTCTCTTATGGTTTGTCTCCCTCCCCATCCCATCTTGTTTCATTTTTTCTTTCCCTACCCCCCAAAACCCCCACTCTGCCTCTCAAAGTCCTCATATCAGAGAGATCATATGATATTTGTCTTTCTCTGATTAACATATTTTGCTCAGCATAATACCCTCTAGTTCCATCCATGTTGCCACAAGTGGCGAGATTTCATTTCTTTTGATGGCTGCATAGTATTCCATTATATATATATATATATATAATGGAATACTGACATATATATATATATTTTGATAAGTATATATAAATATATATAATATATAAAAATATAAATATATTTTGATAAATATATATTGATATATGACATATATATATTCACACACACACACCACCACCACCACCATATATATACACACACACACACCACATCTTCTTTATCCATTCATCTGTTGATGGACATCTAGGTTCTGCTGTGGACATTGCTGCTATAAACATTTGGGTGCACGTGCCCCTTTGCATCACTACATTTGTATCTTTAAGGTAAATACCCAGTAGTGTGATTGCTGGGTCCTAGGGAAGCTCTATTTTCAATTTTTTGAGGAACCTCCATGCTGTTTTCCAGAGTGGCTGCACAAGCTTGCATTCCCACCAACAGTGTAGGAGGGTTCCCCTTTCTCTGCATCCTCACCAATTTCTGTCATTTCCTGTTGTGCTCATTTTAGCCATTCTGACTGGTGGTGTGAGGTGGTATCTCATTGTGGTTTTGATTTGTATTTCCCTGATGGTGAATGATGTTGAGTACTTTTTCACGTGTCTCTTGGCCATTTGGATGTCTTCTTTGCAGAAATGTCTGTTCATGTCTTCTGCCCATTTTTTGACGTGATTATCTGATTTTTGGGTGTTGAGTTTGATAAGTTCTGTATAGATTTTGGATGCTAGCCCTTTATCTGATATGTCATTTGCGAATATCTTCTCCCATTCTGTCAGTTGTCTTTTGGCTTTGCTGACTGTTTTCTTTGCTGTGCAAAAGCTTTTGATCTTGATGAAGTCCCAACAGTTCATTTTTGCCCTTGCTTCCCTTGCCTTTGGCGCTGTTTCTAGGAAGAATTTGCTGTGGCTGAGGTCAAAGAGGTTGCTACCTGTGTTCTCCTCAAAGAGGTTGCTACCTGTGTTTGATGGATTCCTGTCTCACATTGAGGTCTTTCATTCATTTGGAGTCTATTTTTGTGTGTGATATAAGGAAATGGTCCAGTTTCATTCTTCTGCATGTCACTGTCCAATTTTCCCAACACCATTTGTTGAAGAGACTGTCTTTTGTCCGTTGCACAATCTTTCCTGCTTTGTTGAAGATTAGTTGACCACAGAGTTGAGGGTCTATTTCTGGGCTCTCTATTCTGTTCCATTGATCTGTGTGTCTCTTTTTGTTCCAATACCATACTGTCTTAATGATGACAGCTTTGTAATAGAGCTTAAAGTCTGGAATTGTGATGCCACCAATGTTGTCTTTCTTTTTCAACACTCTTCTGGCTATTCGGGGTCTTTTCTGATTCCATACAAATTTTAGGATTATTTGTTTCATTTCTTTGAAAAAAAATGGTGGTATTTTGATAGGGATTGCATTAAACATGTAGATTGCTTTAGGTAGCGCAGACATTTTCACAATATTTTTTCTTCCAATCCATGAGCATGGAACATTTTTCCATTCCTTTGTGTCTTTCTTAATTTCTTCCATGAGTATAGTTTTTTGAGGACAGATTCTTTGCCTCTTTGGTTAGGTTTATTCCTATGTATCTTATGGTTTGGGGTGCAATTGTATCTTCTTATTTGTTGAATAACTTTGGCCAGACTCATACATGATCAGTTCCTGGTTCTGGCCTAATTAGCATACATGGAGATTGGCGTTAGTTCTTCAAGTCGCACTCACTATTCAAAAGTAACGAGAGGGGCGCTGGGTGGCACAGCTGGTAAGGCGTCCAACTCTTGGTTTTGGCTCATATCCTGATCTCGGGGTCCTGGGATTGAGTCCCATGTTAGGCTCTGTGCTCAGCACAGAGTGCACTTCAGATTCTCTCTCTCTCCATTTGCCCCTCCTGCTCATGCTCTGTCTGTCTCTTTCCAAAAAATAAATCTTAAAAAGGCACCCAAAATGACAAGAGAGTTTGTGGATCAGTTTAAATCATCAGCAGTGGTGGAACAGCTTCACTTATGTGCTTGCAGAGAAGTCTTGTTTTATATAAAAGTATGATAATATTATAAAAATAATGATTCTCATATCAGAAAGATGAGATGTCACATAAATCTGTTGTCTGGGTGGGGAAAGACCAATTGGTGAATAAGCTTGAAAGTTGAATTGAAGAAATGTGCTATAGAGAGGTAGAGAGATACAAAACAAATTCACTTAAAATTTTTAATTTTTCTTTTACTGATTACAGCTTTTATTCGATGTTTACAGTGTGCCTAACTTTGTTGTAGATGCTAAGATACAGGCTTGAAAATCATAAATTCTCAGATATTTAGACATTCCTCTATTGACTTTTGATGTTCTTTGCTATGAAGGAGATGGTGGAGGCTACTCAAATTTTTGTTCCTTTGTAGGTAAATTCTTCTTTTCTGCCTGTATCTTTGTTTTTGTTTTTGTTTTTTCTTTTTTAAATTAAGATATTCTACTAGGGTACCTCTAGGCATAGTTGTTGTTGTCATTATTTTTTCCAATAGTTTTCTCAGAAACAAAGTGAATCCTCTCAATTAGAAGAGTAAATACGTTTGATCCTTTTTTTTTTTTTTTCACCAGCTCAGGAATAATTTTTCAGTGGTATGTTTGCTTATTATTTCAGTTCAGAAATGCCAGTTATTTGTAGAATTGGATTTGTATTCTTTGTCCTCCCTATCAATCAATATGCTTTGTTTTCATCTTGGTCTTTTTTCTTTTGTGTTTGGAGTGCATCTCACATGTATATGCTAAAATACTAATTAGATTTTTTCTAGCTTCTGTACTTCTATTGCCTCTCATATAGAATTTAAATCTTTACTATTATTATATATTTGAATTCCCTTCCAGTTTTTCTTATCCAGTTTCTTTTTTACTCTCAGCTGTTGTTTCCCACCTCATCTCTTGCTTTTAGAGGCTGTGTTTTACTTTTCCATTTGTCTTTTTCAGTTGGGAATGTAAAGTAGATAATTTCCAAGTTTTTTTCCTGATTCCCAGGGTAAGCCCACTACAGAAGCAAGCTTTCTCTCTTCCTCTATATGGCAGCGTTCTTCTTTCTTAGGGTTGAAGAGCCTCGTCTTGGTCCCATACTCTTATTGATGTTTTGGATTTTCTTAAAAATTGATGGCAGAGGGACTTGGGTAGGGATGGTATTGTTCACTCTTGTCAGAGTGAGCGAGCCCTCTGCGTCACTGTCACTACCTCTAGTGAGGTAGTGCTGAAGGACTCTTCATCTACATGTGAGGTAGGAGAGTGAGCCCTTAGAAAGATACAACCAGATTTCTGAATGAGAAATCTTTCTGTACTCAGAATAGGTCTTCCTTTGCTATTGCTTAATTTTTCAGCCCTGTGTCTATAACAAGGGGGAGTGTTTCTGTGTGATTTGAAACAGTTTATAGTTTTTTGAGTTTTTGCAGGGGAAGTGGTAGTGGTGAGACTGTAATCCTCTGAGGGCTCATTCTGTTCCCGTGCCTCCTGTTGCTGACTTCACAGAGTAGTATGCATTGCTCCTCTTGGCTTCACCTTCCACTTCTGGCCATGAACATTTTATTATTGAGAGAGAACTGCCTTGAAAGAGAATTAGCAATGGGCTTGGAAGCCAGTAGTGGAGGGGTTACCTCAGGGTCTTTTTTTTTTTTTTTGAAGGAAATTTAGAATGGAGTAGAGTGAGATGCCTTTTTAGGCTCTTCCTAACTGGACCTCCTGCTGCGGAGGCTGTAACAAGCATCCAGCTACCAATTAACATTTTTCAGTTCCAGTCTGGGTATAATGTTGTATCCTGTTTAAACTTTATTTGGGATATATATTTCACTGGGAAGGCAAGGAGGGAGTGCTGAGCTTTCTACTTAGTTGCTGCTGAGACTGAGCCAAACTTTCTCCCTTTTGCTGCTTCTCTGTGCTGTTTATTGAATTACCGGGTCTATCCCTGCTGTGCCCCATCCAGGCTGTCAAATGCCTTGGAATCCAGGTCACTCACTAGCCCTATCAAAACAATCCATTTTTTATCTCAATTTCCTAGCATGATCCTTCCTCAAAAGTATGCCATGCTAATTACAAATATTTGTTTGGGGGATTTCAGAATCAGGTAATCTCTTTGACCTGGGCCTTAGATTCCACATTTGAATTTGTACCCTGACTCCTCCTTTGCTCTCTGAAATTTGAGGACCACTGCCCAAGGACCCCCTTAGGTAAGTGATTATCTAAATGAATTCAAGCCAAATTCTCATAAAGGGATTGGGTTCAGTTTATGTCCTTAGCTAGTAATTGCATGTTTTTGTTTGTTTTCTTAGGAAAGAGTCTAAATCTAAATTTATCATAATGTGGAATTGTTACAGGGAGGGGAAAAATGTAGAGGAAATTGCCTACTTTTATTAGTTAAAAATCGGCTTTAATGTTTAGATGTATTCATAGTATATTCAGTGGTATGCACATTTTAAGTGATCATAAGTTCTGGGGAGATTTATATTTCCTTAAGTGTTTTAGTTTCACTGTGATTCTGATGTACATTGATTTATAGGTTCATCAAAGGAAATGTCTCTGACCAAAAATAAAATAAAATAGAATTAAATTAAATTAAATAAACACAAAGGATCAGTTTCTCACACATTAGATTAAAAATTTATAAAGTGGAGAATCGTAGTGAAAAAAATTGTTTTTAGCTAAAAAGGAGACTGAACAATGATTATACACGGTATTAGAATTTACTGGGGCTGTTTTCTGAAAAGATAATTAGTAGCAGCAGAATAAGCTTCACACTGTCTAGTCTTAGGGCTAACCTCTAGTTTAGAAAGACTGCCTTCACTTGGTGGGAAGAAAAAGTATTCCACCTTCCCAATCTTTAGCCTCTGCTGAAGCAGTTAAAAAAAGGTTTTGATTGATTGAGCTTAAAAAAAAAAAAAAAAAAATCGAATAGCTTTCCAGCAGGAGTAAGACTCAAGCAAAATAGATGCATTAACAACTTATATTTTATGTCATGAAAGAGCTCAAACTCATTTCTAACTTTTACTTATAATAAGAAATGAAAGGTTCATTGTTTAGGATGAGATGAGAATTGGAACTAGTCTTTCTATTGAAAGTTGACTTGTGTTCTGTTTTCATCTCTAGTCTGAATTTAAGATAGCTTAAGTCTGGAAATGGAAACAGGTCTAAAGAGTTTTACATTTGCAAAATAAATTTTTGCCATTTTTGCTTAAACTGCAGTTGTGGTTATTTCCATTTTTTAAAAAAGATTTTATTTATGAGCCAGGGAGAGAGCGCACAAGCAAGGGGAGGGGTAGAGGGAAACAGAGAAGCAGGCTCCTTGCTAAGCAGGGGGCTCAATGCAGGGCTCCATCCCAGAACCCTGGATCATGACCTGAGCCGAAGGCAGATGTTTAACTGACTGAGCCACTCGGCACCCCAAGTTATTTTCATTTTTGACCATAATTTCAGCCATCTCATTGTAGGAAGTTCTAATATTCTAATTTCTGCCTCTACTAGTCTATATATTTGGTAGAAGAAGAAGTGTCATATATTGTATTATATATTGAAAAGTACATATGAAAATGTGATTGTATTATATTTTCATTTTTAATGAGTTGAAATATTCTTACTTGAGAAAAGAGACAATAATTATTCAGTGATATTTCATTATGGCATATTACGATGATTCAAGTTGAGATGGATAGCAGTTTAATATAATATAGTTCCTAATTTTGTAATCAAGCTGTAAGTGTTTATATTATTATATGTAATATCCTTCAGCAAAGCCCAGTCTTTAGATAATTTGGTAAGTATTCAACCAAATATTAATTAGTGCTTTGATGTGCTGTCATCTTGTTAGTGGCACAGTGCTGTTAATTAGATAAACTATGGCTATTGAGTGAAATCTTATGTTTTGACTAACATTTTGAATAGTTCAGTAAAACTCAAGTAACTGCGGGGCTTTGGGAATGGAATATTTTTACTTTAGTTCAGTTTTGTTGTTAAGTAAGGGTTTGTTTGGAATTTATCAAATATGCCAAAATGTATTAGTATTTTTTTATGTATTAAATTCAGTTTTCATTTGACTTAGTATCTCTCAATATATGTCAGGGTCACTGTATCATTAGAAAAACGAATTTTCTGAATGCCCCGTTTTGGTCTTCCTAGTCTACTTCTCTATCCTCCCCTCAGCGATCAAGTGTGCTCTGTTATCTATATAATGTTGATTTAAATCAACATGTCCGGCCCAGATTTCTCTTTCTTTCTGAGTTCCAGATCCATCTCAAAACGTCTGCTAGATTCTGCTCACATGGGTATTGCACAGGTATTTCAAACTCAAAATCAGTGTGATTGAATTAAGTCCATCTCACTCCCCAAACCTGTTCTTGCTCAGTGTACCACCACCTATGGTAAAGAGCAGGGAATCTTCCTTGAATCTTTTCTCCCACAGATCCCTCACCTACCAAGATCCACCAATTGTCATGAGTATACTATCAAAATACCTTTTGAATCCTTCCCCCTTCTACCCTACTTCCAGTCTTTGGCTCTGTTTGGAATTATTTTGTCTTTCCTGTATTATTGCAAGACACTTTTAATAGGTGTTCATCTAGTCAGGCAAGAACTGCAGTCTTGACCAGAAGCCGAAATGCAAATACCAGTTTACTCCCACAGTCAAAACCCTTTTGAGCCCTCAAGCTAGCAGGCTCTCCTTCCAAAATAATCCTCCTCTACTTCTGTATTTCAGTCAAGCAAGAGTTCTTTAATTACCGGACCTTCCATTATATTCAGATTTTTGGACATTATTCCTTTGCCTCCTTCCTTTGCTTAGATAACTTCTGTTCTTCATTTTAGTGTCTTCTTAGGTGTCACTTTCTTGTGTGTGCACTGAAGCACTTTAACTAGGATTTCGTGTATAACCCGGAGATACTTTCACAAACCTGAAATGTTTGAGATGACTGCCTCAGTAGAAACCCCTGCATTTTATTGTCTCTTATGTACTCAGAATTCCTGTACTTGGTGCTTTCCTTTCCCAAACCTGTTCTCCTACTGTTCTCCTACCCTCTCAGATTTTCCATTGTGATCTCTGGAGCACATATCCCTAGTAAACAAACTTATCTTGATCCTTAACGTGTTATTGTCTTTACTGCATTCTGTGAAGTAAGTTAAGTGTTCCCAGAAAAAGAATTTTATGGTCAAAAGGGTCAGGAAACCCTGACTTAATAGTTTCCCCATCACAATGTATATTGTGAATCTCCAGGGTGGGGATAGTGAGTGGATATATACGGTGGATCATTTTCCACACTTACATCTCATATGGTGTTAACATCTTCACAGGTCACTGCTTCCACTAACTAGTTTTAAAGGAAATTTGGCTTTGAAACAACAAACAACAAACAAAAACTGAAACTGTTTGAGTGGAAGCTGCTCCTTCCTCCAACCTACAAATTGTAGGGTCTGGAGATTACTGGTAGCCCTTACTTCCCGAGAGCAAATTTTAGGTCACTGCTTCTTTAGCTTCATGTAGATATCCCAGCTCCTTTAGGGCTTCTTTGAAAATCTTTTGAGGAATTTTATATCCTATGAAATTCAGCTCTACCCAATATAGCGAGCTAGGTCTTTTTTCTCACATATTCACTGGTAGTGTCACATATCCCTTTTGACTGGTAGTGCTGCTTTTAAAGCACCTTCTTGAGAAGGAATCCAAGGCTGTGTTTTGGCTCATCAGGGTCACCTGTATTAGTTTATTAGTGATTATTCTTGATGGATTTAGCATTGTACACCATCTTCTACCCTTTGTCCCTTGTCATTTACAAATCGCTCATTTGATCTTCCATCTTCCTTAAAGAGCTCTCCACCCCCACCAACTCTCCAGATAATTCTAAGTGACTTCAGCATCCATATGAAAAACAGCAAATATAAGCTTCATATTTTTCTAAACCTCTGAGCTCCAGTGACCTTTATCTGTAAGTGACTTTATATACTTTATATATACCTCCTGAAGTTCTAAAGTCTCAATGTCTTCTGGTCTTCCTTTTCCTTCCTTTCACTATGGTGGTTCTTAACCCTTTTTGGTATCTGATATTCTTTGATACTACCGTGTTTTCCCAGCCCCTTCAGTCTTCTCTTGGTATTTTTACTTTCCTGCTTCATCTGGAATTATGAGCTTATTCTCACTAGCATATTTTATTTCTTCTTCTACCTTTATCCTTCCACTGAATCAACTCAACAAAACCTCAACTTTGCATATGTGCTCAGTGCAGCTCCCTGCTCGTTCCTGTACCTGGGGAGCTGAGCATTGCTAATGGTAATCACAGCACCCTTCCTTCTTGTGTGGCATGTAAGTCTCCCATCAAAATTTTATTACTCTTCAGTATTGTACCTTTGAAGCTTTACCTCTGCCATTCTGCTCCAATAGAGAGCAGACAAGTTTAACTTGCATGTGACTAGACTATATCTACTTACACTTCCTGCATCATGTTTGTGAGATCAGACTTGGCATTCTCTACACCCTAGCTTGCCTTTGTTCATACCATTCTCCCTGCTTGGACTACTGTTCTCACCCTTGTGCTTTACCCAATGACAGTCTGCGCTACAAAAACTTATATAACTTCAAGATTCATCTTCATGCCCACCTCACACACCCTCCCACACTATCCCCTCTTGGTAAGGGACTTAATCATTTGTATATACTTTAAACTTAAATCCTGTTTTCCAGTGCTGTAAGGATTGAGAGTTGATCAATTCACTGAAAAAGTTCATTAAAGCTAGAGTTAAAAAAAATACATGTAGACATGAAACATTTTATTTAAACTTAGAACAGAAATACATTCCTGTCGATTGTCTCATGTATGACCAAGGGATTTTCTTTGAGTATGTATACTTGAGTGGAATTCATTGTTCCTTCATGAATATACTGAACGCAGAATGCATCCTCTAGATTTCTAGTTTGCATTTAAAAGAAAGAACTCAAGCTATTTATGTAGCAATGTGAGCACAGGATCCTAGATTTGTACAGTTTTTTTCCCCCACCAGTCTTTTCAGTTGCATTGTCCATACCTACTTCAATAAGAGTTTGTTTTTCTTGTGGAGACTTACCTTTATAAAGTCTTTCTAAGGCATTAAATCATAAAAATAGCCGTTTTCTTTTTTACTTGCATTTTATGGGTTTGGTTTGTGTAGCATTTAATTAAATCATGTATTTATAATATACACATGTGGTTTGTGAATATAAACTCAACTGATGATAGCAGAGGTGCTCCTGATCAGCACGCTGTAGACAGCAGTATTTACCAAGGGAATGGATAGTATGTCAGTTAACTTGGCAAGTTGATTGACTGGAGGTTGGTTAAGAGTTTCTACTATAATGATTTTTATTGCTTATCTCCCTTCATTACAGTGTGAGCTCTTACAAGGCAAGGAATATATATATATATATATATATATATATATATATAACTTTTTTTTTCATTTTGTGTATCTAACCTTCACCTATGCATAGTACCTACTGTAGATATTCAGTCTGTGTTTCTTGGCTGAATGAGCAAATTCTTCTCTGGTCATACTAAATTTGAATAATCAGAAAGAACGCTGTACTGAGAATCAGCTAGTATAGACAGATCACTGGCCTTGGAGCCAAATTGGGGTTTGAATCCTTTCTTATTTGCATTTCTTGAGCAGATTTCTTTCTCTTATTCTTTTGGGGAATGGGAGTAACAGCAGTCTTTGGGTTGTGTGAGGATTAAATGGGGATGTAAAGTATTTAACATAGTGCTTGACATAGTAAGCAATCAACAAGTGCTAATTTTCCTGATGATGTTCATTACCAGTGAGGAAAATGTAGGAATTCAGTTGGTCTAACTTTTTCATCAAAGGTCTTGAACTATATAATTTAACAATTTCCTTCTAGCTCTAAATTTCTCATTATAAACAATGGTTCGTGTTTTGGACAGATTTTTGTAAGAAAGTTGTGACTCTTCCTTGATTTGTTACATTTGTAGATTTGATAAAGTAGGTAATTACTTAGGTGATCATAACCTTACACCTTGAAAAACAAAACTTTCAGGCTTTAGAACATCATTTGTTAGTGAATTGAACTCTCTAATAAAGTGTGAAGAACAGAAGAACAGCTCAGCTTTACTAAGCACTACCACACTATCTACGTTAGAGCTAAGTACGGTAGAAAGTAGAGAATGAAGCTCTGAGGAGATTGTTTAAAAGCATTAGCTCAGAAGAGGTGAGATAAAATTAAGCTCTTGAAACTAAATTTATGGACAGATTTAACTTTTTGAACCATAGTTGTGTATTTGTTATAAATCTAGGTT
This sequence comes from Meles meles, assembly GCF_922984935.1. Lineage (NCBI taxonomy): Eukaryota > Metazoa > Chordata > Mammalia > Carnivora > Mustelidae > Meles > Meles meles. The sequence goes on along the minus strand of NC_060068.1, from coordinate 76,265,029 downwards.
TTAAGTTTTCATGTTGACCACATTTTCTTTCTGATTAAAAAAATGGGGATAGGGTAAGAAGGATGGAAACATAGTGCTTTTTTGGAACGGCTCTGAGGATATTTCCCATTCTATGTCCCAAATTTTGGTTTGTTTAAAGAAGTAAGTGATTTAGCAGAATTCCTTTTAGCATTCATTCTAAAGCTCATACTTATACTTAGTTTTTATATTACAGTTATCATTTAGTATGGAAGAAGATGAGTTCTTTGGAGAAAAAACTTTCCAGCACTTTTGTGCAGAATTCATTAAACATTCACAGCAGATAAGTGATGGTTGGGAATGGAGAACTTCGAAGGTGAGAACAGAAACTTTTATTTTCTATTTTAATAAAGTGTTGTTTTTTTCTTTGACTGTATAAAGCCTCAGTAATTTAAACTAATTTATGAAAGCTAGTTTGATTTAGTAAAAGGCTTAAATTGAAGACTGTTTTAAAACAGATGTCCATTTTATTGTTTCAACTATATATACTCATTATAATTGGGCTAATGAAGTATTATCTAGAAAAGTCCTTAGGTGACCTCCTTTAATTTAATAGATAAGAATGCTTAGCATATTAATTATCTGAATGTAAACAGATGCTTCTGTGGTGTTTCAAACCATTTATTTACACTATTAATTTTCTTAGGAAAGTGCTTTTGTCCAGAGAGTGGTAAGATAATCCTGAAACCAAACCAGAGTCAAACAATCACAAAGTCTGAAATATTGAGGAATGAATTAATTGGAAATTTCTTAATGATGTAAACACATTCCAAACCATTCTTTCTTTTGGTTCTATTCAGTAATAATGATGTAAAAGGTCTATGGACTCATCTATTTCTACACTTACACTTAGTATGGATTACACTTAGTAAGGTTTCTTTGCCAAAAGCTCCTTAAGAGTTCCTTGAGATAATTTTCTGAGAGGATAAATTTTCTCTACTTGATTTCTTAATCTGATACCTAAAAAAAGTGGTGATTCCCAGTTTTTGTGCTTATTGGCTCTGTTTGCTATATGAACTCTGAAAAATGTGAATACTTTGGAGCTGATTCCTTTGCTTCAGAAGTAAGCCAGGGAAATGCAGTTCTTGACCTGATCCACAGTGTCACCAGAGAGAGAAGCCATGATTTCCCTTTGGGTCATGTGCCAGCTAAGCTTTCATGGAGCGGGAGTGGGGAAATATCATGAGAGACTCCAGCCCCACTCTTTAAGTTAGTGACTGGACAGTTCATAAGGCACCTCTTGCTCCGGGATAACATGATTTTATTATTAGCACCTTTTATTCATCTTTTTCCTGAGTGTTTTATAATTTTGATTGCTATTGTGTTTGAGTGTTTATTCATCTTTATTCATCTTTTATTTTCTTCATCCTGACTTTATTTATTTATTTATAATCAGGGATAGAGAGCACCCAAGGAGGGGGAGTGACAGACAGAGGGAGAAGCAGGCTCCCTGCTGAGCAAGGAGACCACTGTGGGACTTGATCCCAGGACCTTAGAGTCCTAACCTGAGCTGAAGGCAGCTGCTTAACCGGCTGAGCCACCCAGGTGTCTCCATCCTGACTTTAATATCATATTTCTGATATATGATTTTTTAAAAAGTGTGCTTGTTTATTTATTGGATAAATGTAGGTTTCTGATCCCGTTTGAACTGTAATAATTTGTATGGTTATTCCTGAGAAACTTTTCCTTTCCTTTCCACAAATTTTTTTAAAACATAAATTTTAAAAAAGAAATTTTCTTGTCTTAAGCTAGAGGTAGAATAATAGATGCTCCAGCTACTATTTCAGTGACCGGTAGAATGGGGGAGAAAAAGGTTAGGGAGGGAGATGGGACTGTGTGTGTGTGTGTACATGTGCATGAGTGCATGTCCATGTGCGGCGCGTACACACACACACACACACACACACACACACACACACACACACACACACGTTTGTTGGGGGATGCTGGGAAGGGTCTCCAGGAGGGAGATTCATGATAATATTATATCTGTTAGAAATGTCTTATGTGAATTTGTTGAAACTAGTGTGCCAAGAATTAGTTTCCAGGATTTGTTTTTATTCTTGTCTGTCCTCTGCTTCAGAGGTGGGGTATGGCTGTCATTGGCTTCTTGTTTGTTTCCATTGCCTGCTCAGTTAGGAAAGTTACCCACCCTTCAGAGTTAGAATTGCACCTCTAATTAAGGGCAGGATTTTTGTTGTTTGTTTTTTTGTTTGTTTTTTAATGTGGAGGTGAGCCCATAGATAGTACCAAAACAAAGCAGAACACTGTTTAGAGAAAATCTCTGTAACCTTAGGGTAAAGACTACAGACTCAAAAGCCCTGGAGTCCAGGGATTTGTAACATAAACGGATCAAGCTGCCAGGTACAAGAGAGTCTGGACCCTGAGTCCTAAGGCCTGTGCCCAGCAGAGTGTTTGTCCTCTTGCCAGGTTGGGAATGTGACACAGGGGTTACCAGACCTTTCAAGAAAACTAAATTTTCAGATAATTGGCAACTACTTAAAAACATTTTTCAGAAACAGGACCAAACCCAACATGCTAGTGATGAATAATATGTGGGATATGTGTGGAGATTTACATTCTGTTATTGGGTATGTGTGTGGTACGACTGTGGTTTATTACCCAGCCCCACTTCAGTGCATGTTGCTGATCTGAATTAGTAAAGGGGGCTCTCGGCAAAGCAGATACCTCTCTTGTGAATTTTGGTAGCGTAGTATTTTTGCCACTTAATATCTGCAGTGCTGTCCCACTTTTATGAAGGAAATTCTGAATCAGTCACTTGGTTTTTTTCCTTCAAACCTTCATTCAGTCTTTATCTCAGTCTTTTGTGGGACTGTTTGGAGAGAATACTTATTCTTTTGTTTTACTTCATAGGCTCCAGAAATTTGTTTTTATTTTATCAAAAAAATAGTAGTCTTGAGGTAAAATTGGGAAACAACAAGCTGTGCATAAGTAAGGCCGATGAACCCTTGCTACAGTCAAGAGGGTGATCATACCCATTACCCCCAAGAGGTTGCTTTTATACCTTTATAATGCCTCCCTCTGCCCCTGAAAGTTACCTATTATTTTTTTTTTCTGACAGTTATTTTTTAAAAGGATCTTATTTATCCCTTTATATAGAGCCTCCTTTAAAGAGTACTCAGACCTTCAGGTTTGTTTATAAATACCTCTCATGAAGGTGGCATACTCTTGTTGAAGGCCATTGTTTAACATAATGGTCTTTTAGATATTAAAGATATTCGTTAAGAGCATGAACTTCAGAGTTAGACATGGCTCCAAATCCTTGCTCTACCATTTACGAGCTGGATTTTGGACAGATTTCTTAAAGTTTCTGAACTTCATTTTTTTTTAACCTATAAAATAGGAATAAAAATAATACCCACCATATAGTATGGTAGTTGTGTAGATTAAATGGGATTTGCATTCAAAGAGTTTAGCACAGTCTCTGGCATATGGAAAGCCATATTATGGCTATGATTTTTAGCTGGTGTTTGAAATTTTTCAGTGTCTTTTATTTTAGAAATAATGCTATAAATGAAATTGTAGTTAAATTTTCAGAAAACTCTTAAAAATCTATTTACCACCAAATATACCGTGCTGGTCTTTAGTGTATTATTCTGAGTCCTCCAGGATGAGAGGAAGAGCAATAGATGGCAAACAACAACGAATGCATACAATGAAGGCATTTTTCCCCCCAGATTTTATTTATTTATTTTAGAGAGAGTGATCACATGTGCACACACTCCTGCCTACTCGAGTCCAGGGTGAGATCAGTGGGGAGGGGCAAAGGGAGAGGGAGAAGCAGGCTTCCTGCTGCGCAGGGCACCTGACCTGGGGCTTGATCCCAGAACTCTGAGATCAGGACCTGAGCAGCCACTTAACTGACTGAGACATCCATTTCAGCCACCTCTGAAATACAAGTATTTAGACACACACAGAGAGAGAGAGAGAATGAACAAACACAGGGGAGAGTGGAATAGAAGAGTCTCCAAACCCAACTCACTGAATATTTTTGGTTTGAAATTATTAATCAAAAGGAAAGAAATAAGCATTTATCTTACCTTTACTGTATTATCTGTATTTCATGTTAACTAAATAGACTAATTTGATAAGGAAACTATTCCCCCCAAAATGTATAAAGGATGGTAGAATTAGAAAATTACTACTTTTCAGTCCATAATGAAAGGAATTAGGTGGCAATAATCAGTGGATGAAATTATTAGGTGAAAGGTTAATGGGGAATTTACAAAGGACGGATTGAGCTGTCATCACCTGAACCCTAGTGATTAATCATGGCATTACTGTGGCATTACTAAAAGTAGTACATCCAGACATTATATACTTGCTGAAGTTTTATAATATGAATCGCAGAGCACAATCCATGAAATATTCTTGCCCAAAATATTGAACCTGAATAGAATCAATTAAGGAAATCAAGTGATGGAGAACCAAGTTAATTGACACCACAGGAAACAAATAGAGAAATAAAGAAATCTAAAGGACAACTGACTCAATTTCCTTAACAAGTTAATGGTTCGGTAAAGAAGTGAGGAGAGGATTGCATCTCTAACTATCTGGTATTGAAGACCAATACCTTGTTTTGTGTTTAAAGTATCCTTTTTGGGGGAGTGCTTAGGTGGCTCGGTCAGTTGAGCGTCCGACTCTTTCAGCTCAGGTCATGATCTCAGGGTCATGAGATTGAATCCCATGTTGGGCACCATGATGAGCATGGAGCCTGCTTTACATTCTCTCTTTCCCTCTCCCTCTGCTTCTGCCCCTCACACCACTGTCTTAAAAAAAAAAAAATTCCTTTCTGGGCATCTACCAGTAGGTGGTCCTAGTGTGCAGCCAGGTCATATGTGAGTTACCATGGAGGGGGAGGACCACCAGCCTGGTTCAGGGTGGTAGGTCTACTGACCATGCACTTAGATGTTTTGACAGTGTCCGCTTGCTATAAAAGTATCTAAATCCTTATTTTTCTTTTCTGAATTTATCTTACCTGCATTTATCTTATTGACCTATAACAAAAAGTTTGAGCACCGGTAACAGTTTTTGGATTGACAACAATTAGTTCTTGAACTGACAACAGTTCAGACCATATTTTAAGCAGCACTACTCTAGATTAAAAGAAATTCAAGAGACATATCCTAATGTAACTTGTGAACCTTATTTGGATCCCAGGTCAAACAAATCAACTATAAAAGGACCTTTTGAAACACAATTAGGGATATTTGATTATGGAGTAAAGTATAAGATGACACCAATTTAGCTTAACAAAATAAAAGACAAATCGGGGGTAGAAGAAGCAAATGTGGCAAAATCTTGTTATGTATTGAATATGGGTGATGTGTGTATAGGCTTTTCTCTTTTATGTATGTTACATATATGCTTCCTTTTCTTCTGTCCTGTCATAATTTACACTTTACTGTAAACTTTATTAATAATTGCAAACGTTTTTAGCTTTATTTTAGATTTAGATCTTCTTTGATGATTTGTGCAGAGTTTAAAACTTCAGAGTAACTTGCCTTCTAAATTTTTTGTTTTTACCTACTAGTTATGAGTACATTAGTTTAGGACCTCAGTTCTGTGATTTGACCTTTCATAGGTTATTGATAAAATAATTTTATGGGTTTTCAACTTTCTTTTTCACTTTTGTATAGCAAAAATAGGAAGAGAGATACTCAGATACTGTAAACAAAATAGTCTATAAATATTGAAATTGGATTTTTTACAGTTAATACTAGATTATTTTGTATGTTATTGTTAAAGAAGAATTAAAAGCCCCCATTAGTTCCATCTTTAGTTAAACCTACTTGATTATATTTTGAATTTACATAGCAACACACCAGAAATATTTTGATTACTTTCTTTACAGCTTAGGAACAGCTGATTGAAAGGGCTTATTTCCTAATTTAGATAGAGTAAAATTTTACAATTTCATTTTATTCTTAGAAATTTAAGTTGATTTTTTAATTCTTTCCTTTCAGTAGTCTTTCTGGTTAAATGCACGTTGCTTTTCCTAAAACCCCCCTCACCATTATTCTAATTATATCAAATTCATATTTTTAAAAATAGATTATAAAATATTTCAATATTTTACTTTATTCCATCCTTTAACACTATCTTGGTAAAAAACCCAGGTTGCCATTCCCATCAATCCTGCTGCCCTCCTGAATTTCATACTTTGCTTATTTGCATAGCTGTCTTTATCTTAAATGTTTTATAAAAAAATTTCAAATGTACAAAAGTAAAGAGAATGGTATAATGAATTCACATGTGCCTATCACCTAGCTCCCACAATTATCAACTCACAGCCAGGCACATACTGTTTTAAAGCATCACTAGCATATATAAAGTGACAAAACGTATCTTAATTAACTTGGCTTTCTTTTTTCCTGTCTTAAAATTATTGGTACTTCAAGTGCACTCTAAATTTATTTCTCATTATATACTAAAGGTAATGAATGAACTCAGGAAAAGATACAAAGACATATTATTTCTATGTTTTTTTTTATTTTTACAATTTTTAAATTAAAAAAAAAAAAAAAAAAAACTATGGTTGGGTGCCTGGGTAGCTCAGTTGGTTAATTGTCTTACTTTGGCTCAGGTCATGATCTTGGGGATCCCGGGATCTAGCCCGGCATGGAGCTCTCCACTTAGAGTGTGTGCTTATTGCTTGCCCTCTGCCTCTTCCCCCAATCATGCACACACTCTCTCAGATAAATAAATAGATAAAATCTTTAAAATTCTGGTAAAATACACATAACATGTAATTTACCATCTTAACCATTTTTAAGTGTGCAGTTCAATAGAGTTAAGTACATTCATACTGTGAATGCAACCAAGTCCCAGTATTCTTTTCATATTGCAAAATTAAAACTTTGTACCCATTAGGGGTGCCTGGGTGGCTCAGTGGATTAAGCCTCTGCCTTCGGCTCAGGTCATGATCTCAGGGTCCTGGGATGGAGCCCCACATCAGGCTCTCTGCTCAACGGGGAGCCTGCTTCCCCTCACCACCCACCGTGTGCCCCCCTCCCCCACCTGCCTCTGCCTACTTGTGATCTCTCTCTCTGTCAAATAAATACATTAAAAAAAAACAAAACAAAACTCTGTACCCATTAAATACTAACAGGTATTCCCATTACCCCCTCCTCTCAGCTGCTGGCAATCACCATTCTATTTACTGTCTCTCTGAATTTGATTATTCTAGGTATCTCATATGAGTGGAATCATACAGCATTTCTCTTTTAGTGACTGGCTTCTTTCACTTAGCTTAATGTCTTCCAAGTTTATCTATTATTTCTATAAATTTTGATTTGGGTTTTATGAAGTAGAGAGCTAAACAGAGAATTGGGATTGAATTTCTGTTAGATGAGGACATCCTGAATTGCATAGCCTCATTCTGTTAAGAGATTTCACTTCTTTTATTTCTAAAGCACACTATTATTAAAGAGGATTAAAAATGCTTTCCATGTATATCTGAGAAGACTAGTTCTTGACTATGTCTCAAATTTGCTGATAATATATAAACCCAACTAGATATTTCTGTCAGAAACATCAACAAATTAAGGAGTAAATAATGGAATTAGTATTTTAAGTAGAGTTACTTTGCCTACCCATTCGCATTAGTGATATTTATACGTTGAATTGTTGGAATTAATGATTTTTTTAATTTCAAAAATGAAATGTTGAACACCCATCTTTTTATCTCTGCATACATAATATGTTTTGATAGGTTCTTTGCTAAAGTTAAATGACAATTTTAAGGTTTACTAAAAGAAATAGATGTTTTTCATAGGTTTCTTAGATATCATGTTACTTTATGTGAGTAACAAATAAATACCTTTGTTGGTTAAATCTTAATTTTTGATTAACTTTTCTTTTTCTTCTAGCTTATTTAAAAAATTATATATATATATAATTAATATATATATTAATATATAAAAAATTATATATATATATATATCACTATATTAATAATGATTTTTAGGGAAGTTGTGAGCATGTTACTTCTATTAAATTTTAGCATAATGCTGTATTTGTTTAAGCCATCCACTGTGAGTTAATGAAATATTATTTCCAGGCCCAAATGTCACTAGATAAAGATTAAATATATTGAATTGATATAGTCTCTTGATTAGACTAAAGTAGATTGTTTTTAGTGTATCTTTGGAGATTAGGAGAAAAATGCACTTGAAACAGCATGCTGTGTTTTTCTAATAAACATTGAATCATAGTCAGTTACACTAGATTTTTCATTCATAATTTGTTGTGTGTTATGATATGATTTGTCACTTAAGCATATGCAAATCTTAAGCAATCATTTCAACAAGAATAGGTTATATCACTTGTGAGTTAAGTATTTTTGAACATCACTTTTAAAGATTAACAAGAGTATCAGAGAAAGAAAAGCTATAATACTTTACAAATTTATAAATTAAAATTTATATAGTGATTGTAATTTTGCATGCTTACAATTAAAAGCACATTCTTGGCTAACAGTGATGTTTGGGTTTCCTGGGCAGGGTGACAGGCTGTATTTAAAAAAGTCTTGTGGAGCATTATCTTTACAGTGGTGAGTTTATGAAGCCCAAGATCATCTTACCCTCAAGTTCTAAAGTTTATATATAGAGAGAGAGAGGAGAGAGAGAGAAGAGGAGAAAGAGAGAGAGAAGGAGAGAGAGAGAGAGACAGAGTATGTAGAGTCTAATTTATTAATTTATAACAAATAAAATTTCAAGTGAACTGGAATGCTCCTGTCATGATGATTCATTTTTGCTTCGTAGATGGGCCAATCACAATTGTATGAACACAGAATAAGTACAAATTCTCATGTGTAGTTGTAATACTGAGATATTTAATGACATAATCTGAGAGTGGCATACCTCTTGCTCTGCAGTAGGGGTAGTCTTACCATTGAGGAGAAATTGCAATTTTAGGTTTATAGGGTAAGAATCTTGCTTGAACTGTCCAGTGGACACTGCCAGTGTTTCCTTCACTGATCTCTCTCTCTCTCTCTTTTTAAATTTTAATGACTGGCCAGTCTCTCTTTTGGTTGCTATCAGATTACAGTCAAATCTTGCTGGCTGGGGAGCCATTCTCTCTCATTAAATAATTCACCTATGTGCTCTACCTGTTATGGGTTATTTTTAACTTGAAACTTGAACTTGAAAAATTCTTTTTTTTTTTATTTTTTTTTATTTTTTTTTATGGTTTTTTTTTTTTCATTTTATTTATTTTTTCAGTGTAACAGTATTCATTCTTTTTGCACAACACCCAGTGCTCCATGCAAAACGTGCCCTCCCCATTACCCACCACCTGTTCCCCCAACCTCCCACCCCTGACCCTTCAAAACCCTCAGGTTGCCCCAACCTCCCACCCCTGACCCTTCAAAACCCTCAGGTTGTTTTTCAGAGTACATAGTCTCTTATGGTTCGCCTCCCCTCCCCAATGTCCATAGCCCGCTCCCCCTCTCCCAATCCCACCTCCCCCCAGCAACCCCCAGTTTGTTTTGTGAGATTAAGAGTCATTTATGGTTTGTCTCCCTCCCAATCCCATCTTGTTTCATTTATTCTTCTCCTATCCCCCTACCCCCCCATGTTGCTTCTCCATGTCCTCATATCAGGGAGATCATATGATAGTTGTCTTTCTCCGATTGACTTATTTCACGAAGCATGATACGCTCTAGTTCCATCCACGTCGTCGCAAATGGCATGATTTCATTTCTTTTGATGGCTGCATAGTATTCCATTGTGTATATATACCACATCTTCTTTATCCATTCATCTGTTGATGGACATCTAGGTTCTTTCCATAGTCTGGCTATTGTAGACATTGCTGCTATAAACATTCGGGTACACGTGCCCCTTCGGATCACTATGTTTGTATCTTTAGGGTAAATACCCAGTAGTGCAATTGCTGGGTCATAGGGTAGTTCTATTTTCAACATTTTGAGGAACCTCCATGCTGTTTTCCAGAGTGGTTGCACCAGCTTGCATTCCCACCAACAGTGGAGGAGGGTTCCCCTTTCTCCACATCCTCGCCAGCATCTGTCATTTCCTGACTTGTTAATTTTAGCCATTCTGACTGGTGTGAGGTGATATCTCATTGTGGTTTTGATTTGTATTTCCCTGATGCCGAGTGACGTGGAGCACTTTTTCATGTGTCTGTTGGCCATCTGGATGTCTTCTTTGCAGAAATGTCTGTTCATGTCCTCTGCCCATTTCTTGATTGGATTGTTTGTTCTTTGGGTGTTGAGTTTGCTAAGTTCCTTATAGATTTTGGATACTAGCCCTTTATCTGATATGTCGTTTGCAAATATCTTCTCCCATTCTGTCAGTTGTCTTTTGGTTTTGTTAACTGTTTCCTTTGCTGTGCAAAAGCTTTTGATCTTGATGAAATCCCAATAGTTCATTTTCGCCCTTGCTTCCCTTGCCTTTGCCGTTGTTCCTAGGAAGATGTTGCTACGGCTGAGGTCGAAGAGGTTGCTGCCTGCATTCTCCTCAAGGATTTGGATGGATTCCTTTCTCACATTGAGGTCCTTCATCCATTTGGAGTCTATTTTCGTGTGTGGTGTAAGGAAGTGGTCCAATTTCATTTTTCTGCATGTGGCTGTCCAATTTTCCCAGCACCATTTATTGAAGAGGCTGTCTTTTTTCCATTGGACATTCTTTCCTGCTTTGTCGAAGATTAGTTGACCATAGAGTTGAGGGTCGATTTCTGGGCTCTCTATTCTGTTCCACTGATCTATGTGTCTGTTTTTGTGCCAGTACCATGCTGTCTTGATGATGACAGCTTTGTAATAGAGCTTGAAGTCCGGAATTGTGATGCCACCAACTTTGGCTTTGTTCTTCAATATTCCTTTGGCTATTCGAGGTCTTTTCTGGTTCCATATAAATTTTAGGATTATTTGTTCCATTTCTTTGAAAAAAATGGATGGTATTTTGATAGGGATTGCATTAAATGTGTAGATTGCTTTAGGTAGCATAGACATTTTCACGATATTTATTCTTCCAATCCAGGAGCATGGAACATTTTTCCATTTTTTTGTGTCTTCCTCAATTTCTTTCATGAGTACTTTATAATTTTCTGTGTATAGATTCTTAGTCTCTTTGGTTAGGTTTATTCCTAGGTATCTTATAGTTTTGGGTACAATTGTAAATGGGATTGACTCCTTAATTTCTCTTTCTTCAGTCTTGTTGTTGTTGTACAGAAATGCAACTGATTTCTGTGCATTGATTTTATATCCTGACACTTTACTGAATTCCTGTACAAGTTCTAGCAGTTTTGGAGTGGAGTCTTTTGGGTTTTCCACATATAGTATCATATCATCTGCGAAGAGTGATAGTTTGACTTCTTCTTTACCAATTTGGATGCCTTTAATTTCTTTTTGTTGTCTGATTGTTGAGGCTAGGACTTCTAGTACTATGTTGAATAGCAGTGGTGATAATGGACATCCCTGCCGTGTTCCTGACCTTAACGGAAAAGCTTTCAGTTTTTCTCCATTGAGAATGATATTTGCGGTGGGTTTTTCATAGATGGCTTTGATAATATTGAGGTATGTGCCCTCTATCCCCACACTTTGAAGAGTTTTGATCAGGAAGGGATGCTGTACTTTGTCAAATGCTTTTTCAGCATCTATTGAGAGTATCATATGGTTCTTGTTCTTTCTTTTATTAATGTGTTCTATCACATTGATTGATTTGCGGATGTTGAACCAACCCTGCAGCCCTGGAATAAATCCCACTTGATCGTGGTGAATAATCCTTTTAATGTACTGTTGAATCCTATTGGCTAGTATTTTGGCGAGAATTTTTGCGTCTGTGTTCATCAAGGATATTGGTCTGTAGTTCTCTTTTTTGGTGGGATCCTTGTCTGGTTTGGGGATCAAGGTGATGCTGGCCTCATAAAATGAGTTTGGAAGTTTTCCTTCCGTTTCTATTTTTTGGAACAGTTTCAAGAGAATAGGAATTAGTTCTTCTTTAAATGTTTGGTAGAATTCCCCTGGGAAGCCGTCTGGCCCTGGGCTTTTGTTTGTTTGGAGATTTTTGATGACTGTTTCAATCTCCTTACTGGTTATGGGCCTGTTCAGGTTTTCTATTTCTTCCTGGTTCAGTTGTGGTAGTTTATATGTCTCTAGGAATGCATCCATTTCTTCCAGATTGTCCAATTTGTTGGCGTAGAGTTGCTCATAGTATGTTCTTATAATTGTCTGTATTTCTTTGGTGTTAGTTGTGATCTCTCCTCTTTCATTCATGATTTTATTGATTTGGGTCCTTTCTCTTTTCTTTTTGATGAGTCTGGCCAGGGGTTTATCAATCTTATTGATTCTTTCAAAGAACCAGCTCCTAGTTTCATTGATTTTTTCTATTGTTTTTTTGGTTTCTATTTCATTGATTTCTGCTCTGATCTTTATGATTTCTCTTCTCCTGCTGGGTTTAGGGTTTCTTTCTTGTTCTTTCTCCAGCTCCTTTACGTGTAGGGTTAGGTTGTGTACTTGAGACCTTTCTTGTTTCTTGAGAAAGGCTTGTACTGCTATATATTTTCCTCTCAGGACTGCCTTTGCTGTGTCCCACAGATTTTGAACTGTTGTGTTTTCATTATCATTTGTTTCCATGAATTTTTTCAATTCTTCTTTAATTTCCTGGTTAACCCATTCATTCTTTAGAAGGATGCTGTTTAGTCTCCATGTATTTGGGTTCTTTCCAGCTTTCCTCTTGTGATTGAGTTCTAGCTTCAGAGCATTGTGGTCTGAAAATATGCAGGGAATAATCCTAATCTTTTGATACCGGTTGAGACCTGATTTGTGACCCAGGATGTGATCTATTCTGGAGAAGGTTCCATGTGCACTAGAGAAGAATGTGTATTCTGTTGCTTTGGGATGAAATGTTCTGAATATATCTGTGATGTCCATCTGGTCCAGTGTGTCATTTAAGGCCTTTATTTCCTTGTTGATCTTTTGCTTGGATGATCTGTCCATTTCAGTGAGGGGAGTGTTCAAGTCCCCTACTATTATTGTATTATTATTGATGTGTTTCTTTGATTTTGTTATTAATTGGTTGATATAGTTGGCTGCTCCCACGTTAGGGGCATAGATATTTAAAATGGTTAGATCTTCTTGTTGGACAGACCCTTTGAGTAGGATATAGTGTCCTTCCTCATCTCTTATTATAGTCTTTGGCTTAAAATCTAATTGATCTGATATAAGGATTGCCACCCCAGCTTTCTTCTGATGCCCATTAGCATGGTAAATTGTTTTCCACCCCCTCACTTTAAATCTGGAGGTGTCTTCGCGTCTAAAATGAGTTTCTTGTAGGCAACATACTGATGGGTTTTGTTTTTTTATCCATTCTGATACCCTGTGTCTTTTGATTGGGGCATTTAGCCCATTAGCATTCAGGGTAACTATTGAGAGATATGAATTTAGTGCCATTATTAGCCTGTAAGGTGACTGTTACTGTATATTGTCTCTGTACCTTTCTGATCTACTACTTTTAGGCTCTCTCTTTGCTTAGAGGACCCCTTTCAATATTTCCTGTAGAGCTGGTTTGGTGTTTGCAAATTCTTTCAGTTTTTGTTTGTCCTGGAAGCTTTTGATCTCTCCTTCTATTTTCAATGATAGCCTAGCTGGATAGAGTATTCTTGGCTGCATGTTTTTCTCGTTGAGTGCTCTGAATATATCATGCCAGCTCTTTCTGGCCTGCCAGGTCTCTGTGGATAAGTCTGCCGCCAATCTAATATTTTTACCATTGTATGTTACAGACTTCTTTTCTCGGGCTGCTTTCAGGATTTTCTCTTTGTCACTAAGACTTGTAAATTTTACTATTAGGTGACGGGGTGTGGACCTATTCTTGTTGACTTTGAGGGGGGTTCTCTGCATCTCCTGGATTTTGATGCTTGTTCCCTTTGCCATATTAGGGAAATTCTCTCCAATGATTCTCTCCAATAGACCTTCTGCTCCCCTCTCTGTTTCTTCTTCTTCTGGAATCCCAATTATTCTAATGTTGTTTCGTCTTATGGTGTCACTTATCTCTCGAATTCTCCCCTCATGGTCCAGTAGCTGTTTGTCCCTCTTTTGCTCGGCTTCCTTATTCTCTGTCATTTGGTCTTCTATATCACTAATTCTTTCTTCTGCCTCATTGATCCTAGCAGTGAGAGCCTCCATTTTTGATTGCACCTCATTAATAGCTTTTTTGATTTCAACTTGGTTAGATTTTAGTTCTTTAATTTCTCCAGAAAGGGCTTTAATATCTCCAGAGAGGGTTTCTCTAATATCTTCCATGCCTTTTTCGAGCCCGGCTAGAATGTTCAGAATCGTCATTCTGAACTCTTGATCTGACATATTACCCATGTCTGTGTTGATTAGGTCCCTAGCCTTCGGTACTGTCTCTTGTTCTTTTGTTTGTGGTGATTTTTTCCGCCTTGTCATTTTGTCCAGATAAGAGGATATGAAGGAGTAAATAAACTACTAAAAGGGTGGCAAAGACCCCGGAAAAATGCGCTGTAACCAAATCAGAAGAGACCCCAAATTGTGGGGGGGAGAAAGGGGATAAAAACAGCTTCTGAAAAAAAAAAGAAAAAAAAAAAAAAAGAAAGAAAAAAATTTTAAAAATAAAACAAATAAAAAATATAAAAAAGAAAGAAAAAATATATATATTTAGATGAACTAGTCAAAAAATGTTAAAAAAGAAAAGGGTAAAAGTTTAAAAAAAATTTAGCAGAAGAAGAAAAAAGAAAAAAGAAAAAAATTGAAAAAAGGAAAAAAAAATTGAAGTAGCCGCAAGACTAAAGAATCATGGGGAGGAAGCCATGAGTTCCGTGCTTTGCTTTCTCCTCCTCTGGAATTGCTCTGCTGTCTTAGGAATTGAATCTGCTTTCTCCTTGATAGATGAACTTCGTCCTGGCTGGATATTTTGTTGATCTTCTGGGGGAGGGGCCTGTTGTAGTGACTCTCAAGTGTCTTTGCCCGAGGCGGGATTGCACCGCCCTTACCGGCGGCCGGACTAAGTAATCGGCTCGGGTTCGCTTTTGGGAGCTTCTGTTCCCTGAACGCTTTCCGTAGAGTTCCGGAGGACGGGAATGAAAATGGCGGCCTCCTAGTCTCCGGCCCGGAGGAGCCGAGAGCCTGGGGCCCCACTCCTCAGTGCGCCCCCAGAGGACAGCACCCAATCACTCCCGTATCCCCAGCCTCTAGCCGCTCTCCGAGCTCACCCAGCCCGCGACCAGTTCAAGGTAACCCCGAGCTGAGAGTTTAGTCCTCGGCTCTGTCTCTCCAGCCGGCTTCTCCGTTCTAATACCTGCGAGCTCTCCGACACTCCGACACCCCCGATCCTTCTGTGACCCTGCGGGGCCTGGGGCCACGCTGGCCCCGCGTGGGCTTCACCCCGGTTTAGCCCCTGGAGCAATGTCCCTCAGTGGAACAGACTTTTAAAAGTCCTGATTTTGTGCTCCGTTCCTCCGCCGCTTGCCGGGAGCCGGCCCCTCCCCCCGCGGTCTATCTTCCCGTCGTTTTAGATTCACTTCTCCGCCAGTCCTACCTTTCAGAAAGTGGTTGATTTTCTGTTTCTAGAGTTGCTGTTCTTCTTCTGTTCGCTCTCCCGTTGGATTTGTAGGTGTTTGCAATGTTTAGATAAGCTATCGAGCTGATCTCCTGCTACCTGATGTAGTCTCAGGCTGCTACTTCTCCGCCATCTTGACTCCTCCCCGAACTTGAAAAATTCTTATTTACAAAGCCTTGGGAAAGGCCTTCAACTATAGACAATATTATTATGATCATGGATATTTGTAAAAATATAGGGAAAAAATTATCAAAAAATCATACTACCCTAGTATAGTTGTAGTTGTTTTGATGAATTTCCCTCATATGTCTATTTCCCAATTGGTATTTTTAATGAATATTATTTTAAAATTTATAAATTTGGAGTGCAATTACATATCTATAACATTGTCTTACCTTTTAGGAAAACAAGTTTTCACTTTATTATTATTTTTTAAATTTAATCTTTTTTTTTTTTTTTTAAGAGAGGGAGAGAGGGGATGCTCAAGGCAGAGGAGCAGCAGAAATCTCAAGGGACAGAGAGAATCTCAAGTGGAATCTGTGCCCAGCATGGAGCCCAAAGCAGGGCTTGATCTCACAACCCTGATACCATGACCTGAGACAAAATCAGGAGTTGGTGGGTTAACTGACTAAGCCACCCAGGCACCTCAATAAATTTTCACTTTATTAAATTTTATTTCTTTATTTGTCAGAGGGAGGGAGGGAGAGAAAGTGCACAAGCAGGGGGAGTGTCAGGTAGAGGGAGAAACAGACTCCCCGCTGAGCAAGGAGCCTGATGTGGGACTCCATCCCAGGACCCTGAGATCATGACCTGAGCCAAAGGCAGATACTTAACTGACTGAGCCACCCAGGCGTCCCAAGTTTTCACTTTAAAGATTGATTTTGCTAGGTATCTTTTGAAACTGGTTACCTAAATGAACTGTCTTCTACCTCTAGTACTTTTAAAAATAATTACTTGGTGCTTTCCATGTTATCTGACATAGTGAAAATATGGTTTCTTTTTCAATATTTATGGCTTCATTTTGGTCATATTATTAGTTATAATTTCCAAATAAATTGTGTGTGATGGGGGCAATCAAATGTATTCTTATTTTACAGCATTCTTTTTATGCTTATGACACTCCTGTAAGTATATAGGGCACGTAGGGCAGTCTTATTGTCTTCATTTTTATGAAGATAACTTGAATAAATGATAGACTTTGGCACCAAAATAACAACTGATCTGCCTGCGTTTGAGCTAGAACTGGAGCGAGAACTCAGGTTTCTGGACCACTATGGTCCTGTGTTTAATGACATAAGCAGTCTCACAGTTCAGAATTCTGTGAACCCTGAGCTCAGTGTAATCAAAACAGAGCTCATCATCTTTCAACCTCCTCATTTGAATTCTTTGTTGTTTTTTTTTTTTTAAAGATTTTATTTATTCATTTGACAGAGAGAGAGATCACAAGTAGAGAGGTAGGCAGAGAGAGAGAGAGAGAAGTAGGCTCCCTGCGGAGCAGAGAGCCCGATGCGGGGCTCGATCCCAGGACCCTGAGATCATGACCTGAGCCGAAGGCAGCGGCTTAATCCACTGAGCCACCCAGGCGCCCCTGAATTCTTTGTTTTAGTAGTTGTTTCCACCATCTTCTGGCTCAGGCCATGAACCTAAAGACTTTTTTACATTCCACTGTCGCCTCAGCACCTACATCTAATGGATCATTCCATCAGTTTATTTCCCCCTTTAAACATGTTTCATATTGACTCACCTCTGCTCTCTTTTCCATTGCCACTGTCTTGGTTCAGGGGTTATTCCTGGTCTCTGTGTCTCATCTTGCCTTCTGCCAACTTGCCTTCATCCTAAAATTCCAACCCATTACTCTCTGGTTAAATTACTTCAGTGATTCTTCATGACTTCAGGGTATAGCTCTGGCGCTTTGGCTAAGCATACACAGCACATGCCTAAAAAAGATGTACTCTTTTGAGTCTTGCTTCTTTCTTTCAACATTACATTTATGTATAGCATTGTAGTCTATGGTTGGTCAGAGTTGTGTTCCAACACCCAGAGCTTGAAGGGTGGAGTAATATTTCCACCCAACTGAAGGATCTGTAAGTAGGCTGGCTGGGAGCACATTCAGAGTTCAGGCAGGCTTCTAGTCTGCCCTGGCTTCTGGTTTCTCCCGTATCCTCTGTGCATGTGTGCAGCCCTGCCATCAGCCAGGACATGAAGAGAGCCTGGTTTCCTTAAGACATGCAGGTGGAAGGCAGCCAGGGTTCCTTGCAGAGTTCAAGTCCCTTTGTGGGTCTCGCATGACTAAGATCTTTCTATTACCTTTCTGTTTATGTTGCTGGTTGGTTGCTTGTGCTAACTGGGATGGCTACCTCAGACTTGCTAGTGAGATTGCTTACTTGTACTGGAGACACTGCAGATATGATATCACTGGAGATATTTTTTCCATTTTAAATTTATGCATTACCTCCTTCAGATAGGCAACCCTAACCCTCATGTTTAGCTAAGATATACTCTCTTCTCTCTATTTCGATATAACTGGTGCACCATTCTATGTGGTGATTATCTGTATACCTGCCTGATTCCCCATAGTAGTCTGAAAGTTTGACTGCCAGCAGTTTGTTTCTGTATCCTCACTTCTATGTCCTTGGTGCTTGGCATGATAAGCACTCTATACGCATTTGTTTAATTGAGTTAAAATCATATAAGTTGCAAGGAATTCTTCCAGGTTTGTTACTTATATAAATTCATGTCATTGTATTTCATTTCATTGTATAATGTATTACTTGAAATAAGTGGGTCATTGAGTAGTGTTTAAAAACCTGTTTGTTTTAGAAGAATTTTTATTAAATAGCAAAATTCTCTTTTAGTGGAATGAACTATTGGATACAATATTATGTAATGTCATCAGTGAACCCTAAGTTCATTACCGCTAAGCTCATTAGTAAATTATTTGATCTTTTAGTAGATTTTTGACAGGATTTATCATTCTGTTCTCGTTACACTTTTACAATTGGTGTCTTCACTCTCTTGGTTTATCTCTTAGATTATTCTTCACTCCTTTTCAGTCTCCTTTGTTGTTTTTCTTTTCTCTATAACCTCATAATATTAGTGACTATGCTATGTCTTATTCTCTTTTTTTTCTTTTTTCACTTTATAAAATACTGAGTTTATTTCACATGTATATTTTTGTCTCCTCACCATTCCATTTGTCTGACCACCACTACTACTAT
The DNA here is from genome assembly GCF_922984935.1 of Meles meles. Taxonomy (NCBI): domain Eukaryota; kingdom Metazoa; phylum Chordata; class Mammalia; order Carnivora; family Mustelidae; genus Meles; species Meles meles. The sequence goes on along the minus strand of NC_060068.1, from coordinate 76,246,236 downwards.
GTCTTATTATAACATTCCATACATATTTAAAACCAAGCAAAGGGTGGAGTTCCAGCTTTAAAAACTGAACAGGCATTTTAGACAACACATTCTTGGCAATGGAACCTGAACATTTATCAGACATAGTAGAGAAAGTTCTCACTGTACATTATAACAGGGACAGCCAGATATCAACTGTTTCAGAAATGAAATAAGATGGAAAATTTTAACAAACTGTTTAAACTGTTTTCTTGAAGAGACGTCCTCCTCTGCCAGAGACCTTCAGTGGCCTCTTGGTCAGTCATCCAGAAACAATTCTTGACGTGATTGATGAACTTGGCTTCTTCTACTTTGTGAAGAGAACCACTTACTTGCATTTTTGCTTTAATGTCTTCTATAGAACAAGGTCCTTTCGGTGTTTTGGGAGTCTTTTTCTGTGGTGTGAAAGATTCTTTGATTTTGGTATTGATGGTTTTGACTCTTTTCCATTCTGGTTTGATTTTTGTACATTTTTGGCTGGAGTATCTTGTATAGATTTCTTTACTGGAATCTTTTCTTCAGCTTTCTCTTCATCAAAATCATCATCATTATCATCATCTTCATCATCATCTTCACTGGCGATGAGTTATACTTTTTTCTTTGGACCCTTACTACCCCTTCCAGGGGCAGAATGCTTTTCAGATACACTAAGGAGTTTCTTCTTTCTCTTCTTTTGACTCTGCATCTTCCTCCTCAGCTACTAAGTGTTGTCTGCTAGTATGCACAGGCCCTGAGCCACATTTCAACTGTAAGACCACAGGTGGTGTTACTGCAGAGCCCCGAAGGGAAACCGTTGGCTGTACAGACATCTTCAAAGTTGCCAGTGAGACTTTAATCAGACTGCGTTTGTAACTCATTGCGTCCGCTTCAACTATGTCCAGTTCATCCTTTGCACCAACCCCTACACTGATCCTTCTTAAAGATAACTGGTGCTCATTTTCATCATTATCCACCTTAAAGGGATAATCTTTGTCAGTCTTTAGGTTCACAACTGAAAGGATAGTTCTGGGGCCTCAGGGGACTCATGTCCATGTTCATTAAATCTTCCATGGTGTGGTGGCATGAACTGAGGTGGGAGAGCAGGCAGACAGAGATAAATGACTGCTGTTCCACAGAAGAGCGATGCAGGAGGGAATCACACCAGGGACTGTCTTATTCTCTTAGCTATTCTCATGAACCTGGAGGTTATCATTTAAATTACATCAAATGCTAATTACTGCCAAATATATATTCCCTGTCCAGACTTCTCTTTTGAATTCTAGATTCATCAGTCCAACTTCTTACTTGACATTTCTACTTTAATGTCTCCTCTTAGATCCTGAAGTCAACATGTTCAAAATTAAACTCTGAATCTTCCCCCCACCTCAAACTTACTCACCCACTACCACCCAAACTAATCTTCTCTCAAATGATAATACTCCATCTTCCCAATTGTTCAAGCTACTGGAGTTGTCCTTACATTCCCTATTCCTCTCAGACCCCACATTCAGTCCATTAGGTCCTCCTGTTGCCTCTACCTTCATAATATCTAGGATCAGACCATTTCTCATCATCTCCCCTTGCTATCACCCTGATGTAAACATCCATCAACTTTACTAGGATTACCTTCCTATCTGCCTGCTTCCACCCTTGCCTTCCAATGGTATAACATTACCTTTTAAAATGTGAGTCATGGAGTGCCTGGGTGGCTCAGTGGGTTAGGGCCTCTGCCATTCTGCTCTGGTCGTGATCTCAGGGTCCTGGGGTCGAGCCCCGCATCTGGCTCTCTGCTCAGCGGGGAGCCTGCCCCCCCCACCCCCACCTGCCTCTCTGCCTACTTGTGATCTCTGTCAAATAAGTAAATAAAATCTTTTTTAAAAATGTGAGTCATATTGCATTACTTCTCAACTCTAGGTAAAAGCTGAAACATTTATTTATTTCTAAAAACATTTATTCATTTATTTTAGAGAGAGAGAGATTGCGTGTAGGCCCAAGCAGAGGGTAGAGCAGCAGGAGAGGGAGAGAGAATCCTCTAGCAGACTCCCCACTAAGTGCAGAGCCCCAAAGTGGGGTTTGATCCCAGGACCATGAGATCATGACCTGAGCGGAAATCAAAAGTCACATGTTCAACTGACTGAGCCACCCAGGTGCCCCACACAAAAACATTAATAATAGACTATAAACTATGGGATCTGCTCCTTCCTCACCTTTCTTACTACTCTTCTGACTTCACCTCCTATTTCCCTTCCTTTCATTCATCACCATCCAGGCACACTGCTTCCTTGCTCTTCCTCAAACACACTAGAGAAACACTAGACAAACATTCTTGCCTGGGGTCTCTAAATTGTCTGGCCCCTTGTGTAGACAATTCCTCTTTTAGATATGGCTGACTGCCCACCTCTCACCATGCCCTTATCCTTCGTGTGTTCTCTCAACACATCACCTTCTCACCACCATTATCACCATGTGATAAAGACCACTTGGTCTCCCTATCTGCCAGCCTCACTCCCGACTTCCCTTATCCTACTCCATGTTTTCTTTTTCTCATACTACTGTTTACCTTCCAATGTGCATTATAATTTACTTTTTTATTATGTTTATTGTTTAATGTCTCTCTTTCCCAGCTTAGTCTATGAGGAGAGAGATCTTTGTTTTCTTTGCTGATATGCCCAATGCACTGAGAATATCACCAAGTATTAAGTAGGCACACAAACAAATATCTGTTAAATGAATGATTACCTGATTTTCTGTAAAAAATAAAAATTCACAATTTGTCTGAAGAACTTTATTAGGTGAAAAGTTTAATTTGAAAAATTATGAGAAATTTAAAAAAATGCCGATGTTCTTTTATCCCTTAATTGGTGAATTAAGATCCATGAAAACACCATAAAATTTACATAAAAAGTTAATAAGTATCATTCAAATAACCTCTTCAGGGCAGTCTTTTTAATAAAACTGGCATTTCTGTAAAAGTGGAATTTTTCTATAATGATATGCAGAATAGTGGAATTTAATGCATACTTTAGATTTAAAAATAACCATGTAACAGTGTTTTGAGTGGGACCTTTTTATCTTGTTCCAGAATTTCAGCTAAGGCCTTAAGCTGAAGACAAAATACCCTGAGTAACTAATTTTCTATATTTAGATTGCATGAATAATCTACTAGCCACTGGGACCAGAAACCTGCCTGTAGAGATTGTTCTGAGGAACCATTCCTGAAAAACAGGGATCCCTAACCCCATCCCAATATGAGAATAGGATTCAGCAGAGGAGAAGTGCAGAGTCTGTGATGAGGAATGATTCCTTCCCCTCCCAGAGCCTTCCTTCCTTGTCCAAGGAACCATTTATAAACAGTATGGGATGCCCTCAAGTCAGAAGGAGGGTCATTTCTTTTCCTAGTTGAACATTTGCTTAGCATTGGACTGGCTGGTCTGCCCTTTTCTGCTAAAACAGGGCTAAATGGAATTGAGAGTGATAGTACAGGGGGAATGTTTAATCTCTTTAATATATTCTCTCCAGAGAATAGCTAGGCTTGGTCTATTTTTCTGTTGTCCTGCGCAAGCCAGGAGGTAAAGGCAGCTCTGCAGGGGTAGAGGGTATATAGTCACTGCCTATATCAGTAAATGTCCAGGTGGTGGTTTTCCTGCATGATCTTCTGAAGAGTCCATACAATCACCCCACCAGGGAGCTGGCAGCTGTGTGCCTGCCACAAGCAGGGACACTGACAGCTAGTTAGTATCAGGCAGAGAAGCAACAGGAAACAGCAGAGAGGGTATGTGACTCCAACCAGTTAAGGAAGGGGATAACTGTCCTTTCTGCTTCCAATTCTCAAGCCATGGGCCCCTGGAAGAAATGGTGAGGGACGGCATGTTCCTCTGAGCAGGACTGTGCTTCATTTCTCCATTCCAAGCTTTAGAGAGTGTGGGTTGAACCAGGGAGAAAAGAGCTTCAAATCGATTTTGAGTCTGAAGGCTTCAAAATAACAACAACAGCAACAACAGTAAGAAGAAGATTGAATTTTTTTTTAAGATTTTATTTACTTTTTAAGATTTTATTTATTTATTTGACAGAAATCACAAGTAGGCAGAGAGGCAGGCAGAGAGAGAGGGAAGCAAGCTCCCTAAGCAGAGACCCCCCCCCCCCCGCCCCCCAATGCGGGGCTTGATCCCAGGACCCTGAGACCATGACTCGAGCTGAAGGCAGAGGCTTTAACCCACTGAGCCACCCAGGCGCCCCAGAAAATTGAATTCTAATTGTTTGAAGGATAGAGTTCTAATAACTGAAAGCGCCTAACGAGTTACCGTGTGGTACTGAGTTGTTTAAGGATCCTTAATGTATCAGTCAGGTATTGCTGCATAATAAACCACTTTAAAACTTAGTGGTTTAAAACAACCATTTGTTATTTCTAAGAAGCTTATGCATTAGCTAGACCATTCTGTTGATCTGTGACAGGCTTGACTGATGTTCACAGGGCTTGTGTGTGTCTCTACCATCAGCTCATGGTGGGTGGGAGCTGGCTTGTCTAAGACGGCCTCATTTGGGATGATTTGATTTGGTTTCATGTTCCAGGAGGCTAGTCTGAGCTTGTTCTTATGGTGGTGGCTGGGGTCCATAAACAGAAAGTAGAAACACTCAAGCACTCTTTAAAACTTATATTTAAACTTTTCTTGGAGGCCAAACTCAGAGTCACTGTGGGAAGGCACTACCAAAGGGCGAGGATATAGTGAGGCATGAAAAATTGGGGCCATTAATGAGGTCAATCTGCCACACTTAACAGGTGGGAAAGGAGATTCCACACAAGAGAGTTAAGAGCAGTTATTGGGGGGAAAGTTGCGTATTTGTACTCTGAGGAGTAGGGACCCTTTAATCACAGGTTACAATTGATTTGGACTACATGGACTCCTAAGATAGAGTCTGTTTCTTCTCTATGTTCTTTCTGATGTATAAGTTTAACAGAAATCGTTTTTTAATGATTGTGATTTTTTAGTTTGAGGGTCACCCTGAATTTGATCTATCAGGGGAAAGCTATATGCATAAAATGTATGGAATTTGGAGATGAATGCCAGAAGATGTAACAAGGAAAGTTGCAAATGGTTGCCTCTAGGTAGACTGACCAGAGCGTGGGGACGGGTAAGAAAGCTGTTGATTTTTGTTATATATATGCATTTTAGTGTTGTTTGACTTTTAAAACTATGTGTTATATTGTTTTGATTAAAATGAGTCATAATTTTTTTTAAAAAGGAAACTCCATTTTCAAGGCATCATCGCTATGCTATTATTTACATACAGTAATTTCATTTAATCCTCACAGTATCCCTATGAATTACCTATTATTATTTCTACCTCAAATGAGATGGAGAAGGCTTAGAGAAGTTAGGAGACTTGTGTAGCCGGTGTTACATTGTCTCTAAGTAAGAGGCAGGGTCAAGATGGGAACCAAGGTGTGTCTGCTTCCAAAGACTACCACCTTAACCCCTAACCTGTAGTTTAATATGTGAATTGCTCACTTAGTTCGAAGCTGATTTTTAATCTGCTCCATTCCAGAGTTTCATACTATTATGTAACTCCCACAATGGAACTAGAATAAATGTATTTATTTTTCCTACGAACAAAATTGCTTCTTATCAACGTTTAGGCTTCAAATGGAAAAATAGTGATTGAGTAAATTCTTCCAGGGTAATATGATGAATATCCAGCATGTTTAAATTTGTTCTGAAGAAAAAAGTATTTACTTTTACTTAATACTTAGATACATTAGATGCTTAGATTCCAGATATTGGATTATAATACCACATAAATTTAAATATTTCTTAAAAAGTATGCTTGTAGCATCTTTTTTGTATAAGGAAAGTATTTATAATTAGGAGTTTGATTAAGAAGAACTGATTTGCTTTCATGAATTTTCCAAGTTATCAATATCCAGCTATATTATCTTACTTTAGGAGTTAAGTGTGATACAAACTTCATCTACTAATTGCTTTTAACAGCTGCTGTAGATATTTATTGCAAAATGTCATTGAAAAGACAGATTTAATATATTAGTTTAGTACACATGGTGATTTAAAGATTAGAGTATGTTAAATAAACTGTGTCAGAAATTATAAATAAACTAAAATGAGTAAAATTATCCTAAAATTGCTAGACAAGTCTTCACATTTAATGTTACATTAATGAGTTTTGTACAGAGACTGTTTCGAATAAAATCCTTTTTCATCAGATGTTGCACATATGCCTTCACTGTTTGTTTTTCTTCAAAGTAAAACTTAATGAAACAGCTAATAAAACCCAATTTTACTCCTGATCCTTGAAGGAAACAAGTCCTTGAAGTGTACCCACTGTTTATTCTTTTGCACTGGTTTTTGCTACTTTTCAGCATGTAAATTTTCCAGTAATGGAAAACAGTCAAAGCCATAAACCTTTTCTTCCAAGTTTTATAAACCCAGTATTTATTTCTTATTTGTAAAGTGATTGCACAATGGAAACATGCTTTGCACACATACAGAGAAGTTTGGTCTCAGATCTTCATGTTCACCTCCTGCTGGCTTCAGGAGGGCGTAGTGCGGGTGCATTTAAATGGATCTTTATTATGTAAATAATGAAGAACCAGAATGGGGGATTTAACTACCCCCCCCCCTTTGGAGTGAAAAGCATATATGAGACTTCTATACCCTGTTATTCTCATAAACCTGAAAATGTATTAGATTGGTGAATACCTTATAAAAAAGGATCGGCCTCCATGAATTAGAAATATACAGATGGCAGATGTGTACGTACCCCAAGTGGCTTTTCACTACCCATAGCATATGCCATTCTGTGTCTTCCTGGTTCTTTTATGGAGAGGATTGTTTTTGACTTTGGTGACAGGGTGGAGGTGGATATTTGGGTTAAGATAAGAGTCAGTGTAGGGGCGCCTGGGTGGCTCAGTGGGTTAAAGCCTCTGCCTTCGGCTCAGGTCATGATCCCAGAGTCCTGGGATCCAGCCCCACATCGGGCTTTCTGCTCTGCAGGGAGCCTGCTTCCTCCTCTCTCTCTGCCTGCCTCTCTGCTTAGCTGTGATTTCTCTCTGTCAAATAAATAAAAAAAAAAAAAAAAAAAAAAAAAAGAGTCAGTGTTACTCAGAAGTGTGGCCCTGGATTGGTACCAGTGCAAGGAGATAAATGCAGAAATTGAAAATGAGTGCTTAGAAACTTGTAAGTAATTTGACAGAGTAGTATTATGTCTGTCAAATATAATTTGAAAATCGATACGGATAATGGGGGATGCTATGTGTATGTGGGAGCAGAGGTATATGGGAGGAACTCTACCTTTCTTTCAAATTTTCTGTGAACTTAAAACTGCTCTAAAAGAATAACACCTTTCTCCTCCTCCTCCTTCTTTTTTCTTTTTTTTTTCTTAAATTGGGACTTATATTTTATATGTTTTGAATTTTTTAATTTCATTTTTTTCTAGTAATTCATTTTAGTGTTTTTCACAAAAGCATGTCTATGACAGATTGGAAATAAAATTCCTGATCTTTTATCACAGATGGTTTGAAAAGCATTTGGTCTAGGATGAGATTTTCAAATGTTGATTTATGTTCCTTTGCCCCATTACATAGCATTTGGTATTCAAATCTGAGTAAAAAGAAAAGGCTATCATTTATAATTTCAGGACCCTAACAAAACCACTCGATGACATTGAATGTTTAATGAGCTAAGGGTTGGATAGTAGAACCTGAAATAAAGGTAGTCTGTGTTTCTCTTTAAGGGCAGGTTCATATGCTCCAATGACCACTGGGTGAGAATTGGTACTGACATTCTCATAAGAAAATCAGAAAGCCTGACCAGGATTTGTGTCCAAATGGAGGTAGGCTATTGCCAAATTGAGATTTTTAAAAATTAGGGCAGGGTTTTAAGTGGAGGAAAGTGAAGAACAGAGAAAGCTGAGCTGTGTTGTGTGTATCACTCTTGAAGGGTTAGGAAAACTTCGAACCACCATGTGATACTCTGTGGTCCATGACAACAGAGTGTGGGTAGAAAAGAGAGAGCATCAGTGGCAAGCTTCGTTTACTTCTCAGTTTTACCCAGCATATTTTAATGCTCCTGAAAATCATGGTGAGGGATGTCTCTTTGATACATATGTTATTCATTGCTGATACCTGGACAGACAATCAGAATATAAAGCTGAAACTTATGTGTTATATAACCTTGAATCATAGAAGTGTTATTAATTCATAGAAGTTTAGCATTAGAAGGTCACATAATTCACCTTGCTCCTGATACTGCTTCTAGTAAGATGGCTTACGATGAATTAGCTTCTCTCTAGCTCCTCTAGGTATGAGTTTATGCCCATGCTGCTGGAGAGGAGGTAACTTGGGATAGCACTCAGGAAGTAGGATCCCAAACCTTGATTGATCTAAGGATGAGATTTACCCAGAGGATTGTCCAGGAATAATATGCCGAGCTTGGGAGAGAGACAAGAGGCTAATCAGGGAGAAAGTTGGAAGTTGAATACCTGAACAGTCTGTAAGTGGGCTCAAGATACTAATGGTTATAATTCATTAACAATGTCTCGTATACCCATTCAGAAATTTATAGTAGTTGAAATGATATTTGAGCATTATTTAAATGACTCTATATGTAAAGTACCTAAATTCAGCAGTTATTTTGGTGTGGCACCTGTGGCCAGAAAGTTCTCTGTATTAGCCATATCGTATAGCACCTATGCTTGACGTTGGACCTTGAAGCATTCCAGTGTGTCTGATTACATACTTATGATACACTTCTCATCAGTAATATTTTTTAATTTTTATAATTGTGTACTTAGTTTCGTATAATTATACAAAAAAATGTACCATTGTAATCACGTAAATTAATTTTTTTAAATTATGGTAGAAAATGCATGACATAAAATTGACCATCTTAACCCCTTTTTAAGTGATTCAATTCCGTATAAGTTTTAGTAGCATTAAATACATTTACGTCATTATATAGCCATCACCACCATCCTTCTCCAGAACTTTTTCATCTGAGTAAACTAAAACTCTACCCATAGAACAAGTCCCCATTCCCTCTTCCTCCCAGCTTCAGGCAACCACCATTTTCCTTTGTCTTTCTATGATTTTGATTTTTCTAGGTACCTTATTTAAGTGGAATCATATAGAATTTGTTTTATTATAACTGGCTTATTTCACTTAGCATAATGTCTTCAAGGTTCATCCACACTTCAGATTTTTTCCTTTTTAAGGCTGAACAATATTCCAGTGTGTGTGTATATGTGTGTGTGTTTGTTTATGATGTTTTATTTGTCCATTTGTCTGCTGATGGATATTTGGATTGCTTTCATCTTTTAAAATTTTGTCTTTTAATACATGTAAAATATTTGTATTTTAATTTTGGCTTAATTTATCATTATCACCATCATCATTATTTTATAATTTTGCTGACTTAGAATTTATATTATGATTACTTTTATTACATTTTCTGCTACTGAGTGTTGCTAAATAAAACATTGATTTTGTTATTCTTGATTTATTATTTACTTAACTTTTACTTTTGGTGGTAATAATTAGCCAAAGTTACATTCTTGGAAGAATTTTGTAACTATTATTTGTTTTTAGAAATAAAAAGATACTTATTTTTAAAAATCAAGTAATGATTGAATGTGATTTAATTAGGTTTGTTCATTAAAAGGCGTTCTAGCTTTGGAAAATACATTTATGAAAATATTTTTAATCATACATCAGTTGATATGCTATATATTTTGTGAATATGTCAAAGTTTTAGTTTTTAGAATAAAAAAATCAATGATGAATTATTTGAACATTTATGAAATTTGTTTTGAAAACATTTTATTTTCTTAAAGATTTTATTTATTTATTTGACACAGGGATGGGGGGAGAGAGAGAGAGAGAGAACAAGAAGGCAGAGCAGCAGGCTAGGGGAGAGAGAGAAGCAGACTTCCCACTAAGCAGGGGAGCCTGATGTAGGGCTTGATCTGAAAACATTTTATTTTCTTAAAGATTTTATTTATTTATTTGACACAGGGAGGGGGAGAGAGAGAGAGAGACAGAACAAGAAGGCAGAGCAGCAGGCTCGGGGAGAGATAGAAGCAGACTTCCCACCGAGCAGGGGAGCCTGATGTAGGGCTTGATCCCAGGTCCCTGAGACCATGACCTGGGCCAAAGGCAGAGGCTTAACTGACTGAGCCACCCAGGCACCCCTGTTTTAAAAGCATTTTAGTGAACACAGAAGTTCCCTATTCCTGTAAATAGACATTTGTAGTTGTAGAAGTCTATAGGCCCCATTAGGTCTTTATATTTGAAAAAGATTTAAATTTTACAGATACTGTACTTTTCAATCTTAATGGATAACCTTCATTAAAGCTGGAAAGCCTTCATAAAAAATAAGTTGAAGTCACTAGTTAGGTGATGAAGTGAGAATCATCCCAAATGAAGTTGTGTGCTCAGTAACTTTTCCCCTCAACCTAAATGCATTAGTGACAGGAAAAATTATTGTGAAGACAAGCTACAGAACAAACGGGGCTGGCATCTCGCCACAAAAACTCATCCTGTGCAGGAAAAGACTGGAACATTCTTAAGTTTTGCAAAAACAATACAAAAAAAAAATCTTTTTGAGATTGGTTCTAACAATAAGCTTTTTCAGCGTGTTTAGATTAAGCTAAATAAACCAGTTCAAGATCATACATTAAAAGCTAAAGCCAAGTTGCCTCACACAAGGATAGAAGCCCTCATTTTATCAGCCAATCTAGATGTCGAAGTCAATAAAGCAAAAGAGATGGAAAACGTGGTACTCTCAAATAATACTTGTAAATGCATTGATAATATGTCAAATGACATAACGAAAACATTAATCCAGATTATTATTAAATCAAACACATGTTAGAAACTGCCAAATTCCAGTGCAGCTAGAATTCCTAGAGAGAAATGCTGGGAAGAATATCAGTTCTCTGTAAAGCAATACCAAAAGAAATTATTGGGGATGAAGTATTGAAGGTGGTGAATTCATACTTTGAATCAAATAATGTATTATGGAAACATGCTTGGGTTTGTATACTGCTGGAGTGAGTGTGGAGACAGGAGGATGTAATGGCCATCCATTAAAAGTCATGAAAGCACTGGGCGCCTGGGTGGCTCAGTGGGTTAAAGCCTCTGCCTTTGGCTCAGGTCATGATCTCAGGGTCCTGGGATTGAGCCCTGCATCAGGCTCTCTGCTCAGCAGGGAGACTGCTTCCTCCTCTCTCTCTGCCTACCTCTCTGCCTACTTGTGATCTCTGTCTGTCAAATAAATAAAATCTTTTTTTTTAAAAAGTCATGAAAACACAGAAATTCAAATAATATGGTATTTTAGTCTCAGAGAAACTCTCTTCTGTAAAAGTTTGCCTGTAGATGAATTTCACATAGTCTGATGTGTCTAAATGGAGAATATGTATAGCTGAAGCTGCTTTATTCACATCTGTTTTCAGCCTCACATGAAGAAATGGGATTGGAATATAGCTTTCCACTGTTTTGTACTGAAGGGCAGTCTGTGTCCAAAGAAGCATTCTGTCAAAGTTGATGAACTAGGAGAATTCAAACTTTTTCTGTAAATAGTTCTTGCTTTGAAGATTTGTTAAAAGGTAGTTACTGCCTTGAAAAAAAAAATAGTTTCATTAGGTGAGTGAATAAACCTAATAGAAAACTGCCAGGACCTCATGATAATGTATTTGCATGTACTGATAAAATTCATGGATTCAGTGTAAAAATTTAGCCTTGGAAATCTTCTTAAAGAAGCTTGATTTGTGGCATTTAGTTTGCTGCACAGTTTGAAAAGTAAAGGCTGATCATTAGGACAAGTAGAGTAACATCTTGTATAGTTAGGGAAGAGCTACATCATGGATTTAGGTGTATGATTTATTTATACTATTGTAAGAAATTTTCACGTTACATTTGTTGATGAAAGTAAAGGAAGGTCTGTTTGGTTTGCTAAGTGATGGCAATTTTGAAGTACAATTTAAATTTGAATTATCCAAATTCTGGTTAGTGATGAGAAAGGAATTTCTATCACTTGTCTCTGTAGAGAGAGAAAGTAGATTAGCTTGGGGCTGGAGGTAGGAATGGGGATCGACTAATAATTTTGTAATATAAATAAACTGTATTTAAGGTTTTTTTTCACTAAGTTTCATATGGACTCCACCGGATTCCTTCAAGTTTACTCCATTATACTGTTCAAATATGAATTTTCATGTGTGTCATGATGTGAGAAGTTTAGGAAGCAGTGGACTGAATCGTATGACAGTCTGGAAAGCCAAGGCAAGAATGTTAACTGTGACAGGTCTCAAATTCAATAAGGGACTTCTGAGAATGGAATAAAAAGCAAGGACTGGGAGAGGGTCAAGTTTCAGGAACTATACCTACCGACTGGTCATGTGTGATGGAGCAGAGCCTATAGTATCTTATGTCTTACTGAGGTGGGGATAGATATGGGCCAGCAGTAGTGGGATGGGTAAGTGGCAAGAGGATGATGAACCAGACTCAGCTGGACAAAGCCAAATAGCTGGTCAGATGGCCTCTTAATTATAAATAAATAAAATATATAAATCAATATATAAATAATATATAATTTATATTACAAATATATGAATAAAATTATAAATTATAAACTTTATTTATAAGTGTATAAATAAAATATTGAAGAATAAAGGCCTGGGAAGAGAAATAGGTTATTCTAGTCTTCTATAATTCAGTCATGGGGACTGATCAAAATAAGTTAACATTTGAAGGAGAAACCTATTTTGGGGGGGGAAAAACCCACTTCACTAGTAATTACTTTGTGTCAGGTTCTATTTTTAGTGTTCTGTATGTATTAATTCAGTTTAATTTTATACTGGTTGGCAATAGTACTCATTATTATTCCCATTTTATAGGTGAGGAAACTGAGGTCACTCTTATTCATGGTAGAGCTGGTATATAAATTTGGGCAGTTTGGCTCTAGAGTCTGTGTACTTGACTCTATGCTATACTCCTTCTCAAGTCTGTAGGAATCCTAACTACTCATTTCCTTCTGAACTCCCACCCTGATCTCAGTGCAGACTGCACACCCTGGGCCTTCTCCTGTGAAGGATGTCGTCTATGGTGGGTGCTGTATTAGGGCCTCCTCCTAGGTTATTACCAATGGGCCCCACTTCAGTTGCTTTTTGGAGGGTAAGTTGATGAATATAGTATGATCTTAAGATGTCATCAGCACCCCATCATTTATGTAGCTATGCTTTAGCATGTGGTGGCCACTAGGTACATGTGGCAATTCAAATTGAAATTTAAATTAGGTAAAATCATATCCGATAAAAACTTGGTTCTCTGATTACAGCAGCCACACTTCCAAGTGCTACCGCCTACCATTTTGGACAGCACAAGAAACTTTTCCATCATTATAGCTGGTTTTATTGGACAGTAGCATTCTTGCTGGTTCTCTTCTCCAGGTCTGCTTCATCAGAAGTGAGAGCTTGTTTCCTATTGGCTTCTAACTCCCCAGGTTGTCATACTTCAATGGCAGGCTCCACTGATTCTGTCTTTCCTCATTTTGTAAAAGACAGCAATACCAGAAAATAATAGATTTTTGTGGCAATTAGTTGCTGGTTCATACAAGATTTGCATTCTTGAAACAGTTCTACAATATTGTTGATCTTGCTCTCCTTACCTTATTCTGCAAGTATTATAGTCACAAACTGAGTTCTAAGAATTTAATATATGACAGCCTGTCACACTTCATTTCCTAATGAACTTGAAGGCATCTGTAGCTCTTGTGGCTTAAAAGTGGACATTACTGTTCAGCAAGAGCTTCTATAGGTGTGTAGTTGGATTTTTGCACCTAATTTTAGGATTTTTTTTAAAGGTTTTATTTATTTATTTGACAGAGACACAGTGAGAGAGGGAACACAAGCAGAAGGGGAGTGGGAGAGGGAGAAGCAGGCTTCTCACTGAGCAGGGACCCCGAGGATATGGGTTTGATCTCAGGACTCCAGGATCATGACCTGAGCAGAAGGCAGATGTTTAAGGACTGAGCCACCCAGGCGCCCCAATTTTAGGTTTTTTAATTCAGCCTGAGTATCATCTCATTTTTCCCAGTTGTGACTGAGGTTTTGGTTAGTTTTTTTGTTTGTTTCTAAATTAAATGTTGATTTGATCACCTGAAAACCATTCTTCTTATTATTATACCCAGCTTTAATAAGCATTCTTTTGTAGGTTGGCTAAAAAAAGGTCATGTCAAACTGATCTTTTTTTTTCTTTTTTTTTTTTCTTTTGATAAGGTTACCAGATGGGCAGGATGCTATAGAAGTAGTGTTTGATCTCAACCAACTCATTTAGAATGTTTTCAGGGGCTGGCAGTTAGGTGAATAAAGACTGCAGAAATCACATCAAATTTGAGAAACTCGAGAATATTTAATCTGCGGAAAACTAGACTATTTTAGATATTCAAAAGACTGTGTTAAGTGAGCAGTGTTGATCGGGAGGAGAATTTACTGTTATCAGAGGAAGTTCTTAAAGTTACTTATGAAAAATATAAAGTACTGTTAGTATGTTTGGGAACACACATAAGTTCCCAAAACCTTGGGGCAGCACTACATAAGCAGGGGTAACTGCAGGATATTTTCATTCTTACGACCACAAAAGTGAAGTGAGCCAAAAACACAGTGGGAATTAAACGAAGTAGGGTTAAGTTTTCATTAAAGGCTGTGCGGTGCATTCACCACTCCTGGTTGCCCTGGCAACCAGGCTCCCTTGCATGCTAATGGCATTATAATGAGAAAAAAACCCACATGCAAATGCAGTAAATAGTAATTAGAGGCAGAGCCATACATGGAGTGGTGAGCTCCACCTTGGGAAGTTCTGGGGAAGAGCTGCAGAAGGGTTTGTACTGAAGACAAAGAGGTAATGAAAGAAAGGCTTTGAGTTACGTATAAAAGGGTTGAGTCCACATAGAGCACACTTCAGCATTTGCCTCCTGCAAATACCTGTTGTTTCTCCAAGCGGAATTTGAAGTCAGAAGTCATGCAGTTGTACATTCCCACTGTCATAACCATTCTACCTCTTGGCATCACGGAATGGAAAGAATCTTAGCTGTAATTTGCCTTGGATGTGGATCAGCTGCAACAGCCTGCTGGTTGGAAAGTCCATTCTGCCCACATTGGACGGGGCTGGGCCCAACCAGACATTGGTCATTCTTGGTGAGGAGAGAGTAGAGACTTTGTTCAATGTTGCTTCAGTTGAGACAAGTAGGACTAATGAGGGACCTTATTTGGTGAATATAAGGTATAACAGATTAAGAGTACATGCTGTCTACATCACTGGAAATGTGTCAGAGATGCTGGTTGACTGCCTCTCGCAAATGTGATAGTGTTTTTGATTTGTCCAAATGGTTAGATTCAGAGTCTATGAATCAGTGTTCAATTTCATTCTCTTCCCTTTATTTCATTTTATTCAGGCTCTTCTTGTCTGTCTTTTCTATTTTTATTGCCACTTGTCTGTCTGTGTATCTTTCTTGGAAATGACTAGAAAATATTACATCTGCTTCACGTTATCCTAATTCTTTGATTTATCTTTTCAATGTCAGCTGAACCATAGATTATTGAGTGAAAAATCACTAAAAGTAGCCATGGAGATTCATAATTTTTACCATTCTTTTTCCTCTTTAAATTAAAAAAAGTTTTAAAATTTCACAAGAAAAATGCACGTCTGCTTTTGTAAAAATTTGCATTAGTATATTATGAACAGTTAAAAACTGCAAAATTAGCAGTTATTACTCCCTTCTTGAAAATACTCTGTGCTTAGCATCTGGGACACTGACCTATCAGTGTCCTTCTCCCTTGAAACTGCTTCTCTTTGGCTTCCTCTGCTGGTTCCTCCTCATCTCCCAACAGCTGAACACTAGAGTGCCCCAGGGCTCAGTCTTTGGACTTCTTTTCTTCTCTAGTTAGACTTACTCTCTAGGATATCTTATCTAGCTCCTTGGCTGTAAATACTATATATTTACTGATGGCTCTTAAATTGTATTTTTGGTGCCTATCATGTCCCTGAACCTCCAGCTTTTATATCCAGCAACTTGACATTCCATTTGAATGTGTACATGGCATTGCACATTTTCACTCATTTTTCCTTAACCTCCCTCTCCACGCCAACCTGCTTCTTCTACCAACTTCCCTATCTCAAGAAATACTAGCTTCCTGTTGCTCAGGACAAGAACCTGAGGTTCTTTTTGACTCCTCTCTTTCTCTTGCAACCATGTTTGAGCCATTAGTAAATCCTACTAACTCAATCTTCAAAATACATCCAATAATCAACCACTTCTCGCCACCTGGATTGCACCACCCTTAGCCCAGGCTGCGTCATTTCTCACCTGGCTTATTGCAGTAGCTTCCTAACTAATGCCCATTTAGTATCTTGTCTTTAAACAGCAGCTAGAGTGATCTTTTAAAAATGTGAGTTCTGGTTTTAGAATAAAATCCAGAGTTTGTTGATGACTTCTAAAGCCTAACTAGTCCTCACACCATTTCTCTCATTCCCTAGTTTTAAGTTCTGTCATTCTCTTACTCTGTCATTCTGCTCCAGCCATACTAATGTGCTTGCTGTTTACACCATGGGGCCTTGGCACTTCCCATTTCTATTGTCTAGTGTGTTCTTCCCCCAGATACCTTCATGACTTACTCCCTTACTTGTGTTAGATCATCACTTACCTTATCAGTGAGGAAGTGCTATCTATCTACCTTATGTAAAATAGCATCTAACTAACCCGATAATATTCAATCCCCCTTACCCTAATTTATTTTTATGGCACTTAAAACCCCCTACCTTACGTATTGAGTTCTTTTTTATCCCTTCCACTCTGCACCCTGTCCTCGAGAATGCAAGCTCCATGAGGAAAAGAACCTCTGACCGTGTTATTCGCTGCTGTATCACTGGGGCAGAGTGCAATACATTGCATGAGATATGTGCTAATAGTACTTGTGGAATGAATGAGAACATGGACAAAATTTCTCTCCAAACATACTGTAGCAATTAATTTTCCCATCAAAAAATATATGAGTATGCCTATTCTCTGATACTGTATAAAATTAGAGATTCCTGATCTTTTTAAATTTTTTCATTCTCAAAGGTAGAAAATGATATATTGTTTTGATTTGCATTTTCCTCATTACACTGATGTTGAGCATATTTTCATATGCTTATTGGTCACTGGCATTTCTTCTAGGAGTTTTTTGTTTATGTCCTGTGTCTGTTTTACTGTAGGGTTGTTTATCTTTTTAATATTGATTTGTAGGAATAACTTCTATATTATGGCTATCAATCCTTCATTTCCTGTATGTACTGCAAATATTTTTTTCCTAGACTGTCACTTCTCTTTTAACTTTGTTAATAGTATCATTTGTCATATAGGAGTTTTAAATTTTTAATAAATCTGCCAGTATTCTACTTTATGGCTTCTGGGTTGGAGTTTTGCTCAGGAAATCCTTCCTAACTTTAAATTCTGAAAATATTCTCTTTTATTTTCCTCTAGACCTTTATTATTATTATTATTATTATTATTATTATATTATAGTAAGGACCTTAATCCATCTGGAATTTATTTTGGAGATTGTGTGGGATAGTAAGATAGTTTATTTTATTTAATGGTGAACCGGTTGACTTCATGTTTATTATTGGTTCATCCATTCTTCCATCTATGATCCAACTTTTATCCTAACGTGAGTCTACTTCTAGACTCCACATTCTATTCTAATCCTTGATCTATTTTTTCTTCTCTGTCAGAAAAACAGATTTTAATTATTGCTAGTGCTCTTTAGTTAATTTTGATATCTGATAATTATACCATTCATTTTTTTTTCTAAAGATTTTATTCATTTATTTGACAGACAGAGACCACAGGTAGGCAGAGAGGCAGGCAGAGAGAGGAAGAGAAGCAGGCTTCCTGCTGAGCAGAGAGTCCGATGCGGGGCTCGATCCCAGGACCCTGGGATCATGACCTGAGCCAAAGGCAGAGGCTTTAACCCACTGAGCCACCCAGATGCCCCCATTCATTGCTCTTTTTAAAAAGATTAACTACCTCTGTGCATTTGTTTAACATAAATTTTAAAATCATTTATAAATTTCATAAAAAAAAACTTGTGATTTTTTTCATGGTCTACTGTAAAGTTATAGAGTTTTCCTGACATGGTAGGTATATCCCTGGATATTTGGCATTTTTTGTTCAAGCTGGGAATGATGCATTTTATCTTTATGATTTATTGCTACATTTGTAAAATTATTGATTTTATATGTGATCTTTTTCCTGGCCACTCTCTGAAAGTCTCTTATTTATTGTTATTGATTTTTCTGGTGGTTCTCCTAGATTATTTAAGCAAACCTTGGAACCATCTGCCATTTTTATCTTTTCTTTTACAAGAACTTTCTCCAGTCAGTGAGCTGAGACATTAGTAGAGCTCACCTTGTTTATTTCCCATCCTTGGAGATCACTGTCCTGTACTGCCTGTGTCCCATATCTGAAAATTCTGATTTCATATTTTTGGTTTGGTTTTCTAGTTGTTTAAGATAGGAGGGTAAAACTCGTCTCCATTATTCTGTGGAACACTAAAGAAACACTTAGAAGAATGCAAAATTTCTTGAAGGATACTAGTGTGTATTGCCATTATATGAAATGTAAATTTAATGAATACAGATTTTAAGCTATTGGTAGATATTCAATCATTGGTTCAACTGGTCTCTTTCCAACCCTAAGATTGGGAATATAGCAGTGGGAAAACATGATTAACTCCTGGAAATGAAGAAGAGGTATTAAATGTTGTCTCCCTAAGATTTGTAACCTATGTGTGAGACAAGAGGGTGTGCTTCTGTTCCTTCTGCTATTGGATTGTGTCAGCCCAGCTTTCTCATAGCTCCTGCCTTGATGTGGAGGTAACAGACTTCCTTCTTCTTCTGAGACTTGTTCATATCAAGCTATGGGAAGCAGGAGTTCTGGGAGAAGATACAGAAGGAGAGGACATTCACTGGAAGAGCCTTAACATGCACAGGCTTGGAATGAAAATGACTATGAGGGCACAGATTATGACTCATTCTGGGAAATATGTCAGGGAACTTTTGTTACATTAATAAAAAAGTCTGGGTGGATAACATTTTCCCTCTCTTTTTCCACCTCTTCCCTCTTCTCCGCTGACAGTGCGAGTTTGCACTGTCATGCATACCTGGTATTAGATCCAAATAGTGGCTATCAAATGCCTTTTGGCAAGTAAAGTGATTTTAGTAAAGTCTTCAAGCTCATATTATCCAGGTGGGACAAAAGTAGTAATTGTACTACTGCTGTGCAGCTTTCTCTAAAAGCTCTCCGTATCTTTTCCCCCACGATCTGTCAAAACCCTTTTGGTTTCCAGCAAGAGTCATGAAAATCTGGCCTAGTGTGCTCAGGCTGGAATAGCTTCTGAAGTCTTGGCCATTGGCTCTGTCCTATATTGGCTTTTCTTCTGGGCAAGCTGCCTCTGTGTTAGATGCAGGAGCTGTGTGACCACCTTTCTCCCACCTCTTTCTGCTTTGCCATCTGTACTGAGTTGAAGAGTGTCCACCCCCACTCCAGATTCATGTCCACCCAGAACCTGTACCTGTGACTGTATTTGAAATAGGGTCTTTGCAGATGTTATCAAGTTAAGATGAGGCTATACTGGATTAGAGTGTGGCGTAAGTACAATATGACGGGTGTCCTTGTAAGAACAGGGAGATTTTGGACACAGTGATCGACACACAAGGGAAAAGGCCACAGGAAGACAGAAGCAGAGATTGGGGTGATGTGTCTACAGGTTGGCAACAACCAGAACCCAGGAAAAGGTAAGGGAGAATTCTCTCATAGAGTCTAAAGAGAGAACATGTCCCTGCCTGCACCTTGATTTTGGACATCTGTCCTCCAGATTTGGAATAGTGAGAGATTAATACGTGTCTGTAGTTTTAAGCCACCCATTTTATGGTACTTTGTATGGCACCCATGCCAGGAAGGACTTTCTCACTTCCCCTTTGGCTTTTTCCCTCCTTCATAGCAGGAACCTTCTCTGAGTAAAACTGCCTAAATTCAGGCACCCTTTATTTCTTGAAAAACTAGGAAAGGTAATAAATTATTTGCAAGAATAGTGCTTTGAAATCAAAGTGACAGCTTGCTACCCTAATAATTTTCTACTGTCAGACTTTCAAATTTCTTTCAATTTAGTTTAAGTATAAAATTACTTCAGTACTCTTAATTCTCTTGAATGATTTGCTTAGAAGAGATAATGTTATAAAAAAGGAATTACTTATTAAAGGAATAAGATTTAGAGTAACTTTGAATCTAGAAATCAAGACAGGGAAGTTCAAAACATGGGTCATTTTTTTGCTTGTTTTTTTAAGCTATATTAGAAAAGCAATGATAAACCTTTGAGAACATTTTAACTGGAACAAACAAAATATGGTAAATCTCTATAAAGTTAAATTGAAAGTAGAAACAGAGAAAAATTGTTTTTCTGCATCAGGTTTTCCACATGCCCTCTAATCAGTTATAGTAGCTGTTGGCCATTCCTCGGGCACAAGTAAGCAGGAATGCTCTAGGAGGCAAAACCAAATTGTTTAATATAAAAAAAGTATGAGGGCACAGATGGAGGTCCCACATCTATGAACTGAAAATTGAAAACTCAAAATGGGCAAGTTGGAAAACCTGAAAACATTATTAAAAAACAAAAGAGGAAAAAGAGAATGAAATACCACAAAATGCTTAACAGTGAAATTTAATATTGTAGAGCTATCTGTTGAAGGTGTTAATAAGGAAAATGGAACCAACGTGATTTAAAGTTACTTTTGATGCTTTGACTCTAAGAAAGGGAAGGGATTTAATATCATTTAAACTGTAATCATTCTTTAAAAACTTGCATGAAATAGGCAGGCTATGTAGGTGCATGTAAACAAATAAATGCATGCTTTCCCAGATAATGTCACCAGATTGGCCCAGTAACCTTTTCTCGTTTGATAAGTGGCTAATTTTCTTCTGCTTTTTTTCCTTTAGGGCCACTGTGCTTTGCTGTGCCTTGACCTGCATTTGGGAAAGGGGAGAGTAGTCGAGTTTACCAATCATCTCCAAAGTCAGGAAGGGGGGAGGTGAAAAGAAGGGAGACATGGGAAGTCTGAGAGTCTTGCCAGGGAAAGGGAGCCAGGACTATTGTAAGAAAACCAGGTTTTTAAACAAATGAGCACAATACTGGGCCTCCCTGTATGTTTTTATTGAATGAAATAGAAAATTGAAAGCCCTTATAATTGAAATTTTAAGTTACCAAAAAAATGCCCACTTGAAAAACAAAATGAAGATACACTATAATTCTGGAAAGAAGTATCACCCTTGTTTTAGTTTAGCACCTAGAGGGTTAACTTAAAAAAACAAGAGAGTAAAAACAAAAATTAACATTGTAGCAAGAACATTTAATGGTTCTTAGAATAATTCTGATTTCAGAGTAGAAGGAAAATTTTAATGAATTTTCCTAATTCAGTCTTCCTAGCACAGTGTTTTTTCTTTCATGGGTTGGGTCTTTATTTTACTTTATTTGTTTTATTTAATTTTTATAAAGAAAAACAGTATATGGCCATTGTAAAACTCTGATATTACATAAATATATAAAATATAAATGAAAATATTTTCTTCCCTCTCTTCTGACTCGGTTCTGCAGTTTGTTTTCTGTGTGTGTGTGTGTGTGTGTGTGTGTGTGTGTAGAATATATATATGTGTGTGTGTAGAATATATATGTATATATACATGAATGCACATTTATAATATATTTACATAAATGGGATCATTGTTTTGTAACTTACTTTTTTCACTTAACATTATATCATGGCATCTTTCTTCATGAGCATATAGAGAAATAGTTCATTATTTCTGATGGTTGCATAGTATTCCATTGTATGGATGATTTACATTTGTTTATTGGAGCCTCTATTGACAAAGAATAACTCTTTAGTTATTCTCATAGTTATCCCTGTAACTTTATTTTTTTTTTAAGATTTTATTTATTCATTTGACAGAGAGAGAGATCACAAGTAGGCAGAGCAGCAGGCAGAGAGGGGGGAAGCAGGCTCCCCGCTGAGCAGAGAACCCGATGTGGGGCTCGATCCCAGGACCCTAAGATCATGACCTGAGCTGAAGGCAGAGGCTCAACCCACTGAGCCACCCAGGCGCCCCATCCCTGTAATTTTAAACAATGTATTTCTACTTACTGATTTCTCATTTTCGGACAATGATGATGGATTTCTGCTATGATCAACGAGGAACTTATTGTGCTTATACTATCTCCCACATTCCTTTTTTTTTCTCCTGATTTTTAGATTATATTATTATTATTTTTATATCATCAAGATTTATAATATTTAGATTTTGTTCATTAATTATAATTAGTTCTCTGTGCTTTGTTTATGGGTTGATTAGAAATTCAAATCTAATAAAAGTATATAGTTAGTGTGCTCATGTAAACAAGATTGACTGCTGAACTAAGTATCATGATAAAAGGCAGTGTAACCCTCTGATATGCTGCTCCCGTGGAGAGAATATTTCATTCAAAATCCTAGATTCTCTTTTCATTTCATATCATGGACATGCTAAGAAAGCTCTTTTAACTGGGAAGAGCCAGAGAGCCTCCAGGCAAGGGCCAATGGTCACAGTGTTTTTGTGTTGTTTAATTTCCAGCTAATGAACAAATGTGTTCAGTAGGCATTCACACATTAGGTCACACAGGTAAAAGCAATAACTATGGGTTGTGTTGTACACATGTTAAAGCAAGGGGGTATCAGCCTTTATTGGTTGGACCCAGCCAGCAGATATAATTTTTCTCAAAAGGACAGCCCCAACTTCCTCAGCTGAATCTGAGCTGCATCTCCATTCCTTTCCCCTAAAAGTTTTGAAATAAGCATGGGCTATTTAATAAATGACTTATGTTTTATAAACTCCAAAATACTATAAGACCAGGGAAGATTAGAGATGTACAAAGCTCTTTTTCAAAGATGAAGTATGTTATATCCTCACTTTTACTTTTGCGTTTCGGTTTCTTAAGTTTTTGGTCTTTTGAAATTTTTACCCAAGTGAATCAGTGGTTATGAGTTACCCATGGATTACTTTGACTGGATCTGGTCACTCTTGATATTGACTCGGAGGCATTAGAGTCAGCCATGGCCAAGATCTACATATGCATTTGGAAGGTTTAACAGGGATCAGAAATTGAAACCAGGGTTAGTGAGATTGAGTGGGTCTTAGATGTGGGCATGAGAGGACACACTAAATATTTAGAATTGTGTTTTGGAGGATCCCTAAATCCTTAACAATTAGTTTCCTACACTATCTAACTCTTGTTTTTTAAAAAGTGGACAGATATTAGTTTAATGTCTGATATCCTCAGTGTCATCTTTGCTTTTCAGCAGCACTGTTTACTTTTTTTTTTTTTCATCCCTAAAATTAATCGGCTGTGGGCAGCTGCTGGTAGTATTGATTTGCTCTCTTACTGAGGGAAAGAATAATCACTTGAGATCTGTGTCCTAAGGTTTGGCCTGTTCCTCAGGGTTCCACTGACCCTGAAGGTCTTGTTGTTTGATCAGTGTTGGCAGTGAACTAGAAACTTCCTGGTTGTCTTAATTGCTTTCCAACGGCCTTGCCAGGCCCTTCCTGCAACTGGTCAGTCTGGGCAGTTCACTTGAGTTTGAGCCCTATACACAGTACTTTGTTGTGATGCAGAGCTGAGGCCCTTAGATAAGTATGTATGTGTGTGTGTATTTTTTTTTTTTTTTAGATAGCAGAGATTTTCTAGAGAAGATCATTAAACCTGTATTAAATTCAACTTCAGAATCCCTATGATTATTTGGATAGCTGGATTCCAACAGGCATAACAGCTCTCTGGGTAGGATAGTCCATGGCAACTTGTGAGAAAACAGACACAAACTTGTTCTATTAGGAGATCCTTAGATCCCCATCCAATACTCAGTCAGCAGTACACTAGAAAACTTGGTTGTCTCTTTAGGGTTCTATATGGCTTCCAGGACATTTTCTCCCTAGAAGTTCAAAATTGGAATTTATTACAGCAGTGTGATAGCCTGGAGGCATATGTTCAAAAGGCAGTCAATGAAGTATTTGTTCAATATGAAGTGTTATTTATAGGCACAAAAGGGTTTGTGTCCTAAAAAGTAAGTTTCCCTCCTAACACTCCCACCATCCTCACCCAAACTTTTAGAGGTCACCAATGATTACAGTGTCTTGGGCATCCTACCAGACATATTCAGTGCACACACAAACACATGTGATTGTATTTAAATAAATGATAGCATAATGTACATACATGCATACTTTTCAGCACATTTTTCCCTTAATGATCTATCTTAGTTATTATTCTGTATCAATTCTTATAGAACTTACTCATTTTTTATGGCTGCATAACGTTCCATTATTTGACTGTACTATAATTTAACCTCACTGATAGGCATTTAGGTTGTTTCCAATGGAGTGCTATTAAAGCAATACTTTTTACATATCATTGCATGAATTTTATTTTCTGCACGTGCAGCTATTTCTGTAGATGCATTTCCGGGCAGAAGAGAGGTGCATTTTTAATTTGGATAGTTATTGCCAACTTGTTCCCCAAGGAAGTTACACTAATTTAAACTATCCTGCCCATGGCAATGTATGACAGTGCCTGTGTATTTTTTCTACATTTTTATCTACACACTGTATTTAATGGTTTTGATCTTTGCCAATCTGATAGGTTAAAAAAATGGTATCACATAGTTTTAATTTACATTTTTTCTTATGGGTAATGTATCTTATGACTAATAGGTTTATTTTTATATGGATAATATTAATATGTACTTCCTCTTTAGTGAACTGTTTATATCCTTTGCTCATTTTCCTGTTGAACTGTTGTCTCTTTATTTTTTAATTTTTATTTCTTAAAGATTTTATTTGAGAGAGAAATTGAGAAAGAGATAGTGCGTGAGTTGGGGGAGGGACAGAGGGAGAAGGAGAAGGAGACTTCCTGCCGAGCAGACTCTTTGCCGAGCAGGGAGCCTGATGTGGAGCTCAATCCCAGGATGTGGGGCTCAATCCCAGGATCCTGGGAACATGACCTGGACCGAAGATAGCCACTTAACTGTCTGAGCCATTTAGGAACCCCTGTTTGTCTTTTTCTTATTGGTTCACTGGAACTACTAATACATGGAAAATGAAGACTATTTATATATTGACAACAAAATCTGTTCTTCACATTTTGATATTTGTCTTTTAACTTTATGGTGTTGAGATTTTTTCCATGGAGTAGAAATTATCAGTATTTTGTTATGACTGTGGGGTTTTTATCTGTTTTTAAAATACCTTTAAAATACATATATAGGGGTGCCTGGGTGGCTCAGTCCTTAAGCGTCTGTCTTCGGCTCAGGTCATGATCCCAGTGTCGTGGGATCCAGCCCCGCATCAGGCTCTCTCTCTCACTCCCCCTGCTTGTGCTCCCTCTCTCACTGTGTCTCTCTCTGTCAAATAAATAAATAAAATGAATAAAAATATGAAATTGTGTGTGTGTGTGTGTATTCCAGTGTTTTCATCTAGCACACTGATGATATTGTTTTTTTCATTTAAGACTTTATTCCTTATTTTGTTGTAAGATGAAGGTATTCTATGTAGATAACTTGAGTTTTGACTGTGAGGAAGAAGTGTTCTCTTTTTCATTAGTGGTGTCTGGGCTGCAGCACCTGGACATTTCCTAGTATTTCTCTTCTGTAGTGACAGAGTAAAGCAACCTGCTTTGTTGTGGATGGTCAGTAAGAGTTCTGATGGCTGAAGTGTAATTGGACATGGGACAGTGACAATGTTAAGGTATGAGATTACTGACAGTTACAGAGGCTTGGGTCAAGGCTGGGCAAGTTGCCAGAAAGCAGGGTTTGAGGTGGTCATAAAGACCACTTAAAAAACAGTCTTGGGGGTGCCTGGGTGGCTCAGTGGGTTAAAGCCTCTGCCTTCGGCTCAGGTCATGATCCCAGAGTCCTGGGATTGAGCCCCGCATCGGGCTCTCTGCTCTTCCGGGAGCCTGCTTCCCTTCCTCTCTCTCTCTGCCTGCCTCTCTGCCTGCTTGTGATCTCTGTCTGTCAAATAAATAAATAAAATCTTTAAAAACAAAACAAAAGAAAACAAAACAAAAAACCAATCTCGGGAGACAATTATCATATGATCTCCCTGATATGAGGAAGTTGAGAGGCAACATGGGGAGTTTGCGGGGTAGGAAAAGAATAAATGAAACAAGATGGGATCAGGAGGGAGATAAACCATAAGAGACTCTTAATCTCACAAAACAAACTTAGGGTTGCGGGGGCGGGGTAGGGGAGTAAGGAGAGGGTGGTTGGGTTATGGGTACTGGGGAAGGTGTGTGCTATGGTGAGTTCTGTGAAGTGTCTAAACCTGGCATTTCACAGACCTGTATCCCTGGGGCTAATAATACATTATATGTTAATAAAAAAATTAAAAAAAAAAAAAAAAAGACCAGTCTCCGTACCATCAAGATGAGAATTTGGTCAAGTTGAGAATTTGCAGAGGCCAGTTTAGCATATGGAGAGCTCCAAGAGAGCCATGATATTCTTAGAGGTTGGGAATTGATTTGTGGCCATTACTCCTGAGACAGCTATGGATTACTTGGTTGACTCTATTCTCAGAATTTAAAATGGCAGCTTCAGTGAATTAAGTAAAGTAGTTCTCAACCCTGGCTGCTGTCTATACTACAGGAAGATTCTGGTCTGAGGGGGACCCCAGCTAGTGTTGAGAACCACTGTTTAATGTAATCAGTTTGCGATGCCTTTGAATCAGGGGTTGAAGTGCTTGTTGCCTCAGTGCTTCCAAATGTGCACACAAATCATCTGGAATCCTGTTAAATACAGATTCTGATTCAGGGTGTCTGGGGTGGAGCTTGAGATTCTGCCCCTCTCACAGGCTCCCAGGTGACGAGGAGGCTGCTGGATCCTAGACCACATTTGAATGGCTTCAGCTTGTTAATCAGAGTGGAAAGCGTGGGTTTACATGCTGTGAGAGTCAGTAAACACGTTTCTGCTATGATCCAGACTCTAGCAGAATTGCTTGGTAAAAAGAGCACTGGGTCAAGAGGCTGGACTTCCACCTCCAGTACTTCCCCCAATTAGCTGTAAGACAAGTCTTTTAAAAGTACTTCAGTCCTTCACCCTCTTTTCTCTAAAATGAGATGGTTGAACCAGACAAATTCCTCCCCAATGTTCCCTTTGTTTCTACCTCTCCTGGGCAAGATTTTTTCAGGAACCAGGGACCAGGTTTTTTGTGGAACTGTACTATATAGTTAGGACCCTTTCTTTCCCAGGGGCTGGAGCCTAGCCCCCAACTTTGGATTAATTTGGGAAAATAACACATGTTAAAAAATTAAAGAAAATTTTTTAAAAAAGATTTTATTTATTTGAGAGATTTATTTATTTGGGAAAAAGCACAAGTGGGGGGAGGGTCAGAGGGAGAGAGAGAGAGAGAGAGAAGCAGACTCCCCCCTGAACAGGGAGCCTGATGTGGGGCTCAATCTCAGGACCTTGGGATCATGACCTGAGCCAAAGGCAGATGCTTAACTGACTGAGCTACCCAGGAACCCCCCAAAATTAAAGAAAACTTAACGTTGAATTATAAGCTATTGCAAGGACAGAAAGAATGCAGGAAAGATAAGAGTTGGGTGTCTACCAGAAAAGTCAGTTGAGATTTGAGTCAGTTATCATTTATTGGGCCAGATAGGCTGTAGTGCTCAGGGGGCAGTTCTCATGCTTTTATGTGTGCTTGTTTCTACAAAAACAAACCTTCAACAGTGAAGAACAAAACATATTTTTCTGCCTTAAATTAAAACAGTGTAGGAGAAAAGCCTACTTTCATGGAAGTAAATGTTTGAAAGGAAGCTAAAATGCTATAAACTGTTTTTTTTTTTTTCTATACTTAATTTTTCAAGGCTTATCTTGACTGTTGAAAGATTGATACCAAAAAGAAAATTATCATGACCAGATAGAGGCTGAATCAAAAACCCTTCTGCATTTCCCTATAGACACTAATAAGTAGCATCAGAAACTACCTAAAATAGAAATAAAATACCTTAAATTATAAGGAATATTAAAAATGACATATTTCTCTACCTTAATTCATTGGGAAAGAGATCAGATAATAGATTTCAATTTTATAACATAGGTGCGTAGGAATTTTGGACTTAACCTCTTGATGTCAAAGGAAGTGTATTTTACCTTGTAATTAGGGTTTTACTAAATTATAGTTTGCCTTAAGAGGTTGTATTATCAGCGCTCATAAAATAGAATAGTTACTCTCATTTGAAAAATCAGATTCAGTACAAAAGTTTAGTTCTAACTCTTCTCTGAATATCTTGAGTTTTTTTTTTCTTATATAGCTAGATTATTTTTAAATTGCAGACTGCTTGTACTTTTTATCTCACAATCACCTACTATTGATGGCTTTACTATATTTGGTAAATCCTCTGTATCATCAGCTATTGCTTATCTATTATAATGAGGGTAATCATGTAATACAGTAGAAATCATGTAGTTTATTCACTCAAGTCCAACTATTTTATTGTTTAAGAGATTCTTTCTGTGGTCTTAGGAGGCTCATTTTCAACAATAGGAAAACCTCATCTAGTTTTAAACTAATAACATTTATTAGGTTAGGGTTACAGCTAGCTTTAAATATGGTTGGTGTGAACAGTATAATCAAGAGCTGGTCTTTCTGCATCTCGTGGCCTTGCTTTCCTCTGCATTGGCTTCATTCTCGGGCTTCATTTGATTACATGATGGCTGTCAACACTGCCAGGGCTTTATCTTCCTCGTTCAAATCCAGTAGAAAAGAGAATATCCTCCCCCATGCCCTAACCCAAGTCCTGAACTGTATTTCATTGGCCCTGAGTAGATTTCTTGCTCTCCTGAATCTCCGAGGCCAGTAGGACTTATGCTCCTATTGGCCGGATCAGAGTCTGGTGTCCACTCTGATAGGGGAGAAGGGAATGATTCCTTGGAAGGAGGTGGGCTACTGTTTCAGAAGAAGAGGAAATGAATACGTGATGTAAAAAGCAACAACAACAACTACAATCCCGACATCTTTCTCAATTTAAGCCAATATTAAAAGTCTTTTTGTTGTCTAAAGATTGTAGTGGTTGAAGGCCCTCAGGTGTACTTTGCATTTGGATGATGCAGAGCTAGAATTTAAAACAATGATTCCATCTACAAAATGTATAGCTTTAATGAAATAATTAAGGGTGTTAGTGTTGGGGTGACGAGGTGGCTCTATTGGTCGAGCATGGGACTCTTGGTTTCTGCTTGGGTCATGTTCTTGGTGTTGTGAGATTGAAACTCCCATGGGCTCTGTTCTGGCACAAAGTCTGCTTGAGATTCTCTCCTTCCCTCTCTGCCCCTCCTCCTGCTCATGCCCATGCATGCTCTCTCTCAAATTAATAAATAAAGTAAAATATTTTTTTAAAGATTTTATTTATTTATTTAAGAGAAAGAGAAAGAGAGCATAGGAGTGGAGAAGGTCAGAGAGAGAAGCAGACTCCCCGTGGAGCTAGAGCCTGATGTGGGACTTGATCCCAGTACTCCGGGATCATGACCTGAGCTGAAGGTAGTCGCTTAACCAACTGAGCCACCCAGGTGCCCCTAAAGTAAAATATTTTTTAAAGGTGATAGTGTTGGATACCTGATAGTTTACAATACAGGGAGGAAGGATATTTAAATATTAACAATCTGTGACAGTGGCATCAATCAATCAAAATAAGTTGGGTCCAGCCAATAGATCTAGTGCTGAGCAGGACCAACCAGCAGGGTTCTTTTGTGAGTGCTGATGGGATGTCAGCCCAGCTAACTGGGAGACATTGTATAGGTGCTGCCAGATTTCTTGGAAAATATAGTTCCTCTATTAGTTTCCTAGAGCTACCATAAGAAAGTACCATGAGCTGATTGACTCAAAACAAATGTATTCTCTTCCAGTTCTGGAGGTTGGGAGCTGAAAATAAAGGTATTTAGCGGGCCATGCTCCCTCTAAAGTCTAAAGAGAACTTTTCCTTGCCTCTTCCAGCTTCTGCTCATTGGTGGCAGTTGTTGGCATTCTTTGTCTTATAGATGCAGTGCTTCAGTCTCTGCCTCTGTCTTCCCCTGGCCTTCTCCCCTGTGTGTCTGTGTCTCTATAGCCAAATTTTCCTCTTAAAAGGACACTATTCATATTGGATTCAATATTCAATTGGATACCCTATTCCAGTATGACCTCATCTTCACTTTATTACATTTGCATAGACCCTGTTTCCCAAATAAGGTCGCATTCACAGATTCCAGGAGGCACATGAATTGTGAAGGGACATTATTCAACCTAGTACTGTTACCTAGAATCCAATGCTCTTCCATAGTTGGCATGATACATTTTTTTTTAAAGATTTATTTATTAATTTCAGAGAAGGAGTGATCAGAGGGGAGGGGCAAAGGGTGAGGGAGAGAGAGTCTTAAGCAGACTCCACGCAGAGCACAGAGCCTGACATAGGGTTTTATCTTGACCTGAGCTGAAACCGAGTCAGATGCTTAACCAACTATGCCACCCAGGCGCCCTGGCATGACACAAATTAAAAAAAAAATAAATTCAATATTGAATCACAAACACTATAAAATTTTTCCTATTATGTAGTTAAAAACTGAATTTTTGAATCTTAGTCAAATTATTTAAGTGAATTATGAATGGTTTTAGTTGGAATGCTATTCTGTACTTTTGTTGCTGCATCAGATTAATCACATTTCCTTAATTATAACTATTAAATTCTGTTAAAATGTGGCTGTTAGTGTGACGCTTTGGTGGAGAATTAATAATACTCATTAATATGTGAGTATGTTTGCGTATGAGGAGGTATTATATTTTATATATGATTTCAAAGCAAAACTTTCAACCAAGTTTTGCTTTAAAAAAATGGAACTGACCACAATTAGATAAACAGTGTATTTAAGAGCAAGTATAAGACAGAGGTGAGAAATACAACTGGTGAAGGGCTTGGAAATCATATCTTCTATGGAACATTTGAAAATGATGGTAATTGTCTTCAAGTCTCTGAAGAATGGCTTTGTGGAAAAGAGTTTAGTTTCTGGAGAGCAGAACTAAAACCAGTGAGTTAAGGTTAAAGAGAAACATTTCAGTGCAATATAAAATAATATTTTCTTAGTGAACTATGTAGCACGTACCAAAATGGAGGTGGTGGTCATATAAGGAAGTAAAGCAAGGGTTCCTGGAAGTGCTTAGGTAGGCGCTGCGTAATTATCTCCCTGTGATGTGATGGAGATCTTGCCCTGAGCATGAAATTAAAATGGAAGGTCCCTTCTAGCTTTAAGATCTGTTGCAAGTCCTCTTTAAATTTCTCTTTTTATATAGGCCATGAAATCAATATTAATATGTGAGAAAGTATTTCTGTAAGTTTAAACGCTTTTTAACAGCTGCCAACCTGAGGTTTTGCTCTATGACTTATGGGCTATGTACTGCTTGGAAGAAAAAGGAGGGGGGATACCTAAGAGAAGGGGAAACATCATTAATAAATGAGAAATGTAGGGGATTAAAACTTCATTCAATGAATATCTACTGGGTATAGGTATTATATGCAGGTTTTATTTGATGAGTTTCTTTATCCATAATATATCTCATATCATTTAATGTACTTAGTTTTTTATTACTCGATTTGGAACTTACAAGAAACCATAGCTCTTAATATGATGAATTCTTAAAATGGCATTTTCTTATGTATTTTTCATGTGGAACACAGGACTGTTCTGAAGGCTACATGTGCAAAACACAATTTCAAATTAAACCTGGGACACTGGTATCACATCCAGGAACATCTGCCCATGTACAGACATGTCTTCCCGTGGAGGTAAGTGGCTTACTAAATCATATTCTCCCTTTCAGTCTTTGTGAAGTATAAATGAAACAATTTAAATCTGTTAAATATATATTTGAAAAAAATAACTGGCATTGGATCCTGGGCCTACTCTAGGGGAACATTGAACATCATTGGTTAGGAGATATTTTCTTCTATAATATTGAAAGCAGAAATTGTGGTAAAGTTAAGATCCTCTCTGAGTCAATACGGACTGTGGATCTGAAGACCACAGATGCCTTCCATTGCCTGTTGACTTTTGTCCAGTGAAATCCTCCCAGGACAGCACAGACCTCTCCCTCAGCTGATTAGTACGTGGCTGGAGATCTCTTTGCCTAGGCTATCTGCATTTAACTGTTTTCTCCTATGCCCTTTAAAATATTCTGGTTATGGGTCTCATTCCTTAGGGGACTTTAACCTTGACTTGAAAATCTTGGTAAATTAAATTTTAATAAGGCACTAATGGCTTAGTGATTTTCTGGGATATTTTCAATTTTATTTTTATCAAAATGCAAATAGCCTTCTTGTATTGTTATTGTTAGTAAGGAAATTTTTAATATATCATGGCAAAAGCAAACAATAAAGAAATATATAAAGAGTAAAAAAACTCCCATATGTCCTTTAACTGGAGATAGCCACTTTTAATATTTTAGTAAATATCCTTCCACACATTTTCTATCATCCAGACACATATATATTTTTCTTTTTTTGCAATGAACAAGTCATATATCATGGAGATCTTTCCATGTCAGTAAATGTAGAATTCCGTAGTTCCTTTTAAGTGGCTTCATCGCAGTCCATCCTGTGGATATACCATAATTTTGGAGAGCCCATTCTGAAATAAAATACTTGAATTCTGAAATCGAATTGGTGGCGATCTAATTGTTTCAACACAGTGGAAGAAAATACTAATGCTTGGAATTCTGAGCATCCTGGTAAATGGGAGAGGACACTTCTCTTGTGAAGGAAGAGCCCTTTCTCGGGACCTGTTAAATCAGTCCGATTTGGTAATCCAGCGTTAGCTCTCCCCTCTCCCACCCATATATGACACTGGCCTAAAAGTAACTCTTGCCAGTGTAATTCAGTTTGCAAGTTATTCTTGAGGGTATTGTGTTTGGTAATAAGCTAAGTGCCCCTGGGTGGGCACTCAAATCCTGATCACTGCTTCATAGTTCAAATAGCCAGCATCAAATCTGAGGCCAAGCATTTTAGGAAGCTTTCAATTCATTATATATTAACTTTAAAAATGCACATGGAGAGGCACCTGGATGGCTCAGTGGGTTAAAGCCTCTGCTTTCGGCTCAGGTCATGATCCCAGGGTCCTGGGATAGAGCCCTGCATCTGGCACTCTGCTCAGCGGGGAGCCTGCTTCCCTTCCTCTCTCTCTGACTGCCTGCCTCTCTGCCTACCTGTGATCTCTCTCTGTCAAATAAACAAATAAAATCTTTTAAAAAAATGCACATGGAAATGGTGATTTTAAAGATGAATTACCAGTTTATGCCTAACACATTGGCAGAGATTGAAAAGCATTAAAAAGTGGTGTTGACAGTGTGAGGGAACTGACATTTTTTGGTTGATGTTTTAACTTCACAGAGTATAAAGATGGCCACATAGTATGAACAATTTATTCCAATTCTAGGAATTAACTTCATAAAATATAAGTCTTTTCAACATTTTTCATTTTAAACATTTTCTAAAAAATTTCAAACATGAAAAAGTTGCAGAAATTTTGCAGTCAACATCCATATAGTTATCACCTAGTTTCTACCATTAACATTTACTGTGTTTGCTTTATTATATGTCTGTCCCTCTATTCATCTATCAGTACATCTTATTTTTTGATTTAATATTTTTTAAAAGATTTTATTTATTTATTTGACAGAGAGATCACAAGAGATCGCAGAGACAGGCAGAGAGAGAGGGGGAAGCAGGCTCCCTGCTGAGCAGAGAGCCCGATGTGGGGCTCGATCCCAGGACCCCAGGATCATGACCTGAGCCGAAGGCAGAGGCTTAACCCACTGAGCCACCCAGGCGGCCCTGATTTAATATTTTTACTTCAAAATAGATTACAGACAAATACTCATAGAATAATTAGAAATGTACATAGAGATTTACCTTCAAGTACATTCGTCTCAGCATTATTATACTAGGAAGAAATGGGAACTACTGAGATGTATAACAATAATGGATTGGTTAATGATGGCACATCTCTATGATGGCATTTTTGATTCAGTAGGTCTGAAATAGGGCCTGAGAGTTTGCAGTTCTAACAAGTTCCTGAATTCTACTACAGTTGCTGATCCAGGGATCACATTTTGAGAACCACTGCATTGATCTATGATAGAATGCTTAGCATATTTGAGATGCTGTACAGCTGAGATGGTTAGATCATTAGTTAGATCATTAATATGATATATGACAGAGTTGATATTGCAATAATCTTGGTGGGATGAAAGATGTCTCAGGTTGGGTTTGGCAGACGCAGAGCCTGAGATGGAGTTGCCTGTTCAAGTGATTTGTTAGGGATGGGCTCTTAGAAGAAAGAAAGTGACAGAAGCAGAATAAGACAAGGGATAAAAGCTAAGGAAGAATGTGGTCTCTGCTAGAAACCAACTTGGGTCTGATCCCGTGGGAAGCTAGGGAGCACAAACTACACCCAGAATTAGTTCCACTTTGTGTCATTGGGATGGATCTTTTGTACTCTGTGAGAGTTATTGGCTTGTCATTCAGTCATTGGGTAAAGTGGAGGTGAAGGTAGCTTCCCAAGCCAGGTGGCTCCAGTGTTATTGAGTAATTCTGCTGTGTGTTGTTATCAGCTAACAATCAAAATAGCTAAGTGAGGATGGGTGCACTGGCCTTAGGGGAGCTAAAATGGGCATCAATAGTGTCTACTACCAAAGAGTGATGTGAAACCAACAAAATGAAATCCACAGGGAACTATATATTTAAGTTCTGTATTTAGATGAAAGGAGGGAGACAATGCTGTTTTGGAAAATGTGTTTGTTTTTCATAGAAATATGTGATTATGTTAACATGTGTTTTAAATGAACGAATTAATTATAAAGTTTGGTTTTAACTGCTAATACAGTGAATGTCAATAGATAAAACTCTCTTAAACAGAAGTTCATTGGGATCTTCAGTGATTTTAAATGTGAAAATGGGTCTTGAGGCCAAAAAGTTTGAGAACCATTGATGTAGAACAAGGAAATATTATATTATTACATATGAAGAGCTCTGATAACTAGAATGTATAATAAACATACAAGTAAGAGTTGAGAAATCATAATAAATAGAGTATTTATCATAAGTAGAATTCATTCAGGCAGAGAAGCATCCCAGGGGCCTTATGTGGGCTTGCATACATTGCTATGAGGAATATTTGGGGGCTCTGGAGATGTTAAGCTGGAAGTGAAGACCTAGGAAAGTTAATTGTCTTCAGATATCTAGAAGCCTGTTCTGTGGAAGAGAGAATAATGAGTTTACTTTGATTCTGAGGACAGAACTGGTTTGTGTTTGGAAATTATTTTAGATAATTCTCTCTAATGTTTAGCGTTGTCTACAGTGAAGTTGGTCAACTTGCAAAGTTGTATGCTTCCTCCCCTTTCATGATGATGTTTAGCAACAGAGTGGGTATAGTGAGTGGTCATCAACTGAAATGCTTGGTTGCTTAAAACACAGCCAGGTGATGGGTGAGTGAAATGTGCCGATGGGAAGTGCGGTGGAGAAGTGGAGAAGGCATGACTCATCCAACAGGGGCAGCAGACCTGCAGCTCCAGGTGGATTTTAAAGACGAGGCAAAGATCTGGATTTTTGTGCACTGGCTTAACTAAAATAAAACAAAACAAAAACTGTGGAGGTCATGTAGACTATACTTACAGGCTGTAGGTTATCCTTAGGCCACCGCCCTATAACCTAGCCTCTTTTATTATAGAAAGGAATCCTGCACTGTAGAGAAGACTAAGCTAGGGGACCTCTGAATTCTCTTTAGACTTTAAAGCCCAAAAGTTCCGTATCTCTCTGTTTCCAATTTAAAGGTATTCTGCTAATACTTAATAAATACTTATAATAATAAATACTTAATAAAAAATTAAAAAAAATTTTGGCCATGTATAATGTGGGAAACTTGTCCTTCCTTGTTTTCAGAGTCAGCATTCTTGACTGTAGAAAGATAGCTGGTGTCATGCTTTCTTAGGACTATAAGAGTATCTCCAATGGTATGTAGATAATCACAGGATTTTTAAAAATTAATTTATTTATTTATAGTTATTAATTCTTAAAAGATTTTATTTATTCACTTGGAGAGAGAGAGAGAGCACAAGCTGGGTGAGCAGGAGAGGGAGAAACAGGCTCCTGCTGAGCAGGGAGCCCAACACAGGGCTCTGTCCCAGGACCCTGATATCATGACCTGCGCCACCAAGGGACCCTGATGACTGGATTTTTAAAAGCAAAGCAACATATAATGGAATATATAAGTGAAGTAATTTGTGAGAATCATAATCATTACCTTCTTTGCATTTTTAACATGCAATTCAAAATGACAGTTAAAAGAATAAGATGGTATTCAGAAATCTAAATTTATTAGGGTGTTCTTTAGTACTGGTTTGGGAGAACAGGAATTCTTATAGTTTAATCATATTAGATAACACATTTATTGAAAGTAGTTAATATGATTTGCTTGTGACATTTCTGAGTTTGTGAAATAACCAAGACTCTGGCAGTTTTCGAACAAGATATTTTATCAGTGACCGAAAGAAATCCATTCCCTTAATTTAAAATCTTTGATATAAATGAATATTTTCACCAGGACCCACAACTCTGGTCCTTGAAATATCTTATGTAACACTTATTTCTGTAAATGGATATTGGTGTTAATATTTCACTTAATCACCATATGATTTTTTGGGTTTACCTAAATATTTTTCTTAGGTAAATTAAGATTTGATCATTTATTTAACAATGTTAAAAAACATTTAATAATTAGTCTGTTTTAACAAATATGAGTTTATTGTGAAAGTCCTTATTGAAGTCTTACTTATGTAAATTAAATAATAATTTAAGAATGAAAGTAGGAACACAAGCTGTATATCTCAATTAGACAGATATTTGATGAAAATTTGTCATTATTAACCTTTAATATACATATGTATATTATTGAAAAATAACTGCTAAGCTTTAAAAATATTCTGTAAGATTCTAGATTAATTCATTGACTCATTGGCTAATAAAGACTTCAGTAACTAGTGTGGAGAAACAAGGTTTCTATCATGTATAGCATTAAATCACTCTTAATAAAAGGAAACAGTGAGTGGATATTCAAAATGGGTATCGACTGTTAATCAATAGTAAAAATGATTGGTGAAGGCTCAAAGTAGAAAATATCTGAGAAATTCTTACCTATAGAACTAGTTTTCTGGCTGACAGTGCTTTGCATGTTTTTGTTTTATCTCTGACTTCTTCATTATGAAAATCTGAATCATTTTCATAGAATGGAGATGCCCAGACTTTGGTCTTTATTTAATTCATTTCAGGCACCTACATATATTTATTTTCAGTTGGTCAATTATTTTTTATATTATTGCAGCTTGGATTCTTCTGTCTAAAGTTAGATTGCTAAAGTTCCATTTCTTCCTCTTGAAGAGGTACTAGAGATGGGTGTGGAGCATATCTTCTTTATTCATTTACTATCTTCATTACTTTAGAGCCTCAGGTTGTACCTTCATTACATTTTTTAAAACTATGAAAATGATAGAGTCATAAAAATAGCAATAGTATGCTACTGGAAAAAGGATTTTTGTCCTAGGGCCTCGGAGTTCACTAACTGGGACTTTCCTTAGTCCAGGGCAGGTAGAATATTATAGAGAGCCCTCAACAAAAACAACCTGTCATAAATTCCCTGAAGCATAAAGCTGAGAATCAGTAACTGGAGATGATCTCAATCGCCAAAAGAACATATTCAAGAGAATGATGCTCTTCTGAGGTAACCAGGTCTCCAAATATACTCTTTTGCCCTAAGGATTTTATTAAGTGGCTTCTAGGATGAGTTCTATTTTGTATGTACAAAATAGATTCCTATGTCAAAATATCATGGTGGTTTTTTTTTTTTTTTTTACTAATGGAATAAATGACAAGCCACAGTTCTCAGTGTTTACAATTTTTCTGTAAAGCAACTGCTATTTTTAAAGTATAAACATGTTGGTAAATGTAAATGAGTAATAAGCATGATTTCCCCCAGTATTTGAAAATGTAATTATTAAAGCAATGTTAAAATGCCAGAAAATCTTTTATATTTAATGTGTGTAGACACAGATGGAAGCATGTATAGTAGTCACTCAGTGTTTATTTATTGATATGATTAATCTAATGTTGATAGGTAAATGAGTTTTTTTTTAAGGTAAGTGAGTTTTAAAAGAAAATAACTATTAACATAGCAGACCCAATCCCACTTGTGTGTTTTTCTTCAGATATTTTGAAAAAGTTAAAAGACAAAACAAGTCTTGATTTTATTTAGAGTATAAATATGTGCCATAGAGTGATGACAGTGGCGAGTATAGGACATTCTCAAAACCAATCAGGACTGATTAGGATTTACAACGCTAATAAAATTGTGAATTATTATACTAGATACAGTATTTTTATGCAAATTATATTTCTTTACTATATGACAGAAGTGTTAACTTATTCTTAGAACTCATCAGAAACTACACATATAGATGTAGCACTGAAACTGTTTGCTCTAATGAAATCTTAGGGGTGTTAAAGCAACTTAGTTTCTTTTGTGAATCCAGAGGGTCTTACAGGGAAATGTTGCACATTCTCCAGACTCCTCTAACTTCCCTAGGTCCTTGGTACCTGAATAAATATCACTTTGCAAATCAGAGAGTGTATTAGTTTCATTGAGAACCTATAACCTACATAGCTTTTTTTCCCCCCATTTTATTTATTTTTTCAGCGTAACAGTATTCATTCTTTTTGCACAACACCCAGTGCTCCATGCAAAACGTGCCCTCCCCATTACCCACCACCTGTTCCCCCCCACATAGCTTTTTAAAGTTACTTCTACGTTTGAAATTCTCTGTGCTCTGTTCTCCCTGGCAGAGCAAAGTGAGAATCTGGTTTTTTGAGAGAAATCAAGTTGAATCAATTCAGGTAGATCGCTAATTCCTTTTCTATTTATCAAGCTAGTAAAAAAGCTTTCATAAAGGCACCTGATACATTCACTGTATTTTAATTCAGCAGCACATTATATCAGAAGGTTTCCTTTATGTATAGTTCTAATAATGAGGGTTTTTTTTTTTTTAAATCAAAAGTAAGATTATTTCTAGTCATAGATATGTACTTCAGAGAATACTGAACTGGTATTTCTGTATAAAAATCTGACAGGCTTTCAATTGTGGAATGCTTATGTTCAGTTGTAAAGCTCTAACAGGAACGAATTGTTTCTGAGAAAGGACACCTAATGTATTACTTTAATTATTCTAATTACTTGTTTCTCCCATTTCTTCTAATGAATTTGAGATGTTTTCCATGAAATAGCTTTAAAAAATATACTTAATGGATTGATAGACGGTTTCAAACTTTATGTGGGTCTTTTTTCTTGGAGAATTTCTGAGCAGGATATCTTGATTTTATAATCAAATCTAAAATAAATGAAACTGAAACCATTATTTGGTACTTATTATCCCCCCCCTTTGTTGTTGTTGTTGTTTTTAGCCAGTGGAAATGCCATGTGTGTAAAGGGATACATTGTCTAAATCTTAGTTAAATTGTAAAGGTTAATTAAAAAAAAAATTTCTGAAGTGAAAAATATGCATTAGCATAATTTCCTACTTTCCTCAAAAACAGTTTTGTCATATATAAACTCTAAAGAAATTGAATGTTACACTTGAAATGTGTGATCTCATGGAGAACTATAATCTTCAGATGTTTAGAGGGTTGTTTTCTGGGTAGCTTGAATGAAATTAGTTGCTTGTAGGGGTTTTTTGATTGTCAGATAAAGATGAACTATTGTATCGAGTATTATTTTACTACAGAACCATTGCTCAGAACTGGGACAGTCATACATGTAGATTGCTACTTATATAATAGGACTCTATAGCCCCCAATATTTCTTCCACTGGTACCTGAAATGCCTGCTATTAACGAGACTTTATTAAAAATGCAGATGGATTATTTTGTAGGGAGAGAACAATACATTTTCAAATTGGATTAGTAGTTCTGAACCCTACTATTGATCTGGTTAGATTACTCTGATCACCACTGTGTTCTTAGACACATCAGTGCCTGGCATTAAAAAATGCCAAAAACTAATATAGTCTACATTTTGATTTTTGTGGATTGAATTATCTAGAATTTCCTGTCTCCTAATATACTGCTAACTTAACTAAAAGTCAGCAATATTAGAATAAATATTTTATCATCATTAACTTATCATCTATTTATTAAGTAGTACTTACAGAATGAAGTGCCAGGCATATTTGTTTAAGTTTATTTCTGAATTTCTGTGCCTAAGGGTGAATAATAGTCTTACTTTAAAGTATTGGACTGTGTTAAAGGTTTTCAAAGTGAAAGCGAAGGGGAAAAAACTCTAAGAGTAAGGCGTCAAAGTGTTTTTAACAGTTACTGTTTTTGATTGCATAAATGGGGTATGGGAACTTCAATTACGTTTTTCCATATGGTGCTTGCAGATTTACTGTTTTAGAGGTATTCTTTGCTCTTAGCACATTCTTAGTCTTTTGTATTTGTGATAAGCATTGCAAAGTCACATCCAGTTCTAGCTAACCCCAAAGGAGCCTTTGGATACAGAGTACAGGTTTGTCTCAGCTGTAGTTTAGAATGGATTGGGAAGAATAGGAAGGCTGTCAAGCCAGCAGTGTTATATAAAGAACTTCCAGGTGGATGCCTGAAAGAATGCCTTCTTTGGCTCATGGGTCAGAGGGTACAGCAGCCTGGCTGATTAAATGTGGTCTCTCTACTCTTGTTGCTCATCCCTTGCTTATTTTGAAGGAAAATTAAAGTAGTTGTAATCTGAAAGGGACGATTCTCGGATGAGATAGTTAACACGACCATTGACTAATCTGAAGTGACATTATTAATGCTTTTTTCCCAATAATTATTTATTAAATAGTTCGCTTTCAACCTCCCTTCAGGTCTGTTAGATGTGAAACAAAAGGGAAAAAAATACATGATGATCTCAAACTATGAAATTCTCCTGTTTATAAACCTCCTTATTTTCAATAGTATTCACTTTTCTCCCTCTGAATGTGCTCTGTACACCCTTTTTGTCTCAAGACCCTCGAAGATACCAGTCCCTTTTTTATTTCTCTTACCTTCTTTCTTAGTCTTGACCTTGCTCTCTCAGTAATGCCCACAATACCTAAGTTCCGTGGTCCCGTACCTTTACACCATCCTTAGGTTGCCACTTCTTAGTCCTCTTCTATAATCCTATCTCGCCTCTTTCCTTCACTACCTGATTTCTTGAATAAGTAATCTATATTCCCTTCCTTCTTGTCACTCTTTTCAACTTCAACTCTTTTTCTGTTGACATCTATCAAAATCAAGCTATGGACATTGATTTATTCTAAGTTACTAGTTACCTTGTAATCCCCACATCTAGTGTGACCAGGTTACAACATTTGACACGATTGATTAAGCCCATTCTTCTTAAATTTTCTATCCGTTTTGCCTCTGGGACACTGGTGACAAATGATTGTTTTTATTCTAACAGGTTATTTTCATTATTCCTCTGTGGCTAATATCTTCCCTGAATCAGAGTTCATGGGGGAGTGTTGAAGGTCACCTCATGCAAACAAAGATGAATCCAGAGGGCAGGGATGGGGCTGGAAATGAGAAACCACATCAGTAGTCACCACTGCAGAGCTCATCAGGATCTTGGGCAATTACCTCAAATAAAGCTGAAGTGCCCATAGCTTTTCAGTTTGACAGCTGGCATCCTGACAAGTCAGACTGACTTAAAAACACATGGTTGGAATCTGGCAGTGAGAAACTGGAGGGCTGGAATTCCATCTGTCCCTCTGTCCCTCTGGCTGCCTTATGAACCCATCGACCAATCTTTGTTTCTACACTGACTCTCAATACTTAGGAAAGAGGCTGTAGCATATGCTGGGCATTCTTGAAGTGTGATTCTAACTTCCAAAAATGCTTTTCCAGTCATACTCATTTGGTGACACAAGGTGTTGGAATTAACCTGCCAGGAGGAGTCTAGTATCTTTTTTTTTTTTTTTTTTTAACTGCTTATTACATCTTGGTTTCTTGGAATGGCTGTAGGAATTACTACATGGTGGTAAGTATAGAAGGCAGTGGTGGGAAGCAAGAGGGGCTGTGCACTAAAAGTAATTTTGGATGGGACGTGAGAATGTTAAGACTTTAAATTGGTTTGAGAAGTAGTTAGAGTTTTTAGCATGATTTGTCTAAATCTCCCCTTCTGAGGAGTAGTAGGCTGTCCATGTTAGGGCATTTACCAGGTTGTTGGTGTGTTGTTAGTTTCCTGAATTTGGGATTTCCATTCAAGTTAGTAAGGAGTACAGATCAAGTCAGAGCCTGTTAAGGAAAGCTGAGGTTGAAATACCAGGAAGTGCAGTACAAACATGGACCGCCTCCTCCCCACCCAATTCCCCCCACCCCCTCAGAATAAAGGGAATGATGGTGTCATGGGTTTGAAATTAGGCATAGATGAGACTGCAGTGAGGTTAGGTGGCAAAAAATGGGAGGAGGACCTGAGTGACTGCCACAAACAATTTGGAGTGTGCGGGATCTTCTTTGCATTTCACGGATGAATGGCTTTGAGTGTGTCAGACAAGTTTAAGGGGTGAGGCAGAGTGGAGAGGTAGTGTGATATGTAGGAGGGAGAATCAGATGAGGCCTATAATTTGAATGCTTTCTCTTAGCTCTGGTCCTTGTCCGTGTTCCTTGTTTTAGTCTCTTGCTTACTTGAGGTATCTGGTGAGTCTTTCTGGGTGTTCTGTGGCTGTTACCAGTTATGGCTGGTAGCTGGGGTTATTTATATCTTTGCTCAGAGGTGATGGGAAGCAGCTGAGTGGAAGCTGCGATGTCTAGTGTTATCTCCCCTAATCGATTGCTGGCTCCTTGAGGACAGGATCCACAGCTTACTTATTTTAGAGCACTTTCTCAGGGACTCATTTTGAATGAGGGGTATACCAGAAGCATTATAAAGAACAACCTACAGAAAGTTTTATTCTATAGAAAATCTTTTTGTGAAAATATGCAATATGGCGTTATTGCTGTATGATAGGCATTTTATGAAATAATGAAATAATGAAGAAAAAAAATGAGACTATACTGAAATCAGTTGTTTATGGAGGCTCCAAGGTGTAATAACATGAAATTTCAATTGCCATATATCCCAAAGGACCAAAAATGTCCTATTTGACAGATCTTTTTTTTTTTTTTTTTTTTAAGTTTATATAGTTTCCACACTGGAGTTTTTACATATGATTGGTAGTTTAGTGTTCTTTTTAAAAATAATAAACAAATGAATGTTTCAGGAAACCTGTGATAGACTGAATCAGGTGGAACTGATTTAATGTTATGGATAATTACATAATTAGTGCTGTAAAAAATAAACCATACTATCTACTTGATGGACTGGAGCTGCTGAAGGAGGTGTGTAATTATACAATCAGCATCCTCCTCCTGTGCTGATTCTAGGTAATCCTTTTTCTGTCTTGTCTGAGAAGGGACTTCCTGTCTTGTGTTGTGTTTCCTGATGTTATTTAAGCGAACAAAGCTGAACACTGAATAGTTTCCAGTCCCTTGATAAGTCTCTCCATGTTCTTTTTCTATATGAGAGCATCCTCTGAGACCAGGGGCTTTCCAACTTTTTGATATAAACCCACAACAAGAAATACATTTTGCAGCAGGACCCAGTACACTCCACATACACATGCTTGAAACTAAGATTTATGAAATCATTTTTATACATATATATATGCTTTTCTAATCTATCCTGTAGTATTTAATTAAAAAAAAATGCTGGTTGAGGCCCACTACTTGATTTCAGAACCTGCTAATAGCTTATGACTCTTATTTGGAAAATACTTCCTAGATTTTTGGTGATTGCTAATGTTAGTCGAAAGGATTCTGAGAGTAGTCTAACTGGGCTGTTGTGGGCTTTGGGTAGCAGGTGGCATAGCATGGTTGATAGAGCATGGGCTTTGGAGTTGGGCAAATTTGATTTTAAATCCCAACTTCCCTTCATTATAACTGTGTACTTTGAACATGTTACTGAACCTTTTTGAGCCTCAAATCCCTCGTCTGTAAACCTGGGCCCCAAATACTTAAGGGCGTCAGGAGATGGGGAATCAGAGGCTGTGCCTACGTGGGGTTGATGTGTATTAAAGGAGGTCATAGAAGAAACACCTGGCCAGTCCTGTGAAAGTAAAACACATGTTGCGGGCAGTGCTTCATAACATTTATATTCCTTTCCCTGCTCTTTTCAACATTGGACATGGCCGCAGTAGAAGGGTGTGGAAGCAGTCCCTGCCTCACAGGGTGGTTTGTGAGGATCAGATAGGGTGATGGGTGCAGGGATAAGAAATGTTAATTTT
Source organism: Meles meles (assembly GCF_922984935.1). Lineage (NCBI taxonomy): Eukaryota > Metazoa > Chordata > Mammalia > Carnivora > Mustelidae > Meles > Meles meles. The sequence goes on along the minus strand of NC_060068.1, from coordinate 76,201,711 downwards.
TATTAGTGCATCTTAAGGTAGCTTTAGTGTTTCAGAGTAAAGGTGTGCAAGGGGGATTGAGTCCTACAATGGTTAATTGACAATAGTGGAAAACAAAACTGGTTCTGAAATTCTGTGTTGTGACTGTTAGCAGCGAGGATTGTTTTGAGATACAGTGGTGTTGCATGTTGATATTGGAGAGCTGCTACCAAAACTGCTGAAGGGTGATTTATAATAGTGCCCCTTACAAATTGCTACATACAAATTGTTCCGTTTTGCATTGTATGTAGAATTTAAAGAAACTTAAAAATTATTCAACAAAGGATTTTGCTTCATTAAGACCTGGAAAATGAACATTGGAAGACAACTAATTACCTATTGTATAATATTTGTCAAGCTTTCTTTATCTTAACTGGAAACAGTATAATAAATGTAATTGTGAGGCTTAGAAAAAAAGTAACCTCCATCTGACTGCGTGAAACCTTGAGGGAAGAATTATCATTGTACAATTGTACAATGCTGTTAGAAAACCACCTCCTTTTCTTTCAATGTGTTATAGTTCTTACTACTTCTGAAATAGTTCATGACTTTGAAGTGCTCTTTCACTAGTTCCAATTTTTAACTTTCTTGCCTCAAAAGAAATTTCTCAGTTTTTATGCTATCTGTGCTCCTCTCTTCCATGCATCTTTCCTCTGGTGTTCTACTGATACTGTGATTATTTAGTGGTAACCTGGGCTTTGTTGGTCGTGGGAAGGGATATAAATCAGCTAAGGCAAGTATGAAGCAATGGCCAACTACAAAGCATCTTTTCCATCTCTTGTTTTCCACAATGTCCAATCTCTGCTTGCTCTGAAATTTTTAGTTATATGTTGACTGATTGCACTTAATTTCTGTGCCTTTTCTGTGTTTTCAGCGCCTTCGATCAGGTTAAGAAATCCCCTACCGCTTGTGTCACGTTCAGCTCACCCTTACAGTCAGGAGAAAAGGCCTGGCTCCTTTAAGACAGAAGCACCTTTTTCTCTGCCAGAAAGCTCATTGTAAAACTGAAGGGCTTAACCAAAAAGGGCTTTAATGTAAATTGAATATTGATAGAGAAAGGAGGTTAATTGGCCTTAGTAACTTGGTTGCTAAGGAAGCATTTTCCTGATTGGGAGGAAACTCTCCTGGGTGTTGTGCATCTTGTTGTGGACCTAAGATGCTTTGTTTTATCTCTTGCTTTCTGTTTCTGAGTTGGAAAAGGAAAGAGCAGAAAGCTATCATAGGAATGAAAAGCTGTGGGAAGCAGATGGTTGCTCTCTCTTAGCTACAGAAAGAGAGAGCTAAATACTGACTAGCAACAAGCCAATGCCAGCAAGGACTCTTTGTTTAAGGCAGACAGTTGGAAATACCATGAGGGCTAGATATAAAGAACTCGCATAGGAGAACATAGAGATGCTGGACTAGGTTTTTATCAGTTCCTGAAAACATGCAGGTGAGAGAAATTAAAGGATATTGTGAGTGGATATCCAACAACCACATTAAATAATAAGGTTACATGTTTTCAGTGTGGTCGAGGTTATTAAGAGAAGTTATTCAGCTTGTATTTAGTTTGCATTTTGAAGGTTTTATACTATATTATATATGAAATTTAGTAGATTTAGATGTCAAACACCTTAATAAGTAATGTTTAGTTACAGACATCTCTTTATGTTATCATATGGTTTATTGCTTAGTGTAATAAAAGTAAACTTGGAGTAAATAAAGATTTTCAGGGAAATAATTTTTTTTTCTAAAACAAAAATGTCTTTGAATATTGACTAATTCATATATGCTAAGCTCTCTGACTATCATTTAAGTGATTTGTGAAATACTATTTCCACATACTGAATGGTACTTCACTAACCTCAGGAAATTAGTGCCTATATTTTAGTTAATTTCACTTTTTTTCATTCACTGCTTGGTTCAACAAATACTTTTGAGCATCTGTTGAGCATCAGGTGTTATCTTAAAGGGTACCAAAAGAAATAAAGCTCTTGTAGAAAGAGTGCTTTAGGAGAGCCTTTGAAAAACTCTCAGGAGAGTTTGGAAAACAAAGGTAGTTTTGCTGTCATTTTATAGCCTGTTTTAGCTTTTCTAGGTTTTCTTCATTGTTGGCATTGAATATTACTATTTATACTAGGTATCATTATTTAGTTTTTTATGATACTTTTAAATTGTGAAATTCTTTCCAACAGTGTTATTTGGATTTATTTATTTGTTTGTTTATTTATTTATTTATTTTAGACAATAGACCTAAAGAGACCACTAGAAGTTCTTGGCCCCTCCCAGGGTGCTCCTTGATAATCTCTCTGGAATTTACTTGTTTTTCCTGGTCATATAGTTCTTGTACTCTGAGTGTGATAGGAGGAAGAGCAAAACATGGTGATCGTTTTGAGGGCCTCTGATCATAATGATATTCTCGGAGAAGCTCGTTTACCATGGAACTACTTAAGTATAACCAGAAGGTTTTGGTAAATATATGCGTGGTCATTGTGATGACTCTCACCGCTGCAAGGCCAGAGCATGATCAAGTAAAACACGCTGGTAGAATAATAGACTAAATCGGATCCCCTCAATGTGGTAGGAATAGAGTAACATATTAAATATATGGAGAGTGCTCATTGGTTGCCTTCCTTTGTAATATGAAAATACCAGTACTTTCTGACAGTTAAAAGATTTGTATGCTAAATCCATGTTTTCTTTTTTCTTTCTTTTTTTTTAAAGATTTTATTTATTTGACAGAGATCACAGGCGGGCAGAGAGGCAGAGAGAGAGAGAGAGAGAGAGGAGGGGAAGCAGGCTCCCTGCGGGGCTTGATCCCAGGACCCCAGGGGATCATGACCTGTGCTGAAGGCAGAGGCTTTAACTCACCAAGCCACCCAGGTGCCCCTAAGTCCACGTTTTCAGATTTATCTGCCCCCTAAGTCTAATCTAGCTTCACAGTCTCTTGGTTTAGGCTTCTTATATCCTTTGTAACTTGGATTGTTTCTCGGAGATGTGAGGTTTAGTTAATGAATGGTGTCTTCAGGAGAAAGGAGAGCAACAGATACAAAGTTCAGTGTTAAAAGATAAATATTTTGTGGATTTTAAGCAAAATGATGAATAATGAGAGAGCACATTGAGAGAAACTGACATGCCAATATTTAGTGGCCCTTTGGATGTCACATTTATTTTAACTCAGTATTCATTACCTTGTAATAAGTGTATTGTTTATTTATTTATTTTTTTGTACCTGTGAGAGAGACTGCACTGAGCTGAGATTAAAAAGAATTTTTTTGAAAAAAAAATTTTTTTTTTTGAGAACTCAACTGCTTCTATTAAGATGAAGCTCGGCTAGTAAACTCATTAAGTAAGGACCCTAGGCAGTTCTCTAGTGTCGAGACTGAAAGCACAGTATTGCAGACATCTTTGCATCACCGTCATGAATGACCTTGAAGGAAGCCAGCACTTCATAAAGCAAAATCCTCTCTGTGGCACTTCGTTCTGATTTGATTGATGCTTTAGAAAAAGCTGTAAGATTTTCTTTTCTTTATAGTGTGGGGTCTATACTCCTTATACTTCATAGATTTTTGCACTTGTCTAGAGTATTTTGTTGGCAGGTTCTTATAAGTTCTGATCTTTCACTGACTGTAATACGAGTAAGCAGTGAAGACTCTCTCCTTTGATCAATTATTATTAGGGAGTGAGGTCTTGGTGCATTGGGATCATAGTTTTTACAAATGGAAAAATACTGAGTTTCTAACTTGAGTGTAATACAGTCATTTTTCTTCCATCATAATCTTTGCAAGCATCTCAGTTGGTCGCAAGGTCTTTAATACTGACATTTCATGATTTATATTATTCCAAGGATATACATTTCTGTCTAGCCACTATCCACTGTGCTTTCTTAGATTGATAGTGCCCCTCCTTTTAGTTTTTACCTTAATGTTCAGTGAAGGTTTAGTGTACATTTTTATATCCAAAGAAGAGGACACCAGAAATCTTAGAAGATAAAATGATTATTTTACCTCTTTGGAGTTAACTTGATCATCTCCTGTGGAAGATGTTATAAGTAAGGAGTAATCATTCATTTATCTTCTCTGAGCGCTGCTCAGAGAACATTAGGGGGAAATTCTTTAACATTTTGGCTCTGGAAGATGTGTAAAAAGGCTAGATGGAGACCCTTGGGGCTAGGTGTTTAGAAGTTCCCTTATGCATTACAGTGAGGTGGGGGAGTGGGGAGGTAGAGCTAGGACTGGGTCCAGTTGATGTACTGCAGAGATCCTGTAGAGCCTGGTCTGCTCTACCAGCGAGCCCCTGCAGCCCGTCACTCGAAACCTCAGTGCTTCACTGAACCCCTTTGGGATCTGAATTTGCTATTCCTGACCCACTTCTGCTAACCTGACACTGAATTTTGCATCTCGGTTGGCCCACCTTTCTGCTTTTCCTTAGACTTGGTCCTATATGAATCTCCAGTTGTTTCTGCCTGCACCCTTGTAATTCGATTCAAATTCCTGGCGTCTCTTCCTTTGTTTTGCTGTTTGGTTTGATCCTGTATGGTTCTATCTGAACTAAGCCAGTCATTTGGGCTTTTTTTGGATAGACTTCCAGTCCTAATCATTAACTTCTGTCTTATGAAAATAAAAGGGTAAAATCAGACTTTTTTTTTTTTTTTTTTTCTGAGCCCCTTGACCATAGCAATCCTTATCTCCTGGAATTCAGTGAGGTGACTGTGTGAGAAATTTTGAAGAAGTTAGTAAAAATATGAGAAGTGTAATTTAGGAACACCTCAATACCTGTTCTCTTAGATCTTCTCATTCATTGAACCCAGAAATAGCTCAGTAAACAGGTACTTAGCCAGGCTGAGTTTGTTTGTTTGTTTTTTCCTTCAGTTACTTGATTAACGTCATGTCTCATTGGCAGCTTCATTTTGAAGACCCTCTTGAGAGGCTTTGAACATCCTTAATTTATTCTAAATTCCGTATATATTTCCTAACTGATGGACATCTAGATTTCTGTCTTTTACAAGTACACTGTCAATGCATTGAGGCAGTTTCAGCCTTTTATCCAGCTGTTAGTAACTTTTCATTCTTTTTTTAACCAAACTACTGAAATGATTAGAAATCCATTTACTTTCATGAAATAGAAAGCAAATCAGTAAGTATGGAAGACTGAGGTTTTAGTAAACAGATATATTTGTAATTTTTCCAGATAGTCACAATGAAGGTTTTTTTCAAAACTGATTTTATAAACTAGGTGTATAAACAGTTACAGCAGAAAATTAATAATTATTAATGGCACACATAGAATATAGAATTGCAGTGGGTACTCACTAAATTTCTAAGAAACTGTTACTCCATTAGGGTTGTAAGTAACAATGGATATTTGCAAAAATTTGTTAAAAAATTCTTTTAGAAAAGGTTTTGTAGCTTTGTTCAAAAGTTATATTAAAGGACTATTGTATTTATTTCTAATTACTTCATATTGGGCCCTCAAATGCATTTAAAATGTCAAAATATTTTAATTTTATTTGTGAATTGGTTGTTGGTTGATTACAATATGCATTTTGGGATAATAATGAATTAAAATTGATACTATTGAATTAGAATAAAAGCTTAAGAATTTTAAACAGATGTGACTGTGGATGTCACATAAAAAGTCTTTATTTAAAAAAAAATTTTAACTGGGTCAGTGGTGGATTCATTGCAAGATGTTTGAATGAGTTTTTCACTAAATGATCATTTCCCATCACTCATCAATTCAATTATCAACTTTTGCTGAATAACTACTATTTACCAATTAGTAAAAAGAAAAAATAATTAAGATGTTATTCCTACTTCCAAAAAATGTTTAAAAGCTACATATTTTAATAAACAGCTGAGTGGATTCTACAAAGAAATATTTTCTGTTATTATGTTACTGTTATTTATAAGCCAATTATAATTTATAATATGAAATAATGGAATAAAATTAAAAGTGGCAATAGAATTAACAAAATAAAACCATGAAAAGCAGCAATAGACAAATAAAATAGTACTAGCTTTAGGGATATAACTGAAATACAAAACATATGTATATTATAATCCTGTTTTCCATGTGCCTGAGTGATTACGTTTTAAGTATGTGTTTGACTCTTTATTGCTGCCTTAAAAAGCCACTGTAAAATGTAGTGATTTTAAGTAAAATTCTGAGTCTAGAGTCACTTGATGTCTCAACTGGACCACACATCCAAGATGGCTTTTTCACTCAGGTGTTTGACACCTTAATTCAGATGGCCGGAATTCTTGCGCCTGGCAAGACATCTCTTTTCTTTCTACAAGTCCTCGCTATGTGGCTAGCTTGGGCTTCCTCTAGCATCGATGTTTTAGGGTAGTTAGACTTCTTAGCCGGAGGCCTTCTTTCCCAGAACACAGAGACCAAGAGACCCACATGGCACCAGTAGGGATTCTAACTAACTTAACCTTGGAAATCATGTCACATTACTTCTTTCACATTCTCTTGGTCAGAAATGAGTCTCAGGCCACCCAGCTTCAAAGGAGGAAACCACATAGGGGCTGTATATACTCAGAAGTCATGGTTTATTGTGACAGGGAGGAGGAGAATGAGGAAGGAGCAGTTATCACAATGTGTAATATTTTTTCATAAGTACATTATAATCATTTCAGCATAGATTTGATAAAATTTTTATCAGCATACTTCCAAAATTAAAATTCACACTAATTTTTACAAGGAACAACATTTTATGGCTAAATTATACGTTCATTTGTAGGTTAGTACAAATTTGTAGGTTAGTTGCAATGAGAAAAATAAATCTTTCTAAAATATTGGGATTAATCCTTTCATTTCAATTTATATTGAGAATATAGTAGGTATAGAGTATTGCCCAATTAGTTAGGGGAAAATACTGGGAATTATAAGACCCTGATTTACAAGACCCAGCACCCAAGCAAATGTTACTTTTTGAGGCAGGGTTAACATATCCAAAGTCAAAAGGCAACCCACAGCAGTGACACAAATTTTCAAAGAAGGGAGAGAGAAACATGGTCTAAAATTATTTAGGAAGCCTCTGTAACATAATTAAGACACCCTAGGGACTGAAGAATGGGTGAAATGTTGGGTAAACAAAAAGTCCAAGGACAGTATAAACTTGAATATGTAAAATCATTCAGTATTTTGAAAAGTGCTATGTGATAATGGAAATTGTTATTAATAGGCCTTAGGAGATCCATCCGCTGATGAATAGAACAGATCCATGTAATGTATGACGAGACTGTGGAGAGCTTTTTTATTGACATCTGTTCTTTCTCCCTTTTCAGCGCTCATTTTTCGCTTCTCTGATTAGGTACTTTTATTTTCCCTCAACTGATTCATTTGGTGAATATTTACTGAGCTTATACTATATTTCAGAAACTTTTTTTTTTTAAGATTTTATTTATTTATTTGACAGAGAGAGATACAGCGTGACAGGGGACACAAGCAGGGGGAGTGAGAGAGGAAGACGCAGACTTCCCACTGAGCAGGGAGCCCTGTGAGGGGCTCAATCCAGGACCCTGGGAATATGACCTCAGCGGAAGGCAGACGCTTAACCTATTGAGCCACCCAGGCACCCCAGTTTTGTTTTGTTTTTAAAGATTTTATTTATTTATTTATTTGACAGAGAAAGAGAGCGTGCACAAGCATGGGGGTAGGGGCAGAGAGAGAGGGAGAAGCTGGCTCCCCAATCATCAGGGAGCCCATCACAGGGGGCTTGATCCCAGGATCCTGGGATCATGACCTCAGCCAAAGGTAGACACTTAACCAACTGAGCCACCCAGGTGTCCCCAGACACTGTTCTATATGCCAGAGATACAATGGTAAATATCACTGTCAAAATCTAGCCCTTAGGAATCTTCCCCAACTGGAAATGTTGGAATGTTGGAATGTTCCCCAACTGGAAATTGTTTTGTTAAGACAGTGAATCAAAGTGTCCTGCCCTCCCCTGGCCTAGGGTAAGCATATGACTAACCTAATAGAGGCTCAAGGATGGAAAATGGATGGAGTTGACTCATTCTGACTGTGGTGCCCTGAGGAGTCTGTTAGTTCTTCTCATCTACATCCTCAGAGCTAATATGTTTCCTATCTTCTTCCTAGGCATAGTTAAGTTTTTCCTTAAATTCTGGTAACTACTGGGCCCCTGAGTGGCTCAGTAGTTAAGTGTCTGCCTTCAGCTGGGGTCATGGTCCCAGGGTCCTGAGATCGAGCCCTACATCGGGCTCTCTGCTCAGTGGGAAGCCTACTTCTCCCTTACCCACTCCCCCTGCTTGTGTTCCCTCTCTCTGTGTGTGTCAAATAAATAAATAAAATCTTAAAAAAAAAAATTCTAGTAACTACCACCCATCCTTTAAAAAAATTGCTTTTTGCTTTGTTTAGCTCCAGAGTCAGTTTCAATTGCTTGCACCCAGTGAGTAATAAGGCAATATTGTATTCCTATGTCTTTTCCTAAGGGATTTGAACTAAATTGTGTAATCAGTAAGACACTCTTGGCAATTTTTGAACAGAGTGATTGGTTGATTTATTGATTTATTGATTTAAAGTAGGCTCTACACCCAGCCCAGAGCCCCACACAAGGCTTGAACTCACTAACCTGAGATCAAGACTTGAGCTGAGATCAAGAGTCTGAAGCTTAACCGACTGAGCCACCCAGGCTCCCCCAGAGAGCTTTATTTTTAAGGAAGTTTAGAGATGTCTTGATAGGTTAGAACAGAAAAAGATTGCAGTTAGATTGACCATAGGAATGTTGTTAAAATGCCCAAGTATTTAAGAATTAAGGGGTGAATTATGCTGATTGCAGGAGTAGAAAGAAGTAATGGCAAAGAGCAGGGCTGGGACTAGTGTGAGGCAACAAAGGCATGCTCACCTAGCATGAGTGCCTCCTTAAATTTTTTGCCCTCCATGCCTCTCTTACCTCATCCTACACCTTACCCTGGGGATGATTTATTTAAAGGAAATATTGAAGGTCTTGATGACTGATTAGATACAGGGAGTAATCATAGTCATAACTACACCTGCTACTATGTGCAGAAACTGTTTCTAAACACTCTACCTTTAACTCAAAGATCCTGTGTGGGGTCAATTTTACTATCTGCATTTTCCTGTTAAGTAACCTGAAGGAAGCTCAGTGAAAGGTTCAGTTCACCTAGGTAACGAGGTAAAGAACTGGGGTATAAGAAAAAGGGATTGAAAAATGAGAATTCTACTAAACATGTGAAGAAAAACTAGTGCCAGTTCTATACAAAGCTCTTTCAGAAGATGTAAGAAGAGGGAACACTTTCCAGTTCATTTTATGAAGTTAGTATTATACTGTTAGCAAAATCAAACAAAGATAGTACAAACAATAAAACTATAGACCTATATCCCTTATGAATATAGATACATAAATCCTTAACTAATATTAACAGATAGAATTCAGCAATATAAAAATTGTACACCATGACTGAATGTGGTTCATTCTACAGATGCAAGAGTAGTTCAACTTTTTGAAAAAGAAATCAATATAATTCACTATATTAACTGATTAAAGAAGAAAAATGACATGTTATTCAATATAGAAAATGCAGTTGTTCATGATACAAACTGACAAGTAGGAATAGAAGGAAACTTCCTTTATTTGATAAAATATATAGTTAGTATTCTATTTAACGGTGAAAAATCAAATGCTTTCCCCCTAAAACTGGGAATGAGTCAAGACTGTCTCCTCGCACCGTTCTTATTCAATTAGTGATAAAAGTTCCAGCCAGTGCAGTAAGACAAGAAGAGGAAATAAAAGACATACAGATTGAAAAGGAAGAAATAAAACTATCTCTATTTGCAGATGACATGACATGATTTTTTATGTAGAAAATTTTAAGAAATTTATTTAAAAAAAAAAAAACCTCAACAAACCTCAAACTAATAAATTAGTTTATCAAAGTCACTGGATATAAGAAAACATACAAAAATCAATTGTTTTCTCTATACTAGCAATGAATATGTGGACAATGACATTAAAAATATCACTTACAATTGTTCTAAAGAACTGGAACATATTTAGGTATAAATCGAATAAAATGTTAATAGAACTTATATGCTGAGAACTATAAAATGCTGATAAAAGAAATCACAGAAAATAAATGGAAAGATAGGCTGTATTCATAAATTGGAAGCTTTGACATAGCAATGATATCAATTTTCCCAAAGTAGATATATAGATTTACAGAATTCCTATCAAAATCCCAGCAAGATTTATTGTATATATAGATAATATTGTCCTAACATTTTTATGAAAAGGCGAAGGAACCAGAATTGGAGGAATCAAGGTACCTGATTTTCAGACTTATGTAGTCACAAGAATAAGGTTCATGTGCTGGAGGGATAGACGCTATCAATGAAGTAGAATAGAGACTCCAAAAATAGACCCACATAAATATGTCCAACTGACTTTTGACAAAAGTACAAGAACAATTCAGTTGAAGAAGATATCCATTTCAACAACTGTAGCTGGAGAAATTGGACATCCAAATGCAAGAAATGAACCCTGACATAAGTCTTTCACCTTATATAGAAATTACCTCACAGTGGATCATGGACTTAAAAATACAATATAAAACTGTAAAGCTCTTAGGAAGAAAATAAGAGAGAACTTTTGGAATCTAGGACTATAAAAATAATTCTTTGATTTGAGACCAAAATCATTATCCATAAAAAGAAATATCGATAACTTGGACTTCCTCAACTTAAAAACTTTCGGTCTGCAGAACCCAGCTAACAGGATGAAAAGAAAAGTTACAGAGTGGGGGAAATTATTTACAAACCACATATGCAGCTGAGGATGATTATTGAGAACATAGAGCTCTCGTGGAGCTCCTGGGTGGCTCAGTCAGTTTGGCTCAGGTCAGATCCCAGGGTCCTGGGATCAAGCCCTGAGTAGGGCTCACTGCTCAGCGAGGAACCTTCTTCTTCCTCTCCCTCTGCCTGCTACTCCCCCTGCTTATGCTTTCTCTCTTTCTCTCTGTTAAATAAATAAATAAAATCTTTAAAAAAAGCTCTTGAAACTTAAACAGCCCAGTAGAAAATGGGCAAAAGACATGAAGAATTGCTGGAGAAGATATAAAGATACAAATTAAAACCACAATGAGATATCTGTACACACCTACCTAAACTAAAATTTTAAAACTAAAATTTTAAGTGGCTAAACTAAAAATTTAAACTAAAATTTTAAGTAGCTAAACTAAAAATTTAAAACAAACAAAAAACAAGATTCAATACCAAAGCTTTCAAGGATACAGAGAAACAGAATCACTCAGGCAACTGCTGGTTGAAATGTAAAATAATGTAACCACTCTGGAAAAAAAAAATTAGTGGTTTCTCTAAAACTAAGCCTTCAACTACCATTTGACCCAGCAGTTACACTCCTAGGTATTTATCGTAGAGAAATGAAAATGTGGGTTCATACAAAAACCTGTACACAAATTTTCATAGCAGTTTTATTTGTAATATCCAAAAACTGGAAATAACCCTTTAATGGGTGAATAGTTTAAAAAAAAACAACTGTGGTATAGCCTTACTATGGAATGCTATATAGGAATAAAAAGGAAAAGTACTGATAGGTACAACAGCCTCGATGAATCACGGAAGAACTATGCTGCGTGGATGAAACCAGTCCCCCAAGGTTACATAATGTATGATTCCGTTTATATAACATTCTTTAAATGATAAAATTATGAGGCGCCTGGGTGGCTCAGTGGGTTAAGCCGCTACCTTCGGCTCAGGTCATGATATCAGGGTCCTGGGATCGAGTCCTGAGTCTGGCTCTCTGCTCAGCAGGGAGCCTGCTTCCCTCTCTCTCTCTCTGCCTGCCTGTCTACTTGTGATCTCTCTCTGTCAAATAAATAAATAAAATTAAATTAAAAAAATGATAAAATTATAGATTGGTTGCCAGTGTTAAGGAGAGGGTGAAGGTGGGAGAGAAATGAGTGTGGCTATGAAAGGCAACACAAGGGATTTTGTGATGACGGAAATGCTCTGTGTCTTTCCCTGTATCAGTGTTCATATCCTTGTTTTAATTTTGCACTCTCTTTATATCTGTATCTATATCTATATGGGTACCGATATCTATAAAGATATCTAGAGTGGTATCTATCTATCTATACCTATATAATATCTATATCTATATATCTATACCTATAGATATATATATCTATATAGATATATATATACCTATCAATCTATCTATACCTATATATTTATATCTATACCTATATATTTATAGGTATAGATAGATTGATAGATATCTAAAAATATGTATGTTTTTAGAAAGAGAGTGTGAGCAAGGCAGGGTGGGACACAGAGAATCTTAAGCAGGCTCCATGCCCAGTGCGGAGCTCAACTCAGGACTCGATCTCACAATCCTGGGATCATGACCTGAGCTGAAATCAAGAGTTGGATGCTCATCTGACTGAGCCACCCAGGTGCCCCTACTTATGTACTATATTTTTATAAGAAGTAACAGTTGTGGGGAATTGAGTAATGGACATATTCCTTGTATTATTTTTTTATAATACATGTGTATCTGATGTATGTTTATAACCACCTCGAGATTAACAGTTTAGTCCAAAAATGATTTTAGATTTCAAAGCTAATAACAGGGAGAATGAAGGTGCTTTTTAAGGAACTAAGAAAATCCCATTCCTTCAATAAGTTTCCACAACTTATTAGAAAAATCCACTGAAAGAACAAATTAACACAAATGTGATGATGTTTGATAAGCTCTTAACGTCTTAGAGATTTTTGTATATTTTAGAAAGAGAAAACTTAGTGACTGAAATCAATCTCTAATTGAGGTGATTTCAAGCAACATGATCAAATTAAGTGGAGCAATCCTAGTAATTTGGGATGTTTTGGGGGGAGGGAGTAGTGTATAGCAGGCAGTTCTGTCCAGGGACCCCATTTAGAAGTCAGCTTTTCTGCTATGTCTGCCTTTCTAAAGCTTTTATGACAACCATAAAGGAAAATATGACAATGGGGTGGAGCTAAAAGGAGGCAACTCAGGAGTATCCATTTGAATGTGTACTTTTTTACTTGAAGTTAAGAACTGATTTCTCCTTTAATATCGTTAGCATGCTTTGTGGGTAGGGACATAGGATTTAATCTTGCTATTATAATAATTTCCATGTCTTCTTGCAGATTTCACACTAAGGGACTAGGAAACTCCCAAGAGACCTGCATGTTGACAAAGTCCTACCTAAAACTTAACAAGATCTATTTTTCCCATATTTTTGTTGTGTGGAAAAACATTGACTTGAGTTTTAGCTCATATTTGTAGATTGCAGTGAAGGCTTTTCAGTTGGATTAATACTCACTTATGGTCATTTGGTTAATACATAGTCAGGGAGCTGTAGAAACCGCATTATAAGATCAGGGTTAATTAGGACCAATAAAATCATATTATAGTGAATATAATACTAAAAAGCTTTCTGAATAATAAGACTATTTCCATAAGAAAATTTTGGAAAACACATGTTTCTGATTTTCTTCTTGAAATGAAAAAGTAATTATATTTATAATAAAGTTTGCACATACATAGTTAGAATGGAAATAAGGAATTTTTTTAATAGAAACACTACTAATTTGGTTTAATGGTTTTTGTATTTGAAAGTGAGTTTGGACATTTTTCTTTTGGATTTTCCCTTTACGTTGTCTTCAAAATTTAGTATACAGTAAAAATAGCATTCAAATCAATGGAGAGAAAGAACAATTATTTATTAAATGTTTTAGGATAAACAGATAACTATTTGAAAAAACAAGATTGGGTACATCTTCATATCCTATGCCAAAACATATGCTAAATATACAAATTCAAATATAAAAATATTTATGTTTTTAAGAATATGAAGTGGCAGGGGCTTTGTAAACATGACACTAATAACAACAACAACAAAATATGTTCCTGCTCTCCATTGGTAACAAACCATCCCAAAACTTAGTGGCTTAAACCAACAGTGTTATTGTATCTCTCTTAAGAGCTTAGAGTTTGGCGAGGTAGTTCTTCCATGGGTTTCATTTGGACTCATTTATGAGGCTGCTTTTTTTCTGGTGGGTTGGCTGGAGCTGGAGGGTCTCAGAGGCTGCAACCTCTTCCTCTCTGCTGTGTCATTCAGTTGTCCAGCCCAAGTGTCTACATGATGGCTGGGTCCTGAGAAAGTAAAGGCAGAAGGTATAGGGCAGAACCCTCCAGAGGCCTCAGTGGCCTAGAAGGGCTAAGCTCCAAACTCACACTCACTTCTGGCACATTTTAAAATTGATTTATTTAACGGGGGAGGAACTGCAGAGGGAGAGACTGCCTCAGGCAAAGGGAGAAGGCGAGAGAGCCTCAAGCAGACCTGGAAACACCATCTGAGCCGAAATCAAGAGTTGGATGCTTAACTGATTGAGCTACCCAGGCACCCTTGAATAGTGATTCTGAGTATCTTTTCATGTACCATTTGGCCTTTTGTACATTTTCTTTGGAAAAATGCCTAATCAGGTTTTCTGCCCATTTTTTGAGTTATTTTTATTATTACTTTGCTATTGAGTTGTATGAGTTCTTTATATAGTTTGAATATTATCTCCTTACTGGATATATGGCTTGCAAATATTTTTTTGACATTCTGCAGGTTGTCTTTTCACTTTGTTTCTTTTGTTATGTTGAGGCTTTTTATTTTGATGTAGCCCCACTTGTTTATTTTTTATTTTTTTGCCTTGGTTAGGTGTCATATCCAGAAAATAATTACCAAGACCGTATCAAGGAGCTTTATTCCTATGCTTTCTTCTATGAGTTTCATGTTCCATGGGACTTTTTTATATCTACTATACATGTTCAACATTTTCTTTAGCTCAGGGAATGACAAATGATATCTATACACCAAATCTGGCCCACAAGATTTGTAAATAAAGTTTTATTGGAACAGAGCCATGTCCATTCATTAACACATTATTTATGGCTGCTTTTTGCATTACAATGCCTGAGGTGAGTAATTGTAACAGAGACTGTATGCCCTGCAAAACCTAAATTACATACTATCCCTCCCTTTACAGAAAAAAATCCTGACTCCTGGACTTCTTGAACATAATGGAATACAATTATAGTAACTATTTACTATGTTTACTTATTCTGTCAGTGGTGTCATTTCTGGGTCACTTTCAATTGATTGATTTTTTACTTCATTTTGACTTGTACTTTTCTGCTTCTTTGCATGCTTTTTTTTTTTTTTAAATTAGAGGCCAGATATTGGTGGATTTTTTCTTGTGTGTGCTGGGTATTTTTGTATTCTTATAAATATTTTTGAACTTTGTTCTGGGACACACTTAGGTTATCTGGAAACAGTTTGATCCTTTACAAATTTTAAGGTTAAGTTTTGTCTAGGGCTAATTTTGCTCATTAATGAGGTAAATCTCTTCAGAGGATTTTATCTAATGCCTCATGAATTGTGGCTAATAGGACCCCAAATTACCCTCAGCCCTATGAAAGTATCAGTTTCCTCTCATTCTTTTGAATGGTTCTTTTCTTGAGCTGAGTTTTTTCTTCAAACATATGAGCTAATCCATACTCAGCTCAAGATATGAGGGACTTTTTTCTTCTGTGCTGCTCTCTCCTTTCGTTCTTTACCCTGCAAAGTCAACAATTTTGGCCTCCTTGGATTCTTGGTTCCATCTCCTCTACTCATGAAGCCTGGTGAACTTAGCCTAGGTTATACCTCCCTGCACAGTGGCCTGAAAACAGTCTTAGGGCTTACTGTACTTGTTTCTCATGTCTCAGGGATCACTGTCTTTTGTTGCCAGATGTCCAGTGTCTTGAAAAATAATTCTTTCATATTTCTGTTAAGTTTTTTAGTTGTTTCAGGTGGCAAGATAAATCTCTTCTCTGTTACTTCCTCTTGGCTAGGAGTGGAGGTCTTCTAACAACTTCAAATGTCAAATGATATTTGTATTTTACTGCATTAAAAATAAATAGTAATACCATAGAGCAAACTATAAACAAACTTGAAAGACAATTGATAAACTGGAGAAGAATTTGCAACTGTTGTGCCCCGCTGAGGATTGATAGCTCCAATATATAAGCAGGTCTTTTTGTAAATCAAAAAGAAAAAGATGAACAATTCCAGTAGAAAAATGGGACAAAGTATTTTTATTTGCTTATTTGCTTTTGTTAGTGGGTAGATGGCAAAAGAAGAAATTAAAATGACCAGTAAATAGGTGAAGAGATTTTCTGTTCTAATGCTAATCAAAGAAATACTAGTAGAAATGACTGAGAGATACTACTTTTCTCTCATATATTGCCAGCATGGTGCCTTTCCTCATGAGGTTCTCTCAGCTCTCTCTCAGTCCTTCACTCCTAGACATACTGGCTCTACAGAGCAAGAAGAGCCTGTGTTTCTTAAAACAAGGTGTATTACTTTAGTGGAAAAATTAATAGACATTAATGATCTTGAACTCATACCCTTAGGTGGAATGTAAATTTTCATAGCCTTTCTGAAATGCAGTCTGGTAATCTGTATGAAAATTTAAAATCAGTACTTGTCTTAACAATTCTAATTCTCAAAGTTTATCCTGGCAAATCATCTCATAAATTTGTAAACAAAACAATTTATTGTAGAATTACTCATAAAAACTGGAAATAACTTCAGTATCAGTTATTAGTCAACTTGTTAATCTTTATATATGCAGTTACTTATTATTTTAAATCCTATAATTATTTTTATAATTTTTTAATAGTTATTTTCTCAGTTGTAAAATACAGGTATGTATATATATTCAGGATACCACTATTCGACTATTACAAACAATGAGGTAGATATATATTTATTAATACAAAAAGATGTCTTCAACATATTAAGTGAAGAAGGCAAGTTATAAACTAGTATGTGTAGGTGATACATGAGAAATATAGATACATAGAAACATGCACATTCTCTGGCAGGTAGAATTATAGGTGATTTTTATTTTTTGGTTTCTGTTCCCACATTTAAAAATTTTTGAAAATAAGAGCTTGTATAACTTTTACAGTCAGAGACCAACCAACTAACCAACACCAGAAAGGAAACCAGAAAGGAAAGAGAAATGTTGTAAGGTTCTGAGAAATTATGTTATAGAATGAAGATGAAACCTGTGATTTGTCAGTTGAGCGGTCTGGGTAGTAGAAAAAGCAAGACCTGGGGTTGACTTCCTCCTTTTGTAAGTGGGGTGATCTTGGGCAAATTATTTAACATCTTTGACTTTAATAGTTCTTAAAGTCATTATTTTAATATATAACTATTATATTTATGTCACAGGTAGTAGAAACATCCAAGAAAGAGTAGTTTGATTTTTAAAATTATTTCCTAACAAGTAAAATAGGGGACTAAGAATAGTTTTTACCAGGCATCAAATCTACTTGGATGATGGGATGCATTTATTACTTTCATGGTACAATTAGCGAATACTAATTATCTCTGTATGAGAGCCATCTTTAATTTCATTTGAGCTCAATTTTTATCTAAAATGTGATCTTTGATTAAGAGAATCACAGTCTTATTTCATTTTAACCAGGAGTGGTGTATGTACTTGCAGCCAATAGCTCCTCTTGTCCTGTCTTCCCCCAGCATGGTGCCTTTCCTCATGAGGTTCTCTCAGCTCTCTCTCAGTCCTTCACTCCTAGACATACTGGCTCTACAGAGCAAGAAGAGCCTGTGTTTCTTAAAACAAGGTGTATTACTTTAGTGGAAAAATTAATAGACATTAATGATCTTGAACTCTTAAAAATATTACTGTATCCTTGTGTACCCTTATGACAGCCCAGCTGTGGAGACTTTGCAGAGGCAAGAAGTCTATCAGCTTCTTTCCTTTCCCTTACATGTAGTTGCTTGCCACTAATATTGGACAATAGAAACCAGGGTTTATTACCAAAGCTATTACTAATCATTCAGATGAAAATACTAACACATTAGCTATCGCATGGATATCATTTTATAGTCCAATAAAGACTCCTAAAGCATCAGTTCTACAGTCTGTCTGCGTTTGGAATATTTTTATGCACTGCTGTGAGAAAAGCAGGTGCACTCATACATCTATTTCTAAGATTTGTCTGTTTTGTCATATGATTTGGGTTTAAAATTTCTGCAGATGTCAATCTCAGCCATTTTTGCTATTAGTAGAGCAACTTAAAAGTTAACTTTTCTAAGTCTAACTTCATATTTATTTTAGAACAGCTTAAACCTTGTAGCCTATTTTCTCTCTCAGATAGGGTTTTTGTGGAATGACTTAAATCCAAAGTTAGCTCAAGATGGAACCCTTCCCCGTTGGAATATCGCTGTTTTAATACCTCAAAATCTTTTCTAGTTCATGGTGTCAACACTGCTTTGCAATTTCTTTTGCTGCCCTCTAGCCCTTTGGTTCTCCTTTCCATTACTGTATTTCCTTGATGAGTACCTGTGCCAGGCTTGGAGGCATCGAAGGGAGGGGTCTGTAGGTTATAGGCTTACTAGGCGGGCTTTATTATCAAAGACTTGAGAGCTCATAATGAGACCCATCTATCCAAATGGGACAAAGTTTGTTAGCTGATGTAGTATCCTGTTGAGAACGATGAGCTGGCCTGGTAATTTAGCATTTTATCTGAGAGTGAAGTTTTCTTTGAACACATAACATGGACTAATGCCCTTCCTTCCCAAAGGAAGTAACCAATTAGTAATTCCATATCCTTTCATACTGTGCTCTGTCACACCCCACTGCCCCAAGTTTTGTTGTAAAATCATCTGATTGGATAATATCGTCTGTCTTTTAACCACTGTCTTTAATGTTCATACTGTATCATATTATCTTAAACTATCTACAGAGAAATATCTACAAAGAGATGCCTATGAATTATGTACAAAGAAATATCTTCTGAGTTACCTCAAGGTTAAGGTAAATTAGCTTCGTTTATGTAGTAGTTGTATATGCTTTTTGAAGCAATAATCAATTTTTAAGTTTTGCAAAAATATATCCCCCTACAAAATTATAACCAGTTATATTTAAAATATCTTAAACTTATTATATGTCTTTTAAAATAGAATTGTCAGTCAACCTTTTTTTTATTGGTTTTGAAGAAAAATTTTCTTTTCTTTCTTGAGGAAGAATGCCATGTAAATACAAAATATTATTAATGTTATTATGGATACTAATGACCTTTATCCCTATGAATATTAGTATTAAAATTTATTTATTTATTTGTTTTTAAAAGAAGATTATTTATTTATTTGCTAGAGAGAGAGAGAGAGAGATCACAAGTAGGCAGAGCAGCAGGCAGAGAGAGAGGGAAGCAGGCTCCCTGCTGAGCAGAGAGCCCGACGTGGGGCTCGATCCCAGGAACCTGAGATCATGACCTGAGCTTAAGGCAGAGGCTTCACCCACTGAGCCACCCAGGCACCCCTATTAGTATTAAACTTTAAAAACACTTTCTTTTTGCCAAACCCAAACATTTCTGAATAAAGATCAGGGATCACAAAACTATGATGATTCAGTAGTAAAATATCACAGTATTTAGAAAAACTTTTTTATAATTGCTTAAATTATGTGAAAAGGTTTATCAAAAGGTCTAGGTCCATCTTAAATTACAGCATAATATTTGCCCAAAGAAGTCTCAGGAGAACTTACAATAGGTTCATGCTGCAAGAATTTCAACCTTAGCAACAAGATAGCCTTGTTGAAAACCTAAACCCAAACTAGAAACATGAATCATTTTCTTCATTTAATTTAAAAATGCATTTCCAGGGGTGCCTGGGTGGCTCAGTCATTAAGCGTCTGCCTTTAGCTCAGGTCATGATCCCAGGACCCTGGGATTGACCCCCACATCGGACTCCTTGCTCAGTGGGGAGCCTGCTTCTCCCTCTGCCTGACACTCCCCTTGCGTGTACTCTCTTTCTGTCAAATAAATAAATAAAATCTTAAAAAAAATACATTTCCAATAATTTCCCATGATAGTAGTTCCATTTTAATAGTTTAAGGTGCTGGACTTAGAGGGTACAAAACAAGGGACATATTTTTACTCTAGCAGAAGTTTTTTAAAACTATCATTTGTATTGCTCACAAAACCAAACAAAGCAATCTTGTAAAATTGGGGTGTTGTTTATTATACCCTGTTCACAGTGATGTGGGGCTAGGAGAAAATTGGTATGTGGAGCAGGAGAAATAGGAAGACAATTGATATTTTAAAACTGGTTTAACAACACACACACACAAAAAAACAATAAAGATACCACATGGAAATGGATCAGTTGTTGCTTCATGGAAATCTTGTTTCCCACTGTAACATTCAGTCTGGATCCTCCTATAGTTTTGATTGTCTCATTTAAGATGGTCAAGAAAGTTGTTTTTCAGCCCAGGGCTCAGAAGCTAAGGCCAGGTAAAGGCATTGAATGCTTTTAATTTAGACTAATTAATTGATTTTGAGACACAAGAGTGAAACATTTAGTATTTCCTTAGGTTTAATATGTTAATATCTAAAGAAATAGTATATATGATAATAGTCAACTAAATTTATTTTTATTGAGCTCAGTCTCCCCCCCCCGATTTATTTGCTAGTGTTAGTTTTAACGCTGTGCAAACAAAGGGATCATTGTTTCTCCAAGTCCATACTTGATTTGACCTAAAGACAAAGCTGTTAGCTAATGGGACCAATGAAAAATTTTCAGCTCCTTTAAAAATTGAATAAGATTTATTGAAATAATCCTACCAGTCTGCTGCAAGAACAATGAGTTTCACAAGTACTGAATAGATAGTTCTCTTTTAAATGGTCCCCAGCAAGTCAGCTTGACCAAATTACATGGAACTTTGTTGAGATCACCCACAACACATAGACTTGTTGACAGCATTGAAGCAAGATGGAAAAATGAATCTATAAAATCAATAAAGCAGCATTACATTTTGAATTTAATTTGGATTTAAGTAGGGACTTGAATTGCCATCAACCATGACCAAAAATTAGACGAAGCCGTCCTAATTTGTAGATTTTCCCCCTCACAAAAGGAAAAAAAAATGCTATCATAGTGGTTCAAAATGCAGCCTACCTAGGTTTATATTTTCTTAAAGTACTCATTGGGGGAAATAAACCACAGACGGAAGAAAAATGTAAATAATTTGTCAGCCAAACCTGAATGTTATTTAATTGGGAAAAAAGTTTAGCTCCCCAAAAGAAAGAATGGATCCAGTTTGTCTTCTATTTTATGGCAATGTAATAAATTTAAAAAATATTTTCATTGATACCAATATTTAATAATTAATTTTAAAACAATGATTGTTTATGTAGAGTAATAGCAGCTAAGATGCTTAAGGGATAGTACTGTAATTATTAATTAATAAAGTATTATAATTTACTATGTATGTTTTTTAAATCTTTTAAATTTTTTTTACTATGTATGTTTCTTAATCAGACGTAATAAGTGCATATTTAAATATTCTTTCTGTATATTTTTAAATTTTTAAAAATTTTAAAAGATTTATTAGCGAGCATGCATGTGTGCTGTGTGCACGCAAGTGGGGGGCGGGCAGAGGGACAAGCAGACTCCCTGCTGAGCTCAATCCCAGCACCCTGAGATCATGACCTGAACTGAAGTCAGATACTTAACTGATTTAGCCACCCAGGTCCTCCTGAATATTCTTTTTTTAATAAATGGAATGACATTTATAGATATAGGAACATTTAACTGACCGTGACTGAACCTACATTAAATTAATGATTAGTGACAATGTAGTAATATCTAAATGTTTTGCATTGTGTATGTTAGACTATGCCTCTTGTTCAGAAAATAGTGGTGTAGCTCTTTTAAAGTCAATAACAGTAATCATAAACAAGATAATTCCATCAGCACAAGTCGGTCTTACTCTGCATATATTAATTTAGCACAGTATTGCACTTAATAAATTATCGTTAATCATAAATACATTTTCACATGTGCATATTTAAGTTCTTTAATGTTTGCTTCTTGGTTTTTCTGTAGGGCTAAGGTATAAGACACTCATTTCAAATATAAGAAACAGCATAATCAGTCTTTTGAAGCCCACTGCAATCAATATCTATGCAAATGGGGGTAGTTATGGAATTTACACTGCTTTGTCAATCAATTACCAGTCAAGTCCCCACCCTACGCTCAATGCACTAATAGATTTTTTTCTTTATAGGAGAAAAATTTTTTTTCTTTTTAAAGGAAGAGACTTCCTTTTTTACAAGTATCTGTTATACAAACAAGTACCTCTACCTCCTCACACTTACCTCCCTGCATAGTGAGTCAGCCCATGCTGCCAGTCTCTTTCTACATGGTGGTAGTCAGGTTCTGGGCTTCCTACGTGCCATGTGTGGCCTCCTATGGCCGGGGCAGAGGCCCAGCTCCTGAAAGAAGAAGCCGGTCTTTGGGACCCAGAGCTAGTTGGACAGGCATCCCTAGTGTGTTGATTATGTGCTGCCTGCCCACTCTTGGAGAAGTCTTCAGTGGCTCAGTAAAGGGCTCTGTCTTTTGCCTTATGTCAAGTTCTTGCAAAGGACTGGGTGGGGTCACAGAACACTTGTTAACCAAATAAGCAGACAACAGAAACTAATGAAGGATAGTTAATTAGGTGGAATACCAAAACTGGGGTTCAAGGTTTATTTCCATTGCATGGAGTAACAGACTATAAAAAGAAATGTAATAAGGAGAAATCTGAAATCTTATGCCTAATAAGGAACAAATTACTAAACATATGCAGGTAGGGAGAGTCTGGTTTAAGAGTACTTGCAGTGGAAACCAAAACAAAGTAAAAACTAGATATTTTTTTAGCTACCTGTAACCGTGGTATGAATCTTTAGTTTTGAGGACTGCTGAAGAAGCTAATGCATAAGACTGTCTTGGAGTGACAACAAAGGGAGTGAATAATCTCTCTGTTTTCTACTGGTCAACTCATATCTGGTGGTTGTAATTCTATTCTGAAACTTCTAAGGAGTCTGAAAAGCTTGAGCCTGTGTAAAAGAGGGTGACCCCAATGATGAGGAAGTTGAAAAAGTTGAAGTTTCAAGTAAAGAGGATGTAAGTAGAATATGATATTGCTCTTCAAATATTGAAAATGTTAGGGCTCCTGGGTGACTCAATCAGTTGGGCGGCTGATTCTTGGTTTCAGCTCAGGTCATGATCTCTTGGGTCTTGGGATTGAGCCCTATGGCAGGCTCCTTGCTCAGTGGGGAGATTATCCCCCCTGCCTCTCCCCGCCTCGTGTGCACACGCACATGCACCCATACGTATTCTCCCTTTCTCTCTCTCTCTCTAATATGGATAAATAAATCTTTAAAAATATTGAAAATATATCTGCAGACTCAGTATATGAGTTCAGAAATAAGTTCCCGAGTTCTGTGTAACAAACACACACATAGGTTATTCTTTTGTGTAGATGAAGTCTGGGGATGGATAGCCCAGGATAGCCCAGGGCTAGAAAGGCAGCTCCACAACGTCTTTGAGGATCCCAACTCTAATGTCTTCAGCAAAGAAATTTTGAATTAATTAATTTGAAATTATTTCCATTTTCAAGATCACTTCATGGTAAATTACTGGAACTCCTGCAGACACATCCCTATTCCAGACAGCAGGAAGAAGGATGGGTATGACACAGAAAGGCACACCTCTCCGTTTTAAGAACCCCTTCCCAGAATTTGCACAGACATTTCTACTGACATTTTTTGGCCACAACTTTGTCTCCTAGCCAAAACTGGCTGCTATGGAGGCAGAATAAAACCAGTAGGCAGGAGCTTGAAAAGGACAAATTTTACTAAATATCGAGAAGAATTTCCTAATAGCTTTATGTGCCCCAAGTTAAATGGGCTTTTTTAGAGAAACTGATATAACTATTGTTACAAAAGCAACTAGAAAATTGCCTATCAGGGGTGCCTGGGTGGCTCAGTTGGTTGGGCAACTGCCTTCGGCTCAGGTCATGATCCCAGAATCCTGGGATCACGTCCCGCGTCGGGCTCCCAACTCCATGGGGAGTCTGCCTCTCCCTCTGACGTTCTCCCCTCTCATGTTCTTTCTCACTCTCTCTCTCAAATAAATAAATAAAATCTTAAAAAAAAAAGAAAAGAAAAGAAAATTGCCTATCAGGAACATCTTAGGGGGAGACAGATACAGTTCCTTCGATACTATATGCCAAGACTATTTCAATATATGTACACAGGCCATGCTGAGTTTTAGTTTGATTAACTTTTCTTAGAAAAAGATTTTGATAAGATTTGATTTCTACTTATTACATATCAATAATGACAAATGTTCCTTAAAGTGAGTACTTAGTACACAAGTCTTTTCATGTTTTTCAGAAGCTAGCATTTTCTTTTCTTTTTTGTTAAAAATTTTATTTATTTATTTATTTATTTATTTATTTTTAAAGATTTATTTATTTATTTATTTGACAGAGAGAGAGAAATCACAAGTAGGCAGAGAGGCAGGTAGAGAGAGAGGAGTAAGCAGGCTCCCTGCAGGGCAGACAGCCTGATGCGGGGCTTGATCCCAGGACCCTGAGATCATGACCTGAGCTGAAGGCAGTGGCTTAATCCAGTGAGCCACCCAGGCTCCCTATTTATTTATTTATTTGTCAGAGGGAGAGAGAGAGTGCACAAGCAGGAGGAATGGCAGGCAGAGGGAGAAGCAGGCTGTTTACTGAGCACAGAGCCCCATGTGGGACTCCATCCTAGGACCTTGGGATCATGACCTGAGCAGAAGGCAGCCACTTAACCGACTGAGCCACCCAGGTGTCCCTAGCATTTTCTGTTAATGGAAGGCACTAGTGAAATGGTGTTCTGTGGACATATAATGACTTTGCACACTTAACAATCCTTTTGATATTGAAGTTTGGGGCCTTATGAATTTTCTTATTAATTTGCTTCAGGAAGTATTGATCAATTGGTTGAACCAAATTTCATTCACTATAAGACAGACACATTTTAATATTTGTGGCATATGAAATGAATATAGCTTCAGTCATTTTATGATGGATTTTTATTTTCTTTTGGCGTTTATGAGAATTTCTTCAGAAAATATTAAGATGTTGATGTGGTATGTGTTTTTGATTTGTATTTGAAATTCTATAAAGAGATCTAACATATTTAAGTTAAGAGTTCTGTAATTTTAAACTATAGTCCCCTGCCCACACCATAAGTCTGTTGGAGGTGGACTGAAAATGCTTTAGTACTACCTCTAAACCTGTGCTCATTCTTGCTGACACAGATGATATTAAAAACTTAGACATAATAGTTATTGGATGCCGACTCCATTAGAAACAGAAGAAGAAAATCTATTGCTTGCCAAATTAGAAAAATGTCATATAAAAAAGAAACTTTGCCTTTAGCTGCCATTTTGCGTCCCCGTGTGCTTGTGCACCTAATCTCAGCTGGTCTGCTGGAGACCCCCTGAGCACCAACCCTGGTTCCCCATGTGGTCCCATTTCTGTTTCAACAAGATGAAAGGAACTATTTTGAACCAGGAGAAACTCACCAAACTATAAGCCCAAGTGAGCATTGGTGGGGAAAGAACTGCTCGCGGAAAGAAGGTGGTTCATAGAACGGCTACGGCAAATAATAACAAACTTCAGTTCTCCTTAAAAAGTTAGGGGTAAACAGTATCTCTTATTGAAGAAGTGAGTATGTTCACAAACCAAGGAACAGTGATCTGCTTTAACAACCCCAAAGTTCAGGAATCGCTGGCAGCGAACACTTTCAGCATTACAGGCCACGCTGAGACAAAGCAGCTGACAGAAATCCTATCCAGGGTCTTAAACCAACTCAGTGCAGACAGTCTGACCAGTTGAAGGAGATGGCTGAAGCTCAGCCCAAACAACCTGTGGCTGGAAAAGCCCCGCTTGCTACTGGAAAGGAGGAGGATGATGAAGTTCCAGATCTTATGGAGAATTCAGAGGATGCTTCCAAGAAGGAAGCGAATGGAACTGAGTCAACTTCTGAAGAAGATAAAACTTGAAGAAGTTTTTGGGAGCTGGTATTTTAAAGTATGACTGCTTTTTAAAATTCTGTTCATGGATCTGATAAAATGTAGATCTCTAATATTTTTAAGCCCAAGCCCCTTGGACACTGTAGCACTTTTCAGTTTTTGCTTACACACAGTTCATTCTTTGCAGTTAAGCATGCCGAAGAAGCCTGGGAAGAAAGTTTGCAACAAGGTTAATAAAGTTCTTTGCCTAGTGAAAAAGAAAAAGAAACAAGATTCCAAATAAGAAACCTTGGTATTATTAAGAATAAAATGGTAAACATTGTTAAATTGTGCTCTTTTAGAGACTTAAATGAATTTTCCAAAATATAAAAATATTGACCACACTTGGCGTATACACATTTTCAAGGCATAGTTTTGATTATTTATACCTGTATTTGTATCTCCATGTATTGGTACATTTGTATCTGTATTTATTCTTTTTAGTTACAGAGAACAATTCTCGAAAGCATTTTGCTTCAACCTGTAGTCCATATGGTATGATGCAAGGCAAAAAAGGACAGACTTGTGGGAAGCTCTTAGGGAGGCTGTCCTTCCCACCAGCGTGTAACTGATGCCCTTTCTTAATAAAAGGGCAGCTCAGCTTTCTGGAAGCAACTGTTAGATCCCAGGGCTTGCTCTTCCTCCTTATAGGCTTGTAGGTCTTTTCTCACACACAGTTTGAAAACTTTTAGTTTGAGAGATCCTATCTTGGTCCTAGGTTGAAATCCTTAACTAATATGATACACACTATGTTGAACTGACTTGCACTATACCTTCTAAAGATCATGATTTATTCTGCAGGGAGAAGTATTAAATTAAAATGGAGGGATCGAGTACTTTTGCCTCTTTTTTCTTTCTTCCCAACTCCTTCTGAAGAAAAAAGGTTTGAACCTTTCTACCACTTGCATTTTTTAAAACTTTGCACAAATAACTCATCAGGCCTCAGATTCTTTATCTGCAGACAAGGATAATAATACCTATTATGTAAGGATTATGGTAATTAAATTCAATAAACATCTGAGCTCTTTCTGTATCCTCAGTCTAGTAAAATATAAAATAATTTCTTTGTAAAACTTTTAGCACAGTATCTGGTACATAGAGATAAACAATTATGATTCTCTTTGCATTCTATAATGAGGTCCTAATATAACAGGGACCCCAGTGAGCCCATAGTCCCAGCCCTTATCCCATGAACCTCTCAGTTGAGCTTTCTCATACTGTGCTTATGAGATTGGGATTCACTCTCACATAAACCTGACTGCATCTTTTTCTTTTTCTACCATGTTTCTTTAGTATGTTGATAGATCCATTTCTCAGCTTCCCTCTCTTGTCCTGCTTCCCACTTGTCTCCCTCCTCCCCGGAAGACTTATCTTTCCTTTAGACGTCCAGATTAAATTATAGTACATGTATGCATGGCCCAGGTGATCTTCACTGGCTCTCCCATTGCTTCTGCCTACAGGTTTTTTGGTTTTTTTTTGTTTGTTTGTTTTGTTTTGTTTTGTTTTTTAAGCTCAGTGAGCATTCACAAAGCAATCATGTATCCATGTATCCAATATCCAGATAAGGAAACAGAACATTACCAGAACCATAGGACCCCCTCCTGAGGCTCTCAGTCACTACTTACTCTCCGATGGTTATGCTAATCTGATTTCTACACTTAGAATTATTTTCCCTCTTGTTTCTTTGTGTTTGTTTGTTTGTTTGTTTAAAGTTTCTATCTTTAAATAGTTTCTACACCCAACATGGGGGTCAGACTTACAACCCCAGATCAGGAGTCACAATATTCACCGACTAACCCAGCCAGGTGCCTTTGCCTCTTCTCTTTTAATCTTATATAAATATGTCACATACTATATATTCTTTCGTGTCTTTCTTTTTTTTTTTTTTTAAGATTTATTTATTTGAGAGAGAGAGTGCATAAATAGGGGGAAGAACAGAGAAAGAGAGAGAGAATCCCAGACAGACTCCCCACTGAGCAGGGAGTCCAACACGGGACTGCATCTCACTCTGAGATCATGAGCTGAAACCCCTCTAAAAGCATATTATAGAACATAGTAAGACAGACCAAAAGGGTGCACCTGGCTGGCTCGGTCAGTTAAGCACCTGACTTTTGGTTTCAGCACAGGTCATGACCTCAGGGTGAGACCCAGCCCTGCACGGGGCTTCCTGCTCAGCAGGGAGTCAGCTTGGGATTCTCTCTCTCTCCCTCTCCCTCTGCTCTTATCCCCTCTTGTGCGCTCTCTCTCTAAAATAAAGAAAATCTTAAAAATAAATAAATAACAGGATAATACTAAAATATTTTCTCTTGGTTTTGCATCAAACTTTGTACTGTTACAAAATGTCAGTATAAAAAATTAAATACATGTGGATGCCTGGGTAGCTCAGTCTGTTAAGCCTCTGCCTTTGGCTCAGGTCATGATCCCAGGATCCTGGGATCGAGTCCTGCATCGGGCTCCTTGTCCAGCAGGGATCCTGCTTCTCTCTCTGCCTCTGCCTGCCACTGTGCCTGCTTGTGTTCTCTCTCTGACAAATAAATAAGTAAAATCTTTAAAAAAAAAATTAAATACATGGCATCTGTTTTCTGGATAATAATCAGGAAACTGATTTAACATTTGAATTTGAGGTTAAACTAAGTAGTGATGTTAGTTGGCCAGATACTGTACTAGTTTTGGCTGCCATATTGAGATTAACTAAAGGCAATAAATAAAATAGAGTTATAGCAGTTTAAAGCTAATAGTTCTGAGGCACTTGGGTTCTTCAGTCTGTTGAGCGTCCAACTCTTCATTTCAGCTCGGGTCATTATCTTGCGGTTGTGAAATCAAACCTGGTGTCAGGCTCTGTGCTTACCTCAGAGTCTGCTTGTCCCTCTCCCTCTGCTCCTCCTGCCCCTGCTACCACCCACCCCATCCCTGTTGGCACTCTCTCTCAAATAAGTAAATAGAATCTTTTTTAAAAATAAATAAAACTTACAGTTTTTTCTTAAACATCATTCTTTTCTTTTCTTTCTTTCTTTCTTTCTTTTTTTTTTTTTTTAAGATTTTATTTATTTATTTGACTGACAGAGATCACAAGTAGGCAGAGAGGCAGGCAGAGAGAGGAGGAGGCAGGCTCCCTGCTGAGCAGAGAGCCTGATGCGGGGCTTGATCCCAGGACCCTGGGATCATAACCTGAGCCAAAGGCAGAGGCTTTAACTCACTGAGCCACCCAGGCACCCCAACATCATTATTTTCTTAAATTAACTTTTAGGCAAGAGTCTAAGGAAGTACACCTTTCGAGACCTGCTGGTCTTAAAGGACCCAGAACTTAAGCCTTGTCATTGAAGTTCTATATGAAATTATACTGAATGACCATCACTAAGATCTCTTCTTCTTATTATTATCTCCTAGGGGGAAATCATCTGGAATATAAATTTATATTTGTTTATATGTATTTTTATTTCAAAATGTCTAGTATTTATTGAGGTAGGTGTTTTGAAATAAATGTGACATAACATGAGTTGATTGTTGTCAGTTCATACTGTATCACAGAGTTTAGAAAGGACTGAGTTATTATGATAAACATGTAATAATGTCAGCATTTGATGTCAGACACTTGCATTTAATGACATAAACACAGCTGAAGCCTGATAAATGGCCTTCCTTGACATTTTCTCAGAAAATATCAGTAATTTCATTCAGAAATGAAATTTTCTCTACAGAGGCTTTCAGAAATTGCTCAGTACTTACTGTACTGGTATTGGCTAATAGGGTAAATGGATTACCATAAGGAATGAAAAAAGCATAACTTTTATTGGATACTATTTTCATTTTACAACAAGTAACATCATAACTTTCCTATGTTCATTCAATATTGGATATATATTATGTTAAATGAAAATGAATCACATATTCTGAATATTTTTTCCATACTTCAGAATGCCCTTTTTAGATATTGTCTAACTGCCAGCTAATTTACAGCTCCGAAACCTTGTTGTATCATTTCTGAATAGAGCATTCAATAATTTAAAGTGAAGTGAATCACTGTATGATGAATTGCTGTTAAATCTTTTGGGATGTAAGAGTTTCTTTGCTACAGTCATATATGTGATTGTACATTTCAGTAAGGATGCCCTCTGAACATTAGAGGACGTATTCATGAGCTGAATTTCGAAAAACAAATCTAATGTTTTGACAGCCCTGCTCAAAAGACAGCAGCTCAGCATTTCAGAGGTTGCCATGCATTGGTTGACAGAGTCGTGGTGAGCCTGTGAATATCCTCTGTGCTCTGACCTTCTGCTTCCTCCTCTGCCCGGTGGCTATTGTCCTGTGGCCCTAACAGGGAGGCACCTAGTCACCAACTAGTTAGTCTCTCATCTCAGCAGTCACAGGGAGGTTGGGGGTAAATGTTGTGAATCCCAGCACAAGAATGTTGTCAGTGGCACATGGTCATGGCTAAAACCCTTGTTCTTGTTCACATAGCCATTCTTTCCTTCCTACCTTCTTTTCTTCCTTCCTTCCTCCCTCTCTCCCTCCCTCCCTCCCTTCCTTCTTTCTTAAAATTTTTATTTATTTATTTGAGAGAGAGAGAGACAGAGAGAACATGAGTAGGGGTAGGGCAGAGGCAGAGGGGGAAGCAGACTCCCCACTGAGCAGGTAGCCAGACACAGGGCTTCATTCCAGGACCCTGGGTCATGACCTGAGCTGGAGACAGATGCTTAACTGACTGAGCCACCCAGGTGCCCCCAACACATGCCAATTTCTTATTTTTTTTTTAAGTTTTTATTTATTTATTTGTTAGAGAGAGAGAGAGCACAGGCAGACAGAGTGGCAGGCAGAGTCAGAGGGAGAAGCAGGCTCCCTGCCGAGCAAGGAGCCCGATGTGAGACTCGATCCCAGGGCGCTGAGATCATGACCTGAGCCGAAGGCAGCTGCCCAACCAACTGAGCCACCCAGGTGTCCCCACATGCCAATTTCTTAAGGAAAAATAATTTCCAAGCTCTGCAGAATAGATTAAAAATACTATTTTGACTTCTCAAGCTGATTTCAACAAAATTCTTACTGCCTAAATGTTAAGAATAGAATAAATATTTTCATAAATTCTTTGAAAGTAACCATAAGTAGATCCAAATATATTGACTCTTTTTTCTATTTGGCTTCTTCTGACTAGACTGTTAATATTACTGCTTTTAATAGTACTGCATTTCAGTTTTACAAATAATCAAGAATGTGCATGAAACCTTAATTTCCAACACAGAAGGATAATTGCTTGGTGATCATTTACTTTCTTTAAAACATAACTGAATATAAACTAGGATAGGAACTAAGAAAAAGAGTGCTTTTTAAACATGGATGGTATTGAATGGCATGTGAAATCAAATGGCATATGAAAAATGCACTCACTTTTTTTTTTCTCTTATACCTGTAACTTAAAGTGGACCTTAGGATCTAATTCATCTGTTTAGTCACAGAATCATAGGTAACATCTTACTGATCAGTAGTAGTCTGTAAGGTTGGGAAATGGAACCCACCCTGTTAAGAGATTTGCTTAGTAACAAGAGTTAACTCCAGCATCTGTGCCACTTAATTACATAAATCCACCGCTCTGCCCACTTACCTATGGTTTACCATTGTTCTTTGTTCATCGACAAAGGTAAGATCTCATCTAACATGTTTTAGAGTAAAGATACTTTTAGTACACTTGAAAACACGAATTTATGAGAAAAGACACAAACCTTTAACAGTGACGTCTCTGCTGGTCTCAGGTTAATCTTTCTGAGATATCAGTTCTAAATATATATATATATATTTTTTTAAACCATAAGAGAGTCTTTTTTTTTTTTTTAGATTTTTATTTATTTATTTGACAGAAAGAGATCACAAGTAGGCAGAGAGGCAGGCACAGAGAGAGAGGAGGAAGCAGGCTCCCTGCTTGAGCAGAGAGCCCGATGCGGGGCTCGATCCCAGGACCCTGAGATCATGACCTGAGCCTAAGGCAGAGGCTTTAACCCACTGAGCGACCCAGGCGCCCCTAAACCATAAGAGACTCTTAAACTGAGGGTTGCTGAAAGGGAGCAGGTGGGAGGGATGGACATTGGGGAAAGTATGTGCTATGGTGAGTACTGTGAATTGTTTAAGACTGATGATTCACAGACCTGTACCCATAGGACAAACAGTACATTATTTGTTAAAAAAGCAAAACAAAACAAGCAAAAAAAAAACCCAGAAACAGTAACACCAAAAAAAAAAAAAAAAAAAAATTTAACTCCACTAAGTCCTATCATAGCTCTTATGTACATACATGCCAAAACAACTGAAGTGTATTGTGTGAATAAACATTCCCTGACCCAACCTGACTTTCTTACTACTCTTTCTATAAGCAAGGAGAAAACCATTTAAAGTAAGAAAAGTGGAGGAAAACGGAGAAGTAATAAAGGGCAATTTGAGGAGTAAAGTGCACTATGGTATCCGTGGGACCCTTCTCCAACTTCATGTGATAGCGTGCAGTATAGAAAAGGTTCTTTCAGCAAGTGTTTAGGAAAGTGTGTTCCAAAAGATCTGCATAACATTAGTGTAACCAAGTGTTCCTCTATGTGGCTTCCTGTTTTGGAATTAAATGCCTTCAGGGTACTCAGAATAACTCTGTTTAGAAACACAGGGAGAATTTAACCTCTTATGTTCCTCATAGGTTTTTAAAAACCATAGATTAATTTGGAAACAAAAGATCTCATCCTACTTTGTTTCTCAGTAGTTTTTAGCTAAAATTTAAAATTGCTTATGTGTAAAATAGATGGCTTAACTAAACAAACAACCAAAAAAGGTATAAATGGGAATTCTGATAGTAGTTATTACCACTGAAATTGTAACGAGTTTTGTCTCTTTATAAACAATTTTGTTAGACCAACTCTTTGCAGATAGGGTTATTTCCAAATGAACTCAATTAAAAATTTCAACTCTGGTTATTTGTAGGAGGTATATGCAGGGAGCAGATGAGCTGAATCTATGTTTACTTCTTTGTAGCGTTATTGTTCAACATTCGTAACTTGCTGCTGCAAAGCCAGCAGAGGGAGCACCAAACAGTATTTTTGTTTAGCTTGAAGCTTAATAATGTAGTTGAAACTTTTTTCCCACCATTTTCTTTTTTTTTTTTTAATTTATTTATTTTTATTTGTTTATTTACAGCATAACAGTGTTCATTGTTTTGGCATCACACCCAGTGCTCCATGCAGTACGTGCCCTCTTCATTACCCACCACCTGGTCCCTCAACCTCCCAACCCCCCCACCCCCCCGCCACCCCTTCATAACCCTCTAGTTGTTTTTCAGAGTCCATAGTCTCTCATGGTTCATCTCCCCTTCCAGTTTCCCTCAACTCCCTCTCCTCTCCATCTCCCCATGTCCTCCATGTTATTTGTTATGCTCCACAAATAAGTGAGACCATATGATACTTCCTACCATTTTCATTTAAAAAACTACCTACACCTAGTTATTGGTTATACATTTTCACCATATAATATAGTTCTGACTTTTTATATGCTTCTAATTCTTCTTTGAAATTAAAAGACTTAAAAGAGCCTTTTTGTGCAATTCCGTTCTACACATCATCGTTCAATGTGTAATATTCTGTATATTAGACTTCATAAGTCACAGAGTCAAAGGTGAATACACCGTTGTCTCAGTCGTTAAGGATTTTTTTTTTAAGATTTTATTTATTTATTTGATAGAGACAGAGAGAGAACACAAGCAGAGGGAACAGCAGGCAGGGGAGAGGGAGAAACAGGCCTCCTGCTGAGCAGGGAACCCAATGTGGAGCTGGATCCCAGGACCCTGGGATCATGACCTGAGTTGAAAGCAAACGCTTAACGACTGAGCCAACCAGATGCTCCTTCAGGAATTTATAATCTAGTTGAAAACAGAATTGTAAAGATCCTTCTATTTACAGGTAAAATACCGGCCACCTACCTTGATGAAGATCAGTGGAGGTATTATTGAGAAGGTGATATTTGAATTGGACCTTGAAAGAGAGGTTTCCTAAATGGAAATTCTAGCCTGGAGGAAACAGTATAAATGCAGGGTGTATTTGGGGAAAGGAAATTATAGAGCTGTGCTTTGATAGAACATGGGTGATAGAGGGTATAGTAGCAGATGAGGTCAGAAACCTAAGGTGGGGTCAGATAAAGG
This sequence comes from Meles meles, assembly GCF_922984935.1. Classification (NCBI taxonomy): domain Eukaryota; kingdom Metazoa; phylum Chordata; class Mammalia; order Carnivora; family Mustelidae; genus Meles; species Meles meles. Next base: position 76,167,580 of record NC_060068.1, on the reverse strand, counting down.
AGCACTTTGAAATCCATGCTTAGGAGTTTTGGTTTTATTCTTTTGGCAAAGGAGAACAAGCTGTGGACCATTAAAAGGAAAAAAAAAATGATGTTTTAATAAAGTAATCCTTCATTCAGGGTAAAAGGTTACCCAGAGAACTGAGATATTAAAATTAAGCACTTTTAAAAAATTATTTTTGAGAGAGAGAAGGCAAGCAGATGCTTATAAGCGGAGGGCAGGGGAGAGAGAGGGAGAGAGAGATTTTAAGCAGGCTCCATGCTCAGCACAGAACCAGACTTGGGGCTCAATCTCTACACCCTGAAATCATGACCTGAGCCAAAGTCAGATTCGGACGCTCAAATGACTGAGCCACTCAGGTGCCCCTAAAATTGAACATTTTTGTTTAAGATAATATGAGATATTATAACAGCCTTGATAATAATGTCTTCCATTTGTATTTGTACACATATCATACATGTTTGCGTGCGTTTATATAGACACCTATGTGTGGATGTGTGTGTATTCACATACATACAGTATATACAATAATACTGTTCCTAAAGTATATATATGTATATATGTGTCCCTTAGAGCTATCCTGTGACTTAAAGATTTGTACTAAAAATATGTTAGGCAATGTGTACAAGGTCTCAAAGCAAATTCAGGGCAAAGCTGGTGCTCAAATTCTAGGTCTTTTGAGTCCAGACCTGCTATTGTTTTCATCAGATTGCGCTGTTTTTGCATTAGATGATGTCAGTGTGGGCAGGAAGGATAGAATGTGTGTTAGACACATTATGGAGGTATAAAAGGAGTAGATAAAAGGACAAGAAAGGAGTTGAAGACAACTCCCAGGTTCTCATTCTCTGTGACGAGGAAGCCGAATGTGTTGCCACTGCCCGCATTGAAGATGTCAGGGAAGATGCTGGTTGGCAAGAGGGGTGAGAGATAGACCAGGGGTGGGAGGGGCAGGTGGAAGATAATTCAACTATGGTATGTCAAATTCAGGGTGCTAGAGGGCATCTCTGTAAAGATGTCTAGCATATACTTCCCATTTTAGGTTTGAGCTCAGAAGAGGAGCCAGAGCTAGAGTTTGAGAGTGGATGAGTCAATTCAGGGAAATGAGACTGAGAAGAGGAGTGAAACGAGAACCACCCTTGGGGGATGCCTGTGTGTAGGCGGGTAGGGAAAGAAAGAAGCGTGGGCAGAAGCCTGCAGAGACACTGACAGAGACGCGAGCAGTCAGGAGAATGTCCCATTTGTCACTTAACAGTATTTTCATTGCTGCTGTGTGCAAGGCACAGAAGCCTCTGTTTGGAGTGTAAAAGGAGGGTGTCTTAGCAGAGTCAGCTATTGCGGGGGACAGTTGAAGACGTGAACTGAGCAGAGGTCACCGGATTTGTTTACTCAGGAGGATCAGACTTCCTAAATATGCATAGAACTTCAGTTTGTGTCCCAAAATACAAAATAGACTTCTGCCTCACAACTCTGTTTATGAGAAGTTAGATCCCAAAGGGTCTTGGCTCAAGATCTATGAATTATGACCTTGATATCCAGGTGTGTTTTTTGTAGGTCAGATGTATTTCTATAGTTTCCAAAAGATGTACAATTCCTTGTAACCTTGATTATTTATCTTTATTTTATGTATACTTTTAATTTGATTTTTGGTAACAGAGAAAAAATTCGCTATTATCTTTGTATAATAAGTTCATTATAAAAAATTAAAATACATAGAAGAAATTTAAAAATTACCCCTCAGATAACCACCATAATACATTAGATAGCCAGAAATACACCTTCCTTCCCTTTCTACGTCCTCCTCCCTCCCTTCTCTCTTCTCTCTAAAGGATTAAATGTATTTTTACTTAGATGGATAAAAAGGAAAGGAAACTAAAAGGTACCTAAAAGAAATGTAGAATTTCCAAATAGGTACTTCACTACAAATAGTATAAATTTTGGAAGACCCTTAAAAAGATTTTGGGAAACGATGTTAGATTCATGATTTTCAGATGCAAATTTCTACTCAGACCTTATATGTGATCTGTTTTGAATGATGTACATATATACTCCACCTTCCTGTCCTCTCCCTATTTTTGTTCGTTACGCATTATTTTTACCAGTTTGAGCTTTATAGCATTCATATTCTGTTTGTAATTAAGGCCTATACTTGTTTAATTCTAGTTCTGTATTTAACTGGAATATAATTAACTGGAGTTCAGTAATCACTATGTTGTTTGTTTTTTTTTGTTTTTTTTTTTACCTTGGCTTTGTCACCCTGAATTTTAATTTTGACTTATCTTTTAGTTGTCTCACTTCCATCATTAAGTAGCATTCTCTATGAATGTGTCATAGTGGCTGTTTCATGTTGAGAATGCCTTTGTTTTATTTATCCTATGCTGTCATCTTAGTTAGGCAGTCTGCTCTTGGGACCTAGTTTCTTTCCTTCAGAACTCTACAAACACTGGTCAGTTGTCCTCTGGTGTTGAAAGTTGCTGTAGAGAAATCTGATGCTACCTTAACTGTTCTTGGTTTTGTGTGATTCCCATTTTTTCTTTTCTTCTCTTTTCTCTTCCCTTAAAAAAAAAATTTTTTTTTGCATCCTCTACCCAATTTTAATGCTATAAGCATGTGGAAAATAGATTAAATTGAAATTTTATTTCAAAATATGCCCAAGAATAAAATCCTAGGTGGACTGAATAACTAAAAACTTTGAATGAACTCATAGAACTAGTAAGTGAAAACACTGGTGACCCTGTAACTTTCTAAGAATGGCCTCAAGATAGAAACTGTGAAGAAGGGGCATCTGGGTGGCTCAGTTGGTTGTCTGGCTCTTTGTTTCATCTCAGATCTTGATCATGGAATCTAGCCCTGTGTTGGGCTCCACACTTAGTACAGAGTCTGCTTCAGATTTTTTTCTCCCTTTCCCACTGCCTCTGCTTCTTCCCTGCCAACCTCTCCTGCTGCCCCCCCATCATGTGTGTGTGCTCTCTCTCTCTCAAATAAGTAAATAAATAAAATATTTAAAAAAAAGAAAAAGAAACCCTGGAGAAATGGTCTGTAGTTTTTTGTTTTTGTTTTTTTGCATCGAAAGAAAAAAAAAAAGGAAACAAAACCCAAGAGCAAAATATGAATCATGTTAAAGGAAAAGTTATAGTAGGTAAAATAGTCACAACAAATAATGGATAGTAGATGTTTGTTGTATGTGTATGTATGTTTTATTCAGGATAAAATCAATACTGTGAAAGAAAAGTGTGTAAAGGGTATATAGAGTCATTTTATTTTTATTTTTATTTTATTTTATTTTATTTATTTGACAGACAAAGGTCACAGGTAGGCAAAGAGGCAGGCAGAGAGAGGGGGAAGCAGGCTCCATGCTGAGCAGAGAGCCCAATGCGGGGCTTGATCCCAGGACCCTGAGATCATGACCTGAGCCGAGGGCAGAGGCTTAACCCACTGAGCCACCCAGGTGCTCATTTTAAAATTGGAATAATTCAGGAGAAGACAAGACATAATCATTTTATGTAAACATAACAGTGAACTTTAAAAAAAAGATTTATGTATTTATTTTAGGCAGAGGGAGAGAGCATGCATGCAAGTATGCACAAATTGGTGGAGGGGCAGAGGGAAAGAATCTCAAGCCGATTCCTGCTGAGTGTGGGGTCCATTGGGGAGCTCCATCTCACAACCCTGAGATCATGACCTTAACCAAAATTAAGAGTCAGATGCATAACCGACTGAGCCACCCAGGGCCTCCTATAAAGGTGAACATTTAAGAAATCAGAAAGACATTTTCCTCTTTAGAACACAAGATTTTTCAGGAGTAGTTACATATATTGGATTAAATAGACTTGAACATCCCTCAAGCTGTGAAATTCCATTCTAAGATGTTTATGTCTTATCCTTGGTGTTAGATTGTTTTTTCCTTGATAAGTCCAAGAAGGATATCTTATACATCTTTCTGCTCTTCATAGTGCATTGCTTAGAACTATGTACGTACTATTCCTGAAATAAATACTTACTGGGTAATAATTGTAACGAGCTTTCTATAAAATTGGTGTTAGCTAGCCATTATTTTATAAAATGTATTTGAAAATTTTAGAATCTTTTGTATAGATACTTTAATGATAGCAGATTGTTTTAGATTTTTTAAAGCAATTTTTGATATTTAGTCATATATAGTAGAATTTTGATTAATGCATTTTACTATTTAAATAGAAAGATTTATTCTTTTATAGGGTAATTGTATACCTAAGCCTCATTTTGCAAAATTCAATCTTTGTTCATTTTACTAGATGATCATATACAGAATCATATTTTTAGACCCTGATTCCTTAAGAAGTGCAAGGAATTTTGTTTACTTTGTACCTGGTTTATTGGACACAAATGCTATAATTATTAAAAAACTTTTTAAATGATTTTCATGTGAAATGACAAAACTGGCAGAATATGCACATTTGCATATATGGGTAAAGGTTAGTGACGATCATTTTTGTTATGTCATTTTGTTGATATAAATAGGGAGACTGAAGGTTTTCTTAAACGAAGGGGCATATTCAAAGTGACAGTATGATTTTATAGCCTATTTAACAGCAAACTTTCTTTGGAGAACCATATGTATAAGCGGTTAGTGATATTAAAATTGGTACAAGCCTTGGGATACCGAATGTATTTATTTTTAACTTTTATGCAGATATAGTTATTAAAATGTACATTTCAAGTACATTTGAAGTGTCTTTCAAAGTAATTTTGAAGGATTTCCATTTGAGAAGTAAGGAGATAGGTTTTTTAGTTATTAATCCAAATATAGTAATATAGTTTATTTTATTGATCTTTCTATGATTTTTAAAATTAGCAGTGAGAAAAGTCACAGACGCAGTTTGTTGACATATTGCAATCCATATGTGTGCTTTTCTGATAAGGAAGGTATAGCATATACCATCCCTCCAGAACATTTAGCACCAGATTTATGATTTTTCTAATTTGGTTTGTAGCTTGCCAAAGAGCATGTGAGTGCATATTTGATCAGAAGCATATTTTGCCTTGAATCAGATGAAGAATACTTAATGAGTCAATGCCAAGAAGCATTGCAGAGAAGATGCAGACTAGCAGACTAAAAAGGCTTTAAAATGCCTTAATGTGAAATATAATAGAGATAAAGCAATACTACATAAAAAGTAAGGTTTTTTAGTTTTTCATGCCCATTCCCTTAATAAAATTTTCCACCGTAACTATTGAGAATGCTATTTTGCATTTATGTGATGCATTTTGCATCTTTAATGGGAGTGAAGACTTACTTTGAGTGCATTACATTCATTCTCTCTTGGGGACTGAGAAAGACACTGGCTGTACCTTAGAGGTGCCAATAGTTTTGTTCTCTCTAGCAAGTCTCTCTCTAGGAGTGAGTGCTAGAGTTACGAGATTACCAATTAAAATTACATTTTTTCCTTGTTTGATAGGAATTTAAAAAGTATCTGTTTTGAATTTAATTTCTTGGTTTATCAGTGAAGTTAGAAAATTTTTTATTGGTTTGAGATTCCTTATTTTTAGCACTTTGTTGTGGATATGACAAGTATTTTGCCTAGTTTTTTGTATTCTAACTTGATTTGCAGTGTTTTTTGGCCTAGATAATTAAAAAAATAATGTCAAATCTAATAATCTTTTTAGTCTATGATTTCTATCCTTGTTAAGATTTGAAAGAGCTGGGGCGCCTGGGTGGCTCAGTGGGTTAAAGCCTCTGCCTTCGGCTCGGGTCATGATCCCAGGGTCCTGGAATCGAGCCCCGCATCGGGCTCTCTGCTCCGCAGGGAGCCTGCTTCCTCCTCTCTCTCTGCCTGCCTCTCTGCCTAGTTGTGATTTCTCTCTGTCAAATAAATAAAATATTAAAAAAAAAAAAAAAAGATTTGAAAGAGCTACACCAACCCTACATGATATGAAATTTTCTTTTGAGACTGATATAGGAGGGAATAATCAGGCAAAGCCTTTATATTGCTTAGTTAAAATAAGTTATAAGGAATTACCTTTGTTGGAAAGTGTGATTTTTATTTATAATGGTTCATTTACAAATATACCATGTATATGGCTGTCCGTTTTGCCTCAGCCTGGAGAGGGCTCTTCCCAAATAAAATGTCTTCCAACATTACTACCTCCTCACTGTGGAAGAAATGGACATGTTTCTAATGACACTCTTTTCTCTTCTTCTCTACCCTGAAGAGCACTCTTACGTACAGAAATTATATTATGCATAATTATTTGGTTTCCTGGCTAGTGCACAATAGCAATAATAGTCTTTTCCCCCCTACTATTCATTGTATAAAATTTCAGCCATGTTTTGAGTTAATTGGGATTTTCAGGGTAGCCTGGAACCTGAAGAAAATGGTTTCAAGTACAAAACAAGTTACAAATAAACCCCGAGGGCATAGGCCATTTGTAGGTTGTGTTGTGCTTGTCAGTCTTTTTGGGAAACCACATCTAAGGATCCTGGACCAGAAACAATCTAGTTGGTTTTGGATGGCTCTCCTGAGCCCTCAGGGATTCTGTATGTTAGGTTTACAGTGAGACTTGTTTCTAAGTTCTATAAAGTGAGAGATGGTCAGATTGGTACATAGGTATGTCTTCTCTTTAGATTCTAGAGCAGCATGACCCAATAGAATGTCCTGCAATGATGTAAAATGTGTATCATATGACGTTCACTTAACAATAGGAGAAATATTCTGGATCTTTGCCATCCAGTATGGTAGCCACTAGCCACATGTGGCTCTTGGGCACTTGAAATGTGGTTAGTATAACTGAGAAACTGAATTTTTAATGTTACATAATTTTAATTGATGTAAGTAATCACACAGGGCTAGTGGCCACATTGAAAAATATAGGTCTGAAGGTTTGTGTTGAATGGAGTAAAGTCCTCAGTTTCATACCAAATCATAGAAATTAATAAGTATAAAGTTTAATGCCTATTAAAGTCTCTGTCCCTTATTATCTAATAGAAAATGTTATAGAATACATCTCTCCTAGTTGGATCCCGTTTAGGAAAAACAAACTGTAAAAAATTTAAAAGACAATTTTGTGACAATCTAGGATATTTTTTTAGTTGAATATAGTTGACATGCAATGTTACATCAGTTTTAGGTGTACTACATAGCAGTTCGACAAGTTTATACATTATGCTCTGCTCACCACAAGTGTAGCGGCCATCTGTCACCATACAAGCCTGTTATAGCGTCAGTGACTGTATACTCTGTGCTGTGCCTTTTATTCCCGTGACTTATTCATTCTATAGGTAGAAGCCTGTATCTCCCTCTCCATCCATTTTGCCCATCATCTTTCTCCCCTTCCCCTCTGCCAGCCATCAGTTTGTTCTTTATAAATCTGATTCTGTTTTTTATTTATTCATTTGTTTTGTTGAGATTCCACAGGTAAATGAAATCATATGGTATTTGTCTTCTTCAGTCTGACTTACTTCATTTAGCACAATACCCTCTAGATCCGTCCATGTTGTCACGCCTAGCACAATCACAAATTTTTGCATGGCTGCATAATATGCCTGTGTGTGTGTGTGTGTGTGTGTGTGTGTGTGTGTGTGTGTGTCTAACATCTTTCTTATCCATTTGTCTTCTGATGGACACTTGGGTTGCTTCCTTAACTTCGCTATCATAAATAATGCTGTAGTAAACTTGGGTTGCTTCCTTAACTTCGCTATCATAAATAATGCTGTAGTAAACATGGGGGTTCATATATCCTTTCAAATAGGTGTTTTCATTTTCTTTGGGTAAATACCCAGTAGTGGAATTGTTTAATCATCTGGTATTTCTGTATTTTAATTTTTTGAGAAACATCTGCACTGTTTCCACAGAAGCTGTACCTCCAACAGTGTACGAGGTTTCCTTTTTTTCTGCATCACAGTTGTTATTTCTTGTCTTTTTGATTTTAGCCATTCTGACAGGTGGAAGGTGATATCTCATTGTAGTTTTTTTTTTTTTTTTGTAGTTTTGATTTGCCTATCTCTGATGATAAGTGATACTGAGTATCTTTTCATGTGTTTGTTGGCCATCTTTGGAAGAATGTCTGTTCAGGTCCTCTGCCTATTTTTTGTTTAGATTGTTTGGTTTTTGGTGTTCAGTCTAGGAAATTTAAACACAGCTTGGGCATTAGGTGATTTATGGGATTTGTGTTACCTTTGTTAGGTGTGGTAATAGTGATGGGTTTGTGTTATTAATATATAACAATGAAGTTTTCAGATGGAACGTCGATACCCAGAGTTTGCTTTAGGGGAAAAATGTATTCGTTGGGGAGTGGATGAAATAAGATTGGCCAATGTTCACAGTTCTAGAGCTAGCTGAAGGACATTTTAATGGTTTTATACTTATGTATGTGATGAAAAGTTTTCATAGTAAACAGTATTGAATTGGGAGAACTCCTTTAATGTCATATAGTTCAACCTTTTCTCCAAGTTCATTTCCTCAGCCATTAAAGGCAGAATTAGTATTCAAATCAGTCCTTTGGGTCTGAATTCAATTGATTTTCTATGACAGCACATTGTATCACAGTTTAGACACATGGTTCTCCATCCCACCTGCTCTGTGACCCTTGACAAGTTATCTTCCACATTTCCCTCTTGGGTAGGTAAGGCCAAATTTGGTAGTAGAGCAGGGCACATAGGTCGGCAGAGAGTAGTCTTTCACGGCAAGTTGGATCAGGTTGGCATGTTATAGGATCCAGATCTGAAGACTGCATACAGATAACAGCTTGGGAGGGAAACCAGAGGAGCTGTAGCAGTTGTGGATTCAAGAGAGGAAGAAGCAAGATCACATTCCCTAAGAGATTTGGCATAGATATGTGGTGGGACCAGCCAAAAGACTAGAGCATAGTTTGTGTAGAAAATAAGGGTGTTGACTGCTAATTATTGGTGGGAGACAGGCTGTGCAGTTTAAGGACAGGTTTGCTAACTTGACATAGTCATATTGATATTCTTCATTGTGAAATTCTTGTTCCATTATACCTGATAATCTCTATTTCTTTAATATAAAATAATTTTATTTAATATGAAATAATTCTTTAATATAAAATAAAATAATTTATTTGTCAGGGGCTGTCGAGGTCATCAGATCAATTCATTTATTTCTAAGTGTTACCAAATTCATATTATTTTTCCAAAGGGTAGTTGGCATTGAATTGTGTGCCATATAGATTATAAAATTTCATTTTGTATGTTCTCAAGAAGATTTTGAGATAAGTAGGTAATAGTTACGATTATTCAAATGAAACAAATTTGATTAAATTGGTTATTAATTGAAGTAGAGAAAAATAGTTTTATTTATTTATAAAATGAAATTTATTTTATGAAACAATTTATGGAAATGAAAAAAAATGAAACATAATTTATGGAATTGTATTTGCATTTATATTTCTAGTATCAGGGCTATTAGTAAGCAAGAATTTCTCTGATCCGTAATGAGTGGCCACATAGCATACATTTTATATGTATATCACAAGTGTTTTTGTTTTACATTTTATGCTAGGAATGTTGGAGAGAGGATGGCTTCAGCAACAAAGCCATTAGTGCTTAGGAATAAACCAGTAAGTAGAATGTGTGTGTTATACCATTACCTCACTAGGACATAACTATTTCAGAGCAGAACAAAATAAGACGTTATTGAACAGCATCATATTGACATTGTGGTAATTTTCTAACTGTTATTTAGGTGCGCCTTTTTTGAGCTATATGAATATATCTTTTTGACTCGCACTTCTGAATTCTTTAAAGCCAAGAAAAAGTATTTTTCTCCTCCTCTTTCCACGTTATTCTACAATCAAGGAACAAGCTCCTGAAGTCAATTTCTAAGTTTAATGGGAGATATTTGTACTTAATTAGATACCATTAAATTAAGACTACTATCCTCATTTGTTCACTCATAATTCACTATATTTATTCATTAATTTAACAAACTTACTACATCTTACCATTGAGGATGAAAGGATGAATAAAACACAGTTCTTACCTCTTGCTGTTCATGTTTTAGCGGAGTAAACAGACCTGTAAGCAACTAATTGTGATTGAGTATGCTGATATAATGGAAGCATATGCAAAAGACTCTGGGAATGTTATGGAGAAAAGGATCAGCTAGGAAACAGAACGGGTTGGGTGACAAACCGTTTTCATGGAGAGGAATCCTGAAGAAAAAATTGCCAGTACTCATATTGGCAACTGTGAGAACCAGATTTTGTAAAATCCATTGATATTCTCTATCCTTAGCTTTAAACTTAATACTTCTGGTTTCACTTTCCCATTGTCTGTTCCAGATACCTTTTGTTCTACAGCCTTTGTCCTATCTGGTTTTATTCTTCATATCTTGGTTGGCATTGTGTTCATTTTAGATAACTGACCTGACTTTGAGCTGTGACTGTTAGTCTTCCCTGGCTCTCTTAAAGTACACTGTTTTTAGTAACTATCTCTCTCCTTGACCTATTGCATCAAAAAAGGGAGTTTCCCTGGGCATGATTTTGCCAGCCCTCTAGAATCCTAACTTGATCAAGGAATCCAATGCTTTCCAGCCAGTTTTATTTTTCTGAGGTTGAGTATTTGAAAAGGAAGTTCTGAGAGAACGCAGTTGTGATATGGCTAGAAACCAGGGTGCAAGGGATTGAGAGGGATGTGATAAGTTTGGAAAGGCAACTGAAGGCTGGACAGGGAAAACCATGAAAACCATGGATCTGGAGCTTTATTCTTCATACTCAATAGGACTCATAAATTGTTTTCAAGAAGGCTGTGATACCATTACAGCAATACTGTAGAAAGATAACAGTGTAATGACTGGAACATAAAGAGGAGAGGTTGTAGTCAGAGAGGCCAGTTAAAGGAAATAGATGATGAAGCCCTGAAATGAGCAAGATAGTAATGATGTGGTGCAATAACAATGAGTACTATTACATTGAAAATAAAAAATAAAAAAATTAAAAAAAAAAGATAGTAATGATGGAGAGGAAGATATAAATCAGAAGGATTTCAGAGATGGAAATTATAAGATCAGGGCACTAATTAGAAATTGAGTGTGAAGGAAAAAAATTACTGAAGATATCTTCAACTTTTCTGCTTTGGGTGATTGGACAGATTATTTTTTCCTTTGTCTTTACAATTATAATTAATGTAAAAAGTTAATTATACTTGTAACTATTTAATGGGTTTTCTCCATTGAGCTAATCTTTCTGAAGGAAGGGACTTTGTCTTTCTTGCTTTTGTCTCTATTCCGTAGCACCTGGCATAGTATCTGGTCATAATAATCCACTCAATTAATAATTATTGACCAGCTGACTAGCTTCATGAATTCAGTACATTTTTATTTCCAAATGTAAATTGTTAATAAATACCACAACTCTTCTGGATGAATTTTAATACCTTTAACTAAGACATGAAATTGTGAGAATGAGCAGTTTCAGTGAAAAGATAACATTATATTTTGGACACACTGAACTGAGATGCCATGAGACATCCAGTTGGAGATGTGAATTTATCTAAACTTCAAAAAAGTGATTTTGGTAGGAGAATCAGATTTGAGATATAAGAAAAACCTGAAGCCATGGAATATTTGAGATTAATAGAAAGAGTAAGTGAAGTGAGGCTGTTATGGTTGAAGATAGAAGTCTGGGAAGTTAAGTAAAGAAGAGTTAATGAAAGCAACTTGGGAAGGATGTGCATAGTTTTAGGAGACAGATCAGGGCGTAGTGTTGTGTCAAAGGGAGGTGAGAAGAGAATTTTAAAGAGGAACATGTCTTGGGAGGCAGTATTAGTGAAATTTGAGTCCCTGGAGGAGTTCTAGGAAAGCCAGGGATTCCTAAAGGATTCTATTTTTTGTTTTGCTTTAGAATTCAAATTTGAACTCTTTAATTGATAAAGTACTTACTTTAAACTTAGAAGACTTTCAACTACGTTATGTATATGAAATTCAAATAAATTTCCTTCTGTACTGGTATTTTTCAGTCAATAAAGCCTTAAGATTGTCACCTGAGTATGAACTGCAAGAAGAAAGGACCAAAATGTGGAAGGAAGTTTCTATTTTAGATGAAGTATATGTCCTAAACTAGTTTCCTCTTTAAATTTTCATGGTCCAGTGCTCCTTTCACTTGCATAAATTTTACTTTTTAATCATGATAATACTTTTAAAGCAATTAAAAGACAAATGAATTTCTAGCCATTATAAATTATTGTTAATGCATAAGGATATTATTATGATATTTGTGCATATACTGAAGTGTGTGGTAGAAAGGGGAAGCTGTAAGTCTTTGATTTGTAAGCCTTTCTGAGTTATTATGACTTTTTTGAAACAATAATAAGGATCAGAATTTTGCTTTATTCTCCTAATTTTCTTTGGAAAAAGAAATTATTTTAGCAATAGAATAATTCCTTAATATTCAAATAGTCAGAAATAATAGAAGAAAAAAGAAAAAGAAAAAAATTCTTTGGAAACAGAAACACTTGAAGAATTATTTGGCTTCAGGAATTCACTGCTTATTATATATATGTGTATGTCCTCATGAAGATTTGTTTGGTAACTCTGAATTCATAAATTGGATGGGCTGCTACTCCTATAGTATGACAGATTTCCTTGTAAATAGAACCCATTAATATTGTACTGTGCACCCACTAGATGATTAGTAAGTTTAGGTTGAAAGATTGATTGTTTAAAAGACTTAGATTACCTAATGTTTCTAAAATGTCTGACTCATTGCAGTTTTTACAAAATACAGAGCCCAGTGATTCCCCATCAGTTGTTTTACGTGGCAGAAACTAACTTGGATCATTGGTAGTCAGGTTGGGTCCGCTGATGTTTTTCGGCCAGGTTCTGGAACGTCTTCAATAATGGCGTAGATGTTAGGGAACCATTAGCTCAGCAGAAAGTTTCAGAGCCTGTGGGAAAGCTCTGAAGAGTGGGGGAAAAGTCACAAAATAGATGGACTGAATACATATTTAGGACTTGGGTGTGGAAAAACTGTAGAAGGAATATTTGTGTTTTCAATTTAGGGAAACTTGAATACGATGGAAATGACTCAATTAAGGGGAATTCATCTGATCACCTTTACCACGGGTTTCTTGATAGAGATTGATTTTGGTGGTAGGAGACGAAAAAGAATACTTGCTTCCACTTTTTCTGTTTGTTTTGTTTTTATTAGCCCCAACTCTTTATTCTAACAAATTTTGCTCTTTATTGATAGTATACTCTCTTTTCTAGGCAACATTTTTATCTCCCATGGCTGAGCAGAAAACTAAGTAGTTGGCCTAAAAGAATGATTATAACTCAGCCAAGATTTAGGACAAGAATCAGTAAGACAGTTTGGAGGTCTAGTGGCTTGAACTAGGATGGAGAGTAGGAGTGTTATCTGCCCTTTTAGGCTGAAAGGGTTATAGTATTTCTGGCAGGAAAATCCATATTTATTGCCCTGAATTTATTTGAAAAGCTTATGAACTATGTTTGCAAGATATCAAAATATGTGATAAAATCGCATTCAACATTGAAATCCTATTCAAAATAGGATTTAATAACTCTAACATGGACCTGGGAGTAAGGGTTATACCATCCTAGAGCCCTCTTCCTGAAAAGGTCATGTCCCCAGTTCTTTTATAGTTAATTCTTCAGCTTGGTAAAAGGCATCGTAACTTGGGGATTTCATGGAAACTCCTAAGGTGGTCATAGATTGCTTCAGTTCTGTGTCCCTGCCAATAGGAGCCACTGAGTGTCATGGATCACAAATGCCCTCTTCACACATTTTCTGGTTTGTCTGCTCACCGGTAAACCTACAGAATAGAGTGAGCCCTTTGCAAGGCTGTGAATTAGACTGAGTTTCCTTTGGATATTTTTGCTTTGTTTATGGAGACTGCTTTTTACAAATAGAAGATGGGGGTGGAGCTTATAGACCTTAATCCAAACCCAAACATTTGTTAAAATGAAAGGAAATGGTTGAGTTAAAAATAAACTATCTACTTCTTGTTTAATTCTCCTTATGCCCATAGATGGTTTTTAGTATATCCAGCAGATAAATTTTTGTATGTTTGTAGAAAATGTTATCAATATGAATGTTACTATTTGAATTTGGGGATCTATTTTGGTAAGAACAAAATTTGAAGCCATCCAATTAGGATTAAATTAGAGTAGGGTATATAAATTAATAACCTGTGATTAATTTTTTTTATTAAAGCCTATTATGCTTTAAAGGGTTTCTTGTACTGATACACTTGATTTCAGCACTATCATTACTAATTAAGCTAATTAAGAAAATTGCTTTTGAGGGTTCAACTTTGAAGTGTCCTTTACTTAAAATATATGTGGACTGTGCAGAAAATATTTCTTGCCTAATGCCCTCTTTTAGTCTCAGTCATAATTCGAGTTGTAAGGGGGCATAAAAGTGAGGAGGCAATGCTAAATTTTCATTTAGAAGTATCAGTCCCAGTATACCCAGAAAAATACTGAACAGATGAAAAAAAAAAAAAGAAAAAAACCCTAAATTGGACAAAATGCCCAGAGATTCCAGCAAATGGAGCTTACTTGAGACCCCCCAAAAAGGAAAATAATAATGAATATATAAAATTTATACCTAAGAGTAAGAAATTTCCTTCCTTTCCTCGAGGTAGTCTCTTCTGTCTTAAGGATCATTCTTACATATATTTTTATAATCAAAAATTCTTACTAAGGGGTGTGATTACAGACAGTCAGTACAAGCTATTTAAAAAATATAGAGAGTTCTGACGTTTCCTTTGTGAGAAGATTTTAAACTATAAACAGATTGTTTAAAGATATAGAGCTATTTAGAGTATTATTACTACTTTTTAAAGTGAATTTTGGTAACTGTTCTTTCATGGATCTTATCCATTTTATGTAAATTGTAAAATTTTTGGCATACAGTTGTTCCTAACATTTTCTTAGTATTCTTTTAGTATATGTGCTGCCGAAGCAAGCACTCTTAGTATTCTTTTAATATCTGTAGAATCTTTAGTGATAATTCCTTTTTCATTTCTAGTTTTGATGATTTTTGTTGTGTTTTTCTTTGTCAGCCTCACTAGAAGTATATCAGTTTTATTGATCTTTTCAAAGAATCAATATTTGGCTTATTTTTTCTCTGGCTTGTCTATTTTCCATTTTGTTGATTTTGCTCTGATTTTTGTCATTTTCTTCCTTTTATTTGCTTGGGCTTTACTTTGCTCTTCTAAAGGTTGAAACTTAGGTCACTAATTTTAGACCTTTCTTCTTTTTTAATATTAGCACCCAAAGCTACAATTTTTCCTCTAAGCACTGATTTAGCTGCATCCCACAAATTTTATATTGTATTTTTACTATCTTTAAGTATGAGATATTTTATAATAACCTTTCTGGTATTTTAATTTGACCCAGTGATTATTTAGAAATCTTTTGTTTAATTTGAAAATATTTAGGGTTTTCCTAAATATCTTATTTTCAGTGATTTCTAACTTAATCCTATTGTGGTTAAAGATACCCTGAATGATTTCAGCCCTTCCTGATTTATTGAGACTTCTTAAGGGTCAACCATGTGGTCTGTTATGGTTAATGTATTGTGTGTAGTTAAAAATAGGGGCACCTGGGTAGCTCCATTGGTTAAGCATCTGGCTCTTTACTGGGACTCAGGTTGGTGTCTCAGGGTTATGAGATCAAGCCTCCGTCAGGCTCTGCACTAGGAGTGGAGCCTGCTTGGGATTTTTTTCTCTCTCTTCCTCCCCCTCTGCCCCTTACCCCATTTTAAAAAAATTAATATTTTGCATGGGTTGCCCTATTTTATAAATATAGTTAAATAATCCTTTATATAGTGACTAAATTTTTGTTTAGTTTTTCTATCAATTGCTGAGAAAGAAAAGCTGAAGTTTTTAACTATGATTATTTCTCTATTTCTTCCTTTAATTCTTTTAATTTTAGGTCATGTCATTAGGTCCATATACATTTATGACTGATATCTATCTGAAAAATCGACACATCATTATGAAGTGTCACTCTTTATCTTTAGTGATACTCTTTGTATTACTGAATTATACATGTAAATTTTTTATTTGAATTAATATATGTGCCATGTATTTATGCCAGACTTAATGTATTTTGTTCTGTTATTGTGATCTCTACCTACTTAGTTTTCTCTTGTAGACAGAGACAACCTTGTTTTCTTAAAATCCATTCTGATTAGTAGTGCTTTTTAATTGAAGTGTTTAGTACATTAATATTTAATGTAGAATACAATTGATTAACTCAGTAATTTTTTTCTGTTACCCCCTCCTTTTTGTTGTTGTTGTTGTTGTTGTTGTTGTTCCTTTGTTTCTTCTTTCTTGCCTTCTTTTAGATGAATTTTTAGGCTCTCATTTTATCCATTGACTTGTTGGATATACTTCTGTATCATTTTATGAGTGATTATGTGTAGCATACATACTTAACTTTTTGTAACCTACTTAAAGTTAATGTTATACCACTTTACATAAAATGTAAAGAAACCTTGCAGTTATATACATCCATTTATCACATCCCCATCATCTCTTATATTATGGTTGTCATATATATTATACCTACATTCATTATAAACTCTGTTATGGTTTTTGCTTTAAACTGTCATATGTATTATTTTTTTTTAAGATTTTTTTAAAGTAATCTTTACACCCAATGTGGGGCTTGAACTCACAGCCCCAGGATCAAGAGTCACACATTCCACCAACTGAACCAGCCAGGTGTCCCAGTACATATATTATTTTAAAATTTAAGATAAAATTATGATCTTTAATATTTGCCCAAATATTTACCTTTTCCAGTGCTTTTCATTCATTCCTCCAAATTTGAATTTCAATGGTATCATTACTCTTTAATGAAGAACTTCTTTGCCATTTCTGTAGTGTGGGTCTCATTTCTGTAGTGATAATAAATTGCCTTAGTGTTTCTTTATTTAAAAATATCTTTATTTCGGGGCGCCTGGGTGGCTCAGTGGGTTAAAGCCTCTGCCTTCGGCTCAGGTCATGATCCCAGGGTCCTGGGATCGAGCCCCGCATCGGGCTCTCTGCTCAGCAGGGAGCCTGCTTCTCCTCTCTCTCTCTGCCTGCCTCTCTGCCTGCTTGTGATCTCTGTCTGTCAAATAAATAAATAAAATCTTTTAAAAAACATATCTTTATTTCATCCATATTTTTGAAGAATATTTTCACCAGACTAGGTTTCTTTAAAAATGTTTTCCTGTTGCCTTTTGACTTATATTATATCTGATGAGAAGTACCTAGTAATTGTAATCATGATTTTCCTGTGTGTATTGTGTTATTTTCTCTTTATTATTGACTTCATCAATTTAGTTATATGCCTGTGTGTGGATTTATTTGCACTTACTAGATTGTGGTTTTCTTTTTCTTTTTTTTAAAGAATTTATTTATTTATTTATTTATTTATTTATTTATGGGACAGAGAGTGGGCAGGGGGTTGAGATTAGAGGGGAAGGAAGAGGGAAGGGAAGAGATCCCAGGCAGACTCTGGGCTGAACATGGAACCTAACACAGGGCTCAGTGTCAACACCTGGAGATCATGACCTGAGTTGAAACCCAGAGTCAGACGCTTAATCAACTAAGCCACCCAGGTTCCCCTAGATTGTGGTTTTCTTAACTTGAGTTAGTAAATTTATTTCTCTCACCAAATTTGAGACCTCTTCTGTCACTCTTTCTTCAAATATTATTTTTCTGCTCAATTCTCTCTCTTATCTGACTTCTGGTACTCCATTTTTGTATATGACTGATGCTTAAAATTGTTCCACATTTCCCAGATGCTCTGTTTCTTTTTTATTGTTTTCCTTCTTCAGATTAGTTGATTTTAATTCATTTACTCTAGAATTCACTAATTTTTGCCTTTGTTATCTTCAGTTTGGTGTTAGTCACACACATTGAATTTTTATCCAGGTATTTTTTACTTCTCAGTTTTGAAATTTCCATTTGTTTCTTTTTTGCATTTCCTGTATCTCTTCTGAAATGTCCTGTATTTTTAATCAGTTTGAGTATATTTTCCTTTACTTTACCGAGTATACTTAAAATTGCTTCTTTAAAGCCCTTATTTGTTGTTTCCAACATCTGGGTTGGCTTTTATCAGCAGATTGAATCACATATTCCCTGTTCATCCTATGTTGAAAAATTCTGGAGTGTATCTTGGAAATTGTAGCTATCATGTTTTGAAGGCTCTGGATTTTGCTACATTCTTCTGAAGAGTGTTGATATTTTCCTTTCAGCGTTCATTTGATTCAGTCAGATTCAAATTATAAATTGTCATGTGTGTGGTGGGCAGTGGCTTAGATCTCAGTTTAGTTCTTTAAATTTTAACTGTAAGCTGATTTTCAGTTTGTTCTACTCCTGGCTGAGCACAACTTGAGGCTGCCTCTCATGACCCTGCAATCATGACTTGAGCCAAAACCAGGAGTCGGGTTTAATTGACTGAACCACCCAGGTGCCCCAACGGCCTTTAGTTTTTTTTTTTTATCATAGTATGTTTGTTTCTCTCTTTTCCTCTGTCCTCCTTTTTCTTCCTATGCTTTTCCCCTTCATTTCCTTTTTTTCTTTTTTCTTTTTTCCAGATTTCTTAATCACAGGCAATTGATTAGGAATTCATTCAGTGACTTTTGTTTGAGGAGGTCAACATGCTCCTACCCATCCTCTTTTGTGAATTCTCAAGACAAATCTAACAGGAAGGTAGACGGCACCAGAAAACTGTACTTCTATAAGTCTTAAGCTCCAAAGAATTTTGGAATTCAGATTTTTGGGATTGTAGAAAAGTAATATAATTTTGTAAAAGTAAATTCTGTATTATGTTACATTCTCACTGATGTCTTGTGGGCAACGATATTAATATTTCTTTAGTTAAACAGTATTCACACAAAGTAAAATGACTAAAGAATGTAAGTCTCAGGTAAGAATTTGCCACCAACTGAGTTTTGGTGCCAAACTTATGAAGAAATACATTTTTAAAAATTTCACAGCTTTTTAAATTTGAGAATTATGGCTAAGAGATTGGACCCTTGTTGTTGGGCTCTTGCCCAGACCAACAGTGGTGATCACCAGCCCAGTGTGTATCCTCATGCCATTTACTGTTCCAATGTGTTCCGTGTTTATTGCACACACCTGTAACTCTGAGGGCATTTTGTGGTGGCAAGGGCATGTCCTGCTCCCATGTGAGGTGGCCCTGCAATTCTAGCAGTTAGCACACCAAAGCAGTCTTTGATCAGTAACAGATCAAGAGCTGGTGAATACATATTCCAACTTCTGAACCCCCCCTTAGGTGGGACAAGTGTAAAGTATGTTTCCCGTGGGAATGAGCCCTGGTGCTCGCAGTGTATTCTGCTTACTAATGTGCCCTGTACTGCTTTCTTCCCCATCCCACCTCACTTCCTCACTCTCTTACTTGTGCTCCTGAAATCATTCATTGAATAGATTACTTGCATTCAAATCCTCCTCTCAAGTTCTACTCTGGGAGTAACTCACTCTAAAACATGGACCCCACATACAGCCTGGATCTTGGATTAAAGAAGAATATTCTTGCAGACTTCCATGTAGTTATTAAACACTATTTGTCATGTTTTTAAATTTCATAACTTAGAGTTGGGGGATCCCACTGGACTAAGAAGAACAGGTTACCACTTTATAATTGCCACTGTTGACGTTCACACACCCCTGTTCAGGCCTTCCCGTTGCTACTACAGTTTCTGGCTCCTACCTGTCATGCCAGGAGCCCACTGTCAGTCTGAAAATTTGGTTAATGACTAAAACATTTTAGCTTATTATGATTTTTTTAAAAATTATTAGTTTTTTTTAAGGTTTTATTTATTTATTTGACAGACAGAGATCACAAATAGGTAGAGATGCAGGCAGAGAGAGAGGGGGTAGCAGGCTCACTGCTGAGCCGGGAGCCCGATGCGGGACTCAATCCCAGGACCCTGGGATCATGACCTCAGCTGAAGGCAGAGGCTTAACCCACTGAGTCACCTAGGTGCCCCGAGCTTATTATGATTTTAAGTAATGCATATTCTCCTGGCTTGAAGACATTTTTAAGACACAAAGAAGTTGATGTCCAATGGCTAATTCTCTGGCTGATCCCTCAGCAAGTGGGAAGGTGATTTGGTCTGGAAAAGCCTTTCTTGCAGCCTCAGATTTCAGTGTGTTGGGTGTAAAGGCTGAGTCTGACCCTTTGTTATTTATTCCTATAAATGATTCTGTGTTCACTTTCTTGCAAGTAAATTGCTTGAGTTAAAAGTTGGAAGTTCTTGTTACAACTCTAAATTCATTTTTTTTAAAGTGAAATTCATTTATAGAGGAACTGAAATCATTAATTATGTTGTAGCTCCTTATCTTTTTTATGATACATGTATTGCTGTGAGTATAGTGCTCTAAAACATCTGCTCAATAGTCCGTTATAGCAGCACAAGAATGCTTTTACATGAATGCAATAAAGTAGCAGATGCTTTTTAACGACAACTTCCCAATTCATTTAGGAAACAAGTCAGTTCTGGATTTGGTTTTTCTTCCAAGTGTGGCAACTGTGCAGGCAAATGATTCCAAAGAGGTTAGAATTGACAAATCAAGACACTCTGTATAATTTTTTAGTGTTCTGCAAGTTAGTCTAAAAACCTTATCTAACAGCAGTTTAATAAAATTAGCATTTTTCCCACTATGCAAATAATGCTTTACCATTATAAGTAACCAGGAAAATGCATTAATTCAGTAATACCAGTTTAAGCTTCTTTTATTTTCTGCTTTGGGAACTTCTGTTGAATGTTGATTTATCATTACCATTACAAACGGAAAAAGTGGTTGAATGCACAGGCTTGATAACAGGGAGACATGGGGATCCAGAAATTAAAGTCAAATGTATGTATTTTCTTCTAGAAGAAGTTCCTGTTGCCTGAAAGACAGATTGTGAGGCACTGGTGATGCCTACATGTCCCTTTGTATGGTCCTTTGCAGGACTGGTGTTCTCCAGTCATCAAGAGATGACTTGGAGTAGGCAGTCATCAAGAGAGTGTGTTCTGAAGGGTGCTGGAGAAGCCATCACTGGTCCTCCCTCCCCCATCCCCATGTCTTGTTTTCTGTTACGGAAATTGTATTGTGGGTGGTGATTCATTAAGATTTCCCTGCTCAGGCAAACTTCTCTTCAAAGGCAAAGACTCTTGGTTGGATTAACACGTCTGCCTTGTAACATTTACTGTTGGTAAATCAGTCAGGTTCTTTTGCTTGGAAAATCAGATCAGAAGGGCTGAATTTGGAAGCTTTGTGCTGAAAGAGGAAAACAAAGCCATGAAAACTAGATGTAGGGGATGCCAAGGATAAATTTCATCTTCTTTATGTTTTGTTTAACAGTGGTCTGGATCGGACGCCTGGGTGGCTCAGTGGGTTAAGCCTCTGCCTTCGGCTCAGGTCATGATCTCAGGGTCCTGGGATCGAGTCCCGCATCGGGTTCTCTGCTCGGCAGGGAGCCTGCTTCCTCCTCTCTCTCTCTGCCTGCCTCTCTGCCTGCTTGTGATCTCTCTCTGTCAAATAAATAAATAAAATCTTAAAAAAAAAAACAAACCAAAAAAAAAACAGTGGTCTGGATCAACAGCTGATAATTTTTTAAGTGGATGTGTGTACCCCAGAGAGCTTGCAAAAACAGTTCTCTGAGATGTAAGAAATAATGTTTGAACTGCTATTTATATTTATTTTTACTTACTTATTTTTTTAATGAAGCTTCACTAATATTTGAACACAGCCTCATGGTGGGTCTTCACACTGTTCATGTGTCAGAAGACCAGGTGTCATATGTCACTTGAGACATCAAAAGGCACAGGGGGACCCAGATGATAGGCAGGAGCTAATAGTGTGCCTTCATTCCTTCTGGTCTTTGTTACACACCTCCGTGTTCCGTGGCCTGGATTCACCAGGATAATACCGTCCAGTTTTAGTTAACACAACTCTTGCTGGTCAGACTGGGTTCTTTATAGATTCCTGCAAAGAGCCTGTCACGAACAAAAAAAATGGCAGTGTGTAAAGAAATGTATAATCAGATCCTTCAAAAAATTAGTTGTCCGAATTTGAAACTTAGACTACTTCAGATAGGATTTATATTTACTGTTGTTAATGAGGACTCTTAATCTTTTGTTGTGCCTGTGGATAGTTGGAAGCTATCTGTGTTGATTAGCAACTCATTGAAAAGCATCCAGAACATGAAGACAAACCTCTTTTAGCTGGAGAAGGAGATTGAAATGCCAGGATCATGGTTTACTAAGCACAGCCTTTGATATACAGTAGTTGGCCTTATCCGCTGTTTGCTTTCTCTGGTTTCCGTCAACCATGGTCCAGAAGCAGGTGACCCTCTTGACGGATCCTCAGAAGGTCAATAATAGCCTAATCCTATGTCACAGTGCCTGTGTCATTCATCTCACTGTGTCATTCATCATCACATAGGCATTTTATCATCTCCCCTCACCACAGGCAAAAGGGTGAGTACAGTAAAATAGATATTTTAAGATAAGCACCACATTCATATAAACTCTATTGCACTATATTGTTATATTTATTTTATTTTATTTTTTTAAAGATTTTATTTATTTATTTGTCAGAGAGAGAGAGCACACACAAGTAGGCAGAGTGGCAGGCAGAGGTAGAGAGAGAAGCAGGCTCTCTGCGGAGCAAGGAGCCCAATGTGGGACTTGATCCCAGGACCCTGGGATCATGACCTGAGCTGAAGACAGTGACTTAACTGACTGAGCCCCCCCCCCAGGTGTCCCATGTTTTATTTTATTATTAGTTTTCATTGTTTATCTCTAACCGTACCTAATTAATGAATTAAACGTTACTCTAAGTGTGTATGCACAGGAGAAAATTCTAGAGTGCATAGGATTCAAGTACCATCCATGGTTTCAGGCATCCACTGGGGGGTCTTGGAACATACCCCTGCAGATGAGGGGGGACCACTGTACTTGTTCCATGTGGCTTTGTACATCTTCCTCAGCTGTTGCAACCACTAAAATCACCTATCCAAAAAAAAAAAAATGGAAAAAGAACTGAAGCCAGACCTTTAAAATGCCATATCACAATTAAGATTTAAAACAAAACAAAATAAAACAACTGCAGCATATATATTCAATCAAATTGTTCTTACCAAAATACCACTGGCAAAAAGGTATCTACACCATTAATAAATAAAATAACCATATTTTTGTATAACATTTTATTTATTGTGTTGATTATACTTTTGGAACCCAGGGCTCTTTGTTACTGTGCAGATTAGAACGGGGTTCTTTATGAAGAGAAAGGCCCTTCAGAGTCAGTTTTGAGTTAAGTCTGTGTGCCCAGTGCTGGAGAGAGAGGCAGGATTGCTGGGCAAGCAGGATTTGGGCATTTGGTGTCCAGCTGTCGGATAGTCCGGGACTGTGATTGGGACTGGCTGCTTGGAGCTGGGAGCCCAAGGAAAGGCAGGCAACAGTGGGCTCATTTGCATGCTATTTACATGTGTGACCATTTTGAGGTGTTAACTTTTTCAATGTGTATGTTAAAATCAACATTTCTGCGACTTAATTTAGCCACAGCCACTGGCCAAGAAAGCTGAGTGCAAAATGGGCAGGAAGCCCAGAGAGGTGATTGCAGGGTGCTAGTGAGGGTTCCCTCATGCTCAGAGCAAAGAGGAGGATGGAAAGGCTACTTCTACCAGTACACCGAGTATCACCTAACTACAACCATTACTGGAAAAACAGTTCTTCAAATTTGTCTCATAAGTTTTCCATTTTAATGTATTTTATATGTAATATCTTATATAGACACACAGGTTCATAATTGATCAAAAGGTGAATATGCACATATTAAGTGCTTACATGTTTTGACTCCTGGAGTCCAACCAAGAAAAGTGCATAGCCTTCTGATTTATAGAGGGGAAATGGCAACAGAAAGTTTATACTCACTCCATTCATTTATTTCATTGAACAGATATTGATTGCATGTCTCTCATTTGCCAGGTAATGTTCAGGATGCTTGGGATACCTGAGTGAGTATGATAGGAATAAGCCCTGCGCTCAGGGCATCCTAAGGGATGTGTGCGTGCCATGCGGAAGAAGCCTTTCTTCGACCCTGGACCAGAAAAGGCCCCAAGATGCTTTCTTACATTCTTAGAGCATTTGTAACCCTTTAATGAGATAATTAGAATCCCTCTAGTTATAAGCAACTTTGAGAGCAGAGGACATGTCTGTTTTGTTCACCAACCTCTCTCCAGTGGCAGCACCATGGCAGGCACATAATAGTTGCTTAGTAATCGCTAGTGAATGAGTGTGTATGTGCTCTGTTCACACACCCTGTGCACATGCACACGCACATATGTGAGTATTTGCAAAGCTGAAGAAGAAATGTACAGGACATTGTCAAACAGAAACTGTTGTGGAAGGCAGCAGGAATGGAGTGAACAGAACGACTTGTGCAAGGAGATCTCTTAGTGGGCAGCAAGAAGAGCTTGCCAGAAAGAAGCTTGGATGGTTAGAGGTCACAGAGGTGACATCCTCATCTAGGTGATGAGGAATGTGGTGAACATGGACAAAAAAACTCCTAAAAATCTATCTAGAGGGAGGGTATGGTCATTGAACTAAAAGTAAACCCAGGGAAACAGTGATTGGGATGTTTAAGAGGTCCATGCTACATAAATTGGTTTATACTTCAAAGAGCTGAAACAAAAAAGGTTAGACTCTCATACAATGAGTTTATAGATGTGATAAAATTATATACACTCTGGGGACTGTACATTTTCTCTAGTAGCACTTATTATGATGATAATTTCATTGTTATTTGTGTGATTGCGTAACGTGTCTCCTCTTTTCGGGGCACACTGTCTGTTGTCCTGCCCTCTGTTCCCAGATCCTAGGACAGTGTCTGGAACAACGGTTGTCACACCAATGCCTGCTGCCTATTTTTGTACAGCTCAGAAGCTAAGAATGGTTTTTACATTTTTATATGATTGAAAAAGAATCAAAAGAATAGTGTTTCATGACACATTAAAATTATATGAAATTTAAATTTCAGTGTCCATAAATAGCGTTATATTGGAACAAAGCCACACTCAATTTACATATTGTCTAGGCTGCTTTTGTGCTACAATGGCAAAGTCGAGTGGTTTTGACAGAGACATGCGGTGCACAAAGCTGAAAATATTTACTCTCTAGCCCTTTAAGAAAGTGTCTGCTGACCCTTGGTCCAGAACACAGAAGATACCCTGTAACATGATGATGAACGAACGAATAAATTAATCTGTATACCTACTATGTGTCAGATAGTTTTAGACTCTGTCTTGTTTAGTGCACTTCAAACAAGGGAATAATGGGAGAAAAGTGGCTTCATTTAAGAAGTAAGCAACTTTAGGCTCAGCAGGATTAAGTGATCTGTCCATCCAGTGAGAGGCAGAGCCAGGAATTGAATCCAGGTCTAACTCCAAATTCCATGCCTTTTTCCACATTTGATTACACTGTTTTTCTAATTTTTTTTTTTTTTATTTGACAGAAAGAGAGATCACAAGTAGACAGAGAGGCAGGCAGAGAGAGAGAGAGGGAAGCAGGCTCTCTGCCGAGCAGAGATCCCGATGCGGGACTCGATCCCAGGACCCCGAGACCATGACCCGAGCCGAAGGCAGCGGCTCAACCCACTGAGCCACCCAGGCGCCCCCTGATTACACTGTTTTTCTATAGTATCTGGCTGGTTTTATCTGAGATTTCAAGTGTATTCTTACATGCCAGTAGAAAGATGAGAACTTTCATTGTGCTCTCATTGCTGCTGAAATAGTATTATTTAAAAGGAATACCATGGGGGCACCTGGGTGGCTCATTCAGTTAAGTTTGTGACTTTTGATTTTGGGTCAGGTCATGATCTCGAGGTCGTGAGATTGAGCCCCACATTGGGCTCTGTGTTCAGTGCAGAGTCTGCTTGGGATTCTCTCTCTCTCTCTCTGTCTCCCCACTCCCTGCTCACTCCCTCTCTCTCTTTAATAAATAAAATTTTTAAAAAATCTTAAAAAAATAAAAATGACTTCATGACTTGTCCTGGCACGGCACAGTTCCTGGGATGTGGTGTAGGTACCTCTGGAACTCTTTAAGCGCTTCTCTTGGTAACAAAGCCAACAAGCAAACAAACAAAGCCCTGTTTGCATCCGCATAACCGAGACACAGTCCTGAGCAAGTGGGAGGAGCTGCTGGCTTCCTTGAAGGTCCTCGGGAGCAGTTCTCTGCTCTTTCCTCCATGTGCCGTTCTTGTGCACGGGGTACGGGGAGAGCCCGTGCGATAGGGTGCACCACACTCTGAAAGTACTACAGTGCTTGCCTTTTAGTCTGTTAATCAAGACCTTATCATTTTCACTCTTTGGCAGTGAAATTTACCCATTTCTGGATTTGAGTATAGAAGTTTATTCATATGCTGAAGAAATTTGCAGTTTATTCATCAAGACATTTAAAAATCTCACTTGTTTAAATTAGGGTAGTGCTATCTCTGCTTTAGTAAATGACTTCAGCCAAACTTCAGCCTATTGAATTCAATTAGCATCATTCCTTGAGGCTCAGAATTTATCCCCACGGTAAATCCGACATAACATCCTGAGATAGAAAAAAAAAAAATAGGAAAGAGGGAAGTTCACCAAATGGAGATGTAGCTCCTTTAGTAAGGTTCTGCTTACTACTTATAAAAGCACAATAAAAAGAAATTAAAGAAGGCCTGAAGATGGGATTTGTAGGGATAGGCGGTCTGAGGTCTATGGGCCATACCTTACTTTTGTAAATAAAGTTTCACTGGAATATAGTCCTTTTGTTTACATGCCGCTAATGGCTGCTTTTATGCTACAATGGCAAAGACATATGGCCCACAAAGCCTAAAATATTTACTATCTGGCTTTTTATAAGAAAACATTTGAGACCTCTGGAATTAGGGTTATAAGAAAAAAATAGAAGAACTAGGATTGTTTAATATGGGAAAGAGATATCTGAAGGTAATACATTGGTTCATCATTTTGAGAGGTATTATAGAAAAGATGAATCTTGTTTCTTAATTCTCTGCGAGGGTAAATCTAGTGGAACCTAATTCACCCTATAGCACGGGGAAGGATTTTCTGGCTCTGGATTTAAAACAGAGTAGCTTATAAGGCAAGTCTTACACACTAATGATTACATGCGTGGTGCAAAACTTTACTTCTTTTTAGCACTCCAAATTCCACTAGGAAAGATTCCTTTTGATTAGAGCTATCAGCAACAGATCTGCAACTGAATGTTATAATCAATAAAGGAGTACTGTACTAAGCCATCAATGGCCACTGATACTTGAACAAGAATCAATTCAAAAGAAAAAGAGAAATGAAGGTTTTTTGTTTTGTTTTTGTTTTTATTTTTGATAGGAGGAGGTAAAAGAAAAGACCAGGGTCTGTGTCCCTTGAGTGGGGATGATGAGCCATGTGTTAGGTTAACAGAGCTGCCTAGGCTCCCACTGAGAGGAGGCCAGTGACGTAGCAATTCTCCGGAAGACACAGATGAGCAGCCACTGAAGGCAAGCTGGTTTATTGCATAGTTTTGAGCCTTGGTGATGGGCTTTCTTAATGATGTGCTCCCACAGACTACAAAAGTAAAGAATCCCAAAGTAGCCCCTTCATGTGTATGTGAAGTAAGGCTATCTGGAGTGGTTTGCAGACCACTTGCTTTAGCATCACCTGGAACATTGTAAACAAGGTAGATTCTTAAGTACCATCCCAGAAGTACTGAGTTCAAAAGCAGAAGTTTGGGGATGGAGCCCAAGAATACAAATGTTTAACATTCTCTACCCCCTCAAGTCTGATGGTCTTTGCAGAGTGAAGGAGAAAAACAGAAAAAAGGTAAACTGATGCTGGTTTTTCTTTCTTTCTTTCTTCTTCTTCTTTTTTTTTTTTTTTTTTTTTTTTGATTTTATTTATTTGACAGAGAGATAGAGAGTACAAGTAGGCAGAGGTGCAGGCAGAGAGTGAGGGAGAAGCAGGCTCTCTGTTGAGCAGGGAGCCTGATGTGGCACTCGATTCCAGGACCCTGGGATCATGACCTGAGCTGAAGGCAGCAGCTTAACTGACTGAGCCACGCAGGCACCCCTGATGCTGGTTTTTCTTATGAAACAAGCAAAGGGGAACTCTGAATAGAATCACATTTGACTGATTATGAAGCTCAGAATACCAGGTAAAAGTCTTTCCATTTTTCTCCAGCTAGTCCTGATTCCCCCAAGGAATGTCTGCTTTTAAAATCCCTTATCCTATGAACTCTTTTTGCTTACAGCTGCTCAGGAATCCTAAAAAGTAGATGACAAGAACCAAACTTATCTTTTAAGAAGTCCTTCTGAGCACTTCTGATTTTTTTTTTTCCTCTCAGAAAACAATGCTATTTATATATTGTTCTCCTGTCAGGGCTAATTGTCATTGACATATGATAGGTGCTATTAAACATCACTGTTCCCTCCCACCAGGGGAGCGTTGTTCTCTGGCTTGGAATCTAAGCAGCAGTCTCTTTCACAGTCTGCGTGTAGTCATCCAATTGGCTAGCTGTCCAACTCCAGACTCAAGCTGTCTTGCCATCTCTGGCACAGTCCTAAAGGGAACAGGGCCTAAGAAGCACAATGGAGCCAGCTGTAAACATTCAGAAAACTGCCAGATGTGAATTGGTGGGTTTCTGCATTGCCTCCCTCCTGCCTTCCCCTTGAGCATGCCAGGCTGCAGACGAGGATTTAATTCCTCACAGGAGATTCTTTCTCTCAGTGGGAACCCACATTGGCCATGCTGATGCTAATTCTCTCCCCTCTGAAGAAGCTGGGAGAGCAAAGAATCATGGGTGTTGTTTTTCTTCTTAAAAAACATCAGGAGGAGGAGTGATAATATTCCTGGGAGCTGGGGAAGCCTCACTGAGATGCTCTGCTTGGGATCATCTTGGTGACTGCCCTTTGTTGTTTCGATGTCACCCTGAGTACTGTAAGACACATGCCTGCCTTGTGTTGAACCCTCTCTTGTGTACCAGATACTACATTTACAATTGCTGAAAGAATGCCATCACTTGGAAAGATTCTTGTGAGTCATTTACTCAAAGCCGCAGAAAGCATGAAAAAAAAAAGTCATTTTAGGAGTAAAGACAGTAAAAAGAACCCCCCCCCCCCACTGTGAAACAAAAAAAGGGCTGCTTCAACTTAAAGTCCCACTTAGATTATTTTTATGTCACTTTACAGTTTCAATAATTAAAATTCTTTCTTTCTTAAGGAATTGATTTTTCATTGGTTTGTCAAAAAACTTCATCACTCTATCACTTTTAAAAAAAGATTTTATATATTTATTTGAGAGAGAGAGCAGAGTGGGGGCAGAACAGACTTCCCACTGAGCGTGGTGCCTAATGTGAGGCTCCACAAGGGACTTAATCCTAGGAACCAGAGACCATGACCTGACCTCAGAGGCTTAACTGATTGAACAGGCCCGGCACCCTCAGTCTTTATCACTTCTGAAGATACTAAAAGCTGTTGGCACAAGAACATCAACTGATGTTTTTTCTGTAGCTCATTTTCCCATTTTGGTGAGACAGCTTATGTGTCCACAGATAGATACAGCTGCAGATTGCCTCTGAACCAGCATTGCCCCCTGTCACGCTTTGGCTTCCTGACTATGATTCTGGCCCATTACTATTAGGTTTGAATTAAAGACCTGACTGGTAGAAGATAAACAAATGGACTCTCTTTTCCTCAAGGGGACATTATGAATAAAGCTTCTTACTTAGGTTTGCTCAGTAATAGTAATAGAGATTTTTAGTGATAGAAGAAAAGTTTTTCTTCCTTCAATTACTTTTCCCTGTAGGCTAAATAGAGATATGGATCTCATTTCCTAAGCCCAACACACTATTTGGGTTTGATTTCAATAAAATATCTATGAAGTGTCTTCAGCATGATCCCTGTTTAATGGGATTTAGTTGTAAAGCTTAATTCATATCAGATTTTCTAAATGAGAGATCACTGTCAACTTATTGTTAATTGAATTCAATAAAATCAAAGTTTCTATAATTAATGGGAACCACTTAATCTTTTTGCTTCTTGAATGAAATTTTGTAAACACAGATATCTTCTAATTTAATGAAATAGCAATATTTTGAGGAAAATAAGGGTACATGTGACTTCTTTTTCTAGTAACTCTTAAATTACATATACCTAAATCCTTCTTTAAAAACCTAATAAAAGGGGCACCTGGGTGGCTCAGTGGGTTAAAGCCTCTGCCTTCGGCTCAGGTCATGATCCCAGGGTCCTGGGATCGAGTCCCGCATCAGGCTCTCTGCCCGGTGGGGAGCCTGCTTCCCTTCCTCTCTCTCTGCCTGCCTCTCTGCCTACTTGTGATCTCTGTCTGTTGAATAAATAAATAAAATCTTTAAAAAATAAAATAAAATAAATAAAACTAATAAAAGAAAGAAATTGACAAATTTACTGAAAATGTTACTATTAATCTTATGTTGTCCAGAGCATTAATGCAAATTCAGTATGGGAATAATTAAGAAGAGGCATACTACAGTACGGAGCAATGGTTTTAGTGTTTCCACATGGGTTATAGGCCTATCTGTGCCTCTAACTAGGGGTGACATTGGGTAAACCACCAATTTTTCTGGGCTTTGTTGTTGAGCGTTGGGCTAGATAAAATGATTCAAGTTCATTTCACCATTAGAGTTCCAAAATTCCTTATCTTGCAACATGGTTTCAGAAAACATTATTATCTTTTTTTTTTTTGAGGATTTAGAATATTAACAAAAGTAGACAGAATGGTATAATAATAAATACCAGTGCACTCATTAAGCAACCCCATCAGTTACCACTCCATGGCCAAATCATGCCCCTTCTCTGCCTCCATCCACTAACCCCTCTCTTGTGTTATTGTAAACCAAACCCTAGACATTAGCCTGTCTTTACTAACCTGATCCCTCTGCCATCTGTATTGTTAGCACCTGAGGTCTTAGAAATTTTAATTCATTTTTAACAGGACTCAAATTGCCTCACTATCTTTCCTTTTCATTTTTTAATAGAAATATTTTAGTTAACTGTAGATTCACATGCAGTAATAAGAAGTAACCAGAAAGATTCCATGTACTTTTTACCTAGTTTTTCCCAGAGGTAATATCTTGTGAAACTGTTATATAATATCACAACCAGGAAATTGGCATTGATACAATCCACTAATCTTACCTGGATTTCCCATTTTGCTTGTGTGTGTATGTGTATGTGTATTTGGTCTATATAATTTTATCACATGTAGCTTCACATATCCACCACCAGAGTCAAGATACAGAACAGTTCCATCACCACAAGGATTCCTCATGTTGCCCTTTTGTAACACTAACCCCTGTCCCTTCACCCACCTCCTAACACTAATCTGTTCTCTTGTCTTCATTTCTAAAAATCTGACATTTCAAAAACATTATATGAATGGAATTATATAGTTTGTAGTCTTTTTGGATTGGCTTTATCACTTGCATAATTCTCAGGAGAGTCACCCAGGTAGTTGTGTGTAGTAATAGCTTGCTCTGTTGAAGTAAAAACCAACACCACAGAAATACAAACAATTATAAGAAGATATTATGAAAAATTATATGCCAACAAATTGGACAACCTAGAAGAAAAGGATAAATTTCCAAAACTGAAGCAGGAAGAAATAGAAAATTTGAACAGACAGATTAGCAGTAATGAAATTGAGCCAGTAATGAAAAATTCCCAGTAAACAAAAGTCCAGGACCAGATGGCTTCATGGGTGAATTCTACAAACATTTAAAAAAGAGTTAATATCTATTCTTCTCAAACTGTTGCAAAAATTAGAAGAAGAATTCAGTGAGGCCAGTATTATCCTGACACTAAAGCCAGATAAAGACAGCACAAAAAAAGAGAACTACAGGCCACCATTTCTGATGAACTTGGATGCAAAAAATCCTCAACAAAATACCAGCAAACCAAATCCAAAAGTACATTAAAAAAAGATCATTCACCATGACCAAGGGGGATTTATCCCTTGGATGCAAGAATGGTTCAATATTCACAAATCTATCATCTTGGTACATCACATCAACAAAGAGAAAAGATAGAAGCCAAGTCAGTCCAAGATGGTGGAGGAGTAAGAGACCTTAATTGTGTCTGGTCCCATGAATTCAGCTATATACCATCAAATCATTCTGAACACCTGCAAACTCAGCTGGAGATCAAAGAAAAGAATAGCCAAACTCTATGAATAGAAAAGTGACCACTTTCTGCAAGATAGGAGGTGTGGAGTAGTGAATCTGAGGCAATATATTGGAAGATCAATCCGGGGGGGAGGAAGTCTTTGTCAGCCATCTACTGGCAAGTGATAGAGTAGCAGAGCATGAAATCAGAACTTTTAAAAGACTGCTTTAGTGAGGGACATCGTTCAGGCTGCTAAGTGGGGACAAAACACTAGCTAGGACAGTATGGTCACAGGATCCTTGGGATCACTAGAAGACCAGGGGTGTCTGAGTGTGGCAGAGCTCCCAGGCATCAGAGCGGGGAAGCCATCTGCAAAGAGTGAGCCTAGGAGTGGGCTCTCAGCTTGAGGTTGCCTTAAACCATGAATCACAGCACAGTTAGGCCACTGCTTTCTGAGCAGGGACCCAACAAATGACAGAACCCTCCTTCTTTACCTGGGAGGAGCAGCTCTGCAGCATGCCACAGGAGTCTACAGGTTTTGGAGACTTGAAATGGGGTTGCATGCCTGAGGTAGAAATGCTTGGTCACAGGTTGAGTGAGCACAAAGTGTGGCCAGAGACCAGGAAGACAGGAATGCTTTTCTCTGAGGCACACTAAGGAGAGGGGCCCCAAGCTTTCGGTCTGGGGCCAGAGATTAGGAGGCCACCATTTTCATTCTCATACTTTAAAGCTGCATGGAAAGCCTTCAGGGAACAAAAGACACATAGAGCAATCTGGAGCAGATTCCTTAGGCCCTCTGGCAAGGGTGGTACAATTCTGCCTCCGGCAAATACAGTTGAGAATCAGACAGCAGGCCCCTCCCCCAGAAGATCAGCAAGAACATCCAGCCAAGACCAAGTATACTAAGAATTGAGAATTGTAAAACTGCAGCTCTAGGGGAATACAGCACATAGAATTCATGGATATTTATTTATTTTTACTTTTCCAAACAATTATTTTGTCGACTCCTTTTTAAAATCCTCTTTAATTTGAATTTTTACAGTTACATTCTAGCCCTTCATTGTATCTAATGTTATTTTGTATATATATAAGTTCTTCTTTCTTTACAATTTTGGGATGCATTTTCTTCTAACAGATCAAAATACACCCAAAATCCAGTGTATGGCCCTGTTCTATTCACTTTTTGTTACTGTTGTTTTTCTATTTTTTTTCTTTTTCTTCTTCCTTTTCTCTTCTGTTTTTTTTTTTGTCTTGTTAAAATCTTTTTAAAATTTTCATCTTTATAGTTACATTCTATCCTTTCAATGTATTTAATTTTATTTTTGTATATGTAAGTTTTTCGTTCTTTACAACTTTGAGATGTCGTTTCTTCTACCAAACTGACCAAAATACACTCAGGAAAAGCATATTGCTTTGTTCTATTCACACTTTTGTTGTTGGATGTTTTGTTTTGCTCTTTTGTTCTTTTAATTTCCATTTTTACAGTTATATTCTATCCTTTCATTGTATTTACCTTTATTTTTATACATATCTAAGTTTTTCCTTCTTTACAATTTGAGGTCTAGTTTTCTAAAAAAACAACCAAATTACACACAGATTCCAGTATATTGCTCTATTCTGCTCACCTGTCTGATTATATTCTCTCTTTCTCTTTATTTCCCCCAGTTTTGGGTCTCATCTGATTTGTTTAGTATATATTTATCTGGGGTCATCATTGCCATTTTAGTATTTTGTTTTCTTGTTCATCTATTCTTCTCTGGACAGAATGACAAGATAGAAAAGTTCACCTCAAAAAAGAACAAGAGGCAGTAATGACTGCCAGGAGGCTAATCAGTATGGACATAAGTAAGATGTCAGAACTAGAGATCAGAATAACAATTATAAAGGTACAAAAGAACAATTATAAAGGTACTAGCTGGGCTTGGAAAAAGTACAGAAGACACTTAAAAATCCCTTTCTGGAGAAATAAAAGAACAAAAATCTAACCAAGTTGAAATTTAAAAAGGCTATTAATGAGATGCAGTAAAAAATGGAGTCTGTAACCTCTAGGATAAATGAGGCAGAAGAGAGAATCAGTGATATAGAAGACCAAATGATGGAGAATAAAGAAGCTGAGAAAAAGAGAGATAAACAACTGGATCATGAGGGGAGAATTTGAGAGATAAATGATACCATAAAGTGAAACAATATTAGAATAATTGGGATCCCAGAAGAAGAGGAAAGAGAGGGGCAGAAGGCATATTGGAACAAACTATAGCAGAGAACTTTCCCAATCTGGGGAAGGAAACCAAAATCCTGGATTTTGATCCAGGAGGCATAGAGAACCCCTCCCCAATATCAATAAAAATAAGTCAACACTTTGACATACAATAGTGAAACTTAAAAGTCTCAGAGACAAAGAAAAAATCCTGCAAGCAGCTGCGGACAAGAGATAAGTAGCCTATAAGGGTAGAACCATTAGACTGGCAACAGACCTATTCACAGAGACATGGCAAGCTAGAAAGGACTGGCATGATATACTCACGGTGTTAAATGAGAAAAACATGGGATGAAGAATACTTTATTCAGGTAAGATATCATTCAAAAAGAGAAAGTGATGAAAAGCTTCCAGGACAAACAGAAACTTAAAGAATTTGTGATCAGCAAATCAGCCCTATAAGAAATATTAAAAGGGATCCTCTAAGCAAAGAGAGAGCCCAAAAGTAACATAGACCAGAAAGCAACAGAGACAATATAAAGTAATAGTCATTTTATAGGCAATACAATGCACTAAATTCATATTTTTCAGTAGTTATTCTGAATGTAAGTGGGCTAAATGCCCCAATGAAAAGACACAGGTTATCAGATTGGATTAAAAAATAAGAGCCATCAATATGCTGTTGGCAAGAGATTCATTTTAGACCCAAACACATGTCCAGATTTAAAGTGACGGGGTGGAAAACCATTTACCATGCTAATAAACATCAAATGAAAGCTGGGGTAGCAATCCTTATATCAGACAAATTAGACTTTAAACAAAAGACTATAATGATGAGGAAGGACAGTATATTTTAATTAAAGGGTCTATCCAACAAGAAGACCTAACAAATGTAAATATTTATGCCCCTGACATGGGAGCAAACAAATATGTGAGCCAATTAATAACAAAATCAAAGAAACACATCAATAATAATACAATAATAGTAGGGACTTTAGTACCCCCCTCACCACAATGGATAGATCATCTAAGCAGAAGATCAACAAGGAAATAAGGACTTCGAATGACACACTGGACCAGATGGACTTCACAGTTATATTCAGAACACGCCATCCTAAATGAACAGAATACACATTCTTCTTGAGTACACATGGAACATTCTCCAGAATAGATCACACCCTGGGTCACAGATCAGGTCTCAACAGGTACCAAAAGATTGGGATCATTTCCGTCTTATTTTTGGACCACAATGTTTTGAAACTGGAACTCCATTACAAGAGGAAATTTGGAAGGAACTCAAATACATAGAGGCTACAGAGCATCCTAGTAATGAATGAATAGGTCAACCAGGAAATTAAAGAAGAATTTAATAAATTCATGGAAACAAATGAAAACGAATACAGAACTGTTCAAAACCTTTGGGATGCAGCAAAGGTGTTCCTAAGAGGGAAGTTTATAGCAATACAAGCCTTTCTCAAGAAATGATCAAAGAAAAAAAAAAAAAAAAAGAAATGAGCAAAGTCTCAAATACACAACCTAACCTTACACCTAAAGGAGCTGGAGAAAGAACAGCAAATAAAGCCTAAACCCAGCAGGAGAAGAGAAAAAATAAAGATTAGAGCAGAAATCAATGAAATAGAAACCAACAGAACAGTAGAACAGATCAATGAAACTAGGAGCTGGTTCTTGGGAAGAATTAATAAGATTGATAAATCCCTGGCCAGACTTATCAAAAATAAAAGAGAAAGGACCCAAATAGATAAAATCATGAATGAAAGAGGAGAGATCACACCAACACCAAAGAAATACAAACAATTATAAGAACATTTTGTGAGCAACTGCATGCCAACAAATTAGGCTATCTGGAGGAAATGGATGCATTCCTAGAGAGTAGCAACTACCAAAACTGAAACAAGAAGAAATAGGAACCTGAACAGACCCATAACTAGTAAGGAAACTAAAGCAGTAATCAAAAAATCTACCAGCAATTAAGAGCCCAGGGCCAGATGGCTTCCTACGGGAAATTCTACCAAACATTTAAAGAAGAAATAATACCTGTTCTTCTAAAGATGTTTCAAAAAATTGAAAAGGAAGGAAAACTTCCAAACTCTTTCTGTGAGGCCAGTATTACCTGGATCCAGAATCGGACAAAGACCCCATCAAAAAGGAAAATTACAGGCCAATATCCCTGATGAACATGGATGCAGAAGTTCTCACCAAAATACTAGCCAATAGGATCCAACAGTACATTAAAAGGATTATTTACTTTGGGATTTTGTCCTGGGCTGCAAGGTTGGGTCAACATCTGCAGATCCATCAATGCCATATACTACATAAAGAAAGGACCAGAACCATATGATCCTCTCAATAGATGCAGAAAAAGCATTTGACAAAATACAGCATCCTTTCTTGATTAAAACTCTTCACAGTGTAGGGACAGAGGGAAATACCTCAATATCATATAAACTGTCTATGAAAAACCCATACCAAATATCATTCTCAATGGGGAAAACAGATCTTTTCCCCTAAGGTCAGGAACATGGCAAGGATGTCCACTCTTACCACTGCTGTTCGATATAGTACTAGAAGTCCTAGCCTCAGCAATCGACAACAAAAAGAAATAAGAGGCATCTAGATCAGCAAAGAAGTCAAACTCTCACTCTTTGCACATGACATGTTACTCTATGTGAAAAACCCAAAAGACCACCCCAAAATTGCTAGAACTCATGCAGGAATTCAGCAAAGCAGCAAGATATAAAATCAGTGTACAGAAATCAGTTGCATTCCTATACACTAACAATGAGACAGAAGAAAGGGGGTATTAAGGAGTCAATCCCATTTACAATTGCATCCAAAACCATAAGATACCTAGGAACAAACCTAAACAAAGAGGCAAAGGATCTGTACTCAGAAAACTATAGAACACTCATGAAAGAAATTGAAGAAGACACAAAGAAATGGAAAAACCTTTCATGCTCATGGATTGGAAGAACAAATACTGTTAAAATGTCTATGCTACCTAAGCAATCTATATGTTCAGTGCAATCCCTATCAAAATACCATCAACTTTTTTCACAGAGCAGGAACAAATAATCCTAAAATTTGTATGGAACCAGAAAAAAACTCTGAGTAGCCAAAGGAATATTGAAAAAGAAAACCAAAACTGGTGGCATCACAAATTTGGACTTCAAGGTCTATTATAAACCTCTAATCATCAACAGAATAGTACTGGCACAAAAACAGACACATAGATCAGTGGAACAGAATAGTAACCCCAGAAATTGACCCTCATCTCTATGATCAACTAATCTTTGACAAAGCAGGTAAGAATATCCGATGGAAAAAAAAGACAGTCTCTTCAATGAATGGTGTTGGGAAAATTGGACAGCTATATACAGAAGAATGAAACTTACCCACTCACTCACACCACAGAAAACGATAAACTCTAAATGGATGAAAGACCTCAAAATGAGACAGGAATCCATCAAAATCCTAGAGGAGAACACAGGCAACAACCTCTGTGACTTCAAATGAAGCAACTTCTTGCTAGACATGTCTCTAAAGGCAAGGGAAACAAAGGTAAAAATGAGCTATTGGGACTTCACCAAGATGAAAAGCTTTTGCACAGCAATGGAACAATCAGCAAAACTAAAATGCAGTCTACTAAATGGAAGAAGATATATGCAAATGACATATCTGATAAAGGGTTAGTATCCAAAATATATTAAGAAAACTGATACAATTCTATACCTAAAAATAAATAACCCAATTAAAAAATGGGCAAAGGAGATGAACAGACATTTCTCCAAAGACATACAAATGGCCAACAGACACATGAAAAAATCCTCAACATCACTCGGCATCAGGGAAATACAAATCAAAACCGCAATGAGATACCACCTCATACCAGTCAGAATCTATAAAATTAATGTCAGGAAAAGACAGATTTTTGGCCAGGATGCAGAGAAAGGGGAACCCTCCTATACTGTTGGTGGGAATGCAAGCTGGTGCAGCCACTCTGGAAAACAGTATGGATGTTCCTCAAAAGGTTGAAAATAGAGCTACCCTATGATCCAGAAATTGTACTACTAGGAATTTACTTCAAAGATACAGATGTAGTGATCCATTTCACTGCACTCCAGCATTTATAACAGCAATGTCCACAATAGCCAAACTATAGGAAGAGCCCAGATGTCCATCAACAGATGAATGAATAAAGATGATGTGGTAGATACATATATAATGGAATATTCAGCCATCGAAAAATGAAATCTTGCCATTTGCAATGATGTGGTTGGAAGTAGAGGGTATTATGTTAAGTGAAATAAGTCAGTCAGAGAAAGAAAAATACCGTATGATTTCACTCTTATGTGGAATTTAAGAAACGAATGAACAAAGGGGGGAAAACACACACACACACATCAAGAGACTTTTTTTTTAGTATTTATTTATTTTTAATTTTTAATTTATTTTTTATTTTTTTATAAACATATAATGTATTTTTATCCCTAAGGTTACAGGTCTGTGAATCGCCAGGTTTACACACTTCACAGCACTCACCATATCACATACCCTCCCCAATGTCCATAACCCCACTCCCCCTCTCCCAACCCCCCTCCCCCCAGCAACCCTCAGTTTGTTTTGTGAGATTAAGAGTCACTTATGGTTTGTCTCTCTCCCAATCCCATCTTGTTTCATTTATTCTTTTCCTACCCCCCTAACCCCCCATGTTGCATCTCCACGTCCTCATATCAGGGAGATCATACGATGTTTGTCTTTCTCTGATTGACTTATTTCACTAAGCATGATACCCTCTAGTTCCATCCACATCGTTGCAAATGGCAAGATTTCATTTCTTTTGATGGCTGCATAGTATTCCATTGTGTATATATACCACATCTTCTTTATCCATTCATCTGTTGATGGACATCTAGGTTCTTTCCATAGTTTGGCTATTGTAGACATTGCTGCTATAAACATTCTAGTGCACGTGCCCCTTCGGATCACTATGTTTGTATCTTTAGGGTAAATACCCCGTAGTGCAATTGCTGGGGCATAGGGTAGTTCTATTTTCAACATTTTGAGGAACCTCCATGCTATTTTCCAGAGTGGTTGCACGAGCTTGCATTCCCACCAACAGTGTAGGAGGGTTCCCCTTTCTCCGCATCCTCACCAGCATCTGTCATTTCCTGACTTGTTAATTTTAGCCAAAGAAAGAGACTCTTAACTATAGTGAACAAACTGATGATTACCAGAAGTGGGTGAAATAGTTGATGGGCATTAAAGAGTATGCTCATTATGAAGAATAGTGAGTAATGTAGAGCATTGTTGAATCACTATTTTGTACACCTGAAACTAAACTAATGTATGTTAACTATATCGGAATTTAAAAGCTTAATAATAATGAAAGCAAAAAAAAAATAGTTTGCTGTTTTGATTGCTGAGTGGTGTGGGATGCTGTATCACTGTTTAACGATGACCTGTTGAAGGACATTTGAAGTATTTCAAGTTCTGGGCTGTTCTGAATAAAACTGCTGTGAACATTTGTGTACAGGTTTTTTCATTTCTCTGGGATAAATGCCCATGAGTGTAATTGGTGGGTTGTATGCTAATTACATGTTTAGTTTTATAAGAAATTGTGGTATGATTTTATAGCCAAGCAGCAGTGTATGAATGATCTAGTTTCTCTGCATCTCCACCAGCATTAGAAGGTATCACTGTTTGTTATTTTAGCCACTCTGATAGATACATAGTGGTATCTGATTGTAGTTTTAACTTGCTTAATGGCTTATTTGCCATTTATTTATCATTTTTGGTGATCTTTTGCGTTTCTATTTCTCCATTTACTTCTTTTCAGACTTTGTGGTGGGGATGGTGTTGCTGGTGAATTAACAATGAAGTTTGTTGTTGAATACTTGGATGGGAGGAAACAGATCTGCTCCTGAAATAGAAAATATTGCTCACTATGGTTCTCAGCTCTGTGTTAGAGTCTCTGGGAGTACAAAGATGAATAAGACAAAAACTTTAGTCTAATACCATCTGGCACTTTCAGAAGGGGAAGCAGAAAAGATGTAGAAGTTTGAGGTTTCCAAACCGCATGCCATTTGCATGGGTATCATAGAGGTGACTGTGAATGATGGATAGATCCTGGCAGACACCAGCTGAGGATTCAAATTCATTTACTATGAGTTAAGGATGCAAAAATGTCTTTGCCCATAGGTAGCTGCCCAGAGCGAGGGACTGGGAAACACAGCAGCCCTCCCAGTGAAAGAAGTGCTCAAACCCTCCTGTCTTCAAACCCTACAGAGGTACTCCTGCTGATAATAATGATTAGAGTGAGACTTCTCATGGCTCTTCTGGAAGCTTGTTTGTCTGTCCCCTTTCTTATTCCTTGGGCCTCCTAACTGTTCCAGAGAAATTGGATTTATGTCCAATTGATCGCCACTGCAAGTACTTGGTGTCAACCCCAGTGCATACCTGAGTGTTGAATTTGAATTTAAGTAAAAGAGATTCTTTCTAGGAATTTTATCCTCCCTAGCAGGACTGAGTCTCGGGCAATCTATAAGTGCAGTTTGCTGCAGAAATTAATGACCCACTTCAGTATTTACTAAGAATTGGACAGTGATTGTCTAAGGAGAGAAATAGCTCAATAGAGAATAAGGAATAAACATACACACAAATTTAATTTATAGTAAAGGTGGCATTAAGAAGCAGTGGGGAAAGAAGGACTGTTAGAAATCCTTTG
Organism: Meles meles; assembly: GCF_922984935.1. Lineage (NCBI taxonomy): Eukaryota > Metazoa > Chordata > Mammalia > Carnivora > Mustelidae > Meles > Meles meles. The sequence continues at coordinate 76,126,501 of NC_060068.1, read as the reverse complement.
GGAAAAATCCTCACACCATATGCAAAAACAAAATTTAGATGGACTAATGATCGAAACGTAAAATTAAAGACATAATATGTATGTGTGTGCAGAATAAAGTTTAACATTTTTTATAATTTTTAAGGGTGAGGTGGACCATAGTAGGTGGCCTTTTAATGAAGATGGGTAACTCAGAATCTGCATAAAGAAAATGTATGGATTTTACTACATAAGTGACAAAAATCTTTTTTTTTTTTAAGATTTTATTTATTTACTTGAGAGAGAGTGAGAGAGAGAGCATGAGAGGGAAAGGGTCAGAGGGAGAAGCAGACTCCCCGCTGAGCAGGGAGCCTGATGCAGGACTTGATCCTGGGACTCCAGGATCATGACCCAAGCCAAAGGCAGTCGCTTAACCAACTGAGCCATCCAGGTGCCTGAAAAAAATCTTTATGATAAAATAAGAAACAAAGTTAAAAAGAAAATTGAGGGGCACCTGGGTGGCTCAGTGGGTTAGGCTTCTGCCTTTGGCTCAGGTCATGGTCTCAGGGTCTTGGGATCGAGCCCCACATCGGGCTCTCTGTTCAGTGGGGAGCCTGCTTCCCCCTCTCTCTCTGCCTGACTCTCTGCCTACTTGTGATCTCTCTGTGTCAAATAAATAAATAAAATCTTCAAAGAAAAAGAAAACTGAATGAAAATGTTTTTTATATACACACACACATACATATACATACATATACATATCACACATATCTTTGTGCATCTTTGTTTTTGTATGATGCAGAGGGATATATCTATATCCAATAAAAGTTATTTCTAATATACAAAGAGTTTATATACTAACTAAATAACAAAAAATAGGCAAAGAGTAGGAACAGGCAAACCACAAAATAATGCAAATTACCAATACACATATGAATAAATGTTCACTTTCACTAGGAATCAATAAACTGAAATTTAAAACCAAAAAATGCTAGGCACCTGGTGGCTCAGTTGGTTAAACATCTAATTCTTGATTTTGACTGAAGTCATGATCTTAGGGTGGTGGGATTGAGTCCCAAGCCTAGCTGGGCTTTGCTCTTAACAGGGAGTCAGCGTCTTGCTCTCTGCCCCTCCCCCAACTTTCTAAAAATAATAGTAATAATAATAAATCTTTTTAAAAAGGCAACAAAAGTGGTGCCTGGGTGGCTCAGTGGGTTAAGTCCTCTGCCTTCATCTCAGGTCATGATCCCAGGGTCCTGGGATCGAGCCCCGCATCGGGCTCTCTGCTCAACAGGGAGCCTGCTTCTCTCCCCGCTACCCGCCTGTCTCTCTGCCTACTTGTGATCTCTCTCTGTCAAATAAATAAATAAAATATTAAAAAAAAAGGCAACAAAAAATGACATTTAAAAATTCATCAAATACACAAAAATTAAAAGCAAATAATATTCAAGTACTTATGGGACGTGGGAAAGGACATTCTCCTACATTCTTGCTGGGAATATAAATCGATGCAGCCTTTTTCTGAGGACAGATTGGCAGTTATCTATTGAACTTTAAAATGCACATACCCTTTCATACAATAATGCCCTCTTTAGCAATCTACCACAGAAAAATAGAGGTGTATAAGGATATATGTGGTATGATATGTATTGTAGTATTAGTTGTAGTAGCAGAAAATTATTATCAACCTAAAATAGCTAACAATATGAAAATTCTAAAACAAACTATAGCATAGTCATGTAATGGAATATAGTGAAGCCATTAAAAGAAAGCAAAACAGTTGGTTAAGTAACTGCCTTTGGCTCAGGTCATGATCCCAGGGTCCTGGGATCAAGCCCCACATTGGGCTCCCTGCTCAGAGAGGAGCCTGCTTCTCCCTCTCCCTCTGCTGCTCTGCCTGCTTGTGCTCTGTCAGGTAAATAAATAAAAATATTAAAAAAATTTAAAAAATAAAAGAACAAAACCTATGGCATTGACATGGCAGGATATGATAAGATGTTTATGCCTAAAAAGCAAAAAAATCAAATCAAGGAATATATGTATATGCATCATGTTTTGTTTTGTTTTGTTTTGTTTTTAGAGGGAGAATGTGTGCACATGCACGTGTGTGTGCACATGTAAGGGAAGAAGCAGAGGGGAGAGGGAGAGAGAATTTCAAGCAGCCTCTCTGCCCAGCATGGAGCCTGAGGTAGCTCAATCTCATGACTTTGAGATCATTTCCTGACCTGAAACCAAGAGTCAGAGGCTTACCTGAGCCACTCAGGTGACCCTAAACATCATGACTGAATCAAGGGTGGATGGGTGGGTCTAAGTGTATGGGTGTGTGTGCACGTGATTATAGGCCAAAAAATTGTGAAAGTCTGGAAAAATACTCACTGGTTAAAAATGGTTACATACTGGAAGAATAGAGGTGCTGGGATGAGGGGAATTTCCCTTTTTATTTTATGTACTTGTGCAGTATTTGCAATTTATTTATTTATTTAATTTTAAGAGAGGGATGAGAGGGTGCAGGTGCGGGGCAGAAGGAGAGGGTGAGAGAATCTGAAGCAGGCTCCATGACCATTGTGGAGCCCATCACAGGGCTCCATCTCACAACCCTGAGATCATGACCTGAGCTGAAATCAAGAGTCGGGGCTTCACTGACTTAGCCACCCAGGTGCCCCTGCAATGATTTTTTTTTTTTTAATCTACAAAGACATAATGTTTTATAATGTTAAAAAAGAAAAGAAATTATAAATACAAAACAAACTAATCTTTGACCAAAAAGAAAGAATTTGATTTGAAGAACTGCTTTAAAGGAGATACAGGTAACTGCCTAATGAAAAATCAAACAAACAGAAAAACCTCTTTCTTGCGACTGTATTAACTTTCTGTATTTGGAATATATATTTTGTTGATTTCTCTCTGGTTACTTAATTCGTTATATTTAATTGATAGTGTTTACTGGAGTTTAGTGAAAACTATTTTGTAAGTATCTCGGTTGTGATTTATCCAGTGTAGTATCTCCCCCAATGAATTGACTGTGAGTGGGCAATTAGTAAAGCAGATACAGATCTGGAGAGTAGTCTGTGGCTTTGCTTATCTCCACAGGAAACCTTATTTCATATTGATAAAGTTTGAAATCTTTCCTGTAACTCTTTCCAATTGTTCATTGTTGTACTGTTTTAATGAGGGGTAGAAATGAGCCAAACCAACCTGCTTCTTTCCTTTTACTAATTTAATTTCAAAGGAAATTCTTTAACTCAAACCAACCCAAATAAATGAGTGTAGATGGAACCAGATTCTGACTTAACATGTCCAATTAATTGCTTCCAAACATTAAGATAAATTCCTTAGAAACACCCACAAATAATAATAATTAAAAAAAAAATCCCTCAGTAAAGAATTATTAGCGAGAAGTGAGCTGGCTATAACCATCTTTACTTACAAAAACCGTGTTTAAGTTGGCATTAGCATTTGCCATTTATTCTATTATAAATATCAAGATTTATTGTAGAAATATGCCACAGATAGCACAATAATAAAGAAAACAGACTCATCTCAGGTTTTGAAATGTACCTAACAAACTCAGCCTCTTGCAAAATAACTTTCTCATTCAAAATGGAACTGGGAATTGTTCCGCACACAATGAATCATCTTTTGGCAAGTACAATAGAATCTTTAGGGACATTTCACAGTCTCTTGTTCAATTGTTAGGATGTTTTTAGCTTTCACAGGTAGGGAAGAAGGTAGCTTGTAGAGCCATCATCTTGTTGCTAAAATTATACAGTAAAGATTTTTCAGAGTTGCTGTTGCAACATATCTTTTGCTTTTTTTCCCCCCCCTTTTCCTTCCTGTTTCTTTACCCAGAGCTGCTTTGTCTCTCAAAAACAATCTGGAATTACTTAATGTTAATGTTTTCTGGTTTTACTATTTACCCAGGACTCAAACGTTAAACATTAGTGTTGGAAACTCCCTTTTCCTTACCTCATAGTCCTATATTTATTTAACTGTTATTTTGCCAGAAGAAACTCTCCTCTTTCCCTTTCTGTGCTAATGTACTTTTTTTTTTTTAACTGACAAACACATTTTGTTTTTGTTTTGCTTTGTTTCAGGAGGCTTTAGAGCTACCCCCGGATGATTTTGAAGTGACTGAGACCACAGTGGGAAGCGAAGTGGTTAAATACGAGTATCATGTCTTATACTCCTGTAGCTACCAAGTGCCTGTGCTTTACTTTAGGGCAAGCTTTTTAGGTAAGACCATGTCTCTTGCTAAATGTAAATTCATAACATTTACATATAAGGCAGAAAGCAGATTTAGAAAATTATTCTTGAGAGGAAAAAAAAAATAAGAGTTAAAAATAAGAAAACTGTGGGTGAGGTAAGGTTTTACCAGTAAATTTTCTCATGCTTTAGAAAGAGTATCAAGACTTCAGAGTGAATGATATCATCCCAGCCTTAAGTCTGATCTTCAGATTCTTGGCCTCCTGCCCAACGTTGACTAAGTCCCCTGGCCCTTTTTCTTTTCCTTAAACAAGTAGGAACAACTTAAAGCTACAATGTTTGTGTACTTCTAACTTTACAGTAAAAATGTCTTTCACTCTTAAGTGATTCTGTTAATCAGAAGCCCCTATGCCACCTTCCCCAAATGCTAATAATGATTTCAGGAACTCTTTATCAAGTAGTTCAAACTATATTTAAAAATAGCACGAACATTTCCTTCAGCCATCTATACATCTCCAGTGCTGTAGCTTCCTGAGATGCTGTTACTCAATTCATTCCCCTTGCCAAGAAGGTGGAACACCCTGTCTCCTCTGAGGCATTGGCTAATAAAGCTTATTTAATCAGCAGCCACATGGAGTTCTCACCCTGTAGTGCGTCAGTGACTCCCCCTTCTCATCCTCTGACTAAACCCGGTCTGCACTGCAAGGCCCTGCCTCCTTGGGCACAGGGACTACAGGAGCTCTCTCCCCAGCCCATCCCCTCCCCCATTTCTCCTTTTCTATCTGGCCTTATCGGCAGCATTTTGCATTTTGAACAGCCTTCTAACTTTTTCTGAATAGCTAAGACATCTGAATTTAGCCAGTGATATTTTATTTTTAATTAAAAAGTAGCTTAAGCTGCTTTGAATGTGTATTTGGTAGATTTAATCACTTGCTGCCTTATATTGTTTAATGGTCTCTAATTTTGCAGTGTTGGCGGTTTAACAAGCACTTAGGATTTAAAACACAAGAACAAATTCTCATAGACTCCCTGGTGGGAAGATTTTAATCTGAGGTGCAGTTCCTAAGAACTGACAATTTGGGGTAAATTTTCAACATGGGACATGGGGAATTGAGGACACTGATAGTTACTAATTCCCAAGCTCTTGCTGCACATTTATCCATATGATTATTATAGCCTTTAAAACACTTACTTTATTGTTGTAATTCTCTTTGGTTTGGAGCCCAGAGGTTAAAGGAGGTTTATTGTCAGTGAACTCCGTTATTCTAAAAAGTAGAAGGGGATACATTTATTTACCATGGGGGAGGAGATATTTTTCTTGGTTTGGGTTTGCAGGGGCTCTACCTGGTACTTTTCTAGACTCAAAGACACATCAAGGCTGCAGGTAGAGGAAATAAGACACTACTTCTTCAATACTGTACTTTCCTATAATTAGTATTCACCATAAGCAGTTAATCACCAGAGAAGAGCTCCCAGAGACAAAACAAGTTGTTTAGCTTGTCAGCATTAGGGAATCGGAGGTGTTGAAACATGACTGCTTCTAGCTGGAAGTGGGTCTTGCCGAGGCTGGTAGATGAGCTCATACGTGTACTTTGCTCTTATGTGCCAACAGCTCCCCTTACAGTACAGCACAGTAATTGTTCCTGCAAGTCCAATTATATTTTAATGAAATTTGTAGACTTCCTAGATCTTTTCTTTATTATGGCTTTCTATTCCTTAAAAAAGAGAGAAGAGGAGGAAAATATCAAAAAACAAATACCCCACTAGCTTTCTTGGATCTTATCTATATACTTACAAGACACCCCTTATTTATGGCTGATAAAAGAAAACCCAAACAAGTCATTTATTTTGTATGGCAGGATTCCTTTTCTTCCCTCTTCCCATTCTGGGTTGTGTGGAATGAGCACTAGGGATTTTTAAATTCCAGAATTCATTTAATATTTACTCAGGTACATTAAAATATCTAATTTAATTTTTCCAAGCATACTGAATGCTTTCTTATGGAGAAACATGAAAAATGATTCTTTCCTTTATCATTTTCTAAGAATTTTTTTTCTCCTTTCTACTAACTTAACCTAATGGATGTCCTAAAAAATGTTTCGCCCTTTACTCTGGAGTCATAATTTTTCATTTATTCCCCTTAATCTATTCCCTTTTTCTGTGATATCTGATTACTCTGGCCCTCCATCTGTTTGTTAAACAGATCTCTGTCAGTGTGGTGAATGGATTCCTAACATCTTCCTCTTATTCCAGGTCCAGATTTTTCTTTGTCTCATTCTAACAGAGTTCCGACCTAGAAAGAGGATGATTATAAAAATTTCTTGCTTAGGGGCCTTTTTTGTTGCTTCAGAAATAGTTCACTTAGCCCTGTTTTTGACAGATATTTAGAATTTCTCCTGCATTTGATTGTTAGTAAAAAATTAGTTTCTCTGCTCTGCTCTGATTTTCTTCTGCTACTTTTTTATTTTTTTTAAGCAAAGCAATTAGTAGTAGTAATTCCCATTTAAATTGACATGACCTTTTCTTTTATCAGCCCATTTAGATTCCAGAAAAAATATTTATTGTGTTTCTTGAAATACAAATCCATTGAATTGTGATTACTTCTTATTCCTCAATATTGGCCAGTGTCCACCAGGCAACCTGTGGCCTAGGACTCAGCTGACTTGGCACGTGCTCCTGTCACTCCCATGTCATATTTCATACCACATCATTTCACATTATATCACATGTAATGTCGCAAATTTCACTATAACAGAATTATTTGTTTGCTTGTCCCCATTAGAGTGGTAAGCAAGAAAATGGAGCTGTATGGTAAGAAGAGGAAGGAAGGAAATTAGTAATGAATGCCTACAACCTGCAAAGTGACAAGCTTTATTCATGGTAGTGTGTGTGTGCGCGCATTATACACATGTGACATTTGTTATTTTTCTTACTCATTTTGACGCCCACAGTATCTGCGTGATATAGTATCAACAAGTATTTATTGAATAAACCAATGGTGGGGAATTTCTAACCATTTCTGCATACAGCCCAAAAATGGAAACATTGTGATGGTACCTTGTTTGAACTGCTCTGATGGCTTAAAAGGAAGAGACTGATGTTGTTGTCTCCAGGAAGCTCAGACGCAAAACATCTCTATATCTTTACTCTTTAGTGTGATACTTCTCACAGACTGCAGAAGTGGTTGACTAAGGAAAATGGCGAATCTTGAGTACTCAAAGGGTGGGCATCCAGGCTAGCTGAGCAACTGCCCTGCTTCTATAAACACATATTTTTATTCGATCCTTGAAGGCTCACAGCCCAATTGCACCAGCATCCTGCTGCTGAGTACCTCTCCTTCCTACTACTTGGACATTTAGGAACCCGGTTCCCTCGGATTTAAGAAGAGAAATAAATCCTTTCCAGTATTCTTTTTTCCCCTGCTTTTGCCATTTGAAGTTTGAAAGAAGTAATGGGACTCACTTAATACCATTTGTTACCCAGCAGTGGGTAAGAGGTAACTACATTCCTGTCCAGTAGTAATAAATAGCTTATATTCGAATGGTGCTTTATAGTTCACGAAGTCCATTCTCACTAAACACTAACATCTTCAGTGCTCACTGTTTCCAACCCCCCCCCCAATTATTTTTGAAGCACACTGTTTTAAAAAAGTATTTGTATCTTGCAAAAGGCTTTGTCTATTGCCCATCATTCCAGTACATTTTTGTGTCCCATTTTTCCTTTCTGAGGGCTTGGTTTTGGTCAAAAACTGGTGGCAAGTGTTAGAAATGTAGTAAAAAAAACTCAGCTATATACATAATGTCTGAGGGCTTCACCAGAGTCCTAAGCTTACATAGTTTTCCCTTTCATTACAACTAGAGATTTCTATATTTATTTCAGCTTGAATTCTGATTTATTCCTGCCCTGTCTTTCTTCTTTTCCTTTGTTCTCAATCTCTATTGAAAAATAGACCAAGTGGTTCTTCTCATTTTCAAAATATTTAATTCTTTGGCTGACATATGGGTTCTTCTTGGGAACTGTTTTGACATATTTCTTTAATTAGTCAGAAGGGCTGCTTTTGAATAGGGAAGGCAACATTTCTTCCATTCAGCAACTGAATGTCTGTTCTTTCTGGAGATCTATTCTATTATTGGCCCAGGAAGTAAGAGTATAGAATTAAAAATGTAACCCAGATATTTCATGTGGAAGATTTGTCCACTTGTTATATGCCTAAAGGATGCTCGTAGAGGAACAGGGAGAAAGAAATAGCCAAAGAATAATTCTCTCTCAAAGGCAAACTGCGATAAAGGCCAGCATAAAGGAAGAATAATGGAAAGTTTGGACTTAGAGCAGTATATACATCATCAAGGAGGGGAAAGAAGAGGCTTGCTCAACATGGTCTGGAACAAGAGGAAGTCTTTGGAGTGCATAGAAGAGATAACAGGAAAACAGAAAGATTAAGTTGGAGGAAGTCAGAGAATAAAAGTAAAATATCCACAGCTCTGTCCAACAACTTGCAAGGGAAGGTAACAGGTTGTCTTTTCTGAAGAGTCTGGAGAAAGCACTGGAGAAGAGGAGGAGGGTGAGTGCCGAGCTATAGGGCTGGAGAGAGCATGGTGTATTTGCAGAACAGTGAGAGGCGAGTTTGGAGTAAAGGTTTCTTTAAGATGAACTGTGGACGAAATGTTTGAAAAGATATGTTGAGGTCAAATTATGAAAGAGATGATGGGTTAGAAGGGGTTGCCAGCACAGTGAGAGTTGAGGCAGCTTATTGAACAGGAAAGAAAAGGTGGGTTATAGAAGTCCTTAAAGATTGAGGCAAAAATGATTCTAGTTAATTATTACAATGAGCAGAACATAGAAAATAATTTGACACATAATTCAATTTAGAGCCTTATTTGATTGTAGAGGAACTTTTAAGAAAGTTCATATGTGCCACATAAACTTATATAAAGTTATAAAGTTATGATAATGGAATGGAACATGAATTTTGGTACATTAAAAAGAGATTCTATAGATTGAAATCAAATTTAAGAGCAAATAGTGAAAGTTATTAAGAAAAATAATGAAAAATTATTTAACTAATACAAAGCTGTTCAAATTGAAAAATCCAAACAATGGAGGAAATTTAACAATAATTATTTGTTGAACCATGTAAATGTTTGAAATAGTATGGGGAGTTAAGATGCTTGTTTAAAACATATGATATGGGAATAAAATCCCATTGAAAAATCAAGTCCTGGTTTAAAAATGTTTTAAAGAAAAAAAATGATAGAGAAATATAAAACAAAACTACAGGGAGAACTAATTAGCCAAAAGGTTTATTCTAACCTGTGTTAGTGAAAACATCATATATACAAAAAGCTACAGATTTTAAGTGGATCCGAGGCCAGGAAGAGGACATGAAAAGGTAAATTTACTTTCTTACCTGAAGGAGTAATAGATGGATAGATGAATGTTTGTGTTGTGTTCCATAAGGAAAAAACATTTCTTTGCTTATTCTTGGCAAATGGTTCCTATTTGAAATACCCATGGGGCACCAGGGTGACTCAGTTGGTTAAGCGTTGACTTTGGCTCAGGTCATGATCCCAGGGTACTGGGATTGAGCCCTGCTTCATTTCGGACTCCCTGCTCAGTGGGAGTCTGCTTTTCCCTCTCCCTCTGCCCCTCCCTAGCACTTGTCCTCTCTCTCTCTCTCTCTCTCTCTCGTGCTCTCTCTCAAATAAATAAATAAAATCTTTTAAAAAATAAAAGAAACATCCATTAAAACATATATGAGTGCCTACTGTGTGCACAGTATAGAAACTCGTTAGTTTGTTTTCCAAATCTGCTGAAAAATATCACTGCTCCACTTGAAACCAGATTACTGCACTTCTTTAAAGTCATTGAAGCAGAGCTTTTAAAGTCCATATATCAGGTGCCCCTAATAATTAGACCTGACCATGACAACTAGAAAAGGACTTATGGGAAAGGTAGAACTTAGAGGCAACCGGATACCTTAGAATGATAAGATTAAGGAATGTCTACCTCCCTTTGGCTTCAGTGGTGAAAATGGGGCTGGGCCTTCTACTGATTTTGGAATTTCTCTCCCACACTGGAAGTGTGTTAGGATACTGAAAAATCAAATATCTGCTATGTCTTCATCTACTTGATACTATAGAATTGTATGAGTTTTTAAAATTATAAATTGTGATTTTTAAAATCATGACAATTCAGTATTAAGAGCCATAAAAGAGGTAAAAAAATTGCTTCCAGGCAGAATAGATTGGTGGTTGCCAAGGTTCTGGGCAATAGAGAGGAAATATTGGTTAAAGGGTACAGATTTTCATTTATAAGATGAGTAAGTTCTGGGGATCTAATGTATAGCATGGTGTCTGTAGTTAACAATACAGTATTGTACACTTAAAAGTTACAAAGAGAGTAGACTTTAAATGTTCTAAACACCCCCCCCCCACACACACACACATAAATGGTAACTATGAGGTGATGGGTGCCATAATAACATTTTGTGGTAAACATTTCCTACGAGATACATGTATCAAATCATGTTGTATACCTTAAATTTACAGTGTTATATGTCCATTTTATCTCATAATGCTGGGGAACAAAACTGCTACCAAGGCTCAAAGAACAGAGATTTTCTTGAGCTGGACTGATCAAGAGAGAACATGGCTGGACTTGGGATTTGTCCATGCAGTGATGAGTGAAAGGGCAGGCCAGCCTAGCAAGAAACCCAGGAAAAGGCAAAACTCTGGATGCTCCTAGGCTAGGCAGTTGGTGGAGAACTACTAGTGACAACAACAGCACAACTAATACGTGTGCATTGTTTTAAATTGTTTGCAGAGAGCTTCTGGGTACACAGACATTGAGTGTAGTGGTAAAAGTGCAGGTTTGGGAGCCAGAATGCCTTCATTTTGATTCCTAGTTGTGCTACTCACTAGCTGCATGTCTTTGGGGCAATTATTGAACTTTCTGTTTCCTTTCATCTGAAAAAAAAAAAAAAAGCTGAGGTAGTAGTAGTAGTAGTAGTAGTAGTAGTAGTAGTAGTAGTAGTAGTAGTAATACCTAACTCATAGAGTTTTGAGGTTTGTGAGCTAATATATGAAATAGGGTAGGGCTTAGCATATAGTAATACTATATGTAATACTAGCTGTGTTATGTATTTTGATCCTCACGGTAACAGTGTAAGGTAGGAGCTGTTATTATCCTTGTGCACGTACATAAAAACTGAGTGCCTGATGGGGTAAATGATTTATTCAAAGATACATAGAAAGCTATGGGGTTGAGATTCAAACTCTTCAGCGCATTTTTTTTTAACTGCATGATATAGTAACCAGAAATTCAGAAAACGTACAAGTTAACTGATGTCATATGTAAGTAAAGAGAAGTTGCCATAATCTGTATTTTTGGAATTTTCATTCAGATTTCCTGAGATTAATAAAGATATAAAGTGCTAAAAATGTATGTAGGAATAAATAAAAATTACAGAATTAGGCAGCATAGTATCTGATATGAATGTACATGAACAATTAGCACTCATTTCGTGTTACAATGTAATTTTCTCACTGAAGCAAAAATGAATTTTCCCCTTTGGTGGAGCATCATCTCTGCCTTACTGTGGAGTATGACATGAATTTTTATATCCTTCAAAGCTCTCTTGAAGACAGCATATTGAATAAGACATATTGCACTGTGAATAATCCACCCTTTCCTTTTTATTTCTAGTGACCACATTCAGAACATTATTTTTAAACTTACCATAGATAAGATATATTCTCTATAATCTTCATTTTAGGACCATGCACAGTAGGATAAAGGTGGCTTCAGCATGCTTGCCCTAGAGTTAGGTGGTACCAGTGAAATCTCTCATGCTGTTATTTGATTCATGAAAACTAATAGCCCTGAGAAATTTAATTTAGAGAGCTGCACATTTTGAGTAATATATAGATTACTTGACATGTAGGTTATTATTCAATTGAGATATTTTATATGAAAATTGTTAAATTAAATGCTACTGGCAGTTGCTAAAGATTGTACTTTTTAATTATTCTATTTTTCATCCAATGTCTCTTCTTCTTTTAACGTCGACAGTCTAGGTTGCTGACAGAATATTCCTTTAGCTCAAATGTGTGTTATCATTCCAGAAGAGAGAGGCACACAGTAGGCATTCAATAAACACTTGTTAAATAAATGGCCTTAATTTACCATGCTTACTTTGTGGGTTGCTGCTGAAATTATTTCAGCTCCTGCTTCAATTTTTCAAGGAGGTAGGGGATTTTACTGAGCTTCTCAGCCTCAGTGTGATTAATGAAATTTCTTAGCATGTTAAAATTGGTGCTATCGAATATCTTGGGTCTAAAACCAGGGAGTTGTTGATTGAGTATGCTTATGTCACCTCTGACTGAGGCCAGACAGAAAAAAATGGACCCTCTTGGCAAGGTTTAAAGTTTCTGACTGAAGATACCTTCAACTAAACATGAAGGCACATAATAATGTGTTTCATGAGCTTTACCAAGTATTTGTTTATGTCCACAATTTAATTTTAAGTTAAAGTTTTGGGTCTTTGGTTTTCATAAATAGATTTAAAATCACAAAGTTCTTCAAGTTTCTGCAAAATTTAATCTCTCCTTTTATGACGTGATTTTTGAAATATATTTGATGATCTCCGTTTAATGGTTTCAGTGGAATTTCTGAAGGTTCCGTTTGGTTTTGAAATAATTAGAATCACAGTCATATCTTGAATGCAATTTGTGCATCCATAGTGTATGACATGGTTTTGGAGATATTGCTGATTAGGTCAAAATTTTTTGTTTTAGCATAAAAGATCATGCAACTAGCTTTTGTATGTATTTGATTGTGAAGGCATGAACTGTGACTGGGCAAGTTGATGTAAAGATGTAGAGAAAAGAAGCCGCATCACAGTCGTTATTGTCATATGGGAGAGAAAAAGCTCTATTAGCCAGATCATGTCCAGTGTGGATGGTCAGCAGAAGCAGGGGAGATTGGCACTCTTGTCAGAGTAGCTTGCACAAGGACTTGTTTGATCATCATTAATACATACATTTTCTTTCTTTAATACATGCATTTTCAAACAGTCTGTAAATGCATTAGAGAATGCAGTCACATCTATTCACTTAGAAAACACTCTTCTAGATGAATGGATAAAGAAGATGTGGTATATATACACAATGGAATACTATGCAGCCATCAAAAGAAATGAAATCTTGCCATTTGCGATGACGTGGATGGAACTAGAGCGTATCATGCTTAGTGAAATAAGTCAATCGGAGAAAGACAACTATCATATGATCTCCCTGATATGAGGACATGGAGAAGCAACATGGGGGGGTTAGGGGGATAGGAGAAGAATAAATGAAACAAGATGGGATTGGGAGGGAGACAAACCATAAATGACTCTTAATCTCACAAAACAAACTGGGGGTTGCTGGGGGGAGGTGGGATTGGGAGAGGGGGAGGGGGCTATGGACATTGGGGAGGGTATGTGCTATCGTGAGTGCTGTGAAGTGTGTAAACCTGGCGATTCACAGACCTGTACCCCTGGAGATAAAAATACATTATATGTTTATTAAAAAAAAAAAATTGGAAGGGGAGGCGAACCATAAGAGACTATGGACTCTGAAAAACAACCTGAGGGTTTTGAAGGGTCAGGGGTGGGAGTTTGGGGGAACAGGTGGTGGGTAATAGGGAGGGCACGTTTTGCATGGAGCACTGGGTGTTGTGCAAAAACAATGAATACTGTTACGCTGAAAAAATAAATAAAATGGAAAAAAAAAAAAACTCTTCTCTTTCTAGCGAGTGGGTAGCACTCTTACAAAAATGCTTGTAGGACCATGGTGCATCTTTTTATGTTTGAACTTAGTATTTTTACTCTGTGATTATCTGTTATTCTAAGTTGACCAGATCATTGTTTTAATTCCTGTATTGTAAGATGTTAACTTACATCTTGTAAATTTGAGATTATCTGAAACACGTCACATGCCCTCAATTCTAGCATCAAATCTGATGAAATACTCTGTTGCATTTGTTCTGGGTCTTTCCACATTGTTGCTGATTATTGTATTTTGTATGAATGGTTCCAGCAGAGTATGTAGGGTTTTGACAGTGGTAATATCTGAACCCCTTACTTACTCCTCCCTTGGATTCTAGGCTGAAATATTTTAAGGAGTAAAATCAAAATCATTATTGATGGCCAGATATTAAACCCAGCATTCTTCTCTAAGTCTTCAGAGCCTTTCTTGGTCTTAGAGGAAATAAAGTTAAGGAGGGCGGCCTTTCATTTATCGCTTGTTCAGTAAATATTTATAAAGCATTTGCAATGTGTGCGTGGGGCTTGGAACTACACTGTAGGGCTGGAGTGGGGAAAGGACGGGTGCAGTCTCTGTGCTCAGAGGTTGTAGGGAATGGCGGAAAGGACACTGACACCTGCCCCCAGAGGCTGCAGGGAATGGCGGGAAGGGAACTGAAACTTCAATTCCAGCTCTAGTGCAGTCATGAACTGGCTGCATGATTTTAGCTGATGTATGTTTCTCAAGACCTTGGTTGCCTTAATTATACCAGCTCAAACATTTTATTATCCTACAACTTGATTTCTTGTTAACATCGATGTCTGAAAATTATTTCGAAAGCATGTCATCTTTTTATAATTGGATTATTTGGTTTACCATCTGACATTAAAGTACCCAAGATTCTATTCCTCTCTTCCAGCACCAGCGCGTGCGCGCGCGCACACACACACACACACGTGTGTGCATATTTTGAAGATATGTAGTGCTTATCTTAAGGGCAAAGTTTGGCCCTGCTCCGTAAATGTGTACAGAAAACAATATAACACAGATACTGAAGGCAGCTTGGTTTTAACTTGTACCTAAACATGACATTCAAATGTTAATTGGATGAATAAATCTTGTTCATTTTACAGACATGGAAATGTCAATGGAATAAAACTATTTATCACAAGATAATGGTCTCCTGCCGCCAGATAAATGCCAAGATGAAAATACTTATTGAAAATGTATCAAAATATTCAATTGCTATTTATTAAAAATAAAGGTTGAGGAAAAGTTCAGCTTTTCAGGTCAAACATGAGAAATGCCCTGCCTCTAGTATTAGTATATCATCAAACACAATGTGCCGGTGTAGAAACATGAGAAAATTCCAAGAAATAGTGGTCTGTAAGGGAATCCTTTAGCTTTATAGTATGAGAAGTGCTCGAGTGGTGCAGTGGGGGCTGGGAAGAGATACCTACTAGGTATTAAGCTCAGACTGTGTCCTTGGCAGTTTTGGGTGAGTGCACTGATGCAAGCCCATTCACACGAACAGGATTTGAGAAGGATACTTATTCTCATTTATAGGTAAAGTTGAAAGCCAAATAACTTGCAGTCACAGAGAGTAAGTGCCAACACCAGAATTCAAACTCAGCCCAGGCTCCAAGTCCAGGGCTCTTCTACAGTCCACACCTCAACTTAAACTCCATGAATCTGAGTACAATACCTTTTGCTTGGTGATGGAGGAAGGGGTTGGGGTACATTATTTCCCCAAGTTTTATTGTACCTGATGACCAAATACTTCTTTGGGTCTAATGACTTGATACACTGATGAGCTAGCTAGCTTGCTTACTTTCTTCCTATCTTAAAGCTCTCAGGAGTGAGAGTACTGTAGGTTTTTGTTTGTTTGTTTGTTTTAAGATTTTATTTATTTATTTGAGAGAGAGAGAGCCAGCACGAGTGGGAGCTGAGAGTGGTTGGGTTTGGGAGAGGGAGAAGCAGGGTGCCTGATGTGGGACTCCACCCCAGAACCCTGGTATCATGACCTGAGCCAAAGGCAGATGCTCAACTGGCTGAGCCACCGAGGGCCCTCCTTGACGAGCTTTCTTTAAATGCTATTGTCCACTTACCTAAGGGAGCACACCCCTAAGCTCTGAGCACTTGATAGCTCTGAAGGGCCAAGTAGCATTAAATTCTAGTAGTAAGACCATCTTCTGTCCAGGGGTTTCAAAGTCTTTAGGTAATTTCTTCTTTCTACTTTATTTTACAATATTAGATACCTATTTCTCTACTTGTGCCATAGTGGCTTCATAAAATACACTATTTGGATTGTTATGGATATAGGTAAATTGTTGTGATTGTTATAAATATAGGTTAATTGTTGAGTTGTTTAAAGAAAGAAAAAGTGAATTATTGTTCACTGTATGTTTTCCTAATGTCTTTATGCCAATTCCTTCTCATGTCCCCCCACCCTTCACAATTCCCTTGCTCCACCTGCCACAAACAGCGGATGTTAATGTCTCCTTCCTCTGGACTGACAAGAGAACTGTAGTCTTCCTCTTGTCAACAACGACTTTCTATCTAGTATTTTAGTATTAGTATTCTATTGATACACTTGTCATAGTTTCCCTAGTAGATGGTAGGCGTCTTACTAGGAGAAATAGTGTGCTTTTCTTTTCTCTATTCCCCATAGTACTTAGCAGAGTGATTTGAACATTACAGATAGTCAGTGAGAGAGTGAAAGAAGCGTGCGTACGTACAGTCTTTGATTTAAGAACTAGAGGAATTATTAAGATTTCAGAGGTATTTGTAGTGCACCCTTGTGAATATGGGAATCTGTCCACCTGGTCCTTTGCCTGTGCTTGTATCCATCAGTTCTCTCTAAAATACATTTGGATTTTATTTATTTTGCAGAATTCCTACAGTCAGTGAATGAGCAGATAATTTAACTGCTAGGTGGTTACAAAGGAGAGAAACTTGAACGTTTAAATTTCCCTCAGGAAGAAAATAGTAATTCATATAGCACTATTTTTATATATAAGTAATATGTGTACTAGCAAAGATTAAAAAAAAAAATCATAGCATTCTTCTAGGTGTTTTAGATAAACACCAAGCACCGTTGTGTCAAATAGACTACTGACTGATGGTCTTTGTGATGCACTTTTTGCAGATGGAAGACCTTTAGCTCTGAAGGACATATGGGAAGGAATCCATGAGTGTTACAAGTCACGGCTGCCGCAGGAGCCATGGGACACCATTACCCAACAGGTTAGAGAGTACTTTTATTTTATGTGATTTCTTCCCTCTGCTCATCTTTTCTTCTAGTTCTCTCCTCTACTCTTTCCTATTTTATTCCTCTACAACCTTACAGATTTCAGTTCAAAGACAGTTTCCTTTAAAATACTTTCTCAGACCCAGAGATGGTTTCTCTTCCCTGTTACAAGCTCTCAGAGCAATCTGTAGTTTTCCTTATCACAATTTTCAATTATATATTTGGACAGTTTTTGTTTTTGTTTTTTTAAGATTTTATTTATTTATTTGACAGAGAGAGCTCACAAGTAGACAGAGAGGCAGAGAGAGAGGAGGAAGCAGGCTCCCCGCTGAGCAGAGAGCCCGATGTGGGGCTCCATCCAAGGACCCCGGGATCATGACCTGACCAGAGGCTTTAACCCACTGAGCTACCCAGGTGCCCCTGGACAGTTTTTTTTTTTTTTTTAAATTAATGTATTTCTTTGTCATTGTACTGTGCATTCCCATGTGGGCAGAACCTTGTTTTCTCTCTCTCTCTGTTTTTAAAGATTTATTTATTTATTTTAGAGAGGTAGAGAGAGTTCATGAGTTGGTGGCAGGGGGTGTGGAGAGATTCCCAGGCAGACTCTGCGCTGAGCTTGGTATCACAACCCTGAGATCATGACCTGAGCGGAAATCAAGAGTCGGATGCTTAACCAGCTGTGCCACCCAGGCACCTCTTTTTCTCTCTTTATTGTACACCCAGCATTCGTACAGTACTTATCATATAGTGAATGCTCAATAAAAATGTATTAAGTAAATGAGAGTAGTAACAAGTTGGCATATTCACTAAGAAGTACATGATTTAGCTTGTGTCACCTACAATGCTTCAGAATTTTGCTAATAGGTACATTTGCAAAAAAAATAATAAACTTTTGATTAATAAGAGGTTTGCAATAGGGATCTGAAAAAAATAGAGAAAATACATCTGCAAAAGTACATAAAAAAGTAGAATTGCAAAAGTAGGGAAAAATAGATCTGTCAATCAGATAAGTCATTATTACTGCCTTGCTAAAATCAGCAGTTAATTATTTTAGAAATTAAAAAATACTCATCACCTTGCAACCAATCATGGTCTCCTTAAAAATAATT
The DNA here is from genome assembly GCF_922984935.1 of Meles meles. Lineage (NCBI taxonomy): Eukaryota > Metazoa > Chordata > Mammalia > Carnivora > Mustelidae > Meles > Meles meles. The sequence continues at coordinate 76,108,196 of NC_060068.1, read as the reverse complement.
TTTACTTATGTCAAAAATCTTATTTTTTCCCAGGCTCTGTTAAGCTTAATCAAAGCTTCCTTTAAAAATGATCTTATCAGCCATTAGAATTTTTATGCCCTCTTATGTGTTTGATCATAATAATGACAGTTTACCTCCCAATCAATGTAAGAATCCTTAGCATCTTCTAAGTAGTTCTTTGACAGTAGCTGTAAATGACCATTTTCTAGGTTTTAATTGAGGACAAAACTAGGTTTAAGTACATGCATATTTCACACAGCCCCTCAAGTTAATCCTTTCCTCTCCCTTCCCACCATTGCCCTCTTCAATCAAGTCCTCTAGCCTCACCAGGAACAGTTAGTAAGGCCTCAAACCTCAGTCTTCTGCTCCTTCCTCCCTGCCCTACCATTAATCACATCCTCCTAACCATGATGTGTGTATCTTGCCTATGCACAAACCTACAGTAGTGGTCCAAAAGCCTATGGCACGTGGTCTAAATGCCTCACCTGGGCTCCAGTGGCTGCCACTCCCTGGCTCCAGCCTGTCCTTTCAAGCTTATCTTTGACCCTGCTGTACACAGTCTCAGCTCCTGCCAAACATGGCTGTTGGTTTCCCAGAAGCCATCCTGTGCAGTTTGTTCTTGGACTTCTTTCCAGCCTTGTCTTCCCTGTTGCCTTTGTCGTGTCTTTATATTTCCTTTTGTTCTCTGATGTTCCTTTCTTGAAACCACTTCAGCTCACAAAAATGATCCCCTCTGAAATTCCAGTTCTGTAGACTAGGCATGGGTGGTTGCTATGAAAAAGAATAAGATACATAAGCAAATGCATCATAGAGATTTTATGCAAAGCATTTTAGATAACCTTTAAGCATCAAGGTGAGTGCTAAGAGTTTCAACTTCCCGTGTCTTGCCAGTGACCACAGGCTGTCTCAAACTGTATACTGTGGTGTCAGAATCCACAAGACCCAGAAAACGTTTGGTTGGAAGAGTCAAGGAAAATGGCAAAGGTTAGAGGCAAAAGATAGATGGCAAAGATATCCAAAAGTACATCTGCATTTAACTTGAGTGTCTTTTTTCTCTGCTTCTTTTCATTTACATTTTACATTATGTTCTTGAGCCTGTTTCTTATCCTTTCCCTTTTTCTGTCAGTGTTATCAATCTCAGTGCAAGCCTATAGCACAATTCCTGGTGATCTATGTCATTTTGGGTTTTAATTCTATGTGTCTCTGTTCTGACTTGCAACATATGAACAAGACTTTGAACTCAACTGCGTTTTCTTAGTTTCCTAATATGATGTTGCAAAAAGATTTCTACTGATAGAACTCCAAGTTGCTAAACCGACCAAATGAACCAATCTGTACATTGATTTTTTATAGCTGAATTGACTAATATCTTTTAATCTGTAGTCACTTAAGTGTCATATAGAAAGCCTGTTAGTGGACCATCTACTCCTACCTGTCATAGTGTAGTAGTAATGGTCAAATCCAATCACAATAAGCACTGTTATTTCTAAGACCCATGTTTGAGGGCTCACTTAATGGGAGAAGTGGTTGATATAACCAAACTACAACACAACTGGAACATTTGGGTCTTCCTTTGGGATTTGTCTTATGTGGACTGGTCTGTGGACAGCTATCCCACCTTTGACAACAAACTTTGTGACAGCTTTAGAATTGCTCTTCGCAGTGTATGTGTGGGCATTAAAGACCTAGCCAGGGAAACTCGCTTGTTGCTCTTGTATTAGTTGGCACTCGAAAGTCATCACGAATGTCTCCTTTGGTGGTCTTGGCTTTTATTCCTAGATTAGTTAATGGATTGGTATTTACATGCTCTTCTTTGCCTGAGATCTTTGAGAGAGTGGATCTTCATTTTTGTAAAACCACATGTGGAGAAAAACACTGAGTGTCCTCAGCTGGGAGAAAGGGAGGTTGTGATATAGCACTGGGGGAGAATGAGCTGATAGACTATCGGTGGCACCGAACAGTAGATAGTGTTTTGCAGAATTACAGTAAAGAACCATTAGCTTGCAGACTGAACATGATAATAATATCCTGTCCTTCAGAGAGGCTCAAAAACAAAAGCAGCCTCCACGCAATATAAAATGCGTTTCACTTCATCTTCAGGCTTGATTGTGCTCATATAGCTTGTTGCTCTTCATCTTTAGTAATCACACTTCTGTTCTCTCAGCGTTTGTCTTGATGATAAGGACCTGTTCATGTCAGACATGAACCCTCTCTTTTGACGACAAGCCACTAATGAATCTCATACATTTGATTATGGTGATTACTTACCTGCTTTTGTCCAACATTATGAATTACCTATTATCTCAACCCTGTAGCCTAATAAAGAACTTCTGAAAGAAAGTTAACAGATGCCTAGGTTGCATCTGCCCATATTGGTACAGTGAATGTTACAATAATGATTACTTGCATGTGTGGGCTCCATGTCTTAGATAAAGAACTCCTGTGATCTTGGCACAGATTAAAAGTCATAACAAAGCATACTTTCAATTTTACTTGAAGATGTGTGTGTTTATGTGGAAGTGGTCAGATAAGTAATTGTTTCTTACCATCTTCTTATTTTTAAACCTTATATTATGAAAAATTATAAATATATCCAAAAGTAGAGTTAGTAGTATAAAGCATTTACAAACTAATGACCAATCATATATATATATATATTTTTTAGTATCTCACCCAATCTGGAATATTTAGGAAGCAAATCTTAAACATGATATCTCATCCATACAAATTTAAGTATGTATCTTTGAAAGACAAGGACTTTATACCAATGTTTATAGCAGCTTTATCCCATAATAGCCCAATGGAAATAACTCTGATGTCCTTCAGACCATGGAGATTAAATGAAGTGGTGTGCCCTTACTAGGGAATCCTATCCAGTAGCACAAAGGAACCAACTACTGGTATGCTGAACAACCTGGATGAGAGTCCAGAGAATTATTCTGAGTTCGAAAAGCCAATCCCAAAAGGTTGCATAATATATGATTCCACTTAATCTAACATTTTTGAAATTAGAGAGGGGATTTGTAGTTGTTGGGTGTTAGAGAAGGAGGTGGAAGTGGGAAGGAAGAGAGTGTGGCTATACCAGGCAACATGAGAGGGAACATTGTAGCAATGGAAATGTCCTGTGTCTGACCTATTGATGTTAATATCTTGGTTGTGATATTGTACTATAGTTTTGCAAGGTGTTACCATTGGGGAGCTGCTGAAGGGTATGAATAATCTTTTTGTATTATTTCTTACAATTGCATATGGAATCTATAGTTATCTCAAAAAGTTTAATTGAAAAAATGTAAGGACTCTTAATAAACATAACCACTTTTCTGTTATCACAATAAACTGATAATAATTTCTTAATATCCTTAAATAAGCAATTAATGCTTAAATTTCCACAATTTTTTTAAATTTTTTATAGTTTCTGTGAGTTGGATTCAAATAAGGTTTATATATTGAAGTGGTTAACATCTCTAAAGACTTTTGAAAACAAAGATTCTCATTCTTGTCTCTTTCTTTCCTCATACATTTTTGTTGAAGAAGCAAGGTTGTTTGTCCTGTAGTATTTGTATCTGTTTTTTGTTTGTTTTTTTCCCAATTGTAATCCTGTGGTATTGTTTGGTATGTTCCTCCCTGAGCTTTCTATAAACTGGTAGTTAGATCTGGAGGGTTGATCAGATTCAGGTTTGTTTTTTGGGGGGCAAGAATAGGTGATTCTGGATACTTCTATCAAGAGGCACATAGTGTTTGGTTATCGTTCTTTTTTGTGATGTTAGTAGCCATTCATGATTATTGCTTACATCCATTAACTCATTAAGGGTTGCAAATGGTGATGTTCTAATTCCAGCATTCATTATTTATTAGTTGGGCTGCTTTATAACAGCAGTTTCCCTCACCAGATTAGTTACTTGACATAGGCTTTGTATAGAAAATGCAGGATAAATGTTCTAGCTTAACATAATGTCCCTGTTTTCTAACATTCTAAGGTGACCAAGAAAGTTTTCTTATGTATCTTTGTGGACTCATGGATATAGATGTTTCATGCAGTTCAATTCATTATAGTGGTTATCTTTATCGTTATTCAATTGTTTCAACAACATGGATGGAACTAGAGGATATTATGCTGAGTAAAATAAGTCAGTCAGAGAAAGACAATTATCATATGGTTTCATTCATATGTGGAATTTAAGAAACAAAATAGATGAACATAGGGGAAGGGAAGGAAAAATAAAATTAAATGAAAACAGAGAGGGAGGCAAACCATAAGAGACTCTTAACTCCAGGAAACAAACTGAGAGTTATATCCAACTGGGGTAACTGGGTGATGGGCATGAGGAGGGCACTTGATATAATGTGCACTGGGTATTATATGCAACTAATGAATCACTGAATTCTACCCCTGAAACTAATAATGCACTATAGTGTATTATTATCTAAATTGAATTTTAACTTAAAAAATTTTGTTAAAGTCTCTTTAAGTTGGCTCCTGAGTTATTTTGATATAACCCAAGTAGCTTTGATGGGTTCTTGCTTTTTGGATTGACAAATTGTTGCATATTCACATTGCACAATTCATGCCCAGACTCACCCCTCCATTTTCCAAGGAGTCTTGCTTTCTTTTAGAGACTTTATCGAGGTGCCAGAACCAGACAGAGTGAGCACCACTGCTTACTAGCTGTATGAACTCAGGCATAGTTCAAAAACTCTGGGCGTCTTATTTTTCCATTAAAGATAATGGCAACATCTACACAGAGTTGGTGGAAATACTAAAAAAGAGAACTGCGTACAAAGCTCAACCTGTGTCATATGTCCCTGCAAATATTTTCCAACACTGTGCACTTTAAATTTGGAAACCAAGATTTTGGAGGTCCTTTGTTTTCTGATTCTTCATGTCTGGGGAAGGCTGTCCAAGTACAAGTAAATGAATGGGATTGAGTGGATAAAGTTGGAAAGAAGCTCATTATATTTCCTCATGTGATCCCACACAAGTACTATGAGAGAACTGGATTAAATATTTGCAGGGAGGGGCGCCTGGGTGGCTCAGTGGGTTAAGCCACTGCCTTCGGCTCAGGTCATGATCTCAGGGTCCTGGGATCAAGTCCCGCATCGGGCTCTCTGCTTGGCAGGAAGCCTGCTTCCCCCTCTCTCTGTGCCTGCCTCTCTGCCTACTTGTGATCTCTGTCTGTCAAATAAATAAATAAAATCTTAAAAAAAAAAAAAGATATTTGCAGGGAGTAGAGTTAAGAGGAACCTGTGTAATACATATTTTACATACTCCAAATACCATTAATTTCATTTTGAAGACTTCAACATGTCTAAAGCATGCAAAGATATGGTAATTAATTCCAGTGAGTTTTCATTATATTTCCATCATAAATCTCTCAATATAAAAAAAAAAAAAACAACCAAAAACTCAAACAACAAAAAACAGAACTCCTTAGGTACCTTTTAGTGAATAGATTGCTTTTGACTCTCAGTGATGCAGGAAGTCACTGGTTAAGGAGTCTTAAATAATGAAGCTTGATATGTTGCCTGGTGATTTATAATGATAGCTGATAAACTGATGATTTAATTGTGCTTCCTCTAGTAATAATCTTAAGTGCTCAGTGAAGTTCCAGTGATTGGCTTTCTTCTGAACTCAGTCTCCCTGGAGTCTTTAGGCATCTCTTTTACACAACATCCGATAACTGACTTTTAACTGTTCCTATTTTAAATAATACAAATCAATTAAAACACACAGCTGTTTAACACAACTTCTCAGTGCTGGTATAGGTCTCGGTGGGTATTTCCTGATGGCTCATAATGACATCAATTTCGTGCACCTGGTAGGATCTGTGTGAACTGGAAGTGGCTTAATTCTTAAATGACAGGAAAATTAAGAAGCCTTTTATGGATTGCTGCTGCTGCTTTAGAATCCCTGCCAGCACCACTGCAGACTCTTTCCTCGTGGAGTTTTATTTAAATGGGACTACAGACTTCATGGGGTTGTTTTCTCTGTAATTTGCTGCTCATTTGTTGGATCTGGGTTTCTAGGTATTCGTTCTGGACATTAATAAGTCACTTTAGTAGGTAGGTTTCTAGTGCCATAATCTACCTGGGGACTTTTTATAGAAGCTTTCTAATGTTTCTACCAGTCCTCGATGGTTCTAGCACCCTCTACTATCTTAGAAGAGTGAAATACGCTTTCATCACCATGTCTCGTGTTCTTTGGTGTTTTCAGGTAATGATGACAGTGCTATTTTTCTCTGTCTCTATTAATAATTATTTCTAGATTGTCAATCTGCACAAGCATTGTGACTTTTTTAAAAAAGATTTTATATATTTATTTGACAGACAAAGATCATAGGCAGACAGAGGGGTGGGAAGGGGGGAAGCAGGCTCCCTACTGAGCAGAGAGCCTGGTGCAGGGCTTGATTCCAGGATCTTGAGATCATGACCCGAGCCGAAGGCAGAGGCTTAACCCACTGAACCACCCAGGCACCCGCATTGTGACTTTTAATATTTATTGACTGCTGATGCTATGGGTACTTCACTTTAATTCAGAAATATCCACTGTCTCTTAAACACTTCATTGTGCTTTTCTTATTTTAGGGGTAAAAAACACATTTTTCTTAAGTTTTTCTTGTTCTTTGTTCTTCAGTCTTTCTTTAGATTAAGAAGTATATGAAACTTTGTTCTCAATATCTTTGACGAAACAATTAATTTCTTTCAAAATTTTCTTTGATTTTACACCCTGGAATGTTTTTGGAAAGCCTTAATTTTATCCTAAGTGCTCTTTAGGCATTGGGATGAGATTACTTTCTCATCCCACTTTCACTTTCTAAGGTTTTCTGGCCACTAGCCACTAATTAAGTGTTTAAATGACTCTAAGTAGAAGTGGGGGCTGATTTATTATGGAAGATCCTTGTCTTACTAATTTTTAAGGTGTTTTGTCTTATTCCATCTTACTGAGAGTCCAAGATAAATAAACAAGGAATGTATTTTTTTAAATAAATAATCAGCTTATACTGGTATGTTTGGGTTTCACTTCTCTAAATTGAAATTTATTTCACTAGGCGATAAAGACAAGAAACTGGTTAATGTACTTTGTTATCTGTGTATCTGGTTGAGCAGAGGGCTGCTTAGCCTCTTACCATTACAGTTGCACTGTTGACTCAGCACGTGTCTTGAATTTATAGAAGGGCTTTCTTTAAAGAATTTTCCAGCTTTTCACTGATCCTTAAAATTTCTATTTCTAAAAAAGGAGCATTTTATAAGTATCAGAGTAAAATACCATTTAAAATATTTATAATTAATTTTAATATGACTCATCTTAGCACATTTCATTTTGATAATTACCTACCATCAATTTTTAATTTTTAATAAACATCTTAGTTCTAAAGCTTTTTATTTGAGGAATATTTATATTCTTGTTTCTGGTTTTTGAGAAAGAGGTTATTGGTGGGTAAGTGGAAAAACAGCAGCTATAGGTAGAAAGAGAAGCCTGGGGGAGCAGAAGGGCAGGCACAGGGCCCGGAGGGAATGGAAGGTAGGCTCTACAGACACACTTATCCACATAGACATTGAGTGCCCTGTAAGGGTCTAAGCTTCCTAAGAAAGTTGCTGCTCATTTAATCTTATTTTTGGCGTAATGGTGGCTGCACAATACATATTCTACCATGTAATTGTCGCACACTTTTTTCATTCCTCTTCCTACTCCCTTCAGCTTTTTTTTTTTTACATGTTGTTTTCCTGATTCTTTTCCATGTGAGCTATTGCATTCTCCATATTTTATATACAGTTTGTATTTTATAGTTTATAATTTAGCCAATAAGTAGGGATAATACCAAAGTATATAAAGTATGTGTGCAAGTCATTACAAGTATTGTCTTGCATTGCTGATATTTTTTCACTATATTAATTATTTTCTACTTGTCTCTGTCCAGCCTGAATTTCAGTAATATTTCTAATGGTGTCGAAGTACAGTCTAATATAAGAGTAATACATATACTGTAACCATCAAAGCAAATGAATGAGAACAAAGTGGTGGAGGGGAAAAGATTGTTGTAGCAGGACAATCTAAGCTAAGGGTTGTTTCTGAGTTTTCTTGAACAGTAAGTAACTAAAAGGTAAAGCCAATTAAATCCATTTTTTATTCTGTTATGGAAGGAAGCAGACAAGTTTATTAAGAAAGACAAACTTCTTATGTTAAATTTTAGGAAGGTAATTTTACAAACATGAAAACCTGGTCTCCTTTATAAATACCACTTACACCAACTTCAGGAGATGGAGAGGGAGTAATGTCCAGTTGTAGTTGTGTGAGAGTTTAAATAATATATATTGTGTGTTTAAGTTTATACAGCAAAAGCCCTTTTTACCGGCTTCCTGTTCAGAATCAGCCTGCAGATGTATGCTGAGTGCTTGGAAATATTTTTTGAATTTGAATGCCTTTGAACTGGATATGCCCTCTGTAGTTAATCATGGTCACTTACCTTCTTTATTGCCTCATACCTTGTCTACACTTACTGGCTTAGCCTACCTGTCTTCTAAAGATCTTTGTGTTTGCCTATTCCATATAAAATACAAAGAAAGAGTTTAGAAATTCTGTATGATTCTGAATTTGTGAATCTTGATATGTATTTTGGACTATCGTCAGATAAAAGTGCTGTTGTCTGGGCTTGCATTTTTAATAATTGGTATTTTTTCTGATTAATGAAAATAATACATACTGCTCATTTTTAGCAAAATATGGAGTAGCAAGAAGAAAATAAAAATTACTCATAATCTCAAACATTCAGTGGTACAATTGTTAAACTTTCAGTGCATAGCTTTCTAAAAAATATGTATATTTATATAACTATACATATATAATACATATAGTCACATATATGTATATATTATATATAAATATACACAAATACAAGTGAGATTATACTATGCACCTGGTTTTTGAAATTTACATCACAGACATCTTTCTATGTCAATATTTAAATACATCTAAATTTTACTTTTAGTAGCTGCATAGAATTCGATTCTAAGGCCATGCCATAATTGGTTTAACCAGTTTTATACTTTGAACATTGAGTTCTTTTCTAATTGTTTGTATTATAAACAATTTCTAAGTGAAGATCTTTGAAGTATGATTTGTGTAGTTGTCAGATTATTTCTTTGGAATAAATTCTTAGAAGTGAAATTGGTGAGTCAATAAGTATTGACTTTTAGAGATTTTGTTAAATATTTCCATGTCAGTATCAGAAAAGTCGTGCTAATTCTTACTACCAGTAGGATGTTCGAGAATCCATTTCCCTAAGTGTTCATTGATGCTGGTCATAATTGTTCTTCTTACAATGCCTGCTTCTGACGTCAAGCAGGCATTGGATTGGAGGCAGGTAGTTGAACATTGAAGTTCTGATGAGTAGCTGAAATGTAGGTATTTCTTGCAGTTCTTTAGCACATACATTTTAGACACTAAGGCAGTTGACATATGGTCGTAATTAAAGGGTCTGATTTCCATTCTTGCCAACACGGAACATTGTTTCTGTTGTCCAGAGGCGGCTCATGGGAGTACCTGCCAGCAAGGCTGAGGCCTTTTTTTTTTTTTTCCTTTGCAAGCCTTATTAGATTTACCCAAATGATTGAGCAGAATCCATGGTAGCCTGTAAATCCCGCTCCTTTAAGTATGGAAGATAGGGTGTTAGATAGTAAGATGTTTTTTTGCCAGCAGGAATTATCAGCCATCCACCTTGCCCAGATAACAAGACTTGCATGGCCTACTTGACTGACTAAAACTGTATCTGAAGGGGCCTGCCAGATGACGTAACTATTAATATACACCCCTGCAATTAAGAGTTAGCATCTTGAATACTTTCAAACTATTTTCCATGTGGGTCCCAAAGAGTGCCTTCCCAAACTGGCAACTTGGTTTGGCACAGGCTTGAACTGGCACTGCTAATTAGTGCTAGATTAATATATTCTTTAAATAGAATGGAGTCATCACCATATAAACAGGCGCTTGTCTTTCTGTTTACTGCCACAGGATATCAAGTACTCACTTCTTCTATGAGCATATGAACCTGGGAATAAATTTATGTATGGGGCATGAATGCAAGTCTTTTAAGGTTAGAGTTTATCTTTTCTAAGGATTGCTCTGGTAACAACAGCTAACATTTAGGGGGCATTTCTCAAGAGCCGGGCATTCTTCTGAATATACATATTATTTCACTTAATCTTCTGAACATCCCTGTTTTTTTTGTTTTTTTTTTTATTTTAGTTATTTTTTTGTTGTTTATTTGTTTATTTACAGCATAACAGTGTTCATTGTTTTGGCATCACACCCAGTGCTCCATGCAGTACGTGCCCTCCCTATTACCCACCACCTGGTTCCTCAACCTCCCACCCCCCCCGCCCCTTCAAAACCCTCTGGTTGTTTTTCAGAGTCCATAGTCTCTCATGGTTCATCTCCCCTTCCAGTTTCCCTTAACTCCCTCTCCTCTCCATCTCCCCATGTCCTCCATGTTATTTGTTATGCTCCACAAATAAGTGAGACCATATGATACTTGACTCTCTCTGCTTGACTTATTTCGCTCAGCATAATCTCTTCCACTCCCGTCCATGTTGCTACAAAAGTTGGGTATTCATCCTTTCTGATGGAGGCATAATACTCCATTGTGTATATGTACCACATCTTCCTTATCCATTCATCCGTTGAAGGGCATCTTGGTTCTTTCCACAGTTTGGCGACCGTAGCCATTGCTGCAATAAACATTGGGGTACAGATGGCCCTTCTTTTCACTACATCTGTATCTTTGGGGTAAATACCCAGCAGTGCAATTGCAGGGTCATAGGGAAGCTCTATTCTTAATCTCTTCAGGAATCTCCACACTGTTCTCCAAAGTCGCTGCACTAACTTGCATTCCCACCAACAGTGTAAGAGGGTTCCCCTTTCTCCACATCCTCTCCAACAAACGTTGTTTCCTGTCTTGCTAATTTTGGCCATTCTAACTGGCGTCAGGTGGTATCTCAATGTAGTTTTAATTTGAATCTCCCTGATGGCTAGTGATGATGAACATTTTTCATGTGTCTAATAGCCATTTGTATGTCTTCGTTGGAGAAGTGTCTGTTCATATCTTCTGCCCATTTTTTGATATGATTATCTGTTTTGTGTGTGTTGAGTTTGAGAAGTTCTTTATAGATCCTGGATATCAACCTTTTGTCTGTACTGTCATTTGCAAATATCTTCTCCCATTCCGTGGGTTGCCTTTTTGTTTTGTTGACTGTTTCCTTTGCTGTGCAGAAGCTTTTGATCTTGATGAAGTCCCAAAAGTTCATTTTTGCTTTTGTTTCCTTGGCCTTTGGAGACATATCTTGAAAGAAGTTGCTGTGGCTGATATCGAAGAGGTTACTGCCTATGTTCTCCTCTAGGATTCTGATAGATTCCTGTCTCACGTTGAGGTCTTTTATCCATTTCGAGTTTATCTTTGTGTACGGTGTAAGAGAATGGTTGAGTTTCATTCTTCTACATATCGCTGTCCAGTTTTCCCAGCACCATTTATTGAAGAGACTGTCTTTTTTCCATTGAATATTTTTTCCTGTTTTGTCGAAGATTATTTCACCATAGAGTTGAGGGTCCATATCTGCGCTCTCCACTCTGTTCCACTGGTCTGTGTGTATGTTTTTATGCCAGTACCACGCTGTCTTGGTGATCACAGCTTTGTAGTAAAGCTTGAAATCGGGTAACATGATGCCGCCAGTTTTGTTTTTGTTTTTCAACATTTCCTTAGCAATTCGGGGTCTCTTCTGATTCCATACAAATTTTAGGATTATTTGCTCCAGCTCTTTGAAAAATATCGGTGGAATTTTGATCGGAATGGCATTAAAAGTATAGATTGCTCTAGGCAGTATAGACATTTTAACAATGTTTATTCTTCCAATCCAAGAGCATGGAACAGTCTTCCATCTTTTTGTGTCTTCTTCAATTTCTTTCATGAGTGTTCTGTAGTTCCTCGAGTACAGGTCCTTTACTTCTTTGGTTAGGTTTATGCCCAGGTATCTTATGGTTCTTGGTGCTATAGTAAATGGAATCGATTCTCTAATTTCCCTTTCTGTATTTTCATTGTTGGTGTATAAGAAAGCCACTGATTTCTGTACATTGACTTTGTATCCTGCCACATTACTGAATTGCTGTATGAGTTCTAGTAGTTTGGGGGTGGAGTCTTTGGGGTTTTCCATATAAAGAATCATGTCATCTGCGAAGAGAGAGAGTTTGACTTCTTCCTTGCCAATTTGGATACCTTTTATTTCTCTTTGTTGTCTGATTGCCGTTGCTAGAACTTCTAATTCTATGTTGAACAAGAGTGGTGAGAGTGGGCATCCTTGTCGTGTTCCTGATCTCAACGGGAAGGCTGCAAGCTTTTTCCCATTGAGGATGATATTTGCTGTGGGTCTTTCATAGATAGATTTTATGAAGTTCAGGAATTGAACATCCCTGTTAAGTTGAATCTGTTCTCCAGATTTTAGAGAAGGAAAAACTGAGGCACAAAGGCATCAGACAACCTGCTAAAGGTCACACATCTACTAAGTGGCAGAACCAGAATTTGAACTAGTGTGCTTGAGAGCTCCTGTCTTAATCACTATGTCTGAGTCCCTCGCATGATGCTAATCTTGTTCTCAAGATTGTCGTATTAATAAAGATATATTAAAGTAGATCTGACCCTTTTCTGGGTCATGAACCCTGAGAATTTGATGAGAACTCTGGAAACTTCTCCTAGGCATACAGTATTTTGCAGTCCTAGTCAGGAGAACCCTCAACAGGATATCCAAATCTTTGGAACTCATAGTGGCTATTGTGGATTAGAACTCAACATTCATCCTACCCTCCTTCTCCTGTGCTCCTCCTGTACTGCAGACACTGGGCAGCTAAAACATAATTCTCCATCTCCCTCTCAGAGAGGGGTCTGAATTTGATTTAGGTTCATCACATCAGATGCAGGGGTGCGGGATTTGGAAGGCAGAAGTGTTGGGGGCTGCAGTTTGTTGGAAGCACAACAGGTCATGGAGGTCCTCTGTGTGGTTCGTGTTCAGTTACTACCGTTGGGTGTGTCAAAAGGCAGATGAAGAGACGGTCATTCTGGTGTGAATTGCAGCAGGTGTGGTGTGGCCCTGGTGATGGACACAGAAGAGAGAGTTTCTGATCATGGCAGTGGGGGTCTGATTCTAGAATGGCAGTTTCTTGATCTTGGAAAGAAGCAGCAGGTCCCAGGGTGTCCAGTTCTCCAATAAGAGCTTAAGTTTTTCTTGGAAAGTCATTTAGAATTTGTTTATTCAGCCCTCCCAATGAATGCTTCAGCTAGTCAGAATAGATTCTGGTTTTTGGCAACTGAACCTTGACTGCGACAGGAATGTATAGCTGAACCCGAGGACAGATTTTTCAGCAGGTTGAGAATTTGGCTCCGAAGTCAGAAACACTTGGGTTCTTATTTAAGTTCTACTTATTAACATTGTGACCAAGGACAGATTACTTGACTTTCCCCCTTCCTCATTCTCAAAATGGAGAATTATTCTCTGTGGGAACTATTATAAGGACTACCTCATTGGTTGTTGTGAGAAATTATGTGAGATAATGCATGTGATTCCTAGCACTGATGCTAGGAATTTGAGTAACTATTATCATTAACCCATTAATACTGTGAAAAGGAAAAACAGTGGACATAATTTCTGTTTCATATAAAATAGAACACTGCAGTGGTCAGTAGAATAATTGTTGAGCCTTAGGTTTCCTACAACAGTTTATTCACAGACACAAACTGATAGTTTATTAAGAAGCTGGTCTAGAACCTGCCCACTCTTTTCTAGAGACTTTGGTATACAAGCTGTCTTTTCACTGTACTTCCAGACAAGAATGTATTTTCCCTGTTTGCGTGAAGGAGCAGCCCCTTCCCAACCCCCCTGCCCTTAGCTGCTGCATCCCTATAGTGCCCCACTTGGCCTGGGCCCTGCCGCACAGGACCAGAGCGCCCCTCTAGCCAGTGCCCTGCTTGGCAGTCCAGCACCAATAAACTCTGGTTGGGAACAAGAAAGAAAGGAAAGAAGGAAGGAAGGAAGGAGCTGGTCTAGAGTACTTAGGGGTAGTATTTACTTAGTCGACTAAATAGGAGTTTTGTAGTTCTCATTCAAAATAGCATTCAAAGAGTTCTGGTAGTGAATCTGGTCTCAGGAGAGACCTTCAGCTATTTCAATGTGCTGCATTTTACGTGATGGGATCGGCAAGTCATGGCAGCAATGTCCCAAGGCTGCAAGGACAGAAATAGCCCATCTGGGCCTGTGAGAATCCATCTCCACAGTGCTTTTCCCTGAGCCATGCCATGAACAGTTTCCTTCTACAATCGGCAGTTGTTATTGCGCCCGTGGCTAAACCCCCAGCATCCTACTGAGACATAGATATATCTTAGCATACCCTACCACACATCTAGAATTGAGTGCTACAGATACTGTAGTCAATGTTTTTAGACCACTTGCTGGTAAAGGAGTTAAATTGAATTGAATACATGTCTAAGTAGTTTCCTCTGATCAATATGACCCTTTCTGTCAGGCTCTCTCCCTACCCACACCCTCACCCCCAGCCTTATTCACATAGTCATTAATAACCAACAATGCAAGGGCCTGTCCCTCAAACCCTCACACGAGAGTAAGGCAGGTTTTCAAACTACGATTTGTTAAAATGCAACCAGTGGGGAGCTCCATGAAAGGGCAGTGAGAACACTAAATGGCTTAGATCACAGAAGGTTGCTTATATAAGCCATTTAAAATTTCCTAAAGCTTCCTTCCCCCCACCTTGATTTGCAGGTTGTCACACATTCAATTTAATTGCAAAGAGCTGATAAAGGAGAAAATGCCTTTAAGAGTCCTATAAAATGGTCACTTTGGATCCTCCAAAGTCCATCTCATACATAGTTTAAAAAAAAAAATCAACAAAATGCAGTTATTTTCCACATTTTATTTAATTTCTTCACAGACATGTTTGATAGCAATGTCACCACCAGGAAAAGCTAAACAACCATTACTGCTGGTCTCTTGAATATGTTAAGCTAGGCAACTAACCTCGCCTTGTTCCTTGACAAGGGGAGTTTTCATACTGATACATGTCAAGTCTATCTTTAGAGAGAGTTGAGTTAGGGATATATAAGTCTATATTGTTTCTAGCAGACTGCCCAGAAAAAATGCCTTTTGATCTTAACTGACATCAGTGTGGCCAGGCCTTACTTTTGCATCCGTTAAAGTTATTTTGTGGACTGAGTGAATAAAAAGGGCTCTTAGGTTTCATAGCCTTCAGTGTTGCAGAGTTCATTCTGTCAAAAAAGTCAGTTGTAACACTAATGATATGATTCACAAGGACGATGATCAGGGTGTTTGAATTTACCTGACCATCCTGGCTCTTCACAAGCCACAGACTTTTGACCCTCTGGATATGTTCTGGAGCTCCCTTAGAATAATGATAGTAAAAAAAAAAAAAAATTAAAATAAAAAGAAAGAAAGAAAAGAAAAGAAAATGTAGCCAGTTAACTTTGGAAACGAAGGATCTTAGATTTCCATAGCTGCCAGTAGTGTCTCCTTTTTTCTTTAAGCTCACTCGGCTTGTTTGTACCTTAGATACAAAGGCCAATCTGCAGACACACCAAGGTAGCTCAGGGAAATCACCCAGGATGCCCCTGCTTCCTTGCTTGTGCAAAATGTGCTTTTACTCTTGTCTCATTCCTGCCTGGTTTCAAGTACTTTATTGTTTAACTCCTGTGTTGACTCTCTCTGGTCCCATGACCTTGGTATTTGAGAGTGATTTTCCTGAGGCACAAACCTCAGCTCTCTCTTGGCAACATTGGCTTGGGTCTTGGTTCCCTATGTTACTTGAAGAAAATTTCTCCTGTCTTCTTCTGTCTCTCAAACAACAGATGTGGCAGGATCTTCCCAACCATCCTGAACTCTTTTCAGCCAGGACTGATTGGAGACTAAAGCAATCTGAAGTATACCATAACCAACCAGTCTTTCTGTCATGGGAGATTTTCCAAACCAGTCTGTCTAAAGACAGTGGGCACTTCCCAGGTGATGGTTTGGAAATTTTAAGGGCCCCCTATTTTATGTCTGTCTGTCTATCTCTATAGATAAAATGATTTTTGCACCCATACCAAGTTCACATTCAGGGTCTCAGGTGACTGACCTCAGCTGAGTCCAAGTGCCCTGAATACTCTTGCCAAGGGCTGGTGTTTAGCAGGCAGTGAAGTCTCTCCCCATCTATGAGTGTTGTGTCTGAGTCCTGATTACTGTGTGATGTTATGTGCCCTGTCCATGGAGACGAGAAGCCCTCATTCTTCACAGTGAAAATATGAGTGAAAAATGAGGGAGGGACTGGGACGAGGGAAGGTTGATTAAAGGATTCAGCTAGTAATGGCATGTATTTCCCTTGGGGTTTTCACTAAATTCACCTGCCCCATTCTAGATTTTATTCATAGGCATTCTAAATAATATTAGACCACATGTAGATGAGCAGAATAAACCAGATTTGCATTTAATAACCAAAATAGAAGGCTAGGATAAAGGATGCACATTTTCTACATGTTTTCTGTAGTTCTGACCTCAATGTTAAACTCACTTTCAAAAACAGAGATTCCACAACCTGAATCCCGTGGTCTGAGAGGTTATTGCTTTCATTTTGTAATATTCTACAGATAGACAGCTATTGTGTTTTAATTGGGAAAAAAAAAAAAAAAAAAGAATTCCAGAAGGGAACAGTACTAGAATAGGTTCTTGGGATTTGGGGACTTGCTTGAAACTTTATTTAATTGCTGTTTTGCATGACTTTTCACATTGACTGTTCTGAAGACTGAACATACTAATTTTGTTAGTGCAAGTGTTACTTAATAAGTTAAAAGCCTTACTTGTAACTTATGGTAAGGAGTGTGATGTACCCTAAACATTTTCCGGTAGGTATGCATATTCAGCTTTCACACGGACACATTATATAGCTCTATTTGCCCAGTTTTTCCTGCAGATGTTTCAATTAAAACCAGCCAGGTTCTTTTGATCATTTATCTCAGGTGCTGGATTTTTCAACTGTAAATGCTAATATTGATTTTTTTTTAATTTTTAAAACTTAAATATACTTAATTAGCATATAATGTGTTGTAAGTTTTAAAAGTAGAGGTCAGTGATTCATCGGTCTTACATAATTTGATTTATTTTTTAGAAGTCGATTTCAGGAAAAAAATTGATTTTTTTTTTGAAGAAAGAACTTAGTAAAAATTTTGAAATTTTGGGAGAGGATGATAGATTGTTTCTATTATCATGAAAAGAAAACAAGGTAAAATATCTCCGAGTCAAACAAAAACAGTCTCACCTGTATTAGTTAAGTAAACATGTTTCTGGAAGAATATTTACTGATTTTTCTCAAAATATGAAAACAGCATTTATTTCATAGTGAAATTTTTGTGCTTGTGAGGGATTGTCTCAAACTCTTCTTTTTAATTAATAAATTTCCTAAGTTTTAATAACTAGAATCTGAGTCATTAAGATATAATAAAAAGAGCATAGACTTTATTGTAAGAAAGAGGCGGACTAAAGGCTGCATCTGCTCCGCACAAGCTATATGTCTTTGGGCAAATTGCCCAAAGATTATTTTGCCTGACATTAACATAGCTACACCAACATTCCTTTGGTAGTATTTGTTTGGTAGATCTTCCTGTACTTTTAATTATTCATCTTTCTCTGGTTTATTTTTTTCCTGGTAAATAGAACATTATTTTTTAAATAATAAAATTATTATTAATTTTATTCACAAATTAATTATTTTATTAATTAATTAATATTTAATTAAAATATTAAATATTTATATATTATTAATTATTATTAATAAAATAATAAAATTTCAGATAGAAAAATTAACCTTTTTTGGTGTACAGTTTTGTGAGTATTAATAGACACATAGAATTGTGTAACTCTTGCCATAATCAGGATACTGAACAGTTCCCTTACCGGCCCCAGACTCCCAGGTGCCTCTCCTGGTAGTCAACACTTTCTCCCACCCCAGCCCTTGTTCTCTGTGCCTATGTTTTGCCTTTTCCAAGATGTTTTATATAGATTTATACAATATGCAGTAGTTCTCTTTATCCACTGTTTTGCTTTCTGAGGTTGCAGTTATCATTGGTCAACCATGATCCGGAAGCAAATAATCTTCCTCCTCAGAAAGTCAGTAGTTACCTGACACTACATCACAATGCCTATGTCATTCACCTCAGTTCATCTGATCACACAGGCATTTTGTCACCTCGCATCACCATCAGAAGGGTGATGTTTCTATTGTTGATTTTCTGAAGAATCTCTGTAATGTTTCCACAGTGGTTATACCAATTTACATCCCCACCAACAGTATAGGAAGGTTCCCTGTTCTCCACATCCTTACCAACACTTGTTTCTTGTCTTTTTGATATTAGGCATTCTGACAGGTGTGAGGTGATATCTCATTGTAGTTTTAATTTGTATTTCCCTGATGATTAGCCTGTTGAGCATTTTTTCATGTGTCTGTTGACCATCTGTATGTCTTCTTTGGACAAATGTCTATGCAGATCTGCTGCCCATTTTTAATCGAATTATTTGCTTTTTTTGGAGTGCTGAGTTGCATACATTCTTTGTATATTTTATTTTATTTGAGGTTTTATTTATTTATTTTCCGTGAGTGGTGAGAGTGGCTGAGGGAGAGGGAGTGAGAGAATGTCAGGGAGACTCCATGCCTACTGTGGAGCCTGATGCAGACCTTGATCTCATGACTTTGAGATCATGACCTGAACCAAAATCTCTTGATTTGATTAACTGATTGAGCCACCCAGGAGCCTGATGCAGACCTTGATCTCATGACTCTGAGATCATGACCTGAACCAAAATCTCTTGATTTGATTAACTGATTGAGCCACCTAGGTACCCCAGTTCATTATATATTTTAAGTATTAACCCTTTGCAGCATATATCATTTGCAAATATCTTCCCTTCAGTAGGTTGCCTTTTTTGTTGTTCATAGTTTTGCACAGCAAATATGCAAAAGCTTTTTATTTTAATGTGTCCCAGTGGTGTTTTTTCTTTCTTTCTTTTTTTTTTTTTGCTTTTGTTTCTGTTGCCTGAGGAGACATAGCTAGAAAGAAGTTGCTACTGCAGATGTCAGAGAAATTACTTCCTGTACTCTCTTCTATCTCTTCTAGGATTTTTAGTTTCAGGTCTCACATTTATTTAGATCTTTAATCCATTTTGAATTTGCTTTTCTGTATGATCTTAGAAAGTGGTCCACTTTCCTTCTTTTACATGTAGCTGTCCAGTTTTTCCTAGTACCATATGAGATCCCTCATATGTGGAATCTAAAAAAAAAAAAGAAGAAGAAGAAGAAACAAAGAGACAAAAACCAGAAACAAACCTGTAACTACAAAGTACAAATTGATGGTTGCTGGAGGGGAAGGTGGGGGGAGGTGACAGGCAAAATGGGTGAAGGAAAGAGGGAGATACAGGCTTCCACTTAAAGAAGGAACAAGTCGTGAAAATAAAAGGCATGGCATAGAGTATATAGTCACTGACGCTGTAATAGGCTTGTATGGTGACAGATGGTAGCTACACTTGTGATTGGGCATAGCGTAATGTATAAGCTTGTCAAATCAGGATGTTGTACACCTGAAACTAACATTGTGCGGCAACTATACTAAAAAAAAATAAAAAGGGTAAATACAGTACAAAAATATGCTTTGAGATCACATTCATACTTTTTTGCAGTATATTGTTATAATTGTTTTCTTTTATTGTTAATTATTATTATTAATCTCTTACTCTGCCTAATTTATAAATTAAACTTCATAATTGGTATGTACATACAGGAAAAACATAACATGTAGAGTTTAATACTGTCTTTGGTTTCAGGCATCTCCTGGGGGTGTTGGAATGAATCCCCCACAGATAAGGGGAAGAGGCTACTGTTTAGGATTTTGAGTCTGGTTTCTTTCACTTAGCACAACTTTGAAGCTCATTCATGCTGAGGTGTATATTGATAGTTTTAACTTTGTATTGCTGAATAGTATTCCATTGTATGAAAGTACAACATTTTGTTTATTCATTTACCAGCTGAAGGACCTTGGGTTATTTTCACTTTTTGTCAGTTAAGAATAACACTACTGGGATGCCTGGATGGCTCAGTCAGTTAAGTGTCTGCCATTGGCTTGGATCCTGATCCCAGGGTGCTGGGATCAAGCCCCACATCGGGCTCCCTGCTCAGCGGGGAGTCTCCTACTCCCTCTGCCCTTCACCCTGCTTGTGCTCAATCTCTTTCACACTCTCTCTCTCTCTTAATTTTTAAAGAAAAAAAAAGAATAACACCACTGTATGTCAACTGTACTTCAATAACGAATTTTTTTTACAAAGAATAACAGTTATGAACATTCATTAACATGGTTTGTTTGTTGATGGACGTTTTCATTTCTCTTGGATACTTAGGAGTAAGATTATTAGTCTATATGGTAAGTATTTGTAGAAAACCACTAGTTTCTACTGTATCTGAACCATTTTGCATTTCACCAGCAGTTTCTGAGCTTTCCACTTGTTCCACATCCTCACCAGCGCTTGATAGTTTTTAAATTTTTTAAACCATATCAATTAGTGTAGAATAATATCACAGTGTGGTTTTATTTTGCATTTACATAATGACGTATGATATTGAGTATCTTTTTGGTGTGCTTGTTTCATATTCCTGTATTTTCTTTGGTGAAATATCTATTCAAATCTTTTGCCCATTTTTTTTTTTTCTCATTTTATTTATTTTTTCAGCGTAACAGTATTCATTCTTTTTGCACAACACCCAGTGCTCCATGCAAAACGTGCCCTCTCCATTACCCACCACCTGTTCCCCCAACCTCCCACCCCTGACCCTTCAAAACCCTCAGGTTGCCCCAACCTCCCACCCCTGACCCTTCAAAACCCTCAGGTTGTTTTTCAGAGTCCATAGTCTCTTATGGTTCGCTTCCCCTCCCCAATGTCCATAGCCCGCTCCCCCTCCCCCAATCCCACCTCCCCACAGCAACCCCCAGTTTGTTTTGTGAGATTAAGAGTCATTTATGGTTTGTCTCCCTCCCAATCCCATCTTGTTTCATTTATTCTTCTCCTATCTCCTACCCCCCCATGTTGCTTCTCCATGTCCTCATATCAGGGAGATCATATGATAGTTGTCTTTCTCCGATTGACTTATTTCACTAAGCATGATACGCTCTAGTTCCATCCACATCGTCGCAAATGGCAAGATTTCATTTCTTTTGATGGCTGCATGATATACTGGACTTCCTATTATTTAAACACTTGCTCTTTGAGCCACACTGCTAAAAGAATCAAAGAAGTCATACACTGGGAGAAAATGTCTGTATATCACTTATCTAGTAAAGGGCTTGTATCTAAAATATGTAAAGAACTCTCAAAATCCAATAACGAGAATACAAAGCATCCAGTTAAAAAATGGGCAAAAGTATATATACACAATGGAATACTTTTGCCCATTTTTTAACTGGATGCTTTGTATTCTCGTTATTGGATTTTGAGAGTTCTTTACATATTTTAGATACAAGCCCTTTACTAGATAAGTGATATACAGACATTTTCTCCCAGTGTATGACTTCTTTGATTCTTTTAGCAGTGTGGCTCAAAGAGCAAGTGTTTAAATAATAGGAAGTCCAGTATATCAAAAAATATTTTTGTACTGTACTTTTAGTGTTCTATCAAATAACTCTTTGCCTAGCCCAAGATCACAAAGACTTTTTCCTAGATATTTTAAAGCTTTAATTTTTAACACATATCTGTGATCCATTTTGAGTTAATTTTTGTGTAAGGTGTGAGTATGGGTTCAGGTTTATTTATTTATTTTTTTGCAGTGGATGCCCAGTTGGTCTGGCACAATTTGTTGAGAGATTATTCTTTTTTGATGGAGTTACCTTGTACCTTTGTCAAAAATCAATTGACCATATATGAGTGGATCTATTTTTAGACTTTCTTTTCTTTTCCATTGATCTATTTTTCTGTCCTTTCACCGAAATCACACTGCCGTGCTTATTGTAGCTTTATATTAAGTCTTGAATTCAGAGTGTAAGTCTCTCAACATTGTTCTTCTTTTTCGAAATTGTGCCCACTATTCCTTTCCTTTCCATATAAATTTTAGAACCAGCTTGTCAATATCCACAAGATTTGGAATTTTAATTGGAGGTCTGTCTGATCTATGTAGATCAATTTGGGGAGAAATGGCATCTTAATAATAATGAGTCTCCCAATGTGTGAAAAGGTATAACTCTGTTTTTGTATGTCCTTTTCACTTTCTTTCATCAGTGTTTTTAATAGTTTTGAGTATATAGATTCTATATGTATTTCTTAAATTTTTACCTAAATATTTCAGGATTTAATGCTATTATAATCGGTAGTTTTTTAAATTTAAAATTCCACTGTTCATTGTTATTATATAGAAATAGAAATGCAAGTAATTTTATATATTGGCCATATATCCTGAGACCTTGTTAAATTCACTTACTAGTTCTAGGAGCTTTGTTACCGTTTTGAGGCTTTTCTATGTTGATAATTGTGTCATCTGTGAAAGAAGACAGTTTTCTTTTTTTCCTTTTTAACCTGTATGCCTTTTTCTCCTTTCTCTTGCCATATTACACTGGCTAAGACTTCCAGAATAATGTTGAATAGGTGTGATGAGAGCCGTGATGGCTAATTTTATATGTCAACTTGACTAGACTGTGGTGCCAAGATATTTGTCAAACATTATTCTGGATATTTCTGTGATGGTATTTTTTAGATGAGGTTCACATACAAACCAGTAGACTTTGAGTAAAGCAGGTTACCCTCCATAATGTGCATGTGCCACATTCAATCAGTTGAAGACCTTAATAGAAAAAGACTGGCTTCCCCAAGCAAAAAGAAATTCTGCCAGCAAACTGCTTTTGAATTCTAAATACTCTTGCATGGGTCTCCAGACTGATAGCCTACCCTGCATATTTTGGACTTGGCAAAGCTGCCACAATCATGTAAGCCAATTCCTTAAAATAAGTTTTTGTCTTTATGTATCTGTATCATCTATCTATCTATCTATCTAAATACACATGTGCACACACAGCCCCCCCCCACAACATCCTGTTGGTTCTTGATGAAATTCATTTTCTCATTTCAAATATTGTATTTTTCAAAGTTTCTACTTGTTTCTTTTTGTTTGTTTGTTTGTACCTGTGGAGAACTTCTCTTTTTTTCATTCATTTCAAGAGTGCTTCTTTTTACCTCCTAGAGCATGTTTACAATAGCTGCTTTAATTGGTCTTTGTGTAATAATCTAATATTTGGGACATTCTGGGATTGGTATCTGTCTTTTTCTTTGAGAACTGGTCAAATTTTCCTGGTTCTTTGTTCATCAACTAATTTTGAATTATAGCCAGGTCATTTGACTATTAGGTCATGAAATTCTGAGTCCTGTTAAAATTCTGAAGAGAATGTTGGTTTTGCTTATTTGTTTATCTTAGCAGGCTGTCAGCCCACTGAGGTTCAGACTGCAAGTTCTGTCTCATCTTCCCTGAGTGGTGTTTCCAATGTCAGTTTAATTTTCTAAGCATTTGCTGCGCTGCTTTGCATCTCTCCTTTGCATGGACTTCTCAGGCATTACTCTGAGACTTGTAATATTTTTTTTTAAAGATTTTATTTATTTGACAGACAGAGATCACAAGTAGGCAGAGAGGCAGGCAGAGAGAGGGAGGGGAGGCAGGCTCCCCACCAAGCAGAGAGCCTGACACGGGGCTTGATCCCAGGACCCCGAGATCATGACCCGAGCCGAAGGCAGAGGCCCAACCCAGTGAGCCACCCAGGCACCCCTTGAGTAATATTTTAAATTGCTGTTCAGTTCTCAGAGTTTTTGCTAGGCTGGTTTGGATCTGCCCTGGACACAGAGGCTCCTTTTCCTGATCCTCTGTCCAGAAAGACAGAGCTTCTCTTGGAGTTCTAGCCTCTTGATGTTCATGTAGTTTTATGGAACTGGGACCACCCTAGGTAAAAAGCAGCAGGAGAAAAGAGAGAAGAAGAAAAACAAACATGTATTCCTCCACAGTCTTCAAATCACAGTGTCTTCTTTTCCCAATTGCCCTGACCAGACACAGATTTTTTTCATTTGTTTTGTTTGTTTTTCTCCAAGTTTTAGGTTGCCACTGCAGTGCAGGTCCATGACTGGGACCACCTTTGGGGCAGGACTCTGAGAGAGGAAAAGAAGGAAAGAAAACATCAGAGGATCTTCCCCTCCCCTCCCCCCATCCTCTTCAACTCAGAGAGACCCCTTTTCCTGGTTGTCTGGCCAAAGAGGGCATTTTCCAAGTATTTTTGTTGTCTATACTTCTTACGCAGTTCCACAGTGGGACAACCCTTGAGTCAAAGCTGGGAGAGAGAAGAAGAAAAACCAGGGAACTTACTCCCATAGAAGTTTTTCTTCAAGTTTGCTACTCTTTCCAATCTGCTACGATTTTTAAGTTTTCAGAGTCCTAGGGTAGCTGTTTTTTAAATTTTGGTTTTTTAGTTTTAATCAATGAGAGACATAGGTTTAGTGAGCTTACATCTTGGCTGGCACCGGGACTATAGTGTTCTTATGTTTAAGTACTATACATATTTTTTCCTATATTGCTGTGTCTTAGAAAGGCATAAATTTTTGTCTTTAAACCAGAGAGTTTAGTCTGTTAACTTTTATTGTAATGACTGACATACATCAATTTTTTTCTACATCTTTTTTTTTTAAAGATTTTATTTACTTATTTGACAGAGAGATCACAAGTAGGCAGAGAGGCAGGCAGAGAGAGAGGAGGAAGCAGGCTCCCTGCGGAGCAGAGAGCCCAATGCGGGGCTTGATCCCAGGACCCTGAGAGCATGACCTGAGCTGAAGGCAGTGGCTCAATCCACTGAGCCACCCAGGTGCCCCAATTCTTTTCTACATCTTATTTGTGCTTCTGTTTGTCTTACCTTTTGGTTTCCTCCTGGAATATTCTTGTACATCTTAAGGAATGATGTAACTTCTATGAGACTCTTTTTTAAAATCTCTAAAATAGAGATAAAGGGATCTAGCTAGAGTGTTATTTTAAAGATTAATAAGATAAAATATTTAACGTATCTAGCACAGTCCCAGATACAGTTAATTTAATAATATTCATTGAGCACCTTGCATGTGTTTCATAGCAGAACAGATATAAATTACTGCTCTTGTGGAACTTCTACTGGGGAAGTTATCAATAAACAAAATAAATAAGTAAATTACATAGTCTGGTATGGGAAAAATAAAGCAGGGAAGGGAATACGGAGAGCAGTGGTAATGTCGACGTGGCAGTTGTAAATTGGAGAGATCTTTTCTGTATGAAAAATAGTACTGCTGGGCGCCTGAGTGGCTCAGTGGGTTAAGCCTCTGCCTTCGACTCAGGTCATGATCTCAGGGTCATGGGATCAAGTCCCCCATCGGGCTCTCTGCTCAGCAGGAAGCCTGCTTCTCCCTCTCTCTCTGCCTGCCTCTCTGCCTACTTGTGATCTCTCTGTCAAATAAGTAATAAAAAAAATTAAAAAAAATAGTACTGCTTTATTCTTTGCATGTTAGCACTTTATATTTATTTGTATTGCTTTATTTACTTACTTACTTACTTACTTATTTATTTATTGGAGAGGGGGCAAGGGGCCGAGGGAGAGGGAGAGAGAATCTTAAGCAGGCTCCACACGCAGCACAGAGCCTGATGTGGGGCTTGATCTCACAATCCCAAGATCATGACCTGAGCTGAAATCAAGAGTTGGATTCTCAGCCAACTGAGCCACCCACGCACCCCTGTTTAGCACTTCATATGTCATTTTGCAAAGCACATTAATATCTCACAGTTTATTTTTATTGATTCAACAAATGTAGGCCAGGCTTGTGCTAGACTCTTTGGAGAATAAAAAGAGATGTGGTATCTGTCGGAAGTCTTTAGGGCTATTTCTACATTATTTCCATGTTAGATGAAATCACTGATACCAGGTCACTTATCTCTTTCACAAATATTTCTTGAATCTTACTGTGTACCAGATACTATAATAATTGATAGATTAGCAAGTTTGATATGGTCTTTAGTCTTATGAGTCTTATGATTTAATGATAAGACAAATGTTTAAACAAGCAGTTGCCTTTTCTTGCTCTCGTAAGGAGATGATTAGAAGGGAACAGGACTGGAGGAAGGGGGCCAGTTAGGAGCAAGAAGAAGTCACCCAAGAAAAAATGATGATGATCTAGATTGGGGTGGAGGCACATGGAAACAAAGAATAATACTAGAGATAAAGGGAAACTTTATTTAGGAGGTGGAATTACAGTGCTGGGGAACATGGTTGATGGATGATACCACTCACAAAGGAGGAATGGGAAGAGTTCAGTTTCCAGGATCCCAAGTTTATTAGAGAACAGAGCATGCAAGACATCCAAATGCCAGGGGGCACCTGAGTGGCTCAGTGGGTTAAGCCTTTGCCTTCAGCTCAGGTCAATATCTCAGGATCCTGGGATCGAGCCCCACATTAGGCTCTCTGCTTAGCAGGGAGCCTGCTTCCCCCTCTCTCTGCCTGCTTCTCTGCCTACTTGTTAACTCTCTCTCTGTCAAATAAATAAATAAATAAATAAAATATTAAAAAAAAAAAAAAGACATCCAAATGCCATGTCTCTGAACAGACATGCCAGAACTAGGAATGTGGATTTGGAAGTTATCAGCAATAAATAGTAACTGAAGACATGGGAGTAGATGAAGTCATCTAAACATATATAAAATGAAAAGAGAAAATGGCCTAAAAGAGAATTCTGGAGCATCCCGTCACTTAAGAGGTGAGGAGAAGACAGTCTATGAAGGCCCTAAGAAAGGGTAGGCAGAATTATAGGAGGAAACACCAGAGGTGTTGAGGCCCTGGAGCCAAGGGAGGAGTGGGTTTCAGCACTGTAGACATAGTGAATATGTAGAAAAGCCATGTAAGAAAAATTGAAGTGTGCCCATTGGATCCACCACAAACAGGTCATTTGTGTAGCTATGGTAAGTAAACAGATTGTTGTGGTGGGATGCCTGAAAGGGGGATGAGGAGGGAGACACAAAATTAATATTCTTGTCATTAATTGGAGAGGGAGATAGGATGATTCTTGGAGAGAAAAATGGAGGGGAAAGAGGATTTTATGTTTCACTGTAGTTTATTTTTTTTTAAGATGGAAAAGACTTAGATATTTTAAAAACTGATAGGAAAGAGCCAATGGAGAGGGAAGATATAGGAAGAAGAGAATTGAAGGAACAAAGTCCCAGAAAAGATGGGGGTGATGGAGGGACAAGCGACGACTCTTCCTTTTTAACAGAAGTTATAAAGAACAAGATATGGTTATGGATTCAGATGTATTTTTAGTTTGGCAAGAAAAGGATATTTTATGGTTTCTATATTTTCTGTGAAGTTGGAAGCAAACTCATCTGCTGACAGAGAGGTATTTCATAGCTTTAGAAAGAATGGAGAAGATTTGACTTCCTTCCATGGGGGATAGAAGAGTAGACTAGAGAAATATGTCAGGACAAGGAGGAGGCATGGAAGGTCCACTTGAAGCAAGCCAACTTATATGATCTCCAGCAGTGCTCAGCAGCCTGGGTGCAAATGCAAAAGAATCAACCAAAATTGGGATTTTGCCAGGTATTAAAATGGAGAGACAGTAGGTAAGAAAATTGAGAACATTGGTTAAAAAAAAAAGTGATTGAAATGACTAAGAAAATAGTCTGAGTTTAAATAGGAAGAAAGGAGTCAGCTCTTGGAAAATGTGGACCAGAGGTTAAAGACCTCTGGTGAAAGACCTGAAGTCTGGGGAATCTTCTGATAAATCTGAAAAGATAGGATGCTTTGGTCTGACAATGGTTTTAGAGGGGACAGTGACTCCTGATGTTGATAAATTCCTCAGTGAGGCTGCTGAAGTACTTAGCTGAAGTGGAATTCAAGAAAGAGAGACCGGAGTGTTGCATGGGTCATCCACATGGATATAGAGTCACCTTAGCTGATAGTGGGACTTGAGGTGGAAGAGAAGGCTGAATCAAATGCTAAAGTTTTAGAGGCTAGATCAATAAATAACAGCAATGAGAAGGAGGTGAAAAGTTTTAGAATCTAATGGCAGGTACATCAAAGGAGATTTTTTTTTTTTACATTCTCTTATGGAAGTACAATATATATTAACAAAAGTATACCAAATCTGATACATGCAGATATTAATTTTTATGTAGTGATTTTACTTGTGTAGCCACCACTCTTTCAAGAAATACATTTCTGAACTCTCAGAAGCCCCCACCTCATGCTGGCTTCCAGTCACTTTCTTTCCCTTTTCCGTAAAGAAAACCATTGTCTGATTAGTTTTGCCTGTTTTTTGAACTTTATATAAATGGAATCATATGCCGTGTACTATATTCTTTTAATTCTGGTTACTGAAGCACAATATTATGTTCATGAGATTAATCCATGTTGTGTTGCGTGTAGCAGGAGTTTGATATTTATTGCTGTATGGTACACTATTTCTTGAATGATTACACCACGAATTATTCATCTTTCTACTGTCAATAGATATATCCCTCCCTACCCAAGTTTTAGCTATGATCATTCTATGATCATGTCTTTTGATGCCTATACGTAACTTCTCTTAGATATATACTGAGAATAGAATTGCTGGGTCATAGTATAAATATGTTCAACTTTAATAGGTAATACCAGTTTTCCAAAGCTATTCTATCAATAGACTCCTATTGCAGCATAGGAATTTCGATTACTCCATCTTACAAATACCACTGTTTGACATTGTGGTTCTTTTAAAATTTAACCATTTTGATGGATGTGTTTTAGTATTTCATTGTGGTTTAAATTTTATTTCCCTGATAATTAATGAGGTTGATACATTCTTTTGTGAAGTGCCTGTTCAGGTCTATCCCCGGTTTTTTGTTTTTTGTTTTTTCTCTATTGGGTTGCCTTTCTCTTACTGACTCGTAGGAATATTTTGTGTATATGTTGGGTATGAACTTGGTGGGTGTATGTATGGTAGATAGCTTCTCCTACATGGTAGACTGATATCTGATTTCCTTGCTGGTGTCTTTTGATAATCAGTTTTTGTTTTAATGTAGTCTAATTTATGACTTTTCATGGCTTGTGCTTTTTGCAGACTGTTTGAGATAATTGTCTACCCCAAGGTCATGAAGGTAGTTTATGTCCAGTGCTGTTCAACAGAAATTTTTCTAAAAATACAGATGTTGGGGCACCTGGGTGGCTCAGTGGATTAAGCCCCTGCCTTTGGCTCCGGTCATGATCTTGGGGTCCTGGGATCCAGCCCTGCATCTGGCACTCTGCTCAGCAGGGAGCCTGCTTCCCCCTCTCTCTCTCTGCCTGCCTCTCTGCCTAATTGTGATCTCTGTCTGTCACATAAATAAGTAAAATCTTTAAAAAAATAAAATTAAAAAAAATCAAAAATACAGATGTTTTTATCTGTATTGTCCAATGCAATAATCAGTAGACACATATGGCTCTTGAGCCCTGGAAATGTGGCTAGTGTGACTGAGGAACTGAGTTTTAAATTTTAAGGAATTTAAATAGTCACAAGTGGCTGGTAATTGTGCTATTGGGCAGCTCTGTTACCTAAATGCTTTATTATTTTACCTTTCAGTTTATTTCTGTGAGGCTCTGGAACCGTTTTATGTGTGTGTGTGTGTGTGTGTGTGGTATGAGGTACAGGTCAAATTTCATTTTTTCCATATGAATATTCAGTTAGTGGCATAGCACCATTTATCAAGAAGATTATCCTTTCCACACTGCTCTGTCACCTTTGTTGCATATTAAATTTCCATATATGACTAGGTCTGTTTTTGGATTCTCTGTTTATTCAGAGACAATAGACAGACAGTTGTCTGTCTTTTTTGTCAGTATCACACCATCTTTATTACTATAGGTTTATAGTAAGTCTTCATATCCAGTGGAGGAAATTGCCCAATTTCATTCTTCCTTTTCTTAGCTGTTCTTGACTCTTCATTTTCATTTAAATTTTATAAGCAGCTTATCAATTTCCACAAATTCATTCTGGGACTTTGGTATTAAATTAGATCAGAGATCAACTTGGAGTTAGTGGAAATTTTTACAATAGTGACTCTTCCAGTTTGAATATGGTATGACCCTCCTTTAATTTAGTTAAAAATTTCCCTTTAATATTATTTTACAATATTCTACTTATAGGTCTGCCATATTTTTTTATTGAATTTTCTTAGCTTCTTGCTTTGTCTATGGCCTCCAGTATGTTGCTGAATAGAAGTGATATGGGCATCTCCTTCCCAACTTAAAGGGAAACCTGTCAATACTTAAAGCATGAAATTTACGTTAGGTTTTATTGTAGGTATTCTTTATGTGATTAAGGAAGTTTCCTCCTATGCCCAGTTTACTCAGTGTTTTGGGGATGTTGATTTTTTTAATTCAATGCTTTATCTGCATCTTTTGAGATGATGAATGACTTCTCTTTTACTCTCTTAATATGGTAAACTACATTGATTGATTTTCAAATGTTAAATTAACCTTACATTCTTGGGGAAAAGTCCAATTTGGTTTTAATGTATTTCCTCTTCACTATATTGCTGGATTTTGTTTGCCGGTATTTTGCTTAGGACATTTTCATTCATATTCATAAGAGAAATTGGCCTACAGTTTTTCTTTTCTTTTTTTTTCAGTTTCAGATATCAAGGATACATTATCTTCATAAGATGGGTTGAGAAAGGATTCCCCCTGCCCCCGATTCTCTGGGAGGAGTTTATGTTATCTTCATGTTATTTCTTCTTTAAATGTCTGGGAAAATTAATGAAGCATCTGGGTCTGGAGTTTTCTTTATGGGAAGGTTTTTAATAAAAGACATGATTTCTTCTATAGATGTAGTACTGTCTAGCTTTCAGTCTAATTGTGGCTCCTTTGAAGGTAGTAATTTTTTTTCTCTGGCTGCGTTCAAGATGAACTTCTGGCGGTTTTTTTTTAGCCATTATATGTATATTTTCTAGTTTTTATCGTCCTTGAAATTCATGGTTCCCTTTAAATGTGCGGCTTGATGTTTTCCATTGGTTCTTGAAAATTTGTGGCCATTTCCCCTTTAAATACATTGCTTCTGCCTCAGGCACTCTATACTCTCTCAGTGACTCTAATTACAGGTATTTAAACCTCTTTACCGTATCATATCTATGTCATGCTCTTTTCCCTTTCATTTTTGTTTTTCTGTGCTTCATTCTAGATTTTTCCCCTGACCTATCTTCCAGTTTCCTCTGCGTAAATATGCTATGAAAGCCTTTCATTGAGATCTAAATTTGAGTTATCATATTTTCGGGTCTAGCGTTTTAATTTAGTTCATTAAAAAAAGTCCAGTTTCCTACCAGAATGCTCAAGCTTGTCCTGAATATATTAATAGAAGTCTGAAGTCCATGTCTGCAGAATTATTTGGATCATGGGGTTGTTTCTATTGTCTGTTTTTTCTCTTGGGTTTTGGTGAAATCTTTTCATCTATCTATATATTTAACAGCTTCTTTTTATTAGGATCCAGATGTTGTATGTATAAAACTTAGATCATCTAAAGCTCTGTGAAATGTTATTTTTTTCCAGAGAGGATTTATTTCTGCTTCAGGCAGGGAGCTAGCATAGGGCACTAGCAATTCCTGATCACGTTGATCCGGTTAAGGATTGAGATGTTTGGAAGCTGGGCTTCAGTTGCTGTAAGGACTGATCTGTTTCTAGTTCCCTTACTTTTTAAGTTCAGCCCTTCTAAATCCCATCCCAAATCCTCATGTGTTTACCAGGGACCCTCTTCCTTGGTGGACTCTGAACTCTCAGAATCAGCAGTCACAAAGGCAAAAGGCACCTCCAGATTCCAGCTTCACTTTGGTGGGCTTCCTTCTCCTCTTGATTCTTTGTCCTGTAATCTCATGTTTTTGTCACTCCTGGATGCCTTCTAACAGATGCTAAATTTTTTTCCACCCTGTCTAGTTCCTAGTTGGAACCATGCTGGACATGGAACTTGTTTGAGCTGGGGCTTTTTGATGAAGGTTAGTTTGGAATTGGCAGTGGAAAGGTTTCTCCCTGCCCCATCAGAGTTTCTACTTGAGAGAATTATGAGGAAAACAGAATCTTAAGGGGCTGTCAGATTTTAGCCAGAACAAAAGTTAAAGGATATGTGCTGAGAAAGTTGGAGAGTTTGGAGGAGGGGAGGATCAATGTAAATTTTTTTCCCTCTTTTTTTCTTTAGGATGGATTGGTTGAACTAGATGACATCTAAGTTTCCATATAATTTGAAATTCTAGGATTCTATTAAGTGAGCTGGGTTTCCATTCAAGTTAATTTAGAAGTTTAATTAGAACTTAAAATTTCTCTTATAGAGATAAGGAGGCTTATCATCATAAAGAAAACTTCCAGGTTTTAATTTTAGCACAATAGCTTCCAGTTGTAAAACATCGAACCAGCTTCTTTCCATAGAGCACAATGGGATTCTAAAATCTTAAGTCCAAAGGGAACCAGTTGCAATATTATCTGCTAGGAATTTTCTATTCTGTGGATCATTATATAGTGTACATTTATGGAAACTGCCTCATTTTTAAATATCTTATAGTGTATTATGATTTTATTATTTCTATATATAACCTACAGATTCTGGATCATTCTCTACCCATGATGTAATGGCCTCCAATTATCTAACTTCTCGTGGATCCTCAGACTCATTCTCTCCTGCCTTTTCTGTCCCCCAACTAAGTTTCCCACTTCTCCCTCCATGCCATACTTTTCACTGTGCTGTGTGGAATTCCTCTTCTGTGGGGGAGAGAGTTTCAATTATTCTCAGCCTTTCCAATGACTATTCTTTTCAGAAGAATTACTGTCTTTAATGGAATCTGGCTCTCTCTTCCCCTGCAGCCTTCTCTTTCCTGAACATCTCTAAGTGTCATGTGAGGCTTATGCCCCCCTTTAGCTTTGTATAAAATCTGTAGCAGCTTGTGGCCAGGCCTATTTCACCGCACACCATCCTGATCTCTCAGGACTGCCTCTCATTGCCATATTCATGTATTCCTGCTCCAGCAGCTCCCAGCTGCACTGAGTCCTTCCATTCACTTATTCATTGGCTTTTTACACTCACCACCTTTGTACCTAAACATTCTGACACCTCTTTATAGCCTGTGTAGGCTCTATGACCCAGGTCAGCACTCCTTCTCTTCCAAACCCTTTAATATCTTACATTTCTCTCATGTTGTGCTCATCTTCAAGCAACTGAACATCTCTGGGGGAGGAAAAAAAAGTCACACGGCCATATTGTTGGAGCCCACTTCAAACGGATGGCCACAAATCTGAAAAGGACACACAAGATGGCCTGGTCATTCAATGCCCTTCCTCTGGTATATTCACTTTCCTACTCCCCTGTTTCACACGTTTTCCTCTCATGGCTCAAGCTCCTCTTCCTTGCATCCCCCCACCCCGACCCCAACCACCTCACAGTGAGAATAAACGCAGTCAGGTGAGTGCTATCTCATTTTCTTAGCATGAGTCCTCAAGCCTACCAACACCTGTACACTGACACTCCACTTTCATTACTATTACTATGGAGAAAGTGGACCTGCCCCTTTCCAGTCACAGCCCCTGCCTTGTGGCCTGGATCCTCTTCCTTCTCAGGGAAGTGACTCCCACAGGAATGCCCTTCCTCTCTTACATCACCATGTCTTCCTGCTATGGGGTCCTTCCCATTGCTGTATTAGCACCCTTATTATCACCTAGCTTGGAAAACTTTCCCTTCAGAGATTATGAACAGGAAATCCATAGACAGGTACAAATAAGCACGTTAGATATTTGAGAAGATATTCAAGCCTGCTCATAGAAAGAACGAAAATTACAACTACACTGACTTGTCGTTTTTAATCTACCATATCAGCAAAGATAAAAGTTTGAAAACATGTAGTACTGAGACGAGTATGGGATGAAGCGATATTTTCATACTGGGCTATTGGGAGTAAATAAGTACAACCTCAGTGGACATCAATTTGACAATATCTAGAAGAATTACTAAATTTATATACCTTTTGACCCAGCAGTCCCACTTCTTGAGTTAATCCTTGTTAGACCTGCCAGTGCTAGAGTGCCCCCAGGGTTTAGGAGACCTTCTGTGTCTGCTTGCTCTTCCTAAGTGGTTTTATCCAGTTCCATGTCTTTAAATATCTTTTATATGCCAGCAACTCAAGTTCCATCTTCAGCCCAGAGAGTCCTGTGCAGTCCAGACTAATTTATTTAAACTGTCTATGTGGTAGTTTCATGACATCGCAAACTTAAAGTGGCCCGAATAGGATTGATGTTGTTCCTCCCTAGTCCACTCCTCTCCTCATCAACCCTTTTTCCTTTCAATCAATGATCCCACTATTCTCTCAGTTTCTCAGGCCAGCGAACAGACAGTAACTAGTGACGTATTTGATTCCACTTAGTCCTGAACTTTTTGTCTTTATTTATTCCTTGGCGTTACTCCATTTGTACCTCACCTTAACTCAAAGACATTGAATTTGCTTCTCACTGCCCCATCTCTGTTTCATACTTTACCTTTGGACTTGAAACAAGTTCTCATCTTCCATACTTGGAGTTTGGTACCTCCTGACCATGGTTTTAACTTTTCATCTCTCCACTCCCTTCTGAGTGTTTCTCCCAGTCCTCCTTGGTGACCTTTTCCCCCCTCTGGCCACCACCTTACTTCAGCTCTTTGAGCAAAACTCAGAAAATGCTAACCAGTTAAGTGACTAATAGGGAAAACTTAGAGTGTCTGTGTATTAATTTGTAACTATGACAAAAGAAGGTGAGAGGTCATGTTAGCTGATCAGCACCGAGGGAGATTATCGGAAGCCATTTTATAATGCGAGTATTCCCCAGTGATCCTAGAAGCACAGCAAGGAGAGTTTGATGACTTTAAAGGCAACATCTAGCCTGGTGTGGCCGACTCCACCACGCATATTCGTGCTGGTTAGACTAGTCCCTTTGTCTGTCATCTGCCCTAGTAAAATGTAGAGTTTTTGATAGCAGGGTCCATACCTTTTGGGCTCGCCATTAAATCCAGTGCTTAGCTCGTGGATTAATCTTCCTAGAATTCTCTGTCCTGGACAGTGCTACATGAACACTGCCAAATCTGCTCTCTGACTTCCATTTTCTCTGATCTCTGCTAATTCTTTCTTTTTGTTGATACATTCCTATGAATTATTCAAACCAGAGTTGTGTTCTCTCCACTTAGATACTGTCTTTTAAGGTAATTTTTGATAACAATTGATCCCAAACATTTGGAGTTGATTTCACAGTTCGATTATGAGGTTCTGTCTCACTGTCACTTTGTCCCTCCTAAACTACTCCTTGGCCTAATTGTGCTTCCAAAGGCTAGAAGAGTGAAATGTCAGCTCATACCTATGGACTTCCATGTGGTAATCTTTGAACGCTACTTCGTAATCCACAGATATTTAAATATGAATGACTTAAGATGTTTCTAAAAATGTAATTGATCTTCAGGAATACAGATTTACCACCAAAAGAATGTGCCACAAAATCTGAAAGCGATGTGAATATAGTTGAGTTTTTTGACAGGTGAGACTAGAACAAAAAACAAGACATGACAATGAGCTAAATGTGTGATATTTTGTAAGTCTGATAGGAATAATTTAGTAGAAGCAGATGAAGACTAGTAATTTATGAAAGATTTGAAGTTGCATTGTTGTTGCAACAATTATAATTGGGTTCCAATTATAATTACTATTATGATTAGACTAATGGGATAAGTTTTTTTTTTTTAATAGGAGAAAAATTTATTCAAGGCTTGTTCTTATCCTTCATGTGTAAAAGAATCTGAGTAATAACGTGTCACTACCTGCATATTCAGAGCTCTTGTACCTGAGAAGAAGACTGTTGGCCCCTCAGAGCAGGGGATGATTGCCCAGACCAGGCTATAACTTACGAATAGCCTTCTATGGGAGAGCATATCTCTGAGGCCAAGGGCCCTCTCGTCACCTACAGTAAACACTGATCAAAGTTCCTGTGGACAACCAAATGGTGACAGTCAGGGAAAGGCATACAGGGCAGGCTTCTCCTGGGCTCAGAGGACAAGGACCACATGTGTTCCATTCTCCACAGTATTCCTAGAATCTAACCCAGTGCCTGGTATATAAGAGGCTCTTATAAATATTTACTAAATAGTATGAATCATGACATTAGGCATTTTAGAGCATTTATTTGTTATTTATTGCTGTACAAAAAAATTACCCCCAAATTTAGTGGCTCAAAACACTTATTATCTTCCAGTTTCTGTGGGTAAGGGAAACAGGCTGGGTCCTCTGGCCCTGGGTTTCTCCCTGCGCTGCTGTCATGTCAAAGTTCAGTTGGCAAGGATCCACCTTCTGGCTCGCTCATGTGACTGTTGACAGGACTCAGTTCCTCACTGCTGTTGGATAAGGCCTTATTTGGTTCCTTGCCATATGAGTCTCTCCATAGAGCATCTTCCAACATGGCAACGTGCTCCATCAGAGTGAGGAAGTGAGAGGGCAAGAGAGCATAAGCAAGAGAGAGAAAGAAAGCTGGTATTGTAGAAGCTACGGCCTTTTGTAACCTAATCATGGAAGTGACATCCCTTCACTTTGGCCATATTCTACTCATTAGAAGCAAGTAAGGAGATCCAGCCCTCATGGGGAGAGAGGGGATTGCACAAGGGAATGATTACCAGGAGATAAGGATTATTGAGCCATTTTAGAAAACTGCCTACCAGACCTTAAGGTTTTTTTAAAAAAATGATGATATTCTCAGAAAAAGAATTTTAATTTTTATATATCCTTTAAAAAAATTGAATTAGATATGCCATGTTTGTTAAGAAGCATCACTTCATTTTTTCCTGAAACAAACCAAAAAAAAGGTTAACACTGATAAATGAAGTACCTGCATTAAGCATATTTTAAAAAATATTTCCAGATTGTTACATTTTAATAAATAATGACTTTCTGAGTATTCAAAGACCCAAATAGAAGGGAGTGTATTGCAGCAAGCTTAATCAATGTTTAGTGATGATGGAATGTAAAATCGAAAAGCCAAGTATAAAAATCAAATTGCCTTTCTGCAGAAAGATCCTCAACAATTGAAAAACTGCTCCATAAAACTAAAGAACAGCTTGATGATTTAGAAAATAGAAACTGCAGAAATATTCTATAGTTCCTAGATATGTCCTCACTGCTTATTAGCTTGTCTGTTTGAGAGCTAAGTGGAAGGGCAACAAAAAGAGATTAAAATTAGTGAATTCTGCTCTGGCCCCTAGCCATGCTGGCTTAGGACTATTAACTCTTCAGTATATCCTGGACTAAAAATAAATCTTCTGCCCTTTCATTTTCAAGTAATTTTCTTTCTGTATATTCAAACTAGAACACAGACGTATATTATTAATTTATATTCAGACTTATTTAGTGGACCCTTGAGTGAATGAAGTTTGATGTTTTGATATGGTAAAATTATTCATTATATCCACAGTAATATTATTGTTTTGAAATAACACAATCGAATTAGTCACCCCAGCAACTTGTATGACTTCAGAATGCTAACTGAGTGTGTATAGAATGGGATCAATGACAGATGGGCAACACTTCAGCAAAAGCCACTTCTAGATACTTAACCTATGACCAGGAAATGTGTTAGCCTAGCAATAGATTATTCTAATATGCCTAGCCAATAAAGCTCATGCTATTAAGAGTTTTCAATAGATTTATCTGAGTTTCCAACTGAAGAATGAAGGTAGTAGCGGCCACTTACATTCTCTTTTTATTTACACCCATTTCCTGGAAGCAAACTGCTTAACTTCTGTAAGAATCCTTAGATCTGTAGGGAAGTTGGAAAGGTCATGGCTTTGTAACTAGGCAGGCATCAGCCTCTGCCTAGTTCCTTGATAAGCTGTGTGACGTTGAGTAAGTTACTTAGCTTTCTTGGATACTCAGTGTCCTCCTCTATGAAATGGAAAAAGGATGGTGGTGGTGGTGGTAATCACAGCTGACATTTGTTAAGCATCTGTTATATATCAGGTACTGTGTTGTTTTTTTAGTGTGAATTACTTTGTTTACTCCTCATAATAACCCTATGAGTTGTGAATCTTAAATATGTCACATATCACACACACACACACACACACACACACACACACACACATATACACACACTCAGAGGAATTCTTTCCATCTGCCCATTACATGGTGATTTGACCATTTTCGTCTTTACTTACCTCCATCCCAGAACCATCATCCCAGATTTTGGCTAGACTCTGACTTTCTTCTTGTGGAAGACGCAAATTGCTTGTGGAAGCTTATAACGCCACAGATTATTAGGGGCCATTTTTGCTTTCTGTACCATGTGGTTCTTTTCTGCCACAGGTTCTAATTGTCTTTTTCTCCCTTCCTAATACTTTTTATTATACTGAATTCTTTGGGGTGAATAACCCTGAATTTGTGTGTCTTATTTTTATCTTTGGGTGGCATGTGTGTGTGAGAGAGAGAGTGTGTGTGTGTGTGCAGAACAGTCATTGCTATTATAGCTTGCTTTTATTAAACAAATTCAGTTGTTTTTGGTACAACAGCCAGGAGGGAGTGGTGGAGATAGACCCATCAATCATTGGAATATGTCAGTTTCCTTCATCTCGTATTTACTATCCTCCAGATCGGGGGCTGTTTTTACATGAATCCAGAGTGTGTGCCTTTTCTAATATGTAGTTAACAATCTGAATGACACGTTCTTTATAGTACCACAATAATTCCGTCCATTACATCACTTAATTTATGGGAGTGCTAACACCAAAATCGATAAACATTATTTCTGAAATGTCAAGAGTGTTAATGGTGTGATTAAAAAAGAAAAAGATTCTAAAATCTCTCAGCACAGAACACTTTGATATACTGTTGTTGAGGTGCGCCTATCCCAAGCTGTGATATGGAAGACTTAAATCATTAAGACTCTGTCAACTTTAAAAATGTGTGTCGGCAGCTATTTTTAGCCACACGAATCTTTTGTGCCATATTGTGGAATTCTGTTAGCAGAGAGAGGGAGAGACTATATGTCTCAGAGAAGATTGTCTCAGGTTGTTTTGAGACATATCAACAGTTGCTAAGGAACCGTCGCTAATGCTTCTGGGAAATCCTGTAATATTTCACTTAGAAATTGGGAGAAATTTTTATAGAGCAAAGCTTCTTAGACAAGGAAAGCACATAAAGGGTGATATTAGGGAACAGTTTCAAACTAGAAAAAGTATTTTAAAGTTTCCTAGAAGATTGAGTTTAAATGGAGTTTCTTAGCACCATATAATCGCCTCTTACAGAATCCTGGAAGCTTTCATTTACATCTGATTTTAGAACAAGTAGCATTTTAAAATCTGGTCACATTTCAGTTTGTTTTCCATGATTGATGTTTTAAAATGGAGATTAGCATTTCTTTTCACACAGAGAATTAATTAGCATGCTACGATGGTGGTTCCACCAATTGTCTTATTTTTTAGTGAAA
This sequence comes from Meles meles, assembly GCF_922984935.1. Classification (NCBI taxonomy): domain Eukaryota; kingdom Metazoa; phylum Chordata; class Mammalia; order Carnivora; family Mustelidae; genus Meles; species Meles meles. The sequence goes on along the minus strand of NC_060068.1, from coordinate 76,068,618 downwards.
AGACTATATTAATAGTCAACACTTAATAGGCACTGACTGTTTACTAGGGCCTATGGAGACATAGTCTAGGCATGTAATGGTTTTATAATCCAAATAGTTCCCTCTGACGAAGTGTGGCCTTGTAGGTAGTGAAGAGATTTTCACCAGCCACCTTCACCAAGACTTCTGTTACTGAGGGAGTCAGGCTGGCAGCCTGACGCAGTTCAGTCACCGTCTGGGGAGGACGGCTGGGCCAGCCACCTGCAACAGTCCAACATCCTATGAGCTAGAGTCCACCTGGCCACACAGAGAAAGCTTGCTTCACATAGGGACATCACTTCTAGACAATTGATTTCAACCACACAATTTGATCTACCTGCTTTATTACTACCAGGCTTACTATTAGAATCCAGGGAGAGAGGAGCAGTCTTTCACTTTTTTCTTTCTTTCATGAGCAAATATTAAAGGAGCACCTATTACGAGCAAGGAGCTGGGGTTAGCGCTGGGGTTAGGACACAGTCAGCATGTAGTCCTTGTCCTCAAAGAACTTATATTCTGGTGGAGAGACAAATCTGCAAACAAACAATTGCAAAACAGTAGGGTAGGAGTCATCATAAAAGTGTGTAAAGAGCTGGGTGAGGAGCAAGTGCAGTTTCCCTTTTTCTTTTCTTTTTTTTTTTTCTAAAGATTTTCTGTCTATTTATCTGACAAACAGAGATGACAAGTAGGCAGAGAGGCAGGCAGAGAGGGGAGGAAGCGGACTCCCCCCTGAGCAGAGAGCCCAATGTGGGGCTCGATCCCAGGACCCTGGGATCATGACCCGAGCCGAAGGCAGAGGCCTTAACCCACTGAGCCACCCAGGTGCCCCCAGTTTTCCTGTCTGGGAGGAGGAACAGTGGCCTCCTAGATGGAGCCAAATAGTTTGGGGAGGGATAAACGGAAGCAAGCAGTGTGTGCAGGGTCCCAAAACCATGACCAGGAACAGGCGCTCCACTCAGTCCTTAATGATGAGGCCCGCATCAGGGGAAAGAGTCAGAGATGGGGCAGGACAGGTGGAACACAGGCTCTATCGAGGAAGGTCGGTTCTTTCAATGCTGACGCAGTGATTCTCCCGCATCTTTTGAAACTCTAGAGCCCCTGTGTTTTTGATTAGAAGACTACGGCATGGGCCAATAATAATAGGGACGGAGAAGTAATAATATCCAGAGGGAAATGATGTTACAGGGAAATATTAGGAGGGATAATATGTAAAGACTGGTGAAGGAGCGGGGGTGGGGGTGCCAGTTGAGGAAATACGTGATCCAGTTTTCCCCCAACACACATAACTTCATTCTCTCCTATTCTCCATCCGTCTATGGCCGTCTCCACACCAGGCTGTCTCACAGCTGCAGGCCTTTGCTTCCTCTGTCTGGAACACTTTCCTACTTGGCCTGCTGATCCTCTCTGAGTTTTCATGGCAAGCCCTCACGATGCCTCTGGATTCCCTATTTAGAACACCAGCTGGAAACTGTTCAAAGATATATGTCTCCTACTTAAGTGCAGCCTCTTCCACAGCAGTGGCTGTATTTTGTTTTTATTTATGTAGCATGCATAAACAGTGTATAACTTTTGCATAACTAAGGGCTAATAAATGTTCACTGACATGACGTGATTTGATAGAGTTAAAAAAACCAACACCAACAAAAAACAAAACCCCCACAGATCAGGTACCAAGTACAGTAATAATTTAGAAAACACTCACATGTCAGATGATCACAGGGACAGGGCAGCCCAGGTAACTTGTCTTCATATTGCCACTTGTCTTAGTGTCTGTTTACTTGGGGGGTTTTCCAACAGCCAGGGAGATCAGAGCCAAGGCAACGTTAGGCCATTTGTTTGGACTCCATATCCACAACGTGGAGATGGTTCAAGGACTTGATGCTAGCAACGTGAGATGCACATAGGCAAAAATATAGATAGAGATGAGTAAAATTAACGATAGCAGCGAGCAAATACCACGTGCCGAGTAGACGGTTCAGACTGATATATGCTCGAGGAATATAGAGGTGGTACAGAAGGCCAATAGCCCTTGAATATAGTTATTAGAATAGTTAATAGAATTAACTCAGCATTAGTTCCAACTCTGAAACCCTGACTTCGGACTCCAATCAAAATAGTCACCGAATAAAGATTTTGCTTGTCTTTCAGTAAATGTGTTAACAGAGAAGCTCATATCAGAGTTGCATTAAAGGTCGTTGCTCGAAGCAGACCCAAATGTGATATTGATTAGTGCATTTCTTCTTATGCTACAGAAGCAGAAGCTATCAGAGGAAATGTCTGTGATGGTTTGCCCAGTACCCTGTCCCCGGTGTCATAGAAAGAATAGAAGCATTCCTGGTGACTTTGTGCTTGTTTTAGCTGGAACCATCTGGTCAGACAAACTGTTGGTCGTCACAAGGTCAATAATACAAACAATTACACAGAACATGTTTTGTTGTGAAGGTAAAGATTCCTTGGAGAAAAACTCAGAATTATTAATATTGGGCACCTATCTGTAGACCAACCCATTGAACAGCATATGTTTGAAATCATGGTCAATGTCTGAGATCATTTTTCTCCTGACGTGGCAAGACAGGGTACATTAAGTGTTGCCTCTACTTCGCAGTTTAAGAGTGGAACTAAATAAATGAGAGGTAGTATAACAAACACAATGGTTAAAAACGTTGATTTAGTGCCAAACTGCTTGGATTCAAATGTTGGATTTCCCAAACTAATTGTGAGCCTAGAGCGAGGTACAAAGCCTCTCCATGCCTCAGTTTCCTCATTTGTAAAATGGTGACAGTATTTCATGGCGTTGTTACTTGGGTTAAATAAAATAATAAATATAAAATATTTAGGATAAGTCCTAACACGTCATATGCAACCACACAATAAATATTAGCTATTAGTGTTATTAATGATCTTACCTCAAGTTGATGATAAACATCATCTCCATTAATGAGTATTAAATTCAATACTCATAGTATTAAATGCAATACCCCTGTGTGGTTAGTATAGGATATAAGCTCAAATAACAAATAACATTATGCTTATATAGAGATACACTCATATTTTTTGCCATCAAACAGTCTTCATTTGGTGGAGCATTTGGTGATTGTAGCTTTATGGAAATCTGCCACCGGGGTAAATAGCAACCCACATGGAGATTGCCCCAGGCTCTGGAAGGTAGAAGACATTCTTCAGGATTTCAAAGGCATGTCGTCAACTGTGCCATTGCATAGGCATGAGTAGAGCTGTACATGCCAGGATAACAATCAAGACATATTGTTCTTTCAGGTTTCAAAGAAAACAAGTATCATGCTTAAGAAATTCAGTCACACCATCTCTGATACAGTCCTAAGAATAGCATTGTAATTTGTATGCCATATACTTGCTTTTAACAAGGCATTTGATTCTGTTAAGCACGTTGGTAGGTTAGAAAATCCCGCAAAGGCAGGCTGTATGGGGAAGTTTATAAGCAACATTTGTTTACTCTGCGAGGAAATTATGGTGAGAGTTATAGATGCAGACAGAGATAGCAAATGCATTTACAGTGACTAATAGCACCAAACAAGGCTGCATTCACTAGACTTATTATCATCAGCTATCTGGTTTTTTGTTTGTTTGTTTGTTTTAAGGTGCCCTTTTTTGCCTTCAAAGATTGTGATTCAGGTATTAACATGAAGGTTAGGTCAGATAAGAATGCATCCAATCTCTGCCATAGGTAGATGGCAAAAGCAAATTATTATTTAGAATATAAACAACCTTATTACATATTGTCTGCATGCTGATGACTGCACATAGGTGCCTCACCGTCAGAATGATGAATAACAGTGGTTGGGTTGGTTTGCTAAGTTGTGCATCACTTTGGTCACGCTATCAATCCCCAAGCAGAGAATGCTTCTCTGAATTTTCTCTGGATTGCCCCTGAAAGTTAGGGAGAAGTTTTATCACTCCAGTGACATCGTCTCTTGCCATCAATCCATGATAACCAACAAAGAGAGATTTAATGGTGGTGTGTATAAAAGGCACTGTGATGGACAGCATTGGTCAGAAAATAGAAATCTATACCATGGTCCCCCTTTCCAGAGATGGGGCAATAATTCACAGATTATACAGCAGAATTAATCAGCAATAATAAGTTATATAATAAGACAGCTCTAAAGAGGTACCAGAGGCATTATATGAAAAGGTACAAGATCATTGATAGAGATTATAAGGAGAGTTTTATTGTGAACTGAAATGGTTCTAGAAAGAGTTCTTGAAAAGAGAGAGGCTTGAAACTGTCTTTGGATATTTGGATATATGGGGAGGGAGACGAAGGATTATTCCAGGTAGGGGGATCAGCACAGAGATGAGAAAACACTAGTAAACTGAGAGTAGAGAACAAACCCAATTTAAAAAAGTATAAGATACATGAAGAGCTAGGTTTCCAAAACTAGGAATTGCATACCTTTGAGGATATGCGGTTGTAGGTCAAGGTGTGACAAGACACATCATAACTGTGGGTTTCTAGAATATGAGCAACAGTAGAAGCTTTGCTGTTTTATTTGCTGCTATGTCTTTGAGATTTAGAGTAGTTCCTGACATATAGTGGGTGCTCATTGGAGACTTGACTCTTGCCTATGATTAGGGGTACTCTGACAGAATATAAGACTTGAAGAATAATTTGATGCCAGCTTGCAGGGGAACTGAATTGAGGGCCACACAGCTCATGATACATAGTTCTGGATTTCTCATTTAAGGGTCACAAATCCTCAGGCTTCAAGGGTGTATGCAAACCCCTTGAATCATAGGCAAAAACCTGTGTGCATTATGCATTATTTCAAGGTCCACAGCCCTTACTGGATATTGAAAGGGATTGATGCCCCCAAAAGGTTAAGTTTTGCTTAATAAGCAGTGACTAATAAGGAATGATTTTGAGCAAGAGAGTGACATAAAATTGGTAATTGGGTTGATGAATTGGGTATCTGCAGGGTCAGAGTGGAGAGACAGGAGCACAGGAAATAGGCAGGAGGCTATGGCAGGCTGGAGGGAAAGATGTGGTGTGTGGAACTGGACTGTCTTCAAGGAGACAGAGGAAGGGGTGGTGGGGTAAGGGGGGGTACAGTAAGGGAAAGCTATGCTTTGGGGAATACTGACAATATTTATGGAGAAGATAGAGAAATGGGAGGCGGTGAAGTTAGAATCAGTTTCCAAAGAAATCATTGATCAGTATTTACTTACGCAAGCCTCTTGAGCCTTCACCACTTTCATGTAAGGCTTTTGCATAAAGACTGTTCTTTTCACCATGAGAGCTTAGCTTTTCCTTGCAAGATCTGATTGGAAAGATTGGGGTGCCTCCCTCTCCCCCACCCCAAGTATTAAACATAAGGACATCAGAGAATTGTAAATTGTAAACTGCAAACTCACGTGAATGCCAAAATTCAAATAATCTTTCCCCCCAAAATTATCTGATTTCAGATTTATGGTTAAATTCGTGGAAGTCAAAATACCTTCATATGTTTTGGATGCTTCTGTTTTTTGCAGATGTTTAGTTGACCGGTTGGATAATTAAGCTCTTTGATTGTCTTCGTGTCACACACTCCCACCTCAAGAGATTTCAAATTTTGTAGGTAGCTCAGAAACAGAATCCCTCATTTTCTCACTGCCCACTAGTTTGGCTTGCCCCTATTTAATGAGAGAATATTAGAATCCTGAAAAATAATATATTCCATACAATAAAAAAAAAAATGAAATCTTGTACCTTCCTCTCAGGTGCTACAAATATTTCAGGACCATCACACTATGGGAATGTTCACGTTTGCCCTTGATCTCCTGACTCAGTAGGGAAAATGAACCTTCTGGGCCCTAAGTGAACCCCACCTAACCATTTGAAGTTCATCACATCTGGAAAGCAGAAGCCAGAGGGGAACTATAGAAAGGAGACACTGTGTTCAAAGATAAAAGTACTTTGCTGTCCAAGTCAATCCATCTGCCACAAGTGATCTCAAAACCAAAATGGCTTTGGCCCCATTATCTGAAGGCGGATATGGCTGTGGCAGAGCCACCTTTAGGCCTCTGCTGCTGTTGCCTCTACCCAAGCGCTTTGCAGACATCCTGGTGCCTTCGTTGTTGGTATCCACACAGCAGGTATATTAAGGAGCTTGTCCTGCCTGCTGGGTGATTGGATGGCTCTCTGGCGGTCTCTGGTGGTGAATATTATATATGCTTCTAGAGGGAACAGCTGACTGCTTGACTCCATTAGAGCAAACACAAAAACAAACGTTTGAACAAATACGCTAAAATTCTCTGGTATGAACCGAAGTCTGATAGAAATTTCTAGTTGTTAGCTCAGAAGGTACACAGTATCATTTATTTATGACATAGAATAGCATCTTAAAGTGAGTTATCCATATAATATTTAATCTCACTCTCCCTCCCTCCCCCTCTCACTCTCCCTCTTCTACCACCAAAAAGCGATTTCTCCAATAGTTCTTCTAACAGGCAATCCTCAAGATGTGTCTGTGGGTGTGTATAGTTTACTGTTAACTTTTTGATAACCAGCTCTCCGTAGAGCTGAACATTAAGCATCTTAATTATCACAGTTACAAATGTCCATTTTAGCCATTTGCTATTATACCATTTAGTGAATTGGACATACTAAGTTGTTATAGCAAAGAGAACTGCTATGTGTACCTCAATACTTACATATCTGGGCTGCATGCTACTAAGTACATGAGGGTTCTTTTTAATTCTTAGTATACCGTGTATAATCAGTAACATAAACATCATCCATTAGTCAGTTCAGCCTTCCCTAAAGTATTAGTATGCTAAACAATCCCATTACCAAAGCATTATTTTGATACTTTATTAAAAGTCCTACAGCTCTAGCATTGCTATACTCAAACATAGCTTTATGCAATTAGGATTATAATGGAAGCTTTATTACAATGATATACAACTTGTATCATTCTAATAAAAGTTCCTGTACATAGCAATGCTTTAATAACGTTGTTTCTGTAACAGTGATTCCTTGGTAATGGAGCTTCTCTCATGGCAACTTCATTATTAGGAAATGATTTCAGTAATAGAAATGCAAATAAAGATTTTGAGAGGAGGGTTTTATGCATGGCTCTATTACTGACCTGCTATCTTTTCATGCATTACACCTAATCATTATAAAACTACCACGTAGATTATAGTTATGCTTATTACTATCTTGTTACATTTTAGCATTTGTGTCCTTCCAAATTATTGAAATTAACTGCCATTTTAAAATAAAATTCAAGGGTTAAAGTAATTTAAATTTTAATTAAATTTTGTTTCGAAAGCATTAAGAACGTTTCACAAAACGTCTAACTTGTATTGTATCAGAGCTTGAGTAGACCAGTCGCATTCAAACTGGAGTGTATGTACCCTTGGGTGTATGTGAAGACTTCCCAAAGGGTGTGTGGGTATGGAGAATTTTAAAGGAATTAATTTCTAGATCTTCCAGTTCCATATGCATCCTCTCAGAGAATCCATCTGTCTGAAAAGGCACTTGTGGCCAAGATTTTTCCTTTCCCACTTTCCCTTTTTGCCTTTCTGCCACAGTGCAAAACAAAGGCATACCTCACACCCATCCCAGCCCTTACCATGGCGTATTGCTCAGCTGGGCCACTAAAAGGAGCACTTGGACTTAAATTTAGCCCCCTTCTTCTGACCTCAATCTCTATTTTTAAGAGTCGAGACCTACTGGGCAGTGGTTAATTGACTGGACTGTGGAGCCAGAGGGTCTGTGTGCAGATCCAGGCTCTGTGACCTTGAGACGTCATTTAGGTTTTCTCAAACTCAGTTTCTGCATCTATAAAATGGAGTTAATAATAGTAGGGTGTTGTGAGGATTAAGTGGACTAAATGGATTCATACGTGTAGGATGCTACTATGATTTCCAAAAATAATTCACGTTTTATGTATTATTTTTTACCAAATTTTATAACATATTTAGTTTTGATTAACTGAGCACTATTAATAATTATAATGATGACTCAGTTGTCTTAGTTAATTTAACACTTAGAGCAAAGTGCTCATGGGAAATTTTGGAAAACGAATTCTTTCTATTTTTTGTTTACAAGAATATGATCAATAAAAAGCTTTTAAGCATAAAATATACATTAGGATAAAGTTCTTTGACAGAAGCAGAATGGAGATGAATTCAAAGAGAAAAATGTAAAAAAATCCAACTGTTCGTATATTTTTAAAAAATGAATGATGGTAGGTATCAATGCCGTGACATTTATTTTCGATTGAGTACATATAACAGGTGACATCATAATATTATTTAGAATTGCGTATGTATAAAAGCATGTATTTAAAGTGGTCAATATTTATAATACACTGGAAATGACACCCTTTGTAAGTATTTACGGAAAAATTTAGAAGTCAACTTCTGTTCCTGTCCCTGGAGGGGTGTGTGTGTGTGTGTTTGTGTGTATCTTTTTTTAAAGATTTATGTATTTATTTTAGAGAGGGGTGGAGGGGGACAGGGAGAGAGAATCTTAAGCAGACTCCATGGCCAGTGCAGAGCCTAACGTGAGGTTTAATCTCACAACCCTGAGATCATGACCTGAGCTGAAACCAAGATTTGAACACTTAACCAACTGCATCACCCAGGAGCCCCAGTTGATGTATATTTTTAAAGTGTAGGTGTGTATAAGGAAAAATGCTCAAAGACATTGGAATAAAACACTGACTTGTAGGAGTAAAGATGTAATGAAAGTACTGGCATAAAATTACCTTTTCAATTTATGCTTTCTGAGTACTAGGTGTTAAGAATATAGGTATTGGGGCACATGGGTGGCTCAGTGTTGGACCTCTGCCTTCGGCTCAGGTCATGGTCTTAGGGTCCTGGGATCGAGCCCCTCATTGGGCTCTTCACTCAGTGGGAGCCTGCTTCCCCCTCTCTCTCTGCTTGCTTGTGATCTCTCTCTCTGTGTAAAAAAAAAAAAAAAAAAAATATATATATATATATATATATATATATATGTGTGTGTGTGTGTGTGTGTATATATATATGTATATATATATGTATTAAGAATAGTATCTTCTTTATCAAGTTGGGAAACTAAGTACAATTCTGGAATTCTGAAGCTTCCCTAGTGGAAAACTGGATTGACTCTGTGTGAACTAACTTGGCTGAGTATCTCCAAGTGCTTCACAGAGAAGGTCAGTGCACGGACATCACACACACACTCCCAACTTGATTAGTGCATAATGCCTGGAAGAGAGCCCTTGCCTTGAGGGGGACCTGGATTTGTCCTTTGATCTGTTTGTAGATAGGTCCGTCTCAGAGTGGATCTTGTCTTGAGGTCAAAATGGGGAGGCTATTCTGCTTGGTGAATGCTCTGAGAGTTTTACATCTTGCTGGAAAAGCAGCTGTTATTACTACTAGAGGAGCACTAGCAAGGACCGCCCCCCACCCCGCAAAAAAAAAAAAAAAAAAAAAAAGAGTAGGCCTCTTGAGGAACATGCTAAAAATAGTGTTTTCAATGTAAAAAAATAAAAACTGTTGAAGAAAATTCACATTCCCTCAGGTGTGTTTATTGCCAATTATATTTATATCAGTTTGACATTCTTATTTCGTACCATGCTGCAAGATGAAAGTTTGGATACCATTTTCTTAGTGGGCAAGTTTCATGTCAGCATATCTGTAGTTGTAATCATAATGAGTATACAATGTTGTGTGCTGGGTTTTACACTTAGCATTATTTTCCAGACCCTTGCCAAGTTAAGTCAAGAGCTTTTAGAGGAGTGATATGATCATACTATAGCCATATTGACACCAACTGCCACAGAATCTGAGGAGAGCATGAAACTTTAGTTAATGCGATTTCTTATGGCCTATTTTCATGGCCCCTTGAGACCCAGGTACCAGCTTGTTAGAGACTCGGGTAGGATCATACAGGCCTCCTCTGAGAGACTGAAGCTTTGGCATGGCTTCCTGAGAACTTGGTGACCCTGCCCCAGCCAATCTGGAAAAACAGCATCAGGGACATAAGGTGTTTACGAACATTTGAGAAAGTCACCCAACCCTGCCCTGGGCCCTAACCCTTCTCCATGTGTTTGTTCTCCTACACCAAGTCATTAATTCCCAAGGGTTGCATCCTATGGCCAAGTCAAAAGTGGCATAAAGCCTAAACTAGTTGCCTAGAGTCTTCATAAAGTCTGTGATGTTTCTGTGAAATATTTCCAAGGAGGATTTAATTCTAACATTAAGACGGTGCTACTTTAAACAGTGAGAGAAGAGTCAAGTAGTTTGTATTGGTGGCAATATATATTAGTTTAATAATATTGGAGGGAAATGTGATAATACAGATCAACAGCCATATAGATACCCCCACTGTTTTTACTTATTCCTGAAATGTTATTATGAGGAAATAATCCATAATGCATAATACACACACACACAATGCATAATAGTATAAAACTGGAAAATGGTTTAAATATCTAACAGTGGAATAATGGTAAAGTCTATTATATTAGCCAGAGAGAATATCATATAGCTAAAAAGAAAATTATAAGGAGTATGCAAAATATAGAAAAGTATATATGAAATAATGTTAAGAGCTAAAAAGAAAAATGAATCACAAAATGATATATTCACTGTGTACATAACTATGAAAGATAAGTAGATAGATAACAATAACATTGAGAAGAAATTAACCTTTAAGAGAAAGGAAAGAAAAAAATTTGAGGATGACCTAGTCTGAAGCAATCATAAGATTTTGACTTCACTTGGTGTGAAGGGACATGTAAGAGAATAATAGTGATCTCAGAGTTCAGCCTTGAGTTCATGTGGGAGGCCTGCGCGGATTTCCTGGTACCGGTTTTCTTTTTCAGTTTTAGACTCTCATTTTTGTGTCCTAGACTTTCTTGTCTAGAAAATACTGAACTAGATCCAAGCTATAAAAATCAGTTCTTAAAATTCCAGCAGAAGTTACTATGGAGAAATGAAAAAAAAAAATGGATTTGGTTGGAAGGGGATTAGAATGTACATTTTTTTTAAATCCTAACTTTGCTTACATTTTTAATAAAATATCTTTAAAAATAAGTAGCTGCCATCCTTACCCAAATACTTGTTTGCACAATACCAGGATATAATTGTCTGAGGAAAATCTGCGATTATAGTTTTATATGGAAGAGTGTAGTTTCTTAATACTATGGTTTATTAGTAGCGTTGCTTTTGTTACCTTGTTTCTAATTATTAGTAGTCGAAAAAGTGGGAGCGATATCTCATAGTAGCTAAATTTTTATATATCTTTGCCTAATACATTTCATTACTAAACAAGTAATAACAGATTTGTAACAGGTTTATCACATCCTTAGGAATTTTCTTCATGGAGTCTCTTTTGAGAGGTCTTCTAAAGAGCAAAACTAATTTTAACTTGAATCACTGGGAAAGCTGCTTCTGGGAATAAAAGGGATCTTTTTATTACCAAAGTTGGATAAGAAGCAGGAAGGAAATACATAACGGTTGGCTGTAAACTAGGGTTCTTTTATTAGGAATTGACTTTGATTATATTTTATCTGAAAAGAGCATTGTGAAACTTCTTTAAAAATCATCTTGAAGATTCATCTGTATGTCTTTTTGTTGCCTTAAAAAATTGTGTTTGGCAGCGTTCTAAAAAGCAGTTAGACTAACAGACTGCTGTCTTGTTCTGTGTTGCTCATAAAACATCTTTCCTGTACAGTGGTTGTCAGATATTAACATCTGATTATCAATGGATTAGGTTGTTTGTGAGTTTGTTCTTGAAAATCCTTGAATTTTATGATTGCTGATTCACCTCTCTATTACACCCCCAACATCCCCAGCTCTAAAATAGTGTCACTGTTTTGGTGAGTATCTCAGAAATAGACTTAGTAAGCCAAAAATGGTCACCATTACGTAATATAGTGGAAGGGAAAAAAAAAAAGAATTAATGCTTGGAAAGAACAAGCTCCCAATTGTTTTCCTTTAAGACAAAAATAGAATAGATGTAATGCCTGCAAGTTGCTTCATGCCGAAGTGTTGCATTTAGTCCTTAGCAGGCTTGGCAGTGGCGGGGGAAGACTCCGTTCTGTTCTGGAATCTGACATGAGTCTCAGCTCTATCATTTCTGAGTGCTGTGACCTTGGACAGCCCACCCCTCTGAGTCATTTTCTGCAGGATGGGTGGAGGCTAAATGAGGGTTTTGTCTAGCCCTGCCAACACTCAAGGATTTGACTAGAGAGAGGCAAACTGAGAGTGTCCTCTACAGACGCCAAGACCCATCAGGTATTTTTTTTAAAAATGGATGTTCCCACCAGAACAGGACATTTTAATAAAAACATTGATATGGGACATAACAAGGCTTTTAAACAGAGACTTAGAGTCCTTTTGGTCTTCATTTAAATCTGTTTTATTTTTCTTTCTGTGACACTATATAAAAATCTCATCAATATACATAATCATTCTGAGCCTCAGATTTTCTCATTTTCTCTGGATGAGAGCTTTGATTAGCTTTTTACAAGTTCTTCATTAGTAATTGGCTTGCTCTTTTGTTTTTGTTTTTGGCTGTTGTCTCTAATAAGTTTCTGTTCTATCAAAGAATTCTTTGAGGTGGCTCTGAAATATGCTACTGTGTGTTATGTTACAGAATATTACAATTTAATATTCTTTATAAAATGCAACCAACAAGTGCTATCGGGATTAAATGTTCATTTCTTCTTTTTGATGCTAGTGGCTGGGTTGGGTTGTTCAGTCTTATCATCATGCCTGACCTAGTTGTGCAGCCGTTCCTGTTTAATTAATAGACATTTACATAAGCTCTTTTCCCCCAGCAAGCTTCATAATGGTCTTGTTGGTTATCTCCTCTCACCCTGTGAAGTATCAGCAGTGCTATTTCTATTTTGCATATCAAAATACAGAGAGATTAAATAATGTACAACAAATTGATAACTGAAGAAGTTTGGGAACTCAGGATACTGACATATTAATGGTGTTGCTTAAAGCAAAAACCTATATAGAGTCTATAAATATATTCAAACTCTGCTTTCTAATCCAGGAGTTGGAGTTAGGACTGTCAGCAGCCCAGGGAGGGAGCCCTTTGTAGATGTATGTAGGAGTGGGAGAATTAGTTTCTGGACTCCCTCTGGAGCCATGAAAGGCAAGTTTTTGTTAGCAGAGGAGGTGGTGTCTATAAGAACTATTGCTGTGATGTTTGTAATTTTTAATAAATATTCTAGGAAGCCTGGTGGCTTCTGTGCAGCATATGAATTTGAAGGACTCTCCTTTTTTTTTTTTTTTTAAATCTACCTTTCCAAATACAGTTAAGATTTTATTCCTAATTAACTGGCCACAAAATGTCAACAGGTGCAACTTGGGCCAACTTCCCTGAGTCAGGGAAGTCAGGGAAGCTGGGTCAGCTTCCCTGAGCTCCCCCTGCCTGTCCAAAAAACAAGGAGAAACTTGCTGACCTTTCAGGGTACATGGGTAAGACTTGCGTTTCTTTCCCACTTGAATCTAATTTTAAATATTCTCTCACTGTCCTTGTGTCTGTAACCTCACACACTCATTTGGGATAGGTGTCTGTCCTGGGATATTTCTCTCCTCACCCTTTTTTTCCCTGTCTCTTTTCAAAACTATAAGAAAGAATTGCTTGTACTTCAAACCTTGCTTCTTTGTCTTGGCTAGGTGTTGATTACTTCCAGAGAATTCTTTGGATCTTATAGGGGTTGCTTCAGTTATTAACAGTGTCGCCAACACAATAAACAAAAATGGGCATTTTTTTCTTCTCTAACTTTACCAAACTTCTCAGTCCTACCTAAAAGGTGGAAGTCTGTGTGCCCCTCACTTAAATCCCTCCCCACTAAACTTGGAGTAATCTCTTTCTTAGAGCCTCCAACCACAGGCTTCTCTTCCCACACCCCAAGTCCTGCCAGCTGTTTCAGGCCTGGACCAGACGAAGCACCATGTGTTCAGGAAGTCTTTGTTGCCTCCTGCCAGTCCGAACTGACCTCTCCTTTCTCTGAATTCCTATATTCCTGGATTTGTACCTTCTGAGTGCTGCACAATCTGTTATGTGTTACAGTGATTTCTATAACCCTTGAATCGTGGGTGCCCTAATAAGCAAGGGGAGAGATAAGGAGTGGGGAGGAGCTGTCCTCTTCCGTTTGGGTCCAGGTCCCTCTGAGCTCATAAAAATATACACCCTGTGTACAGCCCAGTGTTTCCAACTGTACTGTACTCAACACAAGTGTTATGGAAACCCCTCACGGTACAATGAAATAGTAGTTGAGGAGGCATCAGGATCTCACCATGAGTACCACTCCAGGGAACAAAGAGTCTTTCCATCCACGGGTCCACAGGCCTGGGCTGCCACTCATTGGCAAGCTCATCTCTGGCCTCCAGCGCTGCCGGCCTTCCTCAGGATCTCCCCCCCCCCCCCCCCCCCCGCCCCCGCATCACAGCGGGGAAACCTCTCATTCTCTCCTAGTGTCACTGAGATCCCTACAGTCGTCTCTGGAGTGGGAAGCCTCCTCTTGTCTCTTCTCCAAATGATGAAAAGAAAAATCCCTCCCACAGAGGGTATCTCTCTGCCAGCTTTTCTGGTTTCTGCTCACAAGTCTCACTACTCCCCCCACTCCCAGCATCAGGCCAAAGGAAATTTCTGTTCTCCCTAAGGATCGCTTTTTCCATTCTCTTTAGAAATCCTAAGTGGAGGGGACTGAGTGGTGAAAAATGTATTTGACCTTTGGAATTCTCTCCCCAGAGGTCCAAACCAGGACTTTGAGTATGGGGCGGGGTGGGGGGTGGGGCGCAGCTGGATTGTAAACCTCAGGAACTGAAATAATGGGATGTTCTTTTATATCTTTCTACTACCTAAAACTAGACTACAAACTCCATGAGAGCAGATTTTGCTTCTGTCTCAATTATGTTTATATCTCCAGGGCCCGGAACAGTGGCTGGCATATAGAATTATGCTCCATAAATATTGCTTTGAGTAAATGAATGGGCGGATGGATAGATAGATGGTTGAATGTTTAGCATGGAGTCTCACTCACAATAGGTATTCAGTCATATTTATGAACACATTAGTCAAAAACACGTGAACTGATACAGGAGTGAGTTAAGTAGAAATTCGTGAGTTTATTGTATATTTTAGTAGAGTTTCTTAGTTTCTTAGTCTGGGTAACACACCTTAGGGGGATACTGTGGTGTGGCAGGGGGATAGGCTAACTCAGAGAATTAAAATATGCATCTTGGCACATCCATTTTTTTCAGTAGTAATATAGGGTATTATTTTTTGGAAATAATAAACACCGTGGAAGCCAATACATAGATCTTAGAATGTATTGCATAGTTGGCATTTTTTTTTAAAAGATCTGTTTACTTATTTGAGAGAGAGTGAGCAGGGGGAGGGCTAGAGGAAGAGAGAGAATCCTGAAGCTGACTACCCACTGAGCACAGAGCGGGATGCATTGCAATGCGGGGCTCAATCCCAGGACTCAGAGGTCATGGCCTGAGCCAAAAATTGAGAGTTGGCCACTCAACCGACTGAGCCACCCAAGCACCCCAGTCGACATAAGTTTTTATATGGAGAGAGATTCCTGGCGTGCCTCTAGACCCTCTCCTTTGTTCTGAGATGCATTTCGGAAGAAATACTTGGGAAAACAGATATTGAAGTTCTTATTTAGGGACTCATAAATGTACAGAAGGTACTGCCCTGGATTTGTGACAAGGAGAGAAAATGTTTCTTTTCCTTGAACGTCCCCACAGCAGCATAGGGGGCCACTAGGGCATCCCCACAAATATCCCCCTTATAAAACAGGCTGCATATGCTGACAATTTACATCGGCACAGTAGCATGTTTTGTCTAGACAATGATTCCACTAGTATGTATTGAGTGCCTGCTACGTGAAAGGCACTGTTATGCATGCTGAGATTTAAAAAGTAATCAGAATCCTTCCTCTGCCCTCAAGGAATTTTAGTTTTGTAATGGAAGTTTCCTGTAAACTATTACCTAGGCAGAATGGTGTGGAACTAAACAGTAGGCTTAAGCAGGAGGTGCAGTGGGAACACAGAGGGAGGGCATCTGGTGCAGGACTGGGGTAAAAGAAAGCTGAGATCTGTGGGAGACAAATGGGCATGAGTAGGTGAGAAGGGGTGGAAGGGTATTCTGTACAGAGAGAACCTCATGTACAAAGGTTTGGTAAGAAAAATAGTGTATTTGGGGAACAGCAAATAGTTTAATGATAAACTGTATATAAATATAAGTAAATACCCAGTTTTCTAATTCAGAATAGGATTTTTAAACATAAAAATGATAAAAGAAATAAAAGAAAAAATATAGATTTAATTAGTTAATATTATATTCCACATGTAAATCATCCTGAGCAAAATTTAAAGACAATGAACAAGCTAGAAATTTAAAGTATTTTGAATATTTCAGCCTTTTACGGGAGCTGGTGTTATTTGTCTATGTACCACTCTAATACTAATATTTGAACCAGTGCATGACTCACAGCGATGGTTGAGTGAATGAAAAGAATTTGTGTCCTCAAAAGTTATGGAAGAGCGAATACCCATTAATAAGAAAACCCCTGCAAATCCTCACTAGACAAAGAGTCAAGAAAACAGGAGCAGATATTTCAACTTGGGCGTCATCCTTGGCTCTTTCTTTTTTCTCACACAGAACACTGAATCCGTTTACAAATCTTGTTGGCTCTCTTTTCAAAATAAATCTCAAACCTGACTGTTCTCCCCCACCCACACTACTATCACCTGGTGCAGGCCGCCTTCCTCTCTGAGCGACACCACCTGCCAGCTGCTCTTCTGCTTCTCCTTCTCCGATATCAAGACTAATGTTTGAAACTGTAAATCAGAATATGTCACTTTCTTCAAAATCTCCCCAAAGTCTCCCCGTCACACTCATCATAAAACTCCAAGTCTTTTCCATGCCTTGCAAGGCACTCCATGATCTTACCTTTTGGTTACCCCTCCAGGCTTCCTTTTGCCACTATTACCCTTCGTTCCACCCAGCCACCTTGGTCTTCATACAGTTTTTTGAACACTGCAAGCACTCTCCCTCAAGAGGATCTTGAGGTCTTTGCCCTTGTTGTTCCCAAGCTGAAATTACCCATTTTCCGAAGAATTACATGGCTTGCTCCTTACTTGATCAGCTCTCTGCTCAAATGTTATCTCTGCAAAGAAGCCTTCCCCCACCAACTTGCTGAAAATAGCATGCCTCCCCATCATTCTCTGTAAAATTTTATTTTTCCTTTTACCCATTTGACCCTTTCTACTTTACTTAATTCTATGTAAATCATGTAAAAAGAGTAAAAGATGTAGACTCAGAAAATTCTTAAACATAACTCTTCTTCCCTCCCCACCCTCAGGTATCAGAAAAAAGCATATGTGAACTTCTTTGGAAGGATGCATTTATAATAGTAGGCCTCAAAGAATTACTGCATTTATAGTTCTACTAGGTCACAATTTTAAAAGTACAGAATTTGTAACAAGCCACTAGAAGTAAAAGCTTAACAAAAACAACAAACTGTAGAATCAGATGCTCAAATTCGTATGTTAAAAATTTTTGATGCAAAAATACAAATAAATATGTTGAATATAATTATTAAAATGGAAGAAAATATGGACAGTAAAAATACAGGAAGAAGAGACTTTCAAAAATGATCAGGTAAATTTAATAAACAACCAAATAGAACTTTTGAAAGGAAAGCAATCTAATTAGAAGGCCTGAACTAAAAAGCAGATAAATATAGTTAAAGGAGCATTGATGCGTTAGAAGAAGACTCTGAACAAATTATACACATAGTAAAAAAAATTAAGAGAAAAATGATAAATATAACAGGTTAAGAGACACTAGGGAGGGAGGAGGACAAAGATGTGTCCAATAGGAGTTCCAGAAGAAGGAACTAGAGGGAATGAAACAGAATGAATATTCCAAAAAGCTAATGCTGAGGCTTTTCCAGGATTGCTGAAAGGACTCTGATATTCAGATGCAGGAAGTTCAGTGAATCCAAACAGGATAAATGAGAAGGAATCCACACGTGGACACATTATAGTAAAACATCAAAGGGAAAAAGAAGATCTTACAAGAAGTGACAATGTGACTGAAAGTTCACTTCCAAACAGACAAAAATGGAAGTCAGGAATAAAAAATGGGATAATATATTCAAAGTGTTGAGAGAATATAATTGTAACCTAAAACTTTTTACCTACAAAAACTTATTTTCAAAAAATGAGGGCAAGATAAAGCATTAATAATATGGGGCATTTACCTCCTACAGATCTTCACTCAGGGGTATTCTGAGGGACATATTTCAATGATAAAAAAAGTGATTCCAAAACGAATACCTGAGATATAGGGGGAAAATGGCAAGCAAAAAGAATAGTCAGATGTGAGTCAGTTTCAAACACTGAGTTCAAAACATTAATAATTTCTAGTTTATGGGATTAAGAAACAAAAGATACAGCTGTAATACTGGACCATGATAGTGCAGATATCATGAAGGAGTGATCAGAGTTAAACACGCCAGGGCACTTGAATTATTTGGGAAAAAGACAAATGTACCGAGTAACTATATTTTATCAAGTCAAACGTTTACTTAAAAATTATGGGATAATTTCAAATTCATAAAAAGAGAAAAAAACAATGAGAAAAAAATTGAGCCTATACCCAATCCAATGGAAAGCAGCGAAGGAAGAAAAATGAAAAGCAAAAGAAACATTAAAAATAGAATAAGGAAGGGACACCTGAGTGGCTCAGTCGGTTAAGCATCTGCCTTCAGCTCAGCTCATGATCCTAGGGTCCTGGGATCGAGCCCCAAGTCAGGCTCCCTGCTCACTGGGGAGTCTGCATGTGCCCCTCTTCCTTCTTGTGCTCTCTCTCTTTCGCTCTTGCTCTCAAATAAATAAAATCTTTTAAAAAAAAAATTGAATAAGGAAAAACTCTAAGGGGCAGCTGAATGACTCAGTTGGTTAAGCATTTGGCTTGATTTCGGCTCAGGTCATGATCTCGGGATCATGAGATCCAGCCAGGCATCAGGGTCTGCAATGAACATGGAGCCTGCTTCAGATTCTCTCCATCCCTCTCTCTCTGCCCGCCCCCCTCCACACCGTGCACTCTGCCCCTCCCCGTTTCTACACATGTACTCTTTCTTTCTCTAAAAAAAAAAGTCGAAAATACACTGGAACAAATTAAATTATACCAGGGATCGCAAAGCCTATAAGTGAAGTAAGCACTCCATTTAAGAGATAGATTATAAAGGTGGATTTCTTAAAAACCTGTCAATGTTATTTTTATGGGAAATATATTATTTATATGAAACAGGATACACGTTGAAAGGCAAATAATATTTTAAATGCATAAGGTAAATGGAAAGTTGGTATGGCTATATTTTTATCAAAAGTTCTTTTTGGAGGGCAGAACGCATAATCAGAGATAAGTATGATCACTTTGTATTAAAGCTTCATCCCCTAGGAGAGTATATGCATTTAAACAAAGCAGCTTCAGGATATATAAAGCAAAAATTGACAAACCACAAGCAGAAGTGGACAGATCCGCTATTACAGGGGAGATCTGAACTTTCTTGAAAATTCATAGATCAAGGGGATCGGAGTCTAGAAAACATGGATAACACAATAACCCAGCTTGATCTAGTCATACATGGAGAGCACTGTAGGCAACAACTCAAGGTTCCATATTCTTCATAGTAATTCTTAAGCATGGAACATTTAAAAGAACATTTGGAACATCTAAAATGGAACGTTTAAAAATTAACAACAAAATAAATCCAAACAAAATATATGTAGGGCAAAAAATAGAAATAAGTACAGAAATCTGTAAAACAGAAGACAAAGAAATTTCACAAACACCAACAAAAAAACGTATGGCAGGGAGTGGCATGTAGTTGGCACTCAAGAAACATCTATCTGGTCAATGAATAAAAAGCAATAGAAAACTACATGTGGGCACATGATAAAGTTTGAAATTCACCAAATAGTGGTTAAATCTGATTTGGGCAGTTTTAGGTTATCTTGCTTTTATTCTGCTGTTTTCTGTATTTTCTGAGCTCTCTCAGAAGATGCATTGCTCTTATAATTTTATGAAAGCACATTATTTTAAAATAAAAAACAAATAGTGGCGCCTGGGTGGCTCAGTGGGTTAAAGCCTCTGCCTTCGGCTCAAGTCATGATCCCAGGGTCCTGGGATCGAGCCCCACATTGGCACTCTGCTCCTCGGAGAGCCTGCTTCCTCCTCTGTCTGTCTGCCTCCCTGCCTACCTGTAATCTCTCTCTCTCTCTCTCTCTCTGTCAAATAAATAAATAAAATCTTAAGAAAAAATAGATTTTGGAAGAGGTGGACTGGATAGGATTAAACGGGTGGGGGGTGCCATGTAAGACTGGACTTTGGAAGTGCTTCACCTCTCACTCCATGGGTGACTTTAAGCATAATCCCTTTGAACCCATTACCCAAAGTGGCAAAAAGAAAGCCTTCCTCAAAGAATTACTCGGATAGGTGACGCCATGCAAAGCACTTAGTACAGTGTCTCATTCTGTAACTGTTCAATAGCGGTGTTCCTTTCCCTGCTGGAGGAAGCGGGCTTAGGAAAATATCCCTCTCAATTTCTAAGGAATGTACCCTGAGTGGAAGGCAAATTTGATCAGTCTGGAATATGAAACTGGATGAAAGCTCAGTATGTGAAATTATGTTTGTGCCCTCCTGGAGAGCCAGGAAAATTAAGAAACGAACCAAGAAATTCATCCCCTTTATTAGATGTAAGAATGAAGGTGCAGTATTATCATTTCCTTGTGATAGTCATATCTAATAGTTCTGAAACCAATTCACAGTATTCATGTCAGCCTTATTTTATGAGACATTTAACCATTGCTAAATTAAATTTCATAGGAGAATGTGCCCATATAACTCCTCTGGAGTTACAGAGATAGAAATCTGACCCATCATTTCTATTTTCACGGAAAACCATTTAGCAGAACTTTGTTCCAGTAGAAGTGTTTATTGAGTTGTAAGCCTAACACAGTTCATTGGCTGCATGTATTTCCACACTGACATTTTTCTCAGTGCAGATTTGCATCAGTTCATTAGTACTGACAGCAGATGGTAGCACTTTCACACAAATTTACCTTCTGAATTGATCTAAGAAATGTCACTAAAAAGATCCTGACAGTTTTGATGTTCTTCCATTTCTGAAAATGGTATGTTAAACAAATAAGGTGTAGGATTTTAGATTTTTTTTGAACTCCTGCACATAATTCCCAAACTAAAAATGAAAGACGGCTTTCATCTCTGATTCTGGCTGTCTGAGGGAGAAAGTAGAAAATACAGATAATCTTTCCAGATAGCACGAGCCTTAAACAATCTCCATTGTAGAAAAATGGCTTTTGGAGAATATTATCCAGATTGATTGTCTACACTGATCAGATGGCTTGAATTATTTGTAAATTCTCTACCTTGCCTTGAATACAAATTGCCTGACTTGCAGAAGTAGCGGATTGAATGTGACTGAAAGCAGAGTATTGGCTCAGGTCATAAGGCTAACTTTGAATTCTGTCACTTCTGCAGCATTAGGATATCTCTAAGATTAATCACATTTTTAAACTATGGATCCTTTTGCCTTGAGTTAGGGTTAAGTCATTATAAAATTATCAGGCAAGAAGACTTAATATTTGCTAAGTGAATAAGGGATTATATGAATTCTAATCACATCAGGAAAACTATTTTTCTACATTATATAATGATTATTACATTCATAATAACTAAGGTTTTATGTCTTAAGGTATTCAGTAGTCTTACATATTTAGAACAAGGATTTGGGGGTACTTTTAAAATTAATTTTCTACCAGTATTTGAAAAGCAATTAATGGTTTGGTTAATTTGCCATAACTAAGAGAAACTGCTACATTTGAGAAAGTATTGGTTGTTGGCCATATACAGTTTAACCATGGAAGTGATTATGGATGTTTTTGACACGTTGCTAGAAGAGTGGTCATGATTAACAACATACTTAAAAGATTTATTTAACAACAAGAAGGAGCTTTTGGATTCCAAGTGCTTTCAGAATCAAGGGACCCTTCTTATTTTGTTCATGGCACTTACTATTATTTGGATTATCCTGTTTCTTTATTTGTTCTATGTATTTATTGGCTGTCTCTTGCACTGGCATGTAAGTTCCATGGGATCAGGGACTTCATTTATCTCTGAGATACAATGATCTCTGTTACCATATCCATAACTGTTCCTGGCAGACACGAAGAGATGATCAGTAGACATGTATTGAATTAATAAATACTAGTTTAAGGCAGGTAAGAGGAGCCAGAATCAAGCTGGACAGAAGGACTTGTTGTAGGCATCACACATTTGGGGTGTGACCTCAGGGTCTGCTCAGTGATGGGAGGGAGGGGCAGTGAAAGAGCAGAAAAGAGGGAGCCCAGGCTCTGCTCTAAGAGTCAGGCCACTGGCCAGACTCTGGAGGTGGTGGCACTTGGGAGACCTACACCGACCCACACCCAGTCCTCAACCCTCATGCACCCAAACCTCCACACCCAGTGTCTCCAATACACAGTGGAGGTGCCTCCGATTTCCTGTGAGTAGGTTTGTGCACATGCACACAGACGTGAGTGTTTTGGGGTTCAAGGCCAGAGTTAGCAGCAACAACCACATGTAATTCTTTCCAGGGATGCTCTGAGTTCAGCTCCTCCTTGGACTGGCTGAGAAGAGGAGAAGAAGCCAAGAGAAGAAGTTAGGCCCCTAGTCCAAATCCAGCCAACGGGCTTGTTTTATTTGGCCCAGTCTATGTTGTTTTTTTTTTTTTTTTTTTTTAAGTGCCAAAATTTAAATTTAGGAGGCTTTACATAAAAATCTGGATTCCTAGGCTATTTTGACAAACGGGAAGACCTGGCACACAGAACCTGCATTCCCACATGGCACAATTGGCTGGAGCAGAGTAGCAAGCCTAGTCTTGGCTGGGAGCACCCTCCAGGCCCCCACAGTCCCTGTCACCAGCTGGTGTAGTCAACTGACCTCGCTCCTTCAGGTCACCTGTGCGAGGTCTGTAGGTATTTGTCTTAGATTGCTTGGGCAGCTATAACAAAATACCACCAACTGGGTAGTTTATAAACAACAGAAATGTATTCCTCACAATTCTGAAGTCTGAGCTCAGGGTGCCAGTCTGTTCTCATGAAGGCCTTCTTTCAGGTCGCACACTTCTTGTTGTGTCCTCATGTGGCAGAAAGGGGTGAGCTAGCGTTTAGAGGGTCTGTTTTATTTTATTTATTTATTTATTTTTAAAGATTTTTATTTATTTATTTTTTTAAATTTAATTTTATTTTGACAGACAGAGATCACAAGTAGGCAGAGAGGCAGGCAGAGAGAGAGAGGGAAGCAGGCTCCCTGCTGAGCAGAGAGCCCGATGCGGGGCTCGATCCCAGGACCCTGAGATCATGACCTGAGCCGAAGGCAGAGGCTTAACCCACTGAGCCACCCAGGTGCCCCTAGAGGGCCTTCTTTTATAAGGTCCTAAATCTCACCCCTGAGGGCTCTACTCTCCTGACCTAATCACTTCCCAAAGCCCCACCTCCTGTAAGACCGTCACCCTGGGCATTAGGATTTCAATATATGAATTTGGGGAAATGCAAACATTTAGACCATAGTATTTGCAGTTGCAGTCTTTGGCATAATGGTGAATCTACAATGTAAACAACCAATAAATTTATTGTCAATAGTTGCTTTAGCATCAGTACAATTTGTTCCAAGTAACTCACTACATGGAAACCTCGTAGGGCTGCCCATTGTTTGCCAAATGATGTGCATTCCCCAACCTTGGCCGCATCTGACCTGTACTTCTATCCAGTCATTCTCTTACAAAGGTAGTGGAATTCCATCGAATGGGCTTTTGACTTCTAGAAACTGCCCTAAAAGCTTGGAAAAGACAGAAGGATAGAAACAGATAAACAGAGGGACTCAGGAAGAAAGATAGACAGACAAACAAACAGAAGTACAATTTAAATAATGCAGGCCATTCTCCTGCCTCGTCCCCCTGCCATTTTACTCATCGAAAGTGTGCCTGTTGCACCATAGTCAGGCTCAAAACAATCAAAATGTTGGCCAAGTTTCTGAAAAAAAAAAAAAAAAAAAAAAAAAAAAAAAGTGGAAGATTTTGGTCCCCTTGCAAAAAGGTGAATGAAATGAGTGGTTCAAATGGTCAGGCTTCTGGGCTTCGCAGACATCCTTGAGGGAAAACTGGAGAATAATTACAAGCCAAAGAGAAACACCAGTTGACAAAGAGTTCAAGGAAACGGATAAAATTGACCTCCAGTTCGTATTGTGTAAAACAAAGCCGTGTGGCCTCCTGTCCTTGACTGTACTAGTTTATCAATTCCTAACTCCTTCTCTCCAGCTTCTTCTCATGTTTGGATTATGAATTACATTTCAAAACTGAAATTGATCTGTATCTTAATTTAGTAACTTGGAATTTAAAACACACGTTTATTTTAACAAACCAGATTGTGCGTTCTAACTTTTTCAAAGTAATTCACACCGGCGATCCCGGACCAACTCTGATTCCTACAGGAGCACCCAGTGCTTGGACAACCCTTCTTTGTACTTCATCCCTGCAAGACGAATGAATTCATGACTCCTGTGTTAAAGAATTCTCGAAAAATCAATAGGTGAGAAACACCATCAAGATACATTGGCTTTTACTCTTATTTTAAAAGTGTAAATCTTTTTATGTGACTCTAAAAGCTAAGCTAAAAAAGAAATATTTTTTGTAATAATAGTAATGGCTAACAGCTATTGATTTTTACTGTGTGCTAGGCACTGTTCTAGGTATTTTAGATATATTAATATGTTGGATTTTTATAACACCCCTGAGCTAAGTTCCATTATTTTTCCCAGATTGCAGAGGAGAAAGCTAAAGCACAGAGAGGTTAAATGACTTGGCCAAGTTCACACAGCTTGTTAAGGGGTAGAACTGGGATTTGAGCCCAGGCATTTTCGCCTCAGAGCCATGTTCTTTTTTTTTTTAAATATTTTATTTATTTATTTGACAGAGAGAGATCACAAGTAGGCAGAGAGACAGGCAGAGAGAGTGAGAGGGAAGCAGGCTCCCTGCCGAGCAGAGAGCCTGATGCGGGACTCGATCCCAGGACCCTGAGATCATGACCCGAGCCGAAGGCAGCGGCTTAAACCACTGAGCCACCCAGGCGCCCTCAGAGCCATGTTCTTAACCACTCCCTCTGCTACCTTAGCAAATGTGGTAAATTTTAACTGTCAAATTGGAATCACCAAGAGGAGTCAAGAGCCTCAATGCCTTGGTTCCTCCTTTAACTACCTCAGCCTCTTTGGATCTCAAGTCCTTGTCAGGCAATGGAGCTAACATTTGGAAATAACTGGGATTCCACATGGTGGGTGCACACCTTTGAAGTCAGCTTGTCTCTTCTGTTGGTGGTGATTTTCCACCACTCATTCAACATTAGAATTGCATGTGTTTTCACTTGTTTCCTAGGAGTGTCAACTATATCACATCATGGCTGAGCATTGTAGGGCCAGTTGTTGGGCTAAATCTACCTCTGAGTTATGCCAGAACCGCCTCTCAGGATGAATGAAGTGTCACTTGACAAGGTAAAAAGGAAAGCCTACGCTGAATGTTTTGCTATTATGAAGATCCTGTTGTCTCTGTTGCACTTGGGGTCCCTATTGGCCCCGTCAAATATTAAGTCTTCTTCCATCTTTAATAATTACGGCTGAATATGAACTGTTTGTTTAGGTTTCTGACCAACCTGTGCCCAAGCATTTAGGAAGCATTGGACTTTGCTATAATAACACTCACCCAACTACAGGAGTGGATGATTTTATTTCAGAATTGTTATTCTTGAAATAAGCCTTTACTGTTCAGTTAACCTTCTTTTATTCTCTTAGCTTTTGTTTTATTCTTGTTCTTCACTTTCTTCCATTGAGCCAAAGAACCTAGAAATTGCGGCATGAGGAACACCAGAAGTGTACCTGGCCAGCCCTGGTTTTAATAGGGCAAATACCGTGCAATAGTTCAACTCACCAAGATTTTGACATGGATTTATTTTTACACTGGAAGCAAATTATGCAGTAACCGATAGGCTCTGTCCCTCATCTGGAAGACTTGTTGGTTTGGAGTTGCTTGCTTTGTTTTTCATTTTTTCTGGCCAGGGGCTGAAACTAAGACAAAAATGTAATTGTCTCTTTAGAGAATCTAGATGCATGTCTATTGATGCAGGATACACTTCAGGGTCACCTGAGAATCTTTTATGACTGCAAATGCTGGGATCAACCTCCTGGAACAGCCTCTCTGGGGTCGTTATGACACACCTGCTTTTGGAGAACCTCTGGTCTGGTTGTACCGTTGGTGTGGTATTTATTCGTATTATTTTGGTCTCCCAACAGGCCTTTTCCAATTCTGTGTATAGCTCCAACAAGCTGGACTTACTTCCTAACACTGGGCATTGCCCTGAGCCTCCTGGTCGGTAGGAATATCCAGAAGATGTGTGTCCACGAGGCAGCCTGCTCAGAGGAAGGATTATCTGCTGGCCAGTCGCAGAAGACTGTGCTTGTGCTTTTAGTCTGTAGCTCCAGGCCTGATCTCTCACACAGGGAGCCGAAGTAGAGAACGGGTTAATTCAAAACTGCTAGAAAAGCTAAAAGTAAATTTTAAAATGCTGAGCTGCACATATTCATGCTGGGATGAGAGCCTGCTTACATGCTTGCTGGGCATTTTGGTATTTACCACTTAACATCTTTTCAACTTCTCCAGGGATTTCCACCCCTCTCCCCCACTCTCCCTAACGTAAACACAGATCTCTCAGCAAGTCATTTCTCAGACCATGTCATTCCTAGGGTAAAAAAAAAAAACCTAAATAAATTATAATAATATGTTGTCTGGATGATGTACTTGTCTGGAAATAATAGTTATCCTTTGCTAACAGATTCTGAGATGATAGTAGTCAGTCACTGTAGGGACAGTGTGTAGGGTTTTGGTTGGTGTTGGTATTGTTTTTAAGTTAATTTTTTCCCCTCTGATTGATGAAGACCTTAAAATTCATCAGTAGCAAGAAAAAGTTCTGAAAAGCTCTTCTAGATTCTAGAGACCTCCCTCCCCAGAGAGATCCCTTTCCTCAGGCTACTCTCTTTCTTTTCAGAATATTTCCACTTAACAAAAAATTTTAATTTTTGGTTGATAAAAATTTCCGTTTTTAAGAATGCAGCTATATAACAGACTGTTATCCCAACAATTATAAAAGATTAGAAAATATTTTGTTTTCTCAAAGTAACAGTTCTTACTCTGCAATATGAGGCTTTTGCCTCTGGGTTTCTTCTCCAGTTAATATAATGCAAAACCCCTTCAAGCAGAAATAAGGCTGGTTAAAACTGCTTCCAGCCAGTATCCTAAACTCTGCTTCTGTGTAGCGTTGGAAAACTTCCTTCCCCTCCTTGGTCCTCAGCCGTGTGATCCGTGAGAGCAACTGCAATTCTCGGGTCTGTGAAATACAAGTGTAGAGATCTAGACTGTGAGATTGGTTAGCTGCCAGCTGTGTGACTTGGGCTAATTGTCCTCATCTTCGTTTTTTTACCATTTCTATGTTTAAAGGGTCCCTTAATACCCATTCCACCCACCTAACAAGAGCAAGGAGGAGATCAAAATGGAATGTAAACCTGAATGTACTTCATAACCAGCACAATGGCACATGGAGGAAGAGGGATGAGGGATAATTGGCCCCTTGCTCCTTTTCAGCGTCAGCATACCCTCCAAGCTCATTTCAGGCTTGATTCCTCTCGACACGCATGGGCCCCACATCCTTATCTGACGGTTGTTCATGCTGGTTCCCACCTGGAAATGCTTTCTTCTCCATCTCTCTACTTGATTCCCAACCTACTCTATAAATTTCACTCTTACAAAGCCATCTCTGACCACCACAGCCACCACTGGTCAACCTGCCCCTTTGTTACTTACTATACTTAGTCATATTAACATTTAATTGTCTCCCTTTCACTCTGATTTCTTTCTCATGCCTTAATGATGGATAATAAGTAACTTACCCACTTCTTCTTCTTTTTTTTTTTTTTTTTTTTTTGATATGTTGTGAGGTGGCATGCAGAGAGGAGTTGCTGCCTGCCCCTCGTAAATGGTCTGGGAAAGGCTGTCAGTCCAGGGATTCGACTGGGTGGGTGAGAAGCTGTGTTAACTTCAGTACTAGCTTACAGACTGGGAGTTAAAAAAACAAAACTAACCATCCTCCTAACACGGATGTATTAGATAAAGAGAAAAAAAAACGCTAAAACTGAGTTTTTGCATCCATTTTTCCTAAGATAGGTATAGTTCTTCTTCATACTCTGAAGATATGAGGAAATGGAGGTCTGCATTGTCACAGCCAACTCTTACACAATCCAGAGAGCTGATATTTCAGTGTGTTGGGGTTTTTAATTTTTTACGATTAAAATGTGAGAGTAAGAATATACAAATACTCACTCCAGCAGATACCTATTGAGTTCCTTTTTTTTTTTTTAAAGATTTTATTTATTTATTTGACAGTTAGAGATCACAAGTAGGGAGAGAGGCAGGCAGAGAGAGAGAGAGAGAGGAGGAAGCAGGCTCCCCGCCAAGCAGAGAGCCCGATGCGGGGCTCGATCCCAGGTCCCTGGGATCATGACCTGAGCGAAAGGCAGAGGCTTTAACCCACTGAGCCACCCAAGCGCCCCTGAGTTCCTCTTTTATACTGAGTCCTAGGCTAGCTGCCAGGGATATAAGCAGAAAGACATGACCCTGGCTCCCAAGAATGCCCCTAGTCCACTGGAAATGACAGACAAGAAGATTCAGGGACAGAAGTTTGTGTGCTGTGGCAAAGGTGTGCAAAGCAAGCGCGCAGGAAGGTTCATAGAAGAGGAATGTGAGTGACAAGCTTAGGATTTAGCTAAGAATTTAGTCAAGAATGCAGGAAAGCCCTTGAAAATGCACGGGGAAATGGTCAGGAGTGAGGTTGGCTAGCAGAACGAGTGAGATTGGCTAGCAGAACTGGTGCTGTGTCTGGAGGAGATCGATTGCCACACTGAGAAGTTGTATTTGGTTTGAAAACCAGAAAGAGCCACTGAGAATTCAAGTAGAGGAGGTGAAGTGATCACATTTGCATTTTAGAAAGATCCTGTATCTTTAAAATGACAATTGCATATAACTAATCACACATATACTTTGTCAGTTTTTTCACCAGCAGGTTCTGGCCCACAGGCTTTAGAAGGTAGGAGTGGGGAAGTGCTTGGAGTATGCCAAGGACATTTTTCAATTTTTGCCCAGGGTCTTCCAAAACAAAACTGCCAGTGTCCTGAAAATCCTGAGTCTTGTCTGTATTACGTGGGGCAAGTCACTCCACCTCTCTGAGCCTCTCTTTCTGAATGTATTAAATGGAAGGAAGTGTATTAGATCATGTAAAATCCAGTTATCAGTTTATGACCTATATATATGTTTTTATGAAATAGGATATGTCTGGGAAACACTCCCTGTGTGTCTTTATTCTCACACTACTATACTCACAACATTTCTGAGTCTAGATGTGTGGGTTTTGACACAACAAACAATTCTGCAGTACCAGCTGGGGTCCTACAATTCAGTTCAGTTCTGACACTATCAATCTGGAGATAGGATCAAATCCTGTAAGTAAAGACTTAAGTCCCACAAGACTGGCCCACTTTAAGACTCCAGTCACAAGTCCCAGGTTGTGAGCTCTATTTCTAACTGACCAGTTATAAACCAGCATTACCATGACCCCTCCTTGGGTTCAGTAATTTGCTAGAATGACTCATAGCATTTAGGGAAACACTTATGTTTACCAGTTTCTTATATAACAAAGGATATGCAAAAAACAGATGAATACCCAGATGAAGAGCTACATAGGGCAAGATCCAGAGGGTCCCAAGTACAGGAGCTTCTGCCCCATGGAGTTGGGATCCACTACCCTCCTGGCATATACATGTGTTCACCAGCGTGGACGCTCTCTGAACTGCAGACTTTGGGGATTTTTTTTTTTTTTTTTAAGATTTTATTTATTTATTTGACAGAGAGAGAGATCACAAGTAGGCAGAGAGGCAGGCAGAGAGAGAGGAGGAAGCAGGCTCCCTGCTGAGCAGAGAGCCCGATATGGGGCTCGATCCCAGGATCCTGGGATCGTGACCTGAGCCGAAGGCAGAGACTTTAACCCTCTGAGCCACGCAGGCGCCCCAGACTTTGGGGATTTTATGGAAGTGTCATCACATAGGCATGAATGCTCATTAATTCTTCCTGGAGGATGAGGGACAGGGCTGAAAGTCCGAAGCTTCTAATCAGAGCTAGGTCTTTTTGGTGACCAGCCCCCATCCTGAAGCTATTCAAGAGCCCACCAAGAGTTACCTGCTTAGAGTAAAAGACTCCCGTCACCCAGGAAATTCCAAGGGATTTAGGAGCTCTGTGTCAGGAACGAGAATCAAAGGCCAGATGCTCCTCATGCACTCATCACTTAGGAAATGATAAGGTTTTTAGGAGCTATGTACCAGGAACTGGGGGCAGAGGGCAGAGACCAGTATGTGTATTTTCTATTATTTTACAAATACATGGGGGGAAAGCACATAGTAAAGATATTATTGTTTTCTGAAACTTTGCTGTCAGATATATTTACACATCTGTTTATATGGGTATGTGTGTATTTGCACACGTGCATACTAGGTGGTAATGTGAATATATTTCTAACTCCAGGGAATGGGGATTTGAAAACTGATGGACAAATAAGATTCCTCCCAATTCTAAGACCCTTTGATTCCTCCCTTATACTGCTGGCCAGTAAGTTGCTTAGGGCTGTTCTAGAAGGATATGGGCAGTACTTAACTACTATTATGTCCATGGCACTGAGATACTTAAATATGCACATAGGTCTTTTTATAGGGCTTGTCTGTAAAAGTGCTTTCACATTTTTATTCTTAAATGCTGTAGTGTTCCTTCAAGCAGTACTGTAACATGAAGTCCTTGCTTTTAACTTTTGTGTTGTCAATAGCAACACCTACTGGTAAAAGAGCCCAATTACAAGTATCCTGTATTCTAGACTTAAAACTGAAAGTGAGGGCGCCTGGGTGGCTCAGTGGTTTAAGCCTCTGCCTTCGGCTCAGGTCATGATCTCAGGGTCCTGGGATTGAGCCCCGCATCGGGCTCTCTGCTCAGCAGGGAGCCTGCTTCCTCCTCTCTCTCCGCCTGCCTCTCTGCCTACTTGTGATCTCTCTGTCAAATAAATAAATAAAAAAAATCTTTAAAAAAAAAAAACAACTGAAAGTGATTTTAGGTATCACCAAGTCCCATTTGTAAATTATTAAGAACAAACTGGAAACTCAAATTTTTTTCCTACACTGAAACACATTTTCATTGAGAATAAATAAAACCTATGGTTGCATTATGATTTCTTGTATTTTTCTGAAGCTTTTCAAATACCCAGAAATCACTGTTACAGCTGAGGCAAAAAATTAACTAAGCATACCCCGATAGGTTAACCTGGAAATCATAGGTCAGTATATCTCCAGCCTTTTGTGCATTGTAAATAACAATACACGTTGCATGCCAGATCTTCAGAGTTTAGCATGATGCCTGGCACGTGGTAATACTCAGTACATCTTTGTGGAATGCTTGTATATGTGACTGAATAAGGACAGGGAAAGATCTGGTGATCTTTCTGTAGGCACCAGGAACTGGACCTGCTTTCCTCTTTTGAGAATCAGGACCCACTCTTTTCTTTGAGAAGATTTCTTTTCCCTGGCACAGCAGTGGCATGGCATGTGTTTCCTCCCCCCATTTCTTCAATAGATTCCAAGAGAATAGCCAGGCCCTTACCTGCTTATTAATAGGGAAATGGCTAAATTAAATGTGATGCTGTATAGCAGTTTAAGGGAATGAATTCAATCTCCAAATAGACAGTTCTCATAAATAGATTGTTGAGTTAAAACAGAAAACAGAAACTAGATGATAAATACGCATGCAACTTAATACTATTTATATAAAAAATACACCAGTACCACACATTTTCTATAGTACCTATTACAGTTATATGTATGTGAAAACATTAAAAGTGATCTAGAAGGACACACCAAATTTGTAAGAGAGGTTACCTCAGAGAATGGAGATTGGGAACTTAGATGGAAAGAAATCAAATATGTTGGCTCTTTTTATACTGCTACACTTATCTAGCTGTAGACTGTGAAACTAAAATTCATTTTTAGAAAAGACTTTAGTCCTCATAGATAACTTGGAAGCCACAGAAACATTTGAAGGAGATTTTAAATGTGCCTAAGAGTAAATCACCCATGGTAACTGCAGTTAAATTTTTGATGTATGTCTTCATACTAGTTTAAACATATTTAATTAGGATCATTCCGTATATGGTTTTACATTACGATTTTTCCCACTTAACATTATATTGGCAGCATTTTCCCATGTCATGTTGAAAAACAACTTAAAATGACTAGTAATCTTCTATATCAAAATGTCCCAACTAGTTCTCCTATTGTTGGACTTCTAGGGTGTTTCTAATTCTTCATTGTTTATTTAGTATACACTCATTGAGCACTCAACCTCATACATGGTCAGGACCTGTGCTAGGGAGATAGTGGTCCATAAGGTAGACATAGTGCCCCTCTCAGAGACCTTTCAGAATGTAATGCAATGAGAAATGTGTGCAGAAACAGTTGCTCACATTTGGTTTCTTTAGGTTATACTATTACAAAGGGAATGAACAGATCAAAGGATATGGAGTGTCTTTAGACTTCTGATTCTTGTCGCTAAATTGTTCACCAGTAAGACTATAGGGGTTTACATTCACAGCAGTAGTCTGTATCTTATCATTTCCTAAAATCTTTGAAAATAGTTTTATTTTCCTTTGCTTTTATTACAGAATTGATCATTTTTCTCTTCATGTCTTGGTAAAATTTGCATGGATGCTCAGCTTTATTTCTTCCCAGTATCTATGCATTTCTCAGTGCTGCTACAGTGAGTTTTCCAGCTTCTCTGTTGTCCATTTTATTGCCCCAAATCCCTGTTTTTTTTACTATCAGAGCTGACCATCCCTCTATTGGTTCTATTACAACCAGAAAGCATAGAGTTAAACAATTAGGATTTGTATTTAATTTTAAAAAAATATTATGGAAAGTTTTATGTGTACTCAAAAGTAAATAATATAATGAACCCTCTCATACATCAGAATCAGAATCTGTAATTACCAAGATTTTTGACATATTTGCTTCATTTAACCTTAACTTTATATTTGCATAAATATTTTAAAGAAAATTGCAGACATTATGTCATCTGTTTTTATAGGTGCATACTAAATATTTTTCATTTGGTCTATTCTGACAAGTTTCACATCAGTCTTAGATGTTAAAACATCTTTGGGTTCTTTTCCTCTGCTGCTTCTCCTGAGGTAGAACTTTGCAGCCTCTTTTGGATTTTGCCTTTGCCAGTAACATTGGGGAACTTCCCTCTAAAATGTCCCACTGTTGAACCCTCTTACACTGTTAGTGGGAATGCAAGCTGGTGCAGCCACTCTGGAAAACAGTATGGAGGTTCCTCAAGAAGATAAAAATAGAACTACCCTATGACCCAGCAATTGCACTACTAGGTATTTACGCCAAAGATCCAAATGTAGTGATCTGAAGGAGCACGTGCACCCCAAAGTTCATAGCAGCAATGTCCACAATAGCCAAACTGTGCAAACAGCCAAGATGTCCATCAAAAGAAGAATAGATAAAGAAGATGTGGTGTGTGTGTGTATATATATGTATATATATACACACACACACAATGGAGTATTACTCAGCCATCAGAAAGAATGCATACTTACCATTGACATTGACATGGATGGAACTGGAGGGTATCATGCTAAGTGAAAAAGTCAATCAGAGAAAGAGAAAATCATATTGTTTCGCTCATAAATGGAATATAAGAAACAGCACAGAGGATCATATAGGAAGAGAGGGAAAACTGAACGGGAAGTCATCAGAAAGGGAGAAAAACCATGAGAGATTCTTAACTCTAGGAAACAAACCGAGGTTTGCTGGAGGGGAGATTTGTGGGGGGATGGGTTAATTGGGTGATGGGCATTAGAGAGGGCACATGATGTGATGAGCACTGAATGCTATACGCAACTAATAAATTATTGAACACTACACCTGAAACTAATGATGTACTATAAATTGACTAACGGAATTTAAATAAAAAAATAGTGTGTTTTAAGAAGACCTCAAAAAAATGGCCCACTGTGGCATAATTAGGTCAGCTGGTACCATCAAAACAATGCAAACTGTGTATTTTGCAGGTTCTACAGCTTGGATCCATGTAGTTTCACCACACTGGAGACATTTCTTAAACGATGTCAAACCATAGACAACTTCTTGTGACTGTTCTCAACTGTGATTAAAACAGACAGTTATATAATATGTGACTAAATCTGCTCACTGCTGTGTAGATTTAAACAATAGCTGGCTTCTTGTGAAGGAACCCCTTCATATGTCTGAAAATGTACAGAACCTATTTTCAGAAAAATGTGTGTGTGTGATATATGTGGGTGTGTGTATGCATACACACAAACATCCCTGATACATATCAGAAAATTCTGTATACATGGGGCACCTGGGTGCTGAGCTGGTTAAGCATCCTGCTCTTGATTTCGACTCAGCTCATGATCTCATGGTGGAGCCTGCTTAAGATTCTCTCTCTCGGGGCGCCTGGGTGGCTCAGTGGGTTAAGCCTCTGCCTTCCGCTCAGGTCATGATCTCAGGGTCCTGGGATGGAGCCCTGCATCGGGCTCTCTGCTCAGCGGGGAGCCTGCTTCCCCCCTCTCTCTCTGCCTGCCTCTCTGCCTGCTTGTGACCTCTGTCAAATAAATAAATAAAATCTTTAAATAAAAAAAATTCTCTCTCCTTCTCCCTCTGTTCCTCCCCACCCAACCCACACATGCACATGCACGCGTTCTCTCTTAAAAAAAAAAAAAAGGCAGGAAATTCTGCATACAGTTGCAGGAGGTACCTTTAAGACCCTTTAAACCCTTTAGACCCCTTAAAATCTACGAGACAAATCCTAGATCAAGAATCTTGGTCAATAAATTGCATTCACAATGGCTTTCTTCTATTACACACACGCACACACACACAAATATGCAGGCACACATGCATGCATTTATGTCATGGGCAAGAAAAAGAAGAGTATAGTGACAGAAAAAACCCTACCTAATTATAAACATTTAAAAATGTATAAAATACTGAAGGGACAAAATCAATTATTGCATATAGAATTAAAAGGGTTGGAAAAAAAATGGAACCTACTGGGAAACTGAAGAGGGGGAAAGTGGTCCTACTTACCTGTAAATGTGCACAAAATAGCACCTGAAGCTGTCAAACTATATAGAAAAGAAGTTTAAAGACTTATAAGAAGCCTGGATAAATTCACAAAGCTGATGGGGAAAAATGATATGACAAAACAGTCTATTTCATATCACCGTTTCCAAAGCAGGTGTTAATAGACAAAACATGTTTCAACAAGTAATGTTTCTCTCAACTGTTCTCAGCTGTGATTGAAACATTATTTAAAATGTGTCTTCCTTTGCCCACTATTGCACAGATTTAAACATTAGCTGATTGGTAATAGGGATAAGGAAGCATAATATATTTTCGTTAGCATCTAAACTTACTTGAAAATTTGGTTACGTTCAGTATGTCCTACCTACTCTTTTAGCCCAGCCAAGTAACTTGACCCCTTGTTCCGTTTCTAATGAAAACACCACAAAAGAGATTTTAGAAAGCTAGACTTAAAGAAGCAAAAACAACTCATTGTGAGTAGATTAAAGAACAGAATTCATGTCAATATATTACCACAAGTAATCAAACAGCTCACTGGTAAGTACTTCTCTGTAAGCTGTGAAGGGGTGATCCGAAGCCATAATTTCCTCCTCTCCCTCCTGGGAGAGCAACTCTCCTTGGCACTTGAATTGCTGTTTGAAAGCTTCTGGTTGTCTGGGAAGCAGAATGTGTTAAAGGAAGGGATCTTGATGGTGCTCATTATGTCTGACTAAAGGTCCAAGGTGCTGGGTGTGTGGGGCCCCTCTTTTTTGAAGATACACACCACATATTAAAGGCTTGAGTGACAACCTCAATAAGATGGCGACTGTGCATGTACAAAATTTGGAAATGTTATTTATCTGTGGCTCAGGGCTCCCTTCAAATGTGACACTCTAACGATGACTTTCTCCTATGGGACATTTTATGCTCACAAAATTTAATGTTTTAATGCTTTAGTCTAGAACCCCTGTGGTCACGTTTTCATGATAATAACGTTTAAAATCCACTTATTTTCCTCACATACTAACAAACATAATAACTTCAGTTTACCAAATATTATGGCCAGGAATTGTGCTAGAAACTAAGAATGCTCAGTACAGCCCGCCAAGACAATCCCCCAACTATAATGTCTTAAGAAATGTGAGCTAATACTTGAATGATACATTTAAACAGATTTTATAGGCTAAAATAAAGATTATACAAGCCACTGTTAGTGAAAATTTTATAGTGATATGGTAATTTACGATCTTGGTCTCTTTTCTTGATTGTGCTAAGCCAATAAAGAAACTTTAGCTACTTGGACAACCTTGAAACAGACTCCAGGAATGTTATCCACAGCATGGCCATTATGACAAATCCTGCCACCATACGTCTTCCTAGAATGAAAGAAGGAAAGTCACGTATTTTGGAAGAGGATTATTTGTTTCCTTACTTTTGAGATTAGAAAGTTCTTTATGTACTTTTGGTACAAGTCCGTTGTTGGATATGTGACTTGCAAATATTTTTGTCTAGTCTGTGGTTTGTATTTTCATCCTCTTAATAAGATCTTTCAGAGTAAAATTTGTTAAAAGTCCAATATATCTTTTTTTTTTTTTTGTGGAAGGTACTTTTGATGTATTGTCTAAAAGTTCTTCACCTGTGAGTCATGAAGATACTGTTTTCTTCTACACGTTTTATAGCTTTACATTTTATTCAGATACTATGATCCATTTTGAATTAATTTCTGTATAAGATGTGATATTTAGGTTGAGGTCCATTCTTTTTTTGCAAATGAAACCCGGTACTGTTTATTGTAAAAACTATGTTTCCTCCATTGAATTGCTTTTGTATCTGTCAAAAATCACTTGGTCTTGGTCTTACCTGTAAAGTCTATTTATGGATTCTATTTTATTGATGTGTCTACCCCCCTTCAATACCACACCCTCCGGATTACTGTAGCTACAAATTAAGTCTTAAAACCAAGTTTTGTGATTCCTCCACCTTTATTCTTCATTTTCAGTATTGACTATTCTAGTTCCTTTGCCTTTTCATATAAATTTTACAATTAGCTTTTCTATTTCTTTTTTTCTTAAAGATTTTATTTGAGAGCGAGAGCACATGAGCAGGAGGGAGGGTTAGAGGGAGAAGGAGCAGCAGACTCCCTGCCGACCAGGGAGCCAGAGGACATGGGGCTTGATCCCAGGACACTGGGCGGAATGAAGGCAGATACTTAATGACTGAGCCACTCAGGTGCCCCATCTTTTCTATTTCTGTAGGGGAAAAAACCCCAAAAACATCTGCTGGGATTTTGTTTAAATTTTGCACCAAGGTGTCTATTTTCTCTGACCCTACAGCCTCCATGTGTAGTCAGGCACAGCTCAGGACTGGGCACACATTTCATGTTAGAACTTTTTTTTTTTTTTTTTTAAATATTTTATTTTATTTTTTTATTTATTTGACAGAGAGAAATCACAACTAGACAGAGAGGCAGGCAGAGAGAGAGAAGGAGGCAGGCTCCCCGCGGAGCAGAGAGCCCGATGCGGGGCCCGATCCCAGGACCCCGAGATCACGACCCGAGCCGAAGGCAGACTAAGAAGGGACAACATCTGTCATAAGGTGGTGGGGGATGGGTGAGAGGAATACACAGGAGACAGAATGAGCCATGAGAAGGCAGATTTGTTTAAAAAACTGGTGTTAGGGACACCTGGGTGGCTGAGTCGGGTTAAGCGTCTGCCTTTGGCTCAAGTTATGATCCCAGGGTCATGGAATCAAGCCCCCATCTGGCTCCCTGCTCAGCGGGGAGCCTGCTTATCCCTCGCCTGCTTGTGCTTGCTCTCTGACAAATGAATAAAATCTTAAAAACAGAACACTGGAGTTAGACCAGTCGCAGGTAGATTTGTGTCAGTCTGTCAGTCACTTAACTGCAGGACAAACATCCAGGGTGCACCCAGCAGACAAGTGCAAACCACTGTCACAGGATATCCTAACTCCTAGGTGTGTTGTTCTCTACAGGTTTGGCTGAGGTTTCAACAGGGCTGGAAACAGGACATACTGGAGAGGGGCGGGTGGGTGTCGGTGCGACACATCCTTTAGCCCTGTCTCAGCCTTCTCCACGCTGCATGGCCAGGCAGCACCTCCTAGCTCTCTGTACTGCAGCTGACCCAGTGCTGATGCCCAGGTATGGACTCTTGTGGCCCTTGGGGGCCTCTTGCAGTTCAGGCCTGGTGGGTGGTGGGAGACCCAGAGATCTACTGGGTTGGGTCAGTTATGTTCACTCAAAAGCATCTGGTCAGCCTTTGAGAGTGACTAAACCAGTATCTGTGCAACTACATACACTAGTAAGCCCTGCAATAGAAACCAGAAACAGCCCATCTTATTACCACGTATAAATTAACATGTACTTCTTAAATTTATATATACAATGTTGTATGTCACATAGTGTTTCAGTTAAAAAAAAAAACAGCCACTCTCCATCCTTATGGAAAGACAAATCACAACAATCATTTGTGGGAAGCATAAACACAAGTGTGCCATGTTTGGGGCTCAGTGAAGTCTGAGATGGAAGCAGGTGACATGAGATACCTCCTAAAACTGCACAGAGAATCCAAGTTTGAGCAAGGGAGAATATTGCTGGAGCAGGTACACACATCATCTCCTGGGCTGTGGAAAGGATCATGGTCTTGACCTTATGGGATATGGAAAGCCAAAAAATTTCCTTTTTCTATGATCCTAAACATAACTTAACACTAGGCTTTGATCAAAGAGAAAGTAACTCACATTAATGCTGCCAATAGTAGTTCCTCTGATCACTTTCAAGACAGACACTAAATTTCATTTTGGACATGAGATTTTACCATTTTTCTCCTATGGAAATTTTGAAACAATTTACAGACAATGCCAAAAAAGATTTTTAACTTTAGAGAACTGATGGCTACCAGAGGGGAGGTGGACAGGGGAAGGGTAAAGTGGAAATTAAGGAGTCCACTTGTCATGAGCAAAAGGTGATATATGGAATTGTTGAACCACTATGTTACACACCTCAAACTAATATAACACTGTATGTTAACTACTGGAAAAAAAATAAAAATAATTTATGAACAAACCCCATGTACCTAACACCCACCTTCCAACAGTTATCAAGCTACAACCCTTCTCCACTGTTTCTAACTAATTACAGATACTTTGTGCCTTGAAATAAACCTCAGGGTCAAAACCTCCAGGTCAGGATAAAGAGCATTTAGGTAATCTTTCTATAGCTTAACACCCTTGCTCTTAAACAAGTTTTTCTCCTGGGTCTTAATTTGCCGGGTTGTAAACTTCCGTTAACTCCTATCTACTCAATCATCCAGTGCCTTTCTTGCTGTCATAAACACAACTGGAACATGGATCGTGAGCCTTTACTCAAATACCAAAGCAGAAGCAACTTGAGGGTGGTATCTGTCATACTGGGTCCCCAGGGAAATTGATCCCAGAATGTACATTACCATGGTTTCCCAACATGATTCCTGCTTTAAGTACAGTGAGTTTATTTAAAGCCTACTATCCTGCATTTATTCCAGATTACTTACCATTTTCTTTACTTCATAGAGAGAATAACTATGAATCCCATTTACTCTAGAGAATTCTGAACTCGTGATATTCCCAGTCTCCTAAAATAGTCAAGGCATATACTGCATCTCTGCAGTAAGGAAAATAAGACACAAAAAATACTTCTGGCTTATGAAAATTTATTATCACGTTTTTACAATCAAAATTTATGACCTTGGTCTTTCCTTCTTGCCTTTGTATAAGGCCAAAAGAGAGACATTGGCTACTTTGACAACCTTAAAGCGAACTCCAGGAATGTCACCGACAGCATGACCTTTGCGACCAAATCCAGCAACCAGAACTTCATCATTTTCCTGGAATAAAATCAACAGTTTACTTCTGCTGTCATTGGTAATCACTAAAAATATCCATTCATTGTATAAAAAACTAGGAAAAACCATCTCAGGAACAGAAACAAGAGACACTTACCTCAATAAAATTCAAACAACCATCATTGGGTACAAAGGCTGTGATTTTCTTGCCATTCTTGATCAGCTGGACCCTGACACACTTCCTGATGGCAGAATTTGGCTGCTTGGCTTCAACCCCGCTAAAACATAAACAGCACAGCACAGTGAGCCGCCTTCTTGAGAAGGAATACCTTTTAGTTAGGCGTAAACAATTTATTAGAAATTATACTGTTTCAGCCTTTTCAGTCTAATCCTAAAT
This sequence comes from Meles meles, assembly GCF_922984935.1. Lineage (NCBI taxonomy): Eukaryota > Metazoa > Chordata > Mammalia > Carnivora > Mustelidae > Meles > Meles meles. The sequence continues at coordinate 76,028,006 of NC_060068.1, read as the reverse complement.
TGGCAAACTCGTGTTATCAACCAAACTTTTCCTCATTCTGTCACAACAGGGAAAACATCTGGCCCCTTTACCAGCTGTAAAAAAAATATGTATCAAGAAATGGAGCTAAAAAGCTTGGATTCAAATCCTGATTGCTGACTGGAGCCTTAAAAATCTCTAACCTTGGGCAAGAAACTTCTCTTTACCTTAGTTTTCCCAAGGAGAAAGATGCGATTGATTTCAAAGATTAAACAGTTGACGGTGCCAATTGCTTAGAACAGTTCCCACACATTTTCAGGCTCATAACGTCCCTTATTTCATTAAGGTCACCTTTCCCGCCCTCAATGCAAGCCCAAATTCATTACAAGCTAACATTAAGAGATTAAAAACCTTAGTTACGTAACCCCCAAACCCTCATGTTATCAACTTTTAAACACTGCTACAAAAAGACCTAGAATTTACATCACCGCTTCTTCCAATGTATGAGTTACCATAGTAAAATAAACCTCGGAGGAACAAACAGCGGCCTTCCACTTACACTTTTTCCAGCACAATTCCTTTTGCATGGGAAGCGCCTCCAAAAGGGTTGGCCTTCAGGGCTGTCCCCAAATGGGCTTTCTTGTACTGTTTATCATGCCACTTCTGATCTCGTCGGTGGCTGCGGAGCTTCCTGGCAGTACGGAGACCGCGACACTTGCCTAAAAGTCAAAATCCCTTAGTGCCTCCACAGACACCCCAGACATATTTTACATCTTCCGAGACCCTAGCCTCACCGAACTACAAGCCGATAGGCTCTTTCTTCACACCTTAGCACATGGCCCAAACCTCCAAGTTTCCCTCAAACCAAAGGAGACGCTGACACAAGCGATCCACTAGGTGCATTTTCCCAAAAGAAGGAGCCTCCTCATCAAAGCTCCGGGGCAGCACTGACACCCAACCTTCCTGATAAGACGAGCTCCACGGCCTCTGTGCCGCACGGGCCCCTTCCGCACCCGGCCATGTGCCTGCGACAGGGGCGCTTCTCTGGCTTTCCCCATCGGGCCTCCCGGGGGCGTCCTCCTCACCGCTCTGTTCCTATCCGCCCGCCCGTCTCCGAGCCCCCGAATTCGGCTTGTGGTCCCCTCAGCCCGACCCCGAACAGCTCACCCATCCCGCCGGCGCCACGGGCCTGAGCAAAAGAGAGAAGCAGAGCAGGAAGGAGCCACAAGCCCCTGCGAACAAGCTCCGCCCAGCTAAGGACCCATGCAGCTGTCTGCGCAGCGCCTGGTCCGAAACTGCCTCCCCCCCTCGCCTTCTTTGAAAACGACGAGTTTGCGCCACTTTCCAGAATCTGCGCCTTATTTACTTTGTGCGAAACTCAGTGTTACCTAACTTGCATTGTTGCTTATTTCGTTTTATGTTAATACTAGAGACAGAAGGAATGTGGACTACCAATCCCAGAACTCTCTGCATGAGATTCGATCCAGGCGCAGGCGCTCTTGGCAAACCCACAGGGGCGGGGCTTAGTGGCGCTAAATCGGAGTGTGGAGAGGTGACTTGTGCATGTGTGTGGTGGAGTAGTGCACTTCTGCTTGTAGTTTGGAAAGTTACACCTCTGAACCTTAAACCTTACTCACGAGCCGAATCGTAAAATGAAAAATAAATTACTGAGGGGATATGTTGTAGTAATTGGAGATAGACCAAGCCTAAAACCAAAGCTTACACTTATGGGTGGTTGTGCGAAGTTGGGCGATTCATTTAAAATTTTAAACTGAGGTTTCCTTGTAAAATGAAATAGATTTGAGAGATTTCTGGGATTTGGGTCATTATACAACTATTTTTTAAAAATGTTTTCTTCGTGCCAGGCGTTGTTCAAGGCTCTGGGGTTACAGTAGTTAAAGGAGAGTAAAGAGGTCTGTTTTTATGCTATAGGTGCAAGACGGCAGGAAAAAAAATATGTGTTATTTAGAGATAAACAGGGAAGTTTTAAATACTGATAAGGGTTATAGAGAATATAAAATTGGTTAGGTGGCAGTGACTTGGGGATGGGCGTGGCTAATCTGGAATAGGGTGTTTTAGAAGCCATCTCCGTGGAGATTACATTTGAGCTGAGATTCTAGAGAGAGGGAGCCAGTTAGACAAGTATATGGGGTAGAGCTTTCAGGAAGAAGGATTCTCAGTAAGTAGAATGGGCTGGCACTTCTCCAGAACTGAAGGATCAGGGAGGGAGGAGCTCTGAGTGAGGACCAGTGTGGCACTAGATGAGGTCTGAGAGGTGCACAGGGAAACGTCATGGTAGAGGCTTTGTTTACTCTTTGTGTGATTGAATGCCATTGGAAAATTTTGAGCAGGGTAGTAACAAGACAACTTATTATTTCTATAGGATCGCTCTGGCTTTTGTGAGGAGAATACGATGAATCTGTGAGGCCGGTTGAGAGGGTGTTACAGTATGCCAGTTGAGATATAATGATGGCTTAGATTGTCAGGTGGAAAAAGGTGGGTAGATAAGATAAATGATTGAGCCAGTAGGATTTGCTGAGGACTGTAGGATGGGAGATTGGAGTAATCGTTTTCAGCCTGAGCAACTGGGTGACTTGTGGTGTTATTTTTTGAGTGGGATATACCAGGAGAGGGACAGAAAGGGAAATTAAGAATTCTGTTATGAATGTGTATGTAAGTTTGGGATCCTGTTAGGCATTCAGGTAGGAAGGGGAAGTAAGTAGTTGGGTATAAACATATGGAGCTCAGGGTGGTCATCAGTGAACAGACAGTACTGATAGCCATAGCCCTAAGTAAGATCACTTAGGGGCTGACTATATGTAGAAGAGAGAAAGGTTGGAGACCTGAGCCTGGGCAAAACTTAGTGATACAGAAGAGAGAGGCAGGTGAAGCTAAACAGTCTACAAGGTAGACAATGCTGTACTCTAATCAACACCAAGGGGAGAAATAGAAGTAAGCAAGTGTGAAGAGGGCGTAAGATGAGGACTGAGAATTGTCTTGCATTGGCAATGTGGAGGATATTGGTGATTTTGTCAAGTGGGGCTGTGCAGTGGCAAAGATGAAGGCCTTATTGGATTGGAGCCAAGAGAATATGGTAAAGAAGGAAGTGTAGACAGCAAGTGTAGACATGCTTTTGGAAGGAATTTATCTATAATCTACAGAGAAAAGAGGTTCTATCAGGAGGAGGCTTAGTTTGTGGAGTCGGGATGAGGAGTCAGGATGTGGAGTCAGGATGAGTTTGTTTAAGATGGCCAGTTTTATGACATTTTTAATAGGGGATTATTCTGGTAGAGAAGAAAAAAATGGGTAGTTCATTAGAGAAATGGGATAATTGCATAAATAGGTGCTTAAGGAGACTAGAGGGGTGTCCAAGTGGAGGAATTGATCTTAGAAATAATAAGTTTATTGTAGTACTAGAGAAGGCAGAGTATGGGGTACAACTGTAAGTAAATTGGAAGGTTTGTTGATGGGGAGACGTGGAACTTCTCTTTTGATTGTTTTTTGAGTTCAGCAACGTCATCAGCACTGAGAGAGTAGGGCAAAGACGTTGGAAGAGAGAGGATATGGTGTGAAATGATTTAGAATAACACTATTTAAATAGTATTATTTAATACTTACTATATGCCACATACTGCCTTGCATTTATTAACTCATTTAATTCTTATAACACTAAAAGGCAGATACTTTCATTATCCCTGTTTTACTGAGGGATAGTGCCTTAGACCATTCAGGCTACTCTAACAAAATACGTAGACTGGGTGGCATATAAATAAGAGAAATTTATTTCTTGCGGTTCTGGAGATTGGGAAGTCCAAGATCAAGGTTCTGGCAGATTTGGTATCTGGTAAGTGCTTGCTTCTTGTTTCTTTGACATCTGTCTTTGCTGTAACCTCAAGTAGAAGGGCAAGGCAGCTCTTTGGGGGTTCTTTTTTATTTGTTCGTTTGTTTGTTTTTCCAGTTTTGTTGAGATACAACTGACATATTGGGGTCTTTTTAGAAGGGCCCTAATTCCATTCATGAGAACTGCACCCTTCTGACCTAATCATCTCCCAAAGGCTCCAACTACTAGTAACATCACTGGGCAATAGGTTTCAATTTATGACCTTTGCCTTCTAATCTAAAAGTGTGGGAGGATAGTCTGACAAGACAATATAGAAATGTTGAACAGTTCTGAGGGCCCATTTGACACTGTAGTTAGAAAGTTACATCAGTCAGCATGATTTTGTGCATTCTTCAAATCCATTCAGTATAATGACTTAGTAGGTGGAGAGTTGATTTTAACAGAGCTGGCAGTAGAATCTAGTCAAGTCAATGTGATGGAGGAAGGGCAAGGGAGATGAGAGTGATTGCAAGGGAAGGGTTGCAGTGAAACATGAGACTGAAGCTGGAGGAGTAAAGAGCCAGGAACAGGCAGAACACTTCTGAAGACCTGGCCCTACCAGATAGGAGAAATTTCTATGAAGCTAAATAAGATACTTTTAGTACAGAAGTAGGTAAATTGACCAATGAATAGAACAGAGAGGCCCACAAGAGATTCATGAATGTAGAATATTCTTAAATAACAGAGTTAGAGGGGCGCCTGGGTGGCTCAGCGGGTTAAGCCACTGCCTTCGGCTCAGGTCATGATCTCAGGGTCCTGGGATCGAGTCCCACATCGGGCTCTCTGCTCAGCAGGGAGCCTGCTTCCCTCTCTCTCTCTCTCTCTCTCTCTGCCTGCCTCTCCATCTACTTGTGATCTCTCTCTGTCAGATAAATAAATAAAATCTTTAAAAAAAATAACAGAGTTAGATTGTCAGAACAGTGTATAAAGGAAAGACTGATGGAGCTGTGCAAAATCTGGTTACTCAGAGGAAACTGGGTCACCATGTCAGGCTAGAAACAAAAATCAGCTCTAGAGAGATGGGGGACCTACATGTCAACAACAAAAATTTCAATTTCTTGATAGAAACAAAGATGAATATCTTCATGAACTTGGGGAAGCAAGATATTTCTGAACAGGATAGGGAGAAATGAATTATTGAATTACCTATAGTAAGGGGTAAGGAAGGACTCAGCTCTATTGCTTAGGGACAGAATTTAGAATAACTGTGTTACTATAGTGTTTTGGGGGAGGTATTTTTAAAAGATTTTAAAATTTATTTTAGAGAGAGAGAGGCAGAGGGATAGGGAGAGAGAATCTTAAGCAGGCTCCAGACTTGGTGCAAAGCCTGACACAGGACTTGATCTCACAACCATGACATCATGACTTGAGCCCAAATCAAGACTTGGATCCTTAACCAGCTGAGCCACCCAGGTGCCCCTCTTCTGAGTTTTAATAATTGCTTCATAAAGTTGTTCAGACTTTCTGTTACGTGTGAATATATGAATGCTTATATATGCTATTGGGAGGTTTTTAACTATGAATTCAGTTTCATTAGGAAATGTAGTACTATTCAGGTTGTTTATTCTGAGTGAGTTTTGGTAATGTGTACCTTTCAAGGAAAGTGTCCATTTTGTCTAAGTTGTCAAATGTATGGCCATAAAGTTATTTGTAATATTCCTTTATAATCCTTTTAATATCTGTAGATTCATAGTGATGTCTCATCTTCCCTTCCTGATACTGGTAAGTTGTGTCTTCCCTCTCTTTTTCTTGGTCAGCTAGAAATTTATTAATCTTGTTGATCTGTTCGAAGAACCAGCTTTTGCTTTAACTGATTTTCTCAATTTCTCAGTTTTCAATTTTATTGATTTCTGGTCTTTTGTGTATTATTTACTTTCTTCTGCTTGCTTTGGATTTAAATTTGCTCTTTTTGTTCCAGGTTTTCAAAGTGAAAGCTTAGGTCATTGATATGAGACTTTTGTTCTTTTCTGGATATTTAATGGTATAACTGTCTAAGCAATGCTTGAACTGCATGCCAGGAGTTTTGGTATGTTATAGTCTAGTGGTTTTTTTTTTTTTTTTTTTTTGTAGATTTTATTTATTCATTTGAAAGAGAGAGAGGAGTTGGAGCAAGAGGAGGGGCAGAATGAGAGGGACAGGCAGACTCCCTGCTGAGCAGGGAGCCCAGCACATGTCTGATCCTAGACCCTGAACTCATAACCTCAGCCAAAGTCAAATTCTTTTTTTTTTTTTTTTAAAGATTTTTATTTATTTATTTAATTGACAGAGAGAGATCACAAGTAGGCAGAGAGGCAGGCAGAGAGAGAGGAGGAAGCAGGCTCCCTGCGGAGCAGAGAGCCCGATGCGGGGCTCGATCCCAGGACCCTGAGATCATGACCTGAGCCGAAGGCAGCGGCTTAATCCACTGAGCCACCCAGGCGCCCCCCAAAGTCAAATTCTTAACCAACTGAGCTACCCAGGTTCCCCTGTTATATTCTTTTTTTTTTTTAATTTATTTATTTTTATTTGTTTATTTACAGCATAACAGTGTTCATTGTTTTGGCATCCCACCCAGTGCTCCATGCAGTACGTGCCCTCCCTATTACCCACCACCTGGTCCCTCAACCTCCCAACCCCCCCACCCCCCCGCCGCCCCTTCATAACCCTCTAGTTGTTTTTCAGAGTCCATAGTCTCTCATGGTTCATCTCCCCTTCCAGTTTCCCTCAACTCCCTCTCCTCTCCATCTCCCCATGTCCTCCATGTTATTTGTTATGCTCCACAAATAAGTGAGACCATATGATACTTGACTCTCTCTGCTTGACTTATTTCGCTCAGCATAATTTCTTCCAGTCCCGTCCATGTTGCTACAAAAGTTGGGTATTCGTCCTTTCTGATGGAGGCATAATACTCCATTGTGTATATGGACCACATCTTCCTTATCCATTCATCCGTTGAAGGGCATCTTGGTTCTTTCCACAGTTTGGCGACCGTAGCCATTGCTGCAATAAACATTGGGGTACAAATGGCCCTTCTTTTCACTACATCTGTATCTTTGGGGTAAATACCCAGCAGTGCAATTGCAGGGTCATAGGGAAGCTCTATTTTTAATTTCTTCAGGAATCTCCACACTGTTCTCCAAAGTGGCTGCACTAACTTGCATTCCCACCAACAGTGTAAGAGGGTTCCTCTTTCTCCACATCCTCTCCAACACACGTTGTTTCCTGTCTTGCTAATTTTGGCCATTCTAACTGGTGTCAGGTGGTATCTCAATGTGGTTTTAATTTGAATCTCCCTGATGGCTAGTGATGATGAACATTTTTTCATGTGTCTGATAGCCATTTGTATGTCTTCGTTGGAGAAGTGTCTGTTCATATCTTCTGCCCATTTTTTGATATGATTATCTGTTTTGTGTGTGTTGAGTTTGAGAAGTTCTTTATAGATCCTGGATATCAACCTTTTGTCTGTACTGTCATTTGCAAATATCTTCTCCCATTCCGTGGGTTGCCTCTTTGTTTTGTTGACTGTTTCCTTTGCTGTGCAGAAGCTTTTGATCTTGAGGAAGTCCCAAAAGTTCATTTTTGCTTTTGTTTCCTTGGCCTTTGGAGACATATCTTGAAAGAAGTTGCTGTGGCTGATATCGAAGAGGTTACTGCCTATGTTCTCCTCTAGGATTCTGATAGATTCCTGTCTCACGTTGAGGTCTTTTATCCATTTCGAGTTTATCTTTGTGTATGGTGTAAGAGAATGGTCGAGTTTCATTCTTCTACATATCGCTGTCCAGTTTTCCCAGCACCATTTATTGAAGAGACTGTCTTTTTTCCATTGAATATTTTTTCCTGCTTTGTCGAAGATTATTTGACCATAGAGTTGAGGGTCCATATCTGGGCTCTCCACTCTGTTCCACTGGTCTATGTGTCTGTTTTTATGCCAGTACCACACTGTCTTGGTGATCACAGCTTTGTAGTAAAGCTTGAAATCGGGTAACATGATGCCGCCAGTTTTGTTTTTGTTTTTCAACATTTCCTTAGCAGTTCGGGGTCTCTTCTGGCTCCATACAAATTTTAGGATTATTTGCTCCAGCTCTTTGAAAAATACCAGTGGAATTTTGATCGGAATGGCATTAAAAGTATAGCTTGCTCTAGGCAGTATAGACATTTTAACAATGTTTATTCTTCCAATCCAAGAGCATGGAACAGTCTTCCATCTTTTTGTGTCTTCTTCAATTTCTTTCATGAGTGTTCTGTAGTTCCTCGAGTATAGGTCCTTTACTTCTTTCGTTAGGTTTATGCCCAGGTATCTTATGGTTCTTGGTGCTATACCCCTGTTATATTCTAACTTTCATTTCATTCAAAACATTTAGTAACTACTCCTTAGAGCAATGGATTATTTAAAATTGTGTTTCTTAATTTCCAAATATTTGGGGACTTTCCAAATATCTGTGTTGTTCATTTCTAGTTTAATTCCATTATGATCTAAGAACAGACATTTTCTTTTACTTTAAAAAAATTTTTTTGAGGTTTGCTCTATACCCGACTATAGTCATACATGATGTATGTTCCATGTACACTCGAAAAAAAAAAATATCTTCTGCTGATACCGGAAAGAATGTTTTATAAGTGTTAATTAGCCCATAGTGGTTGATAGTGCAGTTCAGGTCTTCTGTGTCCTGTATTCAAGATAATAATAGTGATGAGAGGTGGAAAGGGGAGCGAGGATCATAGTTGGATGTTGGGTTATGGTTTATTTTACATAGTGAGTTTATTATTATATTATTATAAAAACAAAAAGCAAGGCAAAAACCAATGGTTAGAGTGTGTTATGAATGAAGGATTTTGATTACTCTGGCTAAGAAAAGGAAAAAAAAATCTCATTTTTGTTTTTGGAGCTTTGAGTTTTTCATTTCCTGATAAAGCATTTATTACTTAATTTGAAGCCTGAAAAGAGAAGGAATTTTGTGTCTAAATTTCTTAAAAGGGCCCTAAACAAGATTTGGGTTTAGGAATTAGAGGGAAAAAAGAAGGCTGCCATGGCTGAAGCATAGCAAGTCAACAAGATAATAGAGGAAGGTAAAGCTAGAGACTTGGACAGGACCAGCTTAAGTCCAACTTGTAGGCCAGGATGAGGAGTTTGCATTTTATTCTATGATGAGAAGCTAGCCGTTGGAGAGCTTCAAGTAAGAGAGTGACAAGATCTGATCTACATTTTTTTTTAAGATTTATTTATTTATTTTAGAGAGGGAGCACATGCCCAGAGCCTGCAGCAGGGAGCAGGGGGAAGGGCAAAGGAGCAGGGAGAAAGTGGGAGAGAAACATATTCCCCGCTGAGCTGGGAGCCCATTACAGGGCATGATCTCACAACCTTGAGTTCATGACCTGAACCAAAATCAAGAGTTACATGCTTAAGCCAGGTGACTGAGCCACCCGGGAGCCCTGATCTGATCTACATTTTAAAAATACCACTGTGTCTGCTCTGGAAGGGCACTATGAAGGGGCAAGAGAAGACTTGGTTTATCCAAGGAGGGGACTGACACAATAGCACTGGTCTTTGGAGATGAAGAGATGTCATAAAATTCCCAATATAATTTGGATATAGATCATGATGGAAATAGCAACATCACTGACATCACCAGTACCACCATCTGTAATAGGTTTTGAAAGCTATTTGGGTGCCAGGCATAGGACTTCACATGCCCAATATTTTTTTAGTCTTCAAAACAACACCTGTGTGGTAGGTGCTATTTTTAGCGCTGTTTTACAGAGAGGAAATTGAAACTTAAAGAAGGTAACTTACTTAACCAGAACTTGTTTGTTCATTTCCAGATTAGTTATAAAAGCAAAATCTTGATTTTTTAAGGAATTTAGAAAACATTCTAATGAATGTTAAGTAAATAAGGCACAAAATTAATGAAAATAATTTTCTAGCCAGCAAAGTATCAGGAAAGGTAAAGGATACATTCTTAATATTACCTTATTCTTATTATAAATTATAACATGATATCTGTAGGTTGTTAGAGGTGCATGAAAACTGATAGACACTTTGTTATGAAAGAACTATGTTTGGTAGTTCCTGAAATGTTGGGGAAGTAGGGATAAGATGTAGAACAAGCGTTTCCCTTTACTACTATTTCCTTCTGAGTAGAAGGAGTTAAATTAGTATAACTCCTTATTTCTCTGCCAGGGTACCTATTCTGTGCCAGCTAAGGGTGACATCTGTGGTAAATTAGGAAAAATACTCTAGGTATGTTCAGCGTTTTTTCCCTTTTTGAGACCCAGCCTCTCCATGTAGAGTATACCTTTCCCGTTTCTTCTGTGGTAAGCCTTTCTTCCTTCTTGAGAGCCCATGCTGCCGTGATGACAGTCATGTCCATCTTCTGCGAGAGGGGGTTTGGTTACAATACATTTTGTTCCTGCACTAAGCTTTGTCTGCCTTCTTGGCCTTTCACGGTAAAGAGGGGTGTGTTTTGGTTGCCACTTGTCTTACTCCTTGTTCTATTTCTCAGTTGATTTAGCACTCAGATGGGGCAGAGAGATATTATTGTTTGACTTATCTCAGAGTCCCCCACCCCCCTAAGAAAAAAGAAAGGTCTTCATAAATTAGATCAGTCGATGAGATTTAGGTCACAGATGATGCTGATTCTTTGTACTGTATGAGAACAGAAGTTAGCTTTTTGGCGAGAGCAGCCAAGGGTTTTAACAATGTTGACGATTTATATTGGAGCATTTAGAATAGTTAGAAATTACTCCAACTGTTTTAACTATAAAAATTGAGGTATTAGTTGCTATGGAAATGTGACAAGTTAAAATAACAGCTTTAAGTGAGAAAGAAGCAGCAGTAAGAATAAGACCGATGATTACATGCTCTGTAAAACTACTAGTGATGAATGTTGAATGCTTCATTTTACCTGATTAAATTATTAAACACAATTTTTCCCTTATCCAAAATGAATGAGATTTCTTATCCTCTCATTCTAGCTACTTTTGGTAGAGTGAATATTTCTTCTCATATCTATTCCAAGGTGGAACTAAAGAAATACGTGTGTATTACCATATAAACTTAACAATATTCAGGCCTGGTCTTTAAAATCTTGTTATTATAATTAAACCTCTGTGTAGGATCTAGGGGGAATTGACAACACTGTTCTTTGATGCTCTTTGTGAAGTTCCTGGAAGGGAGTTATCATTTTAATGTGCATATTGAAAGTTACTCTCCAGGTATTCTCTAACTTGGCTGAGAACCAAACAAAAGAAAATGGGCTTTTATTTCTTCAGGGACTTTTGAATTGTAATAAATGATAAAAAATGATAATTTTTCTCACTAGGAAAAGAAAGATAATTTCTTTCACTCAGTGGAATATTAGGTTTAAAATCTCATTCCCTGGAGAGGTTTAAAGAACCAGGTATATGGGCCAGATCAGTGTTCTCTGTGAGTTCACTAAGAATGAGCTGATCTTCAGTGATGACGAGTGGCCAAGGGTCAGTCTTTCAGCTTTTGCATTCCATGATAAAGTGAAATTTCACTAGGACTATTTCTAGATTATTTAAATGTGAGAATATGTAAGTTATTGTAATATAAATATTAAAAATCCTATAAAGGTAAATGCATTTTTATATCACAAAAACATTATTGCCTAAAGGACTTTAAATAGGGTAAAATAGGATTTCCCTGCCTTAAATTAAAAGAAAAAAGAAGAAGAAAAAAGGAGTGAGGAACTAGAGGAAGAGAGGAAGAAAAGACATGAGGGGTTCTGGGTTTATATAGGTACAAAAAGGACAGGAGTAATTTTTCCACTGACTTCACTATTGGTACTAGCAGTCATTACTGATTATTAAGATAACCCAAATAAATGAATCTGTAACCATTTCATAGATACGGTCATTTTTCCTTTTTTCTTAATTTTATTTACTTATTTATTTGACAGAGAGCGAGAGTGAGCACAAGTAGGTAGAGCAGCAGGCAGAGGGAGAGGGAGAAGCAGGCTCTCCACTGAGAGGGGAGTCCGATGTGGGACTCGATCCCAGGACCCTGGGATCATGACCTGAGCCGCAGGCAGCTACTTAACTGACTGAGCCACCCAGGCACCCTCATTTTTCATTTTTAAAGGAATGTTTATTCAATTTATTTAAACTCAATAAAAGTAAAACAGAAAAACCCAGTTTACCCATTTTTCCCATCCTCCACTATCCTGTGCCCCTGGTAACCACCAGTCTGTTCTCTGTATCTATGAGCTTGGTTGTTTTGTTTTGTTTTTTACATTCCACATATAAGAGAGATTATATGGTATTTGTCTTTCTCTTATATATTTCACTTCGCTTAATGCCCTTGAGGTCCATCCCTGTTGATGCAAATTGAAAGATTTCATTCTTTTTTATGGCCAAATAATATTCCATTATGTATACTATTCCATATAAATATAATTTCTTTATCCACTTATTCATCATAGTTAATCACATTCCAACAACAAATATATAGAAACATACATAGATGTAAATTAGATGCCTGCCCCTTAGGTCAAGGTTTTAATATAAGCAGGTGAGCTTCCCTCACTGTAAGTCTGGATGTGATCAGCTGCCTCAGAGCTGGGCCCTGGGATGAGTGATCTGAAGGAAAGAGCCCTTCTAGGGGCATTTCTTAGATCACTACTGTCTTGTGGGTTTTAAACATGACCCTGCTGGTTTTCAAAATTGGATGTTTTGGGAGCTTATCTCTTAAGTACATGTCTTAAAGGTTAAGGTGTCCAATGTGGAATTCAAACTCTCCAGTGCTCAGGAAGAAGCTCTGAGTTTGAGTTCCCCGCAGTTGTGGGTTGCCACACCTGGGGTGGTGTCCTGGCCTCTACTACACACTTTGATTTGGTTTTCTTCTAATTTGCCTGATGTGTAATCACCATTTAGCCAGCCTTTAAGTTTTTTTTTAAATAGGAACTTGTTCCACGTGTAGTGGTAGACTCAGCATGTCTGTGGAAGCAAATGAATTGAGGATCTTAGACCATAACCATTTAAAAACCAGAACCCTGCTCTGAGTATCATTTTTCATAGTATGGAATGTGCATCTGCCAACCAGTGTTTAAAATTTACTTGGACAAGTTTTTTTTTTAAGTTAAAATTTCTAATGATATTAAAATTTACTCAGACAGGTTTTAAGTTAAAATTTCCAGACTTAACTTTAACTATTTAGCAGACAACTTCTTGGATTTGTAGCTGGTAGTTACGTACAGTGCTGTCTTTGAAATGAAGTGTGCTGATTAATTTTTGTCCGGATAATCAATTTTACACTTACTATAAATGATGGCCTGATCTGTAGGGCAGCATCAAATAGCACATATCCTGAATGTGAGTTTTACTTCAGTGAATTAAAACTCAGTCTCTCTTGAGGTGGGGAATGTGGGACCTGCATGTTCCCAGTGAGCATTTTTGAGATTGCTGGAGGCCTTTCCTTCCTTAGGACCCAGATCTGTTAGGTTCTCCCTAATACTTAAACCCTCCTTTCTAATCCATGCCTCTAATTAATCACACTAAATTTGGTACTTAGCAAACCCTTCTAATAAAGTTTCTTTTGCACTATAACTAACAGAAACCCATTTCAGGCTGTGTTAAGAACAAAAGCCAAGTTACTGGAAGGACACTGGGATAAGTTACAGACTTCAGTAGCAAGAGATACATACTGACCTCGTGAGAGAGTAGAATCAGGAATTGGAAAGCCGGTTCATACTCTTCCAAAGAGTTAGTCATGTCTCATCTCTTGTCTCTTTATTATATAACTGCCTCCCTCTACCCCTCAGCCATTGCTCGGAGTAGAGGGGTGACCAGAATCAGTGGAGGTCACAGAATTGCTATGTGAAACATCCCTAAGATGTTTACCCTGGCAGTTTATGCTCACATTTCCGTACACCACAGGGCTAAGAGCCTCATGGGGGAAGGACTGGGTCTTTTTCATCTTGTATTCCTGGCATGTAGCATATGGCAATGAATATTTGTCTAATGGATCAGTTTATGAAAGAGTAGGACTTTTATCTCAGTTTAGCTTGAGTACCAGAACATAAATATATGCCACTAATTTGGTATATTATTTGTGTTCCAAAAAGCCATCAAAAGTAAGAAAAATTAACATTTAAATCAAAAGCACTTATAAGTATTTCATTTACTAACCCGATTCTAATCAACTCAGAAGTTGATTTGATGAAAATTAGTAGAACTCATGGAAGCAATTAGGCTCTGAACTTAATAAAGCATCTGTATTAGTCTGGATTCTCCAGAGAAAACAATATATATATATATATATATATATATATATATATATATATACACACATACACACATATATATATATTTCCATGTATGGATATATGAAAGTAATGCTAATTAATCCTATATATGATTTATTACAGAAATTGACTTATGCAGTTATGGAGGCTGAGAAATTCTAGTATCTGTTGTCACCAAGCTGGAGACCCAGGAGAGCCAATGATATAGTTCCAGTCTTAGTGAATCTGAAGGCCGGAGAAGACTTCCCTGCTCCAAGACAGGTAGAGAAAGAGAAGTCTCCCTCACTGTACTTTTTTATTCTTTGCAGACCTTTGGTGGATTGGATGAGGCCCACTCATATTGGGGAAGGTGATCTGTTTTATTCTGTCTACTGATACAAATATTAATCTCATTTAGGAACACAATCAGAGACACAACCAGAATACTGTTTAACCAAATACTTGGGCACCTTGTGTCCCAGTCAAGTTGACATGCATTAACAGAATCACACCCCTCTACAATGGGCAAGAAGAACATAGTCTGGTATTTTGCTAATGAACTGATGTAATTTGGATTTTGTATATTTGTGTTTTCGAGATATGGAATTTGATGAAATACTTGTATTAGTTGATTTTCTAGTCCTAAATATTTAGCTCTGGGAGTCACAACCATGTGAGATGAAGTGAGAATTAATTATGTGACATTTTTCATAGGCTTATTCATTACTCTATACACTTTATTGAGCATCATCTAGGACCAGCAGAACCTAAGGCTCTAGGTGTACCACTAGTTAGATGCAGTCCATGCTGCTTTGGAGCAGACTTTCCAGTGAAGAAACACACTGCAAATAGGTAACAAGAAAATAAATGTCCCATACAAAGGTGATCTATGTTATGATGAGGGTGAACAGAATGCAAGGAGGGTTAGGAGAGTATGAGGTGATCTCTGCAGATGGAACAATATGTATGGTTACTGAGGTGCAAAAAAGTTAACATTTGGAGGGTGTTGAGCAAAATCCAAGCCAGTGTGCTGGAACATGGTATGGGGAAGGGTTGACATAAAGTGAGGTAATAGAAACCAGCAAGGGCCAGATCATACAGGACTTTGAAGGAGGTGGATGGATTTGGATTTTGACTCCACGCGCAAAGACCATTGTGATTGATATGAACATATGACTATAGTAACTTTGGGTCTGAGAGCATTTAGATGATTAGAGACTGTAGTCTGGCAAATGCTAGTTATTCCTTCAGGCAAATATTATAATTTTTAAGTTAGAGCCGTTTTTTTCCTTGCGATAATACAATTCTATATGGTCACATATGATATTGGGAAGATAGATCTCTGATAGTCAAATTTTCAGGTAACAGTAATATATCGTAAATCAGAATATGAAGCAAACACAAGGTATTTTCAGTTGAAAAGAAGGCAGCATGGATGAACAATCTCCTGTTCTTTCAAGAAAAGTGTTGGGATATTTTCCATACCCCTCTGAATTTTCTGCCTATCTTATGCGTGAGTCACTAACCTTTTTGTTTTGGAATATCTTTAGGATATATGTATAATGAATGGCCTTGAAAGGTAGAAATAGTGTCTTTCTCTTACATAGGGCAGGTTTACTTATAGCCTTGGAAACTCAAGGTTTCTCCTAAAATGAAATCCACCGTGTGTACAAGCATCCATGTTGGTCCAGTGGGATTGCTCTCTGAGCAAGGGAAATTGACACAATATACTGTTGCTCAAGCTGCTTGCTTCTGTGGCGAGGAATAAAATTCTTTGTCTCTGATCCTGAAGTCTTGTGTCTTTTGCCAGCATCCATGAAACTGGCAGCTACCTTGTTAGCTTATCAGTTAGGTAAAATGTCAGACCCGTCACAGTTCTGGACAGGGACTCTTCTGCGATCTAAGCAGGGAGGTGTAGTGCCAGGCAGGTGATATCCTAGCGCTTTGCAGCCTGCAAGTTATCGCATTAACATTTTTGTCACTGCTTTTCTCCTCTAAAGTCACAAGATGAGCTATTCTCTGACAACCACATCTTAAGTGTGACTTCTATTTTAAAATACATGTGTGAAACCTACTAGCTACTAATTATTTTACCTTAAATATTCTTAACCAAGTGGGAGAAAATGTCAACAACAGAAAGATTGCTATGTTGAAATTTTAGGATTATCGAGTTATAAAATATATTAAAATGAAAATGATTTAAAATTAAAAATGTTCTATCCATTTGTATGCCTGAAAATATAACTGAAGCATATGTCCACGGAAGGATTGTTACATGGTAAGCACTGAGGAGCTTCCACTATGGCTTCTGAGTTTTAACAGTATCGTAATTATCACAGTGCAATATCTTCATGGGCTTGGCTTCCTACCTTACCCGACCAGAAATTTGAGGAGCAACGGGTCAGGCAGTGCTGCTGCTGCTGCCATGGGACACCATGAGGTATTGCTCTGGCAGCTGGACCATTTGTTTTCTATATGCACCGTCTAGTACAATGATCCCTAGCCACAGGTGGTTACTGACCACTTGAAATTTTGGTTAGATCGACTTGAGATGTGTGTAAGTGTAAATTATATACCAGATTTGAGACTTAGAGCCAAAAAAGAAGGTAGAATATCTTGTTAATAATTATGTTTGAAATAATATTTATTTCAAATAAATAAATTTAAGTATGTTAGGTTAAAGAAAAAATATTAAAACTAATTTCACCTGTTGATTTGAACTTCTCTCAGTGTGGTGGCTACTAGAAAATTTTAAATTACATACGTGGCTCTCATTATCTTTCTGTTGAACAGTGCGATTCTAAATCCTTACTACTCACAGAACAGTCGGCAGGCCAGCAGCTGCAGCTGTCATGTGAAAGCTTGTGAGAAACAAAGAAGCTCTCGCCCTACTCCAGACCTACTGGATCAGAATTTGCATTTTAACAAAATCTCCTGTTATTTGTATGCATGTTCAAATTTGAGTAGCACAAAGCTCTAAGACTGGGATTGCCAGATTTAGCAAATAAAAATATAAGATGTCCAGTTAAATTTAATTTTGGATAAACCACAAACGATTTTTTTAGTATAATGTGTCTAAATATTGCGTGAAACATACTTATTATTAAAATTTTTGCTTTTTTGAAATTCAGATGTTACTGGGTGTCTTGTATTTTATTTGGCAAACCTGCCCAAGACTAAACTCCTCCTTTCCAAACCTGTCTTGCTACCTGAAATTTCACATAATCACGAAAAAGGCAGAAAGGCAAAAGACATGAGAAGTGGAAGTTGGGTAAAATGAAAGAACAGAGAAGAAAAGGAAATGTGATGGGAAGTAGGAATAAGATAGGCATGGAAAGGCCGCCTTGATAGTGGTGACTTTTTCTATTTTATAATATTTCTTAGCATCTTCCTTCCTTATTTCTCCATTTCTATCTCCACCCCGCCCCCCCCCCCCCCAATTCCTAGTCATTGTGCTTTCATCTTCTCTTCTCATTTTCTGTAGGGTTCCTTAGAGCTATGTTAGAAGATGGTGTGTGTGTGCAAAGTAGATAGTAAGGGAGGGGATTATGTCCTTAGGGTCAAGTCCCCAGACTTCCTATAATCAATCATCTCTGAAATGTCACTTACAGATAGCCCCTTTCAGCTACCAGTACTTTGCCATTAAAGAGATCAAGGTTCTTAAATGCCCAAAATGCTAACGCTTTCATTTTGGAGAATTTTCTTTATTGTGGCATTTTAATTGTATTTTTTTAAAAAGATTCTATTTATTTATTTGTCAGAGAAAGAGCACGCACAGGCAGACGGAGTGGCAGGCCGAGGCAGAGGGAGAAGCAGGCTCCCTGCTGAGCAAGGAGCCTGATGTGGGACTCGATCCCAGGACCCTGGGGTCATGACCTGAGCTGAAGGCAGCCGCTTAACCAACTGAACCACCAGACGTCCCTTTAATTGTATTTTTTATTTTATTTTATTTTTAAAGATTTTGTTTATTTATTTGACAGAGAGAGAGATCACAAATAGGTAGAGAGGCAGGCAGAGAAGGGGAGAAGCAGGCTTCCTGCTAAGCAGAAAGCCCGATGTGGGCCTCGATCCCAGGACCCTGAGATCATGACCTGAGCTGAAGGCAGAGGCCTAACCCACTGAGCCACCCAGGCGCCCCTAACTGTATTTTTTAAATGTCAAATAACTTTAGGATTTTGTTGTTTGGTTTGTGTTTTTGCGTACATTTTAGGTGGCAGGGGAGTGGGAGTGGAGGCTGGCAAGGAGGGAATAATAATAGTCTTTATTTAGCTAGGCATTGAAGTAAGAAAAGGCTTTCCTCTATTATATTTATTTATTTAAAGTTTTATTGTGTTAAGAACAGTTAACATGAGATCCACCCTCTTTCTAAGTGTATAATACTGCATTGTTAACCACAGGTATACTCTTGTACAGCTGATCTCTAGAATTTAATAGTCTTGCCTAACTGAAACTTTATGCCCATTAATTGGTAACTTCCTATTTTCTCCTCCCTCCCCTGCCGCCCAACCCCTGGTAACCACCATTTCTCTCTTTGATTCTATGCTATGCCTATTCTAGATGCCTCATATAAATGGAATCATGTGGTACTTGTGACTGGCTTATTTCAATAATAATAATGTCCTCAGGGTTCATCCATGTTGTCACATGTTGCAGAATTTCCTTTTTTTTTTTTTTTTTTGTAAAGGCTGAATAATATTCCTTCGTGTGTATATACCATATATTCTTTATCCATTCATCCATCCACAGACACTTGGGTTGTTTTTACATCTTGGCTGTTGTGAATATCAGTGCTGTAGTGCGCTAATACTTCTTTGAAATCCTGATTCCAAGTATTTTGGGTAAATACCCATATATGCAATTGCTAGATCATATGGTAGTTCTATTTTTAATATTTTTTAAAGGTTTTTTTTTAATATTTTATTTATTTGACAGAGAGAAATCACAACTAGGCAGAGAGGCAGGCAGAGAGAGAGGAGGAAGCAGGCTTCCCGCGGAGCAGAGAGCCCGATGTGGGGCTCGATCCCAGGACCCTGGGATCATGACCTGAGCTGAAGGCAGAGGCTTTAACCCACTGAGCCACCCAGGCGCCCCTATTTTTAATATTTTGAGGCATCTCCATATTGTTCTCCACAACAACTGTATTATTTTGTATTCCTACCAACAGTGTAAAAGGATTCCAGTTTCTTTACATCTTTGCCAACACTTGTCTGTTCTTGTTCTTCTCCTCTTCTTTTTCATCTTCCTCTTCTTTTTTTTTTTTTTTATAATAGCCATCATGACAGGTGTTAGATGATACCTCTTTATGGTTTTAATTCACACTGCTGTGGTGATGAGTGACATTGAGCCCCCCCCCTTTTTAAGATTTTACTTCTTTGACAGAGAGACACAGTGAGAGAGGGAGCACAAGCAGGGGGAGTGGAAGGAGGAAAAGCAGGCTTCCAGCGGAGCAGGAGGCCCAATGCGGGGCTCAATCCCAGGACCCTGGGATCATGACCTGAGCCAGAGGCACATGCTTAATGACTGAGCCACCCAGGTGCGCCGGAGCACCCTTTTATATATATATGTTGGTCATGTATATGTCATCTTTGGAGAAATGTCTTTTCAAATCTTTAGCTCATTTTTAACTTAAGTAATTTGTGTTCTGTCTGCTTCTGAGTTGTAAGAGTACCTTACATATTTTGGAAATTAATGATTTGTTAGATGTATGTTTTGCAAATACTTTCTCTTATTCTGTGGATTGCCTTTTACTATTGATTGTTTCCTTTGCTCTACAGAAGCTTTTTAGTCTGATGTAGTTCCACTATTTTTGCTTTTATTGTCTGTGCTTTGGTGTCATGTTCATGAAACCATTGCCAAGAACAGTGTCATGAAACTTTCCCTATGCTTTCTTCTTCTTTTTTTCTTTTTAAAGAGTTTATTTATTTGACAAAGAGAGAGAGAGAGAGTGAGTGAGTGTGAGTGCACAAGTAGGAGGAACTGCAGAAGGAGAGTGAGAAGCAGGTTCCCCACTGAGCAAGGAGCCCAACTGTAGAGGTCCATCCCAGGGCCCTATGAACATGACATGAGTGGAAGGCAGATGCTTAAGCCACCCAGGCGCCCCTCCCTTTGCTTTCTTCTAGGTTTTAAGTCTTTAATCTATTTTGAGTTGATTTTTGTGTCTGGTGTGAAATAAGTCTCCAATTTCATTTTTTGCTTGTGGATATCTAGTTTTCCCAGCACCATTTGTTGAAGAGACTGTCTTTTTCCCATTGTGTGTTCTTGGCACCCTTGCTGAAGAACAGCTCGCTGTATATGTGTGAATTTATTTCTAGGTGCCTGTACTGTGTTCTGTTGATCTGTATGTCTTTTTTTTTTTAATTTTATTTATTAATTTATTTGTCAGAGTGGGAGAGAGAGAATGTGAGCGCACAAGCAGGCAGAATGGTAGGCAGAGGCAGAGAGAAGCAGGCTCCCTGCCAAGCAAGGAGCCCAAAGCGGGACTTGATCCCAGGATACTGGGATCATGACCGGGGCCGAAGGCAGCAACTTAACTGACTGAGCTACCCAGGTGTCCCTCTGTATGTCATTTAAAAAAAATATTTTATTTATTTATTTATTAGATGGAACGAGAGAGAGCTTGCACTCACACACAAGCAGGAGGAGCAAGAGGGAGTGGTAGAGGGAAAAAAGCGGTCTCCTCACTGAACAGGGAGCCTGATGCAGGGCTCGATCCGAGGACTCTGGGATCATCACCTAAGCTGAAAGCAGACGCTTAACCAACTGAGCCACCAGATGCCCCTGTACATCAGTTTTTAATGGCAATACTATATTTATATATTTTATTTTTTATTTTTTTAAAAGATTTTATTTATTTATTTGACAGAGATCACAAGTAGGCAGAGAGGCAGGCAGAGAGAGAAGGAAGCAGGCTCCCCGCTGAGCAGAGAGCCTGATGCGGAGCTTGATCCCAGGACCCTGAGATCATGACCCGAGCTGAAGGCAGAGGCTTTAACCCACTGAGCCACTCAGGCGCCTCCCCTTTTTTAAAAAAGATTTTATTTATTTATCTGACAGAGAGATTACAAGCAGGCAGAGAGAGAGGGGGAAGCAGGCTCCCCACTGAGCAGAGAGCCCAATGTGGGGCTTGACCCCAGGACCCTGAGATCATGACCTGAGCCGAAGGCAGAGGCTTAACCCTCTGAGCCACCCAGGCACCCCTGACAATACTGTGTTTAAATTACTGTAGCTTTGCAATGTATTTTTAAATCAGGAAGTGTGACACTTCCAGCTTTGTCCTTTCTCAAGATAGATTTGGCTGTTTAGGGCCTCAGTTTGCAACAGTTCTTTGAGTAAAATACTTTGTCCCCACTCTGCAGATGGGGTAACTAGAGCTGTGAGTGCACTTGAGGGGTGTCTGACTCCAAAGTCAGTGCTCTTTACCATTATATTCCAGATCTCTTAGCACGTGGAGAGTCATGAATTTAATAGGAAACTGTGAAATAGGACACATATGTAAAATTAGGTAAGTTTCAGAGATTTTTATTCATTTATTCACCTGAAAAATACATGTAATAATGTATATTTTGTAGACTTTTGAGGAGAATATAATAGCTTCCTGAAAAGAAGTATGAGATTCTTACTAAGAGTTAAGAGTATCAAAAACAATGCTAGTTACAGGCACCTGGGTGGCTCAGTGGGTTAAAGCTTCTGCCTTCAGCTCAGGTCATGATCCCAGGGTCCTGGGATCGAGTCCTGAGTTGCGCTCTCTGTTCAGCAGGGAGCCTGCTTCCCCCTCTCTCTCTGCCTGCCTCTCTGCCTACTTGTGATCTCTCTCTGTCAAATAAAACCTTGAAAAAAAATGCTAGTTTCTGAAAAGAGGTTAATTGAAAATCTGCTCCCTAATAATCTTTCATGAATAAGCAAACATCCTAAATAGACCCACTGCTTTCACTCTACTCTCTAAATTAAGCAGTATCAGGCCCCTCCCTCCACCCTCTCCCATGCATAATGCATCCTGGAATATGGTCTTTTTATTGGTTGAATATGTTGTCAGTTACAAGACATGGAAAATACTGCCTCTGCTCTTTTTGCATTTAAGAATTAACAGATGTGCTTGCTTTGAAGAAACTGATTCATTTCTTGATGGGAAGAAAAATCTTCTTTAGTTTTTCACTTATCTTTTTATGTATAGGATTTTCATTAACTTTGGATCAAATACTTGCCAGGAAGAATGTAAGGTGAGTAACTGCACGTTTTTTTTAATTCAATGCATCTGTGAACTTCAACACAAGTGTGAAATTAGATGGGTCTGTAATTTCTTTATATTGTTGCATAGTTATGTTTGTTTATAATTAAAATTGGTTAGATTAGATCATTCTGTAGCTAATAAAATCATTGAACTAGAGTTTATAAATAAGAGATGAATATACAGTATTTATTATAAGAGGCAAGAATTATTCAAAATGCACAAGAAGCATTTGTATTATGTATCAAAGTATATATGTGAGAAAATGACTCAAATCAGTGTTCAGGTTTCTTTTGTACTTACAAGTAAATATTCATTTGATGGTTTTCATTTGATGCTGTTGTTACAAGAGAAGAGAGCAAGGAAAAATTTAAAAACCTCAGAAATACATAACCTGTTCTTCAAAGAAAAGGTGTAAAATCATTTTAACTGGTAGGAGACAGTAGTTGTTTGGAGTACATACTGTTGAAAACTAACAAGCAAAACTTCTATTTCTGTATCCTTTGTCTTTTAGCTCTTTCCATCCGTGTGAGGGATACTATAGAGATTTATCTATAAGGGAGGATATTCAGAATCTGAATAACAGTTAACTTATGTTCTGTCTCCTAATTGCTTATCATGTGTCATCACAATAAATATCAGGGAATTTAGTGCAAACACAAAGGATAGTGCCAAGTAGGATGGTCGGCCAAAACTCGTGTTAAAGAATCTTTAAGTCACCAGCTGATAAAAACTATAAGTACAGGCATATCCTATTTGTTTTTCCCATTGTTTCTAAATCAGTTAGTGCTTTCCCTCAAGTTCATTTTCAAATAATAAGAGACCTATACTTCTTAGGTTATTAAAGCTTAGTAAGGTTTCCTTACTTTGTTTTTACAGAGATGACTAATTTGTGTATTACACTGGTGAAATGTATACCAAATACTATAAAAATCCCAATTCTGTTTTTGAAGCAAGGTTAATGGGTTTAAATAATCTCAGCTTCAGAAGGGACCCTAGAAATCACATCAATCAATGATCATTTGAATCTAATAATGTAGCATATTAATTTATTATGAAAGAAACAACAGTTGCTATTTTGTGAATGTCTTTCAAGTCATAGATCTGAAATTTAAAATATCTCAGTTTTACGGGTCAATTCAAGGTTCTTAAGTCTCTAGAAAGGATGACTGTATTTCAAATTAATACTTGTTTCCTAAGCTTAGAGAGAGTAGGGGTCACCACTCTTTTTTACATATTGCTTCCTCAAACTGGGTTTAAACAATTTCTTTAACAAAAGGAAATATTTTGCCTCTCACACAGCATCCTTTGTGATCTCTCTTTTTCTACTTCCCTTCCAGACTTTGTTTGTTTGTTAAATGTGTTCATTCATTCATGCATGTAGCACATATGTTTTTAATACTTGGTACTTTTAAATGGCTAGGTGCTGTGCTAGGTACTGGGTCTACAATGGTGAGCAAAACAGATCTAGTCCCTGCCTTCATGAAGCTTTAAGTCTGGTGGAGGAAGTACTGTTATTCGTCAAAGTGAATCATGCTGTGAAAGAAAAGTGTGGGAGGCTATGAGCACGCCTAACAGGCAGATCTTAACTGGTCTGAGATGGTAGAAATAGTGTTCTTAGGGAAGTGACATTTAAGCTGTGATCTGTAGCAAAGGGAGGAAGAGGAGAAGGGGAGGATAGAGAACATTCCAGGTGGAGGGAACAGCAAATGCTAAGACTCTTATGAGAGAAGAAGGAAACATGAAGCCTTCAAGGAGCTGAACTAACGACGGTTGGTTTAGCTAGAACAGACAGGGTAAGAGGTCAGCTGAGGTGAGTTTAGTTAGCTCGTCTTTCGGGGCTACAGAGGCCAATGGTGGGAATGTGGTCTTCATCCTGCACAGAGCCATGACAGACCTGTTTCACCTTTACCTTTGTGAAGGTATTACTTTGCAGACTCATGAGGGACC
This sequence comes from Meles meles, assembly GCF_922984935.1. Lineage (NCBI taxonomy): Eukaryota > Metazoa > Chordata > Mammalia > Carnivora > Mustelidae > Meles > Meles meles. The sequence continues at coordinate 76,003,774 of NC_060068.1, read as the reverse complement.
GCCGCGTATTTTAAAAAATATGGCACCAGCCACTACAAGCTTCGGGCTCTTGATTACTTTTCAAAGGTATTGCAGAGATCCCTTTTACTGAACAAGGACTGGAATATTTTAGAGATAATATAGGTTTTGTTTATTTTTTCTTTAAAAAAATTTTTTAACCAGTGTTCCTCAGTTTATTCACATGGATAACTTTAACCAGTTAATTCTTTACGATTCTTACTTTAGTTTTGTAGTGATATGAAAATGTGTGTGTGTGTGTGTGTGTGTGTGTGTAAAAGATTTTATTTATTTATTTGTCTGAGAGAGAGCATAAGCGGGGCGGGGGGCAGGAGGCAGGGAACAGCAAGCAGAGGGAGAAGCAGGCTCCGTGCTGAGCCAGGAACTTGATGCAGGGCTCAGTTCCAGGACCTGGAGGAGATCATGACCTGAGCCGAAGGCAGATGCTTAACCATCTGAGCCACCCAAGTGCCCCAGAAGTCATCTTTTTAAAAAGAATAAATTAGAAAAAAACATCAAAGTAATGCATGTACGTGGTTTTAGGAAAATCAAGTGTTACCAAGACACATAATAAATTATCCAAAAAAAAGTGTCTCCCATTTAGTCAGCTTCTCTAGTAACAAACAACTTCAGCTTTCCAGAATCGTATGATCTCAAACATTTATTTCTCACTCATGTTACATGTTGATAGCTGTTCAGTGGGCTGTTGCAGGCCTGATCCAGCTATTTCCCGTGTCTTGTCATTCCAAGACCTAGACTGAAAGAGCAGTACCTGTTTGGGCCCACCATTACCATGGCAGATAGAAGAGGACAAGGAGGTGACAGACACATGTAGCACCTTGAAATGTTTCTGCAGAGCTGGTACACTGTTGCTTCCACTCATGTTCCGATGACTTGACCAAGAAGCATAGCTGAGACTTATTGTGGGGCAGGAAATATTCTCTACATACAGGGAGGTACTGCAAAGCAAATGAAGGGCAAGGATATATACATCTCGGATTATTTCCAGGGAGTTGGGGACAACCGTACAATCCACAACACTGCCACGTTATTTAAATATGTGTAGGGGATTTCTCACTTTGTACATTTCATCTTATTTTTTTAAAGATTTATTTATTTATTTACTTGAGAGAGAATGAGTGATAGAGAGAGCACGAGTGGGGAGCCCGATGTGGAGTTCGATCCCAGGACCCTGGAACCAGTACCTGAGCTGAAGGCAGACACTTAATCTACTGAGCCACCCAGGCGCCCGTCAATATATACCTTTTCAACATTGTCTAACAACTACCTATTCTTGGTGACAAGTTTTTGCCTCCAACACTGCCCTCACCTTCCTTTCCTTCATACCCCCACCACCACCCCTCTAATACATAGTTACATTACTACTTTCAGTTAAATCTATGCTGGCATCAGTGTGACTATGCATATATCATTCACTGACAAGCCAGTTAGCATACTATAATTGTTTCTTTTTCCTTTGTACAGCTCTTTCCTTTTCTCTTAAGTGAAAGATTACCCTTTTTCATTTGCAATATTTAAAAATATATGTATTCTTTTTTGATTATTTATTTGAGAGAGAGAGAGAAGGGGAATGGGAAGAAAGAGAGGGAGAGAGAGAATCTCAAGCAGACTCTATGCTAAGTGTGGAGTCTGATGTGGGGCTTGATTTCCCAACCCTGAGGTCATGAACTGAGATGAGCCGAGAGTCTGATGCTTAACCAACTGAGCCTCTGAGGAAAAAATATATGTATCCTTAATTCTTTTCAGACGTCCCCTCAGCCATCATGTAGTGTAGCATCTCAAATCCTTTTACCTAGAGCTCTCCCTCTAGGTCTCCTCTTTGGAGCTCTTTTGTCCTCTCGATTTGGATTGATGTTCTCTAGGTCTGATATGTAGTCAGCATCCCGAAGTTTCTCTTCCTCACTCTTCTACATTAGAGCCTCTGTTGGTTAGTGCTTGTGCTTTCCTCTTTCTCGGTTTCCTCTCAGTTTGCTAGAGCACATCCTCCTTTAGCTTCTGTGAAAGGGTGTGAGAGATATATTTTCTGAATCCTTGAGTGATTCTTCTTTTTTGTTTTTTTGTTTGGTTTGGTTTTCAATTTCTGGAAACTAATAGGATGCTTTCCTTATCCCAAGCTCTAAAATGTTACAAGTACCTCATCTCACAAGTACAACTTAAAATGGGTAACAGAGTTAAATGTAAAAGCTAAAACTTTAAAACTTCCAGATAAAACACAGGAGAAAATTTTGTGACATTATGTTAAGAAAATGGTTTAGACTCAGAAACACAGACAATAAAAGAAGAAAAACAAATACATTAGACTTTATGAAAATTAAAATGTTTCCATTTTGAAAGTCACCATTAAGAAAATGAAAAAGCAAGACAGAATGAAAGAAAATGTTTTCAGTACGTGTATCTGACAAAGGACTTGTACCCATGCAGAAAACTCTTTCAATTCAATAAGAAGAAGACAGTTAATTTAAAAATTTGATAAAAGGGGCACCTGGGTGGCTCAGTGGGTTGGGCCTCTGCCTTCGGCTCGGGTTGTGGTCCTGGGGCCTGGGATTGAGTCCCGCGTTAGGCTCTCTGCTCAAAGGGGAGCCTGCTTCCCCCTCCCCCTTTGCCTGCCTCTCTGCCTGCTTGTGATCTCTCTCTCTCTCTGTCAAATAAATAAAGTCTTTTTAAAAATTTTTGATTTAAACACATAGTTCACATAAGAAAATACATAAATGTTGAATAGGCATGAGAAAAGATGCTCACTCATTAGTCATCAGGGAAATGAAAAACTATAATATGATAGCAACCCATATGTATGAGAATGGCTAAAATTAAACAGATTTACAGTACAAATATATTACAAGAATGTGGAGCCACAGGAAAGCTCATATAGTGAAATTGATTGGGAGTTTTGTTAAAAATTAAACTTTTACTATATGACTCAGCCATTCTTCTCAGTATCTATTCAAGAGAAACAAAAAAAAAATTCCATATAAGCCCTGTACACAAATATATTTGTATCTTTATTTGTAGGAGCCCCAAACTAGAAACATCGTAAATGTCTGTTAGTGAATGCTTACCTAAACAAAATGTGGTATATCCATACAGTGAAACATTTCCAGCAATAAAAAGGAATGAAATATTGATCCATATAATAACCCCAATGGGGCGCCTGGGTGGCTCAGTGGGTTAAGCCGCTGCCTTCAGCTCAGGTCATGATCTCAGGGTCCTGGGATCGAGTCCCGCATCAGGCTCTCTGCTCAGCAGGGAGCCTGCTTCCCTCTCTCTCTCTCTCTGCCTGCCTCTCTGTCTACTTGTGATCTCTCTCTGTCAAATAAAATAAAAAAAATAAAAAAAAATAATAACCCCAATGAATTCTAGTCAGTATGTTTAGACTGAAAGAAGCCAAGCACTGAAGAATATATATGATTCCATTTATAATTCTAGAAAATGCAAACTAAAGTGACAGAAAGCAGTTCTTTAGTTTTCCTGTGGCTGAAGGTGGAGGGAATGTCTCTCTACTGCAAGAGTGCATGGGGAAACTTGTGGCATGTAAATATTCTGTATCTTTATTATGGTGGTATGTCATGGATATATGCATATACCAAGACTAATCAGATTATATTAGAGTGGGTGTAGTTTATTGTACTTAATTATATCTCAATAAAGTTGATAAAGTGAGAATAAGTTTGTATACATGCAGGAATTTTATTAATAACAATGAGTAGACATCATGGTCACCAACTTGTCATCTTCAGAAATTCTCATTAGATAATAGAGATTGTATTGCCAAGAGAATGATGCATTCATTGTGTAATTGGTTCCACATAATTCATTTTAAAGCATTTTATGTTACAGATTTAGTAACTCTTGAGCTAAAATTATGTTTTGCATATGGACCATGGTTGTAATATATATATATATATATTTCTCTAATTGTAAGTATATTGAGTTAATGTAATAATTATTTATATAGGTCTTGGATAGCAATCTCTTAAGTATAGAATTTGATCTACATTCTTATATACTACAAGGTACAAGTTCTGAAAAATTTTAAATATATAATAAACAAAATTTTTATGACATTTATGACACAATTAGAGATTTAAGCCCTGATATGATAGTTAATGTTAAAGAATTTATTAATATTTTCTAGATGTAATTGGGCTATTATTATAAAAAGTCCTTATCTTTTAGGAATACATATTTAAATCATATAATATCTGATATTTACTTCAAAATAATACCAGAGAGGGGAAGTGGGTGAGCTCATAGGTGAAACAAGATTGCTTATAACTTGATAATTACTAAAGCTGGATGGTGGGTACAAGTACCTGGGGGTGGGAAGAAGGCTTATGTTTTTCTATTTATATTTGTATGCGTTCACAATACTCCATGATAAAAGATGTATAGTTCTTCTAAGAACTAAACACTGAGGTTTAGCACACTACTTGGCACTTGGTAGGCCCTCAACAATAGTATTCAATGGATAAGAATTAGGGTTGATATTTACAAACTTTTAAAAGTTCTGACTTTTCCTTATTTTCTTTGAAGAACATGTATTACTTTTTTAAATCTTAAATTCACTAGGAAAAAGTGGACAGTTTTGACAGGTAACTTTCTGTCTTCTCTTGAGATGTAATAAACAAATATCCTCCTTAAAACTTCCTATGAAATCTGAGATATAGATCTTTGTTCAGCATCTTTTTTTATTTTTGTTTTTTCTAGTTTCATCTCTCGAACATCTTCAAATAAAGAAGTGGTTATAAACGGTAAGAACTGTATTTGCCCGTACGATTCCTTGAAGAGTTGAGGAGAAGGGTATTGTTTGTGTTGGGCTTCTCTGAATATGGTGTTTGGAGCAGGAGTATCTCATGTAAAAATCTCTTAAACTGGTGTATTCTAAGGTTATGAGCCAGAAGAGGCCCAAACCTCGTATATTTTTATAGTGCTTAGCATTTTAGTATCATTCAGGTACATTAACCAATCAGTGACATTTAGCCTTTGTATTCATATCATTTATTTGACAGATAAGCAGAGTAATGGAGATGTGAATCCAATCCAGAATTTCACAACAGTACCAATCACTCAGGTAAGGATATATTAGGAAACTAGGTTGTATCTTTTAAAAAAAATTTTTTTTTTAAATATTTTATTTACTTATTTGAGAGGTAGAGAGAGACAATGAAAGAGAGAGAGCACAAGAGGAAAGAGGTCATCGGGAGAAGCAGACTTCCCCCTGAGCAGGGAGCCTGATGTGGGACTTGATCCCAGGACTCTAGGATCATGACCTGAGCCGAAGGCAGTTGCTTAACCAACTGAGCCACCCAGGCGCCCCTAAAAAATTTTTTTTAAACACATTTCAGTTAGGTCAGAAAAACTATGAAAATATAAATAATAATTTTCTAATAACTAACATTCTTGCTTAAGCTTTGGGGGCAGAATGGCTTACAGTAGTCTTCTAGTAAATAAAAAACTAAAGTTTTACTTGCTCTTGTGTATTTTCATTACAATATTCAGTTTCACTTTTGTTCTGTGCAGAGAGGATCACTATAGTGAGAGTTAATCTTTGGTTACTGATAAGCTTGGATTGCTACTACCCCTTTAATTTCTCTTTTAGCTGTACTTATATTGGAGTAATTGGTATGGAATAGTTGATCTAGATAAGTGGATCTTCTTTCAGATATCCGTGACTTCGGTAATGAAGAGCATTGTCTCAGATTTCATAAGATGAAGAATGATGTTAGAAGACCCTGCTAGTTTTTTATATTCTATGATCTGGAGCTGCACTGTCCAAGGCAATAGCCACTAGCCACATGGGGCTATTTAAATTTAAATTCAAATGAAGTAATGCTAAGTGAAATTAAAAATTAATCTGAGTTTCACTGGCCCCATTTCCAGTACCATAATAGCTACAGAAGTCAGTGTCTGCTGCACAGGACAGTGCAGATACAGACTGTCCAATATTGCAGAATATTCTATTGGATATTAGTGGTCTGGAGAATTAGGCTTGATATCTAGAAACCTCTTGTTATGTTTGTTTGCATGGTAATTTCTTAATTTTAAAATCTTGCCTTATTTGGGTACCTATTTCCTGAAGAGATAAATTACTGCCATTAGTTCATGGCATGGTGAATTTTTGTTTTTAATTATTAGACTTTTTTTTTTTTGAGTAGTTTTAAAATGGTTTACAGAAGAAATTGAACAACATAGAAGATTCCCATATGTTCCCTCAATCCCGCCCCCTTCAGTTTCCCCTTTGTTTAACATCTTGTGTTATTGTGGTATATTTCTTAAAGTCAAGGAACAAATATTGATACATTATTATTAAGTAAGGTCCATGGTTTACATTGGGAGTCACTCTTCCTGTTGTATATTTTGTGGGTTTTAACAAATGTATGATGATATCTGCCTACCATTATGGTATTTTACAGAATTATACTTTCATGGCCTTAAAGATCTGTGTCCCACCTCTTCATCCCCATTATCTCTCCCAGCCTGGTAACTTTTTGAAGTCTATATTGCCAATATTATTATTTGTAAAGTTGGCTTTTTTTTCTTTTTTTTTAAACAATTTAGTCATTTCCAATTTGGGTGCTTTATAGAAGAAATGACTAAATTGTAGGTAGTATAGGTAGGTTCGTATACCTTTCAGGTATACCTATCAGTTTAGGCTTGTTAAATGATTAAGATGGACCCACCATGGACTCTGGAGTGAGACAGATAAAAGTTTGTAAATAAGTCCTTTTACTCCAAGAAGTGTATTGTGCCGTGGAAACAAACCTGTCTCTTAAACTTTGTTTATTCGGTTAACTAGACTCTCAGCTACACTCTGAGCAGACATGGACATTTAGAAGAAGAACCTTGGAATACATTCAGCCATCATAGCCCAGTTAATGTCTCCATGGATGGAGTTCCCTGCATTCTTTTCTGGGCCAAAAGAATAACAATAAAATTTAAGAATCAGACCTGGCTGGACCTTACAGATGAAGCTTTTGGCCAGAAGACAACAGTGGACATTAGCAACTCAAACTGCAGTGAAGAAAGTGCCATGTAAGTCGATTGCTTTGCTGGAGGAGACCCTTAGGGCAATTGTAGTCTGTTAACTGGGAAGCCAAGTTTTCTGACATTTCAGAAAATGGAAGTAGGTTCCTCGTAGTGAACTTGAAACACATCTCTGATGAAATATTTATGTCTAAAATGAAAGAAAAAAATCAGAAATTAATTTTAAAAAGATTTTCCCCAAGCAATTCTCCTGTTAAATACCTTGAGGAAAATCAGGGTTGTGAAAGTGAAGGTTTTCCGAATTCATTCTGAAAAATGAACAGGATTCCAGGCTTGGTATCAACTCCAAATGTGAGATGTCCAACGACTTTTGTCCTAGCAGGAAGAACTCATGTATCATGCAGCAGAGTCATACATTTTCTAGTGGGTAAAAAAAGAGAAGGCTGATTGTAGCCAGGGCAGATTTCTGCTTCTAGGGAGTGTTCTGAAGTAGTGGAACGTTGCCAGTTTGCAAATGTGCAAGGGTACCTTTGAATGGCTGTATTTCAGAGAGTTCTTTAGGACATTTGTTCAAAATGATTTTAATAATTTCTTTTGATTTGAGATAAGCAGATTAAAAAATATCCCTTTTGAAGAGGAAATCAATTTCCAGTACCTTTCTCTGCTTTCTAGTCATCCAAGTAAAAGTTTTTGCTTGTATTTGTTTTGGTTGAGGAGGAGTAAGTCTGGCATATCCCACTTGCTTTCTGTAAATCTTGCTTTCAACATTTGTTGGTATAATAAAAGCTCTTGGAAGATTGTCTGCATTTGTCCTGGCCTGGTTTAGATGGGCAGAATGCTTTGTATACTCCGTGTGTGTGTGTTTGTGTGTGTGTGTGTGTATTCATTTTATATACTTTGGCTGAAAATACTTTTTTACTACTGAACTTTACTTTTCATTTAAAAATTATTGATGATGGGTAAAATGGATTGTATTAATATTACAAGTTTTAGTAAGTATCTTGCTCTTCAGAATGATTATCTCTTATTAGGGAATTAGGAAATTGTAAGTATAAACATCCCGAGTCCTCCCAGATTTGTTTATTCTGTGGCAACAGAGACTATCAGAAACTCCAGCACTGCTGAGTGTTTAGGACTTTATCCTTGCGCTCTAATTAATTCCCTACAGGGCTCTTTACTTGTGGTCAGCTGCCTGGAGAGAGGCTGATTGCCTGGGGATCATCTTGCCTGTCTGGCTGACTGGCCTGCCTTGATTCCATTTATTCTTACCCCAGGATATTTGTGGGGAAGATCAGAGCACCACAGTTTTTTGTTTTTGTTTTTTGTTTTTTTCTGGGCTTTAGAAATCTTAATGATCATCGGGAACTCAGAGACAGAAAGAATGAAAAGTTGGCTGCTAGTCCCAGTTCTGCTAGTGAGCTTTGTGACTTTACAGATAGGAGACACCATAGGATCATCATCTATGAATGGAGATGATGGCATTTATTAGTTGTAATAGGCCTGAAGCATTTGCTTTGGGCCAGGCACTATATCTGTTATTCCTCACAATACTATTGAGTCATAGACTGTTACCATCCAAAAGCAAGGCTTGTAGAGATTAAGAAATTTGATAAGATCACACAACTTATTTGGTAATAGAGCTCGGGCCTAAAACTGGTCTTTTTTTTTCCTTTTAAGATTTTATTTATTTATTTGACAGACAGAAATCACAAGTAGGTAGAGAGGCAGGCAGAGAGAGGGGGGGAAGCAGGCTCCCTGCCGAGCAGAGAGCCTGATGAGAGGCTCGATCCCATGACCCTGGGATCATGACCTGAGCTGAAGGCAGAGGCTTTAACCCACTGAGCCACCCAGGTACCCCTAAAATTAGTCTTTAACAATGATGTTTTACGTCCTCTTTCTTGGCTCTCATTGCATTGTGAAAATCATAATGGGAAATGTACGCATGAGAACTTTGAGAATTCTTCAAGTGCTATGCAAAGTAATAATATTATCTTCCTAACATACTAATGATAACTGGAATAAAATAGTGCCTATGCCTAGTTACCTGGTGAAGGGACCTAGGGAAGCTTTGGTTTTCACAATGCACAAAGGAATGATTGGGTGGGACCTGATTTTCTTCTTGGTTAGCACCTACATATTCTACTAGGATGTCCTGAGTGAGCAGCATCTACCTCCTGGAGTCCTGTCCAGGCGAGTGGGCAGACATCCTGGACAGCCCACCCATGGAGATGAATGGAAGGCTTCCCACTATATGAGGCATGCAGGGACCAGATACTGAGACCATCCCTCATTCCTGTGAATCATGAATGTTAGTGAGATGCTTTTGTTCTGCTGGCAAGGAAATCTTATATTCTTAAGAACCAGGGTGGGAGTTGCTGAAAGAATAAACCCAAGTAAAGACATAACCATGTAAGGTCAAAAGCACAGATTAAAAAAAGGTGACCTTGTTTTAGTGCTTGGAAACAAAATGTTCAGGGAAAGGCAAAGTGTTGGCAGACTGATTTGCTACGGAAATCTTTCTAAATAGTGAAAACCCTACAAATAGAGCATAATCTGAGCATCTGGGGGTATTTGAACTTAGGCAATTATGGTCTGAAAAATTCAGAGTCTGTTTTAAACGTGGGAGGTTGGGGCACTTGGAAGAGTAAAAGCAGGTCTTTTTTGAGTGACTTGCTAGATTGTATTTCTCCTTGTGTTCCCAGGTTATGGTGCAGTGCCTGGCACTTAGGAGAGTCTCACTGAGTGGTTGTTAAATTTGCTGTGTTGAAATCAGGCACATTCTTTACTCTGCAGCAGAGCATGTTGGCAGCTTTCACTGAGATCATGACTGCTGGAGAAAGCTCTTGGAGTACCACAGGCTAAGAGGCCACGAAGCCACTCCATCAGGAAAAGGGGACAGCAGTTAAGTGGATTCAGTATGGCCTTGCTTTGAGGTTTAGTTCATCAGCTACACAGTCATTTTATGGATAGCCAAGCTATTCTGATTCTTTGAAAGAAGTAGAGAAATTTCTGTTAAAGTTAGTGACCAGTCAAATTTGTAAAATACTATTCAAGAAAGAAATTTTATTTCATTAAAGTATTTTAAGTACTTTGTAATAGACTATGAGAGTATTCTTAGAGAAAGGCCTTTTTGGAGACTTGCTTTACTGAATAAATCAGCTTATAAAATGTTCATAAATGAATGCTTCTAATGTGTCTAAGCTTACAGTGTTAGGAAATAAAGATAATTTTCTTAGTAACTTTATCTGGTTTATTTTGTAAATATATAAAATATTCCCCTTCCCCCATAAATAGTATGATGGTAAATTTCAGCTCAATCACTGACATTTCTATTTCTTGATAAGGTAGGACTAAATTAATGAGATTACATTTGTGTGATACTTTTTCTAAGCTTGTAATTGAGCGTTTATGGTTATCTACTTTTGCTTTTTTGGTTTTATAATGTATGTTGAGGTGTTACAACTTCTGGACTTTATAATGTCACATAGCTGCATATCCTTTCTGTATTTAAAATTTTCACATTTTCTCATTTCAGTTCTTTAGCTTTTCCACATGCTTATTTTTCAACCTTATTGAAATATTAATAAAATACACTAAACTGCACATATTTAAAGTACACAGTTTGATCAGTTTTGACATATTTGTACACCCACAAAACCATTACTATGATCAAAACAGCAAGCATTTTCATCACCCTCAAAAGTTTCCTTGTGCCCTTTGTAATCTTTCCCTCCTGCCACTCCCAGATTACCCTTCCAGGTAACCATGATCTTCTCTGTATAGTTATAGGTGAGTTTGCATTTTCTAGAATTTTATATAAATATAATCATATGGGGCACTTGGGTGGCTCAGTTGGTTAAATGTCTGACTCTTGGTTTTGGCTCAGGTCGTGATCTTGAGGTTGTGGGACTGAGCCCTGCTTGCGCTCAGTGCAGAGTCTGCTTCAGATTCTTTATCCTTCTCCCTCTGCCCCTCCCTGCTCTCATACACTCTCTCAAAAATGTATAAATAAAATCTTTAATAAATACGTAAATAAATATAGTCCTATGGTGTATACTCTTTCAGTCTGGCTTCTTTCACTTAACATGATATTTTGATATTCTTCTACATTGTTACACATATCAAAGTCAAAGTGATGTTTCTTTGTAACTGCTGAGTAGTAAATATTCCATTATATGGATAGACTACAACTTATTTATCCATCCACCTCTTTTTTTTTTTTAGATTTAATTAATTAATTTATTTGAGAGAGAGCAAAACAGTGAGAGAGGGGAGAGGGTCAAAGGGAGAAGCAGACTCCCTGCTGAGCAGCGAGCCTATTGCGGGACTCAGTCCTGGGACTCCAGGATGGTGACCTGAGCCGAAGGCAGTTACCCAACCAACTGACCCACCCAAGTCCACCTCTTGATGGAAATTTGGTTTGCCCCAGATTTTAGATAGCTTTCTAAGGAAAGTTCCTTTAAACATTCATGTACAAGTCTTTGTAGGAGTGTATATATTCCTTTTTCTTAAATACCTATGAGTAGAATGGCTAGATCATATGGTATGCTTTTTAAGAAACTACCAAATTGTTTTTTAAAGTCATTGTATCAGTTACCTTTCCACTAGCATTGCATGAGGAGGTTCCATTTGCTTTACATTCTTGCTGACATTTGGTATGGTCAATGATTGTAAGGAAAATATTTTTATGTTTCTTCATGGTTAGTAATTTCTGAACAAATTTGACTAGGATTTAGGTTAAAAAATAAGCCTTGGAGTTAGTAAGAGATTAACCACCTTAGATGAATGTGTTTACCTGTCAAGGAGTAATGAACCTCAGGACCATGAAACATTTCCAGTGCTTGGAAACCTACAGAGGCTACTTGCCTTCTTCTTAGAGACAAATTGACATTCACCTTTATGGTAAACTATTTATTCCCATCCAAAGGCTGATAAAACTCATCAGCTTACATTGTGAGGTAGGTACCTAGTACTCTTCTCTTTTCTCATGCCAAGGAAAATTTTTGACACTAAGGAAGCAAGCGTTTCCCTCTCTCAAAGGGAACCACTGCTTCTCTCTTACATAAACTCCCAGACTCACAATTTTGGTGTTCCTCACTTGTATTACAAATCACAGTATGAACAGGATGACATCTGCCTCTCATCATGTTGCCCAGGCACAGGAGTTGGGTTAAAAGGGGAACCAATGTGGTTATTGCTATGAATTAGTAATCCTCTGTCTCACATCCAGGAAATCTTGTGTTGACTTTCTGAAAAGTGTGAATAATACGGATATTAATTGCTTAAGAATAGGTTCTTTTTTGAGAGCCAAAATGCGGGGAAAGGACAGAGGGAGAGAGAGAATCCCAAGCAAGCCCCTTTCCCATTGCGGAGCCTGACACAGGGCTTGATCTCACTACCCTGAGATTCCCACCTGAGTGGAAACCAAGAGTCAGATGCTCAACCAACTCAGCTACCCAGGCACACCAAGAGTAGGTTCTTAAAAAGAAGTTTTAATTATTTCAATTACTGTACCATGATGCTTTTATCTTATTGTGGTTTTATTTTATATTTTACTGATAACTAAGGATGCTGAGTATTTTTTCATGTATTTATTAGCTATATGTATATCTTCCTTTGTGGAGTGCTTGTCTTTTCACTATTTTTAAGCTAAGTTGTCTTCTTATTATTGAATTGTTAGTGTTATTAATTATATTCTGGACACTAGTTCTTTGTCTATATATATTGTGAAAATATTTTCCCTTGTTCTTTGGCTTATGTTTTGTTTTCTTAACACTGTCTTTTGAAGAGTAAAAATTCTGAATTTAAGAAAGTCCAGTATATCAATTTTTCCTTTTTAGTTCATACTTTTATATTTTTTAGTTTTTTTAAAATTAACATGTAATGTATTATTGTTTTTAGAAGCAGAGGTCAGTGATTCATCAGTCTTATATGATACCCAGTGCTTATTACATCACATGTCCTCTTTAACGTCCATCACCCAGTTACCCCATCCCTCCACCACCGTCCACTCCAGCACCCCTCAGTTTGTTTCCTATGATTAAGAGTCTCTTATGGTTTTATATTTTTTCAAGAAACTATTGGCTGGTTCAAGATTGTAAAATTTCTATATATTTATTCTGTAAGTTTTATTATTTTAGTTATATTTTGAGGTAATTTTTTAGTATACTGTGAAGTAAAGGTTATTTCTGTTCTGATGGACTGTGTTGTTTCTGTTTTCTTAGTTTGTCTCTGAAGTTTGGTGATGCTGAAATTCCCAAAGGTCTTGATATAAGGTAGGTGTGGATGCTACTTTGAAGTATCATAGGTTCAGCCCTTCACTTTGGCTCCATGTAATTTATTCATTGAATATGTAGTATCAAGGGCCCACTATGTGCCAAGCGGTGACATGTGAAATGCCACATATAACTAACTACACAGAGTCAGTGATATTATGGTGGGATCCTATAGGAATGATTTCTTTAGTTTCTACCAAAGCATCTATTTAGATTTTTCCTTCTTCAGTTAGGTCTTAGAAATCACATGAACCTGAAAATGTGGTTCTCTTTTCCTCTGAGCAAAGAATATATGTAAAGCTCCAAAGCTGAATCTCTGGTTTGAAGTTATTTTCTATGTCGTGGCTTACAGTGAATTACACTTATCACTTCATAATAGCAAATAAAGTCTCTGTAGCTGAATTTCCCAGCAGACAATCCAGGCCTCCATTTTGCTGTGTTTATGTCTGGAAGAATGCATCTGCCAACAGTGGTTTATTCAAGTAGTTAGGAACTGCTCCAGAAGTGGAGGATGACTTCAAGACATTACATTTTTTTTCTTATAAAAAAAAATGTTTCTGTTCCTATAGGACCAACCTTTTAGTGGAAATAAACAGCTGTGTCTTTAATATTACTTGAAAAAGCAGCAGGATGTGCTAGGACAGTCTTTTCTAAGCTGTGTTCTATGGAACCCTTATGCTATGTGAAAATATTTATAAGATTCCCCAGGGAAGGGGTTCTCTGGTCAAATGTGTTTGAGAAAAACTGCATACCATGTCCTTCTCTTAGAGATTCACAGTATTAATTTGTATATTAAAGTAAATGTGAAGACATGCTTTTAAGGAAGATTGTAGCACTTGGTGACTTTGATGAACCTCTCATTTCCTATGTTTACTTTGGAAAGCTCTTTCCTCAGAATATTTGCCGATATTTCATGGAACCACTATTGTTTCACTGGTCATAATTTAGAAAATACATGTTCTCATCTTTTAGATAAAATTTATAAGGAAAATAGAATCCCTCAAGGTGAGGAAACATATACAAACAAAAATATACATATCTGTTTGATATAGGAATGAGTAGTTTTTTTTCAGCTAGCACTTTTTTTTTCCTCAAAAGGAAAATGGCTTTATTATTATTTTTTTCTGATGATAAAGGAATGTGATAGATGCTGTCAGTACCCCATCTATATCACTTTGAGCTTTTCCATTTGAGAGCACTGTAGTCTACCAGCTCAACTTTGAACTGTCAGCTTTTCTTTGCATAAAAGCTTTCTTTAGCCAAAGGCGTACACTGCCTCCCATCCCTACCCCAGCAACTCTGAACCAATGACTGAAAGAAGTGTATAAATACCCCAGCTCCCTCACCCAAGGGTCAGGTAACAGGCATGTGAACTACCCTCATTCCCGATGTACCCCATGAGTATCAAACCCCACTTGCCCACAGTGGAAACCTGCTTAATAATGTGTCCTTTCGGGGTATCTTCCATTCCTCTGTCATTTTTCTTTTTCCCATTTGACATATTTTGAATTCCTAAATAAATTTGGGATTACCTCCCCCAAATACTTCTTCTCCTCACATCATTGTCTCAGGGTCTGTCTCTTGGAGCCCGATACATGACCAGAAAAGAAAACGAAACAAACAAAAAAAAATCAGAAAATATTTCTCTTAAAAAAAAACTTGAAAATCATTCATAATTTAACCAGCATTTGTAATCATTATTAACATTTGATCTCTGTCCTTCCAGAATTTTTTTCCTATGCAGTCACACATTTGTTTATTCTTTTAATGAAAAAAATGATCATGGCATATTATAACTTTATTACTTCTGGGGAATATTTCATTCTAAAATGGCTAAGAGTAAAGGCTCTAGTCTCAAGTTGGATTCGGAGCCCAGCTCCAATACTCAATCTCCAAGTAACCTTGCACAAGCCATTTATTTAACCCCTCTGTGTCTTGATTCCTCCCCTGTGAAATGAGGATAATAATAGTGTCTATTTCATGTTAAAAAATACACATAAAGAACATAGAAGGGTGCTTGATGCAGTAAAACTTTCTTTGGGTTATTTTTTACCATTATTTATTTAGCTAATTCTATATTAGTTTAGAATTTAGTTTTTTCAACTTTTTTGAAATAATAAAGTCAAGTTTTGATTTTAAAAATGAAAATATAAAAAGCTTTTTGTGTTTTTCTTTTCAAAGGAATTTGTACTATTCACTTTTGGGGTCTGCCCTTTCATTTGCTTTCATTGAAACCTATTAGGAGACTGGTTTAGCAGTAGACGTAAACTCTCTGAGCCAGTTCTACTATCTGACAAAAGAGGGTGCTATTGCACTGCTCATAGATGATTTCCTGTGTCAGCAAATATCAGAGTGCTTTAGGAGTAATACTGTTTGTAACCATTTTCAGATTCACCCTTACCAGTTACAACAAGTTGTACCTCCAGAGCTGGTTTAGTCTGCAGCGAGTCGAGATTATTTTCAATAATTCAATCCAAGCAACTTTTAATGCAACTGGCATATACGCTCCGTCGAGTTATTCCTACCACTGCCAGCGTGTCAGCAGCCTGCAGCGGTATGATGCCCTCTTGTTGCCCAGCTACACAGATGATATGTCAAGTCTGTGGGAGGTCACGTTTGTTGATTTCCAGGTAAATAAACTAAAATGTATGCTCAGTGTACCTGTCTGGTGCCAATGAAACTCAGTTCTGGAAAACACCTGAAATATAGATGTTTAAGGAAAAGAGAGGAATGGATATCTTTAAAATAATATTGGTATTTTTTCTTTATCTTCTAAGTCATGAAATGGAATAGGATAAAATATTCCTCTCCCTGTGCACTACCCAGGCCCTACGCACCACCTCCCACCCCCCCCACTTGCTTTTACATTCACATTTATGCAGCCACTAATAATTATCAATGAGGAATGCCAGCAATCTAAACTGGAGGGAAGCTGTGGCGTGAAGCCCAGTGACTGACACTTCCTGGAGTGAGAGGCCCTTCTGGGGAGAGGAACTGTTGGATAATTATTTTATTTCCTTCAGGGAGTGGAACAGTGATCCTATCAGGACAGATAAGCAGTACATCTGTAGCCTGACTGACAGCTTTGGCAGCACAGGAATGGAACTGTCAGCCAAGGAGTAAAAATATCCCAGAGATCCTCTTGAAAGTATTTGGGGAAAGGCCTGGGGGCATTAGACGTTTCTTTTCACCACCAGAATCTCAGGCAGAGAGACGTCGGTCAGCTTCCTCTGTCCTGTTAACCTGTGAAGAAAGCTTCACTCATTTTTCTAACTCACTGCAATAGGCATGGTTTTGCATGTCCCTCTTATGGGCACTTCCCAATCTTTTCCAAATGTAAATGTATTTACTTCCTCTTCCCTCCAGCTTGGAGAGGTGTGCAGCTTGGAGTAGGGAAAGAGCTTGCATTTTGGAGTTTGAAAGAAAGAGTTGGTTTCAAATTGCTTGTCAGCTACCTGGGTAAACTACTTCACCCTCTTGATTTCTGGCCTTTCTTTTATGGAGGTAAAGAAGTCATGGCCTTACTGTGTGGCAACAGCCAAAACTGTGTCAGGCATGGATTACCAGTAACTACTACTTATGAGTGCCCCTCCATCCTGTGTGTCAGCACTCTTGTGGTTATTTTACATACTTTGTCTTTAAAAGTTATCATAATGTTGCAGGATTGCTGTCATTATCCCTGTTTTAAAAATGGGATGACTGAAGCTCTGATGATTACATAATTTTTCAAAGTGATATAACTGGTTAATGGTAGAAGCAGAATTTGAATTCTGTACTATCTGACTTCAGAGGCGCTTTATAATGTATATACTATATATTTATCAGTTTTTTATAAGTACATATTATACATATTTCTCTCCCTTGTACTTTAAAAAGAGAGGCAGGCACAAAGTAATATTGAAAACAAGGAATAATTCACAGAAAATCTTGCCTGATTGAGAGGAACTGACTGATTTATATCTCTTTCAGAAATGATTTAGGGTGACACTAAATGTTTAGAGAAACACTGGAAGAAAACAGACTTTGAAAAATGCACAAACCACTTCACACCCATTAGGTTGGTTATTATTTAAAACAAAAAACAAAAAAATACCAAGCAAACCCAGAACAAAAAATAACAAATGTTGGCAAGGGTGTGGAGAAATTAGAACCCTGTACATCACTGGTGGGAATTTAAAATGGTGTAGCTGCTATGGAAAATGGTATGGTGGTAGGTCCTCAAAAAATTAAACCTAGACTTAACCTGTGATTCTGGGTATATACCTAAAAGAGTTGGAAGCAGGGACTTGAACAGATACTTATATAGCCATGTTAATAGCAGCATTATTGACAACAATCAAAAGATGAAAACAACCCAAATGTTCACCGATGGATGCATGGAAAAGGCTAGTGTATATGTGCAGTGGAATATTACGCAGACCTGAAAAGGGAGGAAATTCAGATATAGGCAACAGCAAGAACGAACTTTGATACTGTGCTAAGTGAAATAAAGCAGACACCAAAGGACAAATATTTGTATGAATTCACTTATATGAAATATCTACAGTAGTCAGATTTGGAGACAAAAAAATAGAATGGTGTCGTCAGGGAGCTGGGAGAAGAGGGGCAGGAGGAATTAGTGTTTAATGGACTTAAAGTTCGCAAAATGAAAAGTTCTAGAGGTGGATGAAGGTGATGGTTACACAATAACATGAATGTACTTAATGTCACTGAACTGTACACCTAAAAATGGTTAAGTTGGCAATTTTTTTGCTATGTATATTTTACAATAAAAAACATTTTAAAAATTGGCAAAGACACGTGGCTTAAGAAAAACAAAGGAAGAAAAGATCAATTAGAGCCACGAGTGACGTTGGTACACAAAATTGCAAGACCTTCCATCTGATCTGGCTGGAAGCGGCACAGTGATTTGGCTGTGAAGCTTTGGAACATCCACTATAAGAAAGAATTTTTCAGTTACATGTACTTGGGGTTCAAAAG
The DNA here is from genome assembly GCF_922984935.1 of Meles meles. NCBI lineage: Eukaryota > Metazoa > Chordata > Mammalia > Carnivora > Mustelidae > Meles > Meles meles. The sequence goes on along the minus strand of NC_060068.1, from coordinate 75,985,520 downwards.
ACTGTTGGAAGCGTGCTTGTGGGGAGCACATCCATCGCTGGTACGGTTGTGCCAGTATCTGTGACAGCAGCCTTACAGTGAACACAGCCGTGGATGTCACAGGTGGGCCTTGTTAAAACACCTTTGCTATAAGCACATAGTGGGGTGCAAGGTCAGTCCACGCAAGATGTGGTAGTGATAGTGATTCAGGTGTGTATACCAAAGGCTGCATTCCACGTAGGTGGCTTTGCCCATCTGATTTATTCTAAGAAGAAAGTAGTGTGATGTCACATGCATGGCAAACTGAGATGCCTTTGGTGGGCCATCTGAGGACTGGTAAAGTGTAACCAGCATCACAAAGAGTATGTTTATTCAACTCCAGTTATTTAATTTTTACTCCTTAAGAATGTTGGCTGTGTTGCTGGATCTTCAGTTTTTCAATGGAAGCTAGCAGTCTGGATTTTAATAGGAAATTCTCAGGATGTCCAAAACTTTGGGCCTAACAAAACTTGCCTGTGGTCTAGGTACAGGGTGTTTACAACCACTAGTCCAGAAAATGGATGGACAAGTTACCCTTTAGGCATTCTCCACAGATACTGTTCTCAACCAAGTCTTAAGAATGAAATAACAGTCAATGTGAGGACATTCTCTTTGGCTGGAGTTGCAGCATCAGATGAGGCCATCTTTTGTCATTTTGTCAAGAGCGTGACTCTGCAGGCACTAGTCTGAAGAGAAGGCCACTTTGCCTCCAAAGTAGAGCCTCCAACATAGAGGGGTGGGCCAAGGATCCCAGAATCCAGGTCGACAGTCTCCTTTTGGAGCTGGTTTTGGATTCAGTCTAGTGCACGGACAATTGGATGGGCAAGGCCTCTAGTCTATGGCTACAGGCATTTTAGCATGAAAAAATGGCGAAGCACCCACTTAAGTCATAAAAAATGAATTCTCACTAAGCACTCATGGATAATTCAGTTTTCTGATGTACCTCTTTAAAACCAACCTGGTGACTGAAGTGATGTTGTATAGGATTCAGTTCCAAAAGCCAACTAGGTGTGGGAGCTGCCTTCTACAAATGATTGCTCTCGTTTAGAGTAGTTTCCCTGTAGCTCAGTTTCTTTCCTTGTGACCGTTTTTGGATACAGAGCCTGTTGTCCTTTTCAGCCTCTTCTAGTTCCAAGTATTTGAGCCACTTCCTTCACACATGTGCGAAAGCTCTTCGTTCCATTCTCTGGGCAGGATGCAAATAGGGGCTGGTATGCAGCTCTTCCAAAAGCAGTACAAGTATGTATGGTACAACTGATAAAGAGTGGGCGGTGGTGTCGGACTTGTAGAGTTGTAGACTGAGAAGTGAAGCCAAACTGCCTGGGTTTGAATTATAATTTCAGTGCACTTAAATAAGTGAAAAAAGTAAAATGAATTGAAATATAAAATATCTTCACTGTACTTACTGCTATGGGACTCTGAGGAAGTTACTTTTCTGTGCCTCAATTTCCTCACCCATTAAATAGTAACATATTCATAGGCTCTTGTGATTTTTTAATGAGTTAAAGCAGTATCTACTACATAAAAAATCTTTGGTAGGTGTTAGCCTTTATTATCTGTATTTTGCCTCATTGGGGACTATGATAGCTTCTCTTAGGAGACTCTTCCTGTCCACTTCCTGTTAATAGAATCAAAGGCAGAGGAAGTGAGACTTAATTATTCTTTGTGAAATTTATGCTAACATTTATAAAATTTTGAGTGTACTTTGAATTTTAGAGACACCACAAAGTTATTTTTTAGATGAACTAGAATATTTCTAAGGACCACATTAAGAGAGGTTTTACTTCAGAGACTTGAACTTCATGAGCCTCTTAATTATGATAACCATATATCTCAGAGTATCTGGGTCAGTCTTGATTGAAAATTGTTTCATTGTCGCTATAAGCACACTCACATTTGTTAGATCATGTGCTCAAGTTAGTCAGTAAGTAGAACTTACTACCCATTGTCTTATGTTTGGTTAATTAGGAGTCCAGTATCCTCTGCACAGGTGAGAGGTAGATCCTAGGAGAGAAAGAATATGTCACTCGAGCTCTTTATCCTGACAGATCCAAGGCTTCACCATCAAGGGGAGGCAGTTTGCCAAGCCCCGAGACTGTGCCTCCTCCTTCTCGCCAGCCATTCTGATCGGCCTGGCCATGTCCCTGATCCTGCTGCTGGTGTTGGCCTACGCTCTGCACATGCTCATCTACCTGCGCTATCTGGAGCGGCACTACGATTTCCTCACCTCTCCGGCCCACTTCCCCCAGCTGAAATCTCGAGATGCAGCAGAAGAGAAGGAGTTGCTGAGGAGCCAGGGCGTCGAGTGCTATGAACTGAGAAGCCCACAGATATGCAAAATTTATGTGTAACGGCACAGGCCCCTCTTCCTCATGAGGTCCACAGTGGGCTCTGAAAGGAGTTATTTCTGTCCACCTTCTTTGACTTGTGATATAAAGTGTTTGCCTCCTGGCTTGACTAAAAAGACATACATGCAGAAACTTCATTTTGGAGCATCCACTGGCCTACTTAGAGAGACTCGAGACAATGAAAAAGTTGCCCTAGGAACCCCACAGAGATAAATATGATTGTTGCCCAAAAACTACTTTGAAAGCAAAAGAATATTTCAAGTTAGGAAGACAGAAAAAAACCAGTGATGCCATTTGGAGAGGGGAAGACATATTTGGTCCTTCTTGCTTGTTCCAGTTCAGATGTGATAATATGGAAATAATAATTCCAAGGTTATCAGGAAGTTCAGAATTTATTTTATGAATTTGCATTTTTAGAAATTATATCCTGATTTTGTTTTAAGAAGTAGTCTTTCCTAGAGCTGTTTGGGGAAGACTCTTGTCAATATGGTAGAACACTGTTCAAGGGCTTTCTTATCATTTACTTTGCTGTTCAGAGGCACCCCAGTTCATTTGTGAAAGGTAACAGTCTTGCAGTTTCTTTCCTATCTGGTTGTGGCACCAAGGCTTGTCTCATTTGTCTGACTAGACACCCATTAACTCTCCTAGGTACCAGTTGAAATAAGCAGCTGAGCTAAGAACAGTGTCCTTGCTATACAGACAGCTTCATGGCAGATCTCCTAAACCTTTTTCCAGTGCCATCATGTCCCTTAAACTCTTCTTTAGTAGAAATTCTGCTGCCACCATTGCTCTTTTTTTTTTTTAAGATTTTATTTATTTATTTGACAGATCACAGGTAGCCAGAGGGGCAGGCAGAGAGAGAGGGGAAGCAGGCTCCCTGCTGAGCAGAGAGCCTGTTGCGGGGCTCGATCCCAGGACTGTGGGATTAAGATCTGAGCCAAAGGCAGAGGCTTTAACCCACTGAGCCACCCAGCCCCCCCCCAATTGCTCTTCTTAAAGATCGATTTCTCCATAGTCTTTTCCAGTTCTTGACAGATACTGAAGATTGGCTTCCCCTGAATTTTTACCAAAGCTTCTCTAATATGCCCTGTGTACAAAAGAGAGCTTATGTGTAAAAAGTACCTTGTATTTCCCTAACTAGGGTTCCACACATGACCTGCACAAAACTTAGAAAGCAGATGGGAACGATGTGGGGTAGAGGATGATGCACAGAGAAATTGAATCTTCTGGGCAGCTGTGGTAATGAGTTTACAGTCTAGTACTATCTTTGACAGCGAGTGTGAATGACAGTGATTGGGGTTTCTGATAAAACGGTCTTACACTGGACATTTCTTTTGGCTGCATTACTCTTGGCTGTGACTATAGGTTTGGTTCCAGCTCTCTCAGAATTCCGTAACTCCTAATACTCTATAGTGAATTTTTTGTTGTTGTTTTAATACCTGGAGTAGATTCTGTATTCTGTAATAAGAATCTTGATTCATGTACTTATTTGTACCAAAGATAGTTATAGGGAACATACACTGAAGAATATGGGAATCTGGTATTGATTTTTGGGCCTTCTTTAGCCGAAAACCAAGAAGGACTCTTAGCACTAGAGAGGGGAAAACACATAGCTCACATCATTCCATAATGAAATTTTCACAGTGGTTGTTTTGAGTGTCCTTTGGTGGTATAAGTGGTTGTTGTTGGTAGACTATAGGTACTTGAAGGGTAAACATAGCTTATGGTCCAACTGGGACACTTACGAAAGTGAAAATGTCATTAACAATTCCTAGATACAGACGTGAGCAGAATGATGCCAGACAAGCTGGGATATATATAGTCACCCTAATATGGGAAGACCATAGAAGTATGGTGATTTCCCTATTGGGTGATACCCTGTAAGGTAAGCTGGCTCTTTCTAACTGTGCTGGAGGGCTTACAGAAAGAAAATAATAGATTAAAATTTAAAATTCACAGCTTAAGTCATGATTAAAAAAAAAAATCCAGGGAGTTTCTATGATTGATCTACAAGGATCTCATACCTCTTATCAAGGGACTGACATAGTTGCAAATCAGACACACAGGTCTGACTCTGCAAATTGGTAAAATGTGTGGTAGGTGAAATCCACAGCCTTGCTGGATCTCTTAATGGATATGAGAACACTGATTACAAAATAGAAGAAACTTGAAATAGGAATAGTAACTTTGGGCATAATTTAGACAGCTTTAAGGATATTTAACCCATAAATTCCACCACGTTTTTCTTGCTAGCAGAAGCAGCTCTGCGAGATGAAGCTATTCTGACCTCAGCGAAGATAGTTACTGCCAGGGGGTGCTGATTTCCCTCAATGTCTCTAGATAATTGGAATCACATTCTAGCATATCCCAGGGAACCAACTGCAAAGTCAAATATGGGAGAATAAAAATTGGAAGGTTTTGCTAATTTATGCAACAAAAGATGGAGGGATATGTGGGGGAATGGATTCTGGAGTTACTAGCTCAGAGAGAGAAGTGTATAATTTTTTTTTTTTTTTCCTTGAGAAGTGTATAATTTTATATTGGGCTGAATTTTTTAATAAGTTCTCTTACCAGATTTTGGGTTAAATATTTTGGTTTGAGTAGCTGGCAGTATTTCTAACTATTTACTCAATTGATTAAGATATGGCCTCAATAGTGACACACACTAAATGAAATAGACCAGAAATTCACTGGTATAATATAGAGGAAGAAAATAAATTTAACAACTTAGAGAATTGGAATATAGGATTGGACTTATGCATGTCCTGCTCTCCATCCCCAAAACTATTTTCCACTTTGAAGGCCCAGTGAACACTTATGTTGTCATACCACTGAGCTGAAAAATACGTTGGAAACATAGCTTCAGCATTTTCGAAAAATGCTCCAGTGGCTGTGCTCTGTAGGCTATGGATGAAGGCAGGGAATGCTATTCTTGATTCCTTAATGTCAGTGGGAATGCTTAGATCCTGGAGTGGCAGAGGTCAGATAGCATAACAGTGTTAAGGGGCTGTAGGGCAGGAATGTTAACCAGATTGGATCATGTTTGTTAATGGTAAAGTGATCTATGACATGTATGGGGGCAATCCACTAAAGAATTGCCTTTGTCTGAATAATCATAATCTTAATAAAATCTAGTCCTCATATAAAAATACCTTATTTGAACCATCATAATAGATTCCCAGATCTGAGTGTGTTGATAACTCAATAAGAGAGCTCTTGACTGAAGAGTAGACCTCCTAAAAAAGGGTCTATGGTCTTCATATTTAATGTTGAGCATTACTATGAATGATTTTATGTTTATCCATTAAGTATATTTCTTTTTTGTATCACTTCTGCTGTGTTCTGATCTTTAGGTGAAGAACTTATGCTATTCCCTTGGATACCTTTATTATTAACCCAACAGGTATGTGATTACAGCCCCATAATTGTTAGTGCTACAGGAGCATAGCCCAAGAGATGTCTGGCATCCTGGGAGGTCTGGAACAATATGGCAGTGAAAGTGATGTTTGATATAAGTAGGAGTTGACTGGGCATATAACATGGAGAAGGACAGATATGGCAGAAGGAAACACGTATGCAAAGACTGGACTTTACCCTGTGAGGAGAACTATGAATATATGTCTTTGGGCAGTCACATATAATGTATTTAAAGGAGTGAAAGATTAACTTGGTAATAATCAAGGGAACTGGTCATTGTGCTCAACTAAGACTTAGAATCTTGACCTGAGGGAATGGAGACATTCCTGAGAAGATTTTGGAGGATTTTAAGCAAGGGGATTAGATGGCAGCTAAGTGTGAGTAGTATCAGGACAGATACTCCATTTCGAGATTATTGGAATAGTTCAGATGAAAAATAATAGGACATAAACTTAGACAGTGGGGTGAGAGGAAAGAGCAAGAAGAAGTATTTAGGAAGTTGGCTCAATAAGTTTTGGGAACCAGCTGTCAAGTTACAAATGTCTGTTAAGTATCTTATTTGGGGTGTTAGGTAGATGGTGATACCAATTCTGCAATCAGGGAGAAATGGGAAAGGATAGGAGTTTGATATGGAAGATGACTATAGACAGATCCTATAATGGAGGTCCAAGTAGTTTGGTTTACGAATCTGGGTCAGAATAAGGAGATCTGGACTAGAAGTTTAGAAATGCAGCAGATGCTGTCCGTGTCCTACCCATTCTTCTTTGCCCCTTAACTGCATCCTGACCCATCTCTCCATTGCCAGTTAGTGCCCTCTAAGGCTGCCCTCCATGTGTTCATGGCAAGCTGGAAGTGCTGAAGATTTAATGCCTTCCCAGGAGCAGCCCATGCAGCGACTCTCAGGAGTTGTGAATAAATACCCCAGCTTATTTGTCCCTCAATTAGAATATTTCTATAGTGTGCTGTACACCATTTCCTGGAGCTTCCCATTAGGACTTTGCTCTTTTGCCCTTGTGGTACCTTGCTTGATAATATTTACTTTATTAACTCCCTCTCTTTCTTGTCTTCCTTTCTCCCCTAATGTTTCCTAATGATGTTGACATTACCTCCAAAATAAACTGCTTGTGTTTAAATCCTTGTCTCAGGATCTGCTTCTCAGGAAGTCCAAACTAAGACAAGCAGGGAAGTTGACTAGTTGACTGCATTTGAAAAATAGCTTATTTTTACAGCTTTTACAAAAACATACAGTTATTAAAATATAATGCCCAGGAACCCTTCCAGGGCCCTGGAAGAGAAGCTATGTAGGTGAGTGTGTGTGTGTGTGTGTGTGTGTGTGTGTGTGTTTGCAACCATTAACTTTATATACAATGGTGGACACTGGTTAAGTAGTTTCTGTGTGATTGTTATCTTCATCTTTGATACTAAAATCTGAAGTTTAGCACAGCAGGCAATTGGGAAGGGAAAAAGGATATAAGGTAATGCAGAGGAAGGATGAGCGAGAATCCAGGAAGAGCTGGTACTGTAAGAATGAACCGGGCCTGTGTCAGTGTTCACTGCCTCCAACTTTGATAAAGTCATGGCCTTTGTTTAAAATGGTCCAGAGCTGAAGGAATGGCTCAGGGATTGAAGATGTTGAAGAAAGATCCAGGAGAAGGTAGAGCATCTGCTGGCCTGGGTGCTGCCCTCTGCCAACAAGGTGAGCCAGCGGATAAATGATAATTTGTTTGAGCTACAAATGTACCCTGACCCCACCATGTGAAGGTTAAAAAATTATATGGCTGCTGCTTCATTTCCACCTTCTAAATCTTATGCAAATAGGTCTCTTTAATATGGCTTACTTTAACCAGAAACATACAGGGAAATTAATTCTGGGAAACATAGTTCAGCTTAGCTGTATTTTCCTTCCAAGGACAATGAACAGCCAGGTATATTGCTCAAAGTCCTGACCACAGGGAGGATTTCCCTTTGCAGTGGTAATATGCAGGTTGTGCCTTGCATCTATTAAGTAGAACCATCTGTAAACCAAGCCTGAGAGGTTGTGTGTGTGTGTTTTGTTTTTTTTTTCCCCTAGGAACTGCTTACCAAGGACTGCCCATTAGGCCACAGGTACAGGCTGAAAGAGAGAAGGCAGTTAGTAAGAGCGGGAGGCATGGACATCTAGGCTACTTCCTCACGCAACTGACTTTGCCTCCAAGACTTGCTTGAGCCTGCTTTCTAGGTACAACTCTTATTTGAAGCTGGAGTGTTGCTACTGTGCGTGCCTAACTTTGTGGGCTTGGTGAGTCAGACAATATCTACTTCATGATGGGCACCTCAGGGCACATGGTTACTTGGTGGCCCATGGTCAGATGCTCTATCTCTACTAAGGTCAAGTAGAAAGTCAAAAAACCAAAAGATGTTTGGGACGGCCAACCAGAGCTAGCAAATTTGTGTTGTTCAGAGCCACTGAGTTGGTGGCAGTATGTCACAGTGACAATAGGAAACCTGATGTGAAACTGAACCCAAGAGGAAATAAAGTGTCTGAGCAGAGTTCCCTCCCTCCCCTGCATTCTTCCTCCCCTCCCTTTCTCCATCATTCTCAAGACTGGCTCTAGGCAACTTTACAAAGGATGCAAGTGGGTCCTCATTGCAAGCCTTTCCTTCTACCCCGTCTTCTGTGTCCTGTCCCATCAATTTTATTTTTTCAGCAAGCTTCCTTTTTATTTTTATTTTTTTATTTTTTTTGCTTAGGATTTGAGCTCTAGTGGAAAAATGATAAGCTGTTAATGAAGCAGTAACTTACATTTTCAAATACATTTGAAACACTTTTATATTTTCGTAGGGTTTTTCGCAGACTGTCTTAGCCCCACGAAAAATTACTGGTGGAAATTTCAGTATTGTGGCAGGCTAATCCTAGGAATTTTGGAGCCTCTCAAATTGCATTGGGTAAATGCCAGTCTATGTGCAGGGTATTTTCTGACTCCTTACTGCTTATCCCTGATGTCCATCAATGAATGTTTCCTGTTGTTGGGTTCGGCAAATCATAAAGTCCTCAAAGATTTATGTCATTCAAATACAAACTTGTATTAGGGATGTGATTTAGGACCGACCACCCACTGATATAACCAAGTTCTCTTGTCTAGTTTGTTTTGCTCTGAAGGTCTGCAGATGTGAGAGTGACCCATTTCCTGCTTCTCCATCCTCTCTATCACTCAAAGCAGTGTTGCTGGTGTCCTCGGAACTGCATAGCTAAAGTAAGTCATTTGTGTTAGTGGCTCTTTAGGGACAGTGAGTCTGTGCAGGAATGGGAGAGGTACTTATGGAGGATGCACGTCCATCTTTCTAGCCAAGGAATTTTAGTTAAAATAGCATACAGAAGAGATACTTCTTTTTTGTACTTTGGTTTTTTTTTTACACCCGTTTTATGGACATGTAATTGACATATACCATTTCATGAGTTTATATTTTTTTAAAGATTTTTATTTATTTGTCAAAGACAGAACACAAACAGGGGGAGCAGCAGGCAGAGGAAGAAGCAGGCTCTCCGCTGAGCAGGGAGCCTGATGCAGGGCTCGATCTCAGGACCCTGGGATCATGATCTGAGCTGAAGGCAGAACACTGATTTTACCCACTGAGCCACCCAGGCACTCCATCATTTCTTGAGTTTAAAGTATACACTGTGTTGATTTGATATTCTTTCATATTACAAAATGATTATCACCATAGTATTAGCTGACATCTCCATCATGTCACATAATTACCATTCTTTGTGTGGTGAGAACAAATAAAATGTAATCACTTAGGAACTTTCAAGTATATAACACAGTATTATTAGCTTTAATAAATATGTACGTTAGATCCCCAGATCTTATGCATCTTATAACCAGAAGTCTATAGCTAAAAGAGATAATTTTCAGTTGCCAGGGTCAAAATGCACTGTCTCATACCCTGACAATGTTTGCAATGCTGTTCTTTGGATGAAGTCTTCTCTTAAACTGTTAAAACCCACTGTGTCTGTTTTTCTAGCTTCTAACCTCCCATCTTGCAACCTTCTCTGCCCACAGGTCTGCCTTGTAAATCTATGCCCTGGATTTGGCTCTCTGTGTCCTCTGACTCCCTGTATGGCAGAAGGGAGCCGGTAGGGAAATGGAAAATAGCTCTCCTCCTCTGGTCTTAGAACAGAGAGGACGAAGCTGCTGCTCCATATCTCTCTTTTGATAACAGGCCCTACCCTGGGGCTGGGAAGACAGTCTGTGGTAGATTCTTTGCAGAGGGGCCACTAGTATTCCCCTCTCTCCATCTTTATCCTTTGTGTGACATCACTTCCCTTAAAAAATGGAATGTATTTCCCCGGCATTTGAATCTGGCCTGGCCTGATGATTTGCCTTGACGAGTAGAATGCAGCAGAAGTGATAAAAGGCTGATTCTGAGCGTAAGCATCCACTTGTTCTTCTGGAATCCTCTTCAGCTGCCAAGTAAACAATTAGGTGGCAGAACCTGCTAGAGGATGAGAGACCACCTGGAAGGGAGATGAACCATCTGAGCTGAGGCCATGCTGGACTAGCAAGCCTCCAGCCGACCCAGCAGCTGACCATGGAAGTCTAAGTGAGCCCAGCTGAGACCTGAAGAACTGCCAAGCTGAAGTCAGCCTAATTGCCCACCTGCAGAATTTTGAGCTAAAAATGGTTGTTTCAGTCACTGGGTCCTGGAGTGGTTTGTTATGCAGCCAGAGCTTACTTATTTGTCATCAAGATTAGAAGCATTTTCAAGTTAGGAGTTATATCCACATCTGAATTATCATATTTTCTACATAAAAGGAGAGAAAGAGCAGAGAATGAAGCATATACGGAAGAGAAGAGATATAAAAGAAGAAATATATAGTCAGGATGCTATTATTCTCAGTCAATTCTGGTTATAATCCAATTTCTTCTCCCACTAAATCACTTACAGTTCAGCAGGAATCTTTTGTTTTCAAGACTCAGAAACTCCCCACACTGGCTTAAGTAAAAAATTCGTCTCAGGGGAATCTCATGTATTCACGAGTCTGGATCCCAAGACCTAGCTGGGTCTTCCTGACTGACTAAACCTGGAACTGGTATATAATGCGGAACCAAAGGAATGACATTCTCTGCTTGGTTGTCTTCCCATGCCTTTCTCTTTGGTGTAAGATCTCGTATCACTTCTGCCTGCTTGCTTCACTTTTTCTTTTCTCAGTTCTCTGAGTGCCCATAGCTTCAGCATGCCCATTCCAAAATAGCCTCGGCTTCAAGTCTTCATGACCTACTAGCTCACTTTCCATAAATTTAAATTCCCAGTCAGAGACAATCTAGTTGGTCTTCTGTGGTCCCTTAAGTATGCTTGAGTGGTAATTGGCAGGGCCAATAAAAATACCCTTTTGTTGACATTGGGCAAGCATCTTTTGTAAGAAACAGAGGATTCGATTGCTCTTCTCAATGTCTCCTGTTGGCAGGAGTCCCCACCCTGAGTTTCTGGAATTCCTTTTCTACAAGTCACTGGCAGATTTTTTTACCTTTGCCTTCCAGTGGAAGAACCCCTTCTGCATCCTTCTATTGAGGAATATGAATGAGAATGATCAGCAGTTTCCTTTCCTGATAGGCTAGGACAGGGATTAGAATACCTTTCTTAGCCCATTGCATTCTGCCCCATATGCATTTATGGTGCTCTCGGTGTCCCAAGATTTAGTTCTAGCCTCTCCTTCATATAAAGCTAGCTTCCAATGCTGTAATGTCCTATTCAGCATCTGGGTCTGTCCTTTTTTTTTTTTTTTTTTTTTAATTCTGTTTTTGTTTTGTTTTCTTTTACAACAGTCAAAATCTAAAAGGCTGCTGGTTGAGACACTCTCTAGTGGCAATTTATAGTTACATGGATTTTATGGACTCAACATTTTTCAAAAACAAATCTGAGTATTGACATATGGTTACCAGGTCTATATTTTGCCACATAAGGTCATTACAAGTTCCCATATTCAATTCAATCATCATCATTTAATGTTGGATTGAAACCTAGGAAATTGCTATTTTTGTAGGTCAAAATAGTTAAGTATTGGCAATTTCCTGTGGTTCAGTATGGTATATTAAAGCATATTTTAACATGAGAACTGTAGAAAGGATATAATCTTATAAAAAATAATTAGCCTTTTTAATGCATTTATTTAACTTTATGAGAAATGCACTATACTTTCCTTAATTTCCTTGTTTCATGAATGGACCATGAAAACTTCATCATGGTATGGCACTAGTTTTTGATTTTTTTATCTTAATTTTAATTTAATTTAATTTTGTTGTTGTTGTTTTTAGTTTCCAGATTTTATTTAAAATTTATGTAAATTCCAGTTAGTGGGTGGTGGGGTTATGGACATTGGGGAGGGTATGTCTGAGTGCTGTGAAGTGTGTAAACCTGGCGATTCACAGACCTGTACCCCTGGGGCTAATAATACATTATATGTTTATAAAAAAATTTTTTTAATTATAAAAAAATAAATAAGTAAATTCCAGTTAGTTAACATTGATATGTGTGTATATGTGTGTGTGGGTGTGTTTTAAACACTGGTCTAGTGAAACATGTCTGTGTGATCCTCCTAGGATAACTTTCACCCTGAGAATGCTTTTTTCCTAGCCTCTGAGGTAGGGTTCTGGCCCTCTTTTTGGCCAAAGTCATGCTCAGAGGCCCTCTTAAGTGGTTGTTGGGTGAATTCTTCACTTGCACCCACCTTGGGTATTTGGGAGCCATGTTTGCAGCACTCAGCTCATTGCCCCATTCCCCCTCATATAGTACATGGTCACATTTACAAAAGGAACCTCAGCCACCTCCCAAGGCTCCTCGGGGAAATACACAAACCAGTTTTCCATCAATCAGGAGTTAAAGATTCTTCCCTTGGATTGTGTTTTTTTACACAACTTTTCTATCATCTTAGACAACTCCCTCATCACCCTCTATTTCCTACACAAGGGATCTTAGTCTCTCTTATAAGCAAGATCCAGACAGATTGTATAACAAACTTGCTTTAGCTATTAAAAACATCTTTTTAGCTCTTGGCACAACAAGCAAAACCACTCCTGATGAAAAGAAAGTCTCTCTCTCCCATATGGTTCTCTAAAGAAGTACAATTTTCTGAATTTACTGTACATGTGAAAACAATAAACAATTTGCATTTCTTTCTTTTTCTAGTAATTCAAACTCTAACGTGGGGGTTTTTAAAGAATAGATTTAGTAATTTCTACATTGCACCATTTTCTGAAATATTATTGATTCTCAGTGAAGTAACTAAGCCTTAGCCAAATGTTCCAGTTTATCTTTCTTTTTTTGTGAATCTGCAAATGCGTCAGAAAAACGTTTACTGTAATGTTAGAATGTGCATGTGTTGGCATTAAAAGTGTGGTTTTGTCCCTACGGGGAATCAAATAGAAGCAAAATTACAGTTAATTCCTGGTATCTGTGGTAATGGAGAACAGACTGAGTTTGTACCAAATAATATTTGAAAAATTTATTTTAGAAATTAAGTTGAACCTTGTTCTTCACTAAGCCTGCCAGAGAGCCAGAAGTAGTCAAGTTGTTCTTCTCTCTGCTGCTGGCTCAGCCAGAGTCTGGGATAGAAAAATGGCCAGCAAGAAAGAAAGGTAGAATCAAAAGACTTATTCACAAATCTCATGGTCATTAGATTTTCTCAGCATGTTGACTATGGCTCTTTTGCAGGAAAAAGGAACCATTCTGTAGTAAAAGAAGAGGACAGTCTTTCTGCTCCTTTGGTAAGGCATCTTGTCTGTCTTTATGATTTAAGACATGATCGTCCACCAGAATTCATGTTACCTTCTTTCTAAATTCAGTTTTCATTTAATAACTGGAAAAAGTAGATAGATTTCAGACAATTCTGAAGCCTCTTTAAACTTATTCTCTCAAAAATGGAAGATTTGAAATGTAGCCAAACAGGAAGAATGCCACCACAGAACAATCTACTTCTAGCCACAGGCCTGCAAGAGAAAGGATTTATTTCATCTGGTTCAGTCTCTGACCCTTTGGGAGAGAAGATAATATACATGTTCTCTATGGCCTCTTGGCTCCCACAAGGGTTTTCAGTAGACCAGAGGGTCAGGGGCTTACTTATTCTGGATCTGTAATAATTCCTGAATGCAAAGACCTCACATGCTTGCAGGGACAAGAGTGCATTGCACTCGTGGTGTCCAGATGTGGTGCTCCAATGATGTCAGCCATTAATTTGTTCTGAAACTATTGTTGTTATCTATTGAAGAAGATTTAGAAAATGACTTACAGTTTTAAAAAATCCTGGAGAAATTTGCAGCTCTCTGCCACTCACAGTGGTAATTTTGACACAACTCTGCAAATGCTTTGGAGAGATATGTTTATAAAATATATATATGATTATGGTAGGGATACAAGAAACCTTAACTAACTACATTAGAGAATCTCAAAATACAAAATGTAATGATGGTTTTAAATAAGGCTGGATGTCATAATTAGTCCCAGATGGTTCTTAGTAGTCAGGAGAGTTCTCCCAAATAGCCACATATCTTTGTTTGAATGTCACAATTGAAACTGAATTAGTTTTCTGCACTGTGTTCTCATCCTCCCAGCTCCTTCAGGACCTTACATTGTAGGCCTTGTGAGATGGCCATTGAGACAAAAAGATTGTGTCTCTGCTGCTGTAATGTGCTCTTTACAAGGCAGCAGATGGTCTTACAACCAACCTCTACAACCTCAGAACCAAGGGTTTCTCTTTCCTCCCAGTTTGCTTTTGTAAGGGAAGCCATTTTCTATTTCTATGATTCTTCTACGCAGGTGCCCATTGCCCTGGAGGAGCAGGTCTCAGAGGCCTCACGGTATTATCTTCATTTGCTGTAGGAAACCAGACTCATCACCAAATAGGGAGCTCTGATTCTAATGGGGAATATGGGGTAGATCAGGGAGAGATGTCTTTAAGGAAATTCTGTTTGCCATGGAAAACCAGGGAAAATCAAACCAAAGGAAACACAGTTCATTGCCAAAGAGGGCGTTGGCTTCAGTCCTTTCCAAGAGACATCAGCTGGTTCTTGATATCTCTAATTGAAAACTTGTCAGAATAAATAAATTTATTTCCAGTTCTGTCCTACTAATAAGTTTTGCCAATTAAATTATTTAATTGTTTGCAGTCATCAGTAAGGAAAATGTAGACACACCCAGGCTTTTCCTATAAATGATTCCCCCAAATCTGCATTTGTTTTGGGATCCAAGGTTCCTTTTCAAAATTTTCAGAATGTTTCCCTTTTAAATAGATGGATTAACACACAAATATCTGTTTCTTCCTTACTCAGAGAAAACTAAGTTAATGATTCATTGCTTTTGGTCAGCTGGTACTTGATTTAAGCAGGATGAAGCAGGCCTTATCTCCATGTTGTGGGTGGTGGACTTCTTAAAGTCTACAGAACAGTTAACAAAGAATAGAGTAAGGCATTTTGTATCTAGTTAGATTCATTTTTATTTAGACTCAAGGAAATGATATTTATTAGATAATACTTGGGTAAATAAACAGTTCCTTCCTCTCTCTAGATCTATGTGTTCATTATATGTGCTTTTTAATTTTTAGTAATATGATAAAATGCAACCTATTTTGTAATAAATGCAGTGCACAGGAAACCAATGAATCACACTAAAACTAAGGTTTTCCATGGACTAAGGATTACTCATTACATGTAACTATCAGCTTTTCAGGAGAAAACTGGGGCTATTTCCCAGACCATGTGAAACAAAACCAGCCCTTAGTTTTGTATGAGATATTTAATGGACTAAGCAAAATACAGTTCCTCTTTTGAAATATCTAGATAATTCCTGAAATTCTTCACTCTTCTCTTTAGTGGATATAGAACCCAAACTTGCAATTTTGAAATAGATATATCTGTTTCACTTCCTGATATAAAAACATCTTATTTCTGCTTTTAACCCCCCCGTAATTTGTATTTTCCCCATAGGACATTTTGCTTTTATAGCTAATTTGAAACAAATTATCAATATTGAGCAACTAGCAAAATGTTCATCAGCAAGCATTGATCACCCAGCAAAATTGTCATCAGCTTGGCATTCTCTTATTAATGTCAAGGTGATACTGATTTTGCAGTCAGGGATTATCAAATGCCTGAGTAGCAAAATAGCATCTAAATTATAATGAATATCTTCAATTATAGTATGTACTTGTTAATATTCACACATTTTACTGACATTTTACTTTTGTAATATTACTCGTATTACTCTGTACTCATAAGTTCATATGGGTTAGCATGGCCCTATTATTATATTTAATAATTTGTTGCTAGAGCTGATTTCCCAACTGCAGCATATTTTTTGGGTTTAGGAGCACTAAAAAGTTGGTATTAGAAGTGTGAGAAGCTCGGCAAGTCATTTAAATTAGTTTTATATTATTTAAAACTCCAAATGCTCTGAGGCAGAAAGCAAATACGAAATGTCCATGATTAATGCTGTATAGCATTTATCACCCTTAAAACAGACATTTAGAATAGTGATCTCTC
This sequence comes from Meles meles, assembly GCF_922984935.1. Classification (NCBI taxonomy): domain Eukaryota; kingdom Metazoa; phylum Chordata; class Mammalia; order Carnivora; family Mustelidae; genus Meles; species Meles meles. The sequence goes on along the minus strand of NC_060068.1, from coordinate 75,969,223 downwards.
ATTCATTAATTCATTAATTTACTCTTTATTTGTTCATTTATTCAAGAAATGGATATTAAGCACTTCCTATGTGCCACACTCTGGTAGATGCTGAGACACACTGATGAGAAAATTTAGATACAGGCCTCGCTTAGAGTCTGATGGAATAGTAAGTAGCATTTATTGAGCATCTAATCTCCAGTTACCTTGAGAATTTTGACCACCCATGAATCTGACAACCATGAAGTTACAATATGGAATCTATAATCTTGATGGAAGTCAAGATGATGAAAGTCTTCCTATTTCTCATTCACACTGTTGTACCTGGAGAGCAGAGGGCTGGGAAAGGGAACATGGCAGCAATGTGAGTGGAAACGTAGGTACCTGCTGCTGGTAGGAATGGGTTTATTTTTCTTGAAGGGTAAGGGTAGCTATATGTGTGTGAGGCATACTGTGAAGGGTGAAGGTTATGCTCAGATTAAGGAAATACAAAGCTCAAATCTCCTTGCCTTTCAGAAAATCAGCACCAGTTTGGGAAATTTGAACCCCAGAATAACACTTCTGAGGTCTTTTATTTGCAGGTCTTGCATTTCTTCCCTTGCCTAAAAAATGTTTTTCCTCTAGATTTCTTTATTCAAAGAATGAGGAGTAAAAGAGATTCCTTAAGGCCAGTGAAGTAAAGGAAGTCCATTTTCTGAAGGGAATTCATGTGGTAACCCTTCTCTCAACTTTGGAATTTCCTGGGCTTGCCACTAAAGGAGTGCATAATAATCTTGCACATACTTGTGTTTCTAAGTGCACAACTCATTTGGATATGCTGAGTACCATCCTTGGTACAGGAGATTTGTTCGAGAACTAAAGAGAGTAGTGATAGATTATTTGAGTGGATTTTAGTGCACCATTCCTTTTAGGATTTGATGAGCTCTCACCTAGCTAGAAGTGAGATATGGATGTGTAAAACTGTATGGGTTTTCTGATGGATGAGTGGAAACAGACTCTTGAGAACTGAGAGCTGAGACTATATTGGTGTCCGCCCTGCAGTGGAGAGATGTTTCAGGCACTAAAGAGGTTGTGAGGTGCAGACTTACTGAACATCTTTGGAAATATTTTGGTGAAAGACGTCAGTAAAATGTAACTGACGCTGGGTAAAAGATGTATTAGGAGAGCCTTGCAGTGTCACTGAGCACAAGGAGACAGCAAAGTCTGAAGCTTGGGAGATAATTTTTGTAAAATGTAGTTCATCTGACCAAAAGGGAAGGCAGGATAACATGATGATCTGGACACAAAGCTGGTGCTCATGTGCACACTGACGAATGGCAAACTACATGTACTGGGAAAATGACTCTTTTTAAAATTTTTACATTTTTTAAAGATTTATTTTTTTAAGATTTTTTATTTATTTATTTGGCAGACAGAGATCACAAGTAGGCAGAGAAGCAGGCAGAGAGAGAGGAAGGGAAGCAGGCTCCCTGCTGAGCAGAGAGCCCGATGCGGTTCTCAATCCCAGGACCCTGGAATCATGAACTGAGCCGAAGGCAGAGGCTTAACCCACTGAGTCACCCAGGCACCCCAGATCTATTTATTTTAAAGAGGGAAGAGAGAGCTTGAGAGTGCTTGTGAGTGGGAGGAGAGGCAGAGGAAGAGGGAGAGAGAGAGAGAGAAGCAGACTCCCCACTGAGCTCGAGCCCATGACCCTGAGATCATGACCTGAGCTGAAATCAAGATTTGGATGCTTAACCAACTGAGCCACCCAGGTGCCCCAGAAAATGATGCTTTTAACATGAACCTCGATTTCTAAGAAGAGCAGATGGACAGAGAGAAGCTCCAGAAAGGAACAATTCAAATGGGAAAAGTAAGAAATGTTTCAAAGAAACGAGTAAGTAGAAGAGTTAAATGTGAAAATATGAGCATAAGGAACTCATTATCTGCCTCAATCTATTATAGTATATCTATATACTATATATAATCTATTATATACTCTGTATATTATAGTGCATACATATGATTTTTTTCCCAGGAGGAATGGTGTACTTTAAATAGGGCAAGTATGCCAAAAAGGAAAAAGAATAAGAGAATTTAAGACTCAGAGTAAATTTCCTTCAAGAGGAGGACTGTTTTAGTTCATCTAGTTCATTTAGTTAGGTAACACTGTCAGGGATCAAGGAACGTAGCATGTGGTCCCACATATAGTGCCTTCCCCATCCCCATCTCAGGAGCAGTGGCTCCTTGACCCCTCAGATCACACACCGTGTGACTTCTCCTTGTGGGGGTATATCAAGAAGCTTGTCTTCTGACCACTTCATCCTCTCACATCTGAGGGCATGAGGGATCACGTCAAGGTTACCCTTTCGGCATTGGCGGTGCACTGCTGTACAGGTTCTGAGATGAATGAGATGCAGGACTGAAGCCTGCCAGGTGACATGCGGGGTATGTCATGAGCATCAGCAAGAGAAACGAAACTGCAGTGGCTTCTTTACAAATTGGTTTGGCTGCATGTTCACATACGGCTTAAATACTGAACAATGAATTTTTTAAAGTGTTCAATTCATTTTGAATAACCTGACAGACATTCAGTAAATATTTGAAAGAGTCCGTTATAAAGTAGTGTTTATTACATGTGTGGTGTGTTTCTTTCCAGAACTTTGATAGAACTGTAGGGAATTTTTTAAAAGGCTCCAAGGAGTTTATAATTTTGTTGACTTGTTTAAAAATGAATGGACGAAATTCTTAAGTTCTTTATTTAACAAACATTTATATAAAGAATACTGTGTGCCAGGGATTTTTCTAAGTGCTTTATGGATATTAACGCCTATATTCATCTAGATTAAGTGACTCAGTGATTGGAAATGCATTTATGAAAGACTTTTATAGAAAAGTCTTCTTGAACAGAGGGAATACAAAAGGTTGGGTATGTACTGTGAACATATGAAAGCCTAGAAATGGACTGTGATTTACTATTTTTTCATGTCCAGAGCCCACTTTGTATAAACTTGTCAAGTAAGCAAAATTTGCCTATGTGTTACTCTACCTTCAGATATCAACTGAGCCCTAAGTTTGTTTTTTTGCTTCCTACAGTCTCTCATTCTGGTTTCCTGGTTGAGTTTATCTACCTGTGATTTCTGAAACACTGGCATAGCTGTGCACTGATGCCAGTTTTGGGTGCCAAGAATTATGGTAAGGTGTTCATGGATGGGGATCCCTGCAATGTATTTTGAGGTGTCCAAGGACTCTCCTTTCATCTAAAGTTTTTGACTTTTATCAATGGAAGATGTGAATCGAACCAATTATCATGACAGTTAGGGTAATACAGACTAGCAGTGTTACTCACCTTTCATGAGAACACTCAGATCCATGGGTGATTTATGTTAATGAGTTGGCTTGCCAGAACTTCCGTTTACCCACAGGATGGCTTAAAATACCCTAATTGAAGTTACAATCCTCATGCTCCATTCCTTACCAGAACAGACATTCTTCTAATGGAGGCGCCAACCTGATCCCATCCAAATTCAGTGTCATTCCTAGAATAGCTAACAACCACTGCTAAATATTTCCCAAGTAAGCCCAGCTAAGAATAGTGTCTTACTTCTAGAGCTCTGACAAGGAACTCAACACCCTGTTGCAGTCAGATAAGCAGAACTTTTTTTAAAGAGCTTAGTCCAAGTGAGACTGAGGAGGGTGGAGTTTGAGAGAGATTCAGGTTGACTGGAGTCTTGGAAGACTCCCTGTATCATCTGTGACGTGGCATTGAGTGATGCTGTATTAGACCAGAAATGCCTGTGAGCATGCCTAAATGCTCAACTGACCATTTGTTGGTGCCTTGGGCACCAAAGAGACTTTCATTAACTCTGTCCAAAAATTAAAGTTTCACTTTTTCCTATCTTGTGGTTCTTTTTTTAATATATTCTAAATTCATTTTTAATTAAAAATTTTTATTTATTTATTTGAGAGAGACAGAGGACATGAGAGAGCATGAATAGGAGGAGCGGGGGGAGAGGAAGAAGTAGGGAACCTGATGTGGGGCTCGATCCTAGGACGCCTGCATCATGACCTAAGCCAAAGGCAGAGGCTTAACCGATTGATCCACCCAGGTCCCCCCTATCTTGTGGATCTTAAACATTAGTTGATACACTATTATACCTCTCCTACTTGTGCTACAATTTGTTGAAAAGTTAAATCTCTTTCTTGCTTTCTTTAAGCCAGAAAAACGTGTTTTCTTCTTAAGAGGTTCAATTTATAAGAACTTACTCTTAGTCCCCAAATTTACTGTCGTCTTGCAATTGATGTGGTACTGAGTCCTCCTAAGGACATTGAAGGAGCTAGAATTATCATCCCATTCTTGTTAATGAGAAATAGAGGCTCAGATGGGTATCTACTAATGGTTCATACTTAGCAAATAATAGATTTTGAACTAGACCCCAGGTCTTTGGACTTCCTTGTGTGATATTGCCATTACTTACTCCTTCAGTGTCCAAGGGCTGGTCCCCACTGCCTCCTGTTCATGTATTTATCTGCTTTAGTTTGGGAAGGAAAAACAGCTTTGGGGCTAAGAACGGTCTTTATCCACAGCACAATGTTTGAGGCAAATGGTCTAATTTTTCCCAGTACCAGAAAGCATCATTTCTACAATATTTCTTATATGACTCTCTGTAGCCCACAAGAGTATCACAGTATTTTTTTGGTCTGAAGTACAGACTATTGTTTCGGCATGGCTGCATTTGTTTAACATAGATGGTTTGTGTTTAGACTGCCTTGTGCTTTCCTCTCTGGCCTAAATTATTCCTTCCAAGTTGGAAAGGTTTTTTCTTCTTTGGCATCCGTTAAAAATCATCAGCAACATGGCCACCCTCCAGAAACACTTCTGTAATGCCAACCACAAGACTCGACGTCTAAAAATACGAATTGAAAATGAGATTTAAGTTAATGCCCAGAAAGAAATCTTCCCATGTGTCTTTACTAAAATTTGTAAACCTATTCTAGGGAAAAGTGTGAACTACATGAAACCTTTATTGCTACTTCCTACAAAACCTAGGCTGAGTAATTAGCGAGAGCTCATTCTTTTCAACCTGACTCTCTCCTATTAGCCACTTTTCATCTTTTGACTTAAGGTTATGTAAGTTTAGAAGAGATCCTCATGCTATCCAGAGCCCACAGCTGAGCAGCCTTACTGGGAAGAACCAGCACTCCTCAGTGATGATTCCCAAGCTCTTGAAGTTTATATTTTCATTTGGCCATCATTTCTGTTTCCTTTATGGAACTGATTAAATTCACCAAAGGATGAAACATGAAATAAAATAGTTTGGGAAAAGTGTAGGCAGTTTAAAATTTCTTTGACATTTAGTGGGGAAACTGTAAAATTAAAAAAATTATCTATCGAAATTAATTAGCTGGGATTTCTTCACCCTTTCTTCCATCTAAAACCCCTTCCAGTTCATTCCTTAAGAATGATTATATGCTTTCATAAACCATTCTTAGTTGCCTTTTATGTCTTTACTCAGCTTTTTCCTACGTTTTTCATCTTCTGATTTTTAAGTATACAGTCTAATGATAAAACCCTGCATACCCAGTCCAATCACATTTGTTACTCCTCCTCCCTCCCTCCCTTCTGTCTCCTTTTTCCCCCCTGCATCCCTCCTTCCTTCTCCCCTTTCCTTTTTTGCACACAAACTAGCATAGAAATTCTTAGGGCAGGCTGTTAGGGATTCGTAATAGTTAAAATTACCTTTTCTAGAAGATATAAAAATAAAAGGCTGAATCCAAAGTTGAGACAGTAAACCCATTTAATATGTAATGATTGCTGACTTTTTTTTACCTGAATTTTCTTATTTTCACAGCCTTTCTAGGTGGTTGGAAAAGTGCAGTGGACATTAATTCTGGAGAACAATGGAACAATTCTGCAGTTATTCTCTCTTCTCGATAGTCTGTAAGCTTCATGGCACTCAGATTCAGACTTAGATTAATGGATTTAGTCACTCAGCCAGGTTTGGAATCTGTCAGCCTTATTGCTACTTTCGAAAGAAAGCTTGGTTTCTCTCTTCTAAATTGGACTATCTTTATCTACTGTGGATTATTGTGCATTCATACAAACCTTAAACTTAATTATTTTTTCCCAGAATAATTTTGTTCTCCCTTGGTCTCTTGGACTCATATTTCTGGCAGACTTTTGTCTGCAAAAATTAGGATGTCACAAAGTTATAGATTTTAAACTTATGTGGCTATCCTTAGGCTGTATCTGTATTTTTTCGGTAAGGCAGTCTTAGCTTTTGTCCCAGGCTGAATGTAGACTGCACAGTTTTCAAAATGTTGAGTTTTCTCTTGCCAAGGAGACCATGCTAGGATCCATTGAACCAAAAGGAGGATTCACAAGTCTGTGGCTCATAGCCCGTAGTTTTTGGTGTTGTGTGTGTGTGTGTGTTTTTTTTTCTTTCCTTCCTGTTCATTTCATGTTTTGCCCTATTAGATTCCTGCTGTTTTTTTTCAACTTTATTTAGGTATGATTGACAAATAAAAAGTATCTATTCAAAGTATAACATGTTAATTTGATACACACATATATTGTGAAATGATTACAAATGTGTGTGTGGTGAAAATACTTAAGATCTATTCTCTTAGCAAATTTCAAGGATACAATACATCACCATTAATGATAGTCATCATGCTGTACGTTAGGTCTCCAGACTTAGCCATCTTGTAGCTGAACCTTTGTACCCTTTGACCAACATCTTCCCATTTCTCCACCCCTCAGCCTGGGATAACCACTGTTCTCTCTGCTTCTGTAAAAAGTTCTGTTCGACTTTTTTATATTCTACTTTTAAGTGGTGTGAAGCAGTATTTGTCTTTCTGTGGCTTATTTCACTTAGCACAATGCCCTCCACTTCACTCCTGTTGTTTCATTTCTTTCTTTTTTTAAGTTTGATTAATATTCCATTCTCCGTGTGTGTGTGTGTGTGTGTGCGTGTGTGTATTGCATTTTCTTTATCTGTTCATCTGTGGATAGACACATAGGTTGTTTACATATCTTGTCTATTGTAAATAATTCCCATGTCATGGGAGTGCAGGTATCTTTGAGATCATGATTTGATTTTCTTTGGTTATATACCCAGAAGTGGAATTGCTAGATTGTATGGTAGTTCTATTTTTAATTTTTTGAGAAACCTCAGTATTTTTTTCCATGAAGGCTATACCAGTGTACATTCCCATCAACAGTGTAAAAGGATTCCCTTTTCCTCACATCTTTACCAGAACTTGTTATAGTTTGACTTTTTGGTAATAATCATCCTAATGGGTATGAGGTGATATTTCATTATGGTTCTGATTTGTATTTACTTGATGATTAGTGATGTTGAGCACTTAATCATGTACATATTTGTCATTTGTATATCTTCTTTGGAAAAATATCTATTTAGATTTTTGGCCCACTTTTTAATCTGGTTATTTGTTGTTACTGTTACTGTTTTTTGTTTGGTTTTGCTGTTGAAGTGTATGAGTTCTTTATATATTTTGGATACTAACCTCTTATCAGATATATGGTTTGCAAATATTTTCTTCCACTGCATAGGTTGCCTTTTCATTCTGTTTATTTATTTATTTATTTGCTGTGTAGAAGCTTTTTAGTTTCATATAATGCTATTTGTTTATTTCTGCTTTTGTTGCTTTTGTTTTTCACCTCAAATCCAAAAAATCAGCACCAAGATTGATGTTCAATAGCTTTTTCCCTGTGCTTTTTTTCTAGGAGTTTTATGGTTTTAGGTCTTATGATTAGATTTTTAAACCATTTTTATAATTTTAATTACATTGCAATTAATATAAAGTGTTCTGTTTGCTTCAGGTGTACAATATAGTGATTCAACAATTCCATATATTACTCAGTGCTCTTTAAGATAAGTGTACTTGTAATCCCCTTCACCTGTTTTCCCCATCCCTGCTCCCACCTCCCCTCTGGCAACCATCAGTTGCTCTCTATAGTTAAGAAATCTGTTTTTTGGCTTTTCTCTTTTTTTTCCCTTTGTTCATTTGTTATGTTTCTTAAAGTCTACATATGAGTGAAATGATATTTGTCTTTCTCTGACTGATTTATTTTGCTTAACATTATATTCTCTAGATCCATCCATGTTGTTGTAGCTGGCAAGGTTTCATCCTTTTTATGGCTGAATAACATTCCATTGTAGATATATACCACATCTTCTTTATCCATTTATCTATCAGTAGACACTGAGGTTGCTTCCATAATTTGGCTTTTGCACATAATGCCACAATAAACATAGAATTACATTTATCCTTTTGAATTAGTACTTTTGTGTTCTTTGGGTAAATATCCAGTAGTATGATTACTGGATTATAGGGTAGTTCTGTTTTTTAATTTTTTGAGTAATCTCTGTATCGTCTTCCACAGTGACTGCACCAGTTCACATTCCCACCAGCAGTGCACAAGGGGGTTCCTATTTCTCCATATCCTCATCAGCACTTGTTGTTTCTTGTGTTTTTTATTTTCACTATTCTGACAGCTGTGACGTGATATCTCATTTTGGTTTTGACTTGTATTTCCTTGATGATGAATGATGTTGAGCATCTTTTCAAGTGTCTGTTGCCCATCTGGATATCTTCTTTGGAGAACTGTCTGTTCATGTCTTCTGCCCATTTTTAATTGGATTATTTGTTTCTTTGGCCTTGATTTGTATTAGGTTTGTTTTTTTTTTTTTTTAAGATTTTATTTATTTTTTTGACAGAGAGAGAGATCACAAGTAGGCAGAGAGGCAGGCAGAGAGAGAGGAGGAAGCAGGCTCCCCGCGGAGCAGAGAGCCTGATGTGGGGCTCGATCCCAGGACCCTGAGATCATGACCTGAGCCGAAGGCAGCAGCTTAATCCACTGAGCCACCCAGGCACCCTGTATTAGTTTTTTTAAAAAATATATTTTGGGTACTAAACCTTTATTGGTTATGTCATTTGCAAATATCTTCTCCCATTCTTAGTAGTAGGTTGTCTTTTAGTTTTGTTGGTTATATCCTTTGCTGTGCAGAAACTATTTTGCAGTCCCAAGAGTTTATTTTTGCTTTTGTCTCCCTTTCTTCCGGAGACATATTTAGAAAAATATTATGGTTGACATCTGAGAAATTAATGCCTGTGCCCTCTTCTAGGACTTTTATGGTTTCAGGTCTCATATTTAGGTTTTTAATCCATTTTGAGTTTATTTTTCTGTATTCTGTAAGAAAGTGATCCAGTTTCTTTCATATCTATCTATCTCTCTCTCTATCTCTATCTATCTATATCTATCTGTCTATCTATCTATCTATATATACCTCTTTTGTTGAAGAGGAATTGACCATGTAATTGTGGGTTTATTTCTGGGCTTTCTATTCTGTTCTATTCATCTATGTGTCTGTTTTTGTGCCAATACCACACTGCTTTGATTACTACAGCTTTGTAATGTAACTTGAAAGTCTGGAATTGTGATGCATCCAGGTTTTTGGTATTTTTTTCTTTTTTTATTTCCCCTTTCTTTTTCTATAGCTTTGGCTATCAGGGGTCTTTTGTGGTTCATTCCATACAAATTTTAGAATTGTTTGTTCTAGTTCTGTGAAAAGTGCTGTTAGTATTTTGATAGGGATTGCATTGAATGTATAGATTGCTTTGTGTGGTATAGGCATTTTAACAATATTTGTTCTTCCAATCCATGAGCATGGGATGTCTTTCCATCTCTTTGTGACATCTTCAATTTCTTTCATCAGTGTTTTATAGTTTTTAGAGTACATTTCTTTCACCTCTTTGGTTACATTTATTCCTAGGCATTTTATTTAATTTATTTATTTGTTTATTTATTTATTTATTGGTGCATTTATAAATGGGATTGTTTTCTTAATTTCTCTTTCTTTTGCTTTATTATTAGCATATAGAAATGCAACCGATTTCTGAATATTTATTTTGTATTCTGCCACCTTACTGAATTCATTTATCAGTTCTACTGGTTTCTTGGTGGAGTTTTTAGGGCTTTCTATGTATAATATTTAGTTTTGGGTCTTATGTTTAAATCTTTAATCCATTTGAGTTGGTTTTTGTGTATTCATGTATGGAGTAAGATAAGGGTCCGGTTTCGTTCTTTTCCATATAGAAAACCATTTATTGGGTGAGAGCCTGAGAGGCGTCCACCTGTGGGCAGCACATGTCCTGTGGGATGGCACACAGTTGGGCCTCACAGATGATCTATCACATAGTTTTCACTCGTTTGGTGAACTGAACATGTGGCTTGTCAGAAACAATTTTCTTCAGTGTTTTAGCATGTGCCTTGTAAGGGAAATTTAATCCAGATGTGTCAAAGATTCATTTACACTTAAATCATTAAAGCATTGTTCTGAGGTTTTGATGCCTAACAAGTCTTTCGACTTTTTCCAAGCCTTCCTAAATGCTTTGCCAAGGGCAAATTTAATGCCCAGCACCAGAATATCCAGGTTTTCTCCTTGAGTCTAAAATCCTTGCTTATATCTCAGGGAAAATGTTTTCTAGCCGTCAACATCTACCTGCTCCTGTTTCTAAGTGTCTCAAAGGAACGGCACTCTGGAAGGGTAAAATATGCTTTGGCATGATTTACACATCTGGCCCCAATCTGGGCCTGTTTTCTAACTTGGCAGGAGGTACAGGATGTATTTTACTTTCATCTACCTCTGCTTCATTGGAGACATTGTGTGATGCAAACCCCAGACGATTCTGAGTTCATCTGGTCAATGGAAATGGAAATGGAAGCCTCTCTTCATTGCAAGAATTTGGGGTAAACATACTAAAGAGCATGAATGCATAGAGAAGCATTATGTTTTCTATTGTTTTCAAGACCAGAGCCAAGCCACCACATATGAATCTGCATTTTACCAATAGACTTACATCCCTCGCCTGGCTAATAACTTCGGTTGCCTCATGTATTGTTAGGGCTGATCCCAGGGTAATGTCGTGATGCTGGAAAGGCTGCCACCAGAAAGAACCTCATTTAGTATCTTTCCCCTTCTTTTTCCCTTTGACATTTACCTTTAACTCTTTCCCTGTGCTCAGAAATTGCCCCAGGTCCTTCTGGGCATCCAGGAAAAAATGAAGTAAATTAAGTTCTATGAAATTCCTACTGAGATCACACCATTTCCACAGGACAGGTGACAACTTGAGGCAGGGATTATGTGTCTTTTACTTCTGTGTCCCTCGTATTTAGTAAAATACCTGTGCATACAACTGGTGCTCAAGTCATGTTTGTCGAATAAATTTAGTATCTTTGTATGTGAGAAAGTCATGCTAATTCAAAAGGCTAAATTCCTGACCATGAAATTTCAGCTGTTAACCTAATCTCAATAAACAGCCTGTCTTTCTATATTTTGTATAGTGATTTCATCCATTCAAACCTCAAATCCACAGCAGGAAATACATCACCTAATAACAGCCTGTGGAACCTTTTTTCCACTACCCTCTAGTCACCCAGGGAGTGTAGGAAATGTAGGAAATGTCCAACCTTTGAGAGAGAATGAAGCTGAGGCTTCTTTGCTGATTGGCTTGCCCTTGTGTTGAGGCAGTGTGTGGATTCACTTACTACCTGTGAGATTCTGGTCTTTTGTCTGTGGGTTGAAGTTCTCTCCTCTGTAATGGGAGGTGTAGACTAGATCAGTCATTCTATCTATACCATTCATTTCATATGTCCCTTTTTGTGAAGATAGACTTCAGAAATTATTCAGCTTCAAGTTATTTGGGACAGGGACAGTGTCAGTCTTTTTCTGGCTATCCCTATTGGTCTCTCTACCATAGTCTTGAAAACTCATGTTAGCCTATTTAGCCAATGACAATGTCAGTTTCTTTTAGTGATTACAGGTCACTTCCAACAGTTAGAAGTAAGTGGGAACTGGATAGCTCCCTCTCCATCCCTAGTTACCAGGTGTTAGGAATAGTGAAAGCAATTCTTATACATAATTCTACTATAATTTAACATTTTTTAGCAAGCAGTCATGTAATCGGCTTGATGATGTCCTTGTCCTTCTAGGCACTCAGGCTGAACACTTTGCATAAATATTCACATCAAGGCAGATAAAATAGTATTTGTGAAAGGGGAAAAACCCCTCTAGTTTGAATAAGCAAAAAAAAGTCCTTCATCAAGTGGTGAAGACTGGACCAGATCTAGGGTCTCGCATTGAGAGGGAACATGACAATTTTTTACCCTTTTTCATAAGGTTAAGGTGCCTGCATTGAGCGCTATCCAGAACACCTGTTATTTCACTAGTGAAAATATTATCTAGCATATTTACGTGGATTCTATCTTCTAGTGCAGATTTGAAAAGCCAGTTGAAAGCTGCTTGCAATAGGCTTCTCAGAGAATGTCTGATTAGGGTCTTTTAAATGCTAACTAATCACCCCTGAGAAGTTCAGATTAGTTAAGTTTCTTGTACAAATATATTGCTCTGTTTGTGTGCAAGTATTTTATTTATTTTTTTAAAGATTTTATTTATTTATTTGACAGATATTATTTATTTGATTTATTTGACAGACAGACAGACAGAGATCACAGGTGGACAGAGAGGCAGGCAGAGAGAGAGGGGAAGCAGGATCTCTGCTGAGCAGAGACCCTGATGCGGGGCTCCATCCCAGGACCCTGGGATCATGACCTGAGCCGAAGGCAGAGGCTTAACCAACTGAGCCACCCAGGTGCCCCTGTGTGCAAGTATTTTAAAATAAATCAGATACTATAACATTAGCCTTGAGAACTAATAATTTTTATGATCCTATCAATAAAAATGTGATTAACTTCCTTCCATATGTATGTAAGAGTCTAAAATGTCAAATTGAAACAATTTTGAAACCAGCTTAGTTGCATTGTTCTCTAACTTAACATCCAACAATATATAAAATGATCTCAGGCATCTGCTGTTTTTAATGTGTTTATTTTAAAAGAAAAATGGAAATAATACTTTTAAAAATGAAATTATTTATGCAATCAGTTTATTATTCACAACATAGTTAACATGGATATTTTTAAAGTCTTGAAATATTTTTGAATAAGTTATTTTGGTAGGTTTTAAAATTATATAACATGACATCTTTGTGAAATCATGTATTTGTATAAGGAAATACAATTTAGTCACAGCAGGGAAATTTCATCTAACTCATTCAAGCATGACTCGTACATTTGTTAAGAGTATGGTAATTATATTCTAGTAGAAGATTCTTTTATTCTGTCATTATATATTGTCATTTTTAGGTACAAAACTAATTTCTGTCATATCTTGCCAAAAAAAGGGTCACATTTCCAAGCAGTCACATTATTATTTGTACTCTGAGCATTTTTTTCTTTTCTATTTTTTTAAAAGATTTTTTAAAAATTCATTTATTTGGCACAGACAGAAAGAGCAAGCACAGGCAGGGGAAGTGGCAGGCAGGGGAGGAGCAGGCTCCCTGCTGAGCAAGAAGCCTGTTGTAGGGCTTGATCCCAGGACCCTGGGATCATGACCTGAGCTGAAGGCAGCCACTTAACCGACTAAGCCACCCAGGCGTGCCATCTGAGCACTTTTTTCTATATAGAAATATCTCCCCTTACATGAATCTGGACTTCAAAGGAAATAGATGCATGCATGTGATGGTTAAAGGTGGAGGCAGGATTACTTGCCTCATTCACCTGTAATCTCCCGTAAGTGCCCACTATATGCCATGTTCAGCACAGGATTAGATGTGTGAATGTAGCAAGAAGCAGAGAGACGATACCTAGTGTCCTGGGCATATAGCCAGGTAACAAAGGAGTGACGTGCACTGGTTTCATGGGCCAGACGACAACCTTTGTGTCTTCCCACTCTGAGATCCACCGTGGCATCAGGGGTTGTCTTACTAATTTTGTTTTCGGTGAGTGGAGGTGGGGGGGAAGTAAAACGGGACAGTGGTTAATTCTGTGTGTAAAATACTACATACATATAATCACATACATGAAGACAGAGTGAAACAATCAGCATATATAGAAGTCTCCCTGGGGCGTCATGCATACTCTCAAAAGTTTTAAATGCTACCCATATGCTGATGATGCCAATATATTAATTTGTAGTTCTCATTTTTCAGACCTGTACATGCAAATGCCTTCTGTACCCTCCATGCAGACATCGTTAAAGAACCTCAAATTCAAAGTGAGCTAAGGTGTTGCCCATCTAGACCTGTGTGTCTCAGTAAGTGGTAGACCCAGGGCTGAGGCAGAAACTTGGGAGCCATTCTAGACTTTTCCTACTCTTTCAGACCCATGTCCAATCCAGTATTATATCCTCCTGATTCTGGTTCCTAAATACTCATGATAATTATCTCCTCTTTATCCTTATTATTTCTGTTTTAATGCAATGCCCTCATTGCAGACCACCTTAAGAATCAGAACCACCTGTCTGATCTGCCTTCTCCATTTATCTTCCTCAGAGTCAAACTCCACACAGCCGAGAACATGATTTATTAAAAACACAAATCTAACTGGCTTCTTTCTTTTTTTTTTTTTTTAAAGATTTTATTTATTTATTTGACAGAGGGAGATCACAAGTAGGCAGAGAGGCAGGCAGAGAGAGTGAGAGGGAAGCAGGCTCCCTGCCGAGCAGAGAGCCCGATGCGGGACTTGATCCTAGGACCCCGAGATCATGCCCTGAGCCGAAGGCAGCGGCTTAAACCACTGAGCCACCCAGGCGCCCCGAACTGGCTTATTTCTTTATTGATGTCTCTTCAATGGCTTTACCTCAATTATGGCAGCAATGTTTATACTATGGGTGGGAACCCATCAGTGGGTTATGAAATCAGGTTAGTAACTTATGATGAGAGTTTTAAAGAAAGTTAAATAGGATAGATTAGGATAGAGTAGACTAGAGTATGGTGATTCTCACACAGTGAGAGTAAGTAATACTTGCAAAACTTTGGTTGAAAATGTGCGTGTGTTTGTGTGTACGTGTGTGTGTGTGTGTGTGTGTGTCACAGGTCAGGGTGACTGTGAAAAATGCACTTCATTTTTTTAACTGGGAATCCTGATTTAGCAAAAATGAAAGTTACTGATCTAAAGCACTTCTCAAAATTTGTTACAGAAATACGCTTAAGGACTGAAGAGGACGAGTGCAATCCCCAAGGAACATAGGGATATCCTCTTTATAAGTAACAACAACAATAAAAAATCCTATATTATCTTTACCATTTACTCATCAAATTTTACCTTCTTCTTTCTAACATGGGAGATGTGTCTCCTCTAACTCATCTAGGTTTGTAGACTGTTTCATGTCTGTCATAGTATCCTTTTCTGGCTTTGTATTTGATATTTTTTTTCTTATCCCACAAATAGCTGACATTTGGATAAGCTTGTGCCTTATGTACATTGGCTCATTGAGTTCACACTGTAGTTCTTATAAGGTTGACCCCCATTGCCATCTTTATTTTACAAATGAGAAAATGGCAACATAAAAAACCTGTCTTAAATTCTGGCTAAGTGCTAGAATCAGGATTTAAACCAAAACCAACTAGATCTGGAATCTGTGCACTCACCCCCATCATCCTGCACTCACCATCCTGCCTCACCTGTACTGGGTTGGTGGTGGATGCCATCCCTCTGAGGACCATACTTTGTGCTCCTGTCATAGTGCCTAACTCATTGAGGGTCACTGGAGGTGATCAACAGATATGAGCTGGCATCATAGACACTTACCTTACTGTGGAAGGAGCTTAGCTCCTCAGTCTTGACCACATCTGACATCGTTTGGCCAAGAGGAGAAAGGTGGTTCAGGATGAACTCTTTTCTGTCTCAAGTCCCCCCACTCTCCTGCCCTTTATCCTGCCTGTCCAGCCACGGGGAGAACAATAGCTGGGTTAACCACAAGCTGGCTGTGTATCCTTTCTATGGTTTTGGTCTTTAAGATTCCTTGAGAGAGTGCTTAGTGAAGAGCTGAGGGCATTCCAAAACTGAATCGCACAATCACTCTCCTTCCAACCATCTCCTAACCATCTCCCTCCAAGGAGTGTCCTTAGTGCATGGGGACAGGAACCCAGAGGATCCTCAGATGAATAGCAAGGATGTTTGGGGCTATCGTGGTCAAAGAAGGAATCCCTGAGAAAAGTTTTGCTTGTGATCTGTCAGAAGACATTTACAAGTCTCTTCTAGTGCAGAGAGATAAGGCCCCCATAGAGAGCCAGACTCCCTCTCTAACTCACACTTTTCTTTCCTGGGGAAGAGGATGCATTCAGCTTTTGTGACTTGATTTGAAACCATTGAAACTGAGTGTCCCGCCAGGACACAGGACATGTGCAGGGGTTGTCTGCACAGCAAGGATGACAGTGTGAACCTTCCTACGCACCACATCAGGGCCTAGCCAGGGACAACAGGGGGGTCATTCATGCCCATCTGGGGCTGCTACACTTGGTGAACTGCAGGAAGAAGACGTGTGACTGAGGGCCGTTGTAGCTCTGGGGCTGGGAAGGTGAAGTACAAACCTACTGTTTCCTTCCCTTGTTCTCGTCTAAGGCCAAGAAGTGGATTGAGCTAAAGTCTGGGGAGACATTGGAGCAAGCTGTTTCTGGAAGGTCCCCACAGGACTATGGGACCTTTTTCTGCTAACCATTATCAGGCTCACCCCAACCTGTTCACTGTGAGGACTGTCAGACCTCCTTTCAGAATCAGAGCAACTCATCAAACACAAATGACCACAGGTTGAATTAGCCTCTCCCTGAGGATTCAACCTTGGTTGTTTGGAATATAGAATTGGGTGGTTTCTGAAAAGTGCTCGTGCAGCTGCATATGATGCCGGGGGACTCTATCTTAGCTACATGCCGAACATTTGATTCTGCAGCCTGTGTGCTGGCCGTGCTCTCAAGCAAGTGAAGAAGTGTTATTAATAATAGGTTGTGTCTCTCTAAGGATTGCTGGAGAGAGCTAGTCATGAGCTAGTCTTCTGGCCTTTGCTTTAAGTTCCATATTTGTTCAGTTGTATGAATCTATCCCTTTCCCAAATCTAGTAAGAGGGCCCAAGAGAATGTTTCTTCATGATAACACCACTAAACTTGAGAATAAAGTTGCAGGACCCTTGTTCACATAGCCCCACTCTGTATTTGGAAGCCAGCCTTAAGGTAACTTCCTGCTGCACAGGTGGCCCATCACAGGAGGGTCCCAGGTTTAATGTCAGGTACATTGGTCATCCCACTGTCCCCCATCTGGATGGGCACAGGCTGACAGCCTGCTCCTTGGCTTGGTGCTGGGAAAGCCCTTGGGACTTGTGGGTGGAGTGATGGGGAGACACACATTTACCTTTGCCTTCTTGCCCAGCATCAGACTCTACTGTGGCTGCTGTAGAGTGTGTGTTTCTGCAGCTGTGTCTTTGGCTCTCAAGAGGCAGATCTTTGGCTCGTCCAGTGCTGGGGTCTGCCAATGGGGGTGTCATGTGTTCTGCTATGTTTTTTTGTCTGTATGATTTTAATGTTCCCAGCTGGAGTTTTCTTGCTCATTGCAACAAGGCCTCTCTTCTGTATATGTTTAGCTTTTTTTCTATCTGTCGATGAAGGAGAAAGTTGGTTATAAGGGGACTGAATAAAGAAAGAAGAGCAGATGCTCTCTCACTGTCTTCCCCCCACAACCAACATGCCTTCTGCCCTGCTTTTCCTGGCAGGACTGAGCTCTGCTCTGAGCAGTCCAAGCCTGGGAATTGGCTGGCCACATCCGGCATCAGTTTTGAAGCACGTGGGGACAGCATTCCCCCCACCCCCAGGAGCATTGTGGTCTCCCATTCTGGGCAGAGTGGGGATGGTCTCTCTGAAGGGCAGAGGATGCCTTCACCAAAAATGTGTTTAAACCCTTCTTTCATGGAGTCTGGGGCTGAATTCCTAATTCCTGAATTCCCTCTTTCACAGAGTCTGGGGCTGAATTCCTAGTTCCTGAATTCCTAATTCCTACAATGGGAGAATGATGGGGGGAAAAGGAGACACACATGAGTTTAATTCTTCTGTATTGTGTCCCCTTCACTCCCCAGATTACGTGCATGAGAAGAGACATGGAGTGGAGCTTCTGGCCCTCATTGCATACCACACCACTTCTACCCTCCTTTGGCCTGTGTACATACCCTCTTTGCAATCATGTCCTGGGCCACATTTATTTATATATTACCTAGGTTGATAATAATATCTCATTTATGAATATGTCTACGTACAGGCAAACCCAGCTCATCATTTTCTCTTAACATTTGGCTTAAAGCACACCTGTAGATGTGAGCTTTTGTCAGAGAGCTTTTGTCTAGGGGTAAGTCTAAACCTCTGATCCTTTCTCAGAGAATGAGGGCTGGTTCTTGAATTTTGGACACTTAGCATTTACTAGGGGAGAGTAGGAGAATGGAGGGAGTGAACGTCAAAGCGCTGTATTGAATGCCATGGTGGGTAGATTTGCCAAGGCCTGGAAATGATTTCCTTTTCCTAGTACTAGGGCAATTGGTTCAACTTGCCAAAAACCAATTTGCCCATTGTTAAATGATCAGTTTGCTGAATTTATCAAATTTACCAATTTACCAAATTACATTTATGCATTTATAAAGACTTGAGCAATTGGCACAGGCTCGTTTTGCAGGGCGTGAAAAAGCTCTGGGAAGACAGAAGCAATGGTCCCTGGGAACAGCCCTGCAGGTGACACACAGGAGCCTCTAGGGGGCGTCACTGACTAGATGGTGATGTGCATTGGATAAGTTGGGGGAGTTATTCAAGGATTCACTGCTGAAATTCAGAGCGTTTCTGACTACTCAGTTCCTCTTTTTAAACCAGTTCTTATTTTTTTACCACTATTGGGTTTAAAAGCTCACCAAGGTGTATTCTTCACTGGCTACCTTGCCTTACATATTTCCCGTCCTCCTACCATGTCATTTGTTTGGCTCTTCATCTCTTCTCTTCTCGCCTCCATTTTGGAGCAACACCAAATCTCTCATTTTTTATTGTAGAGCATGAGCAGAACAGGTTAGCTATCTCTTTATTGCTTTTGTTCCTGATAACCCTTGTACTTTCAGGGTCCACGTTCTACTACAAAAGACTGACCAGAAGAAAAATGGTTTTTTCCCTAAGAGCAATTATGGTGCCAGCTTTCCAGGTAATAATAATAATAATAATAATAATAAATATTTTCTACACCTAAGCATGCTCTTACAATTTTAGAAAATAGAAAAAAAAAAAACCTTCAAAGTCTTATAAACCGAATGTGATAGCCTTCATACATTTAGGCAATAAATATTTTAGGGATTAACAGATGAAATAATGTGATGAAATAACATAATGAAATAATGTGATAGCTCTCTACCCTCTTCCTTCTAAATTCATAGCAGACTGCTTCACCTGGTTTTACCCCAGATCTTAGGGGAGAAAGAAAACTGAGCTCAGCATATTGAGAGATCAGATTAGGAGCTTGACACAGAAGCTCTTGTAGGAAATGAGGATTTTGTCTCATCTTTCTGAACTTCTTGAAATCCTCAAGTGTGACATTGGGGGCTGGGTAGGGACAGGCTATAGGTTCTTTAGACAAAAGATGAGAATGCTAGATGTCAGGGCTTATCTTGCAAAATTAAAAAAAAAAATGCTTCATAGGGAGAAGGTACCTGCATGGAGAAGGGATCTAGATCAGTGGCTCTGGTCTGTGGCAATCAGATCTTGGTGGGATTAACTTCTAGATTGGTTGCGTATGCATTGTGTCTGAAACTGGCTATCTAGTCTTTTTGGGTTGCTATAACAAAATATCGTAAATGGCTGTCCTAACAGAAATTAAGTTTATCACAGTTCTGGAGGCTGAAAGTCTGAGATCAGGGTGCCAGTATGGCCAATTTTTGGTGAAAACTCTTGCCTGACTAACAGGTGGTCGGCTTCTTTCTGTGTCCTCACATGGAGAAGAGAGAGTGAAAAAGCTCTGGTGTCTTTTTTCTAAGGGCACTAATCCCATCATGAAGGATCCACCCTCATGACCTCATCTAAGCTTCATTGTCTCTCAAGGCCTCCATCTTTAAATATCATCATCTTGGGTGGGATGGGGGATTGGAGGGAGGACTTCAATGAGTGAACTTGTGGGAGGAAGTATTGGTTGAGAAACTAGCTTGAACATTTACATT
The DNA here is from genome assembly GCF_922984935.1 of Meles meles. Taxonomy (NCBI): domain Eukaryota; kingdom Metazoa; phylum Chordata; class Mammalia; order Carnivora; family Mustelidae; genus Meles; species Meles meles. Next base: position 75,949,175 of record NC_060068.1, on the reverse strand, counting down.
TACATGTTTACATGAGAAACATTTACACTAAGATCATGCTCCTGGATTTGGATAACACAATAAAGGTATTTACAAGTATGGCTCAGTGGACTCTGCTATTTTTAAGTTGGATTGAAGTAAGGAAGCAAACCAAAGGAAAAGGCTGTATGCTTCTTTTTCTCCTTCTCCATGAGCCTTTGATTAAAAAGCTCTTTGATACCGTGCACTTCTAGGACACAGCTCTTCATCAACTAGCCATTTATCACTATATGTATCTGTATTGCATGGACCAGCCATTAACTTGATAGGTCTTTTGGGAAATCCTGTATTTCTACGAATAAGAGAAAACTGCTCAAATGTGGGTCCAGGTTCAATAGTTCCTTCTGGGCCGGCTGCTTCTGTCACTGGCCTGACTCATTCCCAGTCTCACATTCAAGCTACTCAGAATTAAATGAAAAGAGCGTCATCTAAAGTGGGGAATTTGAAATATGAATAAGAGAAACCTGTTTGTGATCTTGGACTAGAACTTCAAGGTAAAGTGGGAGCTCAGATAAGATTTATAGATGATGTACTCACAGTTTACCTCTATTCCTATTGAGGTATGATTAGTCTAAACCAGGAGGAATTACAGTCTAATGTCAAAGAAATGACCTAGAACAGGTTGGTGAATATATCATGTAATTTTAGTAGTTGCCTAAGAAAAATTGGGAAAGGAAAATAAAATTGCTAACTATGTACGTAATAAAGGTTCACGTTAAAATAGATATTTATTTTGCTTTCACACAGATCTGTGGAAATGATTTTTTATTTGTTAGGATGGGTCATTTCTGAGTTTCCTGTAAAGTTTGGCATCATTTAGTCTCTCCTTTCTGACTCTTCTTCGCATATATGTATATATAGCCTGTCTCTATTTCCTGAGCTCCACAGTGAACTGACAAACTAGCAGTAATTTGAATCTAGTCCTTAAAATTTAATCTTCTGGGATAGTCCATTTCATGCCCCTGATGAAACGCCCCTGGCAGAGTAAGGGTGGAGATCTAAGGCAGCAATAGCACATTCTTATACTTACCTGAAAGTATACTCTGGTACGAGAGTCATGTAACAAAAACCAAGGGACTATCACGGTGAAAGACGATGTAGGAGCCCTTGGAATTCATGGGAGATATGCAGTCTTAATTGGATCCCTTGAAGGGCAACATGGTTTCTGATGTGTGGACAACCCAGGCAAAGCAATGAAAATGGACAAAGGCCTAGCAAGGACAAGGGTCCTCCGAGGCACTTAGGGCAAATGGAGTTATGACGTAGAAAAAGAAGAAAAAGGCGAGAGAAACAAAAGTAGATAGAAAAGTAAATGAATGACTCAAACTGTCCATTATTGAAGGTTTCCGGTGTCTCTCTAACAGAGATCACCAAGTTACAGGTCTTAATTTTGCCTTACCAACATCTTTCTGGTCATACAAAAATGAGTACCTGTTTTGACCACTTGGGGTCTCTAGAGAATCACTGATCAGTGTCTGAAGCCTAATAACCTTTTGGTTATCAATCATTGGAAGAGGTATAGGTGTTTTATTTTTCCAACATGTTTTGTCACAGCAGATCCAATGCCTGAATTTAGTATTTCTGAAGTTTAAAACATGTATTTAACTACTTCAATGGGTAGCTACCACCTGAACTCCAAGCGGCACTGGCTGTCATCCCTCAAGTTCATCCCTTGCTGCATTGATGGTAGAACTTTAACAATTTCACTATTATTTCTTGGAGTAACAACACTGCTTCCTATTACAAAGGCAAATGCTCATGAGGGACTAATTTATACAATTATTATAAGTTCTTTATACCTTCGTATGACTTACTCTTACACTGGAATTTCCCAGAGTGCTTATTAAGTACAGATCAGAGCCAGCATCAAGACACTGAAGAGGTGAAGACAAATTTCATTTACTTCACACCATTGCAGAAGTCTGACCCTGGGTCCCTTCTTGCCACCAGGAAAGTGCTAACCCTGGGGTCAAGAGAGCAAACTGCCCTTCGTTTCCTTAAGCCCTCCTGTTTGAGAGGATGACTTCCAGACTTTCCAGGGACACTGACAGTATCACCTCCTGAGTCCTTAGTGGGACGCTTCCTGGTCACAAAGACAGTAGCTATTTTGGACATGACTGACATTTTTGATAGTGTTGGTGATGAAAGGTGTGCATTTCAACATTCTTTTAAATAATTCTGTAATTATTTGGAATGAATCACTGATGAAATCTGGGGAATAATGAAATCCTTTCTCAATGTTTGGCTGATGCGCTGCAGGAAATTTTACTCTGATGCTCTCTCATTTTTATTTCAAGAATTTTGGATGCTGTTTCGTGATGCACTCTGATATACATTAATTTCTCATACATTTATCCATCTCTCAAACATTTACTGAGAGCCTTTTATTTTTCTACCTCCCCTGAAGGCTCTATGAATATAAGGATGAATAAGAATGAGGCTGGGCTCTTATGAAGTCCATCAACCAGTAGGAGAGACAGATGTATGAAGGCAGTTAGAAAATGAGTGATCAGGAGGGAAGTATAGGGGCTCCTGGGTGGCTCAGTCAGTCAAGCATCTGCCTTCAGCTCAGGTCATGATCCCAGTGTCCTGGGATTGAGCCCCACATCGGGCTCCCTGCTTAGCACGAGTCTGCTCCTCCTTCTCTCCACTCATGCTCTCTCTTGCTATCTCTGTCTCTCTCTCTCAAATAAATAAATAAAATATTTTTTAAAATGAGAAAAAGAACAGAGTGCTTTGAGACCAAGAAAAAAGAACTTCTGGAAAGGTAAATTCCTTTTCTCAGCTTGTTTGAAAGCAACCATCTGTTATTGTTGTTGCTCTGTTATTATTTTTATCAGAACCCTAGTCTAATTGATAACTTACCTTGTTGCCTTTGATTCATTTTTAAATTACTCCGAGCTGCTTTAAAAGGCACAGATCACTGTGATAGGGAAGAGAGCATGAAAAGCAATCTGGCTAAGTCCTGCTGGTATAACTCATTGTGTAGGAGGGAACTTTCGTCTATTTTGAGGGAGACCAGTGACCAGTGGGGCTGCCCAGGCTTTCACACAATAGATACCCTGCAAATCCTGGGTCAGTCCTGCTGGAACGCAGACAATTCCCGACCAAAGGGAATGTTCTAAAATGCATATGTTCTTCCCTTCTGCAATTTTTCAAGGAATGTGGCCATCTCTCAGCAACCTATCCTTCTTTTGGAGACTTGCTTACAAAACAGACAGTTAGGTGAGTGCCAAGGTTTGGAAGTGTGTATGCACAGAAACGGAGAGAATATACCCTGTCTTTTGAGTGAAGAGGTGGGGTAGGTGGTTACCACGTCTCTGGGGCCAGTATTCTCAGGAGGCCATCTCTGTTGCTGGAGATCGTTTCCTGCAGTGTGGTGCGGACTTGTTTTATTTCTGACCCGAATAGCATTTGTACTCAATTCTCTTCATGTGAGAGCAAATTTCATCTCTTCTTTGTGCGTGTGTGTGTGTGTGTGTTTTGTAAAAACCCATATATTTATAATGAAATGGTCCATTTGCCTTTTTGCTTTCAGGTGGGCATGGACTTCTATTAATTCCAGACCCTGCTTTTTCCTTGGAGAATCACTTTTGTTCTTTTTAAAATTAAATAGATCCATCATTTTCTGTATTCTTTCCTGTGATAACTCTTCCTGGAAAAAATATTTTAAAATCTCCAAACCACAAAGTGAAACAACAGGAAACAGTGTTCTTACTGGGAAGTGGGAACTTCTTACTGGGAAGAAGTCTTAGTGGGAAGACTTTGTGTGTGTGCATGCATGTGTGTGCACACATGGGTGAGGGGAAAGGTGAGCAGTGGATAAATATAACTTGTATGTTTTGATGTCATATAGACCAACCTATTAAACAACTGAATAAATCCTGTGAATAAGTCCTATAAAGACCTAAGTGGGTAACTCATCAACCAAGAATTTAAAAGGATTCCTGGAGGTGCCTAGGTGGCTCAGGTGGTTAAGAGTCTGACTCTTGATTTTGGCTCAGGTAATGATCGGCCCACCTTCTCCCTCCCCCCCTTCCCCGCACTCACTCTCTCTCAAAAAAAAAAAAAAAAAAAAAAAGAAAAGAAAAGAAAAAAGAAAGAAGGAAAAAAGAAAGGAAAAGAAAAAAAGGATTTCTGAGTCTAATCTTGAACTTGTTTTCAAAGTACTATTGTAGAGTCAATATTTTTATGTCCTTGAACAGAGGAAGGGAGAGTTTGTCATGAGACCATTCACAGAAGGCCCATGTGTCATCCTGTCTCACTTTCATTATAAGCACAAATTAGAAACCCCAGAGGCCTCTTTGTCTTTCTGCTTTTGTGCCTCATGTCAGGTAGTCCTCACATGGATGCCCAAAAAAGCTTAGAATGTGTAATTATATCCACATCCTATAGACATACATTTACATAGGTTGCTAGGTTCATCATTTTTCCTACCCAGGGCGACTTTAAAGATGCAGGTGTTAAGACCACTCACCATCATCTTGGAGGACCTAATTTCCCTCTTAGATATCTATAGATATTGGGGTTTTAGAACAAATCTGTTGTGTGTGGAAAATTACAAAATCTAGACAGAGGTGGGAGAAGAGAAGGAGGCCATTGGGAGCTTGATAACTGAAGAACAGAGAAAATTAGTTCAGAATATATTTTCTTGTATTAAATGTCATGTCAGCCCAAGTTTTAGGAAGAGGGGCTGAACGGCCAAATGAGGACTGGTCATCCCTTGAATCACAGTCTCTCATCCTGGCTCTCAGTTTCTCACACCTTTGATGTAGCCAGGACCCAGAGTAATAGAATTGAGTTCAGATCAACATTTGAAGGACAGCCCTCGTCCTATTCTTTGCTCACATTTGCTTGGCTTTGTCACAGGGTTGGGAATTGGGGCCATTGGAGTTTAGCCCCTTGTTAATGATAGGCCTCAAGGTTTGACTTCTGAAGCTTTGTCCAAAAGCAGGTGTACATACGGTTATTAAAATTATTCTTGGGTCAAAGCATATGTTTATTAAATATAAATATAGGAAACATACCCTAATTTTTGTAACTGTGTTTTGGAATCTATTCATTTTTAAAAATATATTAAATTTCCAAATTTGGAATAGGCTCAGACCCCTTTCAGCCTCTGAGAGGTCCTGAATTTACCACCAAACAGCAGCCAACATTTGAGGTCCCCTGGGCTTTTGTCCTGGCCAAATAACCCAGCTGGTCCCTGTGCTAATAGATCCAAAAACAGATGAAATTCACTACATATCTTGATCTTTCTTATAGGACTATTTCAAAATGGGTTTTTTTTTTCTTACATCAGTTTTTAAACTTTGCTCTGTATGCTTGTAGGACATTAGCACTTTCTTGATTTATGGGAATATTTTCCTCCTTGAAAAAGTGCCCCAATTGGGGACATTTCTAACTATTGAAAGTGGCAAGGGAAGGGTGGGCATGAGATTCCCAGAGTGCACCCAGACAAAAGTGAAATAGAGTCTGACAATATCTGTCTAGTACTCCATAGGGACAAAGCAGTAGAAATGAAACAGTGTTTGGTCTATGTGTGTGAAGGGGTATGTGTGTGTATGTGTGTCTGTCTGCCTGTGTATCTTTGTGCAACAAATGTGTGACTGAGGCCTTATTCATACACAAATGAAACTAGCTCAAGTGGTGGCCTCCAATTACAACAAATTCTTTGTTTTGCCTTTCTCTGGGCTGAAAGTACTGCCAGTTTTATCTGAGCAATGTCTGGGGCCCATTTCCATTTGGATTTGGAGATTTAGGCCTCTAAGCATTCCCAAAAGAAATGTGCAGTTGGGCCTGTAGGGGAAACCATGATGCAATCATAGTATACTTATTTATTCTTTAATTGCTATTTCATATAAACATATGTTTATATGTTATAAGACATATTTTGCTTAATTTTATTACATATGCATTTTCAGAGCATAAAATAATAATACATGCTTTTCATAGAAAATTTAGGAAGACTAGCAATATATACTATAAAGAAACTAAAAAGTCATGCATAATCTCAGCACTGTTATTTTAAGCTGACTTAATTCTAAAATCAGTTTTACTAATTTTTACAATGCAATGATTTCATTGGAAATAGTAACATAAACATTAGAGTTTTATGCTTGACCATCTAAACCCATTTATTTTGACCCTAAAATACTAGAGGGACTTGTTGCAATGCCATCCAAAGTCTAAAGGTTATGTGATATATATCCTGAATCTTCTCCTTTTGTTTAAAAAAGCCTCTTCTGTTCTGCCTGCTGCTCCCTTGCAGTGTATCCAATGAGCTCTTACCTCTTTAAAAAACAAAACATAAAAAACAAACAAAAAAAACACAGTGGTAGTTAATGCTCTGTACCAACTACTGTACTAAATACTTTACATGGATTAAGTAATTTAATACTTACAACAACCTTATGATGAAAGTACTATTGTAATATTTCCTTTTTACAGATGGAAAAGTTGAGTTGAGAGATAAAGTAGTTGCCCCATCTGCAGTTTTGTTTTCCGCAGTTTCATTGAACCGCCGCCCTGAACCGCGGTCTTCAAGCCGGGGATTCTCCTTTTGACGAATCGTCGGAAGGCCAATAGTGTTCTGACTCTACCTTATGTTGCCTACGTCATTCGTCTCACGTCGGTCATCTCGTCCCTCGGCATTTTATCACCTCACATCCGCACAAGAAGAAAGGTAAGTACAGAATGACGAGATACTTTGAGAAAAAGACACGATGTTCACATCACTTTTATTACACTAGTCATTACAATTGTCCCATTTTATTTCCTATTGTTGTTAATCTCTTATTGTGCCCAATTTATGAATTAAACTTTGCCATAGGTATGTACATATAGGAAAAAAACAACAGTATATATAGGGTTCCATACTGTTTGCTGTTTCAGGCGTCCATGGGGGTCGTGGACAGCCCGCGTCCCTCACAGATAAGGGCGGGGGCTGCTGTATTAAGTAATTAGGTCAAGGTTACACACTTTTAGGTGGGCTGCTGAACAGTACCTGGGTTCTCAAACCCTCAGCAACCTTCTCCTAAACTTGGCAGTGCTTACTTTCATAAAGAGATAAAGCTCCAGCCACGCCAGGAGGGCATTTTGAGCACATTAAAGGGCAGCAAATCCCATGCCTTCCCTTTGATTTCCTCAGAAACACGTCCCTTGTATCAAGTGGTGACAAGCCTCATGTGAGTTTTGCTCAGGCAATAGGCTGGAAATGCACGTGTGTGGCAGGCAGGCTTGTGAGATCACCTCCGAAGGCTGGCTGGACTCATTTCAGTCCTTTGGAGTGTTGATTTAGGTGAGAGGGAGAGGATGCAAAGCCCGCTCCTTTGGCTTAGAAGATTATGGAGCTGCAACTTCAAAAGCTGTTTGCAATTTTATATTTGCATCTTATGCCAAGGTGCTCGCTTGTCTTATCTCAAGTCAGTTGGCTGAGGCTGTTCTGAGTAAGCTGGGTGGTTTCCTTCTACGTATGGAAGGGAATCGCAGGGGCAAGAAGAGGGGCGGGCTGTAGAGAGGTATGTGTGGCTAGGAACGTGATATGAGTGTAAGGGAGGGAAATAGGTGGAGAAGATGGCGGGAGGATCAGGAATGAGGGGGGTTGGGGGACAGGAGGCCCTCCCCCAGTGTGTGCTGGTGTGGGACACCCTGAACTCTAAGTAGAAAGAGCACAGAACTTAAGAGTCAGACAGACCTGGTTAGTTTTGGCTCCACAGCTTTGTGACCCTGGTTAACTAACTAAATCTTTCCAATCTATGTGTCTTTTTCTGCACTATTCTCTGTTTCTGGCTAGGCTCAGGTAATAATGTTGCCCATAATACTCCATGCCCAGCTCGATATAGAAGAAGAATGCTGGTTTGGGAGGCAAGAGATCAGGATTTTTGTTTGTTTGTTTATTGTTTTGTCTTTCTTCTTCATCAGCTCTTTTCCTGGGCAGGACAAAGCTTCATGATATCCAGTGTCTTCACATGTCAAATCTGTAATAGTACATGCACATCTCACTTCACATGGTTTTTGGGACCCCCAAAGGAAATCAGGTATTTGAAAGAGATTTTGTAAAACCTAAAAGAATATCCAATGAGCTATTTTAGATGCTGGGCTAAAGGTGCAACTGTACACAAAATGTGGGTGGGCTGCTTGATTCTCACTGGGGGATAGCAGATAGGTTTCAGTTTGTGACCCAGCTCTCACTGACTGCTGGTAGCTGCTTGGGGCTCCCCCTGGACAAGGATTCTGAGTCTTCAACTGGGCTCAGTGGGAAGGAGCACTGGTATTGATTATTAGTATCTGCCCCAGACAAAGGAATAAGAGAATTGACTCATGTACCCTGTGTTTGCCCAGTGATTCTTACGTATGATCGATCGTTTGATTCATATGGATAACTTTCTCCTGCTACAGATTTCTGATTTAGTAGGCCAAGAGTGAGACCTGGGGTGAGGACAGGATATTTTTCTTTTTTTTAAAAAAAAAGTCTTTCTTTCCATGTTATTCTGATAGCTGTGCAGGTTTGGGCACCATTGCTTGTATCTGAAATAGAGGAGGGACAGAGATGGAGTCTCCTGGGCCTCTCTGAGTTGAAAGAACAGAGCACAGAAGAGTTAGGCAGTTTTCTAGACATGGTCGTAAGTTTTAAAAATGTAGATTAGACCTACGGGGTTTTTGTTGTTGTTGTTAAATATTATTTATTTATTTGTCAGAGAGAGAGAGAGGGAACACAAGCAGGGAGAGCTACAGAGGGAGAGAGAGAAGCAGACTTCCCACTGAGCAGGAAGCCTGACATGGGGCTCAATCCCAGGACACTGGGATCATGACTTGAGCCAAAGGCAGACGCTTAACTGACTGAGCCACCAAGGCGCCCCAAAGACCTGTGGTTTTTAGTAGGTTGCCTAACTTCTTCCCCATTAAACAAATTGGTTGTATTGTCTGTTATGACGATTCTACAGCTGGCTTCAGGCCATATCCTTTTTCCTTGTGGTTCAGGCACCATCTCCCAAATGGCCAAATCCTAACATCCATTCCCTCACCCTTACCCCCTGCTTTGAAACTACATCAGTTTGGAACAAGTGGTTTTCATAAACAAGGAGAAAAAAGATGAAATTAGCTTCCCTGTTAACTAGATGTGCTGTGAAATTTCTGCTTTATTTTTAAACATTTTGATTTTAACTTCCATTATGACACAAACCTGCAAACAGCACTGTAATTGTGTATATACATCCAAACATGCTGAGGAAGCAGCTGATACTTCATTGTATGGAAACGGTTGTTCTTACAAGTAGCAGAGGCGCTGGAGGGGAGCAGGATGCCTGGGTCTCATTCCTGTTAATATGTCATCTGAGCTGACAGAATACCAGCATGTTGGCTGCGAAAACCTTGGAGAGCAAAGAAAATGTTAAACTCTAATTAGCACCACCACCCGCCCCCCCCAAACCCGAATTCCTTCTCATTCAGGAATCAAAAGAAGGATGTTGTAACTTTGGAGGTTCTGGGGCTGGTATCAGCCATTTTGTCAGCAGGCACAAACCAGCCCTCCTAGAACCCACCATGATGGGGACCCTTGTCCCAACTTGAGCTCTGCAGAAGAGCTCTTAGAAATGGTCCTCACCTTTGGTAAGAGGGGTAACCACACCCCCTGGCTGTTTAAGGATGAGCTAGGGAGAGTTGTAGGTTCTGGACGCGAGAATCGCTTCAGTGCCCACAGAATAGAGATGGAAGCAGAGTTCAAAGTTTTTGCTACTGTGAGAATTCTGATTATTAATAAGGAATAGGGGTACAGGAGGTTGGGGTTTTTGTTGTTCTTTGGGGAGTTTTGGTTTTTTTTTTAGCAGAAGGTAAGACCTCTGAATCCTGCCTGTATGAGCAAAATGTAAACTGAGAGTCTGTATATTTTTTTCTGCCTTTTCTCCTTTCATCTGTCTTGACTGGAAAAAAAATCTGCACATGTCCCTAGGGGAGAAGAGAGGAGTTTTAGTACTAGAGGGGTGTGTGTGTGTGTGTGTACGTACATGAAACCAGGGGTTGCGAACCGGCATCCCATCTATGATTTTGGGCCTCAGAGGCACTTTGGTTAATACCTTGTAACTTTGGTTAGTACAGTGTTTAAGGTTTTTGTTTTTTTTTTTTTTTTTTTTTTAAACTAAGTGGAGATGCACACTCTAGTTTTTCACAGGTCCCTATTTTCCTATACCTAGTATTTTTATAATTTATAATTCTGATCAATGAAGATGTTCGGCTTTGGGACCTATGGATTAAAACTTTGCCTGCCTTGTATCTTCTGAGATCTTGTATAAAAGTGAAAAAATAAGACCCCAGGCATTCTGATATGAAGCTATAGCGTTCATTTGTGAGTCAGTATATCATTTTATAGTCTTTAATTTCCCTAGTAAAGGGTATATTTAGTCATAGCGAGTGAATCATCAAATTCCAGATATTCCAGGATGTGTACTGACTCCAACTTTAAAGATTTTAATTTTTCTTGCTTTATTTTGCTTTGTGTTAAGGGTGGGAGTGAAGAGGAAATTCAGGGGCACACAAGAAGGCAAAAGGGCAGGAATGATTGATGGTCATAGAAAATCCTGACAAATTTTTAGTCAATATTGTTTGTCTAGAGCAGCTTGTATGACAAAAGAAGTGTCAGCAGCCGCCTGAAGTCTCATTCTTCAGGACCAGGCCTCTGAGTTAGAATAGGGGGCTTGAGTGAAATGCCTGTCATGGTTAATTGGAAAAATCACTCCAGATGAGTGAGGAAGGCTGGCAGTTATGCATTACAGGGAGAATTTAGTGTGTCTTACAAGGTTGATAGAGGCACCAAAAGTGACTGGCCTTAGTTTTTTCCTAATTAGGAAGGCCACTGGAAGGATAAAACCAAAGAAAAGCAGCAATGCGTTATTTCAGATCTGTACATGCTAGTCAAAGACTTCCAGCCCTGTTAGTTTCATCGTCACCGCTAATCTTTACTCCAGGTCCTTTCTTTTCTTAGGGTGTTTTTTGGGGTGTGTGTGTGTGTGTGTGTGTGTGTTTTATTTTTTATTTTTTTCTGTTCTTGCTTTCTAATGACTCCGTGAATAGGAGCCAGGGATGATTCCAGTAAGCATGTGATGAAGAGGGAACATGGTAGACTGTTGTTCTTCTTACTCCTTCTCCAGCTCTGAGTGTGAGTGTTTGCCTGGCGGTGTGGGACTGGTCAGGACATCTCCAGCCTTTGTTCCAGCACAGCCGGCTTGGCACACTGCTCATTTAGTGATTTATCTGTCAGTGTTTCTCACCCTCAGACAATGTGGCATCTAAAAGAGCTGTGGTTTCTCATTCAGACGAAGTCTGAGAGCTTCTGAATCTAGAGAGGCTGATTCTAGCTTCTGGTGTTGGTGGACAGCTCGTCCTCTGAGCTCCCAGGAACCTGCCATCTCAGGGCCGCCACCATGGACGTTGGGATCTGTAGGTGTAAATAGGTCTCAGGGCTCTTTGGCTGGATTTCATCACACATCATGGGTGCATGGTGCATCATAGGATTTGTTCTCTATTGTGCACCATAGATTTTTGAGAAGTGGAGGACAGCTTTGTGGCTTGAGGCTTCTGAGTCTGTTTGGCCTCCAAGACTGCAGCCATCAAACTGTGAAGAAGAGTTTCATTTGTGTTCTCCCTTGGTGATGTGTAAAGATTGGTGGCATTTTATGAAAGAATGTGGCCCTGAAAACTTTGCATAATTCAAAACTTGAATAATTTAGGCAATAACCTCAATTTAGTTTTATAATTCATTTGGCCTGCCAGCTTTGGAATTATGTTATCCTGAAAAGAACTTAAATTAGGAGGATGTACATTACTTCATATTTTGAGCATGAAGAGATTTTTATTAATTTTTCTTTTTTAGTATTACACTATTTCAAATTTGTGTAAACTATAATCACACTAAGATGTTCTGTTGGGGTTTATGTCTAGTAACTCTTTTAATTTTTTAATGCATAATCTAATTTGTGGGGCCAGATATCTTAAATCCTGATTATAGAAATATGGGTCTAAATCTTTTGTAAGCAAGAGGATAAGCTAATAGGACTTGAGAAGTATTTTGGGATTGATTTTGAGGCTTTTTACTACCTTTACATGTGGCAGCTTGAGAATGTCTCAAACAGAAATCAATTGAATTCGTAAAGATTTATTTAGTACCTACCAAGGATCAGGCAGTGTAGCAGACGTTGGGGACTTCCACAAGGTCAGGAGTTGAAATAAAGTCAGTAAACTGAAACTAAATGATCCAAGAATTTTTTTAAAAAAAGATTTTATTAATTTATTTGAGAGATAGTGAGAGAGAACAGGAACAGGGTGAGGGGCAGAGGGAGAAGCAGACGCCCCAGTGAGCAGGGCTCAATAGGGAGCTTGATCCCGGGACTCCAGGATCATGACTTGAGCTGAAGGCAGATGCTTGACCAACTGAGCCATCCCATGATCCAAGAATTTTAAAATAAAACCAGCCTTGCATGGCCCTGAACATTGCTTAATTTTTCTTATTCTCTACATTTTTGTCCTGTGCTTTTATGAAGATGAATATAATATTGCCAATTGACGTGAAGAGAAATATTAAAGTACTTAGGATATTTTGGGGGAATGCCCAGAGAGGTAATGGAATGTCTGTGACTTTGTTTGTCTATTTGAGTTTGGTAGTCTATGGATGCTCCCTGTCACTTTGTAGCTGTGTGTTATTGGGCAAGTCACTTAGCCTCTCTGTGCCTTTTGTTTTCCCTTCTGTTAAAATGAAGAAAATATAAGTCACCATCACAAAGGGTTGTTATGGGGATTAAATGAATTAATGTTTGTAAAGCTCTCAGAACATGCCTGACATACTCCAAGTGCTATATTATTTTGATAAATAGTGTATTTTTAAAATGTTGTCATTCACTTTTTTGGTTTTAGTTATGTATGGCATGCTTACACAATGGAATCTTTGTCTCTGATATAGAAATTTTTCAGAGCCAGCTCAACTTTCATTGTCCAGGATGACAACTCTAAAAATTCTCAAAAGTGAAAGTTAATGTGTGCTAAATGCAGAACTCAACCCCGGTACCAAATTGTTTTGGTGAGATATATCTCTTTGGTGATTATGATGCAGAAAATGTTCCAATCCTGGTTAAGGTGGGTGTAGTCAAAGTTTAATTGTAATTTGGAAATGTAGTCTTCAAGTGGTGTTTACACTATCACCAATGCTGAGTTCCACGATGATAACTGATGGTCCTGAAAATGTGTTTTTATCAAGGGCTTTTAAAAAGTGGAACAAATGTAGCTAACATACTGATTCTTTATAATCTGTTTAAAATTCAGCTTCTTGGAGGAACTTTATATTTTCTGAGATAAATGTCCCATTAAACCTATTGGTACATATAAATTTGGATTCACTAAATGTGGATTTGCTTAAAAACAAGATATGCCCAACTAACCTCATTTCCTTTTTTGATAGAGAGGAGAGACTGGTGGGGAGGGGAAATGCCACAGACAAAATGTGTCTGGATTTCAGGAAGACACTTGACAGACTCTCTGGTGACGTCCTTGTGGGAAAGATGAAGATAGGGAGCTGGGTGACAGTTAAACTAGGAGGACCTAGGGGCAGTTGATGGTGATATTCAAAGGACACTCAGGAGGGAGGCTTCAGTGGTTCATTTTCTGACCCTATCTTTTCCACATGTTTGTGTGAGGTTTGGATGATCTCAATAGAGAGGAAAATTTAGCAATGAGAGTGAATAAGAATATGAAGTTTAAAATAAATAAAGTCTTCATCTCAGTGAAACATGTAGCCTGCATTTATAGGCTGGGGGAGATCTTACTTTCTGTGTGTGAGAAAGGCTGAGGATTCTTGTTGACTGTGCGCTCTGTCTGAATATCAATGTGATGTAGCTGCTGTGAGAATTAAGGTCATGTTCAGCTGCCTTTAATTAGAAATATGGTTTGATAGCAAGGAAATAATAGTCCCACTCTACTCTGCTATCAGAAGACCATTTTGAATGTGGCTCAGGACTAGACATTGTGTTTTGATTTTGTGGGGAGAGGTGACAGCAAGTGAACCCCAATAATCAAAAGCCTGGAAAACTAGAGTTGGAAGATCTGGGGCTGTTTAGGTTGGAGAACAGAAGACTGGGGATAGGGCTGGTGACTTGATAACTGGTTTCAAATATTTAAAGGAATGTCAAGTAGACCAAGGAATTGGCCTTTTGCATAGTTCCAGTAGAACAGTAGAATAGGACCAAAGGTACAAAATTTGGGGGAATAGGAGTTGTTTAAGCAATGAGAGCTGTTAGCTAATGAGATTATTTGCTCCTTATGGGATAAATTCAAGAACAGGGACAGGACAGCTGTTTAGGAAGACTATGGAGGCCATATGTCAGGATAGCTAAAAGTATGGGTTTGGGGGTTAATAAACTGGTTGGTGCTGAAGTTCTGGTTTTGCTAGTGGTTGTGTGAACTTCGGCAATTTAGGTAATATCTCCAGATTTCTCATCTATATAATAGATTTCTCATCTATATAATAGTAGTTCCTTTCTTCTATGTTTGTGAGGATTTAAGTTCAATAATCCATGTAAAATGCTTTGTACATTACCTCGTATCTAGCAAATATTCAGCAAGTGATAGTTACTACTGTTACTAGTCCTGGTATGAGGGAGTGTTGACATAGATACTCTTCTTTCCAAAGTTAGCATTTTATATTTCTGATCCATATAAGGACTCAAAAGGGACAAATATATCTGGGCTATAGTCCTAGAAAACCTTTAATTGCATCTGAGTCTCATTGCTTCCCAGTGCTTCTACTCAATGCTCCTTTCAACGTCTTCAGGGGTATATCCTGGAGCACAAGTGTTGGTCTTCTTTTTCTCAAATATATGTCACCAAAAATGAAGTAGCAGTGGCCTTGAGAAGATGAGCTTCTTTCTGAGGACCTAGGGGCATGCTTTTGCTCATTTGCTTGGGAAAGGGTGATCATATTATACAGTAAACCAGAGAAGGATATGCCTAAATTAAAATTGTGTTAGAGATTTTTATGCCTACCAATTTGTTATTGTTTCTCTGCCTTGTATTAATATAATATGAATTCAGTAAGTATTGAAATAATTGTGCAATTAAAGAGAATTATAGTCATTGTTAGAGAACAAAAGACAAATGGAACAGAGGCGTAGCCTTGTATTACGTTTTTACCAAACTTCCACAACAGTTTGCTGACAGAACACCCACACCACATTTGTTGCAAGAAAAAACCATTTCCAGGAGTCTAGCTTCCCTTCCCTCCTTTTTCACAGCCACCTCCTGTCTCTAAATTGCACTGTCTCTAAATTGAACACTCAGCAGAAAGTCAGCAGAGGGCATACTCAGACCATTTATTATCAAGGAACCCCAGCTGGGAAGAACCAAGCACTTCTCATTTAGGTCTCCTTTGGCTGAAGAAGCAATTTCTAACTCTCACTTGGAAACACTTGGAGTCTGAAGGCGGCTTTGCTTAGTAAACCACCACCCAACCTTAGGGAATCAGCAGAGACTTTTTACTGAGTGACCACATCCTCAGATCTTTCTGTTCCTGTACTGATCTCAGTGCTCTCCTCAAAAGCTGGGGAGGCATCCTGGGCAAGCAGAAAGACCTCTGACCTGGGAATCCAGAGACATGTGGAATCTGGCTCCAGCTTTAACTGATTTCTTGAACTTCAGCAATCTTACTTTCATGCTCTAAATCTTAGTTTTCTCATCTGTAAAACAGAAGACTAAAAAAGATTGCTTTGAGTTCTAGCAATCAGTGGTTGAATTCCTTCCTTTGTTCTATCTCTATCCTCTCTTCCTCCTTGATTAAACTAAAGGAGAAACTAGGATTTACTGATACTGTGTTTGGGTAGTCAGTTATGAGCTTGTAGTGGTGAAGAGACAGTTGATAAAGGATCAGCTTTTGAGTCTAGACTTCCCCGGCTCCTTTGATCAGCATTTCCAGATGGGGGCATGCCTACCCCTAGACAAGGAATGATGTGGGACCAGTATAGTGCAGTACCTTGGAGCACTGATTCTACTCAAGAATTCAGGGGGAAAAAAGGAAGACATAAGACATTTTTATGTTAAACACAGATATTATGGAACATAGTTTAAATTTTTGCATGCATCTTTTGTGAAATCAAAGATTTTTTAAAATGTGGGGTTTATAAGTTGAATGCTTTAGATTATACTTTCAGATTTCCTGGTATTCTAATTATTTCTTCATTGCGTTAGGGGTGCATTGGAAAGAAAGTTTGGGAAAGCTTAACCCTGAGGGTATGTTTTGAATGTGTCTTAGGTTCAGTTCCCTAGAAGCAGAGTTAGAGGCAAACATTAAGCTGCATGCATTTTACTGAGGGCATGCTCTTTAAGGGGAAAAAAAAAAAATAAACAACTTGCTAATAAGTGAGGGAAACAGGATAGGAAAGGAGAAAGAGCTTAACAATGATGTGATCTCAATGAATAAGATCTGGTTAATGGGCATAATGAGTAAATTACATCATCGAGTTGACTTTGCTTGAGGTAAGGGGGCTGGGATTCTGTACCTCCATATCAGTTAGTCATTGTCTGTGGCAATTCCCACACCAAGTCTGGAGGTGACTCTACTTAGTGGGAATAGGAAGGAAAGAGGGGGGCAGTTCCCAAGAGGAAAAACAGCTGGGAGTTGTGTGCAGCCAGTAGTGTGATAGAGTCTGCTCATATAGCTCACCAGAGCTGACTATGTGCATTGCTTCCCAACTCCCCAGTCAGTGACCTCATCCTGATAGCGTGATGGGAGCATTTGCGTCAGGAAAATCAAACCAAAGCCAAACATGGGGGGCTTTTATACCCCCACCAAAAGCCATTTGTTCAGCATTTACCAGCATTCCTCTGGGCAAAACTCTTGGCAGCTAAGGGGGGTACCCTGGCTGGTGAAGGGGATCTGGGCAGGGCACCAACAGCATCTACTACTTTGGGGCCATAGAAGACCAGCCCACAAATTATTTCTCTAATTTGTCACTGGGCAAGCCATTCTTTTAAGATTGCTTTTCCTAGCCTCTTTCTAAATGCACACAATATTGGGAGGCATAGAACTAATAACTCAACGCACCAGTCAAAATAGCTGATTATGTTTTTATGTGCAAAAGTAGGGCAGAGCAGAGTGCGAAAAGATCAGGTAAACTGAATTACCCACAGTAAGTGACAGGGAAGGACTCTGCTGTATTGCTCAGGGACAGAATTATGAATAACAATACTATAGTGTTTCCTAGGAGATATTTTTAAAGGATTTATTTATTTGAGAGAGAGGGCCTGTGTGCCCATATTGGGGCGGGGGACGCAGAGGAAAAGGGAGAGAATCGCACTCACCTTTGAACATTGAGCTAGAGGTGGGGCTCGATGGACTCTGAGATCATGACCTGAGCTGAAACCAAGAGTCAGTTACTTTACCCACTCAGCCACCCAGGTGCCCTCTGGGAGATATTTTTTGGAACTTGTTTAAAATATTGTACTTCACTGAAATGATGGAGGGAGGGTTAGTCATTCATTATGGGAAATTTATTAGGGAAAATTTCAAATATGTATAATACATGTTGAGAGAATAGTATAATAAACTCTTGTGTTCATCACTCAGATTCAACAATTATTAAATTATGGTCAATTTTATTTCATTTATATCCCCATTCCCTTTCCTTTGGGCACAGGGGAAGTTTTAAAGACTTAGTTAATTGGGTAAATGTTGAATGTGGCCTAGGAAAACACACACACACACACACACACCCACCCACCCACCCACCCACCCACCCACCCACCAGGGATTGGGGGGAAAGGTTTTGACAGACTGAGGTCATGGCATCTATGACCACTTTCCCTAATGTGTTAGTATCTAGTAGGAATCATTAGAAGCATATGAAATGCATTATATGAGATATGTATTCTGATTAATCCCAAGCTCTTTTTATCTCCAACTCCTCCTGAAAGGAAGAGCTGGTGATGGAAAGAAAAGAGAAGTGTCCATAGGGCTCCTATCAAAGGAGTTTAATATTCTTTGCTGTCTAAATACTTCTTATCCCCTGGGCTTTTTCTTTCTGTTCAGATGTACAGGAGCAAAATATTAGGAAAACTATGAGTACAGATTCTAAATGATCTTCCAACCTAAGAACAAAGCTTGTCACCACTCTAGTAAAATAAGAATCTTGACTCTTGTTTGATGGGTAAAGAAATTTCCTTAGAAGACAGAAGAGCTTAGGTCTTCTTATGATAGTTTTACTGTGTTTACAGTGTTAGATTAATGGCTTATGTACTTTTCTTCCCTTTCTCTTTTTTTCCTTTCACTGTCTTTGGATATTTGGGATAAAAGATGGCCTCTGACCTTTTTCTGAGAATAGCAGGTTTCCTTCTACTTTCTGGCCATTCTGCTTTCCCTCTTACTGTTGTAATTCCAAAGATAATACAGATGTGAGGTCTTGACCACCTGAGCTGGAAGAATAAGTAATGGGACCTGAGGAAGAGCATGTTTGAAAAATTAATAATTAATTCAGTATGAATGAATAAGCTAGGAAAGACTTCATTCAGTCGTTGTATATTTACCACTTGAAACTTCTCCCAAGGTCAGTTGGAAGTGGACAAATGACTTGAAAAATTAGACCATTGGGAGCTTCAGAAAGTCAGTGCCAGGGGAGGAGTAGATACAATACCAGCAGAGAAACAACTCTGTCTAGGTTGTTGTCTAGCTCTTTTCTCATAAATTGGTTGCAGCTACTGTATTAGAATTGCCCATGATAAAGCCTGGTCCTTTATGCATGGGGAGAACCTGAGAAAGCTGCTGCTCTGATGCTGAAGACAAGGGTGTGAGCTGTTTATCAAGGGAGGGTTTTCACTTGCTGGTTGCAGGAAGAGGTTGTTGACAGGTTGTAAGCCTGGGCCCGTATGGATCAAAGGCAGAAAATAAAAGAAAGCATTCTTTCCTAAAGGATGGTTACAGCCAAAGATTGGAAAAGGCTGTGCAAGTATCAATTCCTACAACTCATCTCTTCAAGCTAGTAAATCTTGAAGATGTATTTGTTAAGTTTAAAATTGACCATATGCTGGCTGAATTTCTGTTGAGGTTTTCCCCTGTTATTGGGAATCAGACTTAATTCTCTCAGTGGATTTCTTGGCTTTTTTATTGAAGCATACTTTTCATTGTTTTCTTTTCATTGAAATGTCATGATGGCAAAGTAAAAACAGTTTGCAATCAAGGTGCATAAATATTTCTGACATGTTATCAAAAACAAGTTTTCTAGAACATGTGCATATGTGTATGTATAGTAAAAGTTAGATTTCATTTTTTAATAGTTTACTTTTTAGAGAAGTTTTAGATTCACAGCAAAATTGAGTGGAAGGTACAGAGATTTCTTATATAGCCCTTATCCCCACATCGGTACAGACTCCCCCACTATCAACATCCTTTATGAAAGTGGTACATTTGTTATACTCAATGAACCTACACTGATCATTTTTACCCAAAGTCTATATTTTACATTAGGATTAAATTTTGGCATTGTATATTCCATGGGGTTTTGACAAATGTATAATGACATGCATTCACTATTATAGTATCATACAGAATACTTTCAGGATTTCATTTTTAAAAACCTAAATTCTTACATAATATTTATTCTCTTAGGCCACCTCAGTTTATCATCAAACCAAGCAGTATTCATGGTGATTGTACATGTTATAGTATGTATAGAAATGTGTGTTATAAAAAGTACAGTTAAGCCAAAATTTCTTGTCAGAGCATATGCTTAGCAAATAAGGAGGAAGAGAAGTTTGAAATGTAAAGCTGTTGTCCCAAACAATATAGTCCATGGACAGCACGAGGATGTTGGTGTGTATTCTGTCAGTCCAGGTAGGGGGGCTCCTTAAATTCAAGACCATTGTTGGTCATTGATCCTGAATGGAGGCCACCAGACAACAACTTCAGAAACACTTTTACATGAACCCATTTTGAGCTCCTTTTGAACTTCTGTCACCGAGGGTCTTTCAAAACATATACTCTCCTGAAAATGAGTTCTAATCAACCCGATTCATATTAGTTTATGTGGAACAAGTGCCAGCAGGTTTAATTTCCTCAAGAGGTGCTAGACTAATCTAAGGCAACATAAGTGACCAGATTCCGAGTCCACTTGATGGTGAACATGTATTAGTGGCCTTAGTCACCCTGAGATCCCAACTGTGTAATGAATTTATGACTTAAAAACTCAGTGTAAGGAATCTGGATCCCTTATGCAACTTAATTTGTAGTGACAGGTATAAAGGGGAAATAGAGGATTAAGATCAAATGAGGCAAGGAAAAATATAGAATAGGAAAATAGTAGGACATAAATGTCAAAAATGTACTGGAGGAAAAATAATTTTCTCTCTACTCTTCATTGTTCTTGCCTGAGACTCCCCCACCCCATATTAAAAAATAATTAGCAAGATAAAAACTAATTTTAATTACATACATATAGGAACTCCCAAATGATATGATACTTCAAAGATGGCCAAAAGATTGAGGCTTACAGACCATCCAGAGCTAAGGAAGGGGATAGGGGCTTCAGGCTTCAAAGGGGGAAAGGCGATTTATGGAATAACAAAGCAATCTGTAATGAGAACAAGAAATGTTTGGTAAATAAAGGTTGCCCTGAGTAGATTTTGAAAGTTCTCATCACAGGAAGAAAAATTGTAACTCTGTGAGGTGATGGATGTTAACTAGATGTATTGCTGTGATCGTTTCACAATATATACAAATACTGAAGCATTACCTGGTGTGCCTGAAACTAATATAGTGTTATATGTTAGTCGTATCAGTGTAAACAAACAAAAGACAGTAACAAATTTTGCCCTGCCAAACAGATAACTCTCTCAGGTGAAAAAGTGATCTCTGGTAGTAACTTTCTTTCTGGTACAGGTCCCCTTTCTAAGGTAAATTTCCGGGGCGCCTGGGTGGCTCAGTGGGTTGAGCCGCTGCCTTCGGCTCAGGTCATGATCTCAGGGTCCTGGGATCGAGTCCCAGGGTCCTGGGATCCAGTCCCGCATCGGGCTCTCTGCTCAGCAGGGAGCCTGCTTCCCTCTCTCTCTCTCTGCCTGCCTCTCTGTGTACTTGTGATCTCTCGCTGTCAAATAAATAAATAAATAAAATCTTTAAAAAAAAAATAAGGTAATCCCTTATAAAAGGGTAACTTTTACTCTGTTTCAGAGCTTCTCTGTCACTTAACATACTCTTTATGCTAAAGAGGCAGATTTTGGGGTGGTATATTCTACTACCCTCAAAAAGCATGTAGTTAAAGAGAAAATGGGAACTGCTTCTGAAGTATATATCAGTTCTTCAGCCCGTTGACAGGAGTATTAGTACTGATCACCAAATGGCTGGTGAAGGAAGAGGCCTGGCTCTGAGGCACGCAAAACTAGGTACCTACCAGTCTCCTGGGGTTGCTGAGAAGATTAAAGAGATAATATTGTGTGAGAAAAGTACCTTACAAAGTACCTTTAACTAGAGCTACAAAGCTAGTTAAATGCAGATATTTTAACATAAGAATTGGCACTTATTCCAAAAGACCTTATGAGGAAACTAACATGAATGAAGCAGAAGGGCATGTAATTGAATTCTGAGTTGGGTTATGTAGATATCATTCCTTTAGGAGCCCAGGGATGAGAAAGATTCAGGTAAAATGAAGTGTTTACTCAATACTCCATGGAAGAGAATAGACTTGAACTTGTCCTTTAAAGGCAGGTAAAATAAATGATGAGAATGGTGGGTTTGGGGGAGAAGCATTCCAGTCAGGGAGGACTTAAAGTAGTCAGGGGTAGGTAAGCATGTGTTGGGACCTGTGAAGAAATCTAGAACAAGCAGACAAGCAGTATCCATTCATTTGTTTAATTATCATGTAGGGAGCTCCAACTCAGTGCCAAGTACTAGAGATAACAAAGACAATAAGCCAAGGGCTCTGGCCTCAAGGATTCAAGTTTAGAACATTTATGTTGAGAAGTGTTGGATGGGACAGCACAGGTCAGGTTGGAGATAAGCAGGAAAACTACTCAGGGATGAAAAGTGGACTTGAATTAAGTGATTATGGTCAAGGTGTGTGAGAGAAAAATTCAGAGGTAAAAAATAACACTAAGGTAAGAATTCAGATTAGTTTCTAGACAACTGAGTCCAACTTTCTACTACCAGTAGGTCCTTGGATTTGTTGCCTAACTTCTCCCTTGTCCACAGTTTCTTTAAAAAGCATCTAGGAATGATAGACAGTAAGGACAGCCTGTGTATCTTGACTTGATATCGTTGATAATGTAAGGATTTGGGGTTCGCAGTGTGAAGAGAAAAGTGATTGGAAGGGGATGGGCAAAGAATCAAGAGTATGAAGAAAGACGTGTAGAAAACTGGGGAGAATATCAACAACAGAGGCATGAGGAGAGCAGGGACAAATGGGTAAAAGCCACAAAAAGATAATTTCAAAAAGCACAGGGAGCATGTTCAAATAAAGTAGCAGAAGACAAAGCAAGAGGAGAAAATGGGTCTCCAAATAGTGGGTGGAGCTGCACTGGAATGGAAAGAGCTGGATTTGGGGCCTGAGTGCCTGCTCTACTACTTGAAAATTTAATGACTGAGTCACAGCCTCATCGAGTTGGTGGAAAGATTCACGGAGAATAATGCAGCAAGAAACACCTGACACACAGTAGGCACTCAGCAAATACTTAAATACATTTAATCTAGGAAGATATATTTTTGCTGTAAAGATATATTTTACTGTACATGCAAGTACTTAATGAGTAAAACTAAATAGGATACCAGCCGAACATAAAGGACTATAAATAAAGCTGAGCAAATAGGAGACTTGGAGCTGTGTAGCTGTGAGGCTGGAAGTTTGGCATTTCCACAAATCTTGGCTAAGGGTTATTCTTTCTCCAAGACAGTGATATTTACTGATGAGGTAAACCTAACGAGCATCTGCTAGACTTTTCTGCCAGTAGCGGTACTGACATTGCCCACCTGATCTTTCTCCTCTGAGATCACTCCATTAAGGAGTATTTTTTTTTTTAATGGCACTTCATTAAACTCTTGATACTTCTGGGCTGCCATATGTAGGAAGCCATTCAGCAGGAACCCTGGTGCTTCCCAGACATACTAGGTAGGGCTGCCTGGAATAAATGCTTCTGACCAAATAAGACTCTGCATTTAACAACCCTTTGAAGGTGAGGTCTTTGTGGCCACAGGCCTGATGCTTGGTCCAAATAGTCGATATCGTGGTTGTGCCTTGGGTTGAGACATGAGAATCATGAAGAGATGTGGGTTTAAAGATCATAAAGCACTGTGGCCATAGCGATGATTTGCTAATATATGTCTGTGACTGAGCCAAAGTGGTGACAAAAGGAAGGGATGTCCTAGCATTTGATAATCAGAGGGAACTGGAGGTGTATAGATACTTGCTGCTTGTGGCCTCTGAGTAGCAGGACATTTTTGTTTGTCCATTTGAATATGAATTTTAATTAGATTGTTGCAGCTGAAACTGGAAGTCAGAAATTGAATAAATATCTGCAAACTTCTTTTAAGTAATATGAGAACCTACTCAGTCTAGCTGTCTGGACGGCTTGGTCTCAAATTTTTTATTTTATTAACAACTTTTTTCTCTGCTATTTGCCAAGCTTTGGTTCAGGCATTTTGCTGAGTTGAAAACTGTGGAAATTTGTTGTAACTGGAGGGGAAAGAATCACATGTGGTTTCTTCCAAACCTTTTTCCAATTTTTTTTTTCCTGTTCTGAATTCCATGGGAAAATTACCCAGAAGGGTTATTTTCTTCTTTAATGATGCAACAATGCTTGGTTTGCTTCGCCTGCTTTTATTTTCTAGCTGCATTATAATTACATTTTCCCACACAACTTATTTTTTTTTCCTTCCAAATTAGTAGATATAAAATTCTGATGGCTCTTCAGGGAGCTAATCTTCAGATATTTTCTCCTTGGGCCGTCCTTTGTGTGGGAATAGATGTTGCTGGACGGTCAGGCCCCAATCTGCAGGTTTGGTGGCAGTCCATCACCCTGGGCCCTTTAATTAGCAGTTGCAGGTGAATCATTAATCGGGGCTACCCTCATTTGCATATATAAGCCAGAGACTTGCAGGTTTACAGTTATAAATCTTAATCATCCAGGCAGGGCATACGTGTTAGAATTCATCCCTCATTCCTTACAGTTGCCTCATCAGCTGTTTGCAAAGGGTTGTCCTATATTGGTAATTTTAAATGGGTGAAAAATGACTCGGCATATTAATTTGTTAGAAAAGCATGGTATTTTGATAAGAAAAGGCTAAGAAAAAAACAACAACAAAGCAAAAACATTTACACCAGACTCCTTGAGACAGTGGCAGGGGACATGGTACTTGAAAAATGACTCACGGTTTAATTTTTTTTCATTGTGTTGAGTTCTTTGGTGGCAATAAGCATGGCTAACACTATTAAAGAAAAGCCTTGAGAAGATTTTATACTTTCTTAGGACAGAGCAGTTTAAGCAACAACATTGAAAGTTCTTTACCCTGAGCCTATATTGATTCTGACCTTAAGGAATCTGAGAGAAATTCAGTTGTAGTAATGTTCAGTCTAATCAAAGGGATTGTCTGTTGTCCGAACTCGTCTCGACTCCTCATCAGTGGGGATGCCATGGATCTTTATTTAAGAGGGTGCTTTGCTCATTGAGTTTTATGATCCTCCATCTGTCTGGAGGCAGAGGTGCTCCCAGCTTCCAGTCATTTCTAAGAACATTCTAATTTGTAATTCGGTTAAAGACATAATTACCAACATCATACTTATTTACCAAAGGATCACATGTGTTGAGAATGAGACCAATCATGGGACAAAGCCTTTGTTCATCCTTGGTCTGCCGCACAGCAGAATGGAAGCACAAAGGCAATTGGTATGACAAATGTGTTGGCCTAATTGATTAACAATAATCTCGAAATCGTGTATTTAAGTTTCATGTGAAAGATAATATCAATATTTCTTTCGAAGGCCATGACCATGGGCACAGAGGGTTCTCAGGCTAATAAAGACTAGACTAAAATCAAGTAGGTATGGACATTAGTGAGAGATACCTCTGGCTTATGTTCCTGTCAGCATAGTGCCTCATACCAGGTCCCAAATGTCCCTTTTTCCTTGTAAGAAAATAAACTAAGGTGGGTTATTCATTTATTTATTTTTAATATTTTGTTTTTTTGAAGGAGAGAGGGGGAACATGAGCAGGGGTGGGGGAGGAGCAAAGGGAGAGGGCGAGGAACAAGCAGGCCTCCTACTGAGAGTGAAGCCTGACCAGTCCCCTGAGATCATATCTATGCCGAAGTCAGATGTTTAACCAACTGAGCCACCCAAGCACCTCGAAATGTGTTATATTTTTATTTGAGATTATTCTAGTCCTCCAATTGGACATTAGATGATATTGGCTGTGCTTCTCTCTTTGCTGACTGGCGGGTTCACTGATGGCCGTGTTGATTTAATGTTTCAGCCTTAGAGGCCATCCTCTTTGATGTTGTATGATGTCATTTTCCAGCCATTACGTAGATAATACTTTTTCCTTTTCCCAAGTTAACCTTGTATTGTCCATTCCAATTTCTCTCTCCTATTCCCTCCTAAAAAGACCAGGTGCTTGCTTGCTGGGGATAGAGAGAGAGGAAACAAGGAAAGGAGAAAAGTCACATTGTCTGTTAGCTTTCACAGCAATATGTTGTATAACAAACAAGACCAAATCTCAGTGTCCTACAAAACAAAACATTAATTTCTCACGTACAGGTTTGTGATCGGCTTTGATGCTACGTTCTAGCCTTGGGGGTCAAGTGCCTGTGTGCTCCATGTGTCTCTCATTTCAGAGCTACTTGGGGTTTTCTCTTCTCATGGCAGAAGGGAAGCATAAGTGAGCACAAGAGACCAAGTCAAACCATACAAGTACATTTAAAGCCTCTGCTTGGTTGTGACATGTGGGGTACATTATGTCTGCTCTCATTCCACTGGTCAAAGCAAGTCGAATGTCCACGACCAATATGAATGGGGTAGGGGACGTATACTCTTCCCACGGAGTCAGAGTCAGAAAGGATAAAGTGGATAAGTAATCCAACCTACCATTCAGTGTTTCAGTAGAGAGTTTTGGAAAATTTGGTGATGCTTACTCTGGGAATAGTTCTGGACCCTAGAGAATTGAGAAAGAAGAAATAAGATTTAAAATTTATCATTGGATATTCTGAATGGAGTCTTCCAGAAATGCAAATGAATTAGTTGAATTACTTTTAAAATACTTTTGGTATTTGGAATTTCTTTTCTTTCCCTTTTTTTTTTTTTTTAAGGTTTTATTTATTTGACAGAGACAGAGAGAGAGGGAACACAAGTAGGGGAGAGGGAGAAGCAGGCTTCCTGCTGAGCAGGGAGCCTGATGTGGGGCTTGATCCCAGGACCCTGGGATCATGACCTGAGCTGAAGGCAGAGGCTTTAACCCACTGAGCCACCCAGGCGCCCCTGGAATTTATTTTCTTGAATGTAATGTTACTCTAAGCTTGGACCACTAAGGTCTCCTGAATGTTATGGATTATGCACATATTTATTAAAATTTGGTGCCAGACCGTGAAGGGTTTGAAGTGAATCAGTACTATCACTGACTTGTTTGTGAGTGTTCTCACTCATCCTCTATGCCTGTGTTATTCACTACTATGCCTATTCACTCCTTGGAAAAAGTAATGTGATTTTTAGTGGCATGTCAGTTCTTTTTTGTTTTTTCTTAATTTCTTTTCAGCATAAGAGAATTCAATTGTTTGTGCACCACACCCAGTGCTCCATGCAATACGTGCCCTCCATAATACCCACCACCTGGCTCCCCCAACCTCCCACTCCCTGCCCCTTCAAAACTCTCAGATTATTATTTTTTTTTAATATTTTATTTATTTGACAGAGAGAAATCACAACTAGGCAGAGAGGCAGGCAGAGAGAGAGGAGGAAGCAGGCTCTCTGCGGAGCAGAGAGCCCGACGCGGGGCTCGATCCCAGGACCCTGGGATCATGACCTGAGCCGAAGGCAGAGGCTTTAGCCCACTGAGCCACCCAGGCACCCCACTCTCAGATTATTTTTGAGTCCATAGTCTCTGATGGTTCACCTCCCCTTCCAGTTTCCCTCAACTCCCTTCTCCTCTCCATCTCCCCATGTCCTCCATGTTATTTGTTATGCTCCACAAATAAGTGAAACCATATGATACTTGACTCTCTCTGCTTGACTTATTTCACTCAGCATAATCTCTTCCAGTCCCGTCCATGTTGCTACAAAAATTGGGTATTCATCCTTTCTGATGGAGGCATAATACTCCATCGTGTATATGGACCACATCTTCCTCATCCATTCGTCCGTTGAAGGGCATCTTGGTTCTTTCCACAGTTTGGCAACGGTGGCCATTGTTGCTATAAACATTGGGGTACAGATGGCCCTTCTTTCACTACATCTGTATCTTTGGGGTAAATACCCAGCAGTGCAATTGCAGGGTCATAGGGAAGCTCTATTTTTAATTTCTTCAGGAATCTCCACACTGTTCTCCAAAGTGGCTGCACCAGCTTGCATTCCCACCAACAGTGTAAAAGGGTTCCCCCTTCTCCACATCCTCTCCAACACACATTGTTTCCTGTCTTGCTAATTTTGGCCATTCTAACAGGTGTAAGGTGATATCAATTCTTATACCTCTGTGGAGTTCTCTATGGCAAGGCCAGTGGCAACATTCTAACTTCTTACAAGATTTATCTGTCAAGCAGCGTGTAACTCTACAGGCATAGTGGATACATGTGCTATATTTTTATCAAATGCTCTTTTAATATAAGGAATGTTTAACAGTTTACTTCCAAAGAGAACAACCACTTTTAATGAAGAATTTCCAAATTTTATTTAATTCCTGATATGTAACTATTACCTGACTACAAAATTTTCTTTCTTTCTTTTTTAAAAAAAGATTTATTTATTTATTTGAGAGAGAGGGAGAGAGAGAGCACAAATGAGGGAAGGGGCAGAGGGAGAGGGAGAAGCAGACGCCCCACTGAGTAGGGAGCCCTACGATGAGGACACGATAAAGACAACAATGATAATAACAATGACTATAATGATAATGACAGTGATGTCAATGATGACTATGATGACAATGACAAAGATGACTATGCGGAACTTGATCCCAGGACCCTGGGATCATGACCTGAGCCAAAGGCAGATGTTTAACTGACCAAGCCACCCAGGAACCCTTGACTACAAAATTTTCAATTTGGAAGTTGCTTTTGCACTGCAGAAGAACTGGTTAATATTGCCAGTATAATTGACTTCTGGTTTACTAAGTTGTGAAGAACAGCTGACTCTGAGTTGGGCTAATTATAGAGTAATATAAATTACTGTATTGTCACTGAATAGGGATACAGGGTTGAGGTGTGGGATGTGGTTGAAAAATCTCTTCTGTCTCTGCAAATTCTTTTCATAACAATGGTGATAACCTTGGACATATTTATTTCCCACAAAGAAATAACATTTCTTGATAAGTAGATTTCTTTTTCTCCTTAAAATACTTTCTGCTTCAAATTAATTTTTTTTTTCTAATTCTGTTATAGGTATTTAGTAAAATGATGTAGTGGAAAGAAATTTTGGTGGCTCAGTTTGGTGTAGTCAGTATAGCAGGTATGGAACTCCAAAAAACCTGAGTTCCTCTTCATGATCTATTCTTTTGATATTGTGTGTTTTTGGTGAATGTACTTCATTTCTGTGAACTTCAGTTTCTTTTCTGTATGGAGAATAATAGAAACTCTCTGATGGGGTTATTGTGGGGACTAAGTGAGGTTATAATCACAAGTTATTCAACACAAAGCCTTGCTCATAGAAAATGATAAATATTAGCTAGTAATATTATTAGTAATAGTGTTATTAGTGCTGTGGATAATGAATGGACATGTGACCTGATAGATTGATATTTGAGTCATTTGGGGGAATTTTCTGTGGGGTTTTGAATTTTCCTTTTTCCTTGGCAAAAAAAAATTCAGGTTTTTGAAAAACTGACACGATCTATAATGTAAAAGTGGTAAGAGAGAAATGACAATTATAACCCATTAACTGAACATCATGCCATTTTTTTTCTTTTGGTTGCACAAAATTTTAACAAGCCTATTTTCTGTCTTTGTTGAAGTTATTTGGAAACCCTGTCTGGGACAAGGGAAAAGGTCTTTGTGCCTTATTCATATCCTTTCACTCTTATTCTACTCTTATCTCTACTATTTAGACTGTGGATGTACTTTCATATCACCTGGGAGAAAATATTTGCAAATCATATATATGATAAGGTGCTAATATCCAAACTATATAAAGAATTCATAAACTCAATAGCAAAAAAAAAAAAAAATCTTTTTTTTTGATTAAAGATGGGCAGAGGATCTAAGTAGACATTTTTCCAAAAAAGGCATATAATTGACTAACAGCTACATGAAAAAATGCTCATCATCACTCATTATGATGGAAATGAAAGTCAAAACCACAAAGAGGGGCACCTGGCTGGTTCAGTTGGTGGAGCATGCAACTCTTTGTCTCAATGCTGTGAATTCAGGTTCTAGGTTGGGTATGGAGAGTACTTAAAAATATATTTAGGAAGGGGCGCCTGGGTGGTTCAGTGGGTTAAGCCACTGCCTTCGGCTCAGGTCATGATCTCAGGGTCCTGGGATCGAGCCCCGGTCCTGGGATCGAGCCCCGCGTCAGGCTCTCTGCTCAGCGGGAAGCCTGATTCTTTCTCTCTCTGCCTGCCTCTCTGCCTACTTGTGATCTCTCTCTGTGTGTCAAATAAATAAATAAAATCTTTTAAAATATATATATATATATATATATATATATATATATATATATATATGTATTTAGGAATAAAAACCCCACAGTGAGATATCATTTCACACCTTTTAGAATGGCTGTTATCAAAAAGACAATAAATAACAAGTGTTGTAGAGAAAGGGGAATGCTTGTGCACTGTTGGTGGGAAAGGGAATTGGTACAGCCACAATAGAAAACAATATGGGGGATCCTCAAAAATGTACAAATAGAACTACCATATGATCCAGCAATTCCTTTTGGGTATATATCTGAAGAAAGCAAAAACAGGAACTTGAAAAGATATATCACCTCTGTGTTCATGGCAACATTATTTATCACAGCCAAGATACGGAAACAACCCAAGTATCCATCAGTGGATGAATGGATAAAGAAGATGTGATATATATATATATATATATATATATATATATATATATATATATATATATATATAGTGAGACATTATTCAGCCATAAAAAGGATGAAGTTTTACCATTTGTGACAACATAGATGGACTTTGGGGGCATTATGCTAAATGAAATAAGTCAGAGAAAGACAAATACCATATGACCTCGCTTATATGCGGCATCTGAAAAAACCCCTCAACAATAAGAAAATGTGCTCAGATACCAGAATGGATTAGTGATTGCCAGAAGTGGGGGGAGGGGTGAAATGGGTAAAGGGAGTTAAAGCATATGAACTTCCAGTTATAAAATAAGTAAGTCATGGGATGTTATGTACAGCATGGTGATTATAGTTAATGATGCTGTATTGCAGGACAACCTGGGTGTCTCAGTCAGTTGGGCATCCAACTCTTGATTACTGTTTATGTCGTGATCTCAGTGTCCTCGAGCCCTGTGTCAGGCTCTGTGCTCAGCAGGGAGTCTGCTTGAGATTCTCTCTCTCCCCTCTCCCTCAGCCCCTCCTCCTGCTCTCTCTCTCTCTTTCTCTTGCTTAAATAATAAATAAACACTTAAATCTTTTTAAAAAATAATGCTGTATTGGATGTTTGAAAGTTGCTAAGAGAGTAAATCTTAAAAGTTGTTGTTACAAGAAAAAATGTGTGTAACTTTGTGTGGTGACAGATGTTAACCAGACTGGTGGTAATCATTTCCCAATATATACAAATATTGAGTCATTAAGGTATATACCTGAAACTAATGTAATGTATGGCAATTGTGCTTCAATTAAAAAGGTAAAATAATAATAAGTAAAATAAAAATTCTTAAAAAAAGAAAATGTATGGTATCGGAGACCCACCCCTGGATATTCTTATTTATTGGGTCAGTTGAGAGTCTCTGGACTAGATCCCATTTCTGGAATCTCTCAATCCCTTTTTTCTCTCTTGCTTTTACTCGTATGATTTCTCATGTTCCTTCCAAAGCTCTCCCTGATTTCTCAGTTAGCAGAGCTGGGTTTATGCTGCAGGACAACTCCCAAGTCTCAGTGGTTTAAAAAAACAAAGGTTGATTTCTTCTGGTACTATATGTCATCCAGCATTAGTGCAGGGGCTCCAGTCCCTGGCATCTTCCCTCCAGGATCCACATTTGCAACTGTTCATCTCTATGGAATGTGCTTGGTTGTGGTGTTCGATGAAGAGGGCACAAAGACAGCAAACACTGACAATTCAGCACTCTAGCGCAGAAGTAACATATGTCATATTTGCTTAAGACATTTTGGCCAAACTGGCCACCTAGCTACACCTAACTTCAATAAGAGGGTTTATGCAAGCCTCCCTTATGCTAGAAGAAAAAACAAAATATTTGTAAACAGCTCCAATGTCCACGCATTTGGCAACACCTTGCCATACTTTCTTCCCTTTTCTTCCCTTTCCTGAATTCCCATTGCACCCATCTATACCACATAGAGATTTATCATTTCATGGCATGTTATTTTGAATTTTAGATCTGGAAGAGACCTTAGAAATCATGTGGTTTTTCTTCCTTTAACTTCCTTGCAGACTTCGGTTCTTAAAACTAAAGTGGATTCCAATTTGTTTATTTTTAAATAAAATGATCAAAACAACTTCTCAACTTATTTTTTGTTTTTTCACTGAAGGGCAATATAACTTGTTGGAATGGAGAGCTACTGGAAGGAAATGCATTTCTGCATCTAGCTGCTGGTGAGTGCATTCCTCATTTAGAGGGGGCCCTGTACTTCATGGCACACTTGCAGAATGGTTACTTCTTGTTCCCTTTTGGTCTTGTGCCTACTTGAACTTTAGTGATATTAGCAATTACTAAGGAAATAAGACTTTTGGAGAAATCTACATAATCTTGGTCATTCCAAAGTTTTATTGAATACCTTTTTACAATGAAATAGCTCAAGAGGTAGGCAGGCTAATAAACTAGACATGATAATCATACCACGTGTGTAGCCGAAATTATGCTTATTCCCCAGTGAAATAAAACTTCTCAGGCCTCAGTAGAGACAGATGAATTTATCATTCTGCAGCAGCAGGGTGGGTCATAGCCTGGGTGGCAAGCTATGTAAATATTAATGGAGATTCCAAACTCCTCCGTGTCTGTAATAATTTCAGTGCTATGTTAGCAGAGGAAGGTCAAGGGAAAAAAAAAAGAGAGAGGGAATGGTGTGGGTGGGTCTTGAATATTTTCTACTGTAAGGAAAATCCAGTTTATTTATTTATTTTTAAATTCTTTTTGTCTCTTTAGAGTCTGTAGCCATCATACAACCTCTACATGATGCTAGAGCACACTTTACTCTGGAAATCCACCGATACTTTTGGCGTAAGGTTATTTGACCTCTTTCTTTCTAATTTCACAGTGTCAGTGTTTGAGCTGAATAATTTCAAACAGATTTGCCTCCCAAGAACCCTTTTCTTTGTGGAACAAACCATGAAGAAACACTTGACTAGTGGGCGAAATGACGAATACCTTCAACCTCACAAACTATTAGGAATCAATTTCTCAAGCATCATATCTAATTATTCTCCCTCCCCCCCTATTTCAATCCAGGAATCCCAAGGTTAAGGAAAAGCAGCTGAAAAAACAGTATTCTTGGTTGATATTCATGTACTGAACATTTCTTGTTTTCTGTAACTGCAGGATGGGAAGGGCAGAGAACTTCCAAAATCTGTCCCTTTAATTGCCAAAAAAGACACAGAACATGCAGAGCAAGAAAAAAAATAGTGCTATTTTGTAGAGATAATAGTGTTGCTAGGAATATTAGAAATCCTATTGTCTAATGGTTCTCAAAATGTGATCCTATGATGGCACTAGTTATTCTGAGTTGGGAGGAACCTCCCAACTCCAAGAAGGAATGGTTGGAAGTCCAGCTGGTGTGGACGCCCAGATGGGCCAGGACGGAAAAGCTGTTTAACTAGGTTGCTGTGAAAAGGCACATGTATGTATGCGTAACACTGGAATATATTTTATGTGTGGAGGTATAGGAGTAGCAGGATGACAATAAGTGGAAAGCATTTGAAGTGAGAAGGCAGAAAGAGGAATTTGCATTGCTGAAGGGGGTAGGTGGTCTTTGTATCATTACAACAGGTCCAAACTTTGTAGAACAAGTAGTTTGAGAATTACTCACCCAGTGTAGATGACACAGGTGACAACCTGTGTCTGGATGTTAAGTTATTCAAGACAGTTGTCCAAGATAGTTTAAGATCAGGATAGTTTCCACATACATACTTGATAGCAAGTTTAGTGTTTGAGCTCCTTTACAGTCAAAATGTATACATAAAATAGTAGTCATATTCATTAGGTAACTCTTTTTTTTTTTTTTTTAAAGATTTTATTTATCTGGCAGAGAGAGAGATCACAAGTAGGTACAGAGGCAGGCAGAGAGAGAGGGGGAAGCAGGATCCCCACCGAGGAGAGAGCCCAATGTGGGGCTCGATCCCAGGACCCTGAGATCATGACCTGAGCTGAAGGCAGAGGCTTTAACCCACTGAGCCACCCAGACGTGCCATCATCAGGTAACTCTTGCTGAAGTCCAAGACCACTTCTGTTGTTAGGTGCTCTGTAGATAGAGAACAGCTGATTGGTATAGCTAAGAATTGTTTTTGTTCCAAATGATAGAAGTCCAGCTCCAACTAGCTTACCAAGGAGGTGATTTATTGGCAAATGTAGCCAAACTATGGGAAGGGCAGGAGTATGGTTGGCTCTTTTAGTTTCATATAAAAGATATCCAAGGGCAGAGCTATGATTGACCCAGTTTGGATCACATGTGTTTGAATCTAGAAGGAATGGATATTGTGATTGGCAGCCCCAATAGAACATTAAGTTAGAGTCAGACAGAAGCTCTTCTCTTCAAAAGAGGAACGTATGTTGTTACTGTCCATTCAGCTGATGAAAATCTTCCTTTTTTGATCTAAAAACTCACAAAGTTATCTGTTGGACTTTGGTTTTCCACAATAATAATTTTAAGAATTAAATTGGAATAGATAATCTGATTAGAAGCTCCTTGAGGGTAGGGATTACATTTTGTAAGACTTCTGTATCCTCAGTTCTTGCTTAGGAGAGTTTTGAAAATATGCTATTGATTTGATTTTATTACTTGTGATAATGGATGGATTCATAATATAAAAATTAAGGATTATATGGGAGTTACAAAACCTTATGAGTTTGGTCTTTAGCAGATTTAGTTTCATAAATGTACTCAGTATAAGAAAATATTAAAAAGGCATTAAGTAAGGCTGTGAGTGGGCTGTGTGGTTAGGAGAAAGTAGGTTGTATTATTTCTGTGTTAGGACTTATTTAAAGTTTTGTTTGTTTTGTTTTTGTTTATTTGAGGTGGTGCTTTTAAAAAATTCTCCTAAGAAAACATTAAGAATCTTACATTTAGAGTAACAGATTTTTCTATATGATATACCTCACTTGAGATTTTCAAAGTAATTTTTTTAAGAGTGCCTTTTGTAAGTTTTCATATCACATTGGAGGAATGGCCAGTGTCATTTTCAACACGATTAACCATGCTTGATCCCTCCTCACAACCATAAATTGAGGTTGAATGTTGGTTGAAGCAAAGCGAGATGGAATCAACCTATCAGAAGCACTGATTTATAGTACTGCTACTCACATTTCTCAGCACACGGCTGCCTTCCCTCTTCTTGGCTCAAACAGCTTTGAAGCACATAGGGGACTAACTAATATGGTAGCTCCCATACCTAACTCATTCCGTCAAGAGCATCTCCACTAGAAGTATTTGAGAATAGTATTTATTTTCCCAGTATGATTTATGTAAACATTTGTCCTATTCACAAGTAGCATATTTTCATGCCTAATTCTGGGGGGTGTGGTGGGGTGGTGAGGAAAAACCTTCTCTGCCTGTCTAGACAGACCCTTGTTAGTGCATGTCTGATCATACGTGTGCTCATGGCGGTAATATGAATCAGTGGGAAGTGAGCCAAGGAAAGACAACCGTATCTACCAATTAAATTTACTGAGCTTACAGGGTGGTTTATAAAGTCAACATGCTGGGCAAGGTTTACATCTGACCAGGGAAATTGTTGTTTTCTGATCCCTGGCCGGCTGTCATCCACCCCAAACACAAGACAGATGTTGGCTTTACTAGGGTCAGGGTTATCACAGAGTGGGATGAATAATCATTGGCTCTGGGGTTTTCTACTTTTCCTTTGCTGATGAATAAGAGCAAATAAAATAATTTCTGAATGCATTCGGGGGTGGGGTGGGTTAATTTTGCAAAGCTGGATTGAGCCACTGAAAACCAGCATCACAGTGATGAACCTTCTGTGTCTCAGATGTTTCTCAGTTCATTTTGTTTGATCTGAGGATGACTGATTCTGCTATCTCAAAGGGCAAAGGTTAACGTCTTCTCATAAAGATAACAATGATAAACACAAACAAGGTATTCACTCTGATATATTGGCTTCTTATCTGGGGATCAAGGCAAAAATGTGGGAGAACTAAAAACCGGAGAATTTGAAGTAGCATCAAAGTAATTTGTTGGTTTTTGAAGTAGGACATTTTTTATTAATATGTTTTCTTCAGATAGAATTGAGGTATATAACAGCATGAAAGCTAAGGAAAATAATGAAGCTGGGAGATATTTTCTATGTTTGATATGGTGTCAAGTGTATAAAGCCTGTACATGTGATTCCAGCCCATTTGCGTTTGTCTTTTGGGATGGTTTAGTTTCCATTAGGTGCTAAGAAAACCAGTCATGCACTTCTGACTTCCCAGGAAGAGAGGCAGACCTGAGAGAATCCTGTCTGTGGGAAGGCCGACTTGTGGTGGGGGGCAGAGCAATGAGCCCCAGTGCTGGAGCTTTGGGATCCATGTTGGAGACCGCCAGAGATGTCATCTAACACTGGGCAGTGAGGGAGAGGCAGGAGGCTGACAGTTGCTAAACTTTTGGTGCCCTTCTGGAGGGACAAATACACACAGCCTTTCTTAAGGCTGGAAAAATACAGCCCAGTCGACATAATTTATTCGGGGGCTTGCATACTGAATTGTATTCCAGATACCAGGTTATATTTGATGGTTGACCAGAAAATAGTATACCGTTTGTCTATTTAAGGCTAAAAATCTCCAGAATTGCCTTTTAAGCTTACAATTGCCTGTGAAAATAAACAGATATTTCCCTCATTCAAACTGCTTTTCTCATCTGCTCATTCTGGAATGCTCTTATAAAAGTTATCTGCCTCTCTGACCACATTTATCTTTCAGATTCTTTTCTCATTCAGTGGTAGCTCTCTCTTCACCTCATCCACCCTATGCTCCAGACTTTGACTCACTTTGGCTTCATCTCGTTCTGTCCTCCTGGGTCTGAGTGTGTGGTCACCCCCAAGCCAGCCTCTTTCCCTGAACTCCTTCTCAGTCTTGTGATGGTTTCCTCAAAGCTCCTGTGGTCTGCGAAGCTGAGCACTGACCCCCTTCTCTTGGAAGATCCCTTGGCTCCCACACACCCAGTGTTACTAAATTGAGGGCTCTTAACCTCTGACCTTTTCCAGCTGGAGCCTTTCAACCTAACCGATGCCTTCTAAATGTGTTTGCATGCCTGTTGGGTGTTTTCTTATTATCTCCTCCGTTTATCAGTCCTGAGGTTTTGGGGTCATTTTGGCTGTTTCTTCTTGCTTTTTCTCAGCCTTCATAGTGACTTCAGCATTAACATATTTATGAGATGCTGCCTGCACCAGATCTGAGGACCCAACACAGTAACTTTCCTTCTATAGATTGTCCTTCTCGCCCCAGGGCAGTGTGGATGAGCCCATCTGTTTGCATTGAGAATACTGGTTAAACTTGCATTGAGAATACTGGTTAAATTCCGGTGAAACTATTTGAGAAATCATCATTTCAGGCAAGACTCTGCCCTCCATATCCTCTTTCAACAAAGTGATTAAAACACTAGATCTGACAATAAAATGATGAGCTGTCAGGTTCACAGAGATGTTAGGTAGAAGAGATGGAGTTACGGAACCCCAAGGCATAGATTTTCCTTTTCTTTCATCCTTCCCTTCCCCTCCCCACCCTATCCTACCCTTCTCTTCCCCTTCCTCCCTTCCTCCTTTCTTCCTTTCCTTCATCTTTTGGATTCTGTGGCATCACTGCTATCTTGTGGAAAAATTTCTTGCAGGAAGTTGTTCAGCTGTGAGTCAGTTTCTTTGCCCAAGAACATTGTCTGGGCAGTAAGAGACCTAATTATTTTTCCTTCTACCTCCCTTGTTATTATTATCTTTTTCTTTCTAAAGGGAAATTTTGGCCAAACTCTCTGGTCTGTGGATTAGATTTTGGGTTTGTGATCAGCTGAAGAAAGCTGTCTTGCCTAGGAGGGAAAAGCATAGGAGGGGAGGGGAGGGGATGGATTTCGGTTGGGGAGCAGTACCCACCTGCTGACCACAGGGGCCCTAGGTAGCTCTTTACCTCTCAGTGTTGGGGTCATTGGCCAACTTCAAATATATGGACATTCTCTGTCTTATTTCTGTGCTTCTTGATGCAGTAATGAATATGGACTGTATTTCAGAAAGCCTGTATTTCTATAGTATAATTGGACTACCTGTGTTTATATTAAAAAAAAAAAAGATTTATTACACTTTAATTTTAGTTCACAATTTTTCTAATAGGAATGCTAAGTTCAGAAACATCAAGGATCCTGTCTTCAGGGTCTGGTATCTCATATTCTCCCTGTGGAGATAAGTCAGTGAGTCACATACACTCTGGAAAAAAAAAAAGTGAAAATTAGATACTGTAAATCTCATATAGTCCAGAGATTTCCCATACTGTGTGCTTCTGCTTGCCCTTCATTTATACTGGACTTCTTTGAAATGACCCTGCTGTTAACCTTCCAAATCAAATTTTCTTTCAGATTTTTTTCTTATATCATGCAATCATTCTTCTAGGATTCACTGAAAAACTTAATACTTCTATGAAAATGATTCTTTGATGAAAATCGTACTTCTGTTAAAAAAAAAAACAAACCTTGTATCACATGATGAAAACTATATAATCCACGGTTGTCCTTTCTGGCCACCATTTAAAGTTCCCTTTGGGTAACTTGGTAACCTATCCTTAGGGTAGTTCTCTAGTACATTAATTCTCTACAAAACTGTCTCCCTACTATGTGACTTCTTTTTCTGTCTTTGTATTAATAACATTTGCATATTTATATTTCATTATAACATAGTTCAAGTAATTAAAAAAATATTTATTTATTTGACAGAGATCACAAGTAGGCAGAGAGGCAGGCAGAGAGAGAGGAGGAAGCAGGCTTCCTGCCGAGCAGAGAGCCCAATGCAGGGCTTGATCCCAGGACCCCAGGATCATGACCCGAGTGGAAGGCAGAGGCTTTAACCCACTGAGCCACCCAGGTGGCCTAGTTCAAGTAATTTTTAAAAGGATTTCTGAGTTACATAGTATGATAGGATGTTATAAAAGATAATTAAGACAAAGTAGAAATACATTTGTAAGATAGAAGTACAATTCTGGAAAATAAATAAATAAGAGAAAGTAGCTTGTTTTTGATGAGGTGACAAGACTCTTGAGTATACTGATGGTATGTAGCAACATGCTTGTATCTTCATTTTGTAGTGAAGTTGTGTTCCTCTGTACAAAATCTTTCTGCTGGGATGAATTCAGATTAGCTTTAAAATTATTTCCATAAAAATTTATAGAAATATACTGAGAAAAGATTTCTCTATTATTTATTTTACAAACAAGCTTTAATTGTATAATAGCCTACTCGTTAGAAGTTGATAATAATTTATGTATACCTGGGATGAATTATGGCATATATGGACAGCACTTATATGGTATAAGCGTGATGATATATAATTTAAATTATTTTAAGAAGACTTTTTTTTTTAAAGATTTTATTTATTTGAGAGAGAGAGCATGAATGGGGATAGGGGTGGGGAGAGTGATGGGTGGGGAAGGGGTAGAGACAGAGAGAGAAGCAGCAGGGAGCCCAGACATGGGCTTGATCCCCAGACCCCAGGATCATGACCTGAGCCAAAGGCAGACACTTAACTGACTGAGCCAGCCAGGCACCCCTAAAAGACTTACTTTAAATACATTAAGATAATCAATTAGCAAATATATTTGTGCAATGTTCTTAATATAGTTTATGCTAATAATTATAGTTGAAAATACTAAATCATAATTTAAAATAATGTAATTAACATTATTGGATATGGGGGTGCCTGGGTGGCTCAGTGGGTTAGGCCTCTGCCTTCGGCTCGGGTCATGATCCCAGGGTCCTGGGATCGAGCCCCACATTGGTCTCTCTGCTTAGAGGGGAGCCTGCTTCCCCCTCTCTCTCTGTTTGTTGCTCTGCCTGCTTGTGGTTTCTCTCTGTCAAATGAATAAATAAGATATTCAAAAAAAAAAAAAAAGGATACCTATGGAGAAAACAGAGCACTCCTAGAGGTATCACAGTTCCTTTAAAAAAAAATATTATTGGATATGTTAGGATATGACTGCTGATTAATTTAAATGTAATTTAAATGAATGATTAAAAACTTCAATAAATCAAATATTTTCTAAGTCCTGTCGTGTGCAAAGTACTGTGGCAAATAAAAAGAAACATTATTTAGCTGGGGAAGCTATTTAATAATTATTAAATTTAAGCAACAGAAAAAAAAAATTACAGTTGATGGGAACATAGCCAAATGAGATCAGCAGATAGAAAGAGCATTGTGTGTTGAATGGTACCAAATGGATTCATAGGGAAACATTTGAACCTATTCATAAAGATCATAAATGTGGTAGATGGGATGGACATAGCTTGCAGACTAGCTTGGTAGTCTGTGAATAGAATCTTTTAGCCTGGGAATCAAGATTCCTGTAGGAGAATCTTGTACATTGTGGAGAACTTGGGATGTAAAGGTAATAAATTTGAGTACTGAAAAGTCGTTGAGGGTTACAATGGTCATTTCTTAACCAGGTTTATCTACTTCCAGTCAAAGTACATTTATTAAGCATTGGCTCTTCATAAGAGGTACTGTGCTAAGTGTTTTAAGAAAGTAAAAAAATTAACAATTATGACTTCTGTCCTCAAGTAGTGTATATAGTCTGTTATATAGGAGAAAATACGTGTACACAAATGGCTATGGATTAAGCCAGAATATGACAGGGGCTATAAGGAAGAGAAGTGTGTACCAAGTATGAAGATAAAACAGGGGAAAGAAATTACTTCTAGCTGGGAGGATTAAGGAATATTTGGGGAGAGGGAAGGCATTTCAGTTGATCCTTGCAAAATGGACAACATCTTCCCTCTATGAGGAGAACATGCTTTTTAAATAGGAAAAGCAAGGGCATAAGAGTAGGAAATTGCAGAACAAATTAAGGCCTAGAAAATAGTTTAGCTTGGATATAATCCAAAGCGTATAGGGAGGAGTGAGAGAGGTAAGGGCAGAAATGTGGGATGAGACCTGGACGTGGAAGAGCTTTAATGCCAAGCTGAGAAGCTTATACTTTATTTTGTTCAGGGATTCCCTATGTTGCTTTTTTTTTTTTTTAATACTTTCATACTGTTTACTTATGCAGCGTTTTCATTAATAGCCTCTTTTATTTCTCAACCAGATTGGGGAGAGGGTAGAGCTTAAAAAAAGATCTTCCCTGAAGTTCTCAGAAGTACTTCCAGGGGTTCATGTTCTGGTGGTTGATACATATGGTGAATGATAAGAACGGTACCCTGGGGGAATTACAAGGAAAGGTGAACAGTGCGTGGGTTGAATCAGAAGGAGGAAGTTATAGGAGGAAAGAACACTTGGGAGCTGTCACTATAGTATGGGTGGGTCTGTGAGGGTCAGATCTATTAAGTTCTTTTCTCCCCCAGCTTTACTGACATATACTTGACATACAGCATTGTGTAAATTTAAGGTGATTTGATATATGTATATATTGCAAAATGATTATTACAGTAAGGTTAGTTAACACATCCACACCTCGCATAGTTAGTACTAAGTTCATAATTAGCCTCTTATCAGTCTGCACTTTCTGAATGAGTGATGGCAATGTTAAATGGGAGACAGGTTTTAGACTTCTTGCCAGGGTATAATGATAGTATTCAATAGCTGACTAGAAGTAGAGATCAAAGTTGAGGAAGTAAGGATAATTTCATGATTAAAGTCTTTGTTAACCAAAGGACAATATCTTTCTTAAAAAGATATAAAACAGGGGCGCCTGGGTGGCTCAGTGGGTTAAGCCGCTGCCTTCGGCTCAGGTCATGATCTCAGGGTCCTGGGATCGAGTCCCGCATCGGGCTCTCTGCTCAGCAGCGAGCCTGCTTCCCTCTCTCTCTCTCTCTGCCTGCTTCTCTGTCTACTTGTGATCTCTCTCTCTCTGTCAAATATATATTAAAAAAAAAAAAAAAGAAACCATCTTTAAAAGATGTAAAACATGGAGAAAGCAGAATAGGAAGAGTTATTCTGGTTGCCTGCAATCTAGTGTATCTGGGTCTAAGATTTCAAGAGGGCAAGCCAAGCATATTTATTTACCTGCCCTCCTTCTCTACTTCCATTGAGATCACAGCAAAGTGGTCGGGCTAGAAACTCATAACCACCAGGAGAAAAGGAGGCAGAGGTCATAAGAAGATGAGAGTTTAACAAATTTCTGGCAGATAGAACACAGAGAACTGAAGAAGGAGACAGTATGGAGGAAACAGCTGACTGGTGGGCATATAGGAAATGAAAAAGATGTTTGGGCTCCAGCTGGCAATCATGGACTGCAGAAAACTAAAGTGAAGGTTTGAAGGTTGGTCAATGTAATGCAGAAGGTGCAGCCTCCCCTACCTCCGTATGTACAGCTGCTGGGAGGCCTGAGGGCTGCGCGGCAGCTAGACCTGCTGGGGGATCTTCTCTGGCTGAAAGTAGGCCAAGTACCCCAATAATTTCCCCCCCATACGTTTGATGACGTAAAAGAGTTTGGCAAGCAGTGCTCTGCAGAAGATTGGGAAGAAACTGAGGGTTCTACCACTGTCCTCACTCTAGTTCCTTCCTATGCAATCAACATTTAAAAATCTTCCAGCCCATGATCACTGAATTTCTGGTCATTCTTCCCACTCAGGGGAAGACATACCTAAAAATAGTACAGAGACAATCTCAATCGGTTATCTAGAAAGATATCCCAGACCTTTGTTCTTAAATATGAATGGACATCCAAGATACCAGATATTAGAGGAAAAGTGGGAAAGTAGTGGTTTTGAAAAAAAATCAAGATAAGATAAGCAAATATTTATAAAAATATGTGTTAAATACATATATATAACAATATATATTGGCCCTGGAGGAAGTAGAGGTAATTTAGAGAACAAAAGAGAACTTTTTTTTTTAAATCGAAATCTAGTTGACATACAATATTGTATTATTTTCAGGTGTGCAGCATAGTGATTCAACATTTATGTACATTACAAAGTGATCACCATAATAGATTTGGCTACCATCTGTTACCATACATAGTTATTACAATTTTAACTACATTCCATATGCTGTATATTGCATTCCTGTGTCATTTATTCTATAACTGAAAGTTTATACCTTTAAATCTCCTTCCCCTATTTGCCCATCTCCCATCCCCTAGAAGAGAACTTGCAAAAATTTTATTCTATCAATATTGGCAGACTTTGAGAAGAGACTACATCCATAAAACAAAAACAGGATTCCTTGAAAAAAGAAGCAAAATGAGAAATGAGTCTTACAAACTCCAAATGATTGCTGAAAAGTAAAACTCCAAGAACATAAAGCAAAAACAGAGTCACCAAAATATGAAAGACAAGATATGATAAATCTATAAGATCTAAAATCAGATTAGTAGGAATCCCAGAAATGGAAAGCAGAGGAAAGAGAGAGGAAGAAATGAACAAAAGAATACAAGAAAAATTCCCAGAACTGAACATCAGATTAAGAGAATTCATCAAGGGCTTCAAAAGATGACTAAAAATACCCACATAGGCATGTTCTTTCGAAATTTTAGAACATTTGGGATACTGATAAGATCTTATGAAGTTCTACCAAAAAAAAAAAAAACTCACCTCAAAAGGATGGAGAATTAGACTGGTTTCAGGCATCTGCTCAGTCATGGGGGGGTGTTTGAATACAATAGAGAAATGCTTTCAAAATTCTGAGGAAAAGTTATTTTGACAGAACAGTTTCATAGCCAATCTATGAATCAAGTATTAGGGTAGAAGAAAGACATTTTTGGCATGGAAGAATTCAGAAAATTTGCATACCATGTATATGCTTTTTGAAAACATTTCTGTGAAAGCAAAATGAGAGAGAGAGTAGAGAAAGAAGACATGTTATCTCACCCAGACGTTCAGTGTAGGAGAGCCTAGGATGACGCCTTCAGGTCACCAGTCCAGGTCCATAGAAGAAGTATCTCTTGGGAAAAGTAGATTTTGTTACATGGGTTGAGGGTAAATTTCAGGATTTGGTAGAAGCATATATATATATCTTCCATTTACGAGGAAAAGATAAGACAAACATCTCCCCTTTCTGTCCTCCAAATTAAACACAAAAAGTACAAGAAAGTCATGTTACAAATATGAAGCAAAATGAAATGTAACAGGATTTGGATCAATGAAGGCCATGTCATAATCCGTTTGAGGGTGAGGCAGAGTGCTGTCTTTGGAGTCACCCAACGTAGTGACATAGGACTTGCTAAGAAGTAAAGATAAGCTTATGTATTTCTTGGCTTTGCAGTAAATAATATTTAGGTAGTTAAAATGACATAAGTACTGTTTGTTGGTTTTTAATTTTTAGAATCTGTACCCAAAACATTAAAGACAAGTATGGTTGTAAAAAATATAAATCATAGAAGTAAAGGTTTAGGTAACAAGATTTAGAATAGAAAGAGGAGGGAGAAGTGAAGGAAAGAGAAG
The DNA here is from genome assembly GCF_922984935.1 of Meles meles. Classification (NCBI taxonomy): domain Eukaryota; kingdom Metazoa; phylum Chordata; class Mammalia; order Carnivora; family Mustelidae; genus Meles; species Meles meles. Next base: position 75,905,031 of record NC_060068.1, on the reverse strand, counting down.
GGGCTAATATCTTCACTATGTGTCCCAGTGAGAAATCACTAGACCATGTCAGAAGTTGGAAGATTGAGAAACAAGTTTAAAAATCTTTAAAATTTCAAATGTGACCAGGAGAGTAATTAATAATGATAGTAACAATAGCAGTAGCATGTAGGGAGGATGGGAGAGGGATGAAAAAAGTGAGCTAAGTGCTTATTTTTCATAAGCTTATCTTTGATAAGTTAAAAAAAGAAAGGTAAACAACAGAGGAAATTAGAATGGTAAGGAGTGCTTACTTCTGAGGGACAAATGGTGTGGGAAATTTATTTTGGTTAAAATAAATGCAGTTTAGTAAAAGTAAACACCTAAAAACCTAAAGAAAGGAACTACCAGGCATATCCAATGGTAGTCAGGTCTGAAAAATTTCTTATAGAAAAAAAAAGGTACATTTATTTGCATGACTGTAATCAGCTTGGTTAGTTGGCAAAAAAACAAAAAACAAACCCAGGAAGTAGACAAAAAGTTTAGTGAATAAAATCCAGAGGTAAAGTTCAAGAATCAGAAGACTGAATTAGAGTGTGTATAAAAGCTAAATTTCAAGAGAAGGACATTTTCAGGTAGTTTCCTGCTTTGGGATGTTATTATATTTTTTGGTAGTTTCTTAAGGTTGTGGTAACTCCTGATTTAAAGACTTCAATTTTTTTTTAAATTTTCCTGATTATAAAAAGTAATAGGTGTTCTTGTAAAAAATTAGAAAATATTGAAAAATATAGAGAAACTCCAACTTAATTAGTACGTGGCAACTTACCATCCCACTGTTTTTTTTTTTTTAAGATTTTATTTATTTTAGAGAGAGAGAGAGAGCGAAGGAACATGCTCCTGAGCAGGGGAAGAACAGAGAGAGAGGGAGAGAATCCTAAGCAGACTCAACTCTGAGTATAGACCCTGCCTTGGGCCCAATCCCAGGACCCTGAGATCATGACCTGAGCTGAAACCAAGAGTCACACACTTAACTGACTGAGCCACCCAGGTGCCCCACCACCCCAGTATTTTCACCTCATTCCTAGAGCTACCAAAGAAAACTCCCATCTCTACCCATACCACCAGGTAAAAATCACTTACTAGCAACAGGATAAAAATCAGTACTCAAGAGGGGAAAAGTTGCTTAGCTTAGCTTAGCTTGCTGATTATATCCCTGAGCCACTATCCAAACTTCTGGATGTGGAAAAAACCTGTTCCCACTTCTGCTACTCTGGCTATAGACTTAGGTGCTACTCTCTCAGTGGTGGCAGAGAGCATGCAAGGAGTGAGAATGAAACGCGCCTCAAAATCTAGTGTGTGTAAGAGTCATCAGAAGTGTTCAAAAAGTGCTGATTTCCATAGCTTCAACTGGTCAGAGTGGAGCCTAAAAATCTGAATTTTTAATCAAGGACTCTAAGACCTTTATACTTGATACTTGAGTGTAGCTCATGGGCCAGGAGCAGCATAGACAACACCTAGGAGCTTATTAGAAATGAAGACTCTTGTGTTCATTTCAGACTTCCCGGGCCTGAATATACATAGAAATAATATCTGCAGGTGATTCAAGAAACACTGGGCTAGGAGATCTTATCATTGTTCTGGGGGACTTTTCCTCTTTGGGGCTTTAATCTTTTCACTGACATTCAGGAGTTTCATTTGTGTCCGAGTCAAAGGAAGTCTTGCAGGATGGTGGGTAAGCTGGGACGAGTGAAGATGGATCTTCACAGAGAGAGCAGCTGCCAGGGACCTGAGGGATCATTTTCCGCTGGGTCCTCCCTTGTTCACTGCTGAGGAATGTATTAGATACTGGTCAGAGTCAGCAAGATCTGTGGCATTTTGTGGTATTTCTGTGTTGCATGCAACAAGCAAACCAATTAGGTAAATTAGGACTTATTCTTAAGTCTCAGCCCCATGAAAAAACAAGCTGGAAACAAACACCATTCAAGTTCACAGCTGAGTGATTTTTGGTAGTTGATGTACCCTAAGATATCAGAGACTTGACCTCTAGGACACACTGATTATTATGGGATAGGTTCATTCAGGCCAGAAAATGTTTAAGTGGGACTCACATTTTTGAAACTCTTCTATAAAAACCCTTTGATCTAGTTTTTTTTTGGGGGGGGGGGTGGCAGTGAAAATTTAAAATTGTGTTTTCTTCCATATTTTATTTGCTTTGAAATGTTATTGAAAACAGTCTGGGGTGTGTGTGTCAAAGATATTTTATTCACTGTTGTCTTGTCTCTTGCCCGTGGGCAAGAGTATATGGGGTTCATCCTTCCCAACAATATAAGATTTCTCCTTATTCTTAAAGCATTCTTCCTCAGAATGTACTGTAGACATTATTGTAACATATGATGATTCAGTTGCTTAGCGCACAGTTCATTCCCTGGCCGCTCTGGATCTGGGTACTTTGTGCTTGTTTTGGGTTGGAGCCAAGTCTGAGCCACGTCCGTCTGCTCGGGCTGGCCGGCTGTGCTCCGACTCCGGTCAGCCCTAGCTGTTATTCTCATAGTCATCTTTTTATCTTCTGGGTAATCTTGGGCTTAATTTGGTTCCTGCCTTTAATACTCCCATCTGGCATCTTTCGTTCTCTCTCTTTTTTTAAAGATATGTCTGAAGCCTATGTAATCATCCTCATGACCACTTGGTTTTTTAGAGTAATGCTTCTCTTCTTGTGTGGAACCGGAGTCTGTGATACAACTCCTTATACAGAACGCAGAAGATATCAGCTATGAGTTTATTTAACTCGTTAGATGCTGCGAGAATGTTTAGGTTATTTTCTTCTTTGTACCTTTCTTTCTGGTTTGTACCTGTTCAAAGAAGTTACTTGGGGGATCAAAGAGTTTGTCATCAGAAAAAAAATCTCCTCAAAAAAATCTCCTGTCTCTAAAGAGAGTATCATTGTGTAGGCACTCTGTTCAAAGTGATACAGATAAAAGTAAGATGCATTTAAAAAAAAAGTAAGATGCATTATTTAAATTAACTGTTAGATTACTTTTCTGGAAAAAGTTTCTCTTTTTTGCACCCATGCTTTTGTTTGTAAGCATCTCTTCTTGATTTTTTTTTTTTTTAAATCATTCATCTTGATATAGTTGCTGAGAGCTTAAGAGACCACAATTACGGGTAACAGGGTTTGCCTTTTCTTTACTTGATTTTAATATCAGTGACTAAATTTATCAATCCCAGTTGCTTGCTTTAAAACATAATGGCACATTACGCTGAAAAAATTAATAAAAAGGGAAAAAAAATAAATTAAAAAAAAAAACAAAAAACATAATGGCACATAACGGGGGCACTTGGAAATTTTTGATATGGTGAACATGTACTTTATGTTGTTTGTGTTGATGGTTACAGAACTACATGCATTTGTCAAAACTCATCAGATTGTACACTTAAAAATTTGTGAATTTTATTGTATACAAATACCTCAGGAAAAGTCATTAAAAAGAATTACAGTGCTAAGTAAAAATTACTCACATCTGAGATTTTCCTGTAACACATTAACGTTGTTATCCTTTAGACCACCAAAATTATCTTCTTCCGTTTGTTCCTTAGCTTTGTCTAAAGTTAGGTTGCTAAAACAGAATATCATAGGCTGGGTGGGTTATAATAAAGACAGAAATTGGAACTGAGAGAAGTTGGGGTGCTGCTATGTCAAATACCTAAAAATGTGGATGCTGCTTTGGACCTGGGGGCTGGGTGGAGTTTGAGGCACATGCTGGAAAGCTCATATGGACACGGTTGGACCTTTAAAAGTGATTCTGCAGAGGGTTCCAAAGAAAAGGGGAGAACTGTCCAGAAAGCCTCAATTTTCTTAGAGGCTCTCTAAGTAATCCTGAACAGCATGAAGGTGGAAGAACAGATGGTAAAGGCTCTTCTGCTGAGGTCTCAGATGGAAGTGAGGAGCATGTAATAAGGCATTGGAGGAAAGGCCATCCTTATTATTGGGTGCAAAGAATTAGGCTGAATTGTATTTACCTTCTGGTGTTTTGTGGAAGGTAGAACTTGCAAACGAGGAAGTTGGATCTTTAGTGGAAGACATTTCTAAGCAAAGGGTTGAAAGAGTGGCTTGGCTTCTCTTGACTGCTTCTAGTAAAATTCTAGAAGCGAGAAATGACTTAAAGATGGACAAATTAAGAAAAGAGAACATAAAGACTTGAAAAAATTATAGCTTATCCATATTGCAAAAAAGCAAGAACACTAAGGGTGTGACCAAGTTGACCATTTGATGAGGAGATTAGTATGCACCAACCCTGGGAGAGAAGCCAGGAGATAAGCTCTGAGGCAATGGAACACAACAATGGAACACAACAATGGAACAATGAATGACCCTGAAGTCATTCAGAGATAGTCAGAGCTGCCTCTCCCATCATAGGCGTAGAGTGCAAGGACAGGGGATTGGGGCTGGGGCTGGTTGGGTTGGGCAGGGTAGTTTCAAAGGAGGGGCTTGTGGCACCTGAAGAACTCAGCGAGTGGCGAGATTTCTGTGGAGGCAGTCTGATCCGTGCCAAGGCTCTGCCCTACTGCACACATGGGATCTGAGGTCAGGTCTGTGTCTAGCTGACAGGACAGTGGGCATGTTCGTCATGATTGGGCACTTGGAGAGGGTTGGCTGGTGCCCAATTCTGCATGTTGATTGTTATTTATTAGTACTAGTGAAGTTGTGTATGAGATTATTTAAAAATTTGAAAAGGGGAGGAGTCAAGATGGCGGAGAAGTAGCAGCCTGAGACTACATCAGGTAACAGGAGATCAGCTCGATAGCTTATCTAAACATAGCAAACACCTACAAATCCAACGGGAGAGCGAAGAGAAGAAGAAGAGCTCTAGAAACAGAAAATCAACCACTTTCTGAAAGGTAGGACTGGCGGAGAAGTGAATCTAAAACGACGGGAAGATAGACCGCGGTGGGAGGGGCCGGCTCCCGGCAAGCGGCGGAGGAACGGAGCACAAAATCAGGACTTTTAAAAGTCTGTTCCACTGAGGGACATTGCTCCAGGGGCTAAACCGGGGTGAAGCCCACGCGGGGCCAGCGTGGCCCCAGGCCCCGCAAGGTCACAGAAGGATCGGGGGTGTCAGAGTGTCGGAGAGCTCGCAGGTATTAGAACGGAGAAACCGGCTGCAAAGACAGAGCCGAGGACTGAACTCTCAGCTCGGGGTTACCTTGAACTGGTCGCGGGCTGGGTGAGCTCGGAGCGCGGCTAGAGGCTGGGGATACGGGAGTGATTGGGTGCTGTCCTCTGGGGGCGCACTGAGGAGTGGGGCCCCAGGCTCTCGGCTCCTCCGGGCCGGAGACTGGGAGGCCGCCATTTTCATTCCCGTCCTCCGGAACTCTACGGAAAGCGTTCAGGGAACAGAAGCTCCCAAAAGGGAATCCGAGCCGATTACTTAGTCCGGCCGCCGGTAAGGGCGGTGCAATCCCGCCTCGGGCAAAGACACTTGAGAGTCACTACAACAGGCCCCTCCCCCAGAAGATCAACAAAATATCCAGCCAGGACGAAGTTCATCTATCAAGGAGAAAGCAGATTCAATTCCTAAGACAGCAGAGCAATTCCAGAGGAGGAGAAAGCAAAGCACGGAACTCATGGCTTTCTCCCCATGATTCTTTAGTCTTGCGGCTACTTCAATTTTTTTTTCTTTTTTCAATTTTTTATTTTTTTTTTCTTTTTTCAATTTTTTTTCTTTTTTCTTTTTTCTTCTTCTGCTAAATTTTTTTAAAAACTTTTACCCTTTTCTTTTTTAACGTTTTTTGACTAGTTCATCTAAATATATATATTTTTTCTTTCTTTTTTATATTTTTTTATTTGTTTTATTTTTTAAATTTTTTTCTTTTTTTTTTTCTTTTTTTTTTTCAGAACCTGTTTTTTATCCCCTCCCCCCCCCCCATTTGGGGTCTCTTCTGATTTGGTTACAGCGCATTTTTCTGGGGTCTTTGCCACCCTATTAGTAGTTTATTTGCTCCTTCATATCCTCTTATCTGGACAAAATGACAAGGCGGAAAAAATCACCACAAACAAAAGAACAAGAGACAGTACCGAAGGCTAGGGACCTAATCAACACAGACATTGGTAATATGTCAGATCAAGACTTCAGAATGACGATTCTGAACATTCTAGCCGGGCTCGAAAAAGGCATGGAAGATATTAGAGAAACCCTCTCTGGAGATATTAAAGCCCTTTCTGGAGAAATTAAAGAACTAAAGTCTAACCAAGTTGAAATCAAAAAAGCTATTAATGAGGTGCAATCAAAAATGGAGGCTCTCACTGCTAGGATCAATGAGGCAGAAGAAAGAATTAGTGATATAGAAGACCAAATGACAGAGAATAAGGAAGCCGAGCAAAAGAGGGACAAACAGCTACTGGACCATGAGGGGAGAATTCGAGAGATAAGTGACACCATAAGACGAAACAACATTAGAATAATTGGGATTCCAGAAGAAGAAGAAACAGAGAGGGGAGCAGAGGGTCTATTGGAGAGAATCATTGGAGAGAATTTCCCTAATATGGCAAAGGGAACAAGCATTAAAATCCAGGAGATGCAGAGAACCCCCCTCAAAGTCAACAAGAATAGGTCCACACCCCGTCACCTAATAGTAAAATTTACAAGTCTTAGTGACAAAGAGAAAATCCTGAAAGCAGCCCGAGAAAAGAAATCAGTAACATACAATGGTAAAAATATTAGATTGGCGGCAGACTTATCCACAGAGACCTGGCAGGCCAGGAAGAGCTGGCATGATATATTCAGAGCACTCAACGAGAAAAACATGCAGCCAAGAATACTCTATCCAGCTAGGCTATCATTGAAAATAGAAGGAGAGATCAAAATCTTCCAGGACAAACAAAAACTGAAAGAATTTGCAAACACCAAACCAGGTCTCCAGGAAATATTGAAAGGGGTCCTCTAAGCAAAGAGAGAGCCTAAAAGTAATAGATCAGAAAGGTACAGAGACAATATACAGTAACAGTCACCTTACAGGCTACTAATGGCACTAAATTCATATCTCTCAATAGTTACCCTGAATGTTAATGGGCTAAATGCCCCAATCAAAAGACACAGGGTATCAGAATGGATAAAAAAACAAAACCCATCAGTATGTTGCCTACAAGAAACTCATTTTAGACGCGAAGACACCTCCAGATTTAAAGTGAGGGGGTGGAAAACAATTTACCATGCTAATGGGCATCAGAAGAAAGCTGGGGTGGCAATCCTTATATCAGATCAATTAGATTTTAAGCCAAAGACTATAATAAGAGATGAGGAAGGACACTATATCCTACTCAAAGGGTCTGTCCAACAAGAAGATCTAACAATTTTAAATATCTATGCCCCTAACGTGGGAGCAGCCAACTATATCAACCAATTAATAACAAAATCAAAGAAACACATCAATAATAATACAATAATAGTAGGGGACTTTAACACTTCCCTCACTGAAATGGACAGATCATCCAAGCAAAAGATCAACAAGGAAATAAAGGCCTTAAATGACACACTGGACCAGATGGACATCACAGATATATTCAGAACATTTCATCCCAAAGCAACAGAATACACATTCTTCTCTAGTGCACATGGAACCTTCTCCAGAATAGATCACATCCTGGGTCACAAATCAGGTCTCAACCGGTATCAAAAGATTAGGATTATTCCCTGCATATTTTCAGACCACAATGCTCTGAAGCTAGAACTCAATCACAAGACGAAAGCTGGAAAGAACCCAAATACATGGAGACTAAACAGCATCCTTCTAAAGAATGAATGGGTCAACCAGGAAATTAAAGAAGAATTGAAAAAATTCATGGAAACAAATGATAATGAAAACACAACAGTTCAAAATCTGTGGGACACAGCAAAGGCAGTCCTGAGAGGAAAATATATAGCGGTACAAGCCTTTCTCAAGAAACAAGAAAGGTCTCAAGTACACAACCTAACCCTACGCGTAAAGGAGCTGGAGAAAGAACAAGAAAGAAACCCTAAACCCAGCAGGAGAAGAGAAATCATAAAGATCAGAGCAGAAATCAATGAAATAGAAACCAAAAAAACAATAGAAAAAATCAATGAAACTAGGAGCTGGTTCTTTGAAAGAATCAATAGGATTGATAAACCCCTGGCCAGACTCATCAAAAAGAAAAGAGAAAGGACCCAAATCAATAAAATCATGAATGAAAGAGGAGAGATCACAACTAACACCAAAGAAATACAGACAATTATAAGAACATACTATGAGCAACTCTACGCCAACAAATTGGCCAATCTGGAAGAAATGGATGCATTCCTAGAGACATATAAACTACCACAACTGAACCAGGAAGAAATAGAAAACCTGAACAGGCCCATAACCAGTAAGGAGATTGAAACAGTCATCAAAAATCTCCAAACAAACAAAAGCCCAGGGCCAGATGGCTTCCCAGGGGAATTCTACCAAACATTTAAAGAAGAACTCATTCCTATTCTCCTGAAACTGTTCCAAAAAATAGAAATGGAAGGAAAACTTCCAAACTCATTCTATGAGGCCAGCATCACCTTGATCCCAAAACCAGACAAGGATCCCACCAAAAAAGAGAACTACAGACCAATATCCTTGATGAACACAGACGCAAAAATTCTCGCCAAAATACTAGCCAATAGGATTCAACAGTACATTAAAAGGATTATTCACCACGATCAAGTGGGATTTATTCCAGGGCTGCAGGGTTGGTTCAACATCCGCAAATCAATCAATGTGATAGAACACATTAATAAAAGAAAGAACAAGAACCATATGATACTCTCAATAGATGCTGAAAAAGCATTTGACAAAGTACAGCATCCCTTCCTGATCAAAACTCTTCAAAGTGTAGGGATAGACGGCACATACCTCAATATTATCAAAGCCATCTATGAAAAACCCACTGCAAATATCATTCTCAATGGAGAAAAACTGAAAGCTTTTCCATTAAGGTCAGGAACACGGCAGGGATGTCCATTATCACCACTGCTATTCAACATAGTATTAGAAGTCCTAGCCTCAGCAATCAGACAACAAAAAGAAATTAAAGGCATCCAAATTGGTAAAGAAGAAGTCAAACTATCACTCTTCGCAGATGATATGATACTATATGTGGAAAACCCAAAAGACTCCACTCCAAAACTGCTAGAACTTGTACAGGAATTCAGTAAAGTGTCAGGATATAAAATCAATGCACAGAAATCAGTTGCATTTCTGTACACCAACAACAAGACTGAAGAAAGAGAAATTAAGGAGTCAATCCCATTCACAATTGTACCCAAAACTATAAGATACCTAGGAATAAACCTAACCAAAGAGACTAAGAATCTATACACAGAAAATTATAAAGTACTCATGAAAGAAATTGAGGAAGACACAAAAAAATGGAAAAATGTTCCATGCTCCTGGATTGGAAGAATAAATATTGTGAAAATGTCTATGCTACCTAAAGCAATCTACACATTTAATGCAATCCCTATCAAAATACCATCCATTTTTTTCAAAGAAATGGAACAAATAATCCTCAAATTTATATGGAACCAGAAAAGACCTCGAATAGCCAAAGGAATATTGAAGAACAAAGCCAAAGTTGGTGGCATCACAATTCCGGACTTCAAGCTCTATTACAAAGCTGTCATCATCAAGACAGCATGGTACTGGCACAAAAACAGACACATAGACCAGTGGAACAGAATAGAGAGCCCAGAAATCGACCCTCAACTCTATGGTCAACTAATCTTCGACAAAGCAGGAAAGAATGTCCAATGGAAAAAAGACAGCCTCTTCAATAAATGGTGCTGGGAAAATTGGACAGCCACATGCAGAAAAATGAAATTGGACCACTTCCTTACACCACACACGAAAATAGACTCCAAATGGATGAAGGACCTCAATGTGAGAAAGGAATCCGTCAAAATCCTTGAGGAGAACGCAGGCAGCAACCTCTTCGACCTCAGCCGCAGCAACATCTTCCTAGGAACAACGGCAAAGGCAAGGGAAGCAAGGGCGAAAATGAACTATTGGGATTTCATCAAGATCAAAAGCTTTTGCACAGCAAAGGAAACAGTTAACAAAACCAAAAGACAGCTGACAGAATGGGAGAAGATATTTGCAAACGACATATCAGATAAAGGGCTAGTATCCAAAATCTATAAGGAACTTAGCAAACTCAACACCCAAAGAACAAACAATCCAATCAAGAAATGGGCAGAGGACATGAACAGACATTTCTGCAAAGAAGACATCCAGATGGCCAACAGACACATGAAAAAGTGCTCCATGTCACTCGGCATCAGGGAAATACAAATCAAAACCACAATGAGATATCACCTCACACCAGTCAGAATGGCTAAAATTAACAAGTCAGGAAATGACAGATGCTGGAGAGGATGTGGAGAAAGGGGAACCCTCCTCCACTGTTGGTGGGAATGCAAGCTGGTCCAACCACTCTGGAAAACAGCATGGAGGTTCCTCAAAATGTTGAAAATAGAACTACCCTATGACCCAGCAATTGCACTACTGGGTATTTACCCTAAAGATACAAACATAGTGATCCGAAGGGGCACGTGTACCCGAATGTTTATAGCAGCAATGTCTACAATAGCCAGACTATGGAAAGAACCTAGATGTCCATCAACAGATGAATGGATCAAGAAGATGTGGTATATATACACAATGGAATACTATGCAGCCATCAAAAGAAATGAAATCTTGCCATTTGCGACGACGTGGATGGAACTAGAGCGTATCATGCTTAGTGAAATAAGTCAATCGGAGAAAGACAACTATCATATGATCTCCCTGATATGAGGACATGGAGAAGCAACATGGGGGGGTAGGGGGATAGGAGAAGAATAAATGAAACAAGATGGGATTGGGAGGGAGACAAACCATAAATGACTCTTAATCTCACAAAACAAACTGGGGGTTGCTGGGGGGAGGTGGGATTGGGAGAGGGGGAGCGGGCTATGGACATTGGGGAGGGGAGGCGAACCATAAGAGACTATGGACTCTGAAAAACAACCTGAGGGTTTTGAAGGGTCAGGGGTGGGAGGTTGGGGGAACAGGTGGTGGGTGATGGGGAGGGCACGTTTTGCATGGAGCACTGGGTGTTGTGCAAAAAGAATGAATACTGTTACGCTGAAAAAATTAATAAAAAGGGGAAAAAATTATAAAAAAAAAAAATTTGAAAAGCATAACAGAAATACTTATTATTTTATTCCAAATTTTGCAGGTAGAGGAGCTCTCAACTTCTCTCCATCAATTCAGCATCAGAGAATTCATTTTTTTTTTTTAAAGATTTTATTTATTTATTTGACAGACAGAGATCACAAGTAGGCAGAGAGGCAGGCGGAGAGAGAGAATGGAAGGGAAGCAGGCTCCCTGCCGAGCAGAGAGCCCGACGCGGGGCTCGATCCCAGGACGCCGGGATCATGACCTGAGCCGAAGGCAGAGGCCCCAACCCACTGAGCCACCCAGGTGCCCCCAGAGAATTCATTTTAAAGGTAAAACTAACATGATGATAGAAGATATTTGTATATTCTTAGTTTTTTTATTGAGCTTGAATAATTCACAGACGTTTGACTGAAAACTTGCACGTGCTGTTGGTTGGAATCCAATTTGCAGTAAGTCATTTGTTCATTGCCAAGGTTAACAGTTTCTAAGCTACAGAGAGATGAGGAGAGCATTTGTAGTCAATAAATTACCATTCTACCCTTTTTGAAAAACATCATTCTAGGTTTCTACATTTCATTTATTAGCTCCATGGGTGCTGCTCCCTGCTATTCTATAACTAGATTACTTTTTATTGTGGCCAACACCAAATATACTTATCTTAGTATAGAAGTTTTTAGGATTTTCTTTTTAATATTGAAATTTGGAGTGCTGAGCAGTTATTTACTGACCAAAATTAATGAGACGTAGAAAGCAGTGTGGTTAAGCACATGTTTGATAAGATCATACTTCACTTCTAGTTGTGTAGCACAGGGCATATGATTTAACATCGGTGAGCTCAATTTGTTAATCTTTAAAGTGGAGGCAATACTTGCTACCTCATAGAATTGTAGTAATTCAGGGAGATAGGAGATGTAAGGTGCTTTACACAGCACCTGCTATGTTGTAAGCACTCAAAAACTAGTTCCTGTTGTTGTTAATGATGACATTGGACGTTGGACGTGTTTTAGCCACCAGCATCCACTCTTTCTCTTTTGGTAGCTCTATCCCTATTTTCTTTTGGCAAAAAACTTCTCTGCTTTGCAGGAAATCTTGTTGGCATCATGATCTAAGGCAATTTGACGTTGCCTAGCTGAGGGGTCAGTGTCTGTCCTGAAATAGTTTAGACTTTCTCTTTTGGAACCTTGCTGCCTAATGGGGGAAGATGCAGGAACAGAGGCTGACCTAACCAGTACCTGGGGCGACTCGTCCTTGTGGTAGCTCCCATAGGATGGGAAAGCTCCAGAGGCGCTCTGGGCTCTACCCAGCATGAGCCTCGTTCTTCAGGCCTTTGGTTCTCTGAGCCACACCCCATCCCCATCTTTGCAATAAATTATCATTTGTTAAAATTACTCAAGGTAGTGTTTCATTTTTTATAATCAAAGAATGCAAAATAATATTAATTACATAAATATGATTAGGGCCAATTTTTCAAGGCTAGAAAAATTCTTTTTTGGCTCTCCTATTATATCATTCTGCCTATTCTAGGGATCAGTGAGCCATAGTAATTTAGAGGACTTCCCTTGTGGTAAAATCCTCACTGGTCTTCAGTATTGTACCCTAGTAGAGGACCCCCTGCTCTGTAAACATTTGCTGAATTAATGGAGGCATGTTCCATCCTGTTTACATCATTTTGGGATATAATCGTGTTTTAATTCTTTTATGGGAAATAGGGCTTTATTATATACAGCTTCGTCTGAGTATAGAATTAAGTATTATGCTAGTACTGTAAGAGTATTGTTCCACTAATCCTCACAGTGATTTCAAGAGGTGGGTGTTTTTCATTTCCATTTTAGGTTAGTAAACTGTCAAATAAGTTCAGAAAACTGCCTAAGGTCACATACTTGGTAAGAGACAGAGCCAGGATTTGATGGAATCAGCTCTACCTGATTTCCAAATGATATGTTTTTCAGTGGACTATGGAAACCTCTAAATTATCTCCTTTATTTCATGTTCTTTCATTCCCTGTTCTTTTCATTCACACAGTTGTCTGGCATCCTATGTTTGTGCATTTCCTTTGTAATACAAGGAATGCTCTTACGATTATCAAGTAATGAAACTGACATCAAAACCAGTATGTTCAAGCTTTCAAGTCTACATGAGTGTCGTCCCTTTCAAAGTGTTGATCTTGGGAAGCTGTGCCTTCTGTTAGTCAGCATATTGTCTGCATGTCTGAGTCCTGTTCTCTTGGATGTCCTTAATGCAGCAACTCTTTTTCCTTTGATAAAGGATTTGATCCTTAAAACAGCCAAGGCATTTGTAGGGCAGTCTGGTTAAAAAGATGGACAGTCATGTTAAGAGGGGCCATTTTTAGTGAAAAATGAGAAAAGAGTGTAAGTATCGAGATTGGTACAGTTGTGGCTTTTTAACTGTCCTGAAGACTCCTCTCCAGGTGGGATCCCTGAACTCTTTTGTTTCGTCCAACAAATGTTGAGACCTGTGTCAGTCACTGAATGTATATGGTGACCCACAAGACAGACACGACTCTGGTTGTATGGGACTCACAGCTTTGCAGTGAGCACAGATATAACAAACTGGATTTTTTTTTTTTTTTTACATTTGTGAGATGTGCACTACTGTGTAGGAAGAATCCAGGCTGGGGAGTAAATTACCAAGTAGTGGGTGAAGAGAGCATAAGATGTGGTTTTTCAACCTCTACACCACAGATTTTTGAACTAGTTAATTCTTTGTTGTGGGGCTGTCCTATGCATTAGGAGATATTTGGTAGCATCCCTGGTCTCTACTGACTGGTTGCCAGTAGCATCCTCTCTAGCTGGGACAGCCATCATTGTCTCCAGGCATTGCTAAATGTTCACGGGTTGGGGGAGGGCAAAATCACCTGAGTGAGAGTCACTGGTGGAGGTGAAAAAGAAACGTCCATGTTCCATGCAGAAAGAACGGTATACGCAAAGCCTCAAAATGGGAAAGAGGAGACGAAGCATTAAAGAAAGAATACTGGAAGAATGGTGGTGAATTATCAGGGAGACAGTCATAATGTTAGAATGGTTTGTGGTCTCCCATAATGCAGTCATCCCTGACCTAGTCATCTCCTACTTGGTACACCTCATACTTAGTCCCTGTCCTCATCTTCTTTCTCTTACTTCTATCTTTCCTACTCTTGTATTCCTTCTTCCCCAGGTTTTTAATAGAAGCCGGTAATGTCTTTGTCACCTAAGCCAGGTCAGTCACCTAATGCTAGGTCATTTTGAACTCAGACACTGAATGTCCAGGTAAATTTCTCTGTAGCAGTCTCCTAGTAATAACCTGAAAAAAATTCCTTTAGTGGGTGGGGGTAATTAAACTAGAGATCATGACAAGGGGCAGGGGCTGGCCTGTGCATTGCAGGGTGTTTCTTTTAGCAGTGTCTTGGTCTCTACCTGCTAGATGCCAGTGGAAATGCCAAGGGTATTTACAAATTTTAACACAACCAAAAACCTTTTTGTTGTTGTCCAATGGGGAGAACAGACACCTTTGCAAGACTTTCTGGTTATAGTAAGGGAAACAGAAGGAAACAGGCAGCATGGACATGGTGAAAAGCATGTAAGTTACAGATTGGGGCTGATCCTCAGGGCGCAAAGGAGGGGCCTAGGTAGCCAGAGCCTTCAGGCACTGCTTTTATTGGGAGCGTGGTTGTCAGCTGACCCAAGGGAACAGTACACATATGACCATTATCTCTGAGATCCATGTTGTGAAAAAGGTTAGAAAACAATGCTAGATACCCAAACTTGCTAGAATACTATAAAACAAGCAAACAAATAACAACAACAGTACAAATTGATCATGAATGAGTGGTCTCTTTTATTTGTAAAAGGTTTGCAATTCTGGACCATAATTTAGCAGCTCTTCTCAAATATAGTTATTCATATCCTAAGTCCCGTCCATAATGATGACAACTTGGTTGCTTGCTCTTACTGCCATTAGCAGTGCTATTAGCAAACTGGGGTTCAGGCTGCCCATTGCTCTTTGTCCCTGGAAATTACTTTGGCACTCTCAACTGAATGGCAGCATTCCTTTCAGTGGAAAAATCATCCCCTACAGCTTTCTGCCTTCCTCCAGGGGCTGATTTTAAGCCTCTGCCAGTTCATTTTGTTCCTTTATGAGCCCCACAGGGTGTGAATGTCCCTATTTGAAGCCTGTCATCCTCACCAGACTGTAAGGTGGGAGCACGGCACCTGTTTATTCACATAGCATCCCTGCTGCTCAACAGGTTATGTACTAGGTTCCTTGTAAATATTTGTTGAGTTAAGACAGTAATTGATTTGGGAAAATGGAGGAACCCAAGGGGAAAGACTCTGTAAAGAGGAAGCAGGGAGATGAGAGAAATTAGATTTTTTTTTCTTTCTTTTTTTTTTTTTTTACCAGACATTGGATGGATCTTGGCCATTTTTACTTACCCCCTTAAGGGTTTAGTTGACTTTAGCTCATATCTGGGTGAGACAGAAATTAGATGTGATAAGAATTTGGTTATAGTTTATGAAAATTAAAAAATAACTTTGATACCTAAAAACTTTTCTTAATTAATTAATTAGTTGATTTTTGAAGATATGATATGAGAATTTGTAGTTCCTGGACTGACATCTCGAATCAGTGTTTTCATACCTAGTTGGCTTTGCCTGTGAAACAGTTAAGGAAGGTTGGGCCACTCAGAATAAGATAAGGGAACTTTCTGTACTTCAGTTAGCCTGAGCTGGTAATGAGCCTTAACTTCTTAGGGTGAAACTTGTCTCCCACCCCTCATGAGGGGGGCTCGGGGTGGGGGACTGGTGGTGGGGGGCTGGTGGCTTCCTTGTCCTCTGCCTAACTCACCTTAGTGCCTTAACCGGTTTTCTTCTCTTCGTATCTCATTGCCTTTCCACACTCCATTTCAAAACATGTCTGAGACAACAGAAAATCTTTGGGTGGCATTCTATTTGGGCCAGGCCAATACTAAAACACAGGTTACCTTTAACTGTTGCAACTTTGCATTTTGTGGGCATCGAAGGTTAACTTAGAAGTCATGGTTGTGAAGTCAGAAGCTTTCCCACAGGAATGACTATAGGTTGTACTGAGGGAAATGTTTCTCTAAAACAAAATCACAAGTCCCTGGTGGTTAGGGAATCATTCCCAATTAAGATTCATGAACAAAACCCTCTATGCTGAGTGTAGTTGGACAGGAGTTCAATTTAATTCAACAACCACTTGCTGAGTAAGACCTGCATTTCTGTCTGCTCTGTCCCATATATAAAAATTGCTCTCCATGGGTGAGGTAGTGTGAAGTATAGAAAAATTGTTTCTGACAAACATTTCTGTTTGGAAATCGAACCTACTTGACCTAAGTAAGTTCAGTTATTTTCTGAGAGTTCAGTGAGGTCGAAATGAAATTTGTAATTTGAGTTGTGTATAAAATAGAGAAACAGAGAAATACAATACAGAACACTTTGCCAATTCTTGCATCCACATTATATTTTCTGTACCTTAGATGATTATGCTTTTTATTTCCCCCAAATAAAATTTTAAGCCATTTGGGTTTAACAAGTGTTCCCAAGCATGTATTGTAGTGTACAGACACGGTAAATACTGACCGACTGAAGGAATGTGTGCATTCCTAAGGGTGCGTCCTCAGTGCTTGGTATTTTTCTGTGAGAAGCAAACCTAGTGTTGAAGCATAGTTCCTTTAGGTTGGGGTGGTTTCCTGAAAAGTTTTAGCAAAATGACACTGATTAGCTGCCAGACTAATTGCTCTCCACCATCAACCTTGTTTCATAGGCAGACTGTGCCCCAGGGTGAAATAACACGCATACTGAGGCAGAATTTCCAACATGTGCTCCTAAACCTTCCCCCTTGAATTGGGAAAGTGACCTTTTGGCAAACAAATGTTCTTTCACCTTCACTGTTTTAGAAGTTGTTAACACTGGGCGGGCTACATGATTGATGCCGGAGCTTTCCTCTCTTATATGGAATAGGTTCTACTCTTTCCCCCCTCAGAGCTGTGGGCTTTTTATATTGTTTTCCCTTGATAAGGTGGCTGGGCTACCCATAAATTTGTATTTTTAATGACCTGGTGGCTGCTGAAAGTGTTACTCTGCTTTGTAGGCTCTTGGCTTTTCTTCTGCAGCTTACACTGCTGGCTAAACTTTTTATGAATGTGTCCTACTGTGGGTAATCTATTTGAAAAAAAAAAAAAAATTAAAGCTGGATTTCTTGCAATGGTTGAATTTGGTTGTCACAGGCCAGTGAAAATATCTTTGTTGAGTCTGTTAAGGAGAGCAGATCTTCAAAGTCACTTCTTTCCATAACCTTTAGTTTTCGAAGTGGAGGACAGAAAGGACAGAAAACTCAGTACCATTTTTCTTCAGTGACTTTGGATTTGGGAGTGTGAGGGTGGAGAGCAAGGATGGATATTTCCTCAAAGCCCACACTGCACAAACTGAGAAAGAGGGAGACTGAGGTACTCTAGGAGAGTGATCAAGAATAAAGACTCCAGGGGCGCCTGGGTGGCTCAGTGGGTTAAAGCCTCTGCCTTCAGCTCAGGTCATGATCCCAGGGTCCTGGGATCGAGCCCCGCATCGGGCTCTCTGCTCAGCAGGGAGCCTGCTTCCTTCTCTCTCTGCCTGCCTCTCTGCCTACTTGTGATCTCTGTCTCTGTCAAAAAATAAATAAATAAAATATATATTTTTAAATTTATTTATTTATTTTCAGCGTAACAGTACTCATTGTTTTTGCACCACACCCAGTGCTCCATGCAATACGTGCCCTCTCTATTACCCTCCACCTGGTTTCCCCAACCTCCCACCCCCCGCCCCTTCAAAACCCTCAGGTTGTTTTTCAGAGTCCATAGTCTCTCATGGTTCATCTTCCCTTCCAATTTCCCACAACTCCCTTCTCTCCATTTCCCCATGTCCTCCATGTTCTTTGTTATGCTCCACAAATAAGTGAAACCATATGATACTTGACTCTCTCTGCTTGACTTATTTCGCTCAGCATAATCTCTTCCAGTCCCGTCCATGTTGCTACAAAAGTTGGGTATTCATCCTTTCTGATGGAGGCATAATACTCCATCGTGTATATGGACCACATCTTCCTTATCCATTCGTCCATTGAAGGGCATCTTGGTTCTTTCCATAGTTTGGCGACCATGGCCATTGCTGCTATAAACATTGGGGTACAGACGGCCCTTCTTTTCTTTAACTTTGGGGTAAATACCCAGCAGTGCAATTGCAGGGTCATAGGGAAGCTCTATTTTTAATTTCTTGAGGAATCTCCACACTGTTCTCCAGAGTGGCTGCACCAACTTGCATTCCCACCAACAGTGTAAGAGGGTTTCCCTTTCTCCACATCCTCTCCAACACGCGTTGTTTCCTGTCTTGCTAATTTTGGCCATTCTAACTTGTAAGGTGATATCTCAATGTGGTTTTAATTTGAATCTCCCTGATGGCTAGTGATGATGAGCATTTTTTCATGTGTCTGATAGCCATTTGTATGTCTTCGTTGGAGAAGTGTCTGTTCATATCTTCTGCCCATTTTTTGATATGATTATCTGTTTTGTGTGTGTTGAGTTTGAGGAGTTCTTTATGATCCTGGATATCAACCTTTTGTCTATACTGTCATTTGCAAATATCTTCTCCCATTCCGTGGGTTGCCTTTTTATTTTGTTGACTGTTTCCTTTGCTGTGCAGAAGCTTTTGATCTTGATGAAGTCCCAAAAGATCATTTTCGCTTTTGTTTCCTTGGCCTTTGGAGACATATCTTGAAAGAAGTTGCTGTGGCTGATATCGAAGAGGTTACTGCCTATGTTCTCCTCTAGGATTCTGATGGATTCCTGTCTCACATTGAGGTCTTTTATCCATTTCGAGTTTATCTTTGTGTACGGTGTAAGAGAATGGTCGAGTTTCATTCTTCTACATATTGCTGTCCAATTTTCCCAGCACAATTTATTGAAGAGACTGTCTTTTTTCCATTGAATATTTTTTCCTGTTTTGTCGAAGATTATTTGACCATAGAGTTGAGGGTCCATATCTGCGCTCTCCACTCTGTTCCACTGGTCTATGTGTCTGTTTTTATGCCAGTACCACGCTGTCTTGGTGATCACAGCTTTGTAGTAAAGCTTAAAATCAGGTAACGTGATGCCGCCAGTTTTGTTTTTGTTTTTCAACATTTCCTTAGCAATTCGGGGTCTCTTCTGATTCCATACAAATTTTAGGATTATTTGCTCCAGCTCTTTGAAAAATACCGGTGGAATTTTGATCGGAATGGCATTAAAAGTATAGCTTGCTCTAGGCAGTATAGACATTTTAACAATGTTTATTCTTCTGATCCAAGAGCATGGAACGGTCTTCCATCTTTTTGTGTCTTCTTCAATTTCTTTCATGAGTGTTCTGTAGTTCCTTGAGTACAGGTCCTTTACTTCTTTGGTTAGGTTTATTCCCAGGTATCTTATAGTTCTTGGTGCTGTAGTAAATGGAATCGATTCTCTAATTTGCCTTTCTGTATTTTCATTGTTAGTGTATAAGAAAGCCACCGATTTCTGTACATTGACTTTGTTTCCTGCCACGTTACTGAATTGCTGTATGAGTTCTGGTAGTTTGGGGGTGGAGTTTTTGGGGTTTTCCATATAAAGAATCATGTCATCTGCAAAGAGAGAGTTTGACTTCTTCCTTGCCAATTTGGATACCTTTTATTTCTCTTTGTTGTGTGATTGCCATTGCTAGGACTTCTAATACTATGTTGAACAAGAGTGGTGAGAGTGGGCATCCTTGTGGTGTTCCTGATCTCAACGGGAAGGCTGCAAGGTTTTTCCCATTGAGGATGATATTTGCTGTGGGTCTTTCATAGATAGATTTTATGAAGTTCAGGAATGTTCCCTCTATCCCTGTACTTCGAAGCGCTTTCATCAGGAACGGATGCTGGATTTTGTCAAATGCTTTTTCTGCATCAATTGAGAGGACCATGTGGTTCTTCTCTCTTTTCTTATTGATTTGTTCTATCACATTGATTGATTTGCGAGTGTTGAACCATCCTTGCAACCCAGGGATGAATCCCACCTGGTCATGGTGGATAATCTTTTGAATGTGCTGCTGGATCCTGTCTGCTAGGATCTTGTTGAGAATCTTAGCATCCATATTCATCAGTGATATTGGTCTGAAATTCTCCTTTTTGGGAGGGTCTTTGCCTGGTTTGGGGATCAGGGTAATGCTGGCTTCATAAAAAGAGTCTGAAATTCTCCTTTTTGGGAGGGTCTTTGCCTGGTTTGGGGATCAGGGTAATGCTGGCTTCATAAAAAGAGTCTGGAAGTTTTCCTTTTGCTTCAATTTTTTGAAACTGCTTCAGGAGAATTGGTATTATTTCTTCTTTGAAAGTTTGGTAGAATTCCCCAGGGAATCCATCAGGCCCTGGGCTCTTGTTTTTTGGGAGGTTTTTGATCACTGCTGCAATCTCGTTACTAGATATCGGTCTATTCAGGTTGTTAATTTCTTCCTGGTTCAATTTTGGGAGTTTGTAGCTTTCCAGGAATGCATCCATTTCATCTAGGTTGCTTAGCTTATTGGCATATAACTGTTGGTAATAATTTCTGATGATTGTTTCTATTTCCTTGGTGTTAGTTGTGATCTCTCCCTTTTCATTCATAATTTTATTAATTTGGGCTTTCTCTCTTTTCTTTTGGATTAGTGTGGCCAGTGGTTTATCGATCTTATTGATTCTTTCAAAAAACCAGCTTCTAGTTTCATTGATACGTTCTACTGTATCTCTGGTGTCTACCTCATTGATCTCTGCTCTAATCTTGATTATTTCCCTTCTTGCATGTGGAGTTGGTTTGATTTGTTGTTGATTCTCCAGTTCTTTAAGGTGTAGAACAGCTGGTGTATTCTGGATTTTTCAATTTTTTTGAGGGAGGCTTGGATGGCTATGTATTTCCCCCTTAGAACCGCCTTTGGTATATCCCATAGGTTTTGGACCGAAGTGTCTTCATTCTCATTGGTTTCCATGAATTGTTTAAGTTCTTCTTTGATCTCCTGGTTGATCCAAGCATTCTTAAGCAAGGTGGTCTTTAGCTTCCAGGTGTTTGAGTTCCTTCTGAACTTTTCCTTGTGATTGAGCTCCAGTTTCAAAGCATTGTGATCTGAGAATATGCAGGGAATAATGTCAGTCTTTTGGTATTGGTTGAGTCCTGCTTTGTGACCGAGTATGTGGTCTGTTCTGGAGAGGGTTCCATGTGCACTTGGGAAGAATGAGTATTCTGTTGTTTTAGGGTAGAATGTTCTGTATATGTCTATGAGGTCCATCTGGTCCAATGTTTCATTCAATGCTCTTATTTCTTTATTAATTTTCTGCTTTGATGATCTATTACTGAGAGAGGTGTATTAAGATCTGCCTACTTGTGATCTCTGTCTCTGTCAAAAAATAAATAAAATCTTTAAAAAAAAAAAAAAGAATAAAGACTCCAGGGTGACGTATATGACCTTGGGCAAATTACTTACCCTGTACATACCTCAGTTTCTTGCCTGTAAGATGGAAATAATAACAGGGCTTCCTTTTTAGGGTTGTTGTGAGGAGCGCATGGGCCAGTATAAAAAGTGCTTAGGCCAGAGTGCTTGGTAATTCATAGGTGTTAGCTGAATGTTAACCATCACAATGTTTCTCAGCAATTCTGCAATCCTTACAAGCATTAACATCGAATGGTGGTCATTTTGTTATTTTTAAATAAACTTATTTGGTGTCAAAACTGGACCTAAACTGATGAGATTATTTCTGTCTTCATTTATGGCATTTAATGTGAATATTTGTAAACTGCTTTGGAAATATGAATGCATTTGATGTGGGGTGTTTCCTAGTCTCCCAGCTAAGTTACAAATGTATGGTGTATATACCATATTACATTTATAACATCAGAAAAATTCTGAATTCTGAAACACGTCTGATCTCAAGGGTTTCAGAGAATGGGCTGGATGTGTGCTGAGATAAGACAGTATATTGGCAAAAATATTTGCTGTTTGATCACCCATCCTGCTGCTTCTTGGTTTCATCTCCTGGTATTTTCTTATAGGAATTAAAGAAAATATTAATCTCTCAGGCTCTTCACTCACTTATTAAATATGTATTGAAAACCTGCTGTGTGTCAGACTGTCATGGTCCCTTACTTTCAGGGGCTGATTGGTCAGTGATAGCTGGACTTTATCGAAGACCTACTATGTACAAAACCCCAATCTAGGCACACTGTGAACATGGTCTTTGATTTTGCAGAAGAGTCAGTTCTTACAGATGGAGGAACAGAGATTCAGAGATGCTAAGTAACCTGCTTAAATCTGGTGACTGCCTGGCCTGGGGCTTTAGCTCTGGTCTGAGTCGCCCCATAGCCTCTGTTCTTCCCACCTCATTGTGGTATGTTTTCTAAGAGCAATGGGGCCTAATGACTCTTAACGAGGGTCTTGAGATTTGAATCTCTTCGTCGTATGCCATGTTGTGTATGGCCTTCGCATGCCATGTTGTGTATGGCCTTGTACACAGGAAAGGCCCTGCCCTGAGGTGGGCTCACTGGTGCCATTCCCCCTTTACCTTCTGAGGAGGCAGGAGGCACGTGAGTAGCCAGGAGGCAAGGCCTATAAGCAATTGAACATTGTGCAATGAGGTGTGTATGAAATGTTGGAAAACTGCAAAGTTTTATTCAAGAACTCTGAAGACTTTTATTTAAGAACACTTTGTAACATCTTAATGGAAATAAAATTTATATACAATAAAAGTCAAATATCTTAAGTGTGCAGTTCAGTGGTTTTGGGTAAGAACCATGCATCTGCGTACTTGCCACCTTGACTACATTATCTTCTTCCATTCAAACCTCACCCCATAGACACCATTGTTCTGAGTTCTCTCTCCACAGTTTAGTTTTGCTGGTTCTTGAGCTTCATATAAATGGAATCAAATAGGACACACTGTTCTGTGTCTGACTTTTTTGTACAGTGCACTGTTTTTAGGATATATTCCACATTGTTGTGTTTATCAGTGGTTCATTCCTTATTATTCTGTGTAGTATTACATTACCTGAGTACACTACAATTTATTTTTCCATTCTTTGATTTTTAGACATTGGGGGACGGGCTTCTACTTTAGAGTTACCAAATAAAGCCGCTATAAACATTATTGTACAGGTCTTTTGTGGACAGAATTTTTCATCTCTCCCAAGATTCCTAGGATTGGAATTGCTAAGTAATGAGCTGTATTTATTTAGTATGAAATTGCCAAATAGTTTTCCAAGGTGGTTGTATACATTTCACACTGTGGATGTCTGAGAGTTGTAGTTCTTCCACTTCCTTGCCATCAGGTGTTTTCTCTAGCCCTTACAGCAGGTGTGAAATGGTAGATCACTGTGGTTTTAATCTGTATTGATTTGATGATTACTGGTATTGGGTATATTATTATACCCTTGTTGGCCATTTGTATATTTCCTTTGTGAACTTACTATTGAAGGCTTGGTTCATTTGTAAAAATTGGGCTGTTTGTTTCTTTATTATTGACTTTAGAAGTTCTTCATATACAGATATTCCTCACCTTGCAGTGGGGTTACATTCCAATAAACCATTATAAGTTGAAAATACTTAAATTAAAAATGTATTCACCTAGCCTGCTGCCTTAAATGTGCTCAGAACACTTACTTGACCTACAGTTGGGCAAAATCATCTAACACAAGCCTATTTTATAATAGAGTGTTGAATATCTCATGTAATTTATTGAATATTGTACTGAAAGTGAAAAACAGAATGGCTATATGGTACAGAATGGTGGTAAGCGACCGGGTTGTTTATCCTTGTGAGGAGCGGCTGACCGGAACTGTGGCTTGTTGCTGCTGTCCAGAATCATGAGAAAGTATCATACCACATATGGCCAGCCTGGGAAAAGATCAATATTCAAAATTCAAAGTATGGTTTCTACTGAAAGGATTTTACTTTTGTGCATGGTAAGGTCCAATAGTCTTAAGTCAAACCATCGTAAATTGGGGACTGTCTTTGTTGAGATACAAGGTTCTTCTTTCTCAGATAAGTGCATGAATAGAAATTTTCTTTTTCCTCTTTGTGTGGAAAACTACAAAATCAGTTCACTAAAAGTAAAATTTCTTGAGGACAGGCGTTCTGTTGTCTTGTCTCATGCTGATTGCTGTATTTATTGTCATGTCTTCCTCTTTCAAATAATGTTTGAAATGTTTGCAGTTGACAAGAGAAGGGACATTTGCAGAATGAAGTTCACATTGCTTGTGGCCCCCAAGTTATTCCCTTTATAGACACTCCTCTGAAGTTATAATGGGAACATGTGATTCACTCACCAGAAATTTATTTTGCCCTGTTTAGGATCATGCTTATTTAATTAGGGGAAGTAAAAGTTACTGAGCAAATTAAAACAACAAAAACTGAAGACTTTTTTTCCAAAAAAGGAACTTTTATAAAGATGTTGTAATTGTTTAAAAGTTTTCTTTTTAATTATGAAAGAAAGACATATTTCATGCAGAGTGAGTTGGCAAATATTTTAAAGAGCACTGAAAGTTAAACTGGGTAGTTAATTTAAAAAGCAAATAAAACAACCCACAGATTTCTGACTTTTAGGATTAATCCCTATTTTACTTTTGTTGAGAAGCCATGTGTATTTGCTTCTGAGGAGAAATGTGTTAACAACTCAAGAGATAACACTAGGATTGCCTCCTGCCTACATAACTGAGCAGTATCCTTTAAAAGGCTGAAGGTAGAACTGTTAATTCCCAACACCAGCTCTGCTGCATGTGCCTCTGTATTTGAACTCGCACCTAATCCAAAAGGATCAAATAAATTAAGACCACAATTAGGGGAAGGAAGCCTGAGTTACAGCCAGGTTTATCTTCTCAAGTATAAATTAGCTGTAACCATAAAGCAACTTTCCCCCATTAGCAAAGTAGTAAAGTTGACTATTCTGAGCTTTTTCTCCCATCCTTTGGGCTTGGTCTTTTCAGGGACAGGGCATGTCTAGTGGATCTAGTGGTGGGTTTCTGCCCATGTTGCTTTCCTAGCTCCTTAGCCATATTCCTGTCTGAGTGACTTCTTAATTCATTTGTATGACTTCTGTTCTGAGCGGAATTGTATCCCCTCAGAAATCATATGTTGAGGGGCGCCTGGGTGGCTCAGTGGGTTAAGCCTCTGCCTTCGGCTCAAGTCATGATCTTGGGGTCCTGGGATCGAGCCCTGCATCAGGCTCTCTGCTCAGCAGGGAGCCTGCTTCCCCCTCTCTCTCTGCCTACTTGTGATCTCTGTCTGTCAAATAAATGAATAAAATCTTAAAAAAAAAAAAAAGAAATCATATGTTGAAGTCCTAACCCTCAGTACTTCAGACTGTGACTGTCCTTGGGATAGATTTTTTTCAAGAAGTAATAAAGTTAAAATGAGATGATTAGGGTGAGCCAGATCCAATATAACTGGTCTCCTTATTAGAAGAGGAACTTGGAACGCGGGTCGATGCGGAGAAGACCATGTGAAAACACATGGAGAAAATGGTCTCATATAAGCCAAAGAGAGAGGCCTAAAAAGAGACGAACCCCATCAACACCTTAATCTCAAACTTCTTGCTACCAGGACTGTGAGGAAATAAATTTCTGTTGTTTAAACCGTTCAACCCGTGGCTCTTTGTTATGGCAGCCCTAGCAAACAAATCAAGCCTCTAATGGACCATCACTCAACACCATAAATATTAAGGTCGAGGCAGAGACTGAGCTAAATGGCAGCACATACATTACTCAAAGACTCAGAACAATTACATCAATCACTTCTCTTTTTTACCCTATTTAGTATTTTTTTAAAATAAAATAATTACAGTTTATTTGATGGTTTAAAAATATTACATAAATTTGGGATTAATATGTATCTCCTGAATTCTACCTGATTTTCTACAAAATAGGTAGTCATGTGAAATACGTCAAGTAAATACATTTTAAATTTCTAGAGTGAGGGAAAAAAGTTTCCCTTTAGATGTTTAACCATGTTTTTTTATTATTGGGGGAATTACTGAACATTTCTGTGCTCCACATTTCCCTTCTAAAATGGGGGGATAATGATAGTCCCTCCTGTTGGAATTTTTTGAGCATCAGGTAAGATTTTTTACTTATAATAATGTTGATACAGGTTTATAAGACAAAATTCTTTGGAATCTTAGTGATTTTCTAAAGATTTAGTAACTCATGAGATATCTACACACACACTCACATGCATGCATACATACTTTTTTTTTTCTTAATATACTTGTGTTGACTTAATACCAGGACAGAAAGAAATTTTCAACACATGAGTACCTACTCTGAGAAGTGGTGGTCTATTTTTCATTCCTTTTTAATATTCTGAATTGCTTGCCTCCAAGAGGGAGCTTCTGACCCTTTATAAAGACACACAGGCCTTTCTGTTGCTCTCCATCTGGGCTCCATCAATGCAGGGAGAGGCAGGGACCACTCCTGGGGACTGACATTTGGTACCCCCCCCCCCCCCCCCGCTTTTTTCTCTCTCTCTCTCTCTCTCAGCCTTTGTTTCCTGAAGTCTTCAGAATTTGAAGGAGGTCATTTTTCAAAGGTCAGTAAAGACTTGTTGGTCCTTCAAACATACATGGAAGTTTCCTCTACTCAGAAAATTAGCCCTGCTTCAGGAAATCCATTAGATTAGTAAGTTGTGAGGGCCCATAGCCATTGACACCTCCAAGTTCATTATGTAAATCGCATAATCACATTGCACCTCTTGGTACCAAGCTGGAGGTATGTGGTGTGTGAACACAGAATGGATAGGAAGGGCAGGCTGAGCAGCTAGAAGATGCTGGAGAGTGTAAGAGGCTCTGGGGAAAGAGAAAGAGCCTTGGGAACTGGAAGAGAGTATTTAAAGCCAGCAGCAGGATAAACTTATGCTGCTTGAAGTTTATTCTGGGCCCTTGTTGTTGCCTAACTGGGGATAGAGTTTCTCCATTAGTCCTCTTCCCTGGCTCCCCCTCCCTCCCAACACACATTACTTAGTTGTGGGTGCAGGGCTAGCTTGAGTCATAGCACTGAGGTAGATGAAAGTTACCCTCTGCAAAGCTCATATTTTTATTCCCCATCCCCACTTCTTGCCCAGGACTGTTATCTCCTCAGGCCAGAACCTACTGCTGCTTCTTACCTGGCAGGGTCAGGGTTTCCACTGGGACCCCACATCAGACTTGTGTTCCCTCCTCTAGAAATGGTCAGCACATCCTCATCACCCCCCTCCCTGCCCCCATCTATTGCTCCTTCACAATCAACACAAATGTTTCTTCCTAGGGAGGTCTTGTCTGAGCCCCAGAATGAGGTTAGGCTTCTGCATTACATATCTTCCAGCAGTATTAAACCTATAGCTCCCAGTACCTACCTCAGTTTGCAGTGGTCCATTTATGTAAAGGAGTCCTGATTAACATATGCACCCAGTGCTGTGCTGTAAACTGCATGAGGGTCTTTGCATCTGTCTTTTTCACCGCTGCATCCTTAGACCAAGGATGATGTCTGGCATGAAGTAAATTCTTGATAGATATGAAGAGTAAACTAATGAACAAATGAGGGCCCTTGGAGCACACTTTTGTTTCCTCTGATTGGTCACCAAAGAATGAAGCTATCTTTATCTTCTAAGGAGTCCAGTAAGTGAACATGACCTGGAGTAATTCAGACAAAGAGACCAGGTAGTTTCAAAGCTCTGGACCAAGTGGCTCCTTTGCCCACAGATCTTGGCAACATTTGATATGGATGGGTATAGCATGGGTGGTGAGGTGCAGTGGGCCTGGTTCTCTACAGGAAGTGCTCACTGGTGGCTGTGGAGAACACAAGTGTGATTTATGCATTTGTAAGATCCTCCCAGAGGAACAGAATTCATTAGAGGCAATTTGGTTCTTTCCCCTTTAATTTCAACTGTTGCTTTCTCCCATGAGAGAAGACTATAATAACCAAAAATCTTATTTGGGCTGATTTTGCAATTGTTGACAAATGGTACAAATTTGCATTTTCTCTGGATTTTGCACAGTGCTAAGTGTATTTATTATATGGTTATAGCTCAAAGCCTTTAATAGAGTCACTTATTTTTCATTTTTGTGGTTAATAAAAATAGAAAAACAAAGTCTCACTTTCTTTTGTAGTCTGTTGTAGAATTTTGATGATTTGAATGAAGTTCATTTTTTCCCAAAACTGTAAAACAATTGCCAAACCTCACTTAGATGTATCAGATGCATGAATAATGATGAGAACTGCTTACATCTCTGTTATCCACAAAACTTCTCTCTGTGAGCATTGAAAAGTATCAGGGCATTTTGGAAATACTTGCAGTTTATTTGGAATACCCTTTGTATTACCTGAGATTTCCTGAGAAACTAGACTGTTGAGTGAGTTTCTGGTGGTTTGTGCTTCAAAGTGAGGGCATGGGGAGAAGAGATGGGTGTAAAGGTGTGAACTGAATGATTTACAGTCTGCTTATTTAATGGGCATAATTACATAACTGAGAACCTGAGACCTTATCTCCTGGCTGAAATGGATCTCATCGCACTGAAGATATGAACTTCACAGTCAATCTTACTACTTCATATTTAGAGGAGGCCCTCTAGGTCAACGGGAGTGCACTGGGAAAGGCATTAGAAGACCAGTTCCAACTCTGCCACTTTCTAATTATGTGACATTTGCCAAGGCATTTAATCCCTGACATCTCATTTCCATTTGTAAAATAGAAATTTTAATAGCTCTCCTAACCTACTGCATAGGGCTTGTGGTGATGGCCAAATAAGACAATGTAGGTTGAGCAAGAGACTGTGAAAATGTAAGATATCATTTCACTATATTATATTATTTTCTGTCTTTATTTTTACATATGTAGTCCTATTTCCCCAACCTATTCTAAGGTTTAAGAAATTTGCCCTACTTATTAGTTATTAGTCATGGTTCAGTGGGAAAAGTAGAACCACTAGGAGATAGAGTATGTGAGATTTGTCATTACAGGCATTTAACTTTACATACTGGTTAAGCAAGAGTCTTTGTGATGGATGCTGGAGCCCAAAGTCTACTGGGTGGGCAGTCTAGGAGGGAAGATGGATATGGAGTGGAGAAGAACAAGGACAAATAGGAAGCTGTAAGCACGGACCAGAACCCAGGTCAGTTCTTCATGTCTCCAGCTATGATGTGTATGTCACGTGGGAAAAGCTGGTGTCTTTCATCATGGAATACAGCAAGCGGGTAAGCTTAAGAAGAATCCAGGGAAGGTGGAGCAGCTGCAAGGGCCCTGCTGCCCCATGCCAGTGTGTTGAGTCAGCTGATCAGTGAGAATATACAGGAGCTACTAAAGCACCTGCCTCTCCTGTGGAAAACAATATAGGTCCTCCAAATTTTATTTCCACGCTCTGAATCTTGTGCTGATATGTCTCTTACGGCACATCATTTCCATCATGTCCATGAGATGAATAGGCAGGGTCGACTACAGCATGTGTGGGGCAGTGCAAACAGAAACGTGGAGCTCCCTGGTCAAAGAACAGAAAAAGTACTTTCCTTTCTTTCACAGTCTTTTTCGGAATATGTCATAGTGTTCATTATTTGCTACTTAATGCTCTATACCCTAACTTGTGGGATATTCATAGTGTACATTCATGCAGATTTCACAGGCACCCTGGGCTCTGTCCCATGACTTGGCACTCAGGGAGTGTATGCCTACCTAAACCCTCCCTGCCCTGTGTCCTGGACCCCAGTGGGGATGGCGACAGTCTAAATGACAGGGAGGGGGAGTCCCAGGGAGCCAGGGAGGCAATAAGGGGCAAGAATACGTGGGTACCAAGGCTATAAAGCTCTAGAACATCAACTATTACCCCACTGGGCTTCACTTACAAATACAAGTTCAAAGATGAAAGTAGTAAGAATTTCAACACAGAGCCTTAAACCCCAGCATAGGTTCTCCTTCTGAGAACATGTCTCTGTGCAGTTGCACTGTCTGCATGTTCATCAAGCTTGTCCTGCTTACAGGGAAGGGATACTGGGGAGCATAGTTTGGCCTAGCCAGGTTGACACATTACAGTGCTTGAAGCCACACACCATGCACTCTGCTTACTTCCTGCACTTTTTTCAAAGGGCTATCATAACATACCAAAGCAAATAAAAAAATAGAAGGTTGTAAACATAGCCTTGTTATTTTTCTGACAGTCTGCCATATGCAAGCCCATACCTCACTATGGCACTGCCAGCTATGTTTCTTTACTGCTGTTTCCCCAAGGACCAAGACTTTTGATGTAATGTATTTGAAAACATACTACTCCCCCATGCCAATCCTTTATAAATGAGAGATCTAAATTTTACAGTTGGGTTCCACAGGCTAATGAGGATATTTGTATAATTGAATTTTCTAGCTTGACAATGTAGTCTGTGAGATTTCTCAGGTGAGATGTTTTGAGATGCACACTCACTACCTTACTGGAATAGAGAGTGCTCTATGAGCTTCTGCACTCTTACCTGTATGCTACAAGGCCCTCAGTGCTCTCTACCTGGGCTTTTTCTCAAGGTTGTGTTGGCAGAGAGCAACTCTAAGAGATGAGGCGGAGTCTCTCTCTGGGACAAATAGTAGGTTTGCCGTAAAAGTAGTGGATTCCCCAGGTTTAGTGTTTGTATTCTTTTGCTAGGGCTGCCTCAACAAGGTACCACAGCTTGGATGGATTAAACAGAAATTTGTTTTCTCACAGTCCTGGAAGCTAGAAGTTCAAAATCCAGCCATCAGGAGGGTTGTTCCCCATAGAAGCCTCACTCTTGGGCTTATAGATAGCCATTCCCCCCACCCCCCCTCCCCCAAGTCATCTCCTGATGTTCCCTGTGTCCTAATGCATGCATACCTGTGTCCTAATCTCTTTTTCTTAAGGCATCAGTTGTATTGGATTAACTCCTCCCACTCATGCCTCATTTTAACTTCGTTTTCTCTTTAAAGACCTTGTCTTCAAATCTGAAATGACATGAAAACTCAGAATTTATAACCTGGTCAAAGTGCCTTGTTCTTGTGTTGGACAAGCACAGTATCTGTCCCCCTCTCAGTCCTCTGTGGGCCCTCCACATCAGAGGAAGCTTGCAATGGAGCCGTCCTGATCAGAGACTGTTGGCAACATTTTCTCACAAGATCCTTTGCCAGCATCACTGAGGTGACTGTGTGTCTCCAAGGACATGCATGGCTGCTGCTTGAGGGCATCTGGTCTGTGAGGTAGAGGGGCGTACTTCACTGAGAGGCCTTCACTCTACAGAGCTAGGGGATGGTGCAAAACCTTTTTGCCAGGAAGCCTGGTAGAGAAGGCCTTCTGAGTTCACAATTTAATCCCGCCCTTCACCCCCTCTCATGTGCTGAACTGTCCCCCACTTCCAGTTTCATATGTTGAATTCCTAACCCCCCAGTACCTTGGAATGTAACTATTCTTAGAGATAGGGTCTTCAAAGAGGTCATTAAGTTAAAATGAGGTCACCAGGGTGAGGTGTAATTCCATATGATTTGTGTCCTTCTAAGAAGAGGAAATGGGAGCACAGATAGGTACAGAGGGAAGTCCACATGAAGGCAGAGTAGAGACAGGCACCTGCAAGCCAAAGAGCCGCCTGCAAGCTGTCTACAAGCCAGAGGTCTTGGAAGAATACGGTGTTAGCACCTTGGTCTTGAACTTCTAGCCTAGAACTTCTAGGACTATGAGAGAATAAATGTTTGTTGTTGAAGCTACTCGGTCTGTGGTACTTTGTTATGGCAGTCCTAGCTGACTAATATACCCCCCATTCACATACATTCTTTAAACACATAAAATGATAAATAAAATGGAAAAAGCCAAACTGAAACTATTTAGCCATGTCTTCAGGAAAAACATCTCGGGGCACCTGGGTGGCTCAGTGGATTAAAGCCTCTGCCTTAGGCTCAGGTCATGATCCCAGGGTCCTGGGATTGAGCCCCACATCGGGCTCTCTGCTCAGCGGGGAGCCTGCTTCCTCCTCTCTCTCTCTGCCTACTTGTGATCTCTGTCTGTTAAATAAATAAAATCTAAAAAAAAAAAAAAAAAAACCAACAAGAAAAAACATCTCTTTAACACAGCAGGGGATGAGATTTGCAAAATAGCCTAGGGAGGTACTAAAGCCATCAAGTTGGGGAGCAGGCAAGCCATAAATATGTTTAAAGTGGTAACTGAATAAACATGCCCTTTTCTAAATCACACAGGCAGGAATAGAGCCACCACAGTGCTTGAAGTCAGGGGCACGAAGGTGATTCACCCACTGGTGAATGGAGGCTGCTAATGGAAGCTGTTCTCAGCTACTGACGTGTGCTAATTACTGCAGGCCTAGTGCATGGGAGATGCAAGAATGTGGACACCACCTTGCGATGAGCACTTAAGCCAAAATGGCCTGATGAAATCTGTGAGATCTCCAATGTTTTTAACGGACAAGAGCTTCATTCAAAGCCTGAAAAGCCTGAAGTCCTCAAGTTCCCTAGTTCTAGACTAGAAAGTCGGAAGAGCTGGGTGGAGTCCACTGCAAAACTGATGTAGAGGAGGGGGAGAGGGAGATAGAGGTAGAGAGAGGGGGGAGAGAGAGAGAGAGAATTTTTACCTTTCACTCAAGGCGAGTCTACAAACCAAAATTCCAACCCGTATAAAGAAAACTAATGCCTGAACATTGAAGAATTGAAAGAAAGATTCACTTAGGCCCTTTGCTGCCTCATGGTGGGGGTTTTGCACAATCGTCTTCCATTCACAATATCAACCTTGTAGTCTGATAGCGAGGAGAGACCTTGGGGGGACTGCTTAAAGAGTGCCTCTCTTTAGCTATCAGCTACTT
Source organism: Meles meles (assembly GCF_922984935.1). Lineage (NCBI taxonomy): Eukaryota > Metazoa > Chordata > Mammalia > Carnivora > Mustelidae > Meles > Meles meles. The sequence continues at coordinate 75,872,054 of NC_060068.1, read as the reverse complement.
ATAGTTTCAGCTGTAAATGACCTCTTTAGCTATCAGCTACTTAGAGTTCTTGCAGAGGAAAGCATCTTATAAAAAAGACCTTATTTACAACTTATCAGTAGCATGCCTTTTAGGATGTGACTCCAGACACACAAAGAATCATTTCCTTGAATGTAGACTTGACAAGAGAAATCTTCTGACTCCAGTTGTGCTCTTACCACCCAAACACTAACCAGATGTACAAGACAATAGAATTAGACTTCACTAATTAGTAGAAATGCTGTACTGGTGTTAATAGCTTTGTCTGGGCCAATGGATATAGGGAAACAGCATCCCATAGCTGCCCAAGTATTGGGCATCACGAAGGTGATAATGGTAGGAGTGTTAACCATACTATTGGATTCAAAGGAATGATGTGGCTTCTGAGTTCTTGTGTCCACAGGACCAATTTAAAGTGGGAAGCAGTCTTTACCTCAATAAAGGGCTGGTTATTGAAGGTCTACTTACCTTGTGCCTACTTTAATGCTGACCCTCCTGTTAATTGAGTCTCTGAAGGAAGACATTTGGAGATTCTAAATCGCTGTCCCATCACCAGTCATTGCTTTGTGTTCCTAGGAGACATGTACACCAAATGCTTTCCAGATGCAATTTCTATATAGTGAGTTTTGTCCCAAGAGAGATTTGTCTCCAGAAAATTCTAAAACAGAACTTGTTACACTGGAGTTGTAGGCAGGACCCCATGTGGGTTGAGAGGATTCTTCTTGTCCTTCTGCACTATGGTCTCTCCTTGGTGCATTTTATCTAGGTTCACTACTTAGCTCGAGACACTATGTTTTTCGGGAAGAGGAGGTACAGAAAAGTGAATGCACATAAGGCCTAGAATAGAAGTGGATTAAGTGTCCTACTGCATAATAATGAAGGGTTTTTGTTGTTAAGTTTTTTATTTTAATTCCAGTATTGTTAACATACAGTGTTATATTAGTTTTCGGTCTACAGTATAATGATTCAGCAATTCTAAACATTACTCAGTGCTCATCTCAAGTCCACTGCTTAATCCCCATCACCTATTTCACCCTTTGCCCCATTCATCTCCTCTCTGGTAACCATCAGTTTGTTCTCCGTAGTTAAGAGTGATTCTTGGTTTTTCTCTCTCTCTTTTTTTTAAGAATAAAGTTTTAAATGGAAAATTGACATTCAGATTTTTTCCCTTTTATGGTAGAAAAATGTCATCTAAAAATTTATAAACATGCATACCTCTTAGGGTAGAGACTATGATTTATTTTCAAAGAAGCTTGACCTTTTGAATTGGGCAAATCAACTTGTATTAGCCCTTTTACTCAGGCAAGTGTAAAGCAAATCCTTTTTTTTTCCCTCTGATTTTTGGTAGAAAACCCAAATGCTTTCGTATAACCCAAAGCAGATACTTCAGTCCTTACATGCTATGTTTAGTGAGTGATAGAATTTTATTTCTGTAAAATTAGATACATTCCCTCCTGTATCTAGAATAAGACCACCCTATATTTGAAATTATAATGTGTATTTTGTGTGTGTGTGTGTGTGTGTGTGTGTGTGTGTGTGTGTCCCATTGTATGTGTATGTTATTCAGTCACTTGCTTATAAGAAGTTGGAAGTAGGAAACTGATTATGGCAAAGGTGATATAGAAGCTTGGTCTTATCCTATTAGAGGTAAGATCAAGAGCTTGACTAAGTGGTGTAAGATGTACTGGGCTAGATTGCTGGTGTCCCACATATGGTCTTACCTCAGTTTGATTAAGCCATACTTTAAAAAAATGTGTTCTTCAACTTAAAGATTCTTTAAGTTTTTTGAGTTTTTGGCCTAGTTTTTGGTGTCAGACCAAACTTTTGGATGGATATACAACCCCAAGGGAATGTCTACTCCCAAAGCCAAACACCTTAGGAAAAAGGAATAAAATGGAATAAAAATGAGACAGCCCTAGATTGGGAGGGAAAGGATGCTGTTTTCTTTGTAAGGCCAGTGATAGGTTGGGCCCAGCTCTGAGGCATAGAGATTGATGTGTGTAGAGACAGGGAAGGAGCCAGACAGGGAGTTGGCTCAAGAAGGATGTCTGAGGTCCATTTGTACCCATGGACTCTGGGAATAACTAATTCTTTCAAGGATTGTGAGTTTTTCTCTGTTATTCCCCAATCATCAGTAAAGTATTATTAAAAGTTACAGGCTGATCTCTGGAACCAAGGAGTCCTGGTCCACTTTTCAAAAAGACTAACAGAAAGGAGGGAGGACGTTATTTCCTCCACAAGGCCAGAACGGGACTTGCAGCTGAGGAGCCCAGCAAAGGACAGATGGATCCAATAGGGGACCTTCTGAGGGTATGGTTAGGAAAGGCAACACTGCAGCATGGTGACAGGGAGGCTTGAGGGCAGGAAGCTGGGGAAATTTGTTAGGTCAGAAATTAGTGAGCATTCTTGAAAACTGTAAGTAGATCTAGGCCTAGATTCCAGGAACTGGAATCACCAGACCTTATGTCATAGTGATTTGGGAATAAAAAGGCAGTGCGACCTCTTTCCCAGTTGTAGGCTGATAAGTGATTATGAGGTTCCATCTACCTCTCGATTTAGAGTTTCCTCCTGAACTTCTTAGGTCTTCCAAGGGATGAGGGGCTGTCCTCTGTGGGAGGAGGCCTGGCCCTTCTTCTGGTTCTGCCTTCATAGAAAGGAGGAAAGAGAAGAGATTTCCAAAGGGCGGGAATGCACACAGGAGGAGAGGGCACTTAATGTCTTATTATCCTTCCACTGGAGACTCTGTCTTCTATATCTGCTGGGCTGTGATATACTGAGGATTCCACTGAATCTTAGACGCACTTTCAGAGCTTTCTCCGTGCATGTCATAAGTTGGCTACTGTCAGACTTCATGGCTATACCCCTGCCCGTGGTCTCCATTGCACCTGCTCTCTGCCCCTTCAGCCCATCACCCATGTCTGTCTCCATGGTCTGTCTCATGCTACCTTCTCCCAGCCAGGGCTTTGCACCCACTGGGCACCTTGGGCACAGTATCAAGGACCTGGGGACTTTCACAGGCTTATAAGGAAATTAAGCCTTGAAAGAATTTTATTACCCATAAAATACAACTTATAAGTAAATGCCTTCAAAATTAAAATGAATAAATCTTAAATTGAATAATAAATTCTTGAATAGCTCTTGAATAAGACCTCTTTCACAGTTACATACAAATTACTGTTAATGTGAAACGGGGCTGCATCCTAAAACATTTATTGTTATGTAGGTTGGGCGTGGCTTCCAAAGTTGAAAGTTCTTGGGGCCTGTGAGGGTCATAAAATACAAGCTAGTTTTCACTGTCTACTCTCAACTATCCCCTGCCTCAAATCTTTTTCATATTAGCCTGTCACCTACCCAGATTTCTTTAGCTCGAGTTAATACCTGGGATACCATCCAGGAGGAAAAAAAATATAATAAAAGCCCAATGAAGAAAGAAATGCATTTTGTTCCCAAGGCCAAGGTCCCTGGTGCTACAGGACGCTGACTTGGAGAACTTGCCATCTGGCTCGGGGTGACACAGGTGTTCTGTTGAAAAGGAAATAACTCAGGCTGGAGAGAGGAGTAAGATGCTACATGGCTGATTTCTTCTCAGCCAGTCCCCAGTGAACAGGCTCCTTTTTCAGCCTGCACCTGCGCCCTCCATCCATCCAGATCTGGGGATTGCCTGGGATTTGGAGCAACTGGTTGCCATTTTGTTGAGTCCTTGGAGGTTGGATCTTACCTGATGCCAAGAAGGTACTTTGCTTTTCCTGATCATGGGGGGACTGATGCTAAATATGTCATTGGAGAAGGAGTTTCCCAGTCAGCAATAACAATCCTTTACTATTCTTTAGACTTAGGGTCACTGTTTGAGATGTATGTAGTGCATGAAACAGAGCCTGGAATCTGTACTTCTTCTTTTTTTTTTTTAAGATTTTATTTATTTTGTTTGACAGCAGAGATCACAAGTAGACAGAGGCAGGCACAGAGAGAGGAAGGGAAGCAGACTTCCTGCCGAGCAGGGAGCCTGATGTGGGGCTCGATCCCAGGACCCCGGGATCATGACCTGAGCTAAAGGCAGAGGCTTTAACCCACTGAGCCACCCAGGAGCCCCAAATCTGTACTTCTTAATCAACGTGTCACTCTGCCCAGCTCCCAGCTTCAAGAAGTAGAATCTCAGAGCCCCCCTCTTCTTATCCCCGTAGCTCTGAAGTACTCTGAGTAGTTGAATCTATAGGCTGGAGGACACAAGGTGTGAAGTAGGAGCTATGGGCCAGGCTTGGCAGGGTGGCAGTTTCCAGCAGTGGAGCTTGAAGGCCAATAAGCTTAGTCTGAACCACAAGAACCATTGGAAATTGGAAAATGCATCCAGCACCATATTAATACCAGTGCTCTGAGTCAAGTATGTTCACGCCAAAGATGGCATTGTGGTCTCTCTGGATATACTGGCTCCAGTCAGGGCTCAACTTTATTGCCCATCTCTCTGGGGGAGAAGGGTAATAGTTTGATGGCTGTTGACACAATGCCCAAAGAACATTGGATTGGGACCTCAGGAGACTTGGACCATGGCCATTAATTAGTTGAAGGATTTCAGGAAAACCCCTTAATCCTTCTGTGCATATATTTCCCATCTATAAAAGTGAGCATAATGATAGTGCATATGTTACAGAGTTGTATGAGAATAAAATGGGGTAAAATGTGCGAAAAATGTTGGAAATAAATTTAACAACTTCCTGGGTGAGGGAGCCGAAGTCAAGTAGGAAAATAATGAGAGAAGAGCTTCAGAACTGGGGTTCTAGTCTGAGCTTTGCCATTTACTAACTGTTTAATCTGGGGCCTTCCATCTAGCTGGGGCTCTGGTGCCTCAGGAGTGCATAATAATCATTACAATGTCGAAAGTGTTGCATGAGTTAGATGAGATACCACATGAGGTTATCAGCTGCACAGTGCTCTGTAAGTGGTAATCAAAGCAGGCATTTGTCCAGCTTGCTAGCCTCAAGCTGATTCGCTGGCTTATTTTTCTTTAATTAAAAACTATGATTGTTATCACCCTGATAAATCTCTTATTTATTGGACATTAAACTCTCAAGGCTCCCCTCTCACATTTTCCGTCCATGTTGGGTGAGAAGAAAGCAGGTGGGACACCCTCTCAAGTCCTTTCTGCTCCTCTCCTCTCTCTACCACTTGCTGGGCAGGCCAGCACATCCCAGCACTGCCTCATTCCAGCCAGTTGTACAACTGGAGGTTTGGAGGTGGGTTCTTAGGGGTTTGCCCAGCTGACACTCCAAAGCGATGTGGTATTTGGCACCAGCTGCTTGAATCAAGGCTCTTCTGCCCGAGTAATTGGCCAAAGGCCCCTGGCCCTTGCCTGCTATCTGACTGGTCACAAAATAGAGAATCAGATTCAAAAGGTCTGGAGAAACCTCAGAAAGATGGAGACATGTGGGAAGGTGGGGAGGAGCCGTGTTTTTCGATCAACCTTGTGGAACGCTTACCTCAGGAGTTGTGTGTGTGTGCCCTGAGAAGACACTGCTGCTTGAACCAGGAAGCACTGAGCATGCTCTCCTGGTCCGTGGTTTCTTGTCCTTTCTTCTGAGGATCACCAGAGGCTTTGCTACTCATATCGGCAGTGAGCAGGGCAGAAAGCTCAAGATGGCTGCTTTTGCTGTGTTTTGCTTTCACCTGGCTTGGCCGCTTTGAGATTTGAAGGCTGCTGAATAGCAGTTTTGGCTTGTTAGGGCTGTGAAGGGGTAACCTTGCTTTCTGGTGGGAGAGGCAAAGTTCTACATGAAAACTGCCTGTTCCATCCATCCGTCTGCCTAGCCCCACAGTATCCCCACAGAGGGCAGCTGCAGCCGGTCAGGCAAGAAATCAAACCATTGTTTGTCTACATGTGAAAATCAGAGAAGCCACAGCAGTTTCATGGAAGACATGCTCATTGCATGGTGTCAGAATAACCCTCCAGAAGCCCTCCGGCATGGTGATAGCTTCTCCGGCCACACCCAAGTAAAAGAAAGTCAGAAGTGCACGGGTGGAAGTGGACGCCTCCCAAGATAGATGGGAATGGAATAGATTTATAGGACTTCAAGCAGGAGGAAAATAAAAGCAGGTTCTCTTGTCGTCATATCTTACTGAAGCCTGGAATGAAAAAATATCAGAATGACTGAGACTGAATTGGCTTTTGTGCTTACAGACGGTACTATCAATTGTGCAGCCAGAGCGAAGAGTGTTTATGGGAAGCCGATCAATTGCCTGTAGTTGATTCTGTCTCTGGTATGATTTTCTCTCCAGTCAAGGAAGTAAATATCTTGAATAATAAATGAAGAAGACAAACAAACAAAAAGGAATGGGAAGAAAGGCAGGAAACAAGGAGCAACAAAATTTTCGGGTTTATTGCGAATTCACAAAGGGACTTGAGGCAGTCACACCAAGATAGATCCTTCCTCTTCCTTATGTCATGAAGTTTTTTTCTCAGTGCATTTAATGTGATTCTACAGAAGAAATTTATTTGCTCTTTTCTCTTAGCAGTAGAGCTGGTCCTTGTTCTCCTTTGATTCCCTGAACCAGAGCCTCTTCAGAGGGAGTTTAAGTTCAAGGCTACTCAAGACGTGGGGAATCTTGACATATTGCCCCCGGAACAGGTACAAGTGCATCTACCCGGGGTGCTGTAGAGGCAGATGGATCCCTCCATCCTGACCAGAGGGCTGTTCTTGGAGCAGGGAGTGGAAGTGGCAAGGGGTTGAGATTCTGAGAGGTATCTGTAGATTGTAGGGCACATCCCTGTCTTCTCGTACTGACCACGTTTCCTTCACAGGAGGCTGTGAATCAGAGCAAGAATTTGCCTTGTTAGCCTCTTTGCTAGCTTTGCCAACAAAGAGCCCGCTTTGCTCTGCCAACAGGAGATGGAAGCAGGAAAAGCTGACCAGAACCAGGAGCATGCCCCAAGGACATCTTGCTCTTCTAGTTCTTCCTGTAAAAGAGAGAAAAATGGAAGATCATTTTCTTATTATTGGGTGACCTCAGTGTGGTGATGAAAGCAGTGAAGTGTCAGGCACTGCTATTGGCAAAGGGACAGCAGAGGACTCAGGACTCCTTGGTTTCTGCAGGGCAGAAGCTATTGGCCAGCAAAAGGGCACAGTGACCACCTTCCACTGCAATAATATGACCTTCCTTCTCTTCAGTCAGGGGCAGAGCGCATTGCCAAGTGGTGAACAGAGAAAGCGTGGGAGGAGGTAAAGGAACTCACTTGGTATAAAGCGCTCACCCTAGTTATAAAGGAGGACAGTTTTGATAGACGGTGTATTCCCCAGCCTGTGAAGGACGACACAATTCCATTTGGATCTGAATAATTGCAAAAGAGTATGTTAATGAGACTGAGACTACTTGTCAAATTTTTGTCATTGTCATCGTCATCATTATCATAATCAGTCTTTACATAAATAGCTCTCTGTTCTATGAAAAAAACTGTCCTTAGTGTTTTATAAATACTACCTCACTTGTGATAAATGCAGAAGCTGAGGCATATAAAGTTTCAGTCCAAAGTTACTACTGTATAGCTTATTTGTTGCGGTTAGAATTTGAACCCATGACCACTTGATGGCTAGGCCTGGGCTTTCAGCCACCATGATATTCTTCTGCCTCTGAAATCAGGGTGTATAATCTTAACTGAAGGAAGGAACAAAGAAGCTTCCTTTGGAATGATCTGGGCCTTTCTCAAATCATTTGGATTTTATTTTATCTTAAGAAGTACTGAAGCATTTTATTAAGTTCTTTGTATTTTTTGGATAGTAACCTTTTATCAGACATGTTATTTGCAAATACCTTCCCCCATTCTGTAGGTTACTTTTAGTTTTATTGATTGTTTCCTTCACCGTGCAGAAGCTTTTTATTTTGACGCATTCCTAATTATTTTTGTTTTTGTTTCCCTTGTCTCAGGGGACCTACCAGAAAAAAGTTGCTAAGGCCGATGTCAGGCAAGTACTGCCTGTGCCCTCCTCTAGGATTTTGATGGTTTCAGGTCTCACATTTAGGTTTTTAATCCATTTTAAATTTATTTGTGTGTCTGGTGTAAGAAAGTGGTCCACACATATTGCTGTCCAGTTTTCCAAACACCATTTGTTGAAGAGACTTTCTTTTTCCGTTGGATAGTCTTTCCTGCTTTGCCAAAAATTAATTGACCTTATAATTAATTAATTAAATAATTAAAAACTAGGTTTTCTGTTCTGTTCTATTGATCTTTGTGTCTGTTTTTGTGCTAGTACCATACTGTCTTGATTATTACAGCTTTGTAACCTAACTAGAAGTCCAGAATTGTGATGCCTCCAGCTTTGCTTCGCTTTTTTGAGACTGCTTTGGCCATTTGGGATCTTTTATGTTACATACAAATTTTAGGATTGTTTGTTCTAGTTCTGTGAAAAATGATGTTGCTATTTTGATAGAGATTGCATTGAATACATAAATTGCTTTAGGTAGTGTAGACATTTTAACAATATTTGTTCTTCTAATCCATGAACATGGAATGTCTTTTCATTTCTTTGTGTCATTTTCAATTTCTTTCATCACAAAGGGCGAAGAAAAAGAGAGAGAGACAAATCACGAAACAGACTCTTAACTATAGAGAACAAACTGACAGTTACCAGAGGGCAGGCTGGTGGGGGATGGGATGGGTAAATAGGTGACAGGTTTAAGGAGGGTACTTGTCATAATGAGCCCAGGGTGATGTGTGAAATTGTTGAATAACTGTATCATACACCTGAAACTAATATAACACTATATGCTAAGTGCAATAATAATAAAGAAGTACCGAAGTATCTTCCTGAGTGGAGACCATATCCCATAAATGACATAGGTGCCCCATGGGACTATCTTGAGACTGCTGCTGGAGGAATGTAGGACCCACCTTTGTGTCTGACTTGTTGCCAGGGTGGAAGTGGGAGACTGGGGAGATCGGAGACCATTGTGTTCCAAGTTTCTTACTCCTGCCTCAAAGCACTAATAAAAAGGAAAGTTTACTTTTGCACAGTCAGTGGAAGCTTGCCTTACTGTGGTTCTTGGGCCAATACAGATGGAGCTCCGTGGTTCCCATGTTAAACTTTTTGGTTCTACACATTTGTATTCAGTCTTCTTGTGGTTAGACTAACTGCTTTCTCTGAAGAGTCTCAGTGCTAGAATGTTTTAAACCCTATTATTAGCTGTGTGGATATGGCATCTGCATGAGTCGCTGCTTCATATAGTCCGAGACTATTTCATTGTGCATGTATGCTTGAAATTGTTTCATATCCCTGGTGCACTGTTTCTTTTGTCATAATTCAAGAACCGTCTTTATACTGAACAATTTTTTTGACTCAAACTCCGATTAGTTCAATATTATTATAGTTATACCAGTTTTCTTTTGATATGTATTTTTTCTTTATTCCTTAATTTTAACATTTCTTTGTTCTGATGTTTTGCATGTATCTATTCTAAAGAATATAAAGAACAATTTTGCTCTTTTTATCCAACCAAGGAATCCTTTATAACTGGTGAGTTTAGTGCACTTATTGCTGATAGATTTATTTATTTTTGCCTTTTTTGCTTTTCTTCCTGCCATCCTTTATATTGGTCCATTGTTCTTGATTACCTCTAGACTCCTGAACTACCTCTGCTAGTTTAGAAGTTAACACATTCTAGTCCTCTTCTTCTTAATGGTTACATTAAAAAGTTTAACATGCATTCATGCCATAAAATCAAAATTTGCTCACTATATCTATAGTCCTCATGAATGTTGCACCAACCATGTAACAATTTACCTCCAACCTAGCCCCTCATTATTGTGTTATTTTTTAGTAATGTAGTGTCTAGTTTTTATATGACTTATTACAGTATTAGGATTCTCCAGAGAAATGGAACTGACAGGGTTTTTGTGTGGGGGGGGGGTATGTGAGAGGATACATACATATTTTAATGAATATATCTTTGCATATGCATATTGAATCTGAAGGTGGTCGTTTGGCAGAATTCTCTGTTCTTTGGAAGAGGTCAGTTTTTTTCTTTAAGGCCTTCAGCTGATTGGGTAAGTCCCACTCACATTCCGGAGGGCAATTTACTTTACTCAGAGTCTACTGATTCAAATATTAATGCCATCCAAGAAGTACCCCAAAGTACCAAAATACATCTGTGAAGTTTGACCTTCACAATGGCTTAGCCAAGGTGACACATAAATTTAAGCACCACAATTACCCACATTAGTTCTTAGTTACTGTTATTTTGCATTGTTGGGGATTTATTTAAATTCACTATATGTTTATTGTTTTTTTCCCCCCCTGTATCTAATTCAGTCTTTTTTGGTAGACTCAGAGTCCTAAAAGAAAGCACTACCAATCCCACAATTTTATGCCCAGATAATCCATTATTTGAGAGTTAGAAACAATTTGAAGACATTTTTCCAGACATTTCGAAAGTTTACCCCTATTAGAGCAAATAAAGTCTCACTAAAAACTGAAGCGCTTTGAAAATTATTTCATGTCTTCAGGCTGTTAATTGAAAATGCTGTTAGTTTCTTTCTTTCTTTCTTTTTGGCAGATAATCCTTATTTCTTTCTTTTCTTTAAGATCTCTATGTCTTTGGCGTTCTACACTTTTCCTCTAATAAATCTACACAGGGACATTTTATTTATCAGTGTTTTAAACTTGTTATACTTGTTATAAGTAAGGATCGTATATTTGAGGAATTCTGAAAAATTCTGAAAATTTTCATATGTCATTTAAATCGCCCTCTTTCCACTGATTCTCTTCTTTTTTAAAGATTTTATTTATTTGACAGAGAGAGAGAGAGAGATCACAAGTAGGCAGAGAGGCAGGCCGAGAGAGAGGGGGAAGCAGGCTCCCTGCTGAGCAGAGAGCCCGATGCAGGGCTTGATCCCAGGACCCCAAGATCATGACCTGAGCCAAAGGCAGAGGCTTAACCCACTGAGCCACCAAGGTGCCCCTCCACTGATTCTCTTCTGATGTGACTGTTGATTATTTTGGAACTTCTCACTCTTCCCATCATGATTCTTAACCTCTCTTTCATATTTCATATCTCTTTATCCCTCTGTGTTGCATTTGGAATTAAGCCCTCATATCTAATTTTAGTTCACAAATTCTTTTTCTGGATATAGTTTGAACTGAAAGTTGGGCTTTTGATTTCAGTGCCTTTATTTTTAAATTATGTAAGTCTTAAGTTTTTTCAAATTTACCTATTCCTTTTAGATACTGTTTTGTACATTTTCTTGATTTTAATTTTTTTATATCTCTATTCTTCTAAAAGCACATTGTTTCAGTAGTTCTATGATATAGAGTTCTTAACGTTTAATAGTATTATTTCTTATATCTGCTTCTCTAGTTCATTCCGAATTATTTCTTGAGTGTGTTGTAATTTTAGATTGTAATAAATTTTAAGCAGGATTTCACTTTAAAGACTTTTTTTCTGGTCTTTGTTAAAAGTATGTCTCTCAGGAGTGGTTCTGTGTCTGTTTTAGCCAGTTATCTCAAGGGTATCATTATCTTTGGGTCTATGTTGTTTCTTACCTGGGGGATTCTGGACCCAGCAGGAAGCATAAATTTGAACCCCAAATCCAACTGTGGCATGCCTACTCTGGTTATGCATTTTCAGTTTCATTCACCCAGATCCTAGTCCCCAATACACAAGCTTGCTTGTTATTTCCCTAGCTACTAGGAGAATTTTTCTTTTCTTTTCTTTCAAAGATTTTATTTATTTATGCGAGAGAGAGAGAGAGAGAGAGAGAGAGAAAGAGAGAGAGGGAGGGAGGGAGAGAGAGGGAGGGAGAAAACAAGGAGGGGGAAGGGCAAGGAAGAGGGGGAAGCAGACTCTTCCTGTCAGGGAGCCTGATGCTGGGCTTTGATCCCAGGACCCCAAGATCATGACCTGAGCTGAAGGCAGACTCTTAACCAAGTGAGACACCCAGTCATCCCAGAAGAATTTTTTCTAAAATATTCTTGCAGTGTAGGTGTAGACCTTGTAAAAATTCTAACTTTATGTGAAGGTCTTAATTCTGTCTCTCTCCTGTCCCCACATAGTTGTCAGAACTTAAGCCCTTTGGCTTCCTGAGGCTGGCAGATCATTCCAGGATTACCACTCTGGTTTTTACCTTCTCCTTCACTTTTGTCCCCTAGAGATTTCCCTTCTAAGTGTATGAAATCAGATATGCATTTAAAGGGGTGTGTGTGTGTGTGTGTGTGTGTGTGTGTGTTTTCTAAAAGCAGGAAGTTCCCGTGGATATTTAGTTACAGCCTATTGCTAGAAACAAAATTATAAATTATTTTGTGAAGCTACCACCAAGATTTTTTATGGGTCAACAGAGCAAGATTATGCCACTGCTCTCAAGGCTTAGCTATCTTTTTCTGTATTTTAGCTTCCCACAAAGATGCTCATGTTTTTTTCTCTCTGCCTCTGTCTCTCGTTTTTTATTTATTTGTTTTTTCAGTAAGTCCTTGTATTCCCCAATAAATGGCTGACTTTCTTTCTTGTTAGGGCTATTTTTAAATTTTTATTTATGTTTTGTTTTGTTTTGTTTTTTTACCTCAAGAAGTTAACTAAGAGCTTCCAACCACGAGATTAGAATCTCCTAGTAGATCTTAAAGTTGATTTCTGCTATAGGAGACTTTCTCCTGTTTTTTGTCTTCTCTATGACTCCTAAAAATGAGTTGAGTACATTTTTATTACCAGGGACTGAGTTGAGTACAGTCCCTGGTAATAATCTGGCTCCAATTCCTAGAGGATAGTGAGTGTGCCCAATTTGAAGCCATGTCAGTGAACACTACAGAGAATGCAGAGGAAATGCTTTTTGACATGAATAAGATACTCAACAGCAAGAGAAAAAACAAATGCTTCAGAAATCAAAGTTTAGGTTAGTTGTTGCAAAATGTATTTTTATGTGATACTCATGGTTTATTTTTAAGTAATGAGTTGTTTCTTTTAGGATCATGCTGTTCAGAAACTGAGCAAGTACAGAAGCCATCGGGGAAATTAGTGAATTCCCTAAGTTTTGGCAGCTCTGTGGTTTGTTGCAATCTTTACTTTTACTATGTTAAAGCTCAGGAAACTCCTTTGTATATGCTGAGCTCTTCTTCTGTCTGCCAAGAAAAAAGTTTCACAAGCAGAGTAGATACATATCTACTAAATTATAGCCCAGAGGTTATAAAGTTCAGAGACTGTTATGTCTAAAGCTCATGTTTTAAATTGGAGAGATAAGTTATCGGTTCCTATAAAATAGTAGTATATTCAACATAGTCAAATTCTGATTCTGTTTTCTTCCTTCACTTCTCCATGAATTCTCCAGTCACTTCTTCCTGTAGTAGGTGATGGGAAAATTTGTTCAAAATATTTCTGGAATTCTGTGCTGGTAAAGTTCTGTATTTGCTCCATTAGTTTTTCTCACTATTTAAGTTATACACAAGATTTCCTCCAGCATCTATTTTTTCTTCCTCCCCTTCCACTCTCCTCCTCCTTCCCTTCTTTTTGTTCTTTATCTTCATCTTTTTCATCTTCATTTTCTTTTTTCAGAATGAGAACCCCCGAGTTTAGCTCATCCTGTGGCCATACAACTGGAGACTATGTTTCTCCCTTCTTTTGCAGCTAGGTGTGGCCAATGGGATGTAAGTAATGGTGGTGCAAGTACCTTTTAGTTCATGATCTTTTGGTGAGAATGGGGTGCCAGACAGCCATCTTGCTCTCTGTTTAGTGAATCTGATCAACTAAAGGGTATCCCCAAAGGTCTTACAATAGACTGTAGGGTCATGGGCTATGGGAGAAAGAAAAGGGCTTTTACACTCTTTTGCTTTATGTTTTCTACCTTTTGATATTTCTGTATACTTTTAAATAGCATTTCCTTTTATATAGTTCAGTGTGAAAGAAGTTCTGTGTAATTTCATTTTCCATGAGTAGATGATTACTGTATGGCATGATAAGGTCTTTAATATTATGAACCAATGCTCAGGAACAGGGAAGAGGACAGCCTAGTTCAGATTTGCCTATCTAAGAAAGGCTTTCTGGAGAAGAATAAACTTGGCCTGGAGGATTGAATAAGCTTATCCAGGAGGTTTATCCAGACAATTAATGGGAAATAGTCCAGGAAGAAGGAACATCATGGAAAAAGCCATGGTGGCATGAGAGAACATGGAGAATTCTGGGAATTGCAGTCATTCCGATAACAGCATAGGGTAAGAATTGGGGAGTGAAAAGAGATGGTATAGAACGGGGGTAGGGAGGGGAGCTTTGTATGGCCATGCTAAGGTGTTTGCGTTTTATGTGAAGTCTATGGAAGGATTTTAAGCTTGTGATGTGATCAGATTTGCATTTTAGAATGACCGCTGTGTTAGCAGTGTGGAAAATGTGTTGAAGGGGGTCCAAAGACTACATAAAGTTGCAAGATGCCTTTGAGAAGAAAAAAAACTTCATTGATTAGAGTCCCAACACAGGGAATGAGATGGCCATATTGATACATCAGTCTTCAGTGTTTTCTCCAAGACAAGTGGAGAAGTTGATTTCTTTCTGCTGTATAATCAAAAATCTACAAGTTTGTTCCACCTCTTTGAGAATTTTCCCCAAAGGCTAAAACTTTTTCATTCTATGTCCTGGACTTCTTGATAAACTGGAATGGAATTTCTCAATGTCTTTATCCTTTTAAGATGTAAGGACTTCATTGTGACCTTGCATGTCTCAAGGGTGTTTGGAAGGGAATTGGGAAGATCTTTTCTGCCTATCTTAACTGACTGCTCAACACCATCAATGCTAGTTTGTAAGCCCATACCCCAAAGTAACAGTCAAACATTTAATTCCAAGATTGTCCCTTATTCCTCCAAGAATAGGTCAATTATCTTACTTCGGTTTGGAAATAAATGAGGTCACAATTCTGCACGCAGTGTGATAATTTGCTGAATGTGTTTCCTTTTACAAGAAAGACTTGGAGGGTATGAAACATAGATTTTTTATTTTAGAATATCACTTGGTGTTTCATAAGCAGTGATATTACTCTTATTTGTTGAATGTCAGAATTTTACAAGAGAGCAAAGAACTCTGTTAGGCAGATATAACCTGGGCCTATTGCCAAATTGCTCTCTGTAGTTAATATGAAATCAGTGAATAAGGATATAGGATGTACGGCATAAGCAATAGAATGTGTTCCATTTTGGTCCCTGGTCATGCAAGTCTGTTGCAGGTATAAAAACCTGTTTGTGATATGTCTGTGGTAGAAGTGCAAGGTGAGTCAACATTTTTGGTATATGTTAGCTGGCATTAGAAAGAAAACAAATCGGATTTTTTTTTTTTTCCCTTCAGAAAAGGAAGTCCCTGGACTCAGAATTTTTAACATGGCTTTGGTTGTTTTCTGAACACCTGCACTCAGGAGAAAGTTGGGTTGAGTGATCACCCCTCTGTTCTTCACACAGCACACCATAGGCTGTTTTTATACATGTGGACAACCTCAGAATGCTCCTCCGCCTTAATATTGTTTTGTGTTCAGCAGATGAGGAGGGATGTTGTGACTTGGGAATTTAGGTAGGACAAACTTAGGACATTCAACAAGGGTGTGTAAGCTAAGCCTAGAGTCACAAGTGGGCAAGTTTTGCAAGCCATTAGAAAGGGGAAAGTGATAATATATATTTGGAAAAGGTCACAATATTTATCTTATAGAACAAAAGGAGCCTGTTTGTTGTCCAGAGAATAGAGGAGGGGCCTGCAAAATTGAAGATTACAGAGGGTTTACAATATTAGTTCAAGAGATGAAAACATTAGGGGTCCTTTTTTTTTAATTTAAGATTTTATTTATTTCTTTGAGAGAGAGTGAGAGCTGAGTGGGGGTGGGAGTTGGAGGTACAGAGGGAGAGAGAGAAGCAGACTCCCCACTGAGCAGGGAGCCCAATTCAGGGCTCAATCCCAGGATCCTGGGATCATGAGCCACTCAGCCGCCCCCCTCCCAACCCTTTTTGTTTTGTTTTGTTTTGTTTTGTTTTGTTTTGTTTAGGCTTTAACTGAATATGTGCTGTGTAGACTCATTGATTGTGGCAGCTATGTTCCCCTTTTGGGGCTTCCAAGTCATCAAATGTTTCTGGAAGAGCTCTATGCTATTTTCTGGGGGAAGTACCACCCAAGATGTCCCATTTAGCACTGGGGTGACCCTCTTTATCTGGAGGGTCCCAGTATTTGTGCCCTCCAGGTATATACTAGGTGCAGCTTTCAGCTGTGAGTCCTTCCTATCAGTAGCTTCCTGGTAAATAGTGTAGAGCTGGGAGAGGTGGAGAAATGAGACAGCTTTTCTTCAGGTCTGTGTTCTTTTTAATACTTCTCCATGACCATCTTGAATGAGAAGGTTGATTTGCTCATTTGGTTTTAGGAGAACATTAGTTGTGTCCTCATTCTGGGCACGGAAGAAGGGAAATTTTTCTCCTACCACCTAGAGTCTTTTTTTTTTTTTTTTGAGCTTGTGGCTAACCTCCTCCAGTTTTGGGTAAAACAAGATTAGTTAAATTTGTATTTTTGGATGAGATTGATCAAATGGTACTTTGTAGCCACCTCATCACCACCACTTTCCTTCTCTCCATCATAATAGTGTTGGTCTTGCCATCATGAGGGCTTTGTCATAGCATTTTGTAGTGGTGACCTACTAGAAATAGGATAGAGATGGACCTGTAGGTTAGAGATGGATAGACAATATGACCATATGTTTGGATAGGTGTCATTAAGGAATGAAAACATGTGCTAGTGGTTGGACTGGTATATGGTTATATACTGGAAAGTGAGTGACTTCTGACAAGTTTGAAATTTGGAACAAGGTTGGGACTGAGGACGGATAGTATCCTCTTAGATTAGTGCATGCAGGCCACTAGCCAGACCGTGCCTCAGGAGCCCCAGAGTTTGGATTGGGTTTCTCCAGCTTTTCTGAGTGGCCCTCTGGTGCATGGAATAGCTGGAAATGTCAGTGCACCAAGAATGCCATCATTCCAAGAGGATCACTCTATTGTCCAGCAGAGTCTTTCCTTTTCTGGATTGTGTGTAATTGGGCCACCAGAATCGTGCTGACAGCATGATTTCAGGTGACTCAAATTGTTTATACAGACAGAGATTGGCAAAAACCATTTGCCCCGGTCCCAGATGTCCTAGGGGTGGCCCTGGCTAGAGACACCAATTTGGAAATAGTTTGTTATTAAAAGTCATGGAACTAGATGAGATCATCTGGAGTGAGTATAGATAGAAAAGGAGCTCACACCAAAAGTCCTTGGGGGTTATGGAGTTGGCATATTGACATTCTCTGTCACATACTTTCAAGAGAGACCTGTTCCAGCAGTGATGGCAGGTCCCCCTTGTATGAAAGGGGACATTACACAGATGGGCTACAGTATAAAAACAAGGTCTTCATAGCAAATGCAGGCAGGCATGGAATGCCACCTTCATGTGACTCTCTAGCCAAAGGACTTTGAGGTTTAATTATTTTTCCTCTTCATTTAATGTGGGTGGACATAGCCAATATAAAAATGACATATAAATAATTCTTTAGATAAATCACACTAAGATATTACTATTGGGGGAGAGGGGAGAGGTTTTCTAGGGAGAAGAATAGACTGATGAATGTGTATGTGCTTGGGAGCTAGGGTGTGGGTAGGGTGGAGCTGATTTTTTCAGCTTTTCCATTCAGTTCTACTTATTTTGGTCTATTCTACTTGTATGGTTTCCTGGAGCCTGGATTTATTATCTGCATGGGCCAAAACAATTGAATAACTAACACTTTACTTTTGGCTTTGTAGATACAGAACTGGCATTTTTTATCTGAAATTTTTTTTTTTTTTTTTTTTTTTTTTTTTAACACTAAGCAGTTCCCCACTCTTCCTTCAATTGTCTGGAAGTTTTAGTTTTGGATCAGAATTATCAACACTTGTCTAAATTATTTCCTTGACTACTTACATTAAACAAACACCTTCCCATCTTTCTGGTCCCTGACATAGGGACTTACATCAAGGCCATCCTCAATTAATATTTTACTGATGTTCATTGAGGCTACAGTTCGGTATAGATTAAACACAGAATAGTGTGACAATTTTCTTGAATTTACATCCATAAAAACTAAAAGCATTAAAATAATCTTCCTCCCCCATGAAGGCGGAGCACCTTGAATTAAATAGCTGAAAAATATCTTCCTTGTAGCCAGAGGTTTTGTAGGAGACAGTTAATTGGAACAGTTTTGGCTTTAAACGCAGTGAATTTGGTGCTCTGGAACAGTGCTTGAGGAGTTTCCATGTCAAATAAAGCATTTGCTTCTCATGAATGTCCCCTTGGCTTTCTGTGCCTGTAATAGTCTAAGCTTTCCAAGATGACATCTGAGCACTTGGAACAGGGAGATTTACTGTATGTGAATGAATCCATGCAGAGTGTCGGGAAACATTCATCACTCCAGGAGCTCCCTCACTGTCCACTGGCTGGGTCACACACACAAAGGATCTAATGGGCCACTCTGAACAGAAAGACAGGCAGGAGAAGAAGAGCAGACAGAACACAGGGCCCTCTACTGAGACGGGAGAACAAAGGCTACTGTGGATAGTATTCTGGGTATGATTGCAGTACAAGGGGAGTGCTTGCTGCTCATTCATCTCTAAAGTCCAGATCATGTTCTCAGACAAAGCTGCTTGAAGACCAGAGGATACAGGAAGGAGTGGACATGGAGGAAGAAAAGGTCTTTGGGAGAATGGGACAGGGATAGATCGGGTCACAGTCACTCTCAGCTCCCTTGTATGTTTAGACTGTAGATTTGCTGCCTCTTTGATATGCAGGTTGGCTGGAGGCTGAGGTAGTCATTGACCTCCCATGAGCTTTGGGCTCTGCAGGGCTGATCTTGGTGTAAATGGGTAACTAAGTCATCAGGAGCCCATCACCTAGGCAGTGTATACCATATGATCTCACAGGATTAAAAGTATATTCCCCACTCATGTGTCTGGTGCTGCTTTGTTGGGTGTGTGTGTGTGTGTGTGTGTGTGTGTGTGTGTGTATCCAAGTTACCAGTCCATATAGAACCTGTACAAGTTCCAAGCAGCATGAGGATACCCAGTAAATCTGAGAATGCTGGAAGGAGGCTGTGTGTATTGGGGGTGAGAGGTAGGAAAGGGAGGGGCACAACATAAGGATTCAAGGAGTTTTCTACTTTATAGTTTTTTCTAGGCTAGCCCTGACCACTGGGGGTCAGAGCTTCCTGGATGAGAAAGTAAAGTCTTGAGGCAAATAAGCCTGTATTGTTAAAGACATTTTTTCCCAAGTGGGTCTTTATTCATTTTGGGGTTTTACTCTTGTTGTAATCCTCCAACTAAATTCTTCTGAGTTGAGATATAAAGAAAGATGAAGTAGGAAACATCCAAGAGTGAGCTTGGGGAACAGTAGTTTTGCAACATGTTAAAAAGGAGACTTCTGGGAATGTTGTTCTATTGAAATAAATCCAACCTAGTTTGCCTTTACTGAAAACTGGCTATTTTCTTCAACAGATCTTCCCCCCTAGCTGTTTAAAGGTTCTTTAACTTCCCCTTTCTAGGCCTTTTAAGTGGGGGGAGGTTGTCAGGTTGTCTTTGATTCCTGATTAGTCCTGGAAATCCTGATGGACATTCCACGTGGAAAATGCGTGATTTCTCAGTGAGGACTTGGGAGCGTAGATACCTTTTTCAGCCAAAGGATCACATCAAAACTGGCTCTGAGAAGTCTGAAACGTAAAAATTTAAAAATGGTCCCATTTCCTTTATGAAATCTCGAGTTCTGGAAAGGACACTTCTCCCCCGGCAGGTGATGTTCTGGAAAGCAAGTTTATGGACTGCAGATTACTATTGGCCTGGTCTGAATCATGGTCTGATGAACATGCACCAGCCCCTTCCGCCTCAGCCTTCTCATCTGTAAAATAAGGGTTACAATACCTTCTTAGCTGTGTCATTGTGAGGATTAAATCAGATAATGAGAGCCAGAGAAAGACTGGATAGTGAAGGGCTAAGGACATGCCCCTATTACCTGTAACCTGGGGAGCCTTGGCCAAATCACCAACTCCTCTCCTGCTTCCCCTTTTCATCTGTAAAGTGCTGGTAATAGTACCTACTCCATAGATTCTTAGGAAAAAATGAGATAATAGATGCAGAATACTCAGAAAACTGACTCATAGTAAGACTGGGACTGTTACTAAAATGATATTTCACATAGGAGTGTTCAATACAGGATAGCTGTTAGAATTATTATAAAGGAGAGAGTTGGGTGACTCTATTTGGGTCACAGTGGCCATTTCCCAAAGACCTTGTTTTGCTCAGAATTTCCACCAGCTCAGTCATGGATTTTCCCCATCCTTCGATCCAGATCACTGCTTCTTGCATTTAAATGACTTCATTCCCTCCTGCAGATGATTGGCAGTGGCCTCTGCCTTCCTTTCCAGGCTCATAGAGCAGTTGTCCTTTCAGTGTCCCTGCTCTAAGCTTGTAGGCAATAAACTCCATTCACCTACGAAGCCACACATTGTTGAGATGTATTCCTTTTCATCCTGTCCTTCCCTCCCCACACCCGTTTGTCTCCTTATAATTTTTTACAGTGCCTTAGCCTAATAAATTGGGTTCAGAAGGCAGCATTGCCAGTACTTCCTAATTTCTGTGTTGTAGGTAAAAGACAGATTATTTCCCACAGCACAATTAGACCTAGACTGGCAAAAAAAATCTTCCCCTCATTGATTGTGACTGATTAGTGGTCCTTGATGCCGGCCATGCGTTTCAGTACTTCAAACTGTCACTTCTTCAAACACTCTGTTCCCTTAGCCATAATACCTTTAGTGTATTAAGAACTATGTAGGAAGTTAGTGAGAGGCAATGAAGCCTTTCTCCCTGGAGTCAAAACCACCCAGAAGTATAAAGGACCATTTCCCAAGGAGGGTGATAGTCCACACCTTCCAGACAGACTCTAGAAATTGTAGTCCTTCAGAAAGAAAACCTGAGATATAAAGGAGTCAATGTAGTAGATAATACTGGATAAAGTACATTTTTTTAAATTGTGAGGGAGGGAGTCATCTCATTTCCTCAATTTTCTTTGGAAAATAATGGGAATGTCTGGAGTGGAAAATGTTCCCATGTGGAAAATGAAAACACTTTATATTAATGAAGCATAGTTTACTCACTGAGGGCTTAGGCAAATTACTTAATCCCTTTGAACTTTATTCTTCATAAAATGAGAATAATAATATCTGCCCAGCTTACTTTTGTGAAGTAGAGTAATATTGTATAATATATATATTATTTTATATCTATACATAGATATTATTACTTTAGATATAAGTAGATAATATATAGTACTTTTCATCTATACTCAGATATAGATATATGGACATTACATATGTATCACTTATCTATCTACTTTAGAAACTTAAAGTCCCATTTAAGGAATTATATTTCTTCAAGTACTCTCCTATGCCTAACATGTTTTGTTTTCTCTCATTTATTTATTCAACCAAAATCTACTGAGAGATGGACATGAACCAGGGACTGTGCCAAGTACTTGGGACACTCATGCGACCCTCTAAGAGTTCATGGCTTAGTGTTTAAGGTGTATGTGTGTGAGGGGGAGAGATACAGATGGGTAAAGAAGCACGTGAATACTAGGGAAATGCAGAGTTCTGGGTTTATCATAATGATCCAATTTATAGGTTGAGAAAATTTGAGACACTACAGACTGGAGCTGATTTCAAGCAGATTCCCTGACTATTAGTATGTTTTTCTATACTAGCTCATGTTTCCTCGTGAGTTGGAGGCATGTTGAAGACTCAGAAGGATAGTAGCTGGCTGCTCCAGGTCTGGATTGGGTGGGAGTTGGGGGATAGAGTGTGTCTTCCATAAATATATCCAGGAGAGTTCTCCAGCATATCCCATAAAGAAAACAACTGGGGGGTGAGGGCGCCTGGGTGGCTCAGTGGGTTAAAGCCTCTGCCTTCCGCTCAGGTCATGATCCCAGGGTCCTGGGATGGAGCCCTGCATTGGGCTCTCTGCCCGGTAGGGAGCCTTCTTCCCTTCCTCTCTCTTTCTCTACCTGCCTCTCTGCCTACTTGGGATCTCTGTCTCAAATGAATAAATAAAATCCTAAAAAAAAAAAAAAAAAAAGAAAGAAAGAAAGAAAAGAAAACAGCTGGGAAGTACTAATCAACTTGATCTCCAGAGGGCACTTCCAGCCTGACCAGCATATGAAAACACAGTAAAATAGCTCCTTGTCTACAGGTATAATGACTCTCTGCTAAGGTTGTTCTCAAGGGGCTGGAGAAAGTGCCTCTCCAGGTGTCTCGAAGGAAGCAGGTCCTCTGGGGAGGCAGAGTTGAACTCTAATTTGTGACTACTTTGGTCTCCAGGAAAGTTGAAATGCACACTGTATGGTTATTTTTGTTATAATTGTACATATGCTATAGCTTTTTCACCTGTAAAATTGGCTCAGTAATTATTTGCCTCAAATTCTCATTATCTCAACCTGAAAACTCATTTTAAAACTAAGCCATGTATTTATATGCCCATGATTGCACCCTGATAGCATCCTTTACTTAAAACATGTGTCACTGTGGTAAACATTAGAAATGTTGAGACCAATCTAAGCTGCTTCTTCCATTTATTGTTTAATAAACAAAACAAAGCATGTAGCCATCTCAGTTTAATTCCTGCATTAAATCCCCTCAGCTTGCAATCTGTAGTGGTCCCATTTTTCTGACTGGACTCTGAACAAAAGCAGACCTACAGACCCACAATAATGTGGTTTACACTTTTTCCCCCCTTTTGCTCTCACTTGGGATTTCTTATGTCTTTTCAAGTGATTTGGTTGTCTACTCTTTTTTTTTTTTTTAAGATTTTATTTATTTGTGAGAGAGAAAGAGAAAGAGAGAAAGAAAGAGAACCAGCAGGGGGTGGGGGCAGAGGAAGAGGAAGAAGCAGACTCCCCGCTGAGCAGGGAGCCCAATGCTACTGGGGACTCCATCCCAGGACCCTGAAGTCAGGAGCTGAGCCGGGGCAGCTGATTAACCAACTGAGTTATCCAGGTGCCCCTTGCATGTCTATTCTTGGAACGCTGTCCTCACTACATTGCTGTTAGTGGTAAATGCAGCTGCTTATGGGCCCAGCTTGGAGAGAACTCTGGTATGTTATTTGGCTAAGAGCTCTTCTATGTTGCTTAATCTTTTCTTTTTTCTTTTCTTTTTCTCTCTTCTCTTCTCCCTTTCTTCCTTGCTTGCTTCCTTCATCCTCTACATAGGTTCCTAATATTTGTGTCATTGTTTTGTCTTATATTCTTGTATGCCTTACTTAGAATAAAGACTTTTGAGGCCTCTTACCTGACTCCCATGTGTCAGCTCGGACTAGAGGACCAAGTATAGCTTGGTTGGCCCTGCCTAATCACTGGTGGGGTGGGTAGACAATAGCAGATAGATTCTCAAGTGGGACAGAAAAAACTAACAGTTTTAGCAAAAAAAAAAAAAAAAAAGAGGGGCGCCTGGGTGGCTCAGTGGTTTAAGCCTCTGCCTTCGGCTCAGGTCATGATCTCAGGGTCCTGGGATCGAGCCCCGCATCAGGCTCTCTGCTCAGTGGGGAGCCTGTTTCTCCCTCTCTCTCTGCCTGCCTCTCTGCCTACTTGTGACCTCTCTCTGTCAAATAAAATAAATAAAATATTTAAAAAAAAAAAAAAAAAAGAAAGAAAATCCACAGAAAATTACAAAATAAAGTTTATCACATTTCCATTATGAAAGTATGCACAAACACATATACACACACACATTAGGTGGCAGACAGGAAATGTAGAAGAATTTTTAAAAATCACTTAGAAACAACAAATGTTCTACTTTCATTCTTTTTTATGGTTTTGTATATGTATGTGTATTTTATGTAATTATGATAATAAACTTTGTATATTTCTTTTTTCACTTAACATGACAACAGAATTATTTATATGTGCTCATGCATTATTTTATTTTATTTATTTTTAAAATTTTATTTATTTATTTGACAGACAGAGATCACAAGTAGGCAGAGATGCAGGCAGAGGGAGAGGGGGAAGCAGGCTCCCCGCTGAGCAGAAAGCCTGATGGGGGCTCAATTCCAGGACCCTGAGATCATGACCTGAGCTGAAGGCAGAGGCCTAACTTACTGAGCCACTCAGGCACCCCAACATGCATTATTTTAAATGTAATTTTAAGTGAAGCTATAACTGACCATTGAGATTTTTTGAGTGGTACTTATGTTTTTTTATCTACCCCTTTTTAGGGGCTCCTGGGTGGCTCAGTGGGTTAAGGCTCTGCCTTCGGCTCAGGTCATGATCTCAGGGTTCTGGGAATGAGCGTCGTATCGGGCTCTCTGCTCTGTGGACAGCCTGCTTCCTCCTCTCTCTCGGCCTGCCTCTCTGCCTACTTGTGACCGCTGTCTGTGAAATAAATAAATAAAAATCTTAAAAAAATAAACTACCCCTTTTTATTAAACAGTTTTTATACAGTATCTGCCATTATTATTAATATCTAAAGAACATCTTTGGCTATAAAGAAATTCTTATGTTTTGGATTATGCCTTTAGTGTGGCTTCCGAGATGTGTGTTACTGGCTAAAGCATAGAACATTATGATCCAAGAAACGAAACTTGGAAAACAGAATGTGATTCATTCCTTTAAGTTTGTTCAACATGAGCCCATGTTAAAACGTGTTGTGCAGTGCTGAAGCCAGGGTGGCTGTGTCCACATCCTGGCTCCACCCCTCTCTGTGTGCCTTAGAGTGAGTTCCTAACTTCCATGTCCCTCAGTTTCCTTATCTGTAAAACCCTCATAAAGTTGTTATGAGGTTTAAATGAGCTAATTTCTATAAAGTACTTAGAATGTTATCGGACACATAGTAAACACTATATAAATATTAGCCATTACTGGTATTAATAATATCAAACGGGAGCTATAAACAAGTTGTGAATTTCTCAGAGTGCCTGGTGCTGGTGCATACATCCAAGGAAGGAATATTAGAACCATAGAAGCAGAGGGAAACCTTTCAAATAACAAGATAGGGGGATAGATTAGCTGGTTGATGGAGACAGAATCATAATATTTTATGTCTCTGGAGGGCTTTACAGTTTATAGTCTTTTGATATTGGTTCTAACTGCCCCACCCCTCCTGCCCATCACATGTATGTCTGTGAGGTGTAGGTCATACTAGGAAACTGAGGCTTAAAGTGACTGAACAAAAGTCCATAGTCAGTGAGTTGAGGAGCCAGGTCTTGGCTTTAAGTCTTCCTCTTCTTATCGTGATAGGTGATTACAATACAGAATATAAGTGGATTTATACAAATTCTGGAATAATTAAATAAAAGGGAGATACCTCTCCCTTATTTTAGGATAAATAATAGGAAGTTTTACTGTCTGCTTACCTGTAAAAGTAGAAGGTGCTGAATTTATAAATAAATTCCTCAAAGGACAAATTCTGGAGGAAATTCCATAAGTGACATCAAAACACTTCAAGGGCAAAATTAATTGTCTCTAAATCTTTTGTGTGACAGCCATAATGTGAGGTTGAATCCATGCTAATATCTTATAGCCAAAGTTGGTCCTCCCAGCTCTTGCAAAGGTGTGAAGGGTCTTTCACACTTGAGGTGTTTTTTTGCAAAATTAGATACAGACCAAAGAGTTCATATTCATTACTAAAACTTTGAAACTAAGCTTCTTTACATCTTTTTGGGAGAATCAGCAAGAAGGAAAATCATAGTAGTAATTTAATATAATTTAATTTAATTCACTCATTTGTTTCATCAACATTTACAGACCACTTTCTGGAGGATGAGGAACAGAGTGTCTAACGAAAGGACTAGAGGTGCTTAGTGATGAAATTTTCTGGGCAGTGAGCCAGTGCATCTTTCCAGATTATGAGTAAGGAGCCTGTGTTAGGTAACACTGTAGCAACTCTATGCTTCCCTGTATCCTTATGGGAGAACTTAAAAAAATGGAGTTTTGGGGGTGGACACAAAGTTTTCATTTGGTTTCATTTTACTGAAACCAACTGAATTCTGCTGTGACCTTTCCAGTACTGAAATGCTGCTGCCCGGCATGGCCCCACAGTGGCACATTGTCCATCTGGGTTGTATTAGAAGGAAAGACCGACATTTTTTGGCTTCACGTTCATGGTGGCTTAATTTTCAACAGAAAGGGAAGATTTAAACAAAAGATTTCTTGTAAGGAGAGCCTTTTTCTCCTTTATTGTTAAATATTATAAAAATATAAGCTTTTCCTCAAGCTGGTATCATTGCACTACCACCCTTAATAAAAAGAAAACATAATAGAAAATCTAAATAGCCCTATGTCTATTAAAGAAATCGAATTTGTAATGAAAAACCTTCCCATAAAGAAAAGGAAACAGGACATGACTTGATGAATTAACATTTTGCTTTCAGAAACTGGTTTGTGTATTTTGGCAGTTAAATCAAATTCTGCTTGACTTTGGAACAAAATGAAGGTCCCTTTAATGATGGCTAAAGTGAAGTGTGGACACTTCACTGATGGGAGACACTGACTGTGGCACCCACAGAGGGTTCTCTTTCAGTCTTAGCTTTCAGATGGCCATGTGATCAGCTAATGGTGGTTTTGTCTCCTTTTGCCTTAAAAAAAAAAAGATATTAATTGAATGGTCACTTTAGTGTGTGAAAATGCAGTTCAAGTGTTGGGGGCGGGGGTGGGAATGCCTAACACAAAGACAAATAGTGAATGCAAATTGGCTTCTTGAACTGTGACCCCTGTGAATTCTGATCTTTGCTGCACATGAAGAGCTGAGTGTGCATGCGCTGACTTCAGAAAAGCCATTTTCAACACTCTTCACCCCAACTTCATCCTTTGCCCCTGTCCTGAAGATATCCAGATTTATAGTTGTTTTTTTTAGTCTTTTCCTTAAGATGTATCTTCCTGGTGTGTGTCCTTTATCTAGTAGTCATGATAGCCTTTAAGAGGATGATGTCTAAAACTGAAATTTTCATTTCCACCTACACATTTTCCTCTTCTTGCTAATAGCGTCTTAATTATTCCAGTTTTTCAGTTTGGAGATGTAGACATTGGCCCAGTCATCTCCTTCTTAGCCACCTGCCTGACAGTTGTTAGGAGAGTAGGATGTACTTGCATCTGCAGATCCTTGACATGTGTTAGAGATAGGGTCCTTAGACTTTTAGAACCTGTAAATCTTCAAATACTCTTCAGTCACAACTATTATTGTCCCATAGAATACAGCAAAATGTAACTTTATGCTATTAAAGAAAATAAAAAAGCTGCACTGAAGGGAAAACATGGGGCAATCAGCTGGTCTCGCTCACTGCTAAACTGCTCCTTCCAACAAAATATGCCTATTACCAACGTAGCAAAATGGTACATTACAGGGAACCCTTGCAGATTTAACTTCCTGGGCTTGGTTATGTGCTAGCGCCCTGACGGTCCATTAAGTTCATTAATTTTGTTAGGCCAGCAAGACAAAAACATTTCATGAGAAAACTCCAGCCAGCGCTCTAGTCAGCACAAGAATTGTTCAGTGAGGGAGGGTCTACACTTCCGTGGAAGTGGAAAAGACGGTTAACTTATGGTGAGAAGATATGCATAGGAAACATATGAATCTTCAGGAAATGGGATGTGGAAAATGCAGGAGCACATACATATATTTCTGTGAAGGACTAATAGAGTTGCTTCAGTTTTTCCCCCTGTATCATAGTGCTTTTAGGAGAAAAATTATATGCAAGAGGTGTATTGGTGAATATGGGATTCTTGAATCTCTAGGGATGTATTCTCTATGAATGGAAAGCATCTACAGAACTATACGTCATGAATCCTTAAGGTTGTTTACAAATAATAAGATCTATGATATTTGAAAAGAAATGTGTATATATCCATGTGTATGTTATATACTTGTATATACTTATATATGTACACAGAGATGAATATATATACATAAATAAATGCATATGAATTTCCGTAATTTTTTTTTTTTGTACTCTTGTGTATTGTTGATAAAAATTCTCAGTTGGTCCTGTAATTTCTGATGTGTATCAGTCCTCACATGAAATAACTAAATTCATCCCTGGCCCCATGTACGGCTCCCAACAATTGTAGTTGTTTATTTTCCCTGTTAGAAATTGAATTTAGCCTTCCAGTACATTTCGTAAAAATCTGCAGATGGTAATTCCTTTCCAGGCGAGTTGGGTTGGGTTTGAACCAATGACCTATGTGGTTAAAACTCTTTTTTCAGTCTCTTGATGTATCCATTTGCCTAGTTACAATCTCAAAGTTGAAAAAAAAAAAGTCTTAAAAATACTTCTGTGGGTTGTCTTGATCATCAAATTGGTATGTCCAAATATAAAATTAGTCTATAAAGCAACTCTGCTTAAAAGTGTCTTTTTACCCCTAATGTTTTAGAACATTTTTTAAAAGCGAGTTTTGGGGTAGGAATCAAGAAGTTGGCAAGTATGATTTTCCAAATGTTATGTAAAGGGCCTTTTACTTGGTAGGAGGGATAGATTCTTTTGGTCTAGATATTTTATCCAAGTGCTGTTCTTCATAAACCATCAAAAGTTTATTGTGCAGGGAACTAAGATTCCCAAATGCAGCATGGAGTAACTCTAAACAATAAAATTTACTGAGAATTTTGGGCTACTGTGAAATCTCAGTGTCCTCTAAAAATGGAAATAAGAGAAAACTAGTGTGATGGTGGTCTTTAAGTATTTACCCTTTGTTCCGAGCATTTCCCATAGGAATAAAGAACAAACACACACAGGAAGGCTTATTTTCTATGGCTTGTCAATATAGATATCTGAAGCTTGATTGATTTTTGTGGGGATCAATGAGGTCATGCGTAAAAGGCTGATGGATATCTAGACCTTGTTGCTTTAAACACTATGTAAACTAGGCCCTATTCTTCCCCAGAAGCTGTAGTCTGGTTACAGTTCAGGGTCACTGTAATTAAATCATGACCCAACACTCTCTCTGTTGGAAAATTGAGCTCTTCCTTTCTTTCAGTGAGAAAACATTCAGGAATTATTAACTTGGGTGGACACACTGAACACTCACTCTCCCCCATCTACTCTGTCCTTTTTGCACTGCTACCAGGGTTTGCTCATAGTATCACTTCTGGCAACATTTCTTTATGTCCCTGTTCCGTTCAGTTAGAGTCCTCCTTGAGTCTTTTGTCTCCACTCTCCCACTCTACGATTCATCCCCCTCCAATGGCCCTGCTATCCAATCCAGCTGATGTTCTACAGATTCTATCTCCAGTATGGATTCTTACTGGTTTATTATCTGTTTCCATTGTCATCAACCCCGTTGAGGCTACCATTTTTCTTCTCCTGGATCATTGCCGTGGCTTCCTTTTTTAGAACCAATACTGGGAAGTCTTATCCTTTGCAGTCTATTCTTCATTGGGCAGTAGTCAACTTTTAAACAATGTACATTAAATTATGGCTCTCTTTTGCTTTCCATTGCACTGAACTTAAAATTCATATTTCCTAACCCTACATGACTTATAGCCTATGTCAGCATGTTTACCTTTCCTCCTGGAACTTTGTGCTTGGTGCTGCGGTCTTTTTTTTTTTTTTTTGACACTCCCAAAACATTTAGACTTAAATCTAGACCTGTGTACTTGGCTTTCTCTGTGCCAGGATATATTCTTCTACTTCCACACCACTCCTTACCAGATATTGCATAGCTGGACCCTTCTTGCTATTCAGATCTGTGTCAATTGATACATCCCCGCATGTCTTCCTCTGACCATCCAATCTAAAGAAACCATCAGATAACTCTCAGACCAATCATTCGGTCTTAATCCTTTGCATAGCAGTTAATAACATATGATATTCTCTCTCTCTCTCTCATCAATCGTGAATCTACTTATTATTTTTCTTTCGCCCCTGGGATGGATTGTAAGCTCCATGACATCATGAATCTGTCTTTAAGCCTTGGTGCCTGGAACTATGAGCTTGGCAAATGGTATGTGCTCAATAAATGTTTGTTGAATAAATTAATAAACTTGTAGCATCTAGACTAGTTATTAGTCATCAAGGTTAGAAAAGATGAGTTTCCCCATTTTTCTGCCAGAACCACATAACCCTATTGTTGCATAAAAACAAAATAAAACAATCAAAAACCCGCAAAAAAACAAAAAAGCAACAAACCAACTCTGTTACCATCGTTTACTTTCTGTTCTCACTCTGTAGTCTGTTCTAGCCCCTTGTCACTTCCAGTCTAGGATACATCACCAGCCTCCTTGGACTATATGATGTTAGGCTCTTAATCCTTCAATCAACTCTACTTTCATCATATGTGCTCCCTATGTAAAAAACTTTTAACATTCCCCAATTGTTTTTTAAGATTTTATTTATATATTTATTTATTTGAGAGAGAGAGAGAGAGAGAGAGAATGAGAGTGCAAGGGTGACAGCAGGGGAGGAGCAAAGGGAGAAGGACAAGCAGACTCTGTGCTGAACTTGTAGCCCAAAGTGGGGCTCAATCCCAGGACCCTGAGATTATGACCTGAGCTGAAACCAAGAGCCAGTCAAGAGCTGACTAAGCCACCCAGGTACCCCAAACATTTCCCAATTCTTTAACAAAATGAAATTTATTAAAATACTATTAAAAATGCTAAAACAGCATTTTAAAAACCAAAGAAATCACACATAGTCAACATCCTAATAGGGATTGTCTTTCCTTTCTTAATATTCATGTTTCAGTCTGTTCATACATAGAATATTCTTACATGGCCATAATAAGCGTGTGTACAGTTCTCTGTGTTCCACATTTTTACTTAATATTTCATAAATAGTTTCATGTTATTCCATAGTTTTCCTATTTTGTTTGTAGTGCTCACATAATGTTCCATTGACTATGTGCTGCAATTAAATGTCCAATAACAGAAGAGCAGTTGGGCTATTTCCAGTTTTTTGTTACTGTAAAAACTATGAATATTGTTGTACAAATGACTTTTTCTTTTCAGTTATTTCTTTTGGAGAAATTCCAAGTCATAGAATTAATGGGCCAAGGGTTGTGATCAGTTTATGTGTGAGTGTGTGTATAATGCGTGTGTGTTACTAAATCCCATATCCCCCTCCAAAAGGCTTATACAAATTTTTAATGCTATAAACCATGTATAGATCCTGTTACTTTCCCTGAAATTTGCCTGGATTAGATTTATTCTTTTGTAAAATTTGGTTAATTTAGGTGTTTTATTATTATTTTCATTTGCAGTTTTATTTCTTACTGCAAATTATAAGGTTTAATGTGTTTCCATATATTTGCTTCATATTTGTATTTTCCCTTGTGTGAATTCACTTTTCACACCTGTTGGCTATTTATTAATACAGGTCTTGAGGTTGTATATTTATATTAACCCTTTCTTGAACTCAACTTTGGCCGTAGTTGTCTGCTTTTGTCTTTTCCCCCACTGTGGCCCCATCTCACCTCTAGCCCCATTGACGATGACCCTACAGTCACTTGTCAGATCAGCTTTGTAGTTGACTCACTTCTATCCCGTGATGTGATGCACAGGTTGATGTTTATTTTTACTTCTGTGCCTTTTGCAATCTTATTTCATTTGATTTAAAAGAAGTAAGTTATCTCCCTCTTTTCCAAGTCCTTTTGTACCCATGAAGTCCCAGATAATGAATACTTACCTGACTTCATTGTCCTGACTTAACTTCTCTTGCAGTTACCTAGAGCAAGACAGTGCTTACGGTGATCAGCTGTTAGATTCGGGACTCAGAGATGATCTCTAAAAAAGAGCTGTATAATCTTAATTGACAACATTCCCACTTTCTGTTTTAACACTCTAATGTTGCCTCACTCATAACATCTCTTCCAGAGCCTTGAGGTAACTAAAATGGGGTAACAGTGTGTGACAGGTCAAATGTGATCTATGCAGTGATGCACTTAGGTTTTATTGTTTTTAAATTGTCTTTATGGTAGGTGTTATATACCCACTACCAAAGAACAAATAGATTTGTGATATATGTTTCAAAATTTGTATAATTCATTTAATGTAGTAACAGTGTATTTCCAATAGGTAAAACACATTTTTTCTTCTCTGGGATCTTATAGGAACCACTGTTGACATGTGGCATTATACCCTTTGTCATGACTTCACAGGTCCAGTTTCTTCAACTACCACTCTGTGTAGGTCATGATTTCCAGAGTCCTCTTTTGGATACCTTCTTTTGGATATTCCATGCTGTGGCTCTCCTCTCCCTCCCATCTTAAATAACCTCTTTAAATAGTGGTCCCCCAAACGGAGGAAACTATTCTAGTCACAGCTGGAGCAGAACGGACCCTGACATTCTTTCTCCTAAAAGTTGTGTACCTCAGAACAACTTGACAAGCATTTATTGAGCACTTTCTCTGTCTTCATGCTCTACTTTTTTGTTTGCTTGAGTCTCATGTGTTCCTTGTACCTCACACATTGGATTGCAGGCACTTTGATGATATTAAAATAGTGACAGTGTTTCCCCCATCCTCTTCCCTATTGTCCACAGGGCTGAGCATGTGTAAGGTGCTCAGTAAATGCTTCCTGATCACTTGCTATTTCCTTTGAAGCTGTTGGGAGATTTTCAAGAAATTGTTCTGAAAGGACTGACCTGAGATGGCACAGCACTCCCCCAACAGATACGGTCACCCAAAGAAACATGGTCCTTGTTTTCCTAAGAGTAGAATAAGAAAAGGACAGTATAGAAGGGAATTGAGGAGTAAGTCAATTGAATGAAAATGAACCATATTAAATATAGCCTTTGACTTCTGAATTTTAAAAAATCTGTAAAAAAGTATAGCACATCTTAAAAAATAAAAATGTCCTAAAAGTGACCAACATTAGCTTTATTCATGTAAAAAGCCTCCTTTCTCCACTACATCCTGTCATTTATAGTATAGTGTGCCATTTATAGTTCTCCTACAAAGAGCATAGCAGAGATAAACCTACAAAGATCTCCCCTGGAGCATGTCAGCGAAGGGAAAAAGTCAAATTATGAGAAGCAAATGGAAGATTTTTAGGTTAGTGAAACCTGAGGTCACCTGGTCTAGCCCTCTCATTTAACAGTTGAGAAGTCTGAGACCCAGAGAAGTAAAATGACTTGACGTAGATCACATAATTAGTCAGAAGGGCAGAAATGATGTAGAATAAAAGAGTGTTTTTGTTTTTAACGGTGCATTGTGCTGTTTTCCTTTTTTTTTTTTTTAAAGATTTATTTATTTGGCAGACAGAGATCACAAGTAGGCAGAGAAGCAGGCAGAGAGAGAGGGGGGAAGCAGGCTCCCCACTGAGCAGAGAGCCTGATGCGGGGCTCGATCCCAGGACCCTGAGATCATGACCTGAACTGAAGACAGAGGCTTTAACCACTGAGCCACCCAGGCGCCCCTGTTTCCCATTATTTAAACGAATTCTTATTTTACAATAAAGAATGATAGTTAACATAAAACAATTTAAAATTCATGAATATCTCTTTGTTAAAAATATTTCAGCAATGAATGCCAGGAAGACCTCAAGACCATTTATCAGACCAAGTTATTAATGTACCTCGAGGATCGCTAGGGTCACT
The DNA here is from genome assembly GCF_922984935.1 of Meles meles. NCBI lineage: Eukaryota > Metazoa > Chordata > Mammalia > Carnivora > Mustelidae > Meles > Meles meles. The sequence continues at coordinate 75,838,494 of NC_060068.1, read as the reverse complement.
TGACCTTCATCATTGTATCTCATGGGGCAGATAAAGCTGATACTAATGGCTTGTAAACACAAGCAGCTATGCTCTATTGCTTAATAATTTAGAACCTTAATTGGAAAGTAATCTTCAGTAAACTTTAGTTGTGAATAATAAAGTGCCAGCTTTTTATGAGTTGGAGAGGGTACTCAGGTACAACTGGGTGAACATTTAGGAAACAATCAGTTTATTCCATAGGGTTGTAGAAGCTGAAGCAAATGATTATCACTTGGCCTGAGCTGCTGAGATTTCTTTTTTGGAACTTAATGCCAGGCCTTTTCATCTTTGTATGGAATCAGCTTCCTAGATATATTTCAGAATATAGATTAATCAGGTAGATTCTGGATGAACTAAACAAAAGAAATAAAAAGCACGAGAGGGGGTTTGGCTCTTTGAGAGCGTTTTCAATCAGATGTAGGAACTGTACATACATTATTTTCCCTATTTACTAGCCCATATCCATGCGGGGGATTTTGTTTTTTGAAATTTGAATTCATGGAGAATAAAGAAACTACTTTTTTTTTTTAAGAAGAGAGAAGAGAGGGAGAGGAAGTGAGGAAGCAGCAATTTGTGGGGGGGAGGAGAGAGAGAATCTCAAGCAGGTTCCAACACAGGGCTTTGTCTCATGACCCTGAGATTATGACCTGAGCTAAAATCAAGAGTTGATGGTTAACTGACTGAGCCACCCAGGTGCCCCACAAGAACTACTTTTTAATAGATTTGCTGATGCTTTTCCATCCCTCTTTCTGGGTATTAGCGATTGAGGTGGTGTGGTATACTTGGAAGGGAGAGAGTGGTAGACTGGGGTACAGTCCTTCATTCTGCTTCCTGTCTTAACTTCTACTATTTTTCTCACCAACTGTAGGGCGCTAACACTAACATTCCAGGGTTCTCTGACCCATTGGAAGACCCAGTTCATTTCAGGTAGCAGGTAGGCAGGGTCTAGACCCCAAACGTCTGGATGCTCTAACTCTGAATCCTAGGGTATAGTAGCCTATGGGTAGCTGGCCTTTCATTTCCTGGGCCTCATAGGGAGGATATTCTGGTTCCATTGGTTCTTTAGAGAATGGCTTTCTCTGCTATCTCAATTTCTTGGTCCTTAAGATGCCAAATACTAGAGGCTGTCTTTGTCTTTTTAACCTCAAAAAGTAAATACATTTTCTTTTTTAGTTTCATCCTTGATTTACTTGATGGAGGTACATATAGAAGTTGGATGTTTTCCTCTTCCCCAGAGTTATGATTAACATTTTACATTATCCTCAAAAGCAAATTTTAAAGCTGCATTTAAGGGAAGAACAGGTTCTTTATTTTTTAATTGTGCTTTTGCATTTTTCTTTCATTATTTTTCCATAGCTAATATCTCCCACTGTTTTAGCTTCTTCCTTTCTCCGGAGTTCATTTACCAGACAAAGACAAACCTGGTATTGTACCCCACCTCCTTATATCTGAACTTCATATTGTTAGAACTTGAACAATTATCACCGATAGCTGGAGAAAGGAGAATGTTTTCAGGCACATTGTTAGCAGTTAATTGGAACAGGTTTTGTTTTTAGTCTAAGAAAGGCACTGGAAAGTTGCTCCGCAATTTTGATTTGAAGTTTAGTATGTACAAACTACAACAATGCTCTAAAGCAGATGTTATTGGAAGAAAACAGCTTCATACAAATATTGAATATATTCTGTCATTTAGGTTTCACTTCCAGGGCTGCATTAAAAAAGATTCCATTTAAGCTACTTGTGCCTTCATGCCTGAAGCTGACATATACTTCCTAGCAGTGGCAGTTCAAATAAGGTCAGCTATGTCTTGGGTGTGAGGCAAGAGAGATACAGGGTGGAATGGGGCCAACGTGGGTGTTCCAGGTTCAGAGTGGATGACTATTTTTTGATAGCTCTGCTGGCTGGAAGTCCAAGATCAAGGTGTTGGCATAGTGGTTTCTTGTGAGGCCCCTATTTTCTGACTTGCAGATAGATACATTCTTGCTGTGTCCTCAGGAGGCCTTTTCTCTGTGCACATACACTCCTGATATGCCTCTCTCTTTCTATAAGAGCCGTAATCATATTGGGTTGGAGCCCCACCCTTATGACCTCTTTTAACTTTAATTACCTCCTTAAGGGGTCTTTCTCCAAACTGAGTCATATTGGGAGTTAGAGTTTCCACCATATGGATTCAGGGGCAGGGGATAGTTCAGTCCATAACAGGGATCCACACAGCCAGCATTCCCTCACAGTTACCATGACTTTGTTCAATCATTTATAACCTGGCTCAGGAGTAACAGGTAGACTTTTTTATTGTGTTGAAAAACCCAGCTTTGGAGTATGATCTTACCTATCTTGGGGATTGAGGCCAAGGAGCCCCTGGAAGGTTCAGGAAAATCTTCAGGGCTAGAGAAATTCTGTTTGAATTAGAAATCCTTACTCATTTCCTGATACCTACGAGTCAGGAAGAAGAGAGGGAACCTTACCAAGTGGCCATCTTGGTGGAAGTGAGCATTCCAGAATAACTACGCAGAGTGTGATAAACCATTCATCCAGTTCACCATGATACTTTTCTGCTATTTGTCCTTAGTCAGGACATATGTTACTATCAAGTGAGGTCCTTCATTGACACCATGTTTTGTGGGTGACTGATTACCTCATTGAGGCTGAATTTAGGATACAGTAGTTCATTTTATAAATAGGTGGTAGAAATTAATGTGTCCTTTAAAATCTGTGGCAGCTAATTTATTTGAATCATTATAGCCCACTGAGCATATATGTCAAGGTCTCCTACAGTCAAGATGTTAGATGCTGCTAATCAGTCTTTTGACATTTGAGAGATGAAGGCAGTCCCTTTATATTTGATGGTGATTACTTCAGATTTAAGGCAAAGCTTTTGTGTTTTCATTTTGATTTTTAAAATATTCTGGAAATTAGGCTATAAAAGAGCCTCCTTCTGAAATAATAAAGCCCTCTATGTATGATATGTATAGCACATTCCCTCAGTGGCCTTCTGAAGCAATTCTAATTTCTAAAAAACCTCCTAATTCTGGAGGTTCAACAATTTTTTTTAATTTTAAATTTTAAATTTTTTGTTTTTTTTTAGGAAAAAACTCTGAGAGAGAAAACTTTGGCCAAGCATTTATTCTTTGATTTGATAATTATTTATTAAGTTATTAAGTGCCTGCTATTTGTCAAGCACTTTGCTTAGTGAGGATGAGATAAGATAGATACATGCTCACACTTGGAGCTTACATTCTCATGTAGAAATAAATATTGAGTAAACAAATAAATACACAAAAGAATGATCCAACAACAGTGTTATGCAGATAATTAAAATAGGGTAATGTGAAAGGTGGCCAAGGGGTTTCTCTTTGAGGAGGAAATGCTTGAGGTGCTGGCCATGCCTCCACTAGGGCAAAGGCATGGCAAACAAAGGGGCCTGCAAGTCAGAAGTTTCTACCGCAGGAACAGGCTTGGTGTGTTTTAAGGACCAAAAGAAGGCCTTGACTGCCAGAGGGCAGAGTGTGAGAAGAGAGCTTGGTATAAAATGAGAAGTTCAGCAATATAGCTGAAACCAGACTTTGTAGGATTTTGGAAAAGTTGAGAGTTTAGCTCTGATGTCAGTGCTGTGGGAAGACACTTGAGAATTGAAATAATGCTTTGTCTGCTGTGAGGACAATGGTTTGCAGGGAGCAAAAGCAGGAATTAGAGGACATATAGAAGGTTATGGCAATCATCCAGCGGGAAGATGAGAACAAATTAGACTAGGACAGTGCCACTGAGGATCGAAAGGTCACAGATTTGGATTACATTGGGTTACGTTTGGGTGGATGGTGACTTTTTAAGCTAGAGAAGTCAAAGTGGATAGGTTTAGGGAAGGAGGAGGGAAGAAGTTGAAATTAAGATTTATGATTTTTAGTGGTTTGTTTCTATAGAAGGTGTTCTCCAAATCCTGTCCTAAAGTTTAACATTTTAAAAAATCTTCAATTTTTATTTTTAAAATTGTTCCTTAGCAATACTTTGGCTTTTAAAAGTAATTTAAATTTATTGGCTATTGCCAGATGTTTTATTCTTCCTATAGACTTTGAGATCATTCTATGCAACTACTTCTTGCCCCTCCTCCAACAACATAAAATGACAACTTCCTCTGAAAATCCAGTTAGAATGACATTGAGGTTTTTAAAATTAATTTTGGAAAATTTAATCTTTTTGATATGTTGTCTTCTCAGTCATGAACATGGTATACCTTTCTGTATGTTTATAAAATTTTATAATTTTCTTCAGCTTTTCTTGTTAAATTTATTGCTAAGTGTTTTTATTGCTTGGTGTTAAGTGTTTTTCTGAAAAACATTTTCTTTTCTTAGGTGATTTATAAGTTAAGTAGAGAAAAACTATTGCTTTATTTGCATTTACATTGTATTCCACATCCTGCCAAATTCTCTTATTAATACTATTACATTTTTCCAGAATATCTTAGATTTTCTAGTTGTTCAGTTATATCAACAAGAGAGACATTTTTATTTCTTGTTTAATGCTGATATAGTTATTTAATTTTCTTATATTACTAGAGCTTATGAAATAATTTTAAATAATAATTAGATGATTTTAATGAAAATTGTTTTAGTGGCTTATCATTAGGGAGAATATTCTTGATTTTCAGTAAATTTCTTGTTTTATTTTACTAAGGAGAATTTTTTATCAAGAATGGTTGTTGAATTTTATCAAATGCAGTTTCAGCATTTATTGATTTGATTTTTTTTTTATTTTGTTGGTATAATAGATTATGTAAATAAAATTTCTGACTATGTTGATAAAATGACTTGCATTCCCAAAATAAGAATTTCTTGGTCACAGTGTATTAATCTTTCAATATATTGCTGAATGCTACTTGTTAATACTATATTAAGCATATGTGTATACACACAACACACACACACACACATACACATATACACACACATGTAGTAGGAGAAGGCATATTGGGCAAATATAAATAAGGACATAAATGGATATTAAAAATGAATGAGGACATAAAAAACTTATTTAAAAATTTTTAAATATATAGAAAACTGTATGTAGAAACTATATATAGAAAGAAACTTACAGCCATCAAACATAATATAAATTTTCACAACTATAACCCTTGAACATTTGTAAAAACTGATTTCATACCTGGCTACAAATTCCAAAAACCAATACTTAATAGTAACTGTTTTACTTCATAAGATAATGAAATTAAAATAAATAATCAAGCATGATAAAAATTTATCTATTTGGAAAATAAAAGCCACATTCCCAGATAAGTATTGAATGAATTTTTAATCAAAATTATAAACTTTTTTTAAAAAGCAGAGAGAAGGAAAACACTTTATCCAAAAAAATGCAGTTGATTTTTGCAGTCCGATTTTCTCACTTAATGAAGTGTGAATGTCTGTTTCTATGAATGAGCAAAATGATCTTACAAAAACAGAAACTAGATTTTATCTAGTTTATCTAGGCCCTGAGTGATCTGGCTCTAGCCTTGCCTCATACCACTATGTGCCTCAATTTCTTTGCTCCAAACTCTCTTGCAGTTCTTCAAGTACATGAAACTTTCCTGCATCAGATTCTCAGTTCAGACTGTCCTTCTGTACCTTCTCTAGAATCTTTTCAGGGCTGGATTCTTCTGATTCTTTTTGGATCTCAGCTTACCTCTTTCCTGTATAGTCAAATGAGAATTGGATTCCTATATGGTGATCATATGTCCCAACTTGCCTGGCACTGTTTTTTTACCTGTTGTTAAATGTCTCCTTTTACTCTCCAAGTGCCCCAGAGTTTGAATGATGAGTTATAGAGTTGCCCTACTCATATGCCCCAGTTCTTTCTCTTTGTAACAGTTACCATAGTTTATAATTATGGATTTGTCTCTCTGTTTACCTGTTTGCTGTGTGTTAGCCCAAGATCTCAGTGAAAGTGGAAAAAAGTTTGTTCTCCATGATACACATCTAGTCCTTAGATTTTGACCCTCAGTACGTATTTTTAGTTGAATTAATAAGGAGGAGAGAACTGTAAGAGATGTTGAGTTTGGAAAAGCAAAAGAAGGTTCAAGAACTGTTGATGTAGTAAAGTGGATGTTAACCAGGACAGCCTCATTCCCAGATAAGTATTGAATGAATATTTTAATCAAAATTATAAACTTTTTAGAAAAAAGCAAAGAGAAGGAAAACATTTTATCCAAAAAAATGCAGTTGATTTTTGCAAAGTGGATGTTAACCAGGACAGTCCTGTTAACCAGGACAACCCCTCATGAAGGGGCTGAAGGGCTGAGAGGGGGAGTACAGGGGATAGAAATGATCTGAGGCTGAAATGATCTGAGGAATGTGATAATTTTTAGGAATTCCACAGATAGTAGAAGCAATAGATTTTCATATTGCTAGTGAAGATACCACTTACCTGATTAAAAAAAAATGAAGGCAGAGAGCATATGTAATGCTCAGATACAAACTGAAATTTGGAAACAACCCAAAGTTCAGTATTCCTTCACAAAGAAGTCTACCATGAGACCTCAAGATAATGACAAATTTCCACCAGCCCAGCCTGCTGACGACTGAGCAGACCAAACTGGGTGCCATTATCCTGACTCAAGCACCTAAAGTCCTCAGCAGATTTAGCTGGAATCCTTATTCCTGACACACTCCCCACATGCACAGTGGCCCACTTCCAACTGGCTCAGAGCTGCCCAGGCTCTAAATCCAGGGAGCTCCAGTCAATCAGCAGAATTCCCACGCCTTGCTTTCTGACTATGGGATAAAGGCTGGTCTTTTGGCTTTAAAAGGCCTGCTGCCATTTCCTCACTCCAGCCGCCTTCCAGGGGCCAGACTTTTATCTAGGCTGCTGCATCAAGCTCCCCATCTGGGAGAAAAATTTCCCCATTCAGAGCTCCAACTTTGGTCTGTACTCTAAATTTTTAATATTAGTATTCTTTTACAAAAAGTGAGATGTATTTCTTACTCTGCCTCCTCATCCCTATATCCATTCTCTTCTTTGAAGGTGAAGGGTTTTTTAGCCTCTATGAAAATCATCAATAAGTTTGAGTATTATAAATATTTCAGAAAGCAATTCAACCCATTGGCTAATAATAAAAGTGGAGAAAAATCTACTAAACAAGTCCTTGAAAGCCTAAGGGCTTTTATTAGCATCTTTGTTTCAACTTAATTTAACTTAGGTGTTGGGTTTTGATTTGGTTTAGTTCTGATTATCTGCAACTAACTGTGAGGTCTATTATTTAAAACCAAAATTAGCTCAGTGATATCTGCCTTGTTCTGCTGTATCACAATAAGAAATATACTATTAGTCACAACAACATTTTATCTTTTTCTTTTCTCATGAGCAAAATTTCTGCAAGTCCATATGCATCAAAATGAGCTGCAGACCACAGAAGTATTCATTTCCCCATAAAAATCTGTTATTCTTTCATCCAGATAGTGAACATTAGAGCATCTGAACCAACAAAAGGCCCTAAATACTAAGGATCTAAGGATGTTTTAAGGATACTTTAGTAATAAAATTTTCATTTCTTACTGATTCATACCCATGAAATAAACACTTTTTTGGAATTTAATACTGGCAATATTTAGTAATATTTGGTAATATCTGCCTATTTAATATAGTTTAGTTACTTTTCCTTTTTCTGTAATACTCAATTATAAGTCAGTTTGTTAAAAAGTTTTTTTTTAAGACACTTTAAATAAAGCCCAGATTGAAATAAAAGGCTTAATCAATAAAGAGGCATTTATTTACAAAGTAGGTGACATGACATTAGTCCAGCGCTAAGCAATACCAGGCACGAAAGGACAGATGTCTGACAGGAATGCATTCCCTTTCTGGGTGACCCCACTGCCACTGCCCCTGTCCAAGTTCACATCCCTTTGCCTCTGCAGGAGTGAAATAGTCTGGGCCTTCCCTCTCCCAGCCCCCAAAGTCACCTTCCAGCTACACCCCATGTGGCAATCAACAAATACTGCCAAATCCATCTTCCTGAAATATTTTCATTACTTTTTCTTTTTCCTAAAACTGCTTAAGGTAAACTCCAAAATTCTCAGCCGTACACGGAGGGAGAAGCACTGGTTTTAGAATCAGATCCAGGCTCACACCTTGGTTTGGATACTTACGTGAAGGACTTGGGTACTTTGCTTGATGTCATGTGTAAAATGGGTATGGTCATGATTAGCTCACCAGAGTGAGAAAAGTAATAAATAGAATAGGGTATGCAGAGCCCTAAGCAAATCCCAAATGCTTACCACAGGTTTATTCTCTTCCTTAAATTAGCTGGCTTTGCACGTTTTTTTTTGCTATGGAACCCCATCTTCCTTCCTAATTTATCTCTTTTCACTTTGCTGCACCAACACTCTTCACCATATTATGTCACCTACACACAACCTCTGCACATGCCTTTTGTTTTCCCATTTTCATGCCTTGGTTCACGACCTGAAAAAAAAAAAAGGCATTTATTTATGTGCTAGTACTGAGTTAAGTTGATATATGAGCTCATTTAATCTTAATAAGTAATATATTGTAGATGAGGACACAGTTTGAAAAGGTTGAGAAACTTTAAATGCATTAGTATCCATCGTATAAGAAGGGTACTTTTATTTTTCCTATTTACAGGTAAGAAATTTCAAAGAGGTTTGTAAAAAAAAAAAGGAATTTTTAAAAGGGTTAAAAAGTGATGAGTATGGTTTCAAACAGTTGAAGTCAACTTCCCTGAATAATGACAGAATGATTAACCTTTAATTTCCATAAAAAGTAGAAGATATGGTGATAATTTATGAATGAAGGACAACACAGTTTTGAAAACAAAGAACAAAATGAGGGTCTTATCCTGCCAGATAATAAGATAGTATAAAGTTACAATAATTTACAATAATTTGGATGAGGTGGTATTGGCACCGAGATAGAAAATGAGCCAGAGGAACAATATATAGTGCTCAGAAAATGGGCCCATGCATATGGAAGAATGTTGTAAATGTTGACATATCTGAATCACTGGGGAAAAGGATGGACAGTATAATAAATGGTGTCAGGGGGAAATGAAATTAAACTTCTACTTCATACTATATGCAAAATATAAAAATAAATTTCAAGTGGATTGAAGATCTAAATATGAAAAACAATATAAGAATATGTGTAAAATATCTCTTGTGGGTGGACAGAGAGAATCTGTGCACATGCAAGTGGTGGTGGACAGAGGAACAGGGAGAGAAAGAATTTTAAGCAAAGTTCATGCCCAGCATGCAGCCGAAGGCTGGGTTTGATCTCTTAACCCTGAGAGTATGACCTGAGCAGAAGTCAAGAGTTGGACACTTAACTGACTGAGTTTAAACCAACAGTGATTTAAAATGTCTTTTTGACCTTAGAATAGAAAATGATTTCTTAATGCCAAGAAGCACAAACAATTTAGGGAAAAATGTGTTATAAATTTGTCCAAATCAATACCTAAGCCTACAAAATTACTTGGTTAAAATAAATATTCAACATGTTTTTTGTTTGTTTGTTTTTTTTTAACCTATCATAAAATGACTCAAGCAAGCATTATTATGGTGGTTTGTGGGAGTTCTCATAAATCATTTAATTTAAACATTATAAAGTTTTCATACTCAATTTTTTAGATCCATCATATTTTTGTGATAGGTATATTAGGAGACCATCAATATTTCTTCTCAAATGAAGAAAGATATAGAGCAAGAAAAATAGTAGGATGATTCTTCGATGCCTTGTGACCTGGGTGCTTTACTCTTCTTTCTGCGAAGTGAACATCTGAAAGGGCATTTATTTCTAAAAGAGATCATCTCATTTCATAAAAATCTTCTGAACTCAGAAAGAAGCTTGCCGCCAAAGAATCAATCCAATACCAGGCCTAAGGCTAGGAAGATAAGTGCTCTTCCTGAATCTCTAGAATTTGTACTCTCTACTCTTGAATTCCCACCCTTTGGCTCTTTTTGATCCCTTGTCAGAAGTTCCTGTTTCCTTATCCACACCAGATAAGCTCCAGCCCCATTCACTGGCTCCCAGTTCTGGCCACCACTATTAACAGTTAACAGTGGCTCACTATGATCTCCTTCCTGTGCCATCTGGTTTCTAAAATTATTCTTCATAAAATTAAGTATTTAAATAAGTTAAATGTGGTATTTCTCAATAGAAAAGAAATAGATATAAATAACAGAATCCATGAGACCTTTGGCTTTTAATCCTTCGAATCAGCTTGTAATTTCTCCCCTGCATCTCCTAAAACGTGTTGATCTTAGTCTCACTTCACTCCAGTTCATCTTACGCTACTGTTATTAATTTCATGTCTAACCAAAGGCCTAACCAAAACTTAAAAAAATATTTTTGGCCTCCAGGATCAAGAAAACACCTATAGCCTAGAATGAAAGCCTCTGCATAATACTATTTGTCTCTATCAATTTTATTACTTTCCTTGTTCATAAACTGCCACCTAAGTTCCATATTTTCCCCAATGCTTCACCGGCTACCTAACATGCAGGGATCTTCCATCTTTTCCAAATACTTTTTGTATGTACCACAATCTTCATTCCTCAGCATCTGTAGTGACTTTCTAGCATGTCCTTGACATTGTGGCCTCCACCATAGGTGAAAATTAGCTGGTAACTTTTGCCATAGTTGTCACAAATTAAAATGCTTAAACATGACATGAATTTAAGTCAAATGAGATCAGAAGATTCTTTAAAAAATGGCATCCTGAACACGGCTCACTCACTCCCACTACCCAGTCTGATCGGTCTACCTCCTCTGAGTCAAAAGACTGCTTGGTAGCTCCACAGGCAGAAAGAACCGGTCAGAGTAGATGGAAATTCATTCAGGGAAGTGGCTGAAGTATAGCAGAGGAAAAAGGAAATTGAAAGAGCTCCTTGTGGAGACTTAAACAAGTTTAATACAGCACAAACATTTTCTGGATATAAGGAAAATTATCCTTGAAATTACTCAGCGAATGAACTAAAAGAGAAGTCAGTCACTTTTAAGATCCATATTAGTGATCTGGTAGAGCATATGGAAAATAGATTTTAAAGCATGACACAAAAATACAAAAAGATGAAATTGGAAAGAGTAAGAGGAAACAAAGCATAACTCCTGGAAATCTGTATTCCTTTTCTAATTTCTTATGGTGTACATTATGTATTTTTAAATTTTAATCTCTTTAAAAATGAAAGCATATAAAAACGTAAAACTTTTCCAAGTCCATCTATCACTGTAATCACTGTGTCGCAGAGATCACATTTTGTTTATGTATGTTAATATATATATATAGCAAACATATAGCAAATGGCCTGGGCAGATTATATAGAGAATGAGATTACCCGTGTTTACAAAATTTTTTGTTTATCCATATTTTAAAATGTTGTTCATTGGGGCGCCTGGGTGGCTCAGTGGGTTAAAGCCTCTGCCTTCGGCTCAGGTCATGGTCCCAGGGTCCTGAGATCGAGCCCGGCATGGGGCTCTCTGCTCAGTGGGGAGCCTGCTTCCTCCTCTCTCTCTGCCTGCCTCTCTGCCTGCTTGTGATCTCTCTCTCTCTCTCTGTGTCAAATAAATAAATAAAATCTTTAAAAAAAAAATGTTGTTCATTTACTATGGATTGTATTTGGGGATAATAATTCTAAACTAGACCAACAAAACCAAGAAATTACTCTGGTTGTTTTGTGGAAAAAAGACTGGAGTTAAGTCCTGGATCCCATCTTCTCACAGATCATCTGGGATGTTGGCCATCAATTATCTTTCCCCTGGATACAACTTTTAAAAAAAAAATTTTGTTTTTTTTAAACAAACATATAATGTATTTTTATCCCCAGGGGTACAGGTCTGTGAATCGCCAGGTTTACACACTTCACAGCACTCCCCATAGCACATACCCTCCCCAGTGTCCATAACCCCACACCCCTCTCCCGACACCCCTCCCCCCAGCAACCCTCAGTTTGTTTTGTGAGATTAGTAGGCATTTCTAAGGTATGTATATTAATCTTCATGAGGCCCAGAAGACATAGCCCCAAGAGAGGTCATAGAGAGAAAATGAATAAAGTGGAAGGCCAAAGATGGAGTCAGTATTGTCAGCACTCCTACGAAAAACAAGAGAAACAAAATACTAAAGAAAATAAATCATGTAAACTGGGAGGAAGGAGTAGGTTTAAAACCTACTAAATTCCTTGTATTATTTAGGAAAAAGGAAAAATAATTTATTGCACTTGGATTGTATTAAGTGTGTATATTAAAATTTGCATAGGTATCAACTAAATGAGTATGAATAAGATATACATCTTGTAAACTGTAGAAAGAAATGTATTTTTTTAAAAAAAAAGCAAGAAAGCAAGGCAGAAGGCCAAGAGAGAAGAGAAAAATGGATGCAGAAATATCAAGACAATGAGGAAAAAAAAACCCAACTAAATTGGTAGGAATTAATCTGAATATATCAATAATAATAGTGAATGTATTAAATTCTCCAGTAAAAAGTATGTATCATTAGGGATACCTGGGTGGCTCAGTCAGTTAAGCATCTGCTTTTGGCTCAGGTCATGATCCCATGGTCCTGGGATCGAGTCCTGCATTGGGCTCCTTGCTTGGTGGGAAGCCTGCTTCTCCCTCTGCCTACTATACTCTCTCTTTCTCTTTCTCTCTGACAAATAAATAAATAAAATCTTTTTAAAAAGTATATATAATTAAGACTGGATTTAAAAAAAAAATCCAGGGGCGCCTGGGTGGCTCAGTGGATTAAGCCGCTGCCTTCAGCTCAGGTCATGATCTCAGGGTCCTGGGATCGAGCCCCACATCGAGCTCTCTGCTCCGCAGGGAGCCTGCTTCTCTCTCTCTCTCTCTCTGCTTACCTCTCTACTTGTGATCTCTCTCTCTGTCAAATGAATAAATAAAATCTTTAAAAAAAAAAAATCCAACCATGTGCTGTTGACAAAATCACATCCAAAATGTAAGGACCAGGAATGCCTACATGACTGTCAGTTATGTGTCTGACTCTTGATTTCAGCTCAGGTCATGATCTCAGGGTTGTGAGATCAAGCCCTTCTTTGGGCTCCCAGCATGTAGTCCACTTAAGGTTCTTTCTCTTGCTCTCCATCTGCCCCTCCCTTCCCCCCAAAACAGAAATAAATAAACAAATAATAAAATATAAGGACCAGAATTGTTTTATGTACAATGAGATGATGCACCAATCAAATACAAACCAAAAGAAAGTTGGTATATTTATAGCAGACAAAATAGATTTACATTTAAGGGAAAAGCATTACTAGAGCTATAGAGTCATTACATGATGAGGAAAGTTTTAAATCACTGGGAGGAGGATTGTAATCTGCTACTCACAGCCCTCTTCAGGATTAAAGGATTTGTCACTTCAGCTGCTGGGAATGTCACCTGCACATATCCCTCAGCTGTCATTCCTTGAGGGAGATTGGTGCCTCCTCAACCAGGTTCACACCCTCTTCTCAGGGCAGCTTAAAAGAAATGACTGGACAGCCCAACATGTGACACTCTGAAAGGTCAGTCCATCTTCAGGACTGGTCACATGGTCAGCTCAGGCATTCCATTGAGACCACATCACATGCTGACTTCTTTCTCTGTCCAGTCTAATTCCCATCCCTTCCCTCCTCTTCCCTTCCCTTCTCTTCCCTATGTGTTGAGTGCAAAAGCACTTCCTAATAAATTTCCTACTTACTGACTTCTGCCTCAGAATTGACTTCCTTGGAAGCCCAGCCTGCAAAAAATGGTACCAGAATGATCCAAGAAAAGCAGGTGTGGGGATGGGATTTTGAAGCAGTTCCTACCACCTTCACTCAGTTTGTCCCAGAGATTCTAAACTTGATGGTAGTTGAAGCACAGATAGTCCCTTGCATTAGATAGCAAGAAGTGCATTTGCTAGAACCTTCCCTGGAGGTGAACTGGAATGGTATACCACTGGAAGGAAATGTATTGGTTTGTGTTTGCTAGAACCTTCCCTGGAGGTGAACTGGAACGGTATACCACTGGAAGGAAATGTATTGGTTTGTGTGCTGTTTTCAGCATTTGAGAAATAATGGAAAACTATTAACTATAAGGACAATGGAATTGGGTAGGGGTAGCCATTGTTAACCTCAGTTGATGCTGTGGATAAAGATGACAAAAAGCTAAAAACATTTAATTGAGAATGAAAAGCTAAGTGTGAAAGCCAGAGGATGTCTTAGTAGGCTGTGAAACAAAGCTCTCCCTTTAGAATGGACAGGCAGTAAAGCCTGACATAGCCAAGAAGGTTGTAGAGCTCCAAAGTCCATGAGGTGCCCAGTGTAAGTGAATTTGCTGTGATAGGACCTCAAAGCCGGAGGCAGGGTGATAGTATATATTTTTGTGAACTTTTGTTGTAAGAGTAGAGAGGCAGCACAGGAGACCCACAAAAGGCCCACAGAGAGTTTTGGAGATGGTTAATAGAATATAATACTAAAAACTAAATCAAAGGGCAACCAAAAGGACATTACTAAATCTGTACCATCAAGGGAAATTAAGGACGGACAATCAGGAGTCTGAGGTCAGTCATCTAAAAAAGTCACGATCCCTTGCCCAGCTTCTGGACATAAGCCAATGTTTGGACTCAAAACCCATTGAAAATTAGTTTTGAAAAAGGCAAGAAAAGACTTCTTCATGTTTGGTCGACTATAAAACCACAAGTTAAGGAACATGCCTTTTACTCTAATCAGAGCAGAAAAACTGTGTTCTCCATTTTTCTTCAGTAGAGCAGTGAGCACATTCGGCATTGCTTTTTTCCCCCCCTTTGGGCAGCCCTAAAAGAATGTTTCTTTAGAAAACTGTTTCTGAGGTGCAGTCTGTAGGTTTATTTTAGATGTGACCACCTGTGTGAGGTGTAAGGGTTATTTTAAAAGGAGCTCTTTCATTTGTCTGTGGGAGAGAGGTTGCCCCAATCAAAATGACATCACGTTTGTGGGGCACCTGTGAAACTATGCAGAATTTGGCTCAAGTACAAAAGACTTTATTTTCTTTTTTTCTTTTCTGTGGTAGTTAACTTGATTTCTTCTCTCCATAAATTCTTTAATTGGTTTACTAAAATACACAACAATCTGGGTGCCATTCTCTATTAGTTCCATTGTGAACATTTATGTAGTGAAGTTTAACTAACCAAAACAGAGCAGCTAGAAAATACTTAAGAGAAAAATTTTAAAGCAGTAGGGCTTTCTTTGATAATAATGCTCACGATCACATTAGCTACTCTTAAATAGAACCGGTCCTGGCATTGTGCTAGCAATGAAGAAGGCATAATCCCTCTCTATTTTTATTTCTGTAGCATGTGGAGTTTTACTAGTGGGAGTGTTAAGCTAATTTTTTAAAAGACAGAAACAAGAGAAAAGATAGAATATTAACTAATGCTGTGCCTCAAGGCTAATCAGACAGCTGGGGATAGCCTCAAATTTGTAGAGGGTCATAGCATTTTCCAGGAAAGCCTTAATTTTTTTATTTGAGAGAGGATCTCATGTGGTGATAGAAATAAGACAGGAGTTCAGAATTTCAGATCACCTGTATGATCAAATTTGTCACTGAAATAAGTTTCAATTATTAAAAGGTAAAATTTATCTTCCTTCCTTCCTTCCTTCCTTCTTCCTGTTCTCTTTCTCTCTGCCTTCCTACCTCCCTCTTCCTTTCTCTCTCTCAGTCTTTTTTGTCTCTCCATCTCTACTCCTCCCTCCCTTCTTTAACCTCCTTCTGTACCTTTTCATATTTTCCGAGTGTGATTTCTCATATCTGATGCAAACTTTAAGACATTTTGTCCCATGAAGCCATTTCCTCTGCCACATCTATTGGTCTTTAAAACATGACTGTAGAAAAGAAAGAGGAATCGAATGTAAGTATTCTGCTTGGAGAACAACAGTGAAGTCAGAAAGTAAACCTTGTCTTTAATAAAGTTTGATCTTCTGCAATTGCCTGCTACTTCGTGACCTGAATCTGAGATTCCTAGGACAGCAACCTTCTTTGAGATGGAAAATACTTCCCACAGTCAATTTTATGATCAAATCTAAGGATGATGTTGGCAAGAGTCATATTTAACTGAAGCAGGAATAGATTCTGATTTTTTGGATCTAAAGCCTTTATAATGTGGGAACACCTCTTTAAGAAAAACAATTCAAAATTACAAATTAGGTAAGAAAATTAATATTTATTCATAGTGAGAAATAATGAAATGTAGATTTTCAAAAGCTGACAAGTACCACAAACATCACCAAATCTAGAAAAAAAATATATTTATGTTAACTTCCTATTATACTTCTATAAGAATTTTTTAATCTACATTTTTAACTGTGTACATTTGATCACATTTTCATATGACAAAATTTTGTATACAGGCAAGAGAAAGCTATTTCACTCTCTAGCATAGTTGAATGAAATTTGTTTTTGCTATTCATAGTTTAGGAACTTTTTTTTCTGCCTTGGAAATTGTCATTGGTAATCTGTCATATGAATATGCTTAAAATAAGACATTGTTTATGTACAGTGATATGTATTATGTATACACTTATATTAATGTTGAGAAATGCATAAACTAGTATAATCCATATCCTTATCAAGATTTGGAACATTTCCAACATCCCAGAAAGATCCCTGGCTCTTTGTCAGTCAATCCCAAGATTCTCCCAACTCCTCCCATCAAAAGTAAGGGTGACCATTATTTTATTTCTTCCGTGACAGGTTATTTTTATCTGTTCTAGAACTTTCTGCAAATGCAATCATAGAGTATATATTCTTATGTGTCTAGACTCAGCAGAATATTTTTGGGGTTTGTCCCTATTACTGTGTGCATCAGTAATTCAGTTCTTTTTATTGTTGTGCATATTATGCCACTGTGTCAGTAGACCACCATTTGTTTATCCATTTTCCTGCTGACAGACATTTGGGTTGTTTCTAGTTTTGGGTGTTGTTACAGGTACTGTGTGTGGCTGGGTGTATAAATTAATGGTTTAAAATAACAATAGCATTTGTTTTGCTCATGAAACTGCAGCTTGGGCAGGACTCAGTAGGGATGGCCCATCTTGCTCCACTCAGCTTGATCTGGAATGACTCACAGTCTGAGGCCTGAAGTCATCTGAAGGCTTACACACTCATTGCATGGCAACTGATGCTGTCTGTTGAGACCTTAGCTATAGTTGTCAACTGCACAACCTATAGAGCCTCATGTGGCTTAGGTTCCTTACAACTTGTGACTAGATTTCAAGTGCTAGTGTCCTAAGAGGTAAAGAAAGCCAGGGACAAGCCGCTTTCCCATTTGTCATCTGTCCTTGGACGTCAGAGCACTTCCAGAACATTTCAGTCACACAGTGCTGCCTAGGGTCACGAAAGGGGAAATAGATTTTACTTTTTGATGGGAGCAGCAAGGTTCCCGTGAACATGTCAGCCCAGAAATCTTGCTGTGGCCATTTGTAGAGTACATTCCGTCTTGTGTCTGTGATGAGTGAAGATGCCCTGACATTGTTACACAAATCCCTGACGATAGCAAACGGGATCCCATTATCCTGAATCTAATGCATTTTTTGGTAAGTAATTTGTTTCTCGGTATGCAGCCCATCTCCCATTGCAGTTGGTGCCCCTGCCCTCCGTGTCACCCTCTTCATCTTTCTGGGGCCCCAACCCCTCCTAATTGGCAGCCCTCCTATGTGGACTTCTCTGAATCCTGCTCGGGCTCTGATTTTCTAGATAGATGCCCTTCTACCCTACTTGTGCCCTGACACCCTTACCAGGCTATTCCTGCTCAGGGGAGCCCTCTTTACCTTGCTCAGGCTCTGGTACTGCACAGTGGGCAACCATTAAAATAAGACAATGGTCTTAACTAGTTACAGCTCAGGTATTTTACTTTTGTGAATTATAGGACACATGTGACCATATGAACAAATTTGTAGGTTCCTGTCAGAGCTCTGCAATAGGTCATGCAAATGAAAGGTCCTTTCATCATAGAATTATCTCTAGTATTGTTCATACCCCTTCACATTGCAAACGCTGGTAAAGAGGAAATGGCTGTGATCCATGCCCTCTGCTACTTAAATTACTCATTCTTTTGTGGTACTGATTCTGCCTAGAGTTAGGCCATTTATATACATGGCTGTTGCCTCTGAATGTTCTACTTTCTTAGACAGAAAACAAATAGCCCTGTGTCTAAAGTTTTTCCAATTTATCATCCAGATGTTTTACTTGACTTACAATCATATTATTAATTAATTCACATTTCACTTTGGATGAGGACTGCCCTTAGGAGCTGTTGTATTCGGGGGTGCAGCCACTGCAAGGTTCATAGCATTGGAGTAGAAAGAGAGTGGGGGAAAAATATCCTGAAACCTTTCTCCACTCACTGCCAGAAGGTAAAGGAACCCAAGTCATGTAGTCAGCTCTACATGGTTAGCTCCTGATAGCACACAACAGTGTAGAGAATGGCACATGGCTATTGAGGAAGGGTGGGCTTATAGTCCTTATTTCTTTTCACCCTGTGTATTTGTTTACTATTACTACTGTAGCAAACTATTGCAAATTTTGTGGCTTAGAGCAACAGAAATTTATTATCTTACCGTTCTTGATGTTAAAATTCTGAAATGAGTTTCACAGGGCTAAATTCATGGTGAGTCTGCTTTCCTTCTGTAGGCTCTAGGGGAAGAAGCCATTTCCACATCTTTCCTGCCTTCTCAAGGCTGCCTGTATTCTCTGGCTGGTAACCTCTTCCCCCATCTTCAAAGCCAGTAATGTCAGGCTGAGTCCTTCTTACATGGCCATATCTCTGGTTCTCCTCCTCTGCATCCCTTTCCTACTTAAAAGAACTCTTGAGATTACATTAGGCTCTCCTGGATAGTCCAGGATGACTTTCCCATTGGAAGGTCATTGGATTCGTGACCTTAATTCCCATTTGCTATGTAACCTAACATATTCACAGATTCCTGGGATAAAGTCATAGACATCTTTGGGGGACCATTATTCTTACCTATCACTTATTGTTAGTTCAGAGATGTTTCTTAGGAGTACTAGGACTCTCCTTTTGCCTCATGGTATAGCAGATAAAGTAATGACCAAAAGTCCAACTAACTAAATTTTTAGGATTCTCATGCATTTCCTCTCCTGGTGTTTGCTACTGAATGGAATATGAAGATGTCACTAGTGGGATGTATATCATCACAGATCTACAAGGATTCCACGTGAACATAGTTTTGAGTTCAGATTTATCAGCTTTTCCCTCATTGGAACTCCTTGTGATGTTTCAGGATGTCCTGTGTTCTGACCTTGAGAAAAAAAATCACACAAGACCATTCTTTTCAATAGGTGTCTAGTAAGGAGAAGACCAAACTATATATGGGTCATGCATCTCTTTCTTGGTGAGGGAGGGGAATCATATTACTGTTAGTACTTTCAGGGATTTATACCTCCTTTACAAATGACACATTCATTTGAGGGCCAAAGAAAATGTCCATTTTCTCCCATTATCTGTATTATAGCTGACCTAAATCGATCTGATTATATTGAGTTCTTGAGCTTTTTTGGGTAGGTAATGGTAGCTAGTGCTGGGTACAGTTAGCTATTTCTCTAAAACCTTTCCATCAGGTTATAATCAAAGCAAGACTAAGTTTTGCCACATATAACAGATATTTATTATATCAACCTTCATTAACAAGCTAACATGGACCGTTTTATAAGCCTATTCTGAAGGCTTAATAAAATTCTAGGCCCATGTTCTTTTAAGTGTCCTGACCAAAACCACACAGTATGAGGACTGTTCATTTAAGGTGGCCACAACAGAGTTCCCAAGGCAACATTCTTATCATTGCATCAGTCATCCAGAAATCCCCCTATGATAGTGGCTGGATACAAGTCTATTAAAATATCAAGCTTCTGGGTTCATTCTGAAGGGTGAAGACCATAGGCTGGCGGTAGGTTCTTATATCTTGCTTTAAACTATTTTAGTCAGTTGATATATCTTGATTAACTTTAATTTTGCCAAGGAGAGACCATTTTCAATGTTTATTATGCTACCCCCCCAAAGTGCCACTTTTTTCAGCAGGTGAAATTTGTTTCTGATATTCACTATGTTCATTAACAACGCCAGAGGTGTTACTGGAGGTTGAATTGGTTGAAGCCCTTGCAGTAGCTATCTTTGAGGTTTGGCCTTTCCACATATTCCTAGCTAACCACTTCCAGACTCTTCATTCTCCTTTAGAGCAACTGACTGTTTCAGGAATGAAACTCAACTGACTGGTACATGCATAGTATCATACTGCTTATGTGCAAGTATTTGATACTTCATGGCAGATATCATAAAAATCAGTAGTGAAAAATTTAAAGCCCACTAAATAAAACTGCTGAGTTTGCTTTTTTGTTGATCAGAAGAAAAGAATTTGTGGCCCGTGAAGTTGAATTTTCCTGGCTAGTATAGGTTTACTATACTATAATTATGGCATACATTAAATGGAAGCTGACCATTTTAGTATCGGGCATTGTTCTTTTTTATATATAGCCTCAGTGTGGAGACCATCCAAACCCTATGATTAAATCAGTGTTGGAAATTTTACAGGGACCCTATAAAAAGTATCCTTTGAACAAACTAAGAATTAAGACAAAAAGGAAGGCAAATAGAAGACAAAAGAGAGTGGCAAAGTGTCTTCTTTGGTACATGTGATATATGGGATAGTGGTTAAATCAAGGCCTCCAAACACATGGACTCCATTTGCGTCCCAGGTCTGCCACTTCCTGGTGGTAGAATCTAGGGAAGGTTGTTTATACTCTCCGTGTCCCATATTCTTAAACGTGTATGATTTAAGAAAGTATTGAGGGGAAAAAAGTTTCTGACAGATAGTAATATGTGTGTAAGTTATCAGCTATTGGCATTGTTGTTATTTCAAAGCATAGATTGGAGGACCCTGTGTCCCTTGGTAGAGAAATGGGCCTCCTGTTGCTGAACTCTAGAGTTAAAGATATTTTGCCCCCTCCCTGTGAGTCATGGTGGGCCCTGGCCAGGCAAGCCTCAGTGGTAGAGTCCTACTCAAGGAACACAGGCAGCAGAGAGGCTTGAAGGAGAATCTCCCTCTGTAGGTAGCTTGCCCCCAAGAAGACCAAAGAAGGAAGTTAAGCTTAGCTTGCCCTTTTTACTCTTTCCAGTGTACAAATCAGATGAGTTGATTTACATCCTCTGAGATGAAGTGAATAAAAGGCACAGAGGAGCTGGGAGTGTTTGGGAAAAACATTCTTTCATAGAAAACAAGGAGTAGAGAAATGTTCCTCACAGTTGACTTTATCACAGTTGACTTTCCACCCCTCAGTGGCGAGGGTCCGTCCAGTCGACAGTGACATCTTGTTTTAGCATAAGTATAAAATGGAATCTTAAACTCGCATAAATGAGATGAGTTGAGTAGAACAGTTCTCAGGCAGAAAAGGTGCAGATGTTTTTAAAACAACAATTGTCTGCCTCTGTCTCTTCATCCCTGATTGACTCAGTACCAGTTTGTGTTCTCTTACTGCCTACAAATTTTCTCCACGTGGCAAAGAAGGCTACAAGCAGGGCTTGCTCCATACTGTGATGTCCCAACCCCCTCTATTTGACCTTTCAACTAAAAACTGTGAGGAGATGCTCTGATTATCTCATTACATGCCTGCCTCCCGACCAGCTCCTTTCCCAGGGGAATGGTCAGGCTGGGTCACTTACTGTCCCCTTTTGTTAGACAGTAGGACTTTATAATAGGCAGTTACAAAAGTTCACAAAAGTACACAAGTTCACAAAAACCCAGCTTTTTCCTGGGTTCCTGGGAGTATCACGGGTTCTCTCCTATTTGCTTGCATAGCCGCTGGCACAGTAGTGAATGAACAAATGAATGAATGAATGAATGAACTGGGCCATCAGTGACTATCTCAGTAGTTTTGATATTTTAGGCTAGTTGTCCTCTGTCTTCCTTTAAAATGTGTTTTAAAATCTATTTCCTGGGGCCTTAATAAATAATTGTAATTATATTTTTTAGAACATTTGTAGAGAGAAAGAATAAGCTGTTCTTGATACGGCTTGTAACAAGCAATTAATAATTAGGAACATGACAGAGTTCCTAGAAATCTCTTAAATCAAGGGAGCAATTTGGCCAGGTAAAAAGCCAGGAGGGGCCAATATAGTTTATGATAATGGAAAGAGTATAGCAGTATAAGCATTAGTAATTAAGTGGAGACTATTAAAACAGCTATTCAGACTAGGAGAACTGAGAGACTTATAAAACGGAATGTGTTTATTGTTTTTCATGGACTTTTAAACTTGTTCATATTTCAGTTCCATCAGTTTCTCTGTGTATTCCTTATTCAATTATAATTTTTTATGTCATGAGATAAAGTAATGCTCAAGCTATTATTGGGTAATCAATGGACTATAATGTTTGACTGAATTCTTTCCTTACAAATACAGATGAAAGATTTTCACCCTGATGTAGATACAAGAACAGAGCCTGAGATTAAGAATTGTGGAGCAGGTGGTTTACCTGGGATTGAAATTCTAGGAAACAGGAGTGTACGGAAGAGGAAATGAATTAGCAAAGAAGGCAATTTTTTTTTTTTTTTTAATGAAGTTGGCTACTGCTTCAGGTGGCTCTCCCTTCTAAGGACCCTATGAAATTTGTCTGGGAGCCCATTTCCCATTGACCAAGGCTGGCTCCAGAGGCATTAATTTTTTTCTCACTTTTGATGTGCACATGCATGAATTCTCAGTGGGTCTTCTTGAGTAGCCCAATCTTAGATGTCCACTCTTAGGAACTGCAGGCAGGAAGGAGAGGTGTACTGTATGGGTCCAAGAAGAGGCTCTGTTCATTTGTCCTGGTTGAAGCTGGTCAAAAGCTCTGACACCCTGGTCTCCATAGTAGCAGCTAGAGGAAGAAGTAAGGTGGATCTGAAAGACTTTGAAGTAGTGCTCGAGAAGTGTGTCATGTACTGGCTTCTATTACTGCACATTTTTCCAATGATTTAATGTAAAGGCAGTAACCTGCTCCTCACATTGTTAACAGTTTCCCTCACTCTTTCATTTACAATTGATGTATTTGCCGGGAAGCATAATCTTGGGGAGGGGTTATGCCTGGATGTGGTTCTTAGAACTTCTTTGCAGACCTCTCCCTGGGATTCCTAGAATCTACCTGGGCTTATTATTCTGGTCTTGACTCTTTTAGTCCATGGTAGCTGTGATGGTTAATTTTATGTGTTAACTTGTCTGGGTCACAGTACCCAGATATTTGGTCAGATATTATTCTTGTTGTTTCTGTGAGGATGTTTTTGGGTGAAATTTGCATTTAAATCTGTGGACTTTGAGTAAAGCAGATTGCCCTCCGTAATGTGGATGGCCTGTATCCAATCATTGGAACCTTTGAGTAGAACAAAAGGCTAACCTCCTTCCTGAGCCAGAGGGAATTTTCCAGCAGATTGTTTACAGACTTCATCTGCAACATCTGCCCTTCCTGATTCTACAGCAGACTGCTTTTGGACTCAGACTATAATTGTTTCCTAAGTCTTCAGCCTTCCAGCCTCCCCCATCAGATTCTGGACTTGCCAAGCCTCCACAGTTGCATAAGCCAGTTTCTTAAAATAAATTTCTTTCTCTATATATACACATACTATGGGTTCTGTTTCTCTGGAGAACCTTAACTAATACAGTAGTCATCTCAGCTTCAGAGAAAAGGAGAAAGCTTTATAGTGCCTGATGGGTGGGGAACTCCAAGGGACTGGGTGGCCTGTTGGCTAGAGGTCTTTGTTAGTACCTGATAATTATTGGTGGCAAAATGCCACTTAAACTCATCCATGTTATACAGAACCAAAGTTCCATAGAAAAGGTTTTTTTTAAAAAAAAAAGTGTGATTGGGATTTCCTTGAAGAGAACTCATCTAAAATTATGAAAAATCAATTTTAATTATATCAAACAAAATTGAGATATAATTGCAACTGTGCTCTATTCGGACAAAGGGCATATTGTGTTGAATTTTTTGCATAATGCATCTGACTAAACTTGTGGCAGAAATATGGCATACTTTATGTTGACTTTGGCAGCATAAAGACTAGCCCAGACATTTTGACAAAAACAACAACAAAGACAACACAAAAACTTCAACATTGTCATCAGTTTTCTCAAAGAGCCTTTCAGTCTTTTGACACTCACAGTTTTCTTTTGAAAGCTTATTTTGCTTTAACCCTTAGTGATTTTCTGCGCCTCAGTTGCTAACCAGTTTAATTGCAAATGTCTTATGTTATATTTGACTGTTTCCCCAGTATCACGTTCAATGGCTTCATTCAACTTGTCTTTTGAAAGCATTGCAGTTTTATTTGGAGAATAGTTTGCCATACTTGTACTGTACTCTTGACTGTTGCACACATCTGCAGTTAAAGACAGTCCACGAAGGGCTTTGGCATGATGGATTGAGATCAAAACTGCTGTTAAACAGGGTTGAGGAAGGTAGAAAGAAATGGAGGGGCATTGGTTCATCAAGGATCAGTTCCTTAGAGTTTTGGCTACTTTTGCTTCCCTCTAGAGTAAGTTACAACTTATAATTGCAGGGACTCAGATAGGGAAAATAACAAGGACCCCTTCTATCTCCAGACCACCCGAGGACCTCAGATCTGGGTCTGTCCCTGTAGGGTTCTCCAAGATTGGCGGAGACCCAATTCTAAATCATACGCCCTGCAAGTTGCTGCTTCAGTTGTTAGCTTCCTAGAGATTTTTTATGGCTATAGTTCCCATTCTACATTAGCTTGCAGTGACTTGACTATATATATATATTTTAAAAGCTTGTCAAAAATGTATGGGTCATGTTTCTTTTGGAACGGTTTACCAGGTTCTGCTGTGTTATCTGGGATTTCCATAGAGACTCCTTCAGAGAGGGGCCTGTATACTTGGTAGTGCTTGTTGAGCAAGTTGCTAGAGCTGATGAACTCAAGCTGCCACTTCAGATAGTCTCTGATTTTCTTTGTTTGGATACATGGTCACTTTCATCTAGAGCACACACACAGTTTTTAGGAGCTTTAGAGCCTCCAATTTCAGCAAAATGGTTATTTCAGCAAGTAGCTTTGAGAACCTGAGCTAATGTCCTACGACCGGGTGTGGGGGAAAACGTGCTGGTTGTTCTCTGCTGGGGTTCAGCTCCCTAAGGAAGTAGCCATCTTTGCCCGAAGGTTTGTGTGGACAAAATTATCTGTGTATTTGGCCTTAGGTGTGGTATAGTGATTAATTGTGGTAGCTTTAGAGTCAGAAAACTGGGTTTGAGCCCTGGGTCTACCACTTAAGACAGTTTATGATCTCAGCCTTGTCCTGTTATTGCTCGAGTCCTCAGTTCCCATATTTGTAAATTGGGAACATTAATAGCACTTGACTCCTTAGGTTACTGTAAGGATTATTAAAAAAGTAAAATATGTAAAAGGATAATACTAGATGTTCCCAAACTTTTTTGGTTTATGGGTCCCTCAGAGTCTCAGTAATTTTTCATGCTATCCCCAAGCCAAAAGAAATGCCCAGAGGCACAGTAAGGACGCGCAAGTGTACCTCAGGAATGTCTCACTGTGGAAGTACAGGAGCAGAACTTTCCATTTCCTAAGTGGTTAGGTCTATAGCACTTAATGCATGTTTATGTCTCAACAACTTAATGACTGCTTGAAAAGATAATATCCATACATTGAAAGAAAAAAAATTCATTTAATTTCTTATCAGTGTGATGTGATATATGTTCTTGTTGGGAACAGCTAAACTTCAGGTTTTGAAATCAGATTGGACATTGCCACTTTCATCTTCTGTTCTCTTTGTTTTTTCCTGTGATATTTGCTTTATTTATTTATTTATTTATTTATTTATTTAAGATTTATTTATTTTAGAGAGAGAGTGCATGGGGTTGTAGGGGGAGCAGAAGGAGAGAGAGAGAGAGAGACTCTTAAGCAGACTCCACTCTGAGTGCAGAGCCTGATGCGGGACTGGATCTCAAGACCCTGAGATCAGGAACCTGAGATCACAACCTGAGCCCAAATCAAAAGACCCTTAATGGGCTTTGCCCCCCAGGTACACCCCTGTGGTACTTGCTTTTTATTATAGTACTTGTAGAAAACAGCTTCACAGTCTTCATGCCACTGAAGAGAACGTATTGGGATTTCTTGTTGAGTGTGAACTACTTCGAGTTAGTAAGTAATGTGGTATTCTATACATGAAGAGTACCATGGTTTCCTTCCTAACACAACATATCCCTCCCCTCCCCCACCCCAGCTCCTCTGAATACGCTGTGGTACCCTGAGGCAGGACACCATTTGACAGCTTTCCTACGCTGGTTGCCTGTGTCCTTAAAAGCTCTTCTAGGTGATTTACACATGTAACAGGGCTTGCTGGAGAGGATGACGCTGAGCAAACACATTGACAGTAGTATGTTATCTGACTAAGTCATCATGACTTAGAATCATCTCTAGGAGAGCAGCTGGTACCTGCTTTACACAATACCGTTCTGAATTTCCACTTTATGTATATGGCCCTCCTGAGAACAGAATAGGAATGATGTCCCTTTGAGGCCCTGGGGACTAAGGTTACAGGCATTGCTAAATACTTTGTGTGCATTGTCTCATTTAATCCTTTAGAAGAACTTCAGTAGGTTTAGGAACTGCAGTATGGCTTAATAATAAAGTTATCTTTGGAGATAAGAAGCTTGTGTGAAATGATAAGAGACTCTTAATGTCACAAAACAAACTGAGGGGGCTAGGGTGGTAGGGGAGAGTGGTGGGGCTATGGACATTGGGGAGGCTATGTGCTATGGTGAGTGCTGTGAAGTATGTAAACCTGGCGATTCACAGACCTGTACCCCTGGGGCTAGTAATACGTTATATGTTTATTTTTTAAAAAATTTTTAAAAAAAAGAAGCCTGTGTGAAAATTTTGGCTCTGTTACTTAACCAATAGTGTATTCTTTACAAGTTGCCTAAACTCTCGGTGCTTCAGCTTCTTCATCTAAAGAAAATGGGCCAATAATAGTCATCTACTTCACTGAATTATTGTGAGGATAAACTGCTTAATTCATGTAAAGTCCTTTGAGCAGTGCCTAATACCCATAAATACTAGCTTTTATTGTAACTGCTATTATTATCTTTATTTTGCATATTACTATTTGTAATAGAATTGTGGCTTTAGAGATATTAAAAAACTTGCCTAAGTTTATAGGCTAGTAAGCAGTGATGAAAGGATTCGTCTTTCTCCAGTTACAGTACTCTGAGGAAAAATTTTATCTTCAACTTGATAGGGCCAAATATTATTACCTAATCTGGAAGAAAAGTTAAAAAATGTTGGGACACTGATATACCCTTGTAATTTAAACTTTTATGATTTGAAATGTATGACCCATATCCAAGTTTATTATCAGCTCTTTTTATACATAGCTCTCTAATTTTTGTCAATCTGTGGCTCAGTAGTTAATCAATAGACTAGTTCATCTTGTAACATTTTGTCATGACCAGTTTGTTTTATTATTTAAGGGAAGTCCAGTTTCTAATCTTTCTTGTACTTTCCTCTCATGCAGCAACATTAACAAGGCCAGAAAAGAAAACATTGCAACATAAATATTATTAAAATGAATACACTGTTGTGGAAATCTCAAAAGTTCAAGTAAGTTGCTGAGGGCTCCCAAGTACTGGAGCTGGGGTTGCAAAGAATCTGTGCCCTCCTCATTTTATTATGGAATGCTTAAGATGACTGTTAAAATTATTCATAGTCATAGTACAGTGGTGTGCTAATTTGCGAAGAGTTAATTGTGTTCATCTCTTCCCAATTCTGAGCTCAGTGACGTCACGTTGGTGGCTTGAAATCAGCCACCATGGCTTGAAATTGTGAGAGTACTTATACTGCAGGAATTGCCAAACATTGTTTGGCTTTCTGGAGTAATGTACCACCTTTCCTTAGAGGTAATGCATGATAATAAAGCTTGGGATGGAGAGAGAGGTGCTTTTCCTGGTAAAGAGGGAGAAAGGTATTTGTGGAAGGGAAAAGTGGAAAAGAAAAACACAGGTGGGCCCTCAGGCAAATCAATTTTAGGGAAAACATATAAATGAAAGCTGAAGACCTGGAAACTGGTTCCCATGAAATTGTGGTCCAGGTGCCTGTATTTTTCTTGGACAATCATTGTTACTCTAAGAGGTATGTATAATCTAATTTGAAGAGCACCAATGAAAAGATGCAGTATTAAACAGAATAAAGACACCAATCCCTTTAAGTGACTCACAGTGTAGTGAGAGAGAGGTAAGAAAGAAAACTAGAATGTAGTGTAAGTCATGTTATAGAGCCTCGTCAGTTTCCTGTGATGTAGGGTGAGAAGTTTGAAACACCAAAGGGATATATCCTCCACAGCAGCTGGCCCTCTCCTATTAGATCAGGTAGCTGACCTTTCATGATTCCTGCGATTCAGAAATCCAGGTCCGCTCAGCCCCTTCCCTGGGCTGGTTATCCAGAGGACATTTGTATGCATCTGCTAGGCCTGACAGGTTGGTAAGGGATACCTATGTCAGAGGAATGTGGGCAGAAGTTGAGATTGTGGGCTGGTGTGTCTCTGGGACACCTGCCATTGCTAGGAAGAGCCAGGGATGTGAGGAGAAAGGAGGAGGAACCTGGGTAAGAGGAAGGATCTGCCTCTGCAGGTTAAGTGCTGGCAGGATATGCTGTAGAACCTGAGAAATATACCTTTGAATACTTTACGGAGAAAACAAGGTATTTAAGGTATTTGTTAGCTTGATTTATAGATTTCAAATAGGGATATAGTTTTCTACTCCTACCCCTGGTCCGGAAATGTCTGGGTGGAAAGGTTAGGGGCTGGCTCCACGAGCTTTTAAAGCAGGATTTGGCAGAGGAGTAAGGTGATCAGCTTTGCACTTTAGGAAGCTCCGGCAGCCTTGAGATTATCAAAGGGTCAGGTTGTAGGAAGGGAAGCAACGGCGGGAAAGCCAGATAAGAAATGGTTATTCATTGATAGGATGACAGTGGGATAAAAACGAAAGGGTAGGTTAGAGAAATATATAAAATGGACAGGCCACAGGGCTTAATTGTGACATTTAGTTACATTCAGTTAGATACGTCATTAACCAGTTGCATATTTGGGCCAGGATCTCTGAATTCGGGGGTTATAGTGTATATAGGGGTAATTTAAATGATGGCGGGGAATGAGGTCACTTGAGAGGTAAGTACTGTAAAGTGAGAAGAGTCCTGACACCAAATCCCTACAGAACAGCATTTCAAATACAGGTAGAGACAAGAAACTTTGAAGGAAGCTGAGAATGAATGCTAGAGAGTGGGAGAGAAATCCTGAGGACACGATGTCAAGGAGGCCAAGGGGAAAGTACCTTTTAGAGAAGAAAGGTCAATAGTGTCAAATGCTATAGAATTATCCGATGAAGTACATATGGGATGGTGTCCATTGGATTTGGCAGTGTTCCATGTTGGTTTAAGCTGGTCAGTAAATATTCTTGACTGACTTTGTGTTGAACAGCGTGAATAAAGAAAATGTGCAAAGAAAGAAGGGACACAAAACCTGTAGGATGTTGATCTAGCCATGCCGTTCTAGTCAACTTGAATTGAGATCCTGGTTATATTGTCAGGTATTGGTCACCAGCAAACAGCTAACACAACTTTAGGTATGATAGAGATGTTAATATTTGGAAGTGTATTGATTTCTAAAGAAAAAAATAAAATAACATCAAAACAGACAAAATAAATTTCTGTAAGTAAAATTTTCTAAAACGCCATGTCAGTCAATGTCATCTGCCCCCATAGTTCTTCCTGAGCTTCTGCTCTGTAGGAAATCCTACCCTTCCTTCATAACCAGTATAAACCCTACTTCTCCCAAGGTTTCTCCTTCATGTTTGCCCACCGCTCATTTGACTTTTTTTTTTTTAAAGATTTTGTTTATTTATTTGAGAGACAGAGAGAGCACAGAGAGAGTGTGAAGGAGAAGCAGACTCCCAGCTGAGCAGAGAGCCTGACATGGGGCTCAATCCCAGAACCCTGAGATCATGACCTGAGCCATAGGCAGACACTTAACCAACTGAGGCACCCAGGCGCCCCCTCCTTTGGCTTTCTAAATCTACTACCTTTTGTACCTTGTGAACCACTATCCTAAACTAGTAACTTATTTGCATTATCTGATTCCCCCCCCTCCCAGTGACATTCTAAGGGCCTTGTGTTTTTGTGTATTTCCCACAGTGCCTAGTATTGTGGTTAGTGAATTCTTAAGGAAATATTTTGGAAGGAATATTTTATTAGCAAAAGGCAGTAAACATACCAAACAAGGGCCATTTCTTTGTCTTAAAAACAAACAACCATAGAACATTGGAGTTGGAAGGAACTTGTTCGAATGGCAGTGCCCGTTTCTGATTTTAGTTAAATGTTCAGAGTGAACACGTGAGCAAGGATTTGTGGCGTTCTACATTATGTGGAGTAATTAGGTGCTAGCTTAGGAACAGTGACAGTCAGTCACTGGCCTCTGCTCTCACATTTGTTCCTTGTCCTTCTCCGTGAATGATCAAGGAGGCTGACCCACATAGACTGCATTTCCCTGGCTTCCAACTGAGCTCAGCCAAGGAGAGGCAAATAAGGGATTGGAAGATGGGAGAAGGGAATCAGGCAATTTTGCCCTTGCTCTGCCTTGGCTGAAGTTCCTAGCAGTGGCTCTGTCTTCCGCACGGCTCTCTATCCTGCTGGACAGGCCACTGTGGTTCCAGCTTTCCTGGTTTCTAAGCTTTTCTGTATCCACTTGCGGTGGTAGTGGTTTTCTCCGTTACTAATCTCTGGGTTGCCTCACCCATCCCTATTTGGCTTTTAAATTCTTCCATCACTCAGTAACCCAGTTTCTTTTATTCCATTCTCCTTGTCTGAAATATGTAACAGAAGAACAGTCACAGAAATAAAGATATAAAGAAGGGAGAGGGTAGAGTTTGAAGAAGAGATGAAAAATGAGAAAAATGAATATTCTCTCCAAGAAAGAAATACAGGAAAAGGTCACTAAAAACCCCACGTGCAAAAACACTGCAAACAAATGTGAGACTTTACCAGAATTACTAGCAGCAAAAAGATTTTTATCATTGGAGTAATTTGAGAATCGATTGCTCTGACTGAGCTCAGTGGAGCCAGAAAGGAGACAAAGGACAGCTTGTGATCTGATGGAGATGAGCTGGGAAAATTGACTTTGGCACTTTGGCCCATGGAAGGAAATGAACCGTACATAAGTACATAAGTAGTAAAAAGGGGAGTGAGTTGCTACTTGGATGAGTCTCGGTTTTAACTTGGTGCCACCGAAAGGTCTTTGACACATGGGACAGTTTCTACCTACACCAGATTGGCAATGCAGCAGAGAAAATAACTGTGGACAATTACTGGTGACAAAACACAATTTCCAGATTAGCACTCTTTGCCTGATTTGTGTATAAATCGCCAGTAGATTCATTTCTCACCTAGAAAACATCCTTCATCCAAAAATGGTCTTGAAACTCTGTAATTTCCCTGCTGTGGCCAATCAGAGTGCCAGCATTTTTTTTTTTTTAAATGGAGCTATAGGTTCATGTTCTTGAACAGAAAGGTGAGAGTATTCCTAGGGCCCTAAGGACCATATTTCTGGAGGAAAGAGAAAAATATTCTCATTAAAAAAAAAAATCCCAATTAATTCCTTTCTCTACCCCAAGGCTGCAGAAAGTTAAAGCAAACTTCTGACCTGAAGAAGGATACATACATAGTGATTCTAAAATTGTAGCCAGAGATGAAATCCAGGAATAGGGTGGCTTTCAAAGGATTGATAACATTTATTTATTTCATTTCAAAGATACTATTTATTTGTCAGAGAAAGGGAGAGACAGAGAGAGAATGAGCACAAGCAGGGGGAGCAGCCGCAGACGTAAAAGTAGCCTCCCCGCTGAGTGAGGACCCCCCTAAGTGAGTCTCCAGCCCAGGATCCTGGGATCATGACCTGAGCTGCAGTCAGATGCTTAAATGACTGAGCCACCCAAGCGTCCCAGATTGACAGCTCTAATCTTTGCAGTTTTCCTAGGTAATGCTGCCTAGATACTGGCTTTTTCAAATGCTTTTGTTTTCTGGCTTTCCAGGGGTTGGGAATAGTTTGCTTATTAGATTGCAATTTAACTGTGGCTTTTGTGATGTAAATGGTGCTAATATTCTGCCAAAGGCAGCCTTTGCATTATTTGGCTGTTATTTGGCTACGTTCCGGTTTTAGAAAAGAAAGAAAACACCATTTAAATACTTTACAAATATTTCCGATGACCTCTTTCATCTGAATTTTTACAAGAAATATTTATATAGTTGTAGAGTTTTTCTGTATATCTCATGTGTCCCCTTTCCTAGTTAATTTTCAACCTGCAATATGATTCCAAATACCAAAACAAGCCTCAAGTCCTTAGTAGAACAACAGCTCCCTAATTCACCATTCAGAGTTTCCTTTTATAACCTGTCAGATGGATGGTAGGAAAAAATTCCCTAAGTCCTAAATGACCAGGGACCTACAGGTATATATTAGTCAATAAAAGTGGAAGTGCTGGGAACAGGTGTGATTCTATTTTTTTTTTTTTTTTTTTTTTTTTTTATTCTCTGAGTAGCTACAGTAAAACAGAAGGGTTGTGCTAGAATGGACATCAGGATTCAAAGCTGAGGGTCTGCGTTCTCAAGAAGTTCATGAAGGAGACAGAATCCAAGAAGTGAAATTTCAGTTGCTTGTCTTCTTAATGTCTGAGTGTCCTCACTGGTCAGATGGCTCCTTGTGATATCATAACAGTAATATTAGCTAATACTTATGGTGTGTTCTCCCATGCAGCATTTTAAGCACATCTCATTTGTTAAATAATAAATACTCCAATTGATCCTACAAACTGGGTCCTTCCGTCCTTCCCTGCTCCCAAATTTCTTGAGGGCTTACTACCTCTGTAGAGTAACTCCAGGTTCTCTTAGTTCTTGGAAAGTGACTTCAGGCCATTTTCATTGTGGACATTGGCTTCTCCAAGGCATGTAATTTTCTGAACCTTGCTGCTAAGCTTGAGAAGAACCTTCACAGAAAGTCCTCAGACACTATTTTTAAGGGACTTGGTGTCAAAAAGAGGAATGAAAATACTGTTAGATTTAGTTATCTATGGAAGTATCCTGAGTATTATATATGGCAATAAATGGGTATCGATTTTCAGTTATATATCTTACAAATCTACTCAAATTTAGTTTCTCTTCGTATATTTCAGGAAGCTGTTCTTTAAAAACTTAGCACCCTATCCATGGCCAGCATAGGCATGTGGCATAGGGCCACAAACTCTTCTAGCTTCTAGACTTGGGTCTCTGCTGAGAAGGAGGCTGTCTATAAGCTGACCCAGCACAAAGCCTCACTTTCCACACCATCAGTGACTATTAGGCTCTCAATTACAGTATCAACTTTCTGGAGGAAGACTGGAAAAGAATCACACTCCTTTTATTCCCAGACTTATCTGGAACAAGGCACAATGATAGCCATTAGCAATAAAGATGAGGTTAATTTGCTTTCCCTCTAAACCTGAATGCTAATGTAACCATTTAAATAGTGTCAAACAATGGAAATAAACAGAAGACTGAGTTAAACCACAAATGTATAGGCCTGCACCACTTGGAAAAACATAAGAGCCAGCAGAACTGAAATAACAGCAATTAACACTTAGATGTAAAAGGAACCATAGTATGGTTTGGGGCCACAGAGCAATTTATCAAATTGAACCAATGTGACCCTGGAGATAGGGATATGTCTTACTTGGAATGAGGGAATGTAATTCCATAACATTTCTTAGAAACTGAGTTCTTAAAACTCTTATAGCCCAAGTCTGCTTCCTTGTTCTTCGTATACTGTCAATCCTTGGAGTACTGAGGGGTTGGGGAGAACCCCGGGGGGAATAAGAGATGTGCAGTGGGGAGGAGAAGGAAGGAAATGGAGGAGCCCTTGGACTTGTTCTGTGCCACTGGAGGAACAATGGGACCATTCTTCTATTTTTTTTTTTTTTAAGATTTTATTTATTTATTTGACAGAGAGAGAGAGAGAGATCACAAGTAGGCAGAGAGGCAGGCAGATAAAGGGGGGAAGCAGAGAAAGGGGGGAAGCAGGCTCCCTGCCAAGCGGAGAGCCCAATGCAGGGCTCGATCCCAGTACCCCAGGACCCTGAGATCATGACCTGAGCTGAAGGCAGAGGCTTTAACCCACTGAGCCACCCAGGGACCATTCTTCTAGCTTGTGCGGCTTATACACATTTTGTTAACCCTAAATTATATACTACTCCTCTTGATCCTGCAAGGTGGAAATGGACAATGCTTTCTAGAGCATCTCTTTGCAAACGAATGACTTGTGTGTGTGTGACTAAAGCACAGCATTGTGCATGAAGCTTCACACATGCTAGAGTGAGCAGGCTCAGTTTTTGTGCCTTGGTCAAGTGTGTGTGTGCAGTTTACCATGTGTTCAGCTCCTGGCGCTAGGGTGTCATTGTGCAGTGGTAAGTGTAGCTTGTGAGAGCTGTGGTGATAATGTTTGGGGCCAGTCGTTTGCAGGTTGTAGAACCCCATGCAAATTATATACTTGAAACTCAGTTTCATCTTTGTAAGATGGGTGTGGTGATCCTTACCTTGTAGCATTATTAGGAGAAATAAGATTGTGAGTGTGTTTATACACTTTACCCTACAATGTGTCTGCTGTTAATTATTTCTCAACAAATAATTATCACACTGTTATTACCGGACACCCAATGTTGCCCCACAGACTTAGAGTCTGGATGAGAACTAGGGTATTTATTTATGAAATAGTGCGTAAGCAGAGCTTCATTTCCACTTTGTCAAATGGAAGTAATTTTTCTCTTCTCCATATCCCTGTGCCAGTTTTTTGTCATCAGAATGGATTGCTGGGGAGCCCACACAGGACTGTATAGGCACAGCACTAGGAATGGGAGGTTGAGTTCTATTCCATACTTTCCCATTTCTTTGTTGGCTGGCTTTGATCAAGTTCCTCAACTCTTGGGAGTCTCCATTTCCTCATTTATAAAATGGGAATAATACCGTAATTCCCTCCCAGGATTTTTTCAAAGATCAAGGAAGTCATGAAACACCAGAGTCCTGAAATGTATTATAAAACACAAAGCATTATTAATACTATGCTGTGGTTACTCATGAATATTCCTTATGCCCCAAACTAGTTAGAAAGATTGACCATGATGACTTGAACAGCCAGTTTTCAAAAGCTGTGAGCTAGGGAGGGAGACTTACTATGAGAAATAGGTTAGAGAGATTGTTAGATAAGCATTTCTAGTCCATCACTTCAACCATTGAGACTTTTCCATATAAGTTATTTTGATTTTTTTTCCCCCAAGGAGTATCCAATGAAGGGGAAAATGATCAGTTGGGATTATTAGGGAACATTTTCAGGATCCAGGACCAGGAAGGGCGGACAGTAATGGATAGACAATAATAATGAAAGGCTTAAGATACCTCTTGCTGGGGTGCATTTGTGCTATAATGGTATATGTTGTGTATTTATTATCCATTTCTGTGACAACCTGCTCCCCCACTGCTCCCCACACTCAAACCAAAGTAAACAGTCGAAAAAAAGCCAATCACCAACAATCAACCCAACCATCAACAATTGCTCTACCCATCATTATAAGCCAAAACAAATCACAAGTAGTTTTAAGTTGTGGCTGTCTGGATGGCACAGAATTAAAAAGATCTCTCTGATGCCTAGGTCAAAAACCTTCAATTATGGACAGCCATGGTCTGTGACCTTGACATGACTGCATGTATGTCTCATGCCCTCACACCAGGCACCCAAAAGGAACTAACAGTGCTTATTGAAGAACGATTGCATATTCCTTCAAAGATTAGGGAGAGACAGGTCACTTTTTCTTTTTACCACCCCTTACGATTCCCACAGGGTCTTAATTTGGGGTAACCTCAATCCCAAAGGTGATAGGTTCTTTAGAGTGATGTTTTGAGTATCAGAGCATTGCTGGAGGGAAGGGAGGTGGGCGGATGGGGAGGCTGGGTGATGGACATTGGGGAAGGTATGTGCTTTGGTGAGTACTGTGTGTTGTGTAAGACTGATAAATCACAGACCTATATCCCTGAAACAAATTATACATTTTATGTTAATAAAAAAATGAGTGAGTCTCTTATA
The DNA here is from genome assembly GCF_922984935.1 of Meles meles. Lineage (NCBI taxonomy): Eukaryota > Metazoa > Chordata > Mammalia > Carnivora > Mustelidae > Meles > Meles meles. The sequence continues at coordinate 75,802,310 of NC_060068.1, read as the reverse complement.
GACAGAAAAAAAAAAGAATATATAGTGTTCCTATGTGAAACTATTGAACAAAAGTAATTTACACTGAGATCCAAGAGATGAGCTAATGTTATGTTTGCCTTTAGCTGCATTGCTAAGGGAAATTATTAACCATTGTTAAACATATAGTTTGTCCATGTGAGAAGGTTATTGATTACGGTTTCTGAGAGATTGCTCTTTTTTTTTAAAGATTTTATTTATTTGACAGAGAAAGAGATCACAAGTAGGCAGAGAGGCAGGCAGAGAGAGAGGGGGAAGCAGGCTCCCTGCTAAGCAGGAGCGGATATGAGGCTTGATCCCAGAACCCTGAGATCATGACCTGAGCCAAAGGCAAAGGCTTAACCCACTGAGCCACCCAGGCGCCCCGAGGTTGCTCTTTTGACTTTGAGCTGTGGCTTATATTTGAAACCACAGTTTTAAGATGTCTTCCAACTAATAGGCCTACTGGCCTCTAGTGCCCCCATTTCAGCTGTTCTGGAAAACATGGAGTCATTCTTCTAAGTTCCCATCCTCTGTCCCTTCAAAGTTAATTTCTTAAATACTTTGTGACTTATAAGTCAGACCATCCAGACATTCTGTTCACTCAGTAGTTTTCACATGAGGTAATGACTCCATTTTTATTTATGTAGATTTCATAAGTAAGAGGACCCAGATAACAGTGGTTAAAGAACATATCTGAAAGTTCAGTTCCAATAAAAATGACATGATGGATTAACATGCGCAAAGGGTAACTGAATGTCTACTGTGTGTCCCAGGGCCGCACTGAAGAATTTCACACTCTTGAACTTCATCTATAATAATCCTGTAAAGGACCTATTATTGTTTTTGTTTTATTGATAAGACATACAGAGATTAAAAATGTTAAGAAATTTTTCCAGTGTCACATAGTGGCTTAATTATGTAGCCAAACTGTGAAATCTGATCATGCATCTACTATTTGTAGAGAGAACCGTTTTTTTGTTTTTTTGTTTTTTTTATATATTTTATTTATTTGACAGAGAGAAATCATAACTAGGCAGAGAGGCAGGCAAAGAGAGAGGAGGAAGCAGGCTCCCCGCGGAGCAGAGAACCTGATGCGGGGCTCGATCCCAGGACCCTGAGATCAGGACCTGAGCTGAAGGCAGAGGCCCTAACCCACTGAGCCACCCAGGCGCCCCGAGAGAACCGTTTTTTGCTTTTAGCTTGATTTTCAGGAAGCACCTAGAAAATTCTGCCCTGGTGTTTAAGCAGTGCTGGAGGGACTTCATTGTTCTAGGGCACTGTGACAAGTGAAAGGCATATACAAAACTATTTATACTACCATATATAGAACTACCATACATAGAACTTTGTGGCTACTTTCAATCTATATTTTAAGGGATCATTTTGTTTTCTATTTGCTTCCACAGATTCCTCCATAATTCTGCAATAAGACAGAGTCCTATAAGAAAGACAATCATAGGGCTCCTGGGTGGCTCAGTTGGTTGGGTGACTGCCTTCAGCTCAGATCATGATCCCAGAGTTCCAGGATGGAGTCCCACATCGGGCTCCCAGCTCCATGGGGAGTCTCCTTCTCCTTCTGACCTTCTCCCCTCTCATGCTCTATCTCACTCTCTTTCTCTCGAATAAATAAAATCTTTAAAAAAAAAGGCAATCATAGATTAGTTTTTGAACTAATCAATTAAAAAAAAAAGATCTATCTCCAGGCCAAAAGGCTCTCATGACTTAATTGCAGGTAAAACCTTTTATGCCGGGGCGCCTGGGTGGCTCAGTGGGTTAAAGCCTCTGCCTTCGGCTCAGGTCATGATCCCAGGGTCCTGGTATCCAGCCCCACATTAGGCTTTCTGGCTCAGCAGGGAGCCTGCTTCCCTTCCTCTCTCTCTGCCTGCCTCTCTGCCTACTTGTGATCTGTCTGTTAAATGTCAAATAAATAATAAAATCTTAAAAAAAAAAAAAAAAACCTTTGTGCCTAAATACAGGCAGCTTGAACTTTTGTAATTTTTAAAAAAATATTTTGAGCAGCTGTTTTTGGCTATGTGATTTTTCTGGAGCAAGTTTATTATTATATAATAAAGGATTTACTTCAAAATGGGATTATTTTCTTTAACAACTCTGATTGATACAGTGTTTAGCAAAAGTAGCATCATAGTATGGGGTATTTTTTTTTTTTTAATTAGGAGACTCTGGAGGCATTTCCTGGAATACTTAATAAAATTTTGATTTGAAAACCAAGCCAATACACTGTTTAGTTAAGGGTGTTTCCCTTTGTTGGCCATAATTTGAGACACTGCAAGAAAAATGGAATCTTTAAGTCTGGGAAATCAGCTCTTTTCTCTTGAGCCAGCCTTACATTGGTCAAAGTGCTGTCCTCATTTTCCTAGTGATTGATATTGAGAGGTATGCCCCAGTGTCACCACTCTGTGTGAGACAGTAAGGGTCAGATGTAGATGAGGATAGAGTCTAAAGACCCTGTCAGTGTTTCAGTGAACTTCAGAGTCCTTCTGTGGGCCAAATTTTCATCATTTCTACCAGTTCTTGCCACACACAAGAGTGTGATGGATGAGGATGAGAATCAGGCTAAAGTGTAGGACTGGCCTGCCCCAAATTGCGAATTTGGCCAGGTTTGTCCTGAGTTCCTCTCCGTTCTCTTTCTGTATTCCCTTCTCACTGCGAGTACTTTCCCACTCACTCAGCGTTGACCAGTATTCCTCCACTTCCTGTCTCGCCCTGGGTAACAAGGATTACAGCTCAACTCTTCCCTGTCTCCTTCTGTCCAAGAAGAGGGAACTTACGTCCATTGAGTATCTTCTCTGAGCCAGAAGCTTTACATGATTTTATCCTCTCATCAGATGCCAAGCAATCTTAGAGGATATTGTTTTTAATTTTTTGATTTTTAAAAATCTATTATTATATTTTAAGATGTAGTTATTTATTTTAGAGAGAGAGAGAGAAAGAGTACACCAGCAAGGGGAGGGACAGAGGGAGAAGATGAGGGAGAGAATCTCAAGCAGACTCCCTGCTGAGTGGGGAGCCGGGCACAACACAGGGCTGGAGCTCACTCTTAGAGCCCTGAGATAGTGACCTGAGCTGAAATCAGGAGTTAGCTGCTTAACTGACTAAGCTATGCAGGCACCCTGAGGATATTATTGTTAATTTGCACAAGAGGGTCATATCACTGGCAATTAGTGGAACTAGTGATAGGAACCCAGGTCTGTTTGACTGACAGCTCATGCGCTTACTACCGTAACATTCTGCTTCCTGATCTAACTTACTATTTCATTCTCTCTACTTCTTCAGAGGCCAGCAAAGTATCTGGGTAAGATCAACAAATGAACCAGCTCCAAATAAGGTGTGAGTGGCTCATGTCAAGTCAGTGAGAGCATGGAGAAGGGCCACTATTTGTCTGCAAGTGTTTCTTTCTTCTGAGATCTGCTGTCTGTCCTTTTGGGTGAACAGGGCCAGTGTTCATAGCATTAGCCTTGATCTCAGAAGGTGAGCCTGTGACCCTTCACCCAGGGATGAATTTCATTCCTAACTTTAAGTGTCCTCCTTTGGTAAGCATCCTGCCTGAACGTATGTTCCTCTTAGATAATATATGTGTTAAAAAGCAGCCTTGAGTTGGGAAACCAGGGTGGCTCAGTCAGTGAAGCATATGCCTTCAGCTCGGGTCATAATCCCAAGGTCCTAGGGGTGAGCCCCACCTTAGGCTCCCTGGGCAGTGGGTAGGCTACTTCTTCCTTGCCCTCTGTCTGCTGCTCCCCCTGCTTGTGCTCTTTCTCTCCCTCTCTCTCTGTGTCAAATAAATAAATAAAATCTTAACAAATCAAGTAAAAGCAGCCTTGAGATGCCAGTGAGGTAACAAAATAAGAGATCCCAGCCCTTGTCCCCTCATAGAAACACTGGTTTAATAACAATCCTTGGACAAAAATACGTTTAGAGAGCTCTGGAATTAGTGTGCGAGGTTGTAACACCAGTGTAACACAGAAATGCGAAAAGATGAATTGCAAAGGTTGTATACACTAAGCATATACAGCTTTTTGCATGTCAGTCATACTTTAATAGAGTGGTTTTAAAAAAAGAAAGCAGCTATAATGTCCCAACCCAAAGGACAGAGTAACAGACATTTTTGGCATAGGGCAAGAGAGAGCATTTCTGTTAGGCCTTCTTCCCCTACCCCTCCTCTCCCATCCTCTCCCACAAAGGTGACCTCTTGTGCCACCTCCAGTAGAGAGCCAGCCCTTGATCCATTGCCCTGGAGCCCTTGAAGCTCCAGCAAGCCTAACGTCAGTGAGCATCAGGTAAACAACTGGGAATGGGAATGTGGCAAACACAATGGGTCCAAGCTAAATAATTTCTATGTTTTTCTAAATCTCCTCTCCTCCCTGAAGTTAAGGCAGTGTGACCAATTTAGGCCAATAAACTGTGAGTAGGAGTTAAAAGTCAGTGTTCTTCCTCTTTCTCTTATTCTCTGCTTAAGGAAAGGTAGGGGAGACTGGACCCCTGATTTACCGAATGCACGGGTACTGCCCTGGAGGATTTGTCCCATTTACATCAGACTTTGCCTGAGAGAAGAATCTTGGTTTCGTTAAGCCACTGAAGTTTTGGAGTTTATTTGTTATGCAGTGCAGCCTAAGATGTTCTGAAGAACACAGGGAGGTTTTGTGTAAAATGCCCTCCTCGTTCTCAGGATATATGCTCTATGAATGGACGTTTTAGAAACAGAGTTATTTGAAGGCAAGTCCTTCCCACACATTTGGAATTTGTTTCAGTTTTATAACGGCAATCTTTGGGAGCCTTCAAATAGCAGACAAGTTTATATGAATACCTAGATGATTGTGTATTGAGGATATTAAGTATGGAGGAACAAAGTTGGTTGTAGCTTATAGGTAATCAGTGTGACTCTGTTATAAATGCTGTGATTCTCCCCATCCCTGAAGATTAACCAGTGAAGACTGGCTGATGTCTTACACAGAAGCTGGAATTGCAAACACTTTCCCACGTTGAAATGGCTTGGATGATAGAGCGGCTGTTTAACAAGAGATGCTACTACGGTCTCTGTTGGGTAGTTCTGGCTTTGGCACTGGCTTTTCTTCTCTCTCAGGAATTTCCAGGGTTAAAGGAGATGCTATTCTTGGTATTATTACAAAAGCAAGGATTTTTTAAAAAATTAGATCACTATAAAGGAAACTTGCAACTTTGCTCCCAGCTCTCCCTGGGTCACTTGACCGCAAAATTCCTGTGTGTTTGACAGAAGGCTGTCTGCCTCTCAGACTCCAGATTTCATGTCATGCTCCAAGGAATATGCAGATGGCAAGGATGCCAGATGAACCAACCCAATTTTCTCTGGGCTGAAGGTTTTGGGCAAATTGCAAACAACATTATATATATATATTTTCCTTCTCTCCCTGAAGTTCCTCCTGAATTGTTTCTATTAAGGCTTTCTCCTCCTTGCAAATTGGAAGTTTTTAGCTCTAGAATCTTTTCCTTTAAGCATTTTGGGTTTTTCTCTGTAATAGTTTTAGTCTCATCTCCCAAGGGATGTCTTTTCTGCCATGATACAGGTCTATGCAGTCTCACTAGGCTAAGTTTTTCAATTCACTGCCTTGTCTGTGTTGAGGCTTATTGTTTCAACAAGATTTACTGTCTCTTTTTTTCTTTTTAAAGTTCCTGACATTTTGGTTATCTCTACCAGGATCCAAGTAAAGCTCCCTCATATTTGACTGTCCAGGCTTAGTTACAGAATCCATCCTGCCCAAGTTCTATGGCAGGAAGTGAGCTCTTGGGTTCCATCTGTTGTGTTTTTGGAGGGAGACAACAAAAGCAGATCTCAAGCAAAGATGGTAGGGCTACTTCAGGATCCAAGTTCAGGAGAGTAGCCAAGAAGTATTAAGTCTTTTGGAATCACTAAACCCTGCCTCTTTTGAAGAATGTCCAGGAAAAGCACTGATGGAGTCTTTGAAAGCTGGGAATTCACAATTCCTGTGAAATGTTATAAAGCTATACAGAGGTCCGAGTAGACTTGGTGCATTTCTTTTTTGGAGGAGAGACTGTGCCATCTCTAAACATTTACTCACTGTCCTTTACCTACACATCTGAATCTCTGTGGGATGGTTTAGGTCCCAGACTCACTAGGAGTTTACAGGGTGATTCTGAGAGAGAGGTGGCGGCTTCTCCGATGTGACTGTTTTTATGTATTGCTTCATGACGACAAACTGTCATGAATGTCATGACAGGTCATGAACCACAGTGTTCTGTCAAACCCTGGTCAAGAATGGACTGCAGTGAAGTCACACTTTACAGGGAAGATTACATTCCAAAGATAGTGAGTCAGTGAGAATCACAGAGGGGCAGAGTAATTCTTGGAAAGCTTTAAGGAAGATGCTCCATCGGAAACTAAGATAGAGCCAGTTTTTTCTTCTGATTTTTAAGCAGATGAGCACCAGATGAAGAGGTTGGCTTATTTTGGGGTGCTGTGCTATTCTTTTTTAAATACTCCAATCATACTTAAAGGGAAATCAGATATGCCTCTCCGAATCTCTGGGGCATTTTCTTATTGAAGGGAAGGCAAACAGATTGCCCTTAATTGCAATCTCAGTTGCAGACTCAATCCCTGGGTTTGTATGCCTAAATTTATGTAATTTCGAGGTACATATGGTGTGGCTTCAAGAGAGTTCCTAGGAGATGTGGCCAGTCCCCAATTTTGAAAAATAGGAGGAAGTCTGAAGTCTGTCCTGCTGGATGGTGGTATTGAGGACAACAGAAGTGTTGTGAAGAAGGGATTATTAAATGTATCCTCAGTGAGGTGTCAAAATCCCCATCCTCTGAATGAGCCTTTGTTACAGAGGCTACTGAGATGTGCAGGGGGAATGAGGCTTCTGTGGAAAAGATCTCTAGTTAACAATATTGGAGCTGAAAGTCTAAGCGGTTGAGCTGTTAATAATTGCCAAATCAGGAGACAAACTGTAGGGAACCTTCTCCTGAAATCTGGAGATCTAAGTAGGGCTATGGGCGCCTTGAAAGACTGAGACCTTTGATCCTTCTGATACCAGAGTTCGGAGCAGATTGTGCAGAAAAGCAGCAATGGCAGGGAGAAATACCTGCATTACAGTCCCTGGCTTGGAAAATCCTCTTCTCGGATTTTTAAAAGTTGATTGGCAGAGCTTCACTTGAAAGAGCCTTATTTTGTTACTCTAAGTAACTTGGATGATTTCTCTTGAAGCCAGTAGAATCTCTTTATTAATACTTTTCCTGGCCAGACTAGTCTCAGGTGGCAGCACTGAGTTGCTAAGAAGAGACATTTCTATGGGTTTCTAGATAGAACTTGAATGAAAGAAATCTGATTCTCTTGTTCAGGGACGTGTCAGACCCGGGCAGGGGGAGCAGGATATCCAGGGGGAAGTGTCCTCCAGACTTCATCCCCTAGGATGTTCATCCCCTGTTGAGCTGCCTCACCAGCCACGTTGAGATAAATGCCAACCAGGAACACTGCTATTTGTCTGATAAGGAAAACTAAGATGACATAATAGTGAGTCTTGACTGGTTGACGTATCATGGCTGCAGTGTGTCCTCTGGTTTACACTCACCTCGTAATGCTAGTCAGCAAGTTTGTGTATCATAATTCCATGTTCTCATTTATATTAAATCAAACATTTATCAGTTTAAATGAGGGAAACAAACAAAAACATTTACTCATGTATTGAGAGATCCCAGATTTGGTTCTGGATGGGTTCTACACTTAGATGAATAGAGGAGGGAGAACCATAACAATTCACTGAGGTTTTTTTTTCCTTTAGAAAATAAGGTGGTGGGGGTGTGGTGGTGGGTGATGGTTTTTGGCTAGCCTTAGATCTGTTACTGGGCTGGCATTCTTTGGGTCTGTGATGAGCAACTTGCTTTGCATAGAACAGAGATAAAATATGTTCTGAGACATGTTAGTTCCCCAATGGCTCTTGCCAGAACGTTTTTCTGTTGATAACAGTGGCTCTGTAGTTTGGACTTTAGCAAATGAAAAGATCCCCTGTACTACTTAATAATCCCTATGCTAGTAGGTTTCTGATGAGCAGTGTGGCTCCAGAGCCAGATTTTGTGAACAACTCAGGGCACATGAGTAGATTAGTTAGCTGATGCCAAGTTGTAAAAGAGAGTGAGTTATAATAACTGAGTACTGATGGCATGCCAGGCGTTGTACTTATGGTTCTACCTGTCTTGTTTTATTAATGTTCACAATCATCTTAAGAGTTGAGGATTATTTTGATCTCATTTCATAGATGGTTGTAATGAGGGTTAGAGAGTATCTTCTTTTTTTTAAAGATTTTATTTATTTATTTGAGAGAGAGAGCGTGGAAGTAGGGAGGAGGGAGGGCAGAGGGAAAGGGAGAAACAAGCCTCCTCCCCACCCTGCTCCTCCAGCAGGGACATCCCAAGTAGGACTCAGGGTTCAATCCCAGGACCCTGAGATCATGACCTGAGCCAAAGGCAGATGCTTAACCGACTGAGCCACCCAGGTGCCCTTGTGGGGGAAAGAGAGTAACTTGCCCAAGCTCACAGAGCAAGAAGGTGGCCGAGAGAGGATTTGAACGCAGGTTGCTTGTTGCCAGGAAGGCTCTTTTAAACATAGTGTGATGGTCTGTTGATTTTTTATGTTTACTGCATTAACTGTTTTCTCCAGTGTTTTGGGAAAAGTGAGAATATCTCAAAAAGCTACATGTGATAAATGTTTTAAAATTCCCATCTGAAAACAAGCATATAACTTAACCAACCATTAAAAAATTTATATAAACTTACTGTACAATAAAATGTTGTACTAATTTTAAATTAAACAGATTAAAATAAACATTCAGTTTGATTCCCAGAGCTGTCAGCTCCTCATTCTCTGTTCAGTCAGAGACTTTTCGCTATTTGTGTGTTCAAGAGTTTTATTGAGTTAACTACAACCTCTTGGTGTTTTGAGAGTGTTACTATGGATGCTGTTACTTTGCTCTGCTTTGAGAAATGCTGTCAGAAAGAGAGAAGCACACACACCAGCACACACTGAACTGGCGGTTTTTTCCAATGAAAAGCCTATTTAAATAGAAGGCTGGCTTCATGCTGATTACTGTTGATGAAGATTATGCCTGCAGTGAAGCTGCCTTGGACAGTCTCACAAGTCACCCTTTCTTGCATGTATATTTTAAAACGCCAAACAAGCCAATGACAGCAATAATGCTCTCATGCAGGCTGTTTCTCCTGCAGACTGTCCAGAAGCCTCAAATAGCTCAACGTGTTTCACAAGTGAGTCCATACATTCCCTAAGAATGCTGAGAAGCTTTTAAAGGAGCAGATCTAGAAAAGTGTGGGTGACACTGGGAGGGAGAATGTCAATTTCTTACATTTTTATTTTCCTTTCCCCCGAAACAGGTTTGGTTCATGAGGTCCTCTTCTTTGGGCAATCATGGTATTTTCTTATTTTTCATGGTATAACTAAATACTTGCCTTTTCTTACTGCAGAGGAGGGAGAGTTGTTTTAAAACACATGAAAGACATTTTCGTCTTTCAGCTGCCCTAGTGTGATGCTCTCTCTTCTACATACCACAAAAACTGGACCCTGCCTCCTCTGTGGATTTTAATCCATTTCTGTTGTCTTTATTATGATCAGAGGGTGTGAGATGAAGGAGAGAGAGCACCTGTCACCATGAACTATACTTTATTAAAGATCCACAATAGGGTGGGCTACTGGGAAGACAAGCTTTATGTTCTCCAGATTTATAAATGTTTTCCCCAGTCCTCCTCTGTCTTTCTCATTGTTTCTGCTGGCTTAGGGCCTCTCCTGTCTTTCTCTGGCTGCTCCTGCATGGATTTTTTTTTTTTTTTTTTTCACTGTACTGACTGGTTAGCCTGTTAAATATCGTGAGAATAAGCTGCTCCCTGTCCTGGCATTGCTTTTTGAAGGAAACATTTCCTTTCCTTGTGCAAGCCAAGGAGTTACTTCCATGGGGAGAAAGTTGGAGTGCTGATTGGAAACATGCATGATTGCTGGTTTAAATTTGGCTTATTTGCAACAGACAGAGTTTGGGAGAGATAGGAGAGAGGGGTTCTCCTGGTTCTGAGGTGGTTCCCACATCTGCTTCTTATTAAGAGCACTGTGGAGAAAGGTTTTGAAATTAACTTAGTTGTGGAATAATAAAGTAGGCCTCTTAATATGGGGGATTATAAATGATTACCCTAGAAAATGAAGGGACAACTTTTCATTCCCTAGGTCTTTCACTTTTTCCAAGGTGGTTTGGCACCAAATAGAAAGTAGAGAAATATTCTGTATCCTCTCTATCTACAATGGACAAAGGTGCTGTTTTACTCCCTCTTCCTAAGGGTCTAGATTCAGGCTTTTAGGGCACAGAGTATGTAGCCAGCCAAGAGCCGTTCATCCACATGGCCCTAACCCTCTGGGACCTACAGTGGGCAGGGGCATCTTAGGGACATACACAGTTTTGTGTCTAGCAGCGAGAGGCCGGTCTGCTGGTTTTACCTGTCCTGGAGCTCTCAGGTGTTGTTCTAGAAATAGGCACTGGGGTACACATCATAAAATAAAACAAAACAGTATATTTCACTTCAGCCCCTACCTCTTAAAAGGTCAACATCATAATCCGAAGAAGACACCCAGCCCTCATAAATCCTACTCTCTATATATTCTCATTTATTCGTTTGTTTATTTTTTTCTTTTTTTTCTCCTCATATTGAATGTAAGAGCTATTATAGCAGAGATCTGGTTTTGTTATCTTATATTCCCTGTGCCCAGAGCAGTGTTTGAAAAATTATAAGCACTTTGCAATCAACTGTTGACTAAGTTAATCAAGGAAGCAATGGAGGAAACTCCCTGCCCATAAAGGGTAATTTTGGATGCTGCCTTGGACCCTTAACTGTCTTGGGGTTCTTAACTGAGATGCCTCTGTGTCAGGACTAAAGTCCCAGAGTGGTACTAGATCAATCTCCCCACTCTGAGGTCAACTTGACCTGCATTTCGAGATTAGGCAGGAGGAAGTCTGAGCTGTGGAAATGAGAAGGTAGATGACCTTCTGGACCACTTCCCAGACTATTTTCAATTACCATGATTTGGGAAGCTTTTATATTCACTGGGAACACCCTTACCAAAGAGTTCTCAGAATGGGAACAACAGTCGCCCATTTTATATGGTGTAAGTTTGCAGGCAAAGGGCTCAATTAGTTCTTTAATGACCATCTAAGTCCATGATTCTCAATTTTCCCTCATTAAAGTGCCCCTACATTATTGATTTGAGAGTTATCTTAACGTCTCTTTCAGTTTTAAGAGTCTGATCAGAAAATCACTGATTACTTCAGAAAATGGGGGTTTATAGTAAAGACAGATTTTACATCTTGTCATGAGAATTTTTATATTGTTACTTTGTAATTTCTCTGCTAGACAGTGTGGAAGGTCACCTCTTCATGCTTCAGATGAGAGCGGAGAAGTTGTAATTGAAATAATTTCTGTTGGTCATCTTCTGTCTGAAAGATGGAGGCAGGTCATTCCAAATAAGAGAGCCCATATCGGGACATGTCTAGGCTTGAATCTACTAAGGCAGGGATGTCTCCAGTCTGTACTCACCCTTCTGAAGTGGTCACAGAGGGAAATATCACCACAGAGGTCTGTGACTAATCACAAGCCCTGTGCCTAATAGCTCATTATTTTTTTAAATACTATCTTGAGTAGAAAACAAGAGGCCTTTTGAAATAATCTTCTAAAGATGTCCATCTCAGAGTTCCAAACCTTTTATTTACTAGCTAATACCAAGAAGTCTAATTAATGTAGTACAGAGGAACCAGCTTCCCTAATCTTTGGATAAAATTGTTTTCAATTTCTTGGGCTTCCACCTAATCTACTTGACCTCTCTAGCTTTTCTGTTTATAATGAGTATCCTCTCTAAATTAAATGAGTACTTGATTTATTTTCTTCATCTAGTTCAGATTTTCCAAGTATTCAGAGAATTCTATTGGTCATGCTTAATTAGTTGTAACAGGTCATACATAGCCAGTGTCTGGATTTATACCTGTGGGCCAAGTGACCATTTGGTTTCTGTCCACATTGGCTTCCATGAGGCTGCACCTGGAGAGCTCTAAACAGGGATTTCCCTCAGAAGGAAACATGTATGTGGCCATGATTAAAAACCTTGGCATGTTTGGGATAGAGTAGGATCAGAAACCTGGCATCCTTAGTTCTGTCAGTTCTTGGAATGTCAACTCATTAAAGAAGAACATTGAAGAATTTAGCTTCCCTTGAAGCTGAAAGCAACCTTGGATAATATGTTGATCAAACACCTCATTTTGCCCATCAGAATCTGATGAACAAATTCCTTGGCCAAGATCACAAAGGTAGTTAAAGGCAGAATGGAGATTTTTAGTAGACTTGCTCAAGGAGTAATGACTTGCTTCTGGCAGATTATCTCTTATAGTCCCCTTAAATCCTCCCCTCCCTTAATTTTCCTTGGTGAAGAACAGAGTTTAATATTCAAACAAATATATTAAAATCAAAATTAGGAAACCAAATAAGAAGGCAGTAAATAGTTCATTGGCAGGTTTTAAAGTGTTTACATCATCTAGCTTATGAAATGAAAATAACTTTACCCAAATTTTGGTAATATTATTGACCTTGTTTGGGCTCTTTGACTTCTGTTAATGGACATTGATAATATAGCTCTGACTGCATCAATGGCAAAAGTGCATAAGTGTGTAGAAAATATTAATATTAGTATTAAAACCCAAACTCCTTTTTATTGAGAGAGAAACCCAACTTGGTAAAAAGGAACAATTTATAAAACAAAAAGAACATTAACTGACTTCAAGTACATAAAACAGATATAACCAGGGCAACAATATATTTATCTGTTAGTGTTCCTAAGGAGACATACTATGATGACTACCTACTATATTAACTTTCTGTGTTCATAAATTGTGCTTCTGGAGTGTGTAAATTATCCGGATGGTGGTATTACAAAACTAAACTTCATTCCAAACCTTCTTCTAATGAATACCAATTCTTATACATTATAGCTGAACTTAAAGATTTACATAGTTTTGAATATTTTGTTTCTTTAAAAAATTTTTTCTAAACAATTTTATTTATTTGTCAGAGAGAGAGAGAGCATAAGCAGGGGGAGCAGTAGGCAGAGGGAGAAGCAGGCTCCCTGCTTGTGGGACTGGATCTCAGGACTCTGAGATCATGACCTGAGCTGAAGGCCGACACTTAACTGATTGAGCCACTCAGGCATCCCGAATATTTTGACTTTAGAGTCATGCATTTCTGTTGGAAGTCTCAACATGTTTTGCCACAATTAGGTGAGCACAGATATTACTTGTGGACTATATTTTGCTGATGAGAGTCTGAATCTCAGGACTAATGGGGAATGGATAGGGTGGTGTTCACTCAAATCTGATTAGGCAAGACACTACACTCTGTTGTTCCTATTTATGTTACATTTATTCTTTTTTTTTAAACTGTTATGTTAGTCACCATAAAATACATCATTAGTTTTGATGCAGTCTTCTAGTTTATTAGTTTTGATGCAGTCTTCTTGTTTATGCACCACACCCAGTGTTCCATGCAATATGTGCCCTCCTTAATACCCACCACCAGGCTCACCCTAACTCCCCTCACGCTCCTCCCCTCCAAAACCCTCAGTTTGTTTCTCAGAGTTCACAGTCTCACATTTATTCTTTAGGAGTTTAACATAGAAATGTGGGTTATAAAATATGGTAAGGGCCATTTGTCAGTAGGATGTAGATACAGGGGGAAAAGAGCCTTTATGCTCTTTGACCATATGATATGTGTTAAAAAGCAGAAAGAACCGTACCCTATAGATTGACATTAGGACCTCTATGTTTCATCTCCTCTCCAGTTTAGAATCACCTTAGTCTCTGCTGGTTAGGGTAAAGCTCTGGAAAACAGCATAGCCAACCTAGTCATTTTGTCCTGGTTGGGGATTGCTGACTTTTCATCTTTAGTCAGTGTTGGGAAAATTTAACTTCGTTGAATTTGTTTTGGTAGGTTAGCATGATATAAGTGTACTAAACAAACAAACAAACAACACAAGCAGTTTAATTACAAGAAATGGAAGATAATTCTCCAAAGGCTGCTGCTGTTATAGAGGTAGTCATAACAGCTTTTTTCATATTTTCCATTTTTTACCATTTCAAGCTGTCCAGAGAAGAAAGAGTGATAGTGCCTGCTGAGTGTACTGCCAGTATGCTAGACATTGAGACAAAGAGCATCAGTGACATGTCAGTTATCCTGGGGAAATCCAGGCTATTTGAAAAAGCAACAACAACAAAAACAAAAACAAAAAAAACCCAACAACCATGAGCTTGAGGAAACCTTGGTGAAACCCTTGAGGAAAAAGCTTATCAATATTAAAGGGCATTTTGATAGTCGTTGGAGATATTTATTTCACCCTTTTTCAAAAGACTTTATTAGCTTGGTTGTTGTATTTTATGTGTGGAGTCAGTAGGACCTCTTTCATCCTCCCTCCCCTGCCTCTTCCAAAAAATCCTCAGGACTGACTACACATCAAATCACTATATAACATAGCTACCAAATCTCAAAAGGAATAAAAGCACTAATATTGAATCATGCTGTCAGATCTATTACACCCTTTACCCCCAGCTAATCCATGCTCTTAACAAAGCATGCAGGGTCCTTTCACAAGCCATCTTTCAGAAAAGGGGAAATAACAAAAGGTGACACTCCCAAGAGCAGCTGGGATGGCCAAAGAATTACTATTTACTTTGCTTTGTGGCTCTGTGGAGTCATCAGAAGGTACAAGTGAAAAATAAAATCCAGATGACTCTTTTCTTTAGGAAATTATTTGTAAGTTTCTGATATGGTTAATAGGATGAAGGTGTTTGTGGACAATCATACTTTATTTGTTCATTTATTCAAAAACATTATCGAGCACCAGCTTGTGCTAGCCATTATGTTAAGTGGTACACTGGTGAGTAAAACAATAGGAGGTTCCCTTCCACCCTCCCTCCCTTCAATTCTTTACTTTCATATATTGTAACACTAAGTCCTATGCAAGACCCTCTATCTCTAATTAGTCCCTCACACACATACTTCTTATCACCCTTCTCTGCTTTTATTATCCTTAGCCCTTATTACTATGTAATACACAATATATTTTATCTATTTTTTGCCTGTCTCTCCCATTAAAATGTGGGGAACCACAAAGCCAGGAATTTCTTTTTTATGTGTTCATAGCTTATATACTCAGCACTTAACATAGTATATAGAAATAGACATTTAATACGTGGTTAAGTAATCAACCAATGAATGAGTGAAGCAAGGAACACAGCTACAGAATGGTACTAAAGAACCCCTTCTGTTTTTTATTTAGATCCGTTCATCAGTATTCATTGCATTTGATTTTTCAGCTTCCTAACCATTTAATTGTTTCTTCTCCAAAAATGTCAGGAGTGAGTGTCTGAAAACTTGATGAAAACACAATTAATTATGTCTGTAATGTTTCTCTGATCTACACATCAAACACACCTAGCAATAAAGGAGATCAGAGTTGCCTGGAAAAAGACTTGTTCTTGATAAATTGATAACCATATGCTTGGAAAAGGGCTCAAAATCATCTGTTAAGAATTATTAATTGGGTTGATAAAACTTAGTTTGCTGGGTTCCTATGAAAAGTACATGAGATAAAGTAGTGAAAAACTTTGAAATCTAAATATTGTCTTTGGGTTATGGTAGAAGTTACGATATTAATCTGTTTTATAATTAGATTAAGGAATAATGCCCAGATCCCTGGTTTACAATGCCTAGCACCAGAGGTCAGAGAGATATACAAGAACCAGCACAGGAGACTGAACAGATACAGCAAGAGAGGTAGAGAAAACTAGGCCACAGTAGTGCCCAAGGTCGAGTGATAAACTCTGTCAGTCAGTTGACATGACAGTGAAAAGAAAGCATTAGCAAGGTGGAGGTTATTGATGATTTTCATAAAAGTAGCTTCAGTGAAACAGTGAGGGAAAAAGTTTATTGCAATAGATTTAAGATGGAATGTGAGCAAATACGTTGAGGACCATAGGTATAAACAATGTGTTCACAAACTTTTGCTATAAAGGAGAGAAATGAGGTATGAGGTTCTAATAGGGTTTTTTTTTTTTTTAAATGATGCGCCAAGTAATAGCCTGTTGATATATTACTGGAATGATTCTGTAGAAAGAAAAAAAATATTGCTGTGATTTATACAAAGACTAATTTGGGTGTCTAATGGATAGCTAGTGATATTGGCCATGACTGAAACAGAAGTGTCAATGTTTTTGCCCGTGCTTTGGAGGATGATATTAATAAATAGTACAAATTTGATACAGATAATTGATATGGTAGATAATAAAATTAAAATATAAAATATCTTTCCTATGCCAGAAATGAAAGAGACTGTACCTTTCTTGAAAGAATAAACTTAAAATTTTTCTTAACAGAGGGAAATGTCAAGACAACCTGGACGATAGGGAAAATATTATCTCTGATGATTCATATTTCGTGGCTTACCTCACTCGAGTTTAAGGTTCAAAGCCAGATAATCCATGCTATCAGAAAAACTCCATTCTGAGGAACTCTTTTTTTTTCTTAAAGATTTTATTTATTTATTTGACAGAGAGAGACAGAGAGGCAGACAGAGGGGTGGGGGAAGCAGGCCCCCTGCCTAGCAGAGAGCCCGACGTGGGGCTTGATCCCAGGACCCTGGGACCATGGCCTGAGCTGAAGGCAGAGGCTCAACCCACTGCACTACCCAGGCGCCTCCTGAGGAACTCTTTTAACATAACCAGAAACTGGTATAATCTCCAGGCGTCATCAGAAGGAAATGAACATTTTCTCTGGAGGAACCTACTCTTTACTCAATTCTCATAGAATTTCCGTAGGCAAACTCCCATTGAATAAGTAATAACAATCAGAAATAACAAACAATACAGTATAAAGAAGAATCAGCAGAAATAACAAACAGCAGAACCAGACTCATAATGCTTCAGTGGAAGGGTTGGTATTTGAACCTGAATAGTCTAAGGTCAGAACCCAGCTCGTAACCATTAAGTTATATTTTTTGGTATTCTAGACACATATTTCACATGTTTAAATAAATGAAAGAGAATTTAAAATGCAAAGAATAAAAAAAGGAAGGAAACGGAACCTCTAGGAAAAAAAACTCATGGGAGATCTAAATGGCAGATTAGGTATAATTGGAAGGATTA
Source organism: Meles meles (assembly GCF_922984935.1). Classification (NCBI taxonomy): domain Eukaryota; kingdom Metazoa; phylum Chordata; class Mammalia; order Carnivora; family Mustelidae; genus Meles; species Meles meles. The sequence continues at coordinate 75,785,073 of NC_060068.1, read as the reverse complement.
GTGAACTGTAAGACAGAGCTGAAGTAATTTCTCAGAATATAACAGAAAGGCAAAATGATAGAAGATATGAAAACGTTAAAATAAAAGGAGAAAATCAAGATGTTTAACATATATCTAATTAGAGTGTAAGGAAAGACCTATTAGATAAGGTGAGGGGGATTAAATATATGAAGATATGATGGCTAAGAATTTTCCAGAATTGAGAAAGGCATCAATCATTAGCTTTAGGAATCCCACAAAACCCAAACAGAATAAATGAAGGGAAATGTATGCCCCTACATATCAAAGTCAAAGTACAGAATACCAGCGATCAGAGAAGATTTTTAAAAATATTCTAAATAGACTGACAATAGACATCTTGTGTGTAACAGTGGAAGACAAAAGATGGTGGAATCCTGTCTTCAAAGTAGTGACAAAAAGTGCTTGTCACTTGAATTGTTTATCTATTAAAAATTATCTTTAAAGAACATGTTTGGAAAAATAAAAACAGATTATACTATCAGTAGAACCCCACTACAGGCATCTCTAAACAATATACTTCAGGAGAGAGGAAATGTTGTAGAAGGGGTGTCTCACATGCAAAATTAATAGGGAGAACAGAAAACTCCATCAAATATTAACTGCCTTAAACAGCAATAATAATAATGCCTAATATGTGGCATTTATATTTAAGAAAATGTAAAACTAAAATACTGATTATCAGAAGCATGTAACTTTGGAGGAAGATAGTTGGAGTTAAAATATTCTAAGATCTGTGAATTTTTCAAGGTGGATAACCCAGATTCCATTTGAATTATGGAAGTCAAATTTTTAAGTGCAGTCACCTTTAAAAGAAGGAAAAACAGTCACTCTGTTGGAGAGAACATTATAGAATTACAAAAATAAAATACTTTCTCAACTAGAATACATCCAAGGAAGAGCAACCAGAATATCCAAAGATCTTGAAACAATGGCATAGAAATATTTCGTTTTGATAAGAAAAGACTCTCTCTCTGGGGCAATTATTTCTCCAATAATTTCTTCAGTTTATAGTCTTCAAATATTTTAAGATTTATCATAAAGGGAAGGGATTAAGTATACTATTTAATGTTACAGGATTGAACTAGGGCTATGGGTATTGGTTACAGGATGAGAGTTTGGGGGCTTAATATAAGGGAAATATTTACATAAATGTAATGGCTGCATTTTAAATAGTGCGTTCTCCTTCACTGGAGGTTGTAGCATTGTCTGTCATGAAATTTTTGTGAGGGTAATTCCGCCTTGGGTCCAAAGTTGGACTAAAAGAACTAAATGAGCTCTCTGCCAACTCCAAGAATAATAGTAGTAACTTATTTAACATAAGCTAATCACCATAAAGGCATTAATGTATTCAATTTTTGCAACACCCCCATTAGTTGTTACCTCTGTTTTGCAGGTGAAAGTGCTAAGGCTCAGAGAGTTTAAGTAATTTGATGAGGATGTGTGTCTTGTGTGAAGGTTAACTGAGATTTCACTCCAGAACTGCCTTACTAGAAAGTGGAAAACTTTAGATTATGCCTCACTGAATCCCAGGATAGGAGCACAGTTTTGCTCTAATGTTTCCACATTCTCACGAAAAAGCTCCTCTGCCTCACCGTACTTGTGTAGAATATCATAAGTCAAGATTGGCGAAAGCAGACAGACACACTCACACATGAACACAGACACACACATACAGGCTAAATTCCTCATACAGGTGTTGATGGGTTCTTCTTCCTTTCTGAAATTCAGTATATTGTAAATTACAAAAGAAGGCCTTCATTCACACAAAAATACATTTGTCATGGTGAATTTTGAGGGTACTTTTGTTTTGCTTTTTTTTTTTGAGTAATGTTTTTTGTTTTTCACCCATTCAAGGATTTTTAATGAGGTGTTGTGGTGTTGGGTATTCTTGTACCGATTCTGCTATAAATTTTATTCTTGGCTTTTCTACTAATAGGAGAGGCATAGCACAGCTATGCTACTACTGAATGAAGGGAAGCTTAATTTGGAAGATTCCTTTCAAAAAATAAGTCAGTATGGAGTGACACTTAAGAGGAAATTAGGTAGAAGATAAATGGATAGAAATTGCTTTAGATGAAAAAGAATAAAAATTGAGCATATCCCAAAACTGAATTTGCACTAACCTGAAACTCTACTAACTGTGAAATATTGAAAATATCCATTATGGTCCTGAACTGGGGTAAACAGAAAGGAGATGCTCTATTATCCTGATTAGAGATGTAATATTTCTAGGATGTTTTCCAAAGATACTTGAGCTAGGCATATCTTTCTTGGAAGCAAATTGTCTAACTAGGCAGATTTGATAGAATGTGGTTGGATTAGATGAACTCAAAGAAAACATTCCAAATCTAAATCCTTCTCTGAACTGTCTGGTAAACCTGTTGGACTCATAGGTCATTGGTGAAAAATGTCTCTGTTTTAGTGTATTAAGATCTGCTAAAGCTACTAGTAGCTGTCTCTGGGCTAGGAAAAGACATGAAAGAGTCTGGCCTCAAAGGAAACAGTGAAAACATGGAGTAGCACTGTTGGGACCTTGTCATCGAAAGTTCTTGCTTGCTGTGGAATGCATGTGCGCTCTGCCCTTCACTTTCATCGAGGTTGAATTTTAATTTCTACAGACTTCTAGGTATATAATTTTCCCTCCTCTCTCTAATTACCAAAAGGCAATAATTGCTTTTATTGTTGAATTTTAGAACTTACTTTTTCCTGTAAACACAGATCTTATCGTGATAAAACAGGAATGGTGGCAGGGCTGCTCATCCCCTCCTCTCACCCACTGAAGTAGGAAGGTGAGGTAGGAGGGAAGGGTAATCTAGTTGAGAGTCACAGTCCACTTTGGCTTGCCTGGTTATAAAAGGGACTTCCTAGTCGTGTGTGTGTGTGTGTAGGCATGTGTTTGAGCGGGGGGGGGGGGGGGCATTGCTTTGCCACTGTCTTCTGAAGAAATATTGATGTGATCATGCTCCGCCTGGGTTTGATAGTAGTTCCCTGAAGGAGTGTCCTGAAAGTGGCTTGGGTTTAAACCTGTGGCTCATTAGACTTACTCTCGGGGACCTGTTGTTTTCATCTGTCCACACTCCTTTCTTGGGAGAGGTATACCTTTCTCGCTTTCCGCAGCTGTGGAGGGAAAGGTATGCTACATTAAGGGAAGTTAAAGGTGAATTACACCTCTCTCACTGTATTCAGGTGGCTAAATCAGAGAATTTTGAGACTATATCCATCGCGGTCACTTTGCCTTCCAGGAGGAGAGAACCCACATGTAGGACAAAGTCAGGCAAAGACAACTGGAGTTGAGATAGCAAGAAATCTCCTCATATGGTTTTGCAGAAATCCAGTTCTACCCCTTGAGATTCCAGTTAGATGAGCCAGTTAACTTAACGTATTTTGCTTCAACCTAGTTTTACTGCCTTTTTGTCACTTGCAGCTAAAACTGCTCACTACCTACGAGCTGCGTGATTCAGAGTAAGATGGGAACTGAGGTAGTTATTTCATCCGACTGCTCATGATGACCAGAAATTGTATTTATCTAGAGCTTTAAAATTGGCCCCACTAAACTCTCACTTAGCGTTTCCAAGAATCTTCATCTTTGCATTGTTCACAGGAGATGATGACTGACTCACCAGACTCTGAAACACCCGACCCCCAGCTATCCTCAGAGGTGCAGCCCTTGATAGCCCCTCAAAATGAACACATGTACATCATATGCTAAGTAGGGTTCCTGTTCACCTTGAGCTCGAATAGGACGTTCATTTACTTTTTCTTGACATTGTTTCATGGCACCTATGAATGACCAGATATTGTATTTAATGTATTGGTGAATTTTTCCTGAAGGCATTATGCTTTTCTGTAAAACTTTCCACCAGTCTCCTTCTCCCACTCATTAGTTATGATTTCTTAGGGAGAGATGTTCTTTGAATTTTCTGTATTTTTAGAATATTATAAACATGGAACGCTGAGTTAAACCTGATAGTCTTCTCCTCAGCTCACTGAGCCATGCCCTTTTTTAATTTTTTTACAGTCACATAAGTTAAGTATGTGCTGTCAGCTTTAATTGAATTTCCTGAGTTGTGTTTATGATTTAACCCTATTCCACAATTGGAATTTTAAAAAGATGAGTCTCATAGTTATCTTTACTAGGTATGTGTTCATGCTCATGTTCACCCTCACCAATTTCTCTGCCAACATGTCAGGTTTTCATTCTGAGTACCATAAAAATGCATTTGTTTTAGTGGATGGAATTAAAGAATTACTGTATTTTAATGATGTTGTTTCCTTTGTTCAGTGTCCAGACCATTGCTCTGATTTTCCAGTCCAGTCATGGCTAGGCAAATTAAAATGTTTTAAGCAATATTTAGGATGGCTTGACTCCACCGTGCAAAAAACATGCTGGTAGTATCATAAATCCTTGTAACTTTGGAGATTTTTCTTGAAGTGTAAATACAGAAGTGTGGGATAGATTTTGCTTTGGGTGGTTTTGGAGGGGTGGCCATGCAAGAAATTGTTTTCAAAACAATCACTTCCACCATCTGTGCACCAGAAAACTAGATTCATAGAGCTGATAGCAACCCTCGGACAGAGCCAGAAGAAAAGGGCTCAGGAAACCATTGAGATCACCTACTCTTTGTGAGAAAATAACTGGGAAAAAATGGCTGTATAGAGCTGACAGTTGCCTGATGGAGGGTATCTTAAGGTTTTGGGGATAACAGTTATTTTGTTGTTGTTGTTTATATAACATGGCTTATTGTCACTTTACTGGCAAAGTACTATCTGCTTTTCTCTTATTAATGAAAGTTTCATAACTATATTATTAGGAGGCTCTGTAGGAGGTCCAAATTGTCAAAAGAATACAGAAAAACATGAGTGAGTAAAGAGCATGGAAATGTTGGATTTGCACAGATACACTGATTTTCTTAGGTAAAAATATCTTCCTAATTTCAGATCCTCTCCAGGGAGCTAAGGAAAGCTTTAAATATCTCTTCAAAATTCTTCACAGCCAGACATCTCTTTTAAAGGAATTAGGTTACATCAGTTGATGTAATTAACTCAGATTGTTTGGGTGATTCAAATCCCAAAGGCAGCAGTCCATCTGTGCTGCATGCACATTTCCCCTCTGTGCAAAGGCGCCAGTGGTTTCGATTTGGGGTGTGTTGGGATGAGGTTGAGGGAATGGGGGCAAGAGAACGAACTGGTGAAAGGTAATGTAGAGGAGAACCATGTGCCAAAAATGTTGTTTGATGCTATCTGATTTCTTTTTAAATCATTCCTTGAAAAAGAAATACCAGTTTGGAATCTGTTAGTGCTCAAAAACATTAAAATAAAACATCTTTTGTTCCTTTAGCTTTGTTAGTCTTACTCCCCTTTGAGCATCTTACAAGCACTATAAAGCTAGAGGGAGATGAATCTTTTAGTCAGTCGATGAACTGGAGGATATACCATTTATTTACTTCTGACTTGCCGGAAGAGAGACTAGAATCTGTGCTTTCAGAGCAAATCCAGTTGCTTTATTTTATATTTGAATTCCGTCTCATACAGACTCCTTCAGCTATAAGGATATGCTCAATATTTCTGTCTCCAGATGATGCTGCACTGGTCGATTTCATAGCTTTCTAGTTGGTTTTAATTGGTAAAAATTAAATTGGTAAAAATTGGTAAAAATTAATTGGTAAAAATTGGTAAAAGAATCTTTTAAATTTACTATGTTTTTTATTTTAATTTCAGTATAGTTAACATTCAGTGTTCTCTTAGTTTCAGGTGTACAAGATGGCGATTCAGCAATTCCATACATTACTCGGTGCTCATCACGATGATGTGTGTGCTCTTTAGTCCCCTTCACCTATTTACCCCACTCCCCCACCCACCTCCCCTCTGGTAACCATCAGTTTGTTCTTTTAGTTAAGAGTCTTTTTCTTGGTTTGTCTCTCTCTCTTTTTTCCCTTTGTTCATCTGTTTTAGTTCTTGAAACTCCACATGAGTGATATCATATGGTCGTTGTATTTCTCTGACTAATTTCACTTAGCATTATGCTCTCTAGCTCCATACGCATCATTGCAAATGGCATGGTTTTCTAATTCTTAAAGATATTCCGAGCAACAGATCATGCCCTTTTTCATGATAATTATTAAGAGCCTTATCTCCACAACAACCTGTTCTATTTCTTGGTCAGATTCTACAGAGCTTCACTAGTCCCTACTTACTTTTAGTGTCACATTAGAATTGTGGAAAACAATCATTGCTATCTTTCTAGATTAAATTCTTTTAGAGATTTCAAAACTGAATATTTCTTCCTATTGTGAGAAGAGTTATATCTGAATGTAATATGCTTCATTAATTAAGAACATGGTATATATTTATAGAGACTTCTATTAACTATGACTAGATCACCAAAGTTAAAATGATGCAATTTTTTCAAAAGAAAAATTTTCTGTTCATATTTTATATAGCTTAGCTCAGTATTATGTATTCATTTGTGGTAGAAAGACATTATGTCAAGCAAAAGAAAGCATTCTATGTACACTTTTGTCTTTAAAATAATGATTTTTTTTTGTTGTTGTTGTTGTTTGGTATACTCTTCTGGAGTAAAAGGGTTTTGAAATAAAGTTTTGTCCATATTCTTAAAAATGTCTGGTAGAAAAGATACTTGAGACTTACTTAAAGAATATAAAATATAAGAATTCCATTTATACCTGAAAGAAAAACCTTCAACTTGAGACTGACCACAGTTTTGGAAGAGCTTAAAAGTTTTCAAATAAAAGTTAGGGTTTTGGCCCATTTGTCTAGAAATCACAAAGGAGGGTGGTTTTTCCAGCATTTCTAGTGCCAATCTATATAGTTCTGGCCAACTTCTTTCTTTCTCTCTTATCCAGTGTATATCTCTCCAGGGAATTTTCCTGATTTCCTGATAGTACAGAAAATTTATTTTTACTCCTGGAGTTGTTTAATGTTAGAGTTGCAAGGATCCTTAGAAATGATTGTCCAACTTCCTTTTGTAGATGAAGATTCTGAGATCCAAAGAGTTGAAACAACCTTCCTTTCCCTATGCCATGCTGCAGATCTTTGTCAGAATTTAATTAAGACTCACTGTCCAGCTGTGCCTGGGTGGTGCAGTTGGTTAAGCATCCAACTTTTGGTTATAGTTCAGGTCATGATCTCAGGGTCATGAGATGGAGCCTTGCCTTGGACTTTGGGCTCAGCACAAGAGTCTGCTTGTGATTCTCTCCTCCTCTCCTTGCCTTTCCTCCTTATGCTCTGTCTCTCTCTTTCTCTCAAATAAATAAATAAATATTTTTAAAAAAATGACTCACTGCCCATGAGACTCATATTCAGTCTCTGGAATCATCATTCTATAGGTTGGTGAGTTTCCTTTCCATGTATGGACCATAACATATCTCTCTACATTTTGGGACATTTGAAAGATGGGAACTGACCCCTCTGTGTGGTGGTGGCGGCATAAAGGACAAATGTGATCCTGAGCTGAGAAACATAGTATTTAAATGTGACTAATCTTTAGTACATAGTTGTTACTGTTTGGTAATTACTATGACTTAGTGGAGATGATTTGCTGCAGTCTTCCAGTTAGGTAAATTCAGTTCTTTCATTTGGAAGGTAGGAAATAAGAATTTCTAAACAAAGTATCTCTTTTTCTGTTTAAGGGCTTGAGTCAATGACCTTTTTACTTTTTAAATGATGAATCAAATGTTTTCACCATCAAGTTCGTGGTCAGAACATTTCATACAGTCTGTTAAAGTGTTGACTTTCCTAGACTGATATTTAAAATGGAAGCTAGAACCATATGGACTATGGTGGAGGGAATTAGGAATTGTCTTCTTTCTGTGTGTTGGTGGTGGGAACGTAGGGTGGGTTGAAGGATTGATTTTCCATCATTTGAAATTGCTTCTCACAGGAGATGGAACAAGGTTTTCTTGAAATACATAGGAAGGGGATCTTATAATAAGCAAAACACAGATTTTGCCTGGATGTACAGCATGCTGAACATTTTATAAAAGGTTTTTCAAGTTTAACAATGTACTACAACTCTCTAAAAATTATGTTTGCATGTTGCAGGTACTTGTGACAAATATTTCATGAACTTTATTTTAGCAAATCACAACCCAATTTATATAATGACTATTAGTTAGACAAAGTAAACATAATGTCAATATATGTTATTTATAGCATATTCCAATAGACTAAATCTCTTCTCCAAATCACATTTCCGTTTTCATCTAAGCCTCTTGATCAGCAAATTCTGAGGGAATTTAATGGAATCTTCTAACTCTTCTACAGAGAAATCCCACATTTTATTTTTAAAAAGTCTTAAAAACATGATAGCCTTTTACATAGAATGTCACTCTAGGAATGTGTCCCAAGTGCATAATTGAATTAAAGAAAAAAAAATAAATGAAGATCTTAATCACACTGCTGTTTATAAAATAAATGAAGATCTTAATCACACACTGAAATAAACAAACGTGAAACCCTAGAGAACCAGTGGAATAAAGCATAGAATCTTTAGATTATTATTATTTAATCCTAAACAATTAATATATACATAAGGTTTTTGACGTAAAAGATGAATCAGTAATCAGTAAGTTTGGCTAGAGAAGGTGCTATTTATAAATGTCGGGTTTTTTTATGGTCTCCTAAGGCATCTCATTGTTATCCTAAGGTTAAAAGTTCCATGAAATCAACATCTTTTGACATTTTCTACCATGTGTTTGACCTTCTGTACTTTTCAAACAACAGGGGTTAAATGCAACTTTTCCTACTATTGCAGATACCTCAGTGGCTTAGAATAACAGGTCAGTCTATCCATGTGGGGTGTATTAAGATTGTGAAACCAGTTTTTCACTCGACTCAGAATACCTTTTGAGGGTAGAAGAGAAAAGATGCAGTTGGGACCATCAGAGACAATCCTTTGTGGGAGCACAGATATGCTGTGTTCCCAATGGTCACCCCCCCCCCCCTTAAAGGAGTGGAAGAGGTATTGAGTGATCTACCTCCCCCTAATCACAAGCCAAATGAGAGGGACTTCAGAGAACAATGTGGGGTAATATATTTGTCTTCTCAAGTTTAAGGGGTATGAAGACTGACTCATCTGAAAAAGTTTGAAAGTGAGCTGCTGACTTCTGGCTCTCCTGGTGGGAGAGGAAAAAGGAATGACTGTTATAGAGTGAGCTACACAGCCCCCAACAAGGGGACAAGGTGTGTGTTTCCCAGGTGCCAGACCTTGAGAAATGGAGCCAGTAATGGTCTTCACCCAAGAAGACAGTAGGAAGAGGCTAGGTGGGCCTCTAAAGTCATGGGCGGAAGGGGTTGTAAGTGACCCAACATAGAAAGCCTCACTCACACTGCCCTCAGAGCTTCCTAACTGGATGGGGAGAAAAAACATGCTTGCAGTACTCACAAAAGTGCCCCTTCAGATGATGTTTTGCTGTTTGCTACACAGAGAACTCTGAAAACAGGCAACAAATTTCTAATCAAGTATGATCTCTCCATTTCACCTCTACTCCCTCCTTTAGTAACTACCCTAGAGTGGGGGGCCAAAGCAGTCTGTTGAGCACAAAAGGAATTGTAGGACACTGGACACACAGCGAAGAAGCCACCTATTCTCATTTCCCCACCCTCACTCCCCTCCCTCTACTAAATGGGCTTCTGAGGGGAGGGTGGGGGAGAAATTGTATTTTTGTTGTTTTTAAAGATTTTATTTGTCTATTTTAGTGGGAGGAGGAGCAGAGGGGGAGGGACAGAAAGGGGGGAAGAATGTCAGTAGACTCCCTGCTGAGTGTGGTGGAGTCCAACTGGGGCTTGATCTCAGGACCAGGAGACCATGACCTGAGCCAAACCTAGAATCGGACACTTAGATGACTGAGCCACACAGGCACCCAAGGGGGAGAAGTTTTAAATTAGATAAGAGACTAAAGCTTTGAAATTAACTGGTTGGGTGTTCTTAACAATGCAATGGTATTTTCATGAGGGTATATCCAGGAATGGGGGGAAAAAAAACTATTGATAAAGCAGGTCAAAAGGAGAGATTTATGAGAAAAAAATAAAATTATTTTGTTTGTATCCTATTCAAAGTACTCAATAAACTGATAATATTTAGGAAGTTTTCCCTGATAGGTAACTTACTAATTTATGAAGGTGTATCATTTTTGACGAATTCTGACATTTAAGTGTCCTTTTTAAAAAACAGTCTTGGGGTGCCTGGGTGGCTCAGTGGGTTAAGCCTCTGCCTTCGGCTCAGGTCATGGTCCCAGGGCCCTGGGATCGTGTCCAGCATCAGGCTTTCTCCTCAGTGGGGAGCCTGCTTTTCCCTCTCTCTGCCTGCCTCTCTGCCTACTTGTGAACTCTGTCTGTCAAATAAATAAATAAAATCTTAAAAATAAAATAAAATAAAAAAGAGTCTTAAACCAGTGCTCCAATAGACTCTATAGCTTTAGTGCAAGTTCATTTCTTTAAGTCCATCCAGAATGACACTAATATTTATAGTAACTCTTCTTTACCCTCCCCTTTCAATTCCAAGATAGCTCTTGTTTTAGGTAAAACTATCTCTATTTCTGTTACCCTCCTGGGATCTGAAATATATTCTATTAATGTATGAAATGGCACTGCCAGAGTTCAGTGTAGTTGCACTGGGAAACCATTCTTAGTTGAAGTAAAAAAGTAAAGAGCTTTAGGAAAAGATTTAACCTTTACTACGAAATGTTAGTCTCTCAGAGCCTGTGGTCTCTTCCCTCACGCCAGAAAATAATCCTGCGTGTGATGGTGAATAAATTATTGCAGAAGCAACCCCCACCTCCCCTCTCCGCCTGCCCCCCATCCCCCACCCTATGTAAGTTGTTGAAGGGATAGCAAAACAGACTGTGCTATCCTTCCTCCCTTGATTTCAGAGCCAATGCCATCTCGCTGAATCCCCACTGCTAAGCAGTTGTGAATGATGAACCCATTATGAACTGGTCAGGATAGCTGAGAAAAGTGAAAAATGTGGTCCAGACAGATGTGTATCTCACTTCGATTCTTTCATTATTTTCTCCAGGTTGCAATTTTATCCCTGACTTTCACTAGGTACTTTGCTCCAGCAGATGAACAATATTTTGGCAGTGCCACATACTGAATGAAAATAGAGCAAGGATTAATTTTAGGGGTGTTTCCAAACCATAGAACTGGTGGCAGAATGCCAGCCCCCTGAATGCCTTTCTCAACAGCTCGAATCAGCAAACTCTTGGCCGTTACAGTCAAATGAATGTTGGAGTTTTCAGTGGTACCTGTTATATTAAAACACATATTGATGGGGAAAGAAAGCAGAAACATCATGCTATTGTGTAGGGGAAAAAAAATGAGGTCCAGAAGCTTGCCTTTTTTTTTTTTTTTTTTTTTTGCCAATAGAAGGCTTTTTAAATAAGTGACACACAGTTTTGAGGTTTTGTCATATTCCTATTTATTTGTATGGAAACCAGTAGAGTTTTTCACATGGTAATGTGTGTTTCTATGTTAGCTCTGAGGCACTTTTCTCTCTGGAAGGAGACAGCCCTAGAAGTTGTGCTTTCTACACTCCCTAGGCGTAGAAAGCAAATAGGTGCATAGAGCAAAGCCCAGAATCCTAGTTAATAAATCACTGAGCTGGTGGACAGATCATTAACAATGATGTTACCTTCAAATAAATCAGTAGGTTATCAGCACAGTCAGAGATGTATGAAGCATTATGACATAGCCAGACTTTACTCATGTTAGGTAGTGTGGATTCAAAGACCTATTTCGCATTCCATTCTTTTAACCCATCTCTGAAGTAGTCGTACATGTTCTAACCTGGCCCATTTTTCATGGCTCCATTCGCGCTATTATTTCTTCCAAAGCATGGCTAGTGTTGTTCTCGCAACCCGGAGAATACCAGCCCATCTCTCCATTTCTCTTTAGTCTTCTTGGAACCCCTGTCTTCCCTTCATCATTTCATTTGCTCCCACTCATTCTTCAGTCAGCTCCAACAGGGCTTCTAATTCCACAGCTTTACCACAGCCACTCCGGCCCAGGACTCCAACACTCAGTGGCCATTTCCAAGGGACGGTGTTTAGTTCCTTAGCTTTCCTCTCCTGTCAAGCTACTCTTCCCTTTCTCATCATTGTCTCATCTATTTGGATCTTAGATGTTTGTGTTCCTCAGAGATCCTCATTTTAACCATTTTAAAATATGTATCATGCAACCATCACTACTGTCTGGTTCTAGAACTATTCATCATTGAAAAGGAAACCCCATACTTACTAGGCTCTCACTCTCCATTCTCCCATCCCTTAGTCCCCAGCAACCAATAATCTGCTTTCTGACTCTATCTTGCCTATTCTGGATATGTCATATAAATAGAATCATAAAATCCATGTAGTCTTTTATGTTGGGTTTTTCGCTTGGTATAACATTGTCGAGATTCATCCATGTTGTAGCATATTCACATATGTAACCAACCACATTTGGAATTTGATGTTCTTCTGTCCCATGTTCCCCATGTTCCTATGATATTGAACTGTGTTCAGTTTCTCCGACATGCTATGGGCTCTCTTCCAAAATCCCCTCTTGCTTGTCCTCCTGCCTAAGGCACACTTCTGTTCTTCCCCCTTCACTTACTGAATACCTACATAACTTTATAGTCTCAGTTTAGAAGTTATTTCCCCATTAAAATCATTGCTGAGCCCCAGCAGGACGAAATCCAGGTGTGTGGGATTGGAGCTTTTATTCTGAAGGATTCCTTTTAAGAAAAAAAGTCCAAATTCACAAATGCAAAAGTAGACACAAAATATAAGCTTTTAGAATAAGAACAGAAGGGGCGTCTGGGTGGCTCAGTGGGTTAAAGCCTCTGTCTTCAGGTCAGGTCATGGTCATGATCTCAGGGTCCTGGGATCAAGCCCCACATCGGACTCTGCTCAGCGGAGAGCCTGCTTCCTCCTCTCTCTCTGCCTGCCTCTCTGCCTACTTGTAATCTCTGTCAAATAAATAAATAAAATCTTGGGGGAAAAAAGGAATTAAAAAAAATAAGAACAGAAATCAAAGCACGTGTCTTATATGAAAAGCTGATGTTTAACAAATATTACATAATACAGAAAAATATATTTTCATTACTTGAATGCCTGACACATTTACTTAATTTTCTCATACATTTTTTTTGGCTTAATAGTTTTTAATCACTCTTTGATCATGATAAAATTTGTAGTATCATTGACTGTAAGGAGAGTAGAAATCAAATTCAACCTTTTCTCTAGTGTATTTTGTTAAAAAAATTTCCTTCATAACTTGCTCTTAATGTCATAGGATACGAATTTTAGGATTGTCATCAAATTTGGGAAACTGCTATCAAATTTCTTTCATAAGCTATAAAATTTGTTGTGCAGTGGCTAATCTTAAATACTTTAAGTTGGTAATGTACATTAACCTGTTTTCTATAATGTTCTTACTGTAGTAGGCTGTTAGGAGGTTTTTGGTTTTGTTTTTAAGATTTTACTTATTCATTTGACAGAGAGAGAGAGAGAGTGCACAAGCAGGGGGAGCAGCAGAAAGAGGGACAGGGAGAAGTCGGCTCTCCACTGAGCAAGGAGCCCGATGTGGGGCTCAATCCCAGGACCCTGGGATCATGACCTGAGCCGAAATTAGACACTTAACAGACTGAGCCACCCAGATGTTCCTGCATGTTAGGAGCTTTACATTAAATACATTGATGTCAGAATTTTGGTTCAAATTAGCACCAAATTTAAAAATTTTTTCCAATGTGTTCATATGATACCCTTCTCTTCTCTAATTATATTATCTATCTTAGAACCTTCTCATTACTTTATTTGAAATTTTGTATTAGTATTTACTTCTTGATGTCAAAGTGATTTTTATTGATTTTATTTCTCATCATTTTAGTTTCATATTCCATTATTTATTTGCTTCAGTGTTCTTTCAGTTCTTTAATAAATAAAATTAACAATGAAAACAATAGAGTTCCCTTCACAAATATCCTAGCCAGACGTTTGTGATACATTGGTTTCTTTCCAGAGCATTTTTGAATCCACTGTCCTATCAGATAAATTAGATTTTAAACTAAAGACTGTAGTCAGAGGTGAATCCACTGTCCTATAACACTCGGATGTGGAACGTAGGGGAGGAGTTCACAAATGTGGAAACTGAGTTTAAGAAACCTTTCAGGGGCGCCTGGGTGGCTCAGTGGGTTAAAGCCTCTGCCTTTGGCTCAGGTCATGATCACAGAGTCCAGGGATTGAGCCCTGCATTGGGCTCTCTGCTCAGTGGGGAGCCTGCTTCCTCTTCTCTCTCTCTCTCTCTCTCTCTCTCTGCCTGCCTCTCTGCCTATTTGCAATCTCTCTCTCTGTCAAATAAATAAATAAAATCTTAAAAAGAAAGAAAGAAATGTCTCAGATCTTCTATTTTGTCATTGTAACTGAGAAAAGAGGTGTGTTCCTCAAGTTATTCTCTATTTTCATCCTTCCAAGGACAAACTGTCAGTACATTAACCATTGTCATTGTCTAGAAGTTTTAAATTTATAGTGACTATTTTTCATCCTGTGGGGCTGATCAAAGATCTGAGATGTTAATCAAAAAGTATAAGTTCTCATAGATCATGACACAAGATGGTAAAGGGGTCTAGAACAATTTCTAGTTTTGTAGTCTTCTTGTTTCATAAAATATACCATGTGAAGATATTGGCTGAAAGGGTTTTTCACAATGTGGCGCCTCAATATATTACCCAGGACTACAGAGAACTCTAAAAGATGGGAATGGACTTTTAAACATAAGTTTTAAGTAAAAAATTTAAAAAGTGGAAATCTGTAGTTTTTTTCATGATTTCAGTTTTTAATGTGCTTTCAAAAAATATCTTTGTGGTTAACTGAAACTTTGAGTTCTTGGCTTTTTCTCAATTAAAAGACTAATCACTCAACTTAGAAGAGAAAATCTTATTTCATAAAAATGAAAAAATTATGAGTAAATATTACATGGGAATTTTTATTGAATATTATGCATTTGTTATAATGTGGTTGATTGATCAATGTAAAAAATAGAGATAGTGAGGGAGGAAAGAGAGAGACAAAATACCCTTATTCAACATACACAGCTTTCTACTCAGTAGAAACACTGATACTACTGATACTACTGATCCTTGGTGGGTCCTTGTGGGTTTCTTCTATTAAGTTATCTTCTGGTATTTGAAATCAATTTCCATGAAACTGTAGAAAGAGAAATTATCCATTGAAATTCTTAGCTTGTATTTTCTGAGAGACTCCTTGAGCTGGAAGGAACTCACAGGCATTCCTCCAGGCAGTAGTCTGTTTTTAACAGGTTCTAAAGTAAAGCTCAATGGGTGAATAATACTACATCTATCCTCTTTCTCGACCCCAAGTGTATTTCCATTGTACCTGAGCACATACACATAAACATACACATACACACACACAAACACTCACAGAGGTACTTCCCACTTACAACTCACTCTTCTTTTGATTAGATCTGTCTCCTTATAACATTTGCAATTTGACCTTTTCCCAAGCCCCTGGGATCAGAAATAGAAAAGCTAGTCTTTCTCGCCCAATTAAATGTGAAGGACAAATATTGTGGCCTTTTAGACAATGCTGTTCCTTTAACTATATGATAATTACATTTCTGATAGTCTAAGATTTAAAATCTTTACTGAAAAGAGTATCTTAATTATGTCAGATTAAGATTTTTTTTTCTTCTTCCTGAAAATAGCTAGAGGCAAACAAACATATTGAAGTCACTAAATCTCATGGAAACTTATTTTTCCTTATTTGCCATGAGAAGCCCAAGTACCATCACCACAATTTAAGGGCTTTTGAGTCTGTGGGAAATTATATCTTATTAACAGGAGTTCAACATTCTTTCAATAGGGTCATGTAATATTTTAATTGAAGACTGTGCTGAGGTAGCTTATTTGAAGGTCATATGCCTCTGCTTAGCGCTTGTGTTATTGTGAAATGATTTTGAAGGTCTTAGTCTGAAGAGATTTGGTCTGCATTGTAGAATGTTCTCAGACTTTAGGAAAGATCTGTAAATATGTTTTGAATACTAGAAAGGACCCTGAGATAAATTGCCATTGAATTTGTTTAGGTTATCATGAAAGGTCAGTGAATAAAGGAGGTGGAGTTCCAATTTAGTTAGAGTAACTCAGTAAGCCGAGAAATCATGCTATTAGGTAAGCACTAATTGTTCAGCAGTGGCCATTAGTTTAAAAATAGAGTGATGTGTTTTTATATGCTCAGATGTGAACAGAATATGACTTTCATGAGAGTGATCAGTCTGTTGAGGCATGTGCAAGAAGTGTCATGGAAACGCCAGAAACGTCATGGACCTGCACTAAATTTATTTTTTCCCCTCTTTCTCTTTTTTAATATTATACAAAGGCAGAAATTTATTCCCATGTTTTGTGTTGGAGCCTTCAGACCAGTAACCAGGTTAAAGAATTTGTCTTGGTTTCACTATTATGCCTTTACAGGACGTGGTGAAGACTTCACTCTTGCCACACTCCCATAGGAAGAGTTAGATGTCACAAATGTGCAAAAAGTACTGCCTTGGATGTTTACCTAGTGAAGGCATTTCCTTCCTCTTTTCTAACCATGGTTTAGGTGTATAGCTTTATACAGCTCCTGTCCCTGTGGGGTTTGGGTGGAAATATTTGGCCTAGGGTAGCCGACTGTCACCTGATCAATGGCCTTCGTGGGTGCAGCAGAGGAGAGATGGCCCTGTGTGCTGTGTGTGGCAGTGGGTGGCCCTCTTTCTGGTCCACTGTCCAAATTGGATAAAGGCAAACTTTTCTCTCCACAAATGGGCCAGAGTATTGAAGACTTTTCTTTTTTTTCTTTCCTTCACATCTAGGAGATGCTACCTCTTTTCTCTTACCTCCTTGCCTCCAGAAAATCTAGCACTTTTCAAACAGGAACCAGCATGAAAAGCTTTCCCTAAGTCTGTGTCATTCTGGGATCATCGATGAATACACATCCCCCATGGCCTGTCGTCCAGGAGCTTCCCTTGTGGGCTCTAGGACAAGTTCCCCATGATTATGCTGGAAGATGATGGGTAGAGTGGCTTGACCACAGGTAGTGTTTTGCTGTTAATTCTGTGAGGAGACTCTGAGAGGCTTTACATGCATATGACAATTACCCTAAAATGCTGCTCAATGTAATGATGTGTTGGGAAATGGAAAATGCTGAGGGGGTCATTTAGCAATCATATCCTGATAGTGTTCTTTCAGAAGATTATAGGTTTTTTCCTCCCTCCTTATAGTAATATATCGAAGTAAATATAACAACTTTTCACAGCAACAACAAATTCAAATTCATAGTCAGATGAAAACAGGCACTTATCAACTTAAACAGCTAGGGAAATTATCTGAGAAGAGACCTCTTTGAAGTGTCTTGGAAGTTTTCATGATAATCCCCAGGGAGATGTATATTCCTGCTATCTTCTCCTCAAATACAGTGTTTGCTCTTGTAAATTCACATAAGCATATATGCCTGAACCCATGCTTGCATCCAGCATTTCTTATGATTCTCAGTCATAATTACTTCGGAGAAGAAGAAAGGGCTATAAAGGTGTGAATTTAAAACACTTAGTTTTCTTTCAAGGCTGTCCATTTTGATTAGAATCTGTTTAATTATTGAAGACTATCTCCATATCTGAAAATCTGTAACTCCTAAGGAGGCAAAGCTGAAATCTTTTATATATTATATATATATTTTTTTAAAGATTTATTTATTTGACAGAGAGAAATCACAAGAGAGGCAGGCAGAGAGAGAGGAAGGGAAGCAGGCTCTCCGCTGAGCAGAGAGCCCGATGTGGGACTCGATTCCAGGACCCCGAGATCATGACCTGAGCCGAAGGCAGCGGCTTAACCCACTGAGCCACCCAGGCACCCCAACAAAGCTGAAATCTTGTTTGAAAGTGAACATTGTGCAAATTTTTTCTCAGCTTTTTTTTAAAAAAAGAGATTGATGTTAGAAAACTTTTAAAATATTTACATTTAAATAGTTGTGCAGTTCTATTTTATTGTATACGAATTAATGGTGCATTTGAATTGAGTTTCACCTAAAAAATAAATGTTAGTCCTGTGGATAAATAATCATATTATTTTTGATCACCAGTATGAAGTTAAATGTGTGGTCAGTTGCCTGTCTGGAATCTCTAACTCCATTTTCCTCTTACTTTGTTTAATTCTGTTTTTAAAACCATACGTCATGCCAAGTAATTTTACTTTCTTTAAAGATCATTTAAAAATATTTTTTCCATTTTCTGAAACTTGATCTAGTTATACAGTAAAAGGACTTTTAAATCTCTTTCTTCCTTGAAAGTAAGATAAAAGCCATAGAGATTTCCTTCTACGTTTGATTTTGTAATTTTGTACTGAAATCCCACAAACCACAGTATTTACTAAATCAGGTCCTCAGAATAATTCATTGTTTACTAAGGCATGTAAATATGGTTTCCACAGTTAATAAGTACTATTTACTGAAGGGAACCACCATTTATATAGCACAGCAGAGTTACAAGGCATACTTTATATCAAATGAAGAAAACTTTCTCACTAGATTATTAGGTTTTTGTGATTTTTTTTTTTTTCTTTTCTGGATAGTGGATGGGAAAATTAGTGGGCTGGAGAAAGATTGTAAATTCAATAGCAAAAATTGTGTGTAAATAGCCAAAACATACTGTTTGGGTTGCCAGATACTCATGGGAGTTTGCATTCATTAAACTAAAAACTTGTTGACTTTCTAAACACAAAGTGGCAACATTTCTAAGCACACAGGTTATACTTATATGTGTTGATGTAAAGTTGCATGGCAGGCTGTCCAGTGTGTTCATTTTTCCTTCTCTTCCCATTAGATGATGGTGATGATTGTCTCCATTTATTGAATGCTTACTTTGTGTCCGGTACTGCTCAAGGGCTTTAGGTGCAGTAGGAATTTATTTATTCATTTCCAACCTACTTTTAACCTCATAGACAGGAGTTCTGACTTGGTTGCAATTTGCATGGAAAAGAAAAAAAAAAAAAAGAATCTTCACACTCTCCTTGAATCTCTAGTGTTTGTCTACCTTGCCTTTTATTTTCTCTGCCCATACACAAGAACACTTCCCAGAGTTTTGTTTGAAATACTTCTTTGTTTGCTGTTTTCATTCCCTCCTTTTGTAAGGTTATTCACTTCCAGAGTCCACTGACAGGTAAAATACATTACAGAGGCCTGATTGCTATTCTACTTTTTTCCCCTTTCTTTTCCACCTCCTACACAGTTCCGCAGTAATGCTGTCCTTTTTAATTGAACAAAAAAATTTTTAAATAGGCTGAGCCATTACTCAGCTCAACTTGATTGTTGCCATAGGATAACATTGTTTTAGTATTGTCACAGTTTGGGTTTTTAAACAAGAGGATAGAAATCTAGGTTTTAATGGAATTAATCTGACATGGAAAGAATCTTTCAAGAATTGAGAAAAAAGTTGTGAAAACCACAAAAAAAAATTACCCTTGTGTATTTCTGGGTTCTTAGTTTGAAGATCCAATCAGTGCTTAGTTCATTGCTTATGCTTGTAGGTGTTAAGAAACAACTACTACTTTTATAATTAGAAAAACCTTCAATCCCATGAATTACAAACCTCAAAAATTTTAAAGAAAAGCCACAGGGAATTGCAAAAGCTACTGATTCCAATAATTAAGGAATTAATTTAAGAACAATATAAGTATTCTAAGGTTTTTGCTTTTCTCATTCTGCTTCTCCAGTCATATTCTTTTAGTTCATTTAGGAACAAACATTCTTTGGGACCACTAAAGCTTTAGTTAGGAATGTAATAACATTAATTTTAAAGGAAAAAGCAAAAAAAGAATGGAAGATTCAGTGATCATGATTCCATTTGATATCTAGTCCACTCAGGGAAAATTTTAGAAATATAACTTAGCAATGCTCACAGGTATGGCAGTTTGCTCCTGTGGCCTTCAGTACCCCTTCTGTCAAATGAAGCTCTCACCTACTCTTACTATCCTTTAATCTTTCCTTGAGTCACATCCAGAAGGCCTCAAAATAACAGGAAGAATTATACATAGAGGGAGATATTATTAATCTTTATCAAGACTCTTACTAAGAGCCTGCTGTCTTGGAGCCTGTAGTTCTTTGAGCTCCCGTCTCTAACTGGAAAGAACAATATGACTGTTCAGATTCCCCTCCTCTCTCAGTCGGCTTAGGCTGCTATACCAGAATACCATTGACTGGGTGGCTTGAACAGCAGACACTTATTTCTCACAGTTCTGGAAGCTAGAAACCTGAGATCAGGGTGCTAGCATGGTTGAGTTCTTGGTGAGAGTCCTCTTGCTGGCTTATAGACTGCTGCTTTCTTGCTGTGTATTTACATGGCAGAGAGAGCTCTGGTCCTCTCATTCCCTTATAAGGCCACCAATCCCAACATGTGGGCTCTACGCTCTTGACTTATCCAAACCTAAAACCTTCCAAAGACCCCACCTCCAAATACCGTCGCATTAGCTGTTAGGGCTTCAGCATGTGAATTATGGCAGAAGACACAAGGATTCCATCCATAGCACCTTCTGTTGGAAAGTATTGGAGACGTTACATTTAATTGCATTGTGAATTTGGGCAAGTTCTTCAACTTCTCTGTATCTCAATTTTCTCATCTTTAGAATGGGGATAATGATATTACCTACCTTATAGAGTTATTGTGAGCACTGAAGGGCTTAATCCATTTAGAATAATATCCCTCCGAATCCCTTAGAATAATAGCTAACAGGTTAGTGCTTAATAAGAGCTGGCTATTACCCATAGACGGTAGGAAGAGGATACATTAATCCAACTAGAAACCACATATCAGAGATGGCATCTCCCTTGATCATTTGTATGCAGCCATGACAGCCAAATAACTTAGGTCATGGCAAAATACTGCTTTTGGTAGAAACCCCTAAATCAGTGTTTGCAATCTGGGTGGACTGAGAAAGTGTTCTGGGTTTCACTGGCCTATTTAAGTTTATATTCACATTTATGAGCCATTAGCTCTTTCTCACAGGCTCTTGTCCAAGTCGCTATGCAGAATAACTAGGCAGGTCTTCATTAAGAGTTGCTCACTCAGAGGGCATGCATTTCAGGGCAATCGTGAGAGGAGAGTAGGCATGAATCCCCGGGTTGCAAGGTGGATGAGTATCCAGGCTGCAACTTCAAGGCCTCAGTGCAGACAGATCTTCTTTGCATATCTAAGGAGAGGGAGGAGGGCGTGAGAGAGAGAGAGCTGGATGTTGGAGGAGAGAACACAGGCTTAGCATTTCTCATCAGAAGACTCCTCAGTGAAAGAACCAACAAGGCAGCTATTCATAAGTTATTCACACTGTCTCATTAGTACCTGGAAAACAAAACTGGTGCTGTTGATTTTCAATATCTTTGATTTTTTTGCCAATTGATTTTTTTTTTTTACCATTTATGATAGCAGTTCTTTAATAAGTATGCCTCTGATTTCTTTTTAAGCTAGAATGCAATACAAGTGAAGTGTATTTAAAGGGACATGGATACCACTCTGTTAAAATTTTCCTGAAAAGACCTCTGGCAAATAATGGCTCTCAGAAAAAGTGTTCTCTAAAACCTTAATCTTTTGAAGGGCTGTGGTAGGTGATGCCATTCCAGATGAGGTCCAGTAGGTTCCCAGATTCCGTGCAATATGCTTATTGTCCTTATCTCTGGGATACTAAAGAATAGGATTGAAGAGTTTGGGGTTTTATTTCTTCCACTTTCAAACAGATAACATTGAGGAAAGTATAATCTATAATTGAAATCGCATGCTGACACAATTTGAAATGACTGATTAAATCGTCTTAGGTTTGGAGAGGGTTTGAGGAGGGGAGACATTGTTCTGCAATACATAGTCTGAGTTTATGAGACCTTCCATGGAATAAGAATGCGCTACTATGAAAATGAAGGCTTGGAGTCTGTGGAAATGTTCCAGATTAAAGAAGTCTAAAGAGATAAAATGACTAAGGCAATACTAGACTGGAGCCTGTCATGGAAGGCAAAGAATGCTCTGAAGGACATCATCAGGTCAATTGAGAAACATGAAAAGAGGATAGTAGATTAGAAAAAGGATTCTATCAATGATCTATAATTACAGTACAGCTTAAACTGTGCTGTAGTTATATAAGAACATACTTTTGTTCTTAGGAAATGCACACCAAAGTGTTTAGAGGTAAAGATTCATGGTGTATGCAACTTGCTTTTAAATGATATTTTAAAAATGTTGTACCCTTTTTTTAATACATAAAATGGTATGTATGTATATATATGAACCATATATATATATATATATATATATATACACACACACACACACATACGTACATACATATCTATATATGAATGCAAACACATACACATACAGTCTTAGTTCATTCAGGTTGCTGTAACAAAAATACTGTAAACTGAGTGACTTATAAACAACAGAAATGTATTTTTCACAGTTCTGGAGGCTGAGAAGTCCAGGCCATGGCACCAACAGATCTGATGTCTGGTGAAAGCTGTCTTCTCATTGTAACTTCACATAGTGGAAGAGGCAAGCAAGCTCTCTCAAGACTCTTTTCTAAGGGCACTAGTCCCAGTGACCTCTCAAAGGTCCCCCTTTCTGATATACCATCACTTTGGGGATTCTGATTTCAACATATGAATTTTATGGGGACACAGACTTTCAGATTATAGTGTATTTATACAAGAAAAGACAGAGAATGGGCACTTGGATGGCTCAGTCAGTTAAGATCTGATCTTGATTTTGGCTTAGGTCATGATCTCAGGGTAATAAGATAGAGCCCTGTGTTGGGCTCCCCGCTTAGTGGGGAATCTACTCCAGAGTCTCTCTCTTCCTCTCACTTTGCCCCTTTCCCCCCTCACCCCTCCTCATTCTCTCTCTCTCTCTAACATAAATTTAAAAAATATTTTAAAAAGAGAATAAATGATAAAGCAAATGGTATAAAATTTTATCAATAAGTGAATCTGGCTAAAGGGCATACAAGGGTTCTGTGTACAGTTCTTTTTTTTTTTTTTAAGATTTTATTTATTTATTTGACAGAGAGAGATCACAAGTAGATAGAGAGGCAGGCAGAGAGAGAGAGAGGGAAGCAGGCTCCCTGCTGAGCAGAGAGCCCGACACGGGACTCGATCCCAGGACCCCGAGATCATGACCTGAGCCGAAGGCAGTGGCTTAACCCACTGAGCCACCCAGGCGCCCCTCTGTGTACAGTTCTTATTCTTTAATCTTTTCTGTAAGTATTAAAGTATTTCCAAACAAAAAGTAAAAAACCAAACAAACAAAAACAAAGAAAAACAAAATAAGCAAAAACCCCTAAAAATTCAACATCAACCAAAAAAAAAAAAATTAAGGCTTTCTGATATTCAACATCCCATTATTTGACTTTGGGGGTACTAACAGTGTACTCCATTATAAGCAAATTGCTTAAGAAAATAATACAGTTGGGAAGCAAACTTCTATTAAGAGTGTAAAAGAGGGCCCTTTAAAGGAGCAAAAGTGCTTGGGGAGTGTTTCCAAGTTGGAAAAAGCATCCTGTGGTGGACAAACTAATAGTCTTGGATGACAGTCAGTGGGGTCTCCGGGCAGAGAGGCTGCCTGTGCAGGGATGGTGTCTTCTTAGATGTCTCTGGCAAGGCAGGTAGCCACAGGAAAGGAGAGTGAGAGGAAGGGAAATGACTCTGGAGGAACAGTAGGAAAGAGGAAGGAACTGTCACATTAGTTACTATCACTGAGCGCTTCCTATATGCTGGCTTTGTTCTTTGAATCCTTTGCTTCATTTTATCTCCTCCTCCCTCTGAGTCAGCCGACAGGATTAGTATCAGTATTTCCCTTTTATGGGTAAAGAACCTGGGACCCAGAGAAAAAAATTAGAGCTGTACAAGTTAGAGCTGATACTTAAACTGAAGTCTCTGTGTTGTCAAAGCTCTTAACCACTACATTAGAAGGTTCCCCAGTGGCTTTTATGGGGAAGGGGAGTCAGGGTGCCCCAACAGTTCTCTCAGTAAGCGTGTTGGCAGCTCCAGAGCTGGGCCCTAGGTGTCAAGATGTCAGGAACATCCATCTCGACTTTGGCTGTTCCAGCAGTCGGATCACTTGAAGTCAATAAAGAACTGTCCCAGGGAGTAGTTTCTTAGATTGCTGAGCACCTAATGCCAAGAGAAGCAATTCCATTTCTCATGCGGTCCCATGTAGTTCCAACTCCCTTTCCTTCCTTGCTATGCAGACACACACCATGGAGTGTAAAAAGTGATTTGGGGGCCAAATACTACAGTATGGATGGAAAACCCTTGCCTCATGCAGAAACAGCTGTGGAGTTCTTGGTATTATTCTTTCTTCTCTTACTGTCTGTTAAAAGAAACCACGTGAAAATATACTCTCCAGGATGATAGGTGGTTTGTTTAAGGAACTGCACACATTCACAGAGGTACTGAGTTGTTCATTAGGTTTTTGTTAGGTGGAGAGTAGGTTTCCAGATATAGCCAATGACATCCATTTATGGGGCGGCAGGGACTTCAGCATTCAGGTTGTTTTTCTTACTTCCCGACACAAAACCAAATTGTGGTTCAACCTTGCTTAAGAGTTCTGTTCTCTTTTTCAAAGATCAGGGATGCCCAAGTTTATGAGGAAAAACTGCTTTTTTTTTTTTTTTAAAGATTTTATTTATTGATTTGACAGAGAGAGATCACAAGTAGGCAGAGAGGCAGGCAGAGAGAGAGAGGGAAGCAGGCTCCCTGCTGAGCAGAGAGCCCAATATGGGACTCGATCCCAGGACCCTGAGATCATGACCTGAGCCGAAGGCAGTGGCTTAACCCACTGAGCCACCCAGGTGCCCCGAAAAACTGCTTTTTAAAAACCAATGATTCTGGGGTGCCTGGGTGGCTCAGCGGGTTAAAGCTTCTGCCTTCGGCTCAGGTCATGATCCCAGGGTCCTGGGATCGAGCCCCGCATCGGGCTCTCTGCTCAGCAGGGAGCCTGCTTCCTTCTCTCTCTCTACCTGCCTCTCTGCCTACTTCTGATCTCTGTCTTCCAAATAAATAAATAAAATCTTTAAAAAAAACAACAACAATGATTCTTATCAAAAAATGGGCAGAAGATATGAACAGACACTTCTCCAGTGAAGACATACAAATGGCTATCAGACACATGAAAAAATGATCATCATCACTAGCCATCAGGGAGATTCAAATTAAAACTACATTGAGATACCACCTGACACCAGTTAGAATGGCCAAAATTAGCAAGACCGGAAACAACGTGTGTTGGAGAGGATGTGGAGAAAGGGGAACCCTCTTACACTGTTGGTGGGAATGCAAGTTAGTGCAGCCACTTTGGAGAACAGTGTGGAGATTCCTCAAGAAATTAAGAATAGAGCTTCCCTATGACCCTGCAATTGCACTGCTGGGTATTTACCCCAAAGATACAGATGTAGTGAAAAGAATAGCCATCTGTACCCCAATGTTTATTGCAGCAATGGCCACGGTCGCCAAACTGTGGAAAGAACCAAGATGCCCTTCAACGGATGAATGGATAAGGAAGATGTGGTCCATATACACAATGGAGTATTATGCCTCCATCAGAAAGGATGAAAACCCAACTTTTGTAGCAACATGGATGGGACTGGAAGAGATTATGCTGAGTGAAATAAGTCCAAGCAGAGAGATTCAAGTATCATATGGTCTCACTTATTTGTGGAGCATAACAAAGAACACAGTGGACATGGGGAGATGGAGAGGAGAGGGAGTTGAGGGAAACTGGAAGGGGAGATGAACCATGAGAGACTATGGACTCTGAAAAACAACCAGAGGGTTTTGAAGGGGCGGGGGCGGGGGTGGGAGGTTGAGGAACCAGGTGGTGGGTAATAGGGAGGGCACGTACTGCATGGAGCACTGGGTGTGGTGCAAAAACAATGAACACTGTTACAATGAAAATAAACAAACAAACAAACAAAAAAACCCCAATGATTCTGCCTATTTCTAAGCTAAAAGCAAAGTTCATCATGCCCAAAGTGTAGGCTGAAAAAGGGATTGGTCAAACCAGCTGTTACGGGATATAGAGTCATTAGGACGTTGTCTTGCTTACAAGAAGCTGAACTTCCTCAGGCTTTGTTATCTTGTTTCCTTTCCATTGCTGGATTTTCGAACCTTATGTATAGATCATCTGTCTCATATATCTAAATAAAAATTGCCTCAGAGAATGAAAATATTTATAATTCTTAATCCCCAGTACAGATAAGCCCCAATTAGTTTGTCTTGGACTGTCTGTTTGTTGGGTCATCTACCTACTTTGTTTGTTTATATTTATTGCTGTTAGTGGCAAGATTAAAGAGTACCATGATTAAGTAATTTTTAAAATATATTGGACATTTGTTCTGGGTCACATATAGGGACACCAAGACACAGCTTCTGCCCTCAAGATTCTCATAATCCAAAGGGAGAAATAGGGAAATAAGCAAAGAGCACACAGGAAGATAAGTATTATGGTTCCTGCCCTTGATGTCGGCTCCTCCTTCTCTTTCAGATCAGTGAAACTGTCCGCTTCACGCAAGAATGACACAGAGTCTCCCTGTGAAAGCATGCTTCCCATGGGAAAGGGGATTGAGAGAGGGTTTAGGGGTAAGAAAAGGAAACTGACCTGATGTGCAAGACGTTCCTCAGGCTCTCAGTAAGGCATGGGTGCTGGAGCCTGGAGTGAGAGAATGTCTTCCCCAGGACAGAGTCTTTTCCTGTCTGGAGGGTTGCAGTCAGAAGTGGCACGCAGGTGGAGCGCTGTAACATCCATTTTAAGCCAATTAAGTAGGATGAGAAGGGTAAGGAATACCTCTGGGAACTTTATGATTGAGATTTTCCCTCTGTTCCTTGAGTGCAGAGAAAAATGAATGATAAGAGAAACTGTTCTCTTAATTTTCATTTTCGGAGCTAGAATAACTTACAGAGAGAGAAACACAGCCAGTGGTGCCTCCAGAAGAAGCCTAACTAGTTCAACAAAGCAAACGACGATTCTCTACATATTTATTCCTGGAGAAGTATCATTTGGAGCCCTGGCTAGTTCTTCACATAGGCCTCTACTTTATACATATGCAGAAATGTGGTTTTCTATGTATGGTTCATCAGCCAAAAATAAGGTTGTATTTGGCTTCCTTAAAAGTGGTCATGTGTGAAGCTGAGTGGAGGAAATTATAAGTCATATTTTGGGTTATTTTGAATTTAATTGATAGAATCATGAACTAAATTTAAAGGCTATGTAGGCCAACATTTTCTGAGAAATACACCAGATATTATGTGGTTATATGTGAATACACCTGAAAAGGATTTTGAACACTAAAGTCTGAACCCAGAACATTAACATTTTTAATTTTTCTTAAAAAGACTCTTAAGACTGGGGGCGCCTGGGTGGCTCAGTGGATTAAGCCGCTGCCTTCGGCTCAGGTCATGATCTCAGGGTCCTGGGATCGAGCCCCGCATTGGGCTCTCTGCTCCGCGGGGAGCCTGCTTCCTCCTCTCTCTCTGCCTGCCTCTCTGCCTACTTGTGATCTCTCTCTCTGTCAAATAAATGAATAAAATCTTTAAAAAAAAAAAAAAAGACTCTTAAGACTGAAGAATGAAAATGTTTAGGAGGTGAGTTTACCAAGGCCCAATCAGTGAAGCCAGGTCTACATGAAGCCCCCAAATCAACTTTTGCCTGGTGGGGTCTTAGAATTACCTTAAATGAAAGGGAAAATTGCCTATAACTGCAAGGGGTAAGTAGTCATTAAGGCAGGCACAATCACCACCAAAATAGACCACTTCTTTTTCTTTTTTTTTAAGATTTTATTTATTTATTTGACAGAGGGATCACAAGTAGACAGAGAGGCAGGGAGAGAGAAGGGGAAGCAGGTTCCCTGCTGAGCAGAGAGCCCCATGCGGACCTCGATCACAGGACCCTGAGATCATGACCTGAGCCAAAGGCAGAGGCTTAACCCACTGGACCCCCACTTCTTAACTTAAATATGTTTCATCACTGGGCACTATAATAAACCTGAAATGAACAATAAGATCACTTAAATGTACCAGGTAGTTACTTCTTGAGAAACTCCTTGTCTTCTCCATTCTGTCATACTTCATTCCTAATGTGGGGGACATTGCAGAAAACAACGAAGGAAAATTCATCACTCCACATTTGATCCTATGTGTTTGACAGAACTTGTAGGTTTATGATTGCCTTGAATATACTTGGCTGTCAGCTAGTCACCAGGATATCTTTGAATCCATAAGGGTGTAGGAGAAGCAAAACTTTATCTCTGTCTACCTTTGGTGTTTAGCTGTGAGTCTTTAACAAAAATAAGAGAAAAACAAAGCTTATTAATGCATGCAGTGTACATCACGTGGGAGAAACCTAAGCCAAAAGTAACTAAAAGGGGCAGCTTAGAATTCCAGCTTAAGTATTACAGCATCTTCAACAAAGAACGGTATGTTAGTAGAGAAATGACAGGACAAAGGAAAGCAGTTTTTGGCTTCTAGGGGCAGTGAACTGTGAGAATGTCGATGTATGGGAGGAAACTAATGGAGTGAGGTTTGTTTCCTGATTCCAGATTCATCTGGAATCATCTCTGGGCTGATAAGAGTCTGTCTCCAGCAAAAGAATTTATATCCTGCCTTTAAGCAGAAGAGAGAGAGTTTTGGTGGGTTGTTGTTTTTTTTCTGCTTTTGTAGCTTCTTAATTGCCTTTAGTTCAAAATAATTTTTATGTCAAAGAGGGATATTTTAGGGTTACATATTCTGGTTTCCTTCAAGGGTCACTTAAGAAGAATTAACTGGTGGTCCTCTGGCAGAAACTTCCCAGACCCGGATATGTCTTTAGTAGTCCTAAAGATGTCCTCTTTCTTCTGATGCCCTCCCTAGTACTAACCATGATCCTTTGCTACTAGACTCTCAAGAATGGAAAATTGTCCCATGCCTCTTTTGTCACTTTATTTATTTACTTAAATAAAATAAATAAGTAGGCTCCGTGCCTAGCATGGAACCCAACATGGGGCTTCAGCTCCCTACCAGGAGATCAAGACCAGAGGTAGACCAATCTAGAGTTGGCAGCTGAGCCATCCAGGTGCCTCTTGCCACTTTTTAGTTTGAAATCTTATGGCACCTAGAAGATTTGCAAAGACAGCCATTGAATCTTAACCCCACTTTCCTTAATGTTAGCTATGCTGTGTATGGCTCTCTTATTGTGGTTTGAATTTACATTTTCTTAGTGACTACCAATGCTGAGCATTTTTTCGTAAGATTATTTACCATCCATATGTCTTCTTGGGTGAAGCATCTGTTCAGAAATGTGTCCCATTTTTTAAATTGGGTTGTCTGTTTTCTTATTGTTGGGTTTTGAGAAATCTTTATATAAGTTAATTATCAGATGTATGATTTGCAGATATTTTCTACCAGTCTTTGGTGCTCTTTATTTCCTTTCCCATATCCAGCTTTCAGTCTGATATCCTTCTGCCTGGTGAAATTCCTTTAAGATTTCTTGCAGAATAGATTTGTAGGCAATGATTCCACTCATTTTTATTTGAGTCTTTTTTTTTTTTCTCCTATAGTTTTGAAAGTTGTTTTCATACGTTGAAGTCTGTGTTGATGGTTTCCCCACAACCCCCACACAAGCATTTAAACCATCTCTCTCATTGTCTCCTGGGTTTTATGGCTTCTGGTAAGAAATTGGCTGTAATACTTAACCTTTCTTCCTCTGTATGTAATGTTTCTTTTTCTTCTGGTTGCTTTAGGATTTTGTTTGTCTCTTGCTTTCGATAGTTTGAATATGGCATGTGAAGATATGTGTGTGTGTGTGTGTGTGTGTGTGTGTGTGTGTATTAGTATTTATCCTCCTTGCTTTTCTCTGAGTACTTTGGCATTTGCCATTACTTTGGGGGAGTTCGTGGGCATTTTTTCTTCAAACATTTCTTCTATACTGTTCTGTCTTTTCTTTTTAGGATTCCTATTATGTGTAAACGTTTGGCATTGTCCCAGAGCTATTGGTTTATTTTTCACTTTTTTTTTCTCTGTTTCAGTTTGCGTTGTTTCTGTTGCCTTATCTCCAGGTTCACTGGTAAAGTTAATTGAGCCTGTCAGTGCCATCCATTAGCTTTGTTACTGTGCTTTTCACTTTCAGCATTTTAATTTGATTCATATTTCTCTGATAAAACTGTTCATCTGGTCTTTCATGTTGCCTACTTTTGTGTTTAGAGCTTTCCATTGTTATTTTAAAATTCGCTGTCAGATAGCTCCATGTCTGCATCATATCTAAGTCTGGTTCTAATGATTGCCTTTCTTTGTGCCTCTTTCTTTCCTTTTCATATACCTCATATTATTTTTGGGAAAGCTGGATGTCTTATATATGATAGAAGAGACTGAGATAAATAGTTTTTAATCCCTGGAAATGGACACACCTTTCCTTTCATTAGGTCTTTAGTGTGGGGATTGGAGGTAATACTGTGAGCAGTTGGGCTGGTTTTCAGGGGTTTTGTTGCTATGGTTACCCTGGATTTTCCGAGGGCTTCACATTTCTTAGGGCTGCCTCGTGTTTAGGATGGGAGTTTGTTTGGAGAGCAGTGCCTGTTTGGTCTTCTCTTCCTATTTTGCCTCAAAGAGGTTCTCTTTGTGCATTCTTACTTCCTCTTTCCGCAGTATTCTTATTACCTGTTGGAACATTTTTCTTAGTGATAAAGGACAGTGGAATGGAACGTTCTCTATTGCTAAGATTAAATCTCAGTCCTAGGTAGAGCCTTGGGAGTATGGCTTTCTCGATTCCTCACTCACTTCCTTGGCTTTAATTTTGGGCCTGGTGTGTATTCATGCCCCCTTAACACGGGATTAAGCTTTTTTTCTTTTTCTGTTTTCCTCCCCCAGCTGCAAAGAGTTTTCACTTGTGCCCTAAGGTTGGTGTAATTATTACTCCTTCCCTTTCCCCAAAGTTTAAGACTTTTGTTCAGTAGGGGAGATGAGGGAAATAGTTGAGGTGTCCTGCTTCCCTCACATGACTGCTGTCCCCTCACCAGGTCTGTATCAAAATTGATAGTTCTTAAAACTTTTTCTTTCGTGTGTGTGTGTGTGTGTGTGAATATATTGTGGTGTTTGTAGAGAAACAAGGGCTGAAGGTATGCTCTTTATCAATTTCTGTGATTCTCAGTGCTTTCATGCTATCTTCCCCATCCTGTGCTGGCCTTCATCAATTCAACAATTATTCTAGCTGAATCTTACTTGTCTTCTGTTGCTTTTAACCCAGGTAAGTGAGTGCTTCCATCTCCTCTCTCCCAGTAGGTGCCTGTTTCTCCTCAAATTCTGGGCCACTTATTTGGTCTACAACTAAATTTCTCTGAGGAGTTAAAAAAATGTCATGAATTTGAAGCTACTTTAGCTGTTTTTTCATTATAAGGTTGGGAATGTTATTCCTTCCAGCCTTGCCAGATAAAATGCAAGACATCCCGTGAAACTGGAATTTTGGAAAACAATGAGTAATTTTTTAGTATACCTCATACAAAATTTAAATTTAACTGGATGTTCTGTACTTCTGTTTGCTAAAGGTAGCAACCCTACTTTGAGCTCCCTGAATCATGGTACAGAAGTAGAAATTCCATCATTTGTGTGTGTGTGTGCGCGTGCGTGTGTATGTTTGTGTGTCATTCTATCACAAGAGGTTTTATGTATGAAGAACATTTTAAAACAAAAGACACTTTGAAAATGGAGCTGAGGGTGGCTCAGTGGGTTAAGCCTCAGCCTTCAGCTCGGGTCATGATCTCAGGGTCCTGGGATCGAGCCCCTCATTGGGCTCTCTGCTCAGCAGGGAGCCTGCTTCCCTCCCCCACCCCCTGGCTGCCTCTCTGTCTCCTTGTGATCTCTCTTTATTTAAAAAAAAATAAAATCCTTTTTTAAAAAAATGGTGTTGGAATAAAATCTAATCATGAACACAAAGGAATCAAGGAATTGTGACATTTGAGGTTTCAGTGGAAGGACATTTTTTACTTGGGTATTATTTTATTTATTTATTTTTTTAACTCCTTGTTGTCCTTCTGGTCATACCCTATAAGCTGAACTAAAATTTAGGTTGAATGAATGGTTTCATTTTTCCCATTTATTCATCTACAATATGATTTTTCTTACTTTGGGATTATGGAATTCTCAGAGAAGCTGTTATAGTTATGGATATTCTCCTGAGAAAAATTTGTATAACATACCTGAGAAACGGTTGTGTAACACTTTTCACTTATGATTTCTGAGGTTCTCATACCTTGTAAAGATCTTATACAATATTTTCAATGAGGCAGAGAGGGAGGAATTTTTGAATGTTACCTCAACTTACTAATATCATGTCAGACATACTGATTTGTGCTTCTATTATAGAATATACGGCAGCACACTGATTACTGTGAGATGGTGACATATCTATCTTGGTCAAGGAGATATTTATTTTAGAAAATAGTTTTATTTAGCCATTATCTGCATGAATCAATGGCCTATTTGCATTTTTGTTTATTTCTATGTTCAGCACAACTATCCATTACACAGAGTAGCATTTTATTTGAACTTTCAAAGTACAGCAGACATACTGTGAAGTTGAACTTGGATGATCCATCAGTGCAGACAGCCCTTTATTATTGTCAGTTGTGTTTCCTATTCTGGAAGTTTTTCAGGGTTATGTTCCTATTTCCATATGTACCACATAGACAGCTGTCCCCTTTCCATATATTTTAATCAACTAAAATATAGCAGTGAAATGGGACAGGAGGATGTCATAGAAACACAAAGGCATAACCTCACTCCATAGTTCTTTAAATTTCTTTTTCTAGACTGTGGTTTGGAAAAATACAGTTGGCAGGCTGGCCTTGTTTTTATAAATAAAGTTTTATTAGAGCACAGCCACACTCATTAATTTATGTATTATCTCTGGCTGTTTTCACTTTATAAAGGGAGAGTTGAACATTTGTGATGGAGAACTATATGGCTCATAAACCATTTTTAGTGTTTGGCCCTTTAAGAAAGAGTTGGCTGTTTTAGACAAAGGACAAAAAGAAAGATAAGAGAACAAATTTATACATGACCACAAGCTGTTGTATAACTCATTTAATTTCCACAGCAAGGTTGTTGCTATGTGAAAATTGCTTATTTATACTTAAATTCTTTAGAAGACCCGAAGTTGCCCTCAAAGGCTCAGAGGCAGTTTCAATAGCCTCTTTAGGCTACTTTGGAAAATCTCCCCAATTTTCCCTTCTGCTTTCATCCCTCATTATTCTTGGGATAAAAACCAAGTAGAGTTGAGAGCCAATCAACTTGGTATTGGGGATAAAAGAGTTATCCCAAAAGAGTTATCTTCAGAGCTAAGAGGGAGAGAATTAGAAGTTTATCTCAGCACGAGATCAGGAAGGGAAAGAGAGAGCTGTGTAATCCAAGAATAAATGCATTTTATTTGAGAGTCTCTTTTTTCATTCTTAGAAATTTTGCCAATGATTTTAAATGAAAACTAATTTTCTTTCTAAATTAGGAAATGCTGAGGGAGACACTAGATTTTTCTT
Source organism: Meles meles (assembly GCF_922984935.1). NCBI lineage: Eukaryota > Metazoa > Chordata > Mammalia > Carnivora > Mustelidae > Meles > Meles meles. The sequence goes on along the minus strand of NC_060068.1, from coordinate 75,751,478 downwards.
CTTAAAAAATAGATCTGTGGAATTTCTTGAAAGGTCAGTTGTAAAATGCTCTCTCACACACACACAGACACAGACAGCTTTTGCAAAAAATATTATCTGGATTCTGGGGCAAAGACCATGAGTTTAGGATCTTGGGATTTGACCTTCTTCCTGCATGGAACTGTCAGACATTGTACAAGCTCTGTAGGAACCAGTGTTGTTTGGGATGCTATCTGAGATGAACTGGAGATCTTGGGGTTTAGTTGCAATTGGTGCAGGTATCTGATTCTAGCAGGAATCAGAGGTGCTCTTTTACTCATATTTCTGTAAAAATAACAAAATAGTTAACTGGCAGCCAAACCCACACTGTGAAATCAGCTTAAACAAATGTATTTCCTAGGAGTTCTCTGTTGGTATATATGACAGGCTGAAGCATTGTAAGCATTTCAAGTTGAACAGCTACATCTTTTTTTTTTTAAATACTTATTTATTTATTTTAGAGAGAGAAAAAGAGAGAGCGTATGAATGGAGGAGCAGGAGAGAATTTTTTTTTTTTTGAGGCTAATGGATATTCATATTTTTATTTTTATTTTTTTAACCTCTTAATTTAATTTTATTTTTTTCATGCTCCAAGATTCATTGTTTATGCACCACACAACAGCTACATCTTGATCCAAGTATCCTGTGTATTCGAATTGTGACTGAGTGTACATACTGTTACGGAGATGTCTGTCAGAGAGAATTTTGGACTACACAGGTTTTGTGATTGTGAGGTGGGAAATGGTATGAGTAAGAAAAGACAGTGCATAATATTAAGCCAAAGGAAGAATATGTGTTTACTAGAATATGCTGTTATGGAACCTGGACTGGATCCTGGCGGGAGAACCAAGTGGCACTCAGAGACTATCGAGGATTGGAGGTTTATGTAACACTGGTGGGCTCAGAGGAGGTTGTTCTCTAAAGGTCTGAACCCGGAGTGCAAGCAGAGAGGGGAATTTATACCCTTCCACTTCAGCATACCTTTGGCGCACATGGGAAATGGAGTAGGAAAGAACCCCCTGAAGGGCTTTGAGACAGGGACTAGAATTCCCTTGCTGGTTTGGTCAGCCATCCTAGAGTACAGTTTTTCCCCATCAATGCTAGAAATTTGCTCCAATTAATAGGAAATAGAAAGCCATCAATATCTTAGCAATTCTTTGACCTGGTAACACCATGCTAAAGGGAGACAAAATACCTTAGCTTGGGTTCCCAGTACCCAACCAAAAACAGAGCCTGAGACTAGGGCTTGAGTGCAGATAGTTTGTTTTGCAAAATAAACTTAGTCTGATAAGAGGTTAGTAGGTAGGAGGGAAAGCCAAAGAAGGATGTGTAATTGAGTTGGTCTTTGCTGCAAGCAACTGGTGCCTCAACACACTGGGCCTTCTGAGGATTTGTGTAGAGTATTAGAATTGTCCATATGTGCGACAGAGAGGGAAGATGTTTCTACTGGCTCCTGGCCTTCCCTGGTCAAGAGTTGCCCCACAAGGAGTAACTTCTTGCACGTCCCCATGAAGGGTAGCAGATTATGCTTCTTTGGTATAAGGAATATTGGGGGCTGATGATTATTTTTTTGAAAACGATTTTTATTTATTTATTTGAGAGAGAGAATGAGCAGAAGCAGGAGGAGTGGCAGGCAGAGGGAGAGGAAGAAGCAGGCTCTCCACTGAGCAGGGAGCCTAAGTGACTTGCTCCCAGGACCCTGAGATCAAGACTAGAGCTGAAGGCAGACACTTAACCAACTGAGCCATGCAGGCTGATTATTTTGAGAAACTGCAAATGGATGAGGTGTTTTGAAGTAGGAGTGGGAATTACCATTTTGTAAGCGAAATCTACATCAGAAAGGGGGCATATACTTGGAAGAGAGCTATTGCCTGAGATAACTTTTTCACCTGAGAGACTTATCTGCATAGAGGGGCAACCTTTGTTTACCAAACATTTCCTCTTTTCATTTCCCCCTCTGGAAGGCCCAGACTTATCCCTATCCTTAGTTTAAGGTGGTATATAAACCTCAATCATTTGGCCACCTTTGGAATCTCATATATTTGTGAGATGAACATAATTAAATTTTTTTTTCAAGCTTGCTTCAGCAGCACATATACTAAAATTGGGACAAAAATTATTTTTCTGTTCTGTTAATCTGTCTTTTATTGTAAGGGAATCTTAGTCACAGAACCTAGAAGTGTAGAGGAAAATTGTTTTTTTCCTCCCCTATACAGGTTTGCTCATGTGTAACGGCGAACAGCTTCTCGCAGGAGTTTTCTACCTGTAGTGTCAGAATGTTCACGGCACAAAATGAGACACAAACCACAGCTAAGGTAAGCTGCTCTCAGCTCACAGCTGTGAAAAGCTGGTTGCCATAGTAGCAACTGGAATCAAGATGTTGGTGTAAGAATTTTAGGCGGGAAGTAGAAGTGTCTATTAGAGTTATACATTATTGTGTAACAAGTTACCCCAAAACACAATAGCTTGAAACAATGGCACTTACTGCCATGTCTGTAGATCAGGAACCAGGTAGGGTGTAGCTCACTCCTCTGCTTCTTCACAGGCTGCAGTCAGGGTCTCAGATATAATCGTCTAAAAGCTCAACTTGAGAAAGATCTGCTTCCAAGCTCCTTCACTTGGTAGAATTCAGCTCCTTCCCAGGCTGCTGCTAGTCTCTAGTTTATGATATGGTATGGTGGAGCATCAGAAGGCACACAAAGGAACAGATAGGCCCTCACGTCATCTCCACTTTCTCAATCCCTTAATTTTTCAGTTCAGTTGTGGCTAAAAGTGGTTTCAAAAGTTTCTTTTTTTTATTATTATGTTCAGTTAAAGATGTTTCTACTGTAAGTCATGCTGAATAGAAATGAGAGCTAATCTTACTCTCTAAAAATACTATACCATTAATCTAAATATTGCCTTCTATATTGGAAGTATAGTGGATTTTTTCTTTACACTTCCTTCTAATACTTATTTATTCTTCCAAGTTTATAATAAATTGAGCCAGAGATTTTTAAAAAATATATTTAACTTTAGTTGACACACAATGTTACATTAGTTTCAGGGGTACAATTTAGTAATTTGACAAATTTGTACATAATGCGATGCTCAACACAAGTGTAGCTGCCATCTGTTTCATTACATTGCTGTTACAGTGTCACTGACTGTATTCCTTATGCTGAGCCTTTTATTCCTGTGACTTATTCATTCCATAACTGGAAGCCTGTATCTTCCTCTCTCCTTCACCTATTTTGCCCATCCCTCAATCCTGCTCCCCACTGGCAACCATCAATTTGTTCCCTGTATTTGTAGGACTGATTCTGCTTTTTGTTTGTTTATTCTTTTTTTTTTTTTAATCCCACTTATGAGTGGAATCATATGGTGTTTGTCTTTCTCTATCTGGTTAATTGCATTTTAGCATAATAACCTTTAGGTTCATCCATCTCTCAAATGATACAATTGCATTCTTTTTATGGCTGCATAATATCCCATTGTGTACATATACCACATTTTCTTTATCCATTCATCTATTGATGAACATTTAGGTTGCTTCCATATCTTGGCTATTGTAAATAGCGCAATAAACATAAATGCACATACATCTATATTTTTGAATTAGAATTTTCATTTTCTTTGGGCAAATACCCAACAGTGGAATTATTGGCTCATGTGGTATTTCTATTTTTAATTTTTTGAGGAGCCTCCATATTCCTTTCCACAGTGGTTGTATCAACTTACATTCCTACCAATAGTGCATGAAGGTTCCTTTTTCTCCACATCCTTGCTAACACTAGTTATTTCTTGTCATTTTGATTTTAAGATGGTATCTCTTTGTGGTTTTGATTTGCATTTTCCCTGATGATTGATGTTGAGGATCTTTTCATGTGTCTGTTGGCCTTCTGTATGTCTTCTTTTAAAAAAAAAAGTTCATTTAGTTCCTTAGTCCATTTTTTAATTGGATTGTTTGTGGTTTTTTGGTGTTGAGTTGCATAAGTTCTTTATATATTTTGGATATTAACCCCTTTATTGGATATGTAATTTGCAATCATCTTCTCCCATTCAGTAGGTTTTCTTTTTGTTTTGTTGATGATTTCCTTTGCTGTACAAATGCTTTTTATTTTTATACAGCCCCCATAATTTACTTTTGCTTTTTGTTTCCCTTGCTTTAGGATACGATCTAAAAATATGTTGTTGTGGCCAATATCAGAGAAATTACTGCCTATGTATGTTCTCTTCTAGAATTTTTATGGTTTCAAGTCTCACAGCTAGGTCTTTAACCCATTTTGAGTATATTTTTATGTATGGTGTAAGATAGTGGTCCAATTTCATTCTTTTATGTGTAAGTGTACAGTTTCCCCAGCACCATTTATTGAAAAGACTGTCTATTCCCTATTCCTGTCTATTGAAAAGACTTGTCTCCTTCGTCATAGGTTAATTGACCATATAATTATGGGTTTATTTCTGGGGTCTCTGTTTTGTTCCATTGATCTGTGTGTTTATTTTTGTGCCACTACCATATTGTTTTGACTTCTACAGTTTTGCAGTATGTCTTGAGATCTGGGATTGTGATGCCTCTAGTTTTGTCATTCTTTCTTGTTCAGAATTGCTTTGGCTGTTTGGAGTATTTTGGGGTTCCATACAAATTTTAGTATTACTTGTTTTGGTTTTGTGAAAATGGTATTGTTACTGATTCCATAGATTCCTTTGGGTCATACGGACATTTTAACAATATTAATTCTTACAGTCCATGAGCATGGAACATCTTTCCATTTGTTTGTGTCCTCTTTAATTTCTTTCACTAGTGTTTCGTAACTTTAGAAATACAGGTCTTTCACTTCTTTGGTTAAGCTTATTTCTAGATATTTTAATTTTTTGTGCACTTGTAAATGGTATTGTTTTTTCAAATTTCTCTTTTTGCTACTTTGTTATTAGTGTACAGAAACACTGTCAATTGCTGGGTATTAATTTTGTATCCTGCCACTTTACTGAATTTATTACTTCTAGTAGTTTTGTGGTAGATTCTTTAGGATTGTGAATGTATAATATTATGTCATCTACAAATAGTGACAGTTTAACTACTTCTTTACCAATATGGATGCTTCTTATTTCTTTTTCTTGTCTGATTGCTGTGACTATCAGGACTTCTAGTACTACATTAACTAAAAATGGCAAGGGTAGACATCCTTGTCTTGTTCCTCACCTTAAAGGAAAAAGCTGTCACTTTTTACCATTGAATATGATGTTAACTGTGGATTTTTTATATATGGACTTTATTATGTTGAGGTATGTTTCCTTTAACTCTACTTTGTTGAGGGTTTTTATCATGAGTGGATATTGAAACTTGACAAGTACTTTTTCTGCATCTGTTGAGATGATCATATGGTTTTTGTCCTTTGTTTTGTTGATGTAGTATATTACATTGATTGATTTGCAAATATTGGGCCATCCTTGTATCCCTGGAATAAATCCTACCTGATCATGGTGAATGATCTTTCTCAGGAACAGTTTGAGGAAAATGGGTATTAACTCTTCTTTAGAAGTTTGGTGTAAGTTGCCTGTGAATCCTTCTGGTCCTAGACTTTTATTTTTTGGTAGTTTTTTGATTACTGATTCAAATTCATTACTTGTAATTGGTCTGTTCAGATTTTCTACTTTTTCCTGGCTCAGTTTTGGGACTAGAAATTTATTCATTGCTTCTGGGTTGTCCAGTTTGTTGGCATTTAATTTTTCATAATATTGTCTTATAATCTTTTGGATTGCTGTAGTGTCTATTTTTATTTTTTCTCTCTCATTTCTGATTTTATTTATTTGGGTCCTTTCTCTCTTTTTCTTGATGAACCTGGCTAAAAGTTCGTCATTTTTATTTATCTTTTCAAGAACCAGCTCTTGGTTTCATTGATTTTTTTTTTCCATTTATTTTTTTAGTCTCTATCATTTATTTTTGCTCTGAGCTTTACTATTTCCTTTCTTCTACTCACCTTGGGCTTTGTTTTTTGTTTTTCTTTTTCTAGTTCTTTAGAGGTAACTTTAGGTTATTTATTTGATCTTTTTCTTGTATTTTGAGGTAGGCCTATGTTGCTATATAATTCCCTTTTAGAACTGCTTTTACAGTGTCCCAAAGATTTTAGATTGTTGTGTTTTCATTTTCATTTGTCTCCATGTATTTTTCAAATTTCATCTTTTGAATGCTTCATTGGTCCACTGGTTGTTTAGCATCATGTTTAATCTTCATGTGTTTGTGGGTTTTCCAGTTTTTTTCTTGTGATTTATTTCTGGTTTCATACCATTGCGATCAGAAAAGATGCATGATATGATTTCAATCTTCTTAATTTTATTGAGGCTGGTTTTATGGCTGAGTATATGATGTATTCTTAGCCGGAGATGGTTTGTGATTCACCCAGCTGTCCCTTAGTTCTTGAAACAATGCTTAGGGGGAAATAAGGTGCTAATCCCAAATGTCTCTAGGTATGATTCTAGCAACAGGAGTCCCGTGCTGGCATTTGGCTCTCCAGAAAGAATATCAGTTATTAGGACACGGAATATAGGAGTTTAAAAACCATTGATAAGGCCAGATGTTTGAACAATCAGCATTTGCTTGAATCTCTATCTCCCACACTGTGGACAGTTTACTTTTCCAAAGCAAATGTGACCATGCCCATACATCCTTTCTAAGCAATTGCTTTAGGTGGAGTATATGAACATTAAACTGAATATGATTTACTTATATGTACTCACAAAGAAAGATCTCCAAGATACATTGATAGAGGAAGTACATTACAAAATAATATACAGAAGGTGATCTTATTCAAATTAAAATAAATATTGAAAAACTCTGGGTGGATATATACTAGTATGTTAATAATGGGGGTTGTAATAAGTGAATTTTCACCTTTTCCTTTAACTGTTCTAAAACTTTTGAGATTTTTTAGGTTTTGAATTACTCAAATCAGAAAAAGACATAACTGAAAAATATCATAGTTGCCTAAAAATTTTTCAGCAGATAAATCTCAACTTCTTCAGTCAGATACCAAACATACTTGTTGATCTAGCTTTCACCAAACCGTGATCTTATCTCTCATAATAAGCTCTCTACAAAAGCCACATTTTAGACACAAGAACTATGTCTTAAAGATTCCATTCCCTCTGTCTGGAATGCCTTTTCTCTCCTGTTTACTAAATAAACTCCTGTTTATCCTTTAAAGCCCATCTCAAGAGAAATGACCTCTCTGAAGCCACTTCTGATTTCCCAGCCTTTATCCTCAGAACTCCTTGGGAATGTGGGTGTTTTGGGTTGTTGTTTTTAAGATTTATTATTTATTTATTTGTTGTTATTTTTAAGATTTATTTATTTATTTGAGAGAGATTGAGAGTGCAAGTAGGGGGAGGGACAGAAGGAGAGATAGACATTTAAGCAGACTCCCCTCTGAGCTCGAAGCCTGTCATGGGGCTCAGTCTCATGACCCTGAGATCATGAACTGAGCCAAAACCAATAGTCAGATGCTTAACTGACTGAGCCACTCAAGGGATCCAGAAATGTGTTTTTTATAGCCCTTATTCCATGCTATTTTAACTCTTCTATCTCTCTTCTTTAGGATGGTAAACACAAGTATTCATATTTATTCTGTATATTCCCTCTATAATTGGGAACATAAATTTTCATATGTTTATATGTTTGTGTATATGTTTGTATATATTTCTGTGCTACTATGTTAAGAGTTATTTAGCTGTAGTGATACATATAAGGCTAAGTGACAAAACTATAAACTAAAAAGAATAAATATTTTTCTATACTTTTAAATTGTCTTTGTTGTTGGCTTTGTTATCTGGAATTTGAAATACGTTTCTAGAAGTAAGTTACATGAAAAAAGAGTAAGGGAGGGGGAAAATGGTAAAATATAAAACCAAATAGCTTTACTTTTTGATCCAAAGGTGATTTTAAAGTCTTACTGTACTCTGAAATTTCTTTCCATTTAACAATTCTGGATACAGATATGTAAATATATATCGTTTAGATTATAGTTAATTTTCTCCTAAGGAGAAAATTATGAAGGCATAGAAGAGAGAGCTGGATTCTGTTTCACTAAACCAAGCTGACAGCTCTGGTCTGATCCCAGAATCTTAAGAGCTACAATGAGGTAGAAGACAGCCTAACTTGCAGCTCAGACGGTGAGTGAGTTTGCCAAGCTACATATTAACAGCAAGCTCCACTGGGTTTATAAACTGCCCAGACTTGGCACACCCTGGGTTCAGTTTTATTCTTAGTCTGTTAACACTTCAGTGTCATGTTTTAGAATAATCCAAAATATCATGCTTAATAAGAGCAATGCAGTCTATATAGTGGTTCGCTGGGAGATAGCAAATGACATGGGTATGTCCCTGTTTTATTTATGGTTCTCCCCAAGGCATTACAAATGCTTCAGATACAGCAAATAGAAATTTAGAAATAGTGTCCACCCTAAATGTTAAGTAGTCCTTCTCTTAGGTTAAATTCAGTGTTACTTCAACCTGAAATCAGAATTGCTAACTTTTAGAACTCAAAATGTGAGTATAGAAGGCAGTCTGCAGTTTCACATGCTAAGCTTTAACAGAGTAAAGAGAAGTGTCTGATTTGGCCAGTGACTGCCAGTGCTACACAGTGGTTAACAGGGTCCTAATGTGGAGACGTAGCAATCAAGACAAAGCAAGAATTAGAGGGAAATGAAGCAATTCCTCATTAACAACTAAGTGCCAATAAAAATGAAAAATCAAATTGAAAATGAATCAAAAGGAAATTGTCTGCCTATAAAAATTACTGGAGAAATATGGACTATCTGCTAAAGCATATTGCCATTTCTTTATCCTCATATCTCCATTAGGAATGAAAAATAGTTGAATTATACTAAAACTTCTCTTGGAAAATCTGAGTACCTTCGCTGGTAATTTTTTTACATACCAGCTTCCTCCCTAAGTCAGATCCACTTTCGGCTGTTCTCTGCTTTACTTTGGGCTGCAAAACAATCACCCCTAAGCCCCTGGTCTCCTTGGTAAATGACCTTGGCCAATGACAGGCATAATAAGAAAGCAGCATAAGAAAGATAGGGCCTTTTCCCCTTGCATTTGGCTTACTTTGGAATTTTTTTTTTCCTGGCATTGGGTGTACTCCTCTACCACTAGGGGTCCTCTTAAAAGGACCTCCCTCCCTGGCTCTCTATCTCATTTGACTTCCAAAATCTATTGTCTCTCCTGCTGCTTCAGTCTGTGCGTGATAATAGATGGCTCCTGTGTTGCTAGTTTTGGTGGGATTCCAACATCATTTTGGGCTTCTAAGTCCTGCCTACATCTTTGTGATTGGTCTTTTATTAAAGTCTATTTTATCACGTGAGTTATATTTTCTTTCCCCATGGGAACTGAATGATACAGCTCTTTTCTGAGCCCTGAGAGTTGGTTAAACTTACTACTACATCACAAAGACACCTCATTTTGTGTCCTTAGACCCCCTTTCTTACGCTTCTGCATATCAGTGTCAGTTGTGGAAGAAAATGTGCTGTGGATCGTAAATACTCCACTGCAGTTCTGATGAGTTCTAGTCATAGTGCTGCCCAGGTCACCAAACCATATGCCAGTATTTCTAGGAGCTGATCTTATGCACAAGGTTGTTGAGCAGTGGTCCTCTCAAGGGCTTGAGAAGGGCACTGTTGGCTGTACAGATAGGGCCTGTGATAGGAGGGTAGTGTTAGGAGAGATGGTGACACACTGTTTGAGATGAGAAAAGTGTGTGATGAAAATTTTTTTTCTATCCCACTTTGATACTTGAAAACTTAAGTGATCCCTCAGAGAGAGTATAAAATCTTACTGCTGGAGGGAGTAGAATTCACATAGTCTGGTGGTTTCACTTTATAGATAAGAAAACTGAAGGTTAGAGAAATTAAGTTACTTTTATAAGACTAAATAACTACTTAGGATGGAAGTAGGGCTAGAACTTCAACTCCAAGTCTGTACAGATCTCCTTGTACTCACTACACTGTTCAATAAGATCTTGCTGTGTGCTATGGAATAGACAAAATAATGTGTCAAAGTTAATGGTAAAAATAATTGATACTGATCAAGGGAAAAACAATTAGGAATTGGTCTCTATTTAAATCAATCATTGGATGCCAGAATTACCATGGGATAGGAGCTAAAACCTCAATTTTGTAGTCTTATAAGTCTTTAAGTTGGCTTCTGTTGAGGAAGAGAGGGAGAGGAGAGAAGAGGAAAAACCATAGGGAGGAACATAGGTGAACTTCCTAAGAAATAAAACAAAATGTCTACATCTCACATATTACATTATCTCCTCTGTCAGTAGACATCAGTCATCTGTGATGGAGCATGCTGAGTTTCTTCGTGAAACCAGAGAGCCCTGGCTCATTCAGTATGGGCTTAAAATACAAACTGATTTTTCAGTCATCCTTTAGTTTGAAGTGTGTACACCCACCCATAAGATTCCCTTTTTCATTTATTTAAGGTTTCCTGTCCATTTGTGGAAATTTTAAACCCACTTTCCATTATAACATAGATTCCCTTAAAGTCTGAGCTGTGGTGATTAGTCAGGGTTTTGGAGTCAGACAGCCTAGACTTATGCACTCCCTCTAACATTTCTACTAACCATGTGATTTTGGGAAAATACCAAGTCTATCTGAGCCTCAGGTGCCTGCCTGAGGATGATCATAGCAGTACCTACTTTTTAAGGGTGTTATATTAGATTTTTTTAAATTAGATTTTTAAAAGTATAGTCCTTATTACAATGCCTGGACAACAGTACATGTGAGAATAATGATCTATAACAACAATCTTCCCTCCCCTCTCTTAAAAGTTTCCCAATTAATAAGGAAAAAAAAAGTGAAATCCTTGCTGTAGAAACTGTGTTTCATTACAGATATCTAGGTACAGATAGAGAGACTGTTGGTGATACAAGGGTTCTCCTTGCTATAGAAACTGCATTTCATTACAGATACCTAGATACAGGTATCTAGCTCAGAGAATTAATTACTGATGATTTGACCTGAATTTTATACTTTTAAACAAGTTATAATAGTAAAGGGCAGAGTTACCTATTTAAATTTAACATTTTTTTTTTTTTTATTATATCAAAAAACAAAGAGTCCATTGAAAATGTTATCCAGAGGAAATTACCTTTATCTTCTGCGGCTATGGAATTTTTTTTTCCTTTTTGTTTTGTTTTATTTTGTTTTTCTTGAAACAAATTCTGTGGTTTAGTTTATTTTCATCTTGTATTGAAAGTTTTAAAGGCTAAGAAGAAAATTGCCCAAAAAAGAAAATATTGGTGTGGAAGATCAAAGTGCATATTTGCATAATTCAGACTATATTCTTTCTCTCTTCCCTCTATATCCAATAAGTGAATAAAGGTTCTGGGTTTTTTGTTGTTGTTGTTGTTTGTTTTGTTTTGTTGTGGTTTTTTTTGGTAAATGTTCAACATATGATTTTGTTTTTTCACTTCCAGTAGACTAGATAAAACCAACATAAGACATAACTAATATAAGTAAAGCCATTTCAAATATAATTTCCAATAGTTACCAGTTACCATGGAAGTTTAAAGAATCAATTTTGAGCTACCCTTTCTAAAAATATTGACTGTACTCTCATTTGTTAGTCATCATGATCAATTTCATAAACACTAGCAGTAATATAGCATTTTAATTTCATTTTGGCTTATGTTGACTTCATCATGAGCCATTTGTTTGGGCTCCTGAAACAGAAGTTCCATGTGTAATCTGTAACCAGACTGGCCTCTTCCAGTTGGTCAAATCACCAAGTCAATCCATCATTGATTCCCAAGGCCTCTCATGAGTCTCCCACTATGTTTTTTCAGTTCTGACTTCACCCTCATTCCTGTTTCTAAATTTGTACATGTCAACATATAACATCTCTGTTACATCTTTACATATTAATTATAAATACTCTTCCCCATTGATGGTAAGCATGGAATTATTAGCAGTTGCCTTCATGTAAGAGCTAAACTTTCTCCTCAGTTTCTGCCAAGTGGGGTTTGAACCCTTTGTATCACCAACAGTTTCAGCAAGGATTAGGTTCCGTTACCAAGAAGAAAATACTCAAACAATAGTGACTCCAAATGTCCAGGAAGACATTTGCTGGCTTGGTTCAGCACCTCTAGGATGTCTTGGCTCAGACTTCTAAGATTCTCTTTGTTTTCACATCATGAATCCAAGATGCATGCTGGAGATCCTGTGATAATTTTCATTTCCTGGCAAAAATGTTTTATCCAAAAGGTCACTCAGTACCTTCTGCTTGTATCTCACTGGCCACCTTATCTGTAAGGGAGGCAGAAACATAAACTATTTGTAAGAAAAAAGAAGGGAAGAATCGGTATAGTTTGGATAGTGATTCTACCACCCCCATTCAGTTTTAGTTGATGGTAATTCTATTTCCACCTTCGATAGATACTAGAATTCTGCCAGAGCCCTTACTCAAAATAATTTCCATATTTTCCTTTATTCTTATATATTTGTTTTCTTACTAAAATCTACTGCCCATGTTTATAAGCAATGTTATCCTCAAAACTTTCAAAAATAAAAATAGAACTTTGGTGGAAAGGGGGCAGGGTCAAACATGTTTTTTTAAGTCACAAATGAAACATAAATTGATAGGGGGACCAAATGCATCTGCTGTAGTGGATATCATGTGTGCAGTGGGAAATGAGTGATTAATATGGATACATAACAGGTTGCTCCGCCAGAGCCCCCAGAAGTCTCCTTAGGGTGGTGGGGGAGAAGGGACTATTGTAACTACTTGCGTCTGTTGTCCCTTCTGCTGCATCTGATCTGCCCCTGTTTGTGTTTTGGGTTAGCCTGGCTTTTGTGTGTCTGGTGAAGCAGGCTGTAATTCCTGAGCTCCGTAGAGGGACTAGATCTCTCTCAAATTGTTAAATTCAATCCAGTGTGTATATATCCATGACAAAGCCAAAACTAATTCCAAAATAACAGCAAAAAGATTTAAATATTCTCTAAGGGTCAGAGAACAGCATCACATACTTAAAAATTCACTGTAAAGATGCAGCTTTGGGAAGTCCAGGTGAAATGGGAACTAGGTTCTTAGCATCAGGAAAACTAAGCTGCCTGGACTAATTATATGCAGCATTTGCCATGCTGGCTTTATGTACACAGAGAGCTATGTGTAATGCTCACTGAGGCTGTGATAGGACAAACATTCGCCTTATACAATAATTTGTAGCTTTTAAAATCTGTAGCAGTTGGAGCTCTTGTGCTGTTGTTGGCAATGTCCTGATCCACGAACAGTCAACTGTGTCATGATGGGGCATACGGTTCTGTGCTTACTTGGAAATCTTAGGGACCTTTCAGGGGCTTGCCTTTTGATGTCTCTCTGTTACTTCCATGAAATAACATACTTTCCTGTCTAGATATGGAAATACTTTCCTATATAGAGTTCTGTGGCCAACCTCTGAGTCATCTATTGCACAGGTCAGTGTAGTTCAGGGAACATCATTGTGGTCGCGGGAGAAGGTACCATTCCTGCCCTCAAGAAGCTCTCATAACAAGGAAGTGGCACTGGCCATCTTTCCCACACGTACATGACTCTAGATCTCTGAGTAGCCTCATTCCTTTAGGTGAAAACTTTTTGAGACGGCAGGTATTCTTTTTAGATAGAAAAGGTAATTGTCACTAAAAGCGAACATGGTTTAAACTGTTGGTAGCACGTGAAAAGACGTTCAACGTTGTTAGCTGTTAGGGAAATGCAAATTAAAACCTGAATACAGTAATAATCAACAGCTTCTGTTAGAGCTGTCAGAGACATGAGATCCTAGGAAAAACTGCCACCCTCCAGTATTAGAGAGACAGACGAGCAGGTACGGAACTGATTGGCCGATGGCTGGAGGCTCACTGCAGGCAAATCTGAGAGTTAAAAACTCTGCTGCAGCCCATTGAAGGGATGCCCCAACGCTTGTATGAGTTTTCCTTCCAGTTTCTCACAGTGTGTATCGGAGAAAAATCCCCTCATGCTTCTGGCAGAAGAAAGGGGAAAGTCACCATTTTGCAAAGCCAGAGCATTCTGTTCTTAACAAAGCTTGTCCTCAGGAGAGACTGTTTTCAGAGCATAACCTGCTGAGATTTTATTCAAGCCTATAAACCTAGGTGACTTTGGTTGTGCGATGACTCTTCAGGTACAGTACCAAAAACATGGGCCATGAAAGACATAATTGATAAGCTAGGCTTCGATAAATGAAAATCTTCGGCTCTGTGAAAGACAGTATTAGGGAAATGATCAAATAAACCACAGACTGGGAAAGAAATATTTGCAAAAGACAGATCTAAGAAAGAATTTTTATCCAAAGTATACAAAGAACTCTTAAAACTTAGCAAGAAGGAAACCAAAAAGGAACAAAAAAAGCCCTTAACAGAAGCCTCATCAAAGATATACAAATAGTAAATAACCATATGAAAAGACACTCCAGGTCTTGTGTCATCAGGGAAATGGCAAGTTCAAATAGTAAAATACCACCACATACCCCTTAGGGTAGCCAGAATCCCCAACACTGACAAATGCAAGTGAGGATGTGGAGCAGCAGAAACTCTCATTTGTTGCTGATGGGAATGAAAAATGGTACAGCCACTTTGAAAAGACAGTCTGGTGGTTTCTTGCCATATGATCTAGCCATCTTACTTCTTGGCATTTACCACAATGAGTTGAAAAGTTATGTCTACAAAGAAACTTGCACATGGATATTTATAGAAGCTTTATTCATAATTGCCAAAATTTGGAAGCAATCAAGATGTCCTTCTATAGGGGAATGGATAAATAAACTGTGGTACATCCAGAAAATGAAATATAAATCCGTGCTAAAAAGAAATAAGCTATCCAAAAAAAAAAAAAAAAAAAAAGCTTCCAAGCCATGAAAAGACATGGAGGAAACTTAAAATGCATGTTTCTAAGTGAAAGAAGCCAAACTGAAAAGTCTACACACTACACACTATATGATTCCAAGTATGTGACATTGTGGAAAAGGCAAAATTATAATGACAGTAAAAAGATGAGTGGTTGCCAGGGCTTAGGAAAGGAAGGAATGAATAGGCAGAGCACAGAGGACCTTTAGGGCCCTGAAACTATTCTGTATCAGGATACATTTGCTAAAACCCTAGAATGTGTAATATCAAGAGTGAACTGTAGGGCATCTGGGTGGCTTAGTGGGTTAAGCCTCTGCCTTTGGCTCAGGTCATGATCCCAGGATCCTGGGATCAAGCCCCCACATCAGGCTCCCTGCTTGGCGGGGAGCCTGCTTCCTCCTCTCTCTCTCTGCCTGCCTTTCTGCCTACTTGTGGTCTGTCAAATAAATAAATAAAATCTAAAAAAAAAAAAAAAAGTAAATTGTAATGCAGTCTGTGGACTTCGGGTGATAAGGATGTACCTGTGTAGATTCATCAGTTGTAGCAATTGTACCACTGTGGATCAGTGTCTACAGTGGGAGGCTGTGTGTATGTAGGGACAAAGGATATGTGGGATCTGTACTTCCCATTCACTTATGCTGTGAACCTAAAACTGCTCTTAAAAATACAGCTTACTAATTAGAAAAATCCCAGAGGGGAATATCACCACACACCTATCAGGATGGCTAAAATAAAAGACGACAACACTACATATTTTCAAGAATGCGAAAAAAATGAAAAAAGAAAGAATGTAAAAAAACTGGATCACTTATTCATTGCTGATGGGAATGTAAAATGATGCAGTCATTCTGGAAAACAGTGTGGTAGTTTCCTAATAAACCAAATAGGTAATTACCATATAATCCACCAGTTGCATTTTGCTCTCTTGTCTGTTTATAACAAAGAAATAATACAGGTTTACGCGGGAACCTGTACACAATGATTACAGCAGCTTTATTCCTCACAGCCTCAAATTGGAAACAACTCAGATGTTTTACAGTGGGCGAATAGTTAAAAATACCGTGGTAGATCCGTAACATGGAACATGACTCAGTAACAGTACTGAGAATAAGATGTTGATATAAGCAGTAACCTGGGTGAGTATCAAGAGAATTAGGCTGAATGAAAAAGCCTGTCCCAAAAGTTTACCTGTTGTATAATACCGTTTATGTAACATTCATGAATGAAGAACAAATTAGCAGTTGTCAGGGGTTGAGGAGGGCGTGGAGCATGAGGGAAGAGTATGCAGCTATAAAAAGTACAACAGGAGGGACTTAAGAAAATGTCCTGGGGGCGCCTGAGTGGCTCAGTGGGTTAAGCTGCTGCCTTCGGCTCAGGTCATGATCTCAGGGTCCTGGGATCAAGCCCCGCATCGGGCTCTCTGCTCAGCGGGGAGCCTGCTTCCCTCTCTCTCTCTCTCTGCCTGCCTCTCTATCTACTTGTGATCTCTCTCTGTCAAATAAATAAATAAAATATTAAAAAAAAAAAAAAAAAGAAAATGTCCTGGTTTTGACTGTATCAGTGTCAGGATCCTGGTTGTGCTTCTTTACTATAGTTTTGTAAGACATTATCTTTGGAGGGGTGCTAGAGACATAGTACACAGGCTCTCTCTGTGCTAGTGAATCTATAATTGTGTAAAAATAAAAAGACTTAATGAAATAATGTAAGACAAAAAAAGATGATTAAAACTTTACAATTTGTTTCTTAAAAAACAGTAACAAAACCCACCGCCGTCCTCAGGGGCTATTTGGCTTTCTTTCTAGGCCAAAGACTCCAGGCTTTCCAATGTGAATTTTTGAGTCGAGTTATCAAAGGAAAAGAGAGGAAGCAGGATGAGGAAGATGAGAAAAAATAAAATAAAATAAAAAGGAAAGCACTTAAATGTCTAGCATGTTGATTAAATAGGTCATGATCCATTCATGCAATAAATGCAACTATTACAAGGTCAGCTGTGAAAGAATACTTACTCGTTGGGAAAGTGCATGTCTTAGTCCGTTAAAACAGAACTAAAATACATCAGTATTGTCAAATATTTATTAGTATTCACAAATTCATTCAACAGATCTTGCATATTCAACAAAAAATACCCTAAGCCTACCTGCTCCACATGTTGGGGATAGAACAGTGAGCAAAAAAGCTCCCTTATGGCACTCACAGTATATTGATACGTGAATTTCTTGCCCTTTTCTTTCCTTTAGCATCATTATATTCAGAATTCCACTAAGTATTTATTGAGTACTGCTTCTATGCTCAGTACTCTGAACAGTTTCATATGGGATCCCACGGACATATTTTATGTAGTTTGTGACCTTTAAAAAGTGATGATAATTTGGGTGGAGTTTAAGATGCATGAACGCATAATAAAAATCAGAGGACAGTAGAATATAGGGTCTATTTCTGCATTGTTATAAGTGTACATATCTGAGACATCACTCTGGATGGGCGTGGGGAATGGTCAGTCTTTCTGGGTGTGCCCAGACACCTTACAGGTCAGTAGTGGTAAAGGGGATCAGAATCTCCCACCGTTGACTCTTGGCCTGGGTTTCTCTCTGTAGCCAACGCCTCACTGAT
Source organism: Meles meles (assembly GCF_922984935.1). Classification (NCBI taxonomy): domain Eukaryota; kingdom Metazoa; phylum Chordata; class Mammalia; order Carnivora; family Mustelidae; genus Meles; species Meles meles. Next base: position 75,733,971 of record NC_060068.1, on the reverse strand, counting down.
TCTTCAAAACCAGTTTGAGCCATCTTTGCTGTGACGGTGCCCGACCTAGCTGACACTCATGTTTCACTTCAGTGTAGTCTGTGCACTTTCTGAATTTGAATTGGCGGCGTCTGAGCCCAGCTTCCCTGCAGCAATCTTTACGCCCTTTCCAAAAGAATTGGTAAAAAGTGTTTGACCCCTTTTATGTGTTAGTGACCCACTGAGCACATTAAAACCCTCTCGGTAAGTAAACCTGAGGACAGCCCAGGAATTCTTTTCCCAGCACTGATTCTCTAGAGGCCGATAAAGACATTCCCTGAAGCAGTTATGACAGCCTGGAGAGGCACAAGCTGTGGAGAAAGATGTGTTTCCACAGTGGCATATGAAAGGGAAGTCTTTCATTCAAGGTTGCAGAAAATGGCACATGGAGGCAAGAGTGTAGGACACCCTGCTGATAATGCCATTAAAAATCCTTGGTATAGACTTTCAGAAATAGAGCATTACTGCTTGGCACAGGCATCACTATACATTGGAGAGAAAAAGATGACATATTTCATTATATAGTCTCTATGTATCCTTTCTATGTAGGGGATTAAGGGACATTTGCCTCCACCTCTGTTAAGCACTGCATGAACTAAGGCCTTCTCATTAGCAAAAGGAGACATGGTTTCTTTCTATTGGCTCTCAGGACCCTAAGCACTTTCACATACTTCCACAACTTACGATTCCATGAAGACCATAATTTTTTGGACATTTTTCAGTGAATGGTGGAAATAGTTTGCAGTGAGTCTCACTCAGCAACTTGGAGGGAACCGCTCTGTGTTCTGTTTTGTCCTAGTCTCTGGAATAAGCCTTAATAAAATTCACATGCCTAAGAACTGCGGTTGCCTGTGAAACTATTTCATCCAACAATGAAATATTTGGATTGGCTGACGTGGACTACTAGCTGGCTAAACACTGGTAAAGCTGGGTGTATTGAAGTGGCGTCATTAGTAGAAGTTGGCATGCAGTTCACCGAGATACAACACTATAACAAGACCGTGTCTAGCAAATAATGGGAAATATTGTAAGAGGGAAGGTGAAGCCTCAAGCCTACAATATTTATAAAGTGCTTTGCAATTGCAAATGGGTTTTCTAAAGAGTCATTTTTCTCCCTTTCAAAAGTTTACTTGTATATCTAACATCATGATACCCTGATATAAAAGTAAAATGTTCCTTTAAGGAAACAGTGGTGGTTTGTTAGGGGCCCGGGACCAAATTTCCCAAGAGACGATCTTACTGTTATTGTTTAAGTCATATTGACCTGGGGTTCAGAAAATGCAATCTCAGCAGCAGGCTTTATTCTCTTTACATGTTCGCTGTCTCCCATGACAAGCCTTTAGGGTTACAAAAAAATGTACATTGAAAACTCTCATTGTTTGTTTTTCCTGAAGTTCCCTATAAAATGTCAGTATCTTTGAAGGGGTTCTCCTTGAATTGAACTCCTGAGGTTGGAGATTTACCAGGTTGATTTAGGAGTTTGAAATCCTGCAGTGTTTCCATAAAATGAGGATTTACAGTTCATAAATATACTGACAAAAGTGTGAAGATACATTTTTGTTCTTGAAAAACTATTGGAACAAAGGTACTTTTCATAAAAAAGCCCAAGCACTGCCATTTTCTTCAGACAAAAATCTGTTCTGGCTATGTGAACTGGCTTTTTCTTGCCAACTGTTTAAGATGGTCTCCACCCCCCCCCCCCCCCCCCCGACTCCACCATCCACCACTTCCTCCTGAAGGTGCTCAGATGGAGAGAGGAATTGAATTCTAGGACAGTTAACCAGTGACAAGCATAAAGAAATGAAAGGAAAATGTGTTGTAAGGTAGTGCACATTCCTTCTTTTTGCCTCATCCCTGCCTGGGTTCAACTTCCAGATCACTAGAGTCTGGTTCTGATATTTACTCTCAGATGGTTAGCTACTTTTTTTTTTTTTTTCACATACAGCAGCAAATGACTTGGTTATTAATTGGCATTAAATTGTCTTCTCTATTTGAGGAAAGAAAAATATGCCATGTTCTTGCTTTACACGTTATAGGGAACAGTAAGGAAATTGTGTCACTAATGGATCTTCTCAATAGATGATAGAAGTGGTGTGAGACTGGTACTTGCATAGTTCTGTGGGAAAAGGCCGGAGTTGAATAATAGCAACGGATTCACGAGCCTGGAGAAAGTCTCTGGACTTTCTTTCAATTTAGTTGTAAATTGAATTGACATGGTTTCCAAACTGAGGATAAATGTCGGCGCTTACCTTGAGGTTAAAGAAAGGACAGCCTTCCTTTCTTTATCCCAATTTGCTTATTTTATCCCAGTTCTCCATTTTGATGTGATTAAACATTTTGCTCCATAAATCTCTAGTAACCCAGAAGGAGAGAGGATGTGTTGTGCTCTCTACCCCCTTGATACTGAAGTTTGAATGTGAGAAACTACGTTCCAGTCCTTGATTCACCACTGACGATAATTTATTGTTCAAGCTGGGACGCTTTGAGAGTAAAAGATTGCTACTAATACTTTTTACCAGGAGAAAAGGCATAAACCAAGACTGTCCATGAAAAACTGGGAAAGACTGTCTACCACTTATATTGTATTTGGGCAAACTAATCCATCTTCTTTAGGTTCTAGTTCCTTACCTGTAAGAGGGGAATAATAATATAAGAGGGGAATAACAAGTTCTTTATGTTATAGGATTATTCTAAGAATATAATGAAATAATATATGTGCAAGTGCTTTGTAAACTATGATCTATGAAGCCATATACGATGCAAGTGAAATCATGATAATATATTCTGTCAGCTGTGGCTGGAGAAAAACTCTCAGAGAAATATCTCTGTATGTTTTCTGGGATGAGAGCAGAGATTTGAAAGCAACAATTGTGGATATAAAGCCAGATAAAACTGGGTTTTCTAAGGGAATATTGAAGGAACCAAATTAAGATGGGCTATTTTTGATAGTCTTTTCCTTTAAACCAATGTAATTTTTTAACAGGAAGTAGACTCTAATGTGAGAAGAGGATTGTGTTTGGGGAAGTATTAGGGAATGTTGAGGATCCTGATGACACAGTTAGACAAGGCCATATCTTTGTATATTTAGGATCTGACCTGAAATATAAAAGTCTGACATTTTGGAAAATTAACTTTGCTGGAAATTAAAACTCAAGGACTCTTAGTCCTTCTCATGGTGTGATTTGATGGGTTTTTTTTTTTTGGCCCAATTTTGCTGATACAGCCTCAGGCCCTCTATCCCATTGTGGGTTTTTTTTTTTTTTTTTCTTTTTTTTTTCAGAGTGAGAAGGAATCAGGATGACTTTTGTACAGCTCCTACCCACAAGCTGACAACTGTGTTCATGGTTCATATAGCCCAAACCCCCTCAGCCATCTGCTCAGCCTACTGGCATAGGTCTTCATTAAGCAACTGGAAGCTAGTCATTAACGAATACCTTCTGTTGGCTTACATGACCATGACTAAGAAACTTCGATTGGCAGTTTGAGGTCATATAAGACACTTGACTTTTTTATGTTTTTGTAAGAAATTCAACTTATAGGCACTGCCATATAAGCACTATATATGTGTTGATCGAATAATACTGATGCAAGGTCATAGACAAGTGTATACTTGTCTATGTCATTTATTTATTTATTTTTGCCAAATAAGGAGTTCTAGCTGTGTAAGCATCCCTTTAAATCGCCCAGGGGTATATTGTAACATCTTTTAAGTAGGAAACGGGGCTAGTGAAGTGATCAACAAAAATTTGTGTTCCTTCTCCTTGGAAAGAGCTGAATCCTAGGAAGCTGCTGCCAACCTAGGATCTTGATTTTCTGCTAAACCTGGCATAGGTAGAGACTAGTCTCTAGTTCTTGACCATAAAACGTGATTGGATGTAAAGGTACTTTTCCTCCAGTCTCATCCCCATATACTGGTTGAATCAGAATATTTACAAGATTCTGGAGGAGGGAGAGTCCACAAAGTGAAAAGAGCCTGATCCTGAATAATGATATAGAAGGCAACTAACCAAGGAAGTTAATGTGAGGGAGAAATAGAGCTCTGTTGTGTTAAGATTTGAGGGATTATCTATTAGTGAAGCTGGTGTGATCTTAAGTAATACAGCTAGGCACTAGGATTTTATTTGTAATGAATTTGTTTCACAAAATATTTGTGGTAACCTACAAGATTACATAAATTTAAATAACAAAAAAGAAATAGAAATGGGAAAATATAAATTAGAATATTAGACTAAGCCAAGGTCAATGGCAATTTAGAGCAGATATATTCAGGCTATACATAATTACAAAGTTGAGCCACAAATTTGGCATTTGACTTCCTGTAAACTAAAGGAATACTAAAAATCAATTTTAAAAGTACATGAATCCTGTTGTTCATAAGGAGAAAGCACACTAGTTTCTTAGGCAAGACAAAAAATGTTCTGATACTTCAATTTGGAAAAAAAAATTGGTGGAGTATCATATAGGGATACTGAGTAATAATGTACTCAACCACATCTCTTAGTAAATATAAATGGGGCAATTTGTAGACAAGTTTCTTGTAAACTATTGGCATCCTCCACCAAGGGCAGCTTGTCAATGTGATTCTGGTCGTGGCAACTCGTTACAGAGATAAAGAAGACATATAACTTGAACAAGAGAAACTCAGTTTCTAGTGGGAAAGAAATATATGTCACACAGTAAATGACAATACAGAGTGATAAATACTGGGAGAAAAATATTAATCAGCATATTCTAGACAGTTCCATAAGATTTTCTTTCTTTCCTAGAAGCTTCAAAGAGTAACAGCCATGTTTTTCTTGGTTCTATTTGTTTTGTTTTCCAAGATAAGAATATGGGACTTTCTAGACATGGAGTTACTCCTATGGCTATAACTCAAACATCTCTTGCTCCCTGACTGTGGAAACAGCACTGAGGGAACATGAGGAGAGCAAGAAAGGTATGGGCTTTGGATTACGAAACTCTGGGTCTGAATTCCAGCTCTCACGTTTATTCGCTGCCTAACCTTGGACAAGTTACTTCCTATCTCTCAGCCATATTTTGCCATAAAATAAGGTAATGATTTCTAACTCAAAGATAATGTATGTGGAGAGTCCGATAGTTTATCTAATCACAAATATATCCAGTCATTTAAAATGCTTCTCAGGATAAAAGATGATAAACTAAGCTTTACTTAAATATTTTCCCAAATCCTGCTTTAGACTTCTTTTTAGAGAAGTACTTCTTTGCATCCCTTGAATCTCTGCATGTGTCCTTTGGTCAGCTCAAGCCTAACAAGTGTTTCTCCAACTGCATTCTTCTGATCAGCTGCATAAAAATTTTTGGAAGGATTTCTGTTGACCCTTTCTTTTGCACTTCGCCCTGTGTTACTAAATCAGAATGTTTGGGGAGGGGTAGGGAATTTTAAACAAATTTTCCTGGTAATTTTATGAACATTGAAGTTTGAGAACCATTACCTTAACCGTCTAGATTTGAACTACTTTAGTGAGAATGGCAACTGGCATTATAAACCTTAAGATAGGATAATACCTTAAATCACCAAAGAAAGATCATTTTATATTCACTGCATTTTTTCTTTCTCTTTCTTTCTTCCTTTCTTCTTTTCTTTTCTTTCTCTTCTTTCTTTTTTTCTTTTTACATGTGTTTTAGGGCATTGTGACAAACCTTTATTTTAAAATCCCCCCTTACTGAATTTAAAATATTTGTTATCATTTAACTGTAGTAGACCCACAGTGTTATATTAGTTTCAGGTACACAACATAATGATTCAACAATTCTATACATTACCCAGTGCACATCAGGCTAAGTATAGTTATAATCTGTCACCCTACAATGGTATTAAATTATTACTGACTATATTCCCTTTGCTTTACTTTTCATCTCTGTGGTTTATTTTGTAACTGGGATTTTATACCTCTAAATTCCCTTCACCTAGTTTGCCCATCTCTTCCCAAACTGGTCCCACTCTGGCAACTACCAGTTTGTTCCCTGTTTTTATATTTTATTTGATAAGTCTGTTTGTTTTAATTTTTTTATTCATTTATTTTGTTTTTCAGTTTTCACATATAAGTGAAATCTTGTGTTATTTGTTCTCTGACTGAATTCTTTCATTTAGCATAATACCCTCTCAGTCCATCCATGTTATTACAAATGGCAAGATCTCGTTATTTTTTATGGCTGAGTAATATGCCATTATATATGTATATACGTATATACATATCCCATCTTTACCCATTCATCTATTGGGTAGGTTGCTTCTGTGTCTTGCCTGTTGTGAATAATGCTGCAATAAATACGGGGGTGCATATATCTTTTCAAATTAGTGTTTTCATTTTCTTTGAGTAAATACCTAGTAGATACTCACCATACTTTTGTTTGAAGGTAGGAAATTTCTTTTCCCATATTTTTTAATATTGGTATTAGATATAAGATATTAGAATATAAACAGTGATATAATAAACAGTCATGAGAAGAGCTGATGATTACAAACAGTTGAATTTTCAAAAATATTAATCTGATGCAAGTGATGCATGGAGATTATTATACATACGTAATCTTCAGAAGTTTATGTCATTCATTTTACATTTTTAGCCTTCCTTCTTTCTTGGCTAAGTCTCCAGTACCTATTAGAAGCATTAGTAGTCTCCGTTTCTTGATCCCATGTGTAGTTAATTCTTATCATATACACTGGTGTTTATACTCAGTTTACTAGATGAGAGAACCTGTCCTTAGAAAGAAAAATTTTAAGACTTGACGCTGCAGATGAAAGAAATCATTGTATGTCTCAACCGCTCTGCTGCTCCTGGCCTCATGAACCAATTTTTGATCACTCCTATATTTACTAAGAGAGTTACTTCAGCTATGGATTCATAATCCATCTCTGAACTATTCTTCATCACCATTCTACACATGATGACCAAGTCTGGTAAACCCAGTGCTGAGTTGTATTGAGTTACAGAACTTCTTGTCACAAAACATATAGTTAAGAAAACAATGAGACCGAATTTGTAAAGTACTAAAGTAAAGTATCTGAACCTAGAACTGTAAACCCACTAAAAACATCCTTCAAAAATGAAGGCCAAATAAAGACTTTTCAGTCCAGTCAAATCTGAGAAAATTCATATCAAATAGGCCTACTCTAATAAAATATGTTAAAGGAAGTTTTTTTCAGGGAAAAGGAAAATGATGCCAGATGAAACCTTGGATCATCACTAAGAAGTAAAGGGCAACAGAAATAGTAACTATGTACGTATGTTTTAAGATAGTTTACTTCTCATTTTTAATCTTGTTAAGAAGCAGTTGACTATATAAAGCAAAAATAATAGTGTTTTTCAAGGTTTATAATATATAGAATTGAAATATAGGTTGGAAGTATACAGTTATGACTTCCTCACAGTATACAGAAAGTGATATATTATTGCAATGTAGACTGTGATATGTTAGAGAAGTATACTATAAAGCTTAAAGAAACTGCCAACATAGCACAACGAAAAACTATAGCTAAGATAGTCAACAAAAGATATGAAATAATATCATAAAATACTCAATACAAAGGAAGACAGAAAAGACAGAAAAAAAGAACAAAGAGGTTATGGGAGTAAATATATATCAAAAACAAAGATGGTAGAGTAAAACTTAACCATATTGATAGCTGTGTTAAATGAAAATAGCCCCCATACCCCTAGTAGATGGCAGACTGTCATTTGGGGAAGCGGGGGAAAGCAAGATCCAATGATATGCTGTTTAAAAGAATTCTACTTTATAAATAAAGACACATTTTAAAAGTAAATGGATGGAAAAGGACTATACAAAAATTTAAAAAACTAACGGCTAGGCTATACGAATATTAGACAAAATAGAATTTAGAACAAGAAATAGTACCAAAGATAAATAGATATTTCATAATAAATAGGTCAGTGTATCAAGAAGGAATAACAATCCTAAAATTATGTGCACCAATTGAAAGAATGTCAAGTTTCTTGAACTAAAACCTGGTAACACTGAAAACAGAAATAGGAAAATCCCAATTATAGTTAGAAATTTCAACATTTCTTTGATAATAATTTGATAAAACAATAATATTTGAGTAAGGCAAAAGAAGGCATGAGCAAAACTGTCAGTGAGTTTGCCCTAACTGACATTTATGGATAATTTACCAAACAAAAGAAAAACACATTCTTTTCTAGTACATATGGAACGTCCATCAAAACAGGCCATATGCTGATTTATAAGCCATATCAACAAATTTCAAAGGAATAAGTTGTGCAGAGTATGTTTTCTGAGTACAGTGGAATTAAATATAAATTGCTAGTGGGAAGATGTATGAAAAAAAATGCCCAAATATTTGGAAATTAAACAAGACATTTCTAAATAAACTTTGGGTCAGTATCAGAGAGAACTTGTAACTGAACAATAATAAAAATCCAACATACCAAATTTGTGCACTTAGAAAGAAATTTATAGGTGGGGCACCTAGGTGGTTCAGTTTGTTGTGTCTGACTCTTGACTTCAGCTCAGGTTCTGATTTCGGGGTTGTGAGATCGAGCCCCGCCTTGGGCTCCACACTGGGGCATGGAGCCTGCTTAAGATTCTCTCTCTCTATCCCTCTTCTCAAAAGAAAAAAAAAAAAAAAAAGAAAGAAAGAAATTTATAGGATTACATAATCTTAGTAGAAAAGAAAAAATTTAAATGACTCAAGGTTTCACTTCCAGAAACTATGAAAAGAAGAGCAAATTAAATGTAAATTAAGCAGGAGAATAGAAATAATTTTTTAAAATGGAATAAATAAAGTAGAAGCCAAAAAGCTCATTCTTTGAGAAGTTAATGAAATCAATAAAATTGATAAGCTGATATCCAGATTGATGAAGAAAAACAAATAAAATGGAATAAAATGGAAGACACGGGTACCGATATCAGGAATGAACGAAAGGACCTGATCACAGGTCCTGCTGAATTTAATTAAAAGAAATAATTGAAAATTACACCCATAAATATCATAACTCAGAGGAAATGAACCAATTCCTTGAAATATACTAGCTACCAGAGCTTACTTAAAAACAATAGATAACCTAAATAGTCCTATAATATATAAATAATTTGAATTCATAGTTAAAAACCTTCCCATCAAAAAATCCCCAGGCTCAAATGACTTCACTGTAAATTTTACTAGATAATTAATAAAGAGATGATACTATTTTTGCTGTTTTTACACAAAATCTTCCAGAAAATAGGAGGAAAGAACATTTTTTAACTCATTTTTTGGGTTCTGGAATTACTGTAATAAATCTATAATCAGACAAGAAAAATGCAAGAAAAGAAAACTATAAATCAATATCCACTTGAGTGTTAAAAAACAATATGGCAATAACAACAACAACAACCCCTTAACAGCATTTTAACAAACGGAATGTTGAAATATTTAAAATGGATAATAGATCATAACTAAGAGATTTTTTTTTATTTAAATTTTACTTAAATATTGCAGTATTGGTTTCTGGAGTAGAATTCAGTGATTCATCACTTACAACACTCGGTGCTCATCATAACAAGTGCCATTCTAATACCCCTCACCCATCTACCCATCGCCCACCACATCCCTCCATTAGCTCTCTCAGTTTGTTCCATCCACATTGTTGCACATGGCAAGATTTCACTCTTTTTGATGGCTGAGTAATATCTTTTTTATCCATTCATCAGTTGATGGACATTTTGGGCTCTCTCCACAGTTTGGCCTCTGTTAATATGGCTGCTATAAACATCAGGGGGCATGTATCCTGTTGAATCTGTATTTTTGTATCCTTTGGGTAAATACCAAGTAGTGTAATTGCTGGGTCATGGGGTAGTTCAATTTTTAACTCTGCAAGGAAACTCTGTACTGTTCTCCAGAGTGGCTGCCCAGTTTGCATTTCCACCAACAGTGCAAGAGGGGTCCCCTTTCTCCACATCCTCGCCAACACCTGTTGTTCTTTGTGTTGTTAGTTTTAGCCATTCTGATAGGTGTGAGATGGTATCTCATCGTCGTTTTGATTTGTATTTCCCTGATGAGTGATGTTGAGCATCTTTTCATGTGTCTGTAAGTCACCTAGATGTCTTTGGAAAAGTGTCTATTCGTGTCTTCTGCATATTTCTTAATGGATTATTTGGTTTTTGGGTGTTGAGTTTGATGATTTTGTTATGGATTTTGGATACTAACCCATTATTAGATATGTCATAGGCAAATGTCTTCTTCCATTCTGTAGGTTGTCTTTTAGTTTTATTGATTGTTTCCTTCACTGTGCAGAAGCTTTTTATCTTGATGAAATCCCAGTAATTCATTTTTGCTTTTGTTTCTTTTGCCTCTGGCAACATGTCTAATAAGACGTCGCTACAGCTGAGGTCAGAGAGGTTTCTGCCTTTGTTCTCTAGGATTTTGATGTCTTCCTGCCTCACATTTACATCTTTCACTCATTTTGAATTTTTTTTTGTGTGTAAGAAACTGGTCCAGTTTCATTCTTCTGCATGTTGCCGTCCAGTCTTCCCAACACAATTTCTTGAAGAGACTTTTTTCCTTTGGTTATTCTTTCCCCTAAGAGATTTTTAAACCAGGAATGTAAGGTTGGGATTTACATTAGTAAATTAATTAATTTAGCTTATTATATATAAATTGTGTGTGTGTGTAATCTCAATAGGGACAGAAAAAAAATCTGGGAGATTTCAACATTCATTCAAGATAAACATTCTTAGCAAATTAAGATTAGATAGGAGTTTACTTAACCTAACAAAAAGCATCTACAAAAGTACTTCAGCTACATAATATTCAGCTGTGAGAGACTGAATACTTTTCCACTAAGATCAGGAACAAAGCTGGAATATCTACCGTACTTTACCTCAAGTTCTAGTGAAAATAACTGAAAAACAGATAATCTGTGCAGTCAAAATAGAAATAAAAATCTTTATTCACAGACAATAAGTGAAAAATCTTTTTTATTTTTTTAATTTTTAGTTTTTACTGACATATAATGTATTGTTTCAGGGGTACAGTTCTGTTATTCATCAGTCTTACACAATTCACAGCACTCACCGTGGCACATACCCTCCCCAGTGTCCATCACCCAGCCACCCTGTCCCTCCCATTGCCCTCCCCTCCAGCAACCCTCAGTTTGTTTCCTGAGATTAAGAGTCTTTTATGATCTGTCTCCCTCTCTGGTTTCATCTTATTTCATTTTTCCTTCCCTTCCCCTATAATCCTCTATCTTGTTTCTCAAATTCCTCAAATCAGTGAGATCATATGATAATTATCCCTCTCTGATTGACTTATTTCACTTAGCGTAATAGCCTCTAGTTTCATCCACATCATTGCAAATGGCAAGATTCTCAGGTTTTTTGATGGCTGCATAATAGTCCATTGTATATATGTACCACATCTTCTTTATCCAGTCATCTGTTAATGGACATCTAGGCTCTTTCAATTTTTTTGGCTATTGTGGACATTGCTGTTTCTATCTTTTCTAAAAAAGCTACTTGAAATAATAATACTTGAGTTTAGCAAGGTCAGAGGATACAAAACCAATATATAAAATGCAATTTAGTTTTGGGGCACATGACTGGCTCACTTGGTAGATCATGCAACTTCTTGGGTGTGGAGCCTACTAAATGAATAAATATTTAAAAATTCAATTTAATTTTCATATATAAGTCACAAACAATTGGAAATGGAAAATTTTAAATACCATATAAATGACATCAAACTTTAAAATACTTAGTGGTAAATTTAACAAGTTATGTATAAGCCTGTAACACTGAAAAATAAAACCCAATGAGGAAGAAACATTAAAAAAAAAAGAGGCTTGCTATATTCATGAATCAGAAGATTAAATAAATCTTAGTATCAGTTTCCTCAAATTGATGTATAAACTCAAAGCATTCCAATAAAACTTCACCATCTTTCTTTGCATGTGAAGCTTACAAGTCCTTTCAAAAATGTATATGGAAATGTAAATGATGTATTATACCCCCACAAATTTTTAAAAAGAGCAAAAGTGGAGAACTTATATTACTTATTTCCAGAATTACTAGAAAACCACAGTAATTAAGACAGTGCAGCATTAGTCTCATGATAGATATATAGATTAATGGAACAAAATAGAGTCCAGATACAGACACATACATATATCATTAATTGATTTTTATCACAGTTGCTAAGGAAATTTAAGGGAGAAAGGATTATCTTTTTAACAAATGGTGTTGGAACAATTAGATGTACAAATGGAAAAAAAAAACCCAAACCAAAAACTGACACCATGTACAAAAACTAACTTGAAATTTATCATTCCCCTAAACAGAGGACCTGAAAATAAAACACTTCTAGAAAAAAAAAAGCAGGAGAAAATTGTAACCAAAGTAAGACAAATATGTCTTAGGTCACAAAATCGTGGGCTGCAAAATAAAATAAATTGAACTTCATCAGAACAAAAAATTTTCTCTTTGGGAGTTATGATTTTGTAAATGGGCAAGTAAGCCACAGGCTGGGAGACAATATTTTCAAGACATATGTTTGATAAAGGATTTGAACTTGGAATATATAAAGAATATTTTCATCTCAATAACAAGAATAGAAACCATCCGATTAAAGAATGGACAAAAGATTTGGACAGACACTTCCCCAAAGAAGATATCAAATGGAAAATAAGCATATCAAAAGATGCTCAACATCATTAATCAGTGGGAAATTCAAATTAAAAATCACAATAAGATATCATTTCTCAGGCACTACAGTAGCTAAAGTTAAAAAAGATTGACAGTACCATTGTTGCGTAGGACAGGAAGCAACTGGAACTCTCATACATCACTGATGAGAATGTAAAATGATGGGAGAACAAAATGTATAAAGTTAGTAGTTTCTTAGGAAGTTAAGCAAATACTTATATATATATTTTCCCAAGAGGAATAAAAACCTATGTCTGCATAAAGACTTGTATTTAGGGGCGCCTGGGTGGCTCAGTGGGTTAAAGCCTCTGCCTTCAGCTCAGGTCATGATCCCAGGGTTCTGGGATTGAGCCCCACATCGGGCTCTCTGCTCAGCGGGGAGCCTGCTTCCTCTTCTCTCTCTCTCTCTGCCTGCCTACTTGTGATCTCTCTCTGTCAAATAAATAAATAAAATCTTAAAAAAAAAACTTGTATTTAGACTTGAATGTCCATAGCATTTTTATTCATAATAATCTTCAATCATTTGTGATATATTCATATGATGGGATATATTTCAGCATGAAAAAGTCTGTAGTGCTGATGTAAATGTCCAACGTGGATAAATCTCAAAAGCATTTTGCTGGGTGAAAGAAGCCAGACATGAAGAGTGGGTACTGCATGATACCATTCCCACAAATTCTACAAATGGCAAAACTATAGTGATAGAAAACAAATCAGTTTTCTATCTGAGGTGGACTGAGGAGGAAAGGAGGGAATTAGCAGCAAAGGGGTAAAGGGAAATTTTTGAGATGATGAAAATTACTTGATTATGATATTGGGTACAAAATTGCCTACATACACTGAATACAGTTAAAAATGTTGACTTTATTGTAAGTCTGTTTTCCTCAATAAAGCTGTTTTTAAAAAGGGGAAGAACCTAGAAAACAGGGTGATCCCAGTGCTATACAAGGGAAATTATAGAATGAAACTAGGATCTCTTTTTGTGCCACAAGGTTAAGAAGCGTGTGGTGAATTTTGGGAGAATGTCAAAAGGTCTAAAGGACCAGTTTGAGGAGGTTACCCCCGAGCAGATCAGGGACAATTTGAGAATCAAAATAATGATAAAATGAATTATATTACATTGGATAAAGTGAAAATCCACACTGTTATAAATAAGTTAATGAAAAAATAAACTAATGGGAGCAAAGAAAGCTCTTCCTTATAGTTAACTGGCATCCAAGTATAAAAGGAATGATGGCATTAGAAAATCCTCAATGAACAGTGCAATTAGTAGGTTAAAATCTTAAAACAGACAGGATGTTCATATATGCTCAAAGTGTCTCACCTGCCCTAATCATTTTTAATTATAAAGGGAAAAATAGTAACTTTATGGTGGAGAAAACTGGAAGACACCACCTTAACCAAGTCATCAAAGCTGGCATCACCAGTACTGGGACAAATAGACATCATGTGTCTACTGATAACCATCTTCTGAAAAGGATGCAGCATCATTTCACTGGTCTTCCTGGCAAAATGCATAACCCACATCTAACAATCAGGAACTATCAGACAAACCCGAATTAAAGGACAATCTAAAAACAAACAAAAAAACTGAGATGCATTTTTTAAAAATCTCAAGGTCAAAAAGAAAAAGAAAGGCTGAGGAACTGGAAGTCTGGGTTAAAGGAGACAAAGGGCGAAATGACAGTAAAATACAAGTTTTGATCTTGGATTGGATTTTGGGTCAGGAAAAAAAATAGCTGTAGAAGACATTATTGGCAAAGTAGTAGCTATTGAGTACTATAAACAAATGACATAGGCACAATTTGAATACAGGCTATGACTAGGTTGCCTGGCTTGTCCTGTGGGTTGAGCATCTGACTCTTGAATTTGGCTCAGGTCATGATCTTAAGGTCCTGAGATGGAGCCCTGGGGTAGACTCCGCTTTGACTGTGGAGCCTGCTTAGGAGTCTCTCATTCCCCCTCTCTCTGTCCATGTCTCCCAACCCTTCACACTCTCTCTCTGTTCCTCAAAAAATAAATTTAAAAAAGAATATGGGCTATTACTTACATAATAGTAATATATCAATGTTAAGTTTCCCAATTTTAATAACTTCATTGTGGTTATATAACACAATAGCTTTGCTTTTAGAAAATACACACTGAAGTATTTAGAAGTACAGGGGCATGAGATTTTCAACTTACCAAATGATTTAGAAGGAGCATAAATATACACAGAACCATAAAGCCATATAAACAATTAGTATGTCTGAATAAGGGATACATGGGAGTTCTTTGTGATAGTCTTACAACTTTTCTATAGACTTTAAATTATATCAAAATAAAATGTAAAAAAAAATAATAACCTGGCTTGAAAGGTTCTGGGTTTCTTTGTAGATTTGCCTTTCATTCCCTTAATAATTTGACAACCATCAGTTGAAAATCTGCATGTGCCAGGAATGGCTCTAAGCTCAGTCGGCTCTACAGAAGCAAGGCTTAATATATTGTTTCTTTTTTTTTTTTTTTTAAGATTTCATTTATTTATTTGAGAGAGAGAGAGAGCATGAATAGGGGGAGGGGCAAAGGGAGAGGGAGAAGCAGGCTTCCCGCTGAACAAGGAGCCTAACGCGGGGCTCCATCCCAGGACCTCAGGATTGTGACCTGAGCTGCAGGCAGATGACAGCTCTTAACAGACTGAGCCACCCCGGCATCCCTTAATATGTTGTTTCTGATGTCAGGAAGTACGCTACCTAACAAATAGAGACCTGGGATAAGTGATGTAGCAGAGTTGGTTCAGGACAATGTGAGACATGAGAGGCTCCATGTGGATCTGGGAAGCTGGGAGAGGATGACCTTTTAGCTGCATTTGGAAAGTGGAATAGGAATTAACCAGGTGCAGAGACTTCCAGGGAGAGGATGTACCAGACATGAAGGAATGAGGGCATATAAGGACACCCCATGTTCAAGGAAATGCACATTGGTTTCTTATGAATGGTCAGGTAGAGGTGCACAAAAGGCAGGTGAGATAGGAGCATAGAGAGTGGCCAGGGTCAATTTATGAGAATTTTCAATGCTGTTAAAGATCTTTTCTTTGTGTCCTGAATGTGGCATTTTGGGAAGGAATTCAAGTCGAAGTGTCCTTCAACAAGGAAGAGACTGAGGCTCAGGAGGGCGGTGTTGGGTTGGAAACAGACTCTTGGGACACATCAAAGTACAGTGGTTGTGGCCAGCTCACCGAGTTAGGAAGGTAGACACAAAGAGAATCGGATGGAGACACATCCCTAGGATTGTCAGTATTCAGAGGACACCGGATGCCTGAGTGGCTCAGTCAGTTAAGCGTCTGCCTTTGGCTCAGGACATAATCCTGGAGTCCTGGGACCAAGTCCTACATTGGGCTTCTTGCTCAGTGGGGAGCCTGCTTCTCACTCTGCCTCTGCCGGCTCCCCCTGCTTGTGCTCTGTCTCTGACGAATAAATAAAATCTTGTTTTAAAATAAAATTTTTTTCATAGGATGCCAGGAAGGGAAGTACACAAACTTAGAAAAAGGGGCCAAAATTTGGAGGAAAACCAGGAGAAAATGAGATGGCAGAAAACCAATAAAAAAGGGGCTTTGAACAACAGAAACCCACAAAACTTAATATTAACATTTTCATCCCCAGATGAAAAAATCCCATATATAATATCTGAATTGAGCCATCTGCCTGGTCCTTGCAATGTAATTGCCTGAGCTCCACAGATCAATAGCTTAGCTACCGTACCCTGCTGTTAGTAGATCTACAGCAGGAACGGAAAGGAACTGTACTAGCCGATTTCTGAGGTCTTTTCTGTTTTTTAACTCCCTTTGATATTATAGATGCTAGTTCAGAATTCAGAGCTCTGATTTTTCTGTGTTTATAGAAAACAAAGTTAAATGTGTTTCATCTATACTACGACGTGGCAGGGGCTGCAGCTGGTTATGACTTACTTCCAAAGAGGGCAGAGGCAAGACTCTGGAAACATATTTCACATAATTCTAACAGTCTGCAGTCATGTGAAACTTCAAGAGTTTAAAGCAACAGAAGAAGTGGGACTGCTGTTTGTTAGGCCTGCTGGACCACATGGCTTCATTTACATCGTTACAGTGGGCTGTGATGTGGGGCTGAGGTTAAAAGTTTAGTCTTCAGACAAAACAGGTGATTCAGATGTTGTCACAGGGAAGGTCTTGGCCAGATACTTCTCACACAGACTGTTTCTGTTTTTTTCAAGAAAAGTAGTTGTTCATTGATTTGAAAGTGTTTGTACACAGATGTCATTTGTGTGTTTTTCCTGAATCAGTTTTGTTCTGCGCAGAACTAATGACTGTGTACTTTGTGTAAACACAAAGTGAGATGAGAATGAGAATGAGAATGACACAGCCCCAGGCTGCAAGGAGCTCACCATCTAACAAGGGTGGTCAGACGTGAATGTGGGTGTGCTCTTCATATGCAAGGGCGTTCGTTGCTATGGTGTGTTCCTACAGACACCGATGACATACCAAGGCTCTAGATTCGAGCTGTAACAGCAGAAGTCTCTTACTTTGAAAGTAAGAGACAGTATGCATTTGAACTTGGCTATCAGCCAAAACCTTAATTCAAGGTGATGCAAATTTACACAAAGACTAATATTGAAGGCAGAATAAAATTTCATCTCCCTGTACCCCCACCCCCCCTTCCCAAGGGAGGGAAGAAGATGCTATTAGGTCTACGGCCATACCACCCTGAACGCGCCCGATCTCGTCTGATCTCGGAAGCTAAGCAGGGTCGGGCCTGGTTAGTACTTGGATGGGAGAAGATGCTATTAGAAGAATAAGGGGGTTGGGTTGTACATTGAGACTCTAATATTTTGATAACCTGTGAGGTTCTTCAGCTCCCCTCCATTTATGTTGTTTATATGTGAAGGAGGGTTCTGAAAAAGCGAGAAATTATGTATGTAACAGACACTCAAATAGCACTGACTTTGTGCCAGGCACTGTTGTAAGTGATTGACAAACGTTACTCAATGTCTTTGTTAACTACGTAAAGTCTTATTATTCCTATTTTGCAGATATAAACTTAACTTGAGGCATGGAAAAGTTAAGTAATTTGCCCCAGTCATATTGACGCTATCTTATTTTGTCGAAAATTCTCAGAGGTAGAAGTGGCCTAAAATATTGTTATGAAGGGATGTGCAGCTCCTGACAGAGGACGTTCCAGTTAAGTTCAGCCCCAGGCTCAGAACTTTGATGCCATCCGTCAGCGCCCCTCTCTGTACTCTGTGTGCTCTTCAGACCCACTGCTTAGTCCTTGGAACATCTCTCGAAGTTACCTCTCTTAGACCAGGGCTCTGGGTCCCACATCTCAGGGACTTTATGCTTTGGGGTGACTTCCTCAATTTTTTTCTAAGTCCGTTTCTCATTTCTGGAGTTGGCTGGCCTGGAGTTTCTAGAAGTACCATTTTGGAAGATGTCTCATGGCTGGGACAAGTCCGGTATAGCCCGTTTCTCCCTTCAGGGTTCTGTCTCCACCATTCACTGATGAAGGGCAGACCAGGCCCACTCTTGCATCTTCTCCACTCTAACCACACATTACCTTTCCAATGCCATCTCTCAGCTGGTTGTGTGACCACACTTTATGTCTATAATGAAACTGAACCTCTGGCCATTCTTCAGCATGGCTGTCCCTTTCTTATCTCACATTTGCTTTTTATATTCCTGCCCCATTTCTGCCTCTCCCATTTCTCTCCACCAAAATTATACCCGATCTTGGAATTCTCAGTCTCCTTTCCCCCAAGCCTTCAGTTGGATGCTGCATCTCCTTTTCATTTCCTATGCTTATTTATAAGGCTTTACCTCTCTCATCAGTCCCCTACCCCCACCCTGCCCTTGAGAAGCTGACTTAAATGGCATGAAGACTAAGAAACGTGGCCAAGGTTAGGATTCAAATTAGTCAAATACTTATTTGTATTGGCAAAAACTAGTTTTACTGCTGCCCACCATTGACACCTAGATGATTACTTTTATTAAAGATAATCACAGACATTAAAAGGAATATGAAGCAAAGCTCTTAGTGGAAGCTGATAACAGGAATAAGCTTGCAGTTCTCAAGATGAAAAGCCCAAATGCTATTTTGAGTCAAAGCTAAGAACAGAAACAGTCTCAACCACGACAGTCTTGAAACCTTATTAAATGACATGCATCCACAAAGACGTTTCTTTCTTTTGGAAAAGAATAGAGTCAGAGGAAAGCAGATTTCCATTTATTGCCTTTGTTGTCTTAAAAAAGCAGATTCTGCCAAAACTATAGCAGTCATGCAGATCTTGGCATCTGTGATCTCTTAACAGGTTTCAGATTTCCAAAAATGACTTGAAAATCACACGTCAGCAAACTAAAGGGGTAAAGGGAAATGCCAATAGGGAGCAAGTGAGTTTTATGTGCTCTTGAAATGCTCAGAAAAAAAGTATGCAAAATGCTAATCAGAGAGCCTTCAATCTTTCATCTTCTCTTTATTACAGTGTTTAAGTTCCTAATATCTTTCAGAGACTTAGGCAAAGAAAATTAGTAAGAGAATCGGTACAGCAAATGACAAACATGCCCTGAGTGTGGATTAGACTGAGAACTGGAGTCAGTGCGAATATGGTATTTGGTTAACACTGTCTCTGGATTGGTAAACTTAGATTTGTAATATTTTTAGTCTAAAACACATTGAAACACAGATGTGGATATGAAGGCATCGGTGTAATTAGAACAGACAGTCTAGTGATGAAAGATTAGATACCTCCGATTTTATCGAATTCTAGCCCACACCTATCACAGATGGGCAGAAGAAGACTCCAGAATAGGAAAGTGCCTCAAGATCACAGAATCAGGTGTCTTGTTTCCTATTGCTCTGTCCACCACTTCACATCACCTCTCCTTTTTAATTCCTCTCCATTCAGCTTAAAACATGTTTTTAGAGCCTAAATGCCTGTGGTTATCCTGCTGTCAGGGAATGAACAGTTTGAAAAATAGATCGAAGATCAAAGTTGTCTTTACACTGCTGTTGCCAAGGAGTCCAAACTGATGGCTTAACGAAAGCCTTCTGCCAACGGTGAATCAGGTAGTCTGTGATCCTGTTCTCAGGGGATGGAATGCCATCTGGTTCTTCATTAGCCCACCTGAACTGCTAGCTATGATGACAGAAATAGAAACGAGGATATTTTTGTGTTTCACAGATTTGGAATGTGTGTGTATGTGTGTGTGTGTGTGTGTGTGTGTAAAATTTATAAGTAAAAAGGATATTTGCTTTATTTTATTTATTTTTTTATTTATGAAGGTCAGGACCTGTATTTCCTGAAATTGGTAGTGATTGAGGGTGCCTAGAAATAAACTCTCAGTACTTAGCTAAATATCTTTGGGACATGAACTAAAGGCATGTGGAAAGAGCAAGGAGATATATAGGTCAGATTTTGATTAATCAGGGAATTTGAATTTTCCAGGTAGATATGTGCACGGGGCCTTGATTTTTTAAAGAAGTAATTCAACATTGTATTTATTTGTTTGAAATACTTTTGGAATTGATGTGTAACAGGACCTACGCGAGTCCACCAATTACAAGAATTAGACTTTCTTTTGAAAAACAAAGGAGTGTTTATGCAGTTGAGTATAAACTGCAGTTTTAAAAAACTGTCCCCTAAAGCAGTTTACTTTCTAACTCTAAAGCAGAATTTGAGGGAAGTTACGAAACAGGGAACACAAAGATGTTTCTTTACTGCAGACATAGGCCTTGGGGTCCAGCAGAGGATCCATACCTCTGCAAACTAACTTGCAGAAGGGCCAGCCAAGGACAAGGTGTTTTGTTACATAGATAGCCCAGGTTGTCCCTAAGAGACTCATAGTAGTTAACAGCTTTTAGACCAAAATCTCTCCTCTTCCTATGCCTCTCCTAAAGCACTCATTTCTGAACTCAGAAATACGTCTTTTTATTTATTTGCATCCCTGTTCTCCTGAAGCAAATGGCACACACCATGGTCAAGGCTATCCATGTTAACATTGACTTCAAGCAGGTATAGGTCCAGGAGGTTGGGGCTCCGTATGTATTTCTCTTGAAAACTGGGTTAGAAATGTGACCTAATGCTAGAAAAGTCTGTGGCTCCCAGAGAGGAGAGCTGTGAAAATCCGGCGCTGGCGACGATGGCAAGTTGCCATCCTGACGGAATTGAGCAGTCGGCTTCCAGGATACGTTTCTGTGGTTTCTTTTAGGAACCAGTAAGCTACACTAGAGGGCAGACTAACCTAGACCTTTTCTCCCCCCTTCCAGTGAGAGTTTAATCCTTTGTGTTTGACATGATGCATTATACAAATGGGGTCCTACCAGGGATTAACATTGTGGCAGTGTTTCATTATCATTCACAGAGATTGTGCCCTCAGATGGAATTCCCTTATTTAACTTTAGACTTAGGGCATTTAATGTCTTAAATGTTTCATTTAGATAAGATTTAAGGACAATAAAAACAACAAAAGGCTTGTGAAAATAGTGGATGGTGTAGGATGATTGCAAGTTATGCTCATGGAAAGCATGCATCACTAGGAGAAGGTAGCTGTGAGCAGGGACATACCAGACCCTTCTCCAAAGGAACAGAAAACATATGACACATCATCACGGTAAGATACATTGGATTCATAACACCAATTTGTGCCCAGTATGGTGCTTAGTAATTTCTTATTTCTTAAACTTTGAAATCTCATTCCTTTTCCTTTACGTGAGTGTGAAACAGTCTAAAGACTTAAAAGACAAACTGTGTGGAAATAGATTGCCCCAGAAATAAACTCAGCACAGTTCTGGCTGGAATGGCCCTGTATCACCTCAGAATCTTCAGCTCTCTTAGTAATTTTAAGATGTGGTAGAGATGGGTGCAGAATTTTCAGACTGATCTTTGGGCATAGATAGATGATGAAACTGGTTGACACAACTATTCACTGGTTGTTCCATAAGTTTACCCGAGTAATAGATATAAGGAATGAATATTTTTCATAGCTAGTGTATTGGGGTTGTCCAGAGAAACAGAATCAGTAGGAGATTATATCATTTATTATATCACACACACACATATATATATATGTTTTATTGTAACGAGAATTGACTCAGCTGATTCTAGAGGCTGAGAAGTCCCAAGATCTTCAGTCAGCAAGCTAGAGACCCAGAAGAGTTGAGTTCTAGTTTGAGTCTGAAGGCTGGAGAAACAGGAGAGCCAGTGGTGATGGTTCTAGTCTTAGCCTGAGTCTGAAGGCAGGAGAACACCAATGTCCCAACTTAAAGACAGTAGGAGGGAGAGGGGAAGCACATTCTCCCTTATTCAGTCTTTTTGTCCTATTCAGCCTTCAATGGAATGGATGTGAGACATATCCACGTTGGAAAGGGTGATCTGCTTTATTCAAGCTATTAATTCAAATGTCAGTCTCACCCAGAAAAATTCTCAACAGACACACACAGAATAAGATCTAGCGAATTATCTGAGCCCTTTTTACCCAGTCAGGTTAATACATAAAATTAACCATCATAGCTAGTCTCTTCTGTCGTGTCTGTTTTATGCTTTAGAGACATTAAGTACTTCCATAAACCTCTTTCTTTTGTTCTTTATCACAAACCTGTGAGCTGAGTGGGGCATACTGTCATTAACACATGGTTACGTATCACAGGTGGTTACCGTGATTATCAGTAATTAAGACTCTGAATGATCTTCATGCCTTTTACAGATTGTGAAAATGAGGCATCGAGAGATTTTGTAACTTGACAAGCATACAGTTTGTATCAGCTCTTCCAGCTCTTGGTCCCAGGTTCTTTTGACTACATAATCACATTTATTTCAAAGTCAAAATAACAGCTACAACAACAAAAGATGCGTGCTCTGACACACAAAGAAAGTCTCCGAGGCTAAATCTGTCCTGTGTTACAATGGGTGTCGAGTCCCTAGAATAAGCCTGGCACATTAGAGTAAATGTAACTTGAACTCAGTGGTGGTAGAGATTGAAGTGGTCAAGAAATAAATGGATTAAGCATGTCAGCATAATTAATAATCACAGAGCTAAGGGAAACGTCTCTGCCTGAAGACTTCGTCCCTACTAAGGGACTTAGATTTGTCAGATTCCCTTTTGTTTGTTACTTTTCCCAGGCAGCATTTCCTTCCCCAGATAAAACACTCCTGGGACACACATAGCACATTTTGTTTATCAGATGCTTTCATTCTGTGACCAGGGCCAACAGGGCACGCTGAGGGTTTAACTTCCCAGCGATAGCAGAGATACTAAAAGGGGGCAAAGAGCACAGAAAGGGGAAAGGATTGCTGAACCAAATTCTCATTCTCTTCATTTTATGACTCTAGAGCAGCCATCAAGGCACGATCTTAACTTATTAATGGATGTTACTTCTTTCTGTACTTGTGAGAATTCGGTAGAGTTGCAGCTGACTTGGGGACAAGATCTAAAGTTGGCACATAAGGCTAAAATCCCACACAGTCAAATCACTCTTGAAAATCTTAAGTCACCCTTAAAATATAGCATACAGGATTATACAACCCTGTTTAAAACGGTTTATATGCATAAATGTACAGTATGTAGCAGATAATAAAAACCTGAATGCAAAATTTTTAAATATTGTTTTACACAAGATATATGTATATTAAAACACTAGAACTACACTCTGCATGATGCTCATATTTTGAGGGTCGTGCCGACTGAGGCTAGCTCAGAGTCTCATGTACTACTTTCTCTCATTCTGTGTCTTAAGCTCATTTAGTGGAATGACAAATTGACTTGCAATGTATTTTTTTCTTTTAATTTTTAATTTTGGCATAATTTCAGACTTAATGAAAAGTTGCAAGGATAGTACAAAGAATTCCCCACTGTTAACATTTTAGACACATTTGCTTCATTCTTTTTCTATTTCTGCAGTAGGTTTTTAAAAAATCGTTCTCTTTCATTTGTGCATGCATTATTAAATCTACATATTTTAAGTGTACAAATGATGCATCTTCACTCTAATTGCATCTCAGAGAAATTATGACAGCGATTTAATCAATGTTGCTGGTGTGCAGTAGGAGCTGATAAAAATGGATAAATCAGAGATGAGTGAAATAAAGGTGCCCAAAGTGTTGACCTCGCCAACCAATATGAATCCTAGTAATAGTGAAGAATAGAAAGCAGACACTTCACTGTTGGTAAGAATGCTGAATTACAAAAATCATCATGAAACCAGAATAAAGTCCATCTTTTTGTAATTTGCATCACTAATGTGCTATTATACTTAGTGTTTTTTTTTTTACATACAGATGCGAGTGACATGTATGAGCTCATAAATAATTCAAAGATCCACTGTGAGTTCTCACCTCTGATTTCTATTGTTCCTCAGCAAAGGAGGATGACTTTCTATTACCGTTGGAGCTGGAATTGTCACCCTGCAATATTATTGTTATTAACATTATTGCAAGTGATTATTGTGATTATAAGTGATTAGTCTTACAAGTAATTATGAAGATTCTGAATTATCTGGTCTTCAGACATCCAGAGACAACTCATGCATTTCAAAACATCACTCACTGCATCTTAATGTCTGTTAGCTGGTGAGACTGGTCAGTAAATTACTACCTGATGGTGCTTGTCTGACTATCGTTTGTGCTCTTGTACAAGCTTAACAGTTAAATTATACTTTCTTAAACAATTTGTTTCAAATAATAAAAAATGCTAAAACAGTAAATAATACCCAAAGAAGAGGGAACCACAATGAATAAGCCAAGTCAATTGAAGTTTATTGCTCCTTCACTGATAACACTTTGTCTGCTGGTTGTCTTATGGTTTTAATGATTTATTTGTATACGGTTTTTAAATCCGCGTGCATACAACTAAGCGCCCTGACTTCCTTTGTTTGTAGAACACTTTGTTTTATTTTAGTTAACACATCTCACCCCTTCCCCGCAAAAGAATGAAAAAAGTGGTACCGTCATTGATTGTTCTGAAGCTTAGAGAGAAAGGAGTCTTTCAGAAGAGAGCTTAGGGAATGTTGAGGAACGCGAGCTGCTTGCTCTTATCTATTATGTAACATGGACTTTGGACACAGAAGTAATGGAACTGCGATAACAGTAGAATAAAATGCTTACTGTGAATAGAGCACAGGGCTGCCCTTTTTGGAAGGAGATTGAAGGTAGTCTGAGAGCAGGGAGACAGAGGACACGGGCTTGGTTCCTAGATCGGTGTCATCTTGGGCAAATACCCTAACGGAAAGGTGAGATAGAGTCCCACTTTTAATGTAACACTTACTGGGGGCAAGAAATTATCAGAAGTCATGCCATTTAATCCACACAGTATTCCCAGAGCATGATGTGACTAGCTGTATGCTCTCCATGGGGAACCTGAGGCTCGAGAGGTCTAGTATCCAGATACAAAGAGCTAGGTGAATGGAAGAGGATGGGCTAGTGTCATGGTTGAGACCATGGGTTCTGAGTCAGTCAGGTGGAGGTTCAGATCCTCTATCCTGGCTCTCTGGCTTATTGACTGTGTGTCCTCAGGAAAGTTGCATAATAACCTTTATTTTCCCACTTTCTAAATTGGGCATATAATTCTACTTCTGTCTTCTAGGATTGTTCTGAGGTGTAATTAAGATATTGCTGGCAGCTGCTTATATCCATACTTGAACCTATGAAGTGTTTAATTCTTTAGTTATATTATTATTTTATGACAGAACTGGGCTTTTTAAGACTCAAAAGCCCTCATGGAACAATAATAACCCTCCTCTTCTCTTGTATCACCAAATTATCATGGGGCTGGTGAAATAATTTGAGGAAAGCATCTTGTGAATGGATGTGTGTGCCCATCATTGTGATTGCTCTCTTTCTTATGAGTATGGCTTGGGTCTCCAGATGGAAGCTTCGTAAAAGCAGGAGTCATGTTTTCATTTTTTCCTAGACCGTGTGTTGCTAATTCACATCTCTGAAAACAGAAAGTGCACTATAAGCCCTAATTCAGTAACTCCTAGAGTCATTTATCTGCAGTACTTCTACTCAGATTAGAAACTACTTTTATTTCATATTTATCATTTTTGATGGAAAACTGCATAATCCTATTTGTCTTATATAGAAAAAGGGTATTATTGAGACCCAAGAATGTTGTTACAGTCCAGCAATCACACTTTTATGATATTATAAATCTCCCTCTTCTGCATGTCTTAAATATTGTTCATAGCAACAAAAATAATTTTAAAGGGGCATGTTACTATTTTTAATACCCACAGGTGTTTCATTCTTAAACTCCATTCTTGCCCATATTAATTGCTACCCTTACCCAGTACTGAAATAAATGCATATTAATTTTTAGTGTTGTTTATTTTATTTCTGCAGGTGCGTATTAATTTTGAAGTCCAGTTAAGCCTGTCTAGACCCTAAATGCCACCAGATCTCTTAAACACACATTTAGTTTTTATTGTTTTTGTTACATTCTTTATGATCAGAATTAATGAATGTAGTTTTAAAAGCTTATTACTTACCCTGAAGACTGGATTTGAATGTGCTGTTCTGGTCTGCTGAGTAAATGGAGATTTAATTACAGATATTTAATTGCTTATTATGAACTTGATGGACTGGAACTGAATAAGCCCTTCTTCCCTGTTTTGCATCTTTAAATGCACCGCATAAACTCAATCCTGTCTAGCTATCATTCTGTTGAACTTCACCAACTCATGAATCACCATTACCTGGGATTTGATGTAAGCGTATGTATGTTGGACAGTAATAGAAGGACAGTCTCTAGCTTTCTAAAAATATGCAAAGGAGGTGTATTTTATTTAAACTAAAAGTAAAGGTTAACCTTAAGAGAAATTCATTCATGAGTTAAAAAGGGAGATAATCTTCACTTTGGAGAAAACATAATTAGAATTTCGAAATTAGAAAGCCCACTCAAAGATGCAAGTGAAATGTTGGAATAAAATGAAATTCTAATATCTAACCATATTTATTTTCATAACAAGTCAAATACACAATGGGGAACAGTGGCATTGAGGGATTTTAGTGCCAGCGGAATATAATAACTATAACAGTGACTGATTAAAGTTTGGTTACAGTTCCCTTTCACAGTATTATTTTTCGGTGCAATGTTATAGAAAAACCATGTTTAATGTAGATTTATGAAACTGATTTTTAGTCACAAAAATTTTTGCACTTCAAGCATATTTATCCTGCAACATAAAATAAATTTAAAATGTTTATGTAATCTTGTTGGTTGATCAGTGTTTTAATCAGAAGTTTATGCTTAAGGGGCACCTGGGTGGCTCAGTGGGTTAAAGCCTCTGCCTTCGGCTCAGGTCATGATCTCAGGGTTCTAGGATTGAGCCCCTCATCCGGCTCTCTTCTCAGCGGGGAGCCTGCTTCCCCCTCTCTCTCTGCCTGCCTCTCTGCCTACTTGTGATCTCTGTCTGTCACATAAGTAAATAAAATCTTTAAAAAAAAAAAAAAGGAAGAAGTTTATGATTAAATTTTCACTTCAAATAAGAACAGGTATTTATATTTGGACTGAGAATCTGAATACTGTTTATGTTGACTTGAGAGCAGGAAATTAAAAAAAAACTAGTTTCAGCGAAACTGTCTCAATTAATACGACTCCCAGTCGTATTAATTCTGATGCCAGAAACATTATAAATTCCCAGATATTTTTTTATTTAAGTATTCTTTTGTTTTTTTTTTTTTAATTTTTATTTTTTTAAGTTTTTATTTATTTGAGAGAGAGAGAGAGAGAATGAGCAGGGGGGAAGGGCAGAGGAAGAGGGAGAAGCAGACTCCCTGCTGATCAGGGAGCCCAACATGGGGCTCAGTCCTAGGACCCTGAGATAAGACCTGAGCGGAAGGTGGACACTTAACTGACTGAGCCACCCAGGCTCCCCTTGAAGTATTCTTTTACTGTTAGCTAATGTGGTGGTCCCTTTTCACAGTCAGGGATGTGAACAGACCTTGCAGAAGTCTGTCTCTTTGTCAAACCTTGCCCTGGAATCTCCAAAAATCCATCAGGGTACTAACTCAAGTCTTCTAAAGACATCCTTGCCTTGGTGCCATTTCCAACTTCAGTTAAGTCACTGAATCTATGAGGTTGATGAACTTCACAGTTTTCTCTAAAGATATTTGCCTCAGAAGGAGCTACTAAAGCAGAAGATCTCAAGTCAGAAACCCAGATAGTCATGGAATTGTCCACTAAGACTGCTTTTTTTAAAAAAAAAAAAAAATTGAAATACAGTTGGTATACAATGGTACATTAGTTTCCGTGTACAACATAGTGATTTGACAAATCTATGCATTATGCTATGCTCACCATGAGTGTAGCAACCATCTGTCACCATAAAATGTACTTAAAACCACTTTTAATACTGCACAGCACCACAGCCTCCTGTGAAGTCCTAAGTACTGATTCCAGAAATGACCTTTCTGTTCCAGTGGTGGCCATCGAGGATGTGTGAATTCTTTTCTCAGTACCAGTGGTTTGAGGAGATGATACTGGCCTAGGACAGTGATGTAGCTCTTTCTCAGGTACACAGCCACATTGTCAGGGTACAAGCTGGCTCCCTCCTGGGTATTGGAACATGTTCTAGAGGCCAGTCATTCACAAATGTAGGATTTCCATTCCACTTTGACCTTCCTCCTGATGTATGGTTAGCCTTTTCTCATGTGGATTTTATTTCAGGGCTTTCATTGTCCTTCCCTGACACTTGTCCTTTGTCAGGGTGATTCTCTTTCACCCTGTTAGGTTTCACTAGGAATCTTTCGAAATTTTACGGGGATTTGCCCAAAAACCTTCAAAATCTCTATCCAACACCTACAAAATATCAGTTGTGCCTCTCTGGATTAGCTTCTACAAAGTTTTCATTGAAGCAGTTGTCTTAATAGAATATATTGTATTTCATGAGCATTTCCACTTATGAAATTACAGTATTTTTGACTTTGGATAATGATCAAGATTTAAAGTTACCTGGAAGAGTAGTAATTTAGTAGAAATGACCTTCATTTAAAAAATTATGTTTGGGGCGCCTGGGTGGCTCAGTGGGTTAAGCCGCTGCCTTCGGCTCAGGTCATGATCTCAGGGTCCTGGGATCGAGTCCCACATCGGGCTCTCTGCTTGGCAGGGAGCCTGCTTCCCTCTCACTCTCTCTGCCTGCCTCTCTGCCTACTTGTGATCTCTCTGCCTACTTGTGATCTCTCTCTGTCAAATAAATAAATAAAATCTTTAAAAAAAAAAAATTATGTTTTACCATTTAAGAATTCTGTCTTATTGAAGAAAATTTTATAACATATTCTAGAAAAATAAGAAGACACTTACATACTAATGAAAATAGACTTTATTATATTTTATGGAATATCTTTATCACTGTGGCTTTTCTATCTCACTTGTTATGAGGGTAACAAAAGAACATAAACAGTATTCACAAAATTTGACCCACTTTCTGACTTTCAAAAAATCAGGTATACATGATATTTTTTTTCTAAATAGTTCTGCATTACATGTGGTCTGTTGTGCATAAGCCCCAAATCAGTTCATACTCCTCACAGATCTAATTTGGGCCGTAAAGAACTGCAGACTTAGGGATGTGGTAGGAGGCTTTCTGAGTGTTGTGGGCTGGAGTGGTTGGGGTGGAGGTGGAGGTGGAGTTGGGTTGGACTTTAGGATGACTAGGTAAAAGATATAAACACTTTCCTTCTATTCTACCCTAAAAGGTAGATAGCTAGCTTTTCTTTTTTTTTTAAGATTTTATTTATTTGACAGAGAGAGATCACAAGTAGACAGAGAGGCAGGCAGAGAGAGAGAGAGGGAAGCAGGCTCGCTGCTGAGCAGAGAGCCCGATGCGGGACTCGATCCCAGGACCCTGAGATCATGACCTGAGCTGAAGGCAGCGGCTTAACCCACTGAGCCACCCAGGCGCCCCAGATAGCAAGCTTTTCAACTATAGTCTAGCTTTGGATGATTTAAGACATAAAATACTCATAATTGTCCCAGAAATATTCAACAGTATTTTCAGAGAGTAGGGAACCGAAAAATATCTCCAATTTAGTTTTTGACCCACCCTTAAAGAGTATAATGACAATGACTACAGGGTACTGTGGGAAGTCAGTGGCTGGAAGGGGCTGGGACAGCTCAGTACAATGGGATTATGGTGTGTCCTCACCAAATGTAAGCAAAGTCAATACTCAAAACTGTACTTTTCCTTAAACTAAAACATATTAAAATATATATGCTTTCTTTTTCTTGAATGATACATTTGTAAATAATTACTTGGCAGACCCTTTGCGGGAAGAGAACATCAAGCATTCCATTATCTCAGGATTTTTTGAAAGATGAGTTGAGTCAGTTTGTTGGAGTTGTTGGAGGTGTCAGCAGGAGAAGGATGTCAGCTTGCCCACTATCTCTGGTTCTTCTTGGTGGATATATCATCATTGACTCAGAATAATGAGAGTCATTTTCACCTCATATTTCCTGAACTCCTTGCACATGGGCACAACTTTACTGATCACTCTTGGCTCTCTGACATTCCAAGGAAGGTTAACACATCAAAGCCACAGCCATAGGGACAGAATCCTGTCATTGTTTAACAGGAGGGATCCCCAGTCATTGTTGAGTCCATTGTTTTTCCTTCAGAGCTAAGACTCATAAAACTTATGAGTAACAAGTATAATAATAACAGCCAACATTTATGGGCACTATGCTGAGCAAGTAACATGGATTATTTAATTTAATCCTTTTAACAATCCTGTAAGGTAAGGACTATAATCCCCACTTCATAGTGAGAAGATTGATGCACAGGCAGGTTAAGAATCCTGCCCAGCGTCACACAAACCCACGAGTGCAAAAGTAGAATTTGATCTCAGAAATATGTCTGCAATGGCAAAAGCATAATGACTATATCATACTGCCCTTTCATTTTTTAAATCAAATTACTGTCAAAATATTACATGGCAATTTGGTAGAACTTCAGCCCAGATTTTCTCTCTCCCAGGCTTCTGGTAATGATTAATGATTATGATTAATGAGTTGATTGAGCAGTAGTAATAGCTGCTGACTTTAAATGTATTTATACGCACATGCACACATATTAGTTCTTACCTCATGGTCCTGCCCCTTTCTCACTTCTTGTATGCCCCTTTCTTTTCCTAGCTTTTTTGAGATAGAATTGACAAATGTTTTTACATTTAAAATGTACAACATGGTGATATGATATATGTATGCATTGTGAAATATTTACCATAATCAGGTTAATTAACTCATCCTTCACATCACATAGTTCCCTTGTCTGTGGCTGTGTGAGTGTGTGGTGAGAACACTTCAGATTGATATTCTCTTAGCAAATTCCAGGTATATAGGGCAATCTTACTAATTTCAGCCATCACACTATATGTACATTTTCTATTATTCTTAAAGACCTTTACCAGGAGTTTAATTTACTCAATCTTAAGAATTTTATATTTTGTGAAATATGTTTCCCACTGTTGTGGAATATCTGTACCACTTGTTATCTCAGTAACTGACTGTAAACTCAGAGCATCTTTCTGTCTGTCCCAGCCTCGATTCCTACATGTGAATTCTTTGTCCATTTTTTCCCTTTTAAACAAAAGGCTATTTCTCTTCTGTGTACTCCCCTGCTGAACAGTTATCCTCCTCCAGCCCAAACACAAACAAATTCCATACTCTTCCAAGCATCTCTGGAAATTAGTTCAATTTTTGTCTCATAAATATCATATAGAAAGGTGCATAAACATAAGCTCCTTTACAGATTAATTACCATTCCAAGGAAGCTTCTCAGGTCAGGAAATCCGACACTGCCAGCACTTAAAAGGCCTTTAAGGGACTCTCCTTTATTACAAGCTCCTACTCCCAATAGGTAACTTCTGTATCAATGTTGTGTTAATTATGCCCTGGATTTTCTTTTAAATATATAGTTTCCCTTTCATGAGTACATACACTGAGTTTAATTTGGCCGATATGAGCCTTACTATTTTTTTCTCTTCCTTCATCTCCCCTACGATGTCTTTTTTTTTTTTTTTTAGATTTTATTTATTTATTTGACAGACAGAGATCACAAGTAGGCAGAGAGGCAGGGAGAGAGAGAGGGTGGGGGAAGCAGGCTTCCCGCTGAGCAGAGAGCCCGATGTGGGACTTGATCCCAGGACCCTGAGATCATGACCTGAGCGGAAGGCAGGGGCTTAACCCACTGAGCCATCCAGGCGCCCATCCCCTACGATGTCTTGTCTAACATTCTTCCTCTTGTCTCTTTCATGTTTCTGGTACAGAAATTCTGTTTAATCTTCATGTGGTTTATATTTATTAATCAGTGTAATCGAAGTCTGTCATCATCTCTGCATAGCAGCATACATTCGGTTCTTGTAAATTCTCTTATTATTCTTTTATTTATTCCTTCTATTTGTCATTACAAGCCATTATTCCCTAACAACCTGAAAAGAAAGCAAAATTCAGAGACCTGTTTGGGAGGGAGAAATGGCAAGGTGCAGCATTTACTACTACTTACCTTCAGAGACAATGACTTCTGTGTGGATTCTGCATTTGGGGAACCCAGGTCTGTCATCTCCAAAAGCCTACACATTGCTTCTCTTAGTTCTTTAGGAATCAGCAGAATCAATCCTTAGACTAACACCCCACCCCATGAAAAATTCTAATGGAAAATGGGGAGTGTAATACATAAAACAAAATCTAAGAACTATTTGTATTTATTAGAAAAGGCCTATGATCTTGTCTAGCCAAAAACATTTCAACATTGGTCCATTAGAGAAAATGACTATGCTGCCATCCCAAATCATGTTTTGAAGACCATTTAATGGTCTGGGGATGATGCTCATATTACGGTAAGTGAAAAAGCAGGTTCCCAAACTCTATATTGGGCATAATCCCAATTTGGTGAAATAAATGCACAGAGAAGAAATGGTGGAGAAAAATACTCCAAAACATTACAAGACTTGTCTCTGCATTTTGGTGGGATTAGGAGTTATATTTAATTCATTTTTTACATCTTTCTGTATGTACAGGCTTTTCTATAACAAGCATGCTACTTTCATAACGAGACAAAAAAGCTATGTTAAAACAAACAAAAGCTAATGACCTTGTTGGGTAGTTTTTTGCCTATTGTTTGACAAAAAAAGAGGGTTGCACGTGCCTTGTTTTTTTGTCCCAGTCAGAGCCCTGCTATATGTCAACCTGGAGGGGCTTTTGGTTTTGATTGCAGACATTTGGATTGGCATTGTTTGTCCTTTCCATTCCCCAGGTGCTTCCGTCTGGGCACTTGTGAGCCCTGCTTACTCCCTGACTTCACCTTATGCTCCCATAAGTGTTCCGTAAGGCTTGGGAGCCACGTCTCCCTGATGAGTAAGGAGGCCTGGACAAGAAAAGTCCTGCCTTATTCTTATCATCCTTGCCACACCAGACCCATGTCATCATGACCTGAGGACCAGGGTACTTAGGGTATCACTGAATGAGGACATCTACTGGGTGGGTTCCTTTCCTCTACCTCTGAGGTTGCGCCTCTTCCTTCCCCAGGGACTGCAAGGCAATGGGCACCACCAGGAAGCACATAGGCACAGTGGGTCTCTGTGCAAGTGAGAGTTTGGGTTAGGAAGTTAATTGCAGTTTTCATCAGGATAAAGATATCCAGATGTGAGAGAGATTCACGTTTCTTCCCACGCCATGGAACAGATGACTGAACTAAAAGAAACATTTATTCTGTGAAGGAAGAAAATGAATACACCTGCACTATCTTCTCTCTACTCTTATGTTCCTTAAATTAAATTAAACCACCAAACAGGTCCTACTGGCTAAAGGAACAAATGCATTACTGTACTTAAGAGCATTTGATGTAAATTTCTTAGTGAAGAAAGAATAAACAGAAATTTATACAATGTATGTAGATGCTGTAAGCCTTGCAAGAAATTTATACAAAACTTCTTGTTCCCAGACCTATCACGTAATTGTGCTGAATCCATTCTATACATTTGCTCTATAGAAGATTTTTGCAATGTTTTATGTGAGAACCATTTTCAGATGTGGCTTGTATCTCTTCACTTTATCGTAATAGCTTATAAAAATTTTTTAAATCTAATTTAATTTTTTTCAGTGTTCCAAAATTCATTGTTTATGCACCACACCCAATGCTCCATGCAGTATGTGCCTTACAAAATTTTTGACTGAATCAGAGAATTTTAAAGTTGGATCTTTAAAGTGTGAGATCATATTGTTAGTTTTTTTTAATACTAAAAAAATACTGAGGTCCAGGAATAAATATACATATGTAATGTGTATGTGTATGTGAGTCGAAACTTCAATTGAAGTTAATGGATTTTTCTTTACTTTAAAAAATGTCTTACAAGTCTAATACTTTATTATATTCATATTTGTTGATTAACTAGTTGATAGTTT
This sequence comes from Meles meles, assembly GCF_922984935.1. Taxonomy (NCBI): domain Eukaryota; kingdom Metazoa; phylum Chordata; class Mammalia; order Carnivora; family Mustelidae; genus Meles; species Meles meles. The sequence goes on along the minus strand of NC_060068.1, from coordinate 75,699,878 downwards.
TAACCAGGATGAAAAAATAATATTAAGCAAGGGAAGTAAAAAGGACTTCAAAGAACAATTATCTGCTGTGAAAGTGGAAACCTTGGATTGGCATATGAAGGAAATAACATGTTTTTATTGCTACTAGTTACACAGAATATTTTTAGCAGTGTTCTCATCCCTGATGACAGAAATCCCATCACACGCTAAATAACTAAAAGCATGGATTGTGGGTAAGAAAAAAGAGAGGGGGATGAAGTTTGGGCCAAGTCTACAGTGAAGAGGTTTAAATATCTCATAAAACCTCAGACCATACCGGTCTTTCAGAATTTAGGGCAGTTCGCTTTCAGCGAAGTCCAGCTTCCTGTGCACAAGAGCAATGCCTTCAGATTATTTTTTGAACATCAAACAGGCTTTTTTCAGGACCTCATTTTAATGAGTTCTGATGGGTAATCAGAAATACATGGATTAAGTCTGCTTTCAAATAAACATGCGTTTAGCAATTAAAAAGAAAGCTTGGCTCAGTGTGCTCTGCATCCGGCCAAGCTCTAAACATGGGACGAGGCAGTTGAGAGTGTTGGATGAGAACATGCAGTGGAACTTTATAAGCTTTATAAGCTTTGCTCAGCTTCTTCCTGGGGGATGAGAAAATGCTCAGTACCAGTATATCAGAGACTGTTCATTGGCCCCAGTCAACACATGGCAGAGACTCTGGAAACAGAGACCGTGCCAATAGCTGTCTGCATTTAGATGTATTCCTACAGAGCTCATTAGCTTTCCCTTCAGAAGACAGTCAGTGTGGTGGGCAAGGAAGGGCACAGTCTCCGGAACCAGCTTCAAACCCCAGCTCAGTCACTTCCTATTAGTCCATTACTTAGGCTCTCTCAGTTTGCTGACCTATAAAATGGGAGCAGTAATACTGTATTTCATAGGGTTGCTGTGATCATTTGATAAAGTAATAAAATATCCAGTGGATGTTAGTTATTATCAGTGTCTAACTTTAAATTCTGAGGATTTGACTGAAATTTTTCACAAATTAAGTCTGAGAAGTGTGTCTATTAAGAATAGACAGCACTGTTAACTCTCTATTGATAGATATTTCCAGAGAGAGCTGGATAAGAAAAGGATTAGTACCTTTAAAGGCCACGTTTGATAAGAGACTTATGTGGGGAACCTGCTATTGTCAGCAATCTGGGGTATGGGTTTAGTCTTCAAGAAGAAATCAGATTAACTAGGTTGTACATTTTCAGCAAAAATATTGATAAAATAGTAAGAGTTTAATAGGAGAATGATATGGATTTTTCTTGGAGGCTGGTCTACATTAGTAAAGTAGATGCTTAATATACATTTAATTAAGCATTTCCCAAAGTTTGTCTTATGACCCACTAGTGCTATGAGATGCTCCTTTAAAAAGGGTTCTGTAGTCCATTTGGGAAGTAGTGATTTCTATTTCTATGAGAATTTTTTTAAAAATTAATGATTTCTATTATGCCACTGTTATCCCACCTCAGAAATTCATAATGTGTCTTAGCTTATTAAATGCTCTGATGAGTCCTGCTGCAAGGAAATCTATATAACTTTAACCCAATGTTTCTCAAAGTTATCTGACTACAGATCCCAGGGGAATTTTCTGTGAAACACACTCTGAATGTGCTAATATATATCACCTAAGGAAAGAATCATGATTTCATTGTGCACACCTTGACACTCTAGAATCTCAGAATTCTGGAAATAACTGATGTGAGAGAAATGGGGGCCAGAAACAGCAGCAAGAAGGAAAGAAAGTGGAGAGCTGACTTGGGAGTTAAGAAAACGAGAACATCAGAACCTACTTACCCCTTGGCATCCTGGCTTCGACACCTCTCCAGTCAAATGTCATTTCTTCTACCCTTGACCATCCTTTCTTAAAAAAAAAAAAAGTCTTTCACCTTTGCCAAGTTACTTTCTTTATTTTCTTCATAAACCTCTTTACTCTGTGAGAGAACATTGGTGTGTTCACTCATTTATTACTTCTGATAGCAGGGACTTGCCCTTCATCTCTGTCCCCAGGGAAGAGAACAGTACCTGATATGAAGCAGATACCCTATAAGTGTTTCTTGAAAGAATGAATAAATGATAATGGTGTGGTTCATTGAGATTCCCTTGAGTAGAGGAGGAGTAAATTTTTAGGAAGAAATGAAACAAGTTTAGTATTTAACATAATGAGCTTGAGGAATCATCAGATACAAGTATTTGTAGTAGCAAAGGAAGTGAGACCTGCCTACATGAGCTATGGGTGGGGGGAGGGCAAGAACGCCAAGCACATCATCACGATAACAATCACCACCACCACCACAGCTAATATTTACTATTTGCTATTTGTCAGAACTATTGTAAGCACATTCCGTGTGTGAATTCACTTAACCCTCACGATAACCCATGGAGGTAGGTGCTGTTATTATTCTCATTTTACACCAGAGTAAATCAAAACTTGGGTGGTTTAGGAAACCTTTCAAGGTCACAGAGCTAAGTAGTCATGGATTTGGATCCTTGCTATTTCCTTAGAAACAGCATCATTTAAGAATTCTACAGCAAAAGAGGAACTGGTAAAGATCACTGGAAGAAGGAGGCCAGAGACATCAATGGACAGGAAAGCCTAAGAAGGAAAAGTTGATGTTATCAAATTCTGCAAGGTGACATTTGAAAGTTTTAATTCTTTTTTTCAGAGCTCTTTCAGTGGTGTCATGTGAACAAGCCAGATGGCAGCAACTTGAAGAGTGACTGATCGGTGAGTAAGTTGGTTATTAGACTATTTTTTTGAGGACTTGCCTATAAAAGCTAGGACAGAGAGGAGGGAAATAACTAGAAGCTGACATGGAGCAGGGAGAGCATTTTAAAAAATCTATAATGTGGTGGCGAGTCTGCTTACAGGCTCCCAAGAAGAAAACAGTGAAGAGGGAGAGGACAAAATGACAGCAGGGGGTGAAGTCTTGGTTTTGAGAAAGCTGAGAAGAGATGGACCAAAGAACACAGATGGCAAAGAGATCATGGCCAGGGGTTTCACTGCAGGCTGCTGGACTCAAGTTAATTCAGATGATACATTTCTCATGGACTCATTCTGTACACATGTGTGTTTGTGAGTGTGTGTGTGTGTATTTATACAATAGTACTTAGCATTCTGTGTATAGAAACAAAAAAGTCAATAATCAGATTGAGCCAAAGCAGAGGGCAGGCGCAGAAGGAATGTGAGGATTCTGGCTGAAGTGATGTTAGGAAATCTCTGAGAGTAGAGAAGGAGACAAAGCTGTGAAGAAGGTAGTGGTCAAGGAGAAGGGAGAGGAGGAGGCTTTGAAGGCCTCAGATGGAAGAGCAGTTACATGGGAATGAGGAGGGTGAGATAGCTGGGGCCTCAGGTGTGCTCACACATTTCTGGGTGGAGGAATCCTGAGTCATGAGGGAGCCTGGGAGGTGTCTGTGAGAGTGGGAAGCTGGGGTGGAGTAGAGGTGAAGATTGTTGGTTTGAGGAAATGAGAAGTTCTGTGAGTGGGTTGATAGAAGTGCTCCTCACCCAACATACGATTGTGGAAGCTGTGCAGAATGACAGCAGGACTTGGAGTGGAGAAGAGGAAGGCCTGGGGACAGTCTATTCCGTCATTGGGGATGTGAACCTGGGAGCTGTGCAGATGAGTGGAATGGCTGGATGACAGAAACTCTAAGGAAGATAGGTCGCTTCATGAGAGTGTGACCTGAAGGTTGATGGTCTAGTCCCCCATTCTCACTCTTGCTTCAAATGAACACTGACCTCTCTTGATTCTGCTAGTTTAGAAGACTCTGGATGTATCTATCAAAACCAGTCTTATGCTGATGTTCTGCCCCTCCCCCACTCCCACCCCCAACCTCCACCAGGGGTCTCTTTCTTTGAGAAGGGTGATGAATACAGCTTTTCCAGCACCAGTGTCTGAACAAGATTAACATTTTAAGCTCCTGTCAGCTCTGAACAAAGAGGCTGATGAGCTTGTCTTCTTGGTTAGACAGCAGGGACCTGAGAGATGGGAAAATGAGTAACATTTGACTGGGAGGTGCCAACAAGGAAGAGTCAGGTGCAGAACACCTACTTCTGGCCCGCTCCAATGATACAGTGTGAAAATACAGTTCTGACCCTGCAGCGTGCTGACATGGAACGCTGAGGCTTGTATAGATGCCCAGGGAAAGTTGGGGACACTTGACAAGTTGGTGACACATTGTGCCATGACCATGGCAGTGATCCCTGAGCCATTCACTGTATCGTCTAGGCCTGAGATGATCACTCAGGGTCTTCTAATTGCGGGATGAAGCAAAGACTTGTTTTTCTTATAAATACAATATTCATCTTGCATCTGCCTTTTCTCACACCTGTGTCTAACCTTCTAAGTATGGAACTACAATGTTGTCTCTGCAGATGAGGTAGTACAGATAAAGAGGATGGAGAGATATTTGTAAGTTCCTACTTCTTGTGTGTTTGTTTGCTGAGAGATACGAGGCTCTAGGCCAGTCTTAGTTTTAGTTCTCCACCGATCGCTTTCTCTGCACAGAGATATCTGACACGGTGTCCGGGGGCCTCTGTGTAGGCATTTGGACGATGCCATCTGCAGGAAGTCCAGAGCAGCAGTGTGCCAGTCCAGAGCTCCACCAGGTCTCTGGTGGACAAACTGCCCTCTGCCTTGGTCCCTGCTCCCAGACAGAAGGGGGGAGAAGCAAACCCAATGCTAGTGTCGGCACAGGTGCCGTGATGAGATCCAGCTTAATTGTAATGGATTTAAGAAAGACAAAGAGACTGAAACACAGAGGCTAGTGAGAAATAGTCTACCCAGAGACGGGAGGGGGAACCTCAGTTCTCCAAACGTTTCATCGTTATCCCTGTTATTTTAGCGAGTTATCTCAAATCAGGAGTAGATAAACTGAGAGGTGGCAAAGCAAATACGTAACTTCCCAGTCCTTATTTTATTGGGTGGCAAAATTTGTTGGGCAGTGAAAAGTGCCTTGGGTGGTTTGAACGCTGTAGACACATACTGTGAATGGTTTGGTCCTAGGTTTATCCCAGATGTGCAAACTGATAACACGTAGGGAGGCAACCGTAAACACTCGCCCATCGAACACTTCTTGCTTTTTTGACTCTTGGAGATTCATCAGTTGATTTCGACTGGGGTCTCCTCTACCATTTTAGCTTATAAAATCTTCACATTTTATTTTATTTTTTTAAAAGATGTTATTTATTTATTTGACAGATATCACAAATAGGCAAAGAGGCAAGCAGAGAGAGAGAGGAGGAAGCAGGCTCCTCACGGAGCAGAGAGCCCAATGCGAGGCTTGATCCCAGGACCCTGGTATCATGACCTGAGCCGAAGGCAGAGGCTTTAATCCACTGAGCCACCCAGGTGCCCCAAACCTTCACATTTTAAAGAGCATTCTCTCTCTAACAGATGGGTCCACATTTCCACAGGTCCCTCCACTATAGATAAAACAGTTCGAGTTTCAGTTCTCAAGCCAGAACAGGCCCTCGTCATTGCTCTTACTGGGAAGGAATAGCAAAGAGAAATCAAAGGCTAAGGAGAGCAGCGGGGGTGGGGGTGAGGGGAGGGGGAGGTGCTGGCTTCAGTCTCTTCTTTAAGGCTCCTCCTAGTCCTGCTAGAATTCACTTGATGTTTGTCCGTTCAGAAGGCTTCGTATTTTGTTCCTATATGCATTCAGTTACAATGAAGACATTTTTCTCTTTCATATAATGTGGAACATTAAAAAATAATACTCTGGGTGATGCACTGGGGAGGTTTGCTTTTCCTAGTGTGTGGTTCTTGGCCCAAAATGTATGATGGTTGGAAAAAAATCAACACAAGGCTGCTCTGTATAATATTATGTCTCTGGTAGAGAGTGGATGGAGGGTTTTATGGAGCACACATTCTAAAGGTAAAAATCTTTAACAAGTCACAACTCAGTGGCTGATGAAACCTTACATTCAAACCTTAGATAAATAAACTGAAAAATCTCCAAAGGAGAGCAGTCGCCAAGTGTTCACATTTGATTTCGATAGTACATTTAAATATTTTCTAAGTTTAATATCACCCCTTCCTTTTATTGTAAGGAACCAATCAAGCAAACAAACATGCATGTTGGAAATGCATGTATCTGATTTATGTAATATCTTACTATGAGGATTTTATTATCTCCCTTCTAAAATTATTTGTCGTTCTTTCATTTTCCCAAAGAGAATGGGAAGACTTTCAAGTAGAGTTTGCTAAGGACACTTGGAGCTAAACTTCTCTGCCGTTTATATTTAATGGTCTTCACTCACCCTGTGTCTTGGATTTCTTTCCCCTTCCACGACATCAGATATATTCAGAAAATTCCATAAAGCCCATCACTGGTGTGTAGTAAGGAAGGCTTACCATGCATTTACCATCATGTTTTAGAAAGTGATTGAGGTTGAAGTAACAGATTTCAGGGATACTGATGGCCCTTCGTAATGCATTGCCTTCGTGTAAGGGCAGGAGTGTGTGGTGGGGAGGCTGCTTCACCTGATTCTGAGGCCAGATTTGTTCCATACATGATTACATTTGACTTCCTTAAGTGCTATCTCTGCAAAGGCAGAGATTGATTTTGAGAAACTTGGGAGTCACCCTGACTCCTCTCATTTTGTCATCATCTGTTAACATCCATTTATCTCCAAATACTGGTTCATCTAAACTATTCTCTGAGCCCATATGCCCTTTTATCTCTCTACAGTGCCAGCGCTCCAGTTTAGGTTGTCATCCAAAACTGATGACTTCTAAGCTTGCTTGGTTGCTTTGGCTTGCCCTCCCTTTCCAGTCCATTCTGTCCTGTCATAGACAGGACAGTCTGATCGTGCACCCTCCCTGATGAAACACATGCTGGGATTTCTTTTCCCCAAGTGCCCAGGCTCACTGCTTCTATTCCCTTTCTTCCCTATCTCTTTTTTTTTTAATTTTTTTTAAAGATTTTACTTATTTATTTGACAGAGAGAGATCACAAGTAAGCAGAGAGGCAGGCAGAGAGAGAGGAGGAAGCAGGCTCTCTGCTGAGCAGAGAGCCCGACACGGGGCTCCATCCCAGGATCCTGAGATCATGACCTGAGCGGAAGGCAGAGGCTTTAACACACTGAGCCACCCAGGCGCCCCCCTAACTCTTTCTTATTACTGAAGCTCAGCTCTGGGGACTGATTCTTTAGGAGGGCTTCCCTGAGCTCCTCCCCACCCATGGCACCATGCAGGACTGACTGCCTGTGCTTTATGCCCCACTGCTGCTCTCAATCCCTCACCAGTGCTCTTCTCCTTCTTTACATCCCCAGCCATTCGCACCCAGTAGGTACTCAAACATGATTTACTTGTCACATGAATAAATGAATGCATGACAGAGAAATTGGTGGTTACTTTTTTCTTTTTTTAAAAGATGTTATTTATTTATTTATTTAACAGAGAGAAAGAGAGAGAGAGAGCGAGAGATATCACAAGTAGGCAGAGAGGCAGGCAGAGAGAGAGAGAGGGAACGGGCTCCCTGCTGAGCAGAGAGCCTAATGAGGGGCTTAATCCCAGGACTCTGGGATCATGACCTGAGCCGAAGGCAGAGGCTTTAACCCACTGAGCCAGCCAGGTGCCCCAGTGATTACTTTTGATTTAGCCAAACAGAGGTTAGAAATAGCTTGTCTCTGCTTAGCCCATTTCATCACATTTGCTCCCCACATTAAAGGAAGTGAAACTACATATAAATTGAAGGCTCTCTGTATTTTTTCCTGATCCCTCTCTCTCTCGAGGTAAGAATTATTTTGAATTTGTTTTAACGTATATTATCAGATACATACTAGACATGGATCAGTAAATAATACATTGTTTTGTATATCTTCCAACTTTACATAACTGGTATTGCATGTAAGTGACAGTCTCCAACTGTTCTCTTCAATCACTACTATATTGAGGTGATTTGTAAATATTAATACATCACCCCCCCAGTTCATTATTTTAATTGCTGTATCAAATTGCATTATGTATATACCACATTTTATATTTATTAGACTATTGCAAATACTGCTGTGTGAACATCCTTCTCCGTATGTCCTGGATAAGTAGTCAGAAGAGCAATTACTAGGTTAAAGTATATTCACAGTGTCCACTACACTATATATGTCGAATTATCCTACTATGTTGTACCAGTGTATGCTCCCACCAGCAGTTTATGACATTATCTATGGCTCTACGTCCTTGCTCACATTTACTGCTACCAGAGTTTAAAATGGTTTTAATATGATGAATTTGAAATGCATCTCACTTTTTGTTTAATTCAAATATCTCGGGACATCTGGGTGGCTCAATGGGTTAAAGCCTCTGCCTTTGGCTCAGGTCATGATCTCAGGGTCCTGGGATCAAGCCCCATATCGGGCTCTCTGTTTAGCGGGGAGCCTGCTTCTTCCTCTCTCTCTGCCTGCCTCTCTGCCTAGTTGTGCTCTCTGTCTGTCAAATAAATAAATAAAATCTTTAAAAATATATAATTCAGGGGCACCTGGGTGGCTCAGTGGGTTAAAGCCTCTGCCTTTAGCTCAGGTCATGATCCCAGAGTTCTGGGATCGAGCCGCGCATCGGGCTCCCTGCTCAGCGGGGAGCCTGCTTCCTCCTCTCTCTCTGCCTGCCTCTCTTCTGCCTGCTTGTGATCTCTGTCTGTCAAGTGAATAAATAAAATCTTTAAAAAATATATATACATATATAAAAAAATTCCAATATCTCTTACTATTTCTGGTATTAAGCATCTTGTCATATACTTATGAATCATTCAGACTTTTCTGTGAATAGGTATCTTAGACAAATGAATAATAAAAAGTAAATAATCCAGTAGCTTAAATACCTGACCAAAATTGGGTACTGTTGAAAAGCAGGTATAGAAATTGTTAGGTAACTGCCAGTGTCTGTCATGGTAATCAGGCCATGTCAGTTTCGGAAGCTCACTTTATGCTTGTGGTCCCTGTGGGTCTTCCATGATTTGCTAGTTTCCCTGCTCTGAAGGGAAGAGGAGGGAGATAAAGACATACTCATGTCTAGAAATCAAAATATCTTTAGTTTAAAAAAAAAAATAAAGTAGGGGCGCCTGGGTGGCTTAGTTGTTAAATGTCTGCCTTCAGCTCAGGTCATGATCCCAGGGTCCATCGAGCCCCACACTGGGCTTCCTGCTCGGCAGGAAGCCTGCTTCTCTCTCTCCCACTCCCCCTGCTTGCGTTCCCTCTCTCGCTGTCTTTCTCTCTCTGTCAAATAAAATAAAATTAAATAAAATTTTAAAAAAAGGAAAGTTAACCTAGTAAGAGAGAGGAGATATTTGGGGAACAACAGAAAAATGACAAATCTATAGCTCTGGGCACAGTGCTAATTTTTTTTTACCATCCATTCTGCCTCCTGTTTCCTCTACTTCCATTTCTATCCTATAATCTCTGTCTTGGGTTCTTGGCTACGCAGTGAGGAACATAAATCTTTCAGGGTTCATAAAAGGTCAGCATATGTCTGAACCAACAATGTCCAGCAGAAATACAATGTGAACCACATATGCAATCTTAAATGTTCTAATAGACACATTTCAAAAAGGAAAAAGAAGGGGCACCTGGGTGGCTCAGTGGGTTAAAGCCTCTGCCTTCAGCGCAGGTCATGATCCCAGAGTCCTGGGATCGAGCCCTGCGTCGGGCCCTCTGCTCAGCAGAGAGCCTGTTTCCTTTTCCTCCTCTCTCTCTGCCTGCCTCTCTGCCTACTTGTGATCTCTGCCTGTCAAATAAATAAATAAAATCTTTAAAAAAGGAAAAAGAAAGGAGTAGAATTAATATATTTTATCCAAAATATAATCATTTCAACATGTAATTACTATAAAAACCATCTAGATATTTCGCATTGATCTTTTTTTAATAGTAAGTGTTCAAACATCAGTGTACATTTCACACTTAAAGCTCATTTCAGTTTATACTGGCCTCATTTCAAATGCTCAATAGTCACATGGCTAGTGCCCACATTATTAGACAGAATAGGTCTAAATCATTTGGAGAGCAGTGCAATTTCACCCAACATAAATACCCATTCTTCACCTCTATTTTCTCCCCTCCCCATAACATATTGATATTCTGTGGTCTGCATTCTGATTATCTTTTCAAATCAAGACTGGAACAAGGAGATTAAGGAATCAGGATTATTCCGAGAGGACTGTGGAGCTGTATTTTTTTTTTCTCCTTCTCTCTAACACAATGCGCCCTGGATTCATTGCCCATCAGTTACTTATTTTAACAATTCAGAAAATCAGGGGCGCCTGGGTGGCTCAGTGGTTTAAGCCTCTGCCTTCGGCTAAGGTCATGATCTCAGGGTCCTGGGAACAAGCCCCACATTGGGCTCTCTGCTCAGCAGGGAGCCTGCTACTCCCTCTCTGCCTGCCTCTTTGTCTACTTGTGATTTCTCTCTCTGTCAAATAAATAAATAAAATCTTAAAAAAATTTTCAGAAAATCCTAATATGGAGTCTAGGGTAATCACCCTGATTTCAGTTGCCCTCGGAGCATATGCATTCTGAAATGTCTAAGTATTGGTACTCATTCACTAAGAGACTTAAAAATTATTTATCTACAAAAAATTGTCACGGTTTCTTGCAAGAATTCTAAAATGTAGAACTTGAAGGGATCATGATTATTATTTAATCCAACTTAATACAATGAGTGGTTAGGTGACTTGCCAAAGGAGCCACACCCCAGTAGTAGCAGACACATGTCTAGAACTTAGGTTCCTGGACTCCTAGACCAGTGGTTATTCTGTCTGCCACTCAATGTGAATTTTGATGACTGACAGTCAGAACTCTGAGACCCAAGGAACAGTGTTCCTCTTACCTCTCTAATCTCCTTCAGGGGCCATACAGCTTCATTTTCTCTTAGCACACATGATTGAATGTAAATGTCACCTGGCTCTAAATAGAAAGAACAGGCCAGCACAGTATTGAGCAACTATGCCCAAAGCAGCATGTCTTTTGGTAGAGCTGAGTTAGGTGTGTAGCCAATCTCAAACCAAAGTGAGGACAACAAATTGTTGCTTTTCTCAAGATAAATATGCTCTTTTTTCCCTGCATGCTACTACAATCTCTTTCTCTCAGTTAGCAGTAAAAATTTGCTATATACAATAGTGACATTCTTTTTGATAAAACAAATGGTTGCTCAACCTGTGAGCCACACCCAGTGTCCTGTTGTGGGGAGGAAAACCATCCAGCAATTTACCTTCGATTTTTTGCTTTTGTTACAAACATTGCTTTTCTCTGTTAGAGAAGCATCAAGCCCCTTACTTGTTTTACTTTGTAGTAAGGTGTGGATTTATTTAGGAAATTACCAACAGTAGCTTCCTGGGAGCTTTTCTTATCCTGGTTCAGCAGCCAAATATTAACTAATCCAAAAATTACTTCTATGATAAATTCTCTCTTTTATATTGAAAATGATAAATAATTAAGCACACCTAGACACTATTTATTTATTTTTCAACACGCTTAGTGGACACGGGATCTTGAAAAGATGCAAATGATGCTCAGTCTATGCCTGATTTATTCTAAATCATGAAGTGGGGAAAGTGCACTTAAAGAGTTCAGACCTGAGCTGTGAGATAGATGTCTGTCTCACATACACACATGAAATACACAGTCTGCAAGGTGTGAAATGTCTGTATGGAAATACCTCAGAGAGTCACTGGGGAGGTTTTTGTGGCAGTACTCTTCCCTGCAGTGTGCCAGTGAAACGAATGGAAAAGGAGGCCTGGTACATTAAACCATAAAAGAGTCATTAACACTGTCCTCTAGGCCAGATGTTTTTCAAAGATTGCTATGAAGATTTCTTCCAAAGAAGATTATCTGGTGATTGACTATTTGGCCACTTGAGTAATTGGAAACACATTTCTTTGTGGGCATGGTTTCTTTTGGATTGGCCCACTTCGAATCCTAGGATCTTAGAATCCTCCAGTTGCTGATGGTGAGCAGAGGGACACAAATGTTTCATGACTTGAAAAAGGTCACTCAGTGAAAGAGTGGCAGGGCCTAGGGCCAAATGTTTTGATAACACTTCCTCAAAACCAGAGGACCTTTACTTTGTTGCACTTTGCTTTATTAACTCATTAAGAGAGATGCTTTATGATGAAAATGACAAAAGAGAATGAACCAGATTCTTCTCACTGGAAAAAACTATCTAAATACATACTGATATTTCTTCTGTCCAGTCTTCATTGAATAAAACAGAATAGCCACTTAGAATTTATGTTAACTCTGGTTTTTTGCTTTCCCATCTTAAAACATGGATAAGCCATTGGACTTACTGATGAGAAACCACTTTGGTCCCATTGCAGCCAGTCCCACCTGAGAAAAAGTAGATCTGAATGGAAGTGACAGGGTAGTATTTCCTGACTCAGTTCCTATTAAAAAAAAAAAAGAAGAAAGAAAGAAAAAAAAAAAAAAAGTGAAGCTTTAGCCCTCCTAAATTTCTCCCAATTATTTCAAGAAGTCCCTTGAGCTTGTTACCACAATACTCCTGGCCATTAGGTGGAGTCTTCCATTTTCTCCTTACATACTTGAGTATGCTATTTTGGTACCTTGTAAGTACCTTTCAGTTCTCAACTTTCTATCTTCTCACATCTGTCTATTACAGCGATGTTGAACTGCATGGACCACATCTGATTCTCCATAATGCACTGGTCCTTTGGGACTTCTAATCAACTCCAGATGTAGACTAGACAGACTAGACAGACCATGTGACCTTTCCTGCTTTGCGTGTTGTGTTGGGTTTCCTAAACCCTGGTTTAATGTCTTGCTGAAGTGAAGAAGAATTCTCAACCCTATCTCATGCTACACTATTTGCATGATCACGAAACTGGTCTGCTTCATGCTGCCAGCATCACACAGTGATTTTAGTGAAATGGCGTATTTGCTCCTGATGTTGCCTTCTTTCAGAAGCGACATCACACGGAACTCTGGTACAAATCTCAGGTGGAGAAAAGAGCTAGAAGCCAGTGTACATTCCAGTTGTGCTCACAAAATTGCCCTTGGTCCATATTGCATGAATCATATTTTTCTCTCCTTAGGATATATTAGTTCATATGGAGTTCTTCATTTTCTCATACAAACATTGTCTTTCAGGTCCTACCCACTGTGCTCAGACAGGTGTGTATTTGTGTGACACACATGAATCCAGTTCCTAAGTTGAGGACATTTTTCTTCTACCACAACAAAAGAATGCATTCAGCTTCAATATGTTTCTGATTTCTACCAGAGTTCAAGACACAGAGAGGCTTTTTATCATGGGGTTAATTTATTTTGGTTTGCAGTTATTCACAAAGCTTGCAGTCAATAAAGTATTATTCATAGCACAACATAAGAGCCTTGGAAAAGTGTAGTTCACTGGTGTGCTGGTAAATTATCAGCAACCAGCTCTCTGGAAGACAAAACCTCTGATTTGTAGCTTTTGTGGGTTTCATTAATGCAAATACCCGCCACCTGTGCTGATTTTAAGCTACCATCATAACATCACTGTGAGTAGAATTGGGAATTGATGTTCAGCAGCCCACTATTGCATTTTCACCACACAGATGTAAGAGCTATAAATGACCTCAAGGGCAGAGATACTAGTGAAACATAGTAAAATAATTAGGAAGTGATGAATTTTGAGTATTTATCTTTGCTTTAAATATAGCATATTTATTTGTAAGTTTATTTAACATAACTTCTAATAATGGTGTTATTGAATAAGTGCTCACAAAATTCCTGAAAATTTAACAATCAGTTCTTACAAGCCAGCACACCCTGGCCCCAGCCCTCCTCTGGGTGTAATATAATGAGGCAAGTCTAAAACTAATCTTCCAGAGCTGTGTAAGTTAGCAATGCAGATTGTTGTGAGGGTAGAACGAGTGCATATGAAATGAAAATGTCTAGCATAATGCGTGGCACATCAATGCTCAGTACCTTCTGGCTGAATCCAGAAGGATAGTCTTGAATGGTAGAAGAGGCAGGAATTAGTGTGGTTCTCTGAAGCAAATCAGAGCTTTCATCTGAATAATTTGGAGACTGTGCATATTATGTCCCGCTTAGGGTGGATCAAATCCTGTAGTTAGGAAAAAGGAGGAGGAGGAGAGAGAGAGAGAGAAAGAGAGAGAGAGACCAAATGACATCATTTCGCTTATGCTCCTCAAATGGTCCTCATTAAGTTGACTGCACAGACTATAAAGAGGGATTTTAAGAGCCCTGGAAAAGTTGAAGGCAGACAGTCCCTTGTTCAGAGGATGAAATGGGGTAAACCATAACATATGTACCAAATAATATAGTCTTTGTTTTATGTAATAATTTATTTTCCTCCCTCCCCTCCCTCTACATGGAAGAGACCTAACTCGAGGTCAAGTCTCAGTACCCCTGCAAGCTGAAGAAAGAGCAGGCCTATTTGATGGTTTCTCTGACAGGCACGGCTGGAGCCCACTGCACGGTGGCAGCCTCGCCAGTTAAATTATGATGGCTGCTTTGATGAGAGGAGGTTTCATGCTTTATGAGGCTGATAGCATTCAGCATTTAAACCATTAAATTTGCATCTGGAAAAACCCTGGTCAGGAAAAGGTAAAAAGGTCAAATTTTCATAATGGCTTTCAGAACCAAAATGGTATCTTTCCTGAGGGGCTGGCTGGAAAACATTCAGCTTTTTGTTGTAATAGAGGTCCTGCTTAATTGAAACTCAGTGAGATAAAAAGATCTTTGAACAAGAGTACTAAACTCATTGACAGATATTTTCCTACTAATTATTGAGACGAATGGCTAATCACTGTGTGCTGCTGTGAACAGAATGAGTCTCCACACTGAAACTTGTGGGGATCTAGTCCCCTGAGTTAATCAATGTTGTCAAGATAATTGCCACATCTCTGGTGAACTTCTTGCAGTACACAACCAGACTTAAAGTCAGATTTTCCAGATTGTTTTAGATGGAACCCCAGAATCTAATTGAGATTTTAGAATTTCACTGAGCCGACAACAGCTTATTTTAAGATGATAAGTTTGCTACCCTAATAGTTTTTTATTGTTTCTCCCAAGTACAGTCAGTTCTGCTATAATGTGACATGTGCGTGCCTAAAAACCATGCACAATACAAAATTGTTAACAGAAGCCATAGGGCCTTGACACCAAAGCATGAGCCATAAAGGCAAAATTGATGAATTAGTCCTCTTCAAAGTAAAAAACTTTTGATCATGTTTAGAACATGGAAAAACAAGCCATGGACAGGGTAGTGAGGGAAATTTGCTATCCGCATAGCTGACAAAGGACTAGTATCTAGAATACACAAAGAACCCTAAAATCTTAACAATGAAAAAACAAGCCAATCCAATTCAAAAATAAGCAAAAAGTGTGAAGACATGTTTTACTGAAATGTGTAAAAAAATGGTAAATAAGTCCAGTGCTGTTGGGAATGTGAAGTAGTACAGCCACTCTGGAAAACTGTTTGACAGTTTCTTACACTAAGCATGCAACTTCCAGATAATCCAGAATTTGCACTTCTGGGCATTTATTCCAGAGAAATCAAGACTTATGTTCACACAAAAACTTTTACATGGATGCCTTGGCAATTTTATTTGTAATAGCCCAAAACTGGGAATAGCCCAGATGCTCTTCAATCCTGAGTAGTTGAACTGTGGCATAGCCATACCACAGAATTCTTCTTAGCGATTAAGTAACAACCACCACCACAACAACAAACTATTGATACATGCAATAACTCTAATGGCTCCCTAGGAAATTATACTGTGTGAAAAATGCCCAACCTAGAAGGTTATACAGTGTAGATTCCATTTATAAACATCCTTGAAGTGTCAAAACTATAAAAATGAAGAGTAGTAGTTGCCAGGGGTTAAAGATGGAGAAGGGGGACCAAGAGGAATATAGGAGGAGCTTTAAAAATGGCAACAGAGAGGATTCCTCCCTGTGGTGGTGGAATAATTCTATATCTTGACTATGTCAATAACAATATCTTGCTTTTGATATTGTACTATAGTTTGCAAGATGTTACCAGGGTAAAGGATACATTGCCTAAGTGTGGCATTGACACAGACCTGAAGTTGGTTTGTGGAAGTGGACTTTGCCAAGGACTGCAGCTTGTGAGTTACTGTGAAGTGGAGGAAGGAAGGTTAGTTGACATGGGATTAAAAGTTATAACACCAGTTGTATCAGTGTGCCTGCCTCATTACACATGCGGTGAACTGAAGAAGCTGGTAGTCTTTAAAAACTGGTACCTGTGCATGTATATGTTTTGTAGATTCCCATTCATCTGGTTGTTAAGCTTAGGTGCAGCTGTCTTGTTTACCTGTTTCCTGCAGTCAAAATTACAGATAAAGAAACATAAAATCCGAGTTATACTCAAATCATTTTGAAACAAATTTGAAACAAATTTTCATTTTTCCAAACAAGTACTATAGCAGAACTGATTAAACATTCAGGGTACGAAAGTGACATAATGTTCAGATAATCACGGGAAAGGGAAGAAAATTCCACTCTCAACAATAGATAATGCCATTAAAGATTTCAGAAATGTTGGATCATTGTAACCCTACACCAAGCCACTTTCCACACTTGGAAAGCTGTTAAAATTTGGCAAGATTGGTTCCTCTCTTTTCCCCAATGTAGACTTGATTAAACAAATAAAAGCTTCTAGATTTTGATTTACAGAGAATATTAAGGTATCTAAAATAGGCTAAAAACAAAGTAAAAAACATGAATTTGTCACAATTTTAGAAAAGAGATTAGGAGCAAAATATTTCTGCTTTTTTTTTTTTTCTCTTTTGTTGATTATCTTGTACTCTGGTCTAACAAGTATATAAGAGAAAAAATATATACATGGTAGAAATCAATCACACTTACATTGTTTTTAAAAAACTTAAAATTTATTATATGTATTTTATTATAGGAAACATACTTGTTGAGGTAGAGGGGAACATAATGTTAAAGCACATTATTATGGGATAGGAGGTTGAGCCCATTGTTGACTGGTTCCCTTAGGTAGAAACAGTGTCCTAAGAAAACAAAGATTTTAAGTTTGATACCAATGGCTTAATTAACTAGTTTCTGTTGATACAGACAGCTTATCTAGCCCCAGATCTGCCATGTTATAATGCATTTACTGGTCACAAAGGAAATTTATGAAATTACATGTTTTTAAATCTGTTACAACTTGAAAACCCTGTTGCTTATAAATATACAATAATATAAAGGAATTCAACTTAGATATTTAGGCAATTGGGCTGCCCACTTGATATCACTATAATCATGGATTTGTTTTTGTATAACTGGTCCCAGAGCTCAATCACTGAAATATCATGTGGTGATGCACAAATTATGAAAAGTATCACATGATTTTCTTGTTCCCAACTTAAAGTTAATAGCCTTTAGAGATAGCAGGATGAGTTGTGGTTGTGGAAAAAAGTCTGAGCTGGATGTTGAAAAAGGTGCAGTGTTTTCTAGAAGCGAGAATATGATGTCAACGATGACAAAAAGAGAGGGACATACGTGGGTTACGTTGAATAATAAATTAGTGAAAAGTTGAAGGGGGAGCACTCCATGTTTAATAAACAAGGAAATAGCCACAACCTCAAACCACAAATTTTAAAGCAAACCCTCCAATTACTGAGAAATTTACACCAGTGAAAACAAGGAGCTGAGTGCCCAAGCAAGTTTCTTTAGACATCTAACAGGATAAAAATTTCTTTAAAAATCAGTGTTGTAGTCCTGAGAGGCTCAACTGATGATCTTTTAAATAAAGAGACAAGAGCTTTGGATTGTTGGCAAACCTAGAAGAAATAAGGCTGCCCCTTGTAGACAACTAGCACAAATAGCTCAGAATGTCCAGGAAGTTAATTGTCTCTGCTCTAGCCTCCTAGCCTGAGTAAATGATAGGGCAAAGAAGAAAAAATCAAGCGTAACAGGAATTTTATTTTAAAGAAGGTTAGATGTTTGAATACCAAATTTGAAGGGAAAAAATATGCATCCTGATAAAAAGAAAAAACAGATGCAATGAGTAGGTAATCGAGATAAACTTGGATTGTATAGTTATCCAACTATTCATTCAAAAAGTATATAAAGCCACAGCAGTCAGACAACAAAAAGAAATAAAAAACATCTATATCAGTAAGTAAGAAACAAAACTTTTACTATTTGCATATGACATGATGTTATATATAGAAAACACAAAAGAATCCACCAAAAAACTGCTAGAACTAGTAAACAAATTCAGTGAAGTCACAGGATATAAGATCAATGTACAGAATTTTTTTTGCATTTCTATACACCCATAATGAAGTAGAGAAAGAAATTAAGAAAACAATACCATTTACAACTGCCTAAAAATAATAAGATAACTAGAAATAAAACCGACCAAAGAGGTGAAAGACCTGTACCCTGAAAACTATAAAACACTGGTGAAAGAAATTAAAGAAAACACAAAGAATGGAAAGATATTTCATGCTCATGGGTTAGAAGAACAAATATTGTTAAAATCTATATTGCTGAGAGCAGTGTACACATTTAATGCAAACCCTATCAAAACACTAACACCATTTTCACAGAGCTAAAACAAATAATTCTAAAATTTGTATGGAACACAAAAGACCCCAAATAGCCAAAAAAAAACCTTGGGCGCCTGGGTGGCTCAGTGGTTTGGGCCGCTGCCTTCGGCTCAGGTCATGATCTCAGGGTCCTGGGATCGAGTCCTGCATCGGGCTCTCTGCTCGGCAGGGAGCCTGCTTCCCTCTCACTCTCTCTGCCTGCCTCTCTGCCTATTTGTGATCTCTCTCTGTCATAAATAAATAAAATCTTAAAAAAAAAAAAAAATCTTTAAAAAAAAAAAAAAAAACCTTGAAAAAGAAAAGCAAATCTGGAGGCATCACAATTCCAGACTTTAATTTACCTTACAAAGCTGTAGTCATCAAAGCAGTATGTAGTGGCACAAAAACAGACACAAATCAATAGAACAGAATAGAAAACCCAGAAATGAACCCAGAATTATATGGTTAATTAATCTTAGATAAAACAGGAAAGAATATTCATTGGTAAAAAGACTTTCTTCAACAAATGTTTTTGGGAAAACTGGACAGCAACATGCAAGAGAATGAAACTAGACCACTTTCTTATATCATACAGAAAAATAAATTCAAAATAGATTAAAGGCCTAAATGTGAGACCTGAAACCATAAAAATTCTAGAATAGAACACAGGCAGTAACTTCTTTGACATTGGCCATAGTAACTTCTTTCTCAATATATCTCCTGAGGCAGGAGAAATAAAAGCAAAATAAACTATTAGGATGGCACCAAAATAAAAAGCTTCTGTACAGTAAAGGAAACAATCAACAAAACTAAAAGGCAGCAAACATGGTGGGAGAAGATATTTGCAAATGGTATATCTCATAAAGGGTTAGTATCCAAAATATATAAAGAACATATAAAACTCAACACCTATAAAATGAATAATCCAATTAATGATCGGAAGAGATTAATAGAACTTACCCTAAAGAAGACAAACAGATGGCCAACAGATAAATGAAAAGATGTTCAGTATCATTCATCATCATGGAAATGCAAATCAAAACTACAATTAGATACCACCTCACATATGTTAGGATGGCTAAAATCAACAACACAAGAAACAAGAGGTGCTGACGAGGATGTGGAGAAGGGGGGGCACTCATGCATTGTTGGTGGGAATGCACACTGGTGCAGCCAGTGTGGAAAACAGTATGGAGTTCCCCCAAAAAGTTAAAAATAAAGCTATGCATGATCCAGCCAGCACTCACACTACTGGGTATTTACTTAAGGAATACAAAACTATGAATTCGAAGGGATACATGCACCCCAATGTTTATAGCAATATTATTTACAATAGCTAAATTATGGGAGTAGCCCAAGAATCCATCAATTGATGAATGGATATAGAAGATGTAGTATATATATATATATATATATATATATATATATATATATATATATACAAATGAATAATGCTGACCCATAAAAAGGAATGAAATCTTGCCATTTGCAGTGGATGGAGCTAGAGATTATAATGCTAAGCAAACTAAATCAGTCAGAGAAAGACAATGATTTAGTTTGCTTAGCATTATATATATATATATATTATATTTGTCAGAGAAAGACAAATACCATATGATTTCAGTCATATGTGGACTTCAAGAAACAAAACAAGTAAGCAAAAGAAAAAAAAAAAAGCAGAGAGAGAGAAACCAAAGAAACAGACTCTTAACTACAGAGAACAAACTGATGGTTTCCAGAGGGGAGGTGTGTGGAGGGATGGATTAAATAGATAATAGAGATTAAGGAGTGCACTTGTGATGAGCACAGGGTAATGTATGGAGGTGTTGAATCACTATATAGTACACCTGAAACTAATATAACACTGTATGTTAACTAACTGGAATTAAAATAAAAACTTTTTAGAAATATTTGTTGAAAACATATTTTGTACCAGAACCACTACTGTCAATTGTTGATACAGCAGTAAAAAGGAAAAACATTCAGTCTTTATTTTCCAAGGTACAGATGCTTTTATATTCCCAACTCAGAAACACCCCTCCTGACACTGTTCTTCAGCAAAAATCTGGCTCCATTCAAAGATGGTTAGTATTAGGGGTGCCTGGGTGGCTCAGTGGGTTAAGCCTCTGCCTTCGGCTCAGGTCATGATCTCAGGGTCCTGGGATCGAGCCCCACATCGGGCTCTCTACTCAGTGGGAGCCTGCTTCCTCCTCTCCTCTCTCTGCCTGCCTCTCTGCCTGCTTGCGATCTCTCTCTGTCAAATAAATAAATAAAATATTTTTTTAAAAAAAGGCAACTTTAAAAAAAAAAGATGATTAGTATTAGAAAAAAACGAAAATGGATCACATACATGAAAAACAAGTAAAAATGAAACTTCAACAATAGTTAAATGAAGAATATACTTACTATATCAGTATAAATATTAATTTCAAATCAATAAAATAAAACTATATTTTAATCCCCAGGGACTAAAAATGAAAATGAAATGGAAAACCTCTCCTAGTGCTAAAGGGTCATGAATTTAATGGCTATATGTCAGATAAAAAACATATAGGGGTCTGTGCAAGGTGAGGATTGTACCAAGAATGCTGCAGAGTAGGCAATAAAAATTTATGCCATTTTGAAAAGGGAGATGAAAGTTAATTTGTCTTTACAGTGGAAAAAAGAAAATCTCTCCCAGGAATTTGTAACCCCAGGCCAGCCATTACATGAGTTGGGAGTTTTAAATTTGGACTACCTGTGTAGTCCAGGCAACGCATAATATGAAATTAATTAAAAGTGATCCTAAATGCTCCAGAGTCCTTGTAAAAAACAAGTGCAAAACTCCTCTAGAGGAATGCCTCTTCAGCTTAAGACCATCACCAAGCTAGGAACACACAACCCAAATTATAAACAACAAAATAAATTCTTAAAGTTAGCAGAAACACCTCAGTTGGTTAAGTGTCCAGTTCTTGGTTTTGGTTCTGGTTGTGATCTCATGGGTCATGAGATAGAGGCCCAAGTCGGGCTCCATGCTCAATGCGGAGTCTACTTGAAGAGTCTCTCCCTCTGCCCCTCCCTTATGCTTGCTTGCTCTCTCTCTCAAATAAATAAATAAATCTTTTTTAAAAAAAAGAAGAAAAGAAATAAGAGTAAAACTAAAAGAGTATGAAAGCAGGCTAGGAAAAGAACTTATAGAAAGGAAAGGAAAAGTTTAGTGGAAAGGTTAAATAATAGACTAAATACAGTTGAAGAAAGAATAAATAAACTGGAAGATAAATCTAAGAAAATAAACCAGCGTATGCATCAAAGAGGGAGACATTGAGGGAAAATATGAAAATGAGTTAAAGAAACATAGGAAGTATGACAGAATGAGAATGTCTAAAGATATCTAATTGGGGTTTCAAAAAGAGAAAATAATAGGAGCCAATATTAGAGACAAATGGCTAAGTTTTTAGAGCTCAAGAGAATCATCAATCCAAAAATTCAGGAATCTCAACTAATCTCAAGAAAGATGAATTTTTAAAAAATCCATACCTATACTCATTGTTGTGAAAGTGCAGAGCACTTAAGCCAAACTAAAGATTTTGTAGACTGTCAGAGAAAAAAGAAAAAATGATCTCTGAAGGAAAGATAGTGATTTGATGGCTCACCTCTCAACAGCAATAGTGAAATAATATCTTCAAAACGCTGACTGAAAATTATTGTCAGTTTTTTGTTATTGTCATTATTTTGCCTAAAGAGAAAAATAGGCCATTTTCAGACAAAACAAAACTGAAAGATGTACTTCAAGAAAAAAAGAAATTAAAACCCCCAAATGACTTGGATTTAGGAAGGAAAGATGAAGGAAGACATTTTAAAGATTTTTTAAAAAGATTTGAAGTAATCTCTAGACCTAGAGTGGGGTCCAAGCTTACAATCTTGAGATCAAGAGTCTCATGCTCTACCAGCAGCTAGCAGAGGCCCTCAAAGACATTTGTTTTTAGGAGATTTTATTTCTTCATTTGAGAGAGAGAGTGTGTGAGTGTGAGTTGGGGGAGAGACAGACAGGGAGAGAGAATCTCAAGCAGAAGCCCCACTGAGTGTAGAGCCCAAAATGGGGCTTGATCACACAACCCTGAGATCATGACTGGAGCCGAAATTGAGAGTCTTGCTCAACTAACTGAGCCACCCAGGTGTCCCCCAAAACCATTTTTAGATACGTGGAATATGTCCTAAGAAATACTGAGCACATAAAACAATAATGATTTTTTTTTTAAAAAAAGAGTATAAGCATAGAAACATAAATAACAATAAAATGTAAGATGACATTAGACTCATCGAATTAGTGTTCTACATTTTTATATTGTATGGAAAGATGGTGGAGATGATTAACTTAAAAAAATCACTGTAACAATGTTGAGGGGTACCAAAGGTTATATATGACTTAAAAAATAGTGAAAGAGGGAAAATGGAAATAAAAGCAGAAACAATCCAAAAAGGGTAGAAATATTGGTAGGGAGGAATCACAGGAAAAATAGAACAGATTATAAGGACAAGATAAGATGGTAGAAATGATAACAAATAGATCAGCAATCAAAATATATATATATAAACAGACCAAACATTCTGCTTAAAAGATTGATAGTATCATATTGGCTTCAAAAATAATGTCTGTGCTGTTTGTAAGAGATACACCTAAAAGGTAAAAACACAGAAAGGCTATAATTAAGATATAGAAAAGAATATGCCAGGTTAAAAGCTAATCGAAAGAAATCTAGTGTAAAATTAATGCCAGACAAAATAAACTTTAAGACACTAAACCATATGAATTATAAAAAATTAATGTATAATGACAAAAGATTCATTTCACCAAGAGAATAATACAATTTTGTATACATAGAGATATGTGATTTCTTAATATAAAAAAGCATGTATTAATATAATTGGAATGAGAAACTGACAAGTCCAAATAGTAGGAGGTTTTATGATAAAATTATAACTGCTAGAGTAAGCATGAAAGAGTTTGCAAGAATATAGAAGAAATTTTACCTAACAGACATATTCAGAAACCTGCCCTTCCAAGTGTATTTCACAATATATTGTCACGCACACTAGGAATATGTTTACAAAAGCTTACCATAAAAGAGGTTGTAAGACAAGTCTTATTCTACAAACTCGTTATTATATTACATTAATTCTCTGACAACAAAATTTAAGGTAGCAGTAACAGTAAGATAACAAAAAAGGTTCCATATGTTCACAAATTTTAAAACTTGCTTTTAAATACCTCATATGCCCAAAGGAATTAATATGAATTGATATAAATTAATAGGCCAAGGAAGAAATTATTATGAATTTTAAACTAAGTTTTAACATTAAAATTAAATTATTAAAATAAAAATAATTTATTGAAAGTTATGTATCAAAATTAATAGATTATAGGTAAAATTTATATAGTTCAAAATGTACTGTATACTGTATTAAATTTATACAGTACAAAAGGAAAATTTATAGCCTTAAAAATTCACGTATTTGAAAAGAAGAAAAAAATGAAATCATTGAACAATAAATTTAAAACAAGTAAACAACAAGAAAAATAAGACATGAAAACAAGACAAATAACCTCCTTTGACCAGAAATGGAAAACACATGCAAAAATGGGAGCTGGGCTGAAGCCCTGGCAGTCATCATTTTGGTACCTGAGGATAAAGATGGCTAGACGGGCTCTGCCAAAAAGGGGACCAGGGACTTCCCAGTTCCTGGAAGGAGGCTGAAAGATACTGAGGACCTCTGCCTGAAGATATGACTGAAACAAATATGATCTAGAGAGGCAGAGTACTTGTGTGGGGCGGGTAGCCTTACAACAAAGAACTAAATCAAACCACACTGTAATTTGGGTCTTGGATAGCCCTCATTTCATCATAGCTCCAAAATGCTATTAAAAGACCTAACTCCAGATGCGATTTCTGGGGGTCTGAGTGAATGCAAATATAAAATCTCCCCCTCGTGTGAGTCTGACGGTATTCCAAGACACATAAGATGCACAGTCAGGAGTTTTAAGTTTTCAGAGGCTTCCTCTGAATGTAGGTAACGAAGAAAGGGCCCTGGAGAGAGGGAATTATTCCCTGGGCTTTCTTAGTACTTAACTGCATATTATTATAATGATGGAATAGGAAAGTCAAGGGGAAGAGGAGGTGTCATTGCTACACCAATCCTGATCTGAGGAGTAAAATATTCACTCTTTACAGTATTAAGCACTAGTTTCTAATATGAAAAAATTTTGTGTCAACTAGATAAGCAAAAGATGCCGAAGTAGCTAACTGTTGGGTAAATCATTTCTTTATTCATGGAGTCATTGTACAAATATTTGTGGAGATTTACCATATATTCCCCAGTACAGTCGCCTCTACAAAAAGCTACTTTCTGGTAGTAGGGGTGGGAACTATAAGTAAACAGTGAAGTGTTGGGCAGCCAGATGGACAAGTATACAGTTACAATGAGGGCACTAAGGAAGAAATGGTTGGCATTACGTAAGAGTCAGAAAGGGCTTTATACAGAAGGTTGCCTTAAGCTGAGTGTATATAGTTATTACTGCTGTTAATATTATCCTCATCATTAAAGCATACAATTCAGAAATTTATGAATGTGGCAAAAATTACAAACAATAGCGATAAAACTTGTATTTTTGACTTGTAAAGCAGCCTCATAAAATGGTGAAGACCAAGAAAGCAAGCTCAGGAGAAAAAGAAAGAGTTGGATCATTTTTTGGTTAGAATTTTTTAACCGTTACTTTTTAGTCTCGAGTTTTTGTTTGTTTACTGTGGTTCCACAATTCTGACTAGGCATTAAACCTGCCAGTTTTTCAGGAATCCCCCCCTTACCCCTTTCCCCACTCCTTTTGTCAAAGCATGAGTAGACCCAGTGTACACACCTGTAGGATCAACTTTCCAGTCTAAATATCTTACATAAAATCTTTTGAAAGCAACAGGGCTCACTCACTTAAAGCTTTGAGAATGGGAGCCAATTTTTAATTTGTTCCTCCTGTTTGCTGCAAATATAGTATTTCTCTTTCAAAGACTTTATTAGAAACCTGGATTTCTCTGGGAACAGAGACAAGCAATTTATGGTGATGAATTAGCGATGAAGGTTAGAGTCAAGAGGTTTTTAAGTTATTAGAGGTTTGTACTATTTTAAAAAGGCATTCAGTTTGCACAAATATTTCAAATTTTAAAGGAGCCAGTTCCAAAAGGAAAAATCAGAGCGGTTAATAAGAACAATCATGATGACAATAAGGACGATGATGACTACTGCTATGGCTGAGCATGTGCCAGACACTGTACAAAGCTTTTCACATATAGTTTCTTCTTTAAGGGTAGGTGTAAGTGGATGACATAGTCTTATTAGAATTATGTCTATTGTAAAAATGTGGATGGAATAAAAGAAAGAAAAAAAGACCTTGCTTTAGATTATTTTTTTGAAGCCATAAAAGCAAAGGAAAAACATACCTTCTGCCCAAGGACAATGGTTCAATTCTGGAGATACAAAAAGCTGAATTCCAGCTTCTGTTTTGCTTTTCCATCAAGGAGAATCATCTTGAGATGTAAAATGGTGAGATGAATATGGATAAGGGGAAATACGGCCAGAATATACAAAAGGATTTTAAGAGGCACCCTCACAGCTCTAAAGTCTGCCTACCAGCTAGAATGAATTCAATCACAAGGTGCAAAGAAAACCTTAAGGAAGAGTGGCAGCAATCTCAGAATTCTGGAACACAGAGGGCTGGTGAGAGACTGGGGATATGTTTAAGTAAATATGCTGTTTTACAATGAGAGAAAAGTGTTTTCCACGAACTGCTTCGAGGGACAAGATTCTGAGACATTATCGTATTTTCTTGATTCTAAGTCACACTTTTATTTTTAGCACATTAACATCTTGGAAAATGGAAGGTGTCTAATATCCAAAGGCAAAGTACATTCTCTAGATACCCACTGGACCCAATATAAATTATGCCTAGAAATGGGTTAATGACGATTAGCTACCCCAGCACCCTCCACTAAGTTCTTTGCATTTGACACATATGGTTTGGATTTGAAATCAAATTTGGTTCTTTTTTTTTTTTCTTTCTCATACAAAATATCTTAAAAACAAATACAATCTAGCACTGGAAGGAAAAGAAATGTGTATTATAAAAGAATGCAGTTGTGAGCAGTAGAAATGATCACATTTTTTGAAATAGACTCTAGACTTTTCAAAGCTCAATGAGTTTGGCGTGACCCATACATGTCATATCTTCTACTTATCAAAAACTTCAGGACATATTTTGAAATTTTATTAACAGCCCAGTTTAAGAGTAATAAGAGGTCATGATCATGAGTGTGGATTGTGAAAAAAAGAATATTATGGTAAGGCCAAAATGATTCAAAAGAATTCTTGGGCTCTGGATATAAAGAAGACTGAGATTTTTGAAAGTGGTATATAATTATAGAGTAACTATGTGCTGTTTTCAATGAAAAGAAAAAAATAATGCAATTCTGCCCAAAAGATATGATTAAATTGATGTAATTTCTAAACAGAATTAGGTAAAAATGACATTAAAGTAAACTCTTGGGCCGCCTGGGTGGCTCAGTCAGTTAAATGTCTGCCTTTGGCTCAGGTCGTGATCTCTGGGGTCCTGAGATCGAGTCCCATGTGGGGCTTCCTGCTCCGTGTAGAATCTGCTTCTCCCTCTGTCCCTCCCCCCACCCCACTCATGTTCTCTCTCTCTTTCTCTCTCAAATAAAATCTTAAAAAAAAAATAAGTAAGCTCTTACATTTATGTTCAAATGGTTTTAGACAAAGGGGCCAAGACAATTCAACAAATGATGCTGGGACACCAAGACATCTATATGCCAAAAAAAAAAAAAAAAGAAGAAGAAGAAGAAGAATTTAAACTCCTCACACCATACACAGAAGTAAGTCAAAGTGGATCACAAATGTAAATTAAAAATATAAAAGTATTAGAAGAAAACACAGGAGTAAATCTTCATGATCCTGAGTGATTCAGTGGTTACTTGGGTTAGGAAACCAAAAGCATAAATGATAAAAGATAAGTAAATTGGACCTCATCAAAATTAAAAGTTTTTGTGCTCCAAAGGATACCACCAAGTAAGTGAAAAGACAACTGGCAGATTGGGGGGAAATATTTATAAATCATAGCTCTCTTAGAGACTTGTAGTTAGAATATATAAAGGACACTAAAACTTAACAGTAAAAAGGCAATCAAATTTTTTATTTTATTTTACTTCATTTTATTTTATTTTATTTTATTTTTTAGTGAGGTCCATGCCCAATGTGGGGCTCGAACTCACAACTCTGAGATCAAGAATCACCTGCTCGGGGTGCCTGGGTGGCTCAGTGGGTTAAAGCCTCTGCCTTTGGCTCAGGTCATGGTCCCAGGGTCCTGGGATCGAGCCCCACATCAGGCTCTCTGCCTGGTGGGGAGCCTGCTACCTCCTCTCTCTCTGCCTGCCTCTCTGCCTACTTGTGATCTCTGTCTGTCAAATAAATAAAATCTTAAAAAAAAAAAATCACCTGCTCTCCCAACTTAGCCAGCCAGACATCCAAATGACAATCAAATTTTAATTTTTTTTGTTTTTTAAATTTTTAAAAATATTTATTTATTTATTTATTTGAAAGAGAGAGAGAGAGAGCATGAGCAGGAGGGGCAGAGGGACAGAGAAAGAGAATCCCAAGAAAACTGGGCACTCAGCACAGCACCCTACTCATACTGCATGTCAAAACCCTGAGATCATGACGTAAGCCGAAATCAAGAGTCCGCTGCTTAACCAACTGAGCCACTCAGGCACCCCACGACAATGAAATTTTTTAAAAAGTACACAGGATTTGAATAGGCATGAATCCAGATAAGGTGGCTACTTAGCACATGAAAAGATGCTCAAAATCATGAGTCATTAAGGAAATGCCAATCAAAACCATGTGAACACCTCACAGCCACTAGAGTGGTTATAATACAAAAAAATAGACAGTAACAAGTGTTGTGAAGATGTTGAGAAACTGAAACTCATTCCCTGTGGTGGGAATGTAAAATGGCTCAGCCACTTTGGAGACAGTTTGTCAGTTCCCCAAATTGTTAAATATAGAGTTAACGTGTGACCCAGTAATTTCACTTTTAAGTATTTACCCAAAAGAAATGAAAACACATCCTCATGCAACACTTGTACATGGATGTTCATAAAAGCATTATTCATAACAGAGTAGAAACAGTCCAGATGTCCATCATCTAATAAGTGGATAAATAAAATATAGTCTTTACCTATAATGAATATTATTCAGCAATAAAAATGAATGGAATACTGATATATACTACAAAATGGATGAACCTCAAAAACATTATATAAAATGAAAGAAGCCAGCAGGAGTCTGCTTGAGATTCTGTTTCCCTGTCCCTGTACCCCTCCCCCTTCTCATGATCTGTCTCTCTCTCTCTCTCTCTCTCTCTCAAATAAATAAATCTTTAAAGGCATTAGAAGTGAGTTCTAGAACAGAAGGAAGAGAAACCAGAGATCACAAGAACTCAGATTGGGTACCAAAAATAAGTCAAATTGGACTAGCTTCCTTTCACAGGTGGAATTCCCTTTCTCTTTAGATCCAGAAATACTATAAACCTGTGTATCTGGATTTTGTTAAGGTATATTAAAAAGATCTCTCAAGGGCACCTGGGTGGCTCAGTTGGTTAAGCAACTGCCTTCAGCTCGGGTCATGATCCCAGAGTTCAGGGATCGAGTCTTGCATCACGCTCCCAGATCCATGGGGAGTCTGCTTCTCCCTCTGACCTTCTCCTCTCATGCTCTCTCTCTCTTTCTCTCTCTCTCTCGCAAATAAATAAATAAAATCTTAAAAAAAAAAATCTCTCGAAATGTTCCATTGGATAATTGGGCAATTTGGGGAAACATGCCTTAAAATCATGAAGAGTTTGATGGATTTGTAAGTGAACAAATGTACAAAAAAAGGCTGATTAATGAATGTATATCATTGTTAGAGGGCTACTTCATTGTGAAATACAGTACTATGTATCAAAATTTATTCTGATTATCACCTTTATCAATGATTTCACATATTATAGATCATTGGGAATAAGCACTTATTGAATCTTAGTAGCAAATGCTAAATATCATTGACAAAAATTACAGTGCATTTGCTAATTTTTATCTGCACACACCTAGCGAAAGAAGAGGAAAAAAGGCAAGGAATATTTTCTGGGATTAAGCTTTTGCAGATGATTATGTATTCATATGCTCCAAAAAAAACTTTATAAACATTAAAATTTAGAAAAATTAGGTCTCAAGTAACCAAGTTTTATTTTTCTCTCCCAAGTGCCTCCAAATTTCAATTCTGAATTGAGTAAAGCCACTGGAAGGTACATGCATGCTGAAAACATTGCTAGTCTTGGCCAGCCGTGGCCCCTGTGGGCTAGAGCTGTATGCTGGCTGTAAAAAGTACTGGGTTTAGTTTCCTGACAGCATTCGCTTCCTAAGCAAGGAAATACTGACAGACTCTTGGGGAATTAACATCCCAAGAGAACCTGTCAAGTCAAACTTCTGCTCTTCCAGCCAGTTTGAAACAAAATTGGTGGTTCTGTATACATGTTGTCTTTCACCTGGAATGTGTAGTGGTGCTCCATGATATTTACTAAAGGTGGAAAAGCCAGTACAGCATGTTTTGGAAACTAAGTACCTGGTGTGACGACACACTTTCTGGATGATCCCTGAGTTAGTGAGTTCCTCACAAATACTCATCTGTTCATTCAGTGTTTACTGGGAAAGATGTTTTCTCCTTTTTTTTTTCTTTTTTTTTTTTTTGGTTAATTGTTTGGTTAGAATATATTTTTTCTCTGGGGCTTGGAGTGAAGCTGGAAGTTAAGGTTCTGCCAAAACACAGGTTGCAAAACACCTCTGAGTGACCTAAGTTTCTATGCCAACATGAATCACTGAAGTCCATGCTTTCAACACTTTAGTAGAGGTCTTTCAGATTCAGTGTTTAGCTTACTCTCCAATGAATAGATTCTATGCTTTTCTCCTAGGGCTTCTTTCAGCACCTTATTTTTACAAACAATACAACAGAAAAATGGTAGCATTTAATGGGATAAATGCTGAAGATTATGTTTCCTCTCTAAAGAACATATACTGTATGAAGGGTATAATAAACTATTTCATAACTTTGTAATTTCTACTTAGAATTATCTGATAACATATATTTCTTCAGTTTTAATATAATTTAGGTCAAACCACATGATTGCTTTGGCATTGGTATGTGAGTACTTTGCCTCAATTCTAGAGTTTTCCATGACTCTAGTAATCCTAACAATACGTACCATTTATTGAGAAAACTGCCAAGCAGTTGTGCCAAACATATGCCATGTGGCATTTTCAGATATTCTAGCATTCCTGTAAGATAGATATTATATCACTGTTCCCATTTTCTGTATGAAGCCATTGGTACTCAGTAATTAAGCAGCTTATGTTGTTTTACTGGCTATAAGTGGTAGAGGCAAGATTTGAACCCATGTTTGTCTGACACCAGTTGGTCACCCTCTCCTTTGAATTGGATAAGCCAGTTCCCTATCTCTTTTCTTTCAGTCTTGCAAAACTGTGTTACTTTTTAAGTGGGAATATGTAGCTAGCTACATATTACATATATATACATAATATATACATATATATACATAATATGTAGCTAGCTACATATTACATTACAGGCCATGCCACGTATTTAAAAGACTTAACACATTTTAGGTGAGAGAATATTCTACTCAAGGGTGTTTACTATACATGATTTTAAGCCATCACTTTATAAACCTTATGGTTAACCCATTTGTTTCTTCATAGCGTAGATTATTTTCTTAGTCTAAAACCTCTCCATTGTTCTACCTACATTAGATCCTGGGTCTTTAGGCTTAATTTTTAAATTTGATTCCTTATCTTTCCTGCTTATTTATTCTACATTATATGTTTTTAATTTATTTATTATATTATATACTTATTACTTATTTAATTTATGACCATCTTCCCTCCAACTTCACATTTTTCTTAGATAATGTGCCCAGGAAGTGTGGACCAAGAATGTCTTAAAACAAACAACAACAAAAAAACAACCCTCTACATTCCCATTCCCAAGGATTTGTTCTTTCCTTTTTATACTGAGTAGAAAGAATCAGAGCAGAGATGTTACTCTTGTTTTACCTGTAACGTAAAATCAAAGACTTAAGAAGTGCTAGAGTTGCAGTATTTTCTAATTTTAACCTGATGTAGAGGAAGGAAGTAATAAGACTACATCTGGGGACGACTGGGCGGCTCAGTGGGTTAATCCTCTGCCTTCAGCTCAGGTCATGATCTCAGGGTCCTGGAATAGAGCCCTGCATTAGGCTCTCTGCTCCGCGGGGAGCCTGCTTCCCCCTCCCCCTCTGCCTGTCTCTCTGCTTTCTTGTGATCTCTCTCTCTCTGTGTCAAATAAATAAATAAAATCTTAAAAAAAAAATTTTTTTTAAATCTTAAAAAAAAAAACCCACCAGATCTGTGTTTTAGGAAGCACACTGTGGACCATGTTTAGGGGAGTATTGTAATAGTTTAGGCAAGAGCTGATGAAGTTTGAAGGAAAATAGAGGGGATGGGGATAGAGAGAGAGATCAGATGTGGAGGCCCTTAGGGAGAAAATATCTGTTGAACTAGAGGAACGATTGGATGAGGAGTATTAAAAAAAAGGAAAGTTTCTTGAGTGTCTCCCAAAATGTAGAGAAGTAGGTTTGGGAGGAAATATGACACTTACAGATATATTTCTTTTTAATCTATTTGCTTATTACTTTGCCATTAGACTGTAAGAGCCAATAGGACACAAACTCAGTGTTTTGTTGTTATTGTTGCCGCTGTTGTTGATTTAACATAATGCCCTACATTTCATAGGTACTCTTTTGGTTATGTTGAGTTTTATGTCCTTGGCGGTCATATAATTAGAGGTGTAAAGAGCCTAAAAAAATAACTAAAATGCTAATTGTGATCATCTTTGGTTGTTAGAATTATGCTAATTTTTATTTTATTATTTTACTCTGAATACTCCAAATTTTATCTTAATATTTTATTTTGAATATCCCAGATTGAACATACATTACCTTTATTTTAAGAAAAAGTTAAAGTTTATTTATTATTTCAGAAAAGAATGAGGCTGGGCCAGCAAATAAAAATCATCAGGGCAGCCTATGTGGACAAATAAAATATATCAAATAAATGGCTAGGAATTTGAACAGAAATTTTAGACTAATTTTGTATGCCCATCAAAATTTCAATAGTACCTGTTGGTTACAACCACACAATTGAGCATGAGTGTCATATCTTATTTTCAAGTTTCATATACTCCCTTATTATTTATTAGAGGAATCAGTGTTCTGGGCTAAATCACTCAGTCCTTTAGGTTACAAAAGCAAATTCCTTATAAGACTCCTCAGCCATCCGCTCCCCTCTTACTGTTGCCCTCTTTTCATTTTGTTTTGAATTTCTGAATAGTCTTTTATGCTAAGGCAAAAAAGGTCACTGTATCTGTCTGTAATGTTTCCTATGGCAGGCAGACCATTTTACAACAAAGCTAAATATGAGGAAAATGAAACAAATGCCACACATATGAATTAGATATACATAAAACAATTTTTGTTTTTGGTTTTCCAGCCCAGAGTGAAACTTTCAGTTAAGCTTCTCTGAAACAGGGACACCTGGATGGCTCAGTTGGTTATCCATCTGCCTTTGGCTCAGGTCATGATCTCAGGGTCCTAGGATGGAGACTGCATGTTGGGCTCCCTGCTTGGGTGTGTGGCGGGGGGGGGGGGGGGGGGGGGAGGAGCCTGCTCCTCCCCCTCCCTCTGCCCCTCCGCCCTAAATAAATAAATAAAAACTTCAAGAAAAGATTTCTCTGAAACAGAGAGGGTGAGACATAACCTTATATAAGCCAATACGTTTGCTTTCCATGACAGCCTGAAAAAAGAAAAGAAAGGAAAAAACAAAAGGCCCCGGAGAGTACTTCTAAGAATCATCAGAAATGAATTAGAGTGGATAGTGCAGTAGAGGAATGGAGGAATTGTTCCCTAGATGGGGAAACAGAAACAAACCAACCAACAAAAGCTTTCACAAGAAGGAGAGTGGATACACACCTTAGACATACTTTCTTCTGGCATGGATGCATAAAATACTAAGTAGTCATTATAGACAATAGTGCAAGCAAAGTAGAAGGAGATGGAGAAGGCAAAATCAAAAACAAAAACAAACAAAGGCGGTCAAATGTCATAGTTTGTTTCCTGTCATTAGCTTATATCATTTTAAACTGACCAAGTGTACGACACTCCAGTTTTTACTACAGGTGTGTAATGTGAGCATGCACATTTGATATTTCTAGAAAACTTGTCTTCTACTATCAGCATTCTTTCTCTGCAGGACGTTTCTTGGAGGCAGACAAACATATATTTAGTGAGATCTGACAGTGAGGCTAATGATATACCAAGGACTAAGAACAGAAGATAGACATAATTTCTAATGTCCCAAGAAAAGAAGAGGAAAAAAATTATTTGCAGGAGAAAGAACAAATCTGAAAACTATCTTCATATTTCAGTATCAGAAAGAAGTTCGAAGAAGTTATCAAGTGCCTCCCTCAGGATTTTCCTGTGGGAATCTCTCTCTCAATAAAGATTTTATTTATTTATTTGAGAGACTAAGAGTGAGAGAGCATGAGAGAGGGGAGGGTCAGAGGGAGAAGCAGACTCCCTGCTAAGATCATGACCTGGACTGAAGGCAGTAGCTTAACCAACTGAGCCACCCGGGCACCCCTTTCCTGTGGGACTCTTCATTGAAAAGTCACTGGGAATGTCATAAATGCCAAATATAAAAGAACATGATGTAAGGTTTACAGAATGAGGGGGAAGTCTTGACTCCCTTTTGAAAACCCATGTCCAGGGAAATAGTAAAAAATGCTGCCGAGGACAAGGCTGTGTATCATTCACATATTATTTACAAGTGAAAATGTTGCTAGCCAGGTCATCATGCACAAGAGACGTGGTGATGTTAGAGAAGTCAGCTGTGGACCAAGTTCTAGGCAGATTTGAGTTATTTATAGAAGAATATAAACATAAGCGACAATAGTGATTAGGAGAGACTACTATAAACCATCAATCATGACTCTTCCGTAACAGTAAAAACCAACAGAAGGTATATTTGCCCTTAGATACTCATCATAAATCTGAATTTTAGGTGCACTTAAATTTGACGTGAAAAATTTAAATGTTCCAGTTGCAGTCAATGGAGACCCACTATAATATAGAGAAAAAGTATACACACACACACACACACACACACACACACACATAGATAG
The DNA here is from genome assembly GCF_922984935.1 of Meles meles. Classification (NCBI taxonomy): domain Eukaryota; kingdom Metazoa; phylum Chordata; class Mammalia; order Carnivora; family Mustelidae; genus Meles; species Meles meles. The sequence continues at coordinate 75,664,970 of NC_060068.1, read as the reverse complement.
AGAAAAAGTATATATATACTTTTATATATATATAAAACTTATATACTTACTATATATATTTGTAGTGTGTATATATACACACTATAATATAGAGAAAAAGTGTAAATATATATAGTGTGTGTATATATACACACTATAATATAGATTATTATACTCTATTATAATAATATAATGTACTGTGTGCGTGTATATATATATACAATTACATAGCAATGTTTCTATTTATTCTAGAAAAAAAAGACATGGAAACAGTAATTTGAGTAAGACAATATTTGAGGGGAATTGATAAATGCAGGAAAGGGAGAAAATGGTACATGGTGGCATTCAAAGGGCAAGCATGCGTACATTAATCTATTATGATGCCTGGAAGTTAGTCTTCCAAGGTGTCAGTTATATTAGCCTGGTGGATCTGCAGCAGTGACATATGTGAACATGGGTGTGCTCCACTGAAAGCAGTAATAGTCTCAGTTCTTCACCTTTCCCTAGGTCTCTGTCCTTTTCGTAGGACTTTGCAAGTCTTGTCGTCTGGAGGTGTAGTATATTTTCTTGCCTCTTTATTCAGAGATGGGCAGTGCGGGCTCACCTTGGCTGGTAGGATTTAGAAGATAGAGCCAAGCAGAGACTTGGAAAGATGTTCGTGCATTTGTGTTCGCCATGCAGACTAACACCATGAGACTAACACATCTGAACTAAACTGAATGATAAGATCCATGTGGGGTAGGACTGAATCATGTCAGTCACCCTAGCCACAGACATCCCAGATGAGCCCTTAGGTAGTGAACCTTGCCTAGATCACAGAGATGCTGAGCCCCAGACCCCAGATGTGTGAGCAATCAGTGTTTATTGTTATGTGCTGCTGAGGATTTGTAATTAGTCATGACAGGACATTTTTGTGACCTTAGAAAACCAATTCAGTGGGAAAGGTGATTATATTTATAACATCCTAGGTGACCAAATGATTTCTTATGTATAGACAGAGTGGATCATATATTTTTTGTTATTTGTCATTTTAGGATATGTATTGAATAGTGGGAAATGATCAAGTTTTCAAAGACTTCTAAACATTTCTTCCCTTGTAGAAATCACTTATTTTCGGTATTTCATTCAATGCATTAGAAACCTAATGTTAACCAGCTGGATCTTTTAAAGGATGTATTATTAAAAAAAGAAATAGAAAACACCCTGTAGGAATTTTCAGTTTATGTATGGAAACAAAATTAAATATAATTTTTATCTGCATCTATTTTTAAAAGGTTTGAGTGGTTCATAATAGTTACTATTGTTGAGTGTTTCCTGTGCCCAGTGTTCTAACACAGAAGTACCGTTATCTTTAATTTACAATGAGAGGGCATTAAGAGCACACTTATCTTGATGATCACTAAGTAATATATAGAACTGTTGAATCACTGTATTGTATACCTGAAACTAATATAACACTATGTTAACTGCACTGGAATTTAAATGTTAAAAAATTATGATGAGAAAACAGACCCAGAGAGATTAAGAAACTTGTTCAGTTTCTCATCACTAGAAAGTGTGTGAGCTAGGATTTAGGAAGTTTTCAAACTTTACCCTTTCAGCAATCACACTTCACTACCATGAAAAATAAATAATTAAGTACTAGATTTGGCAATACACTTGTGGACTTATTTTTATCTTTAAGGCAGTATTTCAGTGTAAATGTATTTTTATCATTTGCAAGTGCCCAGTACATGTGATTGTTTTTTAATTCAATAAAATGAAAAGAAAGAAATGTGGTTATAAGCAATTGGGCATCTGCTGCTGTTTCTATCATCTTTATTTTTAGGTACTTTTAGATGGATTAACCAGTTTTATTTTCATTTCCATCATATACATAATTGGAGCAGTTACATTTGATTCATTTTAAGAAAGAGATTTGCATTTCTTACATTAAAAGACAGCATCATTACTTATTATTAATATTTGTTGCACTACGACTTCAGAGTTGGTATGGGATGACACATGTTCTTATCGGAACACAAGCTTCTGCAATATACTGTTAGAACGCTGCTCTGGGATGGCACCCGCCGTATAGATGCCAAGACTCTTTGTACACAGTATTCATAGTCCTAGACTGATAAATAAACCACTACTTTGCCATTTCTAGAAAGCAGCAGCACAGGACTAATGACACTACCTAGCTTGCAAAGGGACTAGACCGAATGAAGGCAGAGCACATGCTTTTGTTTAGTTACCTTGACTGGCATCAGACACTTAGACATATAAAAAAAGGAAACATAGATGAGCTAATGGTTACAGCTTCACCTACCGTCAAGGGAACTTGCAATATAAATATGCTTGGTTTGGGTTGATCCTTACGTTGAAGAGATCTAGAAGAAAGAAGTCTGGAGAAAATGAGTGATAGATACACATGATGAATTTTTACTTCTTCTTAAAGCATTTTCCCTAAATTTGTTACTGTTATTCTTAAATGTTATAAATTGATCACATAATGGAAAAAGCACAGGTCTGAAGCAGAGGTTCTTTTTTTTTTTTTTAAGATTTTATTTATTTGCAAGAGAGTAAGTGAGTGAGAGAGAGAGAGTGAGATTGAGAGAGCATGAGAGAGCGTGAGCGCACAAGCTGTGGGAGGGGCAAAAGGAGAGGGAGAAGCAGGTTCCCCGCTGAGTGCAGAGCCTGACAAGGCCAGATCTGGGACTTCTGGGATCCTGACCTGAGCCAAATGCAGCTGCTCAACTGACTCAGCAATGCAGGTGCCCCCGAAGCAGAGGTTCTTAACCTTTTTGTACTATGTCCCTTTCAGCAGGCTAGTGAAACCTAGGGATACCTTCTCAGAAGAGTGATTTTCATTCATAAAATAAAATGCATAGTACTACAAAGGAAACTAGTTATAATGAAATGTAGTTATCAGAATATTTTGAATATAATGCTGTATTGTATGTGTTCCTTTATTAATGCATTGCATAATTAGATAATATATTGAAAATATATGAAAGTTAAAGTTAAATGTTATATTTTAAAGATATGTAGGCTTGAATGAGAACATTAGGTATGGGATGGTCTTTAATTCACCTCCTTCCAAGGACTGATCACCAACAATTAGAGGTATGAAGTACTGGAAAATAACCAAGGTGTGTGGGTCACCAGAGTAAGAACCCTCAAATTCATCACATTGACTGACCCACGAAGTGCCCAGATAGTTGCTGTGAGCATCTATGGGCAAAAGGGCTTCAACCATATGTAATCTAGCACTGGTTATAAAATAGTGGTGTATGTAAATGATAGCTCAAGATACCTTTTTCAACTCGAAGATAAGAAATATCTGTTATTTCTGTTGGTGACTCTTATGCTCTATTTGTAAGCCCCTCCCCCATTCAAATGTTGAAGTCCTAATCCCTAATGTGATGGCATTTGGAGGTGGTAGGTGATTAGGTTTAGATGAGGTCATGAGGGAGTGGTGCCCATGTTGGGATTAGTGACCTTATTAGAAAAGTAAGAGAGATCAGAACTCTCTCTGTTCTCTTTCTCTGCCATGTAAGGACACAGCGATAAGTCAGAAAATGGCCTTATGATACCAAGTCTGCTAGCACCTTGATCTTGGACTTCCTAGCCCCCAGAACCGGGAGAAATAAATGTTCAATTGTTTAAGCCACCTGGTCTATAGTATTTTGTTATGGCAGCCCAAACTGACTAAGACAGTAGCAGTCACAAGTATCATGAATTGCATACATTGAAAATGGAAAGAAATTCTTAGTTGGAAGTTATAAAATAAAGATATAAATTAGTTTTTCTATTCAAGTTCATGGATCTCCTGAATTAGTTTAAATAAAGGCTCTACTACTTACTCACGGTGAACTTTGTCATTTCAACTTTCTGAGCTTGGCTTCTTTCATCTATAAAACGAAGGCCTGAATGTGCATTTTATAGTGTTGTTTCATGATCAAATGAGATAATGTGGGAAAGCTTTGTAAACTATGAAGTAATAAACAAATGTTAGCTAATTTTATTATGTATTTAAACTTTTTATCCTTAAGGAAATTTTGAATTTGGTTTGGCTTCAAGCCAAATACAATAACATTTGAATCCAATTTATTTTCTCACAGTCTCACAAATTCTTCACTCTCCTAACACCTTCTATTTAAGATATGAAGAGAAAGAGAAGAGAGAAAAAGAGCTGAGGGAAGCTAAATGAAAAAAAAAAAAGAGCAGAAACTAGAGAGAGGAGAGTAACAGAAGCTAGCTCTTTTGCTCTCTTCATTTTTTCTTAAATTGAGGTTAAACATACATATAGTAGAGTATATAAAATGCACAGATTTTAGAACTATACAGATTAATGACTTTTTATTATGTTCAGGCCTGGGTAACTACTACCTCAGTCAAACTATGGAACGTTTCCATCCCCTAGAAGTTTCTTCATGTTCTTCCCCAGGCATGTCCAGCCCTTACCCCTGAGATAACACTGTTCTGACTTCAGTAGTGTAGATTACTTTGCCTGTTGTTGAACGTCATATAACAAATCACATGGTATGTAGGCTATTATGTCTAACTTCTTTGTTTAGTATAATGTCTGTGAGATTTGCCCTTTTTGTTGTTATTACTGCTTCATTGTGTTTACTGCTGTGGAGAGTCCTTTCACTTTTATCATTGCTTTCATCTTGCTCAGAATCCTACTAATTCAACAATAATCTGTATCTCACTTTAGAGATGATACAAATATGATAACCAAAATGTAGCGTTCTCAAAGATAGCTTATAATTCCCCTGTCTTCCCAATTCAGAAAAGCTTCTCCTTTTCTTGTAGGTACTCTTTCTTTCTCTAGGTCTGGAATGCATGAAAATGTAAATAATCTGTAGTATAAAATGCAATAATATGAGCATTTTTGTGGTCTTTTCTGCCACCATCTTTGAACAATTTCCCGATAGACCAAATCAACATTGAATCAATAATAACTATTGTTGTAAGTTGAAGAAAAAAAAATACAGACCTAACATTAACAATAGAAGAGCAGAAAAATCATCTGAGAATCTAATATGAACCTCTTCTGGAATTTATAAGTATAACTCTGGTTCCATCACATTAAAGATTGTTATGCTTATAGAAAAGCTGAGAGACTGGGGGATCTGTTTGCAATTACCAAATCAAAATGCAATTAACTAGTCACTGGGAACAAACAATGATGTATTTAAATGCCCTTTTGGAAATGTAGAATTGGTAACGGAGATCAGGTTCCCAAGGTTCGGATGTTTTTACTTACGAGCCTTCCTATGAAATATCTGTCTGAGGATCTCTGCAATAGTTTGTCTTAAGAGAGAGAAAGATGGAAAATACAAAGCAAACAGCCCTTCCAGCTGGGCACTGGGGCTTCTCTTATTCTCAGAACACATCAAAGGAACCTTTCCCTCCATTCTCTGAATCATTTTGTTCTGACCTCACTCATAATGTATAAATACATTTCAAACCAAGGATTGAATGTTGCTGGCACATGATCTTTTTTCCTTACAAAATTATTATAGGGAAGTGTTTCTGATATGGTTGAGATGTGTAATTCGGGTTGGAAAGAGAAAACTGTTGCTTATGAAAGTAAGGATATTTCTATAGCTGACAAGATAGAAATGCTCATTTCCCCCCTTTTCCTTTGCAAAAGTATTTCTCTTGTGTATGATTTCCTAAACATTTAATGTTTATTAGCTCTTTGTTATTTCTCCTAAAATCAGTCTTTAGTCAGCTTTTAGTTATGGTTTCTAATGGAGAGCAAAAACATTGGAATATCTCCATATTAGTGGCTGTTATAAAAACAAAATAACAGGGCACCTGGGTGGCTTAGTCAGCTAAGCAGCCAGTTCTTGATTTTGATTCGTCATGATCTCAGGATCCTGTTAATCGAGCCCCAGATGGGCTCCTTGCTCAGGGGGGAGTCTGCTTGAGCATTCTATCTCTCCCTCTGCCCCTCCCTCCGCTCTTCTCTCTTTCTCCTTCTCAAATAAAATAAATAAATTTGTTTAAAAAATAACATTTTTTATACCTCCGATACATATGTTTATTACAAAGGACATTAACTCAATAAAATTAATAGACGTTTTCTTTATATATTCTCCTGATACTGTACTGGTGGAAGTAGGAAATGATAGTAGAATTGTTTAAAGTTGAGCAAGAGAAGAGGCAATGGGGAGCCTGAATAATCCATGAACTATTTCTCAGACTAAAGTTTGACTCACTAATGGCCCCATAATGACAGTCTCAGAGAGGAACATAGGGCCTATGAAGGACTCCCGTGAGTTTGGTTGACTTCTGAGACTCATGCTCCACTAACTCGGGGACAGGGGACACTAGACGAAGATTAGTTGACTCTAAGGACTGAAGAAAAAAGTAGGAAAAACATAAGCAATTATCTCTGAGGAGCATTGCCTTCAGCAAGTGTGAGCCTACAGGCTCCACCCCCGCCCACAACCCTAGTGATTACGAACCTGGGGCAAGGGTGTACATGGAGGTCCTATACCATTTGTCTAAATACTTAAACATTGGGTGCCTGCGTGGCTCAGTGGGTTAAGCGTCTGCCTTTGACTCAGGTCATGATCTTGGGGTCCTGGGATTGAGCCCTCCATCAGGCTCTCTGCTAAGCTGGGAGCCTGCTTCTCCCTCTCTCTCTGCCTGCCTCTCTGCCTACTTGTGATCTCGCTGTCTGTCAAATAAATAAAATCTTCTAAAAAATTAATAAATAATAAATAAATAAATACTTAAACATTATATATTAAGAAAAAAATACCATTAAGTAAGAAGTCCTTGTCTCCTACCTTGACAAACGCCTCTCTGGCCTCCCCTCACTACTCCCTGCAGCCTGTCCTACTTCTCTTTCAACCTCAGCTCCATCCAAATCTGAAGGTATCTCCTGAGTTCACGTGTGGATACATCTCTGGTCCAAACTCCATCTCTAACCCCTGCTAATAGTCATCCTGTGACCAAGCCCCCAGGCCTAGAGATGCATATACTATTGGCTTAGGGGAGCTCCCAGGAATTCAGGCTTGCAGGAGGTCGCCCAGCTCTTCAAAACACATTTGGAGCCATTTGCACAGTGAATTGCAGGGTCTATGTATGTATAGCTCAGTCTAGAAATGGGGTTGGAGCCCTGGATGGGCATGCCCCTTCACCTCAGGGGTACCTCACCCCATAGGGGGGCATGACTGAAGGAGCCCAGAGTAGAGCCATTTACAAAAGGGTTTCTCTTGCTTTTGCCTAAGACCGTTCTGAATAGTCACACTTGTTATGTGTTAGAGATGTCCCCAAAGTCTGCCCTTCAGTGTACCAAGGACTGTGCCAGATACTGCAGACACAGAGATGAGTATGTTACCACTCTTGAATGAATTGTCCCCTTGTGAAAAGGCTCCCGTAAAATGCAAATATCAACACAGGCAGAGAGGGAAGCTCCTTCCTTTCTCAGGAACATTGCAATGGGACTGTCACTCAGATGGGCTAATTGTGCCGTTGAAAGGATAGTGCTGAAAGCCAAACCTTGGTTGGCACAGCCACTAATTCATGTTTTCTAAGAGACATGCTCCAGTAAACATGTCTTCACCTAGTGTCTGCTTCACTGGGTGAAGTCCTGGCCCATTGCTAGCTCCCCACCTCTTTCTGCTGACTGCCATCCTAATCACAACTCATAGGAGGGGATCCTCCCCTGACAGCTGGTGCCCAGACTAACCCATCCTGCATTTAGAACCTTCTCCACCTCCACCTAGTAGAGTCTTTCTCATCCATGGCAGATAGCATCTGGGCCCCTTAATTTTTCCATCCCTCCAAACCCCTGCTGGATTATCTGAATAACTAGACCAATCTGGAAGGTGAAACACTCCACAGGACTACTGGCCCTGGCCCTTTGGCGTATTGTAGCCATAATAAAAAGATTGTGCTTGACTAAAAGAGACCTAATAACCAGATAGACTGAGTCTGCCTGGATCCAGATTTGGACCAACCGGGTATAAAGGTATTTTAGGGACAATTGGGTAAATTTGAATTTGGTCTTAGTATTAGATGAGATAAAAATGTGTTGAAAGAAGAAGACTGAGATTGGTGATTTGGGGAAAAAAACAGACTGAAAAAGAATACCAACACTTGCAGTAATATCTGGAAAGATATGCCTAAGAATTTAATAGTGGTGATCACTGGGTAGTGACAATGTGAAGTTGATTTTTTTCAGTTACTACAATGGTTGCATACTTGTATAATAAAAGTGTTATTTAAAAATAATTGGAAGATGTAACATTATATTTTTAAATGTTCAGAAAATTGCTACATAGCTCTCAGCCTATCCTTCCAGATGAACTCAGGCCCGGTGAAGACCCCACAACAAGTTGTGATATAGAAATCAGTAGTTCCCAGAGGTATTTGCAGACCGAACCACATTAATCTTTCACCCCCATAAGTTTATTGAATTAAAGTTTAGTGTTATTCCTTCAGCTTCCACAAAAAGATGAAATAAAAATATCTATTCGAAGAATGTTTTTTAAACATTCTTAAGTAAACACCTAATTTATGAATTCTTTCTAAAAGTCAGTAGCTGGAAAAAAATTCTTTCCTTTTATCACTTTCTGGACAGGAGAACTCTATAATCTGTCAGATTTCTATGTTATCTTGGTTGCTAGGGAACTCATATGTAAATTTGGCATGTAACTGCATTAACTAACTAATTACCTAGGAGCTTAAAAGTGTAATCTCTTTTCTCTTTACATGTCATAATTATTTCATAAAAATCTATTTTAGAAACAATTCTAATTGCCCTTTTCTGCTCCTATGATCATTTTCTACACCATTTAAAATTCATTCTGGAGAAAGCGAGATGATAAATCAATAACAGGTCTGCCCGACAAATCTCTATAGGACCTTCAGGCAATTTAACAAGCAGTAGACAGTGTTTTGGAGTATCTACCCACCCGGCAACTGTGGTCCCTTTCTCTGAGTAGTGAAGCCCACAGAGCTGAATCTCCCCGATTCCAGCTTCTATTGCACAATTGGATCAGATGGCTACATGACCAGATCCAAGCGTGAGAGTCTCTATTCTGGGCATTTGGAATTGATAGAGCAATTCTCTCCGGTCTCCACTGCTTACTTAGGACACTGTGAGGCACAAATAAGCCAACAATTAAAACAACCAGTGGGTAGTAGTCTCTTATTATCTTTGAAAAAGAAAAACAACTTAAACAATCCATGTTGAAATCATCTTATTTTGCTTTTTTCTAAAAGAGAGATATTGGAAATACAGTATTCTAAGTTCCAGGATCATTAAAAAAAAAAAAAAAAAAAGCCAAATGCAGTAGTATGAATATTCTGCAGGGTTCAATGCAACAGTCTCAATGAGGTGCGTGCGTTGGGCAGGAGAAAGGTTGTCATTATCATTACTTGGGAAGTGATAACCAAAAGCACATTTCACTCCTAAATCCCCCATTTCCCTGGAGAGAAGGCAGGCTTCAGGAAGTTTTGTTTTTGAAGGCTACAGAATTAGATTTGTTACCTAACTCTGATGCCTACATACTTCACTACCTCCTCCAAGAACGAATGCAGGTAGGAAAAGTGTTCTTTTTAGCGATGACTGTTCCACTGAACATCATTGCAAAGACAATAATTATATGTGTAACGAAGTCCCTGCCACGGAAGTACATTTACTTTCCTGCGTGTCATTAGCATTGTCAACAGACTCTACCTTGGTATTTTCATACAGCAGTTTTTATTGTTGCTCGTGCACCGTGTGGCATCTGATGTGCTGTTTCCCCTCTGGAGGTGTGTTACAATCGCTGCAGTTGTTGCCCAGAAACTAACAATTGCACCAAAAGCATGTTTTGTCTAATCAATTCAGCCTCACGAAGTGGGTTGGAATAAGAAATCTCTCTTCCCCCAAGCAGAACTAATAAAGGAAACTTTCAATAAATGGACACTAATTTTAATTGAAGAGAATTAATATCACCCTATTTTAGTGGCATGAGATAGCAACTTATTAAATAATTTCCTTCCGGTTTGGAAGAGTCAGTGAGTATTTTAGATGAGATAGCCTCTCTGCTCTTACAACTGTGATGCCCTGCATGGGGCAGTGGGGAGTGGCTGGGATTGGTTCTACCTCCACCAGATGGAGGACCTACCTTGAATTCAGGGCACTCCCACCCTGCCCCCATCTCCCAACCAGAGACTTAAATTCTCAACACAGATTTCTGATCCCTCCATTTCCTGATTTTCATGTCTGTTAAAAAAAAAAAAAAATGTGATGTATTCTCAAAACAGAAACAGATGTGAGATCTAATTTCTTATTGGAAGTGACAAAACATATAAAGATTTGGCAAGACATGTATTTCACATATTTCAAGATTTCAAAAATAGTCATCAAACAAATAAAAGAAGAGCTAGATAGCAGGGTGGTCTTTTTCTGGTTTCTATGTTCCTTTTTCTAAGACTCCCACGGTACTCTCTTGTCAATAAAACACAGAAAAATATCAAAATATTATCTATAATAGAAAATATGTAAGTATTTTTTATCGAAAGAGTGATTTAAGAGAGAAAAACAGTAAATGTTCTAGTTTTAAAGATATAACATCTACATTTTAATCTGACTATAAATTTTCATCAAATCACCTTTGATGAAATGAACGTTTTCTATCAAAAAAGAGAAAAAGCTGAGAAGTGAATAATTTTACTCATTAATTTCTAAAGGGTAGTAGCTATCCAGAGTGAAGACATAGATACCACTTTTAAGAAAGAAACATGTGGAAATATACTGATGAGTATGTGTGATTGTGCTAAGTCAATTTGCATTTATATAGCACCATTTTTCAGGTGAGTCAATTGCTAATATATTTGCTACAGTGCAGTGCTATGATGTAGAATCCATACTAAAGAGAAATGATGTGACTTTTTTTTTTTAAATAAATGTATTTGGGTCCAATGAACATTTATCTGATGGCTAGCATCTACCAAACATTGGGCTAGGTGGGGACTTCGTACTGTCATTTATCTTTTACAATAACCCTGTTTGCCTTTACTGCCTCCATTTTTGAAAATTAGGAAACTGAGGGTCCAGGAGGATCAAATGACCAGTCAAAGTCACATATATGGTAAATTGTGGAACCAAGGTAGAAATGCAGACCTTTCTGGATCTAAAGTTGTTTTCATTTTACCCCAGTTAACTCAAGGGAAAAGTCTACACATTTTCAGAAGTCTTTGTATTTGAATGGTGCTTAGAGTTACAAATTAATTTTGCAAGGTTTTTTGTTTTGTCTTGTTTTGTGTTAAGTGTTAAAACAACCTTTCAGGACATTATGGTAGAAAGGAGGGCCGATTCACAAAGTTGCAGGGACATGCCAAAGTTTGTGTCTGGTTTGTGACAGAACAAAACATAGTAGCTTTAGGGGATTTGGATTAGTGCCTGAAACTCCTCTCCAGTCAAGCTCAACTACAAAGACGTGATTGCTGTGTTCCATGAAATATCTGCTCTCCTTAGGAGAGTGGTCTGCCCTCCGTGCCTTGAGGAACCTAAGGGCTTCTGTGGAGCGCCTCAGGTAGGAGCTTGAGAGGGAGAGGAAGCGGCAGCTGGAGAACAGAGAACTGGGGAGGAATCCACACAGGAGACTTTAAGCTACCTCTTGCCTTTAACCAGCGGAGTCCTATTTTAATCTGCTTTGTGTATTTCTCTCCCTCATAAGATTTTGCCTGAAGAAAAGGGTTCTGTGTCTTGAAAGTGTTTGAAAACTACATCTTCACCCTACGTAGATACTGAGTTGTCTTGAAGTTTTTGTACTTCTGTGTTCAGTCATCTGGGGAACATGTTTAAAACCAGCGATTAAGAAACAGACATTAAAGAAAGATGGGGCAGAGTTCTTTGAGAGTCCGTAAGGTCATACAGTGTTTTATATGTGTGTCACCGTCAAGATATGTTTACCAGTAGACAGAAAATTCACCAACTGTGTCTATGTTGAGACTTCTAACATCAAACCTAAAAGACCTTTATAACAGGAGCTTGTCAGTTCATCCCAACAGCTATTTGAGCAGCTTGACGAAGTAAGCATAATGCTGGTGGTTAGACTTCCAATTTTTAAGATGGTCTTGTCATTTTTTTAAAAATTTTTTATTTATTTGACAGATCACAAGTAGGCAGAGAGGCAGGCAGAGAGAGAGAGGAGGAAGCAGACTCCCCGCTGAGCAGAGAGCCCAACTCGAGGCTCAATCCCAGAACCCTGGGATCATGACCTGAGCCAAAGGCAGAGGCTTTAACCCACTGAGCCACCCAGGTGCCCCAGTCTTGTCAGTCATAAAAAAAAAAGAAGTATGTGCTAAGATTTCTTATGGAAGAAGACAAATAAATAGATCTCACTGTAGGCATTCTCTCTCAAGTTCTTAATCATTTGGGTACACACACACACACACACACGCACCTGTTCTCACCTTATGTCCCTTCTGAGTCTGTGCTAAAGGATTTTTTGCACACTTTCAGTATCGCCCCTACTACACTTTCTCATAAGAATCAAATCTTACTCATCACTGCAGTTACTGGAGTTAGTACTATGTGTGACACACAGATGCTCAATGACAGTGTGGTGGGTATTAAATGAGTATATTAGAAGAAAAATGAGCATATCAATTCTCATTTTATGCTTGTTAATGCAAAGAGAGAGAAGGGTTTCTCTTCAGGTCTTGCAAAACAGCATGCTACCTTACAACTTGACTGTCATTCATAGTTACTCTGATTTCAGAAGCATTTCTGAATATTAGGAATATAGGTCATGAAATTAGAAAAGGACCAACTCCTGTTTTTGTTTTTGTTTTGTGAGATCTTTTTGCATTAGAGTATTCTGGTTTCAGAAAACTAGTGGTAGAAGAAAGATGTATAATCTGCAGCTTATCCTCCAAAGTCAGTTTGCCTTACATATTCCTTTTTATAACAAGGGTGTTGACCATTGAAGCTTTGAGGGAAGAGTAGTATTGCAAGAACTTCCAAGCTTCCGTAATCTCAATATCAAAAAGCATCCTATGGTACATTAGGTTTTCTGTCATCTTTCTTTTACTTTTTCTCGGTTTTAATTGGAGTGAAGTAAAGTGCTGTGGTATCTGTCTTGTGTAACTAACTCAGAGAGTGTCTGCATTGACCACTGGGCTAATCTTAGGGATGGGACCTTATTCCAGAGATAAGCTTTCCCTCCAGGGCATCCAGGGAAGCTGGGTGAGCCCGTCAAGAGCAAGAGGTCTGGGAAACCATCCTGAACATTCCAAGGTTCTTACTACTGAGAGGTGTCTCGCAGGTGCTACAGGGACTGTTACAACCATTGCTCCCTCCTGCCCCAGTTGCCATTGGTAACTGAAGCAGAGGTTCAGAAGGACATAAATACATCCACCTCCAGAGTTAGTTGAATGGAAAGATGAAAGACACTGTGTTTCAAGTTATTTCTACCTCTCTGTGCCTTAACTAACCTTTCTTCTTTGTTTCTAATGTAAGAGTTCCATTTCCCTTCTTTATCAAATGCATGCGTGTGTGTGTGTGAAAGAGAGACAGAGAGCGAGAGAAGTAATGAATTTAGAATTGAGGGTAGCTATTAATATTTAGAGTTGCCTACACATAGCCTTGTAAATTTCTGGGAGTTCAGAGTTCACCTTCCACACTGTTCTCAGGAATGCATCTGGTCTTTCACCTGAAGGTGAATGAGAAAAATGCAGTGGCTTGAATCATGAAACACCTTAAAACTTCCCAGTTGGGTGGCTGGAACATGGTGAAGGAGATTTGAACAGCATATTCTGGAAGAGAGGCTCGCTGTCCCAGTAGCACATCAGCTCAGTTACTTAAGAATCTCCAAGAGTATTGAACCAAGTGTCCATGCCTCTTACAGTTGTCCAGGTGATTCAAAATCAGTCAAGCAACCCCATTCTGTAGAGAGCTATGATCTTCTAAAAACGGTGGTTGGGAATAATTCATAAAACATATTTTATGAGTTTTTTCTTGTTGCCACAACAGGCATCTTTTCGTATCCTAGATGCAAAATCCATTCTTTCCAAACCTAAGTCACCACAGGAAAATTTGACCAAGACACATTGTTTTCTTTCAAAATTAGGTACATCTTGTAAACATTGCAAAATTGAACTACTGCTCTCTCAGATGAGCTCAGAGGCAGATAATACATCTTCATGAAAAGAGAAGACTGCGTTTAACATTTATAATTCCTTTTCATTGCCATTAAAAATAAATTGCTCAATCACTGATGATTCTAAGTTTCTTGACTCATACTGGATGATAGAAAACAAACGTGGGTGTCTGGTTCCCAAAAGCTTTTTCTCATAACCCACCTCCTTAATTTTTTTTTCCTCCTGTGAAAATTTGATGTTGGAATTGAAGATTTATAAGGAAGTGGATCTAGAGAATCTAATGTCAGCCCAAGAACCGTAGATGTTTTGAAATAGCGTCTTCTAAATTCTCAATGTTTTGAAAGGCATGACTCAAACGGCTGAACATTTCTCTTTGTATCCAATGCTAGAGATATTTCTTTTAAATTTTTGGAAGTGTTTTTTAGAACACGTTTTGCAGGGAAAAAGGTAAGGCGTCTATGTTTCAAATGGAATGAGGAAGTCTTGAAAAGATGATATCATAGAGCTGTGAATTAGGCAAAAAAAGAAAACTATTTTTAGACATTAAAAAAAAAGATAAGCTAAAATTGCTTTTGGAGATGTAATAAATATACCGTAAGTGGGAAGCGAGGTTAGTTTTCCTAGAGAATGAGAATGAGTCTTTGGTTGGTAACCACATTCTGTGAAATACCTTTCTATTTCCTCAAGTATTTAAGATTGGGTCAGTGGCCTGGAGTCTGGGCAGGGCATTAAGAGGATCTGCCTCACTGACTGCACAGGCCTGGTCAGTAACTCTCCAGTAACTGTCTTTACAGTGGTGGAAAAGAAACTTAGAACTTGAATATAAAATACAGAGTATCCTTATTACTACTAAGAAAAGATAAATAGGGCTAATTAATATTTATGCAACTATTTTTTCTTTGCATGTATGTGCATATAACCATTGTCATATTTTTTTAAAAAGTAAAAAATAGTTGAACATACCACAATTTTTTAACCAATGAAATGTAAAATTTCAAAAACAGTTTTGAAATAAATGTAAGTATATTTTGTTTGCTTATTCAGTTTTGTTCTTGGGGTAGATTCCTAGAGCAGCATAGTTTGACTTTTAAGAAAGAAAGAAAAAAAAGCTTTCGTTCGGGGTTGCTTTTTGTTGGTAGGGACTAGGAATTACCAACCTAATATCCATTCTCTTCTTTTTTGCTACTAGGACCTTGCTTTTTCTGGAGGGAGGGAGAGAAGTGGCAAAATTACATTTTCCAGCTCCCTGTTGCTAGGGATACCTATACGACACATCTCTGGCCAATAAGGTTTGAACTTTCATACCAGGCTGACTCAGCTAGCACTCTTGGTCAGTGCCTTGTTCTTCCTATTTTCTGCCCACACCATAGTCTGATGGCTAATAGGGTTAGAGTGGGGACTAAGGCACTCAACAGAGTGGTGGAAATGGAGCTGTCATGTAAGCATGAGGAAAAGATATCAGGAAATAGGGCTGAGTAAAAAGAAAAGGACTCTGAGTTCCTATTCACATCATGAAGCTGCCCTACTGATAATAACTTTCTACCTTCAGGTTCATTGTTATCCCTATTTTGTGGGTTTCTGTTAGTGGTGGCTAAATGCAATTTTTGAAATTATTTATATAATGATCATATCATTTCCAATTAATGTATATTCTGAAAAGCTGGTGTTTTCATTCTTTCTGGAATAGCAATAAAGAATATTCATGATGCATATTACAGGATTCTACAATTGGTATCAAATGGGCATTGGCCAACCTTCAGCCAATCACAAGATGATTTAATGAAAATGATCCCTTCCTGCATAACTTGGAAGCCGCATTCCCAGAAAGCATGAAATCTTCCTCCGCACCACCTCATTGTGGCTACTGCTACTTCTTTCTTTGGTTCAGAGAAATAAACCCTCTAAAAAATCCTTTCAGAAATGAAAAGACTGAAAAAACCCCGAAGAGTCTATCTATTCTCTATGGCTACTAAGGAAGGAAGAGAAATACTAAATAATTAATATTTTATTTTCCAGAAGTACATTACATAAAATCTCTCACTGTCATAAAGAGAGACTCATATGCTAACTCATTAGAATTCCACTAAGATTATTCTATTATGCTAAGAAGTAGTTTGGGATATATCTTTGAGATTGTATGATTCCAGAATAGATTGTTTCCCAAAGTAATAAACGCTTACAAATTTTAAGGCAAAGCAGATTGCAAAGATACATATACATAATGTATACATAACAAATATAATATTAGTGTTCTCATATAGGTACTTAACTAGGCTCTCAAAGGATGTTTGTTGGTTGATTGCTAATAGGCTATCAGTTAAAATAAGACAAGGATGATTCTCTTGAAATAATAAATGAGAGACTTTTGAGCCTGTCTGAATAACATACATATGAAAGGAAAAAGGAGTGAGCCAGAATAAGAATTTTGGCATCTGGACCAAATTCCAGGAACTATATAACCCATTCCTGGACCTTAGTTGAATTGATGCTGAGAAATAGACCTTGAATAAGGAGTTGGAGAAATTCAAGGTCAAGGACTAGAGAAAATAGTGGGTGACCTATTCAGGTTTAATCAGAGGTCATTGTTAAGAGGTCCGCCTTAGGAACTAAAATAACCTTCCTCACAGGTTTAACGCCCCAGCAAACTACCTAGGTTCAGGGAGCATGGGAACCATCACATACGCTATTTTCTTTCCTTTTTCTCTTGAAAGAGTAAAACTGTAGGAAATTATTGTTGTTTTCTGAAGTTAGTTTGTAGACTTTGGGGAGGATGGAAAAGAGTGCAAAAATAATGCATGCTTCTTGTAATAATTCAAAAAATATAGAGGTATTGTGTAAAGAAAATGTTAATATCTCCCTTTCTTGCCAAACCCACTCCATTCCAGTAAACAGTGTTATTAGTCCAGTGTGGTGATGTCTTATCCACCTTTTCTTATGCTTTTTATAAATATATACAAACACATTCTCACATGGGACTTTTGCCCTCTTATTTTTTACAAGTTCGAGACTTTAACATGTGTATCACTTTGCAACCTTTCTTTTTAGTAGTACATTATAAATTATAGTATATAATAAGCTATAGTATAGTCCCACAGTTGAGCCAACCAGTTCCTTTACTACATTGAACATATGGGCAGATGTATGTGTGTATGGAAGGAAAGTACTGTTTTGATTTGTTTTATTTTTCTTGTAGGATATATGCACAGAGGTTGGATTGTTGGGTCAAAGAATTACTGTGTTTAATAAATACTTTTCCAAATGTGATTTTTGATATGAGCTGCATATATTATGATTAGCACAATGAAGTAGAGCTTCCCTTTCTCAATCAATAAGGTAAAGGAGTACATGAAGCATGTAAATTCCCAAGGTCTTTATCTCTACTAAATAGGCCTTCTCAAAAGAAATGTGTGTGTGTGTGTGTGTGTGTGTGTGTGTGCGCGCGCGTGCGTGTGTGTGTGTGTGTAAACATGTCTGCCTTGACCTGGGGAGTTATGGGTGTCATGTAGCCCTTATTGTGTTACCCATCATTCAGTCAGAGAGGTAGAACCACTAGCGTATATTGATAGATAGAGGACATAGACAGATGGATAGATATAGCGTCTATAATTATAGCAATAGAGATAGATGAAGATTGATTTCTATAGTTATCTGACCTTACACAATTACGAGGGCTGGTTAAGCAGTCTTTATAACACCATTGTCCTTTCATCTGATGTTAGATCTTGAAGTCTGCAGGGGAGGCAGTAAGAAGGAAAGATAGATGGAAAATGGGGAAGAGAAAGAACAAAGTGGAAGTCACAAGCACAAGCTGGAATGTATGAGGACACACTGGAACCCATGTCATTTCTCATTGTCTCTGACCTTGATGGTTTGGGCCATCAGAAGCCAGTTTGTTTGTCATGGAACTAAGCCTAGACACTTGGCTGAAGAATCAAAGATGTTAAAGGAGGATTCAGGGAATGAGGAGCAGTTGTAGCCTTCAAATCCCATAGAAAAACTCACCTGGGGAACCCTAATGGGAGATGTACAGGAGAGGTAGTTCTGGGGAATATAGTTTAACCTAGCCAAGTTGACACTTTACAAAGCCACCATAGTTATGATGTCAAAGGCTATATAAGGCATTCAACCTACCCTAGTATTCCAACAACATTCTCATTTGGCTATGTAGCTAGCACTCAAGAAATTTTCAAATGATCTAGAAAACAAATATTCCCAGAAAGATGAGATTGTTGTTGTGACACAAATTTGTCATAATTGACAAATTTGTTAATAATTGACGTGTGCATTATTGATTATAGGTATTGCTAATATTCCTGTTTTCAGCTTATAATTTATCTGAGTTTCTACTTTAACCAGATATCCTGATTTCTATTATTCTGTACCAATAAACTTTTAAATAATGTAAGTTCTATGTCATCTGAAAGTTTAAATAAGGTCATCTTTTATTTTTCTTTTTAAAATACAGTAGAATGGGCCTGAGGGCAATTTGTAGGGTTTTGTCCAGAATGTACTTAAAGTAACTGAATGCGTTTGTGTTGTGTTGTAGTATATTTGTACCCTAATGGACAAACTATATGCCTCTAATCTACTGACATTTTGGATAGAAGAGGATCGGTCTTGATGTCAAACAATGTCTTATTGATGGCAATATTGTTTTACTTGTGTTAATCTTGATTCAAAGGATACTTCTGTCTTTTGTGATTAATATTACACGTAGCCAAAGACATCCTTGTTCTACGATAACTGACATAGGACATCTACATGTGGTTTTAAGATGCAAGATGTTAAAATCTTAGAAATTCTTAGGTATTCCTTTTGAACATTAGTAGAAGTATTGTTGAATCTATACCAAGTATGGTCGTCTTTATGAATCTCTGAGGGGTTTTCTTTTGGATTGAACTGAATGGTCTTTTTGGCTTTCTCTCCTCTCACCCAATGTCCACATTACACATCTCAGCTGATATCACTTAAAACCATGCATAAACTCTTTCCCACCCTGGGTTCTAGGACGGATAACTTTTCTTAGTCCTACTAGTTAGCTCAGATGAGATGATTTTTAGTCAACCTTACCTAGTGCTGTTCTGCCCCATGCTCTGTTGTTATTGTTGTTGTTTCTTTTTATATAATATATAGGTATTAGTAAAATTTTTAAAACAAAAATAAGAGCTTATTTTAGTAGAGTATAAATATAAATTGGGAAGGATTTGGCAAATATCTTACCGACCAACCGTGTAGGAGAAACACAGTGGGGGAACAAGATGTTAAAGCAAAAAGAAACTTTCTACTCTCAGAGCTCCCACTATGAGAGCATGTGTGGGAGAAGTTTCCTTTTTACCAAGACAGCTGGTAGAAGAAAAAGGTCCCCAAACATAATATCTAAATCATTTAGGAAGCTTTATTAATATTCATATCCCCAAACCCCTTTCCAAAAAAATCTTTTTAACAGGTCTGGGGTAGGACTCAGGATGCCAAGTTAGTAAAAAGTTTTTCAGATAATTTGAATGCATAGGCAGATATAGAAACAAGTGACATGTTCTCTACACAAAGCTCCATTTCTAAAGCCTTTGTTTTCTTTAGAGAATTATTTTCTGAGCAGAGATTGTATCATTCTGGGCCAGCACGCTGTTGCTTTCTCCTATGGAGGTAGCTATTTTGACCTAAGTAGTTACGGATAATTAAGACTGAAAGCCCAGAAGGTATAAGAATACATAGTACCATTTTTACTTCATGGTGGAGGAGACATTCCTGGATAAGATATGTCATCGTCTAATTTGTATCTATAATTATAGAAATAGAGATAGATGAAGATGTATCTAAATTGAAAACTAAGAATCCTCCAGAAACCATTGACTTCAAAAGTAAACTGAGGATGATGCTATACAGCTAATTTTCTGAATCTTCAACACCTATTTCTGTCCCTTTAATGAACTACCAATTTTGCCCATCATTCTTCTTTACCTCATGAAGGAGGAAGCGTTCCTGGATGAAAATTTGTCAGCATTCAACCAAGATTGTATTGTAACAAAAAGAGACTTCCTTTTCTTTCTATAACTGGGAAGTAAGTGTGAGGAAGGGACACCTTCTGCTACCAGGTGGGTAGTGGCTACTGATGTTGGATTCTTCTGTTTCAATGTGGTTGTTGAGATCCCACAAGGGATATAGTGATGGGTCTCCTCTGAGACAAGCAGACATTCACAACTGTTATTTATGCTAAGAAGTGGATCCAGGGACAGCAAATAAGGAAATG
This sequence comes from Meles meles, assembly GCF_922984935.1. Taxonomy (NCBI): domain Eukaryota; kingdom Metazoa; phylum Chordata; class Mammalia; order Carnivora; family Mustelidae; genus Meles; species Meles meles. The sequence goes on along the minus strand of NC_060068.1, from coordinate 75,644,635 downwards.
GTAGGCAGGCCAACTTTAGTCTGAAGGGAAGCCTAGGATGAGAAGCTTCTCTGAGTCTTCTCACACCTGGAAAGGAAGTGATCACAGGAGTTCCTAGATAAGGGAAAGGAGACCTCAACCAAACACCCACATCAACAGCAGATGTGAAAGCTTATAGCTGGCCAAGGAAGAGCCTATGGCCTGGCCTGGAAATGCCATGCAGGGTTTTCCTTGGGAGAAGCCAGAGATTGTACGAGATCCATCCTAAAGATAGAGAGCCACTTCTCTGTCTCTGTGTTGTAATTCTCTTCTGTTAACTTGGAACATTTATCAAAGTCTTGATAAGCTTTACAGACTATTCTTAGATACGCAGGGACGTGAGGGCAGCAGGGGAAGAATAAGCCTTACATTGTCCAGGACTTTCTGGGTTACAAGTGACAGGAAATAATACATATTCACTTAAGGTCAATTATAAATTCACCTAAAGGCCATTTCTTGGCTCACAAAACTCTAAAGTCAAGAAGACAGCTGGCTTAATTCCTTGCTGGATCTAAAAATGAAGATGGTGTCATTGGGGCCCTCCCTCTATCTGTCTTGGCTCTGCTTTTTCTTTCCCCCACGACAGCTGCATTGTCCCCCTCCTGCTATAGCCTTTCCCGTGAGGGCAGAGGTCACTCATTGGCAGTCGTGAATCCCAGTCCATCACCAGTTCTTACTCGTTTTTTGTATTGACACCCAAGCATTTGAATCCTACTAATAGGAAAAAAAAAAAAAAAAAACCCTTCCATATTCTAGGTCCTTTATGCTTTATGCTTCAGATGGGAAAGACGAGAAAAGGAAATGGAACCTCTGAATCTAAAAAGAAAGAACATCATGAATATGACCAATTCCCTTCTTTATGAATTAGAGGCGATCAGTCTATTTCTTTTAAAATCTAGGTATAAAGATTGCAGATGTCATCAAACATTATCACTGAAAATTGGAATATCAACTTCTGAAAATAATTTTTATTAATTTAAAGGTAATTACAGCACCAAAGGGAATATGGTCAGGACCTAATACAAGAATGCAAAAAGGGTCATTTAATAGAAAAATAATTAGTGAGATGAAAAGGGGATACATTTAGGTCTTGAAAAGAGGTAAATCTGTTTTATATACATAATGTGCCAGGTCTGTTTTTCTCTCAGAAATCAGGTTTGTTTGTTTTTGTTTTTGTTTTTGTTTTTTTTTTTAGCTGCTAAACCCCTTTTCCTTCTGCAAAGTGTGATAATCAATAGGAATATGAAATCACTATAAAATTAAGATTATTATTCCTCTTGTGGGGTCTTCTTTCTTTCAGGTATCATAATTTCATGTGGAGGAATTTAGGATGAACACTGCTGGCCTCTTTCTACCCCTCTCTTACTCTTGCCAGGGGAGTAGAGACTGGTCACGGGGAGCTCCAAGCTTCTGGGTTATCTCATCAGACCCCTGTGTCTGTGCTCCATTGGGTTTCTGGAGCCTACAACTTCAGGGCAGCCCTGCAGATGCCCAGCTTTGTCAGGAATGGCTGGGCATGTCTATTTAATGCTGGAATATACTATTAAAAGCCCTTTTGGGTTTGTAGATCTAAAGTACCATTGCCTAGCTTATCAGTAACAAAAGGGATAATTTGACCACCATCTGTGTGACTCTTGACTCTGTCTCCCAATTCTGGTTCAAAATTCAGGCAGGAAGGAAAAGGATGCTAGGTATCAACCCCCTTAAACCCCAGCATTATTATTATAATAAACCATAGTAAGATTCATAAAATGAAGGACCATGTCTTCTAAAGTTGTTAGTAAGATTCATAAAATGAAGGACCATGTCTTCTAAAGTTGTTTTTCACAGTAGCAAATGCATGAACACATACAAATGGTGTTTGAAAGTGTTGTTTCCAACACTGAATTGGAACAGATGCCAAATAGTTTTCTTCCCCATGGAGCCAGAAGAGGAGAGTAATTCAGGCTAAAATCCAACGTACATTTCCAGCTCATTTGGGACCAGAGAGCAGCTCCACAATAATCAACAACTTTACCAACTTTCTGCTTTACTAACACTTGTCTTTTGTCTTTGTTTTTGTGAATAGATTGTTTATAATTTGACCAACTCCAAAAAAATCCCACAAATATTTTTCCTTTTGTTTTATTTGAAATCCCCCTTAGATCTGTAGATGCCAGTTCTGGGCTTATAAGGAGAAAGAATGTGTTCCATTTTACAAATTGTAGCGCTCCTTGAGTCCCTTATGTACCACTCTTCTCAGTACCTTGTAATGTGGTTTGCTTTCCAACTGAAATGAAAATGCCACATCTTCTAGATTGTTGGGTGTGATCCAAAATTGCTTTCAAGGATCCCTCTGGTCTTTTGGCAAAGGGGAATCTCAGTAGATTAGGTGATTGAAATAATATGACCCCAAGAGCACTAGACACTAAGCAGCGTGCTCAGCCGCTGAAGTGAACTTGTTTAGTTACTTAGGAAACAATGCAAAATTAAAAAGTAGTAATTACACATAAGAGCTGCTCCTCCCATTGGTTTTAGATTGATTTTCTTTGTTTTTTTGCAGTTGCTTAGACTCATTCCACTTCTAAGTCAGTTCAGAATTCTAGACTCTGGTAATGGGAAAAAGGCTTTTAGTTCATCACCTTCATCCCTTGCCTGGTCTCCTCATATGTGGGCACAGACAACTCAGCTGTACAATTAGCCCAGCATCCCGGACAAGGCAGACCAGGAAACAAACCCACCTCCAAGGTCCCCCCCTTTTTTTATGACTGCGTGTTAATTTTCTCACTAACACATGGCTCTGAGAATTTACAAAAGATCTTTGAGAAGTTGAAGGTTTATGTGTGTTCATTAGCTTCAGCTAGAAAGAAGAGTATAGAAAGAGAAGCAGAATCTGAGTAAATTTCCTCCCTCCCATTGTTCTGATTCAAAGTGCATACAATTTACTTCCAGAAAGAACTTAGCACAATTAAGTTTACCAAAGAAAGAAGCATCAATATGCAAGGTTTCCCTCAGCATTTCACACTCCCCTTGCTTCCTTCCTGCTAATTCTCTGCCTCTGGATATTTTTTCTTCTCTGACAAGAGTCTGATGAGTGGGAAGCAGGGGAAGTTCTCTCATCCAGTCTTGGGAATTGAAGAGCTACTGGTGAGTCTCGAGTGCCTTTAGAACTTAATGGCCTTACTTAGCCAGCTGTTTATAGATGATGTGTTATTTATTCCTACTTTATTTCGTAGTGGCTTAACCAGGTTTTTGTCCCCTTCTCCTCTGTGCTTGTTAACAGCCTGCATAGGGCAAGCATGGGTATAGATTTACTAGACGGACACAGTCCATGCTGATGGTAATGGAAAAGCAACACGGTCTCAATTCCAAGTCCCAGATCAGGCTCTACAATCCAGTAGGGTTGACTTTCTTTTGTGTTTTTGCTACTTTAAGTTGATCATAGAAAGGGACTTGACCCAAGAGCCCTTCATTGTTACTCAAGAACGGTAGTTTTGGGGCACCTGGGTGGCTCAGTGGGTTAAGCCTCTGCCTTCGGCTCAGGTCATGATCCCAGGGATCGAGCCCCGCATTGGGCACTCTACTCAGCAGGGAGCCTGCTTCCTCCGTCTCTGCCTGCCTCTCTGCCTACTTGTGATCTCTCTTTCTCTGTCACATAAATAAATAAAAAATCTTTAAAAAAAAAAAAGAGCGGTATTTTTGTAACAGAGAGGGGATCATTTTGAAAAACCTAGATTTCTGAAACTCAGGTTCTGGGTTGTGACCCCTGTGATCACAGACATTGTCACTGTCAGTAGAGTTGTCCTATCAGATTGCACAACCCTCCCCTGACGATTCCAATGTGAATTTCTGGCCAGAGGTAAAGACATCAAGTAAATATAGTCTTCACCCTCTGATACCAGCTAGTTTGCTTCCAGTGTTCCTGTCCTGTGAGCACTTTGGCTTTTCTCCCACGTCTTGTGATTAACAACACACACACAAACTCGCATGCACACTTCCCTGGCAACACAGTCATGCCATTTTCTTTTCTCTCAGGCTAGTCAGTGATAAGAACCATACTTGAAAGCCAAATAGAACAAAGCTAACCTCCTTTATGGCTAACACACAAGATGCTATTTAGAAAAATGTTGATCCAATCACCACTGGCTCTGTTAAATAAGGTATCCTTAATGTGGCCCATGATCAAATTCACTTCCTCGTTAAGAGCATGAGGATAAGTTAAGACAGAGCCTCCTTTGTTTAAAAGAGGCTGTGTGAACTCTGCCACGAGTCCCCAGACACCCCTAAGTCCTCTGTTCTGAACATGTAATTAATTCGTAAGAAACCAGGTACCACAGCAGCCGTGGCTTGACAGTAGCTTCATTCAGCACCAGCCAGATGTGAAAAGCTTTCAAAGGGAGCAGAAGGCGCGCCTATTGCCAAGGGAAGCGGGAGCGGGTAACCTCTGGTTTGCAGCTTTACCGTCACCCGTCACCCAGTAATGCCATTTCTAATGTATTTCAATTCATTCTTAACAGTCACAGATGTTTTTGCAAAACCAAAGGTTATTGATTAACCTAGAGCAGGTAGGAGGTCCCTATTTGAGTTCTTACATTTTTCCGCCTAAGAGAACTTAAAAACCACCCGCTAGGAAATCCTGTCAATTGCATATTACTATTTTTCATGCTTCTTTTCAAAGACAAGGGAAGAGCTATTTTCAGGGATTAAAGGAAAAGCATTTTCTTTAAAACATTGTAGGTTCTGTTCAGGGAGTTTTCTTTATGGAGAGGAATGATACAAATTTCCTGTGGGAAGACTCTATCAGGGCGTTGCTAGATTCGGTTCTATTCAACTTCTATCCTCAGTTTGGAAGATATAGAAAATGCCTTTTTTTTTATATTTTGCAATGGCACAAAACTGAGAGAAATGCTAAACACAATAAAGTATTTCAAAATGAAAACCCATCTTGACATCAGAATCAATAATACAGAATTCATCAGCAATAAATATGAAAACTTACAGTCAGGATTTAAAAGTCAGTTATGCAAAACAGGATAAAAGAGGCTAAAATTCTTCGAATTCATATGGGAAAAAATCGAAGGGTTTTACTTTATTGTAAGTTCACTAAGAATTGGCAATATGGGGGTGCCTGGGTGGCTCAGTGGGTTAAAGCCTCTGCCTTCAGCTCAGGTCATGATCTCAGGGTCCTGGGATCAAGCCCTGCATCGGGCTCTCTGCTCAGCAGGGAGCCTGCTTTCCCCCCTCTCTCTCTCTGCCTGCCTCTCTACTTGTGATCTGTCTGTCAAATAAATAAATAAAATCTTTAAAAAAAAAAAAGGTCATTTGTATATCAGACATTTTGCATTCTGCCCAAGCCAGAGCATGTCTGCAATATTAGATTAATTTCTGGACACACATGGATACATGGATTATCCGGAAAGTGCCAATGGCAAGGTATTTGGAAACTTCATCAGATAGTATTAATCAAAATGAGTAGACATCTTCTAATACAGCCTCCTAACCAGTGTGTGAATATACAGTGCAGCATCTATGCCTGATGCTCATTTGTCTTTGGCTGGAGTATATTTAATTATAAGATGCTCATTACTCTGTATTGTTGGGCCGTTCCCATTTTGAAAGGATTTTCTAACTGTGCCATCTGTTACAGCACTCTTCAATCCTAGAGCATTAGTAACCTATTTCTCTTGATAACCCCTGATAGGTTTGAAAGCCTATTATAAGTTTTTAAGAGGATTTCAAGAAATTCCCTCAGAAAAATCAACTTATGAGGAAAAAAAAACATCAATATAATAATGAGCAAATGTATTCTCAAGTACTTAAAATGCCATGGTAGGTACAGAGTGTAATTCTGAGAGGTCATTATAAATTGGGGTAGATAGTCAAAAAATTTTTTTTAAAAACTTCTTCATCACTTCTTATGTTTTGTCATTTGAGAGCCTGTGCAGAGCTTTAAACATGGTTAGCAGATTTATCTGATGGAACAACCTTGGATTACTACAGGATTCTCAGAGTTCATCTTCTATCTGATCAAGGTCATGACTCGAAAGAGCTGAAGCTGGTATAGTTTGGGGATGAGCTGATTATTGTCTTTAAGGATATTTAAAATATAAATCATATCCTGACTGATAAAGATCATAATTTTCCATCTAAATAGGCTCTAATTATTCTTTATGGAACACCTACCACAAAAAGATGAAGAAAAACCCATAGAAGATAATGGGTTTTCATGTCATACCATACTCTTAATTATTTAAAGTCTATTGAGAGAGAGAGTGAGAGAAAGAGACAGAAGGAAAAGAGATACTTAGATTGAGATCACGTCACATAAAAAAGGAAGGATGGGCAAGAGACAGGAGTGAAAGGACTTGGAATGTGAAGCTGCACTAATACCCTTAAGTATCAATAACAAGCTTACTACAAAAGCTCGCAAATCAACCCTTATCGGCTGAATTTTACATCTGCCTCTGACAAAAGACAGTGATCTAAAGGCAGTCCCAAGTCCTTGGACTTAACTCCCAAAAGGTAATTCGTTATCCAACACTTCACATCCTTCATACAATATCTGGTTTTTACAAGGAGGATCTTCAGTCTAGCAATAGTAGAAAATATTTCCTTGACTTCCAAATTCAAGGAGACTAATATATAGAAATTCCGTTGCCCTTAATTTTTGCTAAATCTTACTGGCAGAAGGCACATTTCTGGGTTCCCCAGAGGTCCTTTTGAGAACTGAGGGTGTCCCCATGTATGAAAGGGGCTCTGGGTCATAAAGAGGAAAGAAATGAACAGAGAAAGGGAAGCATGTGGAGACCTCATACCACTTGGGTGGGAGCGCTGACAGGCGGTAGCTGAAGGGGAGTTTGTGGTTATTGCCCTGTTAACAGGTCCCTCTGGAAATCCATTATTGGAGGGGAGTCCTGAAGTGAGGTGTGGGGATTGAAAAAAAAAGGAAAACAGGAAATGCACACCAACAAAAAAAAGTAGACTTTTTAATGAAAAACATATCTGTAACACCTAATGTTTCAGCCATGAGAGATGTAAAATTCTTGGAAACATTTATTAGTGAAAAGAGTGAGCCACAGTTTAGGTTCCTTATAATGATCTCTTCCCCCTCTTCAAAGGGAAGAATAAAGGAAGAATGCATAGAATGAAAAATTTTATCCATAAATATGTAATATCATATGACATATATTTCAAAGCATGGTCCAGAATTCATATCCTTGATACTTAAAATTCTGCAGTTAATTAGGCTAGCCTACGTGGGAAAAAATGAAAAATGAGAGAACAATGAAATGAAACAGATGCCAAAGGATCCTGGAATGAGAACAAAGACAAGGAAATGAGACAATTGGCAGCCACAGAGCAGTAATCCATTGGCAAATTTCAAGGAGAAATTTACAGATGATAACTCAGGAATATTTACTCAAAATTTATTTTGTTTAGGTCTGTGCTAAGTAAAGAAAAACTATCTAAAAATACATCCAAGTAGGTAAAAAGCTAAAGAACAAAATCAAGCCGTTTGTCTTCACTAATGAATGTGTACACGAATTAAAAAAAAAAAATAGTGGGTGAATTTGGTATAAGTATAGAGGAATTTAGAAATGACATAACCTTTTAGGGTTTTAATTGCATTTCAGAGAATATGATCATTCAGAGATTAAAGATACTCTTCCTTTCTTCCCTTTTCAGTCTGTGTCTCAAGAACAGGGGACCTTTGTTACATACTCTGGCGTACTCAGCACACACATGGGGAACATCCTGTATGACTTAGATAAAATAACCTCCTGGCATCACAAGCCAGGCCTCTACAAAATGACACAAAGAATACTAAGTCACCTTACGCATAGTCTTTGGGATCAATTGGTTATTAAAATGGTTATAAAAGAGTTTAAGCTTTGCATACATATTAAATAGCAATTACTGAACAACCTTAATTTCAGGTTCTTTTCTCCCATTTATTTCTCACAAGTTTAAAGAAAAGTGGCAGAAAGTTTCCCCATATTGGAAGTGGTAGAGTGATTAGAGGAAATGAGTCATCAAGATAATTTATGATCTTTCCCATAACTTGCAATGCACGGAACATAGTAATCCTTTGTTATCCAGGCCACTCAGTGACCAAACTCCAGGACCTTGGTGGAATATAATTAAAATAGGATTTCTGTAGACTCAAGACTCTGCTTCGTATCCCAAAATGGTTTTACCTCATTGCAGTATGCACATTTAATAATATTTACTGTTTTTTACTTTTCTCCTGCATGATCACATCAAGCTGGTCTTAGTAAGAAATTGCTTTTTAAATTAATAAATTAAGGTTCTTAGTTTCTAGGAACTTATAATCTATAGGAGAAAAAGAGCAGGCCCAAAGAACTGGACTAGATAGGAAAATAATGCTCAGAGACACCAGAGAGATTGAAAGTTTCAGAAGAGAGGAAGTTAACTTAGATTTAAACCAGGGAGTTTATTTTAGTTGTTTTGGGTTTTTTTGTTGTTCTTATTTTGTTTTAACATCCAAAGCTTCCAGATCCATATGGAAAAATTTCCAGTGAGTTATGGTTTTTAAAACTCTACTTATTTTTTAGGATCTTCATATCCAGGGACCCAAAAGGATAGTATTCTTCAACTCATTTCCAGGTGGGAGACTGTTCAATGACATAAGAAATCTTAGAGTTGGGTAGAGCCTTATATTTTTAAAAGTAGCTTTAAAACTTCACTTTCCGAATGCATTTCTAGGTACAGCACATATTACCGTAAATATTCTCTCACCCCCGAAATGTGGTTTAGCCCATCTGGGTATTGAGGGGTGTCCTCCAGGCCCAGAGCAAGGCTGGCCTTTCACATCCTGTCTTCTTGTAAATACCCCATCATAGAGGACTTATCCTTAACACCTCAGAAAATCAGGCAAGGCCTGGCCTTTTGTCTGCCACATTATTTATCACACAGATGCAGCCCATTGACAATTCCAGAGACCACACATGGGAAAAGGAATTTCTAAAGTAACACATCAGCCTCCCTGGGAGCCACAGGAAACTCCATTCTATGTGAGAATATTTGCTGAGTCAAACTCTGGCTTGGTGAAAATATTTTCTTGGGTGGATCCAATTCAACCCTTTAAAAAGTCATCTGACTCACTCCATAAAAAACACATACTAGACATTGTTAAGTCCTGGCTGTGCGAGCCTATTGCCTACCTTTCTGGAGACCTTAGACCACATATGTGCACATGCCTACATGCTAAGGTGTGCCACACACAGTTCTGTGTTACTTGAGGCCATCTCTCAATTGCTCATTGGAACCCTAAATGCATTTTTTCTAAAGGCTGGGTATTTACCAAATTATGTAAAACCATAAAAACTAAAAATGCTTTTTTCCATTTCTGGACACTGAGCCCCAATTTTTGGTTGAGAAAGCATGTGCAATGATGCTACTGACCCACCGTCAGCTCGGCATATACTTCTTGCAGTTTCCTAGTGGTAATCACTATGACTTAATCACCTGTGAATAATAAATGCAGTTTTAAGATCCCTGGCTAGATTCTGTGGAGTGACCTGATTGGGTGGAGGCTGGCAGCGCAGATGGTAGAAGAATTCACCCAGGCAGAACAAAGGAAATAGAAGTTTATTGAATACACTGCAGGGGAGCATTGGGCAGGACAGCAAAGGAGAGAGTGTCTTTCAGGAGACAGTGCTGCGGTGGGCGGTTAGGGGGGACTAGCTGTTGGTGGGGGGAGGTGAGGAGGTATAGGAAGGTATGGAATTTTCGGTTGTAAGTAGCCCATTGGTCAGCTAGGGTTTATAGGTATTTTGAGGCAGGTCACCTAAGGAGCCTGTTTGCATTCAGCCTGGTGGTCACTGTGGGCCCTTTTACCTTACCTAGGTTTCCATTGTTCAGGCTTGTTGCCTAAAAGCAGCCTCTACAAATCTTGTAACATATATCTACTGCAGTGGGCTAGAACCAAGAATGGCCACTACAGGGAAGAATAAGTGGCAACGAGGAATATGCGCTTCCCTAAGATGATGTTCTGAGTAACTGGGAAAGAGTAAGATGCACATAAATCCCATACAGGACAGGGATTCTCACAGAATCAGTGTAATCACAATACCGTGCCTTTGTTTCTCCATCTTTCAGATGTTTATAATCTCTTCTATAAATGCTTTTCCAAAATCTGATTCTTTTAAGGGATACAGTTTGTGCTCCTAAGTGCTGCTCCTCACATTTAGCACAACTTTTTAGAAAGATCTCTACTACACATGGGCCTGATTTTTAAGTTGCATGTAAGTAAAAAAGAATTGTTAATTACCCAATGTGGTTAATAAACATAGAAACACTTAGACCTGAAAATTCAGATCTTAAATCTAATTAGTCAAATCAACAATCAATAATTATTTCCTTAAAGTGTGAAGAAGGACGGAGGAGGCAGAATTAATTTTTTTTAATAGTCTACTATGAGTTATGCATTTTGCACACAGTATCTTCCCATTTCATGACAAATGCTATTCTTAGCCCCCTTTTGCTGATGAGAAGGAAATGGAGAAACAAAAGAAATTAATAACTAGCTTGAGGTCACAGAGCTAATAGTCAGCAGAGATGGAACTTGAATATTGGTGGGTTGCAAAATCTAGGCTCTTTTTAAAACACTAAGATGCCTCTTTATAATCCCAGTTGAGTTGATGTTGCCCAAATGAAGAACGGTGAACCAAAAACATAAAATCAAGAGAAGGTGGGGGAGGTGAGAACGTCCCTCTGTGATCCACATTTATCTTCTTCCTTCCTGGCAGCTCACATAACCATAGAGTCCCTGGTGATCCTAAGCATCTGAAGATGAATGCATGAGGTATGGAAAGTACTTGCATCGAAGAGTCAACTGGTCAACTAATCATTCCAACATGTAGTACGGAGCAGCCTCTGCTGAACTGTGTGCCCAGAGAAAATGAGATATAAAAGAAAGAAAGTACCACAGCTCCTTTTATTGGAGCGGAAAAATAAAAGTGAAGGTTAAGCCATACCACATATGAACATTCATTTGCAATTATTTCTCTTCTAACTTAATGTAGGGCCTTGGGTTATACAATAAACGAACAGTTTGGGCAGTTAAAGGCATAATAACTTTCTCTCTTTTCATAGATCAGAGTTAGAGAATAACTCTCCCAAGTCGCGTGTCCTATAAGTCTCTACAATAAGCTTTTTGGTGCTGAACAGTCTGTATTTTTTTAGTCTTCTAAGTGACCTCCTAACACTTTCCTTCAAAACTTCTTGCTTGTGGTTTCCTAAATCTTCCACAGGTGTTTTATTAGGAACTGCTTTCCTTTTTTATTTATTTTTTTTTCATTTTTGCATCGTTTCCTCTGATTAATGGCAGCACTTAATTTACCAGTTGGGAATCTTATTTATTTTTTTTTTTTTAAAGATTTATTTTTTTGACAGATAGAGATTACAAGTAGGCAGAGAGGCAGGCAGAGAGAGAGAGAGGAGGAAGCAGGCTCCCAGCCAAGCAGAGAGCCCGACGCGGGGCTTGATCCCAGGACCCTGGGATCATGACCTGAGCCGAATGCAGAGGCTTTAACCCGCTGAGCCACCCAGGTGCCCCTGGGAATCTTATTAAAGACAACATGCACATCAGGTATTTGGGATTGAAATGAATTTCCAAAATGGTTATGTATCCGGATGAATGGAAAAAGTACAGTTAATAAATGATCTCTCTGAGCTATGGAACTGAAATACCATTCACCCTATCTCTAGACATCACTTAGAGCATTGCTTTTATCAGGGGGAAAAATGTATTCCCACCAGTTCTGTATGTATTAATTTATACAAGAAATACTAATGAATGCCCACTAAAGGCCAGGCAGAGTAGCTAAAATGCTAAGTGAACAATACCTTGAGCTTATGGAGCATTCAACCTAATGGTTCAGAGAGACAGTTCAACACATTAACACACGTAACAAAAACAGGTGTGACTGGGGAAGGTGCAAATGCTGGTGAATATACTGCAGGGGCATTAGCAACCTACATGATGAGGATAAACGGAAGTAAGCCGGTAAAGGTGGTGATAAGGAAGACACAGTTACCAGGCAGAGGGAACATGTGTGAAAGATGAAGCAAGAGAATGCAAACTCAAAAAGTTCAGCAAACTGGAACTTGGGTGGAAAGAGGGTTAGTCACAGGGTGATGCTGGGCAGATGGATGCATGGGCTGAGTCTCACAGGGTTTAAGAGTCCCGTGGACGATTTTAAATTTTGTCTCAGGGAAGAGAGAAGTGAATCACTTGGTCATATATTCTTCTTAAGACATGCTTGTCAAACTTGGGAAGGTGTAAATATCGTCCAGAGAGCTTTTGGAAATACATTTTGTTAGTCCCTACTATAGAGAGCCTGGAATGGGGCTTGAGAATTTGCATTTATCATAAGCTTGTAGGTGATGCAGATGCTTCTGGTACAGAGACCATACTCTGAGCAGTACTGTTTTATAACATTCAGTCTGGCACTGTGCAGAATATGCTGGAAAGGACTGAGACTGAGAATAAAGAGCAGGCATGGAATTCAGCTTGTTATTCATTCATTCATTCATTCACTCAACAAATGTTTATTTTATTACTTATTAATTATTATTATACTATTTTATTTATATGCCTAACTCCTTTGTAAACACCAGGTGACATAGAAGTAAACAAAATCAAATCTTTTTCATAGACTTGATACTCTACTCAAGGAAACAGACCCCCAAAAAATCTAATAAATAAGTAAACTATATTAGTGGGGGTGAATGCTATAAAGAAAACTGAAACAGCATAAAGGGAATAGAGACTGGTTGTGGGAGTGGGAGATATTATTCTAAGGAGGGTAGTCAAAGAACGTCTTCCAGAGTTTGAGTGAAGTGGGGAAGCAAGTCATGGAGAGATCACAGGAAATATTTTTCAGGTGGCGGATTAGCATGTGCAGAGGGTCTAAATTGGAAGCAAGCTTAGTGTTCTGGGGGAGGAATAGTAAGAATGCCAGCCAGAGTCAAGAAGGGAGAGGAAGATGTAAGAGGAGATCAGCCAGATACGGGAGGGAGGAGGCTTTAGCAAAAATTTTTTATTTTATTCTGAGAGAATTTAGAGGTGAGAGAATTAAAGGCTCTAGGTGTACAGAGGTTGTTGTTTAATGTTTGAACAGAAGGCAAATGGTTTGAAGTGGTCCCTGTGAAGAACTGGGAGACGGTGAGACACATGAAATAGAGTGGGGCTGCTGGGCATGTGGAGGATGGGGTGGTAAATTTAAAGTGCCAATCTCTCTGGTATGATTTTCTCCAGCTGCTCCAGGACAGGTGAAGAGACGGTGGCAGGGATGGGATCTAGCATATTGCAAGACAGTTGATGTAACTTAAAAATGAGAAGCCACAGTGATAAATAACCTGAGCTGATCTCACCATTGAATATGACTTAATTTGGTAACTATGTTATAGATATACTTTTCTAGATGAGAATATTATTCAATGACCCCAACCTTCTAATTCACTAAGTGCCAATGTGAGCACTTAAAGTGTTTTTCCTAAATGACACATGATCAAAAAGTGATTTGTTTTTGGATTTAACTAAAGTTGTATTCTTGTTGACATTTGAGTATGAGGTCTCAATGTATTAAGCCCCACCCATCAAGCAAAATAATGAACATATCCCTGTGGGGTTGGACTGCAAAAAAGATGGAAAGAATATGGTGTCCTCACTCTATTCTCCTGCTTGGCTAGTCCTTCAGTTTCTACCGCATTGAAAAACTGTCTGTAAACACCCTCAAAAGTTGAATGTCACTAAGCTTGCTTTTAAACAGCATCCAAACAGCAAAAGATAATGGTTTGGGTTTAAAAGAAAGCAGTATCCAATTCCAAAAGAGCTGGAGAAAACAGTGGTCCTGGCCTCACATTACCAAGAGGCCAGTGCCAAGTAGTGCTTGGTGACTTCAGAATAGGCCCTGGAATCACACAGTCACATTGTGGCTTCTCTTGGGGAAGCCACAGTGGCTCCTTCTCTAGATATTGATTTTCTCATCTGTTAAGATAAAGGTAGTAATACCTACATTATAATGTGGTTACAAATAACGACATGTAAATAGTCTGACGTTCCCAGAGTGCCTAGTTCATTTTAAAGCCATGTATGTGTTAGCCATTATAATTTTTTGTTATTTTAATTAACAAATAATTTAATTTAAAATTAGTATATAATTAATGAATACTTATAAAAGAAATTTTGCATAAATTTACAGTAAATATAGTAAGAGAAATCATTCATAATCCTAGCATCCAGAGATGATTTTGGTGTATATCCTATAAGCCCCTTATAAGACAAATTAACTTACATCAATACTTTAAAAAAATATATTGTATCTAATCATGGTAATGATAATGATTTGATAATGGTTTTATAATACAGAGAAATTTGGTATTATATCCAAGCTTTTGCCCATTATAGGTAGTCCTTGTACATCCAACTGATTTCTTTCCTTGTTTATTCCTGCTCCATTAGAAATTCCTAACTCACAATGATAGGTTATTAAGTATGCCACTAAGTGTTTGATTTTTTTTTCAGAGAATTCTGAATATTTAGATGAAACAGTGACCCAGAAACTAGGGAGCCAAAAAAACAGTCCATTATCAAAGCTTGTTAGATGAGAAGGGCATCAGCATTGTTGAAAAGCTCAGTGGTTACTCTCCCCAGGACACATAGTAGGAGATACTGTTAGATAACTGGGCTTATTGGTAAGAAGGTGCTTAAGAGGATTCTAAAATAATAGAGGTCAGGTGGAGACTCTTAAAAAAAAGCACAGTAAGTGCAAGTACTGCAGTAAAAGGCAAGGTTGGAGGGGGCTATCAAGATAGATAGTATCTTAGTATCTCTATCTATCAAGATAGATAGAACTTAGTATCTCTCTCAGCAAGATGAATGGGAAGACAAGGATATTAATCACTACAATAAAAGAAAATGAAGGATAGATAGGATTAGATGGCCTGAAGGGTAATAGTCAATAGAAAGTCAAGGTCCCTTTCCCAGTTTTAGGAAATGAACCCATATTTAGGCTCATAATTCACGGACCATAGGAGAAAGTAGGTCCCAAAAGGAAGGACAATACAATGTCATAATAAATATATAGAGTAATAACTTCCCCAGACCCTTCCCAGAGAAGGTCATTTACTCTGTAACTGTATTCTAGGGAAAGGAGAATACTCAGATATTTTAAGTGTCTTAAGTTGACATTAGTACTGAAGGGCATAAAGCATCAAGATGATAAGTTGTTTACTTTGAGCCCCCTCTACCCTGGAACTGGCAGTGGTTCACCTTGGCTGGAAATGGCACATTTTGAGTCAGAGTTTGTCTCTCCAATTCACAGGGTCTCGGCCAGCACCGCTATTCAAACTTACAGAGTGTTTGATCTATTGATATTGTAGGCAGGGTGAGTAATATTCCATTGTGTGTCCACGTCTTCTTTATCCATTCATCTGTTGATGGACATCTGGGCTCTTTCCATAGTTTGGCTGTTGTGGACATAGGTACTATAAACATTGGAGTGCAGGTACCCCCTCAGATCACTGCATTTGTATCTTTGGGGTAAGTACCCAGTAGTGCAATTGCTGGGTCGTAGGGTAGCTCTATTTTTAACTTTTTGAGGAAATTCCATGCTGTTTTCCAGAGTGGCTGTACCAGCTTGCATTCCCACCAACCAAGTAAGAAGGTTCCCCTTTCTCCACATTCTCGCCAACATCTGTCTTTTCCTGACTTGTTAATTTTAGCCATTCTGACGAGTGTGAAGTGGTATCTCCTTGTGGTTTTGATTTGCATTTCCCTGATGCTGTGTGATGTAGAGTATTTTTTCAGGTGTCTGTTGGCCATTTGTATGTCTTCTTTGGAAAAATGTCTGTTCATGTCTTCTGCCCATTTCTTGACTGGATTCGTTGCTCTTTGGGTGTGGAGTTTGATAAGTTCTTTATAGATTTTGGATATTAGCCCTTTATTGGATAAGAAGTTTGCAAATATCTTCTCCCATTCTATAGGCTGTCTTTTGATTTTGTTGACTGTTTATTTTGCTGTAAAAAGTTTTTTATCTTGATGAAGTCCCAATAACTCATTTTTGCCTTTGGAGATGTGTCTAGCCAGAAGTTGCTGCGGCTGAGGTCAAAGAGGTTGCTACCTGTATTCTCCTCTAGGATTTTGATGGATTCCTGTCTCACATTTAGATCATTCATCCATTTTGAGTCTATTTTTGAGTATGTTGTAAGAAAATGGTCCAGTTTCATTCATCTGCATGTGGCTGTCCAGTTTTCCTACCATTTGTTGAAGAGACTTTTTTCCATTGGATATTCTTTCCTGCTTTGTCAAAGATTAGTTTACCATGGAGTTGAGGGTCCCTTTTTGGGTTCTCTGTTCTATCCATTGATTTATGTGTCTGTTTTTGTGCCAGTACCATACTGTCTTGATGATCACAGCTTTGTAATAGAGCTTGAAGTCAAGCATTGTGATGCCACCAGTTTTGGTTTTCTTTTTCAACATTCCTTTGGCTATTTGGGGTATTTTCTGGTTCCATACAAATTTTAGGATTATTTGTTCCAGCTCTGTGAAAAAAGTTGATGGTATTTTGATAGGGATTGCATTGAATGTGTAGATTGCTCTAGGTAGCATAGATATTTTCACAGTGTTTGTTTTTCCAATCCATGAGCATGAAACGTTTTTCCATTTCTTTATGCCTTCCTCAATTTCTTTCATGAGTACTTTATAGTTTTCTGAGTACCAATCTGCCTCTTTGGTTAGGTTTATTCCTAGGTATCTTTTTTTTTTTTTAAAGATTTTATTTATTCATTTGACAGACAGAGATCACAAGTAGGCAGAGAGACAGGCAGAGAGAGAGAGAGAGGAGGAAGCAGGCTCTCTGCCGAGCAGAGAGCCCAATGCGGGGCTCGATCCCAGGACCCTGAGATCATGACCTGAGCCGAAGGCAGAGGCTTTAACCCACTGAGCCACCCAGGTGCCCCTATTCCTAGGTATCTTAAGGTTTGGGGTGTAACTGTCAACAACGATTATTATTTTTAAAAGCTTTCTTTGTTTTCTAGAGAAATTTCAGAAGGTGTTACTGCTCTGTACATACAGCATTTCTACAATGTTATAATGATACTGTTTGATAATCTTACTCTCTAAACAAGTTTTTCATAAAAACATTTCTATTGCCTTGGCAATACAGACTGGGTAATTACTCTGAAATAAAATCTTGTGGATGGATTTGGAAAGTTATTAGAAAATCATGCTAAATATGATCATTCCCTTGCATATTTCCTCCTACCAACAAACAAACTAACCAAAATTCTTATTTTTTTCTTTCCATCATACTCATCTCTAGATATAGCCCTGTCCATTACTATAGACTTCTGCATCAGGTTCACTAAAATGGCCAGATAGCTTAGAATTGAATAAGTGTGTTAATTTATTGATTACCAGCTCCCAAAATTCAATAAATATTTTACGTACTTTGCCAACATTTCAAAATTGAAACGGTTCACTTAAAAATCCATATCTGTGCTCTTTCTTAAACTTAGTCTGTATTTCCATGTAGAATCAATATACTAGGGCTGAGGAGCAGTCAGACACTTTAGAAGGGTCTTGCACTCTCCAGATTGACACAGTTCCACCCACTCTGCCTTACTCTTATTTTTACCTACATGGCCCAAGGCCTTTCAGTATGTATCTTTCACCTAGCTATTTCCTCATAAAGTTGTTTCTCTGAGCCTAGCACATTTCAATTTATATTCCTAGATCTTGAGCAAATTGGCAGAGGGGGGGAAGGGAGAAGAAGATCACTTCTATTGTCTTTTTAGTAGAGAACATACTGTACACATTATGTTTGTTTTTCCAAAAAAATGGTCATTGGGGAATATTTATTCTTACTTCTTATTTCCAGGATATAGTATATGCTGAATAAATGTATATTGAATGAATAAATGAAGACCAGTTGTTCAAAATACCTTAGTGGATCAACTGCTCAGTTTCCAGTCCTCTTTTTATCTGCTTTAAAATATTTTATTTGGGCGCCTGGGTGGCTCAGTGGGTTAAGCCACTGCCGTTGGCTCAGGTCATGATCTCAGGGTCCTGGGATCGAGTCTCACATCGGGCTCTCTGCTCGGCAGGGAGCCTGCTTCCCTCTCTCTCTCTCTGCCTGCCTCTCTGCCTACTTTTGATCTCTCTCTCTCACTGTCAAATAAATAAAATCTTTTTTAAAAAAATAAATAAATAAAATGAAATATTTTATTTATTTATTTGAGAGAGAGAGAGCAGGGGGTATGGGGCAGAGGGAGAAGCAGACTTCCTGCTGAGCAAGGAGCCCAGTGTGGGACTCAGTCTCAGGATGCTGGGATTATAACTTGAGACAAAGGCAGACTCTTAACTGACTGAGCCACTAGGTACCCCAGTTCCCAGTCCTCTTAAGCCCATGTTTTCTCTTTATTGTACAGAAAAACCACTCCCACCAACAACACCAACGATTAAAATCACTAGAAAAATATGCCACGTGTCCCAGGTGGAGTGAAGGCTAAGTTGCTATAACAAAGAGGCCCCAATATATAGTGTTTCAAAGAACATACTAGTTTATTTTTCTCTTGCACATAATAGGTACAGGGATAAGAAGGCCACTCTGTTCCATTCAGTTGTTTAGGGAATCAGAGCAATTCTTACTGCTCTATCAGACCATATTCAGGCTCTTCTATATCCTGGCATGGAAGTAAGGGAAAAGAGAACATAGACTCAGCATTTTAAGATTCATACTTGCCATTGAAATCATATAGGAGTTGAGGAAATATGGAACCTGGCTATGTGGCCAGGTACCCAGCAATAACCAACTCTATCCCTATGCGAGAAGGGGAGAACGGAATCTGATGGATCACTGGTGGACTCCTCCGTTCCATGAGATGTATATCTAAAGCAAAGACCAAATGCAAACAATATTCAGTGTTTTCCAAGATGATTTTCTGGCTCATTAGAGGAAGATCTTTCAGGAACGAGGGCTCCGTGTTTGTGCAGAAGTGTGACGAAGAGAATGGGTAACCTGTGGTAAAAACGCTCTACCCCTTCAGCCTGATACCACCTGAAGGGCTTGTGTTCTTGGTGACTGTCAGATTATGGTACACTTTCAGATTCCTTTTGTAGTTTATCAGCAGTTTATGTTTTGGCGCTGTTGACATGTGAAGCTGGATGACTGTTGTAGGAGCTGTCCTGTGCTTTGCAGCATGTTTAGCAGCATCCTTAACCTCTACTTTCTAGATGACAGCATGCCCTCTAACCCCCACCTCCACTCTGTCAGCGAAAGATGTCTCCACACATCGCCAAATGTCTCCTGAAGATAAAATTGTCACCAGTTGCGAACCCTCGTGTAACTACACGCAAACTGCAGGAGATATGGCAGTTTTGATAAAACATACTTTTCAATTAACCTCTTCCTATGGATGCATGGTTATCATCTGCACTTCTGTCCAGCTAATATTTAAACAGTTTCACCACTACAAGAATTGTATTTTGAAAGTGATTTCTGCTAGCATCAACAGTTCTTTCCATATGTTATATTTGATCATGCTGCTTCAAATGGTTTTAGTCATGGTTTAGCATTCAGGCTTGACATCAAGGTTTAGATTTTTAGGCTAAGTAAAAAGAATTCGAAAATGGCTCAGTTGTGGCAAAAATAAGATGTTTATGCAAGAATGTTAATTACATAGGATCATGAGATTATGAAGAGTTGGCAGCAGCTATTTGTGAAGAATGTTTATCTGTACTGGGCTCATTGAATGGATTTCCACCTCAAGCTCAGAATTTGCCTAATCCTGCTCAAATTGACATTATTTATCTCTGACAAGATCAAAAATTTCCTAAAGAAAGGGTGAGAAATTTTCTTCTACTTAATCTTTCTGCTTTTGGATCTAGACAAGTATTTGATTGTCAAAACACTAAGCTAGGTAGAACTAGGTATTCTGGACAATATCTGCACCTCCTTTTGAGGGATTGGTGGTAGGGCAGCAGGTGAGTGGTAGAAGTGTGAAAGTAGAAGTAGAATCTTTCTACTAGAAGTAGAAAGATTGTTCTCCTCCCCTCCCAATTTTTCTGAAGGATTTTAAGGTAAAAAAGAAATCTCTACCTAGTACTGAATAATATCCTTTTTGATTCAGGCTGACTACAATGCCTACTTTACCTGTCTCACAAGGAAATTTTCCACACCCTCAGACTTTAATGCCTGCTTAACCCTGTTTTACATCTCCTGAAAAACTTCCCTAATAACCATAGCTTATTGGATCAGAGTGGCCATATGGCCCAAGAACATCAATTTCTGACAGTAACTGTTGACATTGTCTAATCCTAAAAGGTGAGCTAGACCAATCTTTTTGAGGATTTAATCTAGGAAATCTACAGTGAAAGTTGAGTGAATAAACCATATAGAGAAATGGGCTGTGAAACAGAGTCAGAGTCCTAAGACAGAAACTATAAGGCATAAGGCCAAACTAGCATTATGAATAAGAAAATCATCTATGAGTATATAGAAACTAAAATTTAGAACAAATATATTCAGAATTGAGGAAAGGAATAACTTACTTGTTGATTATCTGGGAAGAAAAAAACTAGTTTTGAATTTCCTCCTCTCCTTTCACTACAATTATTGTAAGGACTCCAACTGAAAGTAATACTGTGTAATGGTTAAGTATGTGGGGCTGTGGAGTCAGGCAGCCTGGGTTCACACTGTAGCTTTACTATGCGATAGCTGAGCATTCATAGTTATGCATATTGCAAAACTTTCTGTGCTGTAGTTTTCTTCTTCCTCAGAATCTAGACAGACTAAAGCTGAAAGGAATCCTTCTAGAAGGAACTGTCATCTTAATAATGGGTGAGTCTCTGTATATGCTCACCTTCTTTGGTTCCAATACCTCAACATTGTCTTGGGCCTGCTATTTCCCCACTACTTTTCCAGTTCCTGAGTATGTTAAAAAACAAAACCAAAACAAACAAATTTAAAAAAAAACACCCACCCATTGTCATTTAGTCACTAGCTGAGGATATTTTACCCTCTGGGGAGACTTTGGGGCAAGACATCACTTTTTAAGGTATTAACTGCTCAAAACCTCCCAGGTGCCTAGACGATACAGTTCCATTTTTTCCAGCCTTACCTCTTAATTTTTTTTTCTGAAATAATCACTCCAGTCCAACAGATTTATTGATTTCAGATATGTGTCTCACGCACAAGTTTCTCAGTTCTGCTCACTATATATTCTTTACCAGATTCCCCCATATTTCCCTCCTCTTGGTGTCTTCTGAACCATCTCCTCCCAGGTCTTCCATGAACCCTTCCCTGATCAACCCAACCCTGACAAAGATTCCTTGGTCTTGGGCTTCTGTCTTCATCCATTAGAGTCCCGTTTTAGCAAGAATCTTGCTAAACCAGTTTAGCCAAAATCCCTTACCATACTATTTGATCACACTCTGTACCTGACCAAATTCCTCAGCCACTCCAATTCCCCCTTGGTATTATCTGATCACCTTGGTCTGCCTTCAGCAAGAATCCTGTTAGGTCAGTTTAGGGGAAAAAAAAAAAAAAATCATCCTACCCTCTGATTAATTTCCATTTATCAACTCCCTCATTCTACTCCTTGGCTATAAATCCCCACCTTTCCTTGTTGTATTTGGAATTAAGCCTGATCTCTCTCCCCTACTGGAAAAGCCCACTGCAGTAATCCCTACAGCTATGGCAATAGTCCTGAATAAAGTCTGCCTTATAATTTTAACAGGTGTCATGAATAACTTTTTCTTTAACACCCACATTGGCCTTGACTTCCTCTAGTCTCACTGTGTATTACAGCTCATTTCAGCCATTATAAGCTATTTGTGGTGTTATTTCTGTGCCTCAGAAATAGATTTCCGTGGTGCCATGTCTGTGCCAAATTATTCCATTTCGTCCAGTATAGTGCCTCGAACACTAGAAGCGTTGAATAAATACCTGTCAGTTCTTCTGGTCATAAACATGGTCACCACACGACTGGACAGTGCAGTGGCTGAATACTTCCCAAGAAACCTACCCAGAAGCTTTGTCAGCGTCCTGTGGGAATAGAAGATTACCTCAACCTCCTCTTTGCAGGTTCGATTGTGTGCAAAGCAGATTCAAGGACAGAAATGAATTTGCGGGGGGGGGGGGGGGGGGGTTGTCAAGCAGTCTTCTTGGGATCAATGACTATAGAAGGGGAGGGAAGGAAGCCAGATGGAACAAAGAGAGAAACAGGGCTGGAGAGAAGTTACAAGGCCTGGACAGACCCCGTGGGGGGGACATTAATGCCAGGATAACCCTTTCACCCTTTAGAGACTTCCCAAATGGGAGCAAGGAGATGGGTTTAAGATACCCACTCTTATCTCTTTAACCACTTTTTAGATGTGGGCTGCCCTTGACAGGGGCCACTCTCTTCAGCTGCAGCAACTCCCAAAGAGAACTTACAACTGAGCTATTTGCTGACAACAGTCCAGCAGTTGCATACATTCTTCAGTCCTGAAAGGGAGTCTGGAAGACACAGCATAGGGTCCAAAACAGACTTCTGCAAAGACATAGGATATAGAGGCTAGAAAGTTCCAGTCTAGACCGAACAGATAAGGTCCATATCTGTGTCAGCCACTTGCTTTGGACTCCTCAGTGGGTTTTCTCCTGCCTATGTAACAAACTCTTCTGTCTGCCTTCCAAGACCCACATAGCCCTTTATCTCACTTTTTGCAACCTCTAAAACACAGAACTACTTGCTCTTGGCTTATGTTTCTACCTCTGTATTGAATACCTTTTGACAGTCCAAATTACATCCATCCTTTAAGCCAATTTTCTTCTTGCCTCGTCTTTCACTAATCCCTCACCCCAGCCTTGTCTACCAGTTCTTTCTGCAGCAGGCATAGATTGTTCCATCTGCTCCATTCAAATGGGCTCTTTTTTTTTTTTTTTTAAGATTTTATTTATTTATTTGACAGACAGAGATCACAAGTAGGCAGAGAGTCAGGCAGAGAGAGAGGAGGAAGCAGGCTCCCTGCTGAGCAGAGAGCCTGATGCGGGGCTTGATCCCAGGACCCTTGAGATCATGACCTGAGCCAAAGGCAGAGGCTTTAACCCACTGAGCCACCCAGGTGCCCCCACATGGGCTCTTGAATATACCCCACTATTTGGGAGATACTTAAAACTTGCTCTGCCTGTGAGACCGCAAGCTCCCTGAGGGTGGGAAATGTGCTTTCAATACCCAGCACAGGGCCTGGGGCATCATGGTCATTCAAAATATAGTTACTGCTCAAACCCTGACCTACCTCAGGTCAGCTGTGTAAGGAAAAAAAAATTTTTTTTCTTCTTAAAAATGTTCATGAATGGGGCCCCACTTAATTCTTGTACACTGGTGCCCTGCTTCAGTGAGAAGTTATAATGCATAGCTCAGTAGAAAAAAACAGGAAAAAAAACAAAGGATGAGGCCTTTGCTCAGATGGTCTCATTTACAGTATACTTCAGGACAGGAAATAAAGACTTCCTGCCAATTCAAATGACATTATTTTTGTGGAAGCTTATCCACAGGCATGTAAAAGACATCGGCACAAAATAAGTTAATCGCATGTAGTGTGAATTGGTTAAGACTGAGTTCAAGTAAGTCAGAAATTTTTGAAGAGTCAACAAAATTTCAAAATTCACAGTCATTTCTTGAAAGTACAGTCTGGTAAAATTGGCTTATCACCTCACTTTTAATGCACATATGTGATTTCCTGCTTACAGCATTTCCCAAAGGGATGAGAAAAAAATATTTTACAACTAGGGAAGTTTTATAAGAGGGATTATCTATAGTTCCTGAATAAGAAGCCTTCTCCCTCTCCAGGCACACCTGCAGCTCCTAATAACCGACTTAACGCAATTTTCCTCTCTACTTGAATCAAAATTGGCAATAAATGTTGTATATGTCTCACAGAGTGAATGTTTAAATCTTGTATTTACTGGTTCATGAGACTGGTTCCCTCTAGTTTACCAGCATGGAGGGGTGGGTTTGCAGGGAGCAGTTAGGGATAAGATAGCCAAAGAAACACAAAGTCAGTTGAAAAAAGAAATCTGTGTGTCTGGCTCTCTCTATGAATTATGACTATTCAAGGCGGAAAAAAATCTGAACCTTTGCCAAAAGACTGGCGTGTAAAGGGACAGCTGGAGTTTTCTGTTAGGGGTTACAATGCATTACTTGTTCCATAAGGGAAAAAGGGGATCACTTACCACAGCAACTCACACATTGCATGAGACACTGGCACATCTCTACCTCGTGAAGCATTTTCTTCAAAGGAAAAGAGCCAGATATTTTGGGAAGGTCATTGAAGATCTTTGGATACAGACATGCTGACCTTCCTGGTGGAGATTTGTAGCCTTTGTGGTGTGTGGACTCAGTCTCTGTAGATGCCTTCGTTGTATTATAACTTTTATACAGGATGTATTGTTTAAACTGCCAGCCCTAATTCCAATGCCCTTAGAGACTCAGGAAATTCTAACCAAATAATATAAAACCCCATTGTATTTTTCTTTGGTTGAGATGCAAATAACATTTTGAACAAGAATGTTAACAAATACATAAACATGGCACTAAGTTGGAACTTCCATTGGGACTCTAAAGTTTAAATGTCTTAAACATTTAAATACAAATGAAAAAGAAAAAGAGAATGGTAACCATATTTAAAAGTCTCTTAGGAATCAGAGACTCTGCTACTGCTGTCCTTGAGTCTGTGCTCGTAGTAGGTCTATTTGTGCACTTATCAGCCCTGAGACCAGCACTAGCCAGTCTGGGTTAAACTCTGAATGACCCTCTCCACCAGCGTCAAGGCAGACATGCAGAAGTCACATCTTTTCCTAACCCTAGATTCATGTTATTTTTATTTATTTTTTGTAGATATTTTTAGATATTTGAGATACAACTTTATTCTGATTCTAAACAAAAGGGAATGGGAATGGCAGTGACAAATGAGATTTCACCACTGGATATTGTGATGTGGCTCTAGCAGTTTTCTGTCTGAAACTAAGGAAGGAAACAACTGCGTTCCAAAACAGCTAAATATGCAGATCCCCAAAAAATGAATGTACTTTTTAAACTGCCACATTCACTCTGAAGCCCATTCATCTCCTTCAGCAACCCCAAGGTGAAGCACATGTTGTGCTCGGCTCTCTAATAAAGCGGCAAACACCCTGCACCACTGATATCACGTACCCCGGCCTAGAAAACCAGACTTCTGATGCTCAGTTGCAGGTGCATCCAGGAGAGTCGTTGCCTGAGCAAGTTCTAGATCATGCTCATGCTGGGCTGCCGAAATTGGCTCTGTGACAACCTCTGGTGGGGCAGGAGCAGGCATGGCGACCAACTCCAAGTTAGGGTCTCCAGTTACTTTTCTAACAAGCCATAGGAGGTACTTTTCAAAGTTGTAGTTACTTTCGGCAGAAATGTTACAGTACTAACAGTTCTTCTTTCAGTGGAAGATAATAGACTTCACCTTAACTTTCCTGTCCTTAGTGTCCGCTTTGTTGCCACACAGCAGCATGGGAATGTTTTCCCATACTTGTACCAGATCTCTGTGCTGGTTGGGCACATTCTTACAAGTAACCCTTGATGTTATATCAGATATTATAATGGCACCCTGGGCTTGGATGTAATAGCCAACTCTCAGCCCACCAAATTTCTCCTGACCAGCTGTACTCCATACATTGAACTCCATAAGTCTTCTGTTGGTATGGAACACAAGGGGATGGACCTCAACACCCAAGGTGGCTACATACTTCTACTCAGATTCACCAGTCAGATGACATTTCAGAAATGTAGTTTTTGCAGTACCACCTTTGCCAACCAGTACAAGTTTGAGCTGGACTTGAGGTTCTCTTGGGGCAGCCATCATGCTGTTGCTTCCAAAAGCATCTCTGGTCCATCTGTCTGAGGCTCCTAACCCTAGATTTAAACAAATAAACAAAAAACTTTTTAAAGGCTGATTGGGTGATCTGTTTTACTGTCTGCAATTGGGGTTCATTTCCTAGATTTCCAAAATTAGTGGAAAAGTCAGATTCCATCTTGCTGGTTAAACAAATCAAGGCAGAGTAATTTATAATTATCTCATATTATATTGTCCATAGAAAGTTATATGTTTAAGTAGATATTTATAATGCCTATGGAGAAGAAAAATAGGAATTGGTGCATTTAAACCAACCTTGAGGTATTTGGGGGTGTCTCAAGCAAAGGGCATCAAGGGATCAGGATTCACAGTAACGGCCTTATGGAAGGCAGCTAGGTAGAGCTCCACTTGGTTTCCTGAAGAGTGGAGCATACACTAAAACTGAAGTTTTTTTGGACCATGGCCTCAGCAATGAAGCCATATTCATGGCCCAGGGGTTGTTCAAATTCAAGGGCAACTCTGAACCATAGAAGCAGAAAATAGGCCACTCACTTGCCATTAGAAAATTCCTCACATATGTTTTAGTCCTTTAGCATTTGTGGTAAGATTTCAACAGAAAGAATGTGAATAGTATTTTCCAAAAGGGTTCTAGTTGCCTGAAGGATTTCCTATCATTTAAAATGTCTGTTGGCAGATATACTGAATAAAAAGAATTTCTTCTCACCAGTATTTTACAAACTTGTGTTCATATTAATGATAGAAGACCTGAAAGAAAATAAGAGGGGCCCACATTGTATTTTATGCTCTGTTTGCTCAGATCACATATTAATGTTCCAGAAAGTAGCTCATTACCATTTCTATTGAAGAGATCTCTTTCTACTTCATTCACCAACTTTGCTTTCTTTATTATGCTATGGACTACGGGAGTCTGTTTAGCATTTTTGTCATTGACCTTTTATCTTTGTTCATATTTTAGTCTATAATATCTTATGGGAGATTACTTGTTTTTTAGGATGAGTAATGTCTGTAATCGTTTTTCTTGAAGTATAATTAACATATGGTGTTATATTACTTTCAGGTGTACAGTATAAATGATTTAATAATTCTGCACATTACTTAGTGCTCATCACAGTAAGTGTATCTTAATCCCCTTGATTTATTTTATTCGTCCCCCTACCCACATCCTATCTGGCAACTACCAGTTTGTTCTCTGTATTTACAAGTCTGTTTTTCTGGTTTATCTCTTTTTTTCCCCGTCTGTCTCTTAAATTGTACATGTGAGTGAAATCACATGGTATTTGTCTTTCTCTCTATAACTTTTTTCACTTAGCATAATACCCTCTTTGTCTATCCTGGTGTTGCAAATGGCAAGATCTCATTCCTTTTAATGGCTGAGTAATATTCCACTGTATGCTTATTACCACTCTTCTCTTATTTATCCATTCATCGATGGATGGACACTTGGGTTACTTCTGTATCTTGGCTGTTTAAATAATGCTGCAATAAACAGAGAGGTGCCTGTATCTTCTTGAATTAGTGCTTTCGTATACTTTTCGTAGTTGTCCACTAGTAAAATTACTGGATCATGCAGTAATTCTAGTGTTAATTTTTTGTGGAACCTCCATGCTACTTTCCACAGTGGCTGCACCAGTTTGCATTCCCACCAGTCCATGAGGGTTCCTTTTTTCTCCACATCCTCACCAACAGTTGTTATTTCTTCTCTTTTTGATTCCTGCCATTCTGACAGGTGTAAGGTGATATCTCATTGTGGTTTTGATTTACAGTTCCCTGATGATTAGTGATGTTGAGCATCTTCCTGTGTGTCTATTAGCCATCTACATGTCTTCTTTGGAAAAATGTCTATTCAGGTCCTCTGTCCATTTTCAGTTGTATTATTTGTTTTTTTATGCGTTGAGCTGTGTAAGTTCTTTATATATATATATTGGATATTAACTGCTTGTCAGATATATCACTTGTGGGTTTTTTTTTTAATTTATTTAATTACTTTAGAGAGAGAGCGCGCACACATGTGGGGGGAGGGGCTGAGAGAAAAGGAAAGAATCTCAAGCAGACTCCCCACTGAGTGTGGAGCTGGGCCATGGGGCTCAATCTTATGACCCTGAGATCATGACCTGAGTTGAAATCAAGAGTCAGATGCGTAACGGACTGAGCCACTGAGGAGTGCCTCACATATATCATTTGAAATATCTTCTCCCATTCAGTAGTGGCCATTTAGTTGCCGTGTTGTTTTGTTGACGGTTTCCTCTGCTCTGTAAAGCTTTGTATTTTGGTATAGTCCAAAAGTTTATTTTTACTTTTTGTTTCCCTTGCCTGAGGAGACATTTCTAGAAAAATGTTTCTATGAGTAATCTATTTAAATATCATAGAAAAGGAAAAAAAAAGGAAGTCCTTAGTATGAGACTAAAGAACTATAGTTTGCAATCACAGTTCTTTTTTTATCTCCTAATTTTTTGAAATTGTCCTAAAATACACATAACATAAAAGTTACCATCTTAACAATTTTTAAGTATATAGTTCAGTAGTGTTAAACATATTTCACATTGTTGTGCAACCAATCTCTAGAACTTTTTCGTCTTACAAAACTGAAACTCTGTACTCATTAAACAACTCCCCATTTCCCCCTTCTCCTATTTCCTGAGAAGCACCATTCTGTCTGGTTTCTATGAATTTGACGACTCTTAATGTTCCCATATATGTGGAATCCCACGTATTTGTCTCTTTGTGACTGGCTTATTTCATGTAGCATGATGTCCTCAAGGTGCATCCATGTTGTCACATGTGTCAGAATCTCCTTCCTTTTTAAGGCTAAGTGATATTCTGTTGTGTATACATAACACATTTTGTTTATCCATCCATCTTTTGATGGACATTTAGATTGTTTCCACTTTTTGACTATTGTGAATAATGCTTTTATGAATATGAGTGTACATATATCTGTTTGAGTCAATTCTTTTGGGCATATATGCAGAAGTGGGATTGCTGGATCATCTGTTAATTTTATTTCTACCTTTTTGAGGAATTGTCATACTGCTTTATGTATCAGCTGCACCATTTTACATCCCCATCAACAGCATGTAAAGTTTCAATTTTTTCATATCCTCACCTACATAGTTTCTGTTTTGTTTTCTTTTCCTGGTAGTAGCCATCCTGATCGGTGAGGTGATACTTTGTTGTGGTTTTAATTTGCATTTCCCTGGTGATTAGTGATATTGAACATCTTTTCATATGCTTGTTGACCATTTGTATATCATCTGTGAGAAATGCCTATTCAAGTCTTTTGCCCATTTTTTTAGGTTCATTTATTGCTTGTTGGGTTATAGAAGCTTTTTATATATTCCAAATATTAATCCCCTTGTCAGATATATGGTATGCAAATATTTATTCCTGTTCTATATGTTGCCTTTTTCTTCTCTTGAATGTGTCCTTTGATGGATAGTTTTTTATTCTGATATAGTCCAATTTATCTATTTTTATGTTTGTTGCCTTCAGCCACAGTCAGTCAGTTGAGATTTGTACATTGTATAGGATTAATCAGAATTTATGTCTGAAGCTGAATTTAATGCTGTTTCCACTTGGTGGTAGTTTCTAACAGTTTTTCAAGTTTTAAATCTTGATGGACAAAATGATGCCTCCATTCTTTTAAAGGGTTAATTGAATTGATGAAAATAGGTAGAGAAACAGCATTTTTTGGTCTAGCCATATATATGCTACTCATTTTTTTCCAGTGAAAGACTAAAAGGGATTTTTAATTACCATGTATTTTAACTCTCCCAAGCATAGTAAAAAGGGGAAGTTATATTTTTAACATATAATGAGAAATCTATGCATTCAAACCCAACATAGAAAAGCAAGAGATATTGTTCCTCTCAGCAACTACAAGTAACACAACCTGCCTTTCTCCAAAACCCAAATCTTTGACCTACATTGAGACAAACAGGAGTTTCTTTGTATAGTCATAGAAGCCTTGAAGGCTGACAAGCTAACTCTGGGGGATAAAATATTAAAGAAGCTCTCTGTGTTAAGAGAGTTGCTGTTCAACATTTGTGCAAGAGTTATTTACCCCCCTTTAGTGAAAGTTCTACCATAGGATTGTATGGTTTCCTAGTGTAAAATATAGTTGCAAAATATCAATAAGGGTTAGATGAATTTACGGGAAAACGGAGAAAAGAGTAACAAGAAAATACAAACAATTGTTATTTTTTTCAAATCACTACCATTAAAATTTCCATCTGCTTTTTCCTCTCCATTTTATTGTGACACATGCTGTAATAATAGATCTACAATGTGGGACATTTCTTGCTTTTCTCTGTGACTCTGTATTTAAGCATTAAGAAGTAGTTTATTTTCCTTTTTGCGTGATAATTCAACAGCCACTAAAATGTATAAAGTTTAGGATCCACAGCTATCTGCATTATTCTCTACCTTTCGCAGCAAACAGATTCTTAGGGGTGAAATCTGAATTTGATCTCTGCAGAACATTCAAGACCTCAAAGATATCTCAGACTTTGCTTTCATTTGCTACTTTTGACTCTCAGTTTGCGGGGAGACAGTGCATTCCTGATAAACATGGATAAGTTTTTGTTCTTATGTATGTGAGATTTAAAAGGACTTGAGAAATGCCATGATAAACTTATGTCACCTTCTTGAGATGAGCATCTGGCTGGATGATGCCCCTAAGATTCTTCCTGTGTATATTTTACTATCTATGGAAAGGCAACTTGGATTTACTGTATTTAAAGGAATATTTCTTTTCTCTTTCCTTTTTTTTTGTTTTTTTTAATATTAATATTGTTTTTACTTTTTGTATGGGAAGGTAAAGAAATTTACACACGAAACAGGAGGAATAAATAGAAACAAAGAAAATGATGGAGAATAAGGAAAAAGAGAATGATTAGGAGGGAAAGTGGGAAAGATAAGAAAAAGTAAGAATAAGCAGAACATTTTGCCTGGCTTCTGCTAATTTCTTACAGCTTTGGGATTTATACTGTAATTGCTATTCAAATGACACATCAGGGAGGTAAAATGAGAAGAGTTGATTAATTGGGAATTCAAGATGAAAGAGCCTTTGAAAGAACTTTATCTAGCTTAGTCCCACAACTTGACGGGAAAGAAACCACACTGTGAAATGATTTCCCCAAAGTTCTTCCTGATAGTTAACAGAACTGGAATTACAACTAATGACCGAGTCAGTATTATTGACAAATAGGGAGTAATCAAAATTCTGATATTAAGCCTAACTCAAAATGTAATTAAGACCACTCCCTGTACATTACTGTACATTCTAAATCATGTCATTGTAGTATATTCGAATCATGCTCTTGGTGCCATGCAACACAATGGATTTGGTTTGTAGGTCCTGGAAAAGGAGCTAGGAAACCTTGTTTTGGCTCTTCTTACTTTGCTGAATTTAAATCTCCCCATTTATAAAATAATAAGTGTTGGACAGACAACATCTAAAGTCTTTTCCAGGTCTGAAAATAAATTTCTAGAAATATTGAATATTCCTCATTCAAATTCATATATAGTTTCCCACATGCTCAGTCCTAAAGCACTTTTCCCAGAGTAGTATTTCCCTCATAGATCTCATCAGCACACAGTTGCCACATCAACATAGTCAACCTGGTAAGCCAGGTTTGGATAAGCTTTGCTGTTTTACTCAATTTGAAGCAATCATAGCCACACTCCTTCTCTGTATCCACACCACTCAAGTATGTGTTCCTAATTGGCCAAAGTTATTACCTAGCTCAGCGAGGAAGGTGGTTTTTTGTTGTTGTTGTTGTTTTTCTCTTAAAATTCTCAACAGAGAGCAAAGCAAAGTGTATTAGAAGACTACATATCCTGAAACTCCTGTACTGGGCTGTGTATGTCATCCTGTAGAAGACAGGCTTCTTTCATCCAACCCTAAAAATCTCAAAAACAAAACTTAAATTCGTGTAGCATAATGTTAACCCTTTTGTACTGTGGAAAGAACCTCAAAATAGACTTAGTTTCTTGGAGAACAAAAGAATGAAAACAGACGTAAGGCTTGTAAACAGTAGAAAACAATCTACAGATGGATGAATGGATTGCCATAAGATCAAATGTACTTGTAAGTAAGTAGGGTGAGCATACGTCCTGTTTTTCCTGGGGCTGTCCCAATTACTTCTGTTATCCCAATGTAACTATTAATAGCACCTCTTTCACTCCAAAAGTGTCCCAGTTGAGAAACTAAATAGTAGCACTACCCCTCAAATAAGCCACCCTAATAAAAGCTTGTGCTCCCCATTCTAGGTGTGGAGGGAACAGCTCTCTTCCAGGCTTCCTTTCAAGATATTCACCTTGAATTTCAAATTCAAGAATATTGTTCACCTTTATGTCCATTTTAATAAAGTTTAATTATCCCACCTCAGTTGCCTGTCAGCCTAACCATGAGAAACCTAGTTGGTCATACTTAGGATCTCTCCTTATCTAGGCCTGAATGAGAGTAGTTTCCCAATGACAGCATCTTTCTGAGCCATGTGTCATGATACTGGGGAAGAGAGACCTTTTTTGAGAAACACTGGCTTTTTAGCACTTAAGAACAGCTTAGTCCTTTTTCTCCCGTTGTGGGAGAAAACTAAGCTCCTTAAAGGCAGGAGATAGGCAAGGATGTATTAACTGTTAACGTGTGCCATATGCCAACACTAATGAGAAGGGACAGTTTTGTACTGGTACACAGAACATTAAAAAGCTTGCTTGTGGGGAAGAGAAGTGAACTGTCAATTCACTGAGTGCTTTTATAAATTCAAACTGTCAGATTTTTTTTTATGGATCATGTGACTAGGGAGAAGGATGGTTGTTGGGCAAGACAGGTTTTGTAGCATTATCACTCATAGGAAATTTCAGATCATCACTTCTGAGGCTTCTCCAGGAAGTGCTGAGTCTCCCACATTACGGAGAAAAATGGGGCATCTTTCATTCACTGTGAACCCAGACACATCTGGGGGGAGGGGGCGTTGAATGGAAAGGGAATGAACCATCTACAGGAGGCATATTTATTCTGCAGCCCCTTTGCCCTTTTTGTTGTCTGGGGGTTGGTTTTATTTTAAGTCTCTCGGAAGGAAATGGTAAATAAACTGGGAAGGTTTATTTTTGCTTTACAACAAATAGAGTTTCTGTACATAGGCAATATTTTTGCATTAGATGACAATCATCCATATCAAGTATATCCTAAAAGAATAGCAAGAAGGGCAAGATATATATGATCTGTGATTATTTGCACAGGAGGAATATTATTATTATTATTATTTATTTTTTTTTTTGCTGCAGAAATACTAATTGGAAGCTTAACGTGAAAATATCTTACTCTAGGAGATATTTTTTCAAATGAAGCATTAGGGGCGCCTGGGGCGCCTGCGTGGCTCAGTGGGTTAAGCCTCTGCCTTCAGCTCAGGTCATAATCTCAGGGTCCTGGGATCGAGCACCGCATCGGGCTCTCTGCTCAGTGGAGTCTGCTTCCCCCTCTCTCTCTGTCTGCCTCTCTGCCTACTTGTGATCTCTGTCTGTCAAATAAATAAATAAAGTCTTAAAAAATAAAAATTAAAAAAAGAAGCATTAAGGAAGTGTTTCAAGACCTTTCAAAACAAAAAAAAAATCAGAGTAAATAAATTATTAACTTCATAGGACAGAAAATATTAATGTTATTATAAATGGCATTAATAGGGGTGCCTGGGTGGCTCAGTGGGTTAAGCCTCTGCCTTCGGCTCAGGTCATGATCTCAGGGTCCTGGGATTGAGCCCCACATCAGGCTCTCTGTTCAGCAGGGAGCCTGCTTCCCTCTCTCTCTCTCTGCCTGCCTCTCTGCCTACTTGTGGTCTCTCTCTGTCAAATAAATAAATAAAGTCTTTAAATAAATAAATAAATGGCATTAATAGTTCTAAGATAAAAAGAACATATTTATTATGAAAATATTTTGGTAAACTCATATTGTTTTTAGAAAAACACCACTCTCATGCTTAGCTTGTTCATCCTATCTAAATTTTTATTTTCTTTTCTTTTTAAGAAATTTCTCATCAGCCAAATTCCTATAATGTTCCTTTGATGACTTAAATACAGCTTTCTTTCCTATTTCTGGGAGCCATTTCAGCTAACCTCTGAACAATTTTAAAGATCACAAAAGGAGCTTGATGAACTAAATCACATTCTTTTCCAATTTATGGTAGATTCTCTTCCTTCAGTAATTTGCCTAATAGTTCCCAGGGAATTTTCCTAAGATGTAAAACAAGGAGAATTAAATAGGAAGCCCTAGTTTTGGTACATTACTTTAGCATTGTATTTGTATGTTGCCTCCAGGGAGCATAAAGTTTGCTTTCTGTCTAGAAATATTTGTTTGCTATGTTTGGATTTATATTCCATACCTCCACAAATATTATACCTTATCCATCTTGTTTCCATCACATCATTTATTTAAAAATATTCATTGATCATAACTACATCTCATAAATTGACTGATGAGAATAAATAGGTTCACCCAGTCCTTGGGAACTTTTTCATCATGCAAGTGATTCCAGGCTTTGAAGGTGTTTTTGTTTTTGTTTATTTTTCCATTTTGTTTCAGATTTTCTCTTTTTGCCCAATTAAAATATTGGTCAAAGACTTATTCTATTGGCCATAGAATATTACATGTAAGAGGCTCTTAAATGATATCAGAGGTGTGGCTTACTCATCTCCTCATTTTTTAGAATTCTCTGGTTTAGCAAGAAAACATAGACATGGGAGAGGACCAGGAGAAAGGGAAACAACTAAGTTGAAGACAGGAGAGTCTTTGAGAATATGAGATCATACCCTCCTCTGTAGTCCTATCCTCTAGGCTCCCATGGTCCCAGAAGTATCACCATTGTTGTAACCACTCCTTTACATGATTATATCCCTCATTGTTTAATGGTTCAGTTGTAGAAAAGATCTTCCCTAAGAATATAAATGGAAGGATCTTGAAATGCTGTTCTTTAAAATGTAATTACTTGGGGCGCCTGGGTGGCTCAGTGGGTTAAAGCCTCTGCCTTCGGCTCAGGTCATGATCCCAGGGTCCTGGGATCAAGCCCCTCATCAGGCTCTCTGCTCAGCAGGGGGTCTGCTTCTCCCTCTCTCTCTGCCTGCCTTTCTGCCTACTTGTGATCTATATCGAATAAATAAATAAATCTTTAAAAAAAAAAAGTAAAATGTAATTCCTTACTAGAACATATAACAGTTTTTCAAAAATAAAAACGTGCAGAGTCAGGCTTAATCATTCATTGTCTCTTTTGTTAATAAGAAGGACTAGAAAGATTTGGTGCCTAATTCTTATTAAGACATCATACTTTTATACAAATCTTTTTCAGTTATACCACTATCTGTAAAATGGATGCTTTCTTTGCCTTTTAGGCCAAAATCATAGTCTTACTTTTCATTTCTGTTCTGGGTTTAGTCTTGCTTGAAATGAAATAAAAATCATGTGTAATTTTCTCACAAATCAGATTTTTTCATATGTGAAGACATTTGCTTCCTTACTTCAGAGCAACAATCTGATTATCGTCTTTTAAGAAATAATGTCTTAGAGGGTGAGAGTTCATCAGTATTTACATTCTGTTTATTTGGATTCTATCCCTTTGAGAAAATGGCAAATTCTTTCAGTATGCCAGCAGGAGAAGGGGGAATGCTAATACACAAGAGCAAAACAACTTTTGTTTCTCACAATTTTTTTTTAATCTGGTTCAAATAAGGATTTCTGTACAATCCATTGGTTGATTTTACCACACAATAAATCTAATTCAGTTGTTTAATTGACAGAAAACTGGTTTGAATGGATATAGATCATCATTATTATTTAAAAAAAAAAGGGGGGGGGGAGCTCAGCCTCCAGGAATGCCTTCTTAAAAATCAGAGCTTACTTTCTTTTCAGAATTATACTTACTCAATTCTCTCTTCTGCCTTATTCTTTTTTTAGGATAATAGTTTTCTAAATTGTTTGTAACCATTTCACAGCTATTACACAGCTTCATGAAACAGTGTATTAATCACAATATACTACAGTGAAAAATTATTTGTAAAATGAAATACCCTCTACCCCTGCATTCTCCTGTAGACCTGCCCCCTCCAGTATGCCCTTGGCTAGAGCCAAACCAAAGCAATGCCACAAGCCTGGCAGTGTGTAGCAGGCCCAATAGTGGCCACTCCTTGGGGTGTCTGGGTGGCTCAGTGGGTTAAAGCCTCTGCCTTCAGCTCAGGTCATGATCCCAGGGTCCTGGGATCAAGCCCCGCATCGGACTCTCTGCTTAGCAGGGAGCCTGCTTCCCTTCCTCTCTCTCTGCCTGCCTCTCCACCTACTTGTGATCTGTCAAATAAATAAATAAAATCTTTAAAAAAAAATAGTGGCCACTCCAAAGGGACTTCTGCCTTGGGGAGAGGAGAGGATAAGCATACATACCAGTCTAACTGTGCCTCAGCAGTGGGTTAGGGGCAAACATCAGGTCTGACTACAGGCAACATCCACCAATGAAAGCTTCTTAGGGGACAAGACAGGGAGAGTATTCTGCAGTTCAGGGCTACTGAAGCTCTGGCAAAAGCCTGGTTTGACTCAACTTAATCCCAGCATGGCCCCAGACTGGTGCACTAACATCACAGAGACCAAATGCTCCCCACAACAGACAAAGAGAGACATTCCAGATGACTGGGTCAAAGGAAAAAGTGGCTTAGCCACAATAGCAGGCGCACATAACACACATAGAAGACATCCCTGAAGTGCCAGTTTCTGCTGAACAGGGGACATTGCACTCCAGGGCATAATAGGATCTCTTCTTCATAAGAGTGCACTACATTCAATAGTAGGAAATGTAGCTGACTTTCCTAAAAAGACACAGAGAGTTAGACAAAATGAAGATACAGAGGGATATGTCCCAAATGAAAGAATAGGACCAAATCATAGTAAGAGAGCTAAATGAAGTAGAGATGAGTAATATGCCTTAGAGAGAATTTAAAATAGTGGTGATGGAGATACTCACTGGACTGAAGAAAAGAGTGAAGGACCTTTGTGTGACCCTCAAAAAAAAAAAAAAAGGAAAAAGAAAGAAAGAAAGGACCAGTCAAAGATTAGAACTGAATTACTGAAATTAAAAGTACACTAGAGGGGGAAAAATACACTAGAGGAGTAAATAGTAGACTAGAGAAAGCTGAAGAACAGATCAGTTGGCCAGGAGGACAGTAATAGAAAGCAATCAAGCTGAACATGGGAGAGGAAAAATAATAAATGGGAAAATAGACTTAGGGAACTCAGTGACACCATGAAGCATAAGGACATTTGTAATTATAGGGATCCCAGAAAGAAAAGACAGAGAAAAGGGAGAGAAAATTTATTTGAAAAAATTATAATGGAAAACTTTCTGAATCTGGGGAAGAAAACCAAAATCCACATTCAGGATTCACAGAGAGCCTCCCAGAAAATCAATATAAGGAGATCCACACCAAGACATAGTAATTAAAATGGCAAAAGTAATGATAAAGAGAGAATTTTTAAAGCAGCAAGAGAAAAGAAAACAGTTACATAGAGGGGAAACCCCATTTGGCTACTAGCTGATTTTTCAGCAGGAACTTTGCAGGCCAGAAGAAAGTGGCGTAATATATTCAAAGTGCTGGAAAACAAAACAAAACAAAACCCAAAAAGCAACCGCAACCAAGAATACTTCAACAAAGATGTTGCTCAGAATAGAAGTAGAGATAAAGAGTTTTCCAGACAAACAGAAGTTAAAGAAATTCATCACCACTAAACCAGCCTTATAAGAAATGTTAAAGGGGACTCAGTAAGTTGAAGGGAAAGACCATAAGCAAGAATAAGGAAAGTAGGAAGCGCAAAAGT
Source organism: Meles meles (assembly GCF_922984935.1). NCBI lineage: Eukaryota > Metazoa > Chordata > Mammalia > Carnivora > Mustelidae > Meles > Meles meles. The sequence goes on along the minus strand of NC_060068.1, from coordinate 75,606,878 downwards.
AGTAAAATGAAGTATATCTATAAAAATCAATCAAGGGATATACAAATAAAAGGATGTGAAGCATGATATCATATACCTAAAACAAGGTGGGGGGGGATAAAAATTTAGTGCTTATAGAATGCATTTAAACTTAAGTGGCCATCAACTTAATATAGACTGCTTTAGGTTTAAGATATTATATATAAACTTAATATTAACCACAGATCAAAAACCGGTAAGAGATATACAAACAAATAAAGAGAAAGAAATACAAATGTATCACTAATGGAAGCCAGCAAACCATGAGAAAAGAAAGCAAGAGAATGAGAAAAACTGAAAAACAACCATAACAAAGGGCAATAAGTACATACCTATCAATAATTACTTTGAATGTAAGTGGTCTAAATTCTCCAGTCAAAAGACATAGGATGACAGAATGGATAAAAAGCCAGAGCCATCTATATGCTGCCTACAAAACACTCATTTCACATCTAAAGACACATGCAGATTGAAAGTGAAGGGATGGAAAAGTACTTATTGTGAAAATGGAAGTGAAAATAAAGCCAGGATGGCAATACAAATATGTATTTGTAAAAAATATGGGACAAAATAGAATATAACAAGACACAAAGGACAATACACAATCATGAAGGTAACAATCCAACGAGAAGACAGAATAATTATTAATATTTATGCAACCAACATGGGAGCACCCAAGTACATAAAACAGCTAATAACAGAAATAAAAGAAAAATCAAGAGTAATACAATAATAATAACTTTAACACCCCACTTACATCAATGGATAGATCACCCACACAAAAAATGAACAAGGAAACAGTGGCTTTGAATGACATATTAGACCAGATGGATCTAACAGATATATTCAGAACATTCCATCCTGAAACAGCAGAATATACATTCTGTTTAAGTTCACATGGAATGCTCTCCAGAATAGATAATGTGTTAGGCCATAACAGATATATTCAGAACATTCCATCCTGAAACAGCAGAATATACATTCTGTTTAAGTGCACATGGAATGCTCTCCAGAATAGATAATGTGTTAGGCCACAAAAATGTCTCAACAAATTCAGAAAGATTGCAGTCATATCATGCATCTTTTCTGACCACATATTATTAAACTAGAAATCAATGACAAGAAAAAAATCTGGAAAGAAGACAAATACATGGAGGTTTAATAACATGCTACTAAACATGAGTGGCTCAACCAAGAAATCAAAGAGGAAATTAAAGAATCCATGGAGACAAATGAAAATGAAAACACAAGGATCTAAAATCTTTGGGATGTGGGGCGCCTGGGTGGCTCAGTGGGTTGAACCGCTGCCTTCGGCTCGGGTCATGATCTCAGGGTCCTGGGATCAAGTCCCGCATCGGGCTCTCTGCTCAGCAGCGAGCCTGCTTCCCTCTCTCTCTCTCTGCCTGCCTCTCTGTCTACTTGTGATCTCTCTCTGTCAAATAAATAAATAAAATCTTTAAAAAAAAATAAAATAAAATCTTTGGGATGCAACAAAAGTGGTTCAAAGAGAGAAATCTGTAGCAATACAGGCCTACCTCAAGGAGCAAGAAGATTCTCAAACCACCTAACTTTACATCTAAGGGAAATAGAGAAAGAAAAATGAAGAGAACCCAAAACCAGTAAAAGGAGAAAATTAATAATAATAATAAAATAATCATAATCCTAATGCTGCAGAAATAAATCAGCTAGAAACTGAAAAAAAATAATACAACAGGTCAATGAAATGAGGAGCTGCTTTTTTAAAAGATCAGCAAAATTGATAATCCTTTAGCCAGACTCATTAAAAAAAGAAAAAAGAAGAGGGCCTAAATCTTAAATCTTTCAGCAAGACTCATTACAAAAAAAAAAAAAAAAAAAAGGAAAGAGAGAGAGAGCTCAAATAAACAAAATCAAAAATAAAAGAGGAGAAATAATAACACCTCATAAATAAAAGGATTATAAGAGAGTATTATGATAAATCACATACCAAGAAATTGGACAACCTAGAAGAAATTAATAAATTTCTAGAAATAACCTCCCAAAACTGAATCTGGAAGAAATAGAAAATTTGAATAGATTGATGACAGCAATAACATTGAAATCATAATCAAAATACTACCAACAAACAGAAATCCAGGACCAGATGGCTTTCCAGGTGAATTCTACCAAACATTTAAAAAAGAGTTAATACTTATTCTTCTCAAACTATTCCAAAAAATAGAATAGGAAGGAAAACTTCCAAATTTATTCTTTGAGGCTGGTATTACCCTGATATCAAAACCAGATAAAGACACTACAAAAAAAGAGACCAATATCTCTGATGAACATAGATGCAAAATACTAGCAAACCAAATCTAACAACACATTACAAAATTCATTTACCACAATCAAGTGGGATTTATTCCTGAGACACAAAGGTGATTCAGTGTTCACAAATCAATCAACATGATACATCATATCAATAAGAGAAAGAGTAAAAATGATACGGTCATTTCTATAAATGCAGAAAAAGCATTTGGGAAAGTACAATATACTTTTATGATAAAAACCCTCAACAAATCAGGTTTAGAGGGACCATAACTCAACATAATAAAGGCCATATATGAAAAAACCCACAGTTAAGATCATAATCAGTGCTTAAAAACAGAACTTTTTCCTAAGATCAGCAGCAACACAAGGTTGTCCACTCTTATCTCTTTTATTCAATGTAGTGTAAGAATTCCTAGCCACAGCAATCAGACAAGAAAAAGAAATGGGTAAGGAAGAAGTAAACCTTTCACTATTTGCAGATGACGTGATACTCTATAAGGAAAATCCTAAGGACTCCACCAAAAAACTACTAGAAATGGTAAGTGAATCCAGTAAGGTCCCAAATCAGCACAGAATCAGTATACATAAATCCACTGTATTTCTATACACTAATAATGAAGCAGCAGAAAGAGAAATTAAGAAAATAGTCCCATTTACAATTGCACCAAAAATAATAAAATGCTTATGAATAAACTTGACCGAGGAAGTGAAAGACTGTGAAAACTCTGAAAACTATAAAACACTGATGAAAGAAATTTAAGATGGAACAAACAAATGGAAAGATATTCCATGCTCATGGATTGGAAGAAAAAATAGTGTTAAAAATCTCTATACTACCCAAAGCATTCTACAGATTTAATGCAATCCTTATCAAAATACCAACAGAATTTTGCACAGAAGTAGAACAAATAATCTTACAGTTTTATGAAACCAAAAAGATGCCAAATAGCCAAAGAAATCTTGAAAAAGAAGAACAAAACTGGAGATAACACAATCCCAGATTTCAAGATATACTACGAAGCTGTAGTAGTAAAAACAGCATGGTACTGGCACAATAGGAGACACACAGATAAATGGAACAGAATAGAGGGTCCAGAAATAAACTCATAATCATATAATCAGTTAATTTCAACAAAGGAGGCAAGATTATGCAATGGGAAAATGACAGTCCTTTCAACAAATGGTTCTGAAAAAACAATAGCTATATGCAAAAGAGTAAAACCAAACCATTTTCTATACCATACACACAAATAAATTAAAGGTGGATTAAAGAACTAAGTGTGAGACCTGAAACCTAAAGATCATAGATGAGCGCACAAGCAGTAATTTTCCTGACATCAGCATTAGCAACTTTTTTCTAGATAAGTCTCCTGAAGTAAGGGAAACTAAAGCAAAAATAAACTGTTGGGGCTACATCAAAATGTAAAGCTTTTGTACAGCAAAGGAAACAATCAACAAACTAAAAGACAACCTGCTGAATGGGAGAAGATATTTGCAAGTGGCATATCTGATAAGAGGTTAGTATCCAAAGCATATAAAGAACTTATGCAACTCAATAGCCAAAAATAGTCCAATTTAAAATGGGCAAAAGATGTGAACTGACATTTTTCCAAAGAAGATGTACGAATGGCCAACAGATACCTGAAAAGATGCTCAACATCATTTATCATCAGAGAAATGCAAATCAAAATTACAATGAGATATCATCTCACACCTGTCAGAATGACTAAAATCAAAAACATAAGAAACAACAAATGTGGTAAGGATGTGGGAAAAAAAGAAACCTCTTCCATTGTTAGGAATGCAAACTGGTGCAGCTACTGTGGAAAACAATATGGAGGTTTATCAAAAAATTTAAAAAGAGAATTACCATATGATCTAGAAATTCCACCACTTGGCATTTACCCAAAGAACATAAAAACACTAATTTGAAAAGATATATGCACCCTTATGTTCATTGCAGCTTTATTTTCAATAGCCAAGATATGGAAGCAAACCAAGTCTTCATCAGTAGATGAATGGAAAAAGAGGAAGTGGTATATACATACAATGGAATGTTGCTCAGCCATAAAATTAATGAGGTCTTGTCATTCACAATAGCATGAGTGGATCTAGATAGTATAATGCTAAATGAAATAAGAGAAAGACAAGTAGCATATGATTTCATTCATATGCAGAATATAAGAAACAAAACAAACTAACTAAAAAAGGGCAAGCCAAAAAACAGACTCTTAACTATAGACAACAAACTAATCACCAGAGGGGAGTGGGTTGTGGTATGGGTGAAATATGTGAAGGGTATTAAGATTACACTAAATGTCAGAGCACTTAATAATGCATAGAATTCTTTAATCACTATATTGTGAAATATACCTGAAAAAAGAACCATGTGTTAATTATACTGGAATTAAAATAAATAAGAAATAAAATAAAGTAAAGTAAAATAAATAAAATAACTTTAAACAAGGTGATGTTTTAATGCATGTCTAGAGTTTTATTTACCAAATGATTATCATCTGGCTCGGCTTGTCTACCATCTTGTGTATTAAATGCACAATACTCTCATCTTTCTCCAACTTAATTTTGCACTCATTTTCTATGTATAAAGATATTGTAAATTAAAAAATAAATCCTAGTGGAAAATGGGAGACACTAAGCAGTACTAGAAAGACATTTTTCTAGAAATTGTAATTTTTGTTGTTTGTATGTTCTCTGTTGGTAGAAGAAAGGAAGTTTTATATCTTCTGCATCTAAAGTGAAAGATATTTGTTTTTATTTTTGACAAAAATGACTAAAACCATAGTTACTTATGAATCAGAATCACTAATTTTTTTAAATCAGATTTTCAAAGAGAAGCATAAAAATGATGACCATTTTTTATAGAACTTTTTGCAAAACTTTTCTTCTTATCTATTTGATTATGATGCAACTTGGGATAGTTTTCATCATATTTTATTGTGCTTGAGGTTTATTGAATATCTTCAATATGTGAGTTTATAGTTTCGCCAAGTTGGGCAATTTACCTCAATTATTTCTTAAAATGTGTTTATATCTTGGGTAACTGGCTGGCTTAGTCAGTGGAGCATTTAACCCTTGATCTCAGGGTTGTGAGTTTGTGCCTCATGTTGGGCATAGAGATTACTTAATAAAAAAAGATGTGCATGTGTATTTTTATGTCTCATCCACCCCTTGTGTTTTTTGGAAACTCTATACGTATATTTGGTCATTTGAAGTCATCCCAGAGATCACTGATACTATGTTCTTTCTTGTTGTTTAGACTATTTCCCTGGGGCCTTTTCTACTTTGGGCCATCTCTATTGCTATGTATTCTAGCTTTGTAATCTTTTCTACAATGTCTAATCTGCTGTTAATCCCTCCCAGTGAATTTATAAATCAGGAACTGCAGTTTTCATCACTATAACTTGAATTTGGGTTGTTTTATATTTCCCATGTCTTTACTTATTCAGTCTCACATCTAGCTTCTTTATCATTGGAATACAGTTATAATGATAGCCTTTAAATATCCTAATCCAATTCTGTCATTTGCATCAACTACAGGTCAGTGCCAAATGATTGATTTCTAATTGTTTTCTTTCTTCTTTGTATACCTTTAGATGCCAGACATTGTGAACTATACCTTGTTGTGTGCTGGTTATTTTTGTTTACGTATAAATATTCTTGAGTTCTGTTCTGGTACTCATAGTTTGATCCTACTGGGTCTTATTTTTAAGCTTGGTTAGCAGAACCACAGCAGCATTTAGTGTAAGGTTAATTTTTCTCCACAATTCTTGCAAGACTCGTCTTTGTATTCTAATCATGACCTCTGAATTATGAAGTTCTTCTCTCTAAATACAGGCATTATTCTTGGCCCTGTGTGAGTTCCGAGTACTGTTTCTTCTCATTCTTCCAGGAGGGTTTTTCCCTCAAGTTCAGGTAGTTTCTTCACACACATGCCCTAATCAGTATTCAGCTGAATGCTCCTCTGCTGATCCTGGTGTTCTCTGTCCAACTTTCTTTTCTCTGTGCTCTGTGATCTAGAAATACCTTGGCTACCCCAAACTTGCAGCTGTCTCCTCAACTCATGAGATCACTAGGCCCTACCTGGTTTCCCCTGTGCTCTGGCCTGGAAACTTTCTTTAGGCAGTAAGCCAGGCAATTGTAGGGCTCACCTGATTTGTTTTCCATCTCTTGGAGATCCTTCTCTGGATGATGTCCAGTGTTTTGAAAATGGTCATTTATATATTTTGTCTTATTTTCTAATTGTTTCAGGCAGAAGGGTAAATTCAATCCTATTACTTGATTGGAAGCAGATTTTTCAGGGTGACTTTTAAAACATAAATAATTTTATGTCCATCCTTTGCTCTAAATCTCCAAATAGTTTCCCTTCAAACACTCCTTACCAAGGTCCATAAGACTCTACATTTTCTGGGCCCTGCTTACATCTCAGATCTCATCTGCCATTCTCATCCTACATTACTCTCAATGGTTGTCTTGCCATTCTTCCAATATGCTGAGGTTGCTCTCGCCTCACAGCCCTTGTTCTAGTAGACATTTCCACGTGGAATATTTTTTCCCCCAGATTTGCCAATAACTGACTCCTTCTCTTCACTCAGGACTCTACTTAAATATCACCTCCTCAGTATGGCCATCTTATCTAAAATAGCCTTGCCTGGGGCGCCTGGGTGGCTCAGTGGGTTAAGCCGCTGCTTTCGGCTCAGGTCATGATCTCAGGGTCCTGGGATCGAGTCCCGCATTGGGCTCTCTGCTCAGCAGGGAGCCTGTTTCCCTCTCTCTCTCTGCCTGCCTCTCTGCCTACTCTTTCAAATAAATAAATAAATAATCTTTCAAATAAATAAATAAATAAATCTCTCTCTTTCAAATAAATAAATCTCTTAAATATTAAATAATCTTTCAATTAAATAAATAAATCTAAAATAATCTTTCAAATAAATAAATAAATAATCTTTTTTTAAAAAATAAATAAATAAATAAAATAGCCTTGCCCTCACCATACGTCCTTACACTGCCTTATTTTTCTAATGATTCCTTATCCCTGGCATTATATTATTATATACTTATTAGCTTGTTGTCTGTTTCCCCTATAAAATAAGGGGAATGACTTTTTCTTATTCACTGCTCTATCTCCAGAGCTCCCCAACACTGTTTGACACTAAGCAGGTGCTCATTACATATTTATTGCATGGATGGATGGATAGAGGGATGGATACAACCTCAAAGTTAAAGGGTAACAGAGGATCTACACAGGAAGTTAGATACTAAGTCACATTTCAAACAACACTTGTGTCATCAGCTGACAGTAGGTGGCTAGACAACATGCTTTTGTATAAGATGGGAATTGAAAAATTGTTAGCATCTCCTTGCTTCTTCAGAATTTAAAAGAAATCCACAGCCAAGTGTCAGAAGATGCAAGTGTGAGGATTTGCTCGATGACCTTCCACCTCTGATTTTTGTTTCTTTTTGTTGTTGTTGCTTAAGCTGTTGTTTCTCTTTCCTTTGACAAAATCCTCTATCAGCTTGAAAGGCAAGTTCCCTTCCTGTGACTGGCTGGCTGCATTCATGGTTCTTTCATCTTACATTATATAGGGCTACTTACTTTTGCCTTGTATGGCCAACAGCCCCATTCCTTTGGGTTACCTGATACACCTTTGTCACTTTGAAAGGCATAAAGATAAGACTTGAGCTATAGAGGACACATCCTCCCCAAATTCTTATGCCATCTTTCAGAGTCACTGTGAGGAGTACATTTCTCTCCATTAATGTGTCCACCACATCTCTTAGAGTTTGGCCAAAGTCCCTTTGTCACTTGTGCTTGTAACTGAAATGCCAAACACCCTGAAAAACAGCATATCCTACACTGTGGTTTTAAAATAGAAAATTTGGAAGTTGGTATTGATTATGATTAGATCTGATGCAGTGGATATTCTTCACTGAATTTTAAGTATAAAAATACAATTTTTTTTAGATGAAAGAACTTCTACTAGAAAGTAAATACGTAGATATTATCTATGACCCTCATTTATAAATATAGGCATCTGTAAACTGTTATCGATTCCTTTTTGGAGGGACAGTTCTCTCACTTCCCACCCCAAACTCTTCAGAATAAACTTACATTTAGTGACTTACCAAGTTATGCATTGATACAAGGAACATTTATTTTGATATATTTTCCCTAAAATATTAACTACAGTAGGACTGATGGGGAGGAAAGACATCTGAGAAGAGAACACCTGATTAATTTCTCAGGCAGAGAGGGCGAGGCTGGATTTAGAAATCAAAATTTCTTGACTTGATAAACTCCTATTCCCATGATGGTTATAGAAGATCATATCATTTCAGAAATATTTATGGTTGAAGCTATTCATGAATTGATCTGGGAAGGTAATGTTTATATATAACATTGTTTCTATAAGAAATTATATTCTGAATTACAAATAACTATCTCCACTTAAGCTTTTGGAACACAAACCTTCTGTAAGTTGGGAGCCCTCTGTAGTCAGGGAACAAAAAGACATAATTGCCAGTAAGAGCCTCTGGGCACAAGAAATAAATCCACTTCCATAGAACAAAGAAAATCCAAGGAAGGGGGATATTAGTCTTCTTTTTTAACCTTGTGGCATAATGGAAAGTATGAATTAGGCCGGGAGATCTCAGTCCTATTTCTGTCACTACCAACCAGTTTTCTCATCTCTCATTTCATGACATTGGCCTTGATCTGTTCTCTGATTCTCAAAGATTGGAGGATCAGAAGAATGGCCAGATGGCAGCTCGCTAGCCACTCCCATGTGACCAATGGATCTTGAGCCTTCCCAGTTACCAATGTGGGGCTCCCAGCCTGCAAGTTCCCTGAAGCCAGCAGTCTGCAGAGATCTTCCTCTGGAACCAGATCTCAACAAAACTGAAGAGGCAGCTAATTCAGGCTTCAGTTCCCCTTTCTCTAACCTTAGTGCTGCCCTTCAAAGTGCCCTAAGATTCCCTTTGACTTTATGGTCATTCCTTCCTCTGTTAAAACATCTATTAATAGTGGTTTAAATGACTTAAAAGGCCCCATATACTTCTTTCCAGAGTATATGCTTTATAACGGAGGAAAAAAACCTCTTATTAAGTCAAAGGAATGTATCTCTAACTGTTGAATCTTAGAGATTAGTGTGTTAGGTAGGAACTCAAGGGAAAAAGGATTCTTTCAGCACCTAAGAAATCATGATATGTATATAACCAGTTTATTTGACTAACCCTCTGAAGGCTGATAGCACATCTCTGGTTCTCAAATCTGGCTGCACATTAGAAACTTTGAGGTTTTTTTTAGAACTTATCTGATGCCACAAGCCCTTTCCACAAAGATTCTGACTTAATTGGTCCAGGGTAGAACGTGAGCAGTAGGATATTTTTAAAGCTTTGCAGATAATTCTAATGGGAGGCCAGAACTGAAAGGCATTCTTAAGTTGGTGCAAAGCCCTTGTGCCTTCCTCCAGAGACCCCTTCTCTCCATCACCATCCCTGCCTTTAAACCTCTAGCAGGCCTGACGGTTCACCCCTTTCTCGCCTCTGCCACCTTGGGGCATTATGTCTTTACCTACCTTTTCCAGGATGGAGTAGAAGGGCTTCTTTGCCTGGAAAGAGAGTTTCTCTGAGAGAGAAGGATGAGGCAGTGGGGCAGCTGACTTGCCTCTTGTGTATATGTGAGCAGGTGAGTTCAGGCCCACTGCGTAGAATAACATACTCCTTATTCTTTAAGAATATTTTTTAGGGCGCCTGGGTGGCTCAATGGGTTAAAGTCTCTGCCTTTGGCTTGGGTCATGATCCCAGGGTTCTGGGATCAAGCCTAGCATCAGGCTCTTTGCTCGGCAGGGAGCCTGCTTCCTCCTCTCTCTCTGCCTTCCTCTCTGCCTACTTGTGATCTCTGTCTGTCAAATAAATAAATAAAATCTTGAAAAAAAAAAAAGAATATTTTTCTAGTAGATGGACTCACCAGGGGAATTTTCTGAGCAATTTGATTCAAATTACAGTCTATTCCTCTCAGTGCTTGTAAATACCACAAATCGATAAAGCAGTTTCTGTTGTAGTCAGTGAGATCAAGCACTGGTATTAATGTTTTATGTGTTAAGAAATCCATACATTTATCAGGGCCTTTTTCGGAAAACCTTGATCATAGCCTGTTTTGCAAGTTTCTGAGAAAGTCTTGCACACCTGATGGACATTTGAATAAATCAGGTGCAATTAAATGTCCTGATTTCATAGCCCTTAATTAATTCATTGTTCCTGCAGAGAACTGTATGCATTTGGTCTGGTCCCTAATGGTTCACAGTTCTGATTGCACATGAATCACAAAAGACTAATATCTGGACTCTCTAGAGAGGAAAAAACAATCTCTGAGGATGGGGCATGGACATTGTACTTCTGAACCCTTGTCCCGAGTCAGGAGATTTTAGTGGGGAACCAGGGGGAAAAAATGGCCACTCCTTCACAAATTTTAGCAGGTTGTGTTGGGGGCAAGTCTGCCACTTCAGCAAATACACTCAAGCCTGTTCCACACATAGTAGAATTATCTTCTGAGGTGCCATGTTTTGTTTGGTTTGGTTGGGTTGGTAAACCCCATAATACTGAGTTTTGAGGAATGTTGTTGACCAGAAGCAAATGTAAGCAAGCCTTTGGGAATCATCCATTTTTGGGAGAGCTGTTTTATATTTAATGTCATAAAGGTTACCAGCCTTTTTTGCTTTTCCTGCCCAACCGCTCATTATGGAACTTAGCAAGAAAGAAGCTGGGCCATTGTGAGGATGGAACATTTTGTTAACACTTCTGAAACATAAGAATATTGAAGCAACACAATAATCTCCTTTCCCATAGCCAGTGGAAGGGAGGAACTTCACCCATGACTTGACACGAAAAGTGAATGTCAGAGGAAACGTTCTGATGTCAGAGATGATTTCTGGGAGAAAGTTTTTGTTTCTTTATTTTTATGTATTTCTGTCAAGACAAACACAAGAGTTTTCTTTGCCTCCGGCATTTAAGAGAGCTCTTTAAATTTCTATCCTAAAACTTCAGGCAGTAAAATCTGGAATGTTCTTTTTTCCAGCCTTGCTGTAAATTTCTCTTTGCTATCAAATGGGTATTTTTCTTAGAGCGAAGAAGAGAACATAATCTGATCAGTTCTGATTTCACTGAGGCAGCCAAGCAATATGTCAGGTTCATGACAGGCTTTATTGAATTGAATGTGCTGTGCAAAGATGCAAGGGAAATTTGATTTTCTGTGTGAATCTAACAAGGACATTTAGCACCCACTTCTAGTTGGAATTTCACTCTGACTAAGCAACTATAAAATAAAAAGCAAATGCAGATATATATACCATTTTGACAAGCATGTTAGGAATTATACTTAAAATGTGTCCAGAAAATTTGAATTGGAAAATAAGAAAGGGAGGGAGGAAGGAAGGAGGGAAGGAAAAAAAGAAAGAAAGGAAAGAAAGGAAGGAAGGAAAAGAAAGGGAGGTAGTGCAGAAGAAAGGAAGTCTGAAATTTTGAGAAATTGTCTGTAGAGGCTGTTCATATCCATCCAAGCCCTGTGAGAACACTGTGATTGCCAAGAGAATCCATGGTGATGGAGGAGAACAAAGGTGTCTGGGAGATCCCAGTTTTGTTCCTAATCATCTGGATGACCCAGGGCAGATTTTTCTTCACCTCTTAGGGCCACCACACCTTTTGGAAAAGAACGAAGTTTCCTTTGAGTTCTGAGATTCCCCAAGAAGAGGAATGAGAGGGAAGAACCTAAGGCAAAAGAGGAAAAGATGACAAAAGTTAGAAAATGCTAGTTAGGGGTGCCTGGGTGTCTCAGTGGGTTAAAGCCTCTGCCTTCGGCTCAGGTCATGATCTCAGGGTCCTGGGATGGAGCCCCACATTGGGCTCTCTGCTTAGCAGGGAGCCTGCTTCCTCCCCTCTCTCTCTGCCTGCCTCTCTGCCTACTTGTGATCTCTGTCTGTCAAATAAATAAATAAAATCTTAAAAGAAAAGAAAATGCTAGCTAGATTTTAAACAAGTAAGGCAATAGCATATTCTTAGAAAAAGGTATGCTTGAGCTTTCCTGCCTTGCTGATGCACTGACATGAGCAATATTGAGGTAGCTTAGGTTTATTTAAACAGAACAGCTCTGCTTGTACAACTCCGATGCTAATCAGCAACCCACAGAACCCCAAAAAAGGAACATTTTGAATATATGGAAAAGAAATTTCAGGAATATAGTCTAGCTTTTTGGCCCTGCCACTAATTCTCTGAAATTCTCTGGCAATTTTCAGGAATCTGTTTTAGAAAATGGAGGTCACAAAGTTTAATTTTAAGGAAGGTGGGAATGACTCAGTTGGTTAAGCATCTGCCTTCAGCTTGGGTCATGATTCCAGGGTCCTGCAATCAAGTCCCACATTGGACTTCCTGCTCAGTGGGGAGCCTGCTTTTCCCTCTCCCTCTCCCACTCGCCCTGCTTATGCTCTCTCTCTCTCTCTCTGTCAAATAAATAAATCTTAAAAAAAAAAAAAAAGGGGGGGTTGGGAATGTGTGCATTTTCCTTTCTCATGCTACATCAGACCTTCTAGGTGGGGTTCTAGAATGCCTAAGATTTTTCTCAGTATTGGTCGAATGGCTATAAAATCTCACCATTATTTAAAACCTGCTGTACTGATCAGGTCTGTGCTCTGGGAAAACACATAACATACATACCTGGACACGTCCTGTCCCACTGAGAAGAAGCTGTTACTGGAGATGAAGTGCTAAGCTTTCAGTCTTTAGCAAGGATGAAAACCTGCATGCAACCCAATCTTTTCATTTGAGATTTAGAAGGCTCTTGCAGTAATTAACAGGAGAGCCACTTGACTTAGTGAGATCTATCCTCTTGGGAGTTTGGGAAGCTGCCCACAAAAAGCTGGAGATTTCTGCCCTAGGAGGGGATTACATCCTGATCCTTGGGAGAGACCCTCCCATTTGTCCTTTGAAGTGACTGCTGCTCTGCAGGTGCCAAGTCGTTCTCTTCTTGGGGCTGGCTTTCAGACTTGGAACTTTCTACTAAGCACTCTCAGTGACCTTTCTCCACGGGTCTTTGGGAAGTTTACATGGTAATCCCTTAAAAGCATTACAGAGATCAGAAACAGCTCTAACATAAAATCGAAGAAGGCTGCCCAGCACTCTTATCCATAGCTCCAGTTTTTCTTCAAGGTGAGGCTAGCCCTGGTAAGGCCATTTATGCATTTTCTTTGCCTCTCTTCAGATATTTAGTGCCCTGCTTGCCCATTCCCACCCAAGCACATGGATCGTGAATGCGGTGTTTTCCAGATTTGGTCGTTGTTTGTTAAATGTCCTCTGTTGGGATCTACTGCACCAAAGAGTAGTCACTAGGAAGTGAGTCCCATGTCTGTGGCCATCTTGGGGGCCTCCATAGCTCAGCCCGGGGTTCTAGGACTGGCTGTTCCTCCAGAGCCAGTCCCAGATGTTCCCTCTTTCTGGTCTGCCTCTCCCTTCTCAGCAGTCATTACAACTCCCTCTCCGTCAGGAAAGGGAAATGATAGCCATACTTAGAATATTAGCAAGTGTTTTCCATACTTGTTAGTCATGCCCATCATTGCTTTGGTAGGTGGTGTAGGACAAGTGACCAAGAAAGACCACACTGGGACAGGATATTTTGTTTCTTTCCCTGGCTGTCACTTCTTTGAAATTAACTTTGTTGGTTGTGTCCCTTTGATTAGTTATTTCAAATTTTTAAAATCTTGGTCTTACCACTTTTTAAATTTGTTTTAAAAGGTTTTATTTAGGGGCACCTGGGTGGCTCAGTGGGTTAAAGCCTCTGCCTTCGGCTCAGATCATGATCTCGGGGTCCTGGGATTGAGCCCCGCATCAGGCTCTCTGCTCAGTGGGAAGCCTGCTTCCTCCTCTCTCTTTCCTACTTGTGATCTCTGTCTGTCAAATAAATAAATAAAATCTTTAAAAATATATATATATTTTATTTATCTAATTTCTTTAAAGATCAAGATTTTTTTTTTTAAGATTTTATTATTTATTTATTTGACAGAGAGAGATCACAAGTAGGTAGAGAGGCAGGCAGAGAGAAAGAGAGGGAAGCAGGCTCTCTGCTGAGCAGAGAGCCCAATGCGGAACTCGATCCCAGGACCCTGAGATCATGACCTGAGCCAAAGGCAGAGGTTTAACCCACTGAGCCACCCAGGCGCCCCAAAGATCAAGATTTTATTTTTAAGTAATCTCCTCACACACATACAGGCTCGAACTCACAATTCCAACATCACTCCACTGACTGCACCAGCCAGGTGCCTAAAATTTTATTTAAAATCTACACATGACTAATTAATTAATTTTGTTTATTTCATTTCATAGTAGGGGAGGCATATTTTTGATGGTTCTTTAGGTCATAATTTTTAAAATATTTGTTAAATATTCTTTTTAAGTAATCGTTAAATATTCTAAAATTGTTTTTTGTTTGTTTTTGCTAATAGGCAATTTTATTTATAAATAAGACTAGTTTGGGTTCAAGTCTTTACTGTGTGATTTTGACCAAACTACTTCACCTCCTGAAGAGTCACTTTCCTTGTCTTTGAGAACTGCGAGTATAATAATACTCCAAGCCCATCAATGTTGTCATGCTTATGTGAAGCAATGGTGTCTAGCTTTCAGCAGAATGCCTGACATACGGTAAGAAATCCATAAATAACAGTGACCATGAAGATGATAAGTGAGTGTGCACTTTGTGTAGAAAAAGGGACAGAGTTATGATAGAGGAAGAAATCAGTCTGTTGGGAATCTGCAAGTTTGGAACAGACATGAAAGCAACAGAAGTAAACACTTGAAGATTATAATGATAAACAACAGAAAAGAGCTCTAACAGTGTCTATATCCAGTACTGGGATAGACCCTGTTCCATGTTCATTCATAGCCTCACACAATTACATGCTCATTCCCTCATCCATATGCAGTCATCCTGCCTTAGTCTTGGTCTTCAGGAGTGTCTCTGGCTATTTCTGGCACAGTTAGTTCTATTCCAGATACAGATCATTCACTGGACTATACTTTGAACTGACCTTGTAAACAAGCTTCTTTTCCTTCTGTGGTCCATGTGGTTTCTGTGGTCTTCTTTTTTTTAATCTGTTAAAACACTTTGAAGTTCAGCTTTGTGGGTTTGACATCCAACTCCCACTGGAACCTGGTGGTGGTTTCCTATTTCTGGCTTATTGCTAAAGAATGATAAGAAAGAGAAAGCATTAGAGCAAGGTCACTACAATACATTAAATAAGAAATATATCCATGGTGAACATTTTGAAGGCAAAATAGAGGGCTTCCTCTCCGGATGATTTTCTCTCTTAGTCCTATCTTAGAAAATGAGCTATGATTCTTTGAATTATTTGCCACATTACTTACTTTATCAACCGTGATATTACGATCTTCCCATCTGCTTGTAATTAAAGAAAAGTCTCTGAATGTCATAAGGACTCTGGAGTAGGTGCAGTGGGACTTGTAAGCTGCTATGGGAAGATTTTGGTTAGGTTTCCATGCTACTTTAAAATTGTCACCCATAGATACAGGAAGAAAACTAATGGATACCAGAGAGGGTAGAGGTTGGGGGGATTGGTGAAGTAGGTGATGGTAACTTTCAGTTATAAAGTAAGCCATGGGGATATAATGTACAGCATAGGAAATATAGTCAATGATATTATAATAACTTTGTATGGTGAGAGATAGTAACTAGACTTATTGTGGGGATCCCTTGATAATGTATAAAAATATCAAATCAGTATGATATACACCTGAAACTAATCAGATATTTATTGTATGTCAATTATACTTTAAATTTTTTTAAAGCCCTGATACTCAGAAAGCAAAAACAAAAAAACGTCTACTAACACTTTATCCTCCTGAGTGCTACTAGACCTGCAGGTCTGTGCAGAGCTGCTAACATGAGTGTCTGTTTGGCAGGAAGTTTGTTCAGACTATTGAGAATAAAGCCTATCTCCAGAGATTCCAAATGCAATGTGGGAGATGATGAGAGGGTACAACTGATTATTGGTGTGCTCAGACAGGCCTGGAAATCTAGGATAAGAATAAGAACAAGATTAGATAAGAATAAGAACATACCCAAATGCAGATGATAGCATTACCAACAGAAAGGTCATTTGAAAAGCACTCTGCTCATGAAAGTCCAACGCAAAGTATAAAGGTTCCCCTGACAAATGTTGCTATGGCACATTGTTGAGGCCTTGTGGGCCCACTGTGGGCCAGCACAGCTTCTTAATAGCTTTAGCACGGATATGATCTCTGAGGGTCAAGTGCAAGCAGGCACAGATGAATATGATAGAACGTAGTGAAGACCAACTTGTTGCCTTAGTAGGTTATTTGCAGAATGATTCAGGGGTCATCAAAACTATTCCTGGAAACAGACTTCCAGGGCTCTGGGGAGCTGTAGATAGATAAATAATAATCAGCCCTTAGAGCACCAAATGATTCCTGGGTTTTGGTTGAGAAAGCAAAGAATTAAGTGCAGAAACCCTTGGTAAGCACATCAAGGGAAGAAGATAAAGGGACTTAAAAGAAACAGTTTTCTGTGTACATTGAGAACAGTGTAACTCTAGACCTGTTAAGAAAGAGGTAGGAAAGTGCATGCTGCCATATGAGATGCAATCTAAAAGGGGAAAAAAAAATCCAAGAGAAAGGTTATCTGAAAATGGTAGAACCATCTTAATATGTCTCTTGTACAGAAGAAAAATAGGGTAGCTCAAAAGACAAGCATCCTTGGAGCTCAGATGCACGCTGCAAACAGCTAAACAAAACCATCACAATTTGTAATTTTCTTTTTTTTTTTTTTTAAGATTTTATTTATTTATTTGACAGACAGAGATCACAAGTAGGCAGAGAGGCAGGCAGAGAGAGAGGGGGAAGCAGGCTCCCCACTGAGCAGAGAGTCCGATGTGGGGCTCGATCCCAGGACTCTAAGATCACGACCTGAGCTGAAGGCAGGGCCTTTAACCCACTGAGCCACCCACGCGTCCCCACAATTTGTAATTTTCTAAAATGATTTTTCACATTAAGATAATAAACATATCAATCAAGAAAGAACGATGCCACTAACATGCCAACTACATTTTGCCTCTGGAGGACACAATACAAATACATAGAAAAACTTCTGCTACATGGTATAGTAGGAAATATTTGCAAACCCACAGAATAACTAGTTAAAACCTAAAAGCATAAGGAAATAATATTGAGAGTTAGGCCTATGGAATCATACTGTTGCTCTTCTTATCTAGTCTTCTTCCCGAAGCAAGACAGGTCTCCCAAACCATGTTAATTATGTGGTGAACAGATAGCGTATCACCCTTCAATATAGCTTGTTTATATTTGATATAAAATGCCTGTAATACATTTAATGCCTCCTCTTCTCTTTTTTGCTTTTGGCCTTTAATCCTAGAGCATTGCGAAGTTTTATCTTCTTTTATTCTTTTCTTCAGATACTACATTCATTTGCTCATTCATTCATTCATTCATTCAACAAACATTCAGCATATACTAGTGTAGGCCCTGCTGCCCTGAATAACCATGCTCTCCATTGAGTGAGCCCATGCCCTCTCGTTGACCACAGCTGATTAAACCAGTGCGACAGTTAACCCCAAGGTAGTCAGTTCCTTTATATACTTCCAGAAGTTGTTCCCTGTGAGGTTTGACTAAAAATCTTAAGTGGGCCAAACTTCCCTGGAAATTTGGGTACTTAAACACTTAGCTGATTAGCAGTTGGAGGTCAGAAATACAAGAATCAAGAGATCCCATGATATAACAGGAGGTGGATCAGCTCCTCTGAATTATATACAAGCTGAAGAAGGCAGAGTTGACAATGGGTCATATACACGGAGTAGCAGAGACCCCATAACCTTGTACCCCTGCACCCCTCAACCCAAAGACACAGAGTAGCCTTCATTCCTAATAGCTTTATAATTTTGGGTCCCAAGACTGTTTACATAGTAGATCCTGTTCCTGGATTTCTATGAGCCCCACTTTATCTTTTTCATAACCCAAATTCTTGAGCTAGTTGTTTCTACCTCTTTCCACTGAAGAACCCTGAATAGAACACTTGCTTGATACCTGATGTCCTGAAAAAAAAAAAAAAAGTTGAAACCATGAACATCTGAAAGAGACATCTTGGTGCAGGTCAACCGAATGAGTCTTATCAGCTAGCCATTTGTCATATTTATAAAGATTGCCCTTCTGATCTCTACCAGAAGCAGTCTGTTATGTAGATTCAGTCTGTATGTAAAAATTGAATGTTAGCCCATCATACTGGTACAGTTTTGAATTCACTGAATATATAATATATAGCAATTTCTGACTGAAGCCTATTTTACAAGTATCACTGAAGTATGATGAGTAAGTTAAGAAACCAAAATCTCTATAACCATTCCTATGAATATAGCACTATATATTTAAAACTTTTACGCTCTTTCCTTTCCAAAACATAAACTTACAACTTCTGCTAGTTGTCTCTGAGGTTATTGTCTTAAACTTCTGTTTCATTCCTCTATTGTGACATACTTGAAATCCTAAAACATAATCTTTCATCTTTTGAAACTGTCATTATTATGTCTATTTTGCAATAAATTTGGGCCAAAAAATATCCAGAATAATATAATTCTGTAATATTCTAGTGTCAATTTTCAACTCAAAGAGAGATATATCCATGGTCCAGAAATATCTGGAAGATTCTTTTAAAGAATTAAGCTGTGTTCTTCCTCTTTATATAAAATAAGTGACAGTCCTTTAATTGCATGGACATACCAGTAGAGTTCTTGTGGAATAAAAAAAATTATTATAGCAGTGTGTGATTCCTCATGGTAAAAAATAGAATTTGTGAGGATTTGAATAGTTATGAGTTAATTGCAGTTCCTACAATACTTTTTAATACATATCTTTAAAAGGAAGCATCTTCTGTAATATAAAACAGAGCAGTTAAAAATTTTAATTGAGGGCGCCTGGGTGGCTCAGTGGGTTAAGCCACTGCCTTCGGCTCAGGTCATGATCTTAGGGTCCTGGGATCGAGTCCTGCATCGGGCTCTCTGCTCAGCAGGGAGCCTGCTTCCCTCTCTCTCTCTCTGCCTGCTTCTCTGTCTACTTGTGATCTCTCTCTGTCAAATAACTAAATAAAATCTTGAAAAAAAATTTTAATTGAGAAATGCAAATAATCAAATATTTGTCTAATAGGAAGGAGTTTTTATAGTCAAGAAAACCACACACTTAAGGGAAAGTGTTAATAAAATGTTGTGTCAGAGAAAGCCAAATCAGTTGATGGTCACTCTGATTGCTGTAATCTAATATATAAATGGAAATATGAAGATTTATTTATTTATTTGAGAAAGAATGAGCAGGGATGGGGGAGGGAAAGAGAGAGAGGGAGAGACAGTCTTAAGCAGACTGTGGTGAGTGGGGATCCTGATGTGGGACCATCTCACTACACCAGGATCATGACCTGAGCTGAAGCCAAGACGTTTAACTGATTGTGCCACCCAGGCACCCCCCAAACCAATCTTGAACAAATTGAACAAAGTTGGTGGACTTGTCCCTTAGAACTACTGTAATCAAGATGGTATAATGCTGGTGTAAGTCTCAATGGAATAATATAGAGAATTCAGAAATAGGCCTATAAATATTTGGCCAATTGATTTCTTTCTTTCTTTCTTTTTTTAAATAAATGAGGAGCTAAATAATTCAATGGGAAAAGCAATTGCATAGCCCTAGGGGGGGAAATGAACCTTATTTCTTACCTTACACTCCACAGAAAAATTAACTTGAAATGAAAATACACCTGAACATGAAAAATTAAAACCATAAAACTTAAAAGAAGGCCTAGGAAAAGTATTCATGACACTGGCATGGCAAAGATTTCTTTGAAGAAAAAATACACAAGCCATAAGAATAAAATTGATAAACTGGATTTCATCAAAATAAATACTTCTGCTCTTTGAAGACACCATTAAAAAATGAAATGGCCAGGCCATAAGTGAGAGAATATGTTCACAATACTTACAGCTGGAAAAAATATTGTATTCAGAATACATTAAGAACTCTTAATTCTTTCAAAGAACCAGCTCTACTGTTTTTTTTAATTTTTTTAATTACTAATTTTTTAATTAAAAAATTAATTTTTAAAAAATTCCTATATCACTTATCTCTGCTCTAATCTTAATTATTTCCCCTCTGCTGCTGGCTTTAGGCTTTATTTGCTGTTATTTTTCCAGGTCCTTTAGGTGTCAGGTTAGGTTGTGTATTTGAGACTTTTCTTGCTTCTTGAGGAAGGCCTGTATTGCTATATACTTTCCTCTTAGTACCCCCTTTGCTGCATCCCAAAGGTTTTGGACTGTCATGTTTTCATTTTCATTTGCTTCCATGTATTTTTTAAAAATTTCGTCCTTAATTTTCTTGTTAACCCATTCATTCTTTAGTAGAATGGTCTTTAACCTCCATGTATTTGTGGTCTTCCCAAATTTTTTCTTGTGGTTGACTTCAAGTTTCATAGTGTTTTGGTCTGAAAATATGCATGGTATGATCTCAGTCTTTTGTACTGATTGAGGCCTGATTTGTGACCCAGTATGTGATCTATTCTGGAGAATGTTCTATGTGCACTTGAAAAGAATGTGTACTCTGCTGCTCTAGGATGAAATGCTCTGAATACATTTCTTAAGACCATCTGATCCAGTGTGTCATTCAAAGCTATTGTTTCTTTGTTGATCTTTTGCTTAGATGATCTGTCCATTGCTGTGAGTGGACTGTTAAAGTCCCCTACTAATATTATATTATTATCAATGAGTTTCTTTAAGTTTGTTGTTAGTTGATTTGTATATTTGTATATTTTATTTGTTAGTTGATTTGCATATTTGTATATTTGTATATTTGACTGCTCCCAAGTTGGGGGCATAAATATTTACAATTGTTAGATCTTCATGTTGAATAGACTCCTTTATTATCATATACTGCCCTTCATTTCTTGCTACAGTCAAGATTTTGGTTTAAAATCTAGTTTGTCTGGGGCACCCGGCTCAGTCATTTAAGCATTTACCTTTGGCTCAAGTCATGATCTCAGGGTCCAGGGATTGAGCCCTGCATCAGGCTCCCTGCTCAGCGGGAAGCCTACTTCTCTCTCTGCCACTCTCCCTGCTTGTGCTCTCTCACTCTCTACCAAATAAATAAATTCTTAAAAAAATAAATAAAACCTAGTTTTCTGATATAAGTACACCTATTCCAGCTTTCTTTTGATGTCCACTAGCATGATGGTTCTCCACCCCCTCACCTTCAATTTGAAGGTGACTTTGGGTCTAAAATGAGTCTCTTATAAGCAGCATATTGATGGGTCTTTTTAAAAAAATGTCCATTCTGATACCCTACTTTGATTGGATCATTTAGTCCATTTACCCTCAGAGTAATTATTGATAAATATGAATTTAGTGCCATTGTAGTACCTGTAAAGTTGCTGTTCTTGTAGATTGTTTCTCTTCTTTTCTAGTCTTTGTTGCTTTTGGTCTTTCTATGCTGCTCAGAGTCCCCTTTAATGTTTCTTACAGAGTTGGTTTAGTGTTCATGATTTCCTTTAGTTTTTGCTTGTCTTGGAAACTCTTCTACTCTCCTTGTATTCTGAATGACAGCCTTGCTGGATATACTATTCTTGGCTGCATTTTTCCCCATTCTGCATATTGAATATATCATGCCACTTTTTTCTGGCCTGCCAAGTTTCTGTGGATAGTTCTGCTTCTAACCTTATGTGTCCACCCTTACAGGTTAAGAACATTTAGTCCCTAGCTACTTTGAAAATTTTCTTTATCTTTGTATTTTGCAAGTTTCACTATGATTATGTCTTGGTGTTGACCTGTTTTTGTTGATTTTGAGGGGAATTCTCCATGCCTCTTGAACTAAAATTCAAGAATTAAAGACAAACAGTTCAGTTAAAGGGATAGGCAGAAAATTTGAACAGACATATCATAAAAGAAAATATGTGAGTGGCCAATAAACATGAAAACATATTGAGAATCACTAATCATCAGGGAAATGTAAATTAAACCATGTAAGATGCCACTTTATACCCATTAGAATGACTTCAATGAAAAAGAAAATATTGGTGATAATGTTAAGCACCTGGAACCCTCCTCATACATTGCTGGTGTGACTAAAAATGGTACAACCATTTTGGAAAACTTTGGCAGTCTCTTATAAAATTAAGTACACACTTACCATACAACCTAGAAATTCCACTCATAGGTATTTATTCAAAAGAAATGAAAATATGTGTTCTCTCAAAGACCTGAACATGTATATGTATAGAAGCTTTATTTATAATAACCAATACTTAGAAAAAATCCAAACATACATCAACAGATGAATAAACAACTGTGGTGTACCCTACAATAGAATGCCATACAATCATCTAAAAGAACAAATCACTGATACATATAACAACATGGATGAACCTCAAAAACATTATGCCAAATTAAGGAAGCTAGAAACAAAAGATTCTATTTATATGAAAGTACAGAAAGAACAAAACTAATCTATGCTGACTGGAAGCAAATCAGTAGTTGCCTTGAGTCCAGCTTATGTGTATGGGAGGTGGGGGGAGTAATTGACTGGCAAGATACACAAGGGAGTTTGGGGATTAATAGGACCATTCCGTGTCTTGATATCTTGATGGTTAAGGTGGTTACAAAGGTCTCTATATTGACCAGAAGTATCAAGCACAAAACGAGACTTTTTAGATGCACCATTTAAGATGAAGACACTAAGTTGCAAAAACTAAAACCCATTTTAGAGATATGGACTTAAAAGTCTTTTGACCAACTTAGTAAAGTTTAACTATAAGTAAAATTAAACTATAAGTAATTTCAGCCTAATGACTTATGTGTGAGTCAGCTGAGAAGGAACATCCAACTTCCACTGTCCCAACAGGAAATCAGTCAGTTGATCATCTGGATCTTCTGGCTTCTATTGTCTGAAGAGATATTCTTTTTCTTTTCTTTTTGGTCTGTAATATTTATACAACTGTAGTAAGATATTAAAATTATATTATTAAAACCTTTGGAAAATGCCAAAATCTGTATAGTTGTAACCCAAGAAGATAAAGAAATAAGCATAGAAAAAAATTTTTTTAAGTGACTTCAAATTCATAGTGTTGCTATTTTAGAATAAATTTATGTATAATTGTATTCATTGATATGTTTGATTTTTAAATATTTGATTTATAAAAAATGATCAGCAATGCCAGAATTTTAGTTGTGTAGACTGTTTCAGGAAATTTAATTGATCAGACTTTTTAATTAATGACTAAATGCTAAAGGAGTTTCATAATTTTTGCTCTCAACCGTGTCAGGTGGTTAAATATGTCTTTCTTTAAATGTTTACAAAATATGTACAAAACCATATTGCCCCAATTTTAGTATATTTGCTGCTAAAGCAAACAACCATATTGTCACAATTAAAGAACTACCACACTCATGGCTTCATGTGAAGCATCTAAGAATCTGAAGTTTCCAGTATTATCCTAGGAAAGGTCTTGTGATTTGCTTTAGTTAAGCCTTCTAATTTCAAGGAACAGAAAAAGTTCAGGTAAACAGAGAAATGAGGAATTCTAGGCAACTTCTTGGGAACTTCTTAATACTTCTAGGGCTGAAATGTATAGCTAGAATCTGACCAAGAATGTAGCCGCCCTGTTGTCATAGTTTGGACTTACCCTGAATGCAAATCTGAGTAAAGATACAGATGAAAGTGATTTATTTAGGAAGTGCTTTTAGGAGAGAACAGTAAGGGAGTGGGAGAAACAGGATAGGGAAGGCAAAGAAGCTAAGTTACAATATGATTTCAGCTTGACTTCAAAGGCCTCTCTGGGGTATAAATCACTCTTCCGAGTTTGTACTTCCCTGAGGTGTAGGTGTATACCTCACTTCTGTCAGCACTGGCTAAAAGATAGGAGTGGGAAAGGGAATTGGGAAAGATAAGAATGGAAAATTTAAGTCCTTCTGTTCATGCAAGGCAGTTGCTGGGGCTCCAATGTCCTTGGGCAGTTGTAAGTGCCAGTCGTTAGGAGCAAAGCACACTAGATGGGTTGAACTCACGAGGTTAGTGAAAGGAAACCAAGGCGATCTGGGTGGGGTGGCAGCAGTGTCCACTATACTTGTGCAGTCTAATCATACGTGGCCCCTTCAATCCAGGATTCTCCAATATTAAGAGAGTTGCTAAGAATTACTTGGAGAAAAAGTAGAGAGGATGCGCTTCAGTTGGAGGGCTTAATCTCTACTCTTTTCCCAAGAAATTCAAATCTGACCTCAAAATGCAAAATTCATTCAGGAAAGAGAAACATCCCCCCAAATAAAAACGTACAGCTAATGGAACTTAACCTTTTTAGAAGGCAGTTTAGTAATCATGCATTATATATCTCTCTCTCTTTTTTTAAAGATTTTATTTATTTGACAGACAGAGATCACAAGTAGGCTGAGAGGCAGGCAGAGAGAGAGGAGGAAGCAGGCTCCCTGCAGAGCAGAGAGCCGGATGTGGGGCTCGATCCCAGGACCCTGGGATCATGACCTGAGCCGAAGGCAGAGGCTTTAACACACTGAGCCACCCAGGTACCCCTCATGCATTAGATATCTCTTTAGGTGGATCTCATCTCTACCTCAAACATTTTTTTTCAAGATATCCTTCCAACCACATTATAATATTCTTGCTGACAGAAGTTCTAGTAAGCACTGCATTTATATTCCCAGGGCTATTTTAGTAGCTCTTACAGATTGGTGCCATTGGTGACTTCTCAATGAGTCTCCCTTAATCCAACTCAACACAACAAACTCCAAAGCGAACTGGAACAATAGGTCATCATCTATTGGACATTAGTACTTATGCCCCATAGCTAACTCTCTCATCTCCTTCAAGTACTTGTGCAAGTATCTCCTTTTTTTCTTTTAAGATTTTATTTATTTAGTTAGTTATTGAGAGAGAGAGAGTGCAAGTAGGAGGAGGAGCAAAGGGGGAGGAAGAGAGAGAATCTCAAACAGACTCTGCACTGAGCTCAGAGCCCAACTTGGGGCTCAATCTCATGACTCTGAAGCCTAAGGCCATGACCTGAGCTGAAACCAAAAGTCAGATGCTTAACCACCTAGTCGCACTGCTCAAATAGCTTTTGTTAACATATAGTATATTACTAGTTTCAGAAGTAGAGTTCAGTGATTCATCAGTTGTATATAACACCCAGTGCTCATTACATCATATGCCCTCCTTAATGCCCATCATTCAGTTACCCCATTCTCCCACCCCACCTCCCCTCCAGCAACTGTCAGTTTGTTTCCTATGATTAAGAGTCTCTTATGGTTTGTCTCCCTCTCTGATTTCATCTTATTTTATTTTTCCCTCCCTCCCCCATGCTCCTGTTTTGTTTTCTTAAAATCTACATATAAATGAAGTCATATGATAATTGTCTTTCTCTGAATGACTTATTTTGTTTAGCATAATACCCTCTGGTTCCATCCATGTAGTTGCAAATGGCAACGGTTCATTTTTGATGGCGGAGTAATAGTCCATTGCATATATATATATATATATATATATATATATATATATATATAATAGGATATATATCCTATTCTTTATCCATTCATCTGTCGATGGACATATGGGCTCTTTCCATAGTTTGGCTATTGTGGACATTGCTGCTATTAACATTCGGGTGCCTGTGCCCCACTCAAATTTCTTCTTAATGAAATCTGCTCTAAACACTCTATTTTAAAATTAGTTGTGTGTTTTTTATCACAACAACAAAAAAATAATTTGGGAAAGAAAACATCAGATAGCAAGCCCCTATCTCCCACCATTACCAACTCTCTTGATCCCTTTACCGAGTTTTACTATTTCTGTTCATAGTGCTCCTAGCACCTTCTAACCTATTATTATCTATTTCATCAACATCTTATTATCTGTTCTATTCTCCTGCTAAAACAAAACTACGTGAAGTTAAGACTTCATTTATTTTATACACTAGTGTACCCCAAGCACCTAGAACAGTACCCAACACATAGTAGGTGCTCAATAAATCTTCACTGCTTCAGCAATCCTATAATTTAAGTGACCCAGATAAACTAGTGTTGTCTAAAGAGCATGAGCCCTTCCATCCCTGCCTTGGTGTCAGCCAGTCTCACAGTTTAGCCTCAGCTTCTATCTCCGACTCTATAATCTATTTCTCTCTCTCTTCCCTTCTCTCTCTCTCCCTCTCTCTCTCTTCCACCCCCCTCCCCTCTCTAATTCCTAAAACAAAAATAACCTGATTAGGTCTGATCAGTTACCATCTGGTCAAGAATATCTTTGTAGGGCTTCCTAGGCTATGGATATGATCCAATCAACTATTCCTGCTATAGCAGAATTATAAGACATGAAACCTGACATCTTCTAAATTTTAGGAACAATTAATTTTCTCCTCATTCTAAATGAGGTCAGTGGGAAAAGCTGATACTTGGGCTGTGCCTCAAACACGCATTTCAACAACAACAAAATATATGTAACTGTATATGAATGTGAGTTGACCTCAGGGCTCTGGCTGGCTGTCAGTTGGCTCCCAAAATCACGTCTTTTGGGAACCTTTGAGAGAAATCCTATCTATGACAGACTTGCTGGCAAGGAAAAATAGCACAGATGAGAGACCTGGAGTTTAATGGCAAACTATGATCATATTTAAGTAAATGTGTTTATAGGTTATAGTCTGAACGTGAGAATAAAAGATGTGGATATAGTGATTCCTTGACTTCCATAGTCCATAAAATTTAGAAAGAAAAAACAATTTGATGTTGCAGAAAGAATTGGACACCAGTGTTCTCATCTAGCTTCTGCCTGTAAAAAACTAATTGGCACTAAGTCATGTAACCTTTCCAGAACCCCATCTTCTCACCTTCTCACCTTCTCATCTTCTCCCAACAGTGGGGTTGGCCAGGAGAACCTGCCCGGCCTGCCAGCCAGCTTGCAGTCAGGGCGACTGTCACTTAGAATCCTGCATTCAAAGCGTATGGATGAACATTCTGCTAAGTTCCCCAAATACATGTGCTATTCAGTACATTTTCCACAGAAAATTTTGAAACTACTACTGACATTTTAAAGTTAAAAATTCCCTATTCAGGCAGAAACTAAACAGTAAAGTAACATTTAGAAAATTGATATTATATTCATTATTTGGGATTGTTTTATGCCATGTGGACAAAAGTACCAGTGGTACTTTTTGACTCCATAACATATTAAATGTACTACTAATGCATTGTAATACTAAGTGCCAAGGGCCACAGATAACCCTGCTAACACAAGCTTCCTGCATTACAGTGAATTGTGAATACAGTGAATACAGAAATGGATTGCAGAGCACAATGAGCCAGGGATAGGATGCGGACCCAGAACTAGTTAGACTGTTTGTGTCACTTTATAACAACTTTCAGGCTTTGAACAAAGAATCCTGTCGTATGAGCCCTTTAGTGCTAATAGACTTTGTTTAGTGGCTATTATTGAACTGCATTTTGCCCAGCATATCATTAAAACATCAAAAAGTGTATCTAATCTTTCTTTTGTAAAATTTTCCATCCTTTTGGGTTTCTCTCTAGGATTGGACCAAATGTGCACTCTGAAAACTCATAATAGCCTTAATGTCCTGAAAATACAATGGTTTGTTTCCAGCCCTAAATAAATAATAGGATGATAGAATACAAACTTGGTGCCCATTTTGTTTAAACCCACCATTTAACATGCAGAGGACTTTTTAGATGAAGTGACACCTTACAATGTTATTTTTTAAA
Organism: Meles meles; assembly: GCF_922984935.1. Lineage (NCBI taxonomy): Eukaryota > Metazoa > Chordata > Mammalia > Carnivora > Mustelidae > Meles > Meles meles. Next base: position 75,578,724 of record NC_060068.1, on the reverse strand, counting down.
AGCCTACAGTAACACTGTAACAAATGCTATTGCAGTCTTAATGTGTGCCTGACACTGTTTTAAGTGTCATTTAATACATGTATTAATATATTTAATCTTTCCTCCAGTCTGAATTTTGACAAACCCATGATCTGCATCTATTTATACCCTCATTTTACATATGAGGAAACTGAAGAAAAAGAGGCTGAGTAACTTGGTCAATAGCACACGAGTAGTAAGGGAAAGGGCCAGTGTTTGAATCCAAGCAATCTGGTTCCACGTGTAAATATATATGTGTATATCAAAACGAAATAGAACTCCAACAAAAAAAGGCTTTTCATGAACATTTAAACACATAAATATCCATATCTCAGTCACTTTGCACTTTTGTAACAAAGGTAACAATCTGTTTTCTTGGGCGAATGTTTTGTTGTTGTTGGATCGTGAAAGTCCTGCTGGAAGATTATACAGTGGGTCTGAGTGGAACAGCAGTGCGGCATGCTAGGAACTCAGCTTAGAGTTGCAATGTGCTTATTATGTGTCCCATTACAGAGAGTTATAGGTTGCTAAGTTTGTGGGTTTTAGTAAGACTAATCATATAGGCTTACTGTGTCCTAGAATTCTCTAAATGAATTTAACATAAGGAATATGCTATTTGGCACAAAGTGAAAGGATGTAAACTTTCAGTATGATTCAAAGGAATAAGAAGGAAGCAAATCCTGAAACTTCTTATAAGATTTTGCAGAAATAATAATCAGGAAGCCATAATCAAGTGTGTAAAACCTCTTTTATACAAGCTGACCTGCAGAAGAGGATCAGTTCAAACTCTTTACCCTTTAAGAGGAAAGAGTTTCTCTCAATTTCTTCCCCTTTCAGCATCATCACATTGATGCTTGTCATTGTTTTTACAACTTCATCAGGCTTCTACTACTTCTAGGTACCTAACATATTATTTCTTATCCCTAACACATCTCTGCAAATTAAGTATTACTATCTTCATTGACAGCTTAAGAACCTGAAATTCCAAGACAAAATACTTGCCCAAGGTTATAGCATCACTCATTGGGGTGGTAGAGATGAGTTTATCCCACTAAGTTTATCATTATTAATACTGAAACCTAACTCTGCTCAGTGCATGCCATGTACCAAGCATTGTGTCAGTTATTTCATACTGGCCATCTTATTTATTTCTCACAATGACTCCATAAAATACATACAGTATATATAGGTATTATTATTCCTACTCTACAATGAAGGATGATAGACTGAATAATTACACCCCTCCTCCAAAGATGCCAGTGTTCGAATCCCCAGGACCTATGAATATATTATCTCACACTTTGCAGATGTGATTAACTAAGGCTTTTAAGATGGGAGGCCTCTACTGGATTATCCAGGGTGGCCCAATGTAATCAGAAGCATCCTTGTAAGAGGGAAGTACAGAGAGATTGAAGAGGATCGTCTGAGTGATGCAACCTGAGAAACATTCAACCAGCCACTGCTGACTTTGAATATGGCAGAAGAGGTCACTAGCCAAGGAATCCAGGTGGCCTTTAGAAATTAGAAATGGCAAGCAAATGGATTTTTCCCTGGATCCTCCAGGAGAAATTTAGCCCTGCTGACTCATTTGCAGGCTGCTGGTCTCCAGAGCTCCACGATAACAAATTTGTATTGTTTTAAGTTACTGTTTGTTGCATTTTGTTGCAACAGCAATAGGAAACTAATACAAGAGGGCTTGTATCATGTGCCTAATGTTATAGACACATAAATGGCAGGCTTTAAAGTCAAATGCAGATCAGTGCAACCATAGAACCTAAGGGAACGTGTTTATCCAATCATGATTATGGCAATACCCTCATGACACTTATCCATATGTACATTCCTCTTCTTTAAAAAAAATCTCAGAATATGTGGTTTCAACTTTTCATTTATTTGAAATCTATGCTGTCCATACAGCATCCACTGGCTACAAGATGAGGATATAAGAATTGATATTTTTGCCAAATCCCATCCATACATAACTTAGAACTGAAAAGAGTTTATATTCTCATGGAACTGGTTTTCTGAAAATAATTGCTTGAATTGAAGAGAGAAGAAAATATCTGGCAGGAAAAGTTATGAACATAATCTAATATTGCAAAAACAGACTGTCATCTGACCCTTAGAGATTTTTACTTACTTATAACTTTAATGAAAACATCATAATTGTTATCATGATTCTATAACAGTCTCCCTTATTTTATATTTTTTTTCATTAAGGTATTATTATACATAGTAGCAGATCCTAAATATACAGCCTGATGAATTTTGACTTATGTGTACATTCACATAACTAATATTCCCATCAAAATAGAACATTTCCATCACCCTACAAAGTTTCCTTTTGTCACTAACAGCTTTCATCTTGAAAATGACTAAGATTAAATTGTAAGCAATTTATTTATTACTCCCTAGGTCACAATCTGCAGTACCCACATTTGATAATACATGTATTTGGAATAGGAATTAAGGTACACCTGGAGAATACTTGCTCATCTTTCATCTCATTTAATGGTCTCCAAAATTTGTCCCCAACCTACCTCCATAATTTTGATCCTTTTCTCCCCTTTGATTTCTCCTTTTTGATCATATGCTCCTTATTGCTCGCATATCTTTCTTCCCCACCCTGTACTTCTAGAGAATGTCTGTATGTATTTTAATATCAATTCAAGAGCTACTTCTTGATAGAACCCCTTCTTAAAGTTCCCCTAATCTGAAGAGTTATCTCTTCCTTTGTGACTGCTTTAGTCCACTCAGGCTGTTATAACAGAACACCATAGACTCACGGCCTATAAGCAACAGAAATTTTTTTCTCATAGTTCTGGATGCTAGGAGATCCAAGATCAAGACACTGGCAGATTTGGTGGCTGATGAGGGCCTGCTTCCTGGCTCATACATAGCCGTCTTCTGGCTATACCCTCAATGGTGAAATGGGGCAAGGGAGCTCTCTGGGATCTCTTTTATAAGGGTATTAATCCCATTCATGAGGGCTCCAGCTTCATGACCTAATCACCTCCCACAAATGCCACCTTCTAATACCACCATATTAGGAATTAGGATTTAAGATACGAATTTTGGGGGACACAAACATTCATTCCATAGCAGTGCCCCACTGTATCAAAATCACTCTACTCACATAAAACCCATTATTTTGTTTCTTTATATTTGAGTCACTCTCCATTAGGTCATAAAATAGGGTTGCAAATAACTTAACGGCCAGGACAAGAGTGAATGAGTGAAGCAGCTAGGGTTAATTAATGGGGATCAGTGGGGAGCGCACCAAACTAAGTTAGAAAGGGTATACCACCACCTAGAGAATGAAAATGAACTCTTAAAATAAAGCAAAACAAATCCCCCCAAAAACTATGAGACCAAAATCTTTTGACACTATTCCTTTCATGTGTAAGCCACTAAAGTAGATGTGGACTCTTCAGCATGGAGGGGGACAAATACTCCTGAGTGGCCAAAGTTTATAAGAGTCGGCATGTCAGGGAGTTTCCGATTCAGTACCTGTCTCCCAGGGTACGCTGCTGCCTGGGAGAGTAACCACAGCTAATAGCCCCTACCTAAATTTCAAGTATTATTTGAGAAAACAGGAAACAATTTTCATCCCAATACCTAATTGCTCACAGATTAATTTTACTTCCATAAAGTCAAGTGAAGATATGTTTTCTCATAAATGATGTTTTGCTCTGTTTGACATCATGCAACAGCTCTTTCTCATTAAGCAACATGCTTAAACTTGGGATGTCAAAATATATACAATGTGTTTACATTTTATAGACAACAATTGCACATCATGTGTTTAACTGGGGTCTAGATTTATGGCATATTGTCAGATAACCTCCTCACTAATGCTCGCAAGTCTTTTATAAGGTTTATTCATTTTTTTACAACATGACTTTCTTGGGTGTTTTGTTTTTACTTTCTTTGTTAGGAGTCTCACTTCAAACTACATATGATGGAGTATGTGCTAAGAAAGAAAGAAAGCCAGAATTTTGAGCAGTGCCACTAGGCAGATGTTGCTTTGAGGAAATCAAGTCTCAGAACTTCCACAGGAAATGTGGAGCAAAGAACAAACAATTCTGGTAAACTCTCTTAATCCCCTAGAAGACTATGATGAGTGATCTTTGTTAGAATTTTAGATGATGCTAATGTAATTTGAAGCATCTGCTTAGGTAGGCAGTGTAGTACAGAGATTAATAGTACAGGCTCTGAAGTCAGAGGTCTTGGGTCAAATCTAAGGTCATACTTAATCACCTAAGCCTCGGGTTCCTCATCTGTAAAGCTAGCTGCCTCATAGGCTTATTTAAAAGATCAAGTGAGAGAACTGGCAAAGTGTTTATCATCAATTCTGATACATAGTAAGACTCAATAAATGATAACATCCATTACTATTATATTTGCCTGAAACCAAACCAAGAAATTAGATGGCATTTAATTATTTTTTGGTCATAATGAAGTTACTGTTCCTTTTACTCAGTGTTTAAAAGCTTCAACTTCTCTGATTACACACACACACCAATTTTTTTTTTTTTTTTTAATTTACCTGACAGAGATCTCAAGTAGGCAGAGAGGCAGGCAGAGAGAGAGAGAGGAGGAAGCAGGCTCCCCGAGGAGCAGAGCCCGATGTGGGGCTTGATCCCAGGACCCTGGGATCATGACCTGAGCCGAAGGCAGAGGCTTTAACCCACTGAGCCACCCAGGCGCCCCCACACCAATTTTTATAATAAGATTATAATTTTAAAAATGATCCATTTTGCTTAGAGCTACGATGATAAGAGAAAATTATCTCCGTGTAAACCCCATTAGCAGTGTTGGCGACTATAGCAAGAAACTACAGTGTAATTACTGCACATAGAAGACCCTGCATACTTAATTACTGACTTCACTGATCTTTTAAATTCTTATTCAAGCACGGTGAGGAGAATATAGTTCAATCTATAGTTGAGTACTTATAAATAATTAAATTTAATTAACCCCTAATTATGCATAGAGAAAGCCTCTCGTTTCCTTGGGTCTTAAGATGTTCCTGCAGTCTCATGACTAGATCGGCTGACTATACACGCAACACAAAACTTGGAAAATTGATAAGAAACCTAAAAAATCAGTAGATGCCACTAAATCAGCATGTGTCCTTGAATAAGTCACTCGACTTTTGTGAGTTGTAACCTCCTTACTTACATAGTAAGGAGGTTACAACTGGAGTTGGACCTGGAGTAGGACCACTTCCTTCAAAGATCTTTCCTAGATTTCAGAGTCTGTGCTTGTATGATCATCACTCCACTGTTTTCCTATCCCAACATAATTTAAGGAAAGCAGCCCATCCCCATCATTAACTGTGGCAGAAATTCTCAGGTAGAATGACAGATGCCGCCTACTGGAGACTATCAGAATTGCTTGTGGGGTGAGAAGGAAATTTATGACTGGAAGAAATCCTTCCATCCTAGGGTAATCATTCAGTACCCTACAGGTGGTCTCGCTTTCCTCTTCTTCACTAACTGAACTACTCCAACCATCTAAATATTAGATTTTAAAACACATATTATTTAGAAAACCTCTAATCCAGGTGTCAAAACACATGGCTCTCAGACTATTAACAGCTTGTATATTTTATAGTTCATACAGTCTTCTTAAAATTTTGGATTGGTTGCCAAAACTTATAAAATCTAAATTTTGTAGACTTTACAAAAATCTAAATTTCTAGTTTCCTCTGACAATTCAGGCAATCAGGCTATTATACTAGGGTTTCATTCCTGCAGAGCTAGGAATGCGGACATCGACTGAATAGCTAATGGCATTAAGAAATTATTGTTGAAATTATTACTTTTTTAGGTATGATAATGATTTATAGTTATTTTTATTTTTTTCTTTTTTTAGATTTTATTTATTTATTTGACAGAGAGAGATCACAAGTAGACAGAGAGGCAGGCAGAGAGAGAGAGGGGGAAGCAGGCTCCCTGCTGAGCAGAGAGCCCGATGCGGTGCGGGACTCGATCCCAGGACCCCGAGATCATGACCTGAGCCGAAGGCAGCGGCTTAACCCACTGAGCCACCCAAGCGCCCCTATAGTTATATTTAAAAAGACCTCATAGTTTAGGGATGAAGATTGAAATAGTTACAGATGACACAATATATTTTCAGTGATGCGCTTTGAAGTAGCCAATGGTGATAATGAACTAGGTGTGTAGGGGGTGAATGGATGCCTGAAACAAGGTTGACCATAAGCTGATCATTGTTGAAACTGGAGGATAGGTACATAAAGATTTGTTATATTATCTTTCTACTTTTTTGTGTTTAAACTTTTGCATTATAGAAAGGTTCTCAAGTGGAAAACCTGAAAAATTAAAGTTTGACAATGTCCAATTTTGCAGGGATATAGGACATTGGGAGTATAAGTTGGTACGTTTACTTTAGAGAACAATTTGTCACTATCTGGTAAATCTGAGGGTGGGCCATTCCATGACTGTGTGACAATTTCACATCTAGTTATATATCTCAGAAAATATTTTTCATATCTACACGAGAACACACATAAAACATGCTATTACTTCCCGCCAAAGAAGAAAAGAAAGAAAATAACCTGTATGTTCATTAACAGAAAAGAGGATAAGTGAACCCACACAAACAAAATTCACTAACTCTGGATGGTGGCTACTTTATGTTTTGCTATATATCATAGACACCAGCAGTTTTAAAATGGTACATCATTCTAAAATAAAAATGATGATGGTGTTCCTGGGTGGCTCAGTGGGTTAAAGCCTCTGCCTTCCGCTCAGGTCATGATCCCAGGGTGCTGGGATGGAGCCCTGCATTGGACTTTCTGCTCAGCAGGGAGCCTGCTTCCCCCTCTCTCTCTGCCTGCCTCTGCCTACTTGTGATCTCTGTCTGTCAAATAAATAAATAGAATCTTAAAAAATAATAATAAAATAAAAATGATGACATGCTCTGTGTCTGTAATGCAATAATGAGAAGTTACAAGTGTTTCAAAATTGCCTAAAAGTAAATGAATAATTTAAGCCGATGTGAAGACAATAATCAGTCAAGGGAATTGAGAGAGTTTAAATCTCGGTGGTGTTAAATGGGTGTTAGGATACTCAGCTGGCCTCTTAGCAAAGGCTTAGCTTTAACTACTGCTCTTAATGGGGGAAACCGTACATCATTACACCAGCTTCTATTTTTAGTGCACACAATGAAAATTAGCTGTTGTTCCTTCCCTCGACTTTTGAAAATCATAGTTTCCACTTGTAATGTAAAACATTTTTGTGCTAACTTGCCTTTGTAGAGTTGCTGCATTATTAGATGTCTCACATACACAAGTGCTTACTTGTAATACATTTTAAAGAGCTCAAGTGAGACATTTGCTTCTTTTTTTTGCATCACATTTGAAATTAGACTGTAGGAAACAGACACTCCAGTGATGACTACATCCAAATCTGAAGGCAATAAAGAACAGCCGAACAGTCCACTCCTTGTTGGTCACAATGGTTTCTTTCCAAATGAAAAAGATATTTTAAATGCTCGGAGGTTCTTTTTTTGGTTTTGGTTTTGGTTTTCTTTTCTTTTCCTCCCAATCTTATTTTCTGCCTTTCTTTTTGTTATCAGAATCGTCCTAGAAGGAATGACCCATGACATCTCTCCCATTCTGAGAAAATTTATTTCTGTACTGTAGCCATATTTGAATGTCAGCAGTTGGCACTTAGCATGTTCATTCTCATAATGTGTGAAATGTGCTATACAACTGTCCCATATGCATGACTCTACAAAGATGCCTTCTGCTGCACAGCCAAAGCCTGTCAGCAGTGTCTTTGGGGTGCAGCAGTAACAAGTGGTGGTAAATGGAGACAGAAGGCTAGCCTATGAGCACTGTGAACTCAGCCTCTGAGGGGCTGTTATTTGTATCTTGTTCAGTAAGGAAGCAATAGAAAGACTCCAAATATGCTTGGTAGACTTGAAAGAAAGTGGAGTCCAAAATCTCTAGACTGGGCGCCTGGGTGGCTCAGTGGGTTAAAGCCTCAGCCTTCGGCTCGGGTCATGATCCCAGGGTCCTGGGATCGAGCCCCACATGGGATCTCTGCTCAGCAGGGAGCCTGCTTCCCTTCCTCTCTCTCTACCTGCATCTCTGCCTGCTTGTGATCTCTGTCTGTCAAATAAATAAATAAAATCTTAAAAAAAAAATCTCTAGACTCCTGCCTTCTTCATTTCAGGCTTTTTTTTTTTTTTAAGATTTTATTTATTTTTTGACAGAGAGAGAGAGAGATCACAAGTAGGCAGAGAGGCAGGCAGAGAGGAGGGGGAAGCAGGCTCCCTGCTGAGCAGAGAGTCTGATGTGGGACTCGATCCCAGGACCCTGAGATCATGACCTGAGCCAAAGGCAGTGGCTTAACCCACTGAGCCACCCAGGCGCCCTTCATTTCAGGCTCTTAAAAAAAAAGAAAAAGCTAGCTATTTGGGTGAGTGATGAGATGGCACAATCACCCAAGGGTGACAGGAGTAGACATCAATTTTATAGTGTTGGAAAATGGTCTTGGGAAGAAGGACCCTATGTAGATGTGTGTGTGTGTGTGTGTGTGTGTGTGTGTGTGTGTGACATACTGCAGACATTAGCCAAGTGTTCTTCTGCTCAGATAATAATGCAAAACAAAAAGAAAACAGAAAACCATTCAGGTTTGGAATGAATCATGGGATTCTATCCTTCCTTTTCCTAAACTGGAACACACCAGGAAAATGGCCTCAATTACTATAGGGAGGCAGAGCGTGTGAGACTATAGCTGTACTTATGCCAAAGCAACGGCAATCTTTTCCCACTCTCCTCTGTTGCTCTTTTACTGGATTTTCTTTCCGTCAGGGGAGTGGAATGGGATAGCTACATGAACTCTTTAATGTCTTTTTGTTAATATATATTTTTGCCTCCCATTTTATCTTTCTTGTTCTGTTCCCATTCCTTTCCTAGTCTTCTTTCTCTTGCTTCTAGCTTGACATTTATAATAACCTTTTCATCTGTTTTCTACCCCAAACCACATGTTTGCATATTTGTTCTTATGACTTCTGGTTATTGCAATTGTCATAGTTCTTTGCTAGCTGTTTTCTCATCTTGTAACAACTTCATCATAACTTGGATGCCTTTAAGAAAATAAAACAACATAAACCCACTCTCATACTAAACTATGACTTCTGAAATTAATCCAAAAACTGTATTTTTATAAGATCCTGAGAGTTAATGTTTCAGTAAATAATTACAGGATTTTCTCCCCCCTCAAAAGAACACAAAAACAAAAATGATTTTTACCAAAGTGAAGAGAAAAGCCATGTTTATCGCCTGAGATTCCAAAAAAATGTGTGAATAATTAATTCCTGTGAACAAAATTCTCCCATGGTTATAATCGATTTGCCTAAAACCTTAGATTTATCCCTAAATTTTTTCCTTGGATCTACAGAGTTTACAGTCTAGTATTAAGGGTCACAGTTTGTAACAGTTCTTGGAATAAGAAGAAAATCTCTGCATATGTCCCACTTCTCTTTGTCTGTGAACATTTATGGGTCTAATATTTTGTCAACAGTTCATCAAGGTAATTACTGGGCAGCCTGACAGTTTTATCTTGTGGGACCACCACTTGTATCCGTGAGATCTTCCAGGAGTCTCTCCATGGAAGAGTGGACACGTAGGATTACTTCAGAGGTTGGGTGGAGGAACACCATTCTTCGACTTTCAGGAATCTAATCCGATCCTGATGACAGACCCAAGTCATTTACGCTTTCTCAAAATGTATTTTTACAGGAAAGTTTTTGTTGCTTCAAGTTCTGTTTTTTATGTAATGTGATAGTACATTTCGTATCCAATTTTTGTTTTTGCAGAATGGCGCAAGTGAGTTGACCAAGGCTAAAACCACAATTGCCAGCGAAGTGTTTATATAGTTTAACAACATGAGGTAGCGCTTTACAGACCTTAACTCATTTAATCTCCATTGTAGCCCTGTGAAATAACTTTGACTTTTATCCCCATTTTAAGAATGAGGAGATTAAGGCAAAACTTGGGTTAGTGGCTTTGCCGAAGGTCCCCAGACAGTAAGTCCTAGATCCCGGCTCCAAGTCTCTGATGTTATGCTAATTTGTACATCTCTGCCACACTGCTTCTGGTGCTGCCTAGATGTTCAATACAGGTCTGTAAATGTCAAAACAAGTAAAAAAGAGAAAGGGAGGAAAAAAGGAAAGATGAGAAAGAAGCAATTGTAAAAATACATGAGCCTAAAAATGTCAGGGATGATTCAGATATAAAATTGGGATTTAAATTTTCTTGTTATTATGCAGCACCATGTGCAATAAACTTTCATTACCTTTTTACCATATTTTGATAACCATGAGATATAGGAATATTTATTTAAATTTTAAAATGAAATAATGAATGCCCACAAAACTAACACACATTCCAAAACCAGGATGTGAGTCTTTCTGTGTGTTACCGATCTATGTCACCTTCCTACTGCCCCCTGGGAAGAAGGAACAGCTATAACCGAATTTGTGTGTTCATTTCCTTTCTTGTTTTATGTAGTTTCATCAGTGGTTTTTTATGTGGTTTTTATCAGCTCCTTACATACGTAAGTAGCTGAAACAATAGACTGTTTAGTTTTGCTTGATTTTTATTCACTGCAAAGTCATCTATAACCTGCTTTTTTTCATTTCACATTACATTTATAAGATTAAGCTATGTTGAGTAACATCTTTTTTATAAAATGGCTTGTAGTTTTCAAAAAACTATTATGTAAATTATCTCATTTGACTTACATAAGAATCTTTTGGAAATAGGTAGCTTGGTCTAATTTTTCTGTTTCTTTCTACAATAGTATCAAAGTCCATGCTGGCAACCACTAACAAATCCAGATTTTTAGCCAGGCATCATTTGCATCAAGACCCTCAGGTCAGTATGGGCTCTGAGTGTTCACATCAAGAGTGACGCTACAAACTTTCCATATCAGAGAATGTGTCAGAATACTTGTAGCTGTGAAGTTCTTTTCCATGTGGTATGGTGTTACCACATTATATTGAAAGAAAAAAGTAAAATAAAAAGAATCAATGCACTTTCCTTAGGACTTCATGGAAATTCATCTTATTTCCATATGTATGGCACATAAATAAAGCTTTGTGTTCATTCCAAATATGACTGTCATGTCTATTTCACCATATCCTATAGGATATGGTAAATAATAGCATATGTAAATTCCCCAAGAAATGTATCTGAGGGAAGATTCTGTCTCTCATTACCTTCCGGATATTTCTTTCAGACATTCTTTCAGCTGTCTGGCAAGCATGTGAGGCAGGAAAAAAACCGATGTTCCTATGGTTGTCATGGGTTTTGAGTTGTTTATTACTCAGTCATGTGCTAATATCTACTCTACTACAGCAGAGAAATTAGAATTCTGTTTTCCTCCATGAAATGTTCAGAACAAACGTACCATGATACCCATGAGAAGATTAAAAATGCAGAAAGCTTCTGCTCGCTGAACTGAAAGACTGATGGTCTCCTCCATGGCACTGGACTTCCTCTGATGGCCTGGCCACCCGTATGGGAGGCTTCAGTAATGAAATGGAGAGGCTAGCAGGGCATCAGCGCACCCTTCCCTAACTGTTGGGAAAAGGACCAAAAAGTGAATTTTCCACAAAGACTTTTCAGGTGTGTTCTTGTTCATAGATTGATAAACAAATGTAACTGCCTAACGGTGAAAAGACTAGTCATTACTTTCCAAGGAGTAAAATAGATGCATAGACCAGCATCAGAACATTCTGTAAAAGGAGTGAGAATTGGCTTGCCCTAAGCAGTCAGACTGAAACATTTACCATCCTGGAGACAAGTTACTCAGTATCCTTAAAGCAACCAAAAGAACTGCACCCTTATGAGTTCCTAGATGGTAAGAAAAAGATGCCGGACAAACATTGTTGCCTCTTTAACCTGCAGTGCAGTAAAGAAGTTGAGAGCACAGCATTTGGAGTAAACCAGACTCGAGTTCAAGTCCCATCTTTGCCACTTACCGAATCTGCAGTTTAACATTGTTACATAACCTCTCTGAACCTCCGTTTCCACTGTGATAAGTGAGGGTTTTCTTGAGGCTTTTATTTCATAGGACAGCTATGAGTATTAAATGAGCTGAAGCATGTAGATCACCCTACAGGACCTGCCACGTTCCTTAGAGGAGAGTGTCCCATAGGGTGATTGGGTCATCCTGCCGATTTAAAAGGCTGGATCGCACTTGCCGTTCTCAGACAATATTATCCTGCAGACAGAGCTGGTGGTTGCATTCTTAGACATCTTCGCGCATTTGGTTTCCATGTGGCCCCCAGCTGGAGCAGAGGGATGGGAGTCAGGGCTCTGTAGCATGTGGGGAGCAGCCAGTTTGCACTAGGATTTCACTTTCTTTGCTCAGCCATCTGACTGGTGGGCGGAAGAGGCCCAGCAGCCTACTCTCCCCAGTGTGATTCCTACGGAGAGTCGGTATACACAACCCACTTTCATTTTGCCTCCACATGGAGATTGTTGTTCTTTGCTAGGGCTTCATGTTTTCTTTCTTACCGGGTCCTTTTCATGTTAAAATTGGGCAAGACTTACCTGCACAGCAGGCATGCTCTCCCCTCCTGATGAGTATCTTATTTCTTGTTTCCATCCCACATGGTTAAAGCTGGTTGTTTTGGGAAACAAACAGGCTAGGACAAAGTTGGGGTAAACAGGATGTGTTCCCACGCAGGGGGTGGCATCCATAAAGGAGAGTCCCGTGTGAGGTGTGCTCTCTCACCCAGTTACTCAGTTTGAGACAATCCAAAAGAGCAAAGAAAATCTGGGCACATGAGATTTGCTGGTTTCGATCAGAGCCCATTTTGCCTCCAAAACAAAACTGGACATGATATTTCAAAGACAGAATTCACTTGGAAACTATAATCAAGCAGCATAAATGTACTTATGATATGAAACTGAACGATTCCAAAGCTCTTCTAATGACTGGTATTTAACTAAAACATGATTTTAGCTTACCACGGAATCAGATGTATCTCAGACAGGCAGAAGGGAAAAAAGGAAGAAGGGACGTTCTGGTTCAGTTCAGGAATGGAAATTGAGAAGAGCAAGGGTAGAGTAGAGAAGGGAAACACGAGAGGAAAAATAGGTCGAAAGTACTGTATTTCCAATGAGAAATGGCCATGCCCTGAATTTAGAGTTTTCTGGAGGCTTCTCGCCCAGGACGTCTCAGAAATTCTTATAGGAATTGTCAAGAAGATTTCTTGCTGCTACTTTCATCCCCTTGACTTGTTGTTTATGCATAAGCAGTCAGTTAGAAGTGAGAGTCCCAGCTGGTAATTCCTTCAGCTGCATGTTCCTCTCTTGCTATAGCTTCATCTTTGACTGTTTGGCTTGTCATTTCTTTTTCCCAAGATAATTCTTATACCCACTGTCATTCTTGAAGTCAGCCGCATCAGTCAAGACTCACTCGGATTCTTTTCTTAAGCAGATTTTAAACTCATTTGAACATGTTTGTATTGAAATTATTTTAGTGCATTCTAGCGCACATTTTTAAATTCTTTTAAATTCAATGTTTTAAGAAATAAATGGAACCGTTGATTGTGGTGGTAGTTTTTCAAAACTCATAGAACTGTACATTAAGAGGGTGACATTTACTTAATGTCAATTATATCTCAATTTTTTTTTCCCTTTTTATTTATTTATTTTTCAGCGTAACAGTATTCATTCTTTTTGCACAACACCCAGTGCTCCATGCAAAACGTGCCCTCCCCATCACCCACCACCTGTTCCCCCAACCTCCCACCCCTGACCCTTCAAAACCCTCAGGTTGTTTTTCAGAGTCCATAGTCTCTTATGGTTCGCCTCCCCTCCCCAATGTCCATAGCCAATTTTTAAAGTTTGTTTAAGTAATCTCTACACCCTATACCTCAAATTTTTTTTAAAGATTTTATTTATTTATTTGACAGACAGCAATCACAAGCAGGCAGAGAGGCAGGCAGAGAGAGAGAGGGGGAAGCAGGCTCCCCGCCGAGCAGAGAGCCCGATGCGGGGCTTGATCCCAGGACCCTGGGACCATAACCTGAACTGAAGGCAGAGGCTTAAACCACTGAACCATCCAGGTATCCCCTATATCTCAGTTTTTAAAGAAGCTTTTGAAATGTGGTGAAATTATCCGCTGAATTGGGGCACTATGGATAAACATAACAAGTTGGGTGTAAGGATACTGCAGCTTAGAACATCATGAGCCCTAGATTTTAGGGCCATGTACGCCATTAATGAGCTGTGGGATCTCGGGTGTGCAGTTTAATGTCCAAGGACTCAGTTCATCATCTCTAAAATGAGGGGTTTCTTCAGATTAGCATTTGTCAAAAGTTATGTTTGGTGAAACGCTGACTCTTCAGGAGGTTTTTAGTTTTTATGTGGAAAAAAGGGGGGGTTCTTTTGTCAAATAAATTTAAGAATGGCTACATCAAACAAAATCAAATAGGTTTATTTAGTGCAAGACTTATCACAGCCTTTTTGCCTATATACAAATATGTATGATGTTTTCTAAACTTACTTACTCATCATACCCTTCATCCACTCTACCCCAGCCTCCAGCATCTGCAGGTCTGGTGTATGAACTTTGGGAGACTCTTAGCAAATCCTACTGCATTCTTGACAATCGTTCTGATTACTTTCTCAGCCACCATTTTTATTTGGGTACTTAAATTCAGACACATAAGCAAAAAGCTACGGGTTGGTTATTATAGCACAGCAATTTGCCACCAGGAGTCTGAGTAATTGGGACAACCCTGCACATGGCTTATGTGGACACAGATATGGTCACTGTATTCATTGCACAAATAAATGTCAGGTTTGCTCCAGCATCTTTTGAATGAGAAAGCAGGCTGAGGCCAGCAGAAATGAGAGGTGGAACTATGGGCAGTGTCAAACCAAATTCTAATGGAAAATTTCAGAATGGTAGGCTTCAAAAATATTTGAACCCCGTTATAGATTTGAATCAACTGTTTTCTCTTTCCCAATAACCGTAAGAGTCAAGTCGTAGTACAAAACAAAACAAAAGCTTATTTTTAGCCCCATTCTAGGAATCCCATGTCCTTCGTGTCGGGGTGTAAATCTGGGAATGGAGGGTCTTTTTGAACTGCATGAACTAGAAGTAGTAGACTGTTTTTCCGCACTGTAATCAGCAGCCCAGCTTTACACAGTTAGGTCTCTAAGGAGAACTTCATCTTAACTTTTCCAAAGTTCTTTTGGTATATATTACATTATCTATATGCTGTCAAAAATTGGCTGAAACCCAGTTATCTACAGCTATCCACAATTCCTAGAAAATTTAGCATATAATGTTCCTGTATCTTTCTCTGTCTTTCTACAAGGAACTTATCTATTTATAATAACGGTTATTGGCCTCCTTTACCATTCTTTTGCAACAAAATCCTTCTGGACAACACAAATACAAAAAATGTAAATATGGTCACATGTAATAAATGACTGCTTTTGCAATAACTTGACTGTATGTTATATATGATGAATCCCAGCAGGCTTCTCTCTTTCCTAGTTATATTTATTAGCAAGAGTGGTTGTTTTTCTTATGTTACTAGAAGTAATACACTGTTAAGCAATTCCGAACATATATATTTTTATAAGTTAATTACAAATAAAAATCTAATTAAGTTAATGGCATAATTTTCTTGGAAGTCCTGACTGGAGTCCTCAGAGTTGCAGAAAATAAAATTATAGTATAGACACCACTGGAAACAGAAGGACAATAGAAATTTGTGGCCTCTCTAGGGCAAAATTTCAAGAATGGTCTCACTAAAACTTTCCTTGAAAATAAACCAATTTTCCTTTGCAGTATTAAAGAGACTCGGGTTTCATTTAAGCCTAAGAAGAAAGGAGGAAAACACAAACAAATATTGTTTTCTTCTCCATACTAGAGCAGTGTCTAACCATCAGCAAGGTGAATAACGGATCCACTGCCTCTACTTAGCCTGTATCCTGCAAGCGAATAAAATGTACCCAGTAGAGTCACTGTAAAATACCTGAGTTGATTTAGTTGGACTTTGAATTAGTGAATTGCAGACTCATCTTTAACCCTTAAACCTTTAAACTTTCCATATTCTACCTGTTCCCAAATGCTCCTGGGACTGCTTGGGTGAAAAATACTTCAGAATTATAATATTTCTATGTTTGGCTTGATATTACTAACATGGAAGCAGATCTACAGAATTAACGCCATTAACAT
The DNA here is from genome assembly GCF_922984935.1 of Meles meles. Classification (NCBI taxonomy): domain Eukaryota; kingdom Metazoa; phylum Chordata; class Mammalia; order Carnivora; family Mustelidae; genus Meles; species Meles meles. Next base: position 75,562,456 of record NC_060068.1, on the reverse strand, counting down.
CTAATATAGAGACATCAATTCTTGACTTGAAAGGTTAATAATAAAGATTTCATGAGATAATAAAATTATATTGGTCATTAGATTTTTTTTGTAATTTCCTTCAGTTCAGATATTTACAAAAGAGCTTAAAAATTATATGTTTGATTTTGGTGGTACAAGATAGAGATATACTGTATAGTATGATACTCATAGTTAACAATACTGTATTGTATACTTAAAAATTTGTCAAGGGACTCCTGGGTGGCTCCATCCATTAAGCATCTGACTCTTGATTTTGGCGCAGGTCATGATCTCAGGGTTGTGAGATTGAGCCCCATGCCGGGCTCTGCGCTGGGCTTGGAGCCTGCTTGAGATTCTCTCTCTCTCTCTCTGCCCTCCCTTTCCCCATTCTCTCCCTCCCTCTAAAAAAAGAAATAAAACTTGTCAATTTTATTTCTTTTTTTTGTCAGAGGTAGATCTTATCGTAAATAATAACAGTAATAAGAGGGAGGAAACTTTTGGAGGTGATGGCTAGGTTTATGGGACAGAGTGTGGTTATAGTTTCATGGGTATATACTTACCTCCAAATTCATCAAGTTGTATACATTAGTTATGTACAACTTTGTTTATGTCAATAAAAAAACAAAACTAGCAAATAAATAAATGATGTTAATTTTTTTTTAAATCATAATATATTTGAACTTCTTCAAGGAGAACTTAACTGCCGACTATGTATGTCTTGTTCCTGTCCCACAGAGGGCAAAGAGAAGACTAGAAATGGTATTTCAAATTTCCCAGCAATACACGAACAGTGTATAATAAAGAATTTAAAATATTTATTCAATTGAAAGAATGTCAGCTAATAAGTAATGATTTGATAAATAGTACTTACAAATCCCATCCCTCAAAGATTACCAAAACTAAACTGTGGACTGAAAAGTTTCAAAAAGCTCTAGAATAAAATAGCATATTGGGCCTTTTTTCCTGGCAGAGCAGAAAAACAGACTGAATGTGCCCCAGAAGTAGAAGGAATTTTACTGTCCAGTGAGTTTTCTATTGCTACTCCTTTTAAATGCCAGCAAATTCTGCCCAGAAGGGAAATCACCTGACATTTTTTATAACAGAACAAGGAGAGTCTATGGTCTTCACACCCCGTCTCCATGACTCTACTGTGGGCTGCATTGGGCTTCTGGCACGAGGTGATGACCAAGATTGGAGGAGAAATCCTATCTGCCACAGCAAGTTTCTAACACCGGTTTCTTCTACAGGAAGATATCTTACTTGATTTAATGTACTCTGAAAATACATTTATTTCCATATTTATTGTTTTTCCCTAACCATTTATTTTCCGTCAGTGTTTGATCTTGCTATCTGTGGCATTTTGGGAGAAGTCCGTCTAGACTTAGTCAAAGAGCTGTTATATTTTCTTTTACATAAGACAATTTTTAAGGGTTCCTTAATAGACCTTGCTCCTGGGATCGGTCCATGCTTGCTTGCTTTGCTTTCTTCCTTCCTTCCTTTCCTTCTGGATTTTATTTATTTATTTTAAAGCAGCGAGAGAGTACCAGCAGGGGAGAGAAACAGAGGGAGGGGGAGAGGTAGATAATCTCCAGCAGACTCATGCCAAGTGCAGATCCTGACGTCGGGCTCGATCCCAGGACCCCAAGGTCATGACTTGAGCCAAAACCAAGAGTCGGCTGCCCAGAGCCACCCAGGTCCCCACAAGCCATGCTTTCTAAAATAAGTTTAAAGTTTCTCCCCATGTGCTCGCTTCGGCAGCACATATACTAAAGTTTCTCCCCATCTGTTGCTCTGCTTATTTCCTCCATACCACTTATCTGAATCTATAACTTCTGTTATCTGTTCCCCTGGTCTTTGCCTACACCATACAGGCTGCATGAGGGCAGGGACCTGTGTCTGTCTTATTTGCCGTGTGTCTCCAAGACCAAGCAGAATGCCTAACACAACAACTGGGTGTGAAAAGGATGGTAAATGAATGAATGAAGCTGATGGCAATAGAACACTTTGCAAGCAGTTCAGTTCATGAACGTGAGTTCATGTGTGGAGATCTTCTCAGCTTTGTCCTGGTTCTCCTGAGCATGGCCTTACTACCATCTTGTGTAGATTTCTAGGCTGCCATGGCTAGTGGACCTCTGCCATTCCTGAGCTAAGACACTGGGAACCCAAAGCAGGTTTTTCTGCATCTGTTGGTCCTGCCCTGCCCTGGCCTGGTGCCTTTATTCAGCAAAACAAGCTATAGTACATTTTCTTCTCATTATCTTACCATTTGAGTCTACCCAAAAGTTTGGGCCTTTCATTGCTCTGCCAAGAAACACTCTACACCATTCATAACATCTGGCCTACAGCTTCTAATAACCCACAGGTTGCCTTGACATGAGCAACAGCAAGTTTTGTATTATGCAAGGTTTTGGTACATAAAAAAATGAGATAATGTACATGAAAGTACTTTATAAACTATAAAATCCTATACAAATGAAATAGATAATGATCATGGTTATTACTATCATTGTTGTTGCTTCAGCTAAGACAGAAACCTCTTTGAAAAGCCTTTTCACATTCTGTTCTTTTGGCTTTTAAGAAATATTGAGCTACACACTTCCAGGGAAGAAATTGTTCCCTGGCATTAAAATGGAAATTTTAAGAAAATCACATTAACACTTCTAAACACTATGTAGCAGAATAGAGGGGGAAAAACAAACAAACAAACAAAAACCCCATTCTCTATTGACCCAGATCCACCATTTATCCAAAATGTGAGAGACAGGCATTTCTGAGCAGTTTATATTATCAGGTCAGGCATACAGCATAAGCTTCGAGATATACTTTCAGAAATTTCCCTCCATGGAAGGATGAGCCTGAGTCCCCCTTTATACAAACCATCGCCTTATCCCCCTTCACAGAAACCATCTCCTTAGGGAGGAGACCCTACTCTCCGGATCAACCCAGCAATATGTATGATCATATCAGACTCATCGTAAGAGAAGTTGCCCAACCTGTGTAATTTGAAGCATATCAGAGAAAGGTTCCTACAGGGTCCTACCTAGAAGTCTAGCCCTAGGGACTGAATAATCGAATAATAATCCCAGTCTCCTTGAGTACTTTCAACCAACAAGCAAAAGTCACGTTAGACAAATGGGAATACAAAAATGGATATATACAAACACGCTTCTTTAACATAGGAGTGTCCCTAGAAGGTGTTGAATTGCATGCTAGCAAAAGAGCTAGCTGGGAGGGAGTCTCAGGAGGATTCTATAAGCAAATACTTGTTTCACAATTTTGACCTTTGCTGTTGGAGAACAGTCTGTTCTCCCCCACTTCCCTGAGCAATATTAACATTGCGTATCAATCCAGATAAAAGAACATGTATACAAGAGTCCCTGAAATCCTGAAACTTACAAAATGATGCCACAGGATTCTGAATAAGTTATTATAGATTTCAAATTTGCAATATATTCTCATGAGGGATTGTACCCTTCACAAGAATCTAGCTCATTAATTTTCTGAAGAGTCAAAGCACTTTTCAGGTTTCATTTTTACAACATCAGACTCTCCTTCAGCTTCCCTCTGGTTATGAAGAATCAGAAGGGGATAATGAAGCCTACCTTGGGTAAAAGGCATCTAACTGAAGAACCTCAATATTATTGGCAAGCATTTGACAATGACTTGAGGTTTCATTGATGATTGGACTGGAAATTGGCATTTGCAAAGAAGCCTTTGCATAGCATTCAGCAGGCTCTTTAAAAATGTATAATTTAGCTTTGGTAGTTTGCATAAAGTAGAGGTTAGATTCTGCCAGTGACCTTTCATGAACTTCTAGGAGTGGATAGTCTCTCGCTGAAAAGGTAAAAAATAAAGACTCTTTTCCTACCAAGGTGGTAATTACATTTAAGTTTATGTAGCTCTAATGTTCGTGGGAGAGCTTTATAATTTACTCCTGGGTAGGCTCTCTCTGTGAAGCTTTTCTTCCCCCCTTGGGAGAAAAAAAATTTTTTTTAACTAACATCCTTGCAAATTGGATAAGTGTTGCATTACAGTGTTTGCAACCCATTGATAGAGACTTACATGCTTTGAACTTTAGTAACAGCATTTGAAAGAGAGATTAAAATCCCTTTAACTAGCAAGCATTCACTTTCTAAAAATTCCTATTTCCAAGGCATGAAAGCACTGCATTTTGAAAGCCATGGAAGCCCAAGCAAAGCAAAGTGTACCTCTACTCAAATGAGTTCATTGGTGGTCGGGTCTTGGAGAAAACGACTTTTTCTGAGGCTGTATGCCGATAGCCAAAGGAGCTCGTCATTCGTTCGACATCACAGGGATCCTCTGCCATCATGGTAATTATACATGTTGCCAACCCAATTAAGATTGCATGGGGAAGGGGTAGTGTTCATTGTCACCATTTCACTTTAGAGTCAGTGGTAAATTTTGTGAGAAAACTTCATCCCGCCCCTTTCCCATCCTTCTGGAAGGGGGGCCTTTGGTGGCCATCCAGATACATGCTAACCTATCAGTATAATTCATGCTGCTTAGGGGTTCCCAAAACAGATATTTCCCAAGCCAGGGCAAATTAGCCTTTGGCATTGAAACTCTAGATTATTTATCCACTCGGGCACATCTATACAATGAGAAACAACTGCTTTGAAAGGCAGTAAAGTGTTGCATACAGTTCCCAGGAGCCTGTCTTCCCAACAAAGCATTGAATCAAGCAGGCCACAGAGCCATTTGCCTTTCATGGACGTAAGGGAGGCACTACATGAAACTGGTTGAGAAGAAGCCGTCTTGCCCAGGCCTGGATTTTCTCCACTGACTCTTCAGGCAAAGTCCCAGATGGACTGTTGAGGGGTGTTTTCAAGCTCTAGAAGTCAGCTCTGCTTTCTCAGAAAACTCAAGTCAGGAAGATATTCTCTCATATCCTTTCTGAACTTTCAGAGTTGTGGTTAGCCCTTCTTGCTAATCGTTTTAAGTGCTTTACTTTTGTTTCCCCAGTAATAATGTAGATTACATGAAGGCAGGATGATAGTATTTTCCCCCACAGCATGTAAAACCGTGCTTGGAAGGATAATTGGTTCTTGAAAAATACGTCTTTATTGGTCTACTCCTGGCTTCTCCCCTAAACAAAATTTCCATTTGGAAATAGGAGCACCCCACTTACTTAGTAAGTGCTGCCTTCCCTTTCTTTTGATCTAGACCTTTCCCTCAACCCTTTCCATCTGATGCCCCCTGACTTTGAAGTCTCCTAGGTCAAAAAGCTGCTACTTAAAGTTTTTTCATTGTATCAACTTTCATAGATGAAAAGTCACTGCATCAGAGCAACTCATTTATCTAATGGTGCTTTGCATATAAGAATAAAAGGGAAAAGATCTTTTGGAACCCTAATTGTTCATCTCTAGAAGAGTATCTGTATAAATTGTCTGGCCACCGTATTCAGGAAGCACCAAGAACCTTCCTTCATGTATTTGAGTATTATAGATGCATTTGTTTAAATTTTATTGCCTAGCTCTTTAATGAGTTGTAATACCAATCCCTGGTTCTTCACCACTGGACCGTTTATAACTCATTTAAGGTCTAGGTATGCCCAGATATATTGTAGGATAATCACAGCTCTGCTGCATGTTAGCTGTATGACTTTGGTCACATTATTTAACCTTGATGCCTTGATTTACAAATCTGTAAAATGGAAATGGCATTAGTTTATAAGGCTGTCGTGAAGATTAAATGAGTTAAACCAGGTAAAGCATCTGGTTTTTTGTTTTGTTTTGTTTTGTTTTGTTTTCCTTCCAGATTTAGGGGCATTCTCACGCGTTCCAGTAAATTTTGTCCCATGTCAGCAGAGGGTAGCTGGGGATGATACGTCTTAATTTAGGATGCATGGTGCAGAGTCCTTGGCCTTTTGTTATATACTTGTTCAAAACATAGGCTTTCAATAATGACTCTGTATTTCTATTGTCTCCAGATACTGTCTTAGATTGAGAGATTCCCAAGCACCAGAACTTTACCCTAAGCTTCCTTGTATTGCCCACCAAGTCTAACACAGTATGTCACTCAGAGTAAGAGCTCCATATTTATTATTTTGATAATTTTTTCTGTCCCTTTCTCTCCAGCTGACCAAGGCTGTTTATGGCAGTATTCCACTCTTCATCTTCCTCCATACCTTGTAGGTTTTGGTATGCCAGGGCTTCCAGAGCCTCCGAAGCATAAAGCAATGGGGTTACTTAACATTTCTCAGTTATCCAAATATGTTATCCTTGCCAGAACTCTCATTTTTTAGATTGAAGAAAGGACAGAGATTATTTTGGACAGATTTGTGTCCTGGGTCATTTATGGGCTCTTTGTGGATTACTCCTGGGCTGGCATGCTGATAAAATTGGAAGGCAATAAAAAAATTCTCACAGCCATTTGGTTGAAGCCAATACTAGAATCATTGATTTTGAGCAACTTTGGCTGCATTGATGAGGGGAGACAGTCCATAAAGTTACGCTCAATGGGAAGTGCTCTACAATATGAATGAAACTATGGATGAAAAACTCAAATTCACTGGGCCAGACTCCTTTCCACACATTCTTATGTGGCCTCAATACAAAATACTCTTTTTCTTTTTTTCACCTGTTCATCTTACCTTTGCATGCAAATTCAAGAGTGAACTAGCTTCATTCTCTCCAGAAGAAACTATTTCCAATGAAAGTACAGTACAGCCACAAAAGAAAACCCTTGCAGAGGAATTTCCCTCCAGTGAGAAGAGTCAAACCTCCACTCTACTAGATAGTTTTTTCACTAATTGTGTGGAAAGTCCCTTCTCTTATTTAGTCCCTTTGGCATAATTCCCCCTATAGTTGCTTTCAGAGTTATCTTGTGATTTATTATTAACATTATTAACTGGTTAATCTGGCAAAAAATTAAACTGGCAAAAAATCTCCCCTGGATTTTTCTCTTGTAAGTTGTGACTTCCCTCAGCACTTGCATTTTATTTGATGTGTTCTGTGACCTGTGTACAAGGAATGTTTTTTTAGTTGGAAATGAGCTGATGTTTGGGTGATCACTTACACATGTTACTGCTTTCCCTTTGTCTCTGCCTACTCCCTTCTACAACCCCAAAAAGGATAAGGTGAATTGTTTTTGAACCAGGTGAGAATTGAACTTTGGACTCATTTTTTAAATGGACAGATTTTCCTAGGAAAGGGTTTTGATGTTCTTTGCTTTTGAATTTTGTTCTTTTGAATGTCTTTCTAAAACCCAGATGTTTAAAATTAGTAGAGGGCGTTTGAACTATATGATTATCAAAACAAACTGTTACCATCCAGTGAGTTCCATATATTTTTAAACACAGCAAATCATAACTACTTGGAATTGGTTAGTGACTTTTAAATTTGCATTGTAATGGGAAGAACTTCATACTGTTAACCAGCATGAATTACTATTGGGATCTCAAATAAGGAAATCTCCTTCCATTTATATTGGTCTGAACATCAGAGAAGGGATAGTGCTATTTCAGGTCAGTCTTCGGGTAGCTGCTGAAGGGGGCGGAAGTTCCTTCATGATATGGGACTGAGGCAGAGATTACTGCAGAAAGCATAGGCTCCTTCATTTCCTGAGTCCAAGAGAACCCAGGAGATCCTTCACGGGTACCAATTTCTTCACTTTTCCTATCAAATCGGTGTCCTCATCTTTTCTTGCTCTACACACTCACTTTTTATGATCTCATTCACCCCATACCTTCACATACAATCAAGAGGTAAAAACTTCCCCAAGCTGAGTCTCCAGCCAGACCTCTCCCTAGAGCTGTCTCTCCATCTCCTTACTGCACAATTCCCCTTGGTTCTACCATCAGTTCTTCAAATTTAATATGTTTACAGAGGAAATCATCAGCTCCTTTACTAGAACTTCTACCACCAGAGATGAGGGCATTCCATTCAAGGAAGCATGGTGTGACCATCACAGTAGGGGTGCTTAGTGGATGGATGGTGACTGTCCTCCAGCTTACTTCCAGTGGCTACTGGTAGGCAAGGAGACTTCGTCTAAGAAGATAGGGTTAGCTATGATTTTTACGAGGTTTGCTTATAATTATAGATTCTACTCTGTGGGGAGTGGGGAATCACTGAAAATCTCTCATTAGAGAAGCTCCTAAAGAACAGTATCACATGTTTCTGCCTCTCATGTCAGTTAACTGTTAGGCATTAGTGATGTCATGGATGACCTCAGTCTCTTCCTCTGTCTTCTCTACCTGTCTGTCAAGACCAATGAATGTGCCTGCTGCTGTCAGATTTTCTGTGAGTGGGCTGAAAAGGTCCAAGATGTCAAACATGAATCCTTTCCGCCATGGAAACCTGAAGACCAGCTGATCTGGCTCCCTGCCTGTTTCTGAAATCTCTGCTGAAATGAGATAATCCAGTTCCAATTGCAGGATATCAGGCCAGTATGACAGCTGTTGTTTCTTAGCCGGTTATGCTGCACAATTTAAACTTGTACCTAGGAAAGTATTTTTCACAGATTTCCTGATTAATGGTAGCAGCTTAATGCTAGTCATCTCAATAGATAATAAGGTCTGATTTCTTGTGTGATCCATCCCCACCCAAGACCATCATCCATCACAGTGCATGTTAATGCAGGGCAAAAGAGGATAACAGCCACACTGAGTATGGAAGGTGTGGAGCGTCCACAGCCCGGAAGAGTAGTTTCTGACTGTGCTGAGCACACAAAAATTACTCAGAGAGAACACTGTTAATCCACCACTTCATTCAACAAGTATTAATTTAGCACCTACTATATACCAGATACTCTTTGAGATTCCACCTTACACCAGAGAACGAACAGACAAAAATCTCATGCTCGTGGAAAATATATCCTATTACCCTAAGAAGGGATTTGAGACCTGGGAAAAAGTGGGGTTGGAGATTTTTGCTTAGTTGTCTTACTCAGATCAAATTCCTGAATTACACATCTATGCTCTAGTATTAAAACTAACAAAAAAGTACACACACACAACACGCAGATATATACCAATATATGTATATGTAATTAACAACACCGCCCCCCTCATCCCACATGTAATTCTACGAGTGAGAAGGTATTCTCTCAGATGGTGTCACAGTTGAAAAGAAAAGCAGATGGTGCTCCTAGAGGAGGCAGCTTGCTTGTTGAAATGTCATGGATATACAGAAATAAAACTGAAAATGAAAGGCAAAAAAAAATTCTCATTTGAATAATGAACTGTCTCATGTTTCCTCAGAGCCACACAGCTCAGATAATGAAAAGAAACACTCTCAGACCCTTTGTTCTGTGTTTATAACAAAATTCAAACCACATGTCTGTCATGTAACAAGCCACTGTGGATAATTTCTTGAAGAAGAATAATCATTGTTTGATGGCACCACTTGTAAAATCCAGAAGGTACCCCTGAGAAGCTGGCACTTGGAGTAAACTATCCAAGGGGTAATTTGTGGCAGCAACAATACACTGAGCATTGCATTGAACTTTAAAACAATTGCTCGCACACAAAAGGAAACTAATGACTGAGCCCACTCTCCACCCCAGCTTCCTGTCACTGTTCATTCTTCAGTGTTCCCCATAGTTGAAGGAAGCCCTCAGGACTCATGGCAGCAGATAGTTCAAAATGATGCCCATGAAGCTTTTATAATTATTATTATGTTAAATACATAATTTGGTTGCTTTGTTCTGTGACTAGATGTGCTCATTTCAGCTTCATAATAGTTGCCAGATTCTGCTGCATGATTTGTATCCTGCAGCGAAATGCACAGACCACAAGTTGGCTTTTCTTTGCTGGCTCTTAAACCAGCGCTGTGCACACCAACAATGCTGGTCATTGTCTCTTGGGAGCTTTGTGCACCCCTAAAGTGACAAAAGGGAACAGCTCCAGACAAATCAACTGAATGTAATTACAGGTAAGGAGTTTGGCTTCGCTTTCTCTGGAGGTCTTTGAGGCCTGGGATACATTTTGAGTTAACAACCAATTGAGCCGGTTTTAGGATCAGTTGTTTACCTAACGCTATTACAGCCAGATTTCACATGAGCCCAGAGACCCACCTGCAAAGCCTGCCCAAAGTTCACCATCTTCCTAACTACCTTCTGGGACAGGATAAATCCTTCAAGAAAGATTAAGTGAGAGGTATTGGAGATGTGAGCTTTAGCACTGTTGGGGTGGACTAGAACCCCAGTGCTGGGGAAGAGGACTGACCCCTGCATACCCCCCTCCCCCAGGGCCCTCCCACCCTGGGCTTCCTCCTCCCAGAGCTGCTTCTGGGAACAAAGCAATTTGCCTGCTGCTCAGAAACAAATCTCCCCAAGTCTGAACGGACAGAGGAGACACTTCTTTTACGGAGAAGGTGAGATACCCTAAAAGTGATACGGGGCAGCAAGAAAAGAGCTTCGGAAAATTGATTGACTTGTTTTCCTTTAACGGTTACCTAATTAAATAGCGAGAGGCCAATTGCTAGGATTTGAAAACGAGTCAGAAGCTGTAGAAATCCTTTGATTGTAACTTCCCTTGCCCAGACTTTCCTTCCTTAAGAAGGAAAACTCTCGTCAATTAGAGTCAGCAAATAATGGCTCTACTAGGATTCTCAGTAAGAGCCGATGAATCAGAGTCCACAGAAGCAGCCAGGAGCAGAGCACTGCAGTCTGCCAAATCCTGATTTTAAAAATTAGGACTCCTTCCTATATAGTGGAGACGACACATTGGCCAGGTGGCCACAATTAAAGTGATCAAGGAAAGGCAGACGGACCGTGGGTACCTCTGGGTGCAGTGTCCCGAGAAAGACACAACCTCAGCCAGGTCATCGTCTGACAGTATGTGCATAAACTGAATCTAATCATGAGAAAGCATCAGGGAAAAAATTAGGAGCATTTTACTTAAAAGGGAGGAGTGAGGCTGAAGGCTTCAAAAATGGCACTGTGATTAAAGTCAGTGAAAGGCTGAGACAGTCTTCCAGATTCAAATAAAGAGACATGAAGAACAAATGCTACATGTGATCTTTGACTGGACCCTCTATGGAGGGGAAATGCTATAAAGAACATTATTGGTCTAATTGGAAAAATTGAAATAGTAGTCAGAGATGAAGATATTCAATGTTAAATGTCCTGAAGTTGATAACTGTACTATGGTTAGGTAAGAGAAAATCCTTATTCTCAGGAGATACGTACTGAAGTATTTAGAAATAAAGGGACATATATACAGATATGCAGCATATATATACATATACACAGAGGGGGGTTGGGGTAGAGAAAAATGAAGAGTAACGGGCAAAATATGAACAGTAGGAGAATCTTGGTCAAGAACATAGGGATGTACTTTGTACTATTCATGCACCTTTATTGTAAGTTTCCAATTATTTGTAAATAGGTGTGTGGTTTTTTTTAAAGCTATTAGGATGTATTCTAAGGTGTCCTTTAATAGAAGGCAAATTGGTTCCTCTATTTTTATATTCTAGTTTATTTCAGAGTCTTCAGATTAAGGATGATTAAATGATAAAGGAGAATATACAAGGCATCCAGCATTAACTAAAACCTATATAAAAGGTTAAATGAGCCTATTTTCTGATTATGATCATTGGTTAAGAATAGTTTTAAAGACATTTACAAAATTTTTAAAAAGTGAAATCAATAATTCTAAAATAGAGCATTTAGTGAACATAAATCAGCTTCTAAACTTACAAACAAACAAACAAACAAACAAAAACAGGCTTCCTTCAGCTCCTTGTCCAAGATAGGCAGCCACTCTGGGCCCTGGTTCTATTGCAACAAAATGGAAATAGAGCTACCTTAACTTCTTCTAAGGCTCGCTGTATGGGAAGATGTGTGTGTGTGTGTGTGTGTGTGTGTGTGTGTGTGTGTGTATCACTTTTTTACTGGAACTAGAAACAAAACTCAAACTAGTTTAAATAATTTATTGTCTCACAGAAGAGGGTGTCCTACTATAGGACATTGTCTCAGAATAAATAAATGCTGACCTTAGTCTTCTCCCTTCTTTCCATGTCCTCCTGGTATTCCCCATTGGTCAGAGCCAACTGGCAGCCAGAGGGAAGAGAGCCCATTTACGCAGGCTCGTTCAAGTCAGCCTTTCAGAGCAGAGAGTTGGGCAAGGAAGGTAGATGATAGATACGGGAGACGTATCTGCCGCAGAGCAGTTTAGGTCTGATGGGTTGATTTAATGGTTCTATGACATCAAGCATCTAGATCTTTACATTAATTTGCCATCCAGAGCTTTGTCTCCGTCCCCCAAAATGGAAAAAACAAAAATGCTTTTCTTTCAATTTAGGTCTTCCCCCAGCCTTAATCTAGTGACTCTTAGGTGAGTGCAGTGCTCTGATTAACATAAACCTAGGCTCAGAATTCCTCACAGACCCGGGAATGGGATTACTCTGATGGAATTAAACTGTTTAAAAACCATTCCTTTGTTGCTGCACAAAGGAGGGTTTGGAATGGAAGCTGTAGAGTTAAGTTCAATGTCCTCTAGAAATGTAAAACATTTGCCACAATTCCTGGCACTGAGTGGGTGCTTAATAATTTTTTTTTTCTCCCTGTTTAGCAGGGCTTTCTGCAAAGCAGTGTTCTTGCTCCTAAACATCCTAGGTATTAAAGTGTAATAATTGATTTCTCTTTTCAGAGATTTAACAATCCACGTGAAGGAGATAAGGAATGCTAACATTAAAAAACATATTACCTAAGAATATCAGTACAAGGTGGCATGTTAAGTACCCAACTAGGCCCACGGATTTGGGGCATTTAGAATAGTGGTTTCCAGGACATGGTCTCTTGTAGACGGGTGGAGAGAGTAAATAATTATAAGGGTTTGAGAATCTAAATGCTCATCAAGCATTAACCATAGGCTTTAGGCTGTAAGGGCAATGAATAACACATAGTATAATAAATATACACCCTGAGTGCATGCACATTTGTTGGTGGTAGAACAGCCTCCAGCAAAGAGACTTCCTTTGCGGATGGGCTGGGTGGTCTAGCACTCCTCAGTCCCTACCATGCATAATCATATACCAAGGTTTCCATCAGCCCACAAGCAAGAGCATGGCAGCTATCACCCCCCTCCAGCTGTTTGCTCCTGGCCGCTCATGACCAGTGCTGTTGAATCCTGGGCTCCACTTCCAATCACAGCTCCTGCAGAAGTGCTGAGTACTCTTAGGAAGCCATCCGCTGCCACTGGGTCTTCCCAAGGCAGGCCCAGGCACTTTTGAGCAAGCCTGTCTTGGGAAGGCCACTCTCCCACTCATGGTCACACTGTTGGAGTCCCCAGAGCACCCTGAATCTCTCCAGGCCTCTAGCAACATGATCACCTAAACAACCTGCCTGGGGAAGCCCCAGGGAAGCAGCCTGGCAGTCACTAGGACCAAGCAAATATCCGGGGGTCCTCTGCTGAGCCACAGCCACTAGCCACCATTCTGGTGAGGCACCAGACACCTGAGTCCTTGATGAAGCAAGCCACAGTGAGCCGAGAAGCAGTTAGGTTCTTTTTATACTAAAACACCAGAAAAGACACTAAGAGTACTCCACTATTCAAGTCATCCCTGAGCTTTTCTGATGCAACCACCACAAAGAACATAATAAATTATAAGATAAAATAATAAAGCAAAAATATATACTGGTATTATTAGATACAAATTATGTATTATCAAAATACAATGTTAGATGCAAATTAAAGTATTGCTAAATTCATTGGAACCTTTGCTATTATATATTTCACTTGAAACTAATATTAAGTGAACAACCATTGTCATAATATATCACTAAAATGCTTTTTATGTTTATAAGATATCAAGCTGGAAAAAGTGGAGACCCTCTGGTTTTGGAAGTTCTTAGACTGGAAGTGGTTGCTACTTCTTTAACCCTCCCCATTCCAACATGTGTTCTCTGTGTTTTTATGGCAGTCATTCAGGCTACAGTAGATGCCCCCTTGTCCTTGGGAGATTTGTTCCCAGGCCCCCAGTAGATGGCTGCACCGACAGAGACCACTGAACCTTATATAGATAGACTTTGTTGTTCCTACACATACATACCTATGATAACGTTTATAAGTTAGACACAGTAAGGAATGAACAACAACTAATAATAAATAGTAAAATAGAGCAATTATAACAACATACTGTTATAAAAGAGATGTGAATGTGCTCTCTCTGTCTCAAAACACCTTACTGTACTGTACTCACCCTCCTTGTGATGTGAGATGACTGACATGCCTCGTGACACAGCGTTAGGCTACTGCCGAGCTTCTGAGGATCTGTTGGAAGGAGGCCCTTCTGTCTCAGAACCACGGTTGACCACCGATGACTGAAACCATGGATAAGCGAAGAGTAGGGTGCTTCATTCTCATGGTGCTGCTCCATGCACTGTGTACCTTCTACTGGAACTTGTATTTTAAAAAGGACTGAGGAAGGGGAGATAGGACATCTGGAAAGAGAGTCTTCCTAGTTGCTAAGCTTCTGCTGCCAGGTCCTCCCTGCTCGGCTTCCACTGAGAACACTGGCCTGGGCCTCAGAGCATCCAGTCTTCTCTCTGGAACACAAAAGCACTGTATCAGAACTCTTGAGTTAGAGGCTCATCTTGCCAATGGACTATTTTCCACTGACAAAATCAGGAACCATGTGTGTGTCAATTGTCTGAGGAAGAACATCTATTTTCCCTCACATCCCACCCTCAAGAGAACAAGGTGATGTTTTTCCCATAGAGACAATATTCTATTTTATTCTCTCTGGGGGATTTGGAATTACTTTTTTCCAAATCCTAACTCTGTCACTTATTAATTGCACGATATTTTACCCACCTGTGAAAAAGGCTTATGCATATAAGGCTATACAAGGTGAAGGATAGGACATTTAACCTCTAGATCATCAAATACACATAGTACATATTCAGTAAACTGTTGAATGAGTGAAAGAAGAATAAAGAAATAAATTCCTAAACATCTATTCAATTATCTTATTTAAAGCTGTAGGAATAAAACCTTGAATGGCAAATACAGTTGGAGTGGTCTTGGGTGATCTGTAGAAGACATTCTTTTAGACTGGGAACCTCCAGCCATTCCATTCCATTGTTGGCATCATATGCTTCAAAGAGTTTCTCACACAGACCCAAGAGGACATGTCCAAGGATGTCTGCGGCATTCCATGTGGTGGCAGAAAGGTGGAGGAACTTGTGACAGATACATACATGACCACTGTGACAGTGTGGTGAATGTGCATCAGAAGTGTAACTGTTAGGGGCGTTTCATTCCATATATGCATAGCAATATGAATGTATCCTAGGACTGCGGTGCTTAAGGGCAAAGACAAAACGTACAGCAACTTACATACAGGCACAAGAACAGCAATACTCATTTTGTAAGAAAACTGCAAACAAAAGATGTACAGTAAAAGCATTGGAGAGGGGCACCTGGGTGGCTCAGTTGATTAAGCATCTGACTTTAGCTCGGGTCATGATCCCAAGGTCCTGGGACCTTGTCATCATGTCCTCGTGTCTCTCTCTCTCTCTCCCTCCCCTGCTCTCTCTCTCTCTATCTCTGTTACTATCTCTGTCTCTCTTTTTCAAATAAATAAATAAAATCTTAAAAAAAGAAGGGATTGGAGAGATTGACTATGAGATAGAAAGAAATAAATATAAAGGGAAGTGGATAAAGAAGGAGAGAGGAAAGGAAGGGAGGAAGGAAAGAGGGAAGAAGGAAGACAGATAGTTTGCTTGCAACAATGATTATTATGTTCTATGAACTGAACCGAAGGTGTAGTTAATTGTCCCTTCTGCGGTGAGGTCAGGGAAGAAGAAAGAAGGAAACAGGAAGAAAGCCTGTAGGAAGCAGTTCTAAAAACTTGTTTCTAACCCTACAGAGTTCCAGTATCCTTCCATCAGGACCCTGATTCTCCAGCCACTGCAGGCAAGGAGTGAGGAAGATGGAGGCACCCATGTCTGAAGGTACATCGTTAATCTATTTAAACAGGGCTAAGCCTTTCCTTGTGCTGAGTTCAGATGTTTTGTTTTTGTTTTCTGAATAAACTGATTGTTGTTCCCTAGGTTTAAGGCTGTGAAGCACCCAAGTAATCAGTCATGGAAGCTATTGCTTTTCATTTTTTTACTTACTTTTGTAACAGGCAAGGTGGAGAAGGGTGAAAATCAGGTTTATTCATCAGATGTAAAACAATTTACCATTCCTTTTTACACAGAAGTAAAAAGTGAATGCCAAGAAATTCGTTTGCGTTGGTACTTCTTGGGTCCTTCAAACCACCTGACATTGGCAGTAAACATTGATTGAACTGGTATCTGTTATAATTACACATATCGTTGCATATTCTTTTTTCATGGAACACATGGCAAGTGTCCAGAAACTTTTGGTCTGTTATTTTGCTGTAATATTCTTCAGTACAGAGGAGGACAGGGTTCCCCCCCCCCCTTCCCTTGGAAATTATTTCCCATGTCTTTCACAGAACTTGGTAATGTTCCAAAATTTTTCTAATCAATCTAACATTGGAGGTCGTCAGAACAGATCTTCTTCCCTAGAATTTATATGACACTATACATTTAATAACTGTTCTACATAAATCCTTTTTTTCTCTTTCTTTATTACATCCTTTGTTTCTTGAGAGTCCTTTTTGTTCTTTTCAGATATATTGAGTTATCTCCAATTTTACAGGCTTTAGTAAAGTAGCTCTAAAATTCCATTTCCAGGAAAATTGATTGGCAAAATCTTTTTGATAATTTTCTGTCAGGTTACTGGCTTGGGTTTGTGACTAACTCATTTGAAAAACTCCTAAAAAGAGGGGTGTGAGAACTTTGAGAAGGAATAACTGTTCTGACTGAACTGGTTAGTAGATTCACTCCCCATGACCCACTGAATTCTGATAGCAAGTTTGATGATTATGGGATTGGTTTGTTCTTTCTATGTATTGAGAGGCTGTCTTAACAAAGTTACCAAAATACAGGAGTTTTCTTTGTGTTGTTGTGGTTTCACTTCATTCTAGTACGTAATCATAAAACAACCATGTTAAACATAAAAATGAAGCTTAAAATTAAACAGTAATAGCAACTCAATATGCCAAGGGGTTGCTTCCTCACATAAGCCGCTTATAAACTTCAGGGATGTTTAGCATCCCAGACACAAATGCTGTTAGCATCACTGACATAAAAATTCCATACCACATGTGCTCCACAGTCTCTCTGCATCATAGTGGCCTCCATTTCTGAAGAAAACCCTCTGTCTGGTTTCTGTGGATTATCGGATTTGATAATGTGACTAGAAAAATCCTTGTCTACAAATATGAAGAGTAAGGGCTGTTTATGGTGTACTAAAAATCATAGATCACTATATTGTTAATTGTTTGCAGTGTGGTTTTTGGTGGACCCTGGCAGTCCTTCTTTAATTGTCACCTGCAGTGCGGTGTGGTCTGGGGACCTCTCTTTCATGATCCTCTGACTGACTTCTTCTGGCCCCCATGTACCTAAAGTGACTTTATTTTCTGGGATGAATTTTATTCTAGTTTATTTGTTTAAAGTGATGGTAATCCCCTCAGCAATACCTTTCTTTATTTCTGGAGGCTTCTTTCTCAATCATGTTAATTAGATCAGCATGGTCCCGTATAAATACACTTTACCTGAAGTTCTGTCTTTAGAAACTGACCATCTCTGAGATGAGACCTCATTATCACCTCCAAGCTCACCCAAACATGTCTGTTAACAGGTGTTAAGGTTATAAAAGTCAAACAGTAAAAGTGAGTCAAGGGAAGAAGGCCTGTAGGAAAGAGGAGCACTTTGGAATGTTCTACCCATTCCGATTTTAGTCCACTGCTATTTCATGGGTATTTTTAAGACAGAAGAATCTGTCTGTTGGAATCTTTGCATGACAGCTCTCCTTTGTTCCTTCCTTGAGTCGAGTCAAGCAGTTCACAAACTAACATGCTGAAGAATTGCTGGATAGCAATAGTATGCAATAAAATGCATCCTGCCCTTAATGGCCTAATGAGGGTATTTAAGGGTAGTTTTGATTGCATGAAATTTTTATCTTACGTAGTCATTTAAAACATAATTGCTCTATATAATGGGGCTGGTTTTTTTTTTTTTTCCTAGCATAAATTCCTGAGTGTTTGCATCATCTGATCAAACATTCAGGATTACTATGTTATTTTGGCATTAATATTGCCAGTTTTTAAAAATGCATGGGTTAGGGCCACCTTGGTGGCTCAGTTGGCTAGGTGTCTGTCTTCCACTCAGGTCACCATCCCAGAGCCCTGGCATCAGGCTCCCTGCTCAGCGGGAAGCCTGCTTCTCCCTCTCCCACTCCCCCTGCTGTGTTCTCTCTCTTGCTATGTCTCTGTCAAATAAAAAAATCTTAAAACAAAAAAAATGCACGTGTTATATAAGTAAACTGATAATTCTGAAAAAGAATACTTCCATGTTAATACTCAATTGTTTGGGCAGGATATAAACAGAACATTATATAACAAATTAAAAATGGAAAAACTGGTTATTTATAGGAACACCTTGGTGGTTCAGTTGGTTAAGTATCTGACTCTCAGTCTCAGCTAGGAGTCATGAGGTCAAGTCTCACATTGGGCTCCATGCTGGGTGTGGAGCCTACTGAAAAAAAAAAAAAGGAAAGGAAAGGAAAAACAGAGTCTCATATTCACCAGATAAAATGCTATCCTTCTTTCTGTAATGTCACCATTGCTGTACAATGACAGTTATGATTTAATTGCCATGTATTATACTTCAGCATTATATTACCTTTGTGTGTCCCTGGTTGTTCTTGCAAGAACATACATTGAAGAGAGGCTCCTGGGTGGCGCAGTCACTTAAGCCTCTGACTTTTGGTTTTGGCTGAGATCATGATCTCAGGATTGTGAGATCGAGTCCCACTTGAGACTCTCTCTCCTTCTCCTTCTTCCCCTCCTCCCAGCTCTCTTGCTGTCTCTTATGTAAATAAACAAATCTTTTTTTAGAAAAGAATATACACTGAGGAATATATGCAGAATGGTCTGTATATTATGTGCATTTATTAAAGATCCACCAAACAGTAGGGAGATGTGGGAATGGATATGTACTGACTCACATATTTGGACTCCTCCTATCTCATACTATGTGAGGAAAAAAGAACTGAACATTAGCGTGTGTGACTGACTAAGAATAGGAGAGACCAGCCAAGTCAGCGCTCATGAGTCTGTAAAAATGTTAGCTATTTTGCAACATGAACCTTTCTGTTAATTTGGGTTTAAGGCTAAATAAGCATTATATAAATACATTGAAGTTAGGCTGCTGACAGAGTGGAAATGGTTTGTTTTCTGAAAACACCACAGACTATTTTTGAAACATTTAGACTTTGGCATTGAACAAATGTATTTTCCAAGTACCTTTCCCCCATTTAAAATATTAATACATATAGTCTACATGTTTCTGATTCATTTGCAACTAATTTATCAAAATTGGCAAGACCTATTTGCTAACCACAAGGTCTAAGGAGCTGTTAAAAAAGAAAAAATAAAGCCTTTTAAAAATCTTCCTTTTGGACCCCTCAATTCATCCAGAGGGGATTCAAACTTTGATGATGAGAGTTCATTAAAAGCTGAGAATCAGTGTTTCCTTTCACTTGATTTTTTTTCTGTTTGATCTCCTTTGCCATCCTGAGAGGCCCCCAATCTTCCTTTGCTTGCCTTGCTCTCAAGATAGGTGGAACATGTTTCTTAAGAGTATTAGAAATGAGAAATTCCAAAAATATGTATTATGAATATTAATGCTTCCATTCCCCATGGTTCTTATTTTAAAAAAAAAGTTATTAGAAGCCAACTGTATAATAAATTCACATTTCTTTGAGTTTCTTTCATATTTAACTGATGGTGTGTTTCAGTGCAGATTTGCTCTGCTTAAACTTTCTCTAAAACCCAATACCGAAGTTCAGTGTCCGTATTAGGAATTAGTTAAGTAGCTGAATATCTACACATCAATCTATTAATTAATCAGTTAACAAATATTTCTCACATTATTCAGTCTTCCAAGTGTGTCCAGGATTCACCTGGACACTTACTTAATGCTCAGAATCCCAGTTGCCTGCTCTGGAAGGGGAGGAATATGTATGTTTCACCAGTGCCTTGAAATGAGGGTCAAAAACCACAGGGGCTCCAAGGCCACATAATGGAAAAGGGATCTGTCTAGGAAACTTCCAGATGCTGTCAAGGAGGGGAGGAGGGGAAGGGAGTCAAAGAAATAAAAGAGAATTCCAAGGATGAGGGAAGAGTTTAGTAGCACTGAGAGATTGATGTGCTCCCTTAGTCCCTCCTGATGGCTGTTCACTGTGTGTAAATTTTGTCATCTGATCATGTCAGATGCTGACAACCTGGTGGTGGGAAGATGGAAGAATATCTTAACTCAGCCTAGTTTCAGATCAGGCTTCTACTTAATGGGTCACTACCAGCAAATCAGTTAGCCTCCAGTTAGTGGTGTCATCTGCAAACGCAGGACATTGTTTCTAGTCACATCTTCTCCTTCTCAGGGTTGTTGTGAGTATTGGGTGAAATCATGTTGGTCATTAAAACGCTGTATCTGTGGGGTGCCTGGGTGGTGCAGTCAGTTGAGCATGTGACTCTTGGTTTCGGCTCAGGTGGTGATCTCAGGGTCCTAAGATCGAGCCCTGCATCGGGCTCCATGCTTAGCACAGAGTCTGCTTCAGATACTCTCCCTCTCCCTGCCCCTCCTGCTCATGCTCTCTATTTCTCTTTCTCTCTCTAAAGTGAATGAATAAATCTTTAAAACTAAAATAAAATGCTGTACCTGCAAAGTGATAATATTGTCAAACTGTCCTGCTAAGCTGCACATCTTTACTGAGAAGAGTTTATTATCATCTGTAATCACATTTGTGAAAGATTAATGCTCATCAGCTTCCTCCCAGAGGGGAGACGTGTGCTTGAGTGATCACAGGGAACATCCATGGCAGGGAATACAAAGGTGGGCATCAGAAAGATAATGAGAAGAGGGATGACAGCAAAGGACAGGGGATATTAAAGAGGACACTTGTCCTGGGCCAGATATACTGGGAACAGAATGGGCCATGAATTCACAGCATTCCAAAGCCCCTGCAATTTGGTGAAAGGAGAGGTGGTCCTTTGAACTCAAGTTTTAAAGAAGTTACATTTAAAAGACACATGCAATAAAATAGGCTCTTTAAAAGAAATAATAGCTTAATTATTGGCACAGTTCCCAGCAGGTTTTCTAGTATTAAATATACATTCTGTAAATAGAAAGGACATTTCATAAAAACTTCCTCTCTAGCCAAACAATGAAGAAGCAAGTGATACAGGTCTCAGCCCTTTGGATGACAGAATTACTCAGCCCAGGGAAGAGAAATGTTTCTCACTCTGGGACCTCTAAAATTAGTGGTAACATAACTATGAAAAAGGTGTCAAATAAGTAAAAGCACCAACATCAGAGACCACAAGTAACCGATTTCTCCATGAAAATATCAAATATTTTACATTTGATCAAATGTGTGCTCAAATTATATAAAGAGAGTATGTTTCAATATTTTTCATTTCTCTTGCTCTGCATCTGTTATTAATATAATACAAAAGGAATGAAGGTGAGAGGTAGGACAAAATACAAACAAGATGTCTCAGTAGTCAGACTTGTTCTGATTAAGGCAGCTGCTACTCGGGAATTTCCCAGAAAGGGATTTAAGTCTTCCAGCCTTGGAATATAAGGAGAGGAAGGAATTATTGATGTAGAAATAAGGGAAATACAGAGAAGAAGAAAAGGGAGATGCTCTGCCAAGTGAAGGATTCAAAGGAGAGCCAAGTTTTCTCCAATTAATTTGTTCATTCATAAAATGAATCCACACAATTATTGAGCCCTTTTATGTGCCAGACACGTTGCCAGTACTGGGGAGAAAGCAGGAAGGGATTGGAGGGAGCCCTTGCTCTTATGAAGCTCACAGTGTAGTTGGGAAAGACTTACTTCTAACAAGTAATTAAGCAAAGTACCGCATGACTATGGATAGACAATGGGGTGCTGGAAAGAGATAAATGGAAACTCAGTTGAGGTTGTGGATACTACATTAATATCTTCAGCCTTTCTTTTCCCTCAGATTGCTATTTGCCTCAAATAGTGTAATTCTGTTCCAGCTTTCTTTTGATTTTAACAAAAAGTTTGGAGGGTTTGGGTTGCATGTCAGAAGCTGAAGAAAACCCTTGTCTCAGCAGAGAATCAAGTACTAGTTTTGGTGGCAGCCAAAGTGAACCTGTCAAACTAAATGGTTTAGGTTAATCACTTCAATTTGTATTATGTTGACAGAATCATATTACCTTTTTTGTTGTTGTTGATTTTTTTGCTTTTGATTTACCTTTAATTTAACCTGGTCTATTATTGACGTCATAGCTTACCCTGGGAAAATATCAGTGTTTCTTTTGTTTACTACTGTCTGAAATTCCTCCACAGTGATAAGAAAAAGGAGTGGTGTCTTGTATCCCACCATGAGAGCTGGAATTATTGTAGCTAACAAGTCAGAGTTCCTTTTGCATGGGCTCTTTTCAAGCACCTTTTTATATTTCTAATTTTGTATTCTTTATTCTTGAAGAGAGCCCCCCAAATTCTGGATGTATCTTCAAGTGAGAATCAAAGTAAAAAAGCATATACCCCTGAGAATAAAAACTGTTAACTAAGATATATTCAAATCATATCAGTGGTGCATCACAGTGAAAGACATTTTACAAGTAGGACGGGATTGCCAAGGGAGAGGGGAAAAGGTACAGAAATAACCCTAACTGGCCTTTTCTAGGCTTGCTTGGGGTGGGTACTATCCAAACATTCAATAATTCAACGAATCTTTATTGTGTGCTCACTATGTGCCAGGCAGTGTTCTAGAAAAGTGAGATTTATCAGGACACAAAAAGCTAATAATGTCTAGCTGGTGGAGCTTCCATTCTAGCAAGGGAAGACAGACAAACACTAAGCATAATAAGTAAACATCTATTATATTAGAAGGTGATAAGTACAATAGGGAGGAAAATGGCGCAGGATAAGAGTAATGGAGAGTGTGGTGAGGAAAAAAATGTACACGCTGCCAGGAAAAGATGGTGATTCTGTAGCTCTGGTAACGAGACAATGTTCAGTGAATCAGGACAACTCACCTCTGTGAAAACACTTTTTTACAAGCCAACCACAGTGTCAGTCCCTTGCTTTTTTAAAAGTCAGCCAATCAGGAAGGAACTCAGTTTAAAAAAAAAAAAAACAAACAAAAAAACCCCATGTACCTCTCAGTGCCTACCCACCAATCAGCACGGAGTAACCTTGCTTCTCCTGATAAAAATTATGGCTCTGAAATCCTGCCAATCCCCGAACTTCATGTTCCCCAAAACTTTATATAAGATTAATGTGACTGTCTGCCCTCTGCTCTGTTTGGAAAGAGTATGTGAGCTGCACAGCTCTCTCTTACCATAGCAAGCAAAGCCATTGAGCTTTGTCTTTTATCTCTAAGATACTGAAGAATTGAGTGGTGGACAGTTGGACAAAGCAGAGCCCTTTGAGAAGATGACATCTGAGCAAAGAAATGAGGGAAACTGGAGAGTTGACCAAGCAAATCTCTGGGAGAGAGAGAGTTCTAAGAAGAAGGAACAGTTAATGGGAAGGTCCTAATATGGGAACATGTCTGACATGCTCAGAAACAGAAAAGAAGACAATGGGGTTGGACAAGAGTGAGCAAGAGATAGCGTAGCAGGGTGAGAGTAGAGAAATCATGGAGGATGTGTCACACACACCCAGAGGCCACCAAAAAGACATGGATTTCCAGTTCAGACAAAATGTCAGAGACTGGTCTCTCCTCGCTCCTCCCTGACAACTCCTCTCCTCCTCCTGACAAACATGGAACTTGGAAATAATGCAAAAAATGAAATCGAAGAAGTCCAAAAGGTGGGAAGAGGAAGGCAAAGTGGTTTGGGATTAGGGGATTGAAGGAGCAAGGATAAGGATAGGCATCTTACAGCTCTCCACCCAAAAGAAGGTGGCTCAGGTCCAGCATTTTCTGACTCCCAGTCTAGCATCAGAAAGCATCCAGGTAGGCTCATCTCTCTTCTGGAGCAAACAGAATTCTCACCAACAAGTCAAGTGTGACTGGTGTAATGAGCGAGAGGGATGCATCAGAAGTCTCACAATGTAAATAGCCAAGGCACTCCTTCCCTGCCAGACCTGAGACTCCTCTCCCTCTCCCACAGACATTTCTTGCCTGGGGCACCAATTAGAGAGACCCTGTCACAAGTAACCCCAATTTAAGAATTATCTTTGCTTCTGAAGTTCCCTTTAGCACTTTAGGAGATAGCACTTGCCTGGGGGCATCAACAAGAGGAATAGTGTCACAAAAATTTCCTCTGGCCAAGGGAGTTTGCTCCTTCCCTGTAGGACTTGAGAATCTCCTCCCCCAGCCAGAGACACCAGTAAGAGAGATCCCACCACAGCAAGCACCTGGCCCAGGAAGCCCTCTTTGTCCCTACCTGCCAAAGACTTCTTCCCTGCCCAGAGGCACCAGGCAGACTGGCCTAGGTAAGCTTCCTCTACCTCTTAAGCAGCGCTTGCAGGGGCCAGTGAGAGCCCCAGTGACCGAAGGTAAACCAAATAGACCGAAATAGCACTGTGATTGCCATTGAAACCATAGCCCATGAAAATAGATGGGGACTGGATACTAAACCTAAACAGGGTGACTGCCTGCAAAAATAGAAAAAAAAAAAAAATGTAAATAGAACACAGAGTCTCCTAACATAATAGCCAAAATATTCAGGACATGTTCCAGAATTACCAAGAACCATGAAAATCACAACGTGAATGAGAAAAGATGGTTAACTGACACCAATACCAAAATGAATCAGATGTTGGAATTACATGACAAGGATTTTAAAGCAACTAAAATAAAAATGATTCAACAATTACAAATTGTCTTAAAATAAATTAAAAAAAAGAAAATCTCAGCAAAGTGATGGAAGTCATAAAACCAGCCAAATGGAAATTACTTAACCGAAAAACACAACAGCAAACAGAACACAAATAATAAGGCGGCAGTAATGAAAGAACAATAATTATCTGATATAGAAATGGCTTTCATTCGAAAGGAATCAATCCGCCGGGAAGACATAATCATCCTAAATGTGTATGGACCAAACAACGTGAAGCGAAAGCCGAAGTGAAAAGACAAATAAGCAAATTCACATTTATAGTTGGGACCTCAACACCCTCTTCTCAGAAACTGAAAGAACTGTAAGGATATAGAAAATCTGAACAACACATCAACCAACAGGATACAGGAGGAGCAGAGCAAACAATGTTTTCACATGCCCACAGATACTCACCAAGATAAACCATATTCTGGGCCACAACACAAACCTCAACAGCAACAACAATAATTTAGCTTTTTCTGTAAACGAAACGGGGCTTCGTTGCAGGGTTTTGAAGTAGTAGGACCTGTAAGACAGCTCTGATGACTGTTTCCTCTTGATGGCGAGGGTGAATCCTGTGAGACCATTTGGGAGACTGTCCTCATAATCCAGGCAAAAGAAGGTGATAGGTTCAGATTAGGATGTTAGCTTTGAAGGCAGTAAGAGTAGTCCAGTTCTGGGAACACTCAAGAAAGTACAAAAATGCTTTAATATTACTATCACTTGAAATAATAGCCATGGCAAACAATAACAGAATACTTATTCTCAGAAGAGAAACATCTGGGTGCCAGGGTGGCTCAGTGGGTTAAGCCTCTGCCTTCGGCTCAGGTCATGGTCTCAGGGTTCTGGGTTGGAGCCCCGCATCGGACTCTCTGCTCAGTGGGGAGCCTGCTTCCTCCCCCAACCCCCTGCTTGCCTCTCTGCCTACTTGTGATCTCTCTTTCTGTGCCAAATAAATAAATATAATTTAAAAAAAAAGGAAGAGAAACATCATTGTGTCTTATGTGACACAACTTGCCATACTTTTCCCAAACAGTAATTAACAAGCACCTCAAGATGTTTGTGAAGAGCAATTGCTTCACATTTATTTTTTGTGAATTCAGTTATCCTCTCTTGGCAAAGAGAGACAAGGAGAAGTTGATGAAAGAGGAGGAAACACATAAGTTAAATTGGGTTACAATTCTTGCCTGCCTTTTCACTCAACAACCCTGGGATGGAAAAGGAGTCTGTTTTTCCCTAGATTGGTTCCCAAGTGCCTCTAAGCATGAGGCTAATGTTTAACAACATGGACTTTTGATATGACACAATCCCTACATGCAAACCTGCTACACTACTTGATGTTCAATCAGAGAAACAACAATCTGTTCCAATACTGGAAGAAAAATTGACAGTGCTAGACATATTGAGAGATGGGCGGTGGTCTCCAAAAAGGTAACTTCCCAAGGATTTTTTTTTTTTTTAATTTGACAGAGAGAAATCACAACTAGGCAGAGAGGCAGGCAAAGAGAGAGGAGGAAGCAGGGTCCCCGCGGAGCAGAGAGCCCGATGTGGGGCTCGATCCCAGGACCATGGGACCATGACCCGAGCCGAAGGCAGAGGCTTTAACCCACTGAGCCACCCAGGTGCCCCCCCAAGGATTTTTTTGAGACAATTTTTATTATATGTAAATGGAACTTTACCTACTGATTTTCAAACCTAATCACCAAGTGATATGCAATTCCATTCATATTGGGACATAGTGCGACTAACACTATATTTATTCCAGGTAATATTAAAAATTGTTAATTTATTTAATCCCTATAACTCCGTAAACTTATATACATACATTCATATGCACATACATATATATCCTATGACATTTTCATTTTACTCATGAAGGGACTGAGGAACAGAGAGGTGAGGAACTTGCAGTATTACACATCTGTACTCAGTAGAGCTAGGGTTTCAAGCCCAGGAGATCTGGTTCTGGAAGTTGAGTTTGCACATGATTAGGATATTCTACTATGAAGGCCTTTATGTCTCAGTATTGACTTGTGCAAACCCCAAAATGGATATTTTCTTCCAAACAAAGGAGAAGTGTCCTATCTTCTACCAGTCAATACGAAGTCACTGAATTTACCGTGTAGCCAGAAAGGTAGGTAAGCGTTGTGAGATTCAAAACAAATGTTCAATGTACAGACATTGGATGTTGAGAAAAATATAGTAATCTTGAAGGCAGTAGACGAACTTTCTATGGCCTCCCCAGGTACACCAAGGTAGCACTTTCTGGGAATTAATGAACCTCCCACACCTGCCCCATCCATCTTGCCCCTCCAGAATGTGAGCGTCTGAATGGGTAGAATTCTGCTGCTTACTCAGAATAAGATCCTAGAGGCATCATAGAGTGTCTGGCACATAATAGATCCTAAAAATTTTGTTGACTAAAGGAACCATATAAATAAAGTTATATAAAAAGTTACGATTGGGATGGTGATGATTGGCCTTTGTTCTTTATATGTACGTCAAATATGCAACCATATATTATTCAGTAAAGTTGAGGCTGTTGTTTTTTACTTTCACAGGGCCCCATAATTCTGCCGTCCTGAAAACACACATTGTAGGCCTTATACAAAATCTTGAGATGTTTATCTGTGGGAGTAGTCAACCTAAGGGGACCTAGGGCAATTTTGGGAGGCCGTCTTTATTGCCACCTTCATAGTAAGAGAGAGTATGCTTTTTGAGACGGGAGAGTGTTGATAATGAAATGGTGGGAGAGAGGCCGCATTCTTTGCTGACTTCTTTTTTTTTTTTTTTTTTTTTTAAAGATTTTATTTATTTATTTGACAGATAGAGATCACAAGTAGGGAGAGAGGCAGGCAGAGAGAGAGAGAGAGGAGGAAGCAGGCTCCCTGCCAAGCAGAGAGCCCGATGCGGGACTCGATCCCAGGACCCTGAGATCATGACCTGAGCTGAAGGCAGCAGCTTAAACCACTGAGCCACCCAGGCGCCCCTCTTTGCTGACTTCTAATGATTAGCAGTAAAGACAGTTAAAGTTCAAGGGTGTTCGTTCCCTCTGAGGCAGAGTTTTCCCCTCAGGGCAATCTTTGCTTTTTTGTGAAACCAAACTACCTAATTGGTATCGTCCTCTGAAAATGCCCCAGACGGGGTCCCTGGAGCCTTGTCTAAGTATCTAGGGCCCCCAGCTATCTAGTAATAATGGGGACGAGAGGAGAATAAATTATCATTAAAGAATCATTGTCCTCCAAAGCCGGCAGTTTTGGCAATTGAAAACATCAAAATGTGCTAGGTCATTTAATAATTCACTTCCTGAAGTGCAATCAAATTCTAATTGAAAAGTATGTTCTAATTAGCACTATGTGGGAAACTTAAAATAGAACCATACTTCTAAAGGTAATCTGAGAACTGCTAGCTTTAGTTTCATTGAACAGTTTTCCCTTCATCTCCATACCTTGTAGTTCATATAGATTTTATGAAGATAACTATTCTTGTAAATCTGTTGTAGGGTTTCTCCCCACCCCCGCAGGCTTTGTTCACTCTCAGAATTCAGACGCCTGACTCTGGAACAGAAAGTGAACATGCGTTCTTTGCAGATGACTCTTACTTATACATATGGCTGTTATGTTGTACATTTTAAACATTATATTTAATGCAGCGAATTCAAGTGCTTTCCGTATGGGATGTTTTTCCTTCAATTCCTTGCGGGTTAGTTCCTCCTCTTGTATCCTGTAACATTGAGGGGAATACTAATAGGTCAGAGCATAACCACTTATTAGCTTCAAGTTAAGACTCTTTTGGCTGCAAGTAATACCCAGCCAGCTTAAACGAGTAGGGCAAATACTGCCTCATTAAAGGGAAGTCCAGAGCCAGGGAAAATTTTAAGTGTGGTCAGCAGCCCAATAATGTCACCAAAGCCTTAGGTTCGTTCTTTCTTTCTCTCTTCTCTCCTAAATTCAATGTCGGCTTCATTCAAAACTGTTTCCTCTTGTAGTACCAAGAAGGTTGACACTTTTAAGCAGCCTTTATTTTTTCTTATTCTTGTCCAGCAGGAGAGGGAAAGAGAGAAAGGTTGCCCACAGGCAAGGTCTTTGCTGTCAGCCTGGATGGGCCATCTCCTGCCCCAGACCAGTTATAATTGTCAAGTCAAAGTGGTTAGCTTCAGTGATCAGTATGGTGGCCACTAGCCACACATGGCTGCTGAGTGCTTGAAATGAGGCTAGTCCTAGATGATATGTGCTATAAGTGAAAAAAATATACTGGATTTTAAAGACTTAATATGAA
This sequence comes from Meles meles, assembly GCF_922984935.1. NCBI lineage: Eukaryota > Metazoa > Chordata > Mammalia > Carnivora > Mustelidae > Meles > Meles meles. The sequence continues at coordinate 75,533,276 of NC_060068.1, read as the reverse complement.
TAATATACATATCTTGTTAATCATTTCTGTGTTGATTATATGGCGACTGTAACATTTTAGATATGTTGGATAAATAAAATACATAATGAAAATATATATTTAATTTCTTTTTACTTTTTAAAAATTTTTTTTAAAAATTTCTGCCAGAAAAATTTGAAAGTATATGTATGCCTGTCTGTATTTCTGTTGAAAAGTGTGAGCTAACCAAACAGGATTTGCTCTGGAGTGGGGAGTCAATGTACATACTTAAACAAAATTTAGGGTTTTCTTAGAAAGAGGGAGAATTGGTGTTGATTAGACAAGGGTATGGTTTACTACATCTGGAGAACTGTTTCTTTAATTTCTTTCTTGCTAGTTTTATTCTAATTTCTAATGGCTGGCTGGAGGGTGTGGAAAAATCAGTATCTACATATGAGATTCCTTTGGGACAGGACAGTTTTCTCTAAGCATGCCCAACCTACAGCCACTGTACTATCCAGGTATTTTGAGATACCAAAGATTTTAAATACCCTTCCTGATTTTTCCTGCAAATGCACTTACAACTGAGAACAAAGCCGGATTGATCTCCCCGGTCTGATTTCTTTCTCTTCTAGTATGTAGCCCTAAAAAATTTTGTTTCATATTCAGTACTTTATTCTGTTAGTAAAATTATACATAACGGCAGCACCAAAGATGCTGTGAGGGACAGAAGAGCCTTCAGTGGATGTTGCTTACTGATTTTCTACTTGGTGCCACTTCTCTTTCTCCTCTTTTGTTTTCTGTCTTACTCTTAGGGGTATAAAGATTCTTTTTAACATTGACCTTACTGTGAAGTTAGTCCTGTCTCTGTTTGACAGCTAATCTTACAATTGTTCTAAGAACAAGGATTCAAAAGGATCTGAGAGTGATCCAGAGGACTGTAGAAATGAGTAAAGAAAAATCAGCGTGAATTCTCTACAAAGTATATGTTACGGTCAGGATACCCAGTCGTAAAGTGAAGGGTCTTCCTTTAAGAAAAGTTTTCCCTCTCTCTTTGTTCAAGATGCTGATTTGCAAGTGTGTGAACAGTGCTGCTTTAGGGATAATGGTTCCTGTCCTCCTGGACTTTTACAAATGGAGAAGCATTAGCAAAATGAAGAAACTCACTGTCTGGGGATCAGTGAACCATCTGGTTTCTCCTAATCTACTGGTGGGAGACTGGACTGGAAGGGGTGGTCTGGAGAAAGCCATGAGTGCCAAGCTCAGGATATCAGTGGGTGGTATGCAGCAAGGGTGACAAGGTAGGAATATTCTTATTGTGGAGGCGGGTTGTGGAGCAGAGAGACTGATGAATTTGGAGGCTTTGGGAAATAGGCCAAGCCATGACACCTTAGAATCACTGACGTATGGGGTTCCTGGGTGGCTCAGTGGGTTAGGCGTCTGCCTTTGGCTCAGCAGAGGGTCTGCTTCTGCCTCTGCCTCTACCCCTGCCCTTGCTTGTGCTCATAGACTTATGACTCATCCCTAGAGTTTCTGATTTAATGGTTGTCTAGGGGAGAATTGGAAAATCTAGATTTCTAACAAGTTCCTGGGTGCTGCTGCTATTGCTGGTCTTGGTACCATACTTCGAGAATCACAGGTCTGAGCTAGGGGGTCTCAGCCTTCACAATTCACATTCACATTAGACTCACTTTGGAGAGAGTTTTTAAATGCCAGTGCTCACACTAAACCTCTGGAAAAAAGGTCTAGGGAAAAGCCTAATCACTGATATTTTCTAAGAGTAATTCTATTTGTAGCAAAGTTTGAGAACCGCTCATCTAGATAGTGATTCAGAAATGTGGCAGCTTATCAGAATTACCTAGGGAGCTTAAAGCAAATTCCTGGGCACCATCCCAGCACATTCTGATAAGGAGATCTCGAGTAGGGCCCTGACTTCATGTGCTTACTCATCACAGACTGGTTATTCTGATGCAGCAGATTCTGCACTGGTTTTGGGAACTGCTCGCCTGGAAAGAGAAGTGAAGACATAAATCCTGGAAACAAAGTAGGAGTGGCAATAGCAGAAGTTCCTAGGATTTGCTGACTCATTAGATGGACAGACCAGGGGAAAGGGACTGAAGCCTGGAGGGCAACAATCTACTAAAATTCACAAGACAGCCGTGTATGGCAGTCAGGGTATTGCCATGGATGATGGCTGGTGGCACAAAGGGCGACAATGTGAGTGGAGTACTTTCTTGCCATCAGCCTGGCCTATGCAGACACCCCGTCTTGTTGGACCCCGACAATCAGTGGAGACTAATTCATGCAGATGAAGCCCCAGGAGGCTCAAGTCTCTAACACAAGACAGCAATTACTAATTTTCAATAAGAAGCAGTAATGACCAAGGCCTCCAAGTACTTGTGTTTCCTTCCTGGGCAAATTACATGAGGGAGTCAAATTATGATGAGAAGGTTGCTGGGTAGTTATGAAATCAAAAGCAAAGGAGTTAATGGTATGATTTAAACTACATATGTTATATACATACTTTCATATATGTCATTTGAATGTATGATTCCAATGCTTAAAGGCGTCAGGTTGTGAAAGTGGGTACATCCTTCTCTACAAGTAAATATTAGTGAGACTGACAGCCACACCCCCTGGTAGACAGTTCCTAATGGGCACAGCCAATATTGGCCCAGGTGACTGCCGTGTTCACGGTGTGCTGTCGACAGACTAATACACCTACTATTTCTTTAGATTATGAATACCCTCAATTGGATAAATCACATCTTGCTTACCCATGGAACACTGTGTTTCTGGAGGTGATTTTTTTTTTTAAAGATTTTATTTATTTATTTGACAGACAGAGATCACAAGTAGGCAGAGAGGCAGGCAGAGAGAGACAAGGAAAAAGGCCCCCTGCCGAGCAGAGAGGGCCCAATGTGGGGCTCAATCCCAGGACCATGACCCAAGCTGAAGGCAGAGGCTTTAACCCACTGAACCAGGCAGGTGCCCCTCTGGAGGTGATTTTATACATCTCCTGCCTCAGCAACCGTGTGTTCAGTAGCTTAGCTCTCAGAGGTCATTTCTGTTTTCCTTAATACTTCATTCTGGGGAGATTTCCTCAATTTTACTGTTGCCGCATACAGTTCATTTTTATTCTTTTGACAATGATTGGGCTCTTTTTTATATATTAGAATTAGAGCTAACAATTTAATTAAGAATTCTATGGTATCTTTTCAAAAAACATAATTTACTTCCAGGATTAAAAGAGACATAGATAACCACGAACATGTGAAGCCTTTATAGTCAGCTCATGAGGTCACAGTGGTTGGGTCACTCTTCACCTACTAAGAATGCCCTCAAGGAGCAGGCAGGCAACTGTAATTAGGAGGAAAAGAATCAAGCTCTACAAGTGTGCGTGCCAACCCAAACCTGCAGAAGGATGGCAAGTGTCCCAAAGGTATTTTAGTTCTACGGTTATGTTGCAATGAAGCAGCTCATTGTGAGAGCCCAAAGTAGAACAAAGCACTTTTATCATGCTTGATATAGATAACAAAAGAAATAAATCCAAACTATAGCATTTGGTTGACATTTTTGGGGGTGGGGGCAGAGGTAAGGGTGGTGGAATGATATTTGTTCATATTAGTTGCTTAGTAGCCTAAGGAGCAGCTTTTTGCTGGAGAGGGGAGAAGGTGCAGGTGGGGAAGGCCTCAATCTGCTTTCAATAGGAACAGACAGGATGTGTCTTCTCTGACCTCCTGAGGCTTTCCTCTTTATGTCAGATCTTCTGGGTGGTTGTGCTCAGATTCTTATTTAAATCCAATTAAATCTGAGACTAGAGTAAATACACATGTATATCATCCAGAAGATATTTTTGAAGGATTCTGCATGTAGGCCAGAGCAGCTGTATCTTTTCTATTTAAGAACTGATCTTTTTCTTAGTATCTTTTGTGGGGGGTGGGGGGGGAGGGTGAATTGGCAGTAAATATTGGAGGTTTTAATTTCATGTGAAACTAGAGTATCCATCATTGCCATTTTGGTCTAGGCCAGACTTAGTGTCTTTGAATGTAATCTGATCAGGTCTCTCCTTTTGGGGGCTCCCCATCACCCACAGACTAAAACCTAGCCACCCAGGGGGCCCTCACTTTCCCCCTATGATCTGGTCCCTCCTGGCCTGTCTAGCTTTATACCTACCACTTCTCCTCTCACATAGAATATTCTATCAAATACTTGCTCTTGCAGTTTCCCTAGTTCAGACCTGTTGCACACCTGCATGCTTTATGGCCTTATTTATCTCCACAAAGATTGGAAATTACACAGATTCTGGAGTAAAACTGCCCAGTCTACATTTTGGCTCTGATACTTTGTTAGGGGTATGACCTCAGGCAAATTACCTCACCCCTCTGTGCCTCAGTTTTCTGTTCTCTAAAGCAGAATGATAGTATCTGTCTCACATGGGTATTGTGAGGATTAAATAAATTAACATGTGTAAAATACCCAATACTGTGCCTGGCATATAGGAAGTGCTTAATATGAACTTCCACTTACCCTACACAACTAAGCCTAAACATCATGTCCTGTGGGAGGTCTTATCCGAAAAGCCTTCCCTCTCCTGTGTAAGGAGTTGATTAATTTCCCCATTGTGCCTTATATATTTCCTGTCATTGCATTTATCCTCTCTCAACCCTCAATCCACAACTGCCCCACCCACCTGCATTATCACTATGTGCGCTGGTGTGTGACTGATCCTCGACTAGCGTGTGAGCTTTGGAAATTCCTAATTGTCTCCTACTCCCCAATGAGTAGCACAATAACCAGCGCATGGTGGATGTTTTGTGAGTGTCCACTGGAAGCATAAGGAACCGTGTTTCTGAGATACGGGAACTTCTAAACATTCTTTCATTATCATTGAACACTTTCTAAGTAGAAGATGATTGAAAGCTGCCCTGTTGAGGGCAAGACTTTACAATACTTACACACTCACTTCTTGTCGACATAAATCATAAAAGATCATCAGGCATTACAAGACTTTAACTTACTACAACATTTTCATATTTCATGAACATAGATGAGAAGCATACTGATCAAATGATGACTCAATGTGGAGCATAACCATCCTGAGAATTAGCTGGGTGACCTTGGGCAAACCACGTCATCTCAGTATCATCTGATGAGTAAACTGGGAGCAGTGATGGACTATCTGTACTCCCTACCTCAAGCAAATGTTAGAAAATGAGAGGGTATTTCTCATGGACACTGTGTACACTGATGGTTATAAGGACCTTCTCACCCAGGAGTAATTACACTCCACTTCCCCCTTCTACTCCACCCTGGGGGATATTTGGCAATGTATGGAGATACTTCTGGTTGTTGCAGTTGAGGGGATTATTACTGGTAGAAGCCATGGATGCTGGTGAAAAATCTACAATGTGCAGGAGAGTTCTCAATAATCCCCAAGCAAGAATTATCAGGCCCCAAACGTTGCTAGAGCTGAAGTTGAATAATCCCAATAAGATTCACCGTTTTGTTGCTTAACGTTCAGTTCCATTAATATTTATTCTCGCATTCCAATTGAACAAAACAAAGGATGGCAGTAGTACTTACGTTTTACAAAATATATCTTGGAAACTCATGTGGATTGATGCAATTGTAGCTTTTCAACATGCCATTCTCTGCCACCTTCCTAAACTAGTTGCTATTACTGATCAGAGGCTGTTCTAAGCACTTTACCTGTCTTAATTCATTAAATCCTCACCACAGCCCGGTGAGGTAAGTACTTTATTACCCCTAATTTACAGATAAGGAAACTGAGGCAAAGTATCAGAGCCGGGTTCGAACCCAGTCTTGCTCCGAACATTATGCACAGAACTGGGGTACCACTAAGTCTCTCCACGCTCAGCCCTCCACTGACTTCCTGCTTGAAATGCTGTTTGTAAGCGTGTTTGATTTTCCTTCCCTTACCACCTTTGACAAAGAAATGACTCTGGTTCATGGGGTCTTCTTAGCAGAGGGCCTACTGAGTCTGAGGTATTGGACTGATTAAAGAGGAAAATAGCAACAGCTCGGAGAAGGGGGTAAGAGAAGAAACCTCTCAAGAATTTGGGATCTGCGCCCAGTAATCTATGTAAAAGCACTTTGCAAATGGCAAAGCAGTGGCTTTCAAGCTATAATATATTCAAAATTACCAGGGGAGCTTGTTAAAAATGCTGATTTCCCATCATCACTCTAAGAGCTTCTGATTCAGTAAGTCTGGGAGGTTCCCAGGGATCTGCCTTTTTTTTTTTTTTTTTTAAGATTTTACTTATTTATTTGACAGACAGAGAGAGATCACAAGTAGGCAGCGAGACAGGCAGAGAGAGAGGGGGAAGCAGGCTCCCCGCCGAGCAGAGAGCCCGATGAGGAGCTCGATCCCAAGACCCTGGGATCATGACCTGAGCCAAAGGCAGAGGCTCAAACCCACTGAGCCACCCAGGTGCCCCAGGGATCTGCCTTTTTAACAAGCCCCGGGCTGAGCCTGCTGCAGGGGGTCCAAGCTTACACCTTGAGAAACACTCCGGTACAGCCAGGGCTGGGGGACAAGAGCTAGCTAATCTCAGAAGAAGATCCTGTTTGACCTGCACATTTATTCGAGCCACCTGCATGGGAACTTCCTTGTGCTGTGCTGGTCCCCATAACTGGGGAGCCTCAGTTAGGCCTGGGAGCTTGATTGAGAGGGCAGGGATGAGGAGGACGGAAAGGAGCAGGGCAATTATGAGCACTTCTAGGGAAGTGACTGTTTCTCTGTGCACAGTGAAGGAGCTGTCACTGGAGCCCCTTCTTCCTGCAGTGTCCCCCTAATTGGCTGTTGTAGCTATCATTCTGCCCTGAGGGAGTTTAATAGAAACAAGGAGAAAGAAGAAAAGACATAACTTGGAGCAGGAACAAAAGGGGAGCGGGGCTTATTTCCACCCTCAAGGAAAGAAGCCCTGATTGGTTCCTTTCCCCAGGGTCCTCCCTCACACCAGCCCTGCAACCTTTTCCCCCCTTTTTCTTTTCACCTCACAGGGCCCAATAAACACAAATTGTCTGGGCAGACAGAGCTTTATAATGATCCGGGGAAAATTCTGATGGCCCCAGAATTCTGCCATAAAATAATGTTGTGCTATAGCAAAGTGGTGATGCTTTTAACCTTCTTGCTGAATCTCATTATCTTGGAGATGAACACTAGGCAGATGCCCTTTTACTCTGCGCATCTTTCCAAGAGATCAGTTAAATTATTTCAATTTAAATATCTGAGCATTATATGACATGCATTAACAATACAGGCAATTTACCTTTCACTGAACTAAGTAATTTCAAGTCATTTGAGCAATATAGTGTAGCATGGTGATCAAGACCGCGCAGCTTCAGTCCTAGCCCTGCAAATCACTAGCTGTGTGACCTTGAAGGTTACTTTATATCTCTAAGCCGCAGGTACTAATCTATAAAATTGAGGTAATAATAGGACCTCACTCCCAGCACACACACAAAAACATGTGCACACAACTCTTCAATGTATTGTTGTGACTACCAGATAAGACAATTTGCACGACATATTTTGCCTCATTTACAGCAAACCAGCAATAGTATTTGACTCTGTTGCTTTCAACCTTTTATTTTTCTCCTGAAGTATAAATGTTTGATATTTTAAACTTGATATCTGGACAAAAATTGGAAGACAAGTACAAGGAAAAGAGAAACAATGAAAAAACCCGTTTGCTCTCTATTTGCATTCAGTTTCAAATGCTCATAACACATTGTGAGCAGAACAACAGATGAATTCCATCCAGAGGGAAGTACATATGATTTACAAAGCAGACATAGGAGAAGATAAATCACTCAGTTGCTTACCACACACATTATGAGATATTGAATGTGGATTAGAAGTTTCTTACCAATAGTTTGTCCTCCATTTCTTGAGTGGTTTTATATTTCCGGACTGCAAACAAATGATTATATGTGTGGAAAAAAAAAAAAATATGTAATAGGCTAGAGCACAGTTTCAAGTGAGCCAGAATACCAGGGGCTCTGAAGTTCTGGTATGTTCCCTTAGAGCCCTCTGCATAGGGAAATCTGAGCGTCTTGTTGCTGACAGCCATCTCATTCACATGCCGGTTCCTCCTGGGTACAGCTCTGAGAGCAACAGCCCCAGTCAGTGCAGGTTACTAAGCAACCCATCTCCCCCTGAGGTATACAAGGAGAGCAAGTCTTGATTTTAAAAACAAAAGGAAACCAGAAAGCCCTGCAGAGCAGAGCTAATAATACACCCTCCTCTTCTTTAACTAAATTAACCCTCAAGCTAGTTTACCTTTACCAGACACACAACCTCATGGAAATGGAGTTCGAGAGCATGCTACGATTTTATAAATGAACTTCTAGCGATGTTTTTAATTAATGCCAATAAATGTTATGTTACACTGGAACCTCATATAGTGAATCCTCTTGGGTGCATCATCTCAATCAGGTGCCTAAATGGAAGCTAATTGTCATCTGAGTCATCTAAGCCACAGACTTAGCCACTTTATTTTTGGATTTACAGTTGCTCCGTTATTTTTCATATTATCTAGGTCGTACATACCTAGTACAAAAATTACTAGTTTTGAAGTCGCTAATGCAAAGATGATAAGGAAGAATAGTTGACTGGGTCATTGGAGCTTCTTTTCATAATTCCCAATAGATGTGTATGTGTTTGGGCATTCTCATATAAGCCCTTAGGAGGACATGATGGAACATTTTCTCGCCCTAATTCTCACGCTGATCCGCATTGATCATGCGCTGATTTGTGCAGGCACTAACTGCACCAGACAGCAGAGTGAAGATGCTCAAGAAATGACACAGGGTCCAACCCCTTAAGCAGTATCCTTTTTTACAGAAGAGACAGACTTGGGCATAGATAATGCAAGAGAGGATGGAAAGAGGAACGAGGAAGTTCTTAAAGTTACATCATAATTATGAAACTCACCAACTCCAAATGGAGCTTGAGCTTCAGTATTCTAACCTTTCCTGGGATAGGGTGGGAGAGCAGCTCAGAGGGAGTGTCAGAGATTTAGAACTCCCAAATGGGAACGAGCTTGGGTCTGACAACAACTGGTCTTTTCTAACCTTTCTCACACCACAGCATACATAGAAGGAAAACCATAATTTCATGTTTATGATGCATTGAGGTAAAAGCATTGTGTTCGAAGAGAATGAAGCTCCAGTGACCTGGGTCTTAACTAACTGCTTCCGATGCGCCCCTTAGCATCTACCTACCTTACCACCCCTACCCACATACAAGTGGGTATGTAGCCACAGACCCACTTGGAAGCCCTGCATATTTGAGACATCCTGCTTACGTGGTTTTATCCACCATGGAGCCAGAATCCTCAACATAATATAAAGGAATTATCCCTACCCAGCTAACTATAGTGTGTGTGATGCCGCATGCTTAGGAAGGCAAACTGAGCCGGGATGGAACCCCAACCTGATCACTCACTAGTTTACATGACCTTGGGCAAGTTAGCTCACCTCTCTAAATTTAGAAAAATAACAGGCAGTATCCTCACAAACCATGTTGGGGCTCAAAAGAAAAGGAAGAATGTATATTCCTATGTACAGTCATCAAAAACCCTCCCCTGTTTTGAATCAAGTGGAAACAATGAATAGAAGCTCCTAGTGGGGAAAAAATGCCTCTACATAAAGCTCAGTATTGCCCAATCTGCTCACACATCGTTATCCTAATAAACTGGCTGGTAGGGGGTGCGCTGATTGGAAAGTGGCCATTCATATCGCACCATAATATAGGGTCATAAAACACATGGCCCATTTTTATTTAAAATTATGTTTGGTTCTTTTAGAGTTTTCCCATTAATTTTGATTTTAAAAAATGTCATGTTAAAAAATGGCTTTTGTCGAGAACTGCATTTTTTGATGCCCCCTTAAATTTTGCTCCTGGGGTATCCCTTGCTTCACCCTAGTATTGGTCATGGAAATATGGACCCTGCAGGACGATTATAATTAGGAACAAAGTCTGTAAAATACCTTCACAAAATCGATACTTAAAAATAGTAGGTACCGCTATTGTACAATACCTGTGGAGATCCTGAAGATCTCCACACTGAGAAGCAGCAGTGTGAGAACAGCTTGCGGTTTAGTAAGCGTGTTTGAAAGGATAGGGAGTGAGCTCTAAGATCAGCCTCGAGGTCCTGCTCACCAGGGAAATGTCGATGATTCTTAACCAGAATGTGTGAGGAAAGGGTGTTGGCTCCGGCGGGTTTACTCGTCTCCAGTCCCAGGCACCCTCTTGTGTTCCCCAAGCTGTGTGCCCACCCATCCCTTTAGAGCCTCTTGATTGTACTCAGGTAGTGTTTAGTCTTTGCCTGCACCAAAAAGTCTGTAAATACTGAGTTTACCAATTGACTTTCCTGGAAAGCTCTGATTCACTCCTTTATGTTGAGCAAAATGCTGACAGCCTGCCGAACTGTGCTGAAAGCCTTCTGTCTCTCCAGCTAGGAAACTCTTCTCTCTGGCCCCATATTGATTCTCAATGGGCAGACCTGGGAATTTTGAATCTGCCTTTGGCATCAAGAACAACTTTCTTACAGGAGTCTGACCAAAAGCATTCCCTGTGAGCAGTGCCCTGAGCTGCTTTCTCTAGCAGAAGCTGCAAGGAAGCAACAGCTTTCCTGTTGCCCCACTTCAGCCACCTTGCTGGGAGGGTTGCTTCAGGGAAATTCCCTGTGGGACACATCACCTGCCTCTGCCTCAGAGAATGGATATCCTGGGGTAATTTAATGGCAAACATAATAAAAGAACCAGTAGATAGTTAAATTCCACAAAGGCTGAAAAATTAGCACAGTGACTGCTCCTAACTACCTCCATTTATTCTGGAACTCCGGGAGTCTAGCAGAACAATTCCGTGGTAATTTTGCAATGCATTGCTTCCAGCCCAGGAAGGCAAATAAATAGGTGCTTTCGCTTTTCATTCCCCGAGCTATTTGCAGAGAATGGGGAGAGAGGGGGTTGTAGAAAACACAGCGAACTGTTAAATATTAAAAAAAAAAAAAAAAAAAAAATTAGTCATCAAAAGGCAAAGTGCTTACCGGAGGAAAGACTTGACAGAAAGTAATATCTAGACACAGCACAGGGCTTTCTCACTTCTGATGAGTTTGCAGCCTAAATAGTAAAATGTGCTCTTTCCTAGTCCTTCTTGTTTCCACAGAGACCTCAGCTGACAAACAGCCTGTCACCAACAGTTAGCGCCCTTTGTCTGCCCTGGATGCTGAAGGCTCCGTGAGCAAGGAATGAGCAAATGTGGAATAAATGTTAGCTGCTGATTCCATTCTCACTTGGTACCTTATCTCTCTCACCTGCGAGTCACAAAGGAGCTCTCAGATTTGCTCAATCTGACTCACTTTACACTCTGATTTTTCTTCTACTTCCTCCTCTTTGTGTAACAGAAAGCATGCAGTGCAGGATGCCTCTGTGTTCTTTATTTGCTTGTTTAGAAATTAGTTCAAATTCTCTATTATCTGTTCTCTTTACGAAAGCAGCATATGTCTATAAGCTATTCCAACAATATGGAAATACGGAAAGGAAAACATTAAAAATCACTGATGAGATTATCCAAAAATGACAAGTTAACACGCTGATGTGACTTTGCCTAGATTTTTCCCTGCCTCCCCCTCCTTATTTATTTATTCTCTATCCATTTCCTTCCCCTACTTAAGTTGAGATGCCGCTTACACAGCAAATCTCCGAGTATTCATAGGTGTGTTTCTAGACTCAGTTCGGGTGGTTTAGTTCATATTGATCTCAGAGTCCTGAGGGCTCCACCGAACATTTGCAATGGGATTGAAGACAGAGTGTGTGTGGTGGGTAGGAAGAGGATCCGTCTGCTGTGAGAGCTGGAGGTTCTAGGTCTCCCAGTCCTCCTTTTACCAGACCAGCTTTTATCTTTGCCCAGGAATTAGGGCTTATGTGCAAGATTGTGTTTGCATAAAGAATTATGTGGCAGAAACAAACTAAAACCTCACATACTCTGTTTCCTTTTTCTGTCAGGATATGAGATGTTGCTGTCATGCTTTTGTAGCAGTTATCTTCATGTGATTGCTTTGCTAGGACTGTTTTGAAGCAAGGATGCTTCTGTATGACCTAACATGTATAACTCATATGTGAGTACGGTATGAAATAGAGGTCTTCACCTAATTCCCGAGCCATCCCTGGGCACGAGTGCCTTTTTCTGATGTCTCCTGTTGATGTTTGACTCTGTCCCAGGAAGAGTACAGGTTCTCACAAGGTCAGGGTCCATTCCTGGCTGTTCTCACCATCCACGGGTGCTGTGAGACTGAGACTCAACCCGTGAAGGCCAGAGGGCTCCACAGTGGCTGACCCTGACTTGCTACCCAGCGACTGCTCATCTAGTATTTTTCTTGCTATGGCAACTGCCGCCATGTAAAATGTGGAACTGAGATGCCCCAGCTGCTCTTTGTCTGTCTTTGTGGGATGGGGACAGATGACCACTGTCATTGTTATAGCCTCCTTCCTCACATTCCCACACGCACTAATGAAACCCGTTAGGCTCCTTGAATCATTCCTGCTCCAAGAGTAGCCATTTCCCAGGATTACTGACAGTAGGACGATCTTATCTAGGTAGGAAAAAACCAACCCCATTTCTCTCACCCCAGTGGGGCCTCGCCTCATCACCCAAGAAAGAAAATAACCAAAAAAGCTTTACATTGGTATATCTCACATATTTTGAAGTGGGTTATCTGTCCTACCCACGAAAACTTTGTCACATTCTCTGAGAATTTATTTGTATATTAAATGGTCCGCCTCCCAAAACTTTGCTTTTTCTCTTGACTTCACTAGGGTCTTACTCATTTGCATTCGGTTAATAATTATTTGACTTACTAATGGCACTTATTTGAAGATCTAAAATATATATACCTCTGTCTTTGTAGACTTCCTCATAATTCTAAATCTATTTGGATGGATGTAAAATAGATACTACGAGACAGTAGATGTGGAAAAAGGTAATACTTAGACTTTAAATGAATCACTAATATTTACTCAGTACTTTTAATTATATATGTGGACTATATGACATTTATAATCATGGTTAGAAAGGAAAGGATGAATATATTCTTGGAAGCTAACTTACAACAGGCTTTTGACATATTCTGTTGAATTGATATGACTGTAAAATTAATGCACATATAATTTCTAAAATCCCAATAGTATAATACTGAATAAAGGAAAAATTCTTCATCATTGCTATAAGGGTTAAAGGCAGCAGAAGGATTAAGAATATCTTTCACACACATTCCTTGGTAACTAAAATGTATTTTATACCTTTGTAGGATTATTTCAGTGTGGTTCTGCAAAAACATCTCAGATTGAAGGTCTACATCAAAACCACACACAGTGCTGTAACTTTATCACACAGTTGTGTATCCCCCAGGGCAAAGGGCCACTAATTACTCTTTAATTTTCCCCCTCAGGATTTTCCTGATGAATCTTACTTGTTTAATCTTCACTATAGAATCATTCAGTCAAGACCTGAATTAAACTTTGACTTTACAGGAACAGTCTGTTTGGCAGCAAAGGAAAATGACAATCTTGAAAGGTGTGATCTTTAAATGCAACTCTATTAAATGCTACACACGTTTTGCTTCAGCAAGAATCACCTGAAAGTATTTTGACCTTTAGTGTCTGACATTTGTCCTCATTGTAAATTAGAATTTGCAAACGCGGTTGGTGGTTCGTTCTATTTTTACACTGTTTTTCCCAAGGGAATGTCTGAGAGGCGTGAGCATGCTGTCCTGCTCCATCAGCACCTCATGAAGGTGAAGTGTTATTGGATCACAAGTTGACTGCTGCTCTCCTAATAGGAATCGTATGGTATGAGCTGTTGTGAGGGAAGAGAATAGCCCAGTTGATGTGAGAAAGAGGAAGCAACTTCAAATTACAACTGGGGAGGTGGGCTACTGAAGACTGATTTTGTTTTTCCTGCGGATTACTCTTCATTATTTCTGAAAATGTATTTAAATACACTTATACACACAGTTTCTAGGTGACAAACCAAATTTTCACCCATTCATTCCCCTCCTCTTCTCCTCTACCTATATTCTTTTAAGTTGCTGTAAACAGAGACACATTCAAATTACTCCAGTTATGAGATTTTATTTTAAAGATATAAGTGAAATAAGGAATCTTTCAGCTCTTTGAGGTTACAAGGAGCAGAGAAATTCATGATGGAGTAAAATATAAGGATGCCCACTGAAATAAGAATGACAGAAAAAAATAACAAAAGAGTTTTATATCAGCATATTTGAAAGTGTGGGTTATCAAAAGTGTGCATTTTCTGAGAATTCATTTGCATGTTAAATAATCTGCCTCTCAAAAACTTTCATTTCTCTGTTGACTCTACCATTGTTTTAGTCATTTATATTCAACTAATAAATTGTTTCACTGTGTACAAATAGGAGCTGCCCATTCAGGCCTCAAGGAACTTGAACAAGATCTAAAATGGCTTTCAGGATATGCTTTCTGTTCTCCTATATGGCCCTGGTAGGACTCAAGTTATCTTTGCTTTACTTTTCCTGAGACTACTGAACCTCTTCTGACTAGCTGTTTCTCCTGCTACTCTCTTCGCTTCTAGGCATCTTCTCTCTCTTGGCACATGGTGTCTCCCCATTGCCTTCTTTCTCTGTCTCCCTCATCTCGTGCCACTTTACTCTGCCAAAGCTCTCTGGATATCTGGCATTCAGACTCACCAAGAGAATCTGATTAGTTCAGCCTGTCACTGTTCTTACAGAAAAGCTTTTGTAGTAGCCTTTGTATCAGGCATCAGGCCCCGGCCCAGTTAACTGTGACCAGGGGCAGGGTCACCTGGCAGGGTCCACCATGAGTCTCTATGCCCAAGGAATCCCCTGCAGCTGCTTTTCTCAGAAAAGCGTCACGCATATGACAGGCCTTCAGAGTGGAATGGCTTGGTTAGTATGGGAAAGTTTTCGATTTTTATTCACGCTCACTAAAGAGGTCAACCCTTGTACTGTCACAAATACTGGTCTTGACGTCGGTCACTGAAATAACAGAGTGTCACAGAATGCAGCTCAAATTAGCACATATTGGCATAAAGATTTCTTGGCCCTTACCACTCAAACACATGAGGGAGTGACTCTAGATAAGAAGGTGTAGGTGCTGGTGAGTATGGTATGTATGTGACCTCTGCTTCCCAAGCCATTCCAGGGATGGACATCACCATCAGTGGTTGACTAGGATTTGTGAAGGCCCATCCTTAAGTTCCTTGCTTAGAAGGAACTGCTTCCTCCCTCAAATTTTTTACGAGTAGAGCTTGGAGTTCCCAGTGGGTTTTTCCCATGTGCTCTGAGAACTAAGCCCCTCGACGGCCATGGCATGCCTGAATTCTACCCCTCTTTTGTCTTGAATGCTTGTGATGAAGACCCTGGATGCAGTTGATGCCAGGAGAGGCAGCTGTGCCTCCTGCCAAAAACACCAATGCAGCTGTTTCTGCTGCTGACACTGCCTACCAGACTGAAACCTACCCTGACTGTAGAAAAAGATGTCACCAAGTATAACTGTGCTCAACATTCAGGGCCTGGCATCCAGCAACAGCTGCAGCCAAGTCTACATTCTTAGTGTTGCTGCTTTCATCACCAGTGATGCTGTCACTGCCATCAGTGCCGCTCCTGGTGCCCGTGAGCCTGTTGCCTTGTCCTTTTCACACCCCAGAGAGATCTAAGGGAAAACAGATTTTTTTTTTTCTTTCACTTGTTCTTTTATTGAAATTGTATCCTCCACAAACTCAGTCATGAGTCCATAGGACCTAGGCCAGGGCATACTCTAGGTGACAAATTGTGTTCAGAATCCTCTCTCCCATCCAGTGGCAGTTTGCTGGCTTCCCTCCATTATTTTCATTTCTTTGGTGATGAGTTCTTTCCCACAAGCTTCTTGGTCCCTGTGTATAGGAATAAGATAGGCCTTGGGCATCCCATAATCTCTCTCTCTTTTTCTCTTATCCCATAATCTCTTAATCTACTATAATCTGTGAGTCCCATAGCAGTTGTGGTGGAGGGATTGACAATGCAAAATGATTTTATATTGTTCCAAGTGACCCCAATGGCACAAATCCCTTAAAACTGACTGAATCGCTCCACCATCTGAGGCACCATTAATAAGACCAGGAGTGTTTCTGATTCAGGAAGAGATGATCTGTAGTTGGCAGATAACCAGTGAGGTGGGCTAGTGTAAAAGCCCTCCCCAGCAAGGTTAATACCCAAAAGATCTTCTCTCTTAAAAAGATTGAAAATGAGTTACATTTACAGAGGGAGTGAGCAATTGGAAATGGGAAAATAAGCTGAAGGACACAAAGCTAGAAGAAAAGAAGCAACCGCTAGGAAGTAGAAGTCTAAAGGTAAAAAGAACGTGGGGGGAGGAGTGGCTGACAGGAGTAGCAAAGAAAGAGAATAAACTGCATTTCAAGTATAGTGCAGTTGCTAGGGTGGGTAATGACAGCCAGTAGCCATGAGCTCCTGAGGGGAACACTACCAGAAATTTCCCTTGTGTGAGTCTCTAGAGCTGCTATTGCAAGTACTTGTATTAGAAATGCCAGAGAATAGTTGTCTTTAACAGGAAAATATCTGGGGCACCTGGGTGGCTCAGTTGGTCAAGCTACTGCCTTCGGCTTGTGTCATGATCTCAGGGTCCTGGAATTGAGCCCCACATGGGGTTCTCTGCTCAGCGGGGAGTCTGCTTTTCCCTCTCTCTCTGTGCTTTCTCTCCCTCTTTTGCTCTCTTTCAAATAAGTAAATAAATAAAATCGAGCAAACAAACAGAAAAGTATCTTACACTACTTACACTACTTTTCACTAATGATTTTTCTGAACCAAGAATTGTCACCATAAGGTCTGGCAGTGAAAATAGCTTATGCTGGGGCGCCTGGGTGGCTCAGTGGGTTAAGCCTTTGCCTTCAGCTCAGGTCATGATCTCAGGGTCCTGGGATCGAGCCCCACATCAGGCTCTCTGCATAGCAAGGAGCCTGCTTCCCCCTCTCTGCCTGCCTCTCTGCCTAGTTGTGATCTCTCTCTCTGTTACATAAAGAAATAAAAAATCTTTAAAAAAAAAAAAAAGAAAAAAGAAAATAGCTTATGGGCTTGAATAAGTGAAAAAAGAACTTTGCAGGGAAACCTATCCTCCTGATTTCTGTTGGACACAGCTTTCTGTATAATGTTGAGAGAGTACACACTCTATTTGCTGATTATTGCCTACCTTAAAATTTTAGAAAGTTTCTATCACTAAACTCTTTACTGGGAATTATAGACACTCTTGATTCATAAACATCTTTATCTTCCTAAATTCATGTTCTTGTTTATGATAGTTACTTTAAATGGGAAATTAGAGGAACATCACTTAGTTTCTTTAAAAATAATAATTTTTCTGAAACTATAGAGACTGTGTCTTTTGTGGGGGGAGAAAAAAGCAACAACAATAACGACGACAACGTATTTCTGCTGTCTTTTTATTTCCCCGGAGGGCTATTAAACACTGTGTGGTAGTCTTTTATCAACAGTGTTTATGTTGCATGATTTTGTTTATTTAGATGCTTGTAGAGTGTAAAATTATGGGTTTGGTGGTTTGTAGCTAGAATTTGCTTCCCTACTTCTATCCTTGCTTTTACTTGAAATTTGAATGGTTTGGGAGAGTATGGTTTTGTTTTCTTCTCTAAAGCAGATAAAGAGTATGCAGACTCCCCCAAGGAACTCTCCTCAGATTGATAATTGGAGAAAATTCCTCTCCATTTTGGTGCTGCACAGTTCTCAAGTCAAGTTATATAAAATGAGCACAGCTTGGGTCAGGCAGGGGGTTGGACTTATAGTGCCTATAGCTTTTCCACACTGGACTAGACTAGTTCATGTGCTTGCCCCTCACTTCTTCTAGGAGAGATCCTGTTCTTTTTTTTTTTTTTTTTTTTTTTGAATATAAGAAGCAACCTAGGAAGGTTGATTGGCCCAAAGCTGTGGAGAACATCAATTTTAGTTCATTTTTTTTCTGCATTTTTAGTTTATTTTTTTCTATTTTCAACAAAGTAGAAACTTACTTTGAAAGAAGAATCTAGAGCTGAGTTTTTCACCTCTCTTCCTCTAAATGGGTGTGTTACTATGTGTTCTTGAACAGGGCAACACTCGCTTTTGTCAGCTTTTTAGATTGCTCTCAGCTCATCCTGATTTTGTGACTTCTAGACCTAAATCTTAGGGACTCATGGGAGCTGAAGTCAGTTTGCCTTTCAGAAGTCGTGCATGGAATTATGGTTATTGTCTCTAAATCACGCACAGCTATACATCAGTTATAGTGGTTTTCATTGTTATTTTTGGTGTTTTTTATTTGTTTTTTTGGAGGGTTGGGTAAGTTTTTTTTTTTTTAATTCCTAAATTTTATCTATCTATCTATCTATCTATCTATCTATTTATTTATTTGGCTGCAACTAACAGAAAATCAACTTGAACTAAATCAGGCAACCAAAATAGGAAAGGGAAGTTGTCGCTTCGTGGAAACTAAGGGTTGAAGAAACAAAAAAGATGTGAATGCATCTGGGCCTTAAGTCAACAGGAAACCTTGACCTGGATTTTGTATGGTCTTTCTCATCCTCTCTCTCTCTCTCTATCTCTCCCCCTCCTTCTTCTCATACCTGTGTTCCCCTCTGCTCTTCTCAGGGAGCTGGCTTCATTCTCTTTGACTGCAGACTTACCACTGATACCATTTCCCATTTTATGGTTTCTGTGTGCCAGAGAGGTACTGTGAGTCTCTTCTTTGTTTGGTCGTTAAAACTGCTTAGGGAAAAGCTTTGAATGGCTCAGCTGGGAGAGGTGCCCACGGCTCAACCATTCAAAGAACTAATCAACTGTAACACCTTGTAAGAACTTGGTGGTATCCATGGGAACCACAGGTAAGCTTGGGGAGGGAAAGTGGAAAGGGGGACTAAGTCTCAAAAGGAGGGGAAGAGCAAGGAGGCTTGGCATTCACAGAAAGGAAACAATACACGTCCTTCAGAGAAATCTGGTTTAGTTGTGTGGGTACAAGGATATTCCTTATCTGTATTTCAGTGCGTGAGCTCACATATGTTTGTCACTGCTCCACATCCGATCCCAGGACTGGATTTTTCCCATTGCAAGCATGTGGAAAAATAGGCTTATTTGTGGGTAATTAGTGACACAGATTCTTTTTTGTATTATGAGATAAGTTATACCATAAAATTGAACTTTTATACCAAGTTATTTACCAGAAAGTTGAACTTTTTCCTTCACATACTTGATTGTTGATTGGTTGATTCTGGATCTACCATAAAGTTTGAAATAGCTTAAAAAGAAGGGCGTTTGGACTTCTTCGATGATGTGTGATGTGCCGACAGTAAAACAAATCTTCCACCTAGCCAGTGCTGAAAATAAACTGATTTCAATTGCAGAATCGAAGCATCATCTGAAACCCACACTGCTGCTTTCATAAAACAGCTATTTGACTTACTGCTTATTGTTCAGTTTTTTAACTTTAAAGGTCATGTAAGCATTGTGTAGCCCATGGCTCATCCCATTACTGGGTAAAGGAAAACTTCAAAAATCTCCCAGAAATCTCCTCTGGTTATAACTGAATAGAAAGAGGCGGATTTTTGACAGTGAATGGATACATTTAACAAATTATTGCTCACTAAAAACATAAAAAGAAGCCAAAGTCACTTTGACTTTGAGGATTAACCTTATTAATGAGACTATTTTTTTTTTCTTTTCCTTTACTTTTTGACCTTTTTCAGATGGATTTATAACAAAATGCGCTACTAAAAATTGAGCAAACCAGTTATTTTTGTGCACTGTTCTTGTTTTCCTTTTTCCAGCATCCGTCATTTAATGCATACTTGGAGAGAGAGTCTGTCTTGATAGACAGAGGAACGTTTCCCACCAGAGGGCAATTTGGCAATACTTCCATCTATGTAGTCTCCACTGTGGATTTGCCTAGATTAGGGAGATAATTAATAAGGACAACTTCAAATCACATAAACTAGCTATAAAAATTTCAACAAAGAGAAAAAAAAAAGAAAAAAATTTCAACAAAGAGATAAATGAATAAATTAAATTGTCTTTTATTGGGGCTCCTGGGTGGCTCAGTAGGTTAAAGCCTCTGCCTTCGGCTCAGGTCATGATCTCAGAGTCCTGGGATCAAGCCCCGCATCAGGCTCTCTGCTCGGCAGGGAGCCTGCTTCCCCCTCTCTCTCTGCCTGGTTGTGATCTCTGTCTGTGTCAAATAAATAAATTAAAAAATTGTCTTTTATTTACTTATTATTACTATGGCAGGGGTTGGGGGTTCATTCAACTTGCACAGACAAGGGGCAGCTAAAATCTGGATATTTCCCAAGGATTTATTGTTTGTGCTTGTTAGCACATCTGACTAAAGTCAAACTCTTAAGAATTATCTAATCTAACTTTACAGGTGGCTTCAGGGAGAAATAAATATCTAAATGCTTAGGGGCAAGTCAAGTGTAAAATATGCTTTGTGAAAATGCCTGCTGAATTTGACATGACATGCTTTATTATCACAATGGATGATCTGATAGTAAGAGCCCCCAGGCTTTTGAGGCTCATTGGTGTCGATTTTGGGAACAAGGGTAAAAGATTTTTATCTTCAAGCTTCACTGTTATTCCTTATTTTGTGGCTCTTTGAGGAATGTTTGTAATTGTTATTCAACAAAATAACCAAAAAGAATAGATCTAACATAGCATTTTTATATGAAAGATTCAAGATTATCATCAATCTATAAATTTATCTTGGGATATTTAGTTTGTGTGAATTCATTTTTGCCATAAATTTTTAAAAATTAGAGGTTTATTTCTTAGTTACTCATATCAACTTTCCATTTGTATTTGTAACAGATTTCTCAAATTTGATATTTCCTACACTGAGCTCTTGATCTCCCTTCACCAATCTGGTCTACCTGCAGACATGTCCTTCTCAGTAAAAGGCAATTCCATCTTTCTGGTTGCTCAGGCCATGATCTTAGAGTCACTCTTGACTCCTGTCTTTCCCTTATATACCAACATTCAAATGATTAGCATATCTTAACTGATTTTATCTTGAAAATACATTTAAAATCCAGTCAATTCTCATTTCTTTCATTACCATCTTCCTGGTCCAAACAACCATCATCTACAGCCTTGTTTATTGCAGTAGCCTTACTTTGACCTTCCTGTTTTATTCTTTCTCCAAATAGTCTACGTGCAAAAGAACAGCCAGGGTGATGCTATAAAAACCTGATATTCTTCAGCTTAAACTTTCCAATATCCTTCCATTTCTCCCAAAGTAAAGGCCCTTCAAAGACTCCCAGGCCCTATGAAATCTCTTCTCCACCTCACCATCTCACTTACCTTTCTGACATCACTTTCTGGGACTCTCTCCCCTTCAGCCACGTTGCCTTCTTTCCCCTTCTTCCATTCTGAAGGTGCGAGTGGCAGTCCCTGTGACTAGTTCCTTCAACCTGAATTTTCTGCTTCTGACTCCATAGGAGCCATATCCCCAGCATAAGAACTATCAGCCTTGAACCTAGTGGTGGACAGTCGTTGGGAAAATTTAGTTCTTACTATACTCCTTCACAGTCTTCTACTGAAGTCACATGTATCTTATAAGCAGCTAAATCGTATGTGATAGAAGGACAAGAAAGGGGAGAGGGAGGAGACCTAATGTAACTGTAAATTATGAGAATGGAGCTATAACCCATGATAAGATTACTTACAGTAGTACCTATTATTTTATATTCTTACCTTTCATTAAATCTGGAGATTTCATATAAACCTTCTTGTACCATTTAGAATAGTGGAATTTTCATAGGCAATACTTAGCCAACCTCTTAAAATATATGAGTGTGTGTGTGTAAAGAATATGGTTCCTAGGCCTGCAACTAAGCCTGCCAGAGCGGTTTTCTTCCAGTTTCTGAGAAGCCCTGGTCAGCTTTAGCAGGTAGAAGCGTTTTCATCATCAATAAATCTAGCCTAAGCAAATAACTGAATAAGAGAACGAATTTTAAGGTCTTAGATGCTGACCAAAGAATAAAAAAAATCAAACACCCCCAAAAATGCATGTTCTGTGAGGTTCAGATTAAGAAGCATTAATGAAATTCACTAAAGCAAGCATTGCTATTTTATGTATTACACATTTTCTTGATGAAAGAAGGTGTCAACAGGGCTCCTGGGTGGCTCAGTCAGTTAAGTGTCTGCTTTCAGATCAGGTGATTCCCTGGGTCCTGGAATTGAGTCCCACACTGGGCTCCCTGCTCAGTAGTGGAGTCTGGTTTTCCCTCTCTTTCTGCCCTTCCCCCCTGCTCATGTGCACACACACTCTCTCTCTCCAGCTCTCTCTCAAATAAATAAATAAAATCTTAAAAAAAAAAAAAAAAGGCAAGGTGTCAACACAATCCATTTTTAGTGGCTTTTGAGCAGAGGTTCAGGATAAGGATCAGGTTTCTAGGACCAACTGCAAATGTGCTCATCCTTTGGGAACACAGGAAAGGAAATCTAATGATGAAGAAATCTTCATAGGGCAGCCTGGAGGAAAAAAAAAGACCAGAAAAAAGGAGAAGAGCAGAGTGGAATGCAAGCTGCCACAAAAGTCTTGAAGTCACTGGTTGAATACCTCCCCAAACTATGCTTGATGATTTCAAGGCCTGGAGAAGCCAGTGAGTGATTGACATTAAGCCTCACTTGTAGTTCAGGTGTACTGTGATTTTTGCTTGACTTCATTAATAAGGGTAAAAGTTATCTTTGTCTCTTATGGTCAATTACTAGATTAGTTTTAAAAGATCAAACTTTGTCTAGAAATTGGCATTCTTTTCCTATGATTTTCATATTTTCCAATCCTTGGAGTTTCCTAAAATTCTTAACAAGAATTTTGGATATCTTAGTGCTAATTTTATTTCTTATTAAAAATCTTCAGCTTTGGGGCGCCTGGGTGGCTCAGTGGGTTAGAGCCTCTGCCTTCAGCTCAGGTCATGATCCCAGGGTCCTGAGATCGAACCCGCATTGGGCTCTCTGCTCATCGGGGAGCCTGCTTCCTCCTCTCTCTCTCTGCCTGCCTCTCTGCCTACTTGTGATCCTCTGTCAAATAAATAAATAAAATCTTAAAAAATAAAAATAAAAAATAAAAATAAAAATCTTCAACTTCTACCATCAACCTTACCTTCCTTTTTTTTTTTTAGCTTAATGAGGTATCATTGACAAATAAAATTATGAGATATTTAAAGGTTATGATATTTACCCTTGATTCTTACAGAAAGCATTTTTATTTCTTTTGATTCTTTTGTTGTTTCCTCCTATCTCTCTATATTATAAGCTTATATGCTAGCTTTTGACTTGTTAATTATAGTCATATAATTATAGTTTCCTGCTATACTGGATTATGACTTAACCCACTAACACAATTATCTTGCTAAGTTTTGTTTATTGTCTTGTCTTTGTTATTTATTTTCATTTCTATCAAGTATAAATGGTATCTCTTCATTCCACTTCACTATTCTTCCTCACATTCAGCCATTCAGCTGTCTATATTTAAACATTTATTTTGTCAAATTTCATTTTTGTTCTATGTGAATAAATGCTTCTAGTTTTTTATGTTTGTTGTTTTAACTAACTCCTACTGAGGACTTACTATGTGTCAAGCACTATTACACACACTTTGTGTAAAGTAAT
Source organism: Meles meles (assembly GCF_922984935.1). NCBI lineage: Eukaryota > Metazoa > Chordata > Mammalia > Carnivora > Mustelidae > Meles > Meles meles. The sequence goes on along the minus strand of NC_060068.1, from coordinate 75,509,595 downwards.
TGAAGCCTCCCCAAAAGCTGATGAAATAGGTAACTTATTTCTATCTTACAGAAAGGAAATTGAGTAACATAGAAATCAAGTAAATTTCTGGATTCATATAGCCACTAAAAACCTTTGAATCTGTTTTCTTAAACACTGACTAATACGGTCAATCTCTTTAGGTTGTCTCTTAAAATCAAGTCATTAACCATTATTTATATTCTGTTTACAATATAAATAGTATCCATTATAGTGTCAAGTAGTGTTTTATGATTACACTCAATTTCTTATCTGGTTTGTTAGTTAGTTTGTTTGTTTGTTTTTTTAGATTTTATTTTATTTATTTGACAGAGAGAGAGATCACAAGTAGACAGAGAGGCAGGCAGAGAGGAGGACGCAGGCTCCCTGCAGAGCAGAGAGCCCCATGCAGGGCTCGATCCCAGGACCCTGAGATCATGACCTGAGCCGAAGGCAGCGGCTTAACCCACTGAGCCACCCAGGCGCCCCTCTGGTTTGTTTTTTAATTGCTTTTTTTTTTTTTTCTTATGTTGCCTGCCTTTTCTATTTCTTAAAATCTTTTGATATGTCAAGAATAGTATTAAATCTCTTTTTTTCCTTTGATACCTTTTCCCAAGCCTTTCATTATCCTCCAAAAGTTGTTCTGATTTCTCTACAGAATGGATCACTGCACAGTTCTGTCCTGGACTGGATAATCTATTTCCTAGATTTCACATTTTCCTCCTTAATTTACTGTCTTACTGAGCTATAATGTATCCTCAAATTACCCTAAGAAATGGTAGTAGAAAGTACCTTTCAAAGAACTTACATTTTTGAAGGTTTTAAAAATGTGTCTTTCTTTGGACAGTTGTTTTGACTGCTTCTAGGATTCAAAGTTATAAAGAATTTCCACTCAAAGCTTTGAAGGCATTTGTCCATTATCTTCTACCATTTGGTATTGTTGATTGGATGGCCAGTGCCAAACTATGCTTGTTATTTTGTGGATGCCCCATGCCCCTTGTTTCATTCCTATTGTCCTTTGTCTCTGTGATTCTAAGAGTCACATGTCTTCAGTGCTGTGCAGAGCTATGTTTCTTCTCCTTGGAACCTACTAAGATAATGTCTCTCTCTAGCATTCTGAAATGCTATGAAAATACAATTAGAGTAGTCTCTAATACTTCATGTACTGGGGACACACTGGGCTTTTTTAGTCTGAAGACTTTCTTCTTCCATTCTAAGAAATCTCTCTCTATATATTTTTTATTTCTTCCCCTCTGTCTTCTCTGGTCCATTTTTAAAATTCCTTTGAATAGAAAGTTGAACTTCTGAATTATCATATATGTCTTACCACTTTTCTCTCACTTTTTTTTTATCTTTTTAAATTTTTATTGTAGGAGATTTACTTCTCAACAGTCTTTTTCAGCTTCTGCAAGTTTTTCTTTTTATTTTTTTAATTTCAGAAAACATTTTTGTAAGTATCTGGAGCTCTTTTTGTTCTCTAATTTTTCTTTTCTCGTTTCATCTTGTTTTTGTTTCATGGATGCAGAATCTTCTCTGATCTTTTTAACATTGCTTAGGAATTTTTTTTTTCTAAATTCTGCAGGATCACTTTTCTCTGCCGCTAAGTTTCTTTCTTCTCTTAGTGTTGTTGTTATAGGGTTTTCTCAGGTTTGGTGCCCCTTGTTTCTCATTTGTATTTAAGCACAGGCCATGGAGTGTGAGCTTTCTGAGGGTAGGCAGGGCTTGACGATTAGTCAGCTACACTGTAGGGTGAGTGGTGAAGGAGCTGGCTGTGACATTAGAGGACAGAGTCACTTGCTCAGTCCCCTTCCTGGCTGTCCTGGTTCTTCTTAGATCGCTCATTCCATACCATGAGAAAAGATCCTTTTCCTTTTATCATTTGTTCACTTGTTCAAAGAGTATCTGTCTGGCAGCCAGGAGGGCTGTGTTTGGGGGAAGGGAAGGCATTGACCAGGTAGTCTCTATTTTGTATTTCAGTGAATCCTCCATCCCATGCCCCCTGTTTCATTCCTACTCTCCATTGTCCCTGTGATTCTAAGAGCCATGCGTCTCCAGTGCTGTGCAGAGCTAATGGGCTTCCTTCCCTATTGCTTTCCCCTCCCATGTCAGGCTTCAGCTTACTCTCTTCCACATTGACAAACACCAGTCATCCTCGTGTTTCCAGGAAAATATATGGTAAGCATATATCTGTATATAAGAATATCCCAATTCATTTAATTCTGATAAATTACAAGTATGATAAATTCCCTCGAAATACTATTAGAAATATGCATTTTTAATGTGTAAGTTTGCAAAACTTCTACCTGAAGCATGATTGTGTGTACCTTTGGCTAGGAAGCTCTGAGTTCCCTTCCTATGTCCCATTTTTAAGTTAAAGCTGCCATTCCCTAGAAGGTAAATTTTCCCCACTATGAAATAATTCTGAAATTCTAGTGTGCTTCACCTGGTGAGTTATTAAAAATACAAAATATTGGGCTTCAAACCCAGAAAGTCAGGAGATCTAAACTAAGGCCCAAGAATCTTGCTTTATAATACATTGTTCAGATTATCCAAATGCACAGTACATGACTTTCCTTTGAGAGTTCCACTCTAAGGATAAAGAAGGAAAAGGGAGATTAATTAACAAGCCAGTGTTTCCAGATAAATACTTTAAGAGGAAATAGAGCAGAGAAAATAAGCATTGTAAATGTCTCTATAATACCTGAGTCCTCTAGAGTTAAATAGATGGTAATTCTTCACATTAAACATGTAAATGAACCAAAAAGATATGGATGTCATTATGAGGTTAATTTCTTTTTCTTTCTTTCTTCCTTCCTCCTTTCCTTCCCTTTCTTTTTCCTTCCTTCCTTCCTTTCCTCCATCCTTCCTTTCTTTTTCTTTCTTTCTTTCAAGAAAAACTCATTACTTACGTAAAGAACTTTTATAATTACCAAAATTCCAAACTTTGTAATGATATTTTCATTTGTTTTGTGAAATAATAATTCTAGAGAATAATGTTTCTTCTGCATATTGGATTGATGTGCCTCTCCCAAACTCAAAAGATACATAACCTTAACCTGCCCTTTTAAAATAAATAGCAGCTTTCATACCTGTCTTTTCCCTAGAATATCTCTTATTCTCTGAAACTCTGTGTTTGTTCATAGTGTCAGGGCAAACCGCAGGCTCTAAGACAAAAGTGAATAGGTAAGCGTGCTGGGACTGGAAGACTTTCTTTGCTGTCAACTGTTTTGCTTGGAAGAAAGATCACCAAAGGGAGCTATTTGGTTGAGACTAAATATTCAAATGAAGTTAGCATTGCATTCAAGCCAGTTTGTTCTTTTTTTTTTTTTTTAAGAATTTGAGCTATTTTCCTCTGCATTATTATACATGTAGACAGGTAGAAACCTGCAAAGTCAAACTGTGAAGGAAGAAAAGTGACAGAAGTCTTTGTTAGATTCTTAAGGGAGATTTGCCTGTCTTCCTCTAGTGTATATCCACCAGACAGGTAGCTGTGATTTCTTTACAGATATCTACTTCTACAGGGAAGTTACTCCCTCTGATTGAAAAGTCTAGCATGATTGGACCCAAAATAACTGTGGCCGAATGCCAAGAGAAATTTCCCCTAAGCATGAATGTCTTCCCTGTTTCCACAATCCTAGACAAGGGGTGCTTCAAATCTATTCACCCCCCACCCCTCACCCACTCTGTCTGTCTACTAAGGCAAAAGTCCTTCACTTACCTTCACTTGAATTGTTTCTATCAGCCTCCATTTCTCACTTGGCTGTAAGTTCATGGCTAACATTTAATGGCTGACATATGGACTAATTTAGGAAAGCTTAGATCTCAGGCTGCAGTTTTACAGATATGTTGATCCTAAAACAATGAACATCTTTTTACACATAGAAATTTCCTTAATTTTTAGGCTAGTTACCCGGGAGAGGAGGAAAGAGAGGAGGTAAAGAGAAAAAGCAGGAAGACATCTGCCTTTGAACTGCACACCCTCCTTACCCCGACCTAACAGCTCCTTCACTGGGAGGTTGGAAATGGACTCAGGTCTTTCTTCTCTTTCCATTATTTATCTTGTGATTCAGATTTAATTTTTTTTAAAGGATCAGTCTACCAATAACATCTTGTGAGCAAAAATAAAAAAAATTAAGAGAAGGAAATTTGCTAATTCACTTACAAATTATAAGGTTGATGAGAATATACTTAAGAAAAGTAAGTATATCAACCATTTGTATCCATTAAAAATGCATTTATTGATATCTCATCCTCTGCCAGGTACTGAGGTGAAATAAAGATCCCACTATACCGACTTCGGCAGCACATATACTAAAATTAGAACAGTACAAAGAAGATTAGCATGTCCTCTGTGCAAGGATGAATGTAAATTCGTAAGGCATTCTATATTTAAAAAAGAAAGAAAGAAAGAAAGAAAGAAGTAGAAGTCTCACTGATTATTTCATTCTTATCACCCAAACCTAGAAAAAATGTGCTTTCATTTCTACCTGTCACTTGTGTTTATTGATTTTTATTTTACAAAAAAAAAACACAGCTTTTCACTTTTTGTCCTTTACTATCACAGAAGAATATTCTCCAGTGTTTTTACAATCTTCTATGATGTTTCATTATCATTAGTCCTCAGACTATGGTTGGGATGGGATGCTGTCCGAGGGCTTAAAGGGGAGGTATATGAATCAAAATATGATGATCTAACATAATATCACATTTGTGAACTCAGGTTGAGTTCTTTACCTAATAAGTAGCAGTAACTATTTCCTAATTTTTGGTGGGGTATTAACGGCCAGCATTAGAGAGAGTATTAGCACAGTGACACCAAACAGTAATCATCAAAATGTTTCCATTAGATTTTATTTTTTCTCTTAATTACAATAGAACACGAATTTAGACTTCCGCACTTTACAATCCTTTACATTGTAATACATGACGTGAATGAAATCAGCAGTGCCCCCTGGCCCTGTGGTTGAGTTCTCCAGACCCAGGAGTGGGAAAGGTCTGCCGTGTCACAGATGGCTAAAGCATGGGGCAAGCAAGGCTGAGGAGAGGATTGATGAGGTAATTAGGCCTACGAGAACAGACCAAATAGTGTCAAATAAATAATTTAATTTCAGCCTTTTTCATTAATATTTTAAAAACAGAAGGATGGGGGAGTTTGGACTGTCTCCTTCCAGTGCCCACAAATGACATGCTCTACATTCAAAATTTCTGTTGCCAATCTACACTTAAAAAGTAGTTCAGGGATTAAATTAGCAATAAAAGGTTTGAGACTAATACCTAGGATTTTGACTCCTAATCCAGTGCTTTTCCCAGTACAATACAATATCTCGGTCTTCAGCTAGAGATATTTTTGCTGACAGGGAATTTCTTCTAGGACATAAAGTCTAGTAGGTTTATAGGAAAACCCAGTGGACTCCTTCAGCTTTAGTCCAAGTGTGGGCAGCTGTCATGAGCAACAAGTTGTCAGCAGAAATGTGTGTGGACAGGGACAAGGCAGGGATGGAAGGAATAAGAAGGATTGTGTCTCTCCTGTTCCCTGTCCTGGCCCCGGCCAAAGTGTCCCCATGACCCTCACTTCACATTCAGTTTTGAAGGCAGAGGCAGCACTTGCAGAATGGCTGGATATTCACAGAAGTGCTGCCCTTCCTTTTTAATGCCCATCCTATCTGAAATCCAGAACATTGGCAATCCTTGATCTCTAGATTAAACCTCAAGGTTGAGAAACAATTGCGTTTGAAGAGAGAGGGTAAGTGGATCAATCAGTCACTTTTCTAAGCATTTCCTAAGTTATCTGACAAATCTCATGACAAGACCTGACACAATTTAGTATGTTTTTATCAACTGAGTTTTAATATAGTATTAGTAAATTAGAACGTAGTAACATTGAAATGTTTGGTTGCATAGGACAGATTTCTAAAAGGTGTGCATTTGGAACATCCTAATTCCAGTGAAATTTCCCACATCGTCATCATCATAAATTACAGGCAAAGGCACATTGAGAAGAACAGTCTCTTGCAAAGGAAACATAAAATATCCAGGCATTAAGCATAACAACATATTTCAAATAACACAAAAAGAAGGGCACCTGCATGGCTCAGTCAGTTAAATGTCTGCCTTCGGCTCAGGTCATGATCTCAGGGTCCTGGAATCAAGCCCTGCACTGGGCTCCCTGCTCATCGGAGAGCCTGCTTCTCCCTCTCCTTCTGCCCCTCTCTCTCTTTCTCTGTCAAATAAATAAAATATTTTAAAAATATAAAAAATAATGTAAAAAAAAATTAAATGAAAACGTATTGAGATTATTAATTGGCTTTATATAATTTAATAAGTTGATATCTCCAGAATTAAAAAGCTGATTATTACTAGAGTCAGTATGCCATTACTTGCCAAAGATTAGAAAACAGGCCTACATTCAGATCAAAGAGAATCACTTGTTTCCATTCCCTATGCACGAACACTCATTCCTCTTCTTCCTCACCAATTCCTATTTTCTGGTAACAAATGATCTTTCGCTCCATATGAAAGAAGTGTCCAGTAGAAAAAGGCATGTTATTTCTTTTATGATTTTTTTGTATTTTTTAAAACAAATTGCTTGATTTCTCAATACAGTTCTGACAACTTCATTATAGTTTCTAACTGCTCAATGATTTTACCAAGAGAAAGTTCTCAGAGGAGTTATTTCATTTTGTGTCTTCTAGGTTAGAAAAGGAAGAGACATGACAAATTTACTAAAAAGGTTGTTTCTAGAAGTCTTGAGCTATTACTTGAAATATAGAACTTTATTCTCTGCCTCAAGAATGGCTGATAGCTTTGTCCTGAATGAGTGTTATTCCTGTCAAATCCAGGAGAATAATTAAATATATTTCAGGTCAGAATAGATAGCCACTTGTAGTCTGAACTTCAGTTAAAACCTGACATAATTTAAATACAACTTTAACTCTTGTTTTCAAATATTATTTTTAAAAAATAATCAATAATTAGTTGATGACACTAACAATGTAATAGGGAGATCAGAAATTGTATTTTTACAATTAGTAACAGAAATCACAGAAAACACCCCATTCAATGAAAGTAAATGCTATTTAACACATTCTTCTTCTTTTCTGGAAATGATGGATGACAGTATCAGAACATCAAAAAGTGGCAGTAAATCTGTGAAAATCAATAAGAAGATTCCAGTTATGCTATCAATCATTTTTATCAAGCATTCCCATTAACATTTATAATCTGATCAAAGTTTTGGCTTTCCAGCTGGTCCCCACAAATTATATTCACAACACACAAAATTTGTATAGTGTTTAGTCTCAATTTAAAATAATTTGAAATTAAGTTGATAGATGGATAAAGATTGAAATGCAAAGAAATACAGGCCAGAGGGTAAAGTTAAATTTGAACCAGAGCTACAGCATCTTATTATAAAAATGCTTAAAAATAAAGTTTTTGTCTTCGCTGAATGATATGGGAAACTGAGGAAATTCTATGGGAATAATTAAAGTAAGAGAAATCCAAAAACACCCTTTGATTTGAGGTATCCAGAAAATGTATGTAAAGATTTGGGGTTTGATTTGGTTTGATTATGACCTAAATATAATTGCTATAAATTCACCACTTTATTTACTGTGTTTCCATGGAGTCCTTAGAATAAGAGATAAAAGGCCATTATTCAGAAGCATGTTTTTTGAACAACAGCCAGAATGAGTTATAAGCATAGTTTAAGCCAACAAGCAGGGGAAATAGTAGGCAGAGGAGAGGGAAAAGTAGGCTCTCCACTGAGCAAGGAACCCAATGCTCGACACTTGATCCCAGAATCCTGGGATCATGACCTGAGCCAAAGGTAGTTGCTATACCGACTGAGCCACCCAGGTGTCCCTTCTGTTTTGTTTCTTAAATCCCGCATATGAGTGAAATCATGTAATAGTTGTCTTTCTTTGACTGGTTTATTTCACTTAGCATAATATACTCTAGTTCCATCCATGTTGTCCATTCTTTTTGATGGCTGAGTAATATTCCACTGTGTATATATACCACATCTTTATCCATTCATCTGTTGAGGGATAATTGGGCTCTTTTCATAATTTGACTGCTGCTGATAATGCTGCTATAAACATTGAGGTGCATGTGCCCTTTGAATCAGGTGTCCCTGACATTATTTTTTGTGTGTTATTCTGCTTTTAGGTCATTGTGGACTCCAGTAACCTTGTGTCAGTAACTCGAATGTTCATCCTGGGAAGTCATGTTATCCCCATAGACCTCATGCTTCTACAATGTGTGGTGTGGGAGTTGGCCACCATGACTTCTGTGGCCCCTTTCTGCTTCTCATTTTGTGAGAGTGTGCATTTGCTTAACATTTCTTCCAGTAATTATATTTGTTTTTACTGCTACATAACAAATTACTACAAACTCAGGGTCTTAATACTGCACAAAGTTATGATCTCAGTGTCTCTGGGTCAGGAATTTGGGCACAGTATGTCTGGGTTCCGTGGATGCTTGGGGCTGTGAGCTTATCTGTGAGGCTGAGGGTCCTCTTCCAAGCTCAGCAGTTGTTGGCAGAATTCAGTTCTTTGTGGCCGTAGCCTAACAGCCTTATTTTCTTGATGGCTTTTGGCAGGGGATCCCTCTCAGCTTTTAGATGTCACCTGTGTATGTCTGCCTTGTGCCCTCTCTGCAACAGCAGTGTGTGTTTTCAAGGCCCCCAGGAAAAACTCTCTTGACTTTTCTGTCTTCTACAACCTCTCTTACTAGTATTCACTTGATTAGATCAGACCTGCCCACACTTGAGGTAAGGAGATTTTTGCCCCAACAATATGATTTAGAAGGCCATCCATTTTGATACATGTTGTTCTTGCTCACTCACCTTTAACTGCTCTATTAAATCCTATCATATGAACATACCAAGTTATCTTTCAGATCTTAGTTCAGACGTTTCTTCAGAAAGGACTTCTCTCTGGGGCACCTGGGTGGTTCAATCAGTGACACATCCGACCCTTGATCTGAGCTCAGGTCTTGATCTCAGGGTTGTGAGTGGAGGCTACTTTAAAAAAAAAAAAAAGGATTTTCTGATTTGACAAACTCCCCCCAACACTTCCTTCTCCTGTAGTAAGTAAACGAATAAGCCAATAAAAAAATCTCCTAATGGAGCACTATCATGGCACTGAGCATTTTTTTGTAATGCTTCTTCACTATTTGTAATTATTCTAATTATTAATTAATTTCTCTCTTCCCCACCAGATTATAAACCTCAGAAAAGAAGTTGCCATGTTTATTTTGCTCATTATTTTGTCCTTAGAGCCTAATAAAGAGGAGACCAGGGGCGCCTGGGTGGCTCAGTGGGTTAAAGCCTCTGCCTTTGGTTCAGGTCATGATCCCGGGGTCCTGGGATCGAGCCCCACATCGGGCTCTCTGCTCCACGGGGGGTCTGCTTCCTCCTCTCTCTCTGCCTGCCTCTCTGCCTAGTTGTGATTTCTCTCTGTCAAATAAATAAAATATTTAAAAAAAAAAAAAAAGAGGAGACCACAACGTACTTGTTGAAAGAACAATGTTCCTGTGCTAACATTTCTAACAGCGTAATTTTAATTAAACTATACGGTTGTGTGCATTGGTGAAATGCAGAAGACAGAATTTCACAGTCAAAACCCCTGTCAATAAAAGCAGGAAACTGGAGGTTGGTGAACCCAGGGCATCTGACTTTGGAGCTGCAATATTATGGGAGGCCCTGACGTGGAGGGCAACCATTTCTTCTCTTTTGTCTTTCAATAGAGAATAAAATGTGTTTGTTTATGGGGCTTAAGGTTATTTTCCTTTGAGAGAGTTAACTGAAGAGAGGTTAAATAAAGCCACATGTTTTTACTTAAAGGAAACGGAAAAAATGAAGAATTACTTTAATTATAAGCAATGTGTCAAAAGAAATGTTTCCCAAATTAATCTCTTCTGGGAGTGAAACAAATTTTTCTGTAATTCATTTTAACTCTTCTTAAAAAGGCGGGGATAGATTCTCTGACAGAGAGAGAGAGAGATAATGTTCAGTCAGCTCCCACTTAGATTACAATAAACAACATGAATTAATTATAAGCATTAAAGTTTTTCTTCTCAAGGTATTTGCTTTCCAAAGATTAGTTTTCCTATGTCAGCTATGAGAGGTACCTCTTTCTAGTTAAAGAGGCTCATTCTGGAAAGTGAATGCAAAAGTTTTAGTACTTTCCACCAAAATACCCCATATCCCAGAGTGCAGAGGTGAGATTTGTTACACATCCAACCGTGTCTCTTAAAGGCAGTTCAACTTAAATAACTCCTGGAGAAAGAAAGCAGATCATTCTTGGAATGGCTTGACTATTAAAATTTGCTCTTAATCTCTCAAAATTCACATACTCATTTTCACTGAGTTTCTGAGTATTCTCTGAAAGCTTTTCAGAGTTGAAAATCAGTTGAACCCAGTACTAAGGGTGGAATTTAAAAGGAGAGAGGAGACATCCTGTTGATTTCTTTTTTCCTTCAATATCCACAAGATATCTCCAAGACCTTCTCTCATAGAGGTCAATATTTGGGGTTCTTTTTCCTCTTTCCCTGAGGGCAGTATGCTGGGTGTAGGGATATAGAAAAATAGGAAGGAGAAGGAAAGTGTGGGCAGAGGAGGCATGGATCTAAGACGGAGGATGGCAAATGCAGGGTGAAGTTGTCGGGATTTAAGTAGCATCCTCTTACTAGCCTGTCATGAGCTCTGTGCAGTGACATTATAATGGTCCTGCAATCTGAAACCCCAGGAAAGGCGAGGAAAAACAGTTGGTGGGGAAGTCTGAGGTTTCGTACACAATAAATTCTGGCTAAGAGCCAGAGTCTTTCAGGATTTTGCAGTCATTTTCAAACTGGCCATGTTTTTTGTTTGTTTGTTTGTTTTGTTTTGTTTTAATTTTACATACTCATACAGATTTTCTGGAAGTTCGAGAAGAGAGTTCACAATGCATTGGCCTTGCCTGGTGCAATTTATGATAAAGAGGCACCTCCTGCAGAGTTTAACGGCAATTGGATGAAGCACACTCGTTAGAATACAGATGACTCCATATAGTACGAAGGAGAAATCAACGTAACAGTCTAGGAAATGTTAGATCTATGAGCAGTGACAGAGCACAGTAGCAGAGAAATAGGTTAGCAGCTAAACCTTAAGCTGGGTATGTGGCAGGCAGTGGGGGATAACATGTAAAAAGAAGCAGGTTCCACACCTCTACTCCTGTCTCAGACGAGGAGGTTGATCAGATGTATAATAACAACTGACGAGGGATCTGGAAAGAGAACATTGGGTCCTCTTCTCCCCGCCTCCAAGAACAACGGGCATTGTCTTAAAGATAAGTGAAGAATAGATACTCACCACATATCACCCCATAGTCTAGAACCTGATGATTTGCTCAGAGTCGGATTAATACCTTTAGAGGCTCTCAGCATTGAAAACATTATGAGGTCCTGCCCATCGGTAATTCAGAATAATACCTAACCACTGGAAAACAACTTGCAGGAATGCTGGAATTAAAAGAGCTTCTTTCTAGAGAGTATGACTGCAGAAATTTGAATGAGTTCACTGGAGCTTGGCTTCTTTGATCACTTATATTTGGTGCCTCAGCTTTGCTGGATCCCTGTACCCATACTGAGTCTGCCTGTCAGTGTGTCCACCACTGGACTCCTCCCAGGTCCAAACAGGGGCTGCAGAAGACAGAGACAGGGAGGCCAGGGCACAGGTGCAGAGCCTGCCCTGGCTCATTGTGGAAAGCCTTTCAGAATCTTCTTCCCTCCCAAGTGGCCACGTATCGAGGCCTTCACACACCTGGGTGGTAAGGAGGGCACGGAGCAGCCCTCTCCCTTACTATGGCATGCTGCCTGCGTCCGAGGTCAGGTGGGTGAGAGTAGGGCGCTGACAGTGCCGAGGTGGTCACTCCGCAGGTTAGCTCCCAGGCTGCACAGCAATGCCACTGAACGGAAAATGTCTGCACTTGAAGTAATCACAGGCTTTCTCCTCTAATACCAGCCTGTCCTGCCAGGGTGTCAGCCACACAAAGGGCCCCAGTCGTCTTCCTCCGTCAAGGCATAAGCAGCACATCCCCCTGCCGTTTGGCTCCCAGCTCCCTGTCTGGACAGGGACACAGCTGGGCTTTCATCTGAGGAGGGGTGGATACAAGCTGATTACTTTTGTTTGACCTTCAGTGAAGACAATGGAGCAGGAGGTGTTTTATATCCGCCTTGTGTTTGAAGCCCCAGCGCAGGATGACTCAAGAACATTCTTTTCCCAGAGCAAAGGCTGCAAATGAACCATCGCATACATTTTTTGCTTTGAAAAGAGAAGAACATTAAGAAAACGCTCCGAATTTTATGCAGAAAGCAGGTATTACTTGCATTTTTAGAATAATAAAACGGGATTAATTTAGAGGAGGGAAAAAGTGATGGTTATCTAAACATTTTAAGTAATTATCTTAAGGATAAATTGCTTTCTTTTCTATAATCCCTCCTTGGCCTCTTTAATCTCCCCTACTCTTGTGGCCCCCACTTTCACTTACCAGCTGGGGGTTCCCCAAAATCTATATCAGCCGATCTTCCATATCAGCCCAATCTTTCATATGAGCCCCAAACACATGTAAATCCAACTGACTACCTGCCACCTCAGTTTGTGTAGATCATGGCTTTCCTCAAACTTAGCACCTTAAGACACCAATTTTTTTCTTTTTCATGACCTTTCCCCAAGCTTTACCCCTTCTAGATTCTTTCCTCATTCTCTATACATTCACTCATAAATTCTTTTGTTAAAGTTACCCTTGTTTTCCCCCTTTTTTTATTTCCTTTTATCCTCTTATTTACCATATCCTATCAATTTTCTCATTGCAGTATGATCATTCTTCCTAGTGTAAAGATACTAGTGTAAAGATTTATTGAGCACTTTTGTCATGCCAGACATTATTCTGATGGCTTTATATGTATTATTGTACTTAATCCTTACAACAACTCCAAGAAGCAGATATTGTTATAATCCCCATTTTATGGAGGAGGAAACTGAGGTATAAAGATGAGATATAACTTGCCATATACCATCCTACAACAGGTAACTAGAGGAATAAGATTTCAGACCCAAGCTGATTAATGACAAAGCCTAAGCTTTCAATCCCACTGCTATACTGCCTTTTGAAGTTATTTATTTATATATAGATTTACAGATACACACTGCCCTCCATCCTCCTTACTTAGATAAAGCTCTGACCATAATATAAATGATACCTTCTCCAGAATTGTGTTCTTAAAGCACAACTGTGTTCTTGTCACAGTCCTGCTTAATTTCAAAGGATTCCTAGGCATGATTCTCACTTGACCGTTTTCTCAACTGTGTTATCCAGTTTGGGGCACCATACCCATGTTTTGCTGTGTTGGCTCCAGCCAAGGCCCCTACGGTGACAGTAATACCTCTTGCTCAGAATGTTGAATTGAGGGGTGCCTGGGTGGCTCAGTGGGTTAAGCTGCTGCCTTTGGCCCGGGTCATGATCTCAGGGTCCTGGGATCGAGTCCCACATCAGGCTCTCTGCTCAGCAGGCAGCCTGCTTCCCCCTCTCTCTCTGCCTGCCTCTCTGCCTACTTGTGATCTCTCCCTCTCATAAAAAATAAAAATAAAGAATGTTGAATTGAAGTGATGGTGAGATGATAGAGCCAGCGTGCAGGTTCCTACAGGTGAGCTAAGTGGTACAGAGATATGTCAGGTTGGACCAAGGAAAGCACATGTTCATGGAATACGAGGGAACTTTTCCTTCTTCGTATAATTGGGACAGGATGCTGTTCTACTCACACTGTGACCAAAAAAGCTCTGCAAGAGAGCTGGATGCAAATTATTTTTTAGTGTGCTACCAGAAATTCCCATACACAGAAGTACATGAGAAGTTCACATATGTTAGACATGACAAGTCCACAGGAAAAAACCTGGAAGTTCTCTTATTGATACCATGTGTCTATTCTCTGATCTCATCTACTGTCCTCCCAACTTCTCCCTTCACCTCACACTCTGCTCCAGCTACAACTTTATGTTCTGAATATACTGCCTTCCTTCATGCCTTCCTACCTAAATACTCTATTTCCTCAGTGTAGGATATCCTTCCTTAACTTTTCATTCTGGAAAGTCTTTTTTTTTTTAATGATTTTATTTTTTTCATTTTAGAGAGAGAGAGAGATAGAAAACATGCATGTTGGTGGGGGGAAGAGCAGAGGGGAAGGGAGAGGCAGAGGGAGAGAATCTCCAGCAGACTTTGGAGCCCAAACGGCTCAACCCCCAACCCCGAGATCGTGACCCTGAGATCATGACACAAGCCGAAACCAAGAGTTGACTGCTCAACTGACTGACCCACCAGGGCGCCCCAGTCTGTCTTTGTTTTTGAGGGTTTATCCCAAAGATCATCTCCTCTGCCTCCCCTATCCTGTGCACCAAGGAGATGAGCTGCTATTCTCCACTGCACAATATTCACACACTCCCCTAAAGTACATCCAATCATAGTGCAGATGACATAATATTGTCGTATTATAACAGTTCATTCTTCTGCCTCCCTCATTAGACAGTGAGCTCCTTAAAAGTCCAGTCCTTGCTCTGGTCATCATTGTACTTCATTTCTGAGCATACTGAATAACATATGAGAGATGCCCTATAAATATTGGAATGAAGGAAGAAGTACTATCTCTAAAACTTCAGTTGATGGGGTCACACATATGGTGTTGTTTTGGATGAAATACCTAGGTAGCACACTCTCTTTTTCCTTACCATTTTTATGCTACAGAGGAGAAGACACCAGAAAACATTGTTTCAGCTAGTTGTCCCTTTTCCTCAAATAACAAGGAAATATCTGTTATAAAAACTGCCATTAAAGGGCCAGACATCCTTTAGTAGAACATCAGGGTAAAGCAAAGAAGTTTCTGTATGCCAGTATCTTAGTATTTTCCTGTTTCTGCTGTCCTGCCAGGGGTTGTAATTCAGGAACAAGTCTCAAGTTAGGCAGAGGAAAAAATGAGATGCTTAATTACAGTGGGCAAATGTTATCACCAGCTACTTGAGAGTAACTCTCTCAGGAGCCATTCACATGTAAAATGGACTTTCACAAAATTCTGACCATCTGCAAGGTCATGAAGACTCAGAACACGTATGTCTCCTGAGGGAGCCTTTTCAGTTTTGTGCTTTTTCTGATGGTAAGAAATACAAACACTTGTGATTTGCTACTGGGCACTTAGAAGCATGGAGTCAATTATTTCCTAAGAGGTTCGGAGACCAAAATGAGATATTTAGAAAATAAAAATATGTTCTGTGGTTAAAATAAATAAAGAAATAAATAAAAACAAAAAGCAAAAACAAAAGAAACAACATGTGTGTATCAAAAGCTTGAGGAGTAGGAAAAAAGACCCAGTACTCTAGTTAATAAAATGTTGTGGATTAATGAAAGCCTGAAAACCCTTTTGTTTCCAGTATATTTTTTAACTTTCTAAACTATATTAGTTCTCCTTTTCACCTCAGGAATTACAATGCAGTATGTGAGAGAGCATAATTCTAAACAAACATTATTAATTTCATTGAATATACCTTTGAGGTTATAGCATTTTGATGTTTGAGATCATAATAGCATATTACAGAGAACAAATGTAGCACAGAAGAAGAGTGAAAAGCCTCCAAGTTAGAGATGCTGGAGTCTGGCTTTATCATTTATAAATTCTGTGATCTGGAGCAATTCATTTCAAGTCCCCTAATTTCAGGTACTTCATCTATAAAATAGAAAAAAGATGTCTCTCCTTCCATTCCTTGTGCTCCTACCTTGAGCTCATAAAATGGGAACTTGCTAATACTTCTCACCCCAGAAGTGATTCTTTGGTGCCAAGCACAGTTATTTTCTCTGCATTTTGCTTCTCTTTCCCCGAAGAAGGAGTTAATTAATGCAGTTAGGGAGAGTCTAATGTTGACTAGTCTTGGTTCCTTTTTTGGAAGAGGTAATGCATTAATTTTCTCTGTTTCTGTGTGACCAGTGTGTTTTTGAGGTAGAAGACTATTATCTTTGTTTTCAGTTGTTTTAGAATCAAAAAGAGGGGACGAATGATTAACTGGTAATCTCCATTGATTCCAACAATAATACTTGTGATGTTTGTCCCAGATCAAGATTGTAGAATGTACAACAAACTTCCTATCGATCCAGATTCCATGGAAATCCCAGTGACTTTGTGATATAATATAGCAGTACTAAAAATATTAACAGGGGTGCCTGGATGGTTCATTCAGTTAAGTGTCTGCCTTTGGCTCAGTTCACGATCTCAGGGTTCTGGGATCTAGCCCCGTGTCAGGCTCCCTGCTCAGCGGGGAGTCTGCTTCTCCTTCTCCCTTTCCCTCTACTTCTCCCCCACTGCTTGTGCTCTTGCTCAATCATTCACTCTCAAAAAAATAAATAAAATCTTCTAAGAAATTCATTAGCAAAGAAAATAATGGGGAGATGGAACAGAGATTCTAACAAAATTTTGAAAGACAGAAAAGGGATAAAAGGCTATTGACATATGAGATAGGACAGAGTGAAATGTAGGTCCAAATTCACTGATTTCGGACTCTAGTGGAAATGGAGGTGGGAGTTAGTCTTCCCATTGGAGGCACCAATGTGAAGTTTGCAAATAAGGCAGAGTGTGGAAATGAGAAATAAAGGAAACAGGAAGATCACCTGGGGGCTTATGAACCAAATAGCTGCCCAATGTACCTCTCATTTCTCCTTCTTGCACTAGAAAGTAGAGAGCCAAGCAGCCTAAGGTCTCTTTGATCAATAGATTGATTGGATTGCTGAAACTTCTTTTGAGGTATAGAAGGTTAAGACCTGTTTTTTTCTGGCATCTAGAGGAGTTGCACATATTAGCTAATGTCTGTATTGCTCACCCTGAAACAAATCAGGTTATGTGACATGCCCACGCCCACATACATAAAACTACTAGTCATGTTTCAATGGGGTGGAGGGTGCTTTTAGGAAAAGAACTATTCATAAAACTGCAGAGGAAACTTACAAAACCACTTAGAATAAAGAGCTTCATTATTCTTTTTTTTTTTTTTTTAAAGATTTTATTTATTTGCCAGAGAGAGAGAGAGAGTACACACAAGCAGGCAGAGAGGCAGGCAGAGGCAGCGAGAGAAGCAGGCTTCCTGCCGAGCAAGGAGCCCGATGCGGGACTTGATCCCAGGACCCTGGGATCATGACCTGAGCTGAAGGCAGCAACTTAACCAACTGAGCCACCCAGGTGTCCCGAGCTTCATTATTCTTAAAAATGGTTGGATAACAAAAAAATCTATAGGGAAACTAGATGCACAAAAGAAAAAGATCCAAATAATAAGTCAGAGAAAACAATTCTAAGGAAAACAGAAGCGAACTTTATGATAGCATTTATATAGCTCTGCGGGGGGGCAAGGCATCATTCTAAGGACTTTATATATATATGTCAATTTCTGGATTCCTCACAACCACCTTACCAAGTATGTATCATTCCTATCGTCATTTTACAGAGAAAGAAACTGAGGCACAGAGAAGTACAGTGAGTTATCCAGGGGCACACAGCTGTTAACTGGCAGGGTCATGATTCTATCAGAGTCAGCGTGGCTCCAGAGTCTACTCCATTAATCAGTCTGCCAATTCCAGTGGTAATCCTGGTCATGATGTAAGAACATTGCATTACATTACATCATGTAATAAGAACAGAATGCAATGAAAAAAGAATGATGCAGCTGCAAGGAAGAGGTTTCAGACATTAAAATCGTAACAGCTACAACAGATTAGACACAGTGTAATTAATTAAAGATAAATACTGAAATGTAGAAGAGATTGTAACCAGACAAACGTGGAAACTCCTGCTCTCACAGGTTAGCCTGGAACTGAACATTTATGAAGACCTTCACTTGCTGGGACAGTGAGGACTATAAGTATGTGTAAGCTGTGTCTCTTGAGGAGCTATAGACACACATGACTCAATCTAGACAGAGGGAGGAAAGAAGCAAATGACATCTGGAAGTTCCCAGCAGCTTGGCGACCTGCTATGGAGTAGCCAACAAGGAGAGTTGAGCACTAGCTCCCCTTTTGCAGAGTTAAGGAGGAGAGAACCTCCTCCCCACCATTGCCAACCACACTCTTTTTTTCACACAACACAGGCCCACCCTTCTAGGCTCAGGGGAAGGAGGGATGCTTCTCAGATAAGGGTAAGCATTTAAGGTCTCAGAGAAGATCTGTTGCGTGCATGGACATGTGCCCCAGCAGGGTTTCTCTGAGGCA
Source organism: Meles meles (assembly GCF_922984935.1). Lineage (NCBI taxonomy): Eukaryota > Metazoa > Chordata > Mammalia > Carnivora > Mustelidae > Meles > Meles meles. Next base: position 75,491,326 of record NC_060068.1, on the reverse strand, counting down.
TAGGAATCCTGAAACTTCCTGTGAGGAAGGTGGAGACTTCCTCATGCCACCTCTGTTGTGCCCATTTCAAAAGCACGTCAAGGCATCACAAAGAGGCTATCACAAGTCGCCCTGGCTATCTCAACTGGTTGGTCCTCTTGGCCCTTCCTCCTTTCCTTCCCTGATATATAGGAAGAGAAAAAAAAATCACCTATGGAAGGAAGGCAATATAGGAAGATAATTTCCTCTGCATTGGTCAAAGTTCATAAAAGGCAGACCGCAGAATCCATTTTAACTGTGTATGAAGGGATTTATTAGAGCATATTGAATGGGTTACAGAATCACAGGAACACCTAAGATGTCCAGTCTGAGAACTTCCAGGTAAAATTCTGAGCTTCTTATCATACCAGAGAACTAGCCTAGAAGGAGACATGCTTTATCCCAGTATCATAAAGAGTTTCCACAATGGGGAAGCTAACCCTCCCCACTTGCCAGAGAACCATGCTACACCAAACCAAGTCAGAAAGCTGCAGGTATCATCACACACATTTTCTGCCCTGCCCCAAATGAATGGATGCCACTAGCCTGCCACCTTCCCACATTGCTTACTTATGGACCCAAGACTCATGTGAGCATGCCTGATGGCAGAACAGATGCCCCATGTCTTTACCTCACTGGCAAAAGGGGCTGAGACAAGACAAGGACTTTAGGTTCTCTGTTGGGAAAACGCAGTTCACTCTGTAGGGCAGCCATCAAAATGTAGAAAAAGCTCACATCCGTAGAGACAGAAAGTAGACTATTGGTTAGCAGGGGCAATGCAGAGTTATTGCTTAATGGGTATAGAGTTTCAGTTTCAGATGAAGAAAAAGTTTTGGAGATGGACAGTGGTGATCGTGGCACAACAATGTCAAAGTAGTTAATGCCACTGAATTGATCACTTAACAATGGTTAAAAGGTTGGCATTTTCAGTATATGCTTTTTACCACAATTGACAGAAGGGGAACTTCCCCAAAAGTTATTTAATGATATTGAGGCAATCATGAGTGAAAGATATTCACTACAGCTCCAATCTGTTTGCCTAATTGCCTAAGTGAATGTATAGACGTTTGAGACAGATTGTGAAGTATTCTATTTGAACCATTCCATACAAGTGGAATTTATCTTAATATGGAAAGATTGCCTCAGAAGGAAATTCCAAAAATTTCCTTTATAAATCCTTGCAATATTTAACAACCTGCATTATTAAGAAATTCTTCTTTATATCTAACCTAAATCCCTCTTGCTACATTTTAAAAGATTCCCTTGTTTCCTTTTTTGGTAGAGATGGGAAACAGCTGGCCTGTTTTATGTGCTTCACCTTTAGGCCAAAATAATTCCAGTTGTTTTAACCCTTCTTGGAAGGTTATGTACTCTATCCCTTGACTTCATTTTCTTTTTATCTCTTCTGAATCCTCCTTCCATTTATCTGTAACCGTTAGGGCCTGTCTGGGGATAGGGCAGCATGAAAAAATGGACTTGATCTTTTTCAACATTATCAACCACCAATGTCTAATTTGTAAACAACATTATTAGAAGTACTTGAATTCCCATGGAGTCATAGTGAGTACATAACATCCCGAGAACAGTGATAATGGAAGGGAAATTACACTGCCGCCTCTAGGATATGGGAGCATTACTAAGGGGCAGCGTGGAAAAGGGGGGGGGGACAGGAAAGAGCAAACCCTGGGTGTGGTGTAAGGACATTGAGGTGCTGGTGTGCTCCGCAGAAGGGGGAACACAGCTACTCCTGTGTCCTGGGTGTGTGTGCTCTGGGAGGAAAGCTGTGTGTGGTGAGGCAGTGGGGTCACATCCCCAGGGTGGTGGCATTTGCGCTCAGCTCCTGGGAACTGGAGGAGGTGGGATGAATGAGCCATTTGAATGGAAAACGCTAGTTCTCAGCATGACTCTTTCTTCTGGCTGCGGAGGAGGGACTCTGCTGTTCTGTCTGGGGTGAGGGTGGTGATAATATACAAGGAGCTAACAATGGCAATGTGGAGAGGCTTGGATCAGAGCAGGGCCTCCGTGTAATCAGATACTAGGAACTCTTTGTATTTGCCCAGCCCAGTATGGCCCACAAAGCACTGCCACTTTCTTGAACTATTTTGTATCACACATCACCCTGTGCTGGTATCTGGCCACTTGTGTTATCACCACACTGCTGGGAAAGAGATGCACTAGGATCACTTGACCAGGAAAGGAGCTAGGACGAGCACCGAGCACCCAGTACCTCGCCCTTTGGCTCATACTTGGGTGCTCTTTGCTCCACACCACACCACCTTTCCTGTGAGAGCTGTCAAAGCAGGGTTCAGTGAGCACTTCCCTGAGATTCTTCAGTAAGGAACAGAGTACTACTTATTTAGCTAAAGATGCCCATCACCCTCACCCAAGCCATGTACAGAGCATGCCTTATAAACTGTCAAAGGAGGTGATAGTTAATAAGAAGAAATGGTGACGAGGAGGAAGTTGTTTCCATTGGCACATTGAATGGTAGCCTGCAGACTCCCCAAATAATTGATTATTCTCAGAAAACGTTGTTTACACTGGTTTAGGATTGAGTGAGGATCCCTTTAAACTTGCTGTATTCTTTGGTAAGTTCTTTGGTAAATATTCTTTGGTGAATATTGTTAATTCTTTGGTAAATAAACACTGGTCAGAAAAAATACAATTTAAAAAAAATATATGTATATATGTGTTCTTAAATATTATAAAAGAATATAGTCAATGAATTACTAATGTTATTTCTTATTCATAATACCCTAAAACCAAACAGTATTTCTAACTGAATAAGCTGTGTACATTGAATGGTTCATGAGTCAAATAAGAAATGAATACTGTATTGAAACCAAAGCAAAATTAGTTATTCTTTTCCCTAGTAAGAAAGGATTCCTTCTTCCCACCCCCACAATTTCCACACAGATTAGAGAATGGTCTATTTTATTTTAACAAAGCTCTTGGCAAAAATGCTAACCGGCCACAAATGTGGCCTCTGAGTGCAGGCACCAAAGAAACTAATCCTGTTCCTATGAGAAACACACAGTGTGCCCAACAGATGAGAGAAATAGAAAACTGTAGTTGTGTGGAATCTCGTGAGTTAGGACATTCAACTGTCCCAATTATAGTGTGAAATTTCTCATAAATCAGTGGCCATCAAGTTATATTGCACAGTATCAGTTCTTACTTTTATAGTGTTTTGTGGTGGTCCCCCAGTATAAGTTAATGGTTACCTTGGTGTGTTCAGTTGTTTATTCATTTAGTACTCTTAGGGGAACATGGAAACATTCAGCCTGTGCAATCCAGTCAGACCACATGAAACTGCCAAGAAAGAGCAAGTCAGATGCGTCTGGTGCCCGCTCCACAGGGCAGCCATACAGGTAGCCAGAGCCAAACCTGCCTACCGATCGGAAAGAACAGCAGTTAGTTGTCTTGGATCCAACCATGGATGTATAACTATATGCAATAGAATAGAAAACTCATTCTAAATCCTATGAGACTTTCAGTGGAAAAGTACAGAAAAGTATTTTGTATTTGACTTCATAGTCCTGTCATTTTAACCAAAAGATTATTGTTGGTCTTAAGAAGATAACTTTTCATGATGATATTCCTCATTGTGTATCCTGATTACCATAAGCTTAAAAATTTAGTCAAGGAGTCATGGTATTTATGGCAGTGTGTGGGCTTACATTCCCCATCTCCCGTGTCTGAGGTATGTTCAGACTTATTTGCTCAGTGTCTTAGCCCTTATAATCTGTCTACACAGTGTATCGGTTTGTTCATGTGTCATAGTTCGTGGTGCAAATAAGCCCAGGTAGCATGTTCAGTCTCTCTAAAAGTCACACATTTTATATGGTGACAGGCCGTTCTTTGGGTGCCCTGAATAGGCTGCAAAGGAGATTGGACATATGTGGCTGGTTCATCCCAGACCTGTTGCCTGCCAGTGAAAAACAAGTTGTTGGGATCTACTAAGTGAGGGCTCTATACCATTCTCTCCATCTGCAAACTCCTAATCTGGTTGTAGAGCCTCTGAAATAATCGCCCATTTCACACCACCAGTGAACTCCCAGTGAAAGCCCTTGGAGCACCAGGAAAGCAATGCGTGTCCAGAGCCTCCACCACGAGCCGTCTTCACTGATGGGACAACATCTTTGTCTCTCGCTGAGACTGCATAGCTGCACTTGGAGTTACACTGGGATGGCAGCGTTCCTTATCCCCTGTGCTCATGATTCTACGTGGGTTTTATTAACTAAACAGAGCAGAGAATGCAAGTTACTTAGAGCCAAACTAACATGTGGTAGAAATTCCCTGAGGGTATTAAAGTGAGCATGATGTCCCCTCCCTATGAGAGATGATGTCAGGAGAGTGACAAATCTGCAGTCTGCTTCATTTGACAAAATGTATAATCCCTGAGGGTTTTATCTGAAAGGAACTTAAGGACTAGTGTAATATCATAGATGCTCTACCCTGTAAATGAAGAAACTGATAAACCAAGAACTTAGTGAAGTTATTAATGCAAGTCAGTAATAGGATAATATATCAGCTTCCTATAGCTGCATTAAGGAATTGCTGCAAGCTTAAAACAGCACAAATTTATTATCTTAGAGTTCTGGAAGTCAGAGTGTGAACAGCTAGCAGGGTTGTGTTTCTTCTGGAAGCTCTACAGAAAATCTGTTTCTTAGCCTTTCTAGCTTATAGAGGCTGCTGGCATCCTTGGCTCATGGCTCCATTGTCCATCCTCAAAGCCAGCAGCATAGCATTATCAAATATCTTTCTTCTCTGACCTTTGCATCTGTTATCACATCCCCTTCTGAATCCAACCCTTCTGTCTCCATCTTACAACGACCCTTATGATTATATTTGGCCCAGTTGGATAATGCTAGATAATCTCCCCACCTTAAGATCCTTAACTGAATCACAAATAGAATTTCTTTTTTTTTTTCTTAAGATTTCATTTATTTATTTGACAGATAGAGATCACAAGTAGGCAGAGAGGCAGGCAGAGAGAGAGGGGGAAGCAGGCTCCCCACTGAGCAGAGAGCCCAATGCAGGGCTCAAACCCAGGAGCCTGAGATCATGAGCTGAGCCGGAGGCAGAGGCTTTAACCCACTGAGCTACCTAGGTGCCCACAAATACAGTTTCTTTAGGTAATATAATCAAATTTTGGGTGTTTGGTGGGGGGAGAGAACAGGACATTATTCTGTCTACCACAAATAAGCAAAAAGGCTAAACCTCACCAGTGATTAAGGATCTAGCAAATTTCTAATTTCTGAGTTAATTTCTTTAAAAAAAATGTTTAAGAATTGGGGTGCCTTGTGCTATGGTGAGTGCTGTGAAGTGTGTAAACCTGGCAATTCACAGATCTGTACTCCTGGGGCTAATAATACATTATATGTTAATAAAAAATTTAAAAAAAAATTGGGGTGCCTGCCTGGCCCAGTTAAGAAAGCATTTGGCTCTTGATCTCAGGATCATGAGTTCCAGTCCCACATTGAATATTAAGATTGCTTAAATAAATAAGTAAGTAATAAACTTTTTAAAAAAGATTTTATTTATTTATTTGACAGAGATCAGAAGCAAGCAGAGAGGCAGGCAGAGAGAGAGGGGGAAGCAGACACCCCGCTGAGCAAAGAGCCCAATGCGGGCTCAAACCCAGGACCCTGAGATCATGACCTGAGCCGAAGGCAGAGGCTTAACCCCCTGAGCCACCCAGGTGCCTCAATAAATAAATAAACTTTTAAAAATACTTAAGAATTACTAGATACCAGATACTATGATTGACAAACATAACAAAGAGTAGATTTGAAATGTTCTTTAAAGTTGCAAAGATATATTTTAAATGTAATTTATAAATACAGAAAACTTTCAAAGATCTTTCAGAAAGAAAAAAAAATTAAGAATGAAACTGCTGACATATGAGACAAAGAGTTCATACTCCCAATATTTTTTTAAGATTTATTTCTTTATTTAAGATAGAGTGAAAGCATGAGCAGGGGGAGGGGCAGAGGAAGAGGGGGAAAGAAAGAGAGAGATGCAGACTCCCTGCCAAGCACAGTTCCTGATGCAGGACTCCATCCAGGACCCTGAGATCATGACCTGAGTTGAAATCAAGAGTTGGGGACACAACCTACTGAGCCACCCAGGTGCCCTTAAAATATTATCTCACAAATCAAGAAGAATGGGATGTGTAAGCCCATGGAAAGTATGAGCAAAGTGGACAATTTACATAAGAAAACATACAGTGGATAATTCACATATGATAAATTCTCTTTTACTTCTCAGATGGGCAAGAGCAAAAAGATTAAAAAGATTGATGGTGAAAGTCTTTACAATGACCTACAAGGCCTGCATGGTCTAGCTTTTCTGTGCTTCTCTGATCCTTTTCTGTCTTTCCCTGATCTAATCTCCTTCTTACCTACACCTCACTTGTTCTAGCCAAAAAATGCCTTTCCCACATTGTGACAGAACAATCTTGCAATGTTGACTAACCCTCAGAAGTATATACTCACACTTTGATCTAGAAGTGCACTAACTTTCTAAATATTTATACAAATGAGAAAGGTTGTATTACAAAAATATAATTTAAAAACTTGGAAATAATCTAGATGTTCCTTAACAGAGACTTGGTTAGATAAATCGGGGTACCAGGATGGTAGGGTAAGGGCTCCCTTCTGACTGGTTTACTCCTCTTTGAATTGTTACATGATGGAAGGGGCTAGAGATTCTTCTCTGGAACCTCTTTTATAAGTGCACTAAACCCATTCATGAGGATTGCAACCCCATGATTTAAGCACCTCTCAAAGGCCCCATCTACTAATACCGTCACACCGCGTTTGGGAGTTAGGACTTCAACATATGAATTTAAGAGGGACACAGACATTCACTTCCTAGTATAAACCTCAAGGAAACATTTCTTCAAATCATCTTTTATTTTTCCTTCAGATAAGAGAGAAAACACCTTTTCTCTCTGGATTCTCTTTCTCTTTCACCTTCTTAGAACCATCCTAGCAAAAGTGCTTTTTCAAGACATTGGGAAATCTCATTTCTTGTAGTCTATGTTTTACTATTTGAAGTCAACACTGTCTGTTATATAGATTATACTAAAACCCCTCTGGATATTTTCATTACATTATATATTACATAGAGAAGTTTTCGGCATCCCTCGAACTTTTATAAGCATATGTTCTCCCTTCCTCATGAGAAAATATAGACCTCGCTAAAGTAAAAATTTCTAAAATGAAATATTTTAATGTAAGGGCTTAGTGAGATTGTATCTGAAAGCCACAGACTTTTGCCACAATCTTAAATGTGGCCAAACTAATCCGCAGCAAATTTTATTAAAGAAGCAGCAATAACAACTTTGCCTTACCCCTTCAGATAACTCAAAGAGTGTCTCCATAGGCATAATTTCTTCTGGTTTTTACATTTAAATTATATTCTTGATCTTACAGAAATGGTTTCTAATTGTATAGTGTCACCACTACACCACAACTAAATTTGGTTATTTTGAATAATCAAATTTTCTAAATAATTTAGAATAGTGTAATAATTTCCAAACAATAATTCCTAAGGTTGTTTTCTTTCTTTTTTTTTTTTTAATTATTTATTTGACACAGAGAGAGAAAGATCACAAGTAGGCAGAGAGGCAGGCAGAGGGAGAGGAGGAAGCAGGCTCCCCACTGAGCAGAGAGCCCGATGCGGGGCTCGATCCCAGGACCCTGAGATCATGACCTGAGCTGAAGGCAGAGGCTTAACCCACTGAGCCACCCAGGTGCTCCCTAAGGTTGTTTTTCTTTTTTTTTTTTTTTTTTTTTTTAAATATGTACTTAACAAGCAGTGTTCTTTTTTTTTTTTTTTAAGATTTTATTTATTCACTTGACAGACAGATCACAAGTAGGCAGAGAGGCAGGCAGAGAGAGAGGAGGAAGCAGGCTTCCTGCCGAGCAGAGAGCCCGATGCGGGACTCGATCCCAGGACCCTGGGATCATGACCTGAGCCGAAGGCAGAGGCTTTAACCCACTGAGCCACCCAGGTGCCCCCTAAGGTTGTTTTTCATATAACATTTTTTTCTCTGCACATCCGTACATGCAATGCTATAGGAAGTTTCTCTTTGGACAATATCTTCTCTAGTCAACCGAACCTATTTGGTTTTAATAAAAGAAATATCACTGTGTAAGGTCAAGTTAAAGCAAATCAAATTTAAATTAGAGACACTTCTAGTATTAACATGGATGAGTTAGTATTTTTCCTCTTCTACTCCTGGAAATCAAACAGAAGAAGCAAGAAATACCAAAAGAACCCACAAACTCCATTTTTGGCAAAACTAGGTAGCAGATTTAAACGACAGTTTCCAAAACAGTGTAAGGGCTACCCAAAGCAGCCAAGACCAAGCAGAAGCCCCACATAAAACATGAGGAAAGAAGCAAAGAGAATTACCAGATGACGGGCAGATTTCAGAAAAATACACTTCCTGCAAGTGAGAGGTTCACCGAGGAAAAGGAAAGCCGTATCCGTGTGAGTAACAATGTATGGAGGATCCGTGTGAACTGGGCTGGCAGCAGATGGACCCAGTTAATTTGAGAGAAGTAGAGAAGGCAGGGCTACGTACCAAATACCCAGCTAAGCCATATTGGAAGAAAGAAGTCTGTCTCAGAGGAAGTGGGATGGGTAAGAGAGAGCTCTGCGACAGATAGCCTGGCAGACTACATTGTATATATCCTCCTGCAGAAACTTCCGGCAAAAAGTTGCTTAGGAAAATCCATAATTAATAGAAGGAATCAACACATTCTTGGCACGAAGATTATGTAAGAGAAGATACAGAAAATAGCAAACAAACCTCCAGCTATGAAGAATGTTGCCACAAAGTGGCAAAAATGAAAACTATAGGAGATGTTTTACTGGGAATTTAAAAATTTAACAAATCAATTTTCTCTGTGAAGGAAAATTATAAAGCAGAAGTATAAACAAGAAAAAAGAAGAAGCATAGGGGAAACAATGCAAAAAGCAAGTAGGGTACTTAGAGGATGGGAATGAGAAAAGTGGGAGGAAAGGTATAGTTTTGCGAAGAGGGAAAGGAAATTCAACAGTCTTTGGAAGCTGTCAAAGGAGGTGAGTGGGTAGGGGGAGGGCAGCAATCCAATGGAACAGAACACAGAGCTAAAGATATTCAAGAAAACCCTCCTAAAATGAAAGATAACTTAAAACTATATCCTGAAGGTATACCTGTGTGCCAAGGAATATTAGCACAAAATGGTCAACACCCAGACAAACTGAATAAGCATTTTGAATTTTAAAGATACAGAAATAATTGTAAGCAAAATAATCAGGTAATTTCTTTTTTTTTTTAAGATTTTATTTATTTATTTGACAGAGATCACAAGTAGGCAGAGAGGCAGGCAGAGAGAGAGGGTGAAACAGGCTCCCTGCTGAGCAGAGAGCCTGATGTGGGGCTCAATCCCAGGACCCTGGGATCATGACCTGAGCTGAAGGCAGAGGCTTTAACCCACTGAGCCACCCAGGCACTCCAATAATCAGGTAATTTCTAAGAATAAAAAATGTTAATTGGTCCTCAGACTTTCCTATACTTTTATCCAATGTCAGAGGTAGTAAAACAATGCCTATAAGATCCTCAGGGAAAGAAGATGTGAGCCAAGGATTTTATAAACAGCCAAGCTGTCGGTATAAAGGGTAGAAACAAGCAGTTTAACATTTCAGGAACCCAGGAAATACTGATTCCCAAAGTCCTTCTTGGTAAAACTGCTACAGAACAAACTTGAGCCAATGATAATTCAGAAACGATGGCAATAGAATTGGTGATGATCCCAGAGTATATTTAAATGCAGTACAGAATCTAAAACAAATGTGGAGCTAAATGGGACCAAATAAAATATAAATTTTGTAAGTGCTGGCAATGTGGAAATGATACAGATAAGAAAAAATTGGAGAGAAAAAGAAAACGAAGGAGGCTACTAGAGTAAATTTCCTCATTGATCCTTTTAAAATAAGTGAAGGGGCACCTGGGTGGCTCAGTGGGTTAAAGCCTCTGCTTTCGGCCCAGGTCATGAACCCAGGGTCCTGGGGATCGAGCCCCACATCAGGCTCTCTGCTCAGCAGGAAGCCCGTTTTCCCCTCTTTCTCTGCCTGCCTCACTGCCTACTTGTGATCTCTGTCTGTCAAATAGATAAATAAAATCTTTAAAAATAAAATAAAATAAGTGAAAGTTAAGTCCATTTAACAGTAACAATTAACATGTAGGAAAGATAACATTATTATTAAGTTGGGTGGCAGAAGTTAGGATGGGAAGGAGAAGAGAGAAGAAATAATCAATTCAGCATGGTTTATAGGTCTAAAGAAATAAAGAACTCAAAGTATTATATGTAGTGATAATTATAAAAGTAAACCCTTGATTGAAAATCCAAAAAAACTTTCTCAATAATAAAAGGGAATAAAGACCAAGCCAGTCCACTGTATCACTAAAAATAAACAGACTTAACTTACATATGTAAAAAATAATCTTTTTCAGATTAAATCACATAGCAAAACTCAACCCATGGTATTTAAAAGAAATACACTTAAAAAGATTCACAAAGGTTGAAAATAAACGGTTTGGCAATAGCGTACCAGGCAACTGGAAACAAAATAAAGCAGTTCTCTTGATTTGGAATTAAGATTAAAAAGCATTAAGTGGAGGCGTCTGGGTGGCTCAGTGGGTTAAGCCACTGCCTTCGGCTCAGGTCATGATCTCAGGGTCCTGGAATCGATTCCCACATCGGGCTCTCTGCTCGGCGGCAAGCCTGCTTCCCTCTCTCTCTCTCTCTGCCTGCCTCTCTATCTACTTGTGGTCTCTCTCTGTCAAATAAATAAAAATCTTAAAAAAAAAAAAGCATTCAGTGAACCAAGGAAGGGCACATTATGATAGAAAAATGAGTGAATAATGTCATATAATGAAAATAAAACTGATAATAGCTCTGCCACAACATTAAAAAAGCATTAGTGAAAGAAATCTGAGGACGAACAAATAGCACACTAACAGTTGAACTTATTTCTCCCCTTTTTTAAAGTCTGTGACATCTCAAGTACACACAAAATGGAGCTGTGGACGATGTGCAGTAACATGATGAATAGGACAACTCTGATACATATCAAGCTCTGTGCATTCGAAAGGGAGAATGCATCTTCTTTCTTTGAACTTTCATGAACTGTTACCATCATTGCACTGCAATAAAGTACAATAAATTCTAAAAGATAGAAGTAGTACATAGAACAGTCTTTACTTACAATGCAATAAATGAACAATCAAACTTGAATTCATACCCCACATTGACTCCAAGAGAAATGCCAAAAAATCAAATATAAAAGTACTAGAAGAGATTCTGAGAGAATCCATTTAAATCTTGTAATGAGGAGGAATTTTTCAATTATGACTGAAAACATGGATGTCATAAAACGTAAGTAATATATTCAAATATGTAAAAGAGAACAATATTGGGCATGTAAAAACAGAAGAGAGATCCAAGCAAAGTCTAATGACAATGACAGTCTTGGAGAATAGTATATATTGTGTTACAAATAAAGATTAATTTCCCTAATAGATAAGGAGCTCTTAGAAGTTGATTTAAAAAAAAAAAAAAAAAGAGCAATACCTCAGTAGAAAAAATGGATAAAATAGATCAGTAGACCATTCATAAAAGAGTAAATACAAATATTTCTTAAACATATAAAATTCCCTGATGAATGAAATAGTATAGAAGTTTAGAATAAATTAGGAATAAATTGGATGGATTAAATTTTGTAGTTCAATTCACTTGTAATTGGATCTTATATTAGATTTGCCCACTCTCTCCATTCTATTCCATTTTTTAAGTTACCAGGTTTATATGCTCCTACCTCTATATTTCCTTCCTTTCCTTTTTTTTTTTTTTTTTTTTAAGATTTTACTTATTTATTTGACAGAGAGAGAGCACAAGTAGGCAGAGCAGCAGGCAGAGGGAGAGGGAGAAGCAGACTCTCCACCAAGCAGGAAGCCTGATGTGGGGCTCAATCCCATGACCCTGGGACCATGACCAGAGCCAAAAGCAGCCACTCAACCCTAAGGCACCCAGATGCCCCTGTTTCCTTTCTTTTCCTTGTTTTCTCTTTTTTCAGTTTCTTTGGAAATGTATGATTCTCCTCATTCACAGTATGCCTTTTTAGCATTTACCTCTAAATAATTTCATGGGATTGCTATTATTTTGGTTGTTGCTTTTTAATTGTTGACTGCTCCATGTTTTCATAATTCATGGTAATTCATTATCTGAGTCATCCATATATTATCAGAAGTTTCTGACAATGATAAACAAATGACTGGCCTTTCTTTTATATCATTTAAACATTTTTTTAAACATCTTTCTTATTCATTAGATAATTTTGTTTTAAAAAAAAGGAATCATTTTAAAATAGTTAATATTTCTGTTTGGTTTACCATCGCTTTGTGGAATAGGTTTAGTACATCTAGGTCAGTACTGCTTGAATTTCAGCAACATAGCATTTTAAATGAAAAAAAAAATCATAAACCATCAGTGTTAACTATAATTTTTCATTATAATATTAATTGTGCACATACTAAAAAAATAATTGCAAGGTGTTTTCTCACAGTTTTGATAGAACTATAAAATCAAAGCAGATTTACAAATCACTATAAACAAAATTATGGAAACAACAAACTAAGACTGAAATTAACAGATTATGTGACAAACTATATTTTATGGAAATGAAGTCACCATCCATGAGACAAGTGGAAGAATCACATGCCAACACCTCTGTAGGCCTTTTGAAGATTCAGTTTTCCTTCCAAGTTTTTCTTCAGTTTGAAATTCTGCCTAATGATGTAATTTGTTCTTTACTTAGCGGGAAGCCATCATTTCTAAATTAAGTTATCTTTTGTTCTTTTTCTAACTAGCACAAAACAAAAATGTGGTACTTTTGGCGCCATTAAGAAAGTTGACAAAAATACAACTAAAGCACTAAAATTAGATGGTGTTCTTCAGCTATAATCATTCTGAATAGTAAAATAGGCTTCAATGAATTTTATTTTAGCTCACTGTTGAACACAAAACACAGAATTTTTAAAAAATTATTGTTATTGTTCTTTCAGATTCCTGTTTGAGAAACATTATTCTAGACTTATAGAACCCTAAAATGTCCCCATAACCATCTTAACCTTACAACCCAGATAACCATACTTCCTTGACCAAGTCTGATTTTATGACATCCCATGATTCTTGCTGCCTGAGTCTCGCACTATGCACAAGAGTGTCATTATTTGGCTGATTTTAAGGTTTACATTTAAGGTGGTGCCAGGAATTTAATGTTTCACCTTCTCTGAGAATAATAAAGAATCTGAAGAGTGAAGCTCAGAATTAGGATTTAAAGGGGAGTCAACTAGAAGACTTATCAGGACTAGGATATGTAGTTGGGGGTCAGAGTCTCAGCCCTAGTGGACAGATGGGAGGACCTTGGAGGTGGCCAAGGATGAAAACACTGAGGAATATAAAGATATAAAGTGTTATTATCAGTACATATTGCATACTATACACATGTTGAAGAGGGGATTTGCAAATACTCAGTAGATTAACATGAATCACCCCCTAATAAAGACTGGAATTCCACCAGTCTCATCCTGAGCTTTGAACCTGTAGAGCCTCTGGGCTTTTATAGGTGCCCTTCACATGGAAGCTCACAACCCACTTTCTGCTCAAGTAACTTTATGATAATTGTCCTGCCATCTTCCATACCTTTTCTCTTTTCTCTACACACTTGTTCTGGAAAGATATGCTGTGGAAGTCCCTTTAAGACATTGTCTTTTCGGGTGCCTGGGTGGCTCAGTGGGTTAAGCCACTGCCTTCGGCTCAGGTCATGATCTCAGGGTCCTGGGATCGAGTCCCACATCAGGCTCTCTGCTTGGCAGGGAGCCTGCTTCTCTCCCTCTCTCTCTCTGCCTGCCTCTCTGCCTACTTGTGATCTCTCTATGTCAAATAAATAAATAAAATCTTAAAAAAAAAAAAAAGACATTGTCTTTTCTGGGGCACCTGGGTGGCTCAGTGGGTTAAAGCCTCTGTCTTCAGCTCAGGTCATGATGCCAGGGTCTTGGGATCGAGCCCCACATAGGGCTCTCTGCTCCACAGGGAGCCTGCTTTCTCCTCTCTCTCTGCCTACTTGTGATCTCTGTCAAATAAATAAAATCTTTTTTTTAAAAAAAGACATTGTCTTTTCTGAAGGAAAATGGATAACAGCAGGTGCTTGAGAAGTTTTCCTCCATAAGAATAAAGATAGAAAAGATTTCAGGTCTCTCTTAAAAGAATAGATTTAAGTTAACTTAAGTCATGGATAAGAGCTATAAACAGATCAGCAATTCTTGACTACATTCTGCACGTATACTTGTAACTGTAAAAAAAAATTGTTCAGATTAAAAGTTTCAGGAGTTGGTTCGTTGTTGCTTTTGATGTTTTGTCATGGGGAGCACTTCTAAGAAATGAAAACTAACTCAGGATGCCTGGTTGGCTCAGTCAGTTGGGTGCCCCCCCTCGTGGCTTCAGCTCCAGGGGTGATCTCACCATCATGGGATGGAGCCCCTCATCAGGCTCTATGCTCAGTGTGAAGTCAGCTTCAGATTCTTCCTCCCTTTCCCTCCCTCTCTGCCCCTCCCCACTTGCTCTCTCTCTAAAATAAATAAATAAACTCCTTTAAGAAAAAGAAATGAGAACTAATTAAAAATACTGGCCCAAACCATATAAATTTTATCATAAAAATATGGTAAACAAACAAACAAAAAACAAACAAAACCCAAACCAGAGCCAGAACAGTGTAGTTAACTATACAGATGTTGTCACACAGTCTGGGTTATTAAAGGAAGACCTCCACAAAACTCTCCTTTCTAGACCCAGAATCTGGGTTCCCTAGTAAGAATGCACTATAGCTAACAGAAGTGAGGGTTTATTCCTGCATTTGCCTAATTTTGCTATGCTAACTCATTTTTTTAAAGATGTGTCAACGATAGGCTTTCTCTCCTTGGGCTTTATTTCCAAATTATGGTGTTTAGTTCAGTGCTATTCCTGGTCTCTAATACACTAGCAGTAACCAGTGATATACTACCAATACCCTGGGGCGTTCTATTAGCAGTGTCCTTGCAGCAATGTGGCAACTTAGCACCATGCATCTTGAATAGCTATGGATCACACATGAGAGCAAATATTGTCCTGTTATATTTTTTTCTACTTTAAGGGTTTCCATTTTTTAAAAGATTTTTATTTATGTGTTTGAAAGAGAGACAGAGAATATGAGTGGGCAGAGAGAGAAGCAGGTTCCCCATTGAGCAGGGAGCCCGACATGGGACTCAATCTCAGGACCCTGAGATCATGAGCTGAGCCAAAGTCCCATGCTTAACCAACTGAGCCACCCCTGTGCCCCTAGTTTAATACCACCAAGAAATCTTATGATGAACTGCAAGTTTTCTTTTTTTCCACTGTAGAGAGAAAGATACTGCATGATCTAAGGCCTATATGTTTTTAGATGCCTAACTATACACATACACTGGCTTATCACCAGTAACATTTAAAATGTCTGGATGGCATACTTCCCCCGCACATCACTCTTAGAAGTGGTCCTTGCTAACTAAGGAATTAGCTTTGATTCATGTATTAGACTGTTTAGGCTGCCTTAACAAAATACCACACACCAGGTGGCTAAAACAACTGAAATTTATTTTCTCACAGTTCAGGAGACCAGAAGTCCAAGATCAAAGTGTATGAAGGCTTGGCTTCCCCCAAGACCTTTTTCCTTGACTTGCAGATGGCTGTCTTCTTGCTGTGTCCCCACGGTCTTTTCTCTGTGTGTGAACATCACTGGTGTCTCTTATTCTTATGATGACAACTAGCCCTATTAGACCAGGACCTGTCTTTATGACCCCATTTAACCTTAATTACCTCTTTCAAGGCCTTATCTCCAAACATGAATTTTGGAGGAACACACTCAATCCATAACAGCTTACAACCTTTTTTTTTTTTCAAAGCTCGATTTTAATTATTTTTAAAAAATATTTTATTTATTTGACAGAGAGAAATCACAACTAGGCAGAGAGGCAGGCAGAGAGAGAGGAGGAAGCAGGCTACCCACGGAGCAGAGAGCCCGATGTGGGGCTCGATCCCAGGACCCTGGGATCATGACCTGAGCCGAAGGCAGAGGCTTTAACCCACTGAGCCACCCAGGCGCCCCACAGCTTACAACCTTAAGGAGATAATGGAGAACTATCTTGGCCACAGATGAAAAACAGCATCACATTTTTCCTCTAGACTGAATAGATCCTCACAAGATTTGTATAATCTACACCCCAAGTTACCATGTCATGTGTCTTCCCAACAGATATTATTATGGATACAAATAGTCCCAGATGTTCTTTGTGGTTTGAATCATGCTTAAGCAGGTTTCGTCATCCTTTTTCATGCTAGAGATTAGAGAAATAATTCTATCATGTTCTCTAACTAATCAATGTATAATTGGCGAGGTTTACTTCAAGTGGTATCTTTTTATTGGACCAATTAAAATATGGCCTCATAAAACAAACAAATAAAGAGCGTTGAAAGTATGCAGATTAGAGAATATAGACCACATTGACAGTCCAGTCTGTGATGGAAGACATGCTCAAGTAAGACCCTGATGGTCTGTCAAGCCAACAGAACATCTCTATTGATAAGGACACTCTGATGTCACTGTTGTAACAAGTGTCCTTTAAGTTAGAACTAGAATGTCTTCTCTTTAAGTCAAAGTATGCTGGGACTACTAGGTTTCTATAAAATGTATAGTCAATCCACTTGTTCTGGAGAGGAGGAACGAGGTAAAACACAAACACAGAAGGTGACCACTTGGTACCCAGACAGAAGTTAGGAGAAGAGAGGTGTGCTCTAAGAAAAAGATCTTCTGTCAGTACCCAAAACTGGAAACTCTGAGACTCTTTCCATCCCTTATCAAAAATACAACTAGAAGATACACAGTGGACACACAGGTCAGGATAACAGAAAAGAACAAATGCAAGACTGCATTTCCTTCTCATTAACCCCTTAAGTTTAATTTTGAAGTAGAGGAGAAAAGGAATCTCCCCCAGAACAACTTTGCCATTGTTGATTGCTCTCCAGATCTCAGCCTGATTCCCTCCTTAGTATTCTGAATGAGCAAAGAGCCACACAAGACTGTTAGTGCAAATGAAATCATATATACCAATGGGCTAAATGTTGATTTGTATAATTAGCCATCCCTGAGAGCTTTCGGTAAAAACTGCTTTGATTTTTGACTTTTAGAAAGTTGTTCTACCAGAGGATTATTATGGTAATTGAAATTAGGAATGGAATTATGGTTGAACCCTAAATAACATGATGCAGATGCTAAAACTGTTATTTAGCTGTTACACTCAACAATTAGGAACAATGGAAGGGACAGGGTGTACTTGTGAGAGCTCTAATTTTAATTTTGGGATTGCCAATTTGTTAGCCTTTCACTCCTTCCTTAAAGGAAATATAAGGTCTTAAAGAACTCGCCCAAGGCCTATATTCAAGTAGAAAATTATGAGCTTCACTTCCTAAGGAGAAGATATTTATCTTCCTCCTTTGATGGAGCCTTCACATTCACAGGTCTCAAAATCTCTGCTACAAAATAAGAGGTTCTCTGTGATGGATCAGTTGTAAGAGCTAATTACTCTGGGAACAATCTCTTTCTTTACAAGTGTTTCATAGTTCATTATTTTTCTGGGGGAAAAAAGGGTATGTGGAGTGCTACTATAAAGATGTGATTTATAGGTGGGATCAGGGCCAGAGTTCAGTTGTTATAAAACATAATTCTGACAGTTAATTTGCTCATATCTTATCTGCTAAGACATTAGCAGGCATTTGAATGTATCGGTATCAATGGCAAAGAGTTGTTATGTATCTTCATTAGATGATGAGAGGATTATTATAGTAATTGGAATCAGGAATAACAAAGAATCGGATTAGAAATTAGAGTCACAAGGAGCAAATTGGTGAAAGGTAGGAAACATTTATTTTTCAAAAAAAGAAAAGGTATGGCCTGTCCTATGTTTCTGCCAAATCGACAGTGCATTTTATTTGTTGTCAATACCTTTAAAAAAGTACTTTTAAAAAATACATGCATGTTGGTGTATCCATTCACAACAGAATTAGTGAGTCCTTGGTATCATCAGCCTCTCAAGGAATAGCACCATTAATAGTGTGGTATGTGGTATGTTATTTATTTTAGGTATATACTATTATGTTGCTATTGCTGTAAGAATGAGTATATGTAATATATGTTGTTCTGCAATATTAAACATATTATGAGTGACTTTCTATGTCATTATATGAGGGAGAACAGTTTTAATCACACACCTGTGCTAATAAATGCATTATTATTTTTGGTGGGGAACAAGCAACATACTATAAACTGCTTTGCTCTACCAAACAGAAATAGAGATGAAGACAGTGGTTGGAGGACTTTTAATTATCAAATCTGTTCTCTTCTGAATGATTAAATTGTATCCATTACCATTTATCATTTTAATGATAGATAGCGAGATAAAGTGAGAGAGCAAGAAAGAGAAAAAGAGGGAGGCTGAATTTAAAAGGATAAATTTCAAAGGACAAAGCAGAAAATAATTCAGTTTAGTTGTAATTTTTACACACACACACTAATATGAAAGGTTGAATAATCTTTAACCTATTAAATCTTTGGCCATTCATAGAGAAATCCACAAACAAGGAATTTTTTTAAAAAGATTTTATTTATTTATTTATGTATTTGACAGAGAGAGAGAGAGATTACAAGTAGGCAGAGAGGCAGGCAGAGAGAGGGGGAAGCAGGCTTCCTGCCGAGGAGAGAGCCCAATGTGGGATTCGATCCCAGAACCTTGAGACCATGACCTGACAGAGGCTTTAACCCACTGAGCCACCCAGGGTCCCAACAGGGAATTTTTATATAAATTTATATAATTTATATATATAATCCTGAGCAACCCGATCTTGTTCTATTCATGTACACTCTTATTACTGTGAGGGATAATTCTGACCCAAAGATTTTTTTGTGTGGCCAACCTGACTCTAATGAACAGATAGTCCCTGAGAAGTTTGATTTCTACAGCCTAGCTTTTAATAATTTTTTATTCTGAGGGAGTGCCTAGACCCAGTGAAGGGAAATCTTTATTTACTTTGATCTTAATAAGAGCTCATTTAAAACAAAGGTCCAGAGGTGCCTGGGTGGTTCAATCTGTTAAGTATCCAACTCTTAGTTTCAGCTCAGTTCATGATCTCAGAGTCACAGGATGAGCCCCATGTTGGGCTCCATGCTTAGTGCAGAGTCTGCATATCCCTCTCCTTCCCCATCTGCCCCTCCCCTCAATCTCTCTCTTTCTCCCCAAAAATGAATAAATAAAAATCTTTTTTAAAAAAAATAAAGTAAAGGTCCCAGCTAGGGACCTGCATGTGAGAACAAATATACTAAAAGTGTGATTGCTCGGCATCATGTTTCTTTCCAGTACATTGCACAGAACATCCTCTATGAGGACTCCAGGGAAAATTTTCTTTCTAGTCTCAGAAACAGTTGAAAGCAACTCGGCAATTAATTTGTTTTTAAATTATGGACAATGTGGATTTTGCAATAAAGCCTGTTTCTGGTTTTTATATTATGTTAAATGTGTAACTTAGATGTCCCTAGACCCCACCAGCCTAGGAGCACAAATGAGTCACATTAACATTAATTCCCAAATACTCTTGGCTGATGGGCCTCAACCCCCTACAGAGAGGACCCCTTGCTCTAAACATTTCAGCATATCCCTTAGGGTATATCACATGTGCTTATGCTTGTTGATTGTAAGGAGAAGGAACAAATTGTGTTAGCTTACGCAAAGAAAAAGAAATTTATTGTAAGGATTAGGAAACAATCTGTGGAACCTAAGGGCAAGACACACCCTCGCATTGGAAAAGACTGGAACCAGATTCATGCCCCATCAGAAGTTCCCTCTGTGTATCATCTCTGCTCCTTCCTTTGTATGTTTTCTCTCTCTTTTTTTGCTTGCCCTCTCTTTATCAGTTTCTCCTGCTGATCCAACTCAATAACAGAAAATGAAGCCAACTGAGAACTTCCTAGTTTAGGTAATACAAGTCCAGCTGCCAGGGAGGGACAGAAGGTATTTTTTGGTCTCAAGAGTATGGCTGCTCTTTTTCCAAGCCACCAGAATGAGTTGCCAGGGTCCCAGGAGACTCTTTTCTGCACTGCTCATCTCACAGGACAGTCTTTCTTCCATGTTTCCCAAGGCCGCTCTACCTGAAAACACAGCCCCTGAGCTGCCTGTAGGAGTGCCCTTACAACAGATCTCCAAGCAGCAAGCCCTCAGAATGCTGAGACATCATTTCGGCCAACTGCGTACCTACAGCAGGGTGAGAAGCATATCTCCCCATAGAAGGCAGATCTTATCCCTGAGTCCAGGCAACATTTATTTTGCCTAAGTTTACACAACACAGAGTACAAATGATATTTGAGCTCCATGATATATGAGTGATTCTGAGACCCCTCATTTTTTTCCCATCCTAAATATAAATTTAAAATACACGATATGTATACTTTGCTCTAGTCAAATCCTACAAGGCCCAATGTGGAGAGGAAATAAAAGCTGGGGTCTTTGGGAGAACTCGAGTAAAGACAGAGTAGGAGATACCCACACCTGGGCTGGCTCCCTCCCCAGGTTGACGCTGGAGGATTCCTTGAAACATTTTTGGCTCTGCAGCCTTCTAGACTAGGTGGGCAGAGAAGTCAGACTAAGTTTTTAAAACTTTTTAAATGTTTGAGTGTTGCTACCTAATGTTACTGCTGGCATAAAATTTGAGAGTACACTAACGTTATGTGTGTGTGTCTGGAAGAACATTTAAAAGTGAATCCAATTTGGACCCCTGTTAGCGAGAAATGCCACAGTGAGTTTTTCCTCCCCCTCTAATCACCTCACAGAGACACCTGGCTCTCCATGTTAATTTGAGTTCACTTTCCCGCCAAGTCCCACTGACACACTTTTACAATGAAAATAGAAAAGACAAAAAAAGTATGTCTTACTGATACAAAAGAGTGATGGGAACCATCAAGAAGCCAAACACTTACAAAGAATTTCTAAAAAACAAATGCGCATAGGACCCCATTCCAGATGTAGGAAACTGCCTGCAATTCAACAAATACAAAGAAAAAAATCTTTATGGCCCAACTTAGCTTTAGGGGTAAATTTCATTCAATTCTTCCTGGAACTGATAATTCAAAGGACACATAAGCTATTTCAGCAACTTGAAAAAATGAACTTCTAAATCAAGAATATGAAATTCGAGAATATAACATTGTGTAGGCTATTTAAAATTTTTTTGTGGTTGTCTAATCAAATATTCTTGTTTATCCCCCCTGAAAATAATAAGAAAAAGTCATATTGGCATGTCTAGGTTTCAGACAGTGAGTATGTTTTTCATTTAACATACGATGAATCAAAGATGCTTTATACATTTGAAGTCAGGTTCCAAAAGAAGTCATTAATATTAAACCTATTACAAGAACCTTCTATTTTGGGAAAAATTGTGATTCTCCTCTATCTCCAGAGTACAGGCCAAAATGTAGGCATGTGGGCTATTTGGTTCCACTTCCTCATTTTCCTTTTAGTCAAAAACAAACAGATAAGTTGGCTTCTTTCCTTTTAAGGATCTGGTTATAAATATGCTTGATTTAATTAAAATATACAGGAGGGTTAGGGTAGTTGAGAAAGGTATTTATAATTACTCAAGGTAACAAGAGCTGTTTTGTAACTCCAGGCTAGTAGTACCTAATAATGCACAACAAATAATGCACACAAGAAACTAGAGTCTTAGCTCAGTTGCTTATATGTACAAAATCATAAATAAATATTAATAAATTGGAAGCCCTAATGTATATACAATGTCTAAAAATAGGAATTGGTTTATGAAAATGCCTATAAATGTAAAAATGATTCACCATTTTATTTTTTTTATTTTTTAAATTTTAATTCCAGTATAATTAACATACATCGTTATATTAGTTTCAGGTGTACACTGTAGTGATTTAACACTCCTATGCTTCACCCAGTACTCATCATGACAAGTGCACTCCTTAATCCCCATCACCTATTTCACCCATCTCCCTACCCACCTCCCCCCTGATAACCATCAGTTTGTTCTCTATAGTTAAGAGTTTGGGGTTTTTTGGTCTTTTGTTGTTTGTTTGCTTTCTCTTTTTTTCTTTGCAGGCTTTCTTTCTTAAATTTCACATAAGATGGAGATCATACAGTGTTTATCTTTTTCTGATAACTCAATTTACTTAGCATTATACCCTTTAGATCCATCCATATTGTTGCCAGATTTAATTTTTTTAATAGCTGAGTAATATTCCATTGTGTGTGTGTCTGTGTGTGTGACTGTGGGTGTCTGTGTGTGTGTGTGTATGAATATATATCACTTCTTTATCCAGTTATCTGTTGATGGACACTTGGGTTGCTTTCATAATTTTGGCTATTGTAAATAATGCTGCAATAATCATAGGGGTGCATATATCTTTTCGAATTAGTGTTTTCATATTCTTTGTGTAAATACCCAGTAGTGGAATTACTGGATCATATTGCAATTCTATTTTTAATTTTTGAGAGACCTCCATATTGTTTTCCACAATGACTGCACCAAGCTGCATTCCCATCAAGAGTGCATGAGGGTTCCTTTTTCTTTACATCCTCACCAACACTTGTTGTTGCTTGTGTTTGTGATGTTAGCCATTCTGACAGATGTGAAGTGATATCTCTTTATAGTTTTGATTTGCATTTCTCTGATGATGAGTGATGTTGAGCATCTTTTCACATGTCTGTTGGCCATCTGGATGTCTTCTTTGGAGAAATGTCTGTTCATGTCTTCTGCCCATTTTTAATTGGATTATTTAGTGTCCTGGTGTTAGATTGTATAGGTTCTTTATATATTTTGGATACTAGCCCTGTATCAGATATGTCATTTGCAAATATCTTCTCCCATTCTGTAGGTTGTCTTTTAGATTTGTTGGTTGTTTCCTTTGCTGTGCAGAAACTTTATTTTGGTGAAATCCCAATAATTTATTTTTTTTAAAGATTTTATTTATTTATTTGACAGGGAGAGAGGGAACACAAGCAGGGGGAGCGGAAGAGGGAGAAGCAGGCTTCCCACTGAGCAGGAGCCCAATGTGGGCCTCGATCCCAGGACCCTGGGATCATGACCTGAGCCAAAGGCAGCTGCTTAATGACTAAGCCACCCAGGTGCCCCCAATAGTTCATTTTTGCTTTTGTTTCCCTTGCCCAAGGAGACATATCTAGAAAAATGTTTCTATGACCAACATCAGAGAAGTTATTCCCTGTGCTCTCTTCTAGAAGTTTTATGGTTTTAGGTGTCATATTTAGGTCTTTAATCCATTTTGAGTTTATTTTCTTGTATGTTGTAAGCAAGTGGTCCAGTTTTGTTCTTTTGCATGTAGCTGTCCAGTTTTCCCAATAGCATTTGTTGAAGAGAATGTCTTTTTCCCGTTGCATAATCTTGCCTCCTTCATCAAAGATTAACTTACCATATAATTGTGGGTTTATTTCTGAGCTCTCTATTCTGTTCTGTTGATCTATGTGTGTTCTTTTGTGTCAGTACCACACTGTTTTGATTACTACAGCTTTATAGTAAATCTTTAAATTGGGGATTGTGATACCTCCAGTTTTGGTTTTCTTTTCAAGATTGCTTTGACTCTTTGGGGTCTTTTGTGGTCCCATACACATTTTAGGATTATTTGTTCTAGTTCTGTGAAAAATGCTATTGGCATTTTGTTAGGGATTGCTTTGGATAGTATAGGCATTTTGACATTATTCATTTGTGTCATCTTCAATTTCTTTCATCAGTGTTTTATAGTTTTCAAAGTATAGGTCTTTCTTTTACCTCTTTGGTTAAGTTTATTCCTAGGCATTTTATTGGCTCTGCTGAAATTGTAAATTGGACTGTTTTCTTCATTTCTCTCTCTACTACTTCATTATTAGTGTATAAAAACACAATGGATTTCTTATACGGATTTTGTGTCCTGTGACCTTATAGAACTCATTTATCAGTTCTAGTAGTTTTTTGGTGAAGTCTTTAGGGTTTTCTTTGTAGAGTATCATGTCGTCTGTAAATAGTTAAAATTTTACCTCTTCCTTACCCATTTCGATGCCTCTAATTTCTTTTTCTTGTCTGATTGCTGTGGCTGGGAATTACAGAACTATGTTGAATAAGTGTTTAGAGAGGACATCCTTATCTTATTCCTGATCTTAGGGGAAATGTTCTCAGTTTTTCACCATTGAGTGTGATGTCAGCTGTGGGATTTTCGCATATGGCCTTTATCATGTTGAGGTGTTTCCTCTAAACCGACTTTTTTGAAGGTTTTTATCATGAATTGGTGTTGTAGTTTTTCAAATGCTTTTTCTGAATCTATAGAAATGATCTTATAGTTTTTAATCCTTTCTCTTGCTGATGTGCTGTCATGTTGATTGATTTGTGAACATTGAACCGCCCTTGCATTCCAAAAATAAATCCCACTTGGTGGTGGTGAATGACTTTTTAAATGTATTGTTGGATTCAGTTGCTAATATTCTGTTGAGAATTTCTTCATATATGTTCCTCAGAAATAATGACTGTAGTTCTTTTTTTTTTTTTTTTTTTTTTGTAACATCTTTATCTGGTTTTGGTATCAAAATAATGTTGGCCTCCTAGAATTTGGAAGCTTTTCCTCCCTTTTATTTTTTAGACTAGTTTGAGAAGAATAGATATTGACTCTTATTTAAATGTTTGGTAGAATTCTTTTGTGAAGCTATCTAGTCATGGACTTTTGTTTGTTGGCAGTTTTTTGATTACTGACCCAATGTCATTGCTGGTAATTGGCCTGTCCAAATTTTTATTTTTTCTAGCATCAGTTTTATGAAGTTATCTATTCTTTGGAATTTATCAGTTCCTTCTAGGTTGTCCAGTTTTTTGGCATGTAATTTTTCATCGTATTCTTTTATATACAAATCCCTTGTATTTCTGTGGTTTGGATTATTATTTTTCCTCTTTTACTTCTGATTTTTTTTGTTTGAGACCTCTCTCTTTTCTGTCTTTTGATGAATCTGGCTAAATTTTATCAATTATGTTGATCTTTTCAAAGGGTTTTAGAATCTATTAATAGATCTCATAAAATCTTACCTTAATAGAAACTAAAAAGGCATTTGGTGAAATATTGCTGATTAAAACAAAATTTTTGGTAAAACAAAGAAAAATGTAATTCCTCTGCATAACAAATAGCTGTCTCAAACACACCATCACCATTATTTGCAAAGTTTCAAAGAGTTACTGTTAAAATTTGTAAAAAGAAAAACATCATAACCATTATTATTTAATATTGCTTTACATGTCCTAGCCAATACAATTAAGAAAAAAAAAAAAACTATAGAAAATTGGCAGAAGGTAACAAAATTCTAGATAATGAAATTCTTTACCTGAAAATTTCAAGTGACTCAATTTTAAAACTTAAAAATTTAATTGAAGACTTAATATGGTGACCAGCTATAAAGTAATATATATAACACTTTCTTATATACCAATTTGTAAGTTAAAAATTAAAATTAAAAAAGATTGACTGAATAAAATATCCCAAAACAAACTCAAGTATTTATACAGGAATTTAATATATGACTAAAGTATTATTTGAAATTAGTAAGAAAAAATAAAATTTCAATAACTGATAGTAGGACAAGTGGCCAACAATTTGGGAAAGTACAAAGTTAGGGGCTTAGAGCAAAATAAATTCCATATGTGTTAAAAGTTGAAATGTAAAATATGAAACCATAAATTATTAGAACAAGTATGAATACATATTTAGATAACCTTGGATTAAATATGTCCTATCTAAAGAAAAAAAAAGATAAAGGAAAAGGTGATAGTTTGTGCTTCATTAGCTATCAAAATCTTTAGAATGTTTAAACAAGCACCATAAACAATATTGAAAGACAATTTAGTCTATATATAGCAACGACTAAAGTTATGCAATCTAAAGAAAAAGATAAAAAATGCTTAAATCCAATTCACAGAAGTGGAAATAAATGACTAATCAACATATGAAACAGGAAAAAAATTCAACTCCACAAATATTCAAGTAAATGCACATAATAATGCTATTTGAGTGTCTGGTTACTTTTTTATTACCCAATTATTAAACAGTTTTAAAAGAGGGTTGTTTGTTGTTTTTTTTTTAAGATTGTATTTGTGAGAGAGAGAGAGAGAGAGCACAAGTAGAGAGGAGGGGCAGAGGAAGAGGGAGAAACAGGTTCCCCACTGAGCAAGGAGCACAATATGGGGTTCCATCTAGCATCATGACCAGAGCTAAAGGCAGATGCTTAATGGACTGAGCCACCCAGGCACCCTAAAAGAGATTTTTTTTTTTAATTTATTTGTCAGAGAGAAATCACAACTAGGCAGAGAGGCAGGCAGAGAGAGAGGAGGAAGCAGGCTCCCCATGGAGCAGAGAGCCCGATGTGGGGCTCGATCTCAGGACCCTGGGATCATGACCTGAGCCGAAGGCAGAGGCTTTAACCCACTGAGCCACCCAGGCACCCCTAAAAGAGATTTTTTAAAGAAAGTAATATTAACTAAAGATATGAACAAACTGGCATACTTAGATATTGTTGATTGCTGAAAAATCTTTCTAGAAGAAAATTTGGAGATATATATTTTAAAGCCTTATAATGTGAAGACATTTTGACCCATTTCTGGGAATTTATCTAAAAAACCCCGAGGTACCTAGAGGTTTATCACGTAACAAAATTGTAGTAGAAAATTGGTATAATGTTAAAATGTTATAGTGGTTGGGTAAATTATAGTACATTCATATCATGGAACATAACAATCATTTAAGCATGCAATGTGATTATTTATTGTCCTGGAAGGACAGTTACATATAATAATAGATTTGAATCAGAAAGAATACACAACCTGTGTTAGGTGTCATTCCTGGTTGAGTAAATATGGCTGATTTCTATTTTTTCCACATTGATTGTTGTTTTCTAATTTGCCCCCAATGATCACGTGTCACTTGTATTATACTTCTCTAAATATTTTTGAAAAATCAATTCAGTGATACGAATTCTTTCTACATATAAATACTACCCCAGTATTGGAAATATGTTTGTCCATCCTTCTTTAAAAAGCAGAAAGAACTGCTCCCATAGTTATTTACATTATGCTATATGAACTTCTGTATATTAAGTTTGCAGCGAGTATTCAAAAATAAGAGGAGGAGGATGGGAATAAAGAAGAGGTGAACAGAGAATGTAATTAAAAAACCGCTCTGTTTAACAGTTAGTGTCAGCTCTCTATCTGTAAGTTGTTCTCAAGCAGGGATGGTAGTACTCCTAGAAGCTTTTTGGACATATTGGGTAGAGGGCCTTTTTTGGTTGTCAGAGAGACTAGTGCGCACTACTGAGATTAATGGGTGTAGGGAAGAGGGAAGAGAGGCTAATTATCTTGAGTGCTTGGAAAGTCCAGAACAAGAAAAATTTGTCCTGTCTGAAATGTCAGTAAGCACTCTCCACTGAGAAACTCTGCTAAACTAAATCATAAAAACGTATACTATAACCCCTAGAAGAACCACAACAATAACAAAGGGTTATAGATAATGTGCCAATAAAGGATATGAAATAGAATCATAAAAAATATTTTAAAACAACAAGAATAGCAAAACACCCTGTTTATCCCTCTGGCCTAATTCTGTACTCCCTTCTTCCTGTGGGCCTGCATTCACTTCTCAGAATGGCCCAACTTCCAACAAAGTAGATTTCAGAACAAAAAATTATAACATGGGATAAAGAGGGCCATTGAATAATGATAAACGAGTCAGTCCATCAAATGGATATAATGATCCTAAAAGTTTATGCACCTAATAGCAGAGTTTCAAAAACCTGGAAGCAATACTGACAGAATGGTAAGGAGAAATTGACAACACCCCAATTATTATAGTAAGAAATTCTAGTAAGATGTATGTAAAATCCCCCAATTTTTGGAAACTAAACAAGACATTTCTTTTTTTTTTTTTTTGAAAGATTTTATTTATTCATTTGACAAACAGAGATCACAAGCAGACAGAGAGGCAGACAGAGGAGGTGGGGGAAGAAGGCTCCCCACTGAGCAGAGAGCCGAGCCGGACATGGGGCTCAATCCAACGACCCTGAGATCATGACCCACGCCGAAGGCAGAGGCCCAAACCACTGAGCCACCCAGGTGCCCCTAAACAAGACATTTCTAAAAGGGCTGTGGGTCAATGAAGAAATCAAATGGGGATAGAAAATAACTTTGCATCAAATGAAAATGAAAACATAATATATCAACACATATAAGATAGTGCTGAAGGAAATATCCCTAACTGCCTATATTAGAAAAGAAAAAAGACCCATCTTAGAAAAGGAAAAAGCAAATGAAACTGAAATTAAACCAAAAGAAGAAAATGAAAAATATCAGAAACGAAATCAATGAAAACCAAAAATTAAGTGTTTTTTTAAATCAATAAAATTTCTAAATCTCTATCTAGACTAATAAGAAATGAGAGAGGGAATATAGATATTAATAATATCCTAACAAGATTTGCTCATTTTTTTTTTTCATTGAACCATAATTTTTTCATGGGTATTAAGTGCTAAATGATATTTGAACAAATGTATTTTTCTACTTGTCTTGCATCTTATTGAAAACAGAAATGTCTTCGGATTTGTATGTATGGAGAAAAAAAAGTCTAAAGTGGAGAACAGATTGTCTTATTAAAGAAGCCAAAATATCGCAGCACCAGGAGATTATGTCTGAAAATGAAAATGCTTATGACCACCATCATTTAAAAAAACAATTGCTCTTTGTCAAGGAAAAGTAGTTGAAAACCCATTTTTCTTTAAATGTATGTAAGCTTTACTGCAAACCTCTATGACATTTCACTGTGAATTGAACAGTCTTTCAGTGCCCAGGCCTCAAGTGCACAGACATGTCTCTATTTTCCTTCTGTCTTCAAGGAGTTAGAAGCACAGTTAGAAGAAACTGTGCTCTACACATCGCTATCTAGATTCGATTGCTTCCAAAAAAAAAAAAAAAAAAAAAAAAAATTGGGGGGAATCCTCTGAGATTTGTCACATAACAGGCATTGCATTCAGGACTTATTTTCATCTTTTGGGCTTTGTAAGGATGAAAGAAGCTTATACTGTAAATATCTCAAGTGAACATTTCTTGTTCTATCAAAATGTGAGTTCTTACCAACACTTTACGTGTTAACATCAGAAAGATGAAGGGAAGAAAGGCTGTGTTTATATAAGGGTGCTGGGCAGTTATTCAAGAATGAGTTCCAGATGCTGTAACCTTGAAGACCTTGGTTTCCAAGGAAGGCCTTGTGTCTTTCATGGGATAAGATGCTCAGAAGGATAAATTTCCTTTTGAAACCAGATGAGTCCATCGCGTCAGTTAGTTGCGACTTGAAAGGAGAGGATTTACTTACCCTGTCAGGTTGTGTCAGTCTGTCGAACAGGACCGTGGTGCGGGCCGGTGTGTCAGAGCAATCAGAACATCTCAGAGGAATCTGAGTGTGGGTAGTATCCATGGACCATAGATTCTGCTGCTATTTTTGTTCTGTTGCTCATTTTCGTCACAATTCAAAAGAATGAAGAATATTCAGTAACCTCATTTTGGGAAAATGGCAAAAGTCAGAATTTATTGGATGGCTTGTTTTCTGGGGGTTTTCTTTCTTTCTTTCTTTTTCTTTTTAAAAAAGATTTTGTTTATTTGACAGACAAAGATCACAAGTAGACAGAGAGGCACGCAGAGAGAGAGAGAGGAAGGGAAGCAGGCTCCCCGCTGAGCAGAGACCCTGATGTGGGGCTCCATCCCAGGACCCTGGGATCATGACCTGAGCTGAAGGCTGAGGCTTTAACCTACTAAACCACCCAGGCACCCTTCTGGGAGTTTTCTTAAGGAATAGTTTAATGTGGGGTGCCTGGGTGGCTCAGTGGGTTAACTGGTCCTAGGATGGAGCCCCACATCGGGGTCTCTGCTCGGCGGGGAGCCTGCTTCCCTTCCTCTCTCTCTCTCTCTGCGTGCCTCTCTGCGTACTTGTGATCTCTGTCTATCAAATAAATAAATAAAATCTTTAAAAAAAAGAACAGTTTAACGTCTTCATATTTGCATGTTGGAAAAAAGGTCGTAAGACATGAATGCTGATGAAATGAGAAAGATAATTCTACCAGAGGTTTTCTGAGAAGTATACCTTTCCTACTGTGAGTGTTGTATGTATTATTATGTTTCAATGAAACATTCTTTGTGTTACTCTATGATTCTGTTTAAAAGAAGGCTTTCTGTTACCAGTGTGACAGACCTATCAAGTGATGACAAATTTACCGAGCAGCTACTGCATCCAGCACTGAGGCTCACTCAGAGCTCATTCCTCATCTCCCCAGTTCCACCATTGCTTTCTCACAATCTATTTTCCAAACAAAAGCACTTACAATGATTTTTTTTTTCAAGATGTAAACAAGTCTTCTTTCCTCTGCTCAAGACCCTCCATTAGGTTTCCCTGGAATTCAAAATTAACTCCAAACTCCTTATCCTAGCTTTAGAAGGTCTTCATATTCTGGCCCCTGCTTATCTCTCTATCATCCTTTTCTTCTTCCCATTCACTCACTCTACTCCAGCCACTTTCACCCATTCGTCCAAGATTTATAGATTTCATTTTTTTTTAAGATTTTATTTATTTGATATATATAGAGAGATCGCAAGTAGATAGAGAGGCAAGTAGAGAGAGAGGGGGAAGCAGGCTCCCTGCTGAGCAGAGAGACCGATGTGGGGCTCGATCCCAGGACCCTGAGATCATGACCTGAGCCGAAGGCAGAGGCTTATCCCACTGAGCCACCCAGGCGCCCCTATTGATTTCATTTCTTAAAGAGGGCTTTAATCTATCAGTTGCCACTTCCCATCATTAGCTCTCACCTTGAACATGACAACAGTCTCTACCTCATCTTCCTACTTCTAGCCTGGGTCTTTCTACACTGTAGCCAGAGTGATCTTTTGAAAACACTACTCAGATTATTTCACTTGCATGCTGAATATATTTAAATGGCACTTCATTACCATCATGATTGCATAAAAACTTCTTAACTTGGCTTATGAGGCATGTCCCAGTATAGTTGTTGTTTGTCTCTCTGGTCAAATTCTACACTCCACACTCATAACCCTGTTCTATTTACCCCCACCCCACAGCTGCCAGACTCCTGCCATAATTTGCAGTTTTTAGTCATGGTCTCAAATCACATTTACAGTGTTCTCTTCTTGAACTGCGTGTCCCTTCCATCTTTTTCTACTTTAAAAATGTCTTACCCATGACCAAAAGCACATAGACCCTAAAAGCACATAGACCCTTTTTAACAATGCAGCTCTTTTAAAGATTATACATGCAATATTTTCCCAAGGTATGTCCACAACATCAAGGTGTGACATGATTAGAATAGGTTCCAGCATGAGTAACAGGCTGATGGTACTCCCCCCTCCCCCAGGTCAGTTCTCTTAGCACCCCAAACTTAGCACCAAACCCAACCCCCTTACTCTTAGTTGAGCATAACATTAACATCATAGTGCTCTTGCTCATTCCTGCAAAGCTGACCCCAAACAGAAGAGCCTAGCCATCAAACACACCTTATGTCTCTTGCCCTAAAAGGTAAAGAAAGCAAATAACCTTTCTTTTTTCATTCAATAGGGTTCTATAGCATTATCCAGAATCTAAATGCAAATGACTATGTTGTGGGAAGAGAAGAAGGAGTCACAGCTCCTCCAAACAACAGCCTCTAAGCCCCAGGGCCTTGACTAGCCCCACATTTCTTGTTATGTACAATTCAACAATGTCATACATAACTACAACAGTAAGTTTTCCTTTAAATGATGTAGATGATTTTATGCTAGCATACCGAGTTAAAGAAATTATTTCCAAGCAAGACAAAGAATTAAAATATTTTTTTCTTACTCTGCTGTACTTAGGACATCGTTTCTCACCCTGTAACCTTCATGTGTCCTTTCCCCCAAAAGTACAGGGAGATTGTGCTTTCTCTTGGGTTCTAAAAGGCCTGGACCTACATAGGGAACCCAGAAACTCTGAACACATTTGCTTTCTAGGACCTACAGGGTTATAAAAGAGAGCATCATAACTCATAGTAGATGAGCTGTGCGATGGTAGTTGCTGCCTGGAGAAAAAAACCCAGAAGGCTGAAGATGTCTCTTATCTATAGTTCCCATCAGTAGTGCAAGCAGAAGTTTCCTTTTTTCTACAGACATGGAAAGATGGTGCTTATTGTATGTAAACAAATAACCTGCATTCAAAAGAATTATTCTGCAGGTAGCAATTAAATATGCCTGGAGAGCATTCTACCCAGTTTTTCCTCCTATGTGTGGACAGACTACACTCTTCCATTAATTTCTTCTTTATAATCCCTGTTATGATGAATGTGCTGAAGTAAGAGATTAAGGAAAGAAGGAGATAAATATGTAATCCTCCTCAAATTAAAGCAGGATTAAAAATAAGTTTTTCTTATTTAATGTTACATAGACCCCTTCTCAATAGCTTATATCTACATCCACAGATTGAGAATCACTCACACTTGGGAAATGCCATAGAAAAACGGATATAATGAATTGGGGAATCCTGGTTACATTATTCTGATATTATTTGGATTCTGGCTGCTTTGCTTTTGCTTACTAGTAGGACTGGAAAAGGAAGGGGGCAGTGACGACCTGCCTTTAGGTTCATATCCTACAACTGCAAAAAAGGGCTCTGCATTTGTATTTTAATATGATCTGTGTTGTTTTTTTTTTTTTAATTGAAGTATGGTTGACAAACAATGTCACATTAGCTTCAGGTGTACAACATAGTGATTCCACAACTGTATTCTCTATGCTTTCCTTTCATCCCGTGATTTATTCATTCCCAAACTGGAAGGCTATACTTCCACCTTCCCTTGGCTCATTTTGTCCATCCCCTCACCCTTCTGGCAACTATAGTTTCTGCTTTTGTTTTATTTTGTTTTTTAGATTCCACATATAAGTGAAATCATATGGTATTTGCCTTTCTTTGACTGACTGACTTCACTTAGCCTAATACCCTGTGGGTCTATCCATGTTGTCACAAATGTCAGCATCTCGTTCTTTTTTATGGCTCAGTAATATTCCATTGTATACATATATTATCTATTCATTGTTAATGGACACTTAGGTTATTTCCATATCTTGGCTGTTGTAAATAATGCTGCAATAAACACAGGTATGTATCGATCGTTTTTAATTAGTGTTTTCATTTAATTTGGGTAAATATCCAACAGTGGAATTACTGGGTCATGTGGTAATTCTATTTTAAATTTTTGAGGAACCTCCATATTGTTTTCCGCAATTGTTGTGATAATTTACATTCCCACCATCATCGCACAAGGCTTCCTTTTTTTTGCATACTTGCCAGCACTTGTTACTTCTTGTCTTTTTTATTTTAGCCATTCTGACAAGTGTAAGATGATATCTCATTGTGGTTTTGATTTGCATTTCTCTGATTATGAGTGATGTTGAGCATCTTTTCATGTATCTGTTGGTCATCTGGATATCTTCTTGGCAAAATGTTTAATCAGGTCATCTGCTCTTTTTAAAATCAGATTATTTGGGTGTTTTGTTTTGTTTTGTGTTTGGTGTTGAGTTGTGTAAGTTCTTTATACATTTCTGATATGTACCCTTTATTGGATATGTCATTTGCAAATGTCTTCTCCCATGCAATAGGTTTCCTTTTAGTGTTGTTAATTGCTTTCTTCACTGCAAAACCTTTTTATTTTGGTGTAATCCCAATAGTTTATTTTTGCTTTTGTTTCCCTTGACTGAGGAGGCATGTCTAGAAAAATGTTGCTAAGGCTGATGTCAAGAAATTCCTGCCTCTGTTTTCAGTGCGGTCCCTAGCAAACTACCAACAGCATTTTTCACAGAGCTGTAACAAATAATACTAAAATTTATACGGAACCACAAAAGGCTCGGAGGAGCCAAAGCAATTATAGGAAAGAAGAATAAAACTGAAGGTATCACAATCCTAGATGTCAAGATACATTACAGACTGTAGTAATCAAAACAGTGTGGTACTGCCACAAAAATAGACACATAGATCAACGGAATAGAATAGAAAGCCCAGATATAAACCCATACTTATATGATTCAGTAACCTATGACAAAGAATATGTAACAGGGAAAAAAGTTTCAATACATCGTGCTGGGAAAACTGGACAGCTACGTGCAGAAGAATGAAACTGGGTCACTTTCTCACAGTGTACTCAAAAAATAAACTCACAATAGGCTAAAGACCTAAATATGACACCTGAAACCATGACATTTCCAGATGGGTGTTGTTATTTTAAGTTTCCTATCCATTAAATAGCAAACTCAATTCTTCAATTCAATCTCTACCACCACTTCAACTGTTGATTATGGAGCACTTGCTAAGGACTGGAATCTCATCTACATAGTTTAAATGCAGCAACCCATAGGTACCAGCAACCCATTGGTACCTTCTACCCATAGGTAGAATCAAGGTGGCCATTTTATACTCAAGGAAAGAGAGTTTAAGTGGATTATCTAAATTCATGCCATCTGGGGACACCTGGGTGGCTCAGTTGGTTAAGTGACTGCCTTCAGCTCTGGTCGTGATCCTGGAGTCCCAGGATCAAGTCCAAGTCCGGCTCCCTGCTCAGCAGGGAGTCTTCTTCCCTCTCTGACCCTTCCCCCTCTCACATTCTCTCTCAAATAAATAAATAAAATATTTTTAAAAATAAAAAATACATAAATTCATGCATCTGATAAATGCAACTGGGCTGCACAGTAAAGGAATCTTCTTTTATCCTAGCCTAGTAAAGCATTTGTGGTTGGATAGTTCAGCTGGTCAGAGGTTAACCTTCAGTGCTAATGAGGTCAAAATCA
Organism: Meles meles; assembly: GCF_922984935.1. NCBI lineage: Eukaryota > Metazoa > Chordata > Mammalia > Carnivora > Mustelidae > Meles > Meles meles. Next base: position 75,456,251 of record NC_060068.1, on the reverse strand, counting down.
TAAATGTGAAGCTTAAGTAAGGTCTTTCCTCTGATTCATAACTGGAAGTTCAACATTTAACTCTTGTCAGTCAATGTGTGCTATTGTTCACAAAAATAGAATGGAAGATTGGGTGGCTCGATATAATTCCTTCACTAGTGCTGGAGGCAGGACTCAGAAAACATGGTTCCTGATAAATAGTCGAAATCCTGTTTTTCCAAAAACAATCGTTATATTTAAGCTAGCAAGTCATCAATTGTTTTCACTCTAATAGCCAGGCAATGGTAAAGTCAGAAAATGGTTGAGCTGGATGCCACCATCTGGTGTCTCTGGTACAATCCCTTCATTTGACAAGTAATAGACCAAATTAAAATTCATGACTAGGGGCAGAGGCAGGGGTTATTGGATTGTTTCTTCAATGTCTCTCAGTCAGAGGCAGAGAGCAGAGAATAGAACTTGATTTTTCTGACTTCTAGCTTATGACTCTTTACCAAACGAGGGAGAGGATGCACTGTGGCCCTGAGCCAGAGAGCAATGATTTTCTGGCCACCTGAGTGTGAGGAGCACTAAACTAACCTGCCTCCAGATAGAAGAGAGAGAATGGAGTTTATTATTTCCCTGAGGAAATGGCCCATTCTGAAGGACACCTTTCTTGATTCTCATTGAAATTCTCTACTTTTCCTTTAAGCTTGTTGAAATTAACATTTTTCTTTGTTTCTTTGTCTTATTGGTTTCCCCTTTCTTCTTCTCAGAATCCTAAACCACAACATTCTCTTGAACAATAGCTCCAAGGTTGTCTTTCATCAATAAACACCAACTAGCCTCTTCCGACTTGAAGTATTACTTCAAGAAGGGTGGCTTTTTTGTAGATTCCTTTGCTGTCTTCGTATAGAAAATTCTAGGTATCTTTTAGAGAGTGGCTTTTATAGTAATGCTGCTTTCTAGAATACACCTCTCTATATAGGTCAGTTCTCCTTTCATCTTTAAATTGTATGATTTGGCAGGCTGTTGGCAATGACAGACAACAAACATAGAGACTAAACAGTTGTATAGGAAGAAAAGTAAAGTAAATCAGGAATCTAAACTTTTAGTACATCCATGACTCACATTGTTTTCAGCTAGCTAGAGTCACCTTTCTTCACTGATGGAATTGAAAACCAGTGAAAAGAAAGGAATGTGATGGTGTCAAATAACACCACTAATAAAGTCTTTGTCTAAATCAACATCAAACTTCTAGTTTTACTTTCTGAATTCGACTCCTTATCTCCATGATATCCAATGATGTTAATACTTTCTTTACTACTGTAAAGAAAGTAATTAGGATGGGGCACCTGGGTGGCTCAGTGGGTTAAGCCTCTGTGTGGAGGCGGAGAAAAATCAAGGCCATCCCACCTCAGGTTTAGCCTTAGCATAAGTACAGCCATCTCAGACCCCTATGCCCAAGGGCTGAACTTTCCTTACTTTACTTTAGTTCCAGGAAGCCCCACCCTGCTTTGGTTCTGGAGACGCCCACCCTGCTTTAGTAACAGGAACCCATAAATACCCCTGACTTAACTAAGGTCGGGGTCCAAGTCCCTACTCCGCTGTGCCGGGTATACTTGGGCCCAAGCTTAAGCTTGTCAAATAAACCCTCGTGTGATTGCATCGGTGCTTGGCTCCTTGGTGGTCTCTCGGACGTGAAAACTCGGGCACAACATCTGCCTTCGGCTCAATTCATGCTCTCATGATCTCAGGGTCCTAGGATCAGCCCCTGCATCGCATGGGCTCTCTGCTCAGCAGGGAGCCTGCTTCTCCCTCTGCCTCTGCCTGCCTCTCTGCCTACTTGTGATCTCTCTCTCTCTCTGTCAAATAAATAAATAAAATCTTTAAAAAAAAAAAAAGAAGAAAGTAATTAAGTGAGTTTTATTCAGACTTACAACATTATAGCTTAAGATTACGTATAAGCTTCAAACAAGTGATGGGATTCTTTTTTTTTAACTTATTATACCAGTGAACAACTGTAGTGAGCTTCAGGGTCACTGAGAGGACTTGTCAAACACAGATTGCTGTGGCTCCAATCCCAGAGTTTCTGATGGTGTAGGTCTGGGTAAGACCTGAGAATTTGCATTTTTAACAAGTTCCCAGGGAAGGCTGGTCCTGAGACCACATTTTGCAAACCACTGATTCATACCAATAAAAGTCTGAATCCTCTCTTTCCGTCGGTGTAAATAGACACCTTAACACAAAAGCAGTAACCATTTGACACTCAGCATTTGACAAGAATCAGATTTGGATTTTTTTAAAAGTCTGGAGAGAATTACTGTGACATTTTCACTCTGCCTGTCTTCCACAGAGTTTCTCAGTCCAGGTGAGTCTCAAGTTACTCACTCCCAGCCAGCCTGTCAAATCTAATTCCACATATGAGGATATTGAAAAATGCAGTAAAATGTTTATAAATGCAATTGATCTTGTGAACATCTAACAATTGTCGTTGGGAAACCAGTAGTTCAAGGTACGAATTAGGTAAATGCTGCATAATATTCCTGAAGCCCAAACGGGAAACACTGTAAACAAGAGAAAAACAGGCAGCAGTTTTGTTTTTAGGAGCTAGCTGGGTGGCACCATTCGTTCAGCCTTGTTACCATCCTGAATGAAGTCAGTCACCTTACTGAGTAGTCAAAATAAATATTAGCAAGATAAGAAAGAGGGAGACAAGGAGGAAAGACTTCTATAAATAATTACCTTATAGCTACTCGTAACATTCCTGTAGTTTTAGGGCACGGTAGAAATAGTTTTAGCTTTTCTCCCTTTAAAAAAAAGTGGTCAGAGTTGTAATATATATCACTCTCATTTACTTTTACCGTGACAGAATCTGCTTCAACAAGGCAGCTTACGGAGAGTGATTGTGCTAGACAACTGTTTCAGATCCACAGAAGCTGTTTGGAGAGCAGATAAGCACAGCCTAACCTGAGAAATGCTCAATTTACTCCAGTGTGGTCTTTACGGATGCTTGTTTTTCCCAGGACTATTTCCTGAATGGAAAGAATCTGTTTCCCAGTAGATTGTAGTACCTTTTGTTAGAGACACTCTCTGCCCCTGGCCGTAAGCGGGAACATCAGGCTTCACGGCATCCAGCCTCCCCTGAAAGGCCAGGATTGGCTCTAAAAGGACTTCATAATTTAAGGTGAAAAGGCGTGATTATGAGTCTCAAAACCCTAAGTGCCAAAAAGCATTTTAAACAGAAGAAGACTGACAGGCCTGTCAGGCAGTAATGCATCTGTATTTGCATCTGACCCGAAAGCACTTTCAGCATCTGCAAGGCTGAAAAAAAAAAAAAAAAAATCAGCGGAAGAAAAGTTGACTTGGAATGAAAGATTAACGCCGCAGCAAACTGCCTTCTTCTGGCAGAAGAGCCTGTCACCCTAGCTCTTCAGCTGTCACCCAGAATCGGACATTCTTTGGAATGAGCTCTACCTTTAGGGTTATGTATTTGTTTTTTTGCAGGCTGTAGTCAGGGCAAGAGGGTCAGAAAGAATGCATTTCATGTCTTTTTAACTACAGTGAAACCACAGGCTCTGGTTCAAAGATGAAGACTGAGCTGTCTAACTGAGTAGACAACTCCTTTGTTTTTGTGATCAGCTTCCTTCTGTCTGGTCATGGTGTTTATAATCATTTCTTAAGACAAGGGTTAAAGTAAAAAGGTATTGGTTTCATTAGATTGACAATAGGCCTAAGTCTCCATTGACGAGGTTTGGACAAGGAAACCAAAAATATTTTAACCTTGGACTTTTTATTTTGCTCCAGCATAATAAAACTGTACATGAAATTAATGACCGGATCTTGCAAAAGCATATACAAATTAGAAGAAAAAAATACATGTGAGGTTTCCCTTACTGTTATCTGCCCATTTCTTCTCAAGTGGCATTGTGTCTGTACCATGATATGGATTACTGGGTTTGATGGGGAATTGGAAGGTAAGGTTATTGCACTGTGCATTGTAAGTGCTGTATATTGTAAATTGATCAAATATATATGCTTCTGTAAGAAGCTACTTTTTAGGGGCACCTGGGTGGCTCAGTGGGTTAAAGCTTCTGCCTTTGGCTTGGGTCATGATCCCAGGGTCCTGGGATGGAGCCCCCGAGGTGAGTAGTCAGGCTCTGTGCTCAGCATGGAGCCTTCTTCTCTTCCTCTCTCTCTCTCTCTCTCTCTCTCTCACACACACTCTCTCTGTCTACTTGTGATCTCTGTCAAATAAATTAATAAAATCTTTAAAAAAAAAAAAAGAAGAAGAAGAAGCAGCTACATTTTACACTAATTTCCAGATATGCTTAAGTCCAGTTTCAGTGTGATTAACATAAGGGGAGCTCTCTTAAAGCTATTTGCAGAATGAAATGTCTCTAGGGGTTAGTAAATTGCATGCTTTTGAGGTAATTTTCTAAGGAAGAAGCTTTTATACCTTACTGTGAAATCTCTTAGACACCCCCTGCATAGCTACAGTAGACTTTCATAAACAGCATAATAACTACATGTCAAAGAAAGAGTGATAAACTGTGGGTCTTCAAAGAAATAAAAGGTGCCCACCCGCTTGCTTTCTTTCTGTTGACATGTATAACATAAAATTAGCCCGCGAAGACATTGGAAAAATATACTTTCTTCTGCAAACGTGGGTAATTATTTTTAACATCAGAAAGCAATTGTAGCTTCCTTGTTTAAAATATTGTTTATCGCTGTTGTATTAGGGAAGAAGAAAACTCTTCATCAGCGTAAGGATTTTTGTAAAAATATAAACCTGAATAAAAATCATATCACATGCTATGCAGGAAACAAATAAAAATCTCTTACGCTGGTTTCAAGGGACCCCTCTCAGCATTCAGGTTAAAAGTGACCAGAAGTGTGAGGAAATAAACTGAGGCAGTCCACAAACACTGGGAAAGGCACTCAGTGGACAAAGCTTCTTCCTTTCATTCCCTGTGTAGATAATTCTGAGAAGCCTTTGGGAGGACCTTTTTTAAAGCAGACTTTTAGAAGGCTCCTGAGAAGACCCATATGATAACATGTACTTTAAACAGATTCTTTTCCACTTTTCACTCTTCCTGGTCCCCAGCTCCTGTTCCCTGTATCCTATCCCTGTATCATAACAAACTATTTTGTCTCCACTAGAGTCAGTATTGTTTCCAGCAAAACAGAAAGAATAGTCAGAGAATACCAGAGGCAAGTAAGAAAACCAGAAAGTAGTCATGGAGGTCAAGAGAGGAATGTCTGGACTCAGTCAGTTAAGCATTTGACTTTCGTTTTGGCTCAAATCATGATCTCAGGGTCGTGAGCAGGGAGCCTGCTTAAGATTCTCTCTCTCTTTCTCTGCCCCTCCCCACTCTAGTCTCACTCACATTCTCTCTTTCTGTTCCTATATAAATAAAATTTGTTTAAAAAAAAAAGAGAGAGAGAGAGTTCCTAGAGGAGCCGTTTTCCTCTAGTCAGTGCTGTGTTGCAAAATGCCCACTATGAAAGACTAAAGGAAAGTAGACCAAGTATGGAAAGAAGAAACAATGTACTGTCCTGAACACATATTTGTTTTTTGTTGTGCTGCAGAGTATACGTGCACATAGAGAGGACATGCACAATTTGGGGGCTTCTTCCTGGCAACGGGTGGATATGGTTTGTATATTTCTGATTGTGACTTCCTATATCCCCAAGCTGAGAGACACAACTCACAGTGATTTTTCTCTATGTATTTTCCCAAGCATAGTTTATAAAGTAAAAGTAAAGTAAAGTAAAAGTCCAGGGAAATTATCATCCTCTTTGGATAACAGTGCAATGATCTAAAACATCATACCATAATTATTTTTCAAGATTATTAGTTTTCTTCTTAAAAGTAACTTGCTAACATCCTACATTTGTAAGTGAGTGTGTTAAAAAGTTTTCAAGGACATATGCCAACGTCACAGTTGCTATAATTGGGTATTGGGAAAACTGGAAAGTTGTACTTTTTAAAAATACCTTTATAGGGATGCCTGGGTGGCTCAGCTGGTTAAGCGTCTGCCTTTGGCTGGGGTCATGATCCCAGGGTTCTGGGATGGAGCCCCACATCAGGCTCCCTGCCCATGGAGACCCTGCTTCTCCTTCTACCTGCCGCCCCTCCCCCCACCGCCCCGCTCATGCTCTCTCCCTCTCACTCTATCTCAAATAAATAAATAAAATCTTGAAAAATAAATAAATATAACATTTATTTCAAAGACTTATGAATTTATAATAGCTCTCTGTCATTATTTATTTCCTTAATCAACAACTGTTACACAGAGTTCTGATATTTTAAAACTTTTGACGAAATGAATTCTTAGAATTGGATGGCACAGCTGATTAAGCATCAGACTTTTTTTTTTTTAAGATTTTATTTATTTATTTGACAGAGAGAGATCACAAGTAGACAGAGAGGCAGGCAGAGAGAGAAAGAGGGATGAATTCTTAGAATTGAACCAAAGAGACTCCTATTGCCAGTAGGCTTCACCCACCAAATCTTCAGCCAGTGTTCAAAGTCATGCCTTTGGAGACAAAACTTACCTCTTATAAATTAAAGGTTTTGCTGAGGAATTTCCCTTCCCTATACTAAACTCTGTACACTTTATTTATTTTAAATTTTATTTATTTATTTGTCAGAGAGAGTGAGCACAGGCAGACAGAGTGGCAGGCAGAGGCAGAGGGAGAAGCAGGCTCCCTGCCGAGCAAGGAGCCTGATGTGGGACTCAACCCCAGGATGACCCAAGCCAAAGGGAGCCCCCTAACCAACTGAGCCACCCAGGCGTCCCTAAACTCTATACACTTTAAACCCTAGAAGAGAAGACACTTCAGGCTCCTCTCAGAGAAATTCAATTAACTTCTACTGAGTCCATTCAAAGCTCAATATTACCAATGAAAACTGACACAAGTATAACTGAGAAAAACAAAATAAATCCAACCATCTCCTTCTAAGGAGAATATCTATGATTCAGAATTTGATAATTTTAGAATTAAATTTTGTCAGGTTCCTTCACACCTCTCCTCCGAGGGGAAATTAGTTCACAGCTGATGTCCCACATATTTACAATAAGAACTAACACATTTTAATCCATGGACAATAAAAGCTGTTTTCGAGTGCATTTCTCCTGCCTTGATCTGGTCACACCAAGCCTGTGGGGAGACATTTCCCTACTACTTTTCCCTCTACCTGCAGGTAACTGCTTTGCAACAAAGCCCATTTATGTGGGCTGAAAAAAAGAAAGTAGGTAGCACTGTGACAATATGTTGAAGGTAAGATGTTTTAAGCAATAAATAATTTATGAAGGCAATATTTTTGCATAACTCAACTTTAGTTTTTTTTTTTAAGAGTTTATTTATTTATTTGACAGAGAGAGATCACAAGTAGGCAGAGAGGCAGGCAGAGAGAGGGGAGGAGCAGGCTCCCTGCTGAGCAGAGAGCCCGATGCGGGGTTCAACCCCAAGACCCCAGGATCATGACCTGAGCTGAAGGCAGAGGCTTTAACCCACTGAGCCACCCAGGTGCCCCAACTTTAGTTTTATCTTTAAAATTTTTCAATAGTTTCCATATTGATTATGAGAAAAATGTCCTTTGCAAAAATCTCAGATAATACATAAAGGTATTTTTTTAAAGATTTTATTTATTTGTCAGAGAGAGAGCACAAGCAGGGGGAGTGGTGGGCAGAGGGAGAAGCAGGCTCCCCACTGAGCAGGGAGCCTGATGGACATGGACGTTTAAGTGATTGAGCCACCCTGGCGCCTCTCATGTTTTATTTAAGCAGCACGGACATGCATTTGAATATTTAGGTTATTTATCTGGCAGTCTAAACAATGAAAGCATCAAAAATGGAATTTTCCAATTTTTCTACGTGACATCCATTTTTTTAAAAAACACACCACTATAACAATGAAAGGGTGATTTGTTTTAATGTACAATGTGTAATGAAGACATCGTACTGTGGAAGCAAATGAGCAATACTGACAAGGTGATATGACTGAAACAATGGGAATTCTCATATATCGGCCTTGTTGTTTATATATTTTGGCAAGTAACAATTTTTTTTCTTTTCAAATTTTTGTTTAAATTTCAGTTAAGTGTACAGTGTGATACTGCTTTCAGGAGTAGAATACAGTGATTCATCACCTACAACTCATTTATCACTTATATCACATAGAACACCCAGGGCTCATCATAACAAGTGCCTTCCTGAATCCCCATCACCCAGCTAGTCTATCCCCCACCCACATCCCTCCATCAACCCTCAGTTTGTTGTCTATCTTTAAGTCTCTTACAGTTTGTTTTCTTCTCTCTTCCCCCTCATATGTTCATCTTTTTTGTTTATTAAATTCCACATATGAGTGAAATCATATAGTATTTCTTTCTTATTTCACTTAGCAAATACACTCTGGCTTCATTCATGTCATTGCAAAGAGCAAGGTTTCATTCTTTTTCATGACTGAATAATATTCCATTGTATGTATATATACCACTTCTGTTCATCAGTTGATGGACATTTGGGCTCATTCCATGATTTGGCTATTGTTGAGAATGCTATTATAACATGTGCCCATTCAAATCTGTACTTTTGTAACCTTTGGGTAAATACCTAGTAGTACAACTGCTGGGTCATAGAGTAGTTCAATTTTCAACTTTTTGAGGAACCTCCATACTGTTTTCCAGAGTGGCTGTACCAGTGTGCCTTCCCGCTAGCAGTCTAAGAGGGTTCCCCTTTCTCCACATCCTTGCCAACATGTGTTGTTTCCTGTGTTGTTAATTTTAGCCATTCTGATGGGTGTGAGGTGGTATCTCATCACGGTTTTGATTTGTAGTTGCCTGATGATGAGTGATGTTGAGCATCTTTTCATGTGCTTATTAGTCATCTGGATGCCTTCTTTGGGAAAAATGTTTATTCAGTCTTCTGGCAAGTAACATATCTTTTAAAGATTTAAACTACAATGGTTAAAATGTCTATTTTATGCATTTCCTTTATTAATCTGTATAATAGAAAGAAAATACAAAAGAATACATCTGGAAATTTGGGGGAATGAATCAAGTTGTTAATTATTATATTATTATGATTTTTTTTAAATTGACCTACCTAGATTTTGGATATGTCATTAATTTGGAGCAGGTTATTTCCATGTAGTCTGAATAAACACTGTTCTGTGTAAAATGTTCATTTTTTGAGTTCTTTACATGTTTTGTTTACTTTTTAATTTTTCCCTCTCCTGCACTATGCACTTGGAACACAGTATTTCAGTGAGGACTGTGACGACTCTCAGTCACAATGCAAAGTGAAGTCACCACAAAAACTTCATTGGCCTCCCTGGAAAGGCCAAGTATGGCTAGATCCACAGCTCAAATGATGTTATCTGTCTCTATCCCTCTCTGTTCTACTTGCTTTGGGCTGGTTCCATTCTCTTTCAGGCTTTTTTTCCCAGCTCCCAGTACCTCCAGTCCTGTTAACTCTGGGAAAGGGAGGGCCTCTATCCCAGAGTTCCACCTTTCCTGGATTGGGTAGGTCTTCCTGGCCTGGCTTGGTTCTTCTGCCCATCTCTTAGCCAGTCACTGTGATTAAAGAAATGAAATGCTCTTATTGGCCAGAATTAGATCATGTGTCCAAACTGGCAAAGATTCCTCTCTTATAAACCAAACAAACTAATAGTGGGAAAGAGGTTTATTTTCTAAGGAAATCAAAATAAGAAATAATTACTGGGCAGACAAAAGCAAAAATATTCAAGTCACCACATCTCAGGAATTTTTACAGAGATGAAAGCAGAAGTTGCTTGAAGATCACATTCTGGCAGGTGCTAAGCCCACAGGAATCTAGGCAGCCTGGGAACCAGAGGACAGTGGTCCTTGCAGGATGACCAGTGAGAAATATAGGGGCCTCCTCATACTTTGGTGCTACACAAAGCCTTGATAACAGTCATGGAGAGGAAACCCAGTGATGACTGTGATAGAATGTCCTGTCAGCCTAATATATTGGGTACTTGGTATCTGGTGACAAAGATTTATGTGATCACTCACATTATTTATTCAAAAACCAGAAAGTATTTAGAGAACATACGGACTCACGCTGTCTTTGAAAACATTATGACACTCTGGGAGCCTGTGAGCTCTGACTTGGAAACCACATACCAGATCCAATTCAGTAGTGTTAAGTATATGTATACGCGTTGGTCTGAAACAGATCTCCAGAACTTTTTATCTTACTTTGAAATTCTACACCCACGAAACAGCAACTCCTCTTTTCCTCCTCCCGGTCTCTAGTAACTTCCATTCTAGTTTCTAGTTTCTTTCCATTGTGATCAGAAAAGATATTTTGTGTGATTTCAGCCTTCTTGAATTTAAGACTTGTTCTGTGGCCTAACATGTGTTCTATCCTGGATAATGTTTCATGTGTACTTGAGAAGAATATATATTCCATTATTGGGTAAAGTATTCTGTGTATTTCTGTTAGGTCTATACTGTTATTCAAATCCCCTGTTTCCTTATTAATCTGTTGACTGGTTGTTTTAACCTTTTAAGTCTAAGTTCCTCATCTGTAAAAAATTACAATATTAGCAGTACCTATATCACAGGTTGAGGTAAGGACTAAAAAACTACCCCTTATAAAGTGTTAACACACTTGATGTACAGTAACTGCTCAATAAATGTCAGCTACTAGTAGTAATCTCCAAGAAAGTATGAACAGGTCAGGGTATATCCACGTCCATGATTCAAACATCAATACAAAATCCTTAGCCTAAGTCTCTAAAAGTACAGTTGATTGAATTATTAAAGGACAGATATGCCAAGCAGTAGAAAAAAATGAATATTAATTTTTTTGTCTGTATTGTAACCCAGTTGTCAGCTGGATGCCTTCCTACCTCTACCTGCAGTCACCAATCAATCAAAAAGTCTCCCTGCCCTCACCTAGATGCTCCCATCAAAAGATTTAGGCATACTTGTCATGAACTCCTCATTTTAATGACCCAGGAGGGTCCACAATCTTCCCCACACTTTCCACTGATTCTTAACAATTCACACTCTGATATTTTCCCTGAAGCTATCCATGATGGCTTGTGTCAGCCTCTGTTGACTTAGGTCCAAAATTCAGTTTCTTTGCTAATTTCCACAAAAGATCAATTTGAACCAACAATTTCATGCATTCTAAAACATTCCTAAAGTTTCACAAGGTCATGGGAAGAGATCATGTCCCACTCTACCACTTTGCTAGACCTACCCCACTCACTCTCTTCTTTCTTTGCTCCAACTTCTCCAGAGTAACAAGAAATCCTTACTCATATCCCTTAGAATGAACTTTTTACTTCCAAGTAAAATCATCAAAACATATTTTACAAACAAAAACAGTTTTCTTATTGAGAAATTATGTTTCAAATGTTAAACAAATAATATTTTCAACTCTTTGACATTTTGTTAGACTTCATTATATACTCTCCATTCAGGAGTTATGGGGTAGGCATCTACTTTGTAAAAGATACTGTACAGGGGAAGAGACCTTAAGCAAAGATGCTACTTAATTTACCATAAATGAAATAAGATTATATCTCATAGCAATAACAAATGCCAAGAATGTAATGAATTTGCAAGAATTTTAAAGTGAAATCTTACTATGTCTAAGTGAGGCAATCCACAAACAATGGGGAAAGGCACTTGACAAAAGCTTCTTCTTTTCATTCCCTGTGTAGATAATTCTGAGAAGCCTTTTGGAAGGACCTTTTTAGTAGCCGTTTAGAAGGTGCCATAACATGTACCTTTTTTTTTTTAAGATTTTATTTATTTATTTGACAGAGATCATAAATAGGCAGAGAGACAGGCAGAAGAGAGAGGAGGAAGCAGCTGAGCAGAGGGCCCGATGCGGGGCTCGATCCCAGGACCCTGAGATCATGACCTGAGCCGAAAGCAGACGCTTTAACCCACTGAGGCACCCAGGCGCCCCCATAATGTGTATCTTTTTTTTTTTAAGATTTTATTTATTTATTTATTTGACAGCGAGAGAGAGAGATCCCAAGTAGGCAGAGAGTCAGGCAGAGAGAGAGAGGGAAGCAGGCTCCCTGCCGAGTAGAGAGCCCGATGTGGGACTCGATCCCAGGACCCTGAGATCATGATCTGAGCCAAAGGCAGCGGCTTAACCCACTGAGCCACCCAGGCGCCCCCATAACGTGTATCTTAAACAGATTCTCTTCCTCCACTTTTCACTCTTCCTGGTCCCCAACCAGGTCCCCTGTTCTCTGTATCATATTCCAGGATAAACTATCTTGTGTCGGACTCTAGCACAAGAGTCTGTCTTACCTCTAGCAAAAGAGAAAGAGAAAGAAGAGTCAGAGAAAACTAGAAGGATGTGTCCAGATCATCATGAATATCTGTATTTAAGTGTCAACATTGTACAAATCTTTACTTTTGTCTCTATTTTCATTGCTGATATTTCATATAATTTATATTTATTTCACTTAACTTGGGATTGCCACTAAGACAAAGAACTTGATCTTCTGACCTGTAGGAAATTAAGATTCTCTCAAATGAACTGTTTTTCTAAGAGAAGAGAATCCTGAGATAAAATGATTTACTTAGAAAGTTAATAATGAATATAAACTTAAGGAATGCAGGAGATTTTATCTCTTTTGTTCACTAAAGGATTCCAAGCTCTTAGAATAGCTGCTGGCAGGTACTCAATCCTCACTTGATAAATTAGTTAATACAGAATAATTTAGAAAACTTCATTTATCCAACACACATTTATTATGTACCTCTTTCATGTCTGGCTGGCTCTTGGTGAATTAGATATTCAACTTACACAACTTTATTTTTAAGCCCCTCAGGTATTAAAACTTCCACCACTTTCTTAGAGAGATTAATTAGTCTTGTATTTAGGAAGTTTTCTCTGACAATGAAGTATTTTGTTTTTCTTTCTGTTTTCTCACAACTCAATCCTTCATTTTCCTTTCCAGTTGATCTTTAGTGACCTATGTGCAATTAACCAATATCTTTTCTGAACTGTATGACATACCCTAAACAGAGCATCAGATTCCAGCTGTGAACTCTTGAGTCATTTAACAAAGAACTATCAATGCTCTGGATGTAGGTACAATGATTGTTTAAGTATAGCTTTTTTGTGGCATTGAATTTTTATATTTTCACTGATATAATTGCTACTGAGAATTACCTTTCCTTTTTTACTGTTCTTGGACATTTTTCAGAATGACTGATTTTTGTGTTTCCATCAGTCTATTGCTATAGCTAACATGTAAGAAACATCTATAGCTAACTCCAAGGACCATTTTATATACATTATCTCGTGCAGTCCTCACAAAAGAAAGTCTGTGACGTAAGTATTATTAGCATGGCCATAATACAGATGGAGGAGAGGGATCATATGACTATAATGAATCTGAATTTGAATGTTTGTTGTAACTCAAATTCTTGAGCACTCTGCTGTTGTCGTCAAGTTCATTTTCACTGTCTTTCCTTTACTACCTTTGGTAATATTTTTAACTTCAGTGCTTATTGTTGACTTATATCTCAGGGCAAAATCTTGGGATAACATTCTTTTATTCCCTCATGTTTGGTGCAGAAATCCATGTTCAACTTGGAAGTAGATATTTGTTGCTGCCCTACCAACTGTCCATTCCTGTCTCTTCCCTTGCCAAGAGCAACTAGGTTTTCCTTTGGAGAATCAGTCTTCTCCCATTGAGTATCAGGTTATGTGATTTGAGTGGAATTAACCCCATTTCCTGCTCTAGGTGTGGATTCTTAACAGGTGTCAATCCATGTGTTAATCAAATCCCTGATGGTTAGGAAGGCTCCGACATTTAGGTTAAAGTCGGTTAGGATGTATTCATCTGACTTCAGTGATTGTTTTGGGTTGGTCCAGAATGAAGTTCAGGTGTTTATGCCATGGTGCAGGGAAGCAAAGATCTCTATCTAGCTCTGGATATTGTGATGTGTACATATGAGATGTGGAATTGCTGCAGCTATTTTAACATGATGGAAGCCAGTCTAAGATAAGCTAGTACATAGAGCAAAACTAAGCCAAGTGGACTGCCAAGAAATTCAGCCACATTCCTAGTCAAATCTTGACTGAAGCCCACTCAGTGCAACTGGACTAATAGTTGTTAGCTGGGAGAATTGGGTGAGCTATTTTTGCTTTGTTTTGCTTTATTTTAATTTAAATACAGTTTATTTAATTTGCCACCTATCTTGGTGTGTTTATATAAGTTTTTTCCATTGTTTGTCTAGGCTTTTTGTTACTTGGAATGGATATCATCCAAACAGATAGAACCACTCTCGCTGAAATTTTTTCTTCCTTTTTTTTTCCCCCTAAGAGAGAGAGAGAGAAAGAGAGGGAGAGAGTGAGTGAGTTGGGGGAGGGGCAGAGGAAGAGGGAAAGAGAGATTCTCAAACTGGCTGTATGCCCAGTGCAAAGCCCAATGAAGGGCTTGATTTCACAACCTTGTGATCGTGACCTGAGCCGAAATCAAGAGTCAGATGCTTAACCAACTGAACCACCCTCTCACTTTTATTTCTAAATTTAACTTTTGTTTTCTTTTACTTGACTAAGAAATTTCTCCCAAATTTCTTTTTTCGAAAAATATCTTCTGTGTTTAATTTTGTCGTTGGAATAACATCAGTGTGAAAAGTTCACTTAAATTTGTTTCCTCATTTCTCTAACTTCTTAATCTTTACTTCCTTGAAGCTCAGTTCACTTGAAATACTTTTCATGAGGTCCATTTATTAATGGACAGTTCAAGGTCACCAGTTAGAAGGTCATTTCTTAACTTCACAGTGCAAATTAACTGGTTCCTGCCAATAAGTTGTAAGTATAATATGGATATTCCTTCCAATAAGCAGCAAATATAATATGGCTTTGCCTCCATTCAGACCATGAAAACCATGTAACGTTAGTGGTGAAGGAACCTTAGGGGTCATCTAATTCAATTTAATTATTTTACAGATGGGAAAATTGGGTCCCAAAGAAATTAAGTGATCTGCCTAAGGTCACACAGTTAATGGTAGGTCTCCTGTGATTCCTGACTCTTTCCATTAAATCATGCCTCCTCATGTGCAATGAAGCTTACCAAAATTAAATAAATAAAACACAGTATTTCAGGAGAGTCGTATGATTCCATAATGTCTGGTACAATCAGTGTGCACCATAAAAAGGGCACTGGATTGAATTGAATTGATTTTTAAGTCTTAGTGGAAATTAATTTTCTATAGTTAAAATTCTATTTGAACTTTGACAGTCACTGAAGATTAATTTTTAATACATTTGGGATCATAAAATTGACTTCTTATTCTTAGAAAAATTCATTGAAGATGCATGTGAATTGTTTTATTGAATAACAGAAATTTTAGTTATGAAAGAAATAATTTTTGGTTGACATTTCTTTCCTGATTTTAAGACAGTGATATTTAAATATTAAAATTCTTTTTGCGTGCTTCCTGTAGAACAGATAGACATTTCTCTTTGTTCTCACATATCTCCTAAGACCTCTCTGGTCATTGGGATTAGCCTGGGAACCTTCTAAAATTGTAGCTACATCTGGAACCAGAACCTCAGAAGGAGGGCTCAGACATTTGTAGTGTTTTGAAAGCTCCTCTGGTGATTCTGCTCATTGACCAAATACAGGAAGCACAGCTCTATGGCATTCTATAAAATATGTATCCAGAAATGTTTTATTGTAAAAAAAATTTACCAGACACATATACTGGTTCTGTGAATAATGGGTGATGGCTGAAATAGTTATCAGCATAAATAGTCATATATTCTGTGTTGGTGAAAACACACATGCAAATGAAAGCCAAATTTTATTGACTCTAAAATGGCACTGAGTATAAAATACATCATTATTTATGTACCACTAGGAGGAAAAAAGGTTATTAATTAAGCTGACATGCTATCCATTGTAAGATGCCTTGTGATTTCAGAGATGATAAAAACATGCACTTTAAGTGATGAAGTGCAGTTAAGTTCTACTCTTATAATTGGAGTTATAATGATGCCTGTCAGGTTCAAGGTGAATAAAAGAGGGAGATTAACTTCTATTATATAAGGAGAAGACGAAATCATGTTGATGATCCTAGCAATACTACTAAGACACCTCTTTGGATCTTATATGCATCTACTTCTAAGGCTTTTCTGGTAACTAGAAATCTGAGTTCCCATAATGTCTTAGGGAGCTTTGGATAAAATTGGTAAGAGTATGGGACCATAGAGGTCTACAGATCTGACTTTGATGCACACCACACACACACATGCACACACACATACACACGCACGCACCTCTCGAGTCACCAAAAAACAAAAGCAAAAACAAAAACATTCTAAAAAAAAAAAACAAAACAGTAAGGGATCTCACATGGGTGGCATTCAATTGTCGTTGTGTACTGAGGAAGGAGAATCTAATTTTAGTTTCACATCATTGCTTGGACCAAAACTGTAGTTGTATTTCCTGTCTAGCTACTCAACTTGGTTCCTATATGTAACTGCGTAAGTGCTTTTACTTTGTCTTATTTTTAAAAAGGTTGGTGCGGGGAGGCCAAGATTTAAACGGAAAGTTTTGGTTTTGGTAACTGAGTAGCTACTGAAAAAATAGCTAAAAGAACCTCTTTTCCATTCTCCTCCCTTGATATTCATGAATAACGATGCAATTGGGTTTGTCTCTTTTTTGCTCTCAAAACTATGTATACTAAACATTCATTATAATTGAATATGATAACCAAAACTTTTCAGTTTGGATCTTTCTTCTCTAAATTCAAAAACAACTTCAGTTTTTTTTTAAAGGCGCTGAGAAATAGCGGTTTGATAGCCACACAGAAACTTTGAAAAATAGCCCGTGACAAAGCAGCTTCCACAGAATTTCCCTAGAGTATTAAGAAGTCCATCACTTCTTTGTCCAATCACCAAGTCACAGAAACGTGTTGTTTTCCTCCGTGTAAAAGATTCCACAGGGCTAGCCCCTTTGAAAATGGTTGAAGAACTGCTAAAAGTCAACAAGAAAAGGTTTAATTGCTCTTCTGGAACTTTCAACAGATGCTGCTTCATTCTACACAGTTTCACTCACTAACAGTTTCACCTACCAGTCTCACTGAAGCCAGCGAGGTCATGTGCTTTATCTCAGATACTTGTTCTGATGGGAAAAATCTTACTTTTAAAAGAAGCTCAAAGAAGGCACCATGGGATAGCAATGCCTTCATGACCAAGACCCTCTACCAAGGAAGTGACAGTGTGTAGCACTTCGGTACTGATGTATTTGCCCTTCCCCCATCTGGAACTACCATTTTTAAGCAATCACCACAAATCTGTGAAGGGCCAAACTGGCAGGCTGTAAGTACTTACGCTTCAGAAAACTCTCCTATTCATGGCAAGCCTGGATTCTGCAGGGACAGCCAGTGTGGGCACATTTAGCATCGACGTTTAGGCCCAGCTCCCTCCTTCCTGCCTGGGTTTCTGCGCCATATGTGCTTTAATCATTCCAGCCCACTGATTCATTGAAAAATAAACACTGAGGTGATAATTAATTAGAAAGGCTGCATATTCCTCTCGTACAGCAAGTTAAGTGTTTCTTCCTGCCAGAAATTGGCTTTCAGGAAAGGAGGTGTGTAATGTCCTTATGTTTTGTGTTTACATTGGTTCGTTTTTCATCTGATTCTCCAAGCTTTGATACCTGTGGCTTAATATTCATAACATTTTGCTTGGATTTTCAACTTTATTCAAAACCCATATAACTTCCACAACCAGTTGAGACAAACCAGATGAAAGATTTCAACCACATCCACTCACCAAACCAATTTGTTGCTGTTTTCTTAGGTTTCTGATTCCCCATCTGTGTGGCTTGGTTCGTGTGAGGCCTGATTCTGAAATGGGTGGGAAAATATTGCCTAACTAAAGGAGTGTTAATCATTTCCACTTAATGGAGGGAACGTTTTTATTGCTACTTTACTGATGGAAGCTTTCCCCCAAGGCAAGAAACAATAACAAAGTCTCAAAAGAATTCTAATCTGTCTGGGAAATAACCATCCCCAAGAAATGTTTATTGAACGCCCTTGCAGCAGTGTGGGGGGTGTTGCGCTGGTACTCCTTTGGAAGTAAGCCTCAGGTTAGGAAAGACTAAGTGCTGAACTTGGGCTCAGAGGTTCTGTGTTCTAGTTCTGGTCGGCCATTGATCAGCTGTGACCCTAGAGAAGAACATTCATTATTACTGAACATCTCAAATTTGCCAGGCATTTTCCATTTATTTCTTTAAAAGTCAGTAACACTACAGCAGTTATTAAACTTTCATTTTATAGATTAAAAACTGGGGCACAGAGAGGTTCAATGACCTGTTCAATTACTAATTCACTCAAGTACTTACAGCAATCTAGTAACTTCTGGAGCCAGAAACTAGCCCCCAGGTATTATCTTTCAGACTCCAAAGCCTGCTGCCATTTCACTATACTATGACAAGTAATTTTCCTTTTCTGGGTTTTAGTTTTGGATTTATTTTAATCTGAAAAACAAGATGATTGTGCAAAACCTTAAAAAAAAAAAATCTCCTTTGAACTTTGATCCCCTGTGATCCTATAACTGAGCCTAAGCCTTAAACTTGTAGAGATTATAGTTTGGTTCAGTTCAGCCCAAACAATACACATATTTATAAAATAAAGTTGAGCAGCATTGGGTAGGAGGTGGTATGAGATTAAGGGTCTGGTATTAATCTGGGAAAGCTTCCGGCCTAAAGGGTTTTCATCTGGTAGAGACAGGAAGAGACACGATGAAGGGTGGCAGATGGGAGGAGGCCGGCGCTGGCCTCAGAGGGTCTCTGAGAAAACACTGTTGGGGAGGACTCAAAGTGAGAGACCATTAGCAGGTCTGGCTGACTGACCGACAGACTGTGTGGATCAAGGCACCCGTGCTGAGAAAAATGAAAATGGACCTTTCACTCAGTATTCTTCCCTCCATGAGAATTCAATAAGCATTATTGACTGGCTGAGGTGAACTGAATTGCAGAATTGCTTTGAAGCCCACAGTTACAAGCTATAATTGAGAAACTGTCAAGAAATTCAAATTCATGGAAAACCAAGAAAGAATAATGTTTCCACCTTTCAGAGCTTGCCAAAATATAAAGTTTCCTTTCTGCTGTTAATTTCCTCCCTCTTCTAATTCGTTTTATAAAACTTTTCCATCAAGGAGAAGTCTATTTTGTAACTATGCATAATTAATATTTAGTATCCTTCTTTTCAAAATCTTCAAAATGTTAGCAAATGTTAACAACTGTAACTTTTGTAGTGTCTTGGGGGAAAAGGGCACTAGTTGTAAATAAGGCTCTATTTTTTCCCCCTGATAAACAAGAACACTATTAAGAACGGAATTCTAATATCCACAAGATCATTAACTACAAAACCGCCATAAATAAATGCAGGCTGGGAACCACAGCTGAACTCTTTATAGTGAGTATTTCTAGTTCTCTTCCTCTAACAGCATTAATGACTTGTTCCTAAGAGTGCCTTGAAAGATGTAATCTTTAAGCCTGTACAAAACAGTCACTGTGTGCCTGACACCTTTTACATATATTGTCTTTCATCCTCAAAGCAATTCTTAAAGATAGAGGAAATATCAGAACAAGTGGTTCCGTGAGATGCCCAAGGTGGAAAAGCCAGGGTGGCAACAGTGGTCTGTTTGAACTCAATCCCTTGTTCTTTCCCCTCTCCATTTCACAAAAGGCACCTATGGACCAGGAGGTGCCTGTGCTTGTTCTCTAACAAAAGTCATTATTTCAGGTTATCTATAGGCGAGTACTTTACAGGTCATGTCAAATGTGCCATAAAGTTTAGCTACTCCTAAATATTTTCCTCATCTGTGTCCTGGAAGGGAATTTTCAATTTTGAAGTTAATGGATAAGACTATAAAGAAGGAAAATAGGTGTGAAGGTTTACCAGGAAGTTAAGCTTACTGTTTAAGTGGACCTTTCTGTCAAAAAAGAAAGGCAAACTTGGGATGAGTTAGATCCTCCTACGTTCTCACACAGATTAATAATTTCCTCACAAATAAGGCACAGCAGGTAGATACTAAATTGCTCCC
This sequence comes from Meles meles, assembly GCF_922984935.1. Lineage (NCBI taxonomy): Eukaryota > Metazoa > Chordata > Mammalia > Carnivora > Mustelidae > Meles > Meles meles. The sequence continues at coordinate 75,436,215 of NC_060068.1, read as the reverse complement.
AGTGAATTCTGTTCCTACCCAAGACAAACAATGACATGGGGCAGCGTGAAAATCAGATCCATCTGCATTTAAACATATGTCTGTCGCAAATATAAATAGGTATGTTTATATAGTCATTATAGTATGTAGTGTACTATTATACTAATACATAGTACATTAGATTATTTTTGTAGGATGATTTCTCATTGATGAAATTCATTTGCAATTTGACTTTCTTTTTTTTTTTTTTTTTAGACTTTATTTATTTATTTTGGCAGAGAGAAAGATGCAGAGAGAGAGAGAGCCCAAGTAGGCGGAATGGCAGGCAGAGGGAGAAGCAGGCTCCCCACTGAGCAAGGAGCCCGATGCGGAACTTGATCCCAGGAGCCTGGGATCATGATGTGAGCTGAAGGCAGATGTTTAACTGACTGAGCCACCCAGGCATCCCTCAAAATTTGACTTTCTAAGGAAAACCCAGTGTCACCCAGTGACAATCCTCTAGGATTGTCAATATCTAAGTATATTTAATACCAGTTTGCCCTTCTCAAAGGATCCATATAATATATATCATAAGAAGTTCATAGAGGGTATTTAAGTAAAGGAACAAGAGATCTCGGAAATCACAGTAATGTTTAGAATAATGTTCATTTTGTTTTACCAAAGAAAAAATTATAGATGCTGTAGAGAATGTAAGCAGCAACCAAAGCTGAGAAAACAAAGTTAGCTGTACCCCATGAGGAAATTGGGAGAACATGGGGAACAATCTTTATCTCCTGATTTTGATTCCATTGCAATTCATTGGATATTTTTACATTTTGAATCTGTGAGTCTCTGAAAGTTGTGTCCTTGTTGTTAAGGAAGAAGTGAAGTACAAAGGAATGAGGCAGGAGTAAAACAGGTGTGGTTGGCCCATGAACTTAAGGCTAACTAGAACTTTATCAAGTCAAAACAAATGTGTAAATTAAGAAACATTTTTGGTAAATGCCACCAACCTGACCTCCTCCACAGGTACTCAAAAGGCCTCAGCTACAAAACTGCCATGAAAGTGTTGGGTATTTAGAGATTGAGTAACCTTAGCCAGCAGGTAGTATTTGGATCAATAACAGCCCAAAAGCAGTCAAGAACTTTTTTATTCATGCACTTACTCTGACTACTAAAAATAGTAAGTCTTTTGTTCAAAGTAGAAAACAGCCATTTTATTGATTTCATGCCTCTATGGTTAATGTGTTATCCTCTTTCTATGGTACCACTAATAAACTTTATGGTCCTTTTTTGTAAGTTCTTGAAAGAAAGTAACATTTAATAAAGACAATTGTTAAATTTCTTGAGTTGTACATAGACTCTTTTACCGTCCTTTCCTATTTTCTTGCTTTTTTGAAAAACATAGCACGGAATTAAGATTCAAGAGGATTTTTTTTCAAATTCCAAATTTAGTTAGAAAAACTTACTCATTACATACAGTAATTCAGTATCATTTTATTTTTTTTAAGATTTTATTTATTTACAGGGAGAGAGAGCCCAATAAGGCAGAGAGGCAGGCAGAGAGAGAGGGTGAAGCAGGCTTCCTGCTGAGCAGAGAGCCCAATACGGGGCTTGATCTCAGGACCCTGAGATCATGACCCGAGGTGAAGGCAGAGGCTTAACCCACTGACCACCGAGGTGCCCCAATTCAGTACCATTTTAGAGCCATTTTCCTGCAGAGGATTGGCAGTATTGGTGAGACACTTTGTAATTTTCTGGCACATAAAACACCTAACACTTTCAGCCTTTCCTTTCAGGGGAAGACCAATGTCTGTGGAACTGTTTCACTATAGTTTTATTAAGGAAGCTAGTGGTAAATATTATCATTTTTATCAACCAAGGGATATAACCTATATGCCTTGACCTATTGGCTCACTGTTCTGAAAACTTTTGACATATATTGTGCTCATGTTTTAGATCATATGCTAACAAACAGACTTGCCTAGTCATTGCAAGGATAATCTCTAAGTTACAGGCCAGGATTCACAGAAGTTACTGCTAGTGAATGTCTGATACCTGAGTCATCATTAATCTCATCAGTAGCATTATCTTTGATTACAGAGGAAAAGCCAAGCTTTCATTTTATGGTGCTGAATTAGACACTACACCATCTAGCCCAATTGACACGATCTCTTACTGCTATAAGCTTCAAAAATAAAACTGATTATAATATCTTCATATCACCATATATAATGTATGTTAATTCCATCAGCGTAATGTGAGTCCTGCTTTCTTTCAGTTTTTAAAATTTTATTCCAGTGTAGTTAACATACAATGTTATATTAGTTTCAGGTGTGCAGTATAGTGATTCAACAATTCTATACATTACTCAGTGCTCATCATGGTGAGTGTACTCTTAATGCCCTTAATCTGTTTCACCCATCTCACCACCCACCTTCCCACTGGTAACTATCTAGTTGTTCTCTATAATTAAGAGTCTGTTTTTTTGTTTATATTTCTTTTTTTCTCCCCCTTGTTCATTTGTTTTGTCTCTTAAATTCCACATAGGAATGAAATCATATGGTATTTGTCTTTCTCTGAGTGGCTCATTTTGTTCAGCATTATACTCTCTAGATCTTTCCATATTGTTGCAAATAGCAAGATTTTATACTTTTTATAAGGTAACGAGGGTGGTAGCTTTCTTTATTCTTGTGCTGGTGGACACTTGGGTTATTTCTGTAATTTGGTTACTGTAAATAATGTAACAAAACTTCGGGTGCATACATCCCTTCGAACTGGTATTTTCATATGCTTTGGGTAAATACCTAGCAGTGTGATTACTAGATTACAGAGTAGTTCTATTTTTTATTTTTATTTTTTGAGGAACCGCCATCCTGTCTTCCACAGTGGCCGTACCAGCTTCCAGTCCACCAACAGTACATGATGGTTCTTTTTATCCACATCCTCACCAACACTTGTTGTTTCTTGTTTAAGTCCTGATTTCTAATTAGCATTAGTATAAAACAAAAACAAAGGGTTGTGTTGACAAGTTCCCTTTCAGGGAGGAAGTTATGAAGTTTTATGAAGTTCTTCAAAAAAAATTCACAGACACTTGAAATTAAAGGTACAAGTAAGACTGTTCTTCAAACTCTTTCACCAGACAAAGTGGAAACATTTCCTGTTCCTCTCAGAGAGGTTTAGAAAAGAATGGAATTAACAACTGATGAAAGGAGACGAGAAAAAAAAAAGATAAAATCAGTGCATAGAAATCAGTTGCATTTCTGTACATTAACATGAGACAAAAGAAAGAGAAATTAAGAAGTCAATCCCATTTACAACTGCACCAACAACCATATGATACCTAGGAATAAACCTAAGCAAAGAGGCAAAGAGTCTGTACTCTGAAAACTGTAGATCACTCATTAAAGAGATTGCAGAAAAATGGAAAAACTTTCCATGCTCATGGATTGGAAGAACAAATATTGTCAAAATGTCTATGCTACTCAAAGCAATCTATACTCAGTTCAATCCTTATCAGAATACCATCAACTTTTTCACAGAGCTGGGACAAAGAATCCTAACGTTTGTATGGAATCAGAAAAGACCCCAAATAAGAATGTTGAAAAAGAAAACCAAAGCTGGTGGCATCACAAATCTGGACTTCAAGCTCTATTACAAAGCTGTCATCATGATGACAGTATGGTACTGGCACAAAAACAGACACATAGATCAGTGGAACAGAATAGAGAGCCCAGAAATGAATGCTCAACTCTGTGGTCAACTAATTTTTGACAAAGCAGGGAAGAATGTCCAATGGAAAAAAGATAGTCTCTTCAACAAACGGTGTTGGGAAAATTGGACAGCCACATGCAAAAGAATGAAACCAGACCATTTTCTTACACTATACAAAAAATTAAAAAAAAATAGATTCAAAATAGATGAAAGACCTTAATGTGAGATAGGAACCCATCAAAATCCTAGAGGAGAACACAGACAACAAGCTTTTTGACCTTGGCTGCATCATCTGCTCACTGGACATATCTCTAAAGGCAAGGGAAACAAAGGCAAAAATGAACTACTGGGACTTCTTCAAGATAAAAAGCTTTTTCACAACAAAGGAAACTGTCAACAAAATCAAAGACAACCTACAGAATGGGAGAGGATATTTGCAAATGTCTTATCAGATAAAAGGCTAGTATCCAAAATCTATTTTTTAAAAAAAATCAAACTCAATACCCAAAGAACAAAGAATCCAGTCAAGAAATGAGCAGAAGGGGCACCTGGGTGGCTCAGGGGGTTAAGGCCTCTGCCTTCAGCTCAGGTCATGATCCCAGGGTCTTGGGATCGAGCCCCGCATCGGACTCCTCTGCTCAGCGGGGAGCCTGCTTCCTCTCTCTCTCTCTGCCTGCCTCTCTGCCTACTTGTGATCTCTGCCTGTCAAATAAATAAATAAAATCTTAAAAAAAAAAAAAAAAAAGAAATGAGCAGAAGACACGAACAGACATTTCCTCAAGAAGACATCCAAATGTCTGAGACACATGAAAAAATGCTCCACATCACTCGGCATCAGGGAAATACAGGGAAATACAAATCAAATCCTCTGTGAGATACCACCTCACACTTTTCAGTATGGCTAAAGTTAACATGTCAGGAAAAGACAGATGTTGGTGAGGATGTGGAGAAAGGGGAACCTTCTTACTTGTGTTGGTGGGAATGCAAGCTGGTACAGCCACTCCGGAAAACAGAGGAAGCTGGAGGTTCCTCAAAAAATTAAAAATAGAACTACCCTATATTTCAGCAATTGCACTACTAGTTATTTATCCCAAAGATACAAATGTAGTGATCTAAAGAGGCACCTGCACCCCAGTATTTATGATAGCAATATCCACAATAGCCTAACTATGGAAAGAGCCCAGATGTCCATCAACAGATGAATGGATAAAAAAGAAAAAAGATTACACACACACATACACACAATGGAATATACTCAGCCATCAAAAACTTGCCATTTGCAACAACATGGATGGAACTAGAGGGTATAAGCTAAGTGAAATAAGTCAATTAGAGAAAGGCAAATCCCATATGATTTCACTCATATGGTGAACTTAAGAAACAAAACAGAGGAGCATGGGGAATGGGGACAAAATAAAACAAGTCAAAATTAGAGGGAGACAAACCATAAAGAAAATCTAATCATAGGAAACAAACTGAGGGTTGTTGAAGGGAGGGGTTTTGGAGGGCTGGGGTAACTATATAATGGTCATTAAGGAGGGCACATGAGGTATTGAGTATTAGGTGTTATATATACTGATGAATTACTGAACTCTACCTCTGAAACTAATAATATACTATATGTTAATTAATTGAATTTAATTAAAGAAGAAAAACAGGTGATAAGAACTATAGGATTTCAGAGAGGTGAAGTGGACAGAAAGAAAAGAAAGTGAAGTGTAAATTTTTGGAGATTTGAATCAAGTTTTACTAATACTTCAAGAGGGAAAAGGGCCCCAAATGGAGATTTGTTACATAAGGTTTTTCCAGACTTTTCTGGACATAGCACAGTGAGATTCTCAAGCATTATAATCTCATATATAGAAAACTATCTCTTGAGAGACAATATTCATTGGTGTTTGCCTTAGATGAAAAGTTTATATTTACCTTTTTTATTGAATATTTTTATATCCTAGACTTATCTCTTATGCCTATAATTCTGAGTATTCTTCTCGTAGCTAAGTTGGCTATGGACAAAGAGAGGTATTCGAAGTGACTGACCTTTTTATGCATAGGTTTCAAAATAATGTACCTCTCTCAAAAGGTTTAAAATTTGCCAAGAATTTTATCTTAAAGGTATGAAGATGAGGTGAATAATAAATTGTCTTTATGCTATTACCACATGATAGTCCCACTTTAGCTGATAAAATAGAAGTATTTGTTACCCTTTTTGATTCACATGAAAAAATTAGTCTTGAATTAGGCATGTTATTCAAAATAACGGGGAATGCTTCTTTGGCATAGATGATGATTTAAAGAAACTGAGAAAAGTGTCATAGAGCAGCTGGCATGAGATACAGAACTTGAATGACAGGACTGCAGTAGGCAGAAATGAGATGGTATCATTTCAGAAAGAGGGAAGGAAGACACGAAGATGAGAAATCAGAGTATGTTTGGTAAAGAGCCTATGGTTCCATTCATCTGAAGGTTGAGGTACAGAAGTCAGCTTTAGGCACCAGTTCTTGGCGTAAGTGTTGATGTTCTCATGATGGAAGAGAGATCAGGCTCTCAAACCCATAAAAAGGGGGTTGACAAGTGAAAACCAAAAATGGGAGAAGCTGAAGGATGCAAAGTGTTGACTAACACTGGCAAATGGGTATGATTAGGACCATAATTATTAATGTATGACTGTTGCCAGTCCTCCCCATTCACTTACTGGCTCTGAAAAGTCTATACCATTTCTTCCTTCTCTCCACCTGTGTAGGGGGGACCTGTCTTGTCAGCTCTATTTTTTGCTTCTCACAGTCAAGAATGAAAAATGAAAAGATGCTCAATATCATTCATTATCAAAAAAAAGTACAAATCAAAACCATGATAAGATACCACCTCATACCTGTCAGAATGGATAAAATTAACAACACAGGAAAAAACACATGTTGGCGAGGATGCTGAGAAAGGGAAACCCTCTTACACTGTTGGTGGGAATGTAAACTGGTGCAGCCACTCTGGAAAACAGTATGGAGGTTCCTCAAAAAGTTAAAGATAGAAATACTCTATGACCCAGAAATTGCACTACTAAGTATTTACCCAAAGGATACAAAAATACAAATTTGAAGGGGCATGTGTACCCTGATGGTTATAGCAGCATTATAAACAATAACCAAATTATGGAAAGAACCCAATGTCCATCAACAGATGAATACATAAGGAAGAGGTGGTATATATATACAATGGAATATTACTCAGCCATGAAAGAGAATGAAACCAAACCATTTGCAATGGTGTTAGATGGAGCTAGACGGTATAACGTTAAGTGAAATAAGTCAGTCAGAGAAAGACAAATACCATATGATTTCACTCATAGGTGGAATTTAAGAAATGAAATGGATGAATATGGGGGAAAAGGAAGAGAGACAAACCATAAAAGAGACTCTTTATAGAGGACAAACTGAGGGTTGCTGCAGGGGAGGTTGGTGGGGGGATTGGTTAAATTGGTGGTAGGTATTAAGAAGGGCACTTGTTGAGATAAAGCACTAGGTGTTATATGTAAGTGATGAATCACTAAATTCTATTCCTGAAACCAATATTACACTTCGTGTAACTCAATAGAATTTAAATGCAAAATTGAAACCAAAAAAGAAGAAAAAGAATGGAAAATAGATCAACAAAACAAAAAGGCAACCCACGGAATGGGAGAAGATATTTGCAAATGACAGTACAGACAAAAGGTTGATATCCAGGATCTATAAAGAACTCCTTAAACTCAACACACACAAAACAGATAATCATATCAAAAAATGGGCAGAAGATATGAACAGACACTTCTCCAATGAAGACATACAAATGGCTATCAGACACATGAAAAAATGTTCATCATCACTAGCCATCAGGGAGATTCAAATTAAAACCACATTGAGATACCACCTGACACCAGTTAGAATGGCCAAAATTAGCAAGACAGGAAACAATGTGTGTTGGAGAGGATGTGGAGAAAGGGGAACCCTCTTACAGTGTTGGTGGGAATGCAAGTTGGTGCAGCCACTCTGGAGAACAGTGTGGAGATTCCTGAAGAAATTAAAAATAGAGCTTCCCTATGACCCTGCAATTGCACTGCTGGGTATTTACCCCAAAGATACAGATATAGTGAAAAGAAGAGCCATCTGTACCCCAATGTTTATTGCAGCAATGGCCACGGTTGCCAACGGATGAATGGATAAAGAAGATGTTGTACATATACACGATGGAGTATTATGCCTCCATCAGAAAGGATGAATACCCAACTTTTGTAGCAACATGGACGGGACTGGAAGAGATTATGCTGAGCGAAATAAGTCAAGCAGAGAGAGTCAAGTATCATATGGTTTCACTTATTTGTGGAGCATAACAAAGAACATGGAGGACATGGGGAGATGGAGAGGAGAAGGGAGTGGGGAATTGGAAGGGAAGATGAACCATGAAAGACTATGGACTCTGAAAAACAACCTGAGGGTTTTGAAGGGGCGGGGGGTGGGAGGTTGGGGAACCAGGTGGCGGGTAATAGAGAGGGCACGTATTGCACGGAGCACTGGGTGTGGTGCAAAAACAATGAGTACTGTTACGCTGAAAATAAATAAATTTTTTAAAAAAGAACGGAAAATAGAAAAAAATACACAGAGGCAGAAGGTCTGTGCCATTGTTATTAGAATGTAATGGAATGCAACAATCTTCAGGAAAACCAATACATAAGCTGAGAGCAGCTCACTTTCTTTCATTTCTCTCTTTTATAAATCCGTAACAAAGTTAGATAATCAGAACTAGAAGTTTAAGGAATATTCCCTGTAGGGGGTAACTCAGTACCATTGTAATTTGGACATAAATATAATTTATATTCATTAATTATTGGGGTCAGAGCTTTTAGGGTAGGCATAAATGACAAAGTAGGGAGATTTTACTTAATTAGACAAGGACTAGGGAGACTTGTAGAACTCCTGAACAAGGTGGTTATGTGATTAGTATTCTCTAGGAAGACTCATTGAATAGCTTATTTATATAAATGAGAGAGGAAAAAAATAGAAGACAAGCAAAATCAGAGAAGAGATATTACAATATGCCAGGTGAAAGGTAATGAGAAAGTATACTAAAAGGTGAGAGTGAGGATAGATAAGAGAAGATGTCAGAGTATTTGGAAAGCAAAATCAACAGAACCGTTATGAGAAACAAAGGAAAAGAATTAACAATTGATGTTTGAGGTCTCAGAAACAGAAGGACAGGAAGTGCCATTAACAGAAGCGAGGACACTAGAGGAAGAGAAGACTTCCGAGTAAAAATAATAAGTTGCATTTCACATGAGTTGTTTTTGATATGCAGGTGGGACATCTGGGTTGTCACGTGGACAGCTGAAAATGTTAGCTCTAAGAGGAAACGTCTGCATCAGTCCTGCTCACCTTGGTATCTCTGAAGCCCAGCATATGACAGGTGATCAACAAACACAGCTAAATGAATAACAAGTGAATGTAAGTCTATTCAGTTCTCTGAATTCTTATGATATTTTATTGCAATTATTTCCTGCTTCTTTCTCTCTACTTGTAGATTCTGAGTTTTACATACACATCTTGGATCTCCATGGCTACGTGCGTGGTATACGTTAAGCTCTCAATACATGTTTGTTGAATTGATAAGTTAGGAGATATCAACTTTCAGTTTACAACCCTGTTCACCATCCTCATCTCCTTTTCTTTATATTCAAATAAGATATAGCTCACGGAATGTAATTTTAATGTAAAGAAATAAAAATGCATATCCATAAAATTTATTTTACAGAAAGAGTGACAGTTGTGTATCATGGGTTTTTCCCATTACTTTGGAAATAACTATAGGTATTTCAACATTTGACAATTCTGTTTGGGCTAATAGCCTACTTGCGGTTGTCAAAAATTGTATTTCCTTTCAACTACAAAAAGTCTGGAAGAGACCTTTGGGACACAACTAGGAAATGACTGTTAAAAAGGTAAACGTTTTTTAAATTTCATTAATGGTTGGAGTTCCCCATACTCAGCAGTAACACATGACTCACTTTTGTCCCCAGCACAAGCTTTCAGAGCAAATGCAGACTGCAAAATGGAATATCTCACAAGGCTCCTGTGATACAAATTCTTCCCAAGGTCCTCTCTCTACCCCTGCAGTGTGGAGGGTCTTTTTAAGGAATACAGCTTTTCCATTTTGGGCAAACTTCTCATCCCATGTTCCATGTTTGACAATATATGAACATTGTATACGGACAGTCCCCAATTTATGATGGTCCAACTCAACCATCTTTTTCCTCTACAATGGTGTGGAAGTGAGGCACATTCAGTAGAAACCAGACTTAAAAGTTTTGAATTTTGATCTTTTTCCTGGGCTAGCAAGGTGTGGTACCATACTCCTAAGTGACACTGGGCAGGAGCAGTGAGCTGTGGCTCCCAGTTAGCCACCCAATCACAAGGGTAGCAGCCAATATACCTACAACCATTCTGTACCCTTACAACTATTTTGCTTTTTACTTTTAGTACAGTACTCAATAAGTTAGATGAGATACTGGACACTTTATTATAAAATAAACTTCGTGTTGGATGATTTCGCCCAAGTGGAGGGTAATATAGGTATTCTGAGCACATTTAAGGGTAGTCTGGTCTAAGCTATGATACTTGTTAGGTTAGGTATATTAAATGATTTTTGACTTACGATGTTTTCAATTTATGATGGATTTACCAAGCTGTAACCCCTTGGTAGGCTGAGGAAGATCTGTATAATATATTTACACTGAAAATATCTCTTTGGTCATTATGGATCGTTTACTGGAGATATTCCTCCCTCATAAGCATGGTTTAGTAGTAAAACATAAAATTAAAAATTCTAGTCTGCAATGATTTTTCATCCTTTGGGCTGAGATGGCTTCAGGAAAGTTTTTTGTGTGTGTTTTTTTTTAAGGCAAACCTTGAAAACAACATCTGGAGTTGAGTTCAGAAATTAGAACCAGATATGCTTCCTTATGTGAATTTCAGTTCACATGATTAGCCTGCCAGAATGGAGAAAGGGAAAAAGTTTACTAATTTATTTGTGTTTTGTTTTTGAAGAAATAATGAAGATATTTTAATGCTCAAAGACGTTGAGTCTTTTTTTTAAATAAAGGTTAAATATAGTTATCCCTGAATATGTATAAAGAAATATTAAAACTAGTATGAATTTTAGATATAGTTAGCATTATTACATACACATTCAAAGGATTTGCTTAAGAATTTCCGTAAGTAGCAATAGCCAAATGGTATAAACTGCTTATAGATTGATTCTAAAACCAGTTTTCCAAATAATTTATATGAGTTTGTAAACAAAAACTGAAAGAGCAGATAACCATTTGATTTGGCCATGTTACAAGCGTTAGTACACATCCCATTCAGAATGCCGTCATTAAAGAGCAAGTAGAGTTTTTCTTTTCTTAAAACTTCAACAGTGATTCATATTATGAAAAGAATAATTAGAGATATGCCCAGACTCTTTTCGGAAGGTGAGTAATAGAATTCTAAGTTGGTATTTACAATTTACCAAGCACTATGGAACCTATTGTGTTTTACATTTATAATAACCTTAAAGTAAACCAAACACGAATTTTTCCAGGTACCAGATGATAACATTGAAATCTGCAGATGTAGTATGTTACATAGTTGCTTTCATGAAGCTGATAATACTAGAACCTAGAACTTCTTCTGTATCTTAGATCAGAGCTTTTTCTTTTATTACATTTATTTATTTATTTATTTGTTTAGCATGATGAAAATCCAAAAACCATCATTCCTAACTGGCTGGTATTTAGGACCTAGACTTGAATGTGAAATATTAGCATTTAAATATGGCTTCATTTTCAACTTTTTCAATTGTTTTACATGTAAGTTTCTCCATAATCTTTCCTTTTTAAGGAATTCTATAGTCATAAAAATAAGTCCTTTCTTCATTTAAGTGTGGAAAGAGAATTAAACTGTCCAGTGCATATGCTACACTAATATTATTTTCAGGTTTTTGAGAGGGGATGAGAAGGCAACCTTTAAAATGTGCTCTACATCTCACAGATGAGATAACTGAAATAGTGTTCCTTTTTCAATGTAGGGTTTTCTAAGTTTTATGGTGGCATAGCCCTTTGACTGTTCTGTTGAGGTCAATTCCAAAGTCTCATTCTAGTACTAGATTACCAAATAAGCATGGGCCCTGGAACTTTTTTTTCCCACTTCCCAATTCCCACTTCCAATTAACAAATAGCCAATCCTGTCTCTTTATAGAGGATTAACAACAGTAGCAGTGGCAGCAATGACAACAATAAATGTCTCCCATTATAACAATTTCATACTACCAGGTGTGAAAAAGCAGTAGCTGGGATGAGAAAATCATAAAATAATGATAATGCATACTTTATGGCATATACAGTTTGGCTTACTCTTCAAAACCTATGACATGAGCATTAAAATTTGCATTCTTTACATGCTAAGGAAATAGAATAAGGGCTCAGAGAAGGTAAATAGGATATGCAAGGTTCCATGGACAGTAAATGGCAGAGTCGTATTAAAAATCCAGGCATCTCTACTCTACTGCAAATTTGCAGTGGGTACATTCTATCAAATTCTCTAGTTCTGAAGCTGCATTCAGTTCAAATAGCCAGATGAGACAAGTGTAGGCCAGTCCGGAATTCAAGAGCTCTGAATTCCTGCCTCTACCACATCTAGCCCGATTTAGTAATCTTCAGTAGCATGACACCATAATTAAGCATGGGCTCTAGAGGCATCCAGGACCTGGCTTCAGGCCCCAATCCTCCAATTACCAGCTCAATGAGCTTCAGCAAGTTAATTTCTCTAGGCCTTCGTTTCCTCATTTGTAAAACAAAAATTGTTACTTATATAAGAAAACAAATGTAAAATTCTTGGCCACAATAGAAGTGTTGCATAAACCATTGCTTCCTATTTCACATTATGCTGATTTCTCTTCTCCCAGGAATGCTCAGAAACTGACAATATGTATATCAAAGTTTTTCGGAGGAAAGAAAATGAAAACCAATATAGGTTTCATCACACATAAAATGCTGAGCACACATGGAAACCTTTCCTCTAGTCACTTACATTCTACCTCTTGAGCACCTTGGAATTATTGGTCCTTGAATCCAGATGTATATGAAGCATTTCTTTGAACTGGATAAACAATATGTCTTATATAGCATAGTTATGTGACTCCATCTTTTTTGTCTCTAGGTTTTCAATCTCATAATAAATAAATTTAAAATTTACTAAAAATCTTTACTGAATTCTATTATGAATTTTTTTGATCAACAAATGGTTAGAGTATTGCTATAGTTATAGATAAGGTAGGAAGGCATTGCTTTGTGAAAATATTTGACATTATTCAAAAGGGATAGGAATCAATGTTATCTTTCAACCTCAGTCAACATCAATTTATATATATTTCTAAAATCAGGTGGTCCAATTTGATACTGATTCTTAAAGTTTAGAGGATTCCTTTTTTTTTACAAGATGGATCCATTTCCTTGAATGTATCACAATAACTAAATCAAGATAATGTTTAATTAAATAATCATCATAGCAATTAATGCCCTGTTTTATCTGTCTCCTTTTAATTTTGTTATCATCCCCAAATGTCAGATTGAAATATAGTAGTGACAAGTATAAAGGTGAAAAACTCACTTGTAATTCCAAGGGATTCATTCAAAAACACCCCAGAGTCTTTATATTAGGTGGTGATGACTTCAACAACATACTTGTAAGCATAAATTCAGAATTCTTCTGTATCAGTTAGCATGCCTTCAGTCACAAGCAATAGGAAACTCAAAATGGATGAAACATTGGGGAAATTATTGGCTTGCACAGCTGCAGATTCAGTGGTAAGGTGAACTTTGGAAGAGGAATTATCCAGTGGTTCTGACTGAACTTCCCTACAGTTCTCTCAACCCTGTCCCACTCAGGATATGATCCTTGGAATGGAGTGGGATGGCTTCAGAAGATACAAACTCCACCATAATGAATGACCACGGCCTTGAGGGAAAAAAATAGCTTTCAGAACTTTCTCATAAAAGAGAGAAAACTTACTGAAACCCCAGCAACTCTCTTTTGTGTGTCTTTGGTTAAAATTCGGTTACATGCCCACTTGTGTAGCAATGTTTCAGGCAATAGAGCGGTGGAATTGTGGCCATCCTACGTCAGTTTTCCCTGGGTTACTTGGCAGCATAATAGAAGGATGATGAATAAAACAAAATTGGGATTCTCTTGGGGAGGAAAAGTGAACACATACTTCTGTGGAGGCAACCATCGGTGTCCTCTGCCTCTTCCAGTATCTACCCATTCATTTTTCTAAGATGTAGTAACTGAATTTTAAGATCCTAAAATATAAGTACTCCTAATATACCCTTGGAAGAAAAGTACAAATGCCTTAAGTATTAAATAAATTGGCTTCAGCTATGAAATTATTACACTGTTGGCATGCAACCATGTCATGTGGCATGGACAAGATTAAACTTTAACGTTAATGGCTGGGATAAGTCCAAGTAGAGTAAAACAGGCCTGTGCAAATATGTTTCATACATATATAATGGTGCATATTGCCTCTTAAAAATGTAAACCAAAAGATTTCTTGCAAACTAATACTAAACAAGAAAAATTAGGTTTCTCAGCTTTGGGATAGGCCTGCAGGAGTGGTATGGTATTAAGATTTCTATAATGCTAGATATTACTGTGATCTATGGATTGATTTCAGCCAGTAATCTGTCCAGAATCTGGTAACAAAAAAGAACATTGCTTTAACTGAGATATTACTTACAAGAAAATTTATATACAACTGGTAATGTTCACCACAATTTTTAGAAAATGAGAAATTAGAGTTTTCAGAGCTGTAATGGATCCGAATATAGACTTTCTGGAAATGGTATTTTGGACCTTAATGACTGCATCAAAGTAGGAAATATTCATTTTATTTTAGAATTTCTTTTTGTTTACTGCCCTATCACTGTTCTTAAAGTGTTTCCCAATCTTCATCTCAAAGAAGCAATAGGACTTTACTCTAAAACTGATGTTAGTTTGAAAAACAATTAATTTTTATAGCAGTTGATTATTTAAATATTTATGGAACAGGCACTCAGAAAGAATAATGAAATGCATGGTTCCTGTGCTTAAAGAATTTAAAATCTATTTGAGGGCATCAATCCAAAAAAATATAAGAAATGATTAGCAAACAATAAAAGATAGCATTTAATTAACCACTGCATTGGCATATTGATGTACAGAAGACCAGAAAAGGAAAATCATGTGCTTCAAAGAAATTGCAGAATCTTTACCATCACTTTAACATCTATTAAACGCTCCCCATGTACTCAATATATTTCATGATGTATCATTTAATCTCACAACAACCCTATAAATTCCAATCGTTATCATCAATGTTATACAGACAAAGAAATTGAGGCTTAGAGAGATTAACTTGCCCAAAGTTGAAAAGTAGGATTAGGCACTGAGCACATATAGTCAAACCCTACAGTGCCGTTGCTTAGTTACCAAGGTATTTTGCCTTCCTGGAATAAAATGAACTTGAGGAGTACTCTGCAGACTTAGCAGTCCTTAATCAAGGAGGACAAAGAAGGGTATTTTAGGAGGGAACACCAGCGTGAGTAAAGGCATAGTCACTGGAGTGTCCATAGTATATACTGGGACCTTTAAAGAAACTGTCCCGGTTGAGGCCAAAGTGTAGACAAGGTCAAAGAGGAAGAAAAGCTTGCACAAATCCAGTGAGCTGAACTGTAGAGATTACTAAAGGCATTGAGGAGTTTTACAAAACCATTGCCCAGCAGAACGGAACTGCTGAATCCCACTCTTTCTCATCCTCAGCTGTGTCTTCAAACTCCAGGGGCCTTGAAATGAATCACTGGAGACCACCCAACATCTTTCAGACATGTAGATTAAACTGGAAAGTGGAGAAGTGTTCTTAATAGCTAAAAGGTTAATACTTTTCAAATCCTGGGTCAGATGACCCCAGGGAGCAAGCCAGAGACATTCTGGTGACCTGGAAATCCCGGAGGCCCCAGGTGACCTCCCAAGGCTGCTCCTGCACATTCCACGCATTTTGCAGCCTCCCATCGTCATGGCAGCTTGAAATGGAATGCAGGCTCACACTGTGGTACAGCTAAAATTCTCCTCCAAATCTGAAGTGAAAGGAGCTCCAAAACTGAAATGGTTCATACGTGTGTTTTTATAATATGTGGATAATCTCTGGGAAAAACCATAAAAACTGGTCATTGCGATAGGCTCTGGCAAAGACAGCTGGGTGCTTAGAGGATGGTCAAAGAGGGGAGACTTACTTTTCCTTACAAGCCCTTTGTACTTTTTTCAATTTAGAAGGCTCTGCATGTTTTGTCATGTACTTGAAAATATGTATATTGCAAAAGACTTCACTTTCTAGTGGCCTTTCTGCCTGTCCCATGGGGCATTCAGAGCATAATTGCCAGTTAATCTTCACCAAAGCACAGTTCCCATCACATGCTACCTCTGTTCCAAAACCTTTTAGGTTGCCTATCACTAATAATACCTAATCGACAAGGTTGACAAGAATTGACTTACTGATATGATTTATATTTCACTCCACATTTTGAAGTAGGTGACGCCTCACAGGACAAGTAGGAAAATTGCATGTGGGGAATTTAAAAGGTTTGTTCAGGGCTCCACCGCCAACTGGCAGGACCACTGAGATTTAAGCAAGGAATACCTGCCCCTTCCTGTGAGATCACGCTGCCTCTCGCACAGTGCTTGTGGAATTAAATCAGGCTCTTTAACCTGCCTTTGATCATTATCCTCCCTTAGAAGTTTTCTTCTACAAATCCCCAACACCTCTCCTTTGTTCCAGGTAAACTATTTAACCACTAGTTCTTGAAATACTTCTCCCCTTTCTGTCCCTGTCACTTTCCTCATGTCCTTTCTTCCCGGGAAAAATGGCTCCTCACTTCATTCATCACTTCCAGTCTTCCATGGCTGACCACAGATGGCCCTCTTTAGGGCAACTTCCTCTGACTCTACCAAGGTCCCAGTGTTTCCAGTGTTTCCTTCCCCAGCACTGTATTTGTACCACTCATAAAACTGCCTGTTAGTCTTCAATTATAGTTGTATTGGTGTTTGTCCTAACCTGACTACAAAGTTATAAACTTTGAGAACAGAGATCATAGCTAGCCATGTTCATACTTTCCAAATATCTAGCAAACTACTTTTCCCTTATGAAGGGCTCAAAAATATTTGTTGAATTCGGTTTGAGAATTGATTTTCTGGGACACCAGAAGTGCATTGTAAGTTGAAGTGAACTTTGGAGAGAACCCAGAAACTCATTTTATGGCTGAGATCACAAACTCTCTGAAATACGGTGTATTGTGTTAGCCCTGGGCTTGTTTCTTCTTCTGATTTAGTTTTTAATTGAATTACTTGCCAGCCTTTAAAAATTAGAAGATTTCGTGTAAAAATCTAGATTTCTAGGTTTTCTTGAAAGTGGGAAAA
This sequence comes from Meles meles, assembly GCF_922984935.1. Lineage (NCBI taxonomy): Eukaryota > Metazoa > Chordata > Mammalia > Carnivora > Mustelidae > Meles > Meles meles. The sequence continues at coordinate 75,419,029 of NC_060068.1, read as the reverse complement.
TCTAACAACACTGAGGCTGCTTTATCACGTGAAGAAGTTGGCTGGAGTTGGTAATACCTGTCTTTTTTTTTTTAAGAATTTATTTATTTATTTGACAGAGAGAGCACATAAGCAAGGAGAGCTGCAGGCAAAGGGAGAGGCAGAAGCAGGCTCCCTGCTGAACTGGGAGCCCTATGCAGGGCCTGATCTCAGAATCCTGGAAACATGACCTGAGCTCAAGGCAGCTACTTCACCGACTGAGCCAGGTGCCCCTACCCATCCATTTTTAGTGAGATACAGGCTGCTTGGTGAGCCACAGCGCACCACTCACTGCTGTCCTACACCTGGCTGGCTACATGGATTTGTAATACCTGTTGGATGACATACATTTACATTTGCAATTCCTACTAGAAATGTGGATCCTTTTTCTTTCAGGAAAAAACTCCCCAAGATTCATCTCCTCTTCCCAGAGCTTTATGCCCAGTTTAACAACGGTCTGGTGAAAGCAATTTTCTCAATCATCTTTGAAAGAGTAACTCACCCTCTTCATGCAGGAAACCGCATGCAGAAGTCAAGCCAATTGTTACATTCAGGGATGTTAATGGAAATACAGGGAATTTCTATACACAGAAAAAAAAAAACTGTCATTTGAATCTCAGGATTTTTCTTTGAGACATTGCCAGTGAGGTTACCTACTAGTGTCCCACAAAGAGGGGAGAAGGGATAGAATACAGCGAAGGTGACAGGATTCCATGGCCTGAAGGACTCTAAATAAGGACAACGCAGTGCTTTAATTATTTCTATGACATTCCTACCAAGTTGCTTTCTAAAATCTTCAGCTCTCTGGTGAGAGCAAGCCCGTTTTGATTTTCATATTTGTGCTGCACAAGCATTCTCTGTCATGTATAAGGAAAGATGATTTATTGTCACTTTCCCTCCTTGGTCTTTCATTTTCCCTCTAGAATAACAATAATCATGTGAGGACTTTTTAATATATAAAGGCTATGATCGTGTTACCTCAAAGTCTTCCATTCTTCAGGTGAAATATATATGGTTTCTGCTTAGTAATGCCCATAACTGGTAGTTAAGTCTTCTCTGTTTGCTACATTCCATCAAGATTTTTGGCACCCCTGACTAGACATAGCATTCCAGGTATTATCTGGTCCAACAAAGTAAAGCAGAAATGTATTGAATCACTTCATTACTATAACTTTATTTATGCAACCTCAAAGTTTAATTAGTTTTTTTGGCAGCTATACATCTCTGTTGACTCACATTATGATTGCAGTCAACTGGAACCCCCAAGTTCTGTTAAAGCTCATCTTCCTCATCATGTGATTCCACAGTTGGATTTTTGGGCTTCATATTTATCCCTGCTAAATCTCATCATGTTTATATTGGCCTATTATTTTAATTGTCATAGTCTTTTGGGATTTGATTTGAGAGTCTCTTCTTGATTTCTGTCTCTGCAAATTTAATGTGTATGTAGTTAAATCTTTCCTCCAGGCCACTAGAAAACAAACAGAATGGAAAAAGACCTGACTTAAGTCCTCCCTCATGGTTTTCAGATTAAAGCTGGTCCCTCAGTATTTCTTTGAAAAGTAGTCATTTACTTGTCACTGATCTACCCCATTCCCATGTTAGTTATCTCACCTTGTCTTCAAGTTACTGTAAAGAAAGCACTAGATTTTTCGCATACACGTACATACATACAAATAGGCATTTTCTTTGGGAGAGGACTCAGCTTCCACTGGGTTTTCAGAAATTTTCCTGACATGGAAAAAGATCAAGACCATTAATTTAGCCAATTATTCTGATATACAATACATAAAAATAATTCTGCTTTTTAAATCGTTAGTGATCCTTATTTAGTGAGTGCCTATATATGCCAGGAATGCTCTAGATATTGAGGATACAGTTATGAACAAAACAGACCAAGACTTTGTTCTCATGACATTTGTATTCTAATAAGGCAGAACACTAGACTACAATGACTAAGATTAATAAAGAAATAGGTAATGGGTTTAATAGTGAGAAGTGCTAGGGAACAAAAGTAAAGTGGAGCGAGGGAATATGAAGTAAGCAGTGAGAAGATTGTCTCTTTGAGAAGATGACATTTGTGTAAAGACCTGTAACAACTAAGGTAACTTAATGGGGGGAAGGTTCCAGGAAGAGATAACGGCAAGTTCAAGACACCTGGAGAGCGAGATTGTTAGCCTCCCCCAGAAACAGCAAGACTGTGACAGAATAAAGCAAAGGCAGGTTGGTGGAGATGAGTTAAGGGAGGAGTGTGAATAGGGAAGCTAAAATGGCTCTCCAAATGGGGATGGGGGAAGGGCGGCCCCCTCAAACAGTTGATTTAGAAATATTGGGGTAAGGTATTCTTTGGTTGTCACAATGACTCTGAGACTCTACTGACACTTAGGGGGAGCAGAGATAACAGGGATTTTGTAATCCCCAAAACATTTTGTCCAGTGAAAAACTGTTTTGCACGAAATGCCAACATCATCCTCATTAAGAGGCCATTTAGCCATTTATATAAACTTCGGATTTTACTCTGAATGAGGTGAGAAGCCAGTAGAGACCTCAGTGTGGAAGAGGGAATGGTCTAACTTATATTTAGTAAGTCTCAACCTTGCCATTGTGCTGGAGAGGAAGGAGACCAAGGCAAGGCACAGAAACCAGTTAAGAAGCTGTCACAATAATTAATGCAGGAGATGATGATCGCTGAACAGGGTGGCGGGACGTAGGAGAGGAGAACTATCTGGATTCTGTATAAATACTTAAGATAGAGTCAGTAGGTATTGCTGCTGCATTAGAGCAGAATGCTAGAGAAAGAGAGGAGTAGAGGATGAATCTAAGATTTTAGGCTTGGTCAGTATCTATCATTTGGAAAGAGAATTGCCTCTTGTGGTTGTGATGGGAAACACAGGGAGAAAACAATTTTGGTTGAAGGCAGAGAGATTAGGAAGACCGCATCAGATGCCACCTTAGGTTTTAAGGTGTGCAGAAGGACGTGTAATGTATGTAAGGATATATACGCAAGTATGTAAGGGTACGTAATGTATGTAGCTAGAGCTACAGAGAGATGGAGATAGGATATTAGTTATTGACATGGACAAAATATAGAGATAGAGATACAGAAATGTAAAAAGAAATCTCAAAGAGATCAGAAATGTTAAATTGGCTATCTCTAGTTTTGGAGTTCATTGATGATATTTCTCACGTGCTTCCTAACTTATTCACACTTAACATGTCTTAATTTTATGAAACGTAAAAATGTTTCATATCTACAACACTACTTTCTAAAGCTCACTTGTGACAGAGTTCTGATTTGATCTCTCTTCTTATAGACTCTCTATTCTCTCTCCAACTGCTTAGTCATCAGCTACCAATGGACTCGCCATTTAAGGATGCCACTTTCAGGGATTTTAAATCTCAGCTTCACTCTACTGTGGTCATTATAACCATGCAATACATTTCCAGACCCTCAGGATTTTCATTCCGAGGAGAAATGGCAGAATTGTTAGCAGCTGGATCCTCTTTGAAAGAGAAAGCCACACATATTTACTGAGGCTTTGGGGAATTGTAGGAGGAGAGAAACAATTGTCACTTGGGTCCCCTTTCCTGGCAGCACCTCAAAGGTTACCAAGTGAGAACAGCAGTGCCCAGCTGCCCTGAAAAGCCAAAGAAAGAGTGAAATTTAAAACTTGAATTGCCTCTCTCTTCTCATTATGTATTATTTGTCAATCATGGATGAAAAGTGGTTTTTGCCCTCCAGCTGCTAGCCCTGGGGTGCACATATCACTCAGTCGTGCCATGACCCTGGGGAACACTGCAAGAAAAAAATCAGTGATTGCACCTTTCTTTTTCTCATTCCTCCCCCCTCCACCATTTTTAACCCAGTGGTTTAAACTAAAAAGGAAAATCTCTTTGGGGAAAAAAAATGTATGTATATATGTACTTTGTTTTTATAGTGATAGACATCTTAGATATTGAAATAAGGTATATTAGAAAACATATGAGGAAACTTTTCCCTCTTTCCTATTGGAACCAAAGTGTCTGAAATTTAATGGATTGTCACAGCCTCGTGGAAGGGGGGATATTGTATCCTTTGTACTGGGCCTTGCAAATGAACAATAAAACACACATTACTACTCCGTATGAAATGTGGACCTTTAAAAATAGATTCATTTTGATGCCTGCCTTTCAAACTTATTTTACAACATCAAAACACATTTTCTTCATTTGTACATTTTATTCATGTGATATAGAAAGTGGTTTTTAAGTTTCTTCGAGCACCATTTTAGGACCTGAGTAACTTTTTATGGTACTATGAAGGGAAGTAAAGACAGAGGGCTCAGGTGTGTTTTAAGTTGTTGTAATAAATACACATTAAACCATATTACACATGACTTTCTGTCTAATGCTTCTTAACAAAGCACCAAAGCATCACCTCAGTTATTCAAGCATATTCAAATAGGAATCACTTCAGCATCTGTTTGGTTTTAAAGTTTATATCTTTTTTTTTTTTTTTTTTAAGATTTTATCCATTTGACAGAGAGAAATCACAGAGAGGCAGGCAGAGAGAGAGGAAGGGAAGCAGGCTCTCCGCTGAGCAGAGAGGCCGACGCGGGACTCGATCCCAGGACCCTGAGATCATGACCTGAGCCGAAGGCAGCGGCTTAACCCACTGAGCCACCCAGGTGCCCCTAAAGTTTATATCTTTAATTTTCATAAAGGAGAAAAATCCCAATAGAGGCTGAACTTTCTTAAGATTTCTTTAAGCGGCAAAGTGCCTTAAAAGCCTTAGTCATCACAGCTTTTCTTCTTTGTAAGTTAAATACCATTCACAATTCAGAATTGTGATAAATGGATCCATTGTACAGGTGAATCAAAATGCTAACATAATTGATAATCTGCAGTAAAACATCTCATTTAGTAAGATAAGATGTTTTCTCTATTTTTTCCCCCGTAATTCTGTCTAGGAACAGAAGTTGATGCCAACTGGAAAAATCCAATAATGGGAGACCAGGCAAGTCAAACTTCTTTCATGCTCTGACTTACATGGAAATAGAGGGTGATCACATCTGTCATACATTTTCTAGACCCTAGGTCTATATAGTGGGGCAGTCCAGTAGTTTGGGCCCACCTGTTTTTTGAAACTTCTTATTTTCTGTGGGCAGGATAGGCACCCTGCTGTAACCTCAGAATCAAATGGAAATAAGACCACCGCGAGAAAGCCAGTGGAAGGCACTGAGCTGGCCAGACTTCTGGCTCAAACTGTTCAATGCCCTGGCATTTCATCTGGTTTCCATCTGAAGCTGCAGAGGACTGGGGCATGCCTGTCTGGACCTATGGATGCGTGTTTGCGGGCCACCACATCAGCCGGTTCTGATTTATGCCTGCCTTTTTCCAGGCTCCCTAGAAGTGAACTTTGGTGAACTTCATACAAGTTCAATGTAACTAAACCTGAAATTCCAGAAGTCTTGTCTGGGAGTCGATTTCAAAATGAGGACGTGTCTTTCCAAGGTACATGTTTCCAACTATTGTTGATTATTTGGCCCCGGAATCTATCATGTTTAATGTTGTACATTCTCAAATAACTAGATAACGTAAGAGAATGGGAACTTAGGGAACAAGCATCATTGGAGTGGGTTGGTCGTAGAACACCTAAATTTCAAAGTCTGCTTCATAAAAGAGATTCCAAATAAATGAGGATTCTCTGGTGGTCCCTGGCAATAAGCATCTGTTAGCTGCTTTTGACACTCCTCTTTTCTCTGTCTCTCCTCACCTTCCCCAACGAAACTGAAATGAGATGTCAGCCAAACAACAACTTTTCTCTTGCTTGTTGATGCTCTCTGAGCTCCCAACTTTATGCCTTTGTTTTTCTATCCTTCCCCTAGAATATCTTTTTCTTTTTGCCATTTGTTAACAACCTCACTAATCATAAGGCTCCATTTAGAGCCTATTCATTCACCGAGCTTTTCCTGGCCCTGTCAACCAGAAACAATTCCTCCTCTATCTGAACTTCCATAACCCTATTGGGTGACATCTTCACCATCATGTTATACATGTTATCATCCATGTTCCACCGTAGGATACTTGAGGGCAGAACTAATTCATCTTTCTAGCACTCATTTGTTAAAAAGATGATAGAGGCACTCAAATAATATTTCTTGAGAGGAATGGTGAATGAATGTAAACTGACAGGAGGACTTGAACATAACCTCTAAGTACTATTACAGAAGGTCGCAGTGAAAGGAAGAAGTTAAGGGGGAAAGAAACTTCCAGGGCTTTTACTAGTCTTGTGTACTGTCTACTTAATGGCAGTCTCCCCACCATTGTGAGCCCCAGAAAGGCAAGCATCTCATTGTCTTCATCCACTACGACATTCCCAGTATCCTAATGTGGTAACTTGCACATAAAACAGAAAAAATGCTTGGTGGATGAATCATTTAAAAAGCAAGGACTCTGTACACAATGTAATTCTTTGGGCTAAAAAGGGAAATTTTAGAGAAATCAGAAGGAGAAGATAAGATAAATAAAACAAACAAAAAGAACCTAAATAATTTTAAGGCAAATCATTAAAAATTATCTCTCACTTCCTACTTGTGTGACTTTGTCTGAGGCTCCTTGTGCTTTGAGTTCTCCTATATAATGTCAAGTTGATGAGACAGCCACAAGTGATAATCTGTGTAAACTTAACCACTGTCTCATTAGCCCAGAACAGATTATAAAAACTGATACTGGCTCTTGAGGGTATCGAGTAGCTCCTAAGCTTGATAAGATCCAAGTCTTTGGAGGAGAGATTAGCCATCAGACCTAGTGGAGATTTTTAATCACATTAAAACAGGATAACATGTTATCTGAGAGAAAATTAATCCTCACTTCTAGACTATGTTATTTATGCAACTTGACACGTGAGAATTCTTTTAAATAGTTATCTGGCCCATTTCATTTCATAGGCTTTATTGCTTGATATCTAAATATATTTATGAGTATTCAAATGGTTTTGATTAAAAGATCTAACAATTTTATGATTATTTCTTTTTCCATAAAACAAATAATACAGTAAAATACTTAAAGCATATTAATTTCGTATTTCCAACTAGAATTCTGGGTTTAAAACACCAGGCACTCTCAGAGCTGACAACATGAACAAATTTATGTAGTTCTGCACTTACAATTTAAAATTAACTTCAAGGGATCTGCAGAAAATTGCATAGCAGTCTATGCTTATTCATAAAAGGATGAGGAAAGGTTGATGCACATTTGAAGGAACTTTGTAAAACAAGTATTTGCTTGTTTAAAAATTCCTCACATTTCCAGACAGTTCTTGTGATTTTTGAAGGCATCATATCCTATTTCAATATACACAAAAACTTTACTTATTTATAGAGGTAGCTATTCACACCATTTTCTACAAATGACTTTAAATGACTTTATGATTTCATTAGAAGGGGAAGGGGAAGTTTGCCTTTATTTCACAAACTTTATATACCTGGCTGATGAAAATAAAAAGTATACATAAAATTATAAGGAAAGAGTTCAAGATATTGCAATACTTCAAATACCTTCAAAAATGTAACAAATATCATATATATTACACAGCCAGGAAACATTTCTCAACTACTAGTATTAAATGAGGCAAGCACAGTCAGAAGCTATTTCAATCCAGTTACATACCAATTATCATTATTACATTATTACCAAATTAGATCCAGTGAATTACCAGTTATTCTTACTTACTTATTATAAAGAAAACTAGTCCCAAAAGATTCTTTATAACCTGTTTTTTTTTTACTGTTTATAACTGCAGTTATAATAGCAATCAACTTCCTATAAGTGTATTAATATCACCCAGTTAAGCTAGAGATTTACAACATCAAGCATTAAAAGGTAAGAGTATAAACAAACTCATTTAGTTCTGCCACTTATTTTATTTTAAAATGTTCCATAATTCTGATATTATGTGTATGATGTGCATTCTAGCAAACTACTCATAGGATGAACTCTAATCTCCAAATGCAAACTATAATGACTTGTGTAATTGCATTTCTGAGTTGGGCTAGTGTAATAAAATGGCTTCAGAATTTTGATTAGGAAAGCAGTCACTCAATATTTTAGGTAATTTTTAATTTTCCATTTGAAAACACAAAGTGACTATCTCAATAATGAGTTCAAGTTTAATCATCGTTTACAAACCCATAAAGTGGGGAATAGTCATTCCCACCTTCTCCCCCACTCTTTATTACGTAAGAGAAATTTGAGATTCAGAGAATCTGAGTTCCTTAAGATTGTACAGTTGGTAAGAAGACCCAGAGAGCCAGATAGAAGGGAAAAGAATTTGCCTGCAAAAATTAATGGAACATTCGCATTCGGTCAACCAGAACCACTAGCTTTCCATTTCCATATTTTTTCCTCCAAAATCCTGACTTGCTTTCCTATGGGTTATCCTAATCTGTTTCTACTTTACTCATATGGTAGCATGTCTTCTATATGGTATAACCTTAGTCCAGTCAGATTTCTATTTTCTATTAATCTTGGATTTAAGTATTGGTATTCTGACAAAGAAAGTTGTTGTTGTTGTTTTTAAAGACTGTTAGTCAAAGGTGCTGTGAATTTTCCTTCCTTTCAAAGTATCCTGTGCCTGAGAGAAATCCAAAAAGCAAAAACAAAATTCAGCCAATTCAAAATCATATATTAGGAAGAAAATTGCTTTGTGTACTGTCATTTAACAAATAGTCACTTGATTCCAATCATGCATCTGACAATGATCAAAGAAGTCACTACCTAATATAGAACACCTAGAGTAAGCCAATAGATGACTAAACTGTACATAGTGTGTGCTTAATAAGAAGCGAGAAGATCTGCTTACCTTCTGGGAAGAGTAGGTAACACTAAGGGAGTTAGGGGAGGGTAACAGAGAAGAAAATTGAAATAGCCATTGAAAGATAAAAAGGAATCAGCAAAAAAAAAAAAAAAGGAAGAAAGAAAGAAAGAAAAACGGCAAAGAAAAGCAATCCAGGCAGAGAAGAGAGTTGCTCAACCTGATGTGGCACTTTTAAGGATTCGTCCCCTTCTGGCAGAACGGGATGTGTCCCAAAGTATAGAATTTTCCATTGCATGCTCAGTTTTCCTAAACTTTTTTCTTCTTGAAACACTAGTTTTTAACCAGCTTTGTATGACCCATCTCCTCTCAGTTGGCTTAATAAGGAAGCCAATTGGTCTTATACTTTGACACAAGCAATGGTTTTATCTCTTAGCGTATTCTTGGTGGACTTCTAAGTTACACCACCCTAGTTCATCCCAAACTCTAGCACCTTCTAATGAGCCATAGCTCCTTCAGGAGCTATCAAGTCTGCTTTGTCTTCCTGGGCAAAACTGGTGGGAAATCCCAGGGTATTGATCAGGGACAAACAACAGTTGAAAATGGATGAAAAATATGGAGGTTTGGGAAAAGGCAGCAAATACTAGAGGTAGAAAAAATAAAAAATAAGAATAATAATGGTAATAACAAAAATTATAATAAAACTTTGTAAGCATTGAGCAGTAATTATCTGTCAGATACCATGTCTAGTTTTTTTTTCATTATCTAATTTAATCCTCACAAGAATTCTGTGAAATAGATAATGTTACTATCCCTATTTTATAAATGATGTGGCTGAAATTCAGAGAGGTTGAATAATTTCCTAAAATCATACTACCAGTAAAAGGAACATTCTCCCACTCACACTCCAGAACCCCCACTCTTAAGTTATATGTCTCCCAAATATAGGTTGGGTTGGCTTGCAAACCCCCATTTTATGCCTCATTAAAAATCTGAACCTGATCCTAATGAGGTGAGCCATCGAAGGTTTTTAAGCAGGACTGTGTTTGGACTTGAATTTTAGAAAGATCATTCTGGAGGTATAGGATGTAATGGAGAGAATGTAGAGAGTTCAAAGACCATTGCTTGACCCCATCATAAGAAGATGAGGGCCTCAACTTGTGTGGAGGTAGTGGCAAAGAAGGAGATAGGAGTATTTGAGAAGTACCTCACTGTGCATGTGGATGAGGAAGGTGAAATGGGGAGGATTCCAAAGTCTGGCCTGGCTGGCTATTGGCAGCTGCCAACGGTGTCAGCAAAGGAGGGAGGGAGTGACAGACGAGCTGGTCTAAGAGACAGGATACTGGAGTTGTATTACTTCCCACCACAAGACAGAGTTTCCACAGCGATCACACTTGCTTGTGTTCAGATTGTTCTTCCAACTCAGCTTTATAGCTGATTTTTTTTTTTTTTTTTTTAGTATCTGTCTTAGGGGTACCTGGGTGGCTCAGTTGGTCAAGCACCCCACTCTTGATTTCAGCTCAGGTCATGATCTCAGGGTCCTAAGATTTGCCAGCATGGGGCTCCACACTCAGTGGAGAGACTGCTTGAGGATTCTCTCTCTCCTTCTCCCCCTGCCCCTACCCCTCTCCTCTCTCACAAGTAAATAAATAAATCTTTTTTAAAAAAGGAAAGAAAGAAAAAAGAACCTTCCTGTAGACCTGTCAAAGTCTATAAAATACTTGAAGACTAAGAATATGTGGACTGTCTGTTCTGATGAGTTTGTCTTCACATCCCTTTCCTACTCCATTTTCTAGAATATGTGTAGGCATCACAAAGAGAGTCTACTGTTGTCTTCCAAATCAGCATCCAGGCCTTACAGGAAAAGAGCCCACCCAGAAGGTTTTTAATTGCCTCTATATTTAACCAGCCAAATAGCCTTGTTATCTTCTCTCTCTCTTTTTTTTTTCTTTCTTTCTTCCTTTTTTTTTTTTTTTTTTTTTTTTGGTGAATGCCGTGACTCATCAGACCACCAGGTGAAAAGCTCCAGGTCAGCAAGCCAGCAGCCAGGGAGAACACAGAAAGGATAGAGAATGGCTTCTAAAGTCTCCCATTTCAAGAAACTTTTGTAACTTATTCTTGCTGTGCAGAAAGCAGATTTTGAGTGGCTCAATTTATTGAGATAAAACAAGTCTGAAACAGTTGAGATTCAGCCTCATATGAAAATAGGAATTGGTTTTCCATGCTAAGAAAAACAAAACTAGTGACATTTTCTCAGAGCCAAATATTTCATCACATGAACTAAAGCCTCTTAGTTGTAGGTCATGTGTCAACAAGAGGATTGTTTATTTTTTTTTAACTGTGTGGCACAGGACCCAACTGCATCATCTATAATACTTTTCTGGAGTGAACCAGACAAACAGGACCCTCTCTCAAACATAAATACTAAGGCTAAGTCAAATGGGCAGCTGCTCTGTGTTTCTGAATGGGCTGTTGTAATTTAAATGTCTCATTCCATTGGGAGCTGGGGGAGGTGACATAAGCCAGAAGAACCTCGGAAGTGAGAGTGTTTGTGGGGGTGGCTGAACTACATGACCCTTAAGGTCTGCCCTCCAATTCTGTCTCTGGTAGTCAGTGAGTGTACTTCAGGAGTGTTAGGCACTCAGGGCAAGCTTCTTGGGAGGTTTTTTTGAAAGGAAAAGAAAGGTTTGTCTGCAAGTAAGTGGATATGATGAAAGGTTTTCTTTACATCATCTTCCACAGAAAGGATTTTTAAGTAGCTAGTTAAATTGTGGATGTCTCTTATGCTCTGTATTATGAGAAAAAAAAAGGAAGTTCATTTGCGTGAACCAAACCTATACTACAATAGAGGATACAACAGGCAGAGATCAAGTTGATTCTAATACTTTGCTTGAATTTAGCTAAGAAGAATATTTAAGTACCCACTACTTTCTGTTGTTTAAAAAAAAAAAAGTAAAGATAATTAAAGGAAACTTGGAAGCCGATGTATAAACTGTCACTTCAGTATTGTGGTTAAATTTTCTCTTGAAGGGTGGATCTTAATTTTTAGTCTAAAATTTTAATCCTTAAATTATACATGGAGACAGTTTTTCTGTGCACTAAATGATATCATTCAGTTAGCATTCAACAGTTCTTAATAAAAAATCATATAATTATCTCAATATATCCAGAAAAAGCATCTGACAAGATGATAAGATTCAAAACCTTTTCATGATAAAAATCCTCAACAAACTAGAAACAGAAGGAAACTACCTCAACATAATAAAAGTCATTTATGAAAAGCTCTTAGCTAACATCATACACAATAGTAAAATGCCAAAAGTTTTTCTTCTCAGATCAGGAACAATACAAGAGTGCTCACTATCACCGCTTCTATTCAACATAATACTGAAAGTCTTACCCAGAGAGATCAGAGGGGAAAAAAAAAGAAGGAACATTAAGATGGAAAGGCAGAAGTCAAATTGTCTGTGTTTGCAGATGATATGATCACCTGATGATACAGAAAACTCCAAAGACTCTACCAAAAAACTATTCAGTAATAAATTTAGTAAAGTTGCAAAACACAAAATCAACACAAAAAATCAACTGTTTTCCCGTACACTAACAGTGAACTATCTGAAAAAGAAATTAAGAAAACAATCACATTTAAAATAGCATCAAAAATAGTAAAATACTTAAGAATAAATTTAACCAAGGAGGTAAAAGATCTGAGCACTGAAAACTATAAAACATGGATGAAAAAACTTGAAGAAGACACAATTAAATGGAAAAATATCCTGTGTTCCTGGGTTGGAAGAATTAATACTGTTAAAATATCCATACTACTACCCAAGGTGATCTATAGATTCAATGTAGTTCTTACCATTTCTAATGGACTTTTCCCAAAAATAGAAAAAAAAATCCTAAAAGTCAGATGGAACCACAAAAAACCCTGAATAGCCAAAGCAATCTTGAACAAGAATAAACCTGAAGATGTCACACTACCTGAATTCAAAATATACTACAAAGCTTTAGTACAATATAATAGTGACATAAAAGCAGACATATATACCAGTGGAATAGAACAGAGATCCCAGAAATAAACCCAAGCATTTATAATCAACTGATCTCTAACAAAGGTGCCCAGGACACACAGTACAGAAAGGAAAGCCTCTTCAATTACATAGTGTTGGGAAAAATTGATATCCCCATGGAGAAGAATGAAATTGGACTCTTATCTCATGACATATACATCAACTCAAAGTTGACTAAAGACTTAAACGTGAGACCTGAAACTATAAAACTAGGGAAAGAAAACAGGGGGAAAAGCTACTTGGCATTAGTCTAGGGAATGATTTTTAAAAGTATAACTCCTAAAGCATGGGCAACAAAAGCAAAAGGAAAAAAAAAAGGACAAATGGGATTGCATCAATTGAAAAAGCTGTCTAGCAAAGGAAACAATCAACATACTAAAGAGTCTGCAGAATGGGAGAAAATATTTTCAAGCCGTCTATCTAATAAGGAGTTAATGTCCAAAATAGAACGGGACTCACGTAGGTTAATTGCAAGAAAATAACCCAATTTAAAACATGGACAAAGAACATGAATAGACATTTCTTAAAAGTAAGCCTACAAATGGCCAACAGGTATATAAAAAGGTAGTCAACATCACTAATCATCAGGGAGATGAAATCAAAACCACAACGAGTTCTCACCTCACACCTGTTAGAATGTCTACCGTCAAAAAGGCAAAAGATAACAAGGCTGGTGATGATGAAGAGAAAAGGGAACCCTGGCATACTGTTGGTGGGAGTATAAATTGGTAGAGCCACTATTGGAAAATGGTATGGAATTCCCTCAACTTAAAAATAGGACTACCGGATGGTCCATCAATCCCACTTTTGGGTATATATCCAAAGGAAATGAAATCAATGTATCAACGAGATATCTGTGCTTCTGTGTTTACTGCAGCATTATTTACAGTAGCCAACATATGGAAACAACCTAAGTGTCCATCAACACATGAATGGATAAGGAGAGTGTGATGTGTTTATGCAGTAAGATATTACTTATCCTTGAAGAAGAAAGAAATCCTTTCATTTGCAGCATGGATGACCCTGGGGACATTATGCAAAGTGAAATAAGCCAAACACAGAAAGACAAATTTCACTTGTATGTGTATCTCACTTGTGCATGGACTCTAAAAAGGTTGAACTATTAGAAGCAGACACTGTAGTGGTAGTTACAAGGGATGAGGGTGGGGGAAATGGGGAAACATTGGCCAAAGGATATAAAGTTTCAGTTATGCAGGATAAATAAGTTCTGGAGATCTAATATAAAGCATGATAACTATGCTTTAAAATATTGTATTGTGCACTTGAAATTAGCTAAGAAAGTATATCTTAATCTTTTTCACACACATATGAAAGGTAATGATGTGAAGTGGTAGGTATGTTAGCTATTTGATTAACTGTGGTAATCCTTTTATAGTGTATATATTTATCAAAACAGGTTGCCCACCTTAAATATAAATAATTTTAATTTGTCAATTATATCTCAGGAAAACTGAAAAAAGAATAATAAAAAGAATGCCTAATGTATTTCCACTTAGAATTTGGCTTGTTGTGTTATACTCCATGGAGTATGATGCTATATAAAACTCCCAAGACAAACACGTAATATTGACTAAATATTCAAGACAGTTTTTACTATGTATTATTGTTACTCTTCTAAGAAAACTTATTGGTATGATCTTTTGATTATGCCAAGAGCATTTTATAGGTGCATATTATATTCATTATATTGAGCAGTAGCGTGTATAATAAATACCTTAGACATTTTCTAGACTTTAAGCCTCTTAAAGTTAAGACTGCTGTCAAAGCTAAGGTTTATTAAAGGATCATGATGGGACACCTGCATGGCTCAGTCCTTTAAGCATCTGCCTTCAACGCAGCTCATGAATGATCTCAGGGTCCTGGGATCAAATCCCATATCAGGCTCCTTGCTCAGCAGGGAGCCTGCTTCTCCCTTGGCCTGCCTCTCCTCCTGCTAGTGCTCTCTCTCTGTCTTTCTTTCTCTGACGAATAAATAAAATCTTTTTTAAAAAAAGGATCATGATGAGATTAATAAGGTATTTAAAGACTCTGTCTGTATAAAAGCATATAAGGTCACTGGGTATAAGGGTCTAATTATCATGGTATAAGGTCATGTTCCATATCATAGACCTTCCCATGAACTCTGAATTTATGTTCCAAGTGATATATAGTACTAATTTCAATTCCAAAGGATCTAGAAGTTACTCATGTTTAATCATGTATGCTATATATTGAACCATTGTCTCACCCTCCATGAGAACTAACTGGTAAATTTCATGAGCCTGAAATTCCCCCAGAGGCTATCTCATGTATATACAAATGTTCTGTGTTACTTGAATCAAGGTGCTCTATTTACAGCTTTTGAAATACCACATAGCTTCATGTGATTTCTGACCATGAATGGAAGTTTGGGAATGGGAATTTTTGTTACATGTGCCCAGTGAATCCAGAACTGCTAGCAGTTCACCCCCGATCAAGCCTTAAGGACTGTTCCCACAATAATGTTTTGAGAGTAAGTTTGGGGATCTTTTCATGCCTTCATCTGGGGCTTTTGCAAACTAGCACTGTTTTTTATTCAGTATGTTCGGAATTGGAACAATTTCTCAAATCCTCTGAGGTTGGCTTTAACCATGAGGAGAGAAGCAAGAAGTGAAAGAAATGAAACCACTGCCTCCACCAATTTCAAAGACAGAAGTGTCTTAACCAGCACAGAGATTCAGAGCCTCAGTCACACCAACCTCCTCTAGGTCCTGCTGGCTCTTCATCAGCCTTAATTCTTGGGTCCTGGTTTTCTTCCTGTTTTTGCTTAAAAAAAAAAAAAAATTATTTATTTATTTGACAGACAGAGATCACGAGTATGTAGAGAGGCAGAGAGAGAGGGGGAAGCAGGCTCCCCACTGAGCAGGGAGCCTGATGTGGGCCTTGCTCCCAGGACACTGAGATCATGACCTGAGCCAAAGGCAGAGGCTTAACTCACTGAGCCACCCAGGCACCCCTGTTTTTGACTTTTAAAAACTATTTTCTTTTGAGTTAGACTGGTCCTTGTTTTTCATTGCTTAAATAGAGCTACTTAAAGAACACAGATTAATGGATTCACATTACCCTGGAAGGAGCTGTATGGAAGCCTGTGCAGGGTTTGTTAGTTTCCACGCCCTATTCTCATATTCATCTGTTCTAATAACTTGGATAGAACAACGTGCCTGTCAAATTGTCCAACTCTACATGGTGAAATTGACATTTATCTTACATTTATTTCTTACTTTGCTTTTTTAAAAAGTTCTGTAGATAGAATGTTGTTTGATTCCAGGAATGAGAGGTGCAGATGATAACTATAAATTTCAGTTCTGTATGAAGGACAGTTGTCTACAAATTGACCTGTCCAAAAATGAAACAGTACGCTTCATGAAGAAGTGAGTTTTATACAGTGAAGATGTTTGTATAGAAGAGAGAAGGAGGGTGAGGAAGTAGATGGACTAAGAGAGGATGCATTTTAGTCCAACTATGTTGTCTAGGGAGAGAGAGCAATCGAGAACACAGGCTGTAGTTTTCTCAAAATCTTAATTTGGCAGGATTCTGGAACTCCTCAATATAAGCTTAAGATAGGACCTTAAACACACGTAGTTGAGCAATTCATCATTTTTTACATTTTGTTTCAAAACGTCAATAAAAATCTGCAATAGTATAGGCTCAAGTCATTATCTCTGGATTTACTGGGGATGTGTGGCTTACTCCTCCTCACACCGAATGGACTGAAAAACTGAAGAGTTAGTGGGGATAGCTGTGGGGTAAGTGCAAGTGGGAGAAAGATGCCTGTGAAGACTGAAGATGCTGCCTGGGTATAGACAGTGGGAGAGGGATGAGGAGAGCAGCTGGCTAGAGAAAATGCTGGGATGGCCAAATGAAGAGAGTAGGATTACTAAACCAGTAGGAGGAAGAACTAGAATGAGGTCTCTGCTCTACTGAATTAGAAGCGGAAGAATCAAACTGAGCACTCAAACTGGTTTGCATTAGTGCTTCCATAGTCAGAAGGAATGCCTTCCTTGTTTTCTCCGAGACAAGCTCAGAGAAATTTGGTGGAATATTTGGAGGAATAGTCACTTGGTCTAATCCGACTGTACCTTAAGAATGGCCACTCCCTGACTCTTAGAAGAAATGTTTGAACGATTTCGTGATATTGGGGTTGGTAGGACAAGGAAGGCACAGGATTCAGACCAGAGTGTGATGTCATTCAATGTGAGTGTCTGTTCTTTAAGAACAGAAAAATACCTCTTAACATTCTTTTTGATTATTCGAATATGATGAAACTGTATGATTATGATAAAGTTAAGAAGCAGTAGTTAAAAAATCTAATTATAGGGGCGCCTGGGTGGCTCAGTGGGCTAAAGCCTCTGCCTTCGGCTCAGGTCATGATCCCAGGATCCTGGGATCGAGCCCTGTGTCAGGCTCTCTGCTCAGCAGGGAGCCTGCTTCCTCCTCTCTCTCTCTCTCTGCCTGCCTCTCTGCCTACTTGTGATCTCTGTCTGTCAAATAAATAAATAAAATCTTTAAAAAAAAAATAAAAATCTGGGGCGCCTGGGTGGCTCAGTGGGTTAAAACCTCTGCCTTCGGCTCAGGTCATGATCCCAGGGTCCTGGGATCGAGCCCCACATTGGGCTCTCTGCTCCGCAGGGAGCCTGCTTCCTCCTCTCTCTCTGCCTGCCTCTCTGCCTAGTTGTGATTTCTCTCTGTCAAATAAATAAAATATTAAAAAAAATAATAATAAAAAAAAATAAAAAATAAAAATCTAATTATAATTCAGCTTAGTGGTTCAGGAAATGTTAGACTTTCTACCAGGCACTGTACTTCTAACAAGTCATTAAAAACATGATCTTTAAAGATCTTACAACCTCATGAACATGCATTCAAGCCAATTGTATAATTTTAATGCTTTTCCCATTTTTTTGTAATCTCTCATCTCTCCTTGGGCCAACATGTTTTCTTTACTGTTCAATTGAGGTGATTTTTTTGTTTCAGGTGGTGTATAGTATGATATGATATATAATATAATATTATATAATATTCTAATTGCTTACCATGTTTCATATTTGACTCACAGGAAAAGCTTGTGAGAAGTCTTGATTTGCCTGACTTAGGTACATTTTCTATCTTCTACCTGGATTGCCGTTGACAGGAATGCCACAGTAATATTGCACGAGGTGAGAGATCCCAGATGCTCTTCATGCTTTATAACATGTAAACATGTCACTTGGAAAATGTTCAGGAAAGTATATTTTGCTCCTTTGTTTCCAGGGAAAATGGCTTATAAATGACTAATAATGCTCTATAAAATGTTAAATATCTAGCACTCTGATCTTGTTTTTGTTGTCGTGTTATTATTGTTTGCTTATTTTTTAATCATTTTTTAAAGAATTAATTCATTTGTTTGACAGAGAGAGCGATCACAAGTAGGCAGAGAGGCAGGCGGAGGTGGGGTGGGGTGGGGAGCAGGCTCCCTGCTGAGCAGAGAGCCTGATGTGGGGCTCGATCCCAGGACCCTGAGATCATGACCTGAGCTGAAGGCAGAGGCTTTAACCCACTGAGCCACCCAGGTGCCCTGTTTGCTTATTTTTAACCATCCTCCAATAAAAGGAACCAGTGCTCTTTGGAGAAACATCTGATTGTAGGCCTAGCGGGGGAAGAATGCAAAATGCCAGAAAGTAAGGAGGGTGTCAAAAAACAAAGCAGAATGACAAAACAAAAGAACCCAAAAAACCCACGTTGATAGGGACATGTGAAGAGACACAGGAGCCAGTGGAAGGTGCTCCCAATGGCCCGGCCAAAGCTGAAATGATTTGAGCAACAAAGTAAATAAATATCTATTGGATAATAACCGAAGTATAAAATAAATACCCGCGAGTCCAGACTGAGTTTAAAAAATGATTAGATTAAGAAATAACTGAAGTATAAAATAAATACCCGCGAGTCCAGACTGAGTTTAAAAATGATTAGATTAAGAAATAATTTGGGGAAAGAGGCAAATCTTTCATGCCTAGAGAATTCAAAATAATATAGGTCCATAGTCTGCCCTTAAGGAGGTGGAATGTAGCTCTTATTCTTTTAATTCAAACTATACACGGTGACCTCTTTTCCAAGAGTAGAGTATGACAAGGGCACAAAAGTGTGGCTTCAGAGTATAAACACCTGACAAACGCTACCTCAACCAAGTGATCAAGGTTACCATCGCAGTCATAAATCATATACACAGTATGTGATGCGAATGGCACTTTACCTCTGTGCTCTTCTCCCCAAAACTCATAACTTCAGTCTAATCTTGGGGGAAAAAAAAAAAAAGAACCAAACAAATCCCAGTTGAGAGCTGTTCTACAAAATGCCAGACCAGTACTCTTCCAAACTGCCAAGGGTATTAAAAACAAGGAAAATTTGAGAAACTGTCACGGCCAAGAGAGCTTTGGGAGACACGAAGACTAAATGTAATATGGTCTCCTGGAACAGAAAAACCAAGAAAATATGAATAAAGCATGGACTTTACTTAATAACCATGTATCTGTATTGGTTCATTGTGATAGAGGCACTATCCTAATCTATGATATTAATACTTGGGGAAATTGGGAATGAGACAAATGGGAGATCCCTGAACTATCTTCATGATTTTTTCTCTAAATCTTAAACTATTCTAGCATAAAACTTTATTAAAGGAAATCTAAATATGTGATCCTGTCAGTTAGTAAAAATTCAGTTTTTCAGTTACTCACCTTTCAAAGTTATGAGCTTGAACAAGCTCAGTGCCCAGCAATGACTGAATATGGAGGGGACAAATGATTATATGATTCAATGCATCAAAGAGCCCACTTTGCTATAGGGCTTTTGAAAAAGGTTTGGTAAAAACCAAAGGTGATAATCTGCTCAGTTTGGAGCCACATCAATTCCTTATGGTCCCTCAGGCACCATTACACGTTCTGCTAAAAAGCAATGGATTAAATCTGCTCTATTACCCTAGGTATTTATTAGTCACATGTAAAAACTGAGCATTTGAAATGAGGCTAGACTAAACTGGGATGTGCCATCAGTACAAAACACTGCATTTTGAAGGCTTGATGTCCACAAAAAGAATGCAAAATATTTCATTAATAATTTTTAGACTGCTTATATGATAATGTGATATTTTAAATATCACAGGTTAAGTGAAATATATATCATTAAAATTTATTTCACTTGTTTCTTTTATTTATTCTGGTATGGCCTATAGAACTTTACAGTTGCATACGTGGCTCGTGTTAGATCTCTGTTGGACAGTGCTGGATTCAATGGCTCCCAGGAGCCCGGAAGAGTTCAGGGGGCTCTCAAAAGCAAACAGGTCCCTTCCACAGTGTGTCAGACTGTTGTGGACTTCCGGGCCCCCACCATGAAGAGCTGGAATTAAACTGCATTAAGACAATGTCTCTGATATGACATTGGCCATTGTGTAAAACCACCTACAGAAACCACAGGTTTTCTTGACTTTGTTCCCTGTGTGTCTTCGAAGATGATACATAAAAAGGAAGGTTGGAGGCCTTGAAGAATTGGTCAATGAAAAAATGCAAAATGCATAACAGAACATGCCACCATATACAGCTCGTCTCTAATACCGCCTTTCTTGTGGGTTTGCCTTTGAGGGGGCATTGTAACGTCTTTCAAATTCCATTTGGAACAACATTTTTAAAAGCACGCAGATATTTTAAGGCAGGATCCATATGACAGCAAAGCAACTGGTGGAAAACAAAGTGTGAACCTATCAGTTGTTTGGACTGTTAGAGGCTATAAAACAACCGATAATGAACAATTAGTAGGAGACATTTTGTCTGCTAAGTTTAAATTTTCTCCTGAAAGATAAGTGGAGGGAAGGTTTCAGTTGGAATGTGGGGGAAATGTGTGTGTGCTTTTTTATTTTGAAGACAATTTTGGCTTTTTTGGAGTTCATTACCTTGGGAAGAAAAAGTAATAATAGTCACATGGGGTGTTTTAGTTTTTAGTTTTACATAAGCAACACAGTACATCTGATCATAAAAGTTTACTACAGTTTGTCACTATAAGCAAGGTAAATGGATTGCCAATAATTACTGTTACCCTCTGCTGAGGGGCTCTTCGAAGGTAGTTCTTCAGAAAGAGATTAAAACCCTGTTTTTTCAGATAAGAGCTTTGGGAACCAGGGTTTATCCCCATTTCAGTGGGTTGAACTGAGTGTGAGATGTGGGGAGGGGACAGTAGAAAAATATGATTTATGTTATAATGTACAATTTGATGATTCATTCAATTCTGTTTCCATTGGCGTGGCAAGAGATTCATCCTAAAAGTGTGGGAAATAACCAGGACTAGCAATCCAGATATATAGACACAAGAAGGAGTCAGATGAGGGAATGGAGAAAGCCCAAGTTGTATGCGGTCCTACACTCATGCAGCGGGTCTTGGACTGGGACTCTGTGACCCTAGGTTCTTTCTACTCTTTTCTTCCCTGCCCCCTTTACACATACCATACTCAGCAGGCACACCTCCCTGGGGTCCTGGAAGACCATAAGACACGTAAGATCAGGTTAAAAACTGACCTGTCAGTTTGTTGGCAAAGCGCAGGTAGATGGGCCTGTGATGTTCTTTAAAGTGGAAGGAAGAGAAACTCCCTCCATCACTATAGTCTCCTGCTGAGACCATTCTTCCTCAGCTTTATGCAAACTGTCTGAATGCTTTTACTTTGCCTCAGAAGTTCCACACGATGAACTCATCTACCTATGCAAAACCCACCAAGGTTCTGGAGCGATCCCTTTAGGCTGGCGGTGGGAGTCAACACAAGTTCTTAGGCACACGGAGAGCATGAAACGGGTCTACTGCATTTCAGTATGTGCAGAACAGACATGCTCACCACTCTGCCCTGGGCAGAAGCCAACTGAGTTTGCCCCCTTTATTCCAGCTCTGAAACCCAAGTCCTGTGTTAAGGGCCAGGGGAGAGGCTCAGTGTTGGATTAGGCCAGCCCTGCTGTGCACGGCTGGAGAAGCACATGAGTAATAATTTAGCACTCGGCAGCTGCAAGAGCAGAGGCCCCTGCCAAGTACCAGCCTTTGATTCTCCTCTCTACCAGGCAGGAGCTAGTTCATTCTCTGGGCACCCAGCCACATTTCAGAGAGAGCCGGCCTGGTGAGGACTGGGGCAGCCCCCCTAACAAGTCACTACTATGAACTGGCCTGAACCATTAACAGTGTTAAAGAATCGAGCCATTAGCAACTAAGAGGATACAGGGGATGATTTATTTAAAGAATTATAGAGCCACTGATAAAATATAAGGTTCAAAATAAACACATTATAATACATAGAACATGATTTAGAATCCTAGATGTAGGGTGGCTTCTAATTGAGACTCAGTTTCAAATACAGGGATTCTGGACTCCGTTGGTTTTCTAATTAAATAATGAATAAACAATTCACTATTTCCTGTCAGATCCCTGGAACCAAATGGGCATCAATCATTCCAAATGAGATAATCAATGGATTGGAGCATGTGTGGGACTCAGGGTCTTTGAAACGCTGGCAGCCTCACCAGCGTGTGGGAAGGGCCTCACATTACCTCTGCCCAATGTGAAATGTCACTCGTGTCCTCCCTCGTTTTTCACCCTCAATCTCATCTAGAGCAGGTCCGTGATTTCAACATCAAGTCCTGCTCACCATGGCCTTATTGCAGTGCTCTGTTTTTATTGGAAATGGCAGCTCTTATTCCAACAGACCCCCAGGCTTCCGTTTGTGGCAGTCTGGGTTTGTGTTTGTTGTCAGCCTAAGGGGTTAAAAATCATTTTAAATAATAGCATGATGGATGCAGTCCTTCTCTTCACTTGCCTCAGGAACAGTTTGGTAATTTGCATTTAAAGTCACAGAACCTGTTTGGGTGGGAGAGCTCAATTTTATCCAATTAGACTTTTTTTTTGAAGGTACAAGAAAAAATAAAATTGTTGTTTAAAGACGTTGAGCTAACAAGGCATGCTGCAGAAAAGTTTTTGAGTACTAACGATAGGTTCACAGTGTCGTTTAAAGAGATGACAAAGCTCTTGTAGTCACCATGTTTTAAAAATCTGTATGTATATTTTTTCTCAAGAAAGAAAGAACCTTGAAGCATCCTGTGGTCTTAATATCTCAGAAGTCCTAAGGGATGCTTGAACCAATTAATAAAGAACCCTGCACTTGAAGTATTTGAAAGCCAACCTTTGTGGTGAACAGAGAACATCAGTTAATCACACATTAGGAATGATTCCTTTGTTCGATGTGTGAAAATGGTTTCTAAGCAGACATTCTTAAATTGTCATACACAATATTTATCTCCTCGAAGCCACAGTAATTCAAACAACCAGGGTGACCTTTTAAATAGTATTCTGTTTTCTGTCTCTCGGAAAGCAATTTAAGGGGTTTCACTCTATTAGTGGGATTTTCCCTTTCTTTTCCCTAGTCTTCAAAAGATTTTTCTTTCATCTTCTTTTCTTTCTCTCCAGCTACAAAATGTGCTCATTATGGACCTATCTGTCAGCTATAAAAGGGAGGAGACTCCTTCTGTTTCAGCAGGTATGAATCTCAATAGCGGCTTTCATCTCCAGAGAGTTCGCTTCTGCTCTATTTAATAAAACCCAACACTTCAGTTATCACAGTCATTAGGAAGAAGCAGGGCTGGAAGAGGGAAAGCCTTCATTTATTTTAGTGTCATATATAATTGTACTGTTTATTTCCCCAATGGGTTCTACACTTTCCTGCTACTTTTTTTTTTTTCTTTTGGAGTATTTCTGAAGGAAAGCTCCTCATGACAGAAAACTAAGCAGCAGCAATAACAGCAGAAAACACTCTTTCAGAAACCAGAGTAGTTCTAGTACCAGGCAATTAGCACAAGTAAATGCGGGGATGCCATTCATCTCTAACTAAACCAAATTCCTCTGAATATCATTGCCACTTTTTTTATTGTCTTTACCCCTCAACTAATGGGAAGCTTGTTTGATGAGCCAAGTTTTCCTATGGCACAGCACAAAAGGGATTTATGTTTGATAACTTAAAAGGGCCGCAAGTCTCTGTGGATAGGACCGACAAAGGTTATAAAATGCATCTTGTGAAGCTATAGTCAGAATTCCAGTATTACATGAGTGCATGAAAACCAAGCTCAATTAATTACTTATAACAACCTTCCCTTGTTTAAGAAGCTAAAGAAAATATATAAGAAGTTGCAATTAGTAAAAGTACAAAATATTGGGGCGCCTGGGTGGCTCAGTGGGTTAAGCCTCTGCCTTTGGCTCAGGTCATGATCCCGGGGTCCTGGGATCGAGCCCCGCATCAGGCTGTCTGCTCGGCAGGGAGCCTGCTTCCTCCTCTCTCTCTGCCTGCTTCTCTGCCTACTTGTGATCTCCGCCTGTCAAATAAATAAAAATCTTAAAAAAAAAAAAAGTACAAAATATTCTGAAAATTATCAGTGCTGGGTCTGTAGAGAAGGGGATTTCAGTGGCTTTCCACCAAGGTCACTCATATCCTGGTCCCCCAGATTTCTGTGAGCTACGTGATAAGCCATCAGCTGATCCTAACCGATATTGATTCAGATGATTTAACAATGGAATCATATCATCTAAGAGATTTTTAAAGATTTTATTTACTTATTTCAGAGTGAGAGAGAGAGAGCGAGAGTGCACAAGTAGGGGTGGGGTGGGGCAGAGAGAGAAGCAGACTCCCCACTGAGCAGGGCACCTTGACATGGGGCTGGGATCATGACCTGAACTGAAGGCAGACACTTAACTAACGGAGCCTCCCATGCATCCCTCATCTGAGACATTTTTAATCAGAAGAAACCCCAAAACTCATGCTGTTTGGAATTTTTTTTTTTTTTTTTTTTTTTTTTTGACAGACAGAGATCACAAGTAGGCAGAGAGGCAGGCAGAGAGAGAGAGGGGGAAGCAGGCTCCCTGCTGAGCAGAGAGCCCAATGTGGGACTCCATCCCAAGACCCTGCGATCATGACCTGGGCCAAAGGCAGCAGCTTAATCCACTGAGCCACCCAGGCGCCCCAGTTTGGAAATTTTTAACTTAGGGTTCAAAACCTCCTGAATTAATAAGTGCAATTATTTATAGGTATATGCATATTTATAGAAAGAGAATTCTTGCATTTCTTCAACTTTTCTAAGAGACTGATGACTCAAAAAAAAAGAGAGATTGATGACTCAAGGAAATGTAAAAATTATTAATCTAGTTCATCTTCATCTCTGTGAGAACTTGCTATATAATAAGGCTGTATTTTTTCTGAAGTTCTAAGCTAACCCGTCAATTGATGATCAGTCTGCACACGGACAGCTGGTATTATGTGACATTGTCTACATATAGCTGTTTCACTGTATTTAATGTACAGAGTCAGAAACTTTGCAACACAAAGTAAAATTTTTTTCTAACTAGCCGTTCGTCTCCTAGGTCAGTTGGTTATTAAAGCTCTATAGATCAACACAACCATTTTCATTCTTTGGAAATCAAAACTGGTTCTCTTGAATATCTATTCCATATGTAAAATAAAGTCAAACACTAATTTTTATATACTTTTCATATTTTTTCCGTGCATTTCTAAGATGTGCAGAGCTATAATTCCTACCCTTTATAAACTGAAATCGGAAGTGTGAATTTCGTTGAGGAGTAACTAGAAACCTGTAAAGATTATGGATGACATGTGCACCATATGGAAAACATTGTTCAAAATTCAAATTGTACCTTTCAAGTGTCTCTCACATCTCAGCATGTTTTGGTTTTTCTAATATAAAAAGGTCAAATCACTGGTACTAGGTGTCTTTCGCCTCGATTTGACATCCTACAGTACCAGGAATCATTTTTTTGGTTTTGTTTTTCCACTTCTATTTCTTCTGGTGTTGGTTCACTCCCCATCTCTCCCCCAGCTCCCTCTCCTCTTCCTGCTCAGCCTTCCCCACCAGAAAAAAAGAATTAAAGTTTGCTATGCCACGCAAAAGTAAACCAAAGTAAACTATTCGGACAATTATGTGGAAGACAACAAAAGCAACTAAGTAATTATGAACTATATAATAAGCAAACGTCAGAGACTCTCAGTGACCCGAAAATGAGAGAAAGGAAAAATCTTACTTTTCAAATTTATGTAAAATATACAAGGCAAAGAAATAGATTTTAGTAGGTGGCCACAAGTGGTGGTAGAATTTCCTCCAGATCTATTCAAGAAAATGCTATATGTCTGGTTTTAATTTTTTCAGTAACACTTCCACTTATCTAGACTGTATAACTCGGAGGTATATGTCATGAAGACATCTGACCCTGGCGTGAAAGCACTGAGGTCTCAGCCCGGAGCCACCACTTACCAACACCGACTAGTCAGTCAGTGTCATGAGGCTGCATTTATTCATCACAAAATGGCGATAATAATAGTAACTACTTTGTAGACATATTGTGAGGTTTTGTTTTGTTTTGTTTTTTTAATATTTTATTTAATTATTTGACAGAGGTCACAAGTAGGTAGAGAGACAGGCAGAGAGAGAGGGGGAAGCAGGCTCCCTACTGAGCAGAGAGCCCCATGCAGGGCTTGATCCCAGGACCCTGAGACCATGACCTGAGCTGAAGGCAGAGGCCTAATCCATTGAGCCACCCAGGCGCCCCATATTGTGAGGTTTTAGTAAGATCTTCAATATAAAGCAAAATGTCTGACACACTTCAAGATTGCTGTAAACATCACATTATTAGTACTGTTATTTTAAAAAAAATTTTAAAAGATTTTATTCATTAATTTGAGATGGAGAGAGAGTGAGTCAGCAAGAGAGCCTGAACGGGGTGGTAGGGGCGGAAGGAGAGGGAGAAGCCGACTCCCTGCTGAGCAGGGAACCCAATTTGGGCTCAATCCCAGGACCATGACTTGAGCCAAAGGCAGATACTTAACCAGCTAAGTCACCCAGGCACCCCGGTACTATTATTTTTTTATTTTTTTATTATTATTAGGCTCCATACCTTCAGCTCTTGCATCAGAAAACGCTATAGTGCCCCTCTTCTTGAGGTTGCAACTTCAGATGTTTTTCATCTTAGCGTTCTTCTGTACTGGTGATTCTCATACTTCTGCCTGCATCAGAGTCACTGAGACGGCTTGTAAAAAACACAGGATACTAGACTTCATTCTCAGGTTCTCATTCAAAAGTCTGCGGTGGGCCCAAGACTGCATTTCTAGCAAGTTTCCAGATGGTAAGGATGCCGCTAGTCAGGGATAATGTTCTAAATCAAGGTTGGTAAACGTTTTCCAAGAAGCACCAGATAGGAAATATTTCAAGAGCAGCCCTAGACAATATGTAGACAGATGAGTGTGGCTGTGTTTTAGTCAAAGTTTCTTCATACACACTGGTATTTGAATTTCATATAATGTTCTCATCATGAAATATCTTTTATATGTTTGGCCGGTAAAACATATAAAAGCCATTCTTAGCTTGTGGGTCATGTAGAAATAGGCTGTGGGCCATAATGTGTCAATTCCTGCTCTGTGGAGACTCAAGTGGTTCTTGCCTGCCCAGTCTGAGGCAGAGTCGTCTACCTTCCTCCCTGGCTCAGCCTGAGCCTATGCTTTCCTCAGTACTGGTAGGAGTCTCGACAGTAGCTTGTCAGAACTGCTGGGGAGACAGCCTGCTTGTTACTGTCTTTCCTAGAAAGTGCCGTTCCAGTCATTCTAGCGTTTTAGCTTCAGCTTCAGCCTCTCTTAGAGCATGTACTTTGGTATACGTAAAAGAATCCTTTGTCTCTTTAGCATTGATGTCCTTCTTCTGGCCATGTACTGATTTTCCTTTGGAGACTGTAATTTCCTCCCTGGGTAGTGGCCCGGTGATTGGGTTGGTTAGGCTCATCAGATCATCTGATTTCCCGTGGTCACAAGCATTGGTTTAGGAATGGGAACAAGACCTTGTTCAGGCCAGTGAAATGTGAAGGGATTTTTGCTAGAAAATTATGGAAAAGGAGGGTACTTGCTCTTCTTCCTCCAAAGTTATGAAAGAGACCTTTTCTTTTGTTGTGGACTGTATGTTCAGGGAGCAAATTCTGGAATGGCAGCAGGCATTATTGCTATGATGAAAGAAATAAGGCTAAGGCAGTAGAAAAAAATTGAAAGGATAGAGCTGAGAAAACTATGTATAAACAATTAGTGTCCTAGTCCCATTTCTAGATCAAACCTTTGGATCAAGCCACATCTGAAACTATTAGATAACTCACGACCATTCAGTTATTTGAGTCAGTATATTCCCTTTTACTGAAAAAAGATTAAGAGAAATGTTTTCTCTTACCTAAGCTTTAAATCATCCTAGCAAATGGGATTAATGTAATCTGGAATTAACTCAGTGAAAAAGGAAAGTAGAGAAGGATCAGGATGTTTATATTCTTGTGTCAGATGGACCGATTACTAACTTCATCTCTGAAACACTTTGGGTCTTCAGGTCAAATGAGGGGAGTGGATTAGGCTAGTGGTTTTTTGTTTGTTTGTTTGTTTGTTTTAATTTTTAATTTATTTGGCAGAGAGAGATCAGAAGTAGGCAGAGAGGCAGGCAGAGTGAGAGAGGAGGAAGCTGAGCTCCCTGCTGAGCAGAGAGCCTGAGGCAGGACTTGATCCCAGGACCCTGAGATCATGACCTGAGCTGAAGGCAGAGACTTAACCCACTGAGCCACCCAGGTGCCCCTAGGCTAGTGGTTTTTAAACATTTTCTACATGTGAAGCCCTTTCTTCAAATGAAGTCTGAGGCAGAATCCAAAGAATTGCTCTCCAAATGGGAGCCCAAAGTATTGAACATGTCCTCTCTTCTGTGACTTCAAAGAAACTTCAAAAATTATCTATGGCTTCGAGGATCATAGTTGGAAAATAAATGGAAGTAGTGATCTGATGGCCGGAGTTGGACTCCAAAGCATAGGTCTGGTGTTCAAGAAACATGAGTTCCAACCCAAACTCTGCTGCATTCATCCTTTATGTGACCAAGGGTAAGTTACTAAAAGATCACTAAGCTTCATAATTCTTTTCAACTGTAAATGGAATAATAAAAGCACGCTTCCCTTTGCATGGTTTCCAAGACTAGGACATAGTGCTTTGGAAGTTCCTGGCACAGTGCCTGGCACTGTGCGTACTCAAATGTTAACTGGGATGAAGGCTCTTTTTTTTTTTTTTTTTAAGATTTTATTTTATTTATTTGACAAAGAGAGAGAGATCACAAGTAGGCAGAGAGGCAGGCAGAGAGGTAGGAGGAAGCAGGCTCCCTGCGGAGCAGAGAGCCCGACGCGGGGCTCGATCCCAGGACCCTGAGATCATGACCTGAGCCGAAGGCAGCGGCTTAATCCACTGAGCCACCCAGGCGCCCCTGGGATGAAGGCTCTTACAGAAGTATTTGATAAGTGTGTTATATCAAAAGGGTGTTTGGGGGTGTGGATGGATTGTCAGGGCAAACTGGAGCGCATTATCCTTTGATTTCCTTTCATATGTTAGATTTCATTTTAGAAAGATAACCTATCACTTATCTAGAAACATCTGGATACTTTGAGGAATATTCCAAGACCTCTATCCTTACTAAAGGACATGCATACTCACAAAGTGCTTGACAAATAAGCATAATTATGACTAGAGTTGTAAGTAGAATAGATAGCACTTTTGTTACGTCTTGTGGCGTTTTCCAGGTTTAAAAGCATCACTTAGCTGCTGCTTAACTTCATCCTGTCCCTGTCTTAGATAGAAGACGTGAAACTTTCAGCCAGCCACCTGTTCCAGAGGATGTTGTTAGTAGGGACAGAGTGAGCCCTTCTTGGATTCTCTGGTGGGAAATACTATAGTCCAACTGTGAATTTCTCTGGATAACTTACATGTCCTTGAACCCTGGTTTGCTCCCCAAAAGAAGTGTGTTTGAAAGAGTTATTTTTTTTTAATTTTTAAAGTTTTTATGTATTTATTTGAGAGAGAAAGAGAGAGCATGAGTGGGGCAGGGCAGGGCAGAGGGAGAGGGAGAAGCAGGCCCACCTCTGAGCAGGGAGCCCAACCCGGGGCTAAATTCCAGGACCCCAGGATCATGACCTAGGTGGAAGGCAGACGCTTAACTGATTGAACCCTGCCAGGTGCCCCTAGACTAGTTATTTTAGTTTCAAATAACAAAATCAAAATTCTAATTTAAGCAAAAAACACTTTTTTTTTTTTTTTTAAAGAAAGAAAGGAGTAGGAAAGTTACTGGAAAGCTCTTGAGGGTTTTCATGAACATCTCACCAGAATGCTACCTTCGAAGTACCTTAACTGCACTTAACTCCAGGCCTCACTCTTTCTCCAAACCAGATCTTAAATAGCTGGGGCAAAGAATATGATTGTCTACGTTGACCAGGGGTCATCCATACCTTGACCATACTTTTCAGAAAAGCAGGAAAACTGAGTTGGGTTGGCATTCCAAAAGGTCCAGTTCAGGAAACATGTGCCAACTACACATCACTCACACACAAGCTCCACGAAAGTGTCAGAATAGAGGGCAAGAATCTAAGTTCCATGGAAGGAAGAAGTCTATTTTTTTGTTGAATTCAATCAGACTGATACGTTTGTCGCCAAGTGAACATTCAGTACTAAGTGTACATCTGCATATTGATTGTCAGGCCACACCAGATGCCTCATTCCCTTGATGTTCAGTGCTTTACATCTATTGAACTAGCAGGAAGGTAGGAGCTGTTTGAGATGTTCTTTAGGGACTGGGTGACGTTAAGGATAGATACTTGGTGAGTTCAAGAAGGTCATTCTGGAGCCTTATTCTTATCTAGAGAAATCAGTATCACATATGGTCACTGATAGCAATTGCAACTGCTGCTTATTTACAAAATTCACCTGCCCCTGAATCCCTTTTACCATATCAGTCACAGTAGAATAACTGGTCCATTTCTCCCATCCAAGTACTAACCAGGCCCGACCCTGCTTAGCTTCCGAGATCAGACGAGATCGGGCACGTTCATGGTGGTATGGCCGTAGACTAACTGGTCCATTTCTAAGCCTATCAGGACTTTCCAGTGAATGACCCTGGAACTCTCTCCAGCAACAAGTGAGGTGGACCTCATTCCAATCGTGGGGGGAAGAGATGCAGCTGAACTCAATTTCCCAGGAAAATTGGGTCCCTAAAGTCTCCAGGTGCCAGGCAGCTGGTAACTCCCATTACTGTCCGAAACAACTAATGGCTTATTTTGCTTGGCAGCTGAGTCCAAAATATGTATTCCTCCAACTGATGTTGCTTTCTTACCTGACTTATAACAAGGGGGCAGTGGTGGGCAAGGTCCCTTTCCTGGTGCATGCTCTGTGCACCAGCTGGACACCAGCCCAACCATGTCCTTCTGAAAGATGTGCAATAAGTAATTCCTCCCAGACCAGCTCACATTTCTGTCTCCACATTCTTATCTTCATCAAGTCGTGCCACTCATGCCAAATTGTTGAGTTTCTGTCCAACACATAGCTGTTCCTAACATCACATTTAGGAAGATTAAAGAAGTCCAGAGACTAGAGGGAGAATCGGACTAAGTTTGCCCCAAATTTCTGTTTTTTTTCCTGCCAGGGTGTCAGAGTAATGACTGTTAAAGTTCTTAAGAGAAAAAAAAAAGTGGTGTTTGGCAGAAGATTTCGCCGATGTTTGTTTTGTTTTGTTTTGAAGGAGTGTAGCTCTTGCTGATGGGATGTGTGTGAGAAGGGATTGAACATCTTCATAAATAAGAGTGTTCCTTACTTTCCATTTCACATCTCTTTGGTTCCAGTACATCTTTTTGGTTAGGAGGATGAGAGAAGAATAGCATATTCATTCAGGGTTCCGTGTAGAGCCAGAGCAAAGGTCTTACAAGTGTGATCATCTCATTGTTACTATTTTGGAAAAATGATGTTGCCTCCTCTTTCCCTGCTACATAGCCCAAGTCTCTAAATTCCTACTCTGATTTAATTTCCACTTGCCAGGCATGCCATTTCTTTACAATCTACTTGAACTTTATCGAAGGGAATGCAAAAGCATGACTGGGCACTTTTGATGGGTATTTGGTGCTTTGATAACTGTTTAGCATTTGAACTCTCTTATGGTAGGACCATTTCTCTGCTACAGAAATCAAAAGGGCCAAATACTTGGTATGTTCATCGCCTTGGCAGGTAGGGCACTATCCCAAGGCTTGAACTTGATCAGTAGGAATTATCACTAGACTAAATTAAAATATTAGTCCCAATTTTTCATCACATTCTGTGTCAATGACTTGCGCCATGTGACTTCACAGCTCTTCTCATTAAGATGCAATGTTTTTCACTGCCACTTGACTTGGGCTTTCCATATAACTTGCATTTGGCAATGAAATGTAGGTAGATTTGATATGGCAGAGGTTTGAAATGTACTTACACAGTTTCGGTTGGTATCTTGAACTTCTGCCATCACCATGAGAAGAATGGTCAGGCAGCCCACTGATCCTATCAAAATAAGAGATAGGAGTTGAAATGAAACTCAACCTGAAGTCTAGAGCCAAGTACAACCTAGCGTACCTTAGATCAGCAGCTCTCAGCTGACCCACATACAAATAAGCTAAAGTAAATTAATACTGTTTACAGTCACTGATTTTTTTTTAATTTTTATTTGTTTATTTACAGCATAACAGTGTTCATTGTTTTGGCATCACACCCAGTGCTCCATGCAGTACGTGCCCTCCTCATTACCCACCACCTGGTCCCTCAACCTCCCAACCCCCCCACTCCCCCGCCGCCCCTTCATAACCCTCTAGTTGTTTTTCAGAGTCCATAGTCTCTCATGGTTCATCTCCCCTTCCAGTTTCCCTCAACTCCCTCTCCTCTCCATCTCCCCATGTCCTCCATGTTATTTGTTATGCTCCACAAATAAGTGAGACCATATGATACTTGACTCTCTCTGCTTGACTTATTTCGCTCAGCATAATTTCTTCCAGTCCCGTCCATGTTGCTACAAAAGTTGGGTATTCGTCCTTTCTGATGGAGGCATAATACTCCATTGTGTATATGGACCACATCTTCCTTATCCATTCATCCGTTGAAGGGCATCTTGGTTCTTTCCACAGTTTGGCGACCGTAGCCATTGCTGCAATAAACATTGGGGTACAAATGGCCCTTCTTTTCACTACATCTGTATCTTTGGGGTAAATACCCAGCAGTGCAATTGCAGGGTCATAGGGAAGCTCTATTTTTAATTTCTTCAGGAATCTCCACACTGTTCTCCAAAGTGGCTGCACTAACTTGCATTCCCACCAACAGTGTAAGAGGGTTCCTCTTTCTCCACATCCTCTCCAACACACGTTGTTTCCTGTCTTGCTAATTTTGGCCATTCTAACTGGTGTCAGGTGGTATCTCAATGTGGTTTTAATTTGAATCTCCCTGATGGCTAGTGATGATGAACATTTTTTCATGTGTCTGATAGCCATTTGTATGTCTTCGTTGGAGAAGTGTCTGTTCATATCTTCTGCCCATTTTTTGATATGATTATCTGTTTTGTGTGTGTTGAGTTTGAGAAGTTCTTTATAGATCCTGGATATCAACCTTTTGTCTGTACTGTCATTTGCAAATATCTTCTCCCATTCCGTGGGTTGCCTCTTTGTTTTGTTGACTGTTTCCTTTGCTGTGCAGAAGCTTTTGATCTTGAGGAAGTCCCAAAAGTTCATTTTTGCTTTTGTTTCCTTGGCCTTTGGAGACATATCTTGAAAAAAGTTGCTGTGGCTGATATCGAAGAGGTTACTGCCTACGTTCTCCTCTAGGATTCTCACGTTGAGGTCTTTTATCCATTTCGAGTTTATCTTTGTGTACGGTGTAAGAGAATGGTCGAGTTTCATTCTTCTACATATCGCTGTCCAGTTTTCCCAGCACCATTTATTGAAGAGACTGTCTTTTTTCCATTGAATATTTTTTCCTGTTTTGTCGAAGATTATTTGACCATAGAGTTGAGGGTCCATATCTGGGCTCTCCACTCTGTTCCACTGGTCTATGTGTCTGTTTTTATGCCAGTACCACGCTGTCTTGGTGATCACAGCTTTGTAGTAAAGCTTGAAATCGGGTAACGTGATGCTGCCAGTTTTGTTTTTGTTTTTCAACATTTCCTTAGCAATTCGGGGTCTCTTCTGGCTCCATACAAATTTTAGGATTATTTGCTCCAGCTCTTTGAAAAATATCGGTGGAATTTTGATCGGAATGGCATTAAAAGTATAGCTTGCTCTAGGCAGTATAGACATTTTAACAATGTTTATTCTTCCAATCCAAGAGCATGGAACAGTCTTCCATCTTTTTGTGTCTTCTTCAGTTTCTTTCATGAGTGTTCTGTAGTTCCTCGAGTATAGGTCCTTTACTTCTTTGGTTAGGTTTATGCCCAGGTATCTTATGGTTCTTGGTGCTATAGTAAATGGAATCGATTCTCTAATTTCCCTTTCTGTATTTTCATTGTTGGTGTATAAAAAAGCCACTGATTTCTGTACATTGACTTTGTATCCTGCCACGTTACTGAATTGCTGTATGAGTTCTAGTAGTTTGGGGGTGGAGTCTTTGGGGTTTTCCATATAAAGAATCATGTCATCTGCGAAGAGAGAGAGTTTGACTTCTTCCTTGCCAATTTGGATACCTTTTATTTCTCTTTGTTGTCTGATTGCCATTGCTAGAACTTCTAATACTATGTTGAACAAGAGTGGTGAGAGTGGGCATCCTTGTCATGTTCCTGATCTCAACGGGAAGGCTGCAAGCTTTTTCCCATTGAGGATGATATTTGCTGTGGGTCTTTCATAGATAGATTTTATGAAGTTCAGGAATGTTCCCTCTATCCCTATACTTTGAAGTGTTTTCATCAGGAACGGATGCTGGATTTTGTCAAATGCTTTTTCTTCATCAATTGAGAGGACCATGTGGTTCTTCTCTCTTCTCTTATTGATGTGTTCTATCACACTGATTGATTTGCGAATGTTGAACCAACCTTGCAACCCAGGGATGAATCCCACCTGGTCATGGTGGATAATCTTTTTAATGTGCTGCTGGATCCTGTTTGCTAGGATCTTGTTGAGAATCTTTGCATCCATATTCATCAGTGATATTGGTCTGAAATTCTCTTTTTTGGTAGGGTCTTTGCCTGGTTTGGGGATCAGGGTAATGCTGGCTTCATAAAAAGAGTCTGGAAGTTTTCCTTCTGCTTCAATTTTTTGGAACAGCTTCAGGAGAATTGGTGTTATTTCTTCTTTGAAAGTTTGGTAGAATTCCCCAGGGAATCCGTCAGGTCCTGGGCTCTCGTTTTTTGGGAGGTTTTTGATCACTGCTTCAATCTCATTGCTAGATATCGGTCTATTCAGGTTGTCAATTTCTTCCTGGTTCAATTTTGGGAGTTTGTAGCTTTCCAGGAATGCATCCATTTCATCTAGGTTGCTTAGCTTATTGGCATATAACTGTTGGTAATAATTTCTGATGATTGTTTCTATTTCCTTGGTGTTAGTTGTGATCTCTCCCTTTTCATTCATAATTTTATTAATTTGGGCTTTCTCTCTTTTCTTTTGGATTAGTGTGGCCAATGGTTTATCGATCTTATTGATTCTTTCAAAAAACCAGCTTCTAGTTTCATTGATACGTTCTACTGTATCTCTCGTTTCTACCTCATTGATCTCTGCTCTAATCTTGATTATTTCCCTTCTTGCATGTGGAGTTGGTTTAATTTGTTGTTGATTCTCCAGTTCTTTAAGGTGTAGAACAGCTGGTGTATTCTGGATTTTTCAATGGTTTTGAGGGAGGCTTGGATGGCTATGTATTTCCCCCTTAGAACCGCCTTTGCTGTATCCCATAGGTTTTGGACCGAGGTGTCTTCATTCTCATTGGTTTCCATGAATTGTTTAAGTTCGTCTTTGATCTCCTGGTTGATCCAAGCATTCTTAAGCAAGGTGGTCTTTAGCTTCCAGGTGTTTGAGTTCCTTCTGAACTTTTCCTTGTGATTGAGCTCCAGTTTCAAAGCATTGTGATCGGAGAATATGCAGGGAATAATGTCAGTCTTTTGGTATCGGTTGAGTCCTGCTTTGTGACCCAGTATGTGGTCTATTCTGGAGAAGGTTCCATGTGCACTTGAGAAGAATGAGTATTCTGTTGTTTTAGGGTGGAATGTTCTATATACGTCGATGAGGTCCATCTGGTCCAATGTTTCATTCAATGCTCTTATTTCTTTATTAATTTTCTGCCTCGATGATCTGTCTATTTCTGAGAGAGGCATATTAAGATCCCCTACTATTATTGTATTCATATCAATATGACTCTTTATCTTGATTAATAGTTTTCTTATGTAATTGGGTGCTCCCATATTGGGGGCATAGATATTCACAATTGTTACATCGTCTTGTCGGATAGTCCCTTTAAGAATTATGTAGTGTCCTTCTGTATCTCTGACTACAGTCTTTAGTTTAAAATCTAATTTATCTGATATGAGAATCGGTACTCCGGCCTTCTTTTGAGGCCCATTGGCATGAAAGATGCTTCTCCATCCCTTCACTTTCAGTCTGGGTGTATCCTTAGGTTCAAAATGGGTCTCTTGTAGACAACATATGGATGGGTCCTGTCGTTTTATCCAATCTGCAACCCTGTGTCGTTTTATGGGCGCATTTAGGCCATTCACATTGAGAGTGATTATTGAGAGATAGGTTTTTATTGACATCGTGTTGCCTTTGAAGTCTTTCTGTCTATAGATTGTTTCTATATTTCTGTTCAATGATATTCTTAGGATTTTTTCTCTTTTATAGGACCCCCCTTAATATTTCCTGCAGTGTCGGTTTGGTGGTTGCATAGTCTTTTAAGCCTTGCCGGTCTTGGAAACTCTTTATCTCTCCTTCCATTTTAAATGTCAGTCTTGCTGGATAGAGTATTCTTGGTTGCATGTTCTTCTCATTTAGTACTCTGAATATATTTTGCCAGCCCTTCCTGGCTTTCCAGGTCTCTGTGGAAAGGTCTGACGTTATTCTAATGGGCTTTCCTCTGTATGTAAGAAGCTTCTTTGTCCTAGCTGCTTTTAAGAGGGTCTCTCTTGAAACATAATTCCCCATTTTAATGATAAGGTGCCGTGAGGACTTTCGAGAATCTAAAATCTTGGGAGGAAATCTTTCTGCCTCTAGTACATGAACGTTGTTTCCATTCGTGAGATTGGGAAAATTTTCATAGACAACTTCTTCCACTATATCTTCTAGACTTCTTTCTTTTTCTTCCCCTTCAGGGATTCCAATAATTCTGACATTGGAACGTTTCATGGCATCGTTTATTTCCCTGATTCTGTTTTCGTGGCTTCTGAGCTGTTTGTTCCAGGCTTCCTCCTGATCCTTTCTCTCTATCTGTTTGTCCTCCAGATCACTAATTCTATCTTCTGTCTCAGTTACCCTAGCTTTTAGAGAATTTAGATTGGATTGGAACTCATTGAGAGCATTTTGAACATCATCCCTGGTGGCTTTCAGTTCTGCCCTAACATTGTGAACATCATCCCTGGTGGCTTTCAGTTCTGCCCTAATCAATTCTGTTTGGTCATCCATGGCTTTCTCCAACCTAGCTATTGCCTGGATAATTGTTAGTCTGAATTCCTTTTCTGACATATTGTCTATGTCGATAGCCATTAGCTCTGTTGCAGAAGGCCCATCCTCTGTATTTTTCTTCTGTTGGGTATTCCTCCTCCTAGTCATTTTGGTAAGAGATGACTAAACAGATGCAGCTGGACTTATCGATTGTGGTGCAGTCAATGTTCACCCTGGAACGCTTCTGTGCAATCAGGATTCCCCACCCAAATGAGAGAAAAAAGAAAAGAAAAAGAAATAGAGAAGAAGAAAGAAAAAAAAAAAGGGGAAAGAAAAGAGGGAAAAAAAGGGGAAAAAAAAGGAAAAAAAAGGAAAAAAAAAGAGAGAGAGATAGGAAAAAAAGGGAAGATAAAAGAGAAGGCTCGGCCCAAGTGGGCCACAAGGTAAGATTTGTGGAGTATACAAACAAAAACAGACAGACAAAAAGAGTGATAAAAGTATATGACAAGAGAAAAAAATATGTATATATAAGCAAAAAAAAGGGAAGAACCTCATCAGAAAGAACCCCAAGTATAAGGTTTATATATTATTAGGACAAACACAAATTCACAGAAACACTGACAGAAGGAAAAATTGGGAGAATGGTTATAGATTCTCAGTGTGGGTGAGGAAGGTTATTTTGATTCTTCCTGAAGGTATCTTGATGTTTTTGTTAAGGGACTCAACTTTCCTAAGTTACAGGGGGATTAGAAACTGGTTTGCTTATAGGGGTAGCATTGATTGGGGAAAGGGGATTACCTTGAAGTTTAACTCTATATGTATAGTAGAAAATAAAAATTAAAAAAGAATAAACTAGACTAAACTAAGTTAAAATTAAAAAGAATTAAAAAAATAGAAAAACAAAAGAAAAACACGGGTATATGTATCAAAAAGTTCAGGTTAGAAGGTTATTAAAGAATTTGATGTACTGGACATCTCAGTGTGATGGTAAATAGGTTAAAAAATTATAAAAAGTATAAAAAATAGGTTAAAAAATTTAAAAAGAACCAGAATATTGGTAAAGAGTTAAAAATAAAAGTTGTATTTATGAAGTAGTGGTGATTGTTCTCTTGTAGTCTTTTTTTTTTTTTTTCTTCCTTCCTGGTTGGTTTTCTGGGGGAGGGGCCTGCCACATGGGTTTTCAGACAATGATGTTCCCTGAGTTAGGTCCTCCCGCTCCCCTCAAGGGGGTGAGCTCTTTTTTTTTTTCAGGAAACTGGTTTTTTTTTCAGCCTTTTGTTCTCTGGGGGTTTTTATGTTCTTTCCTCTGCTTTCTCTCGCCTTGACAGCTTTTGTTGGTTTTTGGAGGTTTAGAGGAGAGCAAACAGCACCCCAACCTCCCTCTCAGAGAGAAGCCTCAGACTGTTTTGCAAAAGCTGCTGGCAGAGTCGGTTCTGAGTCACTGTCCCTGGGGATGCAGGAGCTCCTCGTTGTACCCAAAACCAGGGCAGCGGTGGCTGTCTAGGCAGCTCCAGACCGCCAGAGAGGTTCCGAGCAGAGATCGCGCACTGAGATTTTCCCGCTGTCCCGGGCTGGGAATGTCTGGTTTTTCCAGCTGCCAGAGCTCCAGGCTAGCGCCTATGAGCACCTTTCCCAAGGGAGGGTGTGGGACACGCGCGTTTCAGGATTGCCGTCTGGCCAGGCTCCCAGCCCCTCAAGGGAGCCAGACCCCACTCGTTCTCGGGCGCGCTGGCGTTCAGGTGCAGTGGCCACTCAGGGACGGAGACCTGATTTCTCCGCCGCACTCTCTCTGGCTCCGCGCCAGGGGAGGCTGTCCTGGGTCCGGGGACTGAGGTCCCTGACCCTAACCGCCCAGGTTCCCACTATTACCCCCACCCCGCGATCCTTTGCTCTTTGTTTTTTGAGTGCTTTCAACCAGACTCCAAGTTAATGCTGGTCCCCAGACGCAGAGCACTCTCGTGTTGGGGTGTTACTTTCCGATAGGTCACCTCTGGTGGCTCCCTCCCCCTTTTGTTTATCTTCGGACGTTCCCAGTCTGCTTTACCTGCCACTGGCGTCTTCTGCTCCTGTAGAGATCCAGACGTGTATAATTCTGATCTCAGGCTGATTTCATGGGTGGTCGGAGTTCTTTGGTAGGTAATCAGCTCACTTTAGGGTACAGGTTGAAATGGTGCCTCCTCCTACTTCGACGCCATCTTGACTCCCCCAGTCACTGATTTTTTATAGTGGTTTCATTGTGCAGCTCTTGGTGTGGCAACAGGTGACCAAGACACTTAACCTTGGGACTTTGAATTTGTAGCACATGATGCATGGAAGTGGAGAAAGTGAAGAATTTATATTGCCTACGAGGATACCACCTTCAGGAGCATCTGGCATGGTGCTAATGACAAGGCCCAGGGTTCAGAGGTGGCATCAGGTTTCAGCTCCCCCATGTTCTTCTTTCATCTGTTTCTGTAGCTTCCCAGCCTTCTGAGCTATTCTGTATTCTATAAGATCCTTAGGAGATAACTAATATCCTTCCAATAAGTTTAGTTTCTGCTTAATTTGGTCTGGGCTGGGATGTGTTGTTTGCAAATAAGAACCCTGTCTGAATCAGCCCTTAGATTTCACTGGAAGTGGAGGATTTGGAAAAAAACAGAGAGTGAAACTGGCCAGTAGTGGAGGAAGCGGCACGTTCGTCCATGAGTCCACAATTCTGGTGGCGTGGTGCACAGGAGAAGCTCTGTATGGGGTGAGGCAGGCTCTTTATCTTATGCCTCTGAGAATGTTCAACATTTCCAATTTCACAGAGAGCACATGAGGATGCGGTTGGTCAGTAGGCTGTCTTTCAAAAGGAGTGATCATTGTTTTTCAGTCGGTAATCTAGGTCCATCAACAATCCTAAAACTGGGGCACCTGGGTGGCTCAGTGGGCTAAAGCCTCTGCCTTCGGCTCAGGTCATGATCCCAGGGTCCTGGGATTGAGCCCCACATCAGGCTCTCTGCTCAGCAGGGAGCCTGCTTCCTCCTCTCTCTCTGCCTGCCTCTCTGCCTACTTGTGATCTCTGTCAAATAAATAAATAAAATCTTTAAAAACAACAACAACAACAAAAACAAAAAACAATTCTAAAGCTAATAGTATAGGAAAAAAAATTTTTTTAATGTCTAAAGCCATATACAACTACCACATAATCACTCATGCACGGTTTTTTTTTGTGTGTTTTGTTTTTTTAACTAAGATTTGCCAAATACTTTATTTTTTTCTAAAGCCTCAAAGTATGTATAACTGAATCGTGTAATACCAAATTCTTCAGTGTTTTATAAAGCATGTGAAATGAATGGAGATATGTTTGCCGTTATTGTCATAAACCAGAGAATCAGGAGTATTTATGAAGTTGACAACCTTGTGCCATGTAATCTCAGAGAGGTGCATTTCATTTCATTTAAGGTAGAAGAGAATTGAGTTTCATCACTCAGAAAATAAACTCATTTACTTGGCATTAGTTTTATATTCAACCCCCAAGACATTTATTTCTGGAACTTGGATCACACTTACTGTACTGTGTATGTAAAACGTTCACTGACTAGTATATACATTTTAAGTTTATTATCTTTGCCTTTACACAAAACCCTTGGCAGACTATTCTTAATGCATATATGTTAGAGATCCCAGAGTCTGTTTCTTGTCAGTTCTAAATTTAAATGATTTACTCTCCTGATGGTTGAAAATGCTTCAAGTCAGGGCATTAGGGGGTAAATCAGTCCATTTGTGCTTCTTCAAAGAATTAAGAATTTACACGATAGACTAAAGTTTACTAAATACTGTTCACAAAGGCAAATAAGGAGTGACCGCCCTTAAATACTTTAAGTTCATTTGAAACATCTAGTTTGAGAAGCAAATGGGAAAAAGGGGAATAAGAGAAACAGAATTGAAGGTAAAATGACAAAGACCTTTCATATTCTCATGGGAATGAAACAAAGAGGAAAAAAATCAATAAAGCAAGTTGCATCAAGAGCCTGACGGTCTGAAAATAACAAGCACAAAGAAAAAAAGTAGAGCATGAAATTCAAATGTCCGTTCTTAGCATTTCTTTTATCATAGATCTTCACCATAAAAATATAGATTAAAAAAACTAAAAGGAGATAACAACCATCGTTATTTCTACCTCCTAGAGAAAGCCACCATTAACATGTTGGTATGCATTTTTTATAGCTCTCTTTTTATAAATCTGTGTGTGTGTGTGTGCGCGCTCAAATACAGGATTTTTTTTTACTAACAGATCACATTTTATAGTGTTTTGTAACATGATTTCATCACTTAATATATTGTGTGCAGCCCTTCGTGTCAAAAATACACTTTGATATGCATTTAATGGCTGCACAAACATTTCTTCTTTAGAGTAAACAAATGAATTCTGCCAATATTTTCTATAAATTTCCATCCCACTACTTCCATTATTAAAATGAAGCTATAGCCTCATTGCGCCCTGAATGACTGAAAAACTGTAGAATTAATGATGTCAGTAGGGTAGATGGCCTTCTGATGTCAGGCTGTGGCATCCATAGGAGCCTTGCTAAGTCTGAATGTTCTATAGGAAGCCCACAGCCTTGGCTCACTTTTTCAGCTCCTGTGTCTGCTTTTAGTCTGTCTCTCTCAGATGATTCATTTCTTTTGCCCAGCCTGGGGAACATCTCTGTTTTGCTCAGTGTCCTGCGATGTTTAATAGAATGGATTCAAATATGGTACTTAAGCGCTGATCCCCTTGCCTAATGCACACAGATACTTCATTGAAGACTCATGGTGGTAGGGAAGGGAATGACTTAACATGCATTGTGCCCTGCTCTACTAAAGGTTGATAAAATATGAATGTTAAGCCTCTGAAGAGTGTAATTTTAGTTTGGAAGTAGTGGTGGAGTGGAGAGAAATTTCCAAGTCCCCTGGTAATAATGAGCAGTAAGTAGTCAAGTCTCGTTACCTACATGTGCTTCTTATCCTAAACAAAAGTTCTGTGCATGCAGAGCTAAGTAGAAACTTGGGATGTCCATTTCACTAAGAAAAAAAAAAAGCAATCTTAGAGGACACTGATACGATTTGTGCTGTTCTGTCCTTTAAATGTAGGACATCTGAAAGAGGAAACAATGTAATTGTCCAGTAACAGGCTATAGTATAATTGCAAAAATCTATAATTTGTGTAAAGATGTTCATGTTAAATGGGGAGGCTATAAAATAGTGTGTAATATTTTTTATCTCATTTTGTAAAAATAAATTATGTATTTTTTACATCAAATATCTTTACATCAATCATTAATGGTGGTTATTTCAGACTGGTAAGATTACTGGAAACCTTTATTTCTTTCTTTTTGTGTATTTGCATTTTCTAAATTTTCTTTAATTCAAAGATTTAAATAGCCAGAAAAAACATTTTTAAACATTTCTAGGTATGAGACATAAGGTGTTAATGGAATTTTGTCTCCCATATCATTCTGAAGAACTTCGTTGCACCATCTCTCAATTACAGGGCTTGTCCTTCAGACGTCACTATCCTCTTAGAAGCAAGAATAGACAGTGGAAAAATAGAAGCATTTCTTGTTCATTGAGTCTCACTGTGCTAGGGTGGTTAGGGGTGGGGGCAGCTATGCTAGCATATTACCGTGGATCATAATGTGTAAAAACTTATGGAGAGCAGAGAGTAGGGAAAAATGATAAGCAATTAAAAGCCTAGAAGTAATTTTCTTCCTATTTTTTCTTCTTTCCCTTTTTCAGGTTGATGTGGATATTTCCCTGAGCTGGTGTAGCTAGTGGGTGAGTTGATTCTTGCTGATATTCATAGATAAGGTTAATCTCAGGATTAGGGAAAAAGAGGAGTAACAAGCAAATACCCCGGGAATGTTTCCTATTGAAGTGACCACTCTTGTTATCACACAGCGTTTCCCGTAACTCTTCAAAAAGACTGAAGTGAGCCCTCACATAGTTTCTGGCAAGGAGAAGTCCTGGGTATATTTCATAAAGTAGAACTTCCAACAACAGTGGGATTTCCAGGAACATGCCTGAAAAATACACAAGTGAATTACCATTCTCTAAAAGCTCTCAGTCCAAGTTAAAGCAACCACTGAGAAAGAGAAGTAGGGGTCAGTGAAGAACGACTTCACTGTACTGTAATACAGGATAGTCACTGGTTTCCAGAGCTGGAAATCTTTCAGACACCTTCTAATCCATATCATGGAATATGAGACTTGCCCCGAAATTCTGGATGTATCATTCTCCCACCACTTACCCCTTAGGAAAATGGAAAAGGAGAACAGCACTCGCTCTCTTACAGTGGAGTTCTATTCCTCATGCATCTAGTTTTCATAGGGCTTTTTGCCATCTGTGCCAAAACTGCGTCTATATGTATTCAGCGGAAGGAGGAAGTGGAAGTAGTAAGTGTAACATGACCCATACCTACATAATGTGGACAAAAATATGAAATAGGCTGTATTGTGTGATAATGTCCCCTTAAAAGGAAATTAGAGGAATCGAGTATATTTGAGCCTTAAATCTCAAATCTCAACAACTTTCTTTTCTGAGAGCCGAAGTCTCTACATTTCCATGACTAATTAAAAGATGACAAATCTGGGTGGGGAAGGTGAAGTCCCTAAGGAATAGAGAGTGTTAATGTGCTTAAATAGAAGGGAAACCTGGGAAGAATTAGTGATACATGACTCAGGTTCTGTCAAGGCTGCTGACCAGACCAGCACCAGCTCACTAGTACCTTCCAGTGACCACTCACTTCCTTGTAACTCCATTGGGTGTGATATTCAGAGTGTCCAAGATCATCGATCATTTTGCTGGACTTCTTCACAGCCCTTCTGCTTCCTGGCTGAGTTATTTATGTAACATTATCCCACATGGGAAAGCCCAGCTGTTAAAGTTTTAGAATCAGGAATAAGAACACATTTTTATTAGATCTTTCATCTTGTCTACAGTATGTTTTTCTTGGTTTAAATAATGATAACAGCATGCAGGCTCCTCCACCATAACTCATTTGCGTGTACA
This sequence comes from Meles meles, assembly GCF_922984935.1. Classification (NCBI taxonomy): domain Eukaryota; kingdom Metazoa; phylum Chordata; class Mammalia; order Carnivora; family Mustelidae; genus Meles; species Meles meles. The sequence goes on along the minus strand of NC_060068.1, from coordinate 75,374,626 downwards.
TGCCTTTGGAGGGGAGAGCTGGGGTTCTAAAATGGGGCAGATAGCAAACTGAGTATGTGTGGGATTGTATAATCACCAGGTGAGTTTGAACTCATACGCCTGGGGGGAAGTACTGCAGAGGTAAAAATGCTACAACTAAGTTACATATTGGTGGGAGCAAGATGGGGATATGAGAGAAAAAGAGTTTAGGGAATTAGAAAGTTTTGGTAATAGAAGAAAAATTGTACTATTTACAAAAATAGGGAAACTCAGAAAGAGGATGAGAAGGTTTAGAAGGGAAGTTGTTTGGAAGGGAAGCAGTTAGAGTTGCCGGGGAGAGATCCCGGTAAAAGGGTCTTACAGGGCATGATGACCTTGTGATGTATCAGCTTGGTTAGGCCAACCTACATTTCCTAGAATTCCCTTCCCTGTAAGACTCCGGTGAGAATGTGCTATGGGAGAGTCTTTTATGAAATTCGGAGGTCAGAAGCAAAGCGGTAGCCCTCTCATTAGCTCATACATGTTGTCAGAAATATACTGATGAACTTGATAGTGTGAGGGGACAGCTGGGACGACTACTCCTCTTACCTTGTCCTTTAGCCTCTCTGACTCCTGTGCCACGTGTATATTTTAGCTCCGAGATGAAGGTCACTGGCTTCTTTCTGCAGGATATCCACAGCACCAAGATCAGAGCAACAACTGACATGGGTTTTTAGCCCATTCTGCAGCCTCTATCCCTCCCTTCTTGACTATCTTCCCTGTGGATTTCAGCTCCAATATTGCAAACACATTAGCCTTATAGAGACTACTGTACTTTTTCTGATTGCGGGAGGTCAAATCCTCTGCATGAAATGGCCTTTCCTGTGTTTCAAAGAACTGCATAATTTGGTCTGTTTTTGTACCCAGTTGACACCATTCTTTGTCTTAGTAATATTCCTCATGCTAGCTTCCTATCAATTTCTCCACCACTTCAATCCTCAAGTCCTCTCTCTTTGACTCCATGGATTGGCCTCTAACCACCCCATCCAAATCATCCTTTGAGTTCTCCAAGGTCCTTACCAGAGAGCGTGTTTCCTCATGTAATTAATTCATTGGTTAGTTGGTCTTCACTACAACCTCGGTTCCAGGACAGGAGATGTATTTGTCTTGTTCCACACTATACACCCCAAACCTAGCACTGTAGTTGGCACAGAGCCAGTTCTCAACGGATTTTTCTAGGAATGGAGAGGGAGAGATGGAGGACCTACTTGGGGGAAGCAATGTCAAAGGGGTTAGTTTTCCATTCCTTGAGGGGCATACGTGTTATCCCGAGTCCTACCCCTATTTCTGTTCTTCATGGGAGGTCAGACTAATTGCCTAGGGATTCAGAAAACATCTTAGTATATCCCTATATCCAATTTCTAAGTGTTAACAGATTCAATTTCACTTCTCTGAAAAGGTGCTTGTGATGGTTAATACTTAAAAACAACTAGTATTGGAGTTGCCAGTAGTATGAATGCAATTTTACTTTGTGGGCTTAGAATTATGTTCCTATATGTTATTTTGGCCTTGATTCACTTAGAGCTAAAAATGTGATCCATTAACAGAGATCTGAGTGAGGTTTAGATTACTTATAAAACTCAATTTTCAGAAAACCCATCCCACTTTATTATTTTGTGTTTTACAGCTCTCTAAATTTCATATTGCAAACTTATATTTTACAAGTCGAAGTACTCTCATCATTTTCCAAGAATTAATAAAGTTTCCATTTGTGAATAATACGTTAGTTAAGAAGCAAGTGAATGTTTACTTATTAAATAAAAAGGAAAATGCTATCTTCTGGTTTTCAGGAGCCCTAATGAAATGTTACCGAGAACACTCTGTTTTTATAACCTTCAATTCCTAATGTCAAATCTTTTCGTGTTACCCTGACCATGCAGGTCACTTTAACACTTTCATACTGGAAATATTCTTTCTTCAGTCCTGGCCCTCTTGAAATCCTTCATGCCTTAACAGTTCCTTACTTCTTTTTAAACAGTATCTTTGCTCATCATTTTTCCAACACTTAGTCTAGACATAATACTTGATCAAAAATGTTGAAATGATTCATAAATTACATGTTTTGGCAATTTGGCTACACATGCTCAATCACTATACATTTTCTCCCAGGTTACTTCCCTTACCAAATAAAGCTCTGGTATTTTGCAGTTCTAGAGTGTTCTCGTCCTCCATACAGTCTATGAAGTGATTTACCCATATTTCCAATATTTATGTTTTTTCCAGACAAATCTGTTATGGTTAAGGAAATTAATACAAACCCTCTGAATTGAAAACAGATTTTGCTTTCCCACTATGTTAAATTCAGTGGTCTCAAGCAAAGCCATTTTGAATTGTTTTGACCTGAGGTAGGAATCAGAAATTTAGGGATTTTTCTCCATAAGGTCTCAGAATAACTGGCAGTTATGATGGAGCAGTGAGGGAGGTTTATAATATACACTGAAGGAAATAACTGAGATAGTGTTTTCTATTCATACCTGAAATGCTTTTTGAGTTCAAAGTTCAACTAAAAAAAAATAGTTGTTCCAATTCATTTGGTTAAGTAAATCCTTTCTAGTTACAGGTGTAACAGAAGTTTATCTGTGTCAGTTCAGTGCTGGAAAGGTAACTGTACAAAGACCATGCTGTGCAAAGCAAGGCACATAGTATATATAAATTTTGTCATATTTCCTAATAAGTGGTATAAATTGTCTGAATAATTGGCGGACACTGCTCACAGATTTTGGACTGAATGTTTGGGTATTTCAAGGCTCTTAGTGGAGGACAAGGTTAAAGTAACTGTCAACTATTAATATTGTCACTTTCACTCAAAATCCAATTTCTACTGTGTCTAGGGGGGGTGTGAATTAATGACTTCATATCTGAAGCAAGTCATTTAGGCTCTTGAAGGTTCACTCAGAGAAACGGCAAAATAACAGCTTTCAGATGCAAACATAAAAAAACTCCCCTGAAAGAATCTTGACCAGCCATGAATTAAAATACAGGTAAAATTAACAGAAACATTTCTCTTTTCCCATCTTATTCAAAAGGTGCCAATTTCAATTTTTTAACCTCTGAAGAAACTCTTCTCACTCATCTGACAGTAAGACAAAATTGGGAGGCTCTTGAGAGTTCGTTTTGATTTTTATTACACAACACAGGATGATTCTGTTGTCTTAAAATCACAGGAAATAGATTTCCACCTTCCCTTTTTTGATGCCAGAGTTGCATTTTGAATTATTTTGGGATTAGTTTAGGGCGAAGTAAAGAAACCATGGAAGGCAGTGTATGCCTGACATAATTATGAAGCTATGTTTGGAAGCCAGTAGTAACTTGCTGATTTAGACTGACAAGGCTGTCGTATTCACAATGCTGCTGTTACTCAGTTACTTTGATATTGAACATCTACTGTTTACTGAACACCAGAAAAGTTCAAAGTGGTCCCTAAGAATCTTCAATTCCCGTCAGTTTCCTATGATCCAGTAACTTCCCAAAGGCTTTGAAGAGAGTGCAAGTCCTTGCTTCCTAGAAATCTTTCCTTTGCACCCGGGAAATGTACACAGTGCAACCGCCTCCGCTTCTTGTGCAGATGGATGTATGTGTTAGAATCATAGCTGCTTTAGGTAGTGACGAGTATAAGCTTTTGAGAGTTGCTGAAAATATGTGACTGAACTAATGTTTGCCTTTACAGACTATGCAGGTGAGTCTCTGGAAAGTATACTCTTGTATTCATGGTCCAAATTAAGGTTTGCATGGATATATTTAACCTTGTTTACACATACACCTAAGATTTTTTTTTTTTTTCAAGTCTTTTTGTCAGGCAGGAGGGAACATACACTTAACTTCAATTTTGAGGTAGGTAATAGTAGTGAGAAAAAATACAAGACCCTCTCGGATCTAACCTCAGTCCACTTTTTTAGGCTTATGTCTTGATACTCCCCAAATGGCACAACAAGTTAGGTGCTTACAGTTCATAATATACCACTGGTGCTTTTGCATACTGCTCTTAAATTCAGCTTAAGCACTGCTTCTCTGGCAGGAAATTCTTACCTCTAAGGTGTCACCCTTATTTTCTTCTGGAATTATTTCAGTAATAAGCACTATCACATTGCAGTTTGTATAAGTAATTTCATCTCTCTCATCCATTGCACTGTGAACTACTACTAGAGGACAGAAATTATGTACTTGCTTTTCTGTCTTCAGTGATAAAGTACTACATGTACTCCATAAATGCTTCTTGAAAGAATGGTCAAATGTAGAAATTCTATTTACAAAATGCTAGGTCTTTCCCACAAAACTAGGGAGAGACCTGTTCTTTTTTTACTTTGTCATTTCATTCTGACCTCCTCTAGGTCCTAAGATAAAATGAGACCGATCTGCCCATTACTAAGGTGAAGGAATCTGTTACAAATTACCTATTACTATTCTTCCCAGTATGAAGGGGCTATTATATTGCATTTGAACATGGAAAATGCCCAGTATAGGAGCACAGGCATTTACAAGACACTGGATTTGAATCCAATTTTTTTTTAAGCCATGCAGGGAATTCAACAGACTAAATGGCCTTTTGATTGACCATCTTTTAAGACTGCCCTGAAAGAAGACCAGTTCCTGCCATGGACACAGCTGAGCCCATTCAGGAACTAAAATATCAGCCCTGAACAATTTCCAGGAGAGATGGAATAAAAAAATTCTGGAGCCAGGAAAGAGGTTACGCAGAGTATTCAAACCTTGGTAAGCTGTGGACTTCAGTGCCCACCATCCATCCCTTCCAGCCCTGCAGTTAGTCTCTGTGACAGAAGCAGTCCATCTGATGCTAAATTGATCCTTAATCCTCTTCTGCATCCTACCACCCAACCAATACCACAACAGGAGTATCTTAATATTCTGTGGGCCTAAAACTACCTATGCTGCCCTTTGGGTTAGAGAACAGGATTCAGTGGTAGCTCTTTGAAAAAAACTACATTGAAGAAAAGCAATTAGCAACTGCTAATTGCTTTTCTTCATAGAATCCTCTGTCTTTTCTCTGTGTCCCAAAGAGCTTGTGTTTCAAAAGGTCACAGTGTCTGGGGTCAGAAATGAGCTGCCTCCCACTCTGTTGAGCATCTACACACAGCAAAATTTTCTTTATGTTACCACAGATTTTTCAAAGAAATTATTTCTTCCTCTACTTTCCACCTAGCTTCTTCAAAATGCCAAATTTAAAGAAATGCCCTAGAACTGATTATCTAGAATATTCTTCCTTTTATTCATACTAGGTTTGTGTTAGCATATAAAAGATTAGTTGACATAGCTTTTGTAAAGTCTAGTTGGCAGGAGAGTGGGACAACAGATGGGCTCAGAAACCAGACCCAGAAAGGTGACTTACTCTGCATGTATATGCTGATAAGAGTTCTATTTTTAGGATACCCTGAAAATTCTTGACCTAATGCAAAGCCCAAGGGACAGTTCAGAGTAGGCACAATGATCATAACCTGATTCCCTCTCTAAAGCAAAATATGTAACTTTTGGCCAGAGAGATATGCCAAAAATGTAAAATAAACAATTATATTGATAGCCTATAGCAGCTTTTATCTTCTGTGAGAAAAGCAAGCAATGCTTAACAAGCTTTTCTTATGCTTCCTAGAATTCTTTTCAAGTACTTTAAAGTGGTCTTTAAAAATAGATGGCTTTTAGCTCCAAACTTTGTTTCTACAGAAAGAGCTACTGGCAGCCTCATTTTCAAATAACTCTAAATAATTTTCTTAAAAAGAGAGAAGGAATTAATAGCGGAGGACAATATCTAATTAGCACTACCTACAATGGGCAATTTTTAGGTAAGATGTTTATGTTCCTTTTAGCTTGAATTTCAGTTGAAACTGAAAAAATGTTAACTGAACTTTTAATAATGCTCTACTGCAAAATTTTTTAGTCATATTCCAAATGTTTCTCTTGTTTTGATGGAAACCGTTGAAGGTATTTCTTTGTTATCAAAACCCAAAGACACTTATGACAAGTTATATGTATAAGAGATCTGAAAACTGTTTATCATCACCTACTGAGTTATTCAGAAGATTCTCGTTCAAATTGACACATAAAAAGTAAACTAGACACATTAAAGTGCTGTATTTAAAAACAAACAAAATACAGTTTGTGTTTTGGGGCAGTTAAAGTAAGTGGAGACCTGACACTAAAAAGAATGAAAACACAAACAGGATTATCATTCTGTAATTGTTCTATTTTGCTATTTTCACTCTAAGTACGCAGTCTTATTTAGAGAATGACAGTGGTCAAATTTTCAGAGGCTACTATACCAGTCAGTTATTCTAAACTCTTTTATGCTAAATATGAACATCTTCCCAGTACTACTCTAAGTCTGATCTCATTTATCTTCCTCCTTAAGAACTGCATAGCTTGTTTTAAATAGCTGAAACACCTGTGATACACTAGCGAGTTTGCTTCGAGGTACTCTGTTAATGCTCTGGTGTGACCAGGGGAAAAAGCAAGCATTATTAAATATGAACGCAATCCTTACCAACACAAATTGAACTTTTTCCCTAATAAAAAAGCTAGTCCAGAAAAATGTCTCATTCTATAAGGATTTATCATTCCCAAATCACAGTGAGAGAAACTTGGGTCATTTACCAATTTTGTTTTCTATTATGCGCCTTAGAGATACCTCACGAAAAACTGGTATCTGACATAACAGAACAACATTTGCAGAAGGTAATATTGTAGTGACAGTACTGAGGTTGATTGTTATAGACATATTAAACTCTTTGAGTATTAAATGGTTACATCCTATTTATATAGAACATTGGTCCAATAATAAAAATAGAGAACAGCAGCTGGAAATTTATCTCATTCAATGTTCAGAGATAAAAGGGTTAACCATTCATTCCATTATTTTCTGTAAATAAGTCCTTTCCCATACTGAAATCTGATGGCAATTAAATTCTGATATTCTTCCAAGCTACTGTATGAAGAGGATGCTGAAGGCCATCACTATACAGCATACTGCAACGTAAGGACTCTTCCGTTCACCTATTGAAAAAAAGGGGGAGATGTTTATGTTGATTAACTGAGTTTAAGTTATCATGGATAACTTAGTTTAAGTTATCAAGGATAACTGAGTTTAAGTTATCAAGATATCATGGACCATATCATATCATGGATATGATAAGGTTACTATGGGAGAGGGGTACATGAGGCTCAAGATAAAGTTCTTAGCTAGGGGGCCCATACATTTGGGGAGATGGGCCAAACAAGCAGTGGCTGCCACATAAAAGCAAGTACAACACAGAATGAGCTAGATTATGCTGATTTTTTTTTTTTTTAATTTATTTGACAGAGAAAGACACAGGGTGAGAGGGAACACAAGCAAGGGGAGTGGGAGAGGCAGAAGCAGGCTTCCCACTGAGCAGGAAGCCCGATGCAATGCTCTATCCCAGGACCCTAAGATCATGACCTGAGCTGAAGGCAGTCATTTCACCGACCGAGCCACCCAGGTGCCGCAAGAAAGAGACTCTTAACTATAGAGAGAACAAACTGATGGTTACCAGAGGGAAGGTGGGTGGGGTGGGGTGGGGGATAGGTGAAACAGGTGGTGGGGATTAAGGAGTGTATTTGTCCTGATGAGCATTTCGTGATACATGGAAGTATTGTATCACTATATTGTGTATCTGAAACTAGTATTACACTGTATGTTAACTAACTGCAATTTAAAGAAAAACTTTGATTACTCTTGGGCTAGAAATGTAGAACTTAAAACAGCCACTTTTATGAGTCAATTTTCACGTATGTTTAAAAAGTTGTTTTGGAGATTTTCCTTTGCCTGAAGTAGAATGGAGTTGGCTTGTGAAGCTATCTTGCAGAGTGACCCTGTGATTTTGAGTTACCCAAACTCATCTCATTCTTTCCTGCTTTTCATTTATTGAAGGGCTGTAGAGTTCCACAAAGCACCAGGCATTTATGCTATTTTGAGGGTGCATGAGAAAGGAAGAAGATGAGGGAGTGATGTGCTACTTCTAGAAATAATCATGGGCATATACCTGGTGTTGAAGTAGAGACTATATATACTCCCCTCACTTGTTTTTCTATGTTTAAAATCAGCTCGCTTGCGGCATCTGGGTGGCTCAGTCGGTAAAGTGTCTACCTTCAGCTCACGTGATCACCCCAGGCTCCTTCTCCCTCTCCTCCCCATTGGTGCTCTCTCTATCTCTCTCTCTCTCAAATAAAATCTTAAAATAAAATAAAATAAAATAAAATCAGTTCTCTTCCAGTAACTAAGTTTCTTCAGCAAGGACTGTTTTATTTGGCAAGTTTAGTTAATTACCTCTGGAAAATGTCAATCTTGACCATCCTCATCAACTAAAACCCTCGAGGTCATTTTTTCTTTTCAGAGCTTCCTCAAAGAGCTCACAGTTATGTTGTTACTAATTTTACCTTTGTGTCTGCTCAGTGACAATATTCACAGAAGATATACACATATAAGTAGAAGAAACATTGTTTTTCTGAAAGTGTTTTTCTATCCATAGACTTTGAGCTGCTTTCTAGCTAAAGGAAAATTAAAAAAGTGAGACAACAGCATTTTCACAATGCTGCTATCTCAATAGGAAAAAAAAACAATAATTTAAACTAAAAAATTACTTGGGTCATCATTTTTAACTAATGTTAATTTTTTGGGCAAGTTATCAAACAAAACCAAACTTTATTCAGACATAATTTTCACGTGGATATCGTTAAGCAAGCCAGTCACTCTAATTAGGGCTAGATACTCTAATTTTCCAGTATCATCTTATTAAACACCTAAAAGAAGAAATTAATATTGCCCTAAGTTCTCCATCTGCTGGAAATTAAGTTTTGAGGAAGTTCTTCTCTTCCTCATCTTCCAACTTAGAATGCTATAATTTACATATGGGTTTCATTTTCCTGTTTTTGATTTTCTTGAAAGAGACTGCCATGTGGTAGAACTAAACATCTTTGGTTGAACTTGGGTAAGAACGTTACTTCTTGTCTGGTCTTCAGTCTGTTTAAGTGAATGTGAAACAGTTGCTGTAATGTGATGTGTAACATGATAAGATGATTTGGCTGGACCTTTTCCTATTAAAATTGCATCCTTTCTTGGTGGATATATTCTGTGTCAAGATAAGAGAGGAGCATGTGGCTGGGAAAGTCTGCCTATCAGCATCAACGTTTTTGGGGCCATTTTGCCAAATGAAATGCTACTGCTTTCACATAATTGGCATGAACGAACACTTTAACTGAACCATTTAGCGTATGGCACTCATACAGTCAAGAGAAAAAATGAAAATAGTAACTGACCAAGCAAAAAGAAAGGCACAATTTATAATTAGACATAAAAATAGATGATATCACAGGAAATCATTAAGAGAGCTACAGACTAGATGCCTTAAACTTTCAGCTATACTTTTAAGTAACCATTGTGAAAAGGGTCACCTAGGTTGGCTACTGAATGAAGCTGTATATACTTCTCTAATTTATTACACAAATGGATTTAAAATACCTTCACATTTAACTTAAAATCCCTTAAATATTTTACTTGTGAATTAGCAACTTCATAATATTAAGATGAAAGCTCTTCCTCCTAACTCCAGACTTCTTATATTTTTACCAGTGAATATTCAGTATTCCTCTGATCCAGAGAATTTTACTGTATTTGAACTGTCCTATTCTTCCATTATGTTCTCTTTTTGCAGTTTACTTGAGGTATTCTTTGCACTCTGTTCCTTGACAATATTATTTCATTTTCTTTGGTGCCTTGGCTTTGAAACAGTTTGTTTTACACATATTTCCATTTACTACTAGCTATCAGAATTAGCCATCAAGGGTTCTCTTCTGTCTCTTAATCTCTTCCTTCTCAGTTATTTTTAAAGTGATTAAGATTTCTACTGTTATTTTAGGCTTTGCAGCTGTTGAGAATGACTGGATGTCAGGTAAGTTTGTACAACAGATTTCTGTAAATCTAGGCTGAGCCTTCTCAACTTTGGCACTACTGACATTTTGGGCTCATTCTATGTGAAGAGATGTTCTGTGTACTTTAATATGTTTAGCAACACCCATGAACTGTACTCAGTATATGTCCCTCCACTCTAGTGGTGACAACCAAAAATGTCTCCAGACACAGTTAAAATGTCCTGATTGATAACAACTTATCTAGGCTATATTTGTGCTTTACCTATCTAAAGTCAATGATCTTTTCTACAAAAGAAAGATTCACTTGTCTGTCTCGCTAACAGATAATAAGTCCAAAGAACACTGAGGAAGGACAGTTTAACATGTTAAAAGCACAGTGAATTCTCAAAAAGATGTCTATTTCAATAATCAATACATTAGAATGAGGGCCTAGAAAGTACCTCTCTCTGAAACTATTTATAGTACACTGTCATTTTCTATAGTAAGACACCTGAAAGACCAACGAATCTTGTGATCTAATCATAACAGATTCTAAAATGACTTCTATGTAATTTGGTATGAAGCTTACAACTTCAGTTAATGGGTCTTGCCTAGTTTTAAAAGCTCAAAGGAAGACAACTTGCTCTCTCATAATTATTTATATCCGTGGCTAACAATGTATTTCTAAAATATGTTTTATTTAGAAAAATTTCTAAAATGTTACAAAATCTTCGTTTGTAGTTCTCAGTGTTTAATCAGTTTCGTTTCCTGTTATGGAACATCTTCTAAATCTTCCACATTTATGATAAATGAATCCAAAAGAAAACATAATACTCTGGATGGAACACAGCTTATCTAAGGGACATGACTCCTAAATTCCCCCTCCTATTTAAAGTGATCCACTGGGGTAATCAGGCTGTTGTCAGACTAATTGTACTGTCAAATACAGCAACATTTTTTTTTTATCATGGAAGTCATACCTTTATAAAAGAAAACAGTTACATCAAATTAAATATTGGAAGAGTACTAAAACCTAGCTTTTTTTCAGGGGGTCATGTAAATAATTCCAAAGAGGAGAAATATTCATTTTGTTCTGTCCAAGTGGAACAATCACAAATTGCTCTGTAATGCTTTTTTGTTTTTCTTTTTTTGAACTAGCTATGTTAAAAAGGGTAAAATCTATTATTTAAGAACACTGGTGAATTACATCAGTAAAGTACATTTTAATTCATTCACTTGTCAATCATTTGAGTCTCTACTATGAACTAGGCACTGTGCTGCCTTCGGCTCAGGTCATGATCTCAGGGTCCTGGGATCGAGTCCCACATCGGGCTCTCTGCTCGGCAGGGAGCCTGCTTCCCTCTCACTCTCTCTGCCTGCCTCTCTGCCTACTTGTGATCTCTGTCAAATAAATAAATAAAATCTTTAAAAAAAAAAAAAAAAAAATAAAAAAAAAAAAAATAAAAAAAAAAAAAAAGAGTTTATTATTATTTGAACAAAAACACACGATGACACTACTAATTTTACTATGAAAAGTTAGAAGATAATCACATTTAACTTTAATCAATTAGAACAAAATTCAGTTATGATCACGTGAGAATGCTTTCCAAAAGCAACAAATAACATTCTTGGACTCAGCGTAAGGGAATAAAGTGAATAATTTTAGATGACTGCTTAGCAAGCCTTCCATTAGATGGAAAATTCATCCTTTTATCAAAATAGTACACGTTATACAGAGCAGCATGCTCTATAAGAATGTGTGCATAAAACTGTACACATTTGTCTGAAATCTCAACACTTGGAATGCACAGCATTTGATATTTGAATTAGATTTTTCTTGTAGTTTCCATCTTCCTGCTAATTAAGTATTATGAGGTATCTACCATGTCTAGTATTAAATAGCATTAGGGAAAAGAGTTTGGGGGAGTTCGACAAACTGCTCAAAATTGGGAAGCCTGCAGTTTTAAAACAGATGTCTGCCTTCTGTGAATATGGCATAAGTAAACTGCCCAAGAATTTACAGCTTAAGATGTGGCAATTATAACAGACACTTACCAATTCTGGCGCATTTCCAAAATATACCCAACAATCTGCATATAATAAAAAAGGAAATAGTAGCTATTAATTAGTGAGAAAGGTAAATCATTTTCTCAGTAACCTACAGAGCATTCAGTATAAACTGGCATTTTACCTTCTGATACTTCAAAACTTAAAATTGGTATTGAGCCGCCATTTATGTAGGAAAGTAGGACACACTTGCTTATCAAATGTCAGTGTATATAAACTGTTACAAGCTGGAATATATGTCGTATCCTAGGTTAAACCCACAGTAAATTAATACATGCAGCAAAAATGTGCACAGGGTTTTTTTCATTGTAGAACTGATTCAGTCAACTTCAAGTGCTTAACTCTCAAAAGTAGAACATACGCCAATTTACATAAACATTAATTTTGAGAAAATGGTAAATGAACACAGTTGGTTTGGGTGTTTTGCCATTAAAAAATAAAACTCTCACACTAAGGAAATTACTTTTTATAGAATGTACTTCTATATTTAAATCCTTAAACCATGAACTCCAGTGACAGCATTTACATAACTATGTCACTCAATAAGGAAGGATATAAAAATAGGTGCCTGTGTTTTCAATTTAAGTACAAAATCCTAGTTTAGGGTAGTCTGTATATGAGTTAACTAAATATGACATTTAAAACACATACATTCTGGAAATAAGAATTAGAATGAAAATGTTCATCACCATTCTTTGAATGAATATACTATGAATTAAATACAAATTATATGCATATATCACTTATTCAGCATGTATAAAAAGTACGAGCTTTAAAACAAAATCAACCGAGTCACTGAGATGGCCAGAAGATATGAAAACATTGTAAACAACTATTTTGTTGCTCTGACAAAAGAAGAGTTATGAATGGTGTTATACATAGCTACAAATCAAGATAAATTAGTAGTACTTATTGCAGTAGGTTAGGAGTGGTGTAGTAACAAAACTGAAATGGGTAAATTCCAGGGAAATTTAGGTTATGCTTTTATGGGGGGGGAATCCCAAGAGATGGCTGGCTGATGAATAATTATATATGAGTGATTAAGAATGAAAGAAATTACTGGTTCAATTAAGTTCTATATATATATTCCTCCTTTGAAGTATAACTTCCTGACCCCAAATCAAAAAGTCTCATGGTTCAGTTGCCATGAAATGGGCAAAAATACAAGTTTATTTTGAAGGATGGATATTCTGACAGGTGCAACAATTTTACTATAGGAATAAAAGGACAAAGATCAAAGATATTTTTGAAAATAATATAAGAAAATATAAGGGCCAGATTGTGCCTAAGTTTAATCCTACTTAATTGGCTGCATAACTGTAAGCAAATTTTTTCCTTAATAGCAACTCACCCTCATAGGCTTTTTTTTTTTTTAATATTTTATTTTTATTTATTTGACAGACAGAGATCACAAGCAGGCAGAGAGGCAGGCAGAGAGAGAGGGAGGAAGCAGGCTCCCTGCTGAGCAGAGAGCCCAACGCGGGGCTCGAGCCCAGGACCCCGAGACCATGACCCGAGCCGAAGGCAGAGGCCTAAACCACTGAGCCACCCAGGTGCCCCCTCATAGGCTTTTTATAAGGATTGATTTCATTATTACAAAGAAATTCTTCAGAATAGAAACTAATGGGCTGTGTTCAGTAATACACAGATTAAAGGCACAAGTGACTGGGGCGCCTGGGTGGCTCAGTGGGTTAAGCCTCTTGCCTTCGGCTCAGGTCATGATCTCAGGGTCCTGGATGGAGCCCAGCATTGGGCTCTCTGCTCAGCAGGGAGCCTGCTTGCCCCTCCTCTCTGCCTACCTCTCTGCCTACTTGTGATCTCTCTCTCTCTGTCAAATAAATAAATAAAATCTTAAAAAAATATATAAAGGCACATGTGATAGTAACTTTAGATGTCACTTAAAATTGGCTTACATATTATCAAAAAACTGAAGACAATCGGTTAGTCATTTGCAATGCCATGGTTTCTTGATTCTAAAAATCTATTGAGTATAACATGCCCATTGATTTAAAGTTACTCTGGACAAGGGACTCAGTGGTAGGACACCTGAAGCTCCTCCATGGGAAGCTCAGCTTCCCAAGAACATAATCTAAAACTGTAAGATCACAATCAGGATCAGTTCAGGTTTGATAACCTAGAAATAACTCAAAGCATCATTAGGGAATTGTTACAACATATATACTAAAAACTATATAAATGAAAAAAATTCCCTAACTGAAGCAACTTAGAGATTTATCAGTACTACTTAGGCCTTTCCCTTATATTTCTCTACCTAGACATATTTCTGTAATATGCCAAATGCTATTTATTAAAGATTTTTATTTATTTACTTGAGAGAGAAAGTACACGTGCGTGCACAAGTAGGCAGAGTGGCAGGCAGAGGCAGAGGCAGAGGCAGAGGCAGAGGGAGAAGCAGGTTCTCTGCTGCTGAACAGGGAGGCCAGACATGGGGCTCGATCCCAGGATCCTGGGATCAAGACCTGAGTCAGAGTCAGCCACTTAGCCAACTGAGCCACCCGGGTGCCCCCAAATGCTATTTATTAGAACATAGGAACTTTATTAGTTAGGAAAAACCAATACAGTTATGCTGCTTGGTTTCTACGGTATAAGCCAACAAGTATATATGCTGATAAAGCTAATCAGGTCTATGATAACAGGAAATGAGGGAAAGTAGCAATAATTTATTGCTGCTTTTTAATTCTGTATTATTTGAAGCAGCAAAAAAATTGTTATTTTCAAGAGTGAAATTGTCAAGAACCTGTGTTGTCCAGTTAGCCTACACATCTCTACTTAAACATGGGATATTCACTATAATGAAAGGACAGTTTATTATGAGTCTCAAAAGAACATATACTATCAAAGGACAATGACCCATTAAGAATTGCTCCCAGAGAAAATATTCCTAATGTACAAGTCAAAATGGGGCCTAACATTTATATAAATAGAAGCAAAGTTTAAAAAAAAAAGCCTTCAAGCAGCGGACTATATGAGTACATGCTTCAAAATACAGAAGTAGGCATGCTAGTTCTTTGTCTTATATGTAGGAGAAATATACTACTACTCAACCTCTACTGTAAGGTTGGCAGCCCTGAGAACTCCTTTTTTAATGTAGCATGTAATGGATATATCCCTGCTCCCCAAAGAATGAGGAGCAGACTTTTCCACATGCAACCTACTTTCTCCATAACAGCAGCAGAAAAGCATAAATATTCTATTCCACTACTACGAGATTGTTTTTATAATGAAATAAACACTTAAATATCTTATTAGGTAGATGTTATGTATATATTAGAATACCAAGCAAAACATCAATGAGGATGTTTACTGGTTTCTACCATATGCTTTAAGTCAATAGTCAGGGGCTGCAGAAGACGGGAAAGAATAAAACCATTCATTTAGTTGCATAGAAAGGTTTCATGCACAACTAAGCAACAAGTAAGATTACAGAAATTCAACAAAGGAAGAAAATACTATGTAATTTCATATGATTTTAAAAAATGGACAAAGTAAGTGAAGACTAAGTGCAAGAGGACTTCAGAGAAAAAAAACGTGATGAAAAGTCAATGTCTACAAAGGAAGAGGGGCATTGTCACAAAAACTGTTGGACAAATAACATCAGCAGGTTAAATAAAATCCCTCAGGTTAACAGAAACGGATGATCAGTATATTAGAACAGGATTAGGGATTTTTAATATTTGAAACTGGTTAGAGGTTCTATTTATGCCTTTATATATATTTCAACAACCCTAGGAAATAACAAGGAAGAAATGGTAACAAAAGCTAAATAATTTAGATGACACAATGTCTGAAAAAATGTTAATTATGTCCTCAGATAGAATGGAGGTGAAGGAAAAAGAAGCTGAAATTATTACTCTCATAGCCATCACCTTGCCTCTTGCAGATTTTTATTAGTCAAAAAACAGAATTTGACCTTGCAGGGTCCTAATTTGGCCCAATACAGGTGCTGGAGATAACTATTCCTATGTGAAGTATATTCTTTCATTCTTTTGTTTCTTAAAACAATTAAGTAGGTATAGGCTTTTATTAAGGAAGGATTAAGACAATTTTTCTTAGAAATTAATAAATACACAAGGCAAAGAAAATTTACATAGCTTTCATCACATAGTCTCTGGTTTTTAATATACTTTTCCTTTTGGTTGAATTCAACACGTACTTTTGTATTATGAAGATGGCACTTTAAAATTTCAATTCTGTGTGGTATTATATTTGAGTTCAGATTTTTTCAGGGTGTGAACATATAATACAAGAAATGTGTCAAGCCCAAGACTTAATTTTTACCATTGCTTTAAGTTAGCTAAATATATTTCCCTGAAGATGTTTGCTTTCTGATGCTAATAGGGAACCTATATGATTAGAGCAGTCTTAGACTGGAGAGGGAAATGTCTACATCATGTTTTTTATAGACACAGTGCTTGCAAACTGTTTTATGCTTCAAAAACATGATAACCAACTTGTTTTGTTTTTTTTTGTTGTTGTTTTTTTTTAATAACCAGCTTTACTGATTATTGCATAAAAAGTTAAGGCCAAATACTATCTTTGAAAGTGCAAAATTGTATTTCTAATTCCAGATGAAAAAAACCTGTTCTATCTTTTTAAGTATACTTTTTATAGATATATTTCAGGTCACTTCTGATATTTGTCTTTTTATTTATTAAGATTCTGTGCATACAAAGATTTCAGATTTTTAAAAACAGAGGTAGAAAATAATGTAGAAAGCTGTTACAAAATGAAGTTATATATAGGAATTAAGTTATTTAATGACCTTTATGGCAATTTACCCTCAAAGTCTATAGGACCTAATTTGGGTGGTTAGATAGCATTAGTAACATACCCAGTTTTATTTCTGTCCAGGAGGCTGGGTGCCAAGGATCGGATATAAGCACAGGTACATATAAGCAGCAAGATTACAGTCAACAGACTCTGAAAATTGAAAATGGCAGACTAAAAAGAAAAAAAGAAAAACTGTTATCACAAGAAAAACAGCATAGGTAAAAAATGCCAGACAATTCCATATTAAGAATTATACTTTTGTTCTTCTCAAAGACAAACAGAATGGTATGTCTGTGAACACTTAAAACCCCAAAATCATAAAGTATTCTGAGAGTGTATTTCTCTTTCCATTCTTTGGGCTAAAAATGCAGAAGATGCAACAAAAATTCTAAATTTGAGACCTTGAAAACACCAAAAATGTCATGGATCCAAAACAGTTCACCAAAAACCGAATCAGTATGTAATTAATACAGATGTTTTAGGAGCCAGACTACTAGACAGGACACAGAGTTTACAAGCTCTGAGTATAGCTGGCCATATGACTTCAGCTGAATCGTTAACCTCAGTCTCTCTTTCACATCTGTAAACTGGTTGGAAAGTGGGGATATAGACTAAATGTTGGCTAAAGTTTCTTTCAGTTCTGAAATTGTTAGGATAAGAGTGCTTTGAATTTAAGCCATCATGTTCCATGCATTGACTAAACTAAGCTACTAGATTTTGGTGAAGGAAAACCACTTGCTCATTCACTGCTCATTCTTTAAAACTTACTCAACAAATTTAACACAGGAATCCCAGGAAATCAGTTTTCCAGTAAAGGAAAATGGAGGTGGACTCAGTCTATTCAAAATTCAGTTTAAGCATTATCTTTTCCAGGAAGTCTCCTTGAACCCATTGGCCTCCCCTCTCCTTTTTTCATATACAACTCTTTCTGTTCTCATAGGAACTGTTAAACATTTTATAATGCTCATCCCTGAAAGTGGACAACATCTCATCAGGTACTGAACTCCCATATCTGACTGTGTACCTACCGTACAGGAGACCAGTAAGTAATGGCTTAAAAAATAAAACATTTTTTTTTGAAAGTGCAGGAATACCACCATATATAGTAATATAAGAATAATATTTTCACTACAAAAGGTAGATAAAATATATCAATCTCACACAGTAGCTAGCAATATGCTTATTTAGTAAACTCTGAAGGCCCTCCTATGGTGTCAGAAGTTAGACAGAGAGAGGAGTTACAAAATTTTTTGAGAAAGGCAAAACTGTTACTTTCAAAGTAACAATTGTTAAGTGCTACCTGAAAAGCCCAAAAAGAACCTAGTGAAAAACAATTACACACAATAAGGGAATTGAGTAAGGTGGCTGGGTACATAAGTAAAATATTTAAATCAACGGCCTTCAGAATGACATTACCAACCAGATGAAAGACATAATGGAAAAAAAGTTTCTATTTACAATATCAACTAGAACAAAAAGCTGATGTATCTAAGGATAAGCTTGACAAGAAATGCAGCACTGGTATTAAAGAACAAAATCGACTAAACAATTAAACGTACTGAAAAACCTTAAAGTAGAATGGAGTGGTATACCATGTTCTTATATTGGAAGGCAGTATCATAGAGCTAATCTATAAATTTAAAGTCGACTCAATACCAACCAATTCTTTTTGAAATACACAACTGATTTTGAAGTTCATATGAAAAAAGAAATAAGCAGTAACAGCCAGGAGAATCCTAAAACAAGAATTATCCTTGTTGGAACCTCAGTATTTTTTAACCTGTTATATATTTTTATGATAAATATTTACAAACTATTCAAAATATTAAGAAATTATACATGCCATTCACCAATATTCTTAAAGACAAAAAAAAAATGCTTTTGTACAATTCTAAGCAGTGGCACACAAAATTTCATAATCAGCATATCTTCAGCTGTGTAAACCTTTATGTGAACGAGAAGAAAGCAAGCACTGATTATCTTTGGAAAGATTTTAGCCCAATTCTCAACTCTTTTGGATTTCTCAGATTTTCTGTTATTTTTATGGTCTGAAAAAGATAAAATTTATTTGTAATTACTATTTAAATAGTTGTTTTGTATGCAAATCACTTCTTCATGGATTTACAAAGGATAAAGCTTAGTATGTCTTGGTTTCTTATTGAACTGGATTTTAATTTTACATTTGTGAGAGTAAGTGATACAAATTTTATAACTTGAAAAAAAATAAATGAACTCTAAAGATAAATTCTATATAGAAAAGACAGTATTTCACAGTGTTTATCTTTCAAAGATATTCTGAATATGTGAGTATATTGATACAGTATTTGATAACCTCATGAAATACAAAGTACAGATTTCTTTTCAGTCAACATAACTAAACATTTAGTATCTACTCTTCAGGGAGCAGGAGGCTAGACACAGGATTAAAAAAGTACATAGCAGGATTCCTTCCCTCCAGGAGTCTATAGCTAATGACAATAACTGATATTCACTGGAGGCTTGTTTAGGATTATTTTGTTTATCCTCATATATTTGAGTTAGGTGTTATTAATACCTGTATTTTATATATGAGACAACTGAGGCATACAGCAGTTATAAGCAAGTTAAAACAGGATATGTATTCAAAAAAGTAACTAGCAATTCTTTGTGGCATATATTAAGCAGTGACTGAACCATACTGGCAAAAAAATGCTGTTTTCATAAAGAAAAGCCAAGAAAAGCTTCAAGGAGAAAGCAAGGACTAAGTCAAGAAAGGGCACAATTAGATTGACAATAGAGAACAGGCTCCCAAAGAGACAAAAGCATGGAAAACAGAATCAGGAATATGCATGTTTAAGGAATAATGAGCAGGCTTACTATATCAGGCAAAGGACTGTTGTAGTAGAGTGGCTGGAAAATCAATTTGCAAAGCTGGTTTATCATGTTCCTAATGGAGTATCTAAATGTCACAATTTTTGCATTGTGTACTTTTTCTTTCCCTGAATGTTGTAGTGAAAAAAAAGTGCTTAAATGATAGGATGTTTGGGATCCGTTTCTAGATAATCCATTGTGTGTGGTTGGAGTGTGGGGTTGATAAAGAAACGCTGAGGATGTGAGGCTTCATTATACTCTTCTTTCTACCTTTCTATGTTTGAATTTTTATATAATAGAAGAATTTAAGAGGCACTTAGAGACATGCCTATTATTACAGAAGTGGGGTGTGTATATATACATTTGTGTGTGAAACCCTTTAAAAATGAAAAACCATTTATAAGTGTGCAATATATGATACACACAACTTTGTTTCTGGGGTTTATAGACCCTAAAATTGAAACAAATAATCTTAGGTGGTAAAGGCTTTTAGATGTACTCAGACTCTGACCGAACAAAAATGTTTCAAAGCTACAGACATTAGCCTACCATTTCTTACCCTACCTAAGCATTCCTTTTAATGCTTAGCATCTGTTGTCTGCTGATATAAACTTTTCATCTCAGGCTGAAAGGAAACAGATGTTCCTGTTCTTGTAGAAAAATAATTGGGATTTTCAATAGGAAAATGACATTAAAAAGGAAGAAGGTAAGAAAAAAAGTAAGCAAAACTGATCACAAAATAGAGGAAAAGATGATTAATGAAAGGTGATACGGGAAGTAAAATTCATTTAATTTTTTTTTCAGATCATGAATCTTTTTCAGAACAAGCTACTACTCTTGACTTTCTGATATGCTTCAGATTATTAGTGCTATTTTACTAAATAATTTTCAAAACCAGAAGGAAATCAACTTGATGAGTCCCTTTGCATAATCATTCTGAAGTAAATCACAATTTGTTAGGCCTTCTGAAATTATGATAATTCACTTTCATCTGGCCACCACTACAGCAGATGAAATCATTTATCAATGAAAAGATGAAGATTCATTGATGCAAAGCTTAGTGCTAAAACAAGAAATTACTTGTGATGTTAATACACCTTTTAAAAAATTCTTTACTCAAGTCAATTTGAATATTTACTGCAAATTTAATTTTTATCATTTTACCTAAGAAGATACAATTTCTTGTTTCAGCCATAAGTGAATGTTGAAACTATTAAGTTTGGATATAAGGCAAGAATTCAGTGTAAGGTTTTGTTTTAAATGTATATATAAAAATAGTTTAAGAAACCATCTGACACATTAGGTGTAGAGAGAAAAACAGGGGAAAAGATCCCAGCAGTATAAAGGCACAAAGAACCAATGAGAAAGACAGCAGAAATACACATATTAATATGCTGAACAGTTGTTTGGAGTGCTCAGTGACAGGTTGCTAACTGTACTTCATCTATAGAAAAGCCTAAGCCTACAGTCTTCATTAGTCCTGGATCACTTGAGCTCCGTATAGATTATGTATTTATTTTTAGCACTATCAAAATAAACTGTTTAACCAATTGTTGATTAAGGGCCTTCTTCATGCATAACACCTTTAAGGGAGCTTCAAATGTTGACTGCATCTTATGTAGAAGTAACTGACATATTAATTCCTCCAGTTCAACTGAAATTCACTTTAAAAGAGCTGAATACAAAAGACTGAGAATTTTAAAAACGCCAAATAGTAACAATTTTACTTGTTTTAAGACTTGCTGCTTTTATACAAAACTAGTCATTTATCCCTCTCAGGAGATGGAAGGAGACCCAGAAATGATATTCCTGACCTAATTGTGATAAAAATTATACAGTATTGCAAAAGTGGGTCAGCATTTTATCATTTACAAATCTAGGTCAGGCCAGCATTTTCCAACAAGTTTCTACTTATAAATTTATATGTACCACTATTTTCTCTTAAATTGGAACACATGGAAATGCAGGGATAAATGAAGCCTATAAATAAATATGCAAACACCCCCCCACTTGCCCAAGATAAGTAATCACAGGTGATTAATAATATTTCCATTAACACACAGAAATACTGACCTTTGGTGTTATTAGCATGTAAGTTCAACCTTTGTTGCTTACTGTAAGGTAGCACTTACTTACTGTAAGGTAGGTGAATTATCTTGGTTTAATTTGAAACCAGGTAACCACGATTACTTAATGTTTTAAGGTTAAGAACCTGTCTCTTAGCATAAATGGTCACTATGCATTTGCATTATTTAGGAAATAAACCAATATGCATATTTGCCCTTGGATAAATCTGCACCTCTAAATTATCAGTTTAATTTAATTTCACTTGTAAAATGAGGAGCTGGACTAAATACCCATTTGATCTCATTGGTCCTATTTAAAAAATGTAGACCTTTTTTTTTTTTTTAATATTTTATTTATTTGACAGAGAGAAATCACAACTAGGCAGAGAGGCAGGCAGAGAGAGAGGAGGAAGCAGGCTCCCCGCGGAGTAGAGAGCCGATGCGGGGCTCGATCCCAGGACTCTGGGATCATGACCTGAGCCGAAGGCAGAGGCTTTAACCCACCGAGCCACCCAGGCACCCCAATGTAGACCTTTTCTACTTAACCTTTCCACTTAAAGAACTTTCATGGCTGTGAAGAAAGGTACAGTTCAGAGCAGAAGCACCTCAATTCTGTTCTCCACTGGTAACACAGGTGGTCATTTGGACTTATTTTCATCTCACTGTCATGGTATCTATAACTCATTTGTTATGTTTGTGTTGCTTAGTTCCAGAGCAGTTTTATAGACACCAGAGATCTAAATATAAAGCAACAAGGGGATCAGAGGTGTTAATAGGAGAAAGCATACATAGAACCTTGATAAGCAGTAGACTTAAAAAAAAAAGAAGCAATAAATACTTCACATGTTCTTGATAATTTGATAAGACAAAAGTATTCAAAGGCCAAAGTGCAAATCCTGTTATGAAGAAAGTGTTCTGACCATACAGTCAGAAATGACAAAGACTGATAAAAGGGAAAAACTTTTCAATAGTTGGAGTCAAATGTGGTATGAAGCCTGGCTGTTCATAAGAATAACTTGAAGCTTTTGGGCACCTGGGTGGTTCAGTCGGTTAAGTGTCTGCCTTTGGCTCAGGTCACGATCCCAGAATTCTGGAATGGAGTCCTGCGTTGTTGGGCTCCCTCCCTTTGCCCCTCCCCCTACTCACAATCTTTCTCTGTCAAATAATAAATAAATAAAATCTTAAAAAAAAAAAAAGAATTACTTGGAGCTTATAAAAACTATTGCTGCTTAGAAATTTGGACTGAATTGGGCATGATTCTCTTTCCCCAGATGTAGAGTCATCTGAGTACTAACTCTAGCTGTCATTGTGATGTAGATATTAGAAGACCTGGTCTTTAGAAAACTCCAGCTAGAGAGGGAAGAAATGTAGGCAACAATATATTGCTGTTTTTTGTTTGTTTGTTTGTTTTTTGTGGCAAGTGCTATGGCTGGAGGTACATTGGAGGTATACACACATGGGCTGTGGATGCCCAAATAGAGACCCAGAAGAAAACAGATGGGGTAGGGAAGGATTTGGGGGAAGAAATTTTTAAGGATATTAAGAGGGAGAAAAAGGCAT
This sequence comes from Meles meles, assembly GCF_922984935.1. Classification (NCBI taxonomy): domain Eukaryota; kingdom Metazoa; phylum Chordata; class Mammalia; order Carnivora; family Mustelidae; genus Meles; species Meles meles. The sequence continues at coordinate 75,351,404 of NC_060068.1, read as the reverse complement.
TCTGAAGTTTTTAAAAATTAATGTTAATCTTAAAGCCAGTAGGTAGTTCACAAGAAGCTAAGATGATGAAAATAAATCTTTGACATGATCTATGAGTAGAGTAATTAAACTTCAGCATCTAAGAAGATATGGAAGAATTAAGAGTGACAATTTCTAGGGGCACCTGGCTGGCTCAGTCATTAGAGCATGTGACTCTTATTGCAGGTAGACATTAAAAAAAAAAAAAAGAGAGAGAGAAAAGAAAAAGAAGAAAGAGTAACAGCATCTATTCTTTTTCAAATGAAAAAGGAATCAAATTCTTTAAGTAAGTAACAGTTCTCTGACACTCTAAGAGCACATGTACTCATCTGGTTGTGGCACCTAGGCTAAGATGCTGGAGTATATTCTTGACTAAGAATAGACTGCCATTTTCTAAGTTCTCCAGGAAAGACGCTGTGACTTGTGTCCCATCTATAATCAAAGTTATCAAATTAAATGAGTTTTCAATTAAACGCCTAAAGGTTTAATGCTGTATGGGGTTCTGCAGGAACCTCTGGAAACATAAGCTCAACAGCTTTCAACCCACAATAGCTTTTTTGGGAGTCATGGTTGTTTTTGATACTATAATAAAGGCATGCATCCTTTCTCCAGAAATATACTCATAAATGCAACATTTGGCCTGTGGATTTCATTAAGTTCACTGGGTGTAGAGGCTGTTGGCATTTACCATAACAAAGGTAAAAGGGCTTGAGACAACTTGGGAGATTTCACTATTACTACCACTACATCTGTCCTCTAGCCATGCTGGTTTTACCTTTTTTTCTCTGCCTGGAGATGCAGGCATTTCTTTTGAAAACTTTTCGTGACTCATTTTAAATTTTCCTAAGAGGCCCAAACTATCAAAGGAATCTGCAATAACACAAAATAATACATACAACCTTAAAAATGTGTGGGGAAGGCAGGTCCGAGGTCAAACACCACCTTAAGTTCATTCCTAGAAGAAAAACCACTTCTCCAGAGATCGCCAATAATTAAAACCTACAGTTTGTAAAGCAGGAAGAGCCTGAAAGGTTACTAACTCAACAGACCCCAATTAAGATGTGGAGCTTGGGATTTAGAGCAACAGGCCCGTAGAGACATCAGAGAACGTGAAATAATCCGCGAAAACTGAAGCTTCATGCCTCCAGGAATCAGTGACCAGAAAGAATCTGTATACACGACTGCGTTAAGGCAACCAGCGCAGTTCTTCGAAACAAGTCAGAAAGGTGGACTGTGCAGGAGGCGCTGGTACCTGTGACCGCGGGATCTCTCTGGGGGCGGTGGGCCCTGGTTCGCCCCGGTTCTCCCTGGCTAGGCGTGCAGGGCCCACATGGTCCCCGGGCCTGAGCATCTTCCGAGCCCCGCAGAATCAAGGTAGTGACAGGGCTCCCTGGCCCGCGCAACCAGGGCCGCCGCCCAACCCTCCAGCCCTAGCTCGCGCCCGGAGCCCTTCACCAAGCTAGGGTGCAATCCCACCGCCCCAATTCTTACCATAGTGAGGCCGGCGAAGCCCCAGCCACATCACCCTTCCGGGCCCAGGGCGGAAGAGGCGTGCACGCCCCGCCTGCCCTTCTCGCTCCCTTCCCGCATCCGGTTGGGCTTGTCAGGATAGCTCCTCCCGAGCCGCGCGACCCGGACACCAGGATAGGCTCCTCACGACCGGAAAAGGCAGGAGCTAAAAGACGTCAGGCGCCCCTGCGGAAGTGGACCACACTCTCATTGGCTGCGGGACGTCTGTCTGTGGGAGCGGGCCTTTTGGAGGAGACCGGAAGTGGAGGCACTGAGAGGTAGGGTGCGGAAGTGTGAGCTACGTAGTTTAGTAATAGTAAGTTAGTAATAGTAATGACCGTTTGTGATGTTTTTTTTCCCCCCTCACTTTCTTTTTTTAGTTCCCTATCATTTCCCTCTAGAATACCTCAGTGCATGATTTTTCCCAGCTCGGAGTCCCCTCAATATGTAAGCTCCTGGACCTTACGTTGATGCACTCTCGGGGACGCCTGGGTTCTCTAAACGTAGGCGCAGGGTGTGCACTTGCTACGCCCCCCGTTCAATTTCTCCCTTTGCACCCGAGGGATTCTGTAGAATGCAGAGCGCCTTTGCCGTGCCCTGTAATGGTTTGTGGAAGTAGGAAGGCATTTGAATCCGGAGGGTTGTGTCGAGTAGGCTGTTGGACCCTTCGGACGCTGGCCTTCCCTGTCTCCCAATCCCTCGCTCTTTGTAAACTGTCCGTTGGTTTCACCTGGGGCCTAAAGCATACTAGGCCCTTAGGAGTAAGAAACTTGGTGTAGTAACAAATAGAAAGAAACTGCCCTTTCCTGAGTTGAGTGGTTGCCCAGGTATTCTAGAGAAGTGTTCCATCAGGGAGAGGAATCGCATGCCAACTTTCTCTTTTAATCAGTAGTAGTAGTATTTAGCTTCTTTTAGTTTGGATAATCCCATTAGATGACGCTTTATTTTCCACCCGTTTTTGTCTTTGCATAACCCAAATGGGGAAACAAGTGTTTTGATGTATTCAGTTCGCATAGTTTTTAGGAACCTAATATATGGTTTTTGAATTAAAATGGTATTGCTTTTTTTACCAGTAGTCAAACTCCCTCATTCTCCTTCCTCCCTTTTTACTTTATATCTAGTGTTGATAATGTTAATGGTTTCCTTTTGCATGATTTCCTTTTTTAAAATTCACTGATGGGCACATATATTAAAAGATAATGGTTTTTCTTAACTGCTTGTTTTCTCTAATCCCCAACTAGCCACCACAGTTTAAGGTTAAGGCTCTTTGTGTTCTAGTGTTTGTCTTTGTCTTTCTTCTCCCCTCCCTTTTTTATATTCTTTCCCCTGTGGCTCTTAGATTAAGACCCACCTTTGACCTGCATGTTGTTTCTTTTAACTTGAAGAAATGCTTCTCTTAACTTTTCTCCACTTCTCCATTTATTGCTCTTCTGAACAAAAATCCTCTAAGGATTTTATGTTCCAAATCCCCATTCCTCTTTTTCTGTACTTTTTTTTTTTTAAGATTTTATTTATTTATTTGACAGAGATCACAAGTAGGCAGAGAGGCAGGCAGAGAGAGAGGGAGAAGCAGGCTCCCTACTGAGCAGAGAGTCTGATATGGGGCTCAATCCTGGGACCCTGGGATCATGACTCAAGCAGAGGGCAGAGACTTTAACCCAATGAGCCACCCAGGTGCCCCCTTTCTGTAATTTTTTAAGATCATTCCCGCATGGCTTTTGGTCCCACCCTTCCCCCAAATGCTCTTCTTAGTGTCATCAGTGGTTTCCAGGTGTTAATCATTCCATCTTTTTTTGTATTTGAACTATCAGCAAACTTTGATGTAGTTAATCCCTTCCTTCTTCGTGGTGTATTTTCTTCACTTCATTTCCAGGACATCACACTCTTGGTTTTCCTTCTACCTTATTGGTTCCTTTTGTCTCCCTTCTGTTCTTCTTGATTTCTTATTGCTAAGTGTTCCGGGGCTTCAATCTTTGCTTTTCTTCTTTTCTTCTTTTTACACTTTGTTTTGATTATATCATTAAGTCTTAATGACTTTAAATAACCTTGTGTATACTGAAGGCTCCCGAATTCATATTCTTAGTTCCCTCTCTTTCTGAATTCCAGACTTTAATACTAGAGGAAACTGGGTGGGATGTATATGGGAACTCTGTATTATCTTTGCAACTTTCCTGTAAATTCAGTATTACTCCAAAATAAAAAGTTTATTAGAAGAAATTTAACATTAATTCTTTGCGTAAAACCATTTTATGACTTCTCATTTGATTCATGATAAAAGCTAACATCTTGACATGGGCCTACAAAGCTCTACATGATCTGTTTTCCTATTACCTTCCTGACTTCAGCACTTTGTATGCTCTCCCCTCACTTTGTCTTAGCATATTGGCTTCCTTGTTTCTTTCTTTTTTTTTTTTTTAAGATTTTATTCATTTGCTACAAAGAGAGAGAGAGAGATCATAAGTAGGCAGAGAGACAGGGGGAAGCAGGCTTCCTGCTGAGCAGAGAGCCCAATGCGGGGCTCGATCCCAGGACCGTGAGACCATGACCTGAGCCGAAGGCAGAGGCTTAACCCACTGAGCCACCCAGGTGCCCCTGGCTTCCTTCTTTCTTAACCCCCACTTCTGCCTTAGGGCCTTTGCACTGGCTGCTTCATCTGCTTGGAATGATTTTTCCCAGACATCCTCCCAGCTGATCTTCATGTATGTACTCAAACATCATCTTTTCAATAAAGCCTACCTCAACCTCCTATTTAAAATTGCAGGTTTGCAGCTATCCCCCTTTCCCCCACTGGCCTCTGTACTCCCAGTTTTCTCTATCCTGTCTTATCTTCTCCCTTGACTCTAGCACTTATCACCATACTATATATTTTACATATTTATTATGTGTTTTTTTTCATTGTTGGTCTCCAAAGGAAAGAGTTGTTACCTCTTTTGTTTCCTTATGCCAAATTCTAAAGCACTAACTGATGCATAGAAGTGCACATGTTTTAGTTGAGTGAATGAATTTGACTTGGTATTTGAATTTAGTCATCCTTGATTTGCAGTCATTGTGAAACATTGAATTGTTTATGGTTTCCAGGTATTATGCTGTTTCTTGCCTCCAAGCTTTTGCTCATGCAGGGCCTTCTGCATGGGGTGCCTTTTCTTATCTTTTTCCTTTTCACCTTTTAAGATTCATATCAGGTGTAACTCAGGGAAGCCTTCCCTGAAATGTTAGGCTGGCTTACATGACTCTTGAGAGGAGATACCATCCGGCCTCTGCACTTTACAAGCTTGCAAAATAAATATTTTGGGGTGTTTTTTATCTCACTAGGGAGATCAGAATGTGTCTTACTCATTCTGGGGATATCAAAGCCTGGTATGTAGGAAGCAGTGGTGAATGTTTTAATGCATTAATGGCATGACCAAAGTCACTTAGCTATGAGGCAGTAGAGCTTGGATTTTAAGCTGACTCTTTTGGGTATAAAATCAGTGGTCTATTTGCTATACCTTGTTCTCTAGGAAAAAGGTGGCTGTCCTTAAAATAATAGAAGGATCGTTTTTATACAGGTAGGAGGTAGTTAATCATTTTACAGTCCAGGGCAGTTTGTTCCTTGTCATTTGTGAAGCAGCCAGCGCTGATGAGAACATGAGTTGTGCTTTTTTCCCTAAGACATTGGCTGAAATGAACAGAGGGTTATTATAGTCATTATAGTCAGCAGTTTTTAATGTTGATGAGACAGGGCTCTTTTTGGAAGAACACCCTTGAGACTTTTGTTGCCTCAAAGGGGGAAATCCACGCTAGAATTCCAAAATGCTCATGAGGCATCCATACTTTTGGTAGATGCCAGTACTGCCAGTATCTTTAAATTAAACTTTTGATTGTGTGCCATTGGGAAATCCCAGGCTATTTTCAAGATATTGCAAAGATTTTTCTCACAGTGATATGGAAATTTGTTGTTAAGGTTGAGTTAAAGATAATTAGTTTGTTAACATAATTTCTGATACTTGGCACAAAACTTAGGTAATTTTGTATTTAAAACACTGTTTAATTGTAAATAATGAACCAGACTTCTAACTACCTTTCATGGTAAACATTTTGAATTAAACTGTCCTCTGAATATTATCATCATTGTCATAGTCCATAAATCAATCTTTTTATAATGTTGCATATCCTTCAGGACTAACAGAAAAGGAAACAATCTGACTATAAATTCTGAAAAGCCTTCAGCAGCTTTCAACCCCAGCAGTGGAGTTGAAAATGATGATTAGGTTTGGGATTAAGTAATCAAAAGCAGCTCTTGCTAAATTTGTGCCTTGTTTCTTTGAACTTTACTAACCCTGTAAAAGGGTACAAAATGTTGAAATAAGCAAGAAAGTCAATCAGGTCTTTGTGTGAGAAGATGCTGTTGAATAAAGAAAGACCTTGCTCAACTGGAACAGAAGCAAGCGGCTGCTAAGAAATAAGATGCAGCCATTGTTGAGGAGACTCATCAAAGTCTTGACAGTATAAATATTGACATGCTGAGATATGTCAATATTTACCATGGAATTTGGAAGTTGCCAAGTTCCTGTTTAAGAAATGTGACCCTAGCATTGAACACAGTATATCAATAAATAAGGAACATGTCCAATGAACAGCTGCTCAGAGAAAGTAGGATAACATCTGTCTAAACTTTGGAGCATTTAAAGTTGAATTAAAAAAAATTTATTGACAGTTCTTTGCTAATTTATAGGTGGATGCTTATATAACATAGTACACTAATATAGTTCCATATGGGGGCTTATGTGTTTTTAAAAAAATGACAGTGTGGTCGCAATTTATAATTTTGTAAAATCTATAAACTTAATTTAAAAACTCTTGCCATAATCCTGTGTTTAGGAACGAACCTCATCATTTTACACATTATTACAAAAATTGGCTCAACTCAAGACTTAGATATTACTTTTGGAAACCAAAGTTTATGCTCTGAGAATTTAGCAATAGAGAAAGCATAATAAGTTCCTGAAGTTTGAATGTGATAAGATTTGTTCTGATTGTTTGATAGTTGTATCTCAGAAGAAAATGAGTGGATTAAAGGGCGAGTAAAGTTGATATGTTTGGTTGAATATTGCAGATTACCACTGTTAATTCCCATATGGATATCACTATAATAGAGCATTTGATGCAAAGTAAAGACACATTTGAAGCTTTTATATCCAGTCACTGGAACCATACAAACAATCTTACATCTGTTTTGCAGACGTCTAGAGGTTAAACTGAGCATTCTTTGAATGATGGTCCTAAAACAGTCCTAGAAGAGCTTTAACCATGAGTATCAGGACTAGTCCTCTCATTGCTTTTCTTTTCTAATAACAGAGACTGATGGCTTTTGTATAGCAATCTAATTGTTTAACCACATCACACTCCTCTAAGTTTATATTGAGAAGAATGGATGGAATGTATAGTTGAGGTCATATATTCTGCCAGGAGCTACATTTATTTCTATAAATATCTTATAAACGTGAAAAAATGAATCGTATTAGAGGTTCATAAAAAGCTTTTAATGTATTCTTTTGCGCATATTAAAGATGAAAGAGAAATAAACAATTTTAAAATGTAAATTGATTGGGTCCCTCTTTTAGAGCACATTTGCCAATATTTTGAGGTAAGCTGTTGAGTTTTAAGGAGAAAACATTAAACTTGTTAATTAATGATTTTATTATTTTTTAAAGATTTTATTTATTTATTTGACAGAGAGAGAGAGATCACAAGTAGGCAGAGAGGCAGGCAGAGAGAGAGGAGGAAGCAGGCTCCCTGCAGAGCAGAGAGCCCGATGCGGGGCTCGATCCTAGGACCCTGAGATCATGACCTGAGCCGAAGACAGCGGCTTAATCCACTGAGCCACCCAGGCGCCCCTAATTAATGATTTTAAAACTTGGAAAGCATCTTTTTTGCCATGTAACCAAGACTTGAACCTTTGTTTTGAATAGACATTTCTTTTTTTTTTTTTCCCCCAGAATCATTAGGGCCTTCTGGAAAATATTCACCAGTTGTCTTCTTGAACCACCTGTTACCAGTTATTTATCATGTAGCAATAACAAAGTTGCCCAGTGCTTTCAAATGTCATGTGTTTTAGAACTGAAGAGAGTGAACTGAAAATTGAAATTGTTAAGCTGAAAATGTGAAACTTCCTGTTTGGTGTGTAATGTTATGAGTTTAATTTAGTGTTTCCCAAAGTTTGGTACTCATGCTACTAACAGAATATACACATTGCAGGTACTATGAGATAATTGAGGTTTAGAGAATTAAATAATTTTCTGAAGTCCACACAACCACGGAATGATAGTGAGGATTTCATACTGAGGTCTGACTGATTCAAAAGCCTGAAACAGAGGAGCTTAAACAGAAAGGAACTTCTTGGCCTCATACCTAAAATATCTATGGTTAGATCTAGATTCTGGTTTTGCTGGAATCAGACCTGAGCTGCTGTGCACACCTCTGTTTCACTTTCTGCTCTGTTGGTTTTGTTGTCAGCAGCTTAGGCTCACAGTGTTATAGCATCAAATCCAGTAGAGAAGATTCTACATTCTTAAGTCTTGGAATTAGGCTTTACTGGTCTTAGTTGTCCTAACTTGAGTCGTGTGCTCATCTCTGTGTCAGTCACCAGTGCATCTTATATCAGTATTTCAGGTGTAGTGATGATCAGATAAAGACTATTTAACCAAAGAGCCAACACTGAGCTCAGTATTTCTTAAATAGGCTCCTAAGTTTTAAGGTATTGAATTATGTATCTGAATTATATATTTAAGAACACATTTCTCATAGATGACTTTGTCTCTTTTTATAAAGGTACCCTATAACAATATAATGAGCTTGGTGGTCAAATAATGCGGAGGGAACTATTTTCCATTTATTCATTTTATTGTAGAAGATTTCAAACATATATAAAGGTAGAGAGAACATAATGGACTCCTGTGTACCCATCACCTAGCACAATTATCAGCTCGTGAATCTTTTGCTTTTATCTTGGAACATCCTCCCACTAGAGTCCAAAATAAGTTCAGGGATGTGGTTGAAAATGACTTAAAGTAAAAAAATTACAGCGTGGGAAATAAGTAGTAATTATTCATCCAGTTTGGAGTGTGTTGTTTGTACTTACATCTTTCAAATCATGTGAAATTGCCATTTTTGGTAGGTTAAACATTGTTAAATATGGGCAGTTACTCATATTTCTTAAATATTTTTGAGTGGCTGAATTAGGTAATGTCACCAGTTGAGGATATGTTATAGGGTTCTTTTTTTTTCAGGATTAACTTTTTGTACCCCAATCTTAACATTCATCCCATTTGCCATTAGAAATAGGTAGGTACAGTTGTCAGTAAATGGTGGGTTTGTGAGTAGGGGAAAAAGTACAGTACAAGTCCTGTTTCTTTGTTGTACAAGTGCTTTTAGTTACATTTCATTCTGAGGAGCACATTTTTCAGGTAGAAAAGACTGTATATACACTTAACTGATGGTATTTCACTCTTCTGAAATTAAAATACAAAAGTGTCAAAATTTCACAACTTACAAAATCATAATTACTAAATTCTTAATGAGGAAAGACTGTTGTTTAGCTAATGCTGTATTTCAGGTATTATCTCTTCAGCGCTGGTAAGTGTCATTCTCACAGGAAACACTGCAATTAGGACTGAAGTGTTTTTGTGAAAGTTTAGAAAGTTTCCAAAATGATAAGTATGCTCTCATCCTTTCTGCCAAGTTTATTGGTAATTAAGAGTGTCCATTTGATGAATAGAAAGGAAGTCCTGGAACTTTGGGTCTAATTTTCAGGGCATTTTGGATCTAGGTGTTAGATTTTATGTGGGAAATTTAGTCAAGTTATTTTATTGTTTTAAAATACTTAGTTCATTGGGTAATGAAAAAAGAAAGAGGAAGCGAACTTTAAATGAATCACTGAAACTAATGATTATTAATGGTATTTGTAAAAGATAAGTAGAGGAAATGAGCAGTTATATGATATTTGGAATGGCAGTAGTTGCCATTCCAAAGTCATAAGAGGTAGTTGAGAAGGGACTATGACCATGGCAAAGATGCTTTGATTTTTAGACAAATTTTGTAGTTCTAATGCTTTCTTCCTGAAGCATCAGACTGTTAACTTGACCTCTAACTTGAACATTTACTGTATTTTACAAGTTTTTGAACAAGATTATATCCACCATCTTAACTATATTTTACTCTGACTTCGGATGACCATCCATCCTAGTTTGTCTGAGTCTGGGAGGTTTCCTGGACATGGGACTTGCAATGTTGAAACCAGGGAAACCTGGACGGCTGGTCACTTTATTTTCATTTCTAAATTAATAGAATGGAGGCAATATTGACATGATTAGAAAAGTATTTAATAATACTACAAATTCTTTACCCTTAAAGTTTAGATACTTGGAACTTGAAAATACAAATGCCAAGAAAGCATTTCTTCTATAGAAAGTTAGCTTGATATTTTTGTTTAATTGCTTTGGAAATTTAAAGTTAAATTGATTTTGTGGTCATTTAAGGAAAAAAAAAAAACCTTAATTTACCCTTTAGTCAGATAGATAACTCCAACCAGCAAGTTAACATGCTGTTAATGAAAATGTTAGGAAAAAAAAAAAAAATGAAAAGGCTAGGAATCATTTATTAATTTCAAAAAGTTATCAGTGGGGGAATTCTGGGAAGAGAAACATTAGTAACCAATGCTTTTAAAAAATGCAAAACAAATAGGAAAATCATCATTTTCTTTGCACTTAGTTTTCTGAATTGTGTGATGTTTGTCTTATTAAAAGTAAATAGCCCAGTGGTTGTTGCATAACAATTTCTTTCCTTTTTATGTAGCAATCCATATGGTCCGACCCTTGAATTTTTGTAATATGATAGAACTTTAAAAAAATTTATTACCATACTTCAATTTACAATTTACAACTTTCTTTTCTTTCTTTCTTTTTTTTAAAGTAAGGTTCAACAAAATAATATCAGGAATCTAATTACAGGCTTAACTGTGCTGTATGCTAATCTTTATTCTGAATTCACTTTAGGTATCAGCCTACTTTTATGAACAAGGGACACTTAAGTTAATTGCTTCATTAGAAACATGCATTTAGTCCTTTCTGATCTCTAAGTACAACTCCTTGGCATAGCTGCAGAAGTCTGAACACCTGCAGCCCAAGCAGCTTGAAAAGAAGCCGTAACTTACTATAAAGGAAAATAAAAGAAGCTCAAGTTCAAAATGGTGTTATCAATGATATAGTGTTGTCACTAACTTGAGCTGACCTAAGAGAGTTGGCTTCTGCACTGCTCCTTATCAGCATCCAAAAGGGCATACAAAATTCTTTGTAAACTAATTTAAAAAGCGTCTTGTTTATTCAGAGGCAACTGTGAATGGTATTTGTTCAGAGTGTAGATCACATCAACTGCATACCAGCCAACAACTTATTTCTCTTCTAAGAAGGAAGCCAAGTATCAAAGACACAAAGTACTAAAGATAAGCGTCTCAATTCTCAACTGTTCTGAGCTCTCAATAAAGCTACTGAATTACAAATTGGGGTGGGACTCAACTGTTTCCACCTGCAGGCTTCTCTTAGATCCTTGGCTCTGGCTGGGAGAGGTGCCGATTCTAGTGCGACCTTTAGTGCCCTTAGAAAACAAAACACACGCTTTCTTATGGCCCTAATCAATCAGTCCCTCTAAAGAGGATTGCACCCCTTTCTTCAAGTATTTGGGGGCAGACAAACTATGGCTGACTATTCCCATTTACAGGGCTACTGGAAGCAAAGAGATCATTGGTTTGCTCTTAGGATTCTTGAAACTGGCAAGTCATCCATTTTCCTATTTTTGCGGTTGGTTCTTAGATATTTTGTATTTGATATTTAATGAGGGGGTGACTTCAGTAAGTAGAAGAATGAATTTCATTCAAAAGTCATTCAAATAATACATCATCAGCAAATTAAAACTCAGTTGATAGAAAGCATCTGAGGCTTACTGAGGCACAAAGTATTTAAAAAAATTTTTTTGTTGTTTTTTTAAAGATTTTATTTATCCATTTGAGAGAGAGAACATGAGAGGGGAGAAGGTCAGAGGGAGAAGCACACTCCCCATGGGGCTGGGAGCCCAGTGCGGGACTTGATCCCAGGACTCCAGGATCATGACCTGGGCCAAAGGCATTCGCTTAACCAATTGAGCCACCCAGGTGCCCGGCACAAAGTATTTTTATACTGAGTGGTCACATTTGGGCTCTTAAAGTTAAGTGCTTAAACATGACTCACAGGTAGCATCCAAAGTTTCAAATCTGAGTTTAGTGAAATAATGGAATCTTTAAAATAATTTAATTTTAGCTGTGAGTACGTAGAGTTGATCAGAAAACTGGAAAATACTTGAAACACAAATGATTCAAAGATGTTAAAACTAATCTGACCCCTAAATGTCTATTTAACATTACTGAGATTAAAGCCCTTTATGTCATTGTGAAAGTAGAGTGAAGCATCTGGAATATTGAATTTTAAACTGCTTTGTATAATTAGCAGTTTGTCACTTGTTTCAAATATGGTGAAAAATGGCAGTGAAACCAATTGCTGTTTTAGAGGAATTTTAAGTGCTGAATTTTCTTTCCACAAAGTTACATTAATTGCTAACAATAGCCATGCTTCTTGAGAGATATTTAAGAAGGAAAAAGCTGTGCAAGTGTCTCTTTGTGTTTGTATATAAATTCTAGAGAGGCAAAAAGTGGCCTTCAAGAGTAGTTTCTAGGGGCACCTGGGTGCCTCAGTGGGTTAAAGTCTCTCTCTCTGCCTGCCTCTCTGCCTACTTGTGATCTGTCTGTCGAATAAATAAATAAAATCTTAGAAAAAAAAAAAAGTAGTTTCTATTACCTCCCCCTCCGAGGCCTATTAGAATTATGTAAATCTCTATGTGTCTTTTTCGATGATTGACATGGAAAAATAGTAATACACATTTTCCAGTAATTTTCAAATTTAAGGATTACAGAGCAGGTGGATAATTAACTGCATTAACACTTAATAGTGTTTTGATTCATTGATTTAAAAGAAATTTATTCACAAATGGGAAACACATTTCAGAAGTAAGCATACTGAGGCAAAAAAGACCTCAATGTAGGAAAAATTTTTCAATAAATGAAATATGTAGAAATAATTACATTTTTTAGTGGAAGATGTAGTCAAACCTACACATTTACATATTTTAAACACATAAACATACTTAATTGGTGTGGCTACAAGAATGATTATTTTAAAGCTTGGTCTTTTAGTGGCAGGAATAATAAACAGTCTTCTGAGTACACTAGGTAGAAGTTAGAATTATTGTTAATTAACCAATTTGGAGGTATCTTACACTCTTAATTTTAGATACTTTTTTTCTTTTATTTTGGAAATTGCCCTGCTTCCTTGTGCTTTTTACTGTTAAGGTAGAATAGCTCTAGCATTCTATAATTAAGCATCCCTCTCACTCCCAGAAGATAGAGATCTGTAGTAAGTTGGGTTTTGTTTTGTGAAGAGCTGACAAAGTGAGTTGTTTTTATTTTCATATTCAGTTGTGTGAAGAGCTGACAAAGTGAGTTTCTCATATTCAGTTGTTTTTATTTTCATATTCAGCTGTTAATTGAGAAAAATAATATGCTTTATTTATGAAAATAATTTTAAATTGAGAAAGCAAATTAAAACTGATTTAAAAATTTGCTCTTGCTAAAACTTATTCAGTTGTCAGTGAAGTGCCAATTAATTTACTTTTGGATTTTTATAGCATATTATATATATATATATATATATATATATATATATATACACATACATACTAGTCATAAAAGTTTTGAAAATTTTATACTCTTCTCCCCAAATAAAAGATTAAAGAATTTTTTTTAGCTTTTTCAGGATTATCTAGGAAGAGATTCATGCTCTGTGATTAAAGAATAATTCTCTGTAGTTTTTCATCTTTGGAAGTTTATGCTTTGTTCCTGGCTTTGACTTTTTGTAACGTTTTTTCTTTGCATGTTTGTAATTTTTAGGGTATTTTTGTTCTGCATGTTAGCTTCTACAGCTTAAGCATCTCTTAATGAAGTGCACGTGGTTAAGGGATATTCCAGTATTAGAAAAAATACAGTTATTTGCTTTGAACCAAGTGTATGTCCTACCACAGTTTGGTAAGTAAGGTCAGTCTGGGCAAGGTTCTAGAGTAAATTACCAGAAAAATGGTTTTTGAATTCATAGAAGAAGAACCTTGAACGACTAGAAATGAAATTGGGATCAGTAAGAAAAGTCTTTACTCTTCATATTGTTGAATATAGTAATTTTTTTTTTTTAGCATTCAACTTGGACAACTCATTTGCCATTTATGGACCTCTGTTTTTCTCATCTGTAAAAATTACAAATCAGTATTGACTAGAACTATGATTTACTGAGTTTTGTGGTTGACTAGCTATTATGTGTTTAGTTTTACTTATTTCCTTGGTGCTTTGTGTAGCTGAGAGACCAATATACAAAGCATCACTGGTGATAGTTTCTTGCAAAAATACTAATTTTATTCTTTTATAACAGGTGACCAGAAATGGAGAGAAAAGTAAGCAGAATCTGTCTTGCTTCTGAACCTGATACAATTCATTTTCTACAAGTGGCTTGGGAGAAAACACTAGGATCTGGTTTTGTTATTACACTTACTGATGGTCAGTCAGCATGGACCGGGACAGGTAATATTCAAAGCAAATTTTTTTAAAAATAAAATTTTGAGGGGCGCCTGGGTGGCTCAGTGGGTTAAAGCCTCTGCCTTCGGCTCGGGTCGTGATCTCAGGGTCCTGGGATTGAGCCCCGCATCCGGCTCTCTGCTCTGCGGGGAGCCTGCTTCCTCCTCTCTCTCTGCCCGCTTGTGATTTCTCTCTGTCAAATAAATAAAATATTTAAAATAAATAAATAAATAAAATTTTGATAATGTGCTGTTGTTCAGTCCTTAGTGACAATTCAGAATTAAGGTGTTTCTTTAGTTGATTCTGGGTAAAATTTATATGACTGCTGTACTTGTTATTGCTCTCTAATATACGTGTGGATTTATAATATTTAGTGCCAATTTCTATAATGAATAGAAGGATAGAGAAATAAGCATGTGCCCCAGCAAATTCTGGTTACTAATTGAATCTTCATACTTGGGCTGGTTAGGATTTTTAAGTGATCTCTTTATACAAAATGTAGGTAGTACTTTATACACTTCTTCCCCCACCGCCCAAGACCCCAGGGAAATATTGGGAGGCATAGGAAGGTGATTTGGCTGGGCCAAGGGATGGTGCTAGCTTGGTGGAGTGGGGTGGTGGTGATTTTCTTTTTATTTCAGACACTTACATTGTTTGAATTATTTTCTAGTGAACATGTATTACATTTGCAACAAAAACAAAACAGTTTTAGAGATTTTGTAAACCAAGGTTCAAATCTTCATGTGGGATTTTGGCTTTTATTTCATGAAATAGACTTTGAATCTTTTGTGTCTCTCGCAGTACTCTTTTAAAAAGCGTAATGGCCTAGAAATTATTTATGGAACATGGCAGGTGTAAAGTGAAAATATATAGAATTCTGTTTTGCTCATGTGGTGAAGTTTTCGTGCTCTTCTAAAACACTTTTTGAAACATTTGAGAAACTGTCTATAGTTATGCAACAGTCATTTCTAGAGTTATGTTGTAAATTACGTTTTAGGTAGAATAATTTTGTCATGTCAATTTACATGCCATTTATATGTTCTATTAATTTTGAAATATTTCCTTAAAACTTGTTACTATAATTATTATGTCATCTTTTAAAATTACATGGTGAAGTTTTGTTTCTTGTATATTACAAATTCTGTTACACAGTACAGTCACACTGAACTTATACTTGCAGGGTTTTTAAAAAAACTCTTATGACAGAGAGCAGGGAATGCTGGTTTAATGAAATAGAGAAATTTCAGGCATAATGTTTGCAGTACCTATTATGGCATCTATTTAAGTTGTAAACTTCTATGTAAGAGAAACCAGTCATTGCTTGGTTGTTACCATGGAGAAGTGAAAGAGAATTTTTCAGGTTAGCTCTGTGCATGCTAGTATACCCAGGTGGCAATAGCTTTGTTTTAGAAAGGGGGTGCACATGACTAAAGGTAATGGCAGTAGGTTAATGCCAGTTGTCTGGAGAGAAGAGGAGTTCCAACCAAACAGCCCAGGAGGCAGATCCTAGGTGAAATGGTTGCTTGTATGTGTATTTATAACTTAGATGTTCCCAACTGACAAATGGCTTATTGTGTATAATGAGTTATGATTAGACAGATGACCTTGAGATGCTATGTTGTTTGCATTTTTTTTCATTAAGGATTGGGGACAAAAGAATATACTGATTAAGTTTTGATTTAACCAGAAATTTAAGCTGAATTTACATTTATGGAACAATTTGTGTATGCCATAATGTGCTGCCAGTTGTTGTTGTTCTTCTTCTTATTATTATGAATATTGTTTCACTAGATTCATTAGGAGCAAGGAATGCATCTGATTTGACTGTCACTCATTCTTTATAAGTACCTAGACCAGTGCCTGGGACCTCCATGTTCAATAGATATTCTTTAAAGGGATGCCTCAAATGTATAGAACTTCTTAGGAAAAAAGAAAGTGAACCATTTTTTTAGAATTAGCATTTTTTTTATTTTAAAGATTTTATTTATTTATTTGACAGACAGAGATCACAAGTAAACAGAGAAGCAGGCAGAGAGAGAGGAGGAAGCAGGCTCCCCACTGAGCAGAGAGCCCGACGTGGGGCTTTATCCCAGGACCCTGAGATCATGACCTGAACCGAAGGCAGAGGCTTAATCCACTGAGCCACCCAGGCGCCCCTAGAATTAGCATTTTTGATGAAAACTCCAGTTTCATATTTATTTATCGTTGGCATTGATCAGAAATATAGTATGCTTTGCTATTTGTTTTTTAGCTAATGAATAATGTGAGCAAAATGTGATAGAAAACTTCAATCCTTTGTTGTGTTGTTAAAATTTGGTTTGCTTACTAACCAGGCTTTCAGACAGAAAATTTTACAGTGTACCATATATGGTTGTTTTATTTTCAAAGATACTAAAGTTTTGAAACTCACAAATGTTTTATATATCTTTCATTATTCATTTCTATTTTCTTGTATAAATTTCAGGGACAAAGTATCAAACCAAATAATATAACATTGTTTCCATGGTTAGTTGAAACTTATTACAGAAATATGATTTGACTTGGCACTTTGTAGATAGACAATAACATGATTAAGAACATTGAAACAATTACATAATTGAAACATGAAAATGGATTTCCTTCCTATACCTCATCCTGTTTTTTTGTACAACTTTTTGATTGCTGTAACCTTCAATTTGGATAATTTTTTTTCTCTTTTCATTTGAGTAAAATTAAAAGGATGTGGGGTTCCTTTTAATCTCCCACACACTAAATTCACTGATTTCTTTTCCATTAGTAATGTTTTATCTAATGAGTGTTTTGAGGTCTAATTATCATGTGGTTTATCATCACTTCAACATTATAGAGGTTTGTATCGCACACTTAAGTCACAAAGTAGGTTAATGATTGATGACTATTATATGAACTTTATAAATCTATCAGCACTAAGAAACTTACCCATCTCTGGAGTAATTCACTGAAAAGTAAACTTTATTAATACATTTATTTATTTATTTATTTTTGAAGGTTTTATTTATTTATTTGACAGATGGATATCACAAGTAGGCAGAGAAGCAGGCAGAGAGAGAGGAGGAAGCAGGCTCCCCGCTGAGCAGAGGGCCCGATGCCGGGCTCGATCCCAGGACCCTGGGATCATGACCTGAGCCGAAGGCAGAGGCTTTAACCCACTGAGCCACCCAGGCGCCCCTATTAATACATTTATTATCAAGTAATTATATTCATTTATATTTGTTCTAACCATTGATATTTGGTGACCTATATGGAGATTATGTGTCAGAGTACAGGGGAAAAAGGATTTTTAATAAATGCAGTGAAGTAGGTCCATGATGTGATACCAACAAGATCTGTAAAGGGATGCTAAGGCTGTCATTAAAGCACCAACACAAACTAAGATTATGCACAGTATTCAGTTCATTATCCGTAAAGATTCAAAAGAAAAAAATCTTTCATTGCTTACATCTTCATCTACCCACAAATAGTGTTAAAATGATGCTTTCTTGGATCCTGTGTATCTGAGAATAATTCCTTGGTTTTTGGTCATGTTGGCCTGCTTACTTTTTATGCTATTATTATGTGGTTCAGCTGTATCCTTGCTGAATTTTATTATTTCCATGGCTTTTATTTCTGGTCACCAGAGTTTTTGGAGCAGTGAGTGCTTACAGCTGTGCTTCTTCCAGATGTTCTTAGCACAGTGACCAAGTTGTTTTTCCAGAGCTGAAGTTCTGAATATGCAGTCAAAATTTCACATTTACTATTAATGGAAATATTCAAGTAAATTTTTTTCTTAAAATTTTTCACAGTTTTTAAAGGGAAGTATAAATAGAAAATTTTCTTTCATACTTTTTTCCTCTTAAAAATGAAATATTCCATAATACTAGAACAGCATTCACAGATGGTATAATGTAAGAAAATATCTAAGATGTCAGCACTTGAATTAGGCTGCATGAGGCTGGAATTTCTGTCTTTTAAACTTTTGTATCCTTGGTGCCTAGAATAGTACTTGTTTTAACATAGTAGATACTGAGTAAGCATTGTTTTAAGTAAGTGAATGAAACCGATAGATGCTATGAAATATTTTCAGATATGTATCTTTTCATTTTATTGAAATTTAGAATGCTTTTCACTGGATTTTTATTAATAGGCATCCTTTCTTTCTTTTTTTAAGATTTTATTATTTGAGAAAGAGAGATAGAGGGAGAGAGAGCGTGAGCAGCAGAAATAGGGAGAAGCAGGCTCCCCACTGAGCAGGGAGCATAATTGGGCCTCGATTCCGGGACCCTAGGATCATGACCTGAGCTGAAGGCAGACGCGTAACTGACTGAGCCAACCCAGGAGCCCTCTTTTGTGTTTTCTGTTACATTAAAGATGGTTTCCACAGATTTATTTCCTGTTCTCTGTGAAATATTTTCTCTTCTTAGGTATTTATAACTCTTCAGAATTACCCAACACAAAATATGAGATTATTCCTTAACTAGGAACCATTAGTCTTCTTATTTTTGTTTCTGTATCTTTTTTTTTTTTCCCCAGAAGAACTATTAGGGTAACTGAAAGGTCATTAGATTTGATAAATAGATTTGATAGTGGTGTTCATCTTAAATATGCATCTGCTTCAGAGAGAGACAAAATATATGAAAGGATTTTTAGAAGCTGTAAAATCACATAAAGAATATAAAAGTTTTTGTTCTTACCGTTTTTCAACATCTGTTTTGAGATTCATATTTCACTATCAGAAATGGCCAGAAGTGGATAATGAAAAATATATGGATATGTTTCAAAATTCTCTTCCTCTTTGCCTGTCATGGGGCATTCAGACGTACTTGATAGCATACAGACCAAATGTATGAAAATCTGTGTTATATTTTTAGGGTTTCTTTTGTCAAGCTTTCATTAATTTCTGTAGTATGTCCTACTATTGTGTTTTTTTAATACTATGGAAGGAAATAGTTTTTCCAGTGTCCCCTATCTGCCTCACCACAAAACCAAACAACCAAGAGACCATAAGTATGAATCCGTTTGACCACTTAATCTATTCTGTGACTGTAGACCATTACTTGATCTGAGCATCAATTTTATCATTTGAAACATCTTTCAGTGTTACAAGGAATGAAATAGATAAATGTAACCTTTAAATATAAATGTATAGAACCCCATGAGTCTTTCATCATTGTACTAGCCTGAATTGACACAGGAAACCACCCAACCACATGCATGCATTCCAAACAAATGTTAGACTAAATCTTGTAATCTTAAAAGCAAACAGACCCATTGCAGTTTTGGGATGTAAGAAAGGGAACCCTCCACGTGCCATCTGTGAAAAGGTATCTGAAAACCAAAGTGGTTAAGGGAAGCTAAAGCTTAAGTTTAGGTTCATGGAATATCTGAACTGTGATTGTAATACCTAAGTGGAGTGGAATGTTGAGACGACAGGCCTCTTAAGGAACTGGAACTGAGCTCTAAATATTAAGAAAGAAAACTGGGGGATGCCTGGGTGGCTCAGTCATTAAGTGTCAGCCTTCAGCTTGGGTCATGATCTCAGGGTCCTGGGATCGAGTCCTGCATCAGGCTCCTCCTCAGTGGGGAGCCTGCCTCTCCCTCTGCCCTCCCCCCTGCTTGTGTGCATTCTCTCTCTCTCTCAAATAAATAAAATAAAATCTTAAAAAAAAAGGAAACTGAAAGGTATCTTGTTAATAAAATCATCTTAAAAAAACCAAACCAAAACAAAACAAAAACAAAAGACTAGTCTTTGGTTTGAAGATGCAGCATAGAGTCAAACTAGTCACTAAGAGCTATGAGTAGATAAAAGTCTGGACAAAAATCAGAATCCAAAGTCTGTGTTACGTATGGATGAAGGACGGGGGATTTAAGGATGAACTCTTTGCTTCCAGTGTAAAAACCAAGTTAAGAAATTAACTTTCAAAACTGGTCCAGAGCTGTTGAAACCTGTAGCGACTCCAACAAAGGTAAACTAGTAATCTTGATTCAAGGCCACCTCTATTGCCCAGAGCAGATTATACTCTGGCTAGAGGAAAGCCTTGTTCAAACATTGCAAAGCACGAAAGGGTAAAAACAGAATGAGAAGGTGTCAGCAGTAGAAATGGAATTAATAGTCCAGGAAACATGCATAAAGACTGATCTGAAAGAGATCTTAAATATGTTTAAAGCCTTCAAATATTTAAAGGAAGGGTGTGTCAAGAACAGGATATTATGATAAAGAAAGAGAATATCTATCTAGATTTGAGAATGTAATTGCTGAAGTAAAAATCTCTGTAGATGAGTAAAGCATCAGCTTTCAGCATACCTAGATGAGAGAACTGGAAGCCAGATCTGTAATGTAATGTGTGTCTAACAGGCTACACTCAATAAATATTAATTCCCTTCTTTTTCGTTCCCTATCCCCTACTTTCATCCACCTTCTCTACTTTTTGGCACATAATGAGAAGAATGAACTCCATTTTTACTTTAATTTGACTCAGCCCATGTGAGTGAGAAGTAGATTTATAGACTACTTAATCTCATTAATAATTGAGGCAAAGAAGAAAGATGTTATAAAATAATGAACTTATTAATCATTATAAGAAATAATTTATCTGGTTTTGACCTAGGAGCAGGCATTTAGGATGGTAGTTTTCCTAGTAATTTACAATGCGTGTATTTCATCAGAGGACAGAGAAAAAATTCAAGGAGTCTGATGTTTTTCAGATGAGATTTGAGACTAAATTCGTGTGTTTCTCAAAATTTTCTAGTTCAGTTAAAAGGTATAATTTGGCTTAAAAATTTGTGGTATGGGGATTGGTTTTACCTTTTATTTAAATTTCTGTTACATAAGTGATAAATTAGTAGTGATAGGTAAATAAGTGTATACTCATGTTTAGAAATTTATTTTTCATTTCAAAACTTTTTATTAATGTTTCCTATAGTTTCTGAGTCAGAGATTTCCCAAGAAGCCGATGACATGGCATTGGAAAAAGAGAAATATGTTGATGAACTGAGAAAAGCATTGGTATCAGGAGGAAGACCAACTGATGCATACAAATTCGATTTTTCTAGAGAGTCTTGTCATTTCTCCTGTGAGAAAAACCTGAAAGATGTTTTGGTAAGTAAAACTTTCCGTAATATTTTAAGTGGTAAAATGTCAGAGCACTTATTGAGGAATTATCTAAGTAACTAGCTTATTATTCCCAAGATACCTGGGAAATAGAAGTGTAAAAAGTACTTGGTTTTCAAGTTGGAAGAATGCTTCTTCATTCAACATTACAGTCATTAAATGCTTCATACTAATTAACTGTGAAAAGTACCTATTAGAAAATGTATTTAGTTTTTAATGCCTTAAAAATAAGTATTATAAAGATAATTATATGAATGAGCAGTTGTGCCAAGTGGGGTCAGAAACTTTAGACCATTGAGACAGGGTTTATTGTAATAAGTTTTGGGAAATACTGCTTTTAAGAAAGAAGGGAATAGGGCGACTTGGTGGCTCAGTGGGCTAAGCCTCTGCCTTTGGCTCAGGTCATGATCTCAGGGTCCTGGGATCGAGTCCCGCATTGGACTCTGCTTGGTGGGGAGCCTGCTTCCTCCTCTCTCTCTCTCTCTGCCTGCCTCTCTGCCTACTTGTGATGTCTGTCTGTCAAATAAATAAATAAAATCTTTAAAAAAAAAAAAAAGGGAATATATTTACCATTGAATATTTAATAATTATAATTCATTCTCTACTAGAATGTATTCACAATTACAAAATGAGATAGTTAAGTGTAGGAAACCATATCATCAGGAATAAAGGTGTTTTATTTATATATCAGATTTAGAAATACTGAAAGAGAAATAACATTCACCCAGGCTTTTGAAGGCTTGCATGCTTTACAGGCAAGGATATCGGCTACTTGTCTTGTTAAGTTCTTATACCAATTCAGATCAAGGTAGATGGTTTATGTATCAAAAATATTTATCAAAATGTACTGTTTATATATTTTACCCAAATTTATGGGATAATTAGAGGTTGAATTATTTGCTTTTGCCAGTGGTTTATATTCTGATATAAGGCCTTTAGTAGAAGAAAGGGAGGGAAATCTTAAGCACATTAAGGGTAGAGACAGTTATTGACAATTTGTGCTGGAACTAAATTGAGTTTAAAAAATTCCTTGAAAATGACTCTTTAATTCAGAATGATTAAAGGGATTTCACCAAATAGAGAAACATGTAAAGCAACAGATGGAATCATTATTTTGAAATGTATGTTAACCTATGGAGGATAATACAGAGAGTCTGGCTTCAGTAATTATTTCTGTTTAGAAGATACATACTTTTTCCATTTACCTGCCAATTTATGTAAGTTTCACTATGTGGGGTCCTTAAAATGATAATTTAGAATGGGTTAAGAAAAGTTTGAAGGGACTGCTGAAATTTGGTTATTTATTACAAAATCTTCTTTCCTATGGCCGAAGTACAATCAGATGATGTTACATACTTTAATACTGCTGAGTGTTTCTTCTTATATTTTGAAGCAGATCATTGTCAAATTGGGAGTTATGCCATTTACAATTCAACAAACATTTGTATGAAATGACTAACATTAGGGGGTTTGCTGCATCGGAGTTGGACGGAGTACTTACCGTGCTTGGCAGTACATCTGACTTTGCTGCTTTAGTGAAGAAAGAACTTGAAACATTCATGACCTACATGTTTTACAATTGGCTTGGCATGAATCAGCGTTAAGAACTTTGATAGTTATTGTAAAAGATACTTGCTTACCACTCTGAACAGAATCAAATTTACCGAGTCAGAACCATGAACCGTGAACCTATTCAACGGGTTTTCTCAAGAAGTGGAAACAGAATAGGAGATTCCCAGTAATGCAGAAGTACGTTGGTTCCGTAAAGGATATGTCTTAGAGCACTACACTGCAGTTTAGGTAGCTGCCTCCTTATTTATCGTCTATTAAAATGCTTATGAGAGAAAGAAATGCTACTCTCAGAACAGTTGGATGAGTTTATTCATGACTGGACTTACTTGAGGGATATTTTTGGGTATTTGAATGAAGTAAAATTTTTTACTTTGTGGTGCTGTAGTCAGCTTTATGGATGCAGATGAAAATCACACGTTCATTTGGCCAAACTGCTGTGGGAATCTTCCAGTGCTTCAGGATGTGCTTATGCAAATTGAATTTCAGAGTGACAATATCTTGTAAATTTATCTGCTGACAAAAATATGCAGACAATTGGAAACATGGAAGAATACTTTTTAAGGCTTATAGTGCTTTGGATGACCTAAAAATTTAAAAGGAATTTGCAATCCTTTCCTTGATGACACAGACATCTGATTCTTGCCAAAAATGACCTCTTATACTTAGAAAAAGAGAAAAGAATGAACATAGATGCAATTCAGAAAGTTGTAGTGAATTCTGTTATTTGTTGACATAAGGTTACTCTCCCATGGGGAAAAATATTCTGTGAGCCCTAAGTACATTTACTACCAGATTCAGACTCTCAGAATCATGGTTTTTCAGCATTTATTGCCACCAGTTCCAGAAATTTTATGTTTTTAATTTTGTGTTGGAAATCACCGCATAATTTGAATATTTCGAGTATTCAAGTCATATGTGATTTACTTGAAATTTATATAAAATGTTCTTTTTCTAAAAAACTTTTTTTTTTTTTTAGAAGCATCTGGCTTGCTGAGCATGTTGAGTCTTGATCTGGGGTTGTGAATTCAAGCCCCATGTTGGACATAGTGCTTACTTTAAAAAAAAAATTCTTTAAAGGAAGTAACTACTGATTTTTGTACTCAAAAAGACCTGAGTTTCTGGGGGTTCCTGGGTGGCTCAGTGGGTTAAAGCCTCTGCCTAGGGCTCAGGATCCTGGGATCGAGCCCTGCATTGGACTCCCTGCTTGGCAGGGAGCCTGCTTCCTCCTCTATCTCTCTGCCTGCCACTCTGCCTACTTGTGATCTGTGCCTGTCAAATAAGTAAATAAAATCTTAAAAAAAAAAAACAAAAAAAACAAAGCCTGAGTCTTTAAAAATATTATCTTATGTTTTATTAGTGTGAAATAATTGTCAGTCCAAAGCAATGAAATATTTAAGGTATATGTAACACATTTTTTGGAGGGACCATGTGCATATTTTTCATGAGATTGCTTTTGAACTCATAACACTCAAAATTCCATTTACGCTCTAATTTTTCCTTACGGATAACATGGGTTTTTTGTTGTTGTTGTTTTGCTTTTTGTTTTTGTTTTTGTTTTTGTTTTTAATTTTAGCGTAATTCCCATTGGAATAAGTGTTGAATGACCAACAAGACATTAACTTTCTTTCTCCATATGGGACAAACCTTCGGGACCCTTCCTGACCCATTACCAGTGCCCTTCAGTTGGCAGTAGATCATTTTAGATGAAAACATACTCTAGTGCAAGCATTTAGAAACCATTATGTCTCTACTGTGAGTGGTAGCCCTATTCAGAAGATTATTGATATACTTTGTGTCAGTGCTTTTTCTGTGCCATTCACAGGTCATACTGATTTTGCAGTATATTCTTTGTCATGCAAACAACACATCTTAATAATGTTTTCCTTTTTTGCTTTTATAACTTGATCTGTTTCTTCAGAAAAACAAATATTTATGAGCCACAACATAAAAACACCTAATAATTTTTTTTTTAATTTATTTATTTGTCAGAGAGAGAGAGAGAGAGCGAGCACAGGCAGACAGAGAGGCAGGCAGAGACAGAGAGAGAAGCAGGTTCCCCGCCGAGCACGGAGCCCCATGTGGGACTTGATCCCAGAACGCTGGGATCATGACCTGAGCCGAAGGCAGCTGCTTAACCAACTGAGCCACCCAGGCGTCCCAAAAACACCTAATAATTTTTGATAGAAATAACCTTGGGCTCATTATTTGCTTGCTCATACCCGTGTTTTCTCATCTGTCAAGTTTTAAAGTGATTTCCTAGGTTATCTAACATGTTTTATATTTCTAAAAACAGCCCTAATGAAGGAAAGCCATGAGGTTTGAAGAACAAATAAACATGATACACGCACACACACATACACACGCACATGAGAATTGGCTACAGGTCTCTCTTAGAATTAAGTAAGTCTGTTTTTGTTTCCTTTTCCTTTGTCTCCCTTGCCCACCATCAGAAACTAGGATGCTGGTTAGGCTGAAAATTTGACAAGCTAAATACCAGGGAGGCTTAATTTTTTCTGATTTAAAAATCCAAATAGGCAGTCTTGGGTTAGTATGATGGCTTTATGATGTTGGAGGCCCAGGCTTCTCTAATCACGTTGCTTTACCATTTTTAATAGGCAGTTTTTATCTCATGGTCCAAGAAGGCTGCTCTAGCTTTACTGTATGTTTACCTTTTAGGCAACAGGACTGAGTTAAGGAGAAAATAAAGAGCATGTCCATTTTCTTTAAGGCCATGATGCTTACATCACATTGTCCAGAACTAAGTCAAAAAGCTTCACCTAGCTGCAAGGGAATCTTTAGCTGTGTCCTATGCCCAGAAATTTCCATTACTGTGTAAAATGGGAAGGAGGGAAATTGAAGGACAACTAGCAATCCTTGCATGTTAACATTTAAGATTGAAGCATCATTTAGAAGGGTTCATTTTATTGTTATGGGGGTATTTCTGTAGTATTTTCCTTACAGTCATATTTTAGTTCCAAAAATGTTGCAACATACAATGAGGAACAGGCTAGTTTGTGTCTTGCTGTATATTTTAACTTTTTAAGTAAAAAAATGCATTCCAAGTTCAAACAACTTCCCTACAGTAATTTAATTTTCATTCTCAGATGTATAAAAATGAGGTAAAATAAGTTAGCTAAAAGCAGCCAAAGTTGTTTGTAAAAACACTAGTCCAAAATCCTGTATTATTACCATGTGTTCCTGTGGTTTGGGGACTTTGAATTCAAACGGGCATTTCCAGATGAAATATCAGAATTTGAGCATTTATTGTGATGCTCTGCAAAAGACTTTGTCAAAGATAGTAATGGCTTTCAGGTTTGTTGGAGTATGGGTTGCAAATGTGTTGTTTGAATGCCTGGAAAAAAATAGTATTCTTTATTTCTGTGATAGAAATATTTAGTATACATCTGTCATTTTTATATTAAACACTTTATAATTTTCTGACCTCTTTGGAATGTGGGAACTAAACCAGTAATATATGTGGTACAGAAATTCTGCTGAAAGTAGATCTTCTCTAGTTAAGCCATAGAAAAGACATTAGAATTTTTACTTTAAGAAAATTATTAATTTTTAGCTATACTTTTAATCTTTGAGAGCTTTTGCTTTTTCTAGCTTCATATTGCTCAGCTTTGATTTAAAATGTTTTCTTCTTTTAGAAGAACATTTCAAAGTGATTATATTTTAGTTTTTTCAGTTACTCCAGGATAGTGCAGGAAAGAAACAACTTAAAGACAGAAGTGGAAAATAACATGTAAAAATCATGCTCTAGAAGGACTTTTGAGTGTTAATAATATTAGTATTTGCTTTTACTTCTCAGTTAATCTCCTTGACGGGTACTTTCACTTCACCCTGTGGACTTGGCATTGTCACTGTTTCTGTGTGAGGAAACAGATGCTGAAGGCCTAAGCAAGCAGAGGTATTAAGTTAGGGGTAGAATCTAGACCTCTGTCCCAAAACATTTTTCTTTTTTTAATTTGTTGAGGTGTAGTGTGTAATGTACATATGATAAAATGTACCATGTGTTTAAAAACACAGTTTTCGTCACTTTAGACAGTTCCTTCATGCCTCTTTTCAGTCAGTCCCCAACTAACCCCTGTTCTTCCCAAACCCTGCCAGGCCCTGAGCAACCACTGAAATGTTCTCTGTGACTATAGATTAGCTTTGCCTGTTTAAGAATTTCATATAAATGGAACCATACAGTATGTACTCTCACATGTGACTTTACATAGTACAGAATTTTTGAGCGTTATCATAATGTGTTGTGTATCAGCAGTTCATTTTCTTTTCATTGCTGACTAGTATTCTGTTGTGCAGATAGACCATATTCACTTTTTGATGGATATGTGGGTGGTTGCCAGTTGTGGGCTCCTATGAGTAAAGTGGCTGTTTATCTATGTGCCAACTCCAAACTGTTTTGAATACTTAGATTTATAAGAAAATCTGAAATCAGGTAGTATAAGTCCTTCAACTTTGTTCTTTTTCAAAGTTGTTTTGTATTTTTTTGTATACTTCAAATTTTCTTGTGAGATTTACAGTCAGTTCGCCAATTTCTACCATTAACTTTCTTGAAATCTTGATTGGGAATGCTTGTATTTACAGACTTGACATCTAAACAATATTAAGTCTTCTGCCTGTGAACAAGCTCGCTCTCTCCATTTATTGCGGTCATTGGTCTCAACAGGGGGAGATTTTGCTCTACCAGGGACATGGAGACGTTTTTGATTGTCACAGCAGCTGGTACTGGCATCCTTAGAGATGCTGCTAAACTTCCTACAGGGCGCAGGAACCGGCTTCCTACAACAAAGAAGTAACTGGCTCAGAACATCATGAGTTCCAAAGTGGAGAAACACTGACTTAATATTCCTTAGTCATTCAGCAGCTATTTGGAGTTTTCAAAGTGCAGGTTTTGTAAATCTTTTATCAGTTTATCATTCTGAAATAGAAGCTTAGGTCATTGATTTGAGACTTTTCTTTTTACTAATATAGTCATTTTAGAATCTGACTTTTCTTCCCAGTACATTTATGCATAAATTTTGGTATGTCATTTTTTAAAAAAGACTTAGTTTAATAAAGTACTGTCTAATTTTCTTTTTGATTTTGTTTTTCACTTACGAATTTTTGGAAGTTTGTAATTTAGTTCTAATTATTTTTTTTTATATTCCAGATGTCTTTCTGTTACTGGTTTTTAATTTAGGTCCATTGTTGTTACAAAATATCATATGACTTAAAACCTTTTATTTGGGTTTGTAAGAAGGCCCTGAATATGGTCTCTCTTGTTCATTTGTCTGAGTGTACTTGAAAGAAAGATTCTGCTGTTGTTAGGTGGATTGTTCCTTAAATGTCAGATAAAATGGTTAATCTTGTTTACGTTTTCTGTTTTCCTTTTTTCTTTCTTTCTTTCTTTTTCTTTCTTTAAGAAAGAGGGTGTACGAGAGTGGGGAGTGGAAGAGCAGGGAGGTAGGAAGAAAGAGGCAGAAAGAATCTTAAGCTGGCATTGCACTGAGTGTGGAGCGGGACTTGCGGCTTGAGTTCACAACCCTGATAATCATGACCTGAGCCAAAACCAAGAGTTGGATGCTTAACCAACTAAGTTACCTGGTGCCCCAACTTACTTTCTATTTACCTGTTCTGCCAATGACTGAGAATGTGTTCAAATCTATAACTAATTATGGATTTACTTTTCCTTGAAGTACTCTCAGGTCTCCTTTTATGTATTTTGAATTTTTGTTATAATGCAAAGCATTAAGCATTAAGGTTTGTCATGTCTTTTTGGTGATTTGAACACTGTATCACTTGAAGTGACCTTCAAACTCTTAATATTTTTTGATCTAAAATCTACTTTATGTATTAGTAATCCTACTCTTTTTAAAATATTTTTTCCTAATTATTTATTAACATATAATATGCTATTTATTTCAGGGGTAAAGGTCTGTGAATCATGTCTTACACAATTCACAGCACTCACCATAGTACATACCCTCCCCAATGTCCATCACACAGCCACCCTCTCCCTTGCCCCCATCCCAGCAACCCTCAGTTTGTTTCCTGAGATTAAGAGTCTGTTATGGTTTGTCTCCCTCCCGAACCCATCTTGTTTCCTTTTTTCCCTTCTTACCCCCTATGACCTTCCACAGTGTTAATTGTCTTTCTCTGATGGACTTATTTCACTCAGCATAACACCCTTAGTTCCATCCACATCGTTGCAAATGGCAAGATTTCATTTATTTGATGGTTGCATGGTATTCCATTGTGTGTATACACTACATCTTCTTTATCTGCAGTTCATCTGTTGATGGACATCTAGGTTCTTTCCATAGTTTGGCTATTGTGGACATTGCTGCAATAGACATTTGGGTGCACGTGGCCCTTCGAATCGCTACATTTGTATCTTTAGGGTAAATACCCAGTAGTGTGATTGCTGGGTCATAGGATAACTCTATTTTCAACTTTTCGAGGAACCTCCACATGTTTTCCAGAGTGGGTAGGAATGCACCAGGTGGCATTCCTACCAACAGTGTAGGAGGGTTCCCCTTTCTCCACATCCTTGCCAACACCTGTTGTTTCCTGACTTGTTAATTTTAGCCATTCTGAGTTGTGTGAGGTGGTATCTCATTGTGGTTTTGAGTTGTATTTCCCTGATGCCGAGTGATGTGGAGCATTGTTTCATGTGTCTCTTGGCCATCTGGATGTCTTCTTTGCAGAAATGTCTGTTCATGTCCTCTGCCCATTTCTTGACTGGATTATTTGTTCTTTGGGTGTTGAGTTTGATAAGTTCTTTATAGATTTTGGATGCTAGCCCTTTATCTGATATGTCATTTGCGAATATCTTCTCCTATTCTGTCAGTTGTCTTTTGGTTTTATTGACTTTTGTTGTGCAAAAGCTTTTGATCTTGATGAAGTCCCAGTAGTTCATTTTTGCCCTTGGCTTCCCTTGCCTTCAGTGATGTTTTAGGAAGAAATTGCTGCAGCTGAGGTCGAAGAGGTTGATGCTTTTGTTTTCCTCAAGGATTTTGATGGATTCCTGTCTCACATTGAGGTCTTCCTTCCATTTTGAGTCTATTTTTGTGTATGGTGTAAGGAAATGGTCTAGTTTCAGTCTTCTGCATGTGGCTGTTCAATTTTAACAACACATTTTGTTGAAGAAACTGTCTTTGTTCCATCAGATACTCTTTCCTGCTTTGTCAAAGATTAGTTGACCATAAAGTTGAGGGTCCATTTCTGGGCTCTCTGTTCCATTCCATTGATCTGTGTGTCTGTTTTTGTGCCAGTACCATACTGTCTTGATGATGACAGCTTTGTAATAGAGCTTGAAGTCTGGAATTGTGATGCCACCAACTTTGGTTTTCTTTTCTTTTTCTTTTTTTTAAGGATTTTATTTATTTATTTGACAGTCAGAGATCACAATAGGCAGAGAGGCAGGCAGAGAGAGAGAGAGGAGGATCCAGGCCCCCTGCTGAGCAGAGAGCCCCATGTGGGGCTCGATCTCAGGACCATGAGATCATGACCTGAGCTGAAGGCAGAGGCTTAACCCACTGAGCCACCCAGGTGCTCCTGGTTTTCGTTTTCAAAATTCCTTTGGCTATTCAGGCTCTTTTCTGGTTCCATATAAATTTGAGGATTATTTGTTCCATTTCTTTGAAGAAAATTGATGGTAATTTGATATGGATTGCATTAAATGTGTAGATTGCTCTAGGTAGCATAGACATTTTCACAATCTTCCAATCCAAATTCTTCCAATCCATGACCCTGGATGCTTTTCCACTTCTTTGTGTCTTTGCATGTATCACTAATTCGATTTTATTTATTGCTTAGTAGTCTGTTGTGTGGATGATGGTTTGTTTATCCATTTACAGACTGAAGAACATTTGGATTGTTTCTGCTTTTTGGCTCTTACAAAATTGCTTTGAACATGTAGAGCCTTCTATGTGAGCTAAGTTTTCATTTCTCTAGTGCAAAGGTTGGCCAACTATAGCCTGTAGATTGGCCATGCATTTTGGTAAATATGTAAGTGTTCCCATTTGTTTATAGATTTTCTGTGGCTGCTTTTTGTGTTACAGTGGGAGAGATGAATAGTTTCAATTGAAACCTTATGGTGTGTAATGGCTAAAATATTTACTTTTGGTCCTTTTAGGAAGGACCAAAAGTCCTTTCTAGAAGGACCAGCAGAGTTTGCTGACCTCTGCTCTCAGATAACTATTTAGGATTGTGAATGCTGGGTTGGATGGTAGTATATGATTAATTTTATTTAGAAACCACTAAACTGGGATGCCTGGGTGTCCCACGCTCAGTTGTTTAAGCATCTGCCATCAGCTCAGGTCATTGATCCCAGAGTCCTGGGATTGAGTCTCGCATCAGCAGGGAGCCTGCTTCTCCCTCTGCCTATTGCACCCCTTACTTGTGCATGCATGCATGGTCTCTCTCTGAGAAATAAATAAATAATATCTTAAAAAAAGAAAACAAAAGTGCTAAACTTTTCCAAAATGGTTATACCATTTTACATTTCTGCCTGAAACATAACGAAAGTTTCACATTCTCACAAGCTCTTAGTATTGTCAGTATTTTTCATGTTAGCCATTCTAATAGGCATGCTATATCTTATTGTGGCTTTAATTTGTATTTCCTTAATGGATAAAGATGTTGAATATCTTTTCATATCTTTATTTGCCATCTCTATATCCCCCCCTTGATTAAGTCTTCAAATCTTTCACTCTTTATTTTTTTTTCTTAAAGATTTTATTTATTTGTCAGAGAGACAGAGTGACAGGCAGAGGGAGAAGCAGGCTCCTTGCTAAGCAGGGAGCTTGATATGGGACTTGATCTCAGGACCCTCTGATCATGACCTGAGCCTAAGGCAGAGGCTTAACCTACTGAGCCACCCAGGTGTCCCGTTTCACTCATTTTTTTAGTTGGATTGTTTTTCTTTGTAAGATATGTGACTTGCAAATATCTTCTTACAGTTTGTTGCTGATCTGCTCATTATATTAATAGTTTCTTTTATATAGCAAAAATTTTTAGTTTTGGTGAAGTCCAGTTTGTGGACTTCTTCTCTTTTATGGGTTATACTTTCAGTGTCATGTCTAAGAATTCTTCACTCAACTCTGGCCAGAAGATTTTCTCTAATTATTATTATTGTTTTTTAATGTTTTATAGTTTTATCTTTTTTTTAAACATTTCAGTGAAACATTTTCTTTTATTTGACTTTTATGATTACCAAAGTTGTTTTTGCATGCATGTGAAAGAATCAATTGACTGTACAATTCTTTTCTTTTTTTTTTTTAAGATTATTTATTTATTTATTTGACAGACAGAGATCATAAGTAGGCAGAGAGGCAGGCAGAGAGGGAGAGAGGAGGAAGCAGGCTCCCTGCTGAGCAGAGAGCCTGATGCGGGGCTTGATCCCAGGACCCTGAGATCATGACCTGAGCTGAAGGCAGAGGCTTTAACCCACTGAGCCACCCAGGCGCCCCCATAGTTTTATCTTTTACATTTAGGTCTGTGCTCTGCTTTCTGTTAATTTTTGTATAGGGTGTGAGGTTTAGGTTGAGGTTAATTTCCTTGAATATGAATGTCCAATTGAACTAACACCGTTAGTTGCAAAGACTCCTTTCTTCATTGAATTGCTTTTGCACTTTTATTAAAAATCATTGGCTGTATGTGTGTGGATCTATTTCTGGACTCTGTGTTCTCTTTCATGGATCTCTGTCTATCCCTCCACCAGCACCACATTGCCTTAATTACTGTAGCTACATTGTAAGCCTGTAAATTGAGGGTGTGATTCCTCCAGCTGTATTCTTTTTTTTTTTCCAGTGTTGTTTTTTAGGTAATTTAATTATTTTCTCTTTCCAAGTGCATTTTTAAAATCAGCTTTACTCTATTTACCAAAAAATCCCAATTGATTCTTGAAGTCCGTGAACACAGTATGTGATATCTTTTATGAGCATTTTTTTAGTTATTAGCACACTGATTCTATACATGTTTTCTCAGATTTATTTCTAGGTGTTTAATTCTTTTTGGAGCTATTAGAAGTAATATTATTTTTTAATTTGAGTTTCCAGCTGTTCATTACTAGTGTATAAAAATATAGCTTATTTTTTTGTCTTGATCTTATATGTTCCCACCTTGCTGGATTGCCATATTTGTTCTAGGTTTTTTGGTGTCTCTCTTTTTTTTTTTTTTTTGTAGATTGTTTGGGATTCTTTTACAATAATGTTATGTGCAAATAGGTGCAGTTTTATTTCTTTTTTTCTAATCCTTATGCCTTTTATTTCCTCTCATTGCCATATTTCACGGGTTAGGAAAAGAAATACCTGTGTTGAATTTTAGTGGTGAGAGCAGAAATCCTTACCTTATTTCCCATTTTAGGGGAAAAGCATCAACCTTTCACTTTTATTTATTTTTTATTTTTTTTATTTTTATTTTTATTTTTTTTAAGATTTTATTTATTTATTTGTCACAGAGAGAGAGAGAGAGAGAACACAGGCAGACAGAGTGGCAGGCAGAGGAAGAGGGAGAAGCAGGCTCCCTGCCCAGCAAGGAACCCGATGTGGGACTCGATCCCAGGACACCGGGATCATGACCTGAGCCAAAGGCAGCCACTTAACCAACTGAGCCACCCGGGCGTCCCAACCTTTCACTTTTAGTTATGATGTCAGTTGTAATTTATTTTGTTTTATGCCTCCCATCAGGTTATGGAAGTATTCTTCTATTTCTAGTTTACTGATTGGTTTTATTGTGGATAGGTATTGAATCGTCTCAAGTGGCTTTTTTCCCATCATTGATGTAGTGGTAGGAGTTTTATTTTTTCTTTCTTTCTTTCTTTCTCTTTTGACTTTTCTTTTTTAGACTATTAATGTAGGAGATTATGAAGACTGAGCTTTTGCCTTATATTCCCATAGTACATCTCATTTGGTCATAGTATGTGTCTGTGGTAATACTGAGTGTCTGCTGATTAGTGTAGGGTGAGAATGGATAATAAGTTTCTGCACAAAATTTCTGTGGCCACAGTATCAAGTAGGAAGAGGAAGGGACTTTGCCTTGTTAGTTCAAGGTGAAGATGGTAGATGAGACTCCACCTACAATTTTCTCTCTATAGTACTAGATAAGGATAAGGATAAGGATATGCAGTCAAAAGCTCTACCACTGAGCTATACCCCCAAGGATAAGGATATGGATAAGCACAGCTTCTTCTGGGTTCTTTGTCTGGACCAGAAAGGGCAGGGAAGGTTCTAGGCAAGAGGCTTTTTGTCCTTCATGGCTACCCTTTCCTGCTTCCATTGGCCAGGCTTTTCTTTTTGTCTGTACATTTGCATTCATTTGTGTTTTCTTTCTGTAGGCTTATCTGATATCCAGACTGGATAAACAGAAGGCAACAAAACAAAACCAATCAAAACCCTCTGACAAGTCTTTCCTCACATTCCAAGGTCCCCACTAAAACTTTTTTTCCACCTTAGAGATTCTTTTCATAGTTGCTGTGAGGTTCTTAGTTATAATTAGTGAGAGTAATGGGATATAATGAATTATCTCCATCTTGTGTAGAATCAGAATTCTGAGTTACTTTTTTAAGAGACTTAAATGACTTTAAGAAGGTTTTTATATTTACCCACAAAGTTTCCTCTTCCGAAGTAATTTTTTCCTCTGTGTAGACTCAGTTTTCCTTATAATGTTTACGTTCTGTCGGAAGGACTTTAGTATTTCTTTCCTTGCAGGTCTGATTGTAATCATTCTGCCAGACCTGTGTTTCACCCTTCTTATTAAAAGTTATTTTTACTGAGTATAAAATTCTAAGTTGACATTTTTTTCCTTTCACTACCTAAAATTGCTGCTGTATTGTCTTCTGGCTAGATAGCTGTCATTCTTAATAATTGTTCCATCCTCAGCAATGTGCCTTGTTTCTCCAGCTGCATCTAAGACTTTTCTCTTTATCATTGCCCTTAAGCAGTTTGATTGTGACATGCCTTGGTGAGTTTTCTATTTTTATTTAGCTTCTTTGATCTGTTAGCTTCTATTTTTAGTCAGTTTTGTCATTATTCAAATAGTTTTTCTGTCTTTCTTTCTCCTTCTTTGGAGGCTAAAAACACATGTATGTTATGTTGCTTGAATTTGTTCCACAGCTCCTTAATCTCCCCTGCCCCCGGACTTTTTCTGTTTTCTCTTTTGAATACTTTTCATTGTTCTGTCTTCATATGCACTGATTGTTTCATCTGCTATGTCTCATGCATCATTAATTCCATTCAGCATATTTTTTTATCTCAGACATTGTGGTTTTCATCAACGTTTCGCTGGCACCTTTTAAATGTCTTTCATAACTCCTAGCATTTTCAGTCTTTTTACATTGTTGAATATGTGGAATAGGATTATAATAACCTTTAAGGACCTTGTTTACTAATTCTCCCAAGTTCTTTTGGGGTAGGTTTTGATAGATTTTTCTGTTTATTACGTATCTATTTTCCTTTTTTGTTGCATTCTTATTAATCTTTGGTTGGAATGCCAAACTTTATAAATCTCATTTTGTGCTGTATAATTTTGTATTTCTGTAAACGTATGCTTTTGGGACATAGGTAAGTTACTAAATCCTTAGGGTCTTGCTTTTACAGCTTTGTTAAAGCACCACGATATTTATGTTAGCTCTAATTTTACACCACTTTTGAGGTAAAATACTTCTGAGCGCCTTATCCAATCCCCATTGTTTCTACACAGGATAGTAAAATGAAAGATTCTCTGTGTGTGGCATTTTAGCTTTGCCTGTCAATCACAGTATCTTGTCATTAGATTTTTAAATTAGGTTGCATGTTGTGATAATCTAGCTCTTAGGTTTGTTGCTTATTTCGTTCTTGCAGAAACTTAAAGAATTTGAGATGATTTTCCCCCTCTAGGTGAGATGATGTAGTCTTTTAGTTATCATTGCTTTATTCCATGTACCTATGACATTAACATTCAGGAAGAGAATCATTAGGGCATCTGAGTCAAAATTGTGATAATCATCATTATTTAGTTACTTTTTTTGGAATTAGGGTTTCTTTTGATTCTCATGACTTTCTAGCTTTAAAAAGTAAGCCATATAGGGGCACCTGGGTGGCTTAGTGGGTTAAGCCTCTGCCTTCAGCTCAGGTCGTGATCACAGGGTCCTGGGATCGAGCCCCACATCAGGCTCAGCAGGGAGCCTGCTTCCCCGACCCCACCTCTCTCTGCCTGCCTCTCTGCCTACTTGTGATCTCTCTCTCCTCTCTGTCAAATAAATAAATAAAATCTTTAAAAAAAAAAAAAGTAAGCCATATAGTCATTAAGTTATCATCTCTTAAAATTAAATCTATGAAGGATTGAGTACTTAAGGTGATTATAGGCCTTGAAAATCTTACTTCAGAATTTTAAATTTTCAAAATATTTTTAGGTCACCTACATTCTTTTTTTTTTTTTGTCACCTACATTCTTAATACTGTTTTAAATTACTGCATAGAAAAAAATGTAAATTAATCATACTTTGACAAACTGATTTTTTGAAGCTATAAAGATCTATAGTCCACTTTATCAATTAAATTGTTTAGTTATTTGTTTTCTTAAATAGACATTGTTTTTGTTTCTAAAAGCAAACTGTTTATTACGAAATTCCGTCAAGAATCAGAATTTTAATTACTATTACTGTTCTGAAGTTATAAGTAAATAACCAATTAAGAAAATCAATAGAATCTATAGCATTTTAGGAATATCTAAAATCAGATAGTGATAATGATGGCATATACTTTTCTGTTAACAGGAAAAATTGTGGAAAATAATTGGTAATTAAATTGATATTAAAACTCAACTATTCTTAAAATGGATGCAGAATAGGGGTGCCTGGGTGACTCAGTGGGTTAGGCCTCTGTCTTCTGCTCAGGTCATGATCTCCAGTCCTTTGATCGAGCCCCGCTTTGGGCTCTCTGCTCAGCGGAGAGCCTGCCTCCCCCGCCAACCGCTCCGCCTGCCTCTCTGCCTATTTGTGATCTCTGTCAAATAACTAAACAAAATCTTTAAAAAAAAATGGATGCAGAATAGAAATCTTCACTACTGGGGCACCTGGGTGGCTCAGTAGGTTAAGCCTCTGCCTTCGGCTCAGGTCACGATATCAGGGTCATAGGATCGAGCCCCGCATCGGGCTCTCTGCTCAGCAGGAAGCCTGCTTCCCCCTCTCTCTGCCTCCTTGTGATCTCTCTGTCAAATAAATAAATAAAGTCTTAAAAAAAAAGAAAGAAATCTTCCGTGTTGATAAGTAAATCACAACTAATATAATAATTAGACCACCTAGAGTGTTTCAGTGGGTAATTTGGAAGAGAAGCAATGTAAGATAGCTGTGTACCTCCTCAAAAATTACTGAATTTAGGAAGTTTATAGAGAGAGAAATAATGTTCAAATGATGTTAAAACTATTACATGTTTTTGAATGCCTATGCTTTTGTACTTTAATATATTACTGCTGAAAAAATTCATAGCAATGAAAATTGTATTGCACATCTGTAATCCATTCTGGACGTTTTATTGTCCAACTGCCTAGTAGTGATAAACACTCAGCCCAACTTCCTAAATTTAGTCTCAGCCCTTTACTTACTAGGTATGACTAGTTCTTATTCCATTATTTGTCCTCAGTTTTTATTTTATAATTTGAAAATAATATTAATACCTAACCATAAGGTGGTTGTAAGGATTTAATAAATTAGTATGTGGGGGGGGTACATTTATTTCTAGGACAGTCTTTGTTATAAAAGGCACTTCATAAGTGTTTGTTATTAATTATCTACTTGAGTGTCTCTTCCATTATACAGTAAATTCCTTGAGGTCAGTGACCATGTCTTAGCCAAACTTGAAATTCCAGCAGATCCAAATGTTTTTTGGGGGGATGGCTTTCTGTTGGGAGGAAATGTAGTGGAAATAACTTAAGATCTTGGTTTGAGTTTTGAATCTATTTCTAATTATATGGGTTTCAGCAAATCTTTTATATTTACTTTAGGATGAAAAAACTGAGTTCAAATAGGCTAATAATGCTAACTCACAGGGTTTATGGTTATGGGTACTCAGACTGATGTGTGCGCAAATCTTTTGTAAACTGTGAATTTGTATACCATATTTCCTGTCTCAGGAGGTCATTGAGTTGATGCCTTGCATTCAAAAGGGCCTTAAGCATATACTTGTGATGTTATCTGTAAATGAATTTATATACATGGTCATGGTAGACGTTTTTCTTACCAGTTTAAAATTATATGATACAAGCCATACTGCTTAAAGTACATTAGGAATAGCAACAATTTAAATATGTCAGTACAATTTTTATAACCTTGTTTTGGCTTTTAATATATCTGGCAACTAAAAATTGGGCATAGTTTGGCTCTATCTCCCTTGGCCTCAGAGAAGCTTTGTTAAACAGATGTTTGTTATTGTTATACTGTATACTCTATTAGATGTAAGTTTATTGGTGGCCCCAGTTTCATTGTTGAATTTTATGGTATAATACATAACAATTAAAATCGGCCACATAGTAAATAACTTTTGTTCAAAACTAGGAGCATCCACACAAAAGAATTGTTTTTAAAAATATATCATTGTGATAATTGCTTTATTTGTACAACTCCGAGATGGAATATGATATTTCTAGCTACAAATGGTCCAAAGCCAGTCCAATAGTGTGGATATGCCCATAGTGACTAGGACCATAATGGTGGATTATAATAATATTTTCCTGATTTTTTTTATGGTTTTTGGTGGTTTATATTTTTTGAACAGCTATCTTTTTTAACACTTTAAATTTAGACTTAAGAAAAGTGGCAAAAATAGTAAAGAGAATTCTTGCATACTCTTTACCCTCCATCCCTAATATTCACATTTTACATAACCATGATATAATTATTAAAATTAAGAAATTAACATTGATATCTTAATGTATAGATTTTATTTGAATATCAACATGTTTTCCCACTGGCTTAGTTTGCTTTGGCTTCCATAACAAAATGCCATCGACTAGGTGGCTTAAATAATAAGGAATTTATTTCTCATAGTTCCAGATGCTGGGAAGTCTAAGATAAAGGTTCCAGCAGATTTAGTTTTTGGTGAGGACCTGCTTCCTGATCAGCTGATGCCTTGCTCCCGTCCTCATGTGGTGGAGACAGAGCCAGCTCTGGTGTCTTTTTGTTACATGGAAATTAATCCCATCATGAGAGTCCTTTCCTTCTGAACTCATCTAAACCAAATTACCTCTGAAAGTCTCCACCTCTAAATAAACTCACATTGTTTGGGGGGTAGGACCTAAGGTGGTTATCTGTTAGGTTTTTCCACTGTGAACTTGGTATTTTTTTTGTTGTTGTTATTAATAAATATCTTATGTGGAGATATTTGGGCAGTATATAAATACCATATTTTATAAACTCATACTTTTACTCACTAATTTTAGCACCCACTGATGATTTTTTTCTCCAACAGTATTTACTATGATGTACCTATGATTTTTCATTTTAATTATTTTTTTGGTTTTTTAATTGGATTCCTACCATAGGTAAAACTGTACCTTCTCCTCTATTTTTTCACTTATTTATTTATATCAGTGTGTACTCTCATGAGTACATTTATTTTCTTCTATGGATTAAATTTCTCTCATTATTTATTTTGTTGCTCAAATTGTTCTGGATTTGGCCATTGGGAACTTCTTCAACTTGGCCACTGTGTCTCTATGATACATCTCCATTACTTTGAGCCCTTCCTTGCTTTCTGGCACCACAAGATGTACCAAGGTCATCTTGTGTTTCCTACCCCAGCCATAGAATCAGCCATTTATCCAAAGAGCCACAGTTCATTTGAGACCGTATTTTTTTTTTAAGGTTTTATTTATTTATTTGACAGAGAGAGAAATCACACGCACGAGAGAGAGCACAAGCAGGGAGAGCAACAGGCAGAGGAAGAGGGAGAAGCGGACTTCCTGCTGAACAGAGAGCCCAATGGGAGCTCAATTCCGGGACCCTGGGATCATGACCTAAGCTGAAGGCAGATGCTTTACTGACCGAGCCACCCAAGCACCCTTGAGACTGTATTTTGTGATCAGTATCTGGGGTGGTAGGCATGCTCATTGCTATTGAGGTGTTGTTGCTCTGGGTCCTCTCTGCAGAGTAGCAGAGCTAGCAAATACGTGTATACTTATACATATATATGCACACATCTGTGTTTCTCCATCTGTGCATATGTTAAAAGCCATTACTAGTTCAGTTCAGTGCCACAGAGTTCATTCTGCCCTACTTTCTTGTTGGTAGCTTTCTCTCATGGTGAAAAGTCTGGTTTTCATTTTCTATGTTTATTTATTTATTACTCAGTGCTTGTGTACATGTAGTTTCAGAATTGCTAATGCATATCTGTGTGAAAAACAAATTTTCTGAATACAGTATACTATTTGTATATTCCTTTTATCTTTATCCTTACAGTATACATTCAAAATATGATTTTCTAAAGTGTTGTAAATTAGTTCTGTCCTTCCCGTCCTCTTTAGTGTCCCTGTTCCATTTGGAGGTTCATCTCATATTATGGTTGTTACTAATTATTTATTTTTTTTGCTATGTAAACAATTATCAAGAATCAGAGCTATATAAAAAGGTGTATATAGAGAAGGGTTACTTTTCCCTCATCCCTACTACACACTTCCCATTTTCATACTTTTTTTGTTATATTTCCAGCTACCTCCTCTAAGTAACCAAGTTCTTTAGTTTCTGGTTTATGGGTACTTTCTTTTGTATAAATGAGCACATATATTTTCTTGTACTCTGTTTTTTTTTAACATGAATGGTAGTACACTGTAAACACTTTGATTTTTTTCACGTAACAATGTATCCTGGAAATCACTGCATGTAAATTCAGGAAGATTTTTCACTTTACTTTTTAGATTCTAGGGGCGTCATACTCTAATTGTGTGGCTATATTAATTTTCAGTCACCCTTCTGTGTATGAACTTTTAAATTGTTTCCAGTATGTTGCAAATTCAAACAATGCTGCAGTGGATTATCTATGTATTTTTGTGTTGTTGGAGGTTTATCCCCAGAATAAATTCCTAGATGTGTGATTGCTGGAAAATAAGTGTGTACATTGTTTCCTTAGATATTGCCAAATTCTGCTCCAGAAGATTGGACCAATTTTCATTACCACCAGTAGCATATGAAGTTGTCTAGCTCCCTGCAGCCTCACTAACAGAATGTGCTATTACACTTTTTAATTTTCTCCAATCTGATAAGTATGAAATATATCCCAGTGTTGTTTTAATTTGCATTTCTCTGATTCTGAGTGAATTTGAACACCTTTTCATACATTTAAGAATCATTTTCAGATTCTTTTTGTCCCGTCTTTTTTATTTTTTCTTTGATTTTTGGTCCTTTCTTAAATTTTAATAGTTCTTTATATATTAGAGACATTA
This sequence comes from Meles meles, assembly GCF_922984935.1. Classification (NCBI taxonomy): domain Eukaryota; kingdom Metazoa; phylum Chordata; class Mammalia; order Carnivora; family Mustelidae; genus Meles; species Meles meles. The sequence continues at coordinate 75,310,113 of NC_060068.1, read as the reverse complement.
GCCCTTTGTATGAGTATTACTTACTTTAAAGCACTGCACCTGAAATTTATTCATTCAGCATGCTTCTTTGTGTTAAGTTTCCCAAAATATTAATCTGGAACAATCTAAGTCTCAGATATTCTAGGTAAGTAGTCTTGTACTAAAAAAAAAAAAAAAATGCTATTTCAATTTCTTTTTGACAGAAAATGATTCCTACATTTTGGTCACCTCTTTATGGTCCATGTTATTCTCTAAATATCTTTTGTTTTTACTGTCCTATATTTGGAAAGTGCATATTTCTGTGGGTTTTTGGGAATGCCTGATATTTCAAAAGGTTTTCATTTACCTTCCACTTTAATTAGAAGTAAAAGTACTTTTATTGCCTTTCTTGATGTTCTTCTAGGTTTTCTGTATTTCATAATTCCATTTACATTGAACTGTATTCAGCTATTACAGCTTCCTAAGGTGTAGGGCCTTGTCATTGTCATATTTTGCTCCTTAATTGTGCTTTATAGTGGATATGACCACTGCGTGCCATACATTATATTACATATAACCCTGATGATTTTATGAAATAGGTTCTCTTATTTTAATATTATGGATGAAAAAACTAACATTCAGTGGTATATAACTTATCCAAAGCCAAATAACTTGTGGGTGGCAGATTGGGATAGAACACAGGTGGTGTGATTTCAGAGCATTTGGACTAATTATTCCCATGCTGTATATAATGTCTCTTAATTTTATGCAGTTGCTGCGCTCAAATTTTTATTGAATTCATCTATTAAAGTTCTGTGGGGCAAAAAAACCAAAAGCCGAAAAACAAAAACCAACAAAACACCAATGTCTGTGGCATTCATGATATTCCAGGTATTACGCTTGGAGGGCCTTAGCTAAGGGAGCTGAAGTAAAAGGAGAGTCCTAGCGTACACTGAGCTAATCTGGCCAAGTTTATAAGGATCTTTGAAGTTTTGTCATGGTGAGCTTCCTTGATTTTTAAGAAATTATTATTCATTCTGATTACACTGGCAAAGAAATCCATTTTGTACATGGCTACTGGAAAGGTGACATCCCAGAGAAACCCATTTTCTTTATGTGTTGTTTAAAACTTGCTATTTAGAGATCAGCTGTCATTAGATGTTTTTAAAATTTTCTTCAGAGACATTATTTAAGTAATTTTCGCATATCTTTGATTAGGATGAGTGTTTTTCAATGGGTTTTCATGTCAATTTCGGATACAATGCCTATGATAAAATTCTGATTATATAAGGTGATCTTTATATCCTTTGATGCCACTTAAATATAGAGTTTTAAAGAATTATCAGGATAGAATACTTTTTATGAAAAATGATAGCTTTTTTTTCACATTATTTTACAGGCACCTTATAACTCTATGGAACAGGTATGATTATTTGTTAGAGTGATGCAAAGATTAGATAAGTAATCAAAATCATACTCTAGGGCTGTTTTGATAGTTGGAGTATCAGTTTTGTTCATGTTGATTTTTAAACCCACTGTTTTTAAACCCCAAAATACTTAAATATAGTAAAGTCTGTTATACTTGTAAGTGAAATTAGAGAAATATACTATAAAACAGCCATATTAACTTTCCTTTAAAGGTATTCATTACTTTATGTTGCAAGTTCACCAAACTTGATTAACTTTTCCTCTTAATTAAAAAAAAATCACTACTAAAGCAAGAATTGCAGTATATTGTATGATTGATATTTGCCTTTTCTTTTGCTCCTTATTCCTTTTTGTTAATCAGTATTCCCATCTGGTATCATTTCCTTTCATCCTGAAGAAGTCCCTGTAGCATTTCCTGTAGTATAGGTTTGCGGGCAGTACATTCTTTTAGTTTTATTTTATCTGATCCTGTCTCTATTTTGCCCTTAACCTTTTTTTTTTTTTTAAAGAGATTTTATTTATTTGACAGAGAGACAGCGAGAGAGGGAACACAAGCAGGGGGAAAGGAGGAGGGAAGCAGGCCTCTTAGGGAGCAGGGAGCCTGGTGTGGGGTTCCCTGGGGCTCATGATCCCAGGGTCATGAGCTGAGCTGAATGCAGACCCTTAACTACTGAGCCACCCAGGCACCCCTATTTAGCCCTTAATCTTGAAGTATCTTTTTGTTGTACAGAGGATTTTGGATTGGCAATTTTTTGTTGTTTCAGGAATTTCAATATGTTAATTTCCTGTTTTTTCATCTTTGTTGTGTCTGATGGGAAGTTACCATTTGTTTGAATTATTTTTCTCCTGTACGTTATGTATTTTTTCCTGGCTGCTGTTAATGTTTTTCTTTATCTTTGGTTTTCAACAATTTGACCATTGTCAAATATATCTAAGATGTATCTAGGAGAGGATTTTAAAAATGTCTTTTCCAGAGGTTTCTGACTTTGTTGAATATGTAAATTTGTTTTTAGCAAATATTGGGAAATTAGTAGCCATTATTTCTCAAATATATATATATGTGTGTGTGTATATATATGTGTGTGTTTTTTTTTCATTTCCATTCATTTTTGCTTTTTTTCCTTTTAAGACTTTAATTAAAGATCCTTTCGGTTCTTTGTTTTTTAAAAGTCCTTTTTGTCTTAGTTCTTCAGATGATCATTTATATTGATCTTCGTTCAGGTTCATTGTTTCTTTTTTCATCTCAGTGCAGTGATTTCTTTAAAAAAATGCCAATGTTTTTTCATTTTTAATATTTCTACTTGGTTCTTCTTTATAACTTTTGTTTCTCTACTGAGATTTTCTGTCTTTTCATTTATTATTATATTTTATTTTAAACTCTTGATCATAATTATATTAGCTGATTTTAAATCTTTTTCTCCTGATGCTAACATCTGGATAAACTTATGTCAATCTCCAGTGATTGTATGTATTGTATCTTTAATATGTTTTTGTTTCTTCATTTGTTGAGAACTTACAGATTTTGTCTTGGACATGGTGAATGATTTATTATAGAAAGTTTATTCTGTTAGACTCATTTGAAGAGTATTGGTTTTTTTTTGGTCTGTTTGTTTTTAAGTCCGTTAACTTGGCTAAACTCCAACTTCAAAATTCTATTTCCACTTGGTGGGTGTTAGCTGAAATTTCAGGTCAGTTCTTTTCACCTTGGGAAGGCTGTTTGGAGTCTGTCTCTTACATACTTGATTTGGGGATTAGCAAGAGACCTGAACAGTTTATCTATGGAATTTAGAGTTTCCCTTCTCTGGTTCTCTCCTTTCTAAAATTCTCCCCTACACTTTCTTGCTGTGGTTTCCCTGCGCCCTGTTTTCTAATTCTATAACAAAGTAAGACTGCTGGTTTCTGTTAAAATCTAGTTGCCCTTCATGGCAGGTACTGGGGTCCTTACTCAGGCTAAAAACCATAAATATTGAAATTTTGTTCAGTGTATGATCCCTTTCTTCGAGATTCATTCAGGCACCTTTTGTTCACTCCCTTGTGACCTCCAGTCTCCTTCTAAAGTATTTATTCCAAGTCCGTAATTGTTATCTATGGTAAGGTGGTCCTATGGGAACTATCTAATGATGACTAGAAGCAGAGATCTATACTTAGCTTTTGAGTTCTCCAGTCCCTGTGGTCTTGTGGCTTTTCTCCACATTTCAACAAAAGTATGTTTAGATTGTTCTTTCGGCCTATTCAGACCTTTTGGCTTGTTCAGAAATTGGTGCTCTGGCCCAGTTTCTTGGAATCAGTCTTTCTACTGTCCTAGATTATGCCTTGTCTAATTAAAGTCATGCCTGTATTTGAAAAGTGGAAAATTTCCAGGGGAAGTGAGCAGCTGGTATTGACACTCAAGAGAGTTTTATGCAATGAACGTAAGCAAAGGGCCAGTTAGGCTGAACCTCGGGAAAAAGTATCTAATGGTAAGATTCGTGAGACTAAACAGTCTGGCAAGGGAACTTTCTCTGAGCTATTTCATACTGCATTGGAAAAGTCAGAGGAAAAACAAGTAATAAGCCCAGGTCTCATGTTGGCAATGGACAGTTTGTATGATCTCATAGTTAACTTTGCCAGTGGTCATTAACAGGAAAGACCTTTAGGTTTTACATTATTAACAAGAGTATATGATTTGGATTAAGAAAATTGATTCCTCTAGAAAATTTGTAATTAATAGTAAAAATTCGCATGGAAAGGAATATTCATTTCTAATATTCATTTCTATATGTTCTTATACAACTCCCTTATATCAGGGACTTGAACTGTCTTGTCTTAATCATTGTATTTCTAATTCCCAGGCTAGTGTTTGGCACGTTGAAGACATTCAGTAAGTGTTAATATCCCTTGTACTTTTATTACACTTAACTAAAAAAGTTAATACACTCTCAAATGGATGTCAGTTACTGAGAGAGATATTTAAAGTTGATGTTTTCCATTACTTCTCTTATTCTGTATATCCCCCCTGCCCCCCCTCCCCCGCCAAATGCCCCAAGTCCAGAAGCCTGAATTTAAGGTGTTTAGGTGTTCTCTACAGTTTTGGTCACAGGAGAAACAGAAGGATTTAATTTTGTCGTAGCTGTGGGATGCACTACAGGAAAACAATATCACAGTTATCTGCCAGAAGAAAGAAAATTAAAGTGGTTATGAGATCTGAAGTAAAATAGTCCTGATTTTGAATTCTAGCTACTGTTACACTTGTTTTGAGACCTTTGAAAATTTCCTTAACCTTTTTGAATCAGTTTTCTCATCTTTAAAAAAATATAGATAATTAGTACCTATTTTATATGGCAGATAGGAGTTTAAAATGAGATTAGTTACATAGAATTGTTTAGCATCGCTTCCCAGCCTTTTGGCTAAGATCAAGTGTAGGATTGTTTAGCATCATACTAGATATACAGTAGGTACTCAATAAAAGATAGCTGCTATTTTATGGTGGTTTTTCTATTCCTCTTAATCTTTATAGTTTCCTCGTTCTTTCTTTGGGATAATTTTATATTTTAACACAAGACCAATTACTTGCCATGTGACTTTGAACCTTTCTGGCTTAACCTTTGATTCTCAGTTAAATTATTTATTGCATTGAAGAGTTGAGTTTACTCAGAGTCTCTTTGTGTGCTGTCTGTGACTGGTGGGAACTTCTTGGAGGTTCTTCACAGTAGTGTGGGGCTACTTTCATGGTTCACTGGAAGATGTCCTGTAATGATAAAAGTCCGTGAACCAGATTTGACATCACTTGTTCGTAGCCTCAGTTTTCAACTTTCACTAAATGAGGGTGTAAGACAAACAAATGCTTACCGAGTGCTCACGTTAAATAATGCATTGTGTTCGGTGTTTCCTTGGGTCTGTGAGGATTGAAGGTGTCAAGTGAGTGATACCTTTCTGGGATTCTTTTCCTGGAATAGGTAGCTTAATTAGTACATTCATTATAATAATAATTTTGTCATAAAGAAAGTGGTTAAGCCATTGTATCAAATGTAGTCCAAATGAGGAAATGTACTTTTTAAGGAGTATTTAACAAGCTGTAAAGGACTTTAATGCTTACCTGCAAAAATACATTTATGATGTATTCTTTTTGCGATATTGTATAGTGAATAGCCCTATCCAAAACAAGAACTTTATTATTATTATTATTAATTTTTTAAAAAGATTTTATTTATTTGACAGAGAAACAGTGAGAGGGAATACAAGCGGGGGGAGTGGAAGAGGGAGAAAGCAGGCTTTGCGTTGTGTAGGGAGCCTAATGCGGAGCTGGATCCCAGGACTCCGGGATCATGACCTAAGCTGAAGGCAGACACTTAATGCCTAAGCCACCCAGGCACCCCAAGAACTTTATTATTAAATCAGAATTTTGAAGGAGAGTACATTTTGTACTTGATTATCAGATCATATCATTGATGGGTTAATGTGGTCATATTGATTTATATTTTCGTTTTCTTATGGTTTCTGCAACCATTTGGATCTCTGCAGAGATTTGGGTCAATCTATTGATGGCTCTTCTTTTTTTCCTTTTAAATTTCAAGTAATCTCTACACCCAGTCTGGGGCTCCACCTCATGACCCCAAGATCACGAATTGCCTGCTTTACTGGCTGAGCCAGTCTGGTTCCCCAATCTGTTAATGTTTCTTTTTGATGGGTCCTGAAATGTGGGAAAAAGTCTCCACTTTACATGATATTATGCTCTTTACAGAGGTTATGTTGGGCTCTTGTTCTTTTCATTAATCAGTTGTATATAAGGTATTTTGTGGAGTCCAGTGTGGGGCCCAAACTCTGAGCCCTGAGATCAAGACTTGAGCTGAAATCAAAAGTCAGCTGAAATCAAGAGTGGGATGCCTAACTGAGTGAGCCACTCAGGAGCTCCAGGTGTTCTTTTAATTAGCATTTAGTTAACAATTTAGTTAGAATGTATTTTTCAGATGGTTGAAGTACATTGAAGTGTGTTGCATTATCTTATGCCTGGTCTTTAATATTTTGATTTTTTTGAGATATAGGAAATATATATGTAATGGATATGTCATTATATGTTATACTTTTTGGATGTTATACTTTAATAGTAGCATAATGATTAAATTCAGCTTTAAAGCAAAATGAATAATTCATTCAGTACAAGAAACTCCAAATATTTCTAGCATTCTTAATTATAATTATTGCTTTCCTTTTAGTTTCTTGAAGCAGCGATCAAAGAAGTTACATTTCTGTGTGACTCAGTATTTTGAAATATTTACTCCCAACTAAAGTCATACTTCATCAAAAGAGATGGTGTCATTAGAACTGAATTATAAATGTATTGACATGCTGACCCACTAAGCCGCTATCTGACAGGTTGTAAATGTTCTACATGGGTGCACTCTTTTAGGGTTTTGAGTAGTGAGAGCAGAGGGTGGTATTTATTCCTATTATAACAACAGCTTGTTTGGTATACTGTGTGCTAAACCAGCTGCAGCACCAAAATGGGCCACCCACAGAGTCCAGTGAGAGATTACTGAGGCTTGACTAAACTGCTACCACCTAAACAAACAGTATTGCTGATTTTGTAGTTTAGTGCTTGATCTAAATTAGAAATGAATCTTTCCAAGTGTCTGAGCTGCTGAGATTCTGTTAGAAAAAAAAATAATAAAAAGGTAAAAACCTTCCTTGACATATATTTAATATGTAAAATTACGTTGAATTTTCTAATAATGTTAAATTATACCATTTAATTTTAATATGGTAAGCATGTTACATAATGTCTAACTAGCTTTCTCTGCAATACTCTCATTCCTTGTAAGATAATATATTTGTATTATTTTTCTCTGTGTTTTGCCACTAGAGTGGGATTTTGGGGACTACTGAAAAAGCATATACCACTCCGATAACAATTTTTTTGGGTATCCTTGAGTGACGCACATTAATAGCAATCTGTCATAATGAAATATGTGTTTTACTTTGCAGGGAAACCTCTTGGTGTTAAAAGCTTTCTAAGCACCATTTGGTCAATCAGGGTTTGAGTGGTAATGTAACTGTGATCTGGTGATGTAGTGTTTGGATAGCATAATTTATTTGGAGTTCAGAGTGTTTCCCAGGAATTAAACTAACTGCTCATTTAAGAAAAAAAAAAGATGAGGTTATGTTTTCAATGGTCACAGAAAATATAGGCACAGGGGAAGACTTATTTGAGTGTTAACTGCTTACTGAGGGTTCAGCATAAATATACACACAGACACACATAAACACAGAAGTCATTGCATGGTTGGTATATGAACAGTGAGAAAGATTATTGGACTTCTGTGCTATGAAATTATTCTAAAAATATATTCTAACTTTTTGGAAGTTTATTCTGTGCTATCACACAGCTGTAAATTAGTATGAAGGATTTCTATGATTTACTATGGTTAGAATTGTTACTTCCATGATAAATATAAACCCAATTATTTAGGCAGTTTCCTGTTTGTATAATTTATCATCTGCTGGTCAAGAGGATGTCTTATATTGGAATATAAATAGAGCTTGTGTGTGTGTGTGTGTGTGTGTGTGTGTGTGTGTGTGTGTGTGTTTAATATATCAGGCTTTAAAATAGGATTTATTTAAAATAAAAACAAAATTTCTACATAAACATTCTTATGTAAACATAAGCATATAGCACTTTTTAAGTGGTTTGTTTGTCTATGGCCCTTAACATAGAGAGTGGTAGGTTAAGTAAAAGTGAGTTAGTGTAAATCATGGTGGATTATGTTACAATTATAGTAGAGTCTTGAATGAGGGCTACCTTTTAAAGTCAGTGCCTAAGGTAAAAGTTGAATGCAGTAAAAATTATCCTTGAAAGTCCTTTAAATTGTCATAAAGTGTAATATCCATGACACCATCTACCAGTAAGCCCAGCATAGGCAGTTTTCCCTCTGTGGTAAAAGACATTGCTGCTGCTTTCACAGATGACTAGGTAAAAGTTTCCTTTAATTTAGGGGCTATGTTGAATACAATATTTGTTTGAATTTTTTTCTTTAACACATAGAGTTGATTTTGCATATCTTTTTTGAGTATAATGTAACTTCACTTCATTACTTGTGGTGATAGCCTAAGGCAACTCTTATAGTCTTGCCAATATATAATCAGAGGAGCATGGGCTTTGGTGATGGGTAACTGCTGGTTCAAATCCAGGCCTTTCACTTAGTGTGGCCTAGGGTATTTTACTAAGCCTCTATGCCTCAGGCCACTTGTAATGGGAATAGTAGTATTTCTCTGATGGTGTGTGAAAGTGGCCTAGCAATAAGTCAGCATCACTATACTTCTGTTTTCCTTTTCTATCTCGCCATGAATGCAACTACAAACACTTTTGAAAAGTGACTAGAATTACTTTAGTTATTTAGAATGCATGTAATTTATAAAGAGTTATTAAAGCAAAATAATTTGTTATTAGAACACAGTCTGTATCCATCCCCTTCCTTAAAATATTTTAACAGTTTTCAAAAGCTCTCTGATAAACTTGTTAGCGTGACATATGAGGCCCTTTATGATCTGGTTTTTCCCTACTTTCCCTCTATATTTCCACCAAGAAATTCTTTGTGAGGGTGCTGCTAGTTCTCCCACTGTTATCATCCTAACTAACTCCTAGTATTTTGAGACTCACCTCAGTTATCAACATTCACCTGGTTTCTTAAGCCTTCCTTGCTCCCACCTCACCTTCTCTCTCAAATCGGAATTCTGTTCTGTGTATTTAAATTCTCTGTACCCTGTATCTTGACATACGTATTATAATCATTTAACCCACTTCTCTTAAATGCCATGCTTTACTTTATTTGAGGTCATGGACCATATTACATAGTATTTAGCATAAGTGCATGAATCATTGATCAATGTTTGGCTCAATGAAAGGGTGGAATGATTGAAAAATAGAGAAAGGTTTATATGAGTGAGCACTGCTATGTTCCTCTGGGTTAGTTTTTTAGATTCCTAATTTTTGTTTTATTTTACTTACTTAGTTTTTTAATAAAGATTTTTTTTTTTTTTTTAGATTTTATTTATTTATTTGACAGAGACACAGCGAGAGAGGGGACTCAAGCAGGGGGAATGGGAGAGGGAGAAGCAGGCTTCCCGCTGAACAGGGAACCTGATGCGAGGCTCTATCCCAGGACCCTGGGATTGTGACCTGAGCTGAAGGCAGATGCTTAATGACTGAGCCACCCAGGTGCCCCTGAGATTCTTAGTTTTTAGTTGCATACTAAATTGTGGGTATTTTTGTGGACAGCCAAGTTTCCAGCTGCATCATATTTTTATGTTATAAATTAGTTATTTTTGCTTTTTGTTAAGTAGTGGTTTCCCATGAACAATACTGTAGGTTTGAAAATGTCTTATATACTTTACTCAGAGTATTAATCACTCTTTTAGTTCTATCAGGGTTAGAAGGAAAAATAATTATCATCAGTAGTAGACCTTTGTCAGAGCATCCAGACATACCAGTCAAAAGGAATTGTAGGAAATGGGTGGGGATGTAATTAACTCACTGGGCATTGCATAGAAGTAGCTGGCAATGCTACAACCAGGAGACAACCATTCCATCCTTGATAGACCCATGGGAGTGGTTTGCTTGTAAATGCGGGTGTTATTTTAGAAAAGGATTGAGAACTATTTTTCCAAAACAGCAACATATTAGGCCATGGGTTGGCAAGCTGCAGTCAGTGGACCAAATTCAGGCTGCCTTCTGTTTTTGTAAATATAGTTTTATTGGAACATAGCCACACTCATTCCTTTACATATTGTCTGTAGCTATTTTTGTGTGACATGGACAGAGATGAATTGCTGCAAAACATAACTGTGTGGTCCTCAAAGCCTAAAATATTAACTGTTTGACCCTTAACAGAAAAGGTTTGCTGACTCTTGCATTAGATACTTTGCCAGGTTTACAGTTTGACAGTTGTGGATCGAAAAATTCATAGCTACATATCTTAACAAGGAAGGTATACTCCTTCAGATGCAGTTTTTTGTTTTTTATTAAACAACTTTTGGATTTTATTGAATCTATTAAAGTATAATTTCTAAAAAGGTAAAATCATGACTGTCATATAAATATAAAATGAACCTGTAAGAGGTTTTAACTTCTTAATTAATGAGAGAACCTGTGAGGTAATAAAACTGTGTCAAAGGAGAATGATATATATGTAAGTAGTAATGCTGAAATAAATTTACTAATCCATGTAGAATTGGGTAATATTCTATAGGGCAGTATAATGCTTGGAATCATATTTTCTATGGGTAGAAATTAGCATATTTATACTAGATACAACTAATTTCTGTGGGTAAAATCATTAGCATTACTCTTAGTTGTCTGTTACTTACAAAGTTATAAAAGAGCCTTTTCAAAGACAGTCATATTTGTATACGTCTGTAGAATCTCGTAACATGGGAGACTCTCTAGGGACCAACATTCCGTTGAAAAGATATTCAGAGCTTTTTACCTGTTTCAAAGTCTTAAAGAATTTTCCCTGTCAAATGTAAGCCAGTTAAAAAATAATTTAAAAAACAAACATGTAGGAACTAAAATAAAAAATAATGCTATCAACTGTTGCTCTAAAGACAATGAAATACTGAGAGATAAGTTTAATAAAACATTTCTAACAGAAATCAAAAAAGACCTAAATCAATGGAGAGATCTATTATGTTCATGGATTGGAAGACTCAACATAATAAGGATTTCATTTCTTCTTAAATTGAACCATGGATTTAATGCAATTTCTGTCAGATCACAGTGAGATTTTCTGTAGACACGTTGAAAATTGTTCTAAATTTTGTTCAAGTGGAAAGGCATAGGCCCTAGAATAGCTAACAATCTTGATGAGGAAAAATAAAGTGGGAAGAATCACAGCTTGATATGAACCTTGCTATTTAGCTATGCTAGTGAAGATAGTATGGTATTGGCAGAGACATAGGCACAGATCAGTGGAACAGAACTGAGAATCCCTGAAATGAACCCACACAAATATGTACAGTTAGTGTTTTCAAGAAATCATTTTACTTTAATTCAGTACGTATTATAGTCAAAGTAGATATGAAGTCTTAAAGTAATAATTACCAGGAAATGGTCAACTGTGCATCAAGGACCCAGGAAATGCCTCAGAGACAGACCTAATAATTATGATGGTTCTTTGCCACTTTGCATCATTGTTTATGGTTTATGTCAGTCTAAAATTGTATGACAGACTTTTTAAGTTCCCAGTGACTCTCCTTGTGGAAGATGATAAAGGGAAGTGAAGTGGAAGGAGTCACTATAGTCGCTCGGACTACTCTCCCCCCACCCAACTGGTTTTTATAAAAGTGCAAAAGCAATTCAATGGAGAAAGGATAACTTTTTCAACAAATGGTATTGGAGCATGCACAGATAAGGAAATGAAGCTTGACCTAAACAGTAATCTTCATGGAAAAATTAACTCAAAATGGATTCCAGATTTAAATGTAAAACACAAGACTATATAACTTTTGGAAAGGAAAACATAAGGAAAAATCTTTGGGATGTTTTTGGGATCTAGGTATAGGTAAAAAGTTCTTAGTACACCAAAAGCATGATTCATGAAAGGAAAAATTGATAAAACGCAACTAAAAAAATTGAAAACTTTTGCTTTGTGAAAGATCCTATGAAGAGGAGGATAAGACAAGCTGCAGGCTGGAGAAAGTCTTTGCCACATATCCACATATCCACTGGAGGATCAGTGGTTAGTGTATTTTGAGAGCTAAAATATAATAGTAAAAAGAAAGCAGTAAAAAATTGGAAAATGAGGCAAAAGTCACAAAAAGACATTTCACTAAAGAGAATATTTAGGTGGAAAATAAGCACATGAAATGATGTTCATCATTAGCCATTAGGGAAAGGTGAATTAAAACCACAATTAGATATTACTACACACCTATGAGAATGACTTAACTAAAAAATAGTTATAGTGCTAGTGAGGACATGGATAAATTGTATCGTACATGCATTGCTGGTGGGAATGCAAAATGTCACAGTCGCTGTAGGAATCAATTTGACTGGTCCTTATAAAACTGAGCATACACTTATTGTATAACCTAGCAATCAAGCTCCTGGACATTTATCCTGGAGAGATGAAAACTTAGTTCACATAAAAACTGTTCAGTAATGTTCACACCAGCAGCTTTATTCTTGGTAGCCCCAAACTAGAAACAACTCATATGTTCTAAAACCGAAGAATGGTTGAACAAACTGGCACATCTGAAATGGAATACTAACAGCAGTAAAAGCAGTGACCTATTCTTACATGCGACTTGGATGAATCTCAAGGTAATTACGCTGACTGAAAAAAGCCAATCCCAAAATGATTCCATTTCTATGACAAAATTCTTGAAATAACAAAATCATAGAGTTGGAGAACAGATTAGTAGTTGCCAAGAGTTAGGGATAGAGAAAAAGGAGGGATTCTTATGGTGATGTAGCTGTGGTAATAGAGTGTGTTCTTGACTTTGGTGTTGGGTACAGGAAGCTACATATGAAATACAGTTAAATAGAACTTAATACATACACACACTCCTAAGTAAATATATGTTAAGAATGGGGAAATCTGGGGGAAATGGGTAGATTATATATCAATGTCAATTTCCTGGTTTGAATGTTGTACTATAGTTTTGCAAGACATTACCAGTTGGAAAACTGGATGAAATCCACACAGGGTTTCTTTGTACTACTTCTACAACTGCATGGGAAGCCACAGTTATCTCAACATTAAAAATTTAATTAAAAAGGCCATGGATCTTTCAAGAACATTCTTTTCAACTTAAAACAGTTCTTTAAGTATATTTGAGGTCCTACAACAATTTCGTATACATATACAGTTAAATATTCTTGGGTATTAAGTTTAAATTAGGAAAAGGGGACTCTTAGTCCTTTAATTTTATTTGTATATCCCTGATTGAAGCCAAGTTGAATAATCTGAATAATTATAAATCAATATTTAACTATTATTAGCAACAATGGAATTAAAATTTTTTAATGTTCTATAATTTAGTAATAGCTAATTGAGTACTTAGTTACTGAGAATTGTAACTTTTTTGAATTTCTGTAAAATATTAATTTTTAGCTATTATGAATTTTATATGATATATGTGTAGAAAATGATAAATAATTTTAAGACATTCTTTTAGAGTTCTAAGTAGCTCTCCCAATACTTGTGTAACCATAAGTCTACTTTGGAGTGCTACTTGGGATCAGTCCTAGGACAGTAGTGACATGGTGCTTTGGGAAAGAAAGCAATGCATACAGAAGATGTTTTAATGGTGTGTGGTTTTGAGTAATCTCTGCTAAACTGAATCTATGTTATAAAATGTAATTCTTTTTTCTCTATATCAAACCTCATATTCATGCAGCATTATTATTTACTGTCATCTAATTTGTCTTTCTACTCAGTTCCAGACTCTTCCCCAATGGGACAATTTTGGCAGATAGGTGTTTATCAGAATTAAGTGCACAAGAACCCTGGTAATCAAAATAGAAAAATGTGTTAGTGGCTTTGAATGAAATATTTTTTATTGTTAATATAGGCACAACTAAACTAAGATACCTTCTTTCATGTTTATATTAACCAAAGATTTTATAGCTTTTATGGAAATAATTTGTTTATCAGCTTCTAGAGTCCGATAAAAAATAATATATCTCATATATATATGTATGTATATGAACTTTCATTGATGGGATGTTCTATAAACCTTCTTGCAAAGGAAAAGATAGCTTCTTTTAGATTCAGTTCAGTGACAGTTCTTGTTCTTGATATGGAATTTTTTTTTTTGACAGTATGTAAGCCTAGAATACTAGGAGGAAAGCCACCTGCATAGTAAAAATTCTGGTTTTTCATATTATTTTCTACAGTTGTGCCAGTGGTATATATTATTATTATAAAAGGCTATCCTATGAAGAAAATACTATCAGGTTTATGATAAATGTTTTCCATAGAATTCAGAATCAAATTTTTAAATGTTAAATTTTTAAAAGTAAAATACACATTAATGATTCTATTTTAATATTATGAGGACATTTGGTATTTTTTCCATGATGTTTCCCCATGTGTAAAATTTCTATAACTATAAATCTATTTGTGTATCTCTTATCTCTCCTTGCTCTTTTAGATACATGGTTTTTGTGTATATAGTAGATATAACTTCCCTGTGGCTGCTGTAACAAATTATCACTAGCTAGATGGCTTTAAACACAAGTTTATTCTCTCACAGTTTCTGGAGACCAGAAACCCCAAATCAAGTTATCTGTGTCGATAGAGCCATACTCCCATCAGAGACTGGGGGAAGAATTTCTTCCTTGCCTTGTCTAGGTGTCTTCCCCCTCCCAACCACCCCATACAACCGTTTAAAAAAAATGTGGTGAAATACTCATAAAATTCACATCCTGTTTTTAAGTATGTAATTTATTAATATTCATGTACATTCACATCTGTATATTTGCTGTTCTAGTTTTTATAACCCCCATTTCTTGCCTTGTGGCTACATCACTTCTGCCTCATTTTCATATCACTGTGTGTGTGTGTGTGGAAACTGTGACTCTCTCTTGTGAGAAGAATAAGCTCTTTCTCTCAGGATCCTTAGCTTTATCACATCTTTTGTCATTTAAGTTAATATTTATAGGTTCCAGGGATTAGGAAGTGAATCTATTTTGGGGAGCCCGTTATTTAACTAAATTAAATTAAGTAAAATAATTATAACCAAATATGGAGTTATTTTTAGAATTAAGTCAGTGATTTCTTTATATTTCAACTTTTATAAATCCACTGGACAAGTCAAGAGGTAGCTACAAGGTGCCTCTTGGTCCCCTACAGGTATGACTCAAGCTTCATCATACAGCCTTTAAGGTACCTGTTAATGGCTGTGTCTTTATCTGCTTTTATCTCTAATATTCCCAGTCTTAAGGAAATTTATGTATCCCTAAACACACGTGTGGGCTTTAATTTCTTTCTAGAAACCATACTATTTTTCTATTCTGTATTGTTGCTGTGTTATTACTTTGAATGGATAAATAAGCAGTGGTACCTAAGACAATAGAGTATGTTAAAAACGGAGAGGCTGTGCATGTGTGGGGTATATAGGAAATTTCTGTATTACTTCTCACTTCTGCTATGAACCTAAAATTATTCTAAAAAATCAAGTCTTAAAATAATTACTAAAATCAAAACTTGTAATAACCTTGTGTGCTAGAATACACTCAATATATGATCCTTGATCAGACCTGATTGGGGGAGTCCTCATCAGACTTTGACAAGAAGTTGGAAATACTTCTAATGGGAGAAGGGGCTAAAAATGTAGGAAGAGATAACTTATGTCCTCATTGAGATGCTTTCCCTCAGTCCCTATATTTAGGCAGATAGTGTACAAAACTAATTGCTTCATATGTACCAATCATATGCTTGCTATATTTCACTAGGCTAGAAGGGATTTGTAAGCATTGATTTGTGAAATCTTGCATGATATGAAATTGAAAGATGATTCGTTATATGTAAAGTACAAAAAATGTATATTAATTGAATCTCTAATTCTGTCCTCAAAGGATTTTATTCCAGCATGTGAAGATTCATCTTAGACCAGCCTGTAGTAGAATGATTTAAAGTTTAAATGAGAAAACAGCTCTCAGATGATCATGGTTGAGACTATTTTCTAACACATAAAAGTGTACCTATCTAGAATATGATAAATTGAAAGTTATCATATAGAATACTATGAAAAGGGGCACCCGGGTGGCTCAGTGGGTTAAGCCTCTGCCTTCAGCTCAGGTCATGATCTCAGGGTCCTGGGATCGAGCCCCTCATTGACCTCTCTGCTCAGCAGGGAGCCTGCTTCCCTACCCTCTCTCTGCCTGTCTCCCTGCCTACTTGTGATCTCCTTCTCTGTCAAGTAAGTAAATTAAAAAAAGAATACTATGAAAACATTTACAATTTGAATGTCAGTATTAATTTTGATACCAACATAAAACTTAAGAAAAATCCCTTTTGAAAAAATGGTTTCTTTCAACAATAATTTTCTCCCTGATATGAGGACATGGAGAAGCAACATGGGGGGGTAGGGGGATAGGAGAAGAATAAATGAAACAAGATGGGATTGGGAGGGAGACAAACCATAAATGACTCTTAATCTCACAAAACAAACTGGGGGTTGCTGGGGGGAGGTGGGATTGGGAGAGGGGAGCGGGCTATGGACATTGGGGAGGGGAGGCGAACCATAAGAGACTATGGACTCTGAAAAAGAACCTGAGGGTTTTGAAGGGTCAGGGGTGGGAGGTTGGGGGAACAGGTGGTGGGTAATGGGGAGGGCACGTTTTGCATGGAGCACTGGGTGTTGTGCAAAAAGAATGAATACTGTTATGCTGAAAAAATAAATAAAATGGAAAAAAAATAATTTTAAAACTAGGTATATCTAGGAAAGTTTTTTTGTTTTTTTTTTAACATGTTATTTAGCTCTTTTTTTTCCTCTGGCTTTAGATTGGTAATATGAACTGTAATCTTTGTCTTTCTACATGATAATATTCTCACTAGTTAAATGCTTTCTGGAAATTGGTAGCTTAAGAGTAGAAGAGCAAATAAAACATTATAACTGATAGCTGTGAATGAAATATGTTCAATGCAACATATTGAAATTTTTAGAAGGGCATGCCAAAAGAACCTAACATTTCATTTTAAAGTGAGGTCTTCATGCATCATTTATTTACAGATATATTCTTCAGGGAATGTAACCAATCTTCTTTGTCTTTTGAATGACAAACATAGTTGAAAATTTCAGACATGCATCAAAGCAATTCCCCTGCCAATACTAGTCTGGTCCTTATGGGATTTTCTCAAGTGCTTTGTCTGGGCTAGTTCTTAACTTAAGTGATGAGGCTTTTATTGCATTCCTGCAGAGATTATTTCATTATTTAATAGACTCCACTTTAAGAAAATGTTCACGTTGTGCAGATTTATACCATTATTATGGTCATGCCCTTTATACCACCCTTGCTTTTCCCCTTTACCCATCCTCCTCTTTACCCTCGCTGCTATATTTGTATTTGTTCCAAGGTGCTTTATTCATTGTAGAGAAAGCACAGTCTTTCATGAAATGATCCTCATATATATGTGAGTCTTAGGGAGTGAATTTAGGTTTCTAGAAGACCTAAATGCTAGTAACAGTAATTTCTACATAGTATTGCTTTTAAATTGCACTTAGTGTTTTTCATATATCTTTTTCAGCTATTTTTTAATAAAGTAAGAGTTTTTATTTTTTGAATGATTTATATAGTTTATATTCAGGAATATTCATACTCTTCTTATTTTGATGCATGGAATGCAAACATAGAGGAGAAGGGCATGCCAGCAGAATTGCTGAAAGGTTCCTGTCAGGCATACATAATGCTATTTAATTTTGAGTATATATTGTGAAATCATATTACTATTATATTATATAATTATATAATTATATTATGCATTTGTGCCAGTATCATCTGAAACAAATTAACAAATATAATGAAAATTATATTTTCTCTTGTCACAAATTAGATTTCATGTAGTTGAGTAATAGTTATATAACGGGCATCTCAGTTCTGGTTACCATTTATGTCTTTATATTATGTATTTTGTGTAATAACTCATTTCTGGCTGAGTTTTACGCTGTTACCTTTATTTTCTCTTTGTTTCATCTTTCTGAACATTCTTTTTGTGGATAATATGGAGTGTAAGTAGAATTTCTTTAAAAGACTAGTAGTACATTCTATTATGTTAGTATTTTTCATGTGTTTCTAGTGTCGTTGGAAAAAACTTCATGAAAACATTAAAGCCAAATGATAAAATTAAAATTCTCTGTGAAGAATAAAACTAAAGATCTACAGCCCTCAGTATATCCTTGTCATTCAAGAATTTTACATGGTGTGCTGCCCGAGTTTGTGACATAACGTAATTTTTTTCTAAGGCACAAAATTAAGTTCTGTATTCCATGAAGGATCTTCTTTTTCTCTCTCTCTCTCTCTTTTTTTAATTAATTTTTATTTTTTTATAAACATAATGTATTTTTATCCCCAGGGGTACAGGTCTGTGAATCGCCAGGTTTACACATTTCACAGCACTCACCATAGCACATACCTTCCCCAATGTCTATAACCCCACCCCCCTCTTCCGACCCCCCTCTCCCCAGCAACCCTCAGTTTGTTTTGTGAGATTAAGAGTCTCTTTTGGTTTGTCTCCCTCCCGATCCCATCTTCTTTCATTTATTCTTTTCCTACCCCCCAAACCCCCTACGTTGCATCTCCACTTCCTCATATCAGGGAGATCATATGATGGTTTTCTTTCTCAGGTTGACTTATTTCGCTAAGCATAATACCCTCTAGTTCCATCCACGTTGTCGCAAATGGCAAGATTTCATTTCTTTTGATGGCTGCATAGTATTCCATTGTACATATATACCACATCTTCTTTATCCATTCTTCTGTTGATGGATATCTAGATTCTTTCCATAGTTTGGCTATTGTCGACATTGCTGCTATAATCATTCGGGTGCACGTGTCCCTTTGGATCATTACGTTTGTATCTTTAGGGTAAATACCCAATAGTACAAT
Source organism: Meles meles (assembly GCF_922984935.1). Lineage (NCBI taxonomy): Eukaryota > Metazoa > Chordata > Mammalia > Carnivora > Mustelidae > Meles > Meles meles. The sequence continues at coordinate 75,291,143 of NC_060068.1, read as the reverse complement.
TGCTGGGTCATAGGGTAGCTCTATTTTCAGCTTTTTGAGGAATCTCCATGCTGCTTTCCAGAGTGGTTGCACCAGCTTGCATTCCCACCAACAGTGTAGGAGGGTTCCCCTTTCTCCGCATCCTCGCCAGCATCTGTCGTTTCCTGACTTGTTAATTTTAGCCATCCATGAATGATCTTCTGTAGGAATTAAATCCCTTCCTAAGTGAGAGAGAAAAATTGATAAATTGAGATCTCAAAATGTTTTTTTTTTACAACCCACTGTGTCATGTACAAAAATTGTTATGAAGTAATAAGACTATTTCGTAGTGAAATGGTTATCCACAAGAAGACATAAATATGCAAGTGATGAACCAGCATTAGGAAACAACATATAACATGTAAAAAGCTTACAAAAGTTAAGCTAATTGATTACTACCCTGTGAACATGCCATTTATTAACTAGGATATCGTAGTTATTCCTTAAGGTTTTGTAGTATTTCTTGAATGTTAAAATATTCTCAGTGATATACTTTAAAAATAATCGGAAGTCATTTCTGAGAAATACTCACACACAATCAAATTAAGTTTCTTGGTGAGATAATATTTTTATGAAGGGAAGAAGTCTAAGAAATCCACGAATCTTAAAAAATAGTTCTTTTTTTTTAAATATTTTATTTATTTGACAGAGAGAAATCACAACTAGGCAGGCAGGCAGAGAGAGAGGAGGAAGCAGGCTCCCCGCGGAGCAGAGAGCCCGAAGTGGGGCTTGATCTCAGGACCCTGGGATCATGACCTGAGCCAAAGGAAGAGGCTTTAACCCACTGAGCCACCCAGGTGCCCCTAAAAAATGGTTCTTAATGAACATTGAAACTAGGGTGTATCAGATCTGTGACTTAAACTTATTCAGAACCGAAATCCTCAGTATTTCTTTGTTAAAGGTTATTATTGCAAAATGTCTGTTTGAAGGTGTATACAGCCTTCAGTGTTAAATATATCACTAATCTTACAGCAAAACTTTTGGCTACTTAACTAGTTGGAGATAGGAACATACAGGTATATTTCTTTCCTCTCTCTCTTCTTTCTGATAAAATTTATATGCAGTGAAATGCACTGATCTTCAGTGTACAGTTTGCAGTTTTGAAGATGCATATACCCTTGTAACCACTGCTGCAGTCAAGATATAGAACCTTAATACCACTGTAGTCAGTCCCCATCCCTCATTGGCAACCACTCTTCTAATTTCCCTCATGATAGATTGCCTAATTTTGCCTGTTCCTGCTCTTAATGTAAATAGAGTCAGACAGTATATAGTCTTTTATATGGCCAGCTTCTTTTGCTCAGCATTAATGTCTGTGAGATCCATCCTTGTTGGTGCCTGTATCCATATTTCATCCCTTCTCATTTTACACTGACAGACCACAAATTAGATTATCCATTAACCAGTTGATGGAGTTTTACACAGGTATAGATGTAACTACATTTTTATTAGCTTCTTTTTTTTTTTGAACAATGTTTTCAGAGCAATTGTAGGTTTACAGCAAAGTAAGTGGAATGTACACAGATTTCCCATATACTCCCTGTTCTCCCAGATAGCCTCCCTCATTGTCAGAATGGTGCATTTGTTGCAGTTGATGAATCTCCACTGATACATCATAATCACCCAAACTCTAGCTTATGTTAGGGTTCAGTCTTGGTGTTGTATACTCTGTGGGTATGGACAAATGTCTATTGACATGTATCCATCATTATGGTTTAAAACAGAGTTGTTGTTTTTTTTTATTGCCCTACTAATCCTCATTGCTCCGCCTACTTATCCTTATCTCTGCCCCCCAGACCCTGGCAAACCACTGATCTTTTTACTGTCTCCCTAGTTTTGCCTTTTCCAGAATGCTGTATGTTGGAACCATACAGTTGGTAGCTTGTAAATTGGCTTTTTTCACTTAGTAATATGCATTTAAGTTTTCTCCATATCTTGCATGGCTTGATAGCTCATATCTTTTTAGTGCTAAATAATACTCCATTGTCTGATGTACCACAGTTTGTATGTTCACCTGCTGAAGGACATCTTAATTGCTTCCTTCACCTGCTGAAGGACATCTTGGTTGCTTCCAAGTTTTGGCAGTTGTGAATAAAGGTGCTATACACATCCATGTTCAGGTTTATGCGTGGGTATAAGTTTTTGAATCCTGTGGATAAATTTAAACTCCTTTGTATTTTTTTGCATTTTCCATTTCCTTTGTACTACCAATGAGTTCAGTTGTTGGATACTATGATCTTAAGAGTATGTCTAGTTTTATAAGAAATTGCCAACTGTCTTCCAAAGTGGCTGTACCATTTTACAATCCCACCAACAATAAAAGAGAATTCCTGCTACTCCATATCCTTGCCAGCATTTGGTGTTGCCAGTATTCTAGATTTTGGGCATTCTGATAGGTGTGAAGTGGTATCTCATTGTTCTTTTTATTTTGCATTTCCCTGATGACATATGATGTGGAGCATTTTATCACGTGCTCATTTACCATCTGTGTATCTTCTTTGGTCAGGTGTCTGTTAAGGGCTTTGCTTCATTTTTTAATCAGGTTGTTTTCTTAGATTGAGTTTTAAGAGTTCTTTGTGTATTTTGGATAGCAGTCCTTAATCAGTTAGGTCTTTTTCAAATATTTTCTCCTACACTGCAGCTTGTTTTCTCATTCTCTTGACATTATCTTTTGCAGAGCAGAAGTTTTTAATACTTTTTAAGTGAATTTAAAGATATAATTGGTTTTATTTAAGGACCCATAAAACGGGCAACATCTCATCTAGGAAATAGAAAAAAGCTCCAGAAGTTTTTCATGTTAGTGAACTCCAGCTTTTCCATTATTTTTTGGTAAATCTTGCCTTTGGTGTTTGTATTTAAAAACTCATTGCTGGGGGCGCCTGGGTGGCTCAGTGGGTTAAGCCACTGCCTTCGGCTCAGGTCATGATCTCAGGTCCTGGGATCGAGTCCTGCGTCGGGCTCTCTGCTCGGCAGGGAGCCTGCTTCCCTCTCTCTCTCTCTGCCTGTCTCTCTATCTACCTGTGATCTCTCTCTGTCAAAATAAATAAAATCTTTAAAAAAAACAAAACAAAACAAAACAAAAAACAACTCATTGCTGTATCCAAGATCATCTAGGTTTTCTCCTACATTATCTTTTAGGAGTTTTTAGTTGTTGGGTTTTTTTTTTAAATTTTTTTAATAAATTTTTTATTCTTTTATAAACGTATAATGTATTTTTATCCCCAGGGGTACAGGTCTGTGAATCGCCACGTTTACACACTTCACAGCACTCACCATAGCACATACCCTCCCCAATGTCCATAACCCCACCCCCATCTCCCCCCCCCCCCCCGCCAGAAACCAGGAGTTTTCAGTTTTGATCATTCTGTCTATGATCCATTTTGAATTAATTTTTGTGAAGGGCATAAGGTTTGTGTCTAGATTCCTTTTTGTTTTTTTTGTGTGTGTGTGTTTTAGTTATGGATGTCCAGTTGTTCCAACGCCATTGTTAAATCAGCTGTCTTTGCTCCATTGTTTTGCCTTTGCTCCTTTGTCAAAGATGAGTGTTTTGTTAGTTTTTGAATCTCAAAGACTGTTGATTTAGACTATGTTTATTTCTTAAAATTTTCCACTCAACCAACCTTTTTAGCTAAGGGGAGTGAACTTGGTGCGTGGCCTGTTAGCATAAATGCAACATTTCTTTGAAGTGTCTTTTATTGCTTTAAATATTTTATACAAGTCTTTCTGTTAACATGGCTGAAACCCAGTTCACAAACCCAAGAAGAATACAGGAGGTATCTAAGAAAGAGCTATAAAATTTTTGAAGATGGAAGGCAGATGAATGATTTGTAACTCAGTAAATGGAATGGAAAAAGAGTCTAATAGTTTTAGTTTCTGCAAACAGACTAATTCCTAAGCAGAAAGCCTCAGGAATTGGAAGTACCAGTTACCACCAAAGCTGATGGTACAGAGTAGTGTTGAAAGTATGAGTATTTGTGTCAGGCATTATAATGAGGGACTTAGACCACCCAGGTAGCCATGTGCCTAATTTTCTCCCTTTCCCAGAAAAAAATCTGGGTCCACAGAAACCAGACACAGCTAAAGGAAGATTAAGGGACTATACTAAAACATGAGGATTAAATGAAAATCTACATAACTAAAAATGGAGTAGGCTACTTTCTCTTGTTTTGATTGCAAGAATAGTAGCAGCCAGTTTTATAACTCCTAAGAATGAGCTGATCAAAAGACTCTCAGATATTGGCAGGTAGGGGGATCTTAGAATATGATGTCTCTACATGACTATACTGTACTGAGGTTTCCCCATACAGAGTTAACAACCCATTTTTTAGTTCTTCACTCTTAAATCTGAATGTATAGCCAAGGGTTGCCAGGTATAGGGGGCAATTCTATAATATAAAGTACACTGATCAGATCAAACAAAAAGTACAAAAGAGCCTTAAGTAAACAGAAATCGTGAAGGGAACAGAATAAATGTCTAAGATCTTACAATTAATATGTTCAGGTAAATAAGAGAAATTTGTGTCAGTAAGGAAAAATAGAGTTATGCCATTAAAAGAAAATTCTCAGAGAAAGAATAGAAGTCTTGGAAGTCAAAATAAGTTTTAAAAAATATTAGAGTGGTGGAATAGAAATGAAGGCAGTCTTCACGAAGTAAAATTAAAAGAAAAAGAGATGAACACAATGGGAGAGGAAAGAAAAGAAAATTTGATCATCAATCTAGAAGTTGGATTCCTTGGTAACAGGTCCAGGAAGAAATAAAGAGTAAAATGAGAGAGAAACTAATTTTACTAAAGACAGAATACAAGAACATATATCAGAAGACATGAGAGAGAAATGAATTCTCTATGTAAAGAACATACATAGGAAGAAAATGAGAGAGAAACTAATTTTATTAAAGACAAAATAGAAGAACATATATAAAAGAATGTATGGACATATAAAACATATATGATAGGACTACAAAATATCAAGCAAATGAATGAAAAGATACCCATACTGGGTCACAGAGTCTTGTGAAATTTCAAGCACTTGTAAAATCCGTGGATGACCCCAAAAAATCTGGAAAGGGAAAAATAGTAAGATAAATTCACACAAAACATTGGGAATGAAAAAGTCTTTGAACTTCTCACTAGCAACACTGAAAGCTAGTAAAAGGTAGACCCAAGTTTGAGGGAGAATAATTTTTAACCTGGAATTCTTTAGCATCAGTAAAGATACGATAAGTATTCAAAGTCTCAGATGTGTTATTAAGAGGAACTTGTTCTCATTAAGTTTCTGAAGAGTGCATTTCACTAAAACAGGGGGTATATGAAGAAGAAAAAGACCAATAATCAAATAAATAGATAACCAATACAGGAGAGAGGCAAAGGGAATAATGGGTGGATGGTGATGGGCTGAAATCTCAGGATAACTGCTTTGCTTCAGTCCAAGGGCTGAACAAGAAGGTGGAGAGTTTTAAGAAGGTTTTGCCCAAGGGGAAATATGTATTGCCTAATTAATCGTTGTCCATGCTGAAAAGCATTTATAATTCTATTGGAAACTTTGAGGGTGAGTTACTGGTAAGTACATAGAAAACAAAACAAATGCATAAATGAGTAAAAAATTGATTCAAAGAAACAAATAGTTGTATAAGACAGAAAGTAATAAAATCATAGTGTATTACATAGTTCAGCCATGAATAATTGTATGCATTCATAATTACATAATAAATTCATTTAAATATATATCAATAAACTCAAATAATATATATAACTTTATATATAACTATATATATTCATATATAGAGAAAGTGAATTGGATGAAGGAGTGGTGAAAGCGTTAAGTCCACATCTTGCATAGTGGGTAGATTGAAGAAAGAAAGACTAAAGGAAATAGTAGTAAATGGCTAAATGGCTAAAATCGAAAAGTTGTGAGAAGTAGCCAAAAGTGTTGAAGGGGGCTGCTTATGTGGAGCTGGAATCTGGGTGGCAGAATTGGGACGGGGTTTTTTTGTTGTTGTTGTTGTTACAAATCTCATAGAACTCTTTGACTTTTTAAACTATATAAATGCATTATTTTGGTTAAAAATGGAACGAAAATGTGTCTGTGACTTTGGTATTATCTTCGCTATTATACCTGAGGTTGTTTTATTATGAAGAAAAGTGTCCACCTCTCAAAATGCTTTAGTTAAATCTTTGCTTGATGTGCTAGGTTAATTATGCGGATCGCTCTATGTACTTTTTGGCCCATGGCAACATGTTTCTAATAGGATATAAAACCCACTTTGAGAAATACGGATTTAAGTATTTCTTTGTTACATAAAACAGTATTGTGAACATTTAAGAACATAAATAAGTTTTGATAGAACGTTATGATCTCAGCCACTAGTGTGTGAATGGAAAATTATTAAAAAAAAAAAACAAACCAAAACCAGCACCCCAGAACTTTGGATATTCTGTGATTGAAAACAGCTATCCTTAATTTGAAATTTATTGTCCATCCAATTAGCTCGTTATCAAGAATCTACATTAGGTGAATAGTGCATTATATGGTGAAGAGTTTGTTTACTCAAATGCTATTTGAAGTTTTTATAAATATAGATATGACTGATTAATAATTATCTCATTGTATGAGGAAGCAATCCCTAAATCTAAATGCTTATGTGGAATTTTATATCTTGGAAACAATTTGAGGAAAGCTGACTACAGTAAGTAACTTTAGATTTTTTTGAAACCATGGGATTTCTACCAAGTAAAGGACTTGGACGTTGTCTTCTGTGATGGTCTTTATGCTTCTGTGCTTGGAAGAAGTATATGGCAGCAGATGGGTTAGAGGATTTAATAGTTCTCTTTCCATTTAAAAATAATTCTTGATTTCTTTTTTAATAAATTCAGAAAAACAACCGCTCCATTTAAGACATTTTATGACAGGGATTATATCTCTTTCTAGATTGTAAAAGAATCTTTGTCTATATTCTAACCAATATAAAAAATTTTTATATTGATAATTAATATAAGATTGTTGTCAACCATGAAAGATACTTTATCTTGACTTATTTTAAAAAATATAATTCACCTAATATACATAACAGTTATTTCATTCAAAGATGATAATAATGTCAAGTAATGTACTGTCATGATGAATTTTGAGAAATAAAAGAGGAAAGTAAGGAAAAAGTAATTTATGGATGGACAAAGGCAATTTGATGTTTGCATTTTATGATTCATAAAATAATAAATTTTTTTTCTCGTAAGACTGTTAAAAATTTTTTCCAGGAACCATAAACAGTTTTAATCATAGGTGGCTGAAGGAAATTTTGCCCAGTTTTGCTGAAAGAAACTGCCTTTTTCTTTAATTGTGAAAGAGAAAATATAGTAATCACAAAGAACTGATCTTGTGTGCACAACATGGAGCAAAAGATACAAAATACTTTTTTTTTTTTAAGATTTTATTTATTTATTTGACAGATCACAAGTAGGCGGAGAGGCAGGCAGAGAGAGAGGAGAGGAAGCAGGCTCCCTGCTGAGCAGAGAGCCTGATGCAGGGCTCTATCCCAGGACCCTGGGATCATGACCCGAGCTGAAGGCAGAGGCTTTAACCCACTGAGCCACCCAGGTGCCCCCAAAATACTTATTTTTTCTAATCAGTACAGTTATGTTCAGTCCTTTTATAGTTCTTCTCTTAGAGCATTCACCAAATTGCTTTACTTCTCCAAGTGATATATGGTATGACACAGACATCAGTATCAGTCTAAACTGTACTGTACCCCAGGCATACAAATTAAGAGAAGAAATATATTGGAAATTAAATTCCTATAACTTGTTAAGTTTTATGAAATGTTTGTTAGTATAGAATTCTTAGATTAGTAAATAGGTAGTAAGAAATGCACTGGAGAATTATGTGGAAAATATGAAAAAATTAATTTTAAGGTAATGGTTTAAAATTATTAAAATTCTTCCATATTTTATTATTTGAAAAAAATAATGATTCATTTCAGTGCTGTTTCTATTTCCAAATCATATTTTTACTTATTTGCAAAGTAGGTAATTCCCTTCCTTTAGAGAATCTAGATTCTATTAGAACTGTCAGTTATTTAGATAGGGTATTTGGAGAACATAAAGTTTGACTGCAATGAGAATGTTTGACCTAGAGTCTTATTTTATGCCATTTATATATTTATTTTTTAAGATTTTATATTATCATTTCACTAAGAGAAAGAGAGGGAGAGACAGTATGTGTACAGAAAGAGAGGCCGAGTAGCAAACTTCCCGCTGAGCAGGGAGCCAGTTGCGAGACTTGATCTCAGGACATAGCATCATGACCTGAGCTGAAGGGAGAAACTTAACTGATTGAGCCACCCAGGTGCCCTAGTTTATGCAACTTAAAAAGCATCCACGAATGTTCCAGAACACTGCCATGTGGCAGAAACAGTTGGATGGACACACTCAAAGAAGAAATATTTGAATTTAGGAAATTTGGTAAAGGCGTAGTTATAATATAGTCCTAGCATGACCAAAGTATGTGTGTTTATGCAAAAGACTTTGCTGTGATAGGTGAAGAATCCGGGGGCCTCCCTCGGCCTTATTTCATGCAGGTTTAATTGCTTTTTAAATTCTTCCTATATGGGAGATATGGAAGTGATTTTGTAGTTCGGAAAATTTGGAGGGTAAGAAAATCTCAGAAAATCGAGATTAAAATATAGAATAATAAAAATTTTCTGTAGAAATTTACTGAGACATTTTTGGTGGCAAAATTCGCATTTGTGAAAGATTTCAAATTTAGGATTTTTTTTTATTTCTTTTTCCATTTTATTTTTTCAGCGTAACAGTATTCATTCTTTTTGCACAACACCCAGTGCTCCATGCAAAACGTGCCCTCCCCATTACCCACCACCTGTTCCCCCAACCTCCCACCCCTGACCCTTCAAAACCCTCAGGTTGTTTTTCAGAGTCCATAGTCTCTTATGGTTCGCCTCCCCTTCCAAATTTTTTTTTTTTTTTAATAAACATATAATGTATTTTTATCCCCAACATGGGGGGTTAGGGGGATAGGAGAAGAAATTTAGGATTTTTGATGTTATTTCCAAATAAGATTTTATCTACACTTTCAGAGATACCCTAATAGGATGAAAGGGTATATTCTTTTACCTTACCACTTAAGATTTGAGTCCTATTACCAGATCATCATATCGTTGATGTTATACTATGAGTATTTTCAAAACTTCTGTTTATTATGATCCTAAATGCAAAAATTTACATTAACCACAGTTGTAAATGCATATAATTTATATTAAGTCAATAATTTATTGAATATACACGTTTAGAAGAGTTCCTAAGTCTTATAACCCTGTTTAATATTTCTCACTTTCAATTTGTCATGAGTACTTTTATAAATATACCATTTGAGTCATATCAATCAGAGCATATTAAATTAATTGTTCTCAGTTCTTTTTATTCCTATTAGGTGAATTATCAAAAATTTTTACCTTGAAATGTGGACCTGTGATTACAAATCATAACTTTTAAAAGATAAAAGAATGAAAACATTAACTAATTAAAACCCAAATACTAAAAATATAAAAAAATAATAAAACCAAATACTAATTAAAGTGGTCTTGGGAAATCCCTAAATATTTATTAATATATTCAACTTCCATTTATTTTTATTTTCATTCTAATCAGTTGTATTTGGCTAATTTTTTAGACGTCAGTAGAATTAGTTGCTAATAAAAGATGAAGAGTACTCATTAAGTTCTAGTCTTTCCCTCACTCAGCATGTTTATTTGTATAAAGAACTTCAATGAATAGGCTGTATGTTCTGTCTTGTCTTTGAATCTGGACTGATGATTTCAAGTGAATTTGGAGTTTGTAATCTTTTGGCGTTAACTGATACCAGCAATTGTTTGGTATTGCTAATCTTAAATTTTGGTCTGGCATATGCCTTAAAATCTTATCCAGTCTTTTTGAGTAGCTCTTGAAACCAAATACTTAAGTAAAATTTATGTTCACTTACTTTCTGCCCTGAAGATGCTAATTCCCTCATCTTTTGGGCTACCGTGCTTGTTCTTACTATTTTAATTAGATAACTATGAGCTTTCTTATTTGCCTGGCTATTTATTAATCTTTAACCAAGACAAAAAAGTAAAGTGAAATAAGTTGCTTTTTATTTCCTCTGTTATCTTTTGGTCTTTGCAATAATGGCTTAAAATGGAGTTCAGTTTCAGTGAACTCCCGACCACCTCTTTAGCTGCTAAAATGTCTCACACATTTTGCTACTGAGTCGTTTCATAACTGTCTCCTTTTTGTTTCTAATATATGTTTTTTTCCATGTGAATACATCTCAAAAAAGTTATTGGGTTTCTGGAAACATAAATAAAGAACAGATGGCTGCTCACACCTTATGACAAGTACAAGGGAGACAGAGGATTTTCATCATGTCCCTCATGGTCAGCATGTTAGCTCTCATGTGGTGGACATCTGTGGCTATTTGAAATAGGCCTTGCTGCTGTTTTGGAGTCTCTCAGGTCTGGTCAGTCCTCTTGACAGTAGGTTATTTTTAAGCAGTCGGGTTTCTCATTTATTAGTCTGGAAAAAACAAAGATAACCCTGAATAAGCATTAAGAAATGTCCCAAATAAGAGTACTCTTTTTTTATTTTTTATTTTTATTTTTAAAATTTTTATTATTATTTTTAAAAACCATTTTCTATTCACTTGACAGAGAAACAGAGATAGCGAGCGAGAGAGAGAGCACAAGCAGGGGGAGCAGCAGGCAGAGGGAGAGGGCTCCGCTGAGCAAGGAGTTCCATGTGGGGCTTGATCCCAGTACCCTGCGATCACGACCTGAGCTGAAGGCAGACACTTAACCAACTGAGCCACCCAGGCACCCCGAGTACTCTCCTTTTAGACTGTTACATAGTTTGTTCAAACTGATTTGTTAACGTCAACTGATAATCTCTCTACTCTGATAACAGCTTTGCCATATTTGGGAATCAAGCTTCATTAATATAGCTATCTTAATGGACACATTTCTGTACTTGTATGCCTATTAGCAGAGTACTATAAAACAAAATAAAGCATTTTAATTTAGATTAATTCAGGGAGAAGACCAAGTGTAAAAATTTGAATTACGTGGGGCACCTGGGTGGCTCAGTGGATTAGGCCGCTGCCTTCGGCTCGGGTCATGATCTCGGGGTCCTGGGATCGAGCCCCGCATCGGGCTCTCTGCTCCGCGGGGAGCCTGCTTCCTCCTTTCTCTCTGCCTGCTTCTCTGCCTACTTGTGATCTCTCTCTCTCTGTCAAATAAATAAATAAAATCTTTAAAAAAAAAATTTTGAATCACGGATTGAATCAGTAGACTTGATATAACTTTAATATTCAAATCATGAGCAATCCCCAAGTGTCTGTGCCATGAAATGATCTGTAAATTTATATAGCTATGAATTCTAATTTTTGACCACAGATTTTTAGGTGGGCAAATTGCCTATTTATTCACATATGAGTTTTGTTCTGTACTGTCCCTACAGTAACCTTTGAAATATTCAAAACATTGTGTCTTTGTGGAGAAACAATCACCAAATCAGAAGGAAAATTTTAGTGAATATTGAGAATGCTTTTAACTTATAACAAAACACATTGGAAACATGTCTCCTGAGAACACTGTGGGTTTGAAAATGCTAGGAGCTAGTAGGAAGGTTTATGTTTTTGTATATATGCAGAATTCCTAAGGTCTTCAAAAATCTAGCCAGAATATCAAAGATCTTCTGTATGGAATTTTTAAAGAAATAGTATAATAGAGGGCATTATGGTTCTTATACATAGACACACACGAAAATAATAACAAAAATGAAAAAAGTTATTGGTTGTTAAAGGATAATTTCTTTAAATTACTTGTTTTTTAGATTAGAAATTTGATCTATTAAGAAGTCTTAACTGTAATGATCTCTGCTATTATATAACAATTTATTAAGTAGAAAAAAGTCTTTGGCTTTGTACTCTCTAAGTTACCATGAAATTTGAAATGGAATATATAATAATTAATTTTATTACATCACCTCAGTCAGAGGTCAGAGAGGTCATTTGGTCTATATATAAGTTCTGTGGGCTTGAATTTTATGGCTGTGTGGTGATAGGATGTTACAGTGTGTAAGTAAATTTCACATATGTAAGTTGTTTTTCAGAAAAATTTTGTACATGTTTTGCAGAATAATATTTTTAATTAACCATTCTTTTAAAAAGTCAAAAACTGGTACTCTTTAGACATTGTTAAGATCAAAAACAGGAAATTTAAGAAATTTTACAGTTTGGGATATGTTTTGGGTGTGTAACATATTGCATGAAACTATATTATTAGAAGATTTTTTAGTCTTTCATATTTTCTCTTATATTAAGAATGCCTCTATATATCACATTGATTTCATTTTTAACCCACTGAGCCACCCAGGCGCTCCACATTGATTTCATTTTTTAAAAAACTTTAAGAAATTATGAGTAATACAACATAAAAACTTGTTAGGAATATGAAATTGCTTTGTGGATGACATAAGTTATGATTATGTTTCATTTGCTATATTTATTTTATTTCATTTTAAATAATTAAAATGTCTTTTCCTTCAAGGCTCCAAATAACACAAAATGATAAACTATTATCTGATTAGGTAAGGATTTAATATAATCCCATTATAAAATACATCCTGGAGCTTGACAACTTCGAGCAAACATGCAGAATTACTTACATTTCTCAATTCAAAATTAAAACAAATACAAAATTTTTGTGATCTCAGTCATAATGAAATAACCCTTTTACCTAATGAACATAACCTGTAAGAGTAAAATTAGTTTTTGTAAGGAGATACTCTTTCTGAAAAATTTCTTAGCATTTCTTGAGGTGATAAATATGTCTGGATTAGGGTAATCGCTAGACGTAATTGATTTACATTGGACTTAACTTTAAAATATTGTGGAGGGGCGCCTGGGTGGCTCAGTGGATTAAGCCGCTGCCTTCGGCTCAGGTCGTGATCTCAGGGTCCTGAGATCGAGCCCCGCGTCGGGCTCTCTGCTCCGTGGGGAGCCTGCTTCCTCCTCTCTCTCTGCCTGCCTCTCTGCCTACTTGTGATCTCTCTCTCTGTCAAATAAATAAAATAAAAAATCTTTAAAAAAAAAAAAAATAAAATAAAATATTGTGGAAAAGACACTATGGAATTACAGGATTTTATATCCTGGATAGAAAACTGAAAGAGTGGTAGTATTGCATGTTCAAATTGCCCAGGACAGTGATGAACAATCTTCAGTCGTTTTATAAACTCTAAGTTGGCAGAGAATATTACTTTCTTGTCATTCAGGTTTGTGCCGAGCTGAGCACTCAGTAAATACTGATGTTATTCATGAAAGTAATATGAATGATTAGAAGAGTGTTATATGGATTTCAGGACCTGCCCTGTGGACATGATCATCCCATTCCAGGTACATAGAAATGCTGAGGCTGGCAAGGAACGAAGTAGAAAATAAAATCTCCATGGTACAAAAGTGAAAAGATAACCTGAAGCCAGAGTTATGCTGCATTGGTCAGAGAGGTCATTTGGTCTATATATAAGTTCTGTGGGCTTGAATTTTATGGCTATGTGGTGATAGGATGTTACAGATGCAGGGGGAGGAGAGGAGGGACCTCTGAATGGAGTCAGAATTTGTAATGTCTCTATAGCCCAGGGATTTCAAACCAGGAGACTGTAGGATTTCTGAAACTCTTGCAGAAGCACATGCTAAGCTGTTTAGAAGCTAATACAAAGCCCACACAGATGGGCATCTTGTGGAAAGAATGTCCCCTCTGAAGATAAGTTCAAAATAAAAAAATCCAGCTATATGAATTATCTAATATGAATAACATGATACAATTAACAGCCATAATAAAGAGTTATTGCTATAAAGCGTGAAATAATATTAGAAATGTAAAGTAATGTAGAATAAGTATATTTTAAGCTATGAGATTTTAAATGAATATTAAACATAATAAAACAGCAAAGGAAAAATAAGTACAGAGAAAATAGGGGAACAGTAACATGGTAGAAATAAGTCAGTAAATCAGTTATGTGACTGTAAACTCTTCTGTTGAAGGACAGATTCTAGAGTCTATAAAATGCAAAATCCTGGGTGCCGGAATGGCCAGTTGGCTGGGCGTCTGGCTCTTAATTTTTGATCAGGTCATGATCTTGGGGTTGTGGGATCAAACTTCGCATCAGGCATGGGGGCTACTTGGGATTCTCTCTCTTCTTCTCTCCCTGCTCTGATCCCCCTCCCCAACCCTGGCTCATGTCCCCCTCCCCTGCAAATTGCAGAATACAACTTCATGCTGTTTCTAAGAAACACATCTTGAATATAAGGATTGTAAAGGTTGGAAAAAAGATAAAAGCAATACATGAGGCGAATTTTAAAATACAACTTGGGAGATCACTTTATTATCATAGAAAAAAGTAACACTTTAAGGCAATAGGTGTTACTAGGAATACGGAAGACCAAATGACTAGAAAGATGGAATTCTGAGAACCTATACCCACTTGACAACATAACCTCAAAATACATAAAGCAAAAGTTGACTCAATTACAAATTAAAATTAAAAAATATGAAATCATACTGAAACTGTTGAAAATACCTTTCTCGAAAACCAACATATTAAGCTGATCAGAAAGCAATAACAAAATAGAAGCTTTGAACAGTGTATTTTAACAAGGTTGCTTGGATGAATAAATGATCCCTTTAAACAGAGATCCCTTTAAGAGAATATACATTTGTTTCAAGCCTAAAAAACATGACAGATAATGTACTAGGTTACAAAACAGTTCTCAATTAGAGAAGAAACATAGAGTTCAAGATTTCTGTAATAGTTAATAACAAAAAAGATTGTCTCTCCCACAAATGTAAAACACACACATGTAAGAAAATCCATGGGCCAGGGGCGCCTGGGTGGCTCAGTGGTTTGAACCGCTGCCTTCAGCTCGGGTCATGATCTCAGGGTCCTGGGTCCCGCATTGGGCTCTCTGCTCAGCGGTGAGCCTGCTTCCCTCTCTCTCTCTGCCTGCCTCTCTGTCTGCTTGTGATCTCTCTCTGTCAAGTAAATAAATAAAATCTTTAAAAAAAAAAAAAAGAAAGAAAAGAAAATCCATGGGCCAAAGTAGAATTTTAAAGAAAGATTATGAAATATTTAGAATTGAATACCAACCAAAACACAGCATATCATAGCTTGAAGCTAAAGAATTAGCGTAGTTTTAAAAACGTATTTTAGCAATGATTGAAAATTGATGAGGCAAGCTTTCATCCCATGCCATGTGATGTAAGAAACTGGGCATACAACCAAGAGAGAATCCTGATGCATGGAGATCCAGGAAGACTGCATACAGTTGACATAAGAGTTTGCCAGTCCATCTTGGAGTAGGGCCTGGGGGCCCAGAGGGATAAACTGAAGGGGGCTGGTGGTTGAGGGTGGTAATTATTTGATGTGTTGGATTGTTATGAATTAGAGTTGAAATTTGCTGAACCTAAGTATATTTTTTTAAGATTTTATTTATTTATTTGACAGAGATCACAAGTAGGCAGAGAGGCAGGCAGAGAGAGAGAGAGGGAAGCAGCCTCCCTGTCGAGCAGAGAGCCCGACTTGGGGCTCCATCCCAGGACCCTGAGATCATGACCTGAGTCCAAAGCAGAGGCTTAACCCACTGAGCCACCCAGGCCCCTGAACATAAATATTTTTAATATTTTCCTCATTCTCATTTTTTGTCTGTTTTACGCATCTTTTTTTATGCTTCCATTTTAAAGGAATATGTTTCAGATTTATTTTCTTATTTCTCTAAAAATAGTTTTTTATAGCTTATTTCCTTTTAAAATTATAGATGATTATGGTTTTTTTTCCCTAAATTTGAAGGAAAGTACTTTTTGTTGTGTTTAAAATATATGCTGATTGAATAACAAAGAATACCTCCTTGAAACTATTTATTTGAAGACAACTCTAAATTTTGGATTCTGTTTTCTCAGTGATCAATTATCTTATTATATCCTTTGATTTTGGAATAGACCTTCATTTTAACGTAAAGGACATTTTCTTTGTTCTCTTTAGGGAAAGAGTTGAAAGTTGACAAGAGAAGGATGAAACACAAAGCCAGTGCTGTGCTTACTAACGTAAAATGAACAAAACGGACACATTATGTCATAGGCTGCTTGTCTCCCTCAAGAGACAAAGACTAGGCCAATCTGGGCTATCCTTCTATTAAGTTAGAACAGCTGGAGTTTGACATTTTTCTTCTCTAAGTCTAAAGACTGGATAATGTTCATATTGGAGCTTTCTTGTCTTTTACACATTTGGTCTCCTGTGTTCTTTTTGGCTTGGGAGCTTGGTTAGTGTGCAGTAAGATTTTGAGGGGGGGAAAAAAGCTGCTTATTTCAGGATAGAATATTTAAAATAAACAGGCTGTGTGTTTATTACTGTGGAAACCAGACAGCAAGTATGACTGTAAACAATGATTTCAAAAGACTTAAGTGACTAAATGCCAAGAGGACTGCAATAATACTATTATTCTTTAATAATTTTTTATTTCTATGATAATTTTGAAATGCTTTCTGAAATAATTTTATGACATATATGTTAATTTCTTGCCATGCATACATTGATTTTTTTTTTAGAGTTTTGGTAGAAACTTTTAGTTATTTATTCTAGTAAATAGAGAATCTTGTATCTATACTTATTTATGGCAGTTATGATGGCTACAACCTTCTAAGGTGTTCATTTCTCAGGATTTACTTGATAACATTTTTCGTGTTTATGGACTACCCGTGAACTTACCAGTGAATAGTGACTTTGCATCCTGTGTCTTTACTGAGTGCATCTTTTCATGGAAGTGTACTCTGAAAACCTAGTTGTAACTTCCCAACTCCTTTAGTATAGAACTTAAAATTTTATGTAACACAAAGCGATTTCTCTTTCTGGTGAATCATTTTGTGCCTGATGTGACATTTGAATAAAGCTTGATGAGACCAAAGTTGCTAGAAAATAAATTCAGCCTGACATTCATGGGAGTTCTGCCAACTTTATCTTAAAGTAATGCCTGTTGTTTCATTCAAACAACTGTGTTCTGTTTACTAAGCATGTTAGTTTTCTGTTGTGCCACAACTAGGTTTTCTGCTAAGGGTCTCACAAAGCTAGAATCAAAGTGTCAGCCAGACTGCATTCTCACCTGGAGCTCAGATTCCTCTTCCACATTCACGTGGTTGTTGGCAGCGTTCATTTCCTTGCTGGCTTTTAGTCAGAGGTTGTTCTCATCTCCTAGAAGCCATTTTCGTGACACCCTTCCTGCTCTTGACTAAGATCCCAGTCCATTTTAAGGGCTCACTTAATTTGATTAGGCCCAGTCAGAATAATCTCTCCCTTTTTTTAAACTCAGCTTTCCCATCTCACCTAACCTAATGGGAATGAGTATCTCCTTAAATCACAAGTTCTCACCCACATGCAAAAGGAAAGGATTATACAGGGCTTGTGCTCTAAGGTTGGGAATCTGGAGGGCCATCTTAGTGTTTACCACTAAAATAATAGAAGGCAATGAGGTGAGTATTTCTTCAGCTTCTTTTTTCTGTCTTCGTATGTGTCTCGATTCTTTTCCTCCTTTAGTTTCATAAAAAGAAGATTCTTTATTCTAAGTTTAAATTCGTCCCCCCTGGTTTTTCCTACCCCTCTTTCAGTTCACTCTGGTAGACCTGGTTGTGGTTCCATTCACACACTCTTATATTTTCATTGCCCCCTGTTTACTTGCTCTTTCCTTGCAACTTGCATGTTGCCTAGTCCTCAGTTCTTTTCTGAAATGAATCTTCCTTTTCTTTAGCTCAGGTTTAAGTCCACTCTCTTTTTTGCAAACTGGTAATCTTCCCGTCTCTGGCCCTCCCTACACTCATCTGCCACCAGTGAGACATTCTAAAATGCAAATCTAATCACATTATTCTGCCAAAAAGTCATTGGAAGCCCCACCTTGTTGTCTTCAGCAAAAGACCAAATACAGCCTATAGACAGGCTTTGTTTGGCCCTTACATCCAGAAAAAATTAGAAATGAGTCTCTAGAAATCAAAATCAGGAGCTTATATCTAAAAATCTAAACTTCTGGTCTCTCTTGAAAAATTAAAAATCAGAGTAATCTGACCCACATTTCCACCAGCCAGTAATCCATTTCTACTACCTAGTGGCTCCCCCTGTAGAAGGGAAAAGCTTTCTGTTGTTTGTCAGCCCATCAGCTTTATTCGTTCACTTTACTTCCCTGGCTCCTGAAGACAGTTGATTCCACGAACCCTGACCTAGAGAATAAGGCTAAACGTCTTACCATGACATTCTTAATTTTTCCCCTAACTTCCCTCCATTCATTCTTTTCAAATCAAGTTATATTTTAGTTGGATGGTAACATTTCAATTCCTTTAGCCAGATTGTGATTTCCATAAGGAAAGGAAGTATGCTTTGTTTATGCTTTCATTATCAGCCCCTAACACAATTTCTGACATATATTGGGAAGTCTGTGAAATTGAATCAAATGGTGTTGATGGTACTTTCTCACTGACACACTGATTTTATGTGCCTGTGTAAGTGCTCAAAGGCAATACAGATGAAAGTATCCGCTCTCGGTACTATTGAAAAATCTTCAATCAAAACTTTATTCTCTACCAAAAATGAATCAGGAGAGTTATTTTGATTTACAAATAATCTGTTGTAGTACTATGATGATGGTGATGGTTGTGGAATTCTTCAACATAATCAATGTCCTGATTCCTTCCAAACTTTAATAGGAGTGAGAATTGGGACTCCCCTGACAATGTTACATGTTCTTCTTCTAGAGAATACAGAGATGATAGGGCTTCCAGTTGGCTCTCGTTCTTTCCTATGCAAGATATTGAAAGGCTTTCTGTTTTTGATATCCATAAACCAGGAAATATTTATAAAATTTCTAAATAGATTTCCTAACTGTTGCTAGTCATGAAGGAGCGTTTTAAACTGATTCTCTAAGGTGTTTTGAGAATGATGGATTTGGTTATTGAAGAATTAAATACTGATAATTAATGGAATTTCTACTATATTTCTTTATGGTTGGATTAAAACATGAAAATGTAAATGGGATTATTGAATGATCTTAGTCTAGGAGGATAAATTTTATAGTGTTCTTCATAATTAAGTCGTCCTTTTAGGGTTGGAGTATGACCTTTCTGCTGCATATTTTAGTTCTGTTTTTTCCAAAATGCCATATTGAACTATTAAAAAAAATACATATCTACAATATCCCACAAAAATATTATTGCATGAAGTAGAGGTAGCTACTACTCATGTTAAAAAAGATCATAGATTGTTGTTGGCAAATAGAAAGAAATCCTATTTAATCCAAGACAGGGTGGTTCCTCTAGGTTATTCACTGATGAGACAATAACAGTGGAAAAATTTGCATCATTGCTCTTTCTGGGCTCAGTTAAATTACTAAATTGTGAACAAATTCTCTTTGTGATCTTGTTTTTGTGTTGTTCTTAAAGGTTCAAAATATTCTGGACTGCTCTTTTTTCATTGATAGTTAATAGTGATGATGTTAGTTGTCTGCAATAAATTGTGTTGTGTGTATGTTCCAAAAATAGTCATTATTTTCAGTACTCTCTGGTTTTGTTTTTAGATATTGTTCTAGTGTTGCTTTTTTTTTTTTTTTTTTTTTTTAAGTTAGCCTCCATGCCCAGCATGGAATCCAATGCGGGGCTTGAACTCAAGACCCTAAGATAAAGAAAGACCTGAGCTGAGATAAAGAGTAAGATGCTTAACCAACTGAGCCACCCATGCACCCCAAGTATTTTCTTATTTTGTTATTTATAATGTTTAGTCCATACTCATGGGGGGAAAAAAAGAATAAAAAACTTGGACAGATGTAGTTCTTAGCCTCTTCGCTGTCTCCCCCCCCCCCCCCACCCTTTTTTTTTTCCTAATTGAATTGACTAGAGGTTGCCCAGGGCATAGTGGGGGAATTTAGGAAATGAATTTAGGATATAATCATGACTCTGTTAGGTTGAAATACTATCTGTATTAGAGTTTTCCAGAGAAACAATGCCAGTATATAAAGAGATACAGTATAAGGTATTGGCTTACACAATTGTGGAGCCTGAGAAGTCTTACTGTCTGCCATTAAAGTTTGGAGACCCAGAAAACTGTTGGTGTAGTTCAAAGGTCTGAAGCCTGGAGAGCCGATGGTGTAGATTCCAGTACAGGTTTGAAGACCTGAGAATCAGAAGCACAAGGTATAGGCATGGGTCTGTGTCCCAGTTCAAGTTACCAGGCAGAGTGAATTCAACTTTCATCTTCATTTTGTTCCATTCTGGCCCTCAACTGGTTGGTTAGGGTAATCTGTTTTACTCATTCCACCAATTCAAATGCTAATCTCTTCCATAAATACCCTCACAGACACACCCAGAAATAATGTTTAACTGGCTCTTAGGGCATGCATTCACCCATAAGTTGACACATAAGATGAATTATCACACCAGCTTTTACCAGTCTTGATACTGAGAATCTGATTATGGTCCTATATATTGATACTTTGATAATATTTCATGCTGTTACTATTATCCTGAAAGTGTGCTTATCCTGGGATTGATGTACTTGTGAAAAATATTGAATTCTATATTAATGAGGTCCTTTTTATAACACTTCTCATATAATGGATACATCCTTACAAGTCTCTTTGCCAGCAGGGACACTGTTTTATTCCTCTTTGTTGCTTTGATGCATATATTAGTATTTGGTGAAAAATTCCTTAAAAATGTTTGGTGAAGGAAATTATAAGGCTAAACAATTCTTGGCTATATAATAGTTTCTCATTTTCGTCTTGAAAGCAGTTCATATGATACCTATGAATTAGGGTAAATTGAGCAGTAGCATTGTTAGAAGTTTTTGAAGTTCAAAGATTAAGGTCATAACTTGTTGGTAAGGGAACCCCATCTAGATTATACTATTTATCTCTTGTATATTTTGTTTTGTATTTAAGTACCAAGATTATGGATAACATTGTAAGGAAGGGAAGGAATTTGTAATTTTATGGTATTTTGTAACATGTCTTGTTTGTCTTCATATTTTTAGTTTTAGCTAAGAGGAAGTTATTCATAGAAAGAAAAACATATATTAAGAAAAATGAGAATTTAAATGTGGTTTTCAGTCTTTCGTAGGTATTTAGGTCCAGGAAATGGCTATTAAAACCAGTTTAATTGTTACATTTGACAACCTCAGAATTTAAAGTAGGTTGTGAATTTCTGGCCCAGATCTGTTTGGCCCAGATGTTGCTAAGATAGACAGTTAAAAGTGAAAGTCACAGTTCATATGTTAAACAAATAGGAATTTGTTTTTGAGGTAACCAGTCCAATAGATAGTCATCTCTAGAAAATTATTTCTAGATTGTAGAGCCAGGTTGGTCAGATTTCTTAAGATCAGTAAGAGGAGGTATATGTATAGATGCCCTGTGAGGATGGAAGTATGTTAGGAATATCTGTACAGATGAGAGTATTTGGATCAAGCATAAGGCAAGGACAGATTGGAAAACCACTTCTTTTGTCCACAGAAGAGGTGGTTTTCTAGCTCTTGTGGTAATACCTGGTTTTTAGCTCTTGTGGTTGATATATGATGAACTGAAATCTTAGCTTTGTCCAGTTTAAGAAAACAACCTAACCTCATGGGAATGTCTTTTATCGCTTAAAATCACCACTTTAGTAATTCTAATGAGATATGGAATGTGACAATTCCTGTCCCTTAATACAGAGAATCCCTTTGGGAAGAGTTTCTGTTAAGTCATTTCAAAAGCGGTCAGTCATCCCCATGATCAGTCCTTATGTAATTTATTTATTTATTTAGGCTTGTGCCTTGATCCAGTTAATAATGATTGGGTGGCAAATCTGGGTTTATCCAAACCATGAACTTGTAAATGCTTGCCATGAACTTGTAGAAGTTTACTTACCCAGGTTAAAAATTAAATAAACTGGTTGGAACTACCTTTCCCCAAAGGAGCTCTGTATGTGACAGGCACATCAGGCATCATGGCCTCCTTCTTCAGTTTATAACCAAACATTGATTTATAAAATTACAATAATTTTTAACGAGTTTACATTCTGTAGTTTTCTGACCTGGTAAATTAAGGGACTGCTTTTCTTCCTACCTTAATATATTATAACCATGACAGTAAGTGCAAAAGCATTTCTTGTAGTTGAGCATAAATCTTTGATCTGACCTTTTGAGTCATACGATCAAAGAAGAGTTACCCTTTTAAAAATTTTATGAAATACTCATTTTGCATCTGACATTATTTCCCCATGGATATAACTCTTCATATAACTGTGTATCTCAGTGTATATTATGTTTTCGGATTGCCACCCTCCTTTCCACTGCTCCCTCGCTCTAGTTTTAGGGATTTATCCCTTAACACCCCATTGAATAAATTGAGATTACTGCATTGTCATAATACAGTAACTGCTATACCATTTGGACACTTTTGGCAATGACTAAGTGTTCCCATTTGAGAGCTGCTTTGTAAGAAACAGTTCACAGAGTGGAACTGTAGTATGCCAAAATAGTTGATTTCTTTTGGACTTAACTGAAACTAGGTTTCTGCTTTTAATATTTGCTAATGGCAAGGTGCTATTCTGTAACATGACTTATTTACATAGTTACCACAAAACACTTGATAGTTCATGCAGTAATGACATTATTTCATTGAAAACAGTAATTTTAATACTGCAGTATTTCAACATTTTTGTCTGGCTACATTTTCACTTTGAGCTTTTAAAAGTTGAAAATTCATGCTTGGGATATGATGGTTTATCTTGATTTTTCTGAAATTAATTTATTCACCGTGTAAACCTTATAAAATACTACTTTCTTTACATTTATGCAAAACGGATACTCTGTTTGACGTATTTTTGTATAATGTAGATTGCCTTGTACTATACACATGGTAGGAGTGAAAAAATATTTAATCAAATTTCAAGTTTTTATGTAGGATTCTTACTGACTGCACTTCATATATTTCTTCTATTATTTTAGTCTTAGATCCATAGAGCTCAAAATCTGAATTTATTACTATTAGCCCTAGAGAGACTTCTTATAGTCTTAGTGCTTATAGTATTATACTGTCTTAAACTGTTATATTATTTTAGTCTTAGGTCCATAGAACTCAAAATCTGAATTTATTACTCTTAGCCCCAAAGGACTTCTCTATTAACTGACATAATGCCTGAAATTTAGTAAGTACCCAATAAATGTTACTTACTATTAAAAAAAGTTGTGGTATAATTTGGTTTATTTCATCACATTGATGGAATATAGTCTCTTAATATTTATTATTTTGAAGACATTAATTTATTGATTTTTGGTACCCAGCATTATGATAGAAATCCAGTGCCATTCTGTATCCTGATCATTCACATATAACCTGTTTCAATGCTCTGGAATGTTCTAGGATTCTCTTTTCGTCCCAATCTGAAATTTAATGTTGTTATATCTTGATCAGAGTCTTTTTTTTAAATTCCGTGTGCTGGGACCTTAGTAGGCTCTTTCTGTCTGGAAATTTCAGTTCATCTGTTTCTCCTACTATTTAAATTCCTTTTCTGTTTTTTCTCTTTTGGCTATTATATGGATTTTAACTGATCTTTTGGCTAACTCTATTATATGGATTTTCACTGATCCTGTAGTGTACTTATCCTCTAATTTTCTTATAATTTCTCTCCTGTTTTCTATCTATTTCTCTATTTGTGTGGCATTGTGTGTGTGTGTGTGTGTGTGTGTGTGTGTGTTATTTGTGCAGCCCAGAATTTTATTCTTTTTTTTTTTTTAAAGATTTTATTTATTTATTTGACAGACAGAGATTTCAAGTAGGCAGAGAGGCAGGCAGAGAGAGAGGGGGAAGCAGGCTCCCTGCTGAGTAGAGAGCCTGTGGAAAAAAGTTAATTCCTTATACAATAATTTGAAAATGAATAATTCCAAACAAAGTTCCTAGTATTTTTTTGGTTGCTTTTTTGGTTTATTTTTGGCTTGTCTGAAATTCACAGTCAAAATTCCTGGAATGTGCTTGGCAAAATTAGACAATACAATATTGAGAAAAGGAATTATGAGATGGAATTTATAATCTTTAATGGTAAAACCTATTATAAAGCCGTAATAATTAAAAGAGTTCCTAGCACTAGTAATAGAATTGTGAACAATGGTATGGAGAGGAAACTCAAGAAAATACTTAAGTATACATAAAAATGTAGTTTCTAATAATCGCAGCATGTTATGTCAGTAGGGAGAGAATGGTTCACTGAGTAAATGGTGAGGAAACATTGCTTATGTATTTGGAGAAATAAAAATGAAAATATAGGTAAATCGTAATTTTCTCTGATTTGCAAAGACCTTGAAAGGAAACTATTTTTATTTTTTTAAGATTTTATTTTTGGGGCGCCTGGGTAGCTCAGTGGGTTAAAGCCTCTGCCTTCGGCTCAGGTCATGATCCCAGGTTCCTGGGATCGAGCCCCACATTGGGTTCTCTGCTCAGCAGGGAGCCTGCTTTCCCCTCTCTCTCTGCCTGCCTCTCTGCCTGCTTTAAAATCTAAAAAAAAAAAAAAGATTTTATTTTTAAGTAATCTCTATACCCCTTGTGGGATGAAACTTATAATCCTGAGATCAGGAGTTGCATGTTCTACTCACTGAGCCAGCCAGGCACCCCAAAGGAAACCATTTTTAGATTTGACTACATTAAAATGTAAATGCTCTATTAGTAATATTACCAAACCAGAAAATATTTGCAGCATTTATGACCAAGTATTGATTCACCCAGTTAATAAACATATTTTGAATCCCTACTGTGAACATGGGGAAGGGAGACAATAACCATTTATAAATAAAATGAATTAAGATAATGACTGCTAAGAAGATTGTAAGATATTGCTCTTAATAGCTTTACTATTGATATTTCTTTGTAGGATTATATGGAGGATTCTGGAATGCTTATATCATAGTTAGGGTAGTCAAGACAGTGTTTCCAGAGGTGACATTGAATAGAGTCTTGAATAAAATACAAGAGGAAGCTATGTGCATTTCAGGGAGGAGAACATGCAGGAAGAATATGGAAAGACTCTGTTAGTTTCCTGTTACCACTGTAGCGAAGTACTAGAAATTTAGTGGTTTTCTTATTTCTTTCAGCATCAAGCTTCTGTTAGCCTTCTTTGGCCTGTGTCCATATCATTCCAATCTCTGTTTTCATCATCACACTCTCTTTGCTCAATTTGATCTCCTGCTTCCCCTTTATAAGGACCCTTGTGATTACATTGGGCCCCCTGGATAATCCATGATAATAGCCCCATCTCAGGATCCTTGATTTAATCACATCCGCAAAGTCCCTTTTGCTGTATAAAGTAATATTTACAGATTCTGGGTAATAGGATGTGGGCATCACTGGGGGTCAGTTACTTATCCTACCATAGATCCTGTTACACTGTATTCATTTTTAGTTCTACTGTAACAAATAACCAGAAACTTAGTAGCTCAAAATAACATAGATTCACTATTCTATGTTTCTGTAGGTCAAAAGTCCCGTACAGTGGCATCTGGGTGGCTCAGTCAGTTAAGAGTCCATCTATTATTGATTTTGGCTGAGTTCATGAGCTTGGGGTTGTGGGATTGAGCCCTGCGTGGGGCTTCATGCTCAGCGTAGAGTCTGCTTGAGATCGTCTCTCTCCCTCTCCCTCTTCCCCTACCTCCTCCCCTACACTCGTGGGCTCACTTTCTCTAAAGAAAGAAAGAGAGAAAATAGAAAGAAAAGAACATCTTAAAAAAAAAAAGTCCAACATAGTCATCTCACCTAACTAAAATCAGTGTGTCAGCAGGATTATATTTCTCTCTGGAAGCTGTACAGAAGAACCCATTGCCTTGCCTTTTTTGAGCTTCTGGAAATCACCTACATTTTGGTTCATGGTCTCCTTCTGTCTTCAAAGCCAGCAATTTAGCATCTTTCTGTGCTTCTCTTCAAATTTCATATCCTTCTCACTGTAGCTGAGAAAGGAAGGTTCTCTGATTGTAAGGATTTATGTGAATAGATTGGGCTCATTCTGATAATCTACAATGATCTCCTCATCTCAAGGTCTTTATCCTTAACACATAAGCAAAGTCCCCTTTTCACAACAAAAGTAACATATTCACAAGTTATAGAAAGTAGGATGTAGACATTTTGGGGGTAGCACCATTACATTTGGGGGAAGCTGCCTATTACATATGGGAATAATTGACCTATTCAAGTGAGAGATGCAGCTAGAGAGGTACTCATAGGCCAGATTATAAAAAAGCCTTTTTGTCCTTTGGAGTATTTAAAGAGAAAATGGTTTGTAATAAAATGAGGAAACAGTTCAATGTTGTTCCAGAAAACTTTCTGTATCTGTGCTATCTGATATAGCTGCTATTAGCCACATGTCGCTATTAAACCCTGAAATGTGACTTGTATTATTGAAAAGCTCGGTTTTTAATTTTGGCTTATTTAAACTTAAATAGCTCACATGTGGCTAGTAACTATTGGAATCAGGACTATTGGAAGATACTACATATATTTTTGGAGAAATTTTGCTGTAACAGAAGTAGAAAAATGTACAGTAGCTAGAATTAGAAATGACATTAGGAGGTTTTGTTTTGTTTTTAGACTGGTAATATTGAAGCACATTTGTATTAATTATGTATTGTTGAGTAACAGATTATTACAGATTTGACAGTTTGAAACCGTGCACATTTATTATCTCCTAGTTTCCATGGGTCAGAAGTCCAGGCGTGGCTTTGCTAATAGGACTCCTGTGAAAGCTGTAATCAAAGTTTGGCCAGAGCTGCAGTCTCATCTCAAGGTGAAAGATCTGTTTTTAAGGTCATGTTGCTGCTGGCACAATTCAGTTCCTTGTAGCCTGTTGGACTGAGGACCTCAGTTTCTTGCTGGCTCTGATGGTTAACTTTACATGTTAACTTGGATGGGCTACAAGTGCCAGATATGGTGGTCAAACACTATTCTGGATGTTTCTGTGAGGAAGGTTTTGGATGAGATTAAAATTTTGGTCAGTGGACTTTGGGGACCGCAGAAAGCCCTCCAAATAAGGGAGGACCTCAGTCAGTCAGTTGAAGGCCTGAACAGCACAAAAGCCTGATCTCTCCAGAACAAGAGGGAAATCAGCCGAGAGATTTCACTGACTCTTCCTAGATTCCCAGCCTCCTGGTCCACCCAGCAGATTTTGGACTTACCTACCTTCATAATCATGTAAGCCAATTCCTTACAATAAGTCTTCCTACGTGTGTAAACATCTTACTGTTTCCTTGTCTTTGGAGAACACATCTAATGCACTGGCTGTTGGTTAGAGGCTTCCCGTGGTTTTAAGGTGATTATTTGTCAGAGATCACTCTCTGTTCCCTGTTGCATGGGCTTCTGCAACATAGCTGCTAGTGTCATAAAAGGAAAGACTCTATTAGCAGATGGATATTATCATCTTACATAGCTTAATCACTGAAGTGATCTGTGTCACTTTTGCTTTATTCTTTTGATTAGAAGCAAATCACAGGCCTTCCTACACTTGAGGAGAGGGGATTACACAGGGTATGAGTCCCAGGAGGCTGAGATAATCAGATGCAATCTTAGAGGAAGTGCTGTGTGCTATTTAAGCAGTCATTTTCCTGCATATAACCTTCCAATGGCTTTTTGTTATAATTGGAATAAATGCTCAACTTCTTACTGTAGCCTACAAAGTCCTGTGTGACCTAGTCTCCTGTCTACCTTTTCCATCTCATCTGCTATGTTCTCCCCCTGTGTTTTTGCAAGGTCTTGTTCCCTGACTGCCATATCCAAAGATATGCTGCCCTCCAGTCACAAGCAATTACCTATTTTATTTCCTTCTTTGATTCTACAGCTATGTGAAATTATAATCATTGTGTACCATTAACTCTTTCCAAGAGAACAGACACATTGTTTTCCTTTCCCACAGCAGTGTCTCCAATGCCTGGTATATAGTACATACTCAGAAAATCTGATAAATGAATGAATGAATGTATTTTGTGTTTCACCATGTAAGAATGGGGATACTAACTTTAACTCTCCCTAAACTTAATTCCTAAATAGTCTACTGTTGACTGGGAGCCTTACCAATAACATAAACTGTCACCTAACACATGTTTTATACTTTATATGTATTGTATACTGTATTACAATAAAATAAGCTAGAGGAAGGAAAATGTTACTAAGAAAATATTAAGGAAGAAAAAAACCATTTACAGGACGGTACTATAAAAAGTCCACATGTAAGTGGACCTGTGTAGTTCAAAACCATGTCACTCAAGGGTCAACTGTACCATACAAATAATTAACTCTGCTGTAAATTATGGAGTTTAAGTATTACTAGCTAAACAATATTGATCTCATCCATTGTATCAAATGTAGCACATGCATGCAGATGTTAATATTAGGGGCACCTGTGGGTGGGGGGCGTGTATGGGAACTGTCCCCATGTCCCCATTCTATTATTCTGTAAAACTGAAAGTGCTCTAAAAAAAAAAGCCTACTAACTTAAGAAAAAAAAAAAATGGGGATACTTATGTGTAATATGTAGCCACTATCCTTTTGCAGCTTTTAGCATACTGCAAAAAAAAAAAAAAGTAAATACTGCAATGCTCTGTTATCTATCCATACTCACTCACTAGACCACCCAAGTATAGCTGAGTGAACAGTGAATGTCTAGTGGAAAATGCAGGGAAGAGGTAGTACAGTAGTGAGGGGGATGAGCAATGAATTCTGTTTTGGCATTTACAGTTTGAGGTTTGCATAGGTCATCTTGCTGGCACCATTCCAAAAAGGAGTTAAATGTGTATGTAAGTCTGCAGTTTAGGAGAGGCCTCACCTACATATACATTTGGCAGTTTTCAATTTATCTGTAATAATGGAAGCTGTGATTGTGGATAACCCTATAAATATAGAGGAAAAAGAAAAGTAGGTGAAGAGACCATGCCAAGAAAAATTACCATTTAGCGTCTAAGTGGAAGACAGAAAAGCATATTGCACAGATGTGATTAGATAAGTATTAAGAGATTTAGAAGAGTGTCAGGGAATCCAAGGCAATATTTCTTTATCAGTACCTACTATCCAAAATGAAGTAACAGGTAAATAATACACAACTGCTGCTCTCTATCCCCTCCCCCCAATCCAGTTACTATAAAAAACCTTCCAGTTGATTCTAAATCCCCATGTAGTATAATTTTTCATTGTTAATTTTAACTCCTAATTAGGCTGAGATAAATCTGAATTTTACTATATTTCTCATGAACCAAAAGAATCATCATCTATTTTAAGAGAGTAGTGGAGTGAACATTTATAGTCAAAGTAAAAGTAACTTCTAAGATTCCCTTACCGCATAGGCTTTGGATTTTTTTTTGTGAAGGATTCTCTGACTTCTACCAAGTATTTACAATTATGAGGATCAGAATAAGAATTCTTAGATGGTATTTAATATATTAAAGCACATAACATGGCCTTAAAATTCTAATAATTTTGTTAGCACTCTAATTTGAGATCAGAGTATTTTTCACTTTTAGATTATTACATTTAGATCCTACAGGATCTAAAATATACAGAGCCTTGCTTGATCATAAAATCATCTTGAGATATTTAAACTTTTTTTTTTTATGAGCTGTAAGAAATTTGGACAAGAAAATAGTGGAAAAGGTGAGATTAGTGGTCTCATACTATATGTAGCTCTTTTATCTTTTTTAGAAGAAGTCCTTATCAGTATTCTTTTCTAAGTTCTACATGTCTTAGAAAGAAATGTTACCTGTTGTCAGCCTCGAGAAATTACTGCGTCAGGAGATATATTTATAATGTTATTTATTTAAATATGAAATAAACATTTCAACAGGCCACTAACCCGAAGAGTTCATGATACATATCTCAGTACAAATATATTTGATCCAAATTAATGAGCAAGTGATAATTGAAATAAGTAGGCTAAAGTAATACAGTTTGTTCTCTTTTTTTATTACAAAACTTGACTGATTTCCTATAATTACTGAATTTTGTAACTGTGTATTATAACGGCTAGGTATATGCAACTATGTATTTGTCTAAAATAGGAAAAACATTCTGTATTATAAACTATAATGGGCAGGCTTTACTTTTTTAGTGTTCACATATCTAGATATAGCTGAACTTTCTTCTGATAGGAATAAATTAAAAACACATACTGAGAAAAATGAGTTCCCCTCTGCTGTCATTTGCCTAGTAATAACAATCAAGATATCTTTATTTCTCCTTTTCATTTAGCTTTACATTTTGGTTCCCAGGACAGTAGCAAAGATTAATTCTGCAAGGTTTATTTAGACTACTTGGATAATATATCAATACTCAAATTCTTTAATTGATTTTTAATTCATATTCTTTTTTTTTTAAGATTTTATTTATTTATTTGACAGACAGAGATCACAGGTAGGCAGAGAGGCAGCCAGAGAGAGGGGAAGGGAAGCAGGCTCCCGGCTGATCAGAGAGCCAGATGCGGGCCTCGATCCCAGGACCCTGGGAGCATGACCTGAGCCGAAAGCAGAGGCTTTAACCCACTGAGCCACCCAGGTGCCCCTTTAATTGATATTCTAAGGAGAATATCAACTCACACTATGATAACTCTCCCTCCCCAGAAACATTCAGAAGGGCCACAAACAATCCCCCAGGAATTGGTTAATAGTTATTCATAGTGTTTATTTTGTATAATTTACTAATGCTATATAGTTTCTTTAATTTGGTCATTCCAAAGAAGCTGAAAACTGAGTATATAATTTTACAGCGTTCTTAAAAAAAATCTGACAAAAAGTAATCTGAGTAGGTTTTATTAAACATATATATTATCATAGTATCAAGTGCTGATACAGTTTCTTAGCATGCATTTTTTTTGTTTTAATTATACTATTCAATAAGAAAATTTTGTTATATTCTATTTTTTTTTAAGATTTTATTTATTTATTTGACAGACAGAGATCACAAGTAGGCAGAGAGGCAGGCAGAGATAGAAGGAAGCAGGCTCCTTACTGAGCAGAGAGCCCAATGCGGGCCTCCGTCCCAGGACCCTGGGATCATGACCTGAGCCGAAGGCAGAGGCTTTAACCCACTGAGACACCCAGGTGCCCAAACTTTGTTATATTCTTATACTATTTAAAAATATTTCTTAATTTGTATTCAGAGCATCAGGGCCCAATTTTTATTTGTTTGTTTGTTTTTGTTTTTAACTGGGCTCTGCTCCCAGTGTGGAGCCCAGAGTGGGGCTTGAACTCACAATCCTGAGATCAAGACCTGAACTGAGATCAAAAGTTGGACACTTAACTGACTGAGCTACCCAGGTGCCCCATTGTCTCAGTTTTTTATTTGCTTGCCCCATTATAGTTACATTCCTTTATTAATAAGGATTATTCAAATAAAAAATTGAAGTCTCTGTGTAGTGCTTAATATTTATATAGAGCTGTGCAAGTTACTGTCTAGGCGGTGGAAGAGAAATACAAGGTAGACCCTCTGATCTTAAAGAGCTAGAAATTTAAAAGACTACATTTCTGAAACAACCAGAGGAAAATATAAGGAGGATGACAGGAGGTAAAAATTGAGAGACAAACTCTGAAATACTAAGAATAGAGAGGTCAGTATAGACTAAAGTAGTTACAGAGAACGTGACCTGGACTTTGAAGTGGTAAGGAGGTATGGTATTTAATCTTGGACTTAAGAATTGACAGATATCCAGAATAAACAAAGCATGGGCACCAAAAAAAAAAAAAAAAAGAAAAGTTCTCTGAAATTGAGAATTTTTAATGCAGGTCAGATTTTTAAAATGCTATTATTTGCTTGTTTTAATATCTAAAATTATGACACTTTGGAACCAACTAGTGCAAACTCCTATGATTATCAACATTTAAAAGGTTAATTGTTCTCAACTTTTTTACACAGAAAAATAAAGATGTGGTTTAAAATTTTAGGTTACAAACGGAATGAAGTGCCTAGTATAGGTTTATGTACTGAATTCTCTGTAAGATCCTGAGAACTGACTACAAAAAGAAAGAAATTTTTTTTGTCCATGCCTCTAAAGGAGAGACATGCTTTCAGGATGCCTTTAATTTCTGGTTTATGATTCTGGTGTACCATTTGAAGTCCTGATTTTATAGTGTAGATTATTTTGAAATTATAGAACTAATAATTAAAGAAAAATGTGCTAATAGTCTTCTATATCAAACAAAAAGTTAAAGTTTTTAAAACCATGGCATCCATACAGTGTGGCTTTTTGTAAATTTTCTTTAAAAAAAAATACTTTTAAAAGATGCCTCTTTTTATATGTGGGCTAGTATAAAGATTTGCTGGATATGAGGTGCCTAGGTGGCTCAGTTGGTTAAGCATCGGACTCTTGATTTCAGCTTAGGTCATGATCTCAGGGTCATGAGATCGAGCCCTGCCATCAGGCTCTATATGGGGCATGGATCCTGCTTAAGAATCTCTCTCTCCTTCTCTCCCTCTCTCCCTGTGCCCCTCCCCACTTCCAACACCCACTCCCCCTCCCCCAGCTCTCATGCTCTCTGTCTGTCTTTAGGGAAAAAAAAAACAAAAAACAGGGTGTCTTGGTGGCTTCAGTTGGTTAAGTTTCTGTCTTTTGATTCAGCTCAGGTCATGATTTCAGGGTCTTTGGATTGATCCCCCGTTGGACTCTGTGCTCAGCACAGTCTTCTTGTCTCTCTCCCTCTGCTCCTCCCTGACCTGTGCTCTCTCTTTATCTCTAAAATAAATCTTCTTTAAAAATTGGCTTGATACAGGTTAGAGTGCAGAAATATTTTATGTTTCTGACTTCATTAGGTCTGATAAAAGGCCCTAATCAAAGTTCAGTGCATATGTCCCCTTACACCTTCAATGATGTGGAAAGGCGGGAACAGCAGGAGTGAAAGTAGAAGGGAGCTTTATGTTGTGGCTCTGAACTGTGTTTTACAGGAAGGGTGGTCCAGCAAGATGGTCAAGTAAATTTCCTTTCTTGTATTGGATTTCTAGATACTTCTTGTATATTTTTATTGTTTAGAATATCATGTTCACGCCCATTAAAGGACCAAAAACTAGTGAATATAATTAGGAAATAGAAGCAGAAAATAGTTGCCTATTCCTAAGAAGAAATGACATTTTAAGTTTATTCTATAGTGACTAGCCAAGAGATTTAAGACTTGTCTTTTGGAATTTGAGTATATAGGTTTATATGATATTTTGAAAGAAATTGCTTATTGGTGATTTAGAATTGGTTCCTTCTTCCTTTGCCATCTAAAATAGATGAATAGGCAACTGGACTTAATGCTTGTCTGTGCATTTGTATTTTACCAATTACTTTATTCAGTATAAAAGTGTGATATGAATTCATTATCAATTTGGCATTGTTGAAACTTCCAAATAATGAAAAACTCTTTTCTTTTTAAAAATGTCTTCGTCAAAGCTGCCTAGCAGTTGTGATGAGAGAATAGAGTCATTTTGTAGATTTATGTTTTACTGATAACATAATCTATTATACAACAATAAGCTTAATTTTTCTTCTATTTATATCAATTCACAGTTATATTCTATATATTCTGTAGGTGTTCCTTAACTTTTGTGTGTATGTGTTTATACTAAGAAAAGCTTCAAAAGGTAAATGCTTAGATTTATTTTTCCCCTTAAATTTACTTTCAAATTATATATTCTTTATACACATAAACCTTTCTTTTTATATGTGTGTATATATATTTTTTTCTTTCTTTCCTTTTTTTTTTTAGAGTGTGAGGTAGGGAAGGGCAGAGAGAGAGAGAGAGTCTTAAGCAGGCTTCTGGCCCAGATTGGAGTCCAGTGTGGGCTCTATCTCATGTTCCTGAGCTTTGACCTGAGCAGAAATCAAAAGTTGGATTCTTAACTGGCTGAGCCACCTGTGCACCCCAGATAAACTGTCTTATTTAAACCGCTATGCTTTTAAAAAGACTCATATTTAGTTATATATGAAAACTGCAAATGTTTTAGGCCATTTGAAGTGTATGAAAAATAAATAAGTAAATCAAAAATGACAAATAGTTTGAAATAATTTGAACTGAATAAATAAAACTTCTTAGACTTTTCTAGGTTTTCATTTGGTAAACATTGCTTAAAGTGCTTGATTTTGTTTATATATATAAAAGCCTAATATAATTGGGTGTACTCATTGAAATAAAGGACAATTTTTCTTAGTCTGATTTCCCTGTTGATAAGAAATAGGAAAAGGTGAGATAAAACAGAATTAAACAGACATATCTGCTTAGATCTCAAAAACACACAAAATACATAATTTTTTTTTTTATGGCAAGGGCAGTGCTATTCAGCCCTCTAAAATGTGCTATAATCCTGGAGAATATTAATATTCTTTGTTTTCTTTTACATTTTAAGTGAGTGTCAATAAGGCTTCTTATTTCCTAGGAATCATCAGTAGTTAAGCCTTTTGGCAGATTTTTTATAGTATTTTTTTAAGTTTTTATTTATTTATTTGACAGACAGAAATCACAAGTAGGCAGAGAGGCAGGCAGAGAGTGAGAGGGAAGCAGTCTGTCTGCTGAGCAGAGAGCCCAATAAGGGGCTGGATCCCAGGACCCTGAGATCATGACCTGAGCCAAAGGCAGAGGCTTTAACCCACTGAGCCACCCAGGCACCCCAGATTTTTTTGTAGTATTAAGTAAGACATGAACTTCATTTTCTACCTGAAAATTTAAAGTAAATTGGTAACCATAATTTGTCCAGAAAACTTTTGTGAGGTTAAACACCCAAATGTTGCTAAATTATGCCTAAATGATCCTAAAAATTCCTAAATACCCTAAGTATTCCTAAGTTATATAAATTAATTGAAATGTCTTATAAAATTCCATGTAGATTGCAAATATCAGGTTTTCTCTTTACTGACTTTCAGCTTTATTTCTAAATTGACTAATAGGAATTTTTCTCAGAATTATCAGTCACCATTAAATATTTCTCAGTTTGAATAGAATATATTTATAGAAATAATCTTTCAAAAGCAAGACATTTTAGAAATGTTTCTATTAGATGAATACTACAGTAGAAATTACTGATCTGGAAGCCCCAAAAAACAAAAAGAGCAAAAAACCTTCAGTTTTGCTCTCAGTTCTGCCACTCAATCAATATTATTAGAGTCTCTCTTAAGAATTACATGTAGGCATTGAATGTGTAAATTGCTCTGGAGAGGATAGACATTTTAACAATGTTTATTTTTCTAATCCATGAACATGGAATGTTTTTCCATCTTTTTGTGTATTCCTCAATTTCTTTCATAAGCGGTCTGTGGTTTCTTTTTTTTTTTTTAATATTTTATTTATTTATTTGACAGAGAGAGAGGTCACAAGTAGGCTGAGAGGCAGGCAGAGAGAGAGGGAGAAACAGGCTCCCCACTGAGCAGAGAGCCTGATGCGGGGCTCGATCCCAGGACCCTGAGATCATGACCTGAGCCGAAGGCAGAGGCTTAAACGACTGAGCCACCCAGGCACCCCCGGTCTGTGGTTTCTAGAGTATAGATCCTTTACCTTTTTGGTTAGGTTTATTCCGAACTATCTAACGGGTTTTGGTGCTATTGTAAATGGAATTGATTCTCTAATTTCCCTTTCTGCAGTTTCATTGTTAGGGTATGAGAAAGCAACAAATTTTTTACACATTGATTTTATATCCTGCCACATTACTGAATTGCTGTATTATGTCTAATAATTTGGGGGTGGAGTCTTTTGGGTTTTCCACTTAAAGAATCATGTCATCTACAAAGAGAGTTTGACTTGTTCTTTACCAATTTGGATGCCTTTTATTTCTTTTTGTTGTCCGATTAACAAGGCTGGACTTCTAACTATGCTGAACAATAGTGGGGAGAGTGGGCATCCCTGTTGTGTTCTTGACCTTAAAGGGATGATAATGATATTCACTGTGAGTTTTCATAGATGGTTTTTATGCTATTGAGGAATGTTCCCTCTATCCCTATTCTCTGAAGAGTTTGAATCAGGAATGGGTGTTGTAAAACTGGACAGCTACATATAGAAGAATGAAGCTGGACCATTCCCTTACACCATGTACAAAGGTAAACTCAAAGTGGATGAAAGACCTCAATGTGAGACAGGAATCCATCAAAATCCTAGAGGACAGTATAAGCAGTAACCTGTTGGACGTCGGCCACAGTAACTTCTTTCAAGACATGTCTCTAGAGGCAAGGAAAACAAAAGTGAAAGTGAACTTTTTGGGCTTCATGAAGATAAAAAGCTTCTGCACAGCAAAGGGAACAGTTAAAAAAAACTAAGAGGCAACACACAGAATGGGAGAAGATATTTGCAAATGGCATTACAGATAAAGGGCTGATATCTAATATCTATAAGGAACTTCTCAAACTCAGCACTCAAAAAAGTAATAACCCAGTCAAAAAATGGGCAGAAGACATGAACAGATACTTCTCCAAAGAAGACATACAAATGGCTAACAGAGACATGAGAAAATGTTCAACTTCATTAGCCATCAGGGAAATGAAAATCAAAACCACAATGAGATAACCGCCTTACACCAGTTAGAATGACAAAATTAACAAAACAGGAAACAACACATGTTGTTGAGGTGTAGGAAAAGGGGAACCCTCCTACACTGTTGGCGGGAATGCAAGCTTGTACAGCTACTCTGGAAAACAGCATGGAGGTTCCTCAAGATGTTAAAAATAGAGCTACTCTGTGGCCTGCAATTGCACTACTAGGTATTTACCCCAAAGATACAGATGTAGTGAAAAGAAGGTGCACATGCACCCCAATGTTCATAGCAGCAGTGTCCATAAGAGCCAAACTGTGGAAGGAGCTGAGATGCCCTTCAACGGGTGAATAGATA
The DNA here is from genome assembly GCF_922984935.1 of Meles meles. Lineage (NCBI taxonomy): Eukaryota > Metazoa > Chordata > Mammalia > Carnivora > Mustelidae > Meles > Meles meles. The sequence goes on along the minus strand of NC_060068.1, from coordinate 75,254,222 downwards.
AAGAAGATGTGGTACGTACATACAATGGAATATTTTTTAGCCATCAGAAAGGGTAACTACCCACTGTTTGCATTGACGTGGATAGAACTGGAGGAGATTATGCTACCTGAAAGGAGTCAAGCAGAGACTGACAATTATCATATGGTTTCATTTATATGTGGAACATAAGCAGTAATACGGAGGAACACAGGGGAAAAAAGGGAAATTTGAAGGGAGAGAAATCAGAGAAGGAAATGAACCATGAGAGACTATGGACCCCAGGAAACGAACTGAGGGTCTCAAAGGAGAAGGGAATGGGAGAGGGGCTAACAGGGTGATGGGTATTAAGGAGCACACATGTTGTGATGTGCACTGGGTCTTATATGTAACTAATGAATCTTGAACATTACATCAAAAACTAATGATGTACTATACAGTGGCTAACTGAACATAATAAAAAAAAGGTAAATTATGTGTAGGTTGTGAACCTAATTCTTCCTCTTGCTAGTTTTTAAATTTTTATTTTTTTATTATTTATTTTTAAAGACTTATTTATTTAAGAGAGACAGAGAGACTGTGTGTAGGGGCAAGGGACAGAGGGACGGAATATCTAAAAAGATTCCCCATGAGCAGGGAGTCATACGTGGACCTCGATCTCACAAGTCATGAGATCAGGACCTGAGCAGAATCCAAAAGTTGGATGCATAACTGAGCCAACCAGGTACCCCAGTAGTTTTTTTCTTTTTTTTTTTTTAAGATTTTATTTATTTATTTGACAAAGAGATCACAAGCAGACAGAGAGGCAGGGAGAGAGAGAGGGGGAAGCAGGCTCCCCGCTGAGCAGAGAGCCCGATGCGGGGCTCGATCCCAGGACCCTGAGATCATGACCCGAGCCGAAGGCAGAGGCCCAACCCACTAAGCCACCCAGGCGCTCCCCGACTAGTTTTTTAATTAGGTTATCTTCTTATGTCAGGACATAGCATAATAGCATAGCATAGCAGGATTTTGGCTGTATTCCTTCAATATATTAGATAATGATTCTGAACTGCAGTTTATGAAGTGGATATGATAGTTTCATTTTGGTGATGATTAGATGAGTTGTATGTGTGTTATGCCTGAGTTAAATTTCAACTGTGAGATGTGGTAACTATATACTAATAGTTATCATGTTAAAAGTCTTATATCTTAGGTGTTATAATAATTTTAATGGTAAGGATAATTATGATTGTGATTAAATCACTGTATTTCATTATCTTTATCTGCTAAATGAGGAGAACTGGTATCCCCTTCTAAATTCCATGCTATAAATTCCATACTATAATACCATATTACACTATTTTATTTTAAAGTGCCTTCTAGTAGAGTATGTATTTTTCTAAGTCTTACCTTTACGAAGAAGTAAGTAGTGTACAAACTTGACATTGGACAGTATTATTTGTAATTTATTTGGTTTTTGATACAGAAGTAATTACTGAGTGGTGCCCCCGGATTTATCAGTTTCCTAAAACCCTGTATTTCTTTTAACTATTGCCAAAATTTTCCTTTCTTCAGAAATAGATTATGTCACTTATTCTCTGTTACCGTCACTAGTAACAGAAAGTACCGTTAAAAATCTTTGTGTATATGGATGCCTGGGTGGCTCATTTGGTTACACCTCTGCTTTCGGCTCTTGTCACCCTCTCAGGGTCCTGGGATCAAGTCCTGTGTCGGGCTTCTTGCTCGGTGGAGAGTCTGCTTCTCCCTCTGCCTGCCGCTCTCCCTGCTTGTGTTCTCTCTCTCTCTCTGACAAATAAATACATTTTAAAAATCTTTTAAGAAATCTTCGTGTAGGGGCGCCTGGGTGGCTCAGTGGATTAAGCCGCTGCCTTCGGCTCAGGTCATGATCTCAGGGTCCTGGGATCGAGCCTTGCATCGGGCTCTCTGCTCCTCGGGGAGCCTGCTTCCTCCTCTCTCTCTGCCTACCTCTCTGCCTACTTGTGATCTCTCTCTCTGTCAAATAAATAAATAAAATCTTAAAAAAAAAAATCTTCGTGTATAATTCCTTTTCTTACTCTGAGTAGTGACTTAAATTAAGTTGTACTAAACAAATGGTAGTATGCTTATATGGTATTTAGTTGTTTTCTTCTCTGCTAGTATGTGGAAAAGTGACTTAACACTTACACAAATTATTCTTGAGTTACATGTTGATTTACATGATAAACTTCCATAAGAAGGTAGGACGTTGCCCCGTTTTTCTTCTCTGTATTTATATCTGATAAATGCACTGTATTTGAATCTTATGTTTTTTTCCCACTCAGAAGATCCCACTGGATCTTGATATTCTCCCCCAAACTAATAATGTTTTCCTTTCGTTCTAGTTTAGACTTGGTTCCTTCAGTCTAGAGAAAGTTGCAAGTCCAGCTGAGGTCATTAGAAAACTTATTTGTGATTGCCTGGATACCATCACAGAAAACCAAGCCAAGAATGAGCACCTGCAGAAGGAAAATGAAAGGCTTTTGAGAGATTGGAATGATGTTCAAGGACGGTATGTGCTAATGTTCTTGTATTATAAAAACACTAAGGTCTCCTTATATTGTTATAGACTGAAGTTAATGATTTGTAAGTTTATTATATATGTAGACTAGCATATATTAACATAAAATCTTTACTTAGTATGATTAAACCAAACTATTGGTCATTACTATACATTATTGGAGTATGTTAACACTTTTAGGTCATTAGTATTTGGTGGCATCATCAAACTAATGAACAAAAGGAGTAATCAGGCAATGAGAATCAGGAGCCACTAATATTAATCAAAATTTAGGAAGTTGATAGTTATAAGACTTAATTACCTCAAATTATAGGATTAATAATGAATAAAAAGGTACACAAAATGTAAATATGCAAGTTTATTACTTATATGGACTCTTTATGTAAATGGTAGCTATTTCAGATGCTGTGTGCTTTGGATCCTGATATAGACTTATTTTGCTCATTGAGAATTCATACTACCAGCATTTTAAAAAGATGATGTAATTGTGTTTACTAGATAAGACATTTGGAAGCCTTTATTTTCCTGATTTTGCCTCCTTTTTTTTTTTTAAATGATGAAGAACGTCACTTTACTTCTTATTATGCATTTTTTCACTGTACCATAATCTAGGCCAGCCCAGGGTGTATTTTTTATTACTCTGTTATGTAAAAGATATTTGAAGGAAACAAAGTGGTCTTTTGTGACCATTTATATCTCTACAGAGACATATAACATATGCACATGTTGGTACATACATACATGGCAACATCTGAAAGAGTTACATGGAATGTATATAAAATGATAATAATATTATAATTATATCCAGTATGTCCGGTGGACTTTTTATAACCAGTAACTCTAAAACATAAGAACAATTTTCCAACTTAGGATCTTTTTAGGACATATCTTAAGATTGTTTTATATGGATTGGTGAGTAAATGTGAGAGTATATGAAAAAGGTTAAGTGTTTACCACTATCAATCTAGATTTGTGAAAAGGGTGTTGACCAGAAGGAATTATGTTTCTATATATCCAATTACATTTACTAATGTAAGACATGTAAACTTAACACCTAAAACCTGACTATATTTTTTTTCCATTTTATTTATTTTTTCAGCGTAACAGTATTCATTCTTTTTGCACAACACCCAGTGCTCCATGCAAAACGTGCCCTCCCCATTACCCACCACCTGTTCCCCCAACCTCCCACCCCTGACCCTTCAAAACCCTCAGGTTGTTTTTCAGAGTCCATAGTCTCTTATGGTTCGCCTCCCCTCCCCAATGTCCATAGCCCGCTCCCCCTCTCCCAATCCCACCTCCCCCTAGCAACCCCCAGTTTGTTTTGTGAGATTAAGAGTCATTTATGGTTTATCTCCCTCCCAATCCCATCTTGTTTCATTTATTCTTCTCCTATCCCCCTACCCCAAAACCTGACTATATTTGACTCTTAGTTATTATATTAAGAAAGTTTCTTGTTCTCTTTTATCTCTGAATTAACTTTTATCTCCAATTGTATAAAAATAATGAGACCAAATCACAACTGTGTAAATATTAGGAAACCATAGGGAAAAATAAGTTAATTTTTCTCTTCCTCTTTCTCTTTAAAATCATGTTAGTATGAATCAATATCAGATATCTGTGCTAGAAAGCATGGTTTTGGTCTTCATGTGTAGTTTGGATATGCTTTTCTCTTTTATATGTGAAAGAAATCAAATTAAAGGAGTTGTAGTATGGCCGTGATAAGCCATTATATTTAAAACTCAAAATACCCTCAAGATGATAGGAAATTTGATCCACAAATTGCCCACAAAAATGCAGACTGGGTACTTGGTACTTGAACAAATTGCTTTAAAATGTCTGCCAGAGGTTGAAAGAGGTGTTACCTCATCAATATTCACCACCACTGCCTTTGACTGGAAAGCAGCAGGGAACAAAGATGAGACAGTGGAGACAAACGCACCCTGTGCTGTAAAACAGTGGGGGAGGGCTGTGTATAATATGTGGCCCCCAGACGCTTGATTTACTATTCCTGAACTGTCCAGAAAGTGCTTTTGCATTATTGTGGCAAAATGTTTCCTATCTGACCAGAAGTACAACCATATCTCTCATCGCCAGGCTTATTATGCTCCAGCTATTCTTTTCTTGTAAATACTGGGTCACATATTTTCTTCAGGGGTTGGCAATGTGTTCCATTGTGCTAGCCCCCAAGCAGAGGACAGTGAGCCTGCTCCAGAGAATTCTATGCTCTTGATTGTATTCCACATGTTAGATTAGTTAGCTCTATTTTCCAAATTTCCCAAATGGGTTTCTTTCCTATCACAGGAGAAGGTGGCCATTTGAAGGAGCTATAAATACGTCTTGGTCATGGCCAAGCAGTGCTTTCTCAAATGTTCCCTCCCTAGAGCCTTAGGATGGTGGAAAATGAGCAAAGGATTTCTATCTCCATCTTCTGTATGGCAGTAGTACTGATGAAGAGTCTTTAGGGAAATTAGAAATAGGACATGAGCATAGTGAGTTAGGTAACTGCAGACATAGGAAGTAGAAAATCATTAGAGTGGTGGCCATCTGTTAGGCCTGGCCACAGCTCAGTTTCCTGGGCAGCCTCTGATACTCTTATATCAGTGTCCATCCATGTCCATCCATGCTCCAAACATTTCTTTCCCGTCATTGTTTCAGACTGTGTATGTGACAAGGAATGACTGGCACAAAATAGATGGTGAGAATTCCCTTAGAAGCTATGGTGGATATAGGTCCTAAATAAAGGTGATACACAATGGGATATTATATGAGCAAAACCCAGCCATATACGCATGTGCTTGTACCATGGAAAATGTTAATGATATGTTAAGAAGAGAAATGTAGTTAACAAAAAGAGGAATAGCATGCCAGTTTTGCTAAATATATCTTTAGATAGAAAATATCTAGAGGGAGAAAATTAAATGTTAATAGTGTATGTCTGGAATTGTAGATTAAATTTCTTTTTTTACTTTTTGGGAGTTTTTAAAATATGTTTTATAACTGAAACGTGTATAATTATAATCAGAACCAACTCTAAAACTATTTCCATTTGGGATGACAGTGGAGAATAGATGAAGTTTGAATAAGGAATGAATTACAGTATGAGTAAAAAATGAGCTTTCATGTGTAGACTTTTAATATTTATTTGCTGTTACTTTTTATTAACTATTTAATAATTGTGGTCTTAGCTCTGTTTTGAACAAGTGCCATAACTGGATCCATTTAATTTTGTATAGTTCAGGTGAAGGAGAAAACATTAGAAATATTGTATGTGAATCCTTAAGTTATTAGCTATATTTGTTTCACTTGTTTTTCCTATTAAGTTTCAAATACAACTCTCGAGTTCCGTATTCCTGAATAGGTCTTTTGTTTGCATTCAGACATCAAGTTATAAACTCCAGCTTTATTCTGCGTTAAAGTTCTTAAACCTGTAACTGGAGGCAGTTTTCAGCGGATTGAATTGGGTTGACACTCATGGAATCATTAGAATAGAAGAGACCTTGAAAGCTCTTTTACTTCATCTCTCTGCCTTCAAGCTAGGATCACATTTTATCCAGATGAATTCAGTCTGATTTTTAAAGACCTCAGGAGATAGCTTCAACTCCCCTTGGTAGCCCATTATAGTGTTTAAGAACAGTCACAGTCAGAAAATTGTTCCTTCCATTTCTTGGTAATCTGAGTCCTTCATGGTATAGTTGAAGGCCATTTCCTCTTGTTCTGTCGTCAGAGAGGATGAAGAACAGCTGTTTACCATCTTCGTCAGTACTTAAAGCCTTATTAAATCTCTTTACCTCTGCTTTCTTTTCTAGTTCTTTGTAGCATTCTTTGTCTTCTGAACTCCATTCACATTTTCTTTTGCTGTACATCCCTGACCTGGATATAAATTTGGCCAGAGCTGATTGTAAAAAGGTTACTGCATGATTTCTAAGCACCACTTGTTCACATTTATGTATCTGATGTTTTATTTTGCGTTATCTTTTAATCTGTTTTAGATTGTATTATATTGTTGCATGAAATTGCCTTGTTTTTGCTCCTGCTCCTATTTTTGTTATTGTTTTTTGATGTTATTCTTAGACTCTTTGTTTTCCTGCATAGAAGTATTTTATTTCTAATATTCACTATTTCCATACTTAGTCTTTATCCTTTTAATTTTTTTAAATTAGTATTCTTGTGTCATAATTTTAGATATGTTAGTCCTAGGATACTAATTAACCTTAACATTATTGTTCTGTTGTCCTAGTCACTGTTGAAAGGATGAAGCATCATTAGCCCTTTCCTGTTTGATATTATTTATGTTTTCATCAGGTTTGACTTTTGCCTTGGAGATGATCCTTGGACTAGTTGTAGTCTAATCTAGTTGTATGTTAGTTCTCCTTTAGTGTCACTGACTTGACAGTGAATCCCATGTTTCTCCTTCACTAAATGGCCTCATCTTCTAATACCAGTCTAGTTCTTTCAGTGAAAGGTTGGCAGGAGGCAAGTAATAATGGAAGGCCTTGTAGCATCATAATGCTGTAAGAGAGGATTGACCTTAAAAATGGGGGAAGGAGAGAGGGTATGTGCTATGGTGAGTTCTGTGAATTGTGTAAGACCGATGAATCACAGACCTGTACCCCTGAAACAGATAATACATTATATGTTAATAAAAAAATAGGGTAAGGAAGATGGTATGTACTTCTTAGCTGCTGAATATTTAATAGAAGAATAGAAGAATCCAAATTCGTTGATAAATTAATAATTGAGAATAAATTTTTGTCCTGTTCACAATAATACTCTGTCCAGCCAACCCCTACTCCCTAGCTTTGTCTAGGAAGTGTTAACCAGTTTGATAGTTGGAAGTTTTATTGCAAGAAAATCCTAAAAGTTTGCTAAAACCAAGCAAGGTTAATTCATAGGATGCCATTTATTCTCTTGTTTTTACTCCTATCACAGACATGTTACCTTCGACGGTTTAGTTGTGATACCAGTTATTAGGATTAACAGTATTCTTTAGACAAATTACGTGATACTTTATTTTGATATTTATTTTCATTTATGTCCAAGTGTTGTACCAAGTGTTAATTTCAATAAAGATTTTGAAATTTGCTTGGTAGTTGTTAAGTGCACATAATCTTTCAATTAAGAATTATTGAAGTGATTTATATGGAAATTAAATACTCATTTAAATCAGATAAATAGCCAAGTGGTTAATTGTTCCTAAAACTTTATATAATGTGCAAGATTTTTATTGTACATTATAATTGGTTTTTATTTACCTTCGTGTTAAGTATTTTATAGTATACTAAAGTATTTTGGTGGTATATGTATTCTGTTCATCTTTTAAAATTTTTCTTACTATGTTACATTAGAAAATAGTACAAGAAAATGAGATATAATGTTTATATAATACTTGCATCTGAAATAAAAATACAGTGACATATCTATGAGGTCCATCTGGTCCAATGTGTCATTTAACGCTCTTGTTTCTTTATTGATTTTCTGCTTGGATGATCTATTACTGAGAGTAGCATGTTAAGATCCCCTACTGTTAATGTATTCATATCAATATGACTCTTTATCTTGATTAACATTGTCTTATGTAGTTGGCTGCTCCGGTATTGGGGGCATAAATATTTACAGTTGTTAGATCTTCTTGGTGGATAGGCCCTTTAAGAATGATGTAGTGTCCTTCTTTATCTCTGAATACAGTCTTTCGTCTAAAATCTAATTTATCTGATATGAGAATCGCTACCCCAGCTTTCTTTTGAGGCCCATTGACATGAAAGATGCTTCTCCATCCCTTCACTTTCAGTCTGAATGTATCCTTAGGTTCCAAATGGGTCTCTTGTAGACAGCATATGGACAGGTTCTGTTGTTTTATCCAGTCTGCAACCCTGTGCTGTTTTATGGGAGTGTTTAGGCCGTTCATGTTGAGAGTGATTATTGAAAGATACGTTTTTATTTTCATCATGTTGCCTGTGACATCCTTGTTTCTATAGATTGTATCTGTAAATTTCTGTTCTTTGGCACTCTTGGGTTTGTTCTGCTTTTATAGAACCCCCTGTAATATTTCTTGTAGTGCTGGCTTGCTGGTCACATACTCTTTTAAACCTTGCCAGTCTTGGAAGCTCTTTATCTCTCCATCCATTTTGAATGTCAACCTCACTGGATAAAGTATTCTTGGCTGCATGTTCTTCTCATTTAGTGCCCTGAATATGTCTTGCCAGCCCTTTCTGGCTTGCCAGGTTTCTGTGGACAGGTCTGACATTATTCTGATGGACCATTCTCTGTACATAAGGAATCTCTTCTCCCTAGCTGCTCTCAAAAGCTCTTGTCTAAAATTATGATTCATCAGTCTTGCAATCAAGTGCCTCTAGGTCTTTCTAGATGTCTATACTGCCTAGAGCCAGCTATACTTTCAATGTCATCCCGATTAAAATTCCACTGGCATTTTTCAAAGAGTTGGAACAAACAATCCTAAAGTTTGTATGGAACCAGAAGAGACACCGAATTGCTAAGGAAATGTTGAAAAAGAAAAACAAAACTGGGGGCATGTTGCTTGATTTGAAGCTTTACTACAAAGCTGTGATCATCAAGATAGCATGGTCCTGGCACAAAAACAGACACATAGACCAGTGGAACAGAGAAGAGAGCCCAGATAGGGACCCTCAACTCTATGGTCAAATAATCTTTGGCAAAGCAGGAAAAAATATACAGTGGAAAAAAGGCAGTCTCTTCAATAAATGTGCTGGGAAAATTGGACAGCTAAGTGTAGAAGAATGAAACTCGACCATTCTTTTACACCATACGCAGAGATAAACTCGAAATGGATAAAAGACCTCAATGTGAGGCAGATATCTATCAAAATCTTAGGGAACATAGGCAGTAACCTCTTCTACACTGGCCACAGCAACTTCTTTCAAGATATGTCTCTAAAGGTAAAGGAAACAGAGAAAATGAACTTTTAGGACTTCATCAAGATCAAAAGCTTCTGCACAGCAAAGGAAACAGTTAACAAAACAAAGGCAACCCACAGAATGGGAGATGTTCGCAAATGACAGTACAGACAAAGGGCCAATATCCAAGATCTATAAAGAACTCCTCAAACTGAACACACACAAAACAGATAATCACGTCAGAAAATGGGCAGAAGACATGAATAGACACTTCTCCAAAAGAGACATACAAATGATTAACAGACACATGAAAAAAATGTTCATTATCATTAGCAATCAGGGAGATTCAAATTAAAACCACATTGAGATACCACCTTACACCAGTTAGAATAGCCAAAATTAACAAAACAGTAAACAACAAGTGTTAGGATGTGGAGAAAGGGGAACCTCTTACACCGCTGTCTGGAATGCAAGTTGGTGCAGCCACTTTGGAAAACAGTGTGGAGATTCCTTAAGAAATTAAAAATAGAGCTTCCCTATGACCATAGATTTTTTTAGAAGCTGAAGGGGATGAAAAATGTTGCTGTTAAAATGGTGAGTAGCTGTTAAAGGAGTGAAAAATAAATTCACAATCACTCATTCTCTTTATAAGGTGCCCACATTAACTCACTTTATTAATTTTCCTAATAGCTTCTCCACATCCGTTGAATGCCCAACACTGTGTTAGGCACTGAAGATAAAGCAGTCAATAAAACACACATGCTCTCTGCCCTTATGGAGTTCACAGCCGTGGCAATGATTATACTATGAGTGCTGTAATTGCTCCCAGAAAATATACTGGTTTTTGTTCTTTTTCATTCCATAAGAGGCACTAATTCTTTGCATCTTTAGATAAGTAGATTGTTGAAAGCATAGGGACATGTATACTAAAGGTATCAAATGTTGACATTTTTGTTTATAATTTTTCAATGAAAAATTCTGCATTTCAAATACTATGAAATATATATACATAAATACATATGTAATGTAAATGCTAGAATACCTGTATAGAACAACAAGTATGAATAAACAGTAAAGAGAAAACTGGGCAGAGCAAGGCTACATTTAAAGGAATATTTTATATGGAATAATTTATATTTGAATCTTTAAAATACAGGTTTAGGGGCACCTGGGTGGCTCAGTGGGTTAAGCCTCTTCCTTTGGCAGAGGTCATGATCTCAGGGTCCTGGGATCGAGCCCCGCATCGGGCTCTCTGCTCAGCCGGAAGCCTGCTTCCCTCCTCTCTCTGCCTGCCTCTCTGCCTACTTGGGTTCTCTGTTGGTGAAATAAATAAATAAAATCTTTAAAAAAAATAAAATAAAATACAGGTTTATTCATGGTTCATGTGTATGTGCATATATCTTATATATACAGTCTCTGCTTGTTGGTTCTCTTTATATCTGGGAGGATAAAATCCATATCATCTCTTGTCAGCTCATTTGAACATTGTAAAAAGAGTGATAAATGATAGAGAAAATTTTATGTTTTGTCTTATATATCTATAATTGAGGATATGTAGTCTTTCACATTTGCTGCTTCATTAATCTCTCTTTGGAAATTTCAAGTTGGATACTTTCATTCATTATATAAATGCATACATGAACGTGTGTATGTGGTGCTGAAGATAGAACTGCCTAAGTCATGTTCTTGCTGTGGAGCAGTTCATAGTCTATTTAGGGAAAACTGATGAGGTAAATCACTTAATCACAAAACAAGATCACGATTGCTATTACAGTAATATTAGCCAAGTACAGAAACATAGGCTATAATTACTCTTGTGTGAAATTTCTCCCATAAAAATACTCTTTTGGAAATAAATGATTAAATTTAGGCATTTAGATGTTTTTAAAATGTATTTGGGTATCGTTTTCCAAAACTGATCCTTATCTCACTGCATAAATTACTAACATTAATAAACAATAAATTCTAATTGTTTAATTATCTGTATAAAAACTTTAAGTCAATGAAAGCCTATAAAAGTGATTTTTAATTGTATTTTCCTTGAAAAGTTTTTTTGAAATCATCTTCAGTATTGCTTTGAATAATAGTAATGCTAAAAAAAGCCTGCATGATTTATTTTTTTGTTTATTTACATTTTAGATTTGAAAAATGTGTCAGTGCTAAGGAAGCTTTGGAGACTGATCTTTATAAACGGTTTATTCTGGTGCTGAATGAGAAGAAAGCAAAGATTAGAAACTTACATAAGTCGTTAAGTGAAGTTCAAGAACTGGAAAAGAACATTGAGCATGAAAGGTATTTTGAGTTGTCTGTTTTGAGATGGCAGATACAGAAATTTAAATGGAATTTTTCCCCAAACTTAATGAAAGTTAGGTGCCATTTTTAGTAATGTGAGATCATTTGATAGTCTGGGGTTAGGTGTTGTGGCTGTTGGATGCAGTGGGCTGGAAAAGTCTCAAAGTGTTCTCTCCATGTCTGCTCACTGTCATAACTACACCTAAATCTTAAAACTGGTTTTTTGTCATATGTGGTTTATCTAAGTGTTATTTGTGCAATTCATAGACATCATTAAAAACAATAAAAACTTTATCTTCTGCAAAACTGCAGAGTTGAATACACATTTGTAATATTGGGTCTGAGGAGTGGTTAATTTTAGAATCAAGTGGTTCTGAGAGTGGATGCATCCTTGATTTTTAAGGAAGAATCATAGGTGACTTATAGCTGGTATGGTTTAGACAATTATAATTATTTTAGTCTGATTTTTATTGTTTTACTACTTTATTTATCCACTTAATTATTTTAGTGGATCCAGGTTTGCATCTTTTGCCCAAATCTGCGAGAACACAAAGGTTTACTAATGGCGTCATATGAAGAATATAACATTTGATGTTAGATGGTCCTCGTTCAAGTGCTGTCTGGCACTGATACCTGTTAGTACACGACTTTGGACAAGTCCTGTAAACTCTCTGTGCCTTACTTGGCATCTTCATAGTAAGAAGAAGGGTGCCTCTCTGAAAATTTGGGGACAATCAAAAGCAAGGCAGAACTGCTTTGAGATCAGTAAAATACTGAACACTCTGTGATCCTCAGAAGATAATTTGGAAGAATTATGGAAGATGGCACACACAGATAGTGTGCCATCTATCAAGGCACACATCTTGATAGATGAATAAGATGATAAAAAACTGATTGAAGAGTTGATTATAGTGAGCACTAAACCACATTTAAATTAGGTAGAAGGGAAACTTATTCTTAAGAGAGTTAACATACAGTCTTTATAAAGTGCTTTCATCTTAATCATGTATGTTTCAGTATATGTTTATTTAAAGTGTTTTTCCAGGGATATTTTCTATAATTACTTACTGGTGAATTTGATACCTAGTCAGGGGTGAGCCAAAAATTTATAATTCTACCTTTCTCTGTTTCTAGGGAAACCACAACACATTCTGAAATGACTGCTGACAGGGATGCAATCTATGATGAAAGCACTGATGAGGAGAGTGAAAACTTGCCGGATCGCTCTGCGTTAGCTCCAAGTAAGAGGAGTGCATTCATTTCTTTTGTTGGAGATCTCACTTGGGCTTATTATTCTAAAGATAATAAACTGTAATGAAAAATGTTATGAGAAAGGTCTTTTCTACAAAAATTCTTCAGGGTTTTTAGTCTAAAACCTCAAGTACTTAATGTTAAAAATTATATTTATTATACAGTGCGGTAACTCATTAGCAATAAAACAAGCAAGCATACACACACACACACACACACACACACACACACAAATACACACCCCAAGGCATGCTAGCTCTTATTAAATAAGGGTACATAGGGAATAAGGAAGATATGTATGTGTTCATGCTAGTTATATCCAGCTCGAAGTTGGTGGCCTTTAACATGTGAGATCTTATCCAGCTAGAGCTATGGATGGGCAAGGAGTGGGGTGATCTAGAATGCTTCAGGTTGTCTTGAGGTTGAGCCTTCTTTCACTATTCAGAATAGGGATTTTAGCAGGGGGAGATGGGGGGGGGGACAGAAGGGGCAGTTTAAGTTAAAGTGCCTGAGCCTTACTCAGTCCATGATCTAAATCCATGAATAATATTTCTAAATGTTTATAGATTTCCTAGATGCAAGAGTCCCTGAACTCATCTTACACTTACGTGGTTCTGGCAGAAGCCTAGTGTTCTCAAAATAAATGTTTGATTCATTTATTTAGCAAATGTTTTCTGAGTGTCTCTTAGGTACCAGGAACTATTCTCTGTCAGAGAGCAAAAAACAAATATTTTTGTTTTTGTGCAGTTTATGAATTCTAGTCAGGGAAACAGACAATAACAAGATGAATAAATTGAATATAAGCTATATTAGATAGTGATAAATGCTGAAGAGAAAAATACACCAGGGAAAGATAATAGAAAATGTCAGGGTGGAAGTAGGATAAAGGTTATAATTTTAGCCAGGGCACCAGAAAAGGCCTTGGTGAGAAGGTGACATGTCTATCTGTGGGGTGAGCATGCTAGGCAGAAAAAAAGCAGTTAGTACAAAGACCCTGATGTGGGAGCTTTCATCAACTTTTTATTGATGTGTTTAAGCAATAGCATGGAGGGAGGTATGGGTAAAGTAGGATGATAGAGATAGGGAGAATGGAGATATGAGGTCAGAGAGAGGGCATATCATGTGTAGGGCCTTATAGGCTATTGTAAGGATTTCAAGGTTTGCTTTCATCTGCACTGGAAACTGTTGGAAGGTTTCGAACATCAAGTGATGCGATCTGACTTACAGTTTTAGCAGGATTAATCTGGCTGTTATGTTGAGAATAGAGTATACATAGTGTGGTGAGCATAGAAGAAGACAGAGAGTGGAAAGCTTGTTCAACAAAGCATGAAGGACGTGAGTGGCTTAGACCAGAGTGACAGCAGTGAAGATGGTGAACAAGGGGCAGATTCTAGATATGTCTAGAGACAACATATTATTGTTGATGAAGTGGGTATCGTACTGAGAGACAGGCACACAGCAGTCATGATAAAGTTTTGGACTGAATACTGAAGGCAAGCAGCTGACTTACTGAATTATGAGAGTATGGAAGAGGAGAGTTAGGAACTCAGTTCTACAAACCTTAATTCTGAGATATTGAGTAGGGAGTTGAGTATACAAATTTGGAGTTAGGGAGAGGGCTTCCTGCTGAAGATGTTTAAGTAAAGAGGCATTTAAAGCCAGCTGAGCTATCAAGGGAGATAGAGAAGATAGAAAAGGGTAGTGATCAAGGACTCTGCCCACATACACTTGAATGTGTATAGGGAGGAGACTAGCAAAGGCTGAGAGGGAGCAGCCAGGAGGTAGCCGGCAAACGTGGTAGGACACACAGGTGTTACTGGGGATCTTAATAAAACATTTTCAGTGGGATAGCAGAAATAGGAGGTTCCAAAAGGGTGAGAGGAGAAAACTGGGAAGAAACAAGAGGCCTAAGCAACATTTTTAGCAAATTTCACTGTATAGAAAAGGAAACCTGGGAATCTGCTTGAAGGGTACATGGGGCCAAGAGGGGTTTTTGGTTTTTTTTTCCATCTTTGTTTTAGATGAGAGAAATAACACCATGTTTGCATATTGATGGGAGTAAGTAAGGAAAGAAGGGGAGTGTTGCTGGAATTGCTGGAATGCTGTTTCTCCTAAGTGAGGATGGGATCAAATGGACAAGTGGCAGGATTTGGTTAGCTAGGAGCATGGGCACTTTCCATAAAGACAGGAAAGAAAATAGAATAAATGGACAAGATATAGGAAGGTACATGATTGGGGTCATGGAAATTTCATGATATTGATTACATTAGTTGGTTGATTAATCTGATTCTAATTAGGTTTGAACTGGATCACACAATCACATACACTCTCACTTTGGCACAGCAGAGTTAACATTTGGAGGCAATGCTTGTTTTACATTAGTGATCCAATATAAAATGAAGTCATTCTTTAATAATCAAATGTAATTGAAAGCTCCCTAAAAAAGGAATCTGTACTCTTTCCAAAAATCTAAATATTCAAAATTTTTATTAAATATAATGGTCTTTGATTTTGTTCCTTACTCATAGTGTCTCACCAACCTTTGAAGTAGATGAAAATTATTGTTGAAAAGAAAATATATAGTTAAATAATGGGTATATGAGAATGGGGTCCTGTATGTGTTCTATTTTAGGTAAAGCATTCCTACAATTGTACTATTTTAAATCTGGAAAAATTTCTCTTCTCTTCAAAAATGTTTAGTTCATTGTACATTTTCTTTTACATGGCGTATTTTCTTTAACTCAAATCTAGTTCACTACATACTTGATATATAGGTCTCTGATTCTTTTATTTTTTTCTTTGCACTTTACTTGCTTTTGGCAGGTTTTGATTTCAAGAATTAAGAACATTTTTATTCAAAAATTTAACTATCCTTTTCCTTCTGCTTCAATAAGAAATATTCGGGAAAGTGAAGTTTGGCGGAAAAAAAAAAGAACCTCAGATCTAAAATGCTTGGTATTGAATAAGAACTGGATTCCATACGTCTGAGGAAAAACATTTTAAGTGTTAAACAACAGAATAAGCTTTTTTATAGCTTACCAGATTCATTCTTTTACAGAGACAAAATTATACTCTTAGTCTATGGGAGATATTTTTATATATTTAATCATAGCTTTGTCTTTTGGTATTTTATATACTATTACTATGTATCTGGACCAGAGCAATGAAGGTTTCTTCCTGAACTTATTCTGCCATCTTGATAATGAATTACCTATTCTTATTGTACAAGTAAATATTTGAATTTATTTTAGGTAGTGCAGGTTCATGTGTGCTTTCCCTACAGTAAAAACAAGAGGAAAAAACTGATGTGATTTAATACATTTATTCTTTCAGAAAGTCATTTATTTAAATGGCTAAATGTTTACCTTGGTAGTCATTTCTATTATGTAAATGTGTGTTCATCATTAATTGTAAAAAAAAAACATTGAATTTCCTAATGATTCATTTCTGCATGATAATAATTTAGTGAGACCAGATCATTTAGTGATTCCACAGTATTCATTCAAGGAAAAGTTCTGCTTATTTTCATACATATATCCAGATGTACAATAAGGATAGTATAGTTTACAGGAAATAGGCGGGTAACTATTTTATGTATAGGCAATCTATTTTATTATGTTTTTTTCTCCAAAGTTTTAAATTTTCCCCATCATTAGAGTTGTTGAGGAAATAAACTGATGACAGTACTCTAATTAACTACATCATGTTCATATGTATTATACCATTTATTATGAAAAACCTCTAAATTTGTTTAAAGTTGGTTAGCTGAAAGGAGATCTCCGAAGTATTCTGAAACTTGAACATCACAGTCTGTACCACCCACAACTACATTTTATACTTTTCTGTAAATATATAAAACAAGATTTACTTTCTGTAGGTCTTAACTTCCAGAATTTCTAGATAGGTAACAATGGTATTACAGACTTAGTTTAAGAAATAAATTATTACTGCATACTAAAGCCTTAGAGTTCATAGGTATTTAACTTTGTTTCAGATTAAGATTATGATAGATGAGCTGGTTGCCATGGTCTCTGTTTATAGCTCAACCACTGGATTACCAAGGAAGATAAATTACTTGCACTCTCACCTAGTTTGTGTAAGGATTTGTGGCTTGTGGCTCTAAGGATTTCCTGGTTTGTCTGGATTAGTCCTACCTCCAGTGTTGTTTTGTTTTTGTTTTTTGTTATGTTTTTTAATTGAATGGGAAAATAACCATATTGGGTTTTTATAGATATAGTAAAACAACATTTTCTACAGGAAATCTTCTGTTTCTTTGGATACAAATCAAGGTAACACTTGATGTTCATGTCTTTGGCGAAACTTCAGATTGAAGTAGGTCTCCTGAATAACAGTACCTCACTAAAATAAGAAGAGAAGTGTAAATAGTATAGCATCTGAGTGCCAAATGTCTAGCAGTGCATCCATGGCCTTTTATTTGCCCCCAAAATATCTGCCATAGCCTAAAAATTAATTTATGGTTATGTAGTTTTTCATGTTTATAACCATTTTGATGCTGTAATAATAGTAGAATTGTATGTGAAAATAATTCTTAAATGTATATGAATATTCCAAGAATTTTAGCCATTATTATAAAACATTTCTTAGTGTTAGCATAATTCAGAATGTGGGTGAAAATTTAGCACAAAGATTGGGCTTATTTCATTGAAATAGGATCTTTGCTGTGAAGCATTTTGAAAATTTATGCTTAATTGGTTCCTGATTAGCTTTTACAAGAGGAATTATTTTAATGTCTCCTTAATTATTTCAAATTATTTATTTTTAAATTAAGGTAATTAATATTTTATATTATAGCTCTATTAGTAGAAATTGACAATATTTCTCAAAATTAGAGACCAATTAAATCAGCCTTACTAAAATATAAATATGAAAAATACTTACTCTAAAATGTTTTATTCTTCATTTTAAAAGTGCACAACCACTAAAAACAAATAAAATAAGCTTTCTATCACTCATCTGCATAATTATTAGCCTGGGATTTAGCACATTAGTTTAATTAGTCTTGATTCTTTATCAACAGGAAGGCCCCTGTATTACTGCTATCAGTAATTTAGGCTTCTACTTAGTTGGTGGGCTTCCTGAAAGGAAGTGTGATTATAGAATAGCCTTTTAGAAAATAAATGAATGGCTATGTCAAAGAGTTGATGAATACTGATATAGTAGCTTTTAAAAATAGAGCAGAATCCAAAATTTCTAAGTATCAAAGAGCTCGTTGCTTCAAACAGTGAATGTCTACTCACAGAAGGGGTAACAACATGTACTGCCAAAGAGATTAGTCAGAAATTCAATTTTAGAATTACAGATTATTCCCTTAATCTTATCCAGCTTGTTTATCACAGACTCATTTATTTACAAATTCTTAATAAAAAGCTTGATTTAGTGAAACCTGTCACAAAAACCAGAAGAGCAATTTGAGTGTATTTCGTAGCAATTATACATAAGCAACATTGCTGAGGAATGATATTATGTACTTCAGAGATTAGATATCATATCGTTCTGGATCTTAGAGTTCAAACCTGTCATTTTTCAGATGAAGAAACAGAGGCCTACAAAGGTTAAATATATTACTGCTCGTTACACAGGAGAAAAGAATGAGAAAATACTTGCCTCCTGTAGTAGTAAATCACAGTTGCACATTTCTTTTTGAGATATTTTTAAAAACTTCGGAAATTTCCTAACACTGAGGAAATTGCAATTAATGCAATAGGGTGATGAGAACACTTCCTCTGTTGAAGAGGAGATTCTGTTTGTACATAAATTCTCCAGAAAGACAGGCAACATCATCAGATTAAACAAACAAGACTTCATGATACATAGTTATGGGGGAAATTCCAGAATACACATCCATCCATCTTTCTTTCTTTCTTTCTTTCTTTCTTTCTTTCTTTCTTTCTTTCTTTCTTTCTTTCTTTCTTAGATTTATTCATTTGACACAGAGAGAGACAGCGAGAAAGGGAGCACAATCAGGGGAGGTGGGAGAGGGAGAAGCAGGCTTCTGATGTGAGGCTCAAACCCAGAACCCTGGGATCATGACCCGAGCCAAAGGCAGACACTTAATGACTGAGCCATCCAGATGCCCCCAGAATATGCATACTTCTATTGAGTTTATTCCTTGTATATTTTTTCTATTTAGATATAATTGACATACAACATTGCATAAGTTTAAGGTGTACAATGTGTTGATTTGATGTGGTTGTATATTACAATATGATAACCACAGTAGCATTAGCTAACACCTCTGCTGCATCACATATTTATCATTTCTTTTTTTGTGGTGAGAACATTTAAGGTCTAGTCTCTTTGCAACTTTGTTGTTATAATACAATATTGTTGCCTATAATCACTAAGCTGGGCATTAGATCTTAAAGACTTATATTTCTACCTAGCTGCAAGTTTGTACCCTTAAGTATCTCCCCAATTACCTTACCCTAGCCCCTATCAACTATTATTCTACTCTGTTTTTTGTGAATTTAACCTTTAAGATTCTGTATGTGATATCATACAGTATTTATCTTTTTCTGTCTGACTTCTCTCACTCCCTCCATATATTAATTGCTTCAGGTTTTGACGTAGTATTTATCTACATAAGAATCTCAAATATACCAAAGATGTGCAGTAATCTGTGATAATTTTTCTATACTATACTATTAAAATAAAACTTTGATATGACCTTCTAGGCAATTATTTTTATACCCTTACATATATATACTTGGAGAGACAGAAAGAAATTCTGTTAAGAATATTTATTTCTGCCTATGGATGAATGAGAAGGTTAGGTAATCTGCCCCCAAAATAACTTTAAACTGACAAAAAAGAAACAAGCAAACATTGAGGTGCTCTGTACTTGATCTTAGCCAGGAGGCCAAGAAGCAATTCACTGAAATGCTAAGGCAAGTAAGGAAGGCAAGGAACAATAGGAGAGGTATTTATCCTTGAAAAATTGCTGAAGTTCCATTAAGAACTCGGAATCTGTGCACTTCTTGCCTAGGACTGCCCTCACTGCTGTCCTGTGCACTCCTTCCTTGCCCTCTCCCACATTCCTTGAGTTTGGTCAGTATGGAAGTCCCGTCAGGACCTGGGAGGCTGTGAGGACTGGCAGCTGTTAGGCCTGGGTCAAAAAAGGCCCAATCAGTGTGGAGAAGAATACCCACATTTGGCAGTGTTGGTGAAAGTAATGTTCTTGGCTGCAGTGGCTAAGTGCATTGGACCAATCAATCTACCAACCTAAAGTCAGCTTGCTATGTGGCTGTAATTGTACCATCTTACTCCAAGCATCCAAGACTAGGATTTTACAGAGTATGGTGACTTCACCTAAGTACTCATCCACCTGCTGTTTCAATGGGTAATATGTTGTGAGAGAACAATTATGTGATCACTTACTCATTTTTTTCTTTTCTTCATAGCTTCTCAGGGTCTTTAATATGCTACTGAAGATAGTAATGAAAGGTAGAATGTACTATGAAATGTTTCTCAAACTTACAAGACCGTAGGAACTTTTTCAGTGGAAGTTATTATGCCGTGCACCCTATGTGAGAAATCTTGCTTTAAACCATTTTGATTCATATATAAATTAGGTGAAAAAAGGAGAAGACTCTAAAGAGAACAAATATTTTCCCAGAACAGTCTATGTCCGTATTTTAAGAGGACATGTACTAAATAGGGGGAGTGGATCATATAATCAAGGATATATACTTAAAATATAGCATGAACCCATGTGAATATTAAACCTCAGAATGTGCAGTGAGTAACTTTCAGGATACTGAAGATGGCTTAAAAATTATATTTTTGCCACTGTTGTAGTACGAGTACTGATCTGAGAATGGACTTAGGACAAATGTTGACTGATAAAATTAATATTAACAGTTGACAGAAAACAGTATTAAATGTTATTTAATTTTGTTTGTTCTAATCTCAAAGTGCATTCTTAACCTCTGATTTTTAAGTAGTTAGCAAGGGGATCTTTGAACCCTTTGGAGTTATAAAGTTATATACATAAATGCATGTATTAGTTTGTTGGGCTGGTATAACTCAGTATCACAAACTGGGTGGCTTAGACAACAGAAATATATCGTCCCATATTTCTGGAGGCTAGAAGTTCCAAGTCAAGATGTCAACAAGGTTGATTCTTTCTGAGGGCCAGGAGGGAAGGCTCTGTCCAGGCCTCTCTCCTTGACTTGTTGAAAGCCATCTTCTCCCTCTGTCTCTTCACATCACTGTCCCTCTCAGTGTTGCATCAAAATTTCCCTTTTTTGTAAGGACAGCAGTCCCACTGGGTAGGGCCCATGCCTGTAACCTCAGTTGATTACCTTGGTGAATCCTCTGTTTCCACATAAGAATTCCACATTCTTCAGCAGGAGGGATTAGGACCCCAAAATGTCTTTTTGGGAGGGACACAGTTCATCTAATTACAGATGCACAAGTACACTTTCCTAGAGCAAGTTTCAAATTTTTATATATTTTCAATAGGGAGTATATTCCAAAAATGATTCAGAATCATTGACCTTAGGAGAATGGTATTTAAACCAAAAAAAAAAAAAAAAAAAAAAAAAAGATGGAATAAGACACATTAGACGAGATCGGGCGCGTTCAGGGTGGTATGGCCGTAGACGGAATAAGACACATTAAAAGGAAACTGCACCTTAGAACAAAAGAAGATGAGAAGAAGAGAAAATAACTTTCAGGCAGAAACTAAATCACCCTCGGTCAGTTCATTGGTTTGGGTTTTGTCAAGAGCTGCTCTGCACTGTTCAGTCAGGTAGGCACTAGTGACCTGAGACTGTTGAACACTGGAAATGTGACTTGTCCAAGTTGAACTGTACTTATAAGTATAAACCAAACATCAGATTTCAAAAACTTAGTATGAAAAAGGAAGTAATGTGTCTCATTAATACATTTCTATATTAATTAAATCTTGAAATAATTATTTTTGGATGTATTGAGTTAAATATATTATTAATATTACCTTCATTTTCTTCTTCTTTTACTCCTTTGGATGTGTTTAATAGGAAGTTTAAAATTCTACACATGACTCACATATTTCTATTTGATGTACTGATCTTGGTGTTCTAAAAAGTTCCATTTCAGGTTGATTTTATGGTGCGATGATAGATGTATATTACTGTGAAAATGAAATCAAATTGTACTACCAAGTTTTTATGAAGCTGTTAATGTAAAGCCGTGAGATCTTTAGGCGAGTGTAGATGACTTTGGGTGTAATTGAGTATTTATGTCTAAGAAATGCAAAAGATTTTGCACTTTTTAATTCATTTACTGTTTTTTGATTGGTTGTAGTAAAACAAACTTAAGAAAGCCTGAATCATCTTTGTCATAGGAAAATGAGGCTAAACATTTTTATTGACCCTGTGTAACTGCAACCACAACGCAGTTGAGACAAAAGGTGGGGTAATGCTGCAATAATCTCTCAATCAGCTGCATGTCTATAATGTAGTACAGAGGATTCTTGTCTCTTTGTGATTGTTACAGGGGTCTCCACCACAAACAGCACATCTAGTTCCTTGTACCAACTCATCGATATCATTTATTAGCCATATTTAAGATCCAAAGAATAGAGTTTACTAGTGATGAGGTTCTGGAATGTTACCAGCCCACCAGCATTGATATGATGCTTGCTGAAGCTTCACTCTGGAGGGCTTGCGTATGTGTGAAGGATGCATATCAGCAGGCTCACTGAGTACAGTCCGAATATGTGGTGTCATGAAAGAGAACTGTTACAAGTGGGGTGGGCGGAAGAAGGAATCAATGTGAGACCCTGAGTATCAGTTTCAAGCCTTGTGGTAAAACTCAGTGCATTGAGAAATAGTTGCAAACACACATCTGTGACATTCAGCATTTTGTGGGGGTAGTTGTAATTTGGGGATGACTGAACAAAAAAAAGACCTTAGAGTACTACTGTCTGTGACTTCACAAGCATAAAAGCACAATGGCTAGCCGTATTAACAACAATGCTGGTTTTTATTTTGAATGAATAACTTGGACTGTACAGAGATTGTAACTGTTGATCTAGGTCACATACTTTGTTTTTCCTTTGTTAAGTAATAAATCTGATTGCATTTATATAGGACATAGGTTCCTAGTTTTCTGTTTTTTAACTCTTCCTTTTGTATTTGATCAGGCTCATTTTATCCATTGATGTCATTTGCATGAATCCTGGAAATAATTTGAGTTTGTGACCCCTGGAAAATGATGATTATTCTGACAATGATAACTAGTTCGATTAGTTCTTCTAATTCTAATTCTGCTACTAATTAGAATTCTACTAATTCTAATTCTAATTCTAATTGTTCCTCCTCCTCCTTTACTATTACAATTGCTATTGCTGTTACTTTTATTGTTCTGTTATGGTTCCACCACCACTGTTACAGTAACGTCATCACCAGCACCGTAACTACTATAGACTCGGTTACTTAAGCATTTATATGGGTGCCTGAATGTACTCTAGGTTTCTTAGATGCGTTAGTTCATTCTTGGATGCATTACTTCATCTAACAGCATTTAAGTATATACTTGGAATATATACCTTTGAAGTATATACTCTTATCATCACCATTTTACAGCTGAGAGAATTGAGGCACAGAAAAATTAGAAAACTTGTCTAAGGTAACACAGCTAGTAAATTATAGAACTGGGGTTCTAATCTAGGCAGTCTGAAAACTCTTCTTGTGCTAAAGGTTCTTTTTATTTAGTAGAACAACCTCATTTTTTAAAATCTAAGTGTTCTCTTTAATTTTATATTTAAATCATTTGATGCCTTTGTTTTTCTAAAATGATTAAAGGCTCCCAGAAAAGAAAGGGTAGACTCTATGGCCTCCTTGATTTCTTACTTAATGGTGTGGGCACACATTTAACTGGAAAAAGATATAGCTTGGTGTCATTAATGCACCATTAAGATGAATGGGAATGTTCATATCTGTGTTGGAGGCTTATTATGATTTGATGGCAAAGCACATAAGGCAGAACAGTGATTTATATTTAGTCCTTGATTAAAAGGCTGTGTATAGAGATGCTAAATAAGTATTAAATAATACTACCAAAACGCCCATGTAGACATTTTAAAAATACAGAAATATATAGTTTTAAAATATAAAAAATATAGTTTTAACATAAAGACTTTACACTATATACTATACACTATATACTATTTATGTATTATTTGTTGGGTATAAATTTAACATTGTTATATCTTTTTGGTGAATTGACTTTTTCTTACTATTGTGAAATATCTCTCTTGTTGGTCTACTACTGCTTTCCCTTAAAATTCTCTGTGTCTGGTAACAGTATAATTATACCAGTTCTCTTTTTCTTGATGTTTACTACATGGTATATCTTTTTCATCTTTTTTTGCTCCTCTACTTTCAACTTTTATATATTTACAATCACCCAGCCTAATAATCTTTGTGTTTTATTGGAGTGTTTACTCCATTTATAGTTGATGCAGTTGCGTACATATTTAGGTGTAGATTTACTAATGTACTCTCTTTTATTCTCATTATTCTTTCTCCTTATTTATTTATTTATTCTTGTTTTAGTGACAAGAATCCTTGAGTTGGCAGTAAACATCCTTGACTTATTAAGTCCCACGTTAACTTAACTTCCATGCTCCCTAGATAATGCTAGGACTTTGGACACTTTAAGTCCGCTTAACTTTTTTGCATTATTGTAACATACATTTCAATTTGCCATGTATTTTAGACCTCATAAAACATTATCATTTTACATATAAATATATATATTTAAGTATATAGTTTAAAAAATAAAAATTAAGGTTTTACAATACTCTCAGACATTGTGATCCAATTATTGTGATACAAATTTGGTGACCCAGAGATTATAAAAACTCCTGGGATTAAAAAAACACAGTAGGATTTCTAACATTTGTTCAGGAAGTAGTGAATATCTCCATTGCAGTATAATTGAATATATTTGAGATGAACACAATAAATGCAGTTTAAATTGGATTATAATTTTTAATTCATTTTATCTGCCATGTTGTTTAAATACTATTGGGATAGTGGGGACAGTGACAATGTGATATCAGGGACGATTCTATTACTGTTAATTCAGGAGACCAAGGGTGGATTCTGAAAATGATGCTTCATGATG